>NC_137541.1:73551099-76316099 GCF_963082525.1 Nesoenas mayeri
AGGGTTTAGAAGTAGTAAGCGTCAGAAAAAGTAGTAAAAAGTGCTGTAAATCCAGATATCAGCTTATCTCTTAGTAAACTTTTCTTTGCAACTATAACTTAATAACGCAAATGGTAGGATTTTCACCTCTTTTTTTTTTTT
Source organism: Nesoenas mayeri (assembly GCF_963082525.1). Lineage (NCBI taxonomy): Eukaryota > Metazoa > Chordata > Aves > Columbiformes > Columbidae > Nesoenas > Nesoenas mayeri. The sequence continues at coordinate 73,551,241 of NC_137541.1, forward strand.
TTTTTTTTAATAGGAAAAAGTTCCCATTACACATCCCACTGGTCTATATTTACTCTGTTGTGAACAGCATCATTACAGTATGAGAAAGAAATAGGAGCCTTTAACTGCATTACTCAGGTCCCTGTGCTGACAAGACAGCTTTATAACATCTACAGCACATGCTGCCTGCACAGATGGAGCAGTTAGATGTAAGGCATTACAAGGCAGGACATCTGTCCTTGCCGTGTCACACTGAGCGCTTGGAGGCTTTACATCCTCCAGGAATGCAAGGGAAGCACCTCAGAGCTAGGTCTGACACATATGGAAAGGGCAGCCTCACTGAACTGCATTACATTGCATTGCATTGCAGCCTCATTGTATTGGACTCCACAATCTTTGTGGGTCCTTTCCAACTCAGGACATTCTATGATTCTGTGACTACAGCCATATACGGTTGCATTACTAGAGGGTTCCAGGTTTCCCCTTCCTTAGTTAGAATCCAGTACATCAAGACAGACTCTGAAATAATCCATCCTCCCCACAGCTAAATACAATCCCCTGCAGAAGGAGGAACCCAGCTCTCGCTATGCAGCGAGGTGTCGACATACATCTCAGCAACAGCTCTTCACTGTGGCCAAATGGACTGTACTGGTTGAAAATACCACTGGAAAAAAAGCCCATACTACTGGTGTGGAAGCTTTCCAGTGCAAGTGCTAGCAAACAGTACCATGCAGGGTGGCTAGTAGCACCTTGCGTAGTGTCTTACCTGACTCCTTCATTGAGGTTGTAAAGTTCATGGTCCGGGAGACCCTTACGCTGGAACACGGCTATTACTCCATTGTGGATACTGAAAGAGGACATTAAGAGTCATTAGCACCTGATCACATTTTAGAAGGGTATCACTTCCACAATAAGCCTAATATCTCTGCCTAGACACTGCAGGACCTTTTTAAAAGATACAGATGACTTCTGGTACCCCCATCCCAGATGCCTTGAAGGGAATTATTGCCTCAAAAGTAGATGACATCTTTGAAAACCAGTTCTTTTGATTTGTTCCAACTCAGTAACTTCAACAGTTGCACATCTCAAATCAGCAACCTCAGAAAACGTGAAGTATTATTAACACCTAAAATAAGTCTATTAAACATAACTTTAAATACATTAATATATTAAGCATATTCAAAGTATTTTAAAGCATATTTTTGTTTCTATGGCTCCCCACAGAGACAATTAACAGCTTCACTATGAGATCAGTGATAATATTCTGGGCATTGTTGGCATATGTTTCCCTGAGCTATGGTTACTTGATTTCTTTATCAACAAATCAGCATTTGTCCGTGCTGGACACTATACCTGAAGTTTAACCTATAAATGTAGCATTATTTTACTAGAATGTAACCTCAAGAATGTTAGTTCTTTAAAAAAAAAAATAAACACACTGGAAAATTATAAAGTTAAGTCAATTTAAACAATCTCTATTCATTTTCAAATATGAAACTATAGAAAAGGGGCAACCGGTTACAAAGACTTTTTCCTGTTACCACTTACTCTTTTCTCAAAGATTTACACTTCTGCTTCGGCTAAAGGAAAACCAAGGCTGCACTGAAAGTACAACAGGTCTGGAGTTTCTAAGGTGGACAGCAAGAGAAGCAGTGCTGTGCTCAGCACAGGCAAACCACCTGTCCTACAAAAATGTTCCTTTTTCATGTTCGAGGGCATTTGTAACTGTTCTACAAGCAGATGTTGCTTAGAGGTGGTGACTTTCTGTTGCAATCAGACACAACCGAAGACAGGACTGACATCACAAAAATCTCAACAGAACGTCACATACCTGACGCTGTCCATCCACCCTCCCCATAAATTCTAGGACACGAAACAGGAAAATCCTGCCAGGTACTGCAGGAACCTGGCAACCTCCATGCTTAGCAGGGATGCTTACCAGTCCCATGAACTTAACAAGACTATCTCAAAGGGTTACTGAAATGAGTATGTCTTCAAGATGAAGCTCTGAAATATGCCTGACTCAACTAGCGTGATGACACATCACCTTATATCACTTAGCTTAGGTCTGAGGACAAAGGTAAAGAAATGCCAGTGAAAGGTGAGACCAAACCTGTTCTAATGTTAGCAGAAAGGAGAAGTCTCCGTCCCCAGCCCAGTGCCACCTTTGATAGCCTCACAGCACTGACTCCAAAGAGAAAGAAGACTCATACATTCTGTCCATCTGTTCATTCACCTTCAATCCTCCACTTCTGGAACCCCTTGGCAACTTCTACCACATTTAACTATGTAGTGGACGTCCCCAAAACATCAAGGTCTTTTAGGTTTCTGCTGGATCTTTTAAGGATCAAGAACATACTGCGGGGTGAGCTCACCCTTTATTTGACGTACTTTAAACTTCCCAACACTAACACGCAAGAAAGCAGCCTTTATCTGCCCCACTGCTCATACTGCTGATACTCAGTTTCTAACACGACTGCTTTTACCGAAATGACCATTCCCACCACTGGCAGTGACTGCAAGTCATTTCATTTCTGTCTGACTCAGTTACCCCATGTGTAAAATAAAGACGATGACACTGCCTGCTGAAGGTTTTGTTACGAAAATCATACCAAAAACAATGAATGTGATTATCAATAGCAGTATTACATGCCATGACCATCACTGTTTTTTATTCTCGCCTCACATTCCTACTAACCGCGAAGTGTGGTTCTTCCTTTTCACGGTTGCACCTGAGAAGGGGAGATGATATCTTAAGGCATATTACAAAAACCACAGGGCAGAAATCTTCCTGCTCTGCACCATCTCCCTGAGTGTCTCTCATTCTGCATGCCACCTCCCTGACTGTACTCAGAAAGAGCAAGGAACAGCTAGAACAGGCCTTAGGCATGCTCAGGAGGTGTATTTAGGAGGCACCAATTTGAATTTCACCCCTACAACATCTACTGAAAAGATCTTCCAAGAAAGAGAATCTATGGCATGCACATCCCTCCTGGGGAATGTGGTTTTACCAGTGACTCTGCAGTATTGTTTTTCAGACCTTTGCAGCTGACCTCCCCCTACTCACACTACACCAGAGTCTGATGCAATGAAGCAGCAACCAGTTTTGGAGCTCTGTAAAGCAAAACCAGGATAAAAATCGCCCATCCTGGAGGTATCAGGATTTGGGGTTGCCCTGTTTTGCGAAGAAGAGTTAAATGTCATTGCAGGCACGATGCCAGGTGGCAGTGCAGCATGCTTGGGGACTTTAGGCATCCACATAAACCTCCCCAGACCCACGGTAAGACAACCCCTTTCAGCGCTTGCTGGGAGTAGAGAACTGGGCTAGAAGGTAAACCTGCTGCTATTCACAGACCCGCAAATGCAGGCACACAACAATGAACAGCAAAGAGACACACTGTTAGAAAAGCTCAGTCATGTTCATCTGTGGAAAAAGGAAATTAAAAGTGGCAGGTGAAGGATATGACCCGCTGTGGATAAATGCACAAGCAGATAAAAATAGGAACCATTATCCTCTTCTATTTTGCTCCTTTACTGACATTTCCAAGGTATTAAGGACTCCCCAGCCATGGTGGTCCCTCTTTCCCCTACACACATGTGCACAGACATACACTCATGATCTAACCCAGCTTATTTTGACTGGCTCAAACAGACACACTCAATTTACAATTATTTGAAAACTGGCAGCTAAATGTCTCTGGTATACAGTGAAGTGACGTGGGTATTTTAATATTATGAGTAATATGTGAAGTACGGTTAATGTAGTGAATAAAACAAGCAGTCTTTACACGCTCGTCTGATTCGGAAATGAACTTTGCAATGTTCCTTGGCAGCCTTCTGCAGAGAAGAATGACTAAATATCTCTCCTAAAAGCCAACATGCTCTCTCCTTCTCTCTGGCACTCCTTTCTAAACGAGGGGGAGGTGTTCTCTTTCCAGCTTAACAGGTCCATTATTATTCCTCAAAGAAATAAGAGAGAGCAAGCTTTTTTAACAAGAACTACTGGGGACAGGTTGTGAGAATTTAACTTAGTGCCCGTGTAGCAGAACTGCACCTATATAAAACATCCCAGTGCTGATCTTTCAATATGCCTGGGATCTCCCTTATAGAGAGAGACAACTGCCTTGTCTGGAAGACAAGTCTTGGCCTTGCTACGCTGACCAGCTGCTTTTCCTTCCCATCAGAGACAGCAGCACTTGCACACTGGGTACAGATACGCAGTCCCAGGCTGCAGGTGATGTGGGAACTCCACGGTAATCTGACCCTCCACACTTGCTCAAAAGGCAACAAAGAGGAGGTGGAATAACCGGAATGCTATCAGTGGCATAAGGTGGTGTCAGGATAATAAAAAGCTAGCTTAAATCTTCTTAGTTACTTTGAGCTAATAAAAAACCAAACCAAATCCTTGCTTATATCAAAGTAATGCTATGGTTTCTATACTGAGTGATTGGTTAAAAGGTTTTAGTTAGAATGGTACAAAACTTTTGGTGTGAAGAAAATCTGAGCTGCTGCTTACACACAGAAGTCCTGGAAGATGCTTGAAATGGGTGAATCACCTTTATTTGTGCCTCTGACCAGTCTCCACTGAGGCTTAAGTCAATAATTTATGTAATTAAACTTATATTTTAATAGTCAACCTGAACTGAAAATGCCTTGTAAACTCCCTTCTGTAACTCTTTTACAACAGGGAAGTTAATAATGGGTGCACTCATGCACTGGTATTACTCTGAACACCTTCGCTGTAGTTGCTGTGCGTGTAAATGTGTGTACAAGAACACAGAACCGCAAAGGAGGAAAAAACAAGGGGCCAAAAAATGGTCAGTTCATTAACTGTCTGTGCTCAGTACTGAATAAGGTTCCAGTCTCCAATCAAGATCAGAACTGACACTGTTCATCCAGGGTTATAGATGCTTCTGGTTTGCTGTACTGTACCAACTAGATGAGCATATGTATCCTCCTGTTCCTCCAGTGCTGCACTGTCTCCTGCTTAAGGAAATGAGCAATTTCTAACACTCCTTCACCAGTATCTTCTGCTGGAACAGACCTGGATGCTCTGTGCACCTGAGCAGTGTACCTATGAAACAAGCTACAGCCACCCTTGCACCATGGGAAAGGGCAAATCGCTGAGTTAGGGGATTACGGGATTACGGATTGAAAGCACAACACCAATTCATTAGCCAGCTCCTCAACTGGTATGAATCGGGGTAAATTGCTGCAGCAGCATTATTTGAGCTGAATTCAAGCACTAAGATATCTTATGTGCACGCACCTTTCTGTAAAAACAGATGCCATGGGCCATACTTGCTCTGAAGACTATGGCTAAAAGAAGAGAGACCAGTAGCATGGCAGAAAGAAACCGGGGAGGAGGCTTCTCACAGGTGAGTGGATGGGTAGGGAGGAGAGAAGCACGGCTAGAGCAGCCTGGCTGTGGGACGGGAAATCAAGATCGGAAAACTGCAGTGACCATTTTTTTTGGTAAGAGTTTGCCTTCAGAATTAAGACAAAATCCCAGATAGCTCAAGCAAAGTATTGTTCTTATCTACCCCAAAGTTGCCACTAACTGACCTTGATTGCCAAAAGAGAAGCTACCTACAACCAAGGCAGCACTCAGAGCATCAAAAGTCAACACAGCAGTCTAAGAAACTTCACCCTGCTACTCCTTCTAGATTTGCCCCATCCTCCAGAGGAGGCAGCAGCTCCAGGACTCAGTATTCAGCTGCCAGAACCGTGGGGAACGGCAGGAATTCCCCACTGTTTGCTTCAGCACAAAGGTATCTGGAAGGTGTAAATCCCCACAGCACAAAGCTGGATGCTTGCTGCCAGCACTCACAAACAGCCTAATAGCACGAGTGCCAAGACAGGGAGGGTGGGGTCTATTTTTCTGATTTTTGCATAATAGAAACCACTGCCTAAGTAGCTTAATACCACCAAAACATACATTCCCCTTGAGTCGCTATTTGTCCACCCAGACACCACTGCCTTTGGTGGGTGGGAAGCTGCCTACCCCTGGCACTGAAGTACCACCCCTGTTTTTTCACTGATGTTCTTAAGAAGTCGAGAAGAAAAAATTATTATCATTAAAATACTCTTTTCTGCCAGGTCAGAAACAGTTTGTCCACAGAGTTGAGGAGCAACTGCAAAATTGGGCTGATAAGTCTCTGAAGCTTGACCTGTTTGCTTTGACCATGGCCATGACTCTCTCAGCTTGGCTTTTCCTGGCAAAGCAGGTGGAGCATCCCATGTTTTCATGCACACACAGCACACAAGTAATTTTGGTTCTCTAAAACAGTCACTACCTTCGTATGCAAACAGCATGAGTGAAAATATAGTTTTTTCCTTAGTGTCTGCAAATTCTCTTCAGAGCTCCAAGTGAAGACTATGAGCAAAACCAATGCTGTGTGAGTAATTGCACCCTGCAAGTACTGGGTAGTTAAAGGCAACATTTTCATTTTCAAAAGGGACTAATTGACTTCGGGCTTATTTCCTCCGGACAGTTATGGGAATAGCTAATTAGCAATAATTAACCTGATATACTTGCATCAAAACCTCCTTGAAGACACCCTTGCTCCAGAACAAAACCTCATTTTTCTGAATTAGCTTAATCCATTTGGGAAGAGCCCGTTTTCAGCACAGCTTCAGTCCAGCTGCAACTCCACAGGCTTTCCATGAGGCCTTGACCCTTTCGAAATAAGCCTGCAACTGCTAGTTCACTTACGTTTTTGAAATTTCTACCCAAGGTAAAGCAATCTGCAAAGAGGGATAGGCTGCAATTACGCATTGGGTCACGCAACAGAAAATAAGCTGGTCTGCAAAACTCAATCTTCAAAGAGTTTGAGGCGCATTAGCTCATGAACTTCAGCAACTATAAACACCACTCTTACGTATGAAGAAGTTGAGACAAACAGGTGAAGGGACTTCCCTGAAGTGTTACCAAGAGTTAATATCTGTACAGAGTATAGGACCACAGAGATTTTGGCTTCCAAACATACCTGCATTCAAGCAAGCATAAATATGTCTGGAGGGCTCTGAGGAGCAGGAATTCTCCACCACCACAACTTTCTATAACTGTAGTCAAGTCTGGCACATTCTCCCATGGTGTAGTGGTGGCTTGGCCAGCTGGGAAGTCCCCTTCACCCCCCCAACCCTCCTCTGCACCTTGTAGCTCTGCTCTGTCTATCCCCCATGCACACACCCAGCCAAATGCTCCAAAGAGGGCTCCAAATAAAGGGTCAGGAAAAATAAGGTGATCCTCAGACAGGCAGAAATATTTCTAAATATTTCTAAATAAACACTAAATATTGGAAGAAAGAAAATTTCTGAGTAGAAGTAGTCGATAAATAGGCTGCTCTGGAATGTTTTCCCCACTAGAAAAGCCTGTGATCTGAAAAAAACATTCATTTTTAATTAGAAAATGAAATATGGTTCCCATGACTGTAAAAATTACTTTACAGCAAGTTACTGTGCTTATTACAACTCTGTAAAAATTAGCCCAAATCATAAAATTCTTTCTGATTCCATATGTCTCCTTGGATTTACTCTTGATCTCAGTAATGTCAAAGGCATCTCATCTGTGTCTTCTTTGCCTTTTCTTTGCTATCTCTCCTTCACATTTCTGTGATTTTTTTCCCCCATTTTCTTGCACCAAAAAGGATATAAGTGCTTTTGACTAGAGGCTTTCTCACAGCACTACTCAGTATCAGCTCCTGATTAGGCAGTCTGTGCTAGCTCAATCAGAATGAAAACCTCGCGATGGATTTCATTTGCCCTCAGAGGGCCTTCCCTCCGGCTTGCAAGCTCAAGATTAAAACCCCTGGGTTTCTCAGTCCAATTGCTTTAGTCAGCATTCAGCCCTCACTTTTTGCCTGAAGCAGAAAAGCAGGGGGAGAAAAGGAACTGAAGACAATGTTAGTGAAAAAATCTAAGCTATTTTAATCCAATGCAAATTCTGTGAGCTGTAACGAAACTGTATTGTTCCACTATGTTGCTGTTGGTTGCTAGTTAACGTGCACTGCCGGTGTGTTGCTGTACAGATCTTTTGGGGTTCATGGGAAAGCAAGCTCAAAAAAGCTGTGATATAAAGGCTAATTTGCATAGTTGCAGACAGCAGCTCGGCACTGATCTCCCTTCGATCTAACAGTGTGGAGAAGTTTTACAGCACTTATTTTGGAGGTGAAGGAAAGTTAACAGGGAGGAAGAGACCCTCCTCGCTAGCACTGAGTGCTCTGTGCCCCCAACACGCTGAACCCTGCAATAAAGCTCCTGCAGTTTGCCCTCCCACAGTGTCAGAAAGCAGTAGGCATCCTCTGGTATAAACAGTCTGAGGGCTGAGATGGGTCTGAACAGAGCAGAGGTGGCGGAGGGTACGTCACTGGGCAGCCAGACTGTAGCCACACACAAGCTGATTGCAGAAGGGGAGCCACATGTCCTCCTTAAAAAAAGCTCATGGTGACAAGGCTGCCACCTTGCAGAAGACCGCACTGGCAGAACTCCGGCTCAGTAGTGTTTCTGCATGATCCCCGCAGGATTGAGGCAGCATCCTTGCTCCACTTCTAAGGGCTGACTTTCGGAGGCGTGGGATTGGCAGTCTCGTGTGGGGCAGGGCCTGGCGTGGGGTTTGGCTTTACCTCTTCCCACATCAGTTTTGATGAGCTTGGTTCAAAAGCAGATACACACATGCCACACCCAGGCACAGCTGCTAACATTAGGCAAGAAACCAGCAGACATTTAAATATAGAACAGCCAGGCTTGGTGAGAGGGAAGAGCTCTGCTGGTGCATCTCAACTTCCTTGATCAGCAAGGTCTTACGCTTGATATTGCATAGAACGAAACAGAACGGGCAATCCTTTTGTCTGGAAGAAAAAGCAGCTCCATAAACCAAAGTATGGCATTATAGTCCTCTGTTAGGATGTTTTCATTTTGCAGGGGAAAAGTAAAAAACATTCCACAATCCAACATTTTCAAAACCCACCTGAGATCTCTGGTGAGTCAAAGTTTAGACGCCCAGTTTGTCAGATCAACATTACAGATGAACGCCAGCTCCCTCTAGACCAAACCCTGTTACATATGCCAAGATGGGCATACACTGGTGACAGGCAGAAGCTGCAGTGGATAACTTCTTAATACAACTAATCCAACATAATTTAATCCCTGGCTTTCCTGAGGATAAGCTCCAGAGAGGATACAAGTCTTTTTGCGCCTGAAAGAATTACCCTTACTCTCTCTTCCACTCAGGAGAAACCCTTGCGCTATTAAATAAGAAATACAGGACTGTCCCTTTGCCCCTGCAGTGCAACTGGCTCATAATCTGCATTACTTGCCATAGCTTTAGGCAGCTGTTAGAGCAGGCACGCAATGCCCACTTGACTTGCCACTGCAGGTCGCAGCCACCTGTCACCGCACGGCAGCAGCCCTGCCAGCTCTCCCAAGGCATTTTGGAGCCATGTGCCACCAAATGCGACGGGGCAGTGTGGCGATCCCTGCACAGGGAAAAGACAACCCGCAGCAGGAAAGCAGGGTCTGGCCTGAGTTTGTGCAAAGCGGCAAGAGGATGAGTCGCAGACACCTATTCCAGGAACAGGCGATGGGACGGTTGTCTAATTGTTTGGATAAAACATGCAGATGGCTCGTTGATCAGCAGTCACTCCTGGCCAGAGCTATACCTGTCCTGTCTGAAGTAAAAATAATAAACTCTTGTTCCAACTCACTTAGGAAAACCCCTCAGGTTTGAGTATCAGCTGCCTCTAAGCCTGGAGCTCTCCCTTGCCCAGCAAGCCCAAAGCCTGACCTGCTCTCCATTCGCATCCACTTCCATAGCTCCCTGCCCATAAGCCAGACCTGGAAACACTAAACCCCGCCGACAAAAGCTGTCAGCACATCATCACAAAAAAGGCTTTGGGGACCGTATTCTGTCACCTTGATTCACACCAAGGAGTATCTTACTCCCTGCTGCTTCCCACGGGGCTACTGGCCAAGTGAAACCCCAAGTGGCACAAACTCAGCTGGTCCAATGTAGCCTTCAATTACCACCACCATCCAGACCTCATGGGCAACACCAGGTCATACAAATTGAACAGTAACTTGTTCTCTTTTGTGATCCGTACTGTTTCAGTGCTTGGTCTGCTGTTGGCATTAAACAATTCATAATGCAAGCAGGAAACGAGAAATTGAGCGGTAAGCAGGACAAAAGATGTGATTTTTTTTTTTCTCAGAATTCAAATACCTTTAACAAAGGTGTCTACAGTTCACTGGTATTTTTCTTCCTACAGCTGTACCACTATACAATTGTAAAACATTACGACTGACGCTTTCCCAGCTGTGACCCAGAAGATGACATTTCATTTTCAAAAAAGACATGAGAATACAATTCCTAACAACTTAGACTCGTGTCTAAGAGCGTCACCAAAGTGGTCATTAAGATGCCTTCTGAATTTCTGTGCTAAGTGACACATTCTCAACAAAATGTTTCTATGTATTTTTTTTGTCAAAGAGTAATAAAATGCATATGTATAAACACAATAAAGAAAACAGGGCTTATTTTTCCCTGTCCAAAGTGCATGTGCGTATGTACGCACACACAGAGATATCTGTATTAATGTGAGTAAATTGAGTAGACTTTGTATCAACAACCAGCAATATAGTCACGCAGATAAAAATAATGTATTTTAGTAGCTGTGCATGTATTTCTTTTTGAACTAAAATAAACCAAATCAGCCTCAAATGAGGGTATCTAGATAGACACAAAGACATATTTGTAGCTGGACCCTTTGAAATAAGTCCTTGTCCGTCACAACGCAGAGCAGGCTGTGCCATCTGCAGAAAAAGCTCTTTGCTATCAGCCCTCAAAGAAAGGTTAACAGCAAAGGGAAAAAGCCGCTCCCGTCTTTTACTTGAATGCAAACTCTGGTACGCGTAACGCACAAACGCAGAAGCCCGGCGTCCTGTAACCTTGCCGAGCTGGGAGCAAAGCAGCCCAGCCTGCAAGCCAACGGAGCGGCTACCTGCACGTAAATCACGGCCGCGGGAGCACCGAGAGGCTGCCGGGGAGTTGGCACATCGTGCGAGACCTTACCTGTTCCAGGTAGCGTTGGAGCAGGCCCGTCGCTGCTGGGTCCCCCGCTCATCCAAGGCTGCCTGCTCTCTCTTGCCCAGATCACTGAGGCTGGGCGAACTCATGAACTTCAACCTGCGAAGAGTCCTCATGGTCAAATGTGTGTTTGCGCGTGGCAGCTACAGATACACCATCCTGTTTACACACACACACACGCAGCTGGAGCAGCGGCAGCAATGCGAGCAGTTCCCTCCGTTTGCTGTTCAAAAAAGAAACTTAAAAAAAAAAAAAAAAAAAAAGAAGAGAGAACCAGTCTCTACGGAGCACACCTCTGCCAGCAAGAAAACAAACCTTTAATCAGATCAACTCTGACGTCATCAACTGTGGTTAATAATCTCTCCAGTCCTTTCAAAAAATAAAACTTGAACTTCTGGCTGCTGCTGCAGCACTTTGAAGGGGCCCCTTGCAACCAGCAGCTGCCCAGGGAGCGAGGGCTTCCCCTCCCCCTGTCCCTGGGCACCGCGAACCCGGACTCTCGCTCCGCGCCGCCGCGGCGTGCTCCACCTGTCGTGGGAACTGCTCGGCTCCTCTGGCGGCTTTGGGGGGTCTGCTAGAATTTCTCCACCTCTCCCCCTTCTGTCTCTGCACTCGCAAATGGAAACGAAACTGGAGGGCAACGGACAAAAAAAAAAAAGAAAAAAGAAAAACAAAAACAAACCACGCAACAAAAAAAACCCCAAGCCCCAAGCAACCAATACTGACGCACTGAGACTTTATTGGAAAGTTTCATAACTGCCTGTGCCCTGCCACGTTATGACACTGCACACACGCGCTCTCGCTCCCCGGCTCATACATATACATATACGTACGCACGCTCCCGCGCTCCCTCTCTCCCATCCGTACGCTCACAGCACAGCCTTATGGCTCGCCTGGGAGGCTGCTTGGGCTGAAAGTGTCACATAAGCCACAGGACAGAAAGTATTCACAAGCAACACAGCTGCAGAACGAAAAGCGCTGGTTTAGGTTTTAGCATTTTGAGGAATTTTTGGTAGTGCATAGAAGAGCCTGATGCTCTGTCTTGCTCTGCCTTTTTTTTTTTTTTTTTAAATCGAGATAACAGCTGCACAACTTGGGGCATACTTAGTTTCTACAAAAGCCCCAGGTGTCTTATCTTCAAAGGAAAAATCTACTTTCTCTCTCTGACTGCAGTACTGGAGCTGAAGGATATGCTGCTACAAGACTCCAGCCCATGCTCAGCTTGCTGTCACTCACTTGTGGTTCTGTTTTAAATTCAGGAGTGCCTGGCTCATCTGCTGGGAAGCAACGTAACAAAACAGCGATTAGCTTTCTCAGAAAATAAATTGTTTGCAATAGACTGAGCCAGAGCGTAAGAACTGCTCTTCTGTTGCTCCAGCACTGGTCTGCAAATAGTCTGGTAACAGCCATGAGGGCACCTTGCAGTGTCACCTTCCACTCCCTGGAATTCCTTCCCTCCATTCTCCTATATAGAAGAACTTATCCTCCCTTTTTTCCCCCCACTTTCTACTTACTCTTTTCAGCTGTGATAACCTATTGTCTAGATTCAGGCCAGAATGTGTTTGTGTCCAAATAATATGACAAAAGCTTACATTCCAGGATAGCAGGATTTCTTACAGTGAGATCTGCCCTTTGTGCATCCCTTACTGAAAACTGATTTCTCTCACTATTCACCCAAACTCAGCTAAGCTCATTGCACATAAATATTTACTTCAAAAATTTATATTTGGCATTACCTCTGTGGGCAGCAGGTGCAGAACTATCTAGGAAAATAAATCCATTTTTACCTTGTGCTAGTTTTAGCAGCAGTAGTTTCATCCAGCTGCTTGGATTAGCATTATATTGATTGTCCTTCCCATATCGAAACCCTTAAGTATACAAATGAGCATCATGGTAGATGGCACATAATGTTTCGCTTTGGAAGGGACCTGCAGCTCCACATTTAACCTATGTACAAAGACATCACTATCCCTGGTCTCTTCCAGATGTTTAAATCCTTCAAACAAATGAACAACAATCCACTATGTACACAGCCGCAAAAGGAAAACAAACGCAACAATATATGGCTGTATTCTAAGGAATGAGATGGCTTCTACAGCATACAAATCAGTGACCAAAAATAGATACAGCAAAACACTGCTTTGTTCAAATCGGATGAAGGGCACTCCGTTTCCGTGGATAATACAGCTCGGGAAAGCAGGGGACCACATATCAGTCTGCGCTTCTGCTGAGGGCTCAGATAAACGTGCACCTACCCTGTTAAGTGAAACAACTATCTGGATAAACCTGTGGCAACACAATTCCATCTAATTCCATTTTCCACCTAGCTCAGTTGCTTCTCTGCATCTCACTTGCTGTGAATTTGATAAGCCCTGCAAAATATTATTATACCGGATTAAACCTTTGGAATTTTTAACTCTTTGATCCTTCGGCAGTGCCGATGACTTTATAAACCGTGCCTAGATGATGCCAGTATCTCAGCAACTACATCATAATATTTCATCTGTTTTTTTTTTTCTTAAAATCCTCAACTTTCTAAAATGACTGAACCCAAGGAGCTGCTGTGTCAACCTCAAATATGCCAGACAATGCTGCAAAAAGCAGCACTTGGCTTCCTCATAAACTCCAAATCCCCAGAGAAGGAAAAAAAAGACCTCTTTCCCTCTGTTTGTTGAAATATTACACCTATAGATGTCAGACTATTTTTATGCCACCCCATCAACCTCAGTAACCAGCACTAGATTCAGAGTTGACACATGCAACAAAGCACATGGGAGAAGCAGCGTTCCAGTCTCCTGAAAAATTTCGGCTTGTGGTAACAGAGGGCAGGCTTTCTCTACACTTCTTCCTATGATTCCACCTGATCAAATGTTGATTTCTGATGAAATTAATCCTTTTCAACAAGGGCTACCTCCACCCATAATTACCGAGTAATACTTCTCATTTACATTGTGCTGTGCATCCACAGACATCCTTGACTTCACGGCATTCATTAATTCAGAACCTCAGCAGCTCTTGGGTCTGAAGGTAAAAGATACGATCCGCACTTCAGCGTGAAGAGTGAAGAAGAAGGTGATGTGACTTGCCCAGGCCACCCCATGAGCAGGTGTCAGAGATGTCAAGAGATCCTAGGACCTCTGCCTCCCATTCCAGCATGCTGCCGAGGGGATGCTGCACGGACTGGGTAGCCAGGGACCCCTTGGGCCAGAGGGTGATGCAGAAGACAGAGCTCTTCGTCAGGGCTTGCAGTGTGGCTGTTCCTCTGTAGCCACTTGTGAAGAGAGTTGCCGCAATACAGCACTGCTTCAAGATCGAGAGGCTAAGCAGCAGAGATTGCTTGCTATTGGTCATGGAGAGGGGTAAGAGCACTGACCAGACTAATTGGGAAGGAGGGGAGGATGGGGGAGTGGCAGCCCCCCTCCCCCGTAGGCTCAATAACGAGCACTACAAGCTTCTCAAATAGAACAACCACACTCAGCACATTTACAGAGCCGAGACTGTAAAGGACTGTTAGGATAATTCATTTAATCCCAGCATGCTGCACACAGTGCTAATACCACTATTTCACTCACAAGAAAACTGCAGCTCAAAGGTTAAGTGATTTAATCAAAGCCACACAACCACCTCGGTGCAGAAGGCACATCCAGCCCCAGCTCCTGCTCCCTTCTTTCCCCTTCCCCTCCAACACCTCTCTGCATAAAATCAGGCCTGTCTCTACTAGAAACTGCTCAATTATCTACGGGGCCCACATCCTGCAGGTGACTGTTGGCAAGTCCTGGAGCTGCCATGGTGCCAGAGACCTCGGGGAATCTGCTCACCTGGACCTGCTTGCTATCTTGAGGCCTAAAACAACATACAGGTACATGAATACAGCCTGACAGGTCAAGATGTTTTATGCCATTGTTACAAGACAACGTTATCACACAGATCCAGGACCTCATAGCAAACATGGCTTTTAAAATAATCACTAAGGGTAACTGTAGCTACCTCCTGGTCTGCCCTTAACAACTGCAACGCCAAGAGCTGCGATTTTAAAGATCACATTGCTGTCCCTAGAAAACGTTAAAAAATGTCCAGGCAGACCTCCCCAAGCATACACTTGATATCAAAAGAATAAGATTTGCTAAAAAAAACCTCCCAAATCAACCAACCAACCGAACAAAACCCCTACATTTTATTTACGTAATGCCACGTTAATTTTTACAGTACAACTGTGTTGTCTTCCTACAAGTTTCTTTTTGACCGCAATGAGAGGGCAAGGAAGCAAAAAGTAACGCTGACAAATGGGAACATGAAGAGATGCACAATTTATGAAATTCATAATAAAACTGCCAATGCTGTGACTGCTACAGGTCAACATGTCTTCAGCTACATCATTCTGCTACTGCAATGACAGGGTAACACTGCAGTGATATTGGTGCCAGTGGGAGGATATAATCAGCAAGAGAATTTGCTGTCTCAGCGTTACTCACCAGAGCTGTGTCATATATATTAAAAAAACAAAAAAAAACAAAAAAAACCCACCAAACCACCAAACCTCAAGAAACATAAATTTTAATTGGAAAAAAAAAATAAAAAGCCTGCTCCTTCACTTTATCTCCCCTCCTCTTTTGGAGAAGATGGCAGAAATCCCTATGGAAATACTGAATGGTGTACGCTCTGCCAGTGAAGAACAAAGAGGTGAAGTGCAATCTGTGGCAGAAAGGAGTTAAAAACGGCCCTAGACAAATGCGCTTTAGTTTTTCTTCGTAAACCACGCCACAAAACTTAGGGCATGCCTCAACACATGCCAAAGCTCAGGAATTAGTCTTCTGAAAAAACACATTTCTTAAAGGCACAGCACGTCCTGCTGCACCAGCAGAGGAGGGGCAAGGTGGAAGGCAAGAAGATGTGCAACTATCAGGAAAAGAAAATAAAGACTGAAGGGGGAAATGAAGTTGCAAACCTTATGACTCATCAACTCTTTTACTACAATATCCACATAAAGCTCCTTTATCGTCAAAAACCAAAGAATAAAGAGAATAAAGAAAATATGAAACCAAGCAGGCACTATTTATGGCCTCCCCACTCCATCCCACTGACTCTCTGCAACCTCTGGAGATAAAGGCACTCTCAAGGACGGTTTCTGCCTGTCATTTATTGAGGCTGGCCACAGGACAGCCTTGGTTTTGTCAGCCTTTTCCTTTATTTCTGCCCTCACCATAGCCAAGCACCAACTTAAGAGGAGAGGGTCTGGGCTTACGGGGCCATCTCCCCAACCTCTGAAAGACCTACTGCGTGCTCCTGCAGTTCTGCGTCCTGTGATCAGTGGCACTTGCATGACCACAGTTGCCTCCCTTTAGACAGAACAGGGCTTTCTGCTCCTTCAGCTGCATATACAACTCACACGTGGGGTTTCTTTTGTCTTTTACATTGTGGAAAAGCAGAAATGCTCAAGACAGTATCTCTTTCATAAGCAAGCAGGAGGTGACACCTAAGAAGAGTCTTTTGATTTCTGCTAGAAAGGGATGCTCAGCCACCCCCTCACCATTTCTGCAGTAACACCTGCAAGTGCAGTCCCATCCTGCAAAGCTGCAGACCTGACCTGCAGGAAGGCACGGCTGCTGCAATTCCATTGCCTGCCTCAGAGACATGCTGGCTTGCACCAAACACGGACACCCATCATCACTGCAACCCGTGGAGGATCAGGGCCCATTTCCTGGACCTTCCCTTCCCAGCCTTGCTCAGTGTGAGGCCAAGCAGTGCGAATGTGCCTAGGAGACTTTCTCAGCAGAGAGAGAGTGAGCAGCACCTAAGCAAAGGGCCATCTGCACTGCAGCAACCATCCATGTCTAGTCTCTTTTCACAGTTTTCTGCTGGACAACATTTCTTATATGTTCACTAACTGAGTTTCTCAGCCTCCCCACCTTGCTCCCCTCCTGATTCTCTACCAGTCTTGCTCTTATACTCCCTCTTCCTTTTCTGTCTTTCTTAGTCAGTCAATTCTTCCTCAGGCAAAGTTTTTAAAATACAAACAAAATGGAAAGGAAAAAGAAAAAAGAGACCAAAATGCTGGTATTAACACAGTGTTTGCAAACCACTCTTCAACTGGCTGTAAGGGAATCAAGTCTTTGTTTCACCTCTTTGGGCTGTGAGCTCTTCTTTACCATTTTTGCTCAGTGTTTGTACTTCAGCTAGCAAAACAGGGCCCCGAGCTCAGAGTAAGTCCCCAATCACAAGCCTAACCTGACACAGGTTAGCAATATCTAGCAATACCTGTAAGGAAACCTTCGCTCAAAGCATCCATGAAATCGCATCCCCTTCTCTAGCAGTTTTTCATTTATGGAGTATAACAATATAAGCAGTTCTTAAAATACAGTAGATAGCTAACTCTTTTATCCTTGTCCTTCAGGAGATAGAAACTAGGAGAAAATTCTATAGAAACAGGCCTGTTACAACCCCATTCAAAAATATCAAGCTTTCCATCAAATGGCAGCTCCCCTAGCTCACAGTATTATTCGTCATTATCTCTTCATAGGTTCAGGGAATTAAAGACAGTGCAGTGATCTGAACGAGTATGATGGTTATGGTGGAGGAGGTGAGGATCAATGATCTGGACTACAGGACCTGCAGCATTACCACCATTTTCTATTCACATCACCTCTAGGGCAGGAGTTGGGTTTCCAAGCATCAGATGTGCCCATTCCAGCTTTCGATGTTGCCCACTCACCGAATTCACAACCCACTGCACTCAGCGTATACACCAAGGCAAGCCCACAGCTTTGCTGTTACATGGAAGTCAAACCTATAACTGTGATTTAGAAAGTAAGGTCTCCAGAGTTCTGATCAATAAGCAAATCAAATGCTTAAAATACTTTGTGTTCTTATTACAAAATCACGAGATAGCGGAAAATTAATCTTACAAAATAACTGAACTCATAATGCATATGATTTTTTTTTCCTTCCTGAGCTCTACGCGAACTCTTTCCTAAATTGCCCATCTTGCACAATTTTAATTGGATCCCAGAACACCATGACCTTGATGCAGCAGCTACAGTATCTCAGTGCTGTCTTCTACAGTTATATATGGTACAGCGCCTTCCAAATCTGTGAACTCTGGGAGATCAGAATTGTGTGCTGTGCAGTGCTATTTTTCTTATGTCCAAACATTTCTGATTCAAGGTCTTCCAAGAAGGCTTTGATTGCGTTGGAAGGTCACCAAGATAAAGAACCCACTTTGGTAACTAGCTGAGTTTCTAATAAACTGCACTGGAGGACAACTGCTAGTTAGGACTGATATTCCGGCTTTACTCTCGAAGCCAGGATATTGCTTGTGTGATACTCTCTCTAAGAATGTGAGCATAGCTGGAAACATGAACCATGCCTTGAGATTACTGCCACCTCCTGTGCAGAAGTCAGGGAGGTCACTTCAGTACTAAGCAATGCAAGAGACAGTTCTGCAAATGTGGGCGATCTTTGACTCTGGTGGTACTATGATGCTGTTACTCACACGGTGCTATAGCTCTCTGGAACAAATCTTGTAAGCTTGTAAAAGTCACAAAAGCCTGGCCTTCAATACAAATGGATACCTTCAGAAAAATTATCATTCTCCCTTGACATCACAAGGATATTTTTCCGAATGGGTAAATCACCGCAGAGAATTTAAAGATAATCCAAAATCGCGGCATCTAGCTGTGTTGATTGACGCTGTAGCATTCAGTATGGTGGAGCTTTCATCGGGAACTTAAAAATGGGGAACTTTTGCCATCTTTTCATAAAAATATGCTGAGAGAGTCCCTGCAGACTAAGAGACTGAGCAGTGGAAACAGCAAGGGTAAAAAAGGCCTTTATCACACGAATTATTTTACACTTGTATCTTTAAATCTTCTTTTCACCAAGTCAGCAGGTCCAGCACTATGACCTCCCAGTATGTAACACGTCAGTGTTTTCTCAGGGTGCTCTGGAAAATAACTTATTTCAAAGGGCAGAGTGCTGCAATTTTTTAGACTCCATGGCAAGGTTTGGAAAAACTGTTTTCACTCTCATTCCAGCTCATTAGCCAGTCTCAGTCTTCAATCAGAGATCAATATGACATCACCATTTGAGTCACCACCTGGAAGGAATGCCTTGTTACCAAAGAGCTAAGGCAAATTCTACTAGATTTCCTTACAGAAAACATTTTTTTTCCCAAAAGGTAGCAACAACAAGATAACTAGTCAAAGTACTCCTCCCTCCCTAAAGCCAGCACAAACACCAGCCTCCTCAAGCTACTGAGGGATGCAGAGGAAGAACAGAGGTTTGTGTTTCCTCAACAGGCTTGTGGTATCTTTCCTGTCTCTCCTGATGAGTCCTGCTGCTCCAGCTTTCTTCTTGTTCAGCAGGCTTCCTTTAGTCATTTCAAATAAACTCTTCTTCAAACTGAAGCTATATTAACTTTTCATTGCAAAATAATTCAAGATCTCTAAACATATGGAAGACTAAAATTTCTCTTTTGTTTTGACCTTTTCTCACAAAACTGCTGGGACCACAAAGGTTTTAGGCTTCATGGCATCTGGAGCTCTAAGCCATCCACGGCCTTTCAGGCTTGCTGCTCTAGGACCAGCAATTTGAAATCCCACGCAGACTGAACTCCACAGCTCTGAAGAAGCAAGGCTGAAGGACTTCTCTTGAGCAAGGCTCTCAGATGTTCTGCTGGACCACTGTGATCCTGGTATCGAAAGCCATGGGCCATGTTTCTAGGATGCACAGCTCCTTCATACAGAAAGCCTTAGGCCGGTAGTCCCAGGCTTGCAGACAGCACTTGCTTGAATCCGTTCCTGCAGAATATACTTCATTTTGGGAATGTCACTGGAAACAAATAAATAAACTGAAAACCTCTAATGAGTGGGGAAGTCTGGACTGTAGTCAGCCCCATGCTCAAATCTCTGTCTCCAGTCCTTTTAAGATACTTTGGTCTTCACAAACAGTTTGGTACCAAACTTCACCAACTTGACGTTTTTATGCTGAGACATGGTGATCACTGAGGAGGACAGACAAAGTTCAGGCTCAAAGAGAAACTGCAGCCTTTGCTCACTCTGACTCTTAAAAACTTACAAACCCATTTGTGTCAATTTTTTTTTTTTTTTTTTTGGTAATTTCAAGCCGTTCTGAGCCACATGCCAGGTTTCAGTCTGATGATACCTGAATGGCTGGAGACCTGAGGGGATGGGGACACCAGGGAGGGCAGACAGGCCAGGCCCATGTGTCCCCCTCAGCAGTGGCAGTGCTGAGCACCCCCACCCACATGGGGAGGAAGCCCTGAAAACAGCCATGTAAAACATACCAAAATAAACCCAAACAAACAAACAAACAAACAAAATTAAAAAGACACTATAATATCTGTGAAGGCATGGTCCCAGGCATAGATTCATACAATCATAGAATCATTTCAGTTGGAAGAGACCCTCAGGATCATCGAGTCCAACCATAACCTAAATCTAGCACAAAGCCAGGTCCCTAAGAACCTTGTCTGAACATCTTTTAAACATCTCCAGGGATGGTGACTCCACTACTTCCCTGGGCAGCCTGTTCCAATGCCTGACAACCCTTTCCACGAAGAATTTTTTCCTAATATCCAATTTCAAACTTCTCTGGTGCAACCTGAGGCCATTTCCTCTTGTCTTATCACTTGCTACTTGGCAGAAGAGACCAACACCCTCCATGCTACAACCTCCTTTCAGGGAGTTGTAGACAGCATGCTGCTTTTCACCAGATTTTAACTTTTTGACAGAGCCCCTCACAACTTGTTATGGTGCCCTTTGGGCAGGATGCACATTACCACCAACCGACCTGAGGTGGTGCTGCCAAGGAAGCGTTTTTGTTACTGTTCACCAGAGGCAATCCATCGACGGATTGCCCCCCATGGGCCGTGCCCAGCTCCCACCAATCGCCCCCACAATGGCAGCAGGAACAGGGCAGGGAGTGCCAGCCACCTCTGAGCCCCAGCCTCAGAGAGACGACACAAAATGGCAGCCAGGGCAGCTCACTGAGACCCCACTGCCTTATGAACAGGCCAGTGGCCCTGTGACTGAAACAGCTTAATTCCCACAAACATTTATAAATCAAACAGTGCTCCACCATGTGTGTTCTTTTCTATAAAAGATGACAGTCTCTTGGTTTTCCAGGTGGCCTGAAAGAGGCAGCGGCTGCAGGGCAAATGCAACAGGCAGGACCCATCCCTGGTCCCCTGTTCCCTCAGGCAGCTCTCAGGAGCAGCGGCATGTCACCCCCTGTTTAGAGGGGAACAAAAATCTGAAGCCAGCACCCCTCCTTGGTGGGAGACACTTCCTGTTGGACACTCTAGTATCCCTAGCAAACAAATAAAACCTCCTTGCTTCACACTTTTGCTCTGTTCTCCAAAGCCCAGCATTGAATGGGGGGCAAACCAGCATTACATTTTTAAGTGCTGCTTGTCTTGTTCATATAATCATTGAATGGTTTGCATTGGAAGTTCCAATCCCCCTGCCATAGGCAGCAACATCTTCCACTTGACCAGGTTGCTCAGAGACCTGTCCAACCTGGCCTTGAACACTTCCAGGGACGAAGCATCCACAGCTTCCCTGGACAACCCATTCCAATGCCTCACCACCCTCATAATAAAAAAAAATGTATTCCTTATATCTAATCTAAATCTACACTCTTTCAGTTTAAATCCATTACACCTTGTCCCATCATTACATGCCCTCGTAAAAAATCCCTCTTCAGCTTTCTTGTAGGTCCCCTTTAGGTAGCACAAGGCTTATAGAAGGTCTCTCAGGATACCTCTTGAAGCTGAACAATCCCAACTCTCTCATCCTGTCCTCACAGCAGAGGTGTTCCATCCCTCTGATCATCTTGGTGGCCTCCTCTGGACCCACTCCAACAGGTCCATGTCCTTCTTACACTGGGGACCCCAGAGCTGGATGCAGTATTCCAAGTGGGGTCTCACGAGAGTGGAGTAGAGGGGGAAAATCACCTCCCTCAACCTGCTGGTCACACTGCTTTTGATGAACTCCAGGACATGATTGTACCTATTCTTTTGATCCACAGCCATCACAAGCAGTGGTGGTGAGGTGGGTTGGTGTGGCAAGACATACTGGAAGCTTCAAACCAGCCAGGGCATCTGGGCATTTGCACGCAGCTGAAGGGGCCCATACCACGCTCCTGGCATGGACCCGAAAAGCAGCAGTAGCACTGCAAGTCTTACAGTTTTGCCATTCATCTGCTTTTCACCAGGAAACACCTACATAAAGCTTTAGCCCCTGCTGTGATATTTCAGTGTTTGCAAATATCGTAGGGTAGAAGATAGAGGGAAGCAATCTTCCTCCCGCTCCCCCTCCCCTTAAGGCTCAGAAAGGTCAGATTTTGAATTAATTTCATCCTGTGTAACGTTTTGGCTTGGTTTGCATTTATTCCAAGTGAGTTCACCCATTTCTACAGCAGAAATAAAAGGTCATGAAACCAGTGAATTCCCTCTCTCGTACAAGGGGTGAATCCCTCCTAGGGAGTGAATCACCAGTGAAGTGTACCGAAAGAAAAGAAAATGCAAAAATATAGTCTATGAGACTGCAATCACAGCTGGGTGCAATTATGAAATGCGCAAGGGCACTTCGGATGCCATTTGCTTGCATTAATTTTTAAGATGTCTCTTTAATTTGATTGATGAACACAGGGAAAATGAAAAAAATAAATATTTTACCTTTTTGCTTAAAAAACCTGCCATCTTCTTTTCTGCAATATTTGGCTATGCAGCAGTAGGAGCCAGCATGAAGATCTGGCCAGACTGGGAGGAGGACAGGGAAGGGAGAGTTGAATCACTTTATACATAAGATAAATATAAAACAATCCAGGCCCTCAGCTAATACTCCACATGTTAAAAAGGAGGTATGTGTGTATATATATGTGTGTGTCATTATGCTAGTTTTATTAGTCATCTGTTTTAGAGACTGGCTCCAACAGAAAGCTTTGGATCCAGATTTGAACACTCTGAGCAAGGAGAGTTGAACTTTTGACTGAGACCGGCATGAAGATAAATGGCTTTCTGAATCCAGGCTTTTGGTTCATTGAGTCCATTTGTGTTTCTTTGGTTTGTTTAGCAAAAGAATTTAGCATGACATATGAAACAAATGCATCTAAACTTATTCTGCTGGAACAAAATAGAAAGTTTCAGTGTTTGTTTACTGCAGTATATTGCTTCCTACCTAATGCTTTCAGCAGAAAATCTTCCTGGTTCAAATGTTTTGAACCATTTTTTTAAAGGCAAAAAGCCTTCCGACTCTACTGTTGGTACCTCGTACTGTTTAAAAAAAAAAAAATATATATATATAGAAGCCTTAATTTTTAAAGGCTGAATCCTTTATACTGTATAATTGTCTTTCCCTATGAGAGGGACTAAAATTTTTAACCAAAATGAAAGGCAAACAAAAGGCATCCAAAATGACTAGATACTTTGTTAAGTCCTAGTTAGGAGGTTTAATGAAAATATGACCAGGACCCACCTGCACTTCAGACTGTTCTTACATTCTTATCAAGAAATTCTACCTAGTCAGTGTTAGGTGCTGAAACACCTAGAGGTTTCAGTTTCAGTTCAAATACAGAACATAAATTCTGAAGAATAATAATAAAAAATAATCCATTTTCAAGCCCATATCACTTTTTTTTTTTTTTTTTTTGTGCCAGGCATATGACTTTTTAAGGCCTTATTTTGGTAATCCTCATTATTTAACTTTTGGAAGATTATTCACAGAATCAGAGATTCAGAGCTCAGGGAGGTGACCTGTCCTCCTTTGCTCAGCTCCATGAAAGTTTTTTGGGTTGTGTGGAGCTGGGGAAAAAAAGAAGAACAAAAGATACTATTTTCACCTTCCTTTACTTACAGCAAAATTAAATGCAATAAATCTAAGAATTCAGCTGTTATACAGTTATTTTATATACAGTTAGATAGGCAGATCTATAGATAGAATACTTATGCTTTTATTTACACTTTACTACTGTCTGTATTTTACTAAGATGGTAAATAAGTAACAGGAAGAAAACTGGGAATAACATTTGAAATAATTCTTTCTTCTTGATTAAATTCTCCATGAGATCCTGTGAAGAGAGACAAGACTCTCACAACCACAGTGACAGCAGCATAGTGACCCAGGAGGTCAGAACTGGAAGGTGCCATTAAGACACTCTTGTGAATAAGTTTAGTCATTCTAGGTTGGCCCTCCATTTTTTAAGCTCATTCGGGTAATGGACATTGGGAGTGGGATTACATGCATCCCACAAGTAGAGGTGTACAGGAAAATCCAAACCCCGTTCTTTAGAGGCTGGAGAAAACTGGGCACATCCAGGGTGCATTCATCGCATCCTATGAAGGATATTTAAACCTGGTCAGGGAAGTCATGCTGGGGACATGCCTGTTCTCTCCACCAGCTATAAAGAGAACACAATATGAGTAGTTTAGATACAGATACGGTACGCCAAGCTGTAAATAGCTCAAATTAGATAAGATGAACGTCATCCCCAGTCTCTTACTGCCTGATTGATCATAATACAAGTGTAAATAATCTGGCATCCAACTAATTAATGTTTCATTTCCTCAAGTACATGCTCTGACCCCAGATGAAGAGACCTTTGGGAGTTATCTTTGATTTATAAGCTCAGTTGGTATTTCAAGTAGGGAGATATTAAATCAGGAGTATTTCTAGGAGAGTCTGCTGCTGACCAAAGGGACTGCAGGATTGAGAGAAAAGGACAAAGTTCGCAGACTTCATGGGATGGTCACGACAGAAAGACAAATGGGATTTGCTGGTTAAGAGCACCTTCTGGCTAGGGTATCACCTGAAAGTTTAGGGAAGAGACGAGCTAACATCCACTCCAGCACTGGACAGGGAGAATTAAACAATAAATAAAAATACTGCCAGGTTTTCATCTTTATACTAGAGGAGGAAAAAAAAGGGAGCAAAGAGCTACAACTTTTCCATGGACTTGTCATAATACTAACTAGGAAAAGACTGAGTGCTTATCAGCTGTGAAACAGTAAACATTGCTAACCTCCTTTATTACCTCTGCACTCTCTTACTGACTTCTGTCTCCTTGTGAGCACAGCAAACACTACTTTGCTATCTGTGATTAGGCCCCTGCCATGCTAAGGCTTCTGTATGTACTGGATTTTAACCCTGTGACATTTACATGGAATAATATGGGACACATCCAGAAAGTAAAACCTATCTAAAACCATTTATAAAGGCCATGGTCTGCAGATGCAAACTACTGGGGGCCTGAAACCTTCAATACATGTTTCCTATGGTCCCCGTTGGAGTAGGACCAAACTCCTAAGACCTTTAAATTATATTATACCACAAGGAAGAGCAAATAATAAATGTAACTGTGAAAATATGCACACTGTTGGAATATAAAGTTTGAATACAACAAAACCCTAAGCACCACTTAAAGTCTATTATATTGCCAGACAGTTATGGCTTTTGCAACGAAAAAAACCCAAGTGGTTACAAAATGCTGGGCTTGCAGCAGGCAGGCAGTGGTTTTTCATAAGGCACTGGTATTTCCAATCAGAAAACACTCTGTCAGGGTGGCAGCACATTGCTCTAGGCATCATGTCTAATAATGCCCCCTCGCGTGGTGGGAACTCTGATCTGGCTGTCCATCACAGTGAGGTTACAGATTACATAGTCATCTCTAAACAGTTTACAGTGGGATAGTTCGCAAATGCTCTGCTAGGAACAGAAGGCATACACATGTCTCTCTGTTTAGTCTGCCGGGTACTTATTTACAATAGCAAGAATACAAAGTTTAGCAACAAACAAAACCAAGATGGAGTATTCACAATGAACTTTCCAAAATATTTCCATGAAGCATCAGAGCAGCTTTCAGTTCTGCTGGCAATGACTGAATCCTCCCAGCAGCTGTATTTGGAGTTACTGCTGCTGACAGAACTCCTGTTTGCTAACAGATTAGTTGGTAGACTGCTAACTTTGTTAACAGCAGACATGGGTATTTGTTTTAGAGAAGGTGGTGAAGTTCAGGAGCAGAAATTTTCTTGGTACGCTTGAAAGAAGGTGGGTGGAGGTAGCAGGGACTTGCTGACTCAGCTATACCCAGATTCCTCCCTCAACATTTCCAGAGGAATCACTTATAACAAGAAGAGCGACATCCATACCCATACTCTTCATGACCTGGGACTATCAAGTGCCCTTTGTGCAACACCCTCTCTCTGCTACTGGTACTGCCAACTTACTTCTCAGGAAATCCAGAGAGGCACGGGGGTAACAGCACCCTGGAAATCCCTGGGGAAAAAAGTGCAGTGCCAGTGAAGATAGTTTCTCTCACTTTTTAACATCTGTGCCCAGTTTAAAGACAAAGCCAAATTCTGCTGTAGGTCACAACATTGCACTGGATTATGGTGCAAGGCCTTGTGGGAGCTGCAGATTACAGGGGACCATTCACCCCTGCAGCCTGAGATAAAACCAAGCAACCACTGTAGCAAAATCCAGCTACCACTGCAATGAAGCAGCACGGAACAGGCGTTCCCATCATCTGCCACTTGATACAAGTTGGGAAGCAAGCATGCATTACCGCCAAGTAAATAAATACAGTAGTTTTCAAGAGTGAACTCTTTAGACAAGACCTCTGCTTAAAAAACACAGGAAAAGAAGTTCAAACCATGGCAGAGGTTAAGATTCTGCAGTTTAGTGATAAAGTAAATAAAATTGAAGAGAAAATAAGTCTCTTAATAGGACCAGGAAAAAAAAAAATCTTCTGGAGGAATAAACTGGCCATTGTTTTCTGACAAAATTTCCAAGTTGCTTCAAAAAAATAAGAGCTATTACACGCAATGATAACGTTAAAAGAAAAACAGAACAACATCAAAAACAGATAAGCACATTTACCTTCCTTTCACATAAATGCACACGCAACCCCCATACACACTCTCTGTTAATGACTAGCGTTTACTGAAAGTAATTTCAAGAAACGTGTAAAATTTCCTCCTTCCTAAAAGCCTTGAATCTTAAACATGGATCCAATTCTAGCAACAAATATTAAGGAACTCCAGAGGGTTGTGCCAAGCACCTCTGCAGAAATCTCTGCAGCTGTGCAAGATATTACTACTACCACTCAGCTGTTTGGTGCTGCTTCTTGCCCCACCCATGTATGCATCAGTCATATATAGGTCACTTGAGAATTCTTTATATGCTACAGTGCATAGTCAGCCAGGGCAGCTTAATCTGTTCCTGCCACGGTTGTCTGACTATGACCTCAGTGAACAGTATCTGAACCCTCTCATTCAGCTCGAGGTCCCTGTGGTGGGTAATATCCAAGCTTTTGCATTGCCCATTCCAGCTCTCTACTTCAGGGCTTTTTTCTTTTTTTTCTCCAAGGACAAAGTTATGTAGAGGCTCCTCTCAGAGAGCAGAAATTCAAGCAATTTTCTGTATTGCTTGCTCACAACCCTGATTCAGCTGTAAATAGATTCACAGCTGAAAGTCCATGCATACCATTTTTTAAGCCACACTAAAGCTAGAGGGATGTAGACTGACATGAGCTGGTGTTAAAAATCCCACAGTACTGCATTGTTATTCAGATATTTTTCTGTGGCAGAAAATAGAGGGGGATCAGTGGGAAATCTTGGAAGAGAGGTGTTAACCCTCATCAATCCAAGGGAATGAACTCTCCAGGTGTCTGAAATTGCTAACACTTCCAGTTGCAAATAGTGTTGCAGAAACACGTGCTTACCTGCTAAAGGGAGAGGAAAACAGGACTGAATAGCAAATAAGGAAGACTCTGCAGCAGGTTTTCGAGAGTCACATGAAAATCCTCGGCAGGTGGTACAATTTGGTGGAAAAAAGTCAGCCCCTTGCAAAAAAGGCAGCTCTGTAACAAAAGATGCACAAAAAGGAGTATTGCACATATTGCTAATCTAGGAATTGTTTCTCAAGAGCGCACTAACAAGCCCATACATGACACACGCAGAAGTGAAGCAAGTGCTGTTCCATCTCATCACTGCTAGAAATAAACATTTCTTCCTGCACTTTTCCCTTTTCTGTTTTGTTTTCTTTAGGGGGAGCAACTCATCGACACCAACACTAAGAGCTACACCTGCACTACAGAGGGTAAGTTTCCATGAGCACAATCAGGGCAAGCGTCCTGTGCTCCAGCGCTAAAGACACAACAGAAAAAGGTTTCAAATATGATCTCTGCTGATCACTGTTGGAGAGCAGCTGTCCTATAAGGCCTGTAAGGCCTAGAGAAGTCTTACATGCATAATTTAGAAATAGTAGAAATACTTTCTGTAGGGTTTCAAATGATGGTCATAATATCACCACCTGTCCTGACCTCGTCTTGAAGTGACTCTCTGAGATGACTGTTAACACAACAAACAACCCCAGAGCGGTTATCTTGGTGCAGCACAGAATTTATCGTTATATGACTTACAATACAAACAACTTCACATTTTAAATATTGGTTTTTTTTAATCACTGGTCAATAAATGTAAAACACTAATAGGAATAAGATAGATATACACACAAATAGACACACAGCAGTATTCTTACACATCTGCATCCACATTCTCAGTACGGTTCTTCATGCCTTGCATTCTGCGCAGTTGTTAGTACCAGCTCTAACACACTGCTAAATCGAACTAGGAATATACAGATCTTCTTTCTGACTCAGTTTATCCTGGGTATAAACTGCTCTTGCGTTTGTTTTGTGGCATTTCATACCCTCTTCACAAGGACGCAAATAACTGCATGTGTTTTAAAAAAGATCTATGTAAAGGTTAATCCTTCTCGTGTCTGAGAGAATTAAGTAATCCCCTTATACTCCCACCTTTTGTCTGCTCTATGGGTGTGAGCTTCATTCTGTTACCACTTATTTCACTCAAAATCAGAGGTGTTAGTTTAAATATTTAAGCGGCGTTGTGAGAAGTCGGTGCGTTTTCACTGCAATGCGTTAAGGAGCACACACACACCAGCAGCTCAGCAGACAGCCTGCGGAATGGAAGAAACTATTCACAGCTTGGAGGCTGCAGAGCCACAAGCTGATACTCTGAATACCTGTGGGCAAGGTAGGGAAAGCAACCTTTCCAACGACATACATGCATCCCGGAGATGACACGTAAACAAACCTCAAGTGAGGGATGTATAGCAAAAAAAAAACCAACCCCAAGATATGAGCACACTGTACCAATTAAAACTCCTTTGGGAACAGCTAGATGCTGTACTAGCATACAAAAAACTGCTCTAAGCAAAGGGAGCTGCATCAGATATATATCTTGATATAGTTGGTTTACATTAGGAGCATCTGCTCGATTGGCCAGGAGAATGAGGTCTTCCAAAAGTGATGATCTTAGCTGGAAGTGGACACCATCAAAGTACATATCTAAAATAATAGGCCTTGTCATGAATTTGGCTTTGCGCCCCCCTCCCCCTCCCCCACTTAAAAGGCAAATTGAAGAATCTTAATCTTCTAATTTAAAGTATATGAGAAATCCCACTGATTTTAGACAGATATTGTGCACAAAAAGTGTAATAATAACTATTTGGCTCTCAAAAGATTACATGCTTATGGGTACAAAAATAGTGTTTTGCTTGGAGAGCCCGCTTTGACATTTCCATACTAGCAGATAAAAAAAAAATCCTCCATTTTTCCTATAACCTGTGATAATTTGATTAGCTGGGATAATAAACCACCAACACAGTGCTATTTTTCAGGATCTGAGGGGGTTATTTCAGAATAAGTCTCCACTGCCTTTTTTACTTAAATCGACCTAACTTTGATGATCAAAGCTTGGCTATTCCATCAACAAATGCATGAAATATATATATTTTTTTAAAACTAGCAAATTGCATTTTTCTTGCTTTCATCTAATACCTTGTATATCTTAAACTATTTATAGGTTCAGAGGAAAGAGAAGAAGAGAATGCCTGAAAAAAAAAAAAATCACAAAACTAAACATGATGCTGTTGTATAGAAGTTCCAGGAGACTGTAATTAAGCATATTTCTTGCACCAGCTGAGCAATCGGTACATTATTTTGGCACGTAAAGCAAATCAAGAATTCATGTAGCCTTCTGTTATCAAGTATGGATACCATGCCTAAAACTAAGTGTTTCTCAGAGGCAGAACTTAACGACTGCTTCACCATTTTCTCAGGCACAACACTCCTTATCCATCCCTCCACTTCACTATAGGGAAAGCAGCAATATGTGTCTCTGAGGGGAACCACAGTGAATGACCCAAAATACTTCTGCAGGCATAACCGTCATGTAGCTTTAGAGACCTCCTGACCAGCATGGAAAGAAACACGACTCCAGAGGGTTTTGGACCCCAAAGCTGCCACAAATCCAGATTCAGCTCAAAACGCTCTGAGCCACGGGGCAGTGTAATTTCCAAATATATTCCATGTGTGAGGCAGAGGAAGAAAAGCCATAGCAAGGCTGGTGATGCTGCTTGAAAGAATGGCGATTTTGGAATCTTGTTCAAATTCAACATGCTGCTTCTGGCAGAGAGGCTAGTTGTCCAAATACTAGCGAATATTCCAAAATACAGGGTAAAACACAGGATCATGCATCACAGGTGCATTATATAACTGCCCTCCTTTTCTAAGTGTCTGTAACTTATTTGTGAGTGTGGACAAAACTCACACAGTATGAACTTGCTCAGCAAAGTGCCTGTCAGCTCTTCCTCAGGTCCAACAAGAGCTCCTGTAAATCCGCATTTCAGTGAAGCTGACACAGTTGCCTCGCTTACACCCACTGCACAGCCCCCTACGGCCAGAGAAATCAGTCACACGGGCTCTAATCTCAGGTATTACTGCCTATGTCTTTTAATTCAGCCATGAGTGGCCGGCAAATAAACTCTATCATTTCAGTGACTGCGGTCTATGAAGGGGCAAGCCAAGAATCAACACGCTGGCTGGAAATAGTGATTGCAATTAAACTACAATCAGCCTGGCAGGTCGACGTGATCAAGGTCTGTCGTGTGAGAGCCCGCAGTGGCAACATTACAGACATTTTTCTATTGGAGAACTTTCATTTGGAAGCATATTGATGGCTGGAAATTGCAAAGGCTTGGTCACTGCTTTCAGAGTTTCGCAGGCTCAGGTCAGACAAGCAGAAGCATAGAAAAAGTTGCATGGGAAGAATGTAGTGAAAAGATGCTGATGTAAAACATACCATCTGTACACTCAGCTTTATTCCTCAAGTTACATACATATAGATTTTTCCTCTATGGTGGCTAAGCCTTACTTCAGTCTATGAAGCAAGTGGCCTTTTGTGCTATGGGCCTTCCCCTCCCCAGCCATATAACAAGCCAGCCTACAATCGGTCCCAACAAATGAAACCATGGGGTCCAGCCTGTGCCATACCTGTCTTCCCCTCTCTTCTTTCAGACTTGTGAAAGATTTGCAGGTACAAAATACTTTTTTCTCTCTCCCTTTTTTTTTCTCCCTAGAGATAAAAAAAGATGACAGTAAGTCTTCTGGGCTTTATTTCCTTGATCTTTCTTCTTTAAAGAAATATTTCACTTTAACGGAATTAAAACTCATACTGTAAATTCAAATTATAACTAAAGGATGAATACTGATTAATTTTGGCTACAGAAGTGGATAGGAAAACCCTTGTTGACTTTCCCTGCAGCAACACTGTACTTCAGACAAATAATAAGATTGTTTTTAATGCTGACTTCTTTTTTTGCTGACAGCCTGTTTCTGCTGCATGTATCGCTGAGTTTCTTTTATGCTGCAATAGTGACACTTAATCTGCTTTTATCTCTCTGAGGGCATAAATTTATGAAGATAGAAACCTAAAGGCAATAATTTCTCCTGAAAATCCTTGATGTTACCCTTAGAAGTAAGATGAAAAAGTCATAGAAAGCTCTGCATTAAAGTGTGTCAAATTTTACTCCATGGAGACAAAGAAAAAGCTAGCACATGTACCAAAACCAAGAATGAAACTTTAAGGAACTAATAGGAGGATTAACCAAGTCTTAAAAGCACTAAAAGATCCCTCTTATCTCAGATTATTACTTTCTCCACACTTAAAACTCCTACTTAAAACCTCTCTCTGCACTCAAAACTCTGATAATTCATATTTAAAACCTCTCTCATTCTTCATTTCGCATAGACCGAATCTTTAATGTAAGGACTGATGGCCGGCACAGACAAATTGCACGCATATCACTGTGAGGACGCTTACACAGGCATAGGTGCTGATGCTCCTGTTCATACAGAGAACCTTGTGAACTGGATTTCGCAGCACCCCAAGTTTAATTCATATTCAGGTAAGTGAAAATATCTCACAAGCAAAGCTTGCAAATGCAACTGCCAGCATTTTCACGCTGTAAGCAGGTTTAATCATAGATTTAGAACAGTAGCACATTTTTGAAGAGGGGACTACCACTCAACAAAACAGATATTAAAAAAAAAAAATCCTGACAGCAGCGCTCCTTGAACTCATAAATGTTTGTATAGATTGAGATTTTTACATCTTTCTGCATTGCTCTGCATCTGCTTTAATGAAAATTATAGAAACTTATTAAACAATTTCAGCAGGAAAAAAATGGAAAATCCGGTTCATAACATGTATCATTTTAAGCCAAATTCGTAGTTGATATATTAGTGTCTTGGTTTACAGGCTGACCATTCACAGACCTCACACGAAAATCAACATCCCCAGCAATTTCAATAAAACACTAAAGCTTCAGATAACTCAGGGACAAGAGCTCTTTGATGGGTGAACACAGCATAACTAAACACTGAAGAAGTTCCCTTTACACTTTCCACCGGCTTTTTCAGGACAAAATGGAAAGGTCTCTCCTTTGCTTCCATTCAAGCACTCGAACACATTAATTTTTGAAGGAGCATTTGAAGGGTTTTACTGGGAAAGGATGCAGTGAGCTTAAATGAGGGCATTTTGGAAGAATATCACTTGAGCACCCACTGGGTCTCTGTCACTGGCTCAGTCACTTGAGGCAATCTCACGGACAGGGATTGTCAACTGCTTTACCCCTGTATTTGAAAACCGAGCAAATCCAGGCAGGCATTCCCCCCTCAGTTGCCTTTGCTTTTTGACTACAGTACCAACATTTCTTATTGTCATCCTTCCTCATTCCTACGAACTGCAGGAGGTGGAAAACCAAAAAGAGAACATTTCAATTTGTCTTCCTATTTATAAGCCATTCCTGCATGGCGGGGAGGTGCTGCCCATCGCCGTCCTCACCACGGTCCCTCCCTGAGCCCAGCGCTCAGCCTTGGTCTGCAGAGGTTCCAGACCACACGTCAGGCAGCTGCTTCCAAAGCCGATGTGAAAAAACACCCGCCAAGAATGGTAGCTTCTGATTAAGAACAGCAGCAACCTTCTATGGAGGGATTAAGAGACTGATGGATCCTGGGCAATGGAGACTCATAGCCAGTTTAGAGGAACAAATCACACCCTTCTCAGCTGATCCAGCGCTCCTGGCACAGGCAGCAATAAGCAAGATTTGGAAGAAGCAACTGGAGAGGGAGAGCAGCATCTGACAGCAAAGCGGAGCCAGAACTGACTTCCAACGCAGCAAGAATTTAAAGTCTGCATGGCAAAAAGCAATGACAAGGTCACGAACCCCTTTGACAACTTTATCTCTCTTCACAAATCTGTAGACTTTGCTGAACATGCTGTAAGGCCCACCAACATTAATGTGGACAACTCCACTCAAACCACCAAGCTTCTTGCTCAGCACCTTCCAGGCATACAGTAGAGCAAAAGCCACTCATATTTCTCTATATTTAGAGCAGAGCTGGGGTTACTTATGGGCACAGTAGTGACAACCAAACCTAACGATGGCAGCATCGGCACGAGATTAGAGACATATGTAGGACCTGTAGCGGAGTTTACGATGCTCACAAGGCCCTGGCTGCAAGAGAAAATTTTGGTTGGGTGGCATGGATTGGGCTAAAGCAACGTCATTCTCCTTTTCCAGGATCACTATGAGGGAAAGAAAAAGTGTGTGGGGGGGAAGAGTCCAATCCTTAGATGGGTAGTACTCTTTAGTCACATATCGTGAATGTAGACGTACTTTCCACTTGGATTTAATTATGTGAGGGGAAAGGGGGAAAAAATTAAAAAAAAAAACCAAACAATATGAACAAAAAGTAAGTAGCTCATCCTAAGCTCATTACAGATGATTTTCAAGTCTGGAAAAAGAAATTTAATAAATTATGACACTTATTACCTCTTCTACCCCTTCCCCTGCTCCAGCAAAGCAAATCTGGCAGAGGGGATGTGTTACACTCTGTTTCTGTGCAAAATTGAACGGTGTCAGCTCCTCTGCCAAGGAAGGTGAGGTTCCAGTGAAGCTGCCAGGTGCAATACTGAGATACTTTCTGCTCTACCAGCCTTGCAGATTCTGAAGAAAGGTAGCAAATAGCTGGGGGCAGCGACTTCTTGTATTTCCTCTGACATTTCTACTACTCTCTCAGACTCAGCTTCTGACTACACGCGAGACAGCAGCTGCTTAGTCAAAAGCTTCCTGAGGAAACCCAGTAACATGAGAACACAGCTCCACAGCCTGCGTCTGCTGCCATTCTCAAAGCGGGTACTGCTGCCTGAACCCCTTCAGAATAAAAGGAGAAAGGGATACACAAGAAGTTTTTGATGCCTGTCTAGTGGGGATGATATGCCTGGATAGCAGATGATAAAACTACTGTTGGGAGAAGCCAGGCCAGGTCTCTAATCTCTCAGTTGCCTAAATTTGGGGAGATGTGAATGTTTGGCTTGCACTTATGCATAAGTTGGCAAATTCATGGCTCCATCAGTCCTCCATCACTGAAACCAGCCAGAGGTTACATAAACTATGCAGTAATGTCTGGACCCAGTGTGCTTTAGGCAGTACAAAGAGAAGGGTTTTATGGGAAATAAACTGGCTTCAAAGAAGAAAAGGTAAAAAAGTAGCAGCAATTACAGGACTATCACAAAAAGCACCTGGATTCAACTCAGCTATCTTTTTGTGTTCCTGCCCTCAATAATTTGAAGTCCCGCAATGCAAATACTACAGATGTAAAAACTGTCATCCCATCATCACCTTTCTGAACGGTTATGGGAGACATCTTGAGCCTCTGAACAATATTCAGCTTTTCAGCAAAGACCTAAATGCAGAGCTATTACTGGAGATTAACAACTGCCTGAATGTTCCTTCAGCCTCAGAAAGGGACACTTACCAGTGACCAGACTCTGGAAAAACTCTATGAACATTAGTAATACCAAGAGATGAAAACCAAACATAGCGTGTCTTGCTGGATTTTTTTATACTGGTACACAAGGTATTTTTCAATTAATCACAACAGATACTGGATCTGGACTTGGGTTGTTACGAGATTGCCCCCTGAAGAGCCTTCAGAAGAGAAGAGGTGGACTCTACACACCTTGTCCTGGGGGAACCCCTCAGACACCTCCTGAGCACCTGACTGAGATGTCAAGAAAGACATCTAAACCCATTCACAAAAGAATGCTATATCCTTGGTATTTTTGTTTAGTTTCTAATATTTGTTACCTTGAAGTCCATGTTTGCCTGCTTGGCATGTTTCCACAGCAACAGATGCAAAATACATATTCTTCACAAATAAAAGGAGGGCATCTTCCACAGGCCCCTGAAGCTGGGACTGTCAGAAACTGTGGAGCCCCAGGGAGCAGACGGAGGCCCTGAGCTAACAAAGCATTTAAGCACATCCTTAACTAATTTTAAGCACAGAAGCAGCCCCACTCTAGCTCTAACTGGCCATTTCCATTTGCTTCTAGATAACCTTTTAATGTTCCAAAACTGATCACGCTGCATTCAGAGGCACAGGATTTGATCCAGAAAAAGCCCATGTACTGAAATTATGTTTGGCTCCCAGATTCTGAGTAAATCTTTGGTGGAGAGAAGGGAGAACTGAGAGAAGAAATGAGAGAGGATACTGAAGGCTTTTAAGCAGCTAAAGGCTCTGCCTCCAGGCACAGTTTATTCTGACCAGGCTATTTATGAGTATTAATCTTCAGTGGTTTGTGTTCACCATGCAAGTCATTTGGCTGTCGGCGCTGGGTGGGGACACCGCAACCTGTCAGTGGCAGAGCAGCTGCGCAAGTCGCGGTGGACAGATGGCGAGGACGCAGCTCAAGTCCTTCCTCCCTATGCTTCCCTCCTATAATTTCCTTTCCTTCTTCTCCCCCCAGTTCTTTTGGCAGGGGGGCGGGGAGAGGTACTTGGACCTCGATGTGCTTGAAGAGCAAATTAAATTCGCCTTCTAATTACTTCCTTAGTCTCTGCAGAAGCAATCTGTCCTCACCCCAGACAGATGGCAACTGCTGTTGCACAGCTGCTCTAGCACTGGCAAAGCCGGCAGATAAATGGCAGGCAGGTGTGATGCTGGTTTGGCTCACCAGCTGCAAAGAAATCAAGGAAGAAAACTCAGCCTGTGGGCTGAGGAGAGCACGATTTGGAAGCTGTTCCTGCAGGATGGCTGGTGGTTTAATCAGGGAAAAATCTAATATAGACTTAGATCATGCCAGCTGACACTGGGCATTTATTAGAAGGCTGAAGGAAGCTGTAGTATCCTCAGTGGTGCTGGTTTTAGCTATCTTATCACTCCAAGGAGTTCTTACCAGACCTCTTATTTTTTATTAACTTAGAATGCGTATACTTATGTGTGTGTATAGATACATTTTAAGTGTCTATTTCCATGTACTTACACAAAGTCTAATACAATGGCTCTGCTAATAAGTTGCTTAAGTACAATCATGATCAAATAACTGCAGCAGCAGCAATATCACCAGGAGTCGCCTTTTGGTCATTATACAGCTTATATATGATGTCACTTCATCAGCCACCATGACACTGCTTTGTCCCAACCTGCCATGGTTGTGAGCATACAAATGTGAAAGCCTCAAGACCGTGTTGAGGGCTAAACCGGTATCAGCTGAACTGAAAAGATCCTTAATACGAAAAGAAGGGGGAAAAAAAAACAAAACAAAAACCTAAACCAACTTCTCCATTCTCCTCCACTTGGTAAAAGCAACGAGTTATCCTGGACTACCCAACCAGTTCCCAACTTGGCCAAAGTTCTACACAACTTTAAACTTCTTATTTCAAGACTCTTTTCAGTCTGGGTGGTGGTGTCTTTTTCTTCCACATTTGAATTTGCCAGGTTGTCCTGAAAAGACTTTCATTGTCATGTCTTCATTCCTACTGAAATTGCCATGCCTGTTGGGATTTTCACACATGAACAGATGGATGAGTTTGTTTCCAGCAAAGGAAGAGTTACCACCTGCTGAGAGACCACAGGCAGCCTGCTACCTGCACTATGCTCTGTGAGCTTTGGGAGCACCTACCAAGATATGTGGACCAAAAAAACTCACTCAAAAACAAAAGCCCCAGGTGTCAGCCTCTCAAACAGGCTGTGCAGAGGAAAAAAGCTGCTAGAAAAACATCACTGGGCAATTTAAAGGTGAACAATTTTCAAACTAACATGTTATGCAGGCTCACAGGAACACTGTAGTTCTGCCAAAACATGATTGCTGCAGAAGTGTTAAATGGATTTAAACCAGTCTAAGCTTTTGCTTAGATACTGTCACCCTATGCAAACAGATCCCTTTGTGGATGCAAGTGGGAGAGCTAAAGCAGTCCAGTACTACAGCAGCCATCCTCATTTAGGCATTTCCCATTCACAGTTTAACCTGAGCCTTCCAGTTTTGCCTGAAGTGGGTCAGGGAGTGCTCACACAGCCTATTCTGCTAAGCAAGCAGAGACATACAACAGAAACTGCTGGCAGAAGGGTAAGGGCAGTATCAGCTGGGGCAAAAGGGGCCTCTGCATATTTTAACTGGAAACAGCAGTTTGCAAACTGGATGGCAGTGCAGCATCTTTGCTGTGCTTTATCAGTAAAAGCCTCTGCTGGTGCAAGGAGCATGCAAACCTAGAAACTTTTTAAACGCTATCTGCACAGCCCTATTGTAAGCAACTAAAACCCCTATGCAAGTAGGAGGAGTCATTTAAAACCTGAACAAAACTGCTTGTTCAACAGAAGATGATGCAGTCAGAGAATTTTCAAGCTTCCATGAAAACAGAGGAAACACTAGAGATCCAGTATCACAAGTAGCTGAAGGGGCAACATGATTTAAGTTTCAGTTCCAGCAGTACAACCCAACCATGTGAACTTTGGGAAATCTTATGAAATTACAATAGCAAAAGTTAGGTGATAATCAAAGATAAGAATCTGAATATCAAGGTGTACAGTGGAGCTTGTTGAATGTGTG
Source organism: Nesoenas mayeri (assembly GCF_963082525.1). Classification (NCBI taxonomy): domain Eukaryota; kingdom Metazoa; phylum Chordata; class Aves; order Columbiformes; family Columbidae; genus Nesoenas; species Nesoenas mayeri. The sequence continues at coordinate 73,589,571 of NC_137541.1, forward strand.
CTGGTGGACAATACTGGCTGGTAAGTGCTTCGATGACAAACTTCCCTCAAATCTTGTTTGTCACTGTTGTGCGTTACACAGAGACGCAATCATCTGTACAGCACTTATAATGAAGCAGGAGAGAGGGGCTTTTACCACAGTATTTGCACTGGAGCAACAGTTACTCCACTTATGCAATAAAAAGAAGGAGAAAAAAAAAGAAAAAGAGGGAAAAAAAAGTCAGAAGAAAGATCCTGAAAAGCAAAGGCCAGCTTTGGTTACGCTTAACTTCCTTGAGTAAAAAACAGAGAGGAACCACAAGCTGAGGCACGTGGCCGGGTGGGTGACTCTGAACCTCCCCTCAGCCAGCGTCTCTAACCTTTACCAAACACTATCGCACCATCTCTGCTGAACTAGCGGCGAGAGAGCATCGCTCCTCCGCTCCTTCGCAGCGGGTCGGAGAACAATGCTGGAAAGCTGCCAAGGGTGCAGACACACAGAGAACGAAGAGGGGAAACCCTCAAGAACCAAACCCCAAACGCAAAAGCTGCTCGAGAGACTGCACAAGCCTGAGCGCCGTTTCTCAGACTTTCTATTCGGGGAAGACTCTGTCTGAGATTCAAGGGTAATCACATCTCAGTAAAAATTAGCCACAAGTCAGACAATTTTTCCTCCAAGCTTTATTAAATAGGCCCCTGAGTATCTGCAAAATAGCACAGAAGTAGTTGGATTTAAGGATGCCAAATTATTATTTGTTGGGGCTTTTGGCACTATTCTTAAACACAGGAGCCTCAAGCCTCAGCCATAGACTCACAGACCAAAATCTGACTGAGGTAGGTGCTGCAGGAAAGCAGCACAAAGAAAAGATAATTCAGCATAAGCAAAACCAGAAGCATATGTTCTCTCAGGATATGTTCTAGGCACAATCACTCATGGGTAACTAAAGAGCAGCAAAAGCGTTGCCACCTGATCTCACAGCAGCAAGCCAGACTCAAAAACAAACCCCAGAATTCCTCCCCGTTTCCCTTCATTTTCAAACTATGAGGGACAAAAAGGTTTTACAAGATGCCACAAAAGGCCGGCAGACTCCATTTGTTTCACACAGAGTCAGTATCCGACTGAATACTGAAGACCACACTGAGATGACTACAAGGCAGCAGTTCCCCCAAGGAAAGATGGTCCATTCCCCACGCAGAGTCAACACAGCTTATTTTTACTCCTCAGCACTCTATTCAGAGGTAATTAAAAAAATTACTTCCCTGCCTCAAAAGAAGCTGAAAGCCTGCTATAATATCATGATTTTTTTCCTTCTGTTTGCTTACCTGATATATACACCAAGAACCTCTTGGTTTTGCTGAAATATTTGTGGGATGATGTTTGGTAGCTCTCATCTGCTAATTAAAGGGCAGGAGAAAAAAGGTGGTCTAAAAAGTTCACTTTTGACATAACGGTACCACTCAAAGAAGTGAAGAAGTTGGGGGGGGGGGAGGGGGAATGCAAACAAAAATAGCCGTCTAAATTGAAAAACAAAAACAAAGACAAGGTAACACTCTCTACCCTCCAGCCCCCACATGCACATTTTCTTCAGTGACGGGGCAGTCTGCAGGCAGACCTTCAAGAGCCAAAATAATCTGCTGCCTTTCTGGAGTGATGGGATTTGAACAGAAGTCTACAGTTTTTGCTGAAGAAAGAAATGCAAGAGCCTCTCTTGCCTTGCCTGACTTGCTACAGTCATGGAGACTCACAGGCTGGGCTGGATCTGACTTTCTATTAAAAAAAAAATCGAACAGACATAAAGAAGGGCCCACTTGGTTTCCTTTTATAGTAATTTTGAAGTCTGGAAAACCTGTATCAATCCCCCTTATACAAATTTATTAATTTTTACCGAATTTGACTTCCACCTTGGGAAAAAAACTGAGAAAAAGGAGACGGCCAGAGGCTGGATGAGAACGCTGAATTGCCTGAAAAATGAGAGATTAACACAGATGCCTTTGTGTTCACAGAAAACATACAATGAAATGCGACAGTGGAGAGCGCTGCCAGGGAGCCAGGAGAGCACAGCAAATAAGATGCTGCAACAGTCAGCCAGCAAACACACCAGAGATAGGGATTTAGATTCAGCAAAAAGCTTTGCTTACTTCTATTTGAATAGAAATGTTCTCTGTGGAGCCAGAGGACTCTCCAGGCTTGGTATCCCCACAAGAGGAGGGGTCTTCCTCCAAGAGGGCATTAGCCAGACTGATTCTTTAAAAAAACAGCTGGAATATCCCCCTAAGGGCCAAACACAAAGTGGTTTTGGTGGCTGAACCAGAATTAACTGCAATGAAGACCAGACTTCTGCTCTCTGGCAAGGGTGGTGGGTTGACTCAGTGAGTTTTTAAACTGCTTCTGCTTCAAGGTGACTTCACCATGCTCAGGTTTGCCTGGGGGAGAGGAGAAAAAACTGGAAGGTCCTTTCCCTTCTACACTCGTTCCCTGCTGCCACTGTTCTCGTTGCACAGTCTTGCTGGGACAAGGCACAAGGTCACAGCGACATCGAGTTGGGCTGTGCCAAATGTCCATCTCCCACTGAGGTACCAGGCTGCTGCTTCGCATTTCTCTTAGGTGTACTGAGGTAACAGGACAACAAAAATGACTAAGGTAGCAGAGCATCTCCCTTATGAGGAAAGGCTGAGGGAGCTGGGTCTCTTTAGCTTGGAGGAGACTGAGGGGTGACCTCATTAATGTTTACAAATATATAAAGGGTGACTATCGCGAGAATGGAGCCAGGCTCTTCTCGGTGACAATCAACAGCAGGACAAGGTGTAATGGGTTCAAATTGGAACACAAGAGGTTCCACTTAAATTTGAGAAGAAACTTCTTATCAGTAAGAGAAACAGAGCACTGGAACAGGCTGCCCAGGGAGGTTGTGGAGTCTCCTTCTCTGGAGACATTCAAAACCCACCTGGACACATTCCTGTGTAGCCTCATCTAAGTGTTCCTGCTCCGGCAAGGGGACTGGACTAGATGATCTCTTGAGGTCCCTTCCAATCCCTAACATTGTGTGATTCTGTGTACAGCAGGGCTGGCGAATCTGCAGCCTCTCCTGAAGTTATTCCATGCACAGAGGCTGCAGTAGATATTTACCTTATATTTCTTCAAACTTGTAATATGTGCTATTCCACTTAGTAGAAACTAAAAGCCCCCAACATGACCCAGTATCCTAATTCACATATTCTTATCTTTTAGGCTGTTGCACAGTTTCATTCAGTAAAATCATCAGCAGAGAAGGACAACTCCAGGTTTACTGAAGTAATTTACAGTTCTTATATAGAAGAAACCAAAAAGCAATCAAAGGGAGTGGGGAAGAAGGAGGGATGGGAAACAGGACAGCACACCAGACTTGGCTGTCAGTGTGGCACACAACAGCATGAGACAGAACAGTTTGCACGGAAAGGCTCCAGAGGGCACATGGTGCTGCTAATAGACAGGATTCGTACCTAAAAACTCAATGCAAAATTAATCGATACCTTTATCTATTCTAAACATGTGGGCATTACTTGACTTCTCCACGCCTGTTCATATAAACCCTGCACGTTGATTTCTTACCTGAGCGCTCTCCCAGAATTCACCCAACTCTGTTACGTGACAGTGTGAGCCCCGGCTCATCACACCCGCTCAGCAACTGCAAAGTGAGCCACGAGCACCCAGGTTTGTTTGCAATAGTGCTGGACTCACCATTCCCAGGTACCTCCTGTCACCACCCAAAGCACCACAATACATTTGACTTCCTCTCAGTAAACAAAAATGATAATAAATTAATAGCTAAACCAAGTGTTGGTCTGAGAGCAACCTGCATCACTTGCATGCTAAATGTTTCTACCTTCATTTCAACGTAGGAAGATATGGGCTTTGCTGTAGAGTCAGCAAAATCACAAGGTGGTTTTAAAACATAAGCAAAGTGAGTCTCTCTTAAATGATTTCAAACATCCCCCATGACTTTGTACACCCTGACCAAGGGCACCATCTTTCAGCTTTATTGCAGCATACCATGCTGTGCTCCTCAGAGGTCAGAACTGTCTTCAGATTCCACTAAATCCACTGTTATTTTCTGTTCTTTGATCTATCAGCTTAAGAAATCTGTTCCATTACTCTGTTGTTTGTAGAGGCAAGCAGAAGACTGAGCAACACTGATGCAGGAGTTAAAAAAAAAAAAAAAAGGAAAAGAAAAAGAAGAAAAAAAAAAAAAAGGCAGTTGAGGGGGGAAAATGGTTTTAATTCATTTATATCTGGGATCTCTGAATGTGTGTACAGAGCTGCTGGGGCCAGCCAAAACAGTAGCAATGGTTGCCTTAAGCTCCTCATGTGCCTCCAGGAGTTGTTCTCCTAAACACTGTGGCCATCCCAAACCAGAACACGTCCCTAGACTTTATATGGGACCATATGGTGGCAAGAATTGGGTCATATCCAAAGATCAAACCACAGGGGATCCTTCCCCATGTTATGTAAATATTGCCCAGTAGGACCCATGGATAAAAAGCCATTCAGAGCTCTTCAGGGCTCTGCCAGACATATCTCAGCAGGCTTTGGAAAGCTCAAGTCGAAAGACTAGGAATCCCAACACGTGTCGGCTGTTTTGTTGGTCTTCATGGTCTTCACAACTATGTAGCATTCCCCACATCCCCTAGGAGGGCATGAAGCAAGAAGCCTTAAAGGGTATGTCCCAGCAGCATAAATCTGCATCCATCCTTCCCAGCACATGCTGGTGATGGGATCACCATGCAGAAGCTGCCTGGGACCTGTCTGCACATGCCTTCCCCTGCATCAGAAGAATGGCAAACCCCAGGCATGTTTTCCACCAGCTGGAAATGAACTAGGGAGGCATCATCTAGCTACCTGTCATGTCTTTGCGGGACCTATATTCCATATAATTCCCCATCCATACGAAGTTACACAGGGCACTGGGAGGACACAACACAATTCATGCGGAGCAGGGGCCTCTGCTCAAGAGGACTGAGTCAATCTGCACCCTTAGTCTGTTCAATCTTGTGCGCCTGTGTGCTTATCTGTATGTGCCTGTATATGTATAGGCACATGTATGGAAAACCAAAGAACGCTTAGAAGAGAGCCTAGTTCAGTTAAGTGCCCTCTGACATGCCCAAGCTTTGCCTCTGAACCTCAGCTGCCTACAAAAAACAAAACACACTCCAGGGTACAGAGTGCTCCACATACAGTAGTTTGCACTCAGCAATGCAACCATTTGTAATTCCACTGTGCTTTTATCATTCTTATGGCCATCATAACATTTGGGGCCAGCAAGGAACATATCTACTTTAACCATTTGTGGGGGAAACAGAACATCCTCCTTCACAGGAATATGTGATAATAAAGTATCTTCATTTTTAATAGCGGTTTTCTTCTCCTGTTGTTTAACACTGAATAGAGAAGCTGTTACAAGAAGTCAAACAAACAGCAGACAACAAGAAGGGCACATTTTGCCTGAGCACTCAATAGCCCAGTTGCTTGAATGAGAAGAAAAGCAAGGCAAGGAAGAGAGCGAAGAGCATCACACCTTTGCCCAAGCACATGGATGAAAGGCCAGCTTGAAAACTTTTACAGCTTCTAACAAGCACGAGGCTCATTTTAGCAACAGTGGTGCTCAGTTTTAAATTGTTTCACCTAAGCTGGAGATCTACTTTCTAGGATATCTAAACGCTGCTAAAGGGGCCAGTACAGATCAGTTAAGGGGAATATCCCTCGTTTAGTCATAAAGTGTTGATGTGCAGAACAGTGACTGCGCTTTGTTCTGTGTTTGTACTCTGTGAAACACAGGGTGGTCTTAATTCCTCAACCCAAGGGTATAAAGGCAGAGGAAAAAAAAAAATCACCAATTAACAATAGATACCAAGACAGATAAATGAGGGACTGGAACTATTTGTTAAATAAGCATGACTGAGGCCACCAGAATTAGCTTCTACAGGACTCCACACATGCTACAAAATAATTGTGAGGGCCAGGATTAAAATGTGAATGATCAAGAAACCTTCACGGGAATTCAAGAAAGACCTCAGTGTATTCAGGCGGAGATAATAGCTCTGCAATACATCTGCATCTCCCATTAAACATTGTTAAAAACTCCATGAAAGGGAAAAGAAGTTAACTGAATTTAAATCAGCCAATAAGTATTCTTTTGGATACTTTTTCCCCAGCAAAAGAGTAAAAAGGGATGATGCCAGTGCTGCATAATCAATGTTAAAAACTTCACGCTAAAAGCAGCAAAAGAAGGAGGAATTTACTGTATGTGAGTACGCTAAGCATCAACGTTCCATCTTGTTCCCAGCTGGGATATTCTTCAACTTAAATCTTCCGGTAAACTTCAAGAAATCCTTGATGACTGTCACAAGGTATATACAGTGCTGTAGATGGGAAAAATGTATCTTCTAACCTCCCTTAGTGTTTTCTGCCCTGAGTGTAATAACCACAGACAATTCTGGTAGTCATACAAACACATACTGAAGCCTGAGTATCCCCAGGAAATTGTTTAATAATGATAAATGAACAAAAGCCGTCCAGAATAAAATGGAAAACCGACTCATGCTGGAATTACACATCACAGAAGAATTAATTTGGGAAACATGCTGTAATGCCAAATTTGATCCATGCAAGCAAATCTCACAAGTTTGGGCCAACATCTGGCTTCTTATTTGAACTTTCCAAGCTGCTTCTCTGTTATACAAAACTGGCTTGGATATTTTAGAAGAACAAGCTTGCTCTCAAATTTTCCAATACTTTCTATCTTCAAGGATGCCAGAATTACCACAAGAATGTTTCTTTCCTGGCAGTTTGAATTGGACTGATTCAAGCCTCACTGATAGGATACACTACAGGATAATTTATAGCAGGAATGATGCTTTTTTTTTTTAGGAGTAGAGGTTTTGTTATGCCAAGCCAACCCAATTATGCATTTAGTTTGATAACCTGCTGACAGTGGCCTTTGTCTAGTCCTCCAGAACAAAAATCTAAGTAAATTAGAAACAAAAATACCCCCAAGCCCACCACAAAAATCAGCAAAACAAACAAAACCATGACTACAAAGCCATGGTAATCACCAGTGGAGCACCCAGGAGTGAATCAAGACTCTCTGTATGTAATTCTTAGTGCCTGTACTATAGAAGTTAATTGATACTATAATCCCAAGTCATACCCATGAACTAATGCAGACAGCACGGGGTGTTTCTCTTACAGGGACAATTGGATGAGAAGTAAATTCACTCATTGGAATCAATTAAAATTATCAAATCGAACCAGTTCACTGGTATTTCCCTAGATCAGGATATAAGGAGTTAATCAAAGGAAGAGAAGTGGCCCTCCTTTATTTCTGGAGAGAGATATGAAGGATTATTTTACAGAAAGAAAAATTAATGTAGCAGTGAAAAGAAAACCAGCAGTGTTGGCTTACGGAGGGCTGGATGAGCACAGCCACGCCAGGTTAATGCACTTTCTGGAAGAATGCTTTACTTCTCTCAGCTTTCTGATTTCCTTCGCAATTGAGACAACAGAATTTCAGTTTATTTTCTTCTGACTTTCCACTTAAAATGGACAATGCAGGAAGCAACAACATGGTGCCGTGAAGAAATGTTGGGATTCAAGTTACATTTAATTAAAGGAGTGTCATCCTTAAGCCAGTGTTGTAAATGTTTGTCAATGTTTTCCCTGCCTGCCCTTCAATAAACCATTCATGCTGAAGAAAGCCAAACTGTCTCCAATTTTTAAAGCAGCCTCTATGAATCAGAATAAAAATATTCCTCCCTATTCAGCAACAACATACCATCCTGGAGCACTTGTAACTCCACCTATTCTGCAGTAAGAGCACCTCTAATTTCTATAAACTCTGTTTTATTCTGTGATAAAACAAGAAATCCAGTGAAGGAAAGGTTATAAGTTAAGACATCAAACCTCTCGTGAGAGTTACATTATGGTCCTACCATACAACATACTAGTCAGTGGTCTCTAATTGTTTTTCACAAACTGACCCACCTCATATCTAAGAGAGGAACAGGACAATAATCATCAGTATACAGTAATGCCATAAAACCAAGTTTAAAATCATAGTCTCTTTATATTCTTGGAACCACATTCTAAAAAATACCTTAATCCCAAATAAATTGATTAAATCCAAACATAAGCAAACAAACTCTTGGACTGAAGAACTGCTGGAGCTCATCCAAGACAGCAGCATCTCTCCTGACTGGGGTGTCTTTTGGATCATGTCCCTCAGCCCTTTAAATCTGTTTGTGCATCACCTACAACTTCAGCAGACCTGCACACCCCTTTGAACTTGCTCTTCACGTTTCACCAAGTGCACAATGTTATGCCTATTACAGGAGCCTGCAAAGGATAAGGTAACTACTGTCCAAGAGTATCAATTCTATTTTGCCGATAACAGCTGGAAATTACAGTAGGAAAATATCCCAAGCCTGTTGCTTTCCAGCTTTTCCTCAAGAGGAGAATTAAACATGGATCCAAGGACACAAAATACGGAGTCAATGTAAATGGAGCAATATTTCTAGCCTGGCCTGCTGTGCTCACCACAGGAAAGTGTCCTCCATCACGTCCCTCCTCCCATCCTCCCTCGCTGTGCAACCACAAAGGTACATGAGATGCTATAGCGTCTGTTTCACAGAGTAGCAGCATGCATGTCAGCTGCCAGCAAGATAAGCATTCATATACTTCCTGGATCATAGGCTCCTATGAGCTAAAGATGCAGTAAGATCTATTAATTCATCTGGTCCACCGCTCTCCCTATCAGCATCTAATCCAAGCTAGCAGAAAATTACTGTCCCTTCCAGCAGACCACACAGGGGAGTTCAGAAGTTGACTCCCCGCAGAAGAGTTGGCCTCCCTACTAAAGAACCTTGTTTCCAAAACCTCCACCCTAACCCCTGGGCACAGCTCAGCCAGGGGAGATATGACCCTGAGCTGCCAGCCTGCAGAACATTTTCCAGGGCTATGAGCTTTAGAAAACCCCAGCCACCAATGCTACCTATCGGCATTTTCCATGGAAGATTATTTAGCTTTGTTCCATCAAGAAGCTTTTCTTGATGTTCAAGTTACCTTTTCTTTTGCAGCCCATTAAGTCTAGTTGCATCGTCTTGCAAAGGCTGAGTGATTATCTCTTGAGTACTCACACCTGAAATTGTTGGTATGTTTGCTTCTTAGATTATCTATAATAAGCATTTCTAATCTTTCCTCAAAATTCAGTCCCTTCACTCTCCTAATCAACTTTTTCACTTCTCTCTCAAACTTTCAAAATGCACATGTCCTGTATTTAAGCCAGGGAGGCAGATGCATCCACACTGCACATGTAAAGCCTGTTATTCTTTGATTCATAACTGGGATATATCATGGACAACTGAGCTGCCTTGTATTACCGCGTCACTGCAGCAGCCGTGCCTGACCACAGACCCTTGATTTGTTTCAGCCCTGTGACTCTGTCTGTGCTCTTTCACACCCAATGCACACATTAACCTGCAATTCATTTTATTTTCCTATTTCCATCCCTCGGTTGCCTCAGATTGTTCCACATCACCGGTCTGTCTGTAGAAGGGCAGTTCATTGACAGTAACTGCAAACACCCTATTTTTATACATGAAAACGTAAAACCCACCAAGCTCTCCCGATGCTTTTCATGTTCTTTGCTCGGTTGTCATCACGCTGGCCTCTCCACCACGCCACCACTGAGCATAAATACACTTCACTCTTGTACAGCAGATGCATCACCAAGTTTCCTCAAAAGAGCTGCTGCTTTGTCTGCTCGCACAGCAGCATAACAGGTACCTCCATGGTGACACCCACCATCTCTCAGATCACAACTGCGCCCCGAATCACTCGTCAGCCTCCCAAGCAGATTGAATTTCAGCCTGAGCGACACAAAGGAGCATATTGTGGCTAGCTGATTGGCAGGAACGGATTTGGAGTTTACAGTTCCTGTGAGTCTTCCAGCAGCCACAGGGTAATGTGACAGAAAGTAAACATCTTTCAAGTGAAAATAGCTCGGAATAAAATGCGTGTCCCATTTTTTTTCCTGCACCTGTTTTGGTTTCGGATCCATAATCATCACAAGTGACAACCTTCAACTCAATTGTCCAAGCGAGGGAATGCCCAGCATCATTACGTGGCATTTTCCAAGTTAGCTGTCACGTTTCGTTTAGCATTCTGCACTGGTCCTACAGCTTGGCTCGCCTGGAAATTTTAAATGCAAATGTATTTGCAGGGTGGCATGAGAGAACAATATCAGAATTTTACCTCACACCACAGCCCTTCGCTCGACTCCATTTGATTCCTTTTTCTTCCCTCTCACATACACAGATTTTGCAGCTACTAAAAAAAAAAAGCTTAAACAAGAAAATCTTTACCTGTTTGGTTTTTTTTTTCCTATTGAAAGACTTCCCACTGGCCTTGCAGCTTGAGCAGACCTAAACCACAGTTTAAATAATGCTTTAAAATTGCCTACAACTCCAACTTGAGAGGTAGAACAGGCAATTTCTTCAATAGCAGGGAATAACAGCACTTAATTCAAATCATCTCCACACAGTATTTTCCATCTTCCAACAGCTAGCTATGCATTAGCTAATTAATCACTGTTTTCTCTGCACCCCAAACTTGCCAGTCTTCTCCTAAGTAAACAGGGGAAAAGCAAATGCCACCAAGAAGACATGCTTCTGGACAAGTATTTGTCATTTTCTTCTCTTCTTTGTGCTCAGTGTCAATGAGTCCCAGGCCACAGACATAGGCAGATAATTAACCAGCTCTTATAATTCAACAGTTCCTTGAGTGACTGTGGCCAGGGTTACCGGAGAGGCAAATTTTTCATTGACCTTAATATGAAGGCATTTATCTGGCAGTGATGTTGAAACACTTCACACACTGTTCAATTATCAGAACCAGACATAAGCACTTTCTTTCTGGCACAAGGATGCTTTTGCCCTCGTGTGGGACCAACCACTTGTGCAAATCTAGGCACGACCTGAACACAGCTCAGCAGTTTACACTGAGCCCATGAGATCAGAATACATTCTAGAAATTATAGTGCTGCTATTGCGCAGCAAAAAAGCCCCAATTTTCCCTTTAAACAACAGCTTTTTGGTTTGCATGTGCGGTTTATTGTCAAACACACAAGCAAGAGTGATACTTTAAAGGAAAACAAAGAAGTAGGCCAGGTCAGCAGGTATGAACAGTCTGAGTCTGCAGCTCTGGACCAATCTACCTTGCTGCAATTAATATCCATTACAGTATTTAACTCTATTGTTGAAACGGGAAATGCTATTTTTAGCCATTACTTATTATTTTCGTTCAAAGATTAAGTGCCACTTACAGTTCTATTACCAATCTTGCATTTTATCCTGTGTATTTAGGGAGCTGTTCATTAATTCTGCTGGCTTTTACATTTTTTTTTTTTTAAACAAAGTAATTTTACTGGTTTTCTTCATTGTGGCTACATTTTACAACTATAATTCTATCTGTCATAATAATTAAAAGGAAATTCCTCTGGAATGGAAATGGGAGCAGGGGAGATATGACTGTATCCCAAGGATCAGATTTTTCAAGCTCAGGGCTTGATTTTCTTAAGCGTTGAAGGGTCAGAACTTGGCTTACCTCAAGATCCCCCAAAAGAACTTGGGATACAGAAGTTTGAGAACTGAAAAGAAAGACCCAAAAACCTAGCAATTTTCTCTGAAACTTAAACACAAGCCTAGGAGTGTTCGAAATCTGGCTCTGTCTTGGGTGATGAGTACTTTTGGAAATTCCTCTTACACTGTCCGCTTTGCAGTATCTCTTTTTCTACTGCATATCCACTGGGAACATGTCTCAATCCCAGAGTCTTCCCCTGATTAGATTATTCATGAGAAAGATGATGCATCAAGTCATTCAATCAATGGTATATATTATAAATACGAAACCCCTGTCACTACATGTTCCATAGTAAGTGATATATTAGTAGTCTACCATAGAGAAATCAGAGGTATAAGCAGTATTCATCTGACTCCCAGAACTATTACTGCTTTGGCTATGGGAGAAGTTATGAACAAAGAACAGTTTTGCCAGGCAGCAACACAGCTCTACATCCAACTGTCCACTAGATGCAAAGTGTGTCCATTATTCTATAGCTGGCCTATACTGAACTATTTCTTTTATTCAAACTGTAAGAAAGCTGCCTAATTATCACCCAATAGTCTTCTCTTTCCTAAAAAGTAATAGGTGTGCGAGACAGATGAAAAGTATTTATTTTAAATGAAGCACCAAAATTTAGTTTTAGACCTACCTTCCCATTATTAATCAACATGCTGGCAAATACGAAAACCGATTGTTTCCTGTAATTTAAAATCAAATGCTTAAAAGTACGCTGGCTGGAAATGATGGACACTAGAAATGCTAAAACGCTTCCTCGAACCTTTTTCTAAGGCTGCCTCTCTTGTTGCTTCTACAATATTAAAACACTGGCATACATCCAACTTCGTATATTCTTGAAGAAAATGAAGACACCGGACCTTTACTAATGATCACTTGCAAGCTGCCAAAATTAAGAGCGACTGCACGCACACACACAAATTGAAACGGGCAAGTCTGCAAAAGCCATCAGAGATTATACACTTGGGGGTGGAAACATGCAAAATCATTCTGCAAAAAAAATACCTTACTCATGCATATATAGATCTTACTTGCGTGAATAAGGCTTACAGCAGTCAACCCACAGGAATCACATTGAGAGTCAACTCCAGTTACCTGAGATAGCTATTTCAGACTGTAAAGAAAGGAGGTGAGTGTCTGCACAAACGCCAACTTCACATTCACGTAGCGCGCAAAGAACTGCGAGCCCCAGGTCTACTATTAGCAGAAATCATCTGAGCGGCTGCGAGGGGTGTATTTTACCGCACTTCAGAGGAATAAACAAAGCCGGGAGCCCCCTCGGAGCGGGGAAGCTGCTCCGCTGCGGGCTCCCCTCTCCCACCGGACAGCCCCGCTTTCCCACCGCCGCACGGCCCTTGGCGGGCAAGAAGGGTCCCCCGGAGCCGCTTCCCGAGCCCCCAGGGGACACGCCGCAACCCCCGCTCCGCAGGCGCCGTGTCCGCCGGGGAAGAAGGAGGCCAGACCCACTTTCCCTTCCCCGATTTTCCGGCCCAAGCCGCAGGCAGCAGCAGCGCCCGGTCCCCCTCCAGTCCGCGACGCTGGGGGTGCCAGCCCCGCCGCCCCCCACTCACCGTGCGCAACCTCGGCCGGTGCTGCCGCGGGAAGGAAGCCGGAGGCCCGGCCCGGGAGGCTGGGGCGCGGAGAGGGGAGGGGCGGGGGAAGGTGCCCGGCAGCCCCTCAGCACAAAAAAGGCTGTCGCCGGCGCTGCCGCCCGGGGCAGCGGCGCGATGCACAATGCGCGGCCGCGGGAGCCGCGCCGGCAGGGCGGGGCCGGGGCGGGCCGAGGCGGGGAGGGGTCTGCCGAACCCGCGGGAGGGAGCCGCGGGGAAAGCAGGACATCAAGCACCCCAAACCCCACCACACCACACGCCCCGGTGGTGCCCCGGCGTGTTTATAGGCAGCGCCTTCCCTTCGTGCCCGCTGCTGCTCGGAGGGCAGGGCCCCCCCCCCGTCCCCGCCGCCCGGGTAACCGCGGAGCCGGTGTCGGCGGGCAGGTGAGCGGCGGGCGGCTTGGGGTAGCTCGGCGCTGAGCTTGCTGGTGCAGCCTCCGAGTTGTTTTGCGGAGCAACCAGCGAGCTGCAGCCCGGCTGGTGAGCCCCCGCTCCGCTCCAGCGAGCTGGGGGATCGCAGCTGCCCAAGGGGCAGAAAAGGGGCGAGCAGACGGGCAGCAAATCAAACGTTTAATTCCTGCGAGAAACGTGCAGATGGAGGCAGGAGTTCGGGGCAGGCGGGAGTACAAACGGGCCCGGCCACGGCTGTCAAGAGAAGGTGTCACACTTCTCCAGGAGAGCCGATACTACTCCGGAAGGAGCGGGAAGTCCACTGGGAAGCATCGCAGCTTGTGCCAGGCCTTGCATCTGCGGAGGTCCCCGGCGAGGGCTTCGCTGGAGCATGAAGTGCCGTGCGGGGACAGGGCAACGCTGTCTGGCTGAAGTTTGCTTTTATGGTTGTGTATGAATCAAAGCCTGTGGTTTCGCTTGGTCTGTAGCTGGTAGTTTTGATCTGAATTATGGGATTCAAAGCACGCCCTGCGGGGATTTAAAAGCAAAGGGAAGTTTTATACAAATCAATTCCACCACAAGTTTCAGCCACATCAAATCGTAGCTCGTTTGGGGTATCTGGCAGGCACGCTGCTCTGGTTTCCTACCTGCTTCAGCAGTCCTGCTTGATGGAAACAGTGCCAAGAAGCGGACTCAAATGATGGCTGTGTTTGGGTGTTAATGCCACAAAGTCACGTCACAGTACTACAGCCTTCAAAATACTTGGTCTTCTGATCTCAGAAGGAGCTGCTCATGGCTTCACTTTCTTCCCATTTGGAAGCTGGACATCAGTGACTTGCTATATTGAATTGATTCAATTTGTGTTCAGGCTATAATGACTTTGAATGGTAACACCAAATAAAGGAATCTAATAGAGAAGTAAGGATCATACAAAGAAATCCTCCTCTGCAGTGTTCAGGGCAAATTGTTAGACTTTAAAAGCAACTAAGAAAGTACACCATCGTGTATTTTCTGATTGCAAAGACAATAACAGCAGTGCATGGGTTGTCACTGGGTATTTATACCAGCAGATTTCATTATGTCTGTTGAGATTAAACAGTGAAACAATCAAGTTCATGACTAAGTAGTCCAAGAGTCATGTAAACTATAAAACTATACTCCTGCATTGAAGAAAGCCATTATTTCTTGTCATCTTGACTGACCCAGATACCTGGGGAAGCCAGCTTTGCCCTTCTATATCTTCAGTGGAGGAATGAACAGAATATCCCTTATTGCCCTTGTCCCTGAACACAACAAAGAGTTAATCTGAGGATGAGGGAGCAGTTTCTTCTCCAGCTCTGTCTTTTTTTTTCAAACAGTAGGGTTCTAGGACAAACTAAAGCCCTTGGAAGAGACATCTGTGTCACTATCTGTTTTAAGTTGTCTCCATTTTAGAAAATCTAAACTAAATTATTAAAACACGATTAATGTTCCTTCATGCAAAAGAACCTGGAATTGGTTCTTTGATCCCTAAGTGTTACAGGATTATTATTAAATGATGCTTTTTTTGGTAGGAAATCTTATCTGAATTTTTCATCAGAAGCCTCAAATGCATTTATTTTTTTTATTTAACAAGGCAAAAAATGTACAGGTTACATTCTCCCTGGAAGTTTACAGGAAGTTTTGCTATGGAGTATGTAGATTTTAAAGCAAGCATAAAAATGGGACAATTGGTACTTACAAATTCTGTTAATGATGACTGCCAGGATCATAGCTAGAGCTGAATGGACAACCTCCCTGCACCTCTCCACAGGCCAGCTGATTTCCATCAAAACTCGTATGGGCACAAAACTTCTGTTAGGAACCTCTTATGAGATCAAAGCCTCATTTTGCAGTTTTAATTTGTGATTACTCTGGGTAGGTGAAGTATCACCCTGATCTAGTATCTTGGTTTAAGAAATATTTAGTTATTTCTGGGTTTCACAACAGGAAAACATACCAAAGGATTCGAATTAATCTCAGTGCCAGATGGAGTAACATCAGTCAGAAACCACTCAAACCCTTTCCTAACAGCCAAATGCATCCAGTTACTTCAGGAATAAACCCAAATCCCTAGCAACATCTTCCTACTGAGGTCTAATCTTTATACGTACACTTTTTACTGGTATAAGTACAAGAGATGATGGGTAGAGTTTAATACAGCGTAGCTACACAGATAACAGTTCAAACATGAAGACAGCAACACTTCAGAGAAAATGTCAATTGATTCTATTGCTCCTTATCAGTTCAATACCAATACAAATATATCAAGAAGAGGACCGTGAGTGTTATAACTGTAGTCAGCCAGGTGCCCAGGGCACCAAAACAGCCTGGTACAGAGTTATCTGTACATGGGAACCAGTTGTTGATTTTTTTTTCCTTGTGTTAGACACAGCCAGAGCAAAAGCCAGCCTTATTCAGTACCTGTATAAAACCAGACATGATCAACAGAAGCATGCTCAGGAAGGCAGCAGAAGCCAAATCAACAGGCAACTCAGCCCCATTCTCTGTGTTTCACTTCTCCCCTTCTCTTTTTGATTCCTGTCCAAAAACATTCCTCCAGCAGAAGAGGAGGGAGGTACGTGGAGCCAGTTGGCTGGTGTGGTGATGCAGGAGGATCCTGCACGGCTCTTCACCTTGCAAAGCAGCTGTGCGAGAGCTGGCGGAGCACCCTCACAGTGCAAAAGCCCAAACTGCTGCCTTGCACATGCAAATGCAGCCTTCATTGGCCACTGAGGGAGGCAGAAGCCTGTACAACAGAGCAGGAGCTTTCCCTTCCTGAGGGAGCCTGCCTAGCAGAGGGGCTGTGCTAAGCAGCAAGGTGAATATGCCTTGTAGGATGGGCCTTGTCTTCCTGGACTGTCCTACAGACAGGACCTTGCCTAACCTCCATCTCACTTCATTTTCCTGCACTACGTGATCAAAGGGAGCAGCAGCATCACACACAAATACCCTGAGATGATGCGGATAGAGACAGCAGCAGCTTTTAAGTTAGATCACCAGGTTTTTTTATTTCCCTGTGGGTGGTGTCATTGAGGAGACTTGATTAGATGGCAAAAATCAACTAGAATATTTGCAAGGAGCAGAACCATCGCTGCCGGCCATGTTAGTCACTGGGGCAGCAGGAGTGGCTGAGGCGAGCAGCGAGAGCATCTCTGTAAGGTGCACCGAGCCAGGCTGCCGAGCCCTGAGACAGCTCTGCAAGAAGCACGGTCGTCCATGTGTTGTTGGAGACTCTGGTGCTCATATTCTCAGGCTGCTAAAGAGGCAGGAGATGATTGGTAAAGTTAATTTTAAGCAAACACTTCCTGGTGCCTAGTGCGCTGAGGTGGCACGTTTTTTAGATGTCTCAGCTATGGCAGCAAAAAGAATATGTAGGGCTTTGGGAAATGTAGGGCGTTAGCTGTTAGTATTTTTTTTTTGTGCCCTCAGCAGTTCTCAATTATCAAAACAAGGGCAAACCTCTTGCCTCCTGAAGTAAAAGCTGCACAACAAAGTTGTGGATGGAAGGAAATTCGCACTAGAACAAGCACAGGAAACCGCAGAGCTGCAGAAAGGATGAGTTAATGGAAAAAGGTTGATGTCCTGATACTGGGTAAAGGCTGTGGAAAACTACCAACCCACACTGTCAGAGAGCCTGACTGCCAGAGAGTATCCTCTGTTAAGCCGTAGCATGCCCACTCCAGGCAACTTCATTCCACAGGTATTACTGGAGGCAGAAATTTCCCTCCATCTGCAAGAGCAATACCTTGCCAACCAGTCATTTTACTAAGCAATGAAGTAAGAGCACAGAGAAAGCTCAGTTTTCACCAGCTGGTCAGAATTAATACAAGGCCAGATTTACTTTATTGCACACAGTTATGGGTTTTGTATGCACAGTTGTTTTACATGTCCCTGCTGTTGCATCTCCTCAAGTTACACAAGGGATCGTTGTCAGAGGAGCTGAGGATGGGAAGCTTAGGGAAAGTGAAGATGAACCATAATCACAACATTTTAAACAGGGCTTATAGTACAAGGGTACAGCTGCAGACAGTGGAAAAGGAAACCTACCTAGGTGACCAAGGCACAGGCAGATGATGAAATAACTTTCTCGCCTATGGGATGGCTGGGATAAAGACCT
Source organism: Nesoenas mayeri (assembly GCF_963082525.1). Taxonomy (NCBI): domain Eukaryota; kingdom Metazoa; phylum Chordata; class Aves; order Columbiformes; family Columbidae; genus Nesoenas; species Nesoenas mayeri. Next base: position 73,607,355 of record NC_137541.1, read on the forward strand.
CTAACTTCTGGTTCTTAATGGAGTCTTAGGACTTTGGCTTCCTTCATAGCTTAAGTGGCTCAGAAATGGGATGCTTGTCTCAGTCTTCTTCCCACATCCCTTCTCTAGCTGCAAAGTAATTACCACCTATTTAACTTAGCATGGGAAGCCTTTTTTTATTGTTTCTTGGCTAGTTAAATTGCTCACTGTACAATCTTTTGGTTTTTTTCATCTGAAAAGGAAAGATCTTCTCTGATTAAGGATGCCCTTAGGCAACTGTATCTTACTCTTTTTTTTTTTTCCTTTAAATGAGTTTGTGGTTTTTGCTATCAGCCTTAGATAAAGCAAGTATTTAGGAACTGAGTGGAATCTGATTTACAACATAAGGAATAATAATTTGTTTTTCTGTAGTGACTTTTATCCAAGGATACCAAATGCTTCACTAACATTAATTAACTCTCTCAAAGCATCCAGTTGAGGCACTGATAGCTATTCTGCAAAACAGCCGCAATAGGTAAGACACCAAAATACACATAAACGTGCTTACACCAGAACAGATGTAAAAGCAGGTATGAGTTGCTGAAGGGCAAGTAGCAAATCAGCGATGTACCACTGATATGTGTCTTGGACATTCTAAATCCCATCTCATATTGCTTCTCAGTGGTCCAGGAACTTTCCAGCCTCAAGATATCTCCAATTGTTCTGGTAAGCTAAATGTAAGTACAGCAGTAGATGGCTGCCACTAAGAATTAAGCATAAACAGGTTTTAACATTAGAACCATTTTTCATTTTGGATTTTTTCTCTGGCCGTCGTTGGAGGATATATGAAATAAACCAGGGGTTTCAACTTGACAGTTGGTAGAGAAGGAAAAGGAACTGCTGTTCAGCTGACATTTCAAAAACCAGCGTCTTTGATGATGCAGTTCAGTGCGATGTCAGCCCTGAGCACAATTACTGGTAGTGGTACTCTGCAGAGATGTCGGATGGGATCTCTGCTCTTTTTTCACTTGGCGTTGCTTAAACACACACTTGGGTGCAGCCTGGCAGGAGCCCACAGTCCCAAATCCGTGATCCCAGATATGAGATGGCAATGAACCACAGAGGGGAGCGAGAAACTATCCCTCCTCCTATTTTTATCTTATCTTATAAACTAACCAGGACTGGGTAATTTTCAAATGAAGCTTTCGTTAGGAAAAGAGTCTCAAACCCAGACTGAAACTTTTGATCCAAATTGGTGAGGCTGCCCTGAGAATACACAATGCACCTGAGGACTGAAAACGGTTGTCCAGCTTGCCAGAGACCCAAGTTCTTGCCTTGATTCAACTGTTGAATTTGCAGGCAGGTCTCTCTCAGCTTCTGTAGGAGCAAAACTACAACTGTGACTTTGGGTGCTTGAGGGATGACCTGTCTGTCTTGTCTTTGGAACTATTCCGTTTGGTGTGGATTGTCCACTATGAACTGGGCAAAGAAATAGGCACTTGCCCAGTGACCTTCCTGTTGAACACCAGGGAACAGCACTATGACTCATGGGAGTACTTCCATCCCCCAGCACTTTAGATGCACCAGCAAAAGGAATCTATCAAAGAAGCTATTGCTGCCCTCTTACCCTATTCTCACCCCTATTAGCAAGGGTTGCAGAGAGGCTCACTCTCCCTTACTGTGCAATAGGGCTGTAGACACCACTGTCCTCTCCATCCATCCATTTCTCAAACCTCCATCGTGCTTCACATTGGTCTGGACTGCCTCTGCCTCTCACTGGTCAGCAGGCACTGGGATTGTCATGATGGCTTCCTCAAAGCAGAGCAGCTCTAACAAAAAGAAAAATGAAAATTATAATATTTTGAATCTTGAAAAGTGTTTCAAGAAGTAAAAGCTGTTTCTGCACTCTCTGCTGCAGGGAATGATGCAGGTGGTTTCTTGCCTTCATGGTTTTGCCCTCCTAAATGAGTAACTTGCTCTGGTCCAGGCAACCAGGTTGTAAGACTTCTTTGGTCATCCTTTCTAAGATTTTAGCTGATGAATATATTGGAACCACTGTTTATTTCACCAGTGGATCTAATTCAACTCTTCCTTCCATGTCCATGACACCACATAGTGTGTTTGCCTCACTGCTAAGTGGTTGCCATGCTCCATGCCAGTGCTGGCTGTGTTTTCCTGATTACAGAAGGGATTCTTATACCTCATAATTAAAAAGTCTGTAAAGTGATAAGAGTCTTTGTCAAAGAAGATATGGTACATAATTATAATGATTAAATTTTCCAGAACAACAAGATACTCAGAAGCAAGTGCAAAATGACACAGAGACTTTAAGAAAAAGATATTTGGATAAAGAACCCACATATATAATTTATAATGATTTCAAATTCTTTAAAAATATTTTAATTTTAATATTTTTCACTTTGTATTTTCTGATGTGTTTTTTAAACATTTTGTTTATTACACTGCTGAGGCTCTTCCTTAAGAGAGTCTATTTTCTTTTTTAAGTGCTGTTTTTAATATCCTGAAGATCAAACTTGCAGTAGTCCTCTGTAACAGATTTTAAATATTAATAGCAGCACACCAGTAATGCTGTAGGGAATAATAATATCTTCTTTAAAATATGTATACCAAAATGGCTTTAATAAATAGCATTGCAAATCTGATGCTAGACTAAAAGTAATAAAATTATATTTGTTTCCTTATACCCACTGTTGTAACAGTTCTTTCAAAAACATTACCATAAAAAGACCTGACATTTCTCTAAGAATCCAAGAGCATATCCTACTTGTCTTTGCACAGCCACTGCTGCTTCCAAATAAAAAAATAGTTTGATCTCTCTTAATGTATCCAGATACATTACTTGCAGTGACTGGCTGCCCAGGACTGTTTAGATTTGACTCCATCTCATTTAGACTTTGGCTAACACTTGTTTGCAGCAGCACTCGTAGCTGACTGTTCTCCAACAGCACATACAAATTAACTCAAATGTAATGTTTGTGAGTTAAGAGTTTCTTGAGTTTTAGATGCTGGCCTCTACTGGCCACGTAAGGCAGTGAGGCATCGTTACAGATTCCTTCATACAGCTCACTTTGAGGGGAGAGGAGCAATAAACTGAGAAAATTCCAGCAGTTTGTGAGCAATCCCTCTTTTGGGGAATGGCTGAATAATTTGGGAGTTGTGTAAGACAGAATGTCAGTAAGTAGTCTGCTACTCAGTCAAAATCCAAAGTCTGCAAGTTTTATATTTCCAGAAGGTCAACTGCCATATCCATGTGGATCGGTACACACACAGGTATGTAGTGTTCCTGCTTAAAGGACAGCTTTTATATCATGAGCAACTCAGCTTGGTGGCCAAAGTATCACAACATTTCCAAACAACAGCTCTGTGGAGGGGAAATATCCTTGATCATGGAGCAATGTACAGTTACCAAGGAGTTTTTCTTTTTGATATCTTGAAGACAGACAGTTCAAGGAAATTTAAAAAACCATTTATCAATACAGAAAGACAAAACAACCTATGCAAATAACTGGAAGAAAGGCTTGTGTGCCACCAGAATGGTAAACACTGTCTGTGTAATTCAATTCCTTTGGACAAGGCTTTTGCTCTGATACAGTCATTACCAGGCAGCCAAAACATGCATGGGTATGAGTATAATAATCCTTTCTGCATTCATCTAAACAGTGGTTTTCAGTCTCCTTTTAGCTGTACAATTATAAAGCCTTCCGAGTGACTCCACAGCTTCCTACGTGCCGAATGTAAGCCCACTTGCCAGCAGGATGGCTTTTTTGTGTGTACCTTTGGGTGGACCCCGTAAAAATCAGAGGCATAAAGGAGCTCACATTAAAAAAAAGGCACAGATTAAAAAGGCAGCTGGAAGGCCTCTGCATGGAACATGCAGAAAAACAAGGCAGAACAGCTACAGATGAACAAGGTGGGTGGGAGCAGTAATAGGGCATTTGCTGGCTCCTCACTGCTCTGATAGTGGGAATTCTCTGTATACTCCTTAGGAATATGTTGTCCCTGCCACTGAAGGAGCATTACCTGCCATTCACACAAAAGCAAGGTGTGTTCTAAAGAACAGCTGGAGTTTTTTTTCCCCTGAACTAGAGATGTTATCTATGCCACATGCTACAGTTTCTGCTCTACTAAAGACCTTTGTTTAATGAATAATATGTAGGGGAAGATTCCATGATGTAAAAGACTGGTTAGACCAGCTACAAACCCACTGAAGAGATTCAGAGTGATATTGTATAACATTTTTCAAGTTCATCTGCGCACTGATGATGCTTTTCTTTTTTTTCTTTCTGTGGGAGGTACCTATTTTCCTTTTACTGTGCTTCTTTCTCACATGGACAGTATGGACTTAATATACACCAGCATGTTCGTGAATACTGGGCAGAAAAGAGCTTCTTCCTTCTGCCCAAGAAATTTTCCTCTGCCTTTGCCAAAGCATAAGGCTGGTGATAAGTCTAAACAGAGAGAGGGATGGAGGGTCTGAAGCACCAGGGACAAATCATGTAGCTCTGCTGACTCCTAAAAAAGCAGGGGATGATGTGCTTCTGCCTTGGTCAGGGCAGGTTAAGTCCATACAGATCTGTGGAGAAGGGAAGGGAGAAGAAAGCTACTGAATCAACCTTTGGAGAGGTTTAATATACACTCCTGCCTCACAGGATTTGATTTGGTGGGCAAGTATCTGAGAGAGGCAATATGGCTAATGCATCTACCTGGCCTACCTGCAGCAGAACAACAGCAGTACACCTGATCTGCCAAAGTCAGAGAAAATAAATGCTTATTTTTCATCTTCAGAGTATCTTCCAGCAGCCTTGATCCAGAGCGAGACCATCAATGTGCACTGTACAGTCACACAGGACAAGACAGTTCCTGCCCCAAGCGTTGCCAGCTGAACAGACACAGGCAGAAAAAAAAGCCACCAAAGGAGGTGTTATTCTTTCCATCACATACTTCATCTGATCACTAGTCCCAGCTCCTGCCAGTGCCCTCTACTCTGCAGGACAGAGGAAAGCATAACCTACCCCAAAACACTGCTAAACTTGAGTATGTATTTTGAGGAGGCAGTTTCTCAGCATTAGAGGTGTATGATACCCTGATGAAGGAGAGAACTGAAGTGTCCACTGCTCTGCAAAGATGATGTCCCTTCACCCGGGCAGAGGCAGCCCAACCCTGCACCTCAGAGCAGGTCTGCAGAGGCCAGGCACAGAGGATGGAAAAGCACCTTATCTTCCTGGTGATCTGATGATTCAGTCTCAGGATTTTCTGTTAAGTCTGGTAACATGAGAACAAAGTGTCATTTACTGCCATGATGATTCAATTCAAATCAGGTCAGATTGACCAACTCATTTTACAAAACCTGCTAGATTGTGTGATGGGATCCCAAGACTAGCCCAAGCTTTGATACAAATCTGTCAAGACCTTTTCTTTCACAGGGAGCTCCACAAACACAACACAGGAGGCATTCAAATTTAGAAAAAGCCAGTCTTTATTAGACCAAAAATCCAACTTGTTGACTGTTTAGATCATGAGATGCCAAGTAAGCAGGTAAGACAATAGGCAAGACAGAGGAGTAGTTTTAAAAGGCTTATAAACAAACCTCTCCCTGCCCATTGTATCCTGGAAAGGCAGGCTATATTTTGGATTTTTTTTTTGGTGGGTTGCAGCTACCTGCAGAGTCCCTTCAGCTCTCTGAGAGGTTTTCTCTGACATCAGCACAGAGCTTGGAGTGTGCTTGCTGCTTCTCTCAGTGGTGTCTCACTTCCTTGCTGTACTGCGGATTTCTGCCTTGCCAAAAGCCTTGCGGCCGCTCCCTCTGATCCACCCTGTAATCCAGACGTCTCTCTCCTTTGGGCAAATTCAGTTGCTCCCTAAGGGAAAGAGCATCCCTTCTCCTTCCAGAGGCCTTTTCACCCAGCTACCCTCTTCTTACAGGGAGATAATCTGTGAAGCGAGGACAAGCAAAATAGATACTATCACAGATAGCCATCACTGCTACTCAGCAGATGGCAATTAATATTTGCTACTCTCTGAGCTGTGTGATCCAGTGACACGACTTGCCTTGCCATCCCTTGCCTGTGGCAGTGACGCAGGTGCCTTGGTGTGAGGTCCCGCTCACAGCAACGGCACCAAAAAACTCCCTTTCCAGCCTCGTTAGTACACGTGGGCAGGCTGGAGGGTGCGTGCGGTGAGGGATCAGCCATTGAGTCTGCAGGGCAGGAACAACCGATGTGCTGCAGACGAAGATGAAAAGAGGAGACGTCATCAAATCCTCCCACAAGCTAGACTTAGTGAATCTGAAGAGGAACTTTTTTCAGTGCGCAAAACTTGGAAAGAGGACATTTCTAAAGAAAGCCACTTGCTCTGACAGTATTTTGGGGGTGGTGGGTGTGAGATTCGCAGTGTTGAGACACTGAATTTGTCAAAAGATTGGGAGGATGCTTTAGCCAAGAAGCCCCAACAAATATCTGTCGGGAACAGACTCCTTGTCAGATCTGATAGAAGCTAGCAAGGGAGTCACCTTTAAAATGGTATTACCATATATTCTGCCAGTAAGTGTTCTGGGAGAACAATATAAATCTAAAATACATGTATTTAAATGTAAAGGAACACAAGACTTACTGTGTTTGATGTTATTTTCTGTCACATTGAGCATCTGAGAAAGCTGCAGAATCAAACCAGCACAATCTCTAATTTTTTTCAGGAGATTGCATGAATGTGTGGTCCATCATAGAGCGTGTGTGTGTTATATACGCCAAAATAATTGTCAACAAAAGCCTGATTACTGAGGGAGTAAAGAAAAGGCTCTTTCTTGTTCTGCCAACAGTTCAAGATTTTAGTACTGCACAGCCCTTTTTTTCAAAAAAGGGACTTTTTTTTTTTAACCTATGCTATATTTGTGACTGAGGAAATAGTTCCTACTCAGGCAGCCACAACTTTTCCAGCTCTTAACTACACTATGAAGATCTCTGGAGCACAACCATGATAACTGCAAAGTGGGTAGAAGCTGTTCCTCATACACGTGCACCATGTGGTCTCATGTTGAAACTGTGACTGACCAGAGCGGTCATGAATTCTCCAGTCTGTTGTCCCCAGAAAAGCAGCCCTATCTGTCAGTAAACCCTGTTCATCAACAGTTCTTGTTACCTGAGGGAAGTGGTTCTTGCTCAGCCCCAGCAGTGAGACTTCTGCAAGGTGCCCTTGAAAGAGCAACAGGACACAAGAACCCTCTAATGCTTTGGTGTCTTTCTAAGATAACTGAGTACTTATTCTGCAGTCTGTGAGGAGAGAGCATTATACCCACACTGTAAACCAGGCAAGGTCAGCAAAATCTGGAGAGAACTATCTGAAGGAGCCAGGCTAAAGGTGTCCAGTCCCCTAGGACAGTGGTGATAAATGGCCACTGCAAGATAAAGACTGTGGATTCTTGCAGAGAAAAGCCTTCACACCATAGTACCACCCCCACATGCAATTAGCTCTCAAAATGTATTTCTTCTGCACTAGAACATTATTAATGCAGGCAATAAACTCACAGTCCTGCCAAAGTGCTGTGAGCTTCCTCCTGTGTCTGTGCCCATTTCATCAATTTTGCCTCCTGTGGGTGTGCAACTTTCCACAGCGGAAAAAACCCTATGACTAAATGAAAATCATCCATGCCAGACATCAGGTACACCCAAAACTCAGGGAGGCTGAAACCAAGGGCTTTTGTGAGTTCTACCCATCTTGCTCCTCTAGCATTTTCACCCAACAACACTAAATGAGTTGAGAAAACTTTGGGAAAAACAACAACAACAACAACTTCAGCAGTGCACAACCTCACTGCAGAAAATTATTCCTCACTCAGCAAAAAAGAAAAGCGAGTAAAACAATACAAACGATTTATATCATTCCACTTAAACAGCTTTTCAAAGGGTGGTGTGTGGGCATGCCACAATTATTCATTTTTAAGATGTGTCTCACTAGTGTTATGAAGCGGATTCTGCAAACTGGCTGGCTGAGGCACCGTGGGGCTGAAGCCACCAGACCACAAGATCATCCCCAGCCCTGCCTCACAGAGGCCCTCTCTGAGGGTAAACTCAAAACATCTCCTCCTTATATCATGTGTGCCATTTTCACAGTAATCACTATCTTAACACTGGCATCGCAGCTAAAACAATGAGCTGTGGGCATTTTGTGTGCAGAAGTACCAGCCTCAGCTCTCATAACATCCAAATTCTGCTTTTCATATCAGGTGGCAATGAGACATGGGGATGCAAGTTGAAGCTTCTACTTTGAGAACTTCCTCAACCTACTGTACACCTGAAGTGGGGACAACACTCTGGAAGGACAAAAGACCATGACCTTGAAAACATATTTTTCTTAATCTTGCCATGTGCTGGATAAATCACACACATATGATTAAGCACACATGTGCAAGTGCCTGGACCCAGAAGGTTCAGTTCTTAGTGAAACCGAGAGTGGAGAACATACACAACCTTTTGAGCCCCTTTTAATTTGTGGAACAGTGTTTTTTAGCCCCACTGTAAACAAAAGTTTTCTCTTTTTCTCAGCTGCTTGGGCAGTATGTCAAGGATGGCAAATATTTAACTTCTCTACATACAATCTTGAGTATCAGTCATGGGTGTCTCTGCTCAATAATCTGGACTTTCTGTAAGCACCCTCTAATGAGCCCCTCTGCTAACACAGTGCAGTTTTCAAGTGTACATGAAAGAACTGATCAGACTCATATTTTTGCTTGAGCTTTAACTGATGTTTTGCTTAATTAGAGCATTCTTTTTTTTTTTTTTTTCCAAATGTCAAAGCTGGTTGCTTCAAAGGATCATTTCAATCACCCCTATAGGAAGAGAGAAAATTGCTTAGAAAGATTAAAGAGAGTGCGAGAGAGGGCGGTGCAGCCAGATAGGCAGAGTGCAGAACAAAATATCTAACGAAAGCCTGATCCTACTCCCACCACAGAAAATCTGCAGAGAAAGCAGAGAGATCAAATATAATTTTTGCATCTAAGACACATTCATGACAACATACCAGAATAGTAAATGCGACTTTTGTGACATTCATGAGAGATATTTTGGATGAAGCTCCTCTCCTTCAACAAGGAAGATCATAGCAATTCTGTACTCCAGGCATCAGATTGCTAATATATGGTTCCAGCTCAGAAGAGCTCCAGAAAAGCCGATTTAAATTTTGCATTCTCAATTCCTTTCTTTCCCACAGCAATGTAACTTAAATGGGATAGGCCTTCAATCACAATACTCTTTTCCCTCCCGCATACACACCATATAACGTTAAAGCTTTGTGATAAAAATGTATTATTTGACATATTTCTGTAACATTTTCATGCTCTGCAATCACTTCAGTGTGTTTCTGCTGCAGGTCATACTGACAGAGAAATGTGTAAATGTAGAAGAATTCAGGAGAATGAAGTCTAGCTCCATCTTTATGCACATATCAAAACTATCAATCTCTCTCCAGGCTAGAGTGAAGTATTCACGTATTTTAACAACCAAAACTGAGGACCTGGTGATTTAGACAGTCTGTAAATACAAAACTATGGACATCGGTGGGACTCCACATGGAAATAATAATATCCTTACACAGCACTGCACCATGCCATGCAGATATATCCAGAGGGGAAAATTAACACCAGCTTCTTCAGGCATTTAGCCTAAGCATTACTCTGAATACAAAAGGAGCTTATGCTGCCTATGTAGCCAGTGAAAAGAAAAAGCTACTTTTCCTAGTTAGATGAAGGGATGAATCAAAGCACTGAGGTTTAATACCAAAACTGGCTGATATGATTAGCCCTTCCCAAATATATTCAACTAAAGTTCTGTGAAGGATCAGGATCCTTTTAGCCACTAAATAGAGACAGAGGTCGTCTAGATCTTGGAGAAAGATGCCACTTAAAAAAAGTATTCTTCACAAACATATCAGCATTATATCACCCAGAGACACAAGGAAGTCTAAGAGCCATGGATATTTCTAGCCTAAGTCTGGAATTATCCAAATACTCAGACCTCCTGTGGGAAAGGAAAAGGCAAATTCAATGGCAAAAATAAAAAGGTTCCAAGACCATTCTCTGTTCAATTTTCCCTTTCCCAGTTACAAGGCAGCAGATTATCTGCTGGTGTTGGTATTTCAAAAAAGTAAAAAAAAAAAAAGGTATAAGAAAGGATAAGATAGATGACCTGAGGACTGGAAAGCCTGCCTTCATTCCGTCACTTTCCATCATGTCACATAAATGTGTGAGGAAACCTGATAATCATCTCTTAATAAGCTCCATACAGAAAAGACTCATGATGCTATATGGATAGTTATAACTAGTGGCAAATAGAATTCCAAGGTGCATTTACTGGAAGTTTAAAAAGTTCAGAGCCAGATGAAAGACACCTGTATTTTTTGAGGTATCTCACCATTAAAATGGTGTCCAGTTAGGGAAGAGCTGCACTGAGATCACCTTTCAAGTCCCTGCTCTGGAGTGACCTAAACACACTCCAATGCCAAACATGATTGAGAAATGATTTGTCTGGCTTACAATTAACTTTTCTGGATGTGCTATAAGTGTAAACATATGCATTCAGTCACATAGGCACATACACAAAAGTGTCATGTGAATCTCACAAGACACCTGCTTTTCTTGACTCTTTAGCCAAGGAATGCAAGAAACATACGGTCCACACAAAGTAATAAGAATAGGCCTGGTAAACATCCTTGTCTCAACTTCCTTGTTTTCTCGTGCGTTCTTTAGTGTGGACTGAGGTCCCCTGGATAGCCAGAGTGTTCTTCCTCAAAGCTTTTATTGTGACCCTTTGGTTGTTCTTCCATTTCACCTGAGTATTCCTGGCCCTTCAGCAAGGTCACAGGCAAAGTCTCCACTCATTGAATTTTTATTTAAATCTATTGCTAATTATCACCAACTTCTGATCATACAATCAGGTAATATGAGGGGAAAAATGAGTGCAAACACTTCAGACCTTTTCTTCCCCTTGCCCTAGGCTCAGCTTAAACCAAATCCCTCTCTTCCCTTCTTCTTTATCACAGCTTCCCCAATATTTGCAGTAAGACACACTTGGTCCATCTAAATTCCTCTGATGAGGTGTTGGGCAGCTCTGGCAGTTGGGATTGTATGCCTAACAGTTTCTTCCTGCCACACTTGACTTCTTTAGTGGTCTTCCTCTGCTCCAGCATGGGCCACCCACGGGCCACAGTCCACTTGAGAGAACCCCTACCCTCATCTGGGCCACCATCCCCATCAAGGGCCCTCCTGTTCTTATAAATTCATCATAAGCTCTATCAACATCACCACAATCTTAATATATTTTCTTTGTAAGCTCCCCTCTTTGTGCCTGGAGACCACACAGTAAGAATAAGGGCTCCTCACAACATGGCAATCACAAGCATATGTGCTTATCTCCCCTTTACTTCTGTGAAAACGTTACTGGGTTTAACATCACCACAGCCCAAATTTACTACCTGTCCCAAACTCCTCCTCTCCCCCTTGCCCTCACAGACCGGATTACAGGACTTCACATTGTACCACTCTCAATTTGTACTCGTTAAAACCCCATGAACCAGACCTTAGGGGTGGGCACCATAGCCATCTGAACATGAGGCAATTACACACCCCACTCCCTGCTCCTGTCAGCTTCATCATAACCTTAACCACAATACTAGTGCAAACTTTATACCAAAATATACAACCAAAACCCATCAGTTTAAACTATTCACTATACTTGAGCATAAAAAAATACAAGCTTAATACAAAGATTAACACAACTACTGAGATACTAGTAAGTTCATAGCTCCAACAGGGCTTCATCCAGGTCTTCAAAGAGTGGTGAACACTGTTCACTTGATAACCATGAGCCTTTCTCTTTCTGGGGAGTAAAATGATGCACTGAGGGATGCAGCTCTCCTGGACCTTTCTGCATGTCCTGTAACATTAACTGAGCTCTCACCTCACTCCAGCACTTGCAGTCCCCAAACCCTCACCTCTCAAACTCTGGAGGGCTTTTTCCTCCCACTTAGTCATACCCTCCCCCTCTCCCTTCAGGAGCCTACATATTTAAAAAAAACCCAAAATACCAAAATTGCAAAATATTTGCTTGCATTTACAATTCTAAGCAAAGGAGAGGTTGAAGAGTGTTCCATTTGATTTCTCATTATTCACCATTAAGCTGAACCACTCTTGCTTTATATAGCCTAGGCTGTCTCATTTGACACACTTTCAGAAAGACGTGCACATTCAGTTAACATTTGGGTTGAACGAAATAGGATGTTGCAGACAAAGCTTTGTAGAAGGCTAACCAGGCAATTCAATTAGATTTAATTAGGCTTACAGTGGAAGGAAGCTACACAGGCACCACACACAAACACATGCAAAACTAGAACAATAATGGGGGGTGGGAGGGGCATGAGGTAACAGAGAAAACACAGAAAGCATGTCAGAAAAATGAGTGGGAGGAACCAGGAGGGAAGGGGTTGACCAGGGCCTGGAGCCTTGCCTGGTTGAACACTGCAGGGAAGATCAGGTTCATTCAGGAATATTCTTAGGGCAAACGAGAGCCTAACGTTACCCACAAGCAACATCTTTAGCTCTTCAGGGAATTTTGGGCACAGGATGAAGATAGATTCCTGTTTGGGATTCATAACACATGTCTAATCTTTACATCTTTTTAGCCTCAGAAAGACTTGCCTTGAATGTACAGGATAGGTTTCCTAGGCTGTTCTTGGGGTTTTTTTTAGTCTGGGGATAGCATGCTTTTCATGAACTGAAAAATATTATATAGGAGAAGCAGCTATAGATTACCTAAGTAGTAGCTGTGAACTTGAAAAAAAGTGAGACCTTTTTGATACACAATCTTGCTGCAAAGCTTGGCCACAGGACCTGAAACCATCTGCAGCCAGAGTGGAAATTCTAATGATATACAATTGAAATAATGTTTGCTCCATAGTTCCCCGCATTTGTTTTCACTAAGGAAAAAGACAGGTAGGGGGACATGGGCTTCATAAATAATTTTCTAAAAAAAATCTACATGATTGAAAGCACAAAGGCAGCAGACGAGAAGCCAATAAAGGTATTTGTCCTAAAAAAACCCCATAGCTAACGAGGCAGAAACACTGCTGTACTTTTTTACTAGGCATGCACATATGGCAAGCGACATTCATAAATCTTTGCTACAGTTCCCAATTCTTCACATGTGCCAACTTTTTGCTTTTTCTTGTATTCACAGGAATTCTCTCAGATGTAGCCCTCTTCCCAACATGCCTCTTTTAGAAAGATTTGCAGATGAAGGAAACATGATGTATCTTTAGGATACCTACATCTCTTCATACAGGGCTCCTCCAAACTCTCTTCAGGCAATGCATTCTTCGTTTGAGCTGCTTGTCATTAGATTAGGTAAAAAACAAACCCGGAAAAGCAATGAAGAAATATGATCATGAATAGGAGCACTGAATTTGCTCTGCTTGCAAGTTTGCACTGTTCATCCCTCAGGATTACTTAAATGACCTGAGGGTATACCTATATATCAAGCATTTTTGAGATGCATGCAATCTATATACAAGTCTAGATTATAGTAGCAACAAAAACACTTGTCTATACAAAACTTTCAAGAAGGCCTTTTATTTCCTGTTTGAGATGAAATTCTCTATTCTAAATGAAATATATGTTTCATACAATGAACTCTCCCAAAAGGAAGGACATACACTTTACACAATCTTTCCTTTTTTAGCCTACTTGCAGCTTAGACCTTCAGATTGCATTCTGGAAACCACCATTAAAAGTAAGCAAATAATGAGTTACATTAGTCACTTGTTATTAAATATTTTTCCATTTCTCGGTCTCCTGTTCAAGGATGTAAGAGCAACTCATCAGAGCAATTGCTTTTAAACCCACAAGTAATGTTAGTATCAATGGGACTTAGTGGTGCATTTTAATATTATTTCTAACCTCGTCTACCTGCAGGTACAGGTCTCTGTTCCCTTGGCAGTACCCTCTCGCTATTTTCATTGCATCAAAGGTGGAGATTTTGCAGCCATGGGCTGGATCAGATCAGTTCGCAGGAATGAGGAAAGAAACGTTATCTTTGAGATGAGTGAGGGGATCTGCTGGTGAAACTGCAGACCACCATAGTCAGTGCAGAGAGGCTGATGGGACAGGGCTGCCGCTCGTGTCAGCACATCGTATCAGACAGAAAGGGACCTAGGGGTACTAATCAACAAGAAGCTCAACATGAGCAATCAGTGTGCCCAGGTGGACAAGAAGGCCAATGGTATCCTGTCCTGTATCAAAAATAGTGTGGTCAGCAGGACAAGGGAAGTGATCCTTCCCCTGTACTCTGCATTGGTGAGGCCACACCTGGAGTATTGTGTTCAGTTCTGGGCCCCTCAGTTCAGGAAAGACATTGAAGTGCTGGAGCGGGTCCAGAGAAGAGCAACACAACTGGTGAAGGGACTTGAGCACAAGACCTATGGGGAGAGGCTGAGGGAGCTGGAGTTGTTTAGTCTGGAGAAGAGGAGGCTCAGAGGTGACCTCATCACTCTCTATAACTACCTGAAGGGAAGTTATAGCCAGGTGGGGATTTGTCTCTTCTCCCAGGCAGTCAGCAATAGGACAAGGGGACATGGGCTTAAACTCTTCCAGGGGAAATTTAGGCTGGATATTAGGAAGAAATTCTTTACAGGGAGAGTGGTCAGACATTGGAACAGCCTGCCAAGGGAGGTGATGGACTCGCCGTCCCTGGAGGTTTTTAAAGTGAGGTTGGACATGGCACTTAGTGCCATGATCTAGTAAACAGACTAGAGTTGGACCAAGGGTTGGACTCGATGATCTCCGAGGTCTTTTCCAACCCAGTCGATTCTGTGATTCTGTGATCGTAAATCACAGGGGGTGCAATGTGAAGTCACGCCCTTGGATATCCAAAAAGGGAATGGAGATTGTTCTGTGGCAAACTAGACTGGAATAACAATTGCATTCACAAGGAAATAAAAATAAAATAATTGCAGGTAAATTTTCAGGGCATAACTCAGAGATAGGCATAGATCTGCCATGTAAATTGCCAACACACTTAAAAAGGGAGGAGCCATAGCACACTCTATGAAGTTGAAATGATGAAAAATACAACAAATTCCCTATTTTACTGCACAGTAATATTTAATTGCTGAGGAATAGTAACAATCTTGCTGTATGCAGAAGATACTGAAGTTGTAGGAACTGGAGGGCCTGATTCACCAGGAGCCATTGTGAACAAGGACACCTTTATGCATATGTTTACCAATACACATTTTCTGACTTTTTTTTTGTTAAACTGCAGTCTGTGACCAAAACCTGTATTCAGTAGGCTGCCACTCTGAGCTGCAGCACAGCTGGTAAATACACTAATAAAGATCATTACTTAAATATTATTAAGCAGCCTTTTTTGTATCACAGAAAGTGTAGTTACAATGAACCCACATTATTAATGATAAATTCCTTTATCATTCATCCATACATTGAAATACAGAATTGTACCCAGTGCATTTTAGAAGAGATGCATTAAAAGCGAATTGCCACATCTGTCTTACGAGTGACTTGCATGCAATATAGTTAAATATTACTTCTATTAAAAAAAAAAAAAGCTTTCTACAAATGCCTTTTTCTTTTCAGACTGATTTTTCTAACAGTTCATTATCACCATATCATGATAGTCTGAACATTCCTTTATAAGCAAAGCACCTAACAATAGACACCTATATGCACCTGGTGAATTCCACATGATTTACTAGCATATGACTTGCATTAATTCACTTTGCATTGATCATTGTTGACTTGCTCTGGAAGATTTTCAGCTGCCCAAAGTTAGAACACCGAAGAAGGCAAAGAGACTTTATCTACTTTTCTTCCAGAACACATCAGCAAAAAGCAAGTCTGGTGACAGGCATTCATGAGTAATTCAATTTTACTGCCTTGGCTGAAATTCAGATGATTTTTGAATGGGTGTTCTGCCTGCATCCTACAGAATGATGATACTATAACATAAGGAAAATATTCACAGGTTATATTAATGTATGAATAGTATATCGATGTAGCTGTGATTGCATCAACTACATCAAATTATCACTGACGGTTCTTTCATGTGTCTGTACCCAAGAAAAGGAGTTAGGTGCAAGTACCAGCACTGCTAGAACCACCATGGCAATATGAAATGTCTGGAGACTATATAGAAAATGTTCCAAGGGTAAACCTGATGCATTGCATTTTGACTAGTGATAAGTACCTGAGAGACCTCAAATTCTCATCTTTACCTTAAACATTTTCCAGTTTCTGGGTGCTCCGTGAAGATGATCAAGCTGTGGATAAAAGTTCTAGAGTTGGCTAGTGGGACACAGTCCTCTGTTGAAACTGTGAGTGTTACATTGCTCTTTCTGAAAGAACAGCGGGCTAAAAATCATGTAGCCCACCTCAGTTCACAAGCAAAAACCAAAGATGAAACTGAAAGTTTGACCATAGGCTCAATAAGCACCTTAAGATGAAAGCCAAATGAAATGTTCACTTGGATCATGAGTGAACTGTAAGCGATGAGAAAGATGCTTGATGCAACTCAGTGGAGAAAGTCAGGAATGGAGAAGTTCAGGAGGTAAAAAAATATTTCAGTTATAGCCCTACTAAGTGCAAGTAGACCTTTCTCTAGAGGAGAAGAAAGTCTGAGCTTTGTTGGTACGCAATTTAGAGTCCTGCAAACCAACCCAAGTGTAATCAAAGTGGTTCTGCCTCACCCTCTTGCTCATTTCAGCATAGCATTACACTTACCTCCTTCAACACCCCCTTTATTCATGTATTCACAGCAAGTAATCAAATGTTCCCAGCATTTAGCTGGATGGAGCATTCTGCCTTTCTGAGGATGTCTGACAGTCACTGGCATTTCCTTCCAAAAATGTCTGGAACAAGCATTTGGCTAAGCATCAAATCTGATGTCTGTCATCATTAAGACAGTGCGGTGGCTGCTGTTTTAACTGTTTTTCTTGACTCTCGTAGTTTCACATAACGTCTACAGTTGACCTCTACCAGACACAAGGTCCTGTTACTTGCAAAACACAGATGGATTCACTTCATCTTCTAAAGTGTAAACAGTTATTTGGAAGGTAAAAGTGAACAGCAATAGCAGAGAAAACAGTTACATTTGTATGACTTGGTACAGAAATGCCATTTGTACCAATAACATTTGTTCTGACAAAACACATGGAGAATGAACAGTGCACCAATATTAACAACAACTTGGGTACCCTATAATTACACAGTGAAATATCGAACCAGGATGAATTCTTCTGAGTCACCCATCTAAGAGTTATTCAGCAATACTCAGCAGAGCTGGCTGGAGCAGCAATAGGTGTGGGAAGGGAGCAAGATGAAGGTACAACAGTGAAAACACCTCACAAATCCATCATTTAAGTCTTCATCCCTTCTTTTTTTCTAACACGATACAAAATGTAGGATACTCTGAAGTCATCTGACCACAAGTTCACATTTATAGAAGCTGTTGGAGCTCACAGTCAAGTCTCACCATGACACAGCAACTCTGCATGAACATCAGGAGTATCAGATGGAATTGTTCTGCAGAGTCCTTCTCTATACAATGGTAGGAATCAATTGCAGAAAGGGAATGCAGACTGGTTAGACCACAGTACTATCAGCTGTAGAGTTTACAGGGTAAAAGTAGGAGCTATATACTCAGTTTGCATTTGCTTCATTGCCCATGGAGCACCTAACTATCCTTAACACCTTTGGCCACTCTTTTCTAAATAAATTATTTTAAAGCTTGCCATAGTCACTGTTGCAATGCTTCCCCTGAAGGGAAGTCAACTGTAGAGTAGGTTTTCTAACCTGTTCTCTTAGGGGGCTTGACTTGAGGCAAAAGCTGCAGATCAAGTTTTAAAGCGTCACTAATACAACACTGGCTCAAGTATGGAGAAGTTGAACTAAACATGAAGTGATTTAATGTTTTATTCAAGAGCCAGTCACACCTCCCTGTGTCCTGAAGGAGACCAAAGAGGCTGATATATACCACCTAATTCCTCAAGCACATCTGTAAGTGTCCCAGAGCACTCTCCTCTGAAGAGACGGCTGCTGTGATCAAGTTGTTTCCCAACCCTACCTGGAGGAAGTGCTCTGCAGTTCATGCTGGAACTGTAAAGTGTCACTTGGTACCAAGGCCTGATCCAAGATAACTACTGGTCCAGTGAGGCAAGCTTTTCTCCTGTGCTACTCACTCCTTATTCTGCTAGCCCATCTCTCCCAGGAGCACCACCAGCTGCAGATCCACAGAGACAAGGCAGGTCCCAAGTCAAGCCAGCCCACAGACTGACATCCAGATCAAGGGTGGTTGCAGCAAAAGCTGTAGACTAGCACTTCTGCAGCATAACTCAGACAAGAACTAGAGCCTCAGGTTTGAGCGTAAATAGAGCCTATGGTTGTGGGTGGAGGCCCCAGGAGAGACTGGTCAGGGTCATTAGGGCCAATTAGAGCCCTCAGAGCCCTGACAGAAATCTTCTCAAGTGAAGCAACCCCATAAAAGCTTTTCAGACCTCCCTGACAATCCTTTCATGTCCCTCTCTTCCTTCAACCAAAGTTCAGCTCATTTTTGGGCACAGGGAGCGAGCTTTTGCTGAGGAGTATTTGTGCTTCTGTCTATACTGCTATCCATAGATCTGCACAAAGCTGTGTTCCTTTATTTTAGAAATGTTTGGTGCTGATTAGCAATGGAGTAGTAACTTCCACAGGGAGAAGATGGTATTGAAAATATTCCCTGTGTGCTAACTACAAAATGACTACCCTTTCCCCTTCCCCTGAAGTGCTGCAAACTGGTTGCTGTTGGGCATGGAATATAGAACAGCTGGACCATGCTCATGATGCCTGGTGGACACATGCTCCAGTTATAGCACAGTTCTCCTTTGGTTGAGGTGCATCAGTCCCCTTTCCTTGTGGGTGCTCTCTTTCAGATCTAGACCTCCCTCCGTTCTCAGGAGCACTTGGAGAGTTCTGCACGGTCTAAAACATGAATGATGCATTTGCATTTGGAGCGTGAATCACTGTATCCCCTGCACAGCTGGAAACCACAGCTGCCTTCCTAATGCAGCGTGACAACCCACCTCCTTGGTACATCCCTGTGGGGATGCCTTGATGATCCCTTTCATCTGCAGTAACCCTAGGCTGGCCCTGGACACAGTAGTTCCACCCTCCTGTGGAATCTCTTTGTATCTAACAAGGTTCATTTTTGGCAATAAATCCTTCTGGCTGGTACTGTCACCAGTGGGAAAACAGGACTGTGGGTGGAGGACCACACTCTGCTTCAGTGTGGATTTACATGCCACTCAGCTGAATGTGCCACCAACCCCTAATCTACCTTCACTGTGAAAGGGGAAGAATCACAGAATCACAGAATGTCAGGGATTGGAAGGGACCTCAAAAGATCAACCAGTCCAATCCCCCTGCTGGAGCAGGAACACTGACTGTAGTGCTCAGATTCACCAGGGGAGCTTGTTTCTCCCCATGCTCATCTGCTTGATCCAAGACCCATGTCCTGCAGCTGTGCTGTGGTGACGGGCTGTAGCCTCCTCCTTCTGCTCTCTCCCTGTCATGCCTCTACAGAGGACAGAATGAAATTATGCCCACAAGGGAGTGGTGATGGTGAGAGGAACTAAAGCCCTTAATTAATTACAATTAATGTGCAAACTATTGGCTAAAGAATTTTTAAGAGAAGAGAGTTTTTTCTCTTATTCATCTCTATTTTGTGCCTTTTCTGTAACAGGAGAAGAGAAAATGTGCAGTTTTTTTGTCATTGTCCCCTTCCTTCTGCACATTTTTCTCCTCATATTTCTTCCTTTGCTTAGCAGCATGCTAAGATGGGGAAAAGATATGCGAAGAAACAAAAAGGATATGAAAGAGGGAATATTAAATGACAAAAAAAAGAATGTATTGTATGAAAATGTTTGCAAACTCTGTTGGACCCACAAAATTATTTCCTTTCAAAACCTGTAGACTGAAAATGACTTAAAAATTAGCCCCCTCCCCCCCCCCCCCTTTTATTTTTTTTCATTTTGAATTTTTCTAGCAATTTTACTATCAATATTTCCAGGGATACGTTTGTGTAATAATGACTTTTCAGATGACAAAATCTTGCAAGAGGCAGCCTAGCCTGAAGCAGAATGTTTCCAGGAGCACAACCCAGCAAGGTAGATAACATCTTCATTGTGCTTGGGTTCTTACATTCCCAGCTGTCACATTTAATAAACATGTTTCAGATCAAGTCCTACAGGGTGTGAAATATCAGAATAATAAAGGAGAAATCATCACTTGGGTACTTTTGAATGTATTCAATACACATGAAATATTGCATTGTGACAAGCAGAGAAGGGTTAAAATAAAGACAGTTATAATTTTTTCGGAAACTGGTATTAGGGTACATGACAGCAATATGAATTACATTATCATGCAGAGTTAAACCATGAATCCTGAATATATATTTCTTCTACTTGCATCAAGGTATGCTCAGTCTCTGATACATGAAGCTTCTTTAAAAGTGCCAGAGCCTCAAGCAGCATAAATAGAGCTTCCTCCTTTAAATTAATGGAACTGTGTCAGATTTTATTACAGAATATATGACCTTGATTTTTTATGAGCTAGTAAAAGAGGAAATGGCATTTAAAATGAGAATAAGTCCAAACAAGCAAAAACATGCCTGTGTCTCTTGTTCTCATGTATTAAGATGCAGTCATAAATTTGAATTTCTTTTTTTAAACCACAGCGTTTCCTTCTGGGTTTGATACTGGAAGTGTTAAGACATTTATGGCCTGAAACCTCACTCTCTCTCCAAGAATCCTGGCAGTAGTGGAGCTGCCTGGAAGTGAAGACAGAACTGCAGGCTTGTTCTCCAGTTGCCAACAGAGAGAAGAGGGCATCAGGAATTGGGTGTCTCTGTGTCTTTTCTTCTCCATGCCTGGATACCAAAGAGCCTGTAACGTATGCAAGTTTCCTCAGATGCCCTTAACACTTGTATTATAGACTCCAAAAATATTGCCACAGCTGTCAAGAAAGGAAATCAAGTACCCTCATGTCCTATGCAAAAATAATCACAAATATATAGCAGTGGAAGAAAACTGAATAGCTGTTGAGGAGGCCCTACAGCAGAGGAGGTGAAAGCGCTTTTTTACTGTGCTGTTAAACTTTGATGCATTTGCATTTGCAACAGCAGCAGGCAGAGGCCCTCATGACTGAATAAGCTGAAATTTTCTGTCTGCAGTGATATCATATTATCACATTCCTGCCTGATGAAGAGCTATGTTGTGGTTCAGGAGATCCAAGCCTTCTGAAGAGACGCAAAATAAAGTTCCTTGTGGTTTGTGCTCCCTAAAGTTTCCTCAGGACATTTATCAAGAAGGCAGAAGTGAACCAAACCATTGTGGCCACTATCACTTTGTACTGAATCTCCGCCAGTACCTTAACTTTATGGTCAAAGATGTATCTGATGACACTCATTAAAGTCACATTACTGCTGAATATATGTCATAGTCCTGCTGCTTTTCAGTAGATGGTAAGGGATTGTACACACATCTCTGCACAGACACACTTTTGCCTTTATTTGTAGTTCAACCGACATCCCAGTTGACATAGGACTGTCCATGTGTCTGAGCACTACGGTGACAATCCTACCTTCTTGGTGCATCGGGACCTTTCAAAATGAAAAATGTTAAGTGGTCTAAGATATAGCATAAATTTGTCCCTAAATTATGGGATCCTAAGCGGGGAGTCTTCCAGCGAGAAAGGAATGAGAACTGGACTCTGCTGAGCTTTGCAAATTAACAAAAAAGCCATCTAAAGAGTAAGCAAGTCCAAGCTAATCTGCTGAAGAACAGCAGAGTAAGCATGCCTCACACTGGTAACTGTTTGGACATCTGACATTTTAAGTGAGTGAAAGGAGAAGCCTGACAGCTTTTAATATGGATTATTGCCATTCATACATAATTGCATAAAATGCTTTGGAATGAAAGATAGTTGAAGCTGAAGGGAGAAGCAGAGCTAGTAAGCAAAAGTATTCAACTTCTTACCAAAAAGATTTCATGTTTTTTTGTCTCATTGGAGTTCTAATTCAAAGTTTTGTTGAATTCCAGTTGCTATTTTTAAACCAAATTTCAGACAACAGTTTAACAGTCATTGAAATGCTGACTGCATTTTTTGTGTAGGAGAAAGCCTTGACAAGTATCAACTGAATTCCTACTGGTGATGAAAGCAACTCAAATGCAAAGCAGCCAAAGATACTTGGCTGTGACAAAAACGGATGCGTACCATTAGACAGCTCTGGATTAGATTTGTTTTTCCCAGCAGAAGGAATGCAGTCAAGGACTCCCCTCTCTTTTTTCCCACAGCAGCTCAGTACTGATTCAACAGACTTGATTTGTGTGGCATGGCATTTGCCAAGTTTGGCTACAACTTCTTAACTACGGCTCAAGGTCCCACAGATTTTGAGGCAAGGTCTGTCATTCAGGATATAGGTCTGCTCATCTTCAGCCACCAGGTGTGATTCTGGAGCATTCAATCAATATACTCAAGTCTGACATCCCTAATTTTATTCCCTGGTCCTGACTTCATGATTCTATCCACCCTATACATTCTTCCCACCTAGTACCTTGACGAGCCATGACCTCCCTTACCTTAGCTGCTGAGATCTAGGTGTAATACTCCTTATAGTAGGCTTCTCAGGTGATTCTCCTTTTGGGGAGAGTTAGGGAAATGGTGGATGTGCAAGTCTGTCCTTTGAGGAAAAATGAAAGAACTATTGAAAGTGAGAAAAGGGAAGGAGGGTATATGCCTGAAAAAGACATCACGGTTCAATGGTGAGGTATGCTGAGTTTTTTCCCAGATTTCGTACTGTCTATATTTGATCAAAATGGGCACATCCACACTGAAATGTAGGCAAGGCACTAAAGTAAGAAAGTCAGTCTTTGGTCCAAACTGATTCAGCAAATAGGGAAAAAGCAAATGAATGAGAAAGCCAGTGAAGAGGAGGTATGGTTTCACTCCTGAGACCACTAAACATACTCAAAATAGGATGTCAGAAAGATCAGGTCATAGCTAAACAAACTCAACAAACACATTACTGAAGGTACGACTCCACCAAAATCCCTAATAGGGTTGTAATGAGAGTGAAGATGATTTCCAGGGAAAGGTGGATAATCTATGAGTTCAGAAATGCTTTCTGTCCAGAAGTAGAAATATCAAGAGAAAGACTTGGGAAGTGAGAGCCATTATAAACTACTAAAGACCCACGGGAAAGTTAAATTCTTTCTGAATTTTCCTGAAGTCCCAAACAAGGGTCTAGACAATGTGTAGGTTTTTAAATGTGGGCATTCATGCCAAATGGAAAAAAACAAAGTGGAGTATAAATGTGTGTACCAGTGTCGCTCTTGCCATGGCTTCTTTTGTCACTATCATAGGTTAGATGGTTGAGGAATAATTGAGGTCCCAGATAATCATTAGACGGGTTTTGCCTTCTAGTCCTAGGAAGACCATCGCTTCACTCTAACACAGGACAAGTCTTTGACATCAGTCTGTGCCTCTGCCTGGATTTTCCTTTCCTGGAAGTAGTATGGATCAAAACCAGAATTGTCTTAGCAGTATTTGCATTGAAATAATCACAAGATAACTCACACAAGCTATTACAATGTGAACATAAGACACTCAGCTGTTAGTACTGAAGCCAAAAATAGGAGCTATTGTCATTACAATTTCACAGAGGTACATTCTGCAATAGCCTAAACCCATCTGATAATGTGTAAGGTTCAAGCTCATGCCAGCATATCTGTTTGTGAAAATGCTGCCTCTGTCATCAGTGCTGTCATCGTAGCTGTCTCTAGCATGTAACACTGAAAAAATACAGACAGTACAGTAGGGAAAAGCCCTACAGCTTTCTGGCATGAGATCTTGGACATGATGCCATGTCCCAGGTGGCACCAGCCGATCTCAGAAGTGTCTCACGAGTGCATACCCAAATAATTTGCTGTGCCCCAGCTCCACGTTTGGTACAATGTTTAGTCTAAAGACCTGGTTTTGTTTGTGCTCAAAGCTTTGAACAGGCAATGACTGCCCAGCAGGTTCATTGCTTCCCCCAGTCAAAGGCACTTTATTTAAGGTGGGCAGGTATCTACACTTTACCCTCAAATACACACTGCAAGGCTGAGATGTGTTGCCACTTGAGGTATACTGCCAGTATTGTTGGGACAGAAGCCATCTTCAAGGTCTGGTTTTGTGTAGCACCAAAAGAGTCCAGGCTGATAAGCTGGTCTCTTGTTTATGGATAGGCAAGATGATTAATGATGATTTTTTTTCTATTCTACCTATAGGAGCAGAAAAGCAGTGAAACAAAGCTTGAGTTCTGCTCTGAGAGCCTGAAGAAGACACTGGGCCTTGTATTGACTTTCAGTTCAAAACTGAAATATTAATAGGAATCATACAACAGTGCGGGTCAGAATGTATCTTCAAAGCTCATCTAGTCCACGCCTCCCTGCCATGGGCGGGGACACCTTCCACTACAGCAGGTTGCTCAGAGTCCCATCCAACCTGGTTTTGAACACTTGCAGTGATGATACATCCACAACTTCTCTGGGCAACTGGCTCCTGTGTCTCACCACCCCCATCACAAAAAGAAAAAATTCTTCCTTATGTCTAGTCTGAATCAATCCTCTTTCAGTTTAAAACTGTTGCCCCGTGTCCTGTCACTAGAGACATTGGTGAAAAGTCTTTCTCTGTCTTTCTTATAAGACTCCTATATACATTGAGAGGCCACAATAAGGTCTCCCCAGAGCCTTCTCTTCTCCAGGCTAAACGACCCAACTCTCTCAGCCTTTCCTCATAGCAGAGGTGTCCCATCCCTCTGACCATTTTCATGACCTCCTCTGGACCCTCTCCAACAAGTCCATGTCTCTTTTGTGCTGAGGACCCCAGAGATGGATGCAGAACTGCAGTCATATCAGCAGAGCAGAGCAGAGGGGCAGAATCACCTCCCTTGACACGCTGGTCATGCTACTGGTGATGAAGCCCAGGACATATTTGGCTTTCTGGGCTGCAAGTGCACATTGCCAGCCCGTGTCTGATTTTTCGTCCACTAGCGACACCAAGTCCTTCGCAGGGCTTCTCTCAATTCATTCATCTTCCAGTCTTTATTGATCTTGGGGATTGCTCCAGCCCAGGTGCAGGACCTTGCACCTGGCTTTGTTGAACTTCATGAAGTTCACACAGGCCCACTCCTCAAGCCTGTCCAGGTCCTTCTGGGTGGCATCCCGTCCCTCCAGCACATGGACCGTACCACTCAGCTTGGTGTCATCCACAGACTGAGGGGTGCTGAGGGGGCACTCGATTCCACTGTCTAGGTCCTTGATGAAGATAGTCAATAATATTGGTCCCAGTTCCAACCCTTGAGGAGCACCACTGGTTCCTGGTTGCCACTTGGACACTGGGCCATTGTCTGTAACTCTTAACTCTTTTGTTAACCCTTTTTCTCCCCATGAAGAGTGGGCACAGCTGCTGTGGGTGGGACAGAACACTGAGAGCCCCAACATGCCTTGCTAGGAGACACTCAAACAGAAGCAGCCATACCTGCCTTCACTGCAGGCAGACGACCATGGCACTACCAGCTCTCTGGCACCTACCATGTTGCTCCTGGGGGTCTCCAGTGCCCCAGCTCCAACAGCCATTCATCTTCCCCAAACCCTTCCACGCCGGAGGTGAGGTCTGACCCTGGTCCTGGCAGCTCAGGGATGCCCTTTGGGGAAATTTGCAGCCCTTCCTCCATTGCAGCTCTCCCTCCTCCTTCTCAGCCCCCTCATGCACCCTCGCACCCCAAGCTGGGATGTGACCAACAGCTCATATATCTCTTTCAAGATCAACCAAGCTCTGCCAGCTGCCTGGGCAGGAGCATCAGCCGTTCCCTGCAGCCTGGGCACTCCCGGCAGATATGGTAACCCCATCTGCCATGGCATCTCGGCAGTCACACCCCCACTCCACAGCACTCATGACTGCACTGACTCCTCTGTGCCACCCAGCACCTCCAGCATCCTCAGCACACCAGTCCACTCAGCAGTTGTGGCACCTGGGCTGCGCAAACCTTGTCAAGCCCGCTTGCTGTCAGCTGGGCAAGGCCTGCCCTGTAGATATAGTTTACAGATAATTTCCCAATATCTTGGGCCACCTCTCTCATTTGACCTCCCCAGTGTGCCACCCCTTTCTACTGGCACAGCAGCTTGCCCCACAGGGATCATCCCTGCCCTGAGATACCCACTTCCCTGGTGCAGAGCAGGGGGACGTCCACGGTTAGATTTGGATTGGTGGGTACCCCTTGAGACTCGCCACAGCCCAGCACATCTCCTGCTCACCCCTGCAGGTTGGCAAATGGCTTCACGTGGCAGCTGAAACCTTGTTTTTACATGGTGTTAGTTCCAACCAGGTTACACATGATAAAGAGACTCAACCTCAATAGAAATTGTTCTAGTGTCATTCATTTCAGGGCAGTTTAATTAATATTTACTGAACATTGGAAGTTAATGTGTCTATGTGCTATTCAGACTGAAAACATTTACGAAAGAGATGAAAAAAAATGGTCAGAGCTCTGATAAGAAAAGTTTATTCCTCTATCAGTATTATTACAAAGATGAAATATTCTTTTTTGATGGTAAAGAACATTCACTTTCAGTAACACAACAATTCTCAATAAAACCTATTCTTGTGTCTGCAAACATCTGAACAACCCTTTATAAAATGCAAAAAGTGCTTACAGTGCATGAAGTTCCACTCTTTTCTATGCACTCCCACATATGTCTTGTGATCTGGACAATTTTATAACACTGTTCATTCAGTCTGATTTTGAAAAGAATTGAACAGTATTTGCAGACTTATTTTTTCCATAATTTTAAGCCCATTTTCCTTTAATTCTAACGCTGTTAACTCTTCCTCAGGGGATACATGCTGTGCATAACATATTCCAGGACACAAGGTCTAGCTTGCAAGTACTGAACAAGCATGCTCTCAGAATACAATAACTAAGTATAAGCTAAGAAAAATAAGAATATTATATGCATAGAAAAATATTACAATCCTTAACCTGATTATCCTGTACCAATCCTTAATAGTTTATAGAGTCAGTTGTTAAAATGGCCTTAAAGGCAGAAATGGATGTTTAGAGCCATCCCGGGTGTCATGTCTGTCCCCGTCTGGAGGTGAAGCAGAGCCATGGCAGGGACATGCCTGCATCACTCTTTGGTGGGTGGATGTTGCAGTCTAGCTGCAAGGAGTAAGCCAGGGCATGGTACATGGTTACCCTGGTGCCTTTGGCCTCATCCTCAAGGAGAGTCCATGCCCACAGGTTGTGTGGTGGCAGCAGTGTCTGCAAGGAGAGTGGCACATCTGTCCCAGACAGTTTTCCCACCTTCCCTCTTCCTCCTCCTTTCTTGAAGCTGCTCTGCCTGGCTCACAATGTGGGCCCTCTCTCACCATATGCCCTGGCACAAGCTCTGGAACGTCAGGCAGTGAGGGCACTGCTGACGCAGGGGGCCATGGTGATATCACACCAACACCTGGGGGATCCTCCTGATCACTGACCCATGGGGCATCTTCAGTGCTGATGGGTGTCCTTCACTGGGAGCAGGGCCATGAGATTGAGGGCTGCCCTCCTTGGGAGTCTTCTCATGAGCCATGTCACTTTCCAGACAGGCTGTTTCTTCACCAGAAAAGTGCTATCAGCCTCCCTGTGGGGGTCATGGGCTCCTGCTCCAACTCCTACCATCTGACGTGCATCAGGAATAGTGTGGTCAGCAAGGCTAGGGAAGTGATCGTCCCACAGTACTCAGCACTAGTGAGGCTGCACCTCCAATTCTGTGTTCAGGTTTAGGCCCCTAACTGCAGAAAAGTATTTGAGGTGCTTGAAACAGTTCAGAGAAGGGCAACAAAGCTGGTGAGGGGCCTGGAGCACAAGTCTGATGAGGAATGATTGAGGGAACTGGGGCTGTTTAGCCTGGAGAAAAGGAGGCTGAGGGGAGACCTTGTCGCTGTCTACAACTGCCTGAAAGGAGGTTGTAGCATGGAGGGTGTTGGTCTCTTGTCTCAAGCAGCAAGTGATAGGACAAGAGGAAATGGCCTCAAATTGCACCATGGAAAGTGTTGTCAGGCATTGGAACAGGCTGCCCAGGGAAGTGGTTGAGTCACCATCCCTGAAGGTGTTTAAAAGTTGCATAGATGAGGTTCTTAGAGACATGGTTTAGTACTAGAGTTAGATTATGGTTGGACTCTATGATCTTAAGGGTTTCTTTCAAACAAAATGATTCTATTATTCTATGATCTTGCAGGTTATGACTGATGTTAATGGGTATGGGCCCTAGGACTGATCCCGAGGGCCAGGGAGCAGCCTGGTGTGTGGGGGTGAGCCCAGCGTAGGCCGCACCATGCCTTCACCCCTGCATTGTGCTTTTGGAAA
The DNA here is from genome assembly GCF_963082525.1 of Nesoenas mayeri. Taxonomy (NCBI): domain Eukaryota; kingdom Metazoa; phylum Chordata; class Aves; order Columbiformes; family Columbidae; genus Nesoenas; species Nesoenas mayeri. The sequence continues at coordinate 73,635,815 of NC_137541.1, forward strand.
GCCCAAAATCAATTTTGTTTTTTTTAATATAAATCACATACCTGAAGAAAGCAGACCCTTTTAGTATTTGCTTTTGCTTAATTTAAATGTATTTTTCTGGCCAATAAAACTGACATTTATTTCATACAAAATACTAGCTTCACTACTCCCACTTCAATTGATGACAGTGTCTTTTCAGAGGAATTTACCTAATCATAGCCCCTTTAACTAAATCAACAATGCAGTGGATAATTACAACGTAGGGGAGCTAGTTAAATCAAAGCATCTAAAACCCATACTTTTGAAATCAGAAAACAGAGATAGTTTCAAGCTATCTCCTATTTACTAGTCAAAGACCAAGTGAGAAAACCACATTTGTTCTTGGCTCAGTAAATAGCCATCAGTGTCCTGAAGAAATGGTTGTTAACTCTACCAGGAAATGCATGGAAGAACAGAATTCAGCAACTTGAAAGTGTGTGCACATTTACCAACTAAAATCATTATCTGGTATTATTTCAGAAAAGAGTTTCCATAAACACAACAAAAAGTTGATTTTTCTACCTCAAGAGGCTGATACAGTGAAATGACGGCATTTGCCGTCTATTTCATTATCTTTACCATTGCATTGGTGCTCAGAAGTCCCACCAGTGATGGGAGAAAGGAAATCCACAATAAAAAAAGTGCATGTTTTGAAAGAACTAATAATAAAAATGCCAGATCATTTAGGAGAGGTGAACAAGTTGCATGGTGGCAAAGAAGCTTTACTCAACATTAGACACTGAGTCTCTCAAGACTGGAGACAGAAAAAGTGGTAACGTCTCCAATGAAAAGTCCCAAGCTCTTGTTTCAGGACTTATGAGTGCCACTCAGTGGAGCTTTGAATCATACTTGGCCAAAACTATAGAACACCTTCAGCAGTGATGTGGCCTCTCATCAGCATTTGCTTATCCCAATATCACATGCAGAATTTTGGTGTTTCCTTCCATTTACAATTCATTACCACTAAAATTTCTTACTTGCATCGCTCAATATTTAGTATTGCCAAATGAGTTATTGTGGTGAACTTGGACTATTGGAATGAGGGCTTCCAACACCATCTCATGTTATTCTCCTTCAATAACCTTTCACATGCAGGCCTGCAAACTGGTTTGAGACCTTCCTTTGCCCCTGTGTTAATAATTATTAATCTAAAAATGTAATTGGAGATCATGGCGTACTACTGGTTTCTTTTAGTCAATGAAGTGTGATAATATTCCCTGGCTGTTTTGAACTGGTGTCAACATCAAAAGTACCATCATAAAGCTAACCTTGCAGAGAATGCAAAAAAGTAATAAAACTATTATTGTCTGCTGCTTTGTAGCTTTTTAGCAATTCAATATGAAATGGGGAAGAAGGGAAGGGTGAAAATCCCCCCCTGCTTTGCTGTAAATAGATGTTAAAATAAGACCCACAGTATAAAAAAAAAAAAAAAAAAAGGGCCTTAAATTTTTGACAATGCTTGCTTGAAACCCAGAAGAAACCAGACCTTCCTTGACTTGCAGATCATGTAACACTGGCTGAGTACAGGTGCTGACTTCTATACAGAACACATTTTTCTTTGCTGTTATTTAAAAGCAGTGTGTCCTAATTTCAGGTTTCTCTTTTAGTGAATTTGCCTGTCAGCTAAAGCTTTCATATTAGCTGCATTTTCCTGGAGAACCAGATACCTGTTTTGGTAAACATAGCAATGGAACGCAAACTTATTGATAAGCATGGATGGACATCTCGCGAGAGGGACAATGAGAAACAAGTGACCAAGAAACTGACCAACTGTGTATAACATTGCATTCACGTGAATACTTCATATAAAAGTGGGAGATCATGAGGATCTCGTCCCTTTTTGCCTTCTTTTCCCTTCTGCTTATGGCCGACGTTAGGAGAGGACCTTGCTAGCTGTCCCTGAGAACTGAGGCCTAGTGACAGACTGAATCCAGCTCTGGTTGGCTGCAGAGTCCAATCCAGGACTTTGGGTGCCGGCTCTGCAGTTGCTGAGACTTTCAAGATTGGTTTTGTATATTTTGTATTATTTTCTCTATTCTTATCAGTAGCATTAGTAAAACATTTTTAATTTTTCCAACTCCTCTCTCCGTTCTTCTTTCCCTCCCGATTGCCTGTCCTTAGTGGGAAGGTGGGGAGAGGGAGGGCCAAAAGGGAGAAGGGAGAGAGGATTAGGTTAACAATACATCTGCCAGGGTTTTATTGTCACCCCACAATCTAAACCCTCGACACAGTGTCAGTCCAAAACTTATGGCAAGATGTGTCTCAGCAAGCCTGTGACTTCTCAGCTTAATGGTTCCCATTGCGATGGGTCGCACTGACTGAAGCAGAAAGGTCTCTGTGCTGGTTCCCGTACAAGGCACAGTGTCCCTGGGTGAATTCACAGACTCATAGAACCGTAGAATGTCTTGAGTTGGGTGACCCACAAGGATTTTCAAATCCAACTCCTGTCCCTGCACAGGACAAGCCTGAAATTCACACCATGTGTCTGAGGGCCTTGTCCAGTCTCCTCTTGAACACTGTCAGGCTTGGGGCCGTGACACCTCCCTGGGGAGCCTGTTCCAGTGCTCCAACACCCTCTGGGGGAAGAACCTTTTCCTCATGTCCAACCTAAACCTCCCCTGGCCCATCTTCCTGCCGTTCCCTCAGGTTCTGTCACTGGTCACCAGAGAGAAGAGATCAGCGCCTGCCCCTCCTCCTCCCCTTGTGAGGAAGCTGTAGCCGCCATGAGGTCTCCCCTCAGTCTCCTCTTCTCCAGGCTGAACAAACCCAATGACTTTAGCCACTCCTCATACAACTTCCCCTCTAAACCCTTCACCAGCTTCATGGCCTCCTCTGCAGTAGCTTTATATCCTTTTTATCCTGTGGCACCCAAAACTGCATACAGTGCTCCAGGTGAGGCTGCACCAGCGCAGAGCAGAGCGGGACAATCACCTCCCTGCCCAGCTGGCAATGCTGTGCTGGATGCACCCAGGACATGGTTGTCCCTCTTGTCTGCCAGGGACACTGTTGGCTCATGTTCAACTTGCCGTTGACCAGAATCCCCAGATCTCTCTCTGCAGAGCTGCTCTCCAGCATCTTGTCCCCCAGTCTGTGTGTACAGCCAGGGTTGCCATGTCCCAGGTGCAAAATCCAGCACTTTTCACTCTCTCACATGAAGCAGAAATGATCTTGGATGTTTGCACAGTTTAAAATTTATGAAAAAGTGAGTTATTCAAAATGAACACTGTCAGTATCAAAGTTAATGGTTCATAATTTTTATTTATGCATAACAGCTGGGACAAACAAGGAGTAAGAAAAGGTTCAGTTTGGCCCTGTCCAGCCACACCATTTACAATTCAGAAGAATGGCAGAAAAGCACACCAATAAAATTTGCAAATTATGCTAGACTAGGAAGAACTGGAAAAACACTGAAATTAAAGAAATAACAGGAAAGGAATCCCAAGGTCTTATAAGGGACAAGATATGATGATTACCTACAAGCATATGAAGCACATAACCATCGAGAGATAAATCCCAGATCCTGGAAGTAAACAGAAAAGTTCCTGCTAATGAAAGTGAAGCCACAATTTAATCCTGAATGTGAATATTAATTTCCCATTAGGCAAAGAGGACTAACAAGGTAAGGAAAAGAGAATTTGCTTAAAAATGATCAGATTGAATAACACAAAACTTCCTGCTAGCAAGAATATGAGACAGCATTATGCTTTGTCAAAGGAAATACTCAAATTTTAAAATGGACTGGACTAAGCACTGGAAAACATATTGTCTTGGTAAATCCTTCCATAGCAACAGATTGCTAAGGAGGTTGAATTATTCTTTTATATTTCTAAACTTGTTTGACACAAATAAAAGAAAAAAGCTTCTAGGATTTGCTTCTAAGTTTATATACAGGATCCAAAATAAGTAGTATAATTTTCTTAGATTACTTAAGTTGGTGTACATAGCACTCGGCACACGGAAAAGCAAGCACTTATTTGATGACAAGCAAGCACATTGAATGATGACAAATTTTTATTTTGGCTTTTAAATTTCGACTTCTGACTTGCCCAGGTTTTTTAAAAATGCCCCTGCTAAGCCAGGTAGAATTTAATGTTTCAATTTCTTGTTCCTAGCTCCAGCCAACTGAGATGTTGCATGCTACATGTTGAGGATAGAGGGATCAGATGGAAAAACTAGAGACAGATCAGTAGTGCTGGAATAAAATCTTTCACAACAGGTTTCTGGAGTAGTCAGGATGGCTGGAAAAAGCCTGTACAGGGGAAAAAAATGTGTTCTGAGATGGAAACTAGTTACCAGCATTTAGATGAAAACACGAAAAATAGGTGAAAAAAAATAATTAAAAAGAAAAAGCTTTTAAAATATTTAGGCAGCATGTCTGTCCCCATTCCACAGAGGATGCTGTGAGCCATTTCTATCATCTGCCTGTGCATTACTATTAGACATTCTTCTTTTGCCCTTTTTTAAGGTGCATGGTACATGTCTTGGAGATGTTAGCCCTATGGAGAGTTTTTGCACCTTGCTTATAGGATGAAGGAGGCTGATTGCCCCACTGAACACACCCTGTCTATCCTTCCATCCTTCTTCCTACTTCTCCCGTCCACTAGATACATCAGGACACACACTCCCAAAGTTAAAGTACAATCACACAAACAGTCAGATTGTTCTTTGGGAAGTTATGTTTTCTCAAGCCAGACAGATGTATCTCATTACGTACTGTTTTCCACATTTCAAGTACTTGCGTATAAAATGTCCATTAATCAATTTAGGAGAAACAAAATGCCATCCTGAAAATGTTCATTATAATCCTCAGCCTCCTGAGGTCTACAAAATCTCTCTTTTGCCAAGTCTGACTAGAATAATATTTGCTTGTACTTCTTGTTTAATGCAGGACTACATGTTGTAAAAAAAAGGAATATATTTTTAATCTAAAAAGAAAACTCCCTGCTTGGAAAAGAAATTCCAAGTCTTTTCAAGGGGTGTTTTTCCACTAACAGCTCTGGGCAGCTGAGCAGCTCTCTAATTCCTCTGCTATAGTAATTCTGAAAGAATAGAGATAGAACTGCATTTCCCTACAGGCCTACTGCAGACTGATTAGGTTTTGCTGCTCAGATCCAGGGTCGCAGAATTAAGAGAAGGCACTGAAGCCATGTAAAAACCTCATCCCTGCAAACCTCCAAATCTAGTTATGTCTATTATTACAGGTGAGCTGACACAACTTTATCTCCTTATTAGGTTACATATTAATAAATTAGAGTCTGAAATGGCTCCTTTTTAAAATCAGTGATGAAACTGATTACTATGCTTTCTAAATATTACACACACCCAGAAAATCTGTCTTAGAATTTGCAAACTTTTACAGTGCCTTGAGTGTGGATCACACCCATGAAGCAGTTCCTCCAGCCCTAGGACCTACAAGTGCCTGAGAACTTGAACTGTTTTGAAAATTTTTCATGCTATCCTAACTCCTGTTTAATTGAAATCCAGAACTACTGGTGATTTTAATGATCACCTCAGCAGGCTCAGGATGGCACACATACAAAAATCTCCCTTCTTTCCTATATTGCATGGAAACAGAAAATGCACACTTGCTTCTGGAGATGAGTGGGTTTTAACATAACAGGGTGGAAGGTTATGAGCACCATAACCCAGCAAATAGGAGCTTGGACCCAGAATAGTTTTCCTGATGCCATAATGCCAAGGTTATAGCAAACTCTGTTTTCTGTCAAATTTTCTTGCCATTACATACTGAACAGAAAGGTTTCTGTTCCTCTGCTTACATAAAGGTATTCATTGTAGTGGAGCTGAAGGTCAAATCTAAACAAGAGTAAAAATTGAAACGAATCACAGGGCCCCACAGGTCATGAGATCTGGAAAGGCACTAAGCTTTTGTAAACAAATACTATTTATTACTCTTGCTATTAGCAAACCACACATCATAGTTAATATTGCAAAATACTCTGTAATTGTAACTTCCTGTTTTCAATCCATAAAACTGCTTTCAAAGGATCAATTTCACATAAAAAGTTTCTAAAGTTTAAGGAATATTTTATCACTTGTATTTGAACTTTCATTTTAGCAAATTATACCTTTAAACAATAATATTTTCCAAACTTTAAGTGCTTGCCAAACCATACTATAATAGCAAGTGACTGAAAGAATGAACTCTTAGATGTGTTTAACATTAAAAATAGATTGTTTCTGCAGTTGGCCTTAACTGTAAAGCACTTGCACCACATTAGAAAAAATACAGGACTTTCCTACCCCATACCCCTCCACCAAAGCACATAGTTGAACATTGCTTAGAGAGAAAAACTTGAAAGAAATTGTCCAAAACTAATTGAAAATGGCAGAGATGGCAAAGTTTGCTCCTTCAGGCAATTCTGATGATGCAGGGGGGAATACACACTAGCTGGACACAACGAAGCAGAATGCAAAGAAGAAGGACACTGAAAACCCAGTTGTACTCATAACAAGCTACAGACTTCCCCAGCACAATGCGAAAGAAGAAAATTAAATGTATCCAAATAAAACCAAGCTAAAATGATGAGACTGTATATACCCGGCATTCCTACAGCAGTTTAAATTGTAAGCAGACTACCTAGAAGAGAGACTGAGATTTCACTCAGTGCTCACAACGCAGAAGTTACTGATGACAGCTGAAATAAGTGTTTTTTTTCTAACTTGGTGGCACTAAAACTGGTACAAATGAGTCATAAAACGGATGCATGAGGGAAACCAAAACACGTGCCCACAACAGACAATGCACTGTCACATCCTTGCAAGAGCTGCTAAAAGATTATCATGATGTTTTTACATAAAGAAGATAGTTTCCAAATACGTTTCAGCTGGGATAAAATGATTCAGATGGTAAAACAGCTGCTGCTGAAAATAACAATTACATGCAAAGAACTAAGTAATTGGAGTAATAAAGCCAAAGGAATAATTAGAAATCTTTCCTAAAGTACTATAGCCCATGTTAACAGCATATTAGATACTGAGGAGTCAGGCAGCTTCACCTTTGCAAAGACCAAGCAACTCTGTGCCCTAATAAAGAGCTCCTTCCCAAAAGTCAATGCAGTATTCTGTTACTTGGCCCAACCCAGAATATTGCCAGGAGTTCGAGTTACTGGAGAACAAGTACAGTTACATCATCAGATTTGGACACTGCTCAGTAGTTACAGATGGTTGAGAGAGTTGTTTAGAAATCAAATTGCCAGCGGAAGACTATCAGAGTGGCCAGGAAGATTTGTTAGTAGGTCTCACAGGGATAAGCATCATCATTTATCACATTCTTGTATAAAAACATGGGAAAAAAAAGGAGCAGAAGTTACAGAAGGTCACAATCATAGTACCACTTCTCCCACAGAAAAACCTGGGGAACTAACCAAAAACTGAAGAAGGAAGAGGTAAAATTGCAAGCAAATGTATAATGAAGCTGTTCTGGGTCATTTTTACAGGTTACGTTTTAGCCCCTCAAATTTAAAAACTGCAAAACATCTGTCTGTACCTTATGATACTAAACCACTTAGGGGCTATTTGAGTTGGTGAATAATCTGACAAAGCTCCACAGTCTCTGAGATGTGTGTGATGACTGAAGCAATCCCTAGACAAAGGTGCTTTGATATAATTAGTTTAAATGTATACAACCCGTATTAATAGCAACGAACTTGTGGCAAGACTATTTCATCAGAAGCTAAAGAAGGAGACTCCAGTGAGAGGGAACATCACTCACATAGAAGAGCAGCTTACACCTCTAGATCACTGCTGTCAAAATAGCCTGTCAAAATAGCAAAGGGATATCTGTAAAAAAGTTGTACACCCAAGGTCTGGCTAGTATGTCCAAATATATGATTTGAGAAAAGGAAAAGCTATTGTAAATTACCACAGGGATTTTATAAAAGCCATGTCCCACCCAATGCCTTTGATGCATACTCTTGAGCTGTCAATGCTCCACTTAAGAGCATTGCCACTTCCTTACCACAGCCTACACACAGCACAGGCATAAGACAATTGTACAGGTGTAAGATAAGTTTTATCTGATGCCCTTAAATAAACCAGTTTTATGCCATTTTCATAGCAGGAGCCAGAATGAATAATTAATAATGAGTTCATGTCCAGGATGGCATACCAGGAAATCTAGTGCCTATTTGTCTTTCATGAACACTTGAACTCTGAAACAAATTGAGCAAACAAGACAAAAGTCACGTAAAAGAGCTGTGAAAGACAGACCACTGATAACTCTTGACATGCTAGAGCATTTCTAGAGTTGAAGACTGTGTGAGACTAGTGCAAGAATGGTGAGGAGGATAATTGTAAATATGCTCAAGTGACTGCAGATAGGGTGTAGAAAAACACAAAAATCACAAGTAGGACCTCTGTGTTTAGATAACAGGCCTGTGAAAAGAGTCATAAAGGCACCTTATTGCACATCCTTGAGATTCCTGCTGGCAAAGATCAAAGCAGTGTGGCAAACTGTGCCTGCGTGAATTCTTATATACAGTCTGAAACGAGCAGGCTCATAGATCTTCAACCAGGGCAAAATACTGCTGCACCTGCGTCTCCGCTGGTGTCACCTCTGCCCAGGAGCTTTAGTGCTGTTTCAGAGAACCCTCAGTAGCAAGGTAACAAAAATAAATTTGCTCTTTGCAATTGCATTTGTGGCCTTGTGTTGTTCTTGAGACCTGCCTGCACTGGCTCACACAAAGACTTTATCTTGGTAAGCAAATTGTGATTCAAGATCCCAGAGAAAAGACAGTGGAGGCCAACTGTGTCTCCAGGTGACCTTTACACAAAGCAGAAATGGTCTTTTCCACTGAAAATTCTCCAAGTGGTTTCATTACTTTCCTTCTCAGATGTCTGGGAACCAGGAGTTGGAGTGCTCACTCATTGTGGATAAATGTAATGACATATCCTAGCTGGTACAATTGCCAACCAGTACAGTTTTGCAAGACAGACAGACAGGTGGACAGTTTTTTTGGTAGTATTTTCTAGGAACTAGGAGCTAAGTCACTCTCACCCCTCAGGCGCTGTCAGTCACAAGGATATGACAAAATGAAACTGGCAGTTTGAATGACCTTATTTTAGAAAACTCTAGGCTGATCTCTTCTATGAAGAAGACCAATATTGCCGATTTTTTTATGAAAAGGAACAAATATACTTTGTTGCCTGTAGCAGAGTTACTAAACTGGCATTGGTGGCTCACTTATTAGGAAGAGTAGTGAAAAGATCTGAGCTGCACACAGTATGCTGATGGACAAGCAAATCTCTCCAAAATCATACTCTTCAGTTATGTACACAGACAAATACAAATATTATAAACCATGAAATATATATTCAATCTGATCACTTATTGTAATCCATGAAATATATATTCAGTTGAACCTGACCACTAGAAAGCAAAGAAGATAAAATGAAGAATGAAGATACAAGGAGCAAATACATTGAAGAACTACAGAGCTGCGAATGCCTGCCGTGACTGTGTCACAGGCGACTACCCAGAGCTGTCACTATAGATCAAACATATGTTCCCATTTCAGCCTTCCATCATACAAGAAAGCAGTGCCCAGAGACTATGTCAGAGCAAAATTATTTCCGACTCGTAACACTGCCTAGAGCATGGCACCAGGGTGCTAGACATGTCCACAATCTTCCCAGCTCTGCTACTGATGTGTTGGAGCCTGGAAAGTTCCTCATTTCTAACCCAAGGAGTTATATTGGTTTCAAGTGTAAAATGCTTTGAAATCTGCTGATGAAGACTCTAAGAGTGACATGTTGCAATTTTGAGTTACAACAGTACAAAAAACCCTATTGTAAAATGCTCTGTTCATGCTTCTTTTGAATATCCACAAAAATGGAAAAAGTTTTAAGTCTGTAAACTTCTTATTAAGAAGCAGGCAATTGATTCTTTAAATAAAATCCATTTTCCCAGATCCCAGCTAATCCTGTGCACTTTTTTATTTCCCAACTTGTGGCTATGTGGAAAAGCTGCCACAGGACAAAAGAAGAGGTCCAAAATGGTATTGCTTCATGTTTTAACAGCAACACTAGCTTGGTTCCAATGCTCACATCTGTTATTTTCTCCTCCTCCTTTTAGTCATTTCTCCAGTGTGGAAACCACCCTTCATCTTTGCTGAATGCTCACACTGTTCATGGCTCAGAGGCCAGTTTTCTCTTTGAAGCACAGATCAGTGCTGTGGAGGCAGGTATTTTTTAGGGAATATTACAGAAGTGGACACATCCATCTCTCTCAGGGCAATAATGCTCTGCAGCACAGACAGTTTTTCCTTTTTGCAGAAACTTCAGCTGAATGTTTCCTCTTTTTCCTTAGAGCTACTGCCTCACGTCCCTTCTCAGTCTTCATGGCTGCTCTCCAGTGTAAACACTTTTCCCACTGCTCCAGTGCCAGTCCAGTGCTGCTCCTCAAGGACACGGCTATGTGGTGCCTATGGTACCTTGCAGATACTGGAGACAACTTCACACTGACCAAGCTCTGGCTCTGGGAGAAGTCTACTCGCAGCAACGTGTCATTCAGACAAGGGCACTGCCACAGCATCTCCCTGGGCTCTCCAGTAGCTTTTGCCATGTGTGCCCACAACGTTTTTACAGAAGGCAAGGAAAGAGGTAGGAAGGAAGGGGGCACCAGCACCTTGAGAAAACAAAGAATAGCTTTCATTGGATTCTATGAACCCACCACTTCTTAGCCAAGTGCCTTCTTTGTCCTAGAAATTTGTTGTAGCTATAATAAATATGAAACCATTTGTCACTTCAGAAATCTCACTGTTTACAATTTAAATAATTGTATTTATAAGAAAAATAATCTAGGAACACAGAGAATTAAAAATAATATTAGAGGAACTCTACATGTAAGTTAGTGGTCAGAGATTTGAGTCACAGGTGCACAACTGATGTGACATATTTGGCACAAGCAGTCTAGCCAAATGATCTGCCGATATGGGTTTTATAAGAACAGTTGTTAGAAAACAAATAAAAAATTGTGTCCAAACAGTTTCTAGATACTTTTGTTTGTTTAAATTTGACATTTCCAGCAAAAAAATGAGTTAATATGTAAAATTCAATCACAATACTGTTCTGAAATGTAGAAAGAATAAATAGTATAGAAAATATACAATTGACAGATAAACCCAATGCAGGTTTTCTTCTCTAAGTTTAGCAAAATATTTTCAAATGTTGTAAATTATCTCTTATCTTTATTGTCTTTCCTTACAGGATCTCAAAAGGCTTTCACAAACAGCAAAAAATAGGATGTCTCAGCATCTTAATGGAATTTGTAAGGAACCAATAAAAATCTTTATTCATTCAGCAGAGTTAAAAGCAGCCATTTATTGGATAGCATATGGCATATTTTCAGCAAGTAATGCTACAGTACGTCTAGCAAAAAAGCAGAATACCATGTCTTATTGAAATTTAAAAGGAAAGGCATATAGGAAAATTACATTCACCCCTGCTACTATTATGTGTTTATTTAGCTAATGTTAACATTCTTCTTCTGAGTAAAGACTAAAAAATCCCAGTTCTAGTTTCACTCTGGAAGACTAACCCCTGGCACCAGAATGAAAATATCATTCAGGAGAGACTCTGATGGAATCTGTGTTACTGTGAATATGTCCTGCAAGCAAAGATACTGTCCCAGGACCTCACCTGTCCACCCCAACCTGCTTATGCATATTTCAGACCATAGCTCAAGACATGACACGTGCTTGCCAGATCCTCCATCAGGAAAACTGCATCTAATTGGGCTAGTGTATCTTTACTCCAGCCCTCCTGTGATTGCTTTCATCACATGGTTTGACTTCTCCCCACTGCAAAAGCTGGATTCACCTTCATTTGATCATCATTAATGGGTCAGAGAGGAGTAGATACAATCTACTAATCAGGCTGGGAAAAACCTGGGTCAGTTGTCCCCTAGGGACCACAGCTAAACTTTCCAATCATAAGCACACAGAAGTGGTGGTTCTTAGACAGAAACAGTCTGTTGATCTCCTTTTCATCTTCAGAAGAAAATGTGGAACTTAGACCTCCAAGCTTGGTGCAAAATGACAATAAACAGCCATGCCTCATTGCTCACAGCACGGGGGCATTCTTTCTTCAGTGGAAAAAGAACGGGGAATGAGGCATGGCACTGCTTTGCTCTAGTCACGTTTGAAGATAAGGGATATGAGGGAAATACAAGTGCTTACACACACAAGCATGACTAGCATTGGAAAAACAAACTTTGGCTTTGGAAAGCTTCCTGACTTCATCAAGAATTGCAGAGACATCACAAAAGCCTCATCCATGTACCCTCTTCTGGAATACATCTCATCTTGGGACAATAGATAATGTACATGACAAAGAGCACAGTGCACAGGAAATATAGGTAAGAGACTCATCTTCTTAATTACTGTTGTGAACTTTGTAGGCCACAAAAAAATATGGGGTTGTATTTCTTGTCCTCTTCCTGGCACTACAATGCATAAGATGAAAGTTCCAAGTAGACACTGAAGCAGCCACACTGTGAAGCATAGATACATTTCACATCCTCACTCTCTCTAGTCATATGTTTGGGTTTTTTTTATATTGAGTCAGAATGAAATCTGTCCTAAAAATCGTTGATGTGCAGTTGTCATTGTAAATGTGGTAGTATGCTGACAGCACCCTTCAAAATGTCCCTGGAAAGGAGCAGTATGTAGGAGGGAGGAATGAGTTAGAAGGATACAAAGCCACCTGAAAGTGGCAGGTGGTCCAAGAAACTGCTGAGAGCCTTCATATGTGCTCCTGCATTATTTCTTTTATTTTAATGAAGAAGAAACTTGCAGCACGTTATCTCCTGTGTCCTTCTGAGATCTTAGGATGCAACTGCAGCGAATATTAAAACTTCCATTGACTTCAGCAGAATAAAGATTTTACCCCAAGCCAGTTTACAAGACAGATGTATTTTGAGCAAAGTGGAACTAAGGACAACAGAAAATGGCATATCCCTAGCATTAAGAGGCTAGAAGGGCTCCCTAGCCACCTCAGAGGAACCGAGGAATAACCATCTCCCTTTTACATCAATGCACATAAGTTAGATGTGTCATAATTTGAAATGATGGCAAGAGGAAAACTCTCTGGGAAAAATAAATTCCACAAGGAAACAAGAGACATAAACAAAACTTTTCCAATTAAAATCTGCTGAATATTTTCTTCTTTTTGGTTTCAGAAACCCATAAATATAGTCTGCCAAACTTCTAGAAATCATTTTATGCATTGATAAAAACTTGGTCTGCTTTCCCCTTGTGTAAATATTCCTATTTAATTCAGCTTGGTGTAAACTTAGGATGAGAAAACATAAATTATTTTTCATCATGAATATATAGAATATGGAAAGTAATCACAACAGCCTTTCTAAAAAAAGAAAACTGAAGAAGAAATACATGGAGAGAATAACATAGAATTGGTAAAAATGAAAACTAAGAAGGTCTTTACTTCTTTAAAAATAGAAACTATTTTGATCAGAAAGTGGAAATATTCTCAGTTTTATTCTGGCTTTTTGATTTGTTTTAATATCAGGAGTGAAATATTGCAGCCAATATTTAACATTGTACTAGCTGTTACTTCGCTATATTTTCCTCATAAAAAAACAGCCCAGAAGCAACTGAGAAAATAAGGCAATACAGGCAGAAGTATCATCTTACCCAATTAAAATATGAGTTATGAGAGAAAGAAAATTTATATTTGCTAAGATTCAATAAAAATGGCAGGTCCTGTGAAAGAATTTGAATGCCTACTGAAGTCTTTGTCTTGTTGTTTTTATTGTTCTTTTTCTATTCCTTGCCTGATTTGGGTTTTCGTGTCTCATGAGTTGATGCTTAATGAGCGATATAAGATATCCCAGATATGTAATGAAATGCATAATAGATTATTTGGATTATAATAAATAATGTTTAGGAAAGTTCTTGGGAAAGAGTTTTGAAGACACTTCCAAAATCTGTGCAGCATCTAGCTTGATCAGGCCAAAATTACACAAGCGTCTTTTGCCTGCTGCTAGATGGGGCTAATTGGACGATGCTACCACATTAGGAAAAAGTACTTATACAAGTGTTGTAACACTCTTTTTCTTGCTGATAGGAGATTGGGACGACTACTGTGGGGCTTTCCACTCCGCTCACACCTGTTCCTGCCTGCAAGCCCTCACCCACAGCACACGCGGGGAAGCAAAAGCAGCACGGGTGCCTGTGAATTGGAGGCTGCAGCAGAAGAGGAAGGTGCTGGAGGTGGGTTACCTGCAAGAAGTTTATGCAAGCCATAACAAAGCATGCCAGTATGCTAGAAAGTGATTTAATGCGGATTCAAAGTGTGGTGCGTAGCAGGGTTGGGGAAATAGAAGCTAAACTGTATTACCTAGGTCTGGGGTGTTGCATGACTGAAGGAATCTGTTTTTTAAGGCTGTATCAAATATTTCTTCTTATGATTGATTAAAAAAGGATATGTTTTCTGTGGAAATTATAGTGGAAATCAGCCTTTTCTCATTATGGAACAAATCCTCCTGGGGGCAATCACAAGTCAGCTGAAGCACATGATTGGGAATAGCAGTGGATTCACTAGGGGCAAGTTGTGCTTGACAAACCTGATCACCATCTATGACAAAGTAACCTGCTTGGTTGATGTTTGGTGAGCGGTGGACATTGTTTACCTGGATTTCTCCAAGGCTTTCAATACGGTTTCCCACAGACTCCTTCTGGGGAAACTGGTGTGTTATGGTGTAGACCAGTGGTCTCTGCAGCAGGTGGGGAACTGGCTGACAGGCTATAACCAGAGGATGGTGGTAAATGGCTCCTTTTTGAACTGGCAATCTGTCACAAGTGGGGTCCCTCAGGGATCAATATCAGGCCCAACGCTGTTCAAAATCTTCATAAGTGATCTGGATGATGGGATCAAGTGTACCCTGATGAAGTTTGCTGATGACACCAAACAGAGTGGGGAAATGGACACTTTGGAAGGGAAAGTCACCCTGCAGGATGACCTGGATAGGCTGGAAGAGTGGGCTAACAAGAACCTTATGAAGTTCAACAAGGACAAGTGTCAGGTCTTGCACCTGGGAAAACACAATCCAGGAGCGCAGCACAGGCTGGGATCTACCTGGCTGGGGAACAGCTCTGTGGAAAGGGACTTGGGCGTCCTGGTGGACAACAGGCTCAATCTGAGTGACCAGTGTCCTACTGTGCAAAGGCCAACAAGATGCTGGGCTGTATCAAGAAGGGCATCACCAGCAGAGACAAAGAAGTTGTTATCCTGCTCTGTTCAGCACTTTTCAGGCCACACCTGAAATACTGAGTTCCGTTTTGGTCCCTGCTATTCAAAAAAGGTGTGGACAGGCTGGAGACGGTCCAGAGAAGGGCCACAAAGATCATCAAATGACTGGGAAGCTGCCATATGAGGAAAGGCTGAGAGAACTGGGCTTGTTCAGCCTTCAGAAAAGAAGGTTTAAGGGAGACCTCATCATCATGTTCCAGTGTTTAAAAGGTGGCTACAAAGAAGATAGACACTCCCTTTCTACAAGAAGTCACATGGAAAATGTGAGGTAGAATGGATACAAGCTACTCCCAGGAATATTTTGATTGGACACAAGAAGGAAATTTTTCACTCTTAGAACAATCAGACATTGGAATAAGCTCCCCAGAGAAGGGGTGGATTCCCCAGCATTGGACACTTTTAATACTCAGCTGGACAGGGTGCTGGGCCAGCTTGTCTAGAATTTGCTTTTGCCAAGAAAGGTTGCACCAGATGATCCTTGTGGTCCCTTCAAACCTGGTATTCTATGATTTTATGATTAAAAACCACCACCTACAGCACTTTACTCTTAAAAAAACCCCACAACCAACCAACCAACCAACCAACCAACCAACCAACAACAGAGATTACCACTGTTCTCTGATTCAGTAACTCTTGTTTTAGAACTTTTTCGTGGTGATTACATTTTCCTATGGAACAAAATTAAGTTAATAATTCTTACTTTTCCAGAGGTAAGCTGAGGTATTTAACGCTAACATGAAACTTACAGTAAACCTGAAGAATAAATGACAGTACATGATTCATAGCAGTATAAAATAGGAAGAATGACCAATTTTATGGTGAACTTCTGTACTTCCTCTCTTTCTTCATTTTTGCGCACATCTCATATACTAGCTAGGTAAATTTGCACCTCTTTTCAAGACTTTTCCTTCAGTGTCTGTTCATAAAACATGGCTAACTGTGATTTGTTAAACTGCTTTTGTTTAAAAAAAGATATAGCTTGAATGTGATACAAGCTTATGAATTTGTTTTTCATATTTTCTACCACAAGTTTTTCACATAAAACAAGATGTCTCATGAGACATTTTACAGCCACTGAGAGGTTAGTAGTTTTCATTTAAAGAAAGTAATAAATTGTTCCGCTATAAGCCATCATTTATGTAATGACCTAGTCAATCACTTTATATTTTTTTCTCCTTATTTAACTACAACAAGCTGTTTGCTTTATGATTCCCCATAGCCTTGGGAATATTTACTACAGCAAGTTTCCTATTACTTTTATGTTCCTGAAAGGCACCTTCCGAAGTATGGTCCAAGGAGTCAATCAGTGAGATCATTAATCCCACTCCTGCTCATAGGTTAAATAAACATTGCTAAGGAACTCAAGGGTGAAAAAGCTGTTTGTCTTCACCACAGCATTGTGAAGTTTGTATGTTATCCCGTCTGGAGACATTAAACAGCACTGCTAACCTGTAATACTAACAGATATTGGGAAGACTTGAATATTGGGTTGCATGAAAATGGTGAGGAAAGATTTAATGATTTATATCTTGTTTCATGTACATTTAGAAAGAGAAAGAGGAAATAATGTGAAAACACACATTCATAAAAAATGCTTTTGCCATAGAAAGTACAATTTTTTTCTTGAGGATTTTTTTCTTTTTCTCTGCTATTCAACCGTTCTGCTATAAATAGAAAACAGACCTTTGGGGAAAAGGGATGGGATTGTGTGGGCTCTTTTAGAGAGGGGGCAAATATACTAATATTTTGATAGAAGTGTTACCACTTATTCCATATATCAATCTTTCTCTGGCATAAAACTGAGAAAACAGTTTTTCTTCCAAGCTATGAAGATATTCCAGAACAAGAATAATGCTGGCACTAGGTATGAGTTCATAAATAAAGATAGACAATAATGACACCTCAAATTCAACTATTCACACCCAGATAGAAGAGAAAAATAACTAGTAGGAATTACTACCTATTGCCAACTCAAATGATTGAGAGCATAGGAGGCCTCATAAAGGTCATAAGCGAGCAAAATACAATGGAGTCAAAAAGGTTTCTACTTAAGGTCATAGTTCCGAGCTTTTAAAGGTTCACATTAGCAAGTTTCTCTCTATAAGCATGCAAATTAGAAAAAGTTGCTTTTAAAGGAAAGTTCATATTACTGTATTATCTGAAACACAAGAAAAACATCTTACTTGCAAGATGTAATGTATTATCTACATAGTGACAGGGCTTGCTATATATTAATATGTAGACTCTCCCATTAACAACCTTATATATCACACATACCCTGGCAATAAAAAGGTTCTTTTATGTAACTGGAAAGAGTTGTTCCCAAATTTCTTTCTATGAAGGAAGAATACATGCCTCGATATTCACAAAACACACAAAAAAATCCTTCAACACTAGGACATGAAAACGGGGAAGAAATTGGAAGTAATCAAGTCCGTTAAAAAAAAAGAAAAGGTTTATCTCAGCTGCTGTTCAAAGGTGTCAAGAGTTAGATACAGCACTTAAGTAGCTGGAAAAGCAAACAGGAAGCAGATGAGCCATTGAAGACACATGATGGAGTTCATCACAGAGATGTGACCAAGACATACAGCAGTTCAAAATGTGTATATCCTCCTTTCATCTGGGATAGAGTAGTTAGGGTTTTTTGGTGGTGGTGGTTTTTGTTTGTTTGTTTTCCTAGTAGCTGGTATAGTGCTCTATTTTGGATTTAGTATGAGAAGGATGTTGATAATACACTGGTGTTTTGGTTGTTGTCAGGTAGTCACCTATTTTTCAGCTTCCCATGCTCTGCCAGGTGCACAAGAAGCTGGGAGGGAACAAAGCCATCACAGCTGATCCCAACTGACCAAAGGAGTGTTCCTTACCACGTGCTGTCATGCTCAGAATATAGACTGGAGTTGACTGGGAGGCAAATACTGCTGCTCAGGAAAGCTATTTGGTTGTAGGTGGTGAGCAATTGCATTGTGCATTACTTGTTTTATATTTATTATTATTGTTATCATCATAATCATAATAGTAGTATCTTCCTTTGCTGTTCTATTAAACTGTTCTTATCTGAACCCCAGATTTTTTTCCTGTCCTTTTCTGATTCTCTTCCCCATCCCACTTGGAGGGAGGGAGTGAGTGAGCGGCTGCGAGATCCTAGTTGCTGGCTGGTGTTAAACCACAACAATGTACTTGGTGTGATGCAATCTTTTAATGAGGCAGAGCCTCAGCTAGTCTGCAGCTGTCACAGGTCAGCTGAAGGCCCGTCCAGGTGACAGCAGCACCCTTTACAACCCTGCTCCTGAATTCAGTTACTGAAAAATGTTTCTGAAGTGCCTTGAGTGTTTTTTCCCAGATGTAACTTCTATAATTAATTCTCTCTGTGCACCCATCTGAACCTAGGATTAACATTCACATAAGCAAACTAAACTGGGGCACCTGTGAGCAGCTGGTCATTTTGTACATGATTGCACATGAGAAATTGCTTTTGAAAATGAATCATTTGCAAAATTTTGTTTCCAAAACAGTTATAAAGCCTGAACTAAAGGCTGGTGTTGAATTTTCACTGGTTTAAATTGATCATGTTCTAGTTTACCACAGAGATTACAATTATGAGTTTGCTTTCTAGAACTTACTCTAGTTCTTGATCTTAATGCTTAGCAGGGAATTTGGAGTGACTGTGGAAACCTGAGGACCTCAATTAGGAACAGAATAACATTTACTAAGGATCTTCTCTGGTTTTTGTATAGAAACTTCATATGTAATATGACTGAAATGAGGTAGCCATGAGGGTGTGCAAAATATTACACAGACAAAATTCATATTTCATGAGATCCTTCATAGAAAAGGGAATGGTTAAAGGGAAGAGTAGGTTATATTAAATATTTAAGAATCTGCTACATTCCATAGAATCACAAGCAATGCAGTAAGCAGCTAGCAGATGCTTATCATTGCTCTTGTGCTCCTAAATTACTCCTTAACTATTTAGATAAGGGTAAAAACAATGCAGATGGCAGAAAGCAAGTGGTGGGATCTAACAGTTTGGAAGAATGAGGTTATTTCTGAAAGAAAATTACTGTTGAGCAAATAATTGTTACTCCTAGTTAAAAAGCTAACCAAATGTGTCTTTTTACTTAAATAATGAGTTCCTTGACTGAGAATCAAGACAAAGGATCCCACAGAGATCAAATACTCCACCAAAAGTCATTGACGCTTTTGTTTCACTTGGGCTTTTTGCAAAATGGAGACATGACAGGTTCTGTTGTGTTTGAAAACATCCTTGTTTTAATGGGAATCTTTGCAGTATTGAATACCAAAAAGAACAGTTTAGGTTTTAATATTAATTTCATCATCTTTTCCTCAATTGATCAAACGTTGTACTGATTCAGTTTTATGATCATGTTTTGCCTTAATCAGGATGTGATTTAATCTCTTCATTAAATACTCTTAGTATTACCTTGCAATGTTTTTTGTCCCTTGATAGGGTGTGCTTTACATACATCACACATGTATGAGGAAAAGTATTAGCTACCTGAAAATAAACATTTTAAAAAGTGAGCTAGGTATAGAGAAAAAAAAAATAATTCTAAGACTGGTGCTTTTTTGTGCTTTCCTGTCAAACATTAGCTGATCTGGACTAAAGAA
This sequence comes from Nesoenas mayeri, assembly GCF_963082525.1. NCBI lineage: Eukaryota > Metazoa > Chordata > Aves > Columbiformes > Columbidae > Nesoenas > Nesoenas mayeri. The sequence goes on from NC_137541.1 coordinate 73,655,753, forward strand.
GTATACTTTTGACATTAACACAACTTGTAAATATGATACACAAAGAATGAAGTAGCTGTGATGTTGGTATGAAAAAAACCTGCAAGAATTGTACAGAACTCTTCCTAGCTGCCTTGGGATAGTCATCCCAGCAGTTGTGTTCTTGTTTCCCCTATGCTGTTTTTTGAAACTAGAACTAAGTGAAAGCTAGAGCATATGTCTGAGAAAGCATTACAAAAATTTCATACTCTTTTGAACTTAAGAAGTGAACGTTAGGATTTCCCAAATGCCATCTTCCTCCAGAGTTTGAGAACCTTTCTTATTTTGCCAAAACTCTTGTTTAGGTTCTTGCAAGAACAGATATCCTAGGGTGGGGTAATTAGAATTAATAAAGACAGCATAAAGACAGCTTTCTACCATGAGGGGATAGAGGAACACAAAATTCTAATAAGCAGAGCTTACAGAAACCAATTTCTTCTCTCCAGTCTCTTCCTTTTTCTCCTTTATTTGAGCCACAATTTGGTGTGGTTTTCAACATTTTACATTGCACTCTTTTAAGAATATATTGCAAAACCAACAGTGCCTAATCTCTTTCTTATGGCCAAATGCCTGGGTGGAATAGAATAGGAGGAAAGCAATGAATTAGCTGGCATGGACAGGAATATTTTGGCAGCCTGCAGTCAGCCATTTTTTCATTCCTTTTTCATTTCAACAGAAGCAAAAGGCCTTTGCTGATGAGCCCATTGAGAGACTGCAAACATGGACCACGATGGTCTTCACCTACTCTCATGTCTTCACCTACCCATCTCATTTCATACTTGATCGTGGGACAGCCTTTGGGCTCAGTACCAGTATAGTATGGGAAGCAATGAGATCTTTCCTGAAACTGGGCTTACAGACACTAATATTTATGTACATAGCAGAAAAAGGCTTTGATTTGAACATTTATATCTTAGATGAGGTACAAATACCCCAGAAAACTAAAAATCTTGCCTGAGATGTCAGCCACAGAGATCAATTGCAGACAGGCATCAGCAGGTGAGGACAAACAATGGGAAGGCAGAGAGATGAGAAGGATGGATGAAGGTGAAATCTTCAAGAGGACAGAGTTCCCCAAACTAGTTTTTCATTCAAGAAGAAAAAAATATACCCCATGCCCCAGTTGTCTCCCTGCTTTCTTCCTTCTCCCTTCCCTCTGTCCCTCCTTTCCTGCTTAGGTTGCTACCACTCACCCATCCATCATCTTCCCCTGCTTCCCTAAGTCTCACCAACACTAAACCAAGCCCTTTGTATTACTCTTGTTTTAACTGTATTTTGACTGCAGATAAAGCAATCCAGGGTTATGGGACCACAGCTGACATGACTTTGACAACATTTATATACACATCATTTGGTTTTATTAGTCCCTAAGTCCAGACTCATATTTATGGAAACAGTATCTGCACATTGTTATGTCAATAGCATAGGGTTAATACCATGCTTACTCCAATATTTTATTTCAATAGTGAGAAATTACAGATTATAATGATACTGAAAAAATAAAATTTGACTGTTTTTATGCACAGAGTCTAATTTCTGTTGCAGCTGTGAAACCTGAAAGTTAATATAAAGGTGAAGAGTAGAATAGAGGGAAATGTGCTAATATGCATTTCTTATTAGGATCCTGTAAGGAATTGAAAATAAGGATTTTTATGTATTTTTTTGGTCCATATCAGAGATTTTACATTTTCTAAATTGGAATTGTTTTGACAGTTTAGAAACTGATAGCTGTAGAAGAAAATATTCAGCTTAGAGGTGTAATGTTTTAAAATATTTAGGCTAAGAGTAAGAAAAAAAATTACACTTATAGTTTCTATTCCACACTGCAAATTGCCTGACGTACAACAGTGCAACCATTCACAGCGTGAAAAAGTTAGTCCTTATAGGCTGGGGGTCCTCTTGATAACAGGCAGAGCTGAAAACTAGGGAGCTTTTGTCCAAATGCAAATATGATTATATGCTCAATTATTTCAATTTTGCATGTGTGTTCCAGGAGGCAACAACTTCTTGGGTTTTTCTCTACTCTCAGTAACAGGAAGATGAGATCTCCCAGGGAAAGAACTCGTTACTTTGTGTAGCTCTTTAAAAATCCATGCTCAGGGAAATTTTTTTCCAGAAAGGTGACTTTTCTTTCTGATGCCAATAGGCATAACTCTTTTATCAGCTCCTCAGCAGAACTAATAGAACAAGGCAACACACAAAACAAAACATGTGATCAATGGACAGTTAGGTCTATCTGACATATTTTATGTAGAAAATTGAATTTTTTTCCAGGTCTGCTTTAGAAAGAGAGGTAAAATTTAAAAGATTTATCCTAGAGTTGGAAAGATGAAACAAACACATTTCATACTTAAGCTCTTGTGACAAATGAAGTGTTATTGATCAGGGAGAAAAATAGATTATCCTAAAAACGAAGGTACATTTGCACATTTTTCTTAGTAGTTCAGAGATGGAAATAATTGATCTCTGATGGATGATGGACAAAATGTTTTCATGGATGAAAGTAGCTTTCTTTAAGATTTTTGGAAAATACTTGTAAATTCTGTAAGTACAATATCAAGCAGTGGATACTTATCTACTCAAATAGATAAATCCAGACAATTCCTATTTAACCACTGTGCCACAGAAGATGAGAACAACATTCCCTTAGGATGGGTGACAGTTCAGCCAAATTCATATTTCAGGAGCAGTGCGCATCTCTATGCCACAACCTTTCCAAAGGAGAGGTAAAAATAACCGAGAGAAAAAAATGAATTAAATAATCTTAATTCCTTCCAGTCTGCAGTTCATTGTGGCTGATTGCTGGAGGAGAGCTTTACTTGCAGCGTCAGCTAGTGGCTGTGGAAGAAACTGATTAAAGCATGAGAACGCAGGGTTTGATTTTTCTGTAGTGAGTACCTGAAAGGTGATGCCATGGGCTCACACAGGCAAGTGGCTTCAGATAAAACCCACCTGCTGATGGCAGCAGAATATCACAATCTTCCTTTGCTGTTTTTCACTCATCCCCTCAATCATTCCTGTAGAAGATTTCCTTTCCTGTCCTTTGACATTCACTTTCTGATCTTGGGCAAGTCACGTAATCTTTCTGAACAAGATTTCCGTTCCGTGGCAGTCTCCGTAGACTTGTTCAGATCTCCAGCTGAGGACCCATCCCTTATCACAGCCAGTCTTATCTTTGTTATTTGTATTTATGTCAGCTCTAAAGTAGACCAACTAAAGTTAAAGGCTCCCTTTTGCAGAGTTTTCTGTCTGAAGACAAAACAAAGAAAAATTGCTGTGCTTCAATCAAATTTCAGGTTAAGCTTAAAGATGACGGGATTAGTACTGAAATGTAGTATTGATCTCCAGACATTTTAGGGAGAAGAATTCAAGGAACCACCCCAAAGAGACTTAGTTTCCACAACTGCTAAAAAAAATCTTATGCCATGTGACAGAAGTAAATGGGGAACAAAGCAGTAGGTATGACACAGGGCATTCACACACTACAGTGACAGATATGTGCTGTATGTGAAATACAGCTTTATGGATGTAGTAAGAAAATAAAAACAAATGTAGAACAAGAAAGGCTGATATGCCAGACCACAAGTAACGATGTAGAAACATGGTAATTGTCAGGGCAGACATCTTCCTAACTTACCTAGGCCGAGCTGCTGACTTTCAAGAATTGTTTGGACACCTCCTGGGTAAAGGTTCAGGGACAGAGGAATGCAATCGGGGACTGTACCTTTCTTCTGTTGACTTATATTACTGAGTGAGATATTTAAACCTATGTAAGTTACTCAAACTTGATCATACCATCTTCTGCTTATTGGAGTAACTGGCACTTAATATGTTTCTTCTAACCTTTACCTGCAGAATGTCCTAACTCATCTTTGTATCACCTTCAGATAAAATGTCCTGTGACTTCATTTCAATGTAACTCAAGCTAGATTGATCTAAATTGCCTTATAAGACTTGCTCATATATGTTAAACTACTACTCATAATCTTATCCTGCTCAAACTGCAACAATTAGCATAAAAAATTTCCTGTATTGTCATATAGAAAATTCTAGATGTGGGTCAGATAAAAGGCATAGGGTTAAATACCAGAGGTACAGTAGGTGGCAGGAAGCAATAAAATGCTACTGACTAGCATCCAAAGATAATCACAGCATAACACCTACCTACTGACTAGTGAGGTTTTGCAGTCAAAATTATGTGGATTGTACTGACAATGACTATTGCAATATTTGAAGCTGACTGAAGAGTAAGCAAAACTACCACATTCTCAAAAAGTCCTTAAAAAGGGAAGTAATTTTAATAAAAGTAATGTATGAAAAAAATACTTTTCCATAAACTTGACAGTTGATTGAGAAATGGGTTGAAGTTTCTGAGACAATTTTCTACACTTTTGTGGTGAAAAACTGAAATTTGGAGGTTGTTCTGAAAGTACTACTTATGACAACTACCAATAACCTTAACTTAATTGGACTCATAAATCCATATTTCTCTATCATAGAATCATAGAATAGTTTGGGTTGGAAGGGACCTTCAAAGCTCATCTAGTCCAACCCCCCTGCAATGAGCAGGGACATCTTCAACTAGATCAGGTTGCTCAGAGCCCCATCCAGCCTGTCCTGGAATGTCTCCAGGGATGGGGCATCTACCACCTCTCTGGGCAACCTGGGCCAGTGTTTCACCACCCTCCTTCTAAAAAATGTCTTCCTCATATCTAGCCTGAATCACCCCTCCTTTAATTTAAAACCATTAATCCTTGTCTTGTTGTAACAGGCCCTGCTAAAAAGTCTGTCCCCATCTTTCTTGTAGGCCCCTTGTAAGTATTTAAAGGTTGCAATAAGGTCTCCCTGAAGCCTTCTCTTCTCCAGGCTAACAATCTCAGCTCTCTCAGCCTGTCCTCACAGCAAAGCTGTTTCAGCCCTCTGGTCATCTTGGTGGCCTCCTCTGGCCTCTCTCCAACAGGTCCATGTCTTTCCTGTACTGAGGGCTCCAGAGCTGGACATAGGACTCCAGGTGGGTCTCACCAGAGCAGAGGGGCAGAATCACCTCCCTTGACCTGCTGGCCACACTGCTTTTGATGCAGCCCAATATACAATTGGCTTTCTGGGCTGCAAGTGCACATTGCTGACTCATGTCTAATCTCTCATTCACCAGTACCACCAAGTCCTTCTCTGCAGGGCTGCCCTCAATCCCTTCATCCCCCAGCCTGTATTGATAGGACACGCTGCCCCGACCCAGGTGCAGGATGTTACCACTGACCCAAGTTCCAGGCTTCCTTCATGACCAGAGTCATTGAGGACAATGAACAGACCCTCTCCATGCCGCAGCTGCTGTGATCCTTCCCCTGTTACAGCACTATGCACTGACCTGACCGCAGTCACTTTCATATATGTACATCTGTCGCTATATCACACTGAACGCTGTTCTTTCATCTCTCTAGTTTAGGTTCTGCATGTTCTCTTTCTTCTTTTCATTTTTCTCCCTCTTATTACAAAATTGGGCGCGGGGGAGGGAGGGGGAGGTTACAGCCCGGGTGCTGCCGCCGTGCTGCCAGCAGGGGGCAGCGCAGACCTGGCAAGCACCGCCGCCCCAGCCCCAGGTGATTTTTAGTTACTTAAGCAGTTAAGATTTACAAAAAACCTAGGGAAGCTGCATGTGGGGTGGCCTGGCCTACCACAGGCAGCCTTTGGATGGAAGGCTAAATATCTGATACTTTCCTTTCGACTACAGCAAGGGCTGCAGATTTATCTTGGGACATAAAACGCCTCTAATGTCTATTGTAGGGTTGTCAGTACTCTGATTTACTGACACGCATGTGGACTCCTCCACATGCTCATAAACACTGTGATCGCATAAGGTGTTTGGGAATAGAGCCGTAGCATAGAATATGGATAATCAGGAGAGGTGAGTGCACAGCCTTAACTCGGCTGTTGAGGATGTCCTTTCTTGTGGTTTTCCATTTTCACACTCTACTTCAGTCCTGGTTAGGTGGACGTTCTCTGTGTGACCACGTGGTAAACACAGTCCCTCAGATGACTTGGGTAATGTGAGTCTTCCAAATAAATTGATCTGCTTTTCCATCCTAGGTCATTTCAGCAATGTGACTTTCAGTGCAATCCCAGAAACTGTCCTGGCATAACTGGAGCATGAGGGGAGAAATGAGAGCTGAGCATCCAGGGCCTCTTCAGGCACCTTTACCACTAGGAAAAAAGGTACATAGAACTGTAGCCATAATTTACAACCAAATAAACTGACACTTAATCATACCTGTAAAGCTCCAAAAGTTCTCCAACTGCAGCTGGAGAGATGCAGCCTAATTGCAAGATAATCATCTTGCCTTGGTCATGGGAGCTCTGTACAGTAAATTCTGGCAGATTTTTAGCCCAAGGATCTCCTGACCTGGAATAACTAATATACTCTGGGTACTTGACTCCCATACATGTTCCACTATTCCTGTTGTGGATGAAAAGACTATAGAGAGCCCTTTATCATGCCATTGTCTATCAAGTCAATTCGATATACTGAGGGGAAAAAGAGTGTATCAATACATGCAGGTAGCAGAGAGCAAAAGATAAAGACTAAAGTTACAATTAGAGAGCAAAGCCATTGACTGGCTTTGAATCTTATGTTCAGAAAAGGGACTGGAAAAAAAACAGAGAACAACTCTCCCTCTGATACCAAAAAGTCAGGAAAAAGACTCCGTAACACTGTTTTGAAAGTGTTAAAAAGCAGACACTTTTATTGCTGTGTGCCGGATGCTCAGAGGATCGCTCCTCTAATCAAGTGTGTGTGTGATTTGCACTTCTTGGTATTTATTACATACAACTATTGCATATTCATTTGTTTCTACCACGTAGTTAATGCATTAAACATCAGTTATTTACATAACCTCGCCCTTTGCCCAATGTCCATCTTTGGTATTTGAGAGTCTTCATCAGGGGTCGCTTAGTGGTCCCCTGTGGTCTTCACAGCCTGGTGTCCCTGCCCAGTGTTGGCTTCTTAACCTAATTTCTTGAGCATGCATATTGTCATTTTGTGCTGCTACTCACCAAAAGTCATATGTCTTTTTCTTCATTTAGTGGAACATTCTGCTTTCCCAGTTTGCAAGCCAAGGACATCCCGCTTTGCCTCATGTCCAGTCTCTATAGAGCTGTTGTTTCTCTGTTAGGTTTCTGTCACGTTATGCCTAGTTTTGCTATATTAGGCCTAAGGGCTTCTAAAAGATTTTTGTTCCTCTTATCATGTATTTAAACGCAACTGTAGGTATATATTTTCCCTGAGCTCTGGTGGGGTTTTTTTGTTTGTTTGTTTGGTTGGTTGGTTTGGTTTGTTTTTTTGTTTTTTGTTTTTTTTTTCATGTTATTAAAGAGGCACAATCATCTGGGCAGTTCAGATCCAGGATTCTGCTTTGGGCCTGTCTTTACCAAAAAGGCACCCTAAGAAAACATCTCTGCCGTTTGCTTGAAATCCCTCTCTGCTACCTGGCTGCTGACAGCAGTGAGCCCTGGAATCCCGAGATGGTCCTGGCTGAGCAGACCCGCTGAACCCACCACCGGATAGAGAGGAAGGGGAACCGGGGCTGCCGTGCTCCTTGCCAGCACCGGTGATGTTCTGGCACCAGCAGCCACCCACTTTTGGAACAGGCCTTTCTCAGCATTTTGGTTATGGCATCCTGTTGTTAAAAGGAGCTTAAAAAAAAGAATCAGTCATGACTTGCTTATTAAAAAACAGCAAAATGTCCTGGTTGTTTATGTTTAAGGATCATATAGCCAGGCCAGGAAGAAAGAAAGTCCTTAAGCCTTTCTACCACCTGTAATTTCACAAGCACCATGTGCTAAAGAGCAAAGGCACACAGTGTTGGGTATTTTGTTCTTCTGGCTCTGTCTAAGCCTTGTCACTTTTTCATCAGCCGACTGTAAGGAAGTTTCACTGGGAAGAACAATGCTGATCTAACTACATACCAAGGTACCTGCTGATAGCACTGCGTATGTACACAGACAAAGGCACAGTGCAGCCTCTGTTCTTCTCCTGTCCTCTTGCCTCAAGAACACTAAAGCAGACCTCAAAGTACAGAGGGAATTAGATATGCACATTTATTTGATTAACTGTGCCCAACACTACGCACATAAGGATGTTCTGAAAAACAGTAACATAATTATATGCAAACATATTGCTATTTGACATTTCCTTCCACTGTGAGCAAATTATCCCAGCATCTTATTGTTAACAATCTATTATTTAGCAGAACCTGCTTTGCTGCCAGAAGCCCAAACACAGCTGCGTAACTTTAGGGGCTATGTTAATATTAACAACAGTGTAGTTTTTACTACTGAGAAGAAAAACTATTCTGAAAGAACACTGAAGCTACAAAATCCAGCACACACATTGTAAGAAATATTAGAATTAAGCTTCCCTAGGCAACCTTGACTTGATCCTTTTGTTCATGTGTTCTAATACAGCTTTCATTAAGCGATAATAAGGCATTCCTCCTCTCCTAAAATCCTAATTTCTAAATTGCTTGACGTTGCCCTTTTTTTCTGTCTTTTCACTCTCAGACCATTGCTCGTACAAGGAAAACTATTTTCCAAAAAGTAGTAAATTACATTGACTCATCTTAATGCCCAAGTCCCTGGAGATTCTGATTTGCTTTCACTCACTGCAGTCTCACAATGAGTGGATTTTAGTGTTTCAGCTTTCATCTAAATGTCATGAGATACTGAGGAATGCAAAGCACCTGTAGGACATGAGAACTTAAACCAATTACAGATAGATTTTGAAAAACACTCCAAAAGCACCATCATTCTAATTTCAGCCAAGATCTCAAGAGAATTTTGTGCTAAAACAGTAATTTTACTGTTCTAGAAAAGAACACAAAGCTGAATTTTTAATTTTACAAAAAGTATTTAATTTCAAAAGCTCAGTGAGGAGTACAGCTGAGAAACAAGGCAAGTAGAAGTATAGCAGCAGAAGACCTGAAATGGAACTTCGTGGTTATTGGTGCCTAAGGCAGAAACATGAGTAAGATACTTGACTTCACTAAATTCTTTAAATGCAAGTGATAAGTGTTCGTGTTGAATTACCCTCCCTTATTTTGGATTCACAAAGAGTGTGCTGTAAGCTACAAGATTCCTGGGTTTTGCTTTCAATTCTGTAGTCCTGATCTCAACCAGATGTAGCTTTGTGAAAGTCTAAATACATAAATGTATTGGCCCTGGCTGGGATGGGATTAGTTTTCTTCCCAGAAGCCCATAGGGTACTGTTTTAGCCTGATGACCAAAACCGTGACGATAACACACCGGTGTTTTAGCTGTCACTGAGCAATACTCACACAGCATCAAGGTCATCTCTGTTTCTCCCTCTGCCTCCAAATCAAGGAGGCTGGGGGTGGGCAGTAGTCTGGTAGGGGACACGGCCAGGACAGCTGAGCCAGACTGGCCAGAGTGACATTCCGTGCCACATAACTTCATGTTTGGTGGTAGAACTGGGGTAGTCTTTTCCAAAGATTTCAGTTGCTTGGAGACTTGATGGGCCTCGGTGGTCTGTTGGTGGGAGATAGTGAGTGATTGCATCATTTTTTTTTCCCCCTTCACTTATTAAGCTGTCTTTATTTCAACCCACCAACTTCTCTCACTTTTGCTCTTCTGGTTCTCTCCCCCATACTGCTGCAGTGGGGGGTTGAGCAAATGGCTGGCAGGTGCTTATTTGCTGGCCAGGGTCAACCCAACATAATTAGACAAGATTGTTAATTGTTAATTGTTTACTATCCATCCAAACACGTGAATGATCTCAGGATGGCCAAAGACTGAAAATAGCATGTTTTGCTAGCAAATACATGTGGAGAATTCCTTTTCAGCAGAGCTGGCATTTCTGTGTGGCCCTAGTAAGGCTGAGGCCAGGGTTTGAAGTTAGGAACTTTGTCACTTTCTACAGAAGTAGTTGAAGACTTCTACTATTTTATAATCCTATATAGCTCAGCCACTAGCAGGGAATGGCAATCTAAAGGGACCATGTTTCACTGCAGATAAGGCAGAGCTTTAAAATGCACATAAAACACATCCTGTTGAATCATTTCTGTTTCAACATCAAATGGAAGACCTGTCATTTTAATGAATTATCCCTTGGAAATATTATGAAATGTTGGTAATTAAATCAGCTACTTAGGGAAAATAACAATAACTCCTTGGCTTACTTGATTCAACCATTGTTTTCTTCAAATAAAAATGTCTGGCTCTGGCATTTTTTTTCTTTAGGATTTTTTTTGCACTTCACATTTATGTCTTTTCAGTGATCAATTTGCATTTCAAAAATGTTGTCTCCTGCCTCTACTAATCAATTTAACTTTGTTTAATGGAGGAAGAACAATGATGCCCACATGTGCTTCATGATAAAAAATTTTAGAAATCTGATTTTCCTTAAGCCTAAACCAACAGATCCCTTCCAAATGCAAATTTCAGAAAAACTGGTCACAATGTAGTTGTATTGATACTTTCTCTGGTATGGAACTTTCTATAAAGAAGGAAATTGTCAAATTAGTAGTGATTTTTCATCAGCTAACGTATATTCAGCAGCAAAAGTTCAGACCATGGTGACAATGAGTCATACAGTGCCTGGGCCGTGCAGTAGAGTTTTAACTATCCAGTAATTATTCCAATTGCTTTGATCTTATTCTCTTATCTATTGGAATTAATATTCTAATTTTCACAAAGACAGAAATGGCAGCAAAGAAGGCTTTCTACAACCTCATCCCAGAGGCATAAAATTCACAGAATTGTCTGTGCAGCTTTCTTCCTTGATCTATAGTTGCCTTGTAACAAATTTTCCTTCCTATGTCCATTTGAATGAGTCCCTAGAAGACACCACCACCAAATATTCAGCCAGCATGTCAGCAGAGGTTAAAAGCAATCATTTATTTCCGGAAAATCTGTATATTTAAACTGTAAACACTTGAAAGGGAGTGTCTCAGCCTGCATTTAAGGTGTACTTGGTACAATGAGGCACAGGCTATGGTACACCCCATGGTGCTACTGTAACACAAATAACCAGGACTCCTTTTATACTGTATGTTGTGACATGTTTCAAGATGTCTTTTTTAAACTGTGAGCATTTGGTCCCACATAAACACCCCCTTGTACTACAAATACATGGCATATGCCTTGCCCTACTAACTCTGCACTTGTACACGATGTTAGTAATCACTAAAACAAGACATGGGATTTGGGAACTGTAAGCAGCCACTATGAACTGGAGATGTCTTGATGGCTCTTCAGGGTCCAGCTATCTCAGCTTTCAACTCATTTATGAAAACAGATGTACCCATATTTGTCGAGGGTTTAGATTGCGGGGTGACAATAAAACCCTGGCAGATGTATTGTTAACCTCTTCTCCCCCCCACTTCCCCCCTTTTGCCCCTCCCTCTCCCCCCTTCCACTCAGGACAGGCGATTGGGAGGGAAAGAAGGACAGAGAGAAGAGAGCTGGAAAAATTAACAATGTTTTACTAATGCTACTAATAAGAATAAAGAAAATAATACAAAATATACAAAACCAATCTGAAAAGTCTCAGCCACTGCAAAGCTGGCACCCAAAGTCCTGGATTGGACTCTGCAGCCAACCGGAGCTGGATTCAGTCTCTCACTAGGCCTCAGTTCGCAGGAATGACTAGCAAGGTCCTCTCCTAATGTCAGCCATGAGGAAAAGGGAAAAGGAAAAGGGACAAGATGCTCGTGATCTCCCACTTTTCTATGAAGTATTCACGTGAATGGAATGTTATACACAGTTGGTCAGTTTCTTGGTCACTTGTTTCTCGTCGCCCCTCTCGCGCGGTGTCCATCCATGCTTATCAATAAGTTTGCATTCCATTGCTATGTTTACCAAAACATGTATCTGGTTCTCCAGGAAAATGCAGTTAATATGAAGGCTTTAGCTGACAGGAAAAATCACTAAAAGAGAAACTTGTTTTTAACAAAACCAGGACAATATTCTGCAGCTCTAGTTACAACGATTCCTGTAGATCAGCAGCAGGCAGAAGGAAGAGGAGGCATACCTTTCCTTGTTTTAGAAATCAGACATTTAAAACTGTCCACAGCACCTTAATAAGATTTTGTGGCACATGTCCATGTGAAAACAGATCTACTGAGGTCCACTTGAGAGCCCCGGCAAAAAAACTGTGTCTTTAGGGTACACTGTCTTACCACAGGCACATTCTGGAGTTCCCATCTGCTATACTGACAGTTAAGATGACAAATATAACTACTAATGCTGAAGATGTTGCAAGATTTGGCCCGCAGTCAAGTTTGGGTCTGTTCCCCTTACCATGCACGCTCTGTTTGAATGCAGTAAATAAAAACAGACAAAAGCTTCTGTGGACAAAAAAAGAGAGGACACACCTTGAGAAAATTCTGTGCTCTACAGAAAACAGTTTCCAGTATACAGAAAGAAGGAGGCAGGGATATTGATATTCCTGAAATATAGGGCATGACAGAAATTATCCATATTGAGACAAAATTATTTGAAAGTCTTTAAAAGGTAAACTGATTGAATTGGAATTTGAGCTCTTCTGATTTAACATGGATTTGAAATGAAGGTGATAGGAATTGGACAGAACCCATCTTAGTTCTGAAATAACCATATATGATTTTAATCTATTTCTGATACAGGATTTATTTATTTATTTTAGCATAACTTTTGCCAGTAATATCCACAGCAGGGAAGGTGTGCATGTAGTTTACATGCGGTGATTTTTATTACTGATGGATTTGCTGGGCAACATTTGCCAAGTTTATAAAGCCTTTACAACATTCAAAGTTTCACAACAATGTTGGAAAGACAGCAGTGACCTGGAGGATTACTAAAGAACAGAAATCAACATGCACTGGTTACATTCCAGGGAATTATCTGTGTTATTTACAATAAGTACTATTAACAGTATTCTCCAAAGAAAGGTGAGTTTTTGAGTTGAATTTGTTGAACTTTTGATATTTGATGAAATACTATGTGTAATCCAAAGAAATTGCACATTTTCCTTTGAAACCACAGGATAATTTACCTTCTGCATTATGTGTCTATACTGTGTTAATATACTGAAATATATGCTAGAAGATAGGTACAATTAAGCTTGGGATTATGATCATTTGCATTAACAATTTGTTTGGCTGATATGAAATCTGGAGAGAATACCTCCAGTTACACTTAAATTCTCAACTACCATTTCATGTTGAGTGTTTATTCTTGGGAGTAGCTATAACTTCATAGAAATATATGGTATACCTCCCACCAGTAAATAAAGTGAGCAGCATTTCAAATAAATACTGGAGAGTTGGTAACGAATGCTTGGTGCTATTCTGCTAATTAACTTACAGCTTTAAGAGTAGAATTAAGCATTAATTTTCTCCGCAATAGTGGCTAGTGCTTCCACTGGACAGTGTTGTATCACACAGTCTACTTATTTCAGGAAGGGATAATAATATTCCATCATAAAATATTTGTATTTATACGGTAACTTAAGGCAGGTAATGATATGGGGAGTTAGGTTTATACAACAACTATTATAAGAAGATAGAAAAAGCCTTCCCACATTAATTTTTAGCCATGAATTTAATTCCAATTAAAGCCTGATCCAGTAGAAGACACTGAAATCTTCGCTGCTGATTACAGTCTAGGGAGCCTTTGGGACAGCAAAACCTCTTCCTCAGTTATACCTTGGGGAAAAGCATCTATAACTATACCACATAGCAAAATCAGTAAAATTCAGTGCATTTCATTAAAGTGCTAAAAGCACTGCAAAATAATATCTGATGACCCAGAACATGCCAAGTTAACTTTGACACTAATTCATGTTTGTGATTGCATGAAGAGGAAAGTATGACTGTTGCTGCTTTAAAGGTAGACAGCAAAAGGCTTAATAGCTGCAGCCGGGAGAATTAAAATTAGATATTAGGATGGCCAATGAGCACAGGGCTCAGGCGTTGGGGAAGCTTATTTAAAGGTAGGGGAGGGTTTATGACCACCTCGTACAGTATTGCAAATTTTGAGGACAACACAAGCAAGAGGTGAAACAACCATCAGTCATGAGGACAGGTGCAATAAATGTTTTTAAGGGACAAGCCAAGAAGTGCTGAGTCTTGTAGAGCCAGGTTTATCATGTAACAGGCATAAGGAAATGCCTGGTGGAGCTCAAGCACTTGCAGTGGTAGGAGGAAAAAGAGAGTGGGAAGTAGAGACTTCACCCAGAAGCTAATGTCAAGACAGTGGGAAAGGTGGTCACCTGGAAAGCCCAAAGAAGGAGGAGAAGCACCCCTGTGAGCAGCAAAGCCAACAGGAGAGTACTGCTTCACGGCAGGTCAGAAGAGTTCAGTATGACTTGCCCATTGCCTTGCATCTAGGATGCTGTAATTTTGTCAGATTCTTTAGTTTCAACATTTTCTTTGACGTTATTAGAATTGCCCAAAATCAAGTAGCAGCCTGTTAGAAGCTCCTTCATAAAACAATTGATTTTTTCTTCTGCTAAACTACTTCAAAACAAATAGATTGCATGTGCATTCATTGTTTAGTGTGATATTTACTAAAGCCAAATAATCCCTGAGAACACGAAGCATAACAGTTATAATTTACTGCGCACAGGTAGTTTGATGGATAGGAAGAAAATGCAAGAGGCAGTTTTGCTTTAAGCCTGATGAAGCTTAGCTAGAAACAATTAGTTTCAGGATTTGGAATAAATGTGTAAAGCCAGCAGCAAAACAACATCAATCTCATTCAGTTGCTGAATCTTTCAGCTTATAGCAAATAGAATTTTAAAGCTCATGACATTATTCATTGGTCCTGTTCAGAGACAAAACGTTTATGTTCAACTGTCCAGTGCATTTGCTAAGATGACCCAATCCCTTATGGCACCAATATGGGCAGTTTTTACTCTTCAGTTCATCTATAGAGATTATTTTATTGAAAGCTTAATTGTGTAGTGAGAAACCTCTAAATCAAATGATCCTGTAATAATGCTTCATGCTTAATGATGTTCTATACTAGCTGTCAATCTCATCCTGCAAATACTTTGGTCACAAAGTTGCTTTATTTCCTTCTAACATCTCAAGGGAAAAAGAAAGCCGAGAGGATTGATTTCAACAATCATATTGTAATACCTTATTAATAACCTAGGTATTATAAATCTAATTAGTGTAGAGGAAGACCACATTCTCCTGATGAGTGTTTACTTTCCTTGAAAATACAATGACAGTGATTTTCTTATCATCAATGGAAACCTTTTCTCCAGAAAAAAACATGTGGTAGGAAATTTGTGCTTCAAATATAATAACACTTTATTGAACTGTTGCTTAGATGTTCCAAAATGCTTCATGGTGAACTCTTAAAACCTTTTCTCTTCTGTGCCTTGGTATCCTTCATTTGAGTTTTGTAGTTCAGGCAAGTGTTCAGCTTCTTTATTGCAGAGTAGCAGCACAACATACTCTCAAAATTACAGATTCTCTTTCAGTAAAAAGTTATTCTTATGAGAATTGAAAAGTGGATCGAAAAGTTATTTATGGATGAAAACTAAAATGTTTCTTCAATCAAAATAAAAATATATTTTCTAAAATTATCTTCCTATGAGGTAACACAGATAAAACTCAGTGTTGTCTAAGGTAATGCCTATGTTGAAAGACTTTTAGGATTATGAGTTACTTTTCTTGTAGTCTCAACTGAAAACTTAACCTTCAGCTGGACTTAGAAAGAATTTATTATGTATTAAATACATCCCAAGAACTTCCTCTTAAAACCAAACAAAATCAGGTTTCATTCACTTCTTGCTCACACTAGTGCTGAGAAGACTTCAGTAAGAGACTCCAGTTTGCTCTACATTAAATTCCATTTAAATAGAAGTAAATACATCTTTTTAGTGAACTAATTCTTTATCCTGCTAAAATCATCTGACATAACTGCTGTGTGCATTGTTAGGAAGTGTATATATTTGTATTTAAGGATCAAGAAAATAATAAAATTACAATAACGGTGAACTTTTCAATCCTGCATTTCCTTACCTTTCTATCCATCTATTAATCTATTTTGTTTTCCAAAACTGTTGTCAAAGCACTACTTGAGGAGCAACCCAATTCTTATATCTGTGCAGGAATTGCAGAGTGTACATACCAGCCCTTCCATTACCTCCAGGGATGGCTATTTAATTTTAATAATTACATACTTACAATTTCAATTTTATGAAGTTTTATGCTGAGCGCTGTGGATGAAGTCATGGAAAATGCAGGTTATCAGACTTTCGAGGTGTGCTAAATTGTTTGAAAACAATTGCCACATCTGTTAGATGAATTTGTGAGATAGCCTCACTTGTGAATATTTGGAATCCTTTTCTAGTTCTCATTCTAAGATTTTACTGAATTGTACCACAAATCTTTTCGTTCGCTGTTTCTTAGACAGCTATTAAATCATTCAGTTAAAAAAAAAAAAATTCTACAGGGCACTATCTGTTTATTCCTTGTGCCTCAAACATTGTGTCACCTGGATATCATATCCTGTGGATAACAAATTCTGATACGTTTTTCAAATACTAAAGGTACATAGGACGCACAGTTAATAAAATACTGTTTAAACAGTAGAGCTCATAGTTAAGAATGCTCTATATTTAAAACTGGCTTAACTGGAATATTGTTACACTGTAGGTCATGTGACAAATTTTTCTGTCCTAAGCCGAAGTAGAGCAAGAAATTCTATCATATTCCACTCTCCCTTAGAATAAAGATCAACCATAAGACTTTAATCTCATAACTTCCTGCACTGTTGTAGACATTTCTGAAAGTCTGACAGTCTTTCAGCTTGCATTGTATTCCCAGAAGAGTTATTTCTGAGAAGCATGACCTATTGGAACAGTGCATACATCTGTCTGTAATACGTTCCAGTAGAACTGCACTTTTTTTTTAACCTTCACTTACTTCTTTGCCTTGATTTTACACACTGTAATATTTTTTTGTGGAAAAATGGATAGAAGAAGTGTGTTATGGAACTTCAACATTGCGTCCTATGAAGCTGTGAAACATGGATAGCTTTCTTCCTTGGGATCTTTTATCTCTCTCTTTATATATGTCAGATGGGAAGTGTACACAGCTCCATTCATTTCTTGTGCTGTGGATAGTCAATAAAGAATGTAATTTGTTAGCAATTTTATCCTTTTACTTCGTGTATAAGGTGAACGTGGTTTGTGTTATGAGAAAAAAACAACTGGACTGGAGAATTCTCACCTTGCTTCCTCTTGAAACTGCCTGTAGATTTCAGCAATATTCCTACATGCCTTCTCAAGGTAAAATGAATGTCTAAGTTGACAGTATTTGTGAGAGAATGTTAATTATTGAAATGTTCTGAGTAACTATTTTGACTTTCCTGCCCTCCTCCTGTACCAGTAGTCTTAATAGTAGAAGCAAAAAAGCAAACTAAATACACCATTTTTAACAGAGAGTGAACTTGAAAGGAGGTTGTAGCATGGAGAGTGTTGGTCTCTTCTCCCAAGTAGCAAGTGACAGGGCAAGTTTAGATTGGATATTAGGAAAAAATTCTTCATGGAAAGGGTTGTCAGGCACTGGAACAGGCCGCCCAGGGAAGTGGTGGAGTCACCATCCCTGGAGGTGTTTAGAAGGTGTTTAGATGAGGTTCTTAGTGACATGGTTTAGTGCTAGAATTAGGTTATGTTATGGTTGGACTCCATTATCCTGAGGGTCTCTTCCAACTGAAATGATTCTATAATTCTATATATCACAGGCAAGATCTAAGCTGACTGGGGCCCCCATCAGTGCTATAGTCTAAAGATAGAGCAGCAGACAGGAATGCATTTAAAATTTAAATAAGAAGGACAGATGGAGGAAAATTAAGGATAGAAGAAAAGAGCCTTCTGTGGATGGCATAACTAACAAAGGCTAGCCCTTAACATCTCTCTGTAATATCTAAGATCTTCTCTGACATCTATTCCGTCAGAGGCAGCAATCATAAGACTTTCTTGAAGCCACTACTGCCTCCACAAAACTTTAGGGAACGTAATATCTTTGGAGTCTCCTCTCTGTCAGACACATTGGAAATCAGCCAAGGAAATTCCTGAGATGCCAGACAACATGAATATGGCTGTGTAAGCTTCATTTTCTCAGGAAATCCAGTTGAAGAAAAGTTAAATGACTTGCTGAATGCCTCCCAGCAAGCAAACAATAGACCTGGGAGGTTTTGCCAGTGTCTTCTGTTGCCCAGCTGCCTGCAGAGTCCTGTGGTGTTGAGGACAAAGTGACAATCAGACCCTTCCTTCCCAAGTACTGCTGCTGTTTGCTTTCTTTAGATTAGAACAACAGACATTGTTTAATTGTATTTAAAAAGGTGTCTAACCTCATTGTTTCTCCCCAAGCCACTTTCTCAATTTAATGTCACTAGAAACTTACTGAGAAACTTATTTTTTACTGTTGTCTGCCATTAATTAAGTCAATTGGTTCTGTCTTTCTCTCACTTTCGAACTTTCATCCACTTTCATTCTCTTTCATCTCACTTTATTTAATATCACTTCAAAGAAATGAAGGCGATATTACAGTGTGTGAATGGTCAGAAGAACATGGGTAAAGATCATCATATAAGCAACGGAATATGGAACATGTTACATCTGTGTTTGTTAGCTGACCTGTCAGTACACAAATATGCTAATCAACTGATGTGGCCTGATTTGGTGAGATTTTGAGCACTCCTGAGTAACAGCTGCTACCATAATTGCATGGAGCAGAACAGAACCCAAAAATTCCTAAGTAATGTGATATACAGAATCCCAAAATGTGAAAGTTGCTTCTCCACTGTGGGAAAGCAAGATGGGCGGTTCCAGCCACCTGGATGATAAAGGAAGACCAACACTAACATAACTATCCAGACAGTCAAAGAAGAAATAATACTAACATAATTAGATCACAGCAAATAGTCAAAATATAAAGGGCCTTGGGCAGGTTGTACTGAAGGATGTTTTTCATAATTGTAAAGAGTGATAGCCCAGACTCATGAGAATGGTATCTCATGCTGGATAACTGCCCCCAAGTACATGTGATGTGTGAATATCCTTGGGCCTGGTCTGTGAATGAGTGGAAACATAACTGAAACATACACAACGTGTGTTGTGTGGTTTTAATAACAATTATTGAAAAAACCTCTTAGTCCAGGCCCATATCTGTAAAACCTATAAATGGTCAATGGCTAATAAAGAGGGTCTCAGCCTGGGTCAGCTCTGCTCAGCTCTGTCTGGCTCTGCTCTTCCTGCTAACAAGAACTTTGTGCCCGTGTGTCTCTGTCTGAGTCTGTATGAATCGTTCCTCATTGCTGCACTCCACAGCTTTTCTTTTGTAGATATTCACACCTGCACAGCATGGCTGTAAAAATGTTGTCAAATCAAAACCTTTCAAGCCATTTAATGACAGCATCTAGACCTGATTGAGATTCACAGGTGTCAGGTGTGAGACAGTGGACGATCAGTCTAATAACCTGGAGTCATCAGCCGTTTCAGTGGGACAGAATTTGAATGCAATTAAAAATCCAATCCTTAAAATCAATGTAATATAGACCTTGCATGCATATCCCCTGTTGGTATTTAACATCTGCAGTCTTTTTGCAGAAAGCAGAGGAGGCTAAGTGTATCATATGGAAAGTAAACTCTTACAACAACAAATGAGAAAAAAAAGTTAATCAGTTGCAAGGAACTAATTATTATCGCCAGAGTAATCAGTATCGCCAGAGAACTCTGACCCTTCAAAGTATTTGCCAACTCTTTAAGGCTGTCCTCATACATAACAGACAAAAGGCAAAGTGCTTCCTTCAGAGACTCTGACAACACTATATCCCCAGCTTGCAAACATTTGCATCAAAGTTATTAGCTCTGATTCTTTGTGCTATGGAGCTTAATAATATCTGAATAACTTCTCATAATATAATAAGCTACTGACACCGTGTCAGAACCACAAATCTGTTCCAATTATGTTTGGATATTTTTCAGGTTGCCCTGGTTTTCTTCTTTTGTATGATGAT
This sequence comes from Nesoenas mayeri, assembly GCF_963082525.1. Lineage (NCBI taxonomy): Eukaryota > Metazoa > Chordata > Aves > Columbiformes > Columbidae > Nesoenas > Nesoenas mayeri. The sequence continues at coordinate 73,675,799 of NC_137541.1, forward strand.
TACACTGCATAGTTGAGCATCTTTTCTTTCATTGCTTGTGATAGTCCGCTCATCTGGGACCCATGAAGTTATGTAAATAACAAAAGAAGAAAATTATGCTCATGAGGAGAATTTATCATCAACATTTATGACTTAGTTCAGATGCTATCTTCCATATTATTGCACTGTAAAAAAGCAGCTTTCCTTAGTTAATATTTGCACAGCATTTTCAGGAGAGAAAGTACCCTAAAGTTGCTGTGTTAAAAGAAATCTGTGACCACTCACTACGTCTTGATTGCCTTTTGATCATAATGTGGCACCCTGGAGCTTTGCACTGTGATCAGAGACAAAACTGGAAAGGAGAAAGAGAAAGAAGCCTCTACCAGCTACCTCTGTTAAAGGAGATGCCCCAATGTGCAGTAGCAATGTGGAGTCCGTGGTCGGCTGGTGGATGCGAAAATGTTTCTGTCTTACTAACTATTCTGTTAACAGAAATACAAGCAGCATCGTTCCAGGGGTTCATGAGGCCTTTTGTATTGATATTGTGGTGGTAATCTCTGCTGGCAGTGGTGCTGAGTGTCACCATTTGGGAGCTGTGTAATGGCAGGTTCTACCTCTGACAGAGGTAGTATCTCCCTGGGGTTTAGGCAGATGTCACTTCAGGTTCCTCAGGTGATGTAGTTAGTTCAGTTTGATGCTAGAGTTTAAAGTAAAAGTCCTAGAAGCTGAAGCATTAGGTTCAGGATTTAGAAAAGCCAGGTTGTATTTCTCAGACTGCTTGTGTGACTTAGGACATGATACTATGCTCATCTGCACCTCCAGTTCCTGTCTGTAAAGAGGGGTTACAGCTTAGGGGGTATTAAAAGGACTTCTACTTCAGAGAAGCATGGAAGTCAGGTTGAGAACAGATAGTGGCAGAAATATATGTGTTTTCCAGTGAATCTTTATTGTTACCCAGGTTACCTCACTAGAGATGTAGATGCTGGCTTTGCTCCGACTGCTCTGTCAGCTGTACAGTACATCTTCTCCACATCTTTTCCTCCAAAATACTTGAAGGTGTGCCTTACTATGAAGCAACCAAATCAGCTTTGGGCAGAAACTGTCCAGAACAAAAAGGGAGTGGAAGATCAGTTTGGGGCTCAAAATGTAAGGAACTTTGTCAGGACCTTATCAGGACTAGGTGGAGCATACAAAGTTGAAGTCCATGTACCTCTGATGGACAGTGCAGGTATTGTAATGCCTAGCTCCTGCTTAGAATTACAAGCCTTTTAAGAGGTCTGAAAATTCACTGTTCCATAACAATGGATGAGACAGGGAGTAGCTCTTCTTTATGCTGTTCTAATTATTCAGCTCGCTGCAGCAGTTGCTGATTTGATGCATAATAACACTCTCAGATTCAATACAAATTGTAGGAACAGAATCACAGGATAATAGAATAGTTTGGTTTGGAAGAGACCTTGAAGGGTCATCTAGCCCAACCCCCCTGTAATGAGCAGGGACACTTTCAATTAGATCACGTTGCTCAGAGCCCCGTCCAGCCTGGCCTGGAATGTCTCCAGAGATGGGGCATCTACCACTTCTCTGGGCAACCTGTGCCAGTGTTTTGCCACCCTCATTGTAAAAAACATCTTCCTCACATGTAGTCTAAATCCATATTCTTTTAGTTTAAAACCATTACCTTTTTGCCCTATTATTACAAGTCCTACCGAAAAGTCCATTCCCGTCTTTCTTACAAGCCCCCTTTAAGTACTGAAAGGTGGCAATAAGGTGTCCCCAGAGCCTTCTCTTCTCCAGGCTGAACAACCCCAACTCTCTCAGCCTGTCCTCACAGCAGAGCTGTTCCAGCCCTCTGATCATCTTGGTGGCTCCTCTGGCCTCTCTCCAATAGGTCCATGTCTTTCCTGTGCTGAGGGCTCCAGAGCTGGACGCAGGACTCCAGGTGGGGTCTCAACAGAGCAGAGAGGCAGAATCACCTCCCTTGACCTGCTGGCCATGCTGTTTTTGCTCCAGCCCAAGATACGATTGGCCTTCTGGGCTGCAAGTGCACTTTGCTGGCTCATGTCCAATCTTTCATCCACCAGTACCCCCAAGTCCTTCTCTGCAGGGCTTGCTGAGGAGCGTTAGCACTGATGGCTGTATGTGAAGAAGATATTGCAGAGAGAATCTTCACTCTTCCAAGAATTAGATTTCCAAGACAGATTTCAGACTACCTCAATAGTTAGACCTCTTCAAAATAGCTTACTATTTCTTTGTGAAACACCTACTAAAATGGAGCTTTGGACATTCTACCTGAAGTTTCTGTGTGTTCTTGTAATCCACTCAGAGAGAAATATATATTTTCATTTCTTCATTTGCTACCAGCTGAAAAAAATAAATGTAGTTTTCCTGGGCTCCAATATCTGGAATGCCCTTTTGTCCCCCATGTGCTTTGCTCCGCACACATCCTCTCTGCACCCCCTCAACAATGTTCTACTGTCTAATCTTTTGAAAACAGCGAGCAGCAAGGGATTAAACTCAAAGCCTGACATTGTGCTGAGTGAATCGATTAGCAGATAACATCAGCTGCCTTCCGTAACTGATGTACATGAAATTTGTCGTTTGCTAACTCCAAAGGATCTGAGTGACAGTAATGAGTTTTCTTGCTATACCTTCCTGAAGCCTGACAGTTGCTTTGCAAACACAGTAATTGGAGAGTTACATATTGAACACTAATAGTGTGGAGAGGGGGCTGTAGAAATTGTCAAGGTTCTTGGGGTTACTTATTCTTCTAAGAAATTGTGTTTTTCTTATCCCTGTCAATTTGCCTCATTGAAAGAAAAATCAAATCCCGGCTATGACTCAACAGCAGACTGAATAAGCTAAAAATAAATGGCATTCTTATCACTGAATTGCAGTGACTCTGAAAGACTGCAGAAACACGCTAGGAGTACACATAGTTCTCACATTGTAGTGTTCTCTTCTTGGGTGATGTGGGAAGCGTAAGGATATAAGGCAAATAATGTCCTTTCTTTACAGTGATGTCAGGTTATCAAAGTTTTCAAACATATTATTGTACTATGGGAACTATTTAGGAGAGCAATTTCCTAAGACATACATACACATCTATAAATAAGTACAAATATGTAAAAAACACAGAAGTATTACTAAGTGCACTGTTGGTACTCAATCCAAACCCTTTTTGTCTCTATCAAAAGAAACAGAATTGTGGAAGGCTTGTACTGAAGCCTGTCTTTAAGCAGATGAAAGGAAATATTTCCATTTCAGACTGAAAGTCATTCTAGGAAAGTTCTTGCCATCAGAACATATCTGACACATACTAAGCAGTGGAGTTTTTCTTTCAACAAACAGACAAATAATGAACTAAATAATTATAGGACAAAGAGCTCTTGTAAACTACCAGAAAACTATGTTAGAGCAATAACTTAATAGTGCTCCAGAGCTCAATCTCATTAGTTTTCTTTGTTACAGAGCTAGACAGGTGCTTCTGCTTTTTCTATTTGTTTCAGAAAGATTTCAAAGTCAGTTTATCCAAGACAGAGTTTTGAATTAAGTCTAATTCTAAAATGAAAAGCTGAGATGAACAATCTCCAAGTTAAAATCTTTCCTGATTTAACTGAACTGAAATGATATTAATGCTAAGCATGATCTTCATGGCCTTGTTCCCAGTAAAGGAGGAGAACACTCTCCTAAGTATACAAGACAACCCTAAACATTTCTCTCTCTTCCTTACCCAGGCTGTGTTTCCTCAGAGTCAACAGATTTATAATTGTGGACTCTCAATGTTTTGCTGGACACAGCTGGACAAATTCTTGGTATCTGTGACCACACACTCTTTTTTTCTCCATTCATTCAATAACTCCGTCTCTTTCAGCCTTTCTCTTGACAGAGGAACTGGCCAGAGCTGTGTAGAGCATCCCACACAAGATTCTCCATGCTATGTGCATTGGTGTTAATAGGTGCACATCCAGAGAGCATGTTGGCCTTTGTATCACATTGTTGTACCACGTTGCTCTCTGGTGCTCTGCCTCTACCCTGTCCCTGTTCAGTGCTTTTTGAGAGCTCTTGCACCTACTCTAGGCATCTCTTTAAAGGAATTTGGCTTAATAATACTCTGTGAATGTATCCTGTCAAGTACCAGATGTTGGAGGAGTTGCTTGCATGAGAGTAGTAGAATGAGAGAAAGGGGTGAAGAGCTGTTGACAGCTGAGGACCAGCCTCTGCCAAACGGTGAGCCATGCAGATCAGCAGCTGTGCCTCCCTGGTTTGCCTTCTCCAGACACATCCCCAGTCACTCACTTACATTAGCCCCGTTCCTACAGTGTGTTTAATTCCCCCTTCTTAATTTCCCAGTTCTGGCTCTTACACAATGGACTGCAAACAGAACAGTTTGTGCTCACCAATGCTACCTGCTGGCACAGGGGCTGTCCCACTAGGGTGCAAGTCTACTCCTTGCCTAAGTGGGCTACGAGGAAGAGCATCTCCAAACAACTCTGCAGTTTGGGTGGAGCAGACAAAACAGACAGTATGGATGAGAAGATACAGGCAGTTCTGGCAGTGACTTCTGCACCTGAATTAAGTGCGCTTATGTCGGGCAATTAGAGATTGCTGTGGTGTGAGTGTGCCACACCAAAGAGCTGATACCATATAGTCAGCACTGGTGGCTACAGTTGTTGATGGTCTTAGCCACCCAGGTGATTGGGGCTGAGAGCTTTTTGAGGAGATACACTGGAACTTAAGCAGGCTCCCTGCTCAAATTTGGGATCTTGACCTTTTACAAGATGATTCCCAGTCCTTGGCTGCTGTCTGTCTCTGAATACACACTATGTGATGCTTGGTGGTGGCGGGAGTGGGAGCTAACTTTACCAGGCTGGGAAGGTGCCATATCCTGATGCTCAGCTGCTTCTTCCCCCTCCGCACCCCTATTTTCTTACCTGCTGCTTCTTTTCTTAAAGCCAAAGCAGTCTTCTCCCATATCTCAAGGTTATGCTTTTTCAGTGAGTTGCGGGGCCTCTATTTTCAGCCTGTGCCCATATTTGTAAGACCTTTGCTGTTATCACATCCCTAAACTGTGTATCATAAAGAGAAACACCATGGCTCAAGCTCTGGATCACATAGTAAGTTTCTAAAAGAAGTCAGTAACAAGTCCAGCAGGCCAGGCCTGGGGCCTTGCACTGTGAGTACCCGGCACAGTTAGCATAGGACGGGTGGCCTGTTACTAGCACTGGAAACACTCTATTTACTGTGCTGCTGAGTACAAAAATGCTTACATAGTTATGCCCTATTAGTGTGTTTGGGTTTAAAACAAGGTATTATTAAAATCTGTGTAGTGCCGTTCTCATTTCACAGGTGCAACAGACCTCTGCTTTGGCTGCATTTCTGTGTAACCTTGGGTAAATCACTTTGTCCCTGGGTCTCAAAGGTACTCAGTCCTTTATTATTGCAATGCTTTTGTTGAATCCTGGCCCAGAATTAGGTTCTCTGCAGGAGATGTCAAGACAACTTGATATCTTGATCCCTAGACAATAGCCAAAAAAAATCCAGGAGTTCACAATGAAATGCAGAAGACATCTATTATCTATGCTCAGAATCTTAACTCATTAATGTGGCTCTGGGGAGCTTTGTCTGTTTTTCTGTTATTAAATGAACAGAGAGAGAGAGAGAAAGAGAAATACCTAGTAATCTACACTTACAAACACCTACCTAAGGTATGGTTGTTGGGAGCTGAAATGGTTGCCCAGTCTGATTCAGTGCATATGTCCAATTCTCTTTCGCATGACTAGCTGATCTGTGTCTGCTAGGGAACATTTATCTCATTCACTCATTGAGCTGTTTACTGATGCTAGTTGTACCAATCTAAACCTCAGTCTCCATAGTAGAGGTGGGTGTCTTCACCACTCACTCATAGGGTAAATGGTTTGGCCTTTCTTTGAAAACATATATAGTTTGAATACATATATATTTGTATATATGCAAAAGCATGCTCAACAAGTTCTTCAGAAAAAATAGTTATTCTGAAGATCTTGCTCTCAAGAAATAGAGTATAAGAGAAAAGGTGATTTAGCTGCTTATTTTGGGGTAACTTCTATGCTCTGTGGAGGGTTTTGTATATGCTCAACTAGAAGAAACATGGGTGTTTAGACAGAAATGCTGAGGTTATTACTGGGATCCAAAGGATGAACTGGGAATTTGGAGGGCAAGTAAGTGCCTAACTGCCACTTCATCTTGGCTTTCATCTTTGTCTTGTCCATAAAGTGACAATACAACTCCCAGGTTTGAGGGCTTTTAGTATTTCTCAGAACTCAGTCAGGATCTTTCATTTCACCCATTTTTTATTAGGTTGAGTTCTTCCCAGGGGGAGAAAGAAAGAGCTGCCAGAAGCAAGGCAGAGCATGTGCCTGAAGACAGAAATGTTGTCAAGAAAAATATTGTAGCTTCGTAGTTTTGAGGCAAACCTTCCTTGTTTTACAGCCTATAGGTTTAAAGCTGGATCTGAGTGTGAGTTTTCAGTGCCTGGCTGCAGAAGGAGACTTACTGAGTCTGTGTTAAGGGATGAGATTCACCATGTAGGAGCTCAGGAGAATTAAGCAGGTAAGTGCCCAGGATTCACGGTAGGCAGCACAGTTTGTGAGAGGCCCTGCAGAAAGCTAATGGGTAACACCTTCAAGAGGAACATTTGTAAAACTCCCGATCTCATTACAGTTATGAGTATCCACAGTAAAGTGTCAGGATAACGGTAGGATTCACAGTGTATCACTTCCTCCAGTGTCTCTCACTCTTTTCCCATGAGTGTTTGACCTTTCTTTGAAAGCACATACAGTTTGGGTGCAACTCCATTGCAATATGGGTAATGTACTCCTCCAGGGAGTGTGAGACCTGTATTCTTGCTCCTCCTGAGATGAAAAGTCTTGAAACTATTCTTCCATTTTCCATATTTTACTGCCATGCTAAAAAAAAAGAGTGATTGCAAGGAAACACTAGACCAGGAGGACTCATAGTATCTCCCGTGGGACCCTGTGGTAATAAAACACTTTTCATGGGAGCAGAGGGGAGCAGAGCTGCTGCCTGTTCCCTTACAGCCAAGCTCTGATCCCCCTTATGCTAGACCTAATTGTACTACGTAGTCCAACTCTCCGATGTATCTTAGGCAATAACATTGGGACAGGGATAAAAGGCCACTCTTTCAGGCTTAAAATGTATTGTTCAAAATTCACAGCCGGAAGTATTCAAACAAGATCCGAGACACAGATTTCCCTTCCTTTCCTTTCCTTTCCTTTCCTTTCCTTTCCTTTCCTTTCCTTTCCTTTCCTTTCCTTTCCTTTCCTTTCCTTTCCTTTCCTTTCCTTTCCTTTCCTTTCCTTTCCTTTCCTTTCCTTTCCTTCTTTCCTTTCCCTTCCTTTCCCTTCCTTTCCCTTCCTTTCCCTTCCTTTCCTTTCTTTCCCATTTCCCTTCCTTTCCTTTCTTTCCCATTTCCCTTCCTTTTCCCCTTCCCCTTTCCCCTTCCCTTTTCCCTTTCCACTTTCCCTTTCCCCTTTCCCTTTCCTTTTTTCTTTTTATTTCTCCCCTCCTTTTCCTTTTCCTTTATCGGGATTGGTGGAGGCTTTATTCTGAGAAGCAGCAATTTATTGTCTCTAGTTCTAGCAGAGGAAAGAACTTCCCCAAATACACTAGGATCTTGCAAGGCCTTTAAAGACTGTCATGGTCTGTCTCAGTTGGAGGAAAAGCTGGAATCTGAGGTATGGTCCAATGACTTAGCTATAAACCCAGGCATTCTTTGAGGATGAAAACACTAGCCAAGGCCTGAAGAAATATTTCAGTGCTTTGATTGAGATCCTTCACAAAATTAATCATGCATAGGTAGCACTTGCAACATACAGATACCAGAAATGCCAGTTATCCCATTAGATCCTCACTGGAGTCTTTTCCAAAATCTTGCCCCAGTGGCTCTTCTGCTCCAAGAAATGAAGGACCTGCCAACCCTCTGGTGTGAGAAAGGAGGAGTTAGACTTCCAGGCCCAAGGAGAGGAGCAGCTGGCAGTGTGAGGTCTGTAAAAGTCTGTAGAGTACAACTGTAAATGCTAGAGACAGACTTTTCCCCACAGATACAGCTGACCGGCTGCATGAAGTGCCGTCAATGGCTCCCACATGGCCACAGATGGCAGCGACTGCTGCCTGTTATTCCAAATCAGTAGCCACTTTTCTTTAGTCTTTGACAATAACAGCTTTATTTACAAACAGAAACAGTATTTTCTAGAAATAGACGTGGTAGAGGTCTGACCGAAAGTTTTCGATATCTCCCTCTACTCACTTGTGCTCAAATCAGACGCAGAGCAGCTGCTCCGTGTCCAACCCCCCAGCTCCTGTGTGAGAGGAGCTGCCTTTGATCTCTCATCAATAAACAAATACAAGAAAGGGTTTTTCAGCGGATGGAAGCAGTCCTGTTTCCAGGTAACCACATCCTTTCCTCATTGATCGCTATGGAAACCTGATTCCCTCCTTCTGTTTCCTCTAAATGAGAAAGCATGTTTCCCTGCTAGCAGAGAGGGGACCTCTTTGATTTCCTATTCCAGTCCTCGACTCCGCAATAGCAGAGGGTCACTTTCAATTCTAATGCGAGGCGCTTAAATTTCAGCAATGTTGAAACAAACAGACACCCCAGGCAGTCTTGCAGCTGCTTCAAAATAACCTGCTCAAAATTCATTGAAAAGAAATGGAAGCTCTCCTTCTTAGAGAATTGTGTTATTATGCACAAACAAAGAGGTAGAAAACAATTCAGCTCATGTGCATTGCACCAGCCCTTCCTGGCTGATCAGGTGTTTCCACCTAGGGGTTAATTACCATCATTCTCAGGTGATGCAAAGGAGTTTTGGAAGACTTTCATAATGAACTTGAGCTGGTCTAAGGTCAGGATGAAACTTTCTGAGAACATGGTTCCATATTAAAGAGGGTTTCTCAAACCACCTCCCGTCTGTATTTGCTGAGGTCATCTTCTCCTTACTAATTTGTACGAGCATACTATAATAACTAGTATGGAAACGTGGCATTACAAATGTACTTCACCTTTTGTTTTGGTCAAAACGCCCACCAGACAGTACTGATTTCACTCATGCTTCAATCTCCACTTCAAATGCTCCCAGTTTAGAACAATAAAGAAAGGCAGTAGCAAGTCCCAGATCAAACATGATCAGGTGCCTAATTTTTGTTGGAAAGCTTTTGGCTGCAAAAAGCTGATTTTTTTGTTTGTTTGTTTGTTTCCAAAGGTTTCAAGGATTCTGTCTCATGATGTTGTTTAATTCCTGTAATATTCAGTGGCTTTAGTAGCATAAAGATCTGTGTTTTTCTTTTTTGGTAATCTCATAATGTGTGCAGTTGTCAACATATATGAAGGTATGTCCTATCGGTAGCTCAGGTAGCTATATCAGATTTTTCCCTTGCTTTCTGAGCTTGCATCCTGAGATCTTAGCTTCCCACACATTTCAACTTGTATATTTATGTCTCCATCCTGGGATCTTTGCTGGTCTGCAGCCATAAATGACAGTATCCATTCAACCTCAAAATATCATTATTGCTCTAAAGCTAAAGACATCTGGAGTTTCACACAACCAAGCAAAACAAAACAGCCTTTCCACAACAATTGGAGAATAAATTTCCAGTCTAACAGATTATTTCTAACAAGATGACATTTCTCTTTTAAATTGCTGCCACTGAGGCTGGGGTGGGGAGAACCATGGGCAGACAGTATTTTGCTCCTTTGCTTCATGTTGCTTTAATGTGATTTTTTGTATTCCTACCTTCAAAACAAGAAAAGTCTTCCAGTGAAAAACATGCATTGAGAGCCAAGAGCTTCAGTATTTTTTCCTTAAAATTAAGAAAAGTTAATAGCTTACTCTGGCTGGCATTTTATTGGGTTTTCTTTTTAAACTTTTTATTAACTAAAACAAAAAGTATTATTTTACCTGATCTTCCTCTGGATATTTTTAAGACCACTTTTTATACCCTTCAAGCATGCTACAGTTGAAATTGGCAGAGGCCAATCATACACTATGTGCAGTTTTGGTCCAATTATATTTTTAGATACACCCAAGGAGAAGCAAATGTGGCAAAAGCAAAGAGCCAGAGAGTTTTTCCTCAAAGTGTGTTGTGGGAGGCTCTCTCTGCAAGAGAAGCCAATCCTGCAGGTCTTGGGAGAGCTATCTATGTGAGTTTTGTTACAGACTTCAAAGGGCCAGGATTTCACTCCAGATGGAAACCTTGGAAAAGAGCCCCACTTCGGCCACCGCATCAAAGGATGGGAGTGATGTGAAACGAAAGCTCAAAGCCTCATTTCTGGTCCAGAGGAAGATTCTCTCCAGCAGAGACACCACGTAAAACAGCTCACAGCCTCACTCCAGATGCCTGTGCATTGCTTTCCTTTGATGGATGCCCATCCCAGTTTAAGAGTAGCTCCAAATCATAGAAACATTCACACTTTGAATTTATTCAGCATGATATGAGACTGCATTCCTTGTCTCTAAAGTATCGCCTCTTCTCAACACAAAGATCCAGTCCCCAGCATGGTACAAGCTTGTGAATAATGCTATAGAAAAAAATACGCTTTCCCTTGCATACATATACATAGCATGTAGTACAGGTCTAAGAAGATATTCTAGAATTATACTGTCAAATGCTGATTGTTTTGCAGTATTGAAAGAGCTTCTACTTCAGTAATCCAATTCGATAATTAATATGTGAAAAACGCTCGTATCTTCCTAACTTCCAGAAACTGTCCTTTTTGACCGTCAGCAAATTCTCCCTTGTGATAAAACTAAATCATGAGCCAGCTGGAGAGCAGATTAAAAACAGGTTTCTAACTCTTTTATCAAGCCCCACTTCGGTTTCACACCAGACTTACTTTTTCTTGGTTTCACACTACAGTAGCAAAACATGCAGGAGCAGCAGCTCTGAACGTTCCTTGGGTTGCTGTCATCTCATAAGTAAGAACAGGTGTTTACATACAGACTGTATCAATGTGGGCTGGGGCTTCTGCAGACTGAATACAGCTGTAGGCTTGGACAGTTCTTGTCACATGTTCAGTCTTGGACACATGTCAGAAACCCTGCTAACTGCTATATTTTCTGTGTGTGGATGTAGAAATATGCATGCATGGACATATTTGTGTTCTGATATCTTCACAGGCAAAATTGTGTGTCATATTATGGGGGAAAAGAGCTACTGTAGTTGGGTTCTTGAACCAGCTACCTAGCAGAGGTGGCTCTTATGATAAATATCTGCATATTCCACGTGGAGATGCTCACCCTGGATCTGACAGGTAAGCGCAACTATGTCCTTGCAGAATTCCCGTTAAATATCCATTATGAAAAAACACTGCATTAGCACAGCTGGAGTGCTCTGAGAATGCAAAGGTGCTGCCTCTCAGTGTGCTGAGCTACAGGGGGATTCCGGCACATTTACAGCTCCCTGGCTTCTCTGCCAAGAGCTGCATCGATGAGGCGACATTCCTTCTGCCTTTGTTTGCACAGTCACAACACAGATTTCACAACACCACTGAGTGGCTGCTCCCCTGCGTGTCTTTTCAAACCCCACCATTGTGGTTTTGATGTTCCACTGTTTTCTGGCAAAGGACAAAACAAAAAATCATAGGAAGAAAAGCAATAAATGCACTTATTTTCCTTACACAAAACATAAATGAAAAAGCTTCTTAGTAAAGATCCCTTGCACTCCAATAAATAATGTTGATTGCAAATATCAGAATTTGAGATAGAAAATAAGTTTGCAGAACCAAACCACATATTTTAACAAAGCCACACAAATGATTTGAGGATGTATTCAAATTTTTTTTTTCATCAATTCTTTGTGAAATAGCTGACTCTTTTGGACAGCTTTAGAAGATGTGCTAGCAATTTGTGCATCAGAAAGAGAATATTACAGATGCTCACCTAGACAGTAAGGCTCAGCTTGTGAATGTTGATAAAGAAGAACTGAGAATCTTAGATGGAAGCACTATAAAAATTAAAAAAAAAAAACAAAACAAACACAAAACAACATGAATACTACAGAAAACTCATTCTGTAGTAATGCTAAAGTTTATCCTGACTGGTGTGAAATATGAAGTTTTTCCAAAAAACAACACACAAGTAGAATCAAATCAAGTAAACAAAATATTAACAAACTCCTGTGAACAGTGTACTATATAAACCCAGAAGGGGTCACTCCAGCTCTTAGCTGCTGTTGCTGCCTTCACAGAAACTAATTGACACCGTATGCAATTTTTGGAAGTGCCTAACTCACTTGGGTGCTCCAGAAAACGTCACCCATGAGCCACCTCACCATATTTATAAGTTTGCTGCTCATTAGAATATTGGCCAGTGACAAACCCTGTCTGTCACTTGCAACCTTTAACAGCCAATACCAGAAACTTCAAAGGAGATTAATGCCAAAGTAGGTCCTTAACCTGTCTGTGCCTCCTCCCCCCCATTTAGATCTCTCAATAGAAAAAGGCTGGTTTGTGGCCCAGCACACCTATTTCCAGCAAGGTTTGCAAAGAAGGGACAGGCTGCTGAGGATCTCAAGTCTTATGCTACCTAATCCCCAAAACTTTATAATAATTTTCATCATCGTAAACTGAAACTATATTGTGAATCCTGAAGGCAAATACATCATGCAGAAGAAGAACTTTCACTGTTTCGGTTATGCAGAGTCTTTTAATCTTTTTTTTAGCTTCTTGGTGCAGTGTAATTTCCCTTAGTTCCAGCAGGTAGAGCTACGGCTTCAAATATTTCCCAGAAAAGCAGCTGGTGTGTTCTTTTGGGTTAAGCAGTGACTCCACAACTGCATGACTTCGTGTTTTATGTTAGAGCTCTGAAAAAAACAATCCAAACTAAAGCATAAGTATTCTGCTTGCATTTCCATAATTAGTATGAAGCTAAAACTGGGGTCCCACCAGCTGGACAACCCTTAATCTCACTGTGACAACTGTAAGACTGCCTACAGACAAATACTTAGTTATATGGGTTGAAAAGCTATGCTAAAAGCCTAGCTATCTCAAAAAGGGTGCACTGTAAGGCAACACGAGGTAATATGATTTTCTGTCATAAACAGAGAGATGGAGCATCCACTCCTTTGAACTCCTGAAGCATTACCAGCAAAATGAAAAACAATGATTTGATCTTTTATCCTCCTAGAGAAGGGGACAGAAAATAAATTCTTCAAGATGGATGGCATTCCTCTTGACTAATGCTTTTTCACCCCTATTTTTTTTTTTTTAGTTAAGACTCCAAGCACAAAACAGAAAAGAACCTGGAAAACTTGCAGGTTTTGAAATCGTAGTTTGTTTAAGCAATGTTTAAAGATTTATCCCCCTAGATTGTCCATATATTTGCTAAGTGAGTCACAACTGGCTGGATTAGATAAAGCCCCATGACACCTACAGTGCTGTTCCCATTTGTGGATTGTCCAATTACCCAAAAATATTAACAGTTTCTTGACCTAGCCTTTTCTGAACCTGGACCAGGCCTGCAGTGAATACTACACCAATGTTTACTGGCTGGAGAGAAGTAGACCTCTGGTCTTATTTCATAGAATCATAGAAATATAGAATAGAATACCAGGTTGTAAGTGACCTCAAGGATCATCTGGTTCAACCTTTCTTGGCAGAAGCACAGTCCAGGCAAGACGGCCCAGTGCCCCGTTCAGCTGAATCTTAAGTGTCTATTTTCTGATGAACATCTGTCTGTACCAGAAAGAGAAACATCCCAAATGCTCCTTCCCACAAGAGATTTCACACTGAACATGAAGATGGAATCACAAGACAGATACCCACATGCAGGTACACACCACCTGAGTGACACCTTTGGAGGCTGGATCAATAAAATATCTTGGGATAATAAATTATCCTCTAAGCACGAAGAGACAAATATTTGCACTTTATTACCCTTTCTGGATTTAATTGATAGCCTTATGATAATTTGTTTATTCCTTTTGAAAAATAGCAGTCCCACCCAAGGCATAATACTACTGTAGCAGAACTATAATTATTCAGCTATTTGAAATTGCTTACAAATCACAGTTCGAGTGCTGGAAAATATGAATATGGGGTATTATAAAGAGAAAGAATGCCATTCAGAATGCCTTCAGTGCTGTGGTAAAGAGAAATTGAATTAACATGTCCTGACATCAGTGATCAGCGGTATTTTCAATGCAGGCAATGTTAATTATATTCCTTTTCATGGAATTAGTGTGGCAAGTGCAATTTGCTGAGACTGAGTTCTCAAATCGTAGCAATTAGGGTAGTTCCATCAAAATCAATGAATCTATGTTTACCCAGGATCAGAGCAGTAGCATTTTGCTTTTTTTCCTGCAGTCTGCTGATACTATATCATTTTACTCTGCCATGTTTTATTATTCACTTCAGCTGATAACAGTTCTTAACATGTTTGGGCCATTCTCACATACAGGGTGGCACATGCTGGTTTAGGCAACACCACAGATGATGTGTCAGCCTCAGTAGTATGTCTTCCTTAATCCAATATTAGAATTGCCATGGAAACCTCTTAGCAACATACAAGATGAAAATGGAACAAGAAAGGAAAGATGCACTCAGCCCAAATGATAGTTCTAGGGGCAAAACCCCCCGAACCACATAAACTTATTAGCCTTGGGAAAACATGAGGAACAGAACTAAACTGCATCTGAGAAGTTAATCTTTCAGATTCCCGAGTCGATTCTCTCCTCATGTCTTTCACACCCTTCTGTTTTTTGTGTTAGCAACCAAAATAGCCAAGACGTTGTGATGCCTGCCCCAGACATTGTATTACAAATCGCACTGGTGTCCTCCGCTCCTTGCAGAGGTTTGCTTTTGCCTGCTGGGAAATGGCAGGTAATTCTGGTACTTCAGAAATAGCTTATCATTTCTCTGTAGCTGGCCATCCCTTTTAGCATGATCGTCAAAGATACACTGTGGTTCAGATACCCAGCCTAAGTTTTAGTTTTAACAACAATGAGAAATACTAGAAGCTCAGCTTCAGATTTTGGGTTTTTTAATTTATTTTTTTTTATTTTTTTTTTTTTTTTTAGATCTGTGGAATTTCCTTCTCAGAGTCTGTATTCCTATAGAATGAATTGAAAATTGAGCAATATACGTTTATTCAGTCACTGACAAATGGTTCCTCTGTGGTTTGACACACTTTGACTGCATGGGCAAGATTTAAAAGATGATTAATGAAGTCAGATAGCTAAACTGACACATGTTGAGGGTGCCTGAGGAAACACCTACAGCAATGATCAGAGAGTGAAAGACCTTTCCTGTGAGGACAGGCTGAGAGGGTTGGGGTTGTTCAGCCTGGAGAAGAGAAGGCTCCAGGGAGACCTTATTGTGGCCTTTCAGTAAGTACTTAAAAGGGGCTTATAAGAAAGATGGAGACAGACCTTTTAGTAGGGCTTGTAGGAATAGGACGAAGGATAATCGTTCTAGGCTAAAGGATGGGAGATTCAGGCTACACATGAGGAAGACATTTATTACAGTGGGAGTGGTGAAATATCAGCCCAGGTTGCCCAGAGAGGTGGTAGATGCCCCATCCCTGGAGACATTCCAGGCCAGGCTGGACGGGGCTCTGAGCAACCTGATCTAGTTGATGTCCCTGCTCATTGCAGGGGATTGGACTAGATGACCTTTGAAGGTCCCTTCCAATCCAAGCCATTCTATGATTCTATTTCCATACAGGTCAGGACTTGTGCTAAAAAACTTGAATTTTTCTTTTTTGAACTCAGAGACGCCCTGAATTTCAGAGGCCCAGTGCTTAGTTTATTTTGGGAAACCAACTTCTGTTTTTGATCCTTGCTGTTAAAAACACTTCTAACTCCATTCACCTGCATATACACACTTCAGTCTCATGAGTTCCTGCCTGTTCGGCAAGTGCACGTACAGTATGTGCAGGGCTATTTCTCCTCTCAGTGATCCCTGACAATCTTGTGCATCAGGCACAGTAAGTACACTAAGTGAATTACTCAGAAACTAGAATTTTTCGAGGACTGACAGCTGACATCATCAGTTATTGTACAAATAGGTTCCACTCCTACCGGAAGTCACAAGGGAGTCTCATATAATCATTAGTGTTGCTTTCAGCAAGGCCAACCTCAACAGCTATGAAAATGCCTAAGACAAGCCAAACTAATTGATGTTTGTAAATGCCTGATGTCAAAATCCCATTTTGGAAATCACAGCAAAGTACTTCCTTTACTGTAAACAAGTAAAACACATTTTATAGGTCTGTTAGAGTCATAAAGGCTTTTTGTGTTTTTCATTTCCAGGAGAGGTCAAATAAAATAGTCACAGGCAATAAATGCAGAACAAATGTCTCTAAAGACCAAACACAAGTTACCCAATAATATCAAATTAGTTTAAAAGGAGGTATTGCACTAGTAAAACATGAAATAAGACATCCCACTAGATGGCCAAAAGCTTCAAAAGCAAGTGTGCTGTGGGAATATTGAAGAAGTAGGCATTTTTGATTAACAACAGACTTCTGATATTCTTCAGTTTTACCAATGGATACTTATTAATGGATAGATAAAATCAGTTTTGTTCAGGTGCAATAAAAATAAAGTTTGTGGAGATCAATAACTGAAGTTTTAGTTATTTATACCAGACTTACTATGCTAAAAAGATTTACTGTCCGGTTAAACCTTTAGATATATCTGTACGGAGTTATCATAAAAGCTGATGTCCACTGTCCACTCATACAGATATGTAAAAAATGCTGTCTTTAAAAGTAATTGCAAATTCTACTTTAATATATTTGCAATTTATCAGTTTTATCTCTTACATTCAGGCATAGTACCATCTTGTCTTTTTTTGAGCATGTGAACTCCAATTCCACTTTGAGACAGTTGCTAATCCTACTTCCTTTAAAGCATTTCTTCTTATTTTTTATTCATTACATTTTGTGGAACCTCAGGCATTAATAAATAAGAGTATTCTTATATTTCTAACTAAGTGTACTGGTACTGGTCTTTTAAAGAAGCGAAGCTCTGAAACAGCTGTCTGTTTCTGTCTACAAAGTGTAGATGGGGAAAACTGATCACCTTAAAATGGGAATATACAATGTGGCTGCCTGCAGCAGCAGCAGGACACTAGACATGATGGCCCAGAAAATCGCTGCCAATGTAACAGGCTTTGATTTCCTGACTCTTCAAATAAGGTGGCGTGTACTTTACTTGATGGTCTAGAAAGCAGCAAGATAGTAAACTTCTAATATTATATTCATGCAAAGCCCAGATATTCTGCTGCAATTGTTTAGAAGACAATCTATTTTTTGCTGAGTTTTTTCTTGCTCTTGTATGACTTCTTCATTCACAATGCAGTCTGTATTTTTAAGTATGTGACTGCTGGTTATAATAAGGCTAATAAACAGGCACTGATTCCAGAAAGGCTCTTAAAACAAAGATAATAGATAATAATGAGCTAGTTTTTTAGGGGTTTCTGGAGCTAAATGGTGGCTGAATCATACTTCTCTTCCAAAACCTCTCTAAAAATTCCAATGGAAAAATAAACACTCTCTTAATGTTGTTCTTGAGAAGCTATATTTGTATATTATCTTACTGTATTCTTGCCTGTGGTGTTAAAACTAGACCAAATGAGATAGCAGCAGTTGTGTTGACAATTAGGTGTTATACCTCTTCCATGTAGCATGGATACCATTTTCAACTTATTTCAATATGCATGTGTACAGAGAGCTTTAAATTTTCAGGAAACATGTTTCCCAAGTGCAAGCAGAAGAAAGGCTGGAGAGGCCAGTTTACAGGGTGGAAAACTCACAGCTTGATGACAATGTAACCTCATTAGTTTCTCCTCTGTTTATTTCACGTACACAAACAAGAGATGTTCTCATTAGTGTTCCCATTAAGCTCTTGATCCACCTGACCTTGTACACCACCTCCACAGGCTTTGCCCAAGAGGCTCCAGAGATTTCCTGCTAAATCCCAAACAACGATTCTTGCTGGCAACTCAATGCCTCGTGGCGTGGGGTCAGTTAATTGCAGTGCGGTCTGGAGGGAGCGATAGTCTGGCAATGCAAAATCTCCAGAAGGGTACGGCAGTTTAAAATGGTAAAAGCTGACTATTTGCTCTGCCTGCATCTGATCCTACCCTCAAATAATCCAATGGGAGAAGAAATTAGCTTAATTTAATTGAATACAGCAAATTAGCCTTAATTACTCTGCAGAGGATGGTTGCATGGATACTGTTTCCTGAAATTTAAACTTCCATGAAAAGGTAAAGGAAAAACTTCACTAAATCTCTCCATAAAATCATTTATACATGGAACTAAAGTTTCAGTTCTGCATTTGTGAGCTCATAATAATAACTAAGCTATGGGTCAATACAAATCAGCATTAACCCAGGTTATCTGCTGTAACAAGAACTCAGTCTTGGCTTGAGGTGGGAGTCTGGTGTTTTTGCTTTAGTCTGGGAATGCCTTAGCTCCACAGATGTTGTTGCTGTTGCCACATCTGGTGGAGATGCAAGTATGATCATTTTCAAGGCAGAAGAACAGTATCTCTATTATTTTTCAATACATGTTATTTGGAAAGAAAATAATAGTATTGGATGGAACTGTCTACAAAATGTTTTAAGAAACTATGTGTAGGAACAAGCACTTCAGGGATGAAATGTCAGAAAACAAATACAGTATGACACAACAGTAGAAAGGAGGGTTTCATTTGGCCAGGGCTGGCACTCAAGCCCTACATTGTATGAGGATGCAGGAGAAAGCAGCTGAATGTTCGGAGTCAGGCCAGCAGATGGTCTCCAGAACTGACCACATTTCCTCAAAGTGGTAAATTGTATGAAATTTGAATAAAGTGCCCCAGAGGATCAACATGTAACAGTAAAGTTGGAAGCAAGAGCTGAAGAAATCCTAATTGTAGTTACACTCTCTGTTTTGCATCTCCCTGCAATTGGATTTCATCAATGGGAAAGCATTTCAAGCCCAGTTGGCCTTGCATTGTTATTACTGACCAAAAATGAACTAATTTCCAAGGAAATCACAGAAATCCAAGAAATCATGGCAAAGAGGACCTGTTAAAAGCAAGAGGAATAGAATTTGAAGCATTCCTGGTCTCCAAATGATTTTATTGTCACTGTATTTTATCATGTTCCCCCTTCCAGTTGAAAGAACAGTCCATGGAAATAGGTTCCTAATTCAAAACCACAGCATTGTTTCTATACTTTCATGTTTGCTTTCATTTCTAATTGCTGAAAACATATGAATGTGACAGGAAAAATGCACCTGAACCACATCCACAAGCTGGGGAGATGGTACTGTGAGGGAAATTGGCTAGAGAAGACATCGCCGGCAATCCTTCTGCCAGCATCCCTCTATACAACCAGGTGTAAAGCACAGCACTGACTGGCTCCGAAGGCTGCGCAGAAGTGCTTCTCCACTGGTGGGACAATCATTGTGTTGAAAGTTCAGGTTAGCATAAACAATAAAAGACAGGGTAACCTGCAGGCTCAGATGCTCACTGCGCACAGCGGTCTGATCCGCAGCTGAATTCACAGTGATTTGATGCAGGAAACAGTAATTCTGGTCCCTGATGCTCCATTTGTAGCTGGAGAGTTTGGCACAAGTCTGCTCTAGGAATTTAGAATGGTACCCCATCATGAATTCCATTTAAAAAGCAATGCAGTATGGCAGTCAACAAGGTGCCTCATTAGTTCTGCAGAGATGCTCAGCAGGGGATACTCTTTTCTGCTGTAAAATTGCAGGAATTAGAGCATAACAGAAGAAAAGTGGCTTTCTCTTTATACAAAACCCAAGCACTTCCTTTCCATCACACACTCTTTGTCATTTCATCTCTCTTTGCTCCTCTTAGGGGCTCATGTCCTTTCGTTGAAAGAAATAAAATATCTTCTCCCTATTCTTCTTAGTTATAATTTGAAAATGTGATAGAAAGAATGAATACTTCATTTAAACTTTACCTTTAAAGTGACCAGCTATCCAGAGGGACGTAACACAGCCCTGTTCTTACACCACAGTAAATCCAGCATAAAGTTCCTGGGTAAAAAGGGCATGATTAAATATATTCATAACTGAAGGAGCTTGTCTGCTCCAGGATCACACCACACTTTTCTACAGCACTTCGTTCACATGTCTGTCTCTACAATGTGCCAATATAGTGTAAATAGAGTCATGCCACCTGAGATAGAAAAACCTAAGAAAAATAAAAGCAAATAAATGTCCTGTTTTTATAGAGAGTAAGAGGAGTTTTGATCTGTATTAATGTGTATTTTTTTTCAGATTTATGGCAAATCCCATAATCTATATTTCAGTAACTCCATCAGGGAAGAGTCTGACTGACTGCTGATAACTTATGCTAAGTCTTTTGTGTACCACTGCTATTACAAGAGTAGCACAAAAGGACAGGTGAGGGCATTCCCCTGCTGTGCTAATCACTCCTCATAAAGAAAAACTGAGACACCTTATTTCAAGGATGAGGCTGTGGGTGCTTAACAATGTGTTTTATACATACATTTATTATGAGTTTGGGAAAGCTTTTCAATTTTATACTTTCTTGAAAACAGGTGCCAAAATGAGAAAGCAAACAGAGAGAGCCTTTTTTTGGTGTGTGTTTTTAAAAAACCCCATGAATTTTGAGTACTCCCAGTAAAGTAGATTAGAAGAAATGTATCATTACCATCTACTAATCCCGTTGTTCCATTTAATGTTACAAAGAATAACCTTTCCTTATTTAATATTTATATCACGCTATGCAATCTTTGTCCCCAGTATAAGACAAGTACAATGTTTCTCTCCTACAGTGTTTTTACTAAGTTATTGAAATGCACGCTAGTCCTGCTCGCTCACCTCCTGAGTTCCCGTTGCCTATAAATATTCTGAAGGAACTCCTGGAGTGTTTGGTTTTCCAGAGCACATATATCAAGCAGGGACAGTAAGGCTGCTGCTTACTGTCACCATCAGAATGAATATTTTTGAGTAAAGGAAACAAATGGATGGTTTAAAGCTCCCCTCCATCATGCCCAATACAGCATTTGCTGCTAAATTGGCCACCATAAATTCTGGGAGGTTAGCATTGACTATCGTAACAGAATATAACCAAAGTCACTGAGGAAAATGCTGTCACTTACCTGAAAATACAGAGTATAGGAGTGGGCAGAAAAGGGGAATCCAAACTAAAGCACAAGTTTATGGCCCATCTATTATCTCATGGAGGCTGCCTCTTAATCATGTAGCGTCACCATAACATAAAATCTTAGCTATATTTTATCTAATACTTCTGATTTTTCAACTCCTAAAGAAAACAGATTTTATATAAATACGAAAGTATAAAGCATATATATGCATACCTGCTTAAAATATATACTTATGCCTATTTCTACCCTTCTCGTGTAACTACTTCTCATGGCACACACTGTTCCACAAAACTATGTGACCCTTCTAGGCAGTGAGACCTTTGCTTTATAGCTAACTGAAAATTGCCAGAATTAATGAATTAGCCTATGCTGAGCTCCATTCTCCTGCACCGATCATGCTGTCTGTACCTGAGCTATCTCATTTGAAGTTACCTCAGATATGTCTACATAATACTTACAGGGGTTGTTGGGCTGATGCATATATCATGTCATATCATCTGAGTAATACTTTACATTTTGAGTAGTCTAATTTTCTCCCATGTGACCTTCTGTAAAGCGAGTCATCATTACTATGAAGAGTAATAGAGCCAGGTCAAATGTGGAATTACCATATGCACTTACAATAGTCATTACAATAGCAACACACAGGAAAAAAAAAAATGTTTTCAGCTCTCAGCCGTGTCCTTTCTATTCTTCTGAATATAAGAAAACATTTTGAGAAGGTAGCCTGCTAATCTGCTTGAATGCCACATACACTTAGGAAACAAATACATATGCCAAGCCTCACCATATATTTCCTTTTTTTGTGGAGCTTCTTTCCTAATAAATAAATTTCAGCACTTGGCTGACATTAGTTAGTTAAGACTGGAAAGGGAATTCTTACTGAAGAGAACTGAAGGGTGTCTTTATGCTGCCGGTTTATACTCTCATTTGGATCAAAAAACTTTTACTGATAATCATTCCCAAACAAATTAACTTTGAGATCAAGGTTTCTAAATGTGATTTTCAAAAAGGGCAGTAAGTGAAATCCAGGCATCTTGACCTTGCAAAAAATATTCTTGTTACCCTGCAGAGCGGCTTATACTTTACACCATGGAAGGTTCTAGAAGGATGATTGTCTGTGCCTAGGGGGTCTCCAGAAGGCTCCTTGTGGTGGTTTGCATCTCTCCAAGCTACATGATCAGTAAGACATGGTGGCATACCACATGATGTGTGGGGATTGGCCTGCCTCAAATCCAAATAAAATTTCTAAGAGACAAATCCATTAAAAAAGTGATAGCAGCATACAGGTGACTTGGCAGCTCCATAAATCCAGAGATTTTGTAGAACACTCCATCTTTTCCACTTCATGGCTACCTGCTACATGGATTAGAGTTTCATAAACCCTACTAAAGGAAACCAAACTTCAGGAAGACAAATTCAGTCTGGCAGCAACCATCTCCTTTTGGAGCTGATCTCTATGGGGACCTGCCTAAGTGGTCAGGTTAGAGTACATTTACAGTTTCTCATACAGTTTGATATCATAGCTATATGAAGACTGTAATTTCCAGGCCTATTGTTGCTGTTAGAACTCTAAACCAGTTGTATCTACAAATAGCAGGAAACTGATGCTACTTGACACCTTCTAGTCCATGCATAGAATCAGTATGTGAGATAGGGGAGAGGCTGCTGAACTGCATAATATCCATCAATTTCTCTTACTGCACTCACTCCCTTGTACATATATTGAAACTGTGTTAAAGAGAGGCAGAAGGAAAGCTAGGAATCCTGTCAAATTGAAGTTATCAGTGTGCATTAAATAACCAGCATGAAAGAGAGCCTCATTGTTTTCTCATACTTGACTCACCAGGGTACTTCTGGGGATCTTTTTGGTTCAGACTTGGTGACACAGGGACAAATATCACCAAGACCACTTTTTTCAGCCTTCTGTTCTGCAACTCTCTTAAGAACACTGCTTGATTGCCTTCTCCTACCCTGTGCTGGCCCTAATATGACATCTGGGTCTCTGCCTCATTAGTGGACTCATTCAGAAAATCAAAGGAAGCATCATATATGGGGCTTGAACAAGTCCTAGCCACAATGGGATATGTGACTTCTGGAGTGCACTTGGCTTTTGGGAACTGGCTGATGATATCAGAATCTCAGTGTTATTTAAAATACACAAGTGTGCACACACACGTTTACAGGAATAATAAACACATTGAAAAGTGAAATCCCAATTCCATCAAAGTCAATGAGGAAAGTAATTTTAATTGTGCTGGAGCCAGGATTTCAGCCTGTGAAGCTTGTAATTGGAAACTTTAGCTGAATGATTTAAGACTGAAAAAACTAATGCATTGCTGAGATAGTTGAAGATCCTCATTAACTTCATAATTCTGCTGACCATTTATAAGCCTATTTACACTTCTCTAACTGCATCTCTAATAAAATAGGACTGCAATTTGAATGCCAACTAGGTCCCCCTCTGCCAGTATCTCTTGTTGCCTTGCCAGCAGTGCATATGCAGCAATGTGAATTCTGTTAACTCGTAACTCCCATTTTCTTCTTACTCTTCAAGGAATAATTGAGCACTATATCCAGCCTTGCTGCAGCTCAATTAACAACTCTGTTGATAAACAAGCTATAAAAGAGCATCTGTAGATCTGCAAAGGAAAAAAAAATCGAAAAAGCAGGAGAACATACTTGGATGCTTGAGTTAAGCAGTTTTGTTTTGAATAGGATATGGTAAAGTCCAATTTTAAGAGTAAGATTTCCCTCACATGGAATTAAAGCAAGCAAAATGCTAGACTGATGCTTTGTGGTCTAACTTGAGTGTATTTTGCAGGCTTAAGTCCTTTCCCTTCCTCTGTGGAAGAGGTGAGATGCATTAGCTCACTCCCCAGTACATGTTTACATCTTTCTTTCCTTAACTGCCCTGAAATTCCTCTCCCCGTTGCTTCCAGAGCAACAGCAACAGCAGCCTAATGGTCACAAACTTGCCCCCTTTGCAGAGTTTAGGCAAGTGAGCACTTGGGCTTTCGTTATAACATTCTTTGCTTCAGAGCAGGAATGCAGCTTTTTAGAGCTAATCTCAAAGGTCACTCCATCTTTTCCTGCTCCCTGGTAGAAAACGTAGCTTTGAAATCAGGCAACACTGGAAAGACATATTTGCAGGGGAAGGTATTTACCTTCGTCTGTTCTGACCATCACACCTTTTCTAGTTGCTCCACTTATCAAAGACACATCAAACAAACTGCTTCATTTGATGTTAGATCCCCACATGTAACTCATGAGGGGTTCTCTGCCACTCACAGAAAGGAAAGCAGCATGAGGAATGATCATGAAGCCAAAGGGAAGGCAGGCACAGTTTGTGGCTCAAGCAATCCTGCTTCTGCAGGGGCTGTCCATCATCATGTTTTACCTGTCTGTATGAAGTTGCATACATCTGCTGTTGTCTGGGCTCAAAATTTCAAGGGACAAAGGAATGTAAAGCTCTGATAAAAACAATGATTGTGTGCAGTTGCCCGTCTAAACACCACTGAAAACGAGGACTCAAAGCAGGGGTTCCTTAACCATGTTTCCAATCCTTGCAAGCTGTACAAGAGGTTTATGTAGTGACTGGATGCACAATTTCTCCTTTTGAGAAGCAGTGAACAGGCAAGAACAGTTCCTGAACTGTTCCCACAGTTTTACTCACATTTTGTCAAAATAAGAGGTAAGCAGGAAGCAGAGGGTATTTTTTAATGATGTGAATAGCACAACTAACAATTAGAACTCCCCCTGAAGATGGGCAGGTTTTTGTGCAACAAGATGAAAAATGAATCAAAGTCAAGAATATTTCTTAGTGAAAAAGGTTGGTATGACCATCCTGAGGCAAACCATCGTTGGTGTAAAGACGTAGCAGCTGTCGGAGGATGGGGATAGTGTCATAGATCTCCTGACAGAACATGACAAGCTGGTTCATAAATAGCGTCTTCTGTGAAAACAGATCCTACAGCAGAGAGGCAAAAACATATTGTAAAGCGAATCAACTTTATGTTGTGCTAGCCTCATTCTAATGAATGCACTAGTCCTCAGGCAAAAGAAGGCCTCTTCTACAGCCCACACTCCAGACTTCTGGTGTCTCATATCTTTTAAAATATAAAAGGCAAGTTTCATTTTTCTGGATGAAACTGATTTATCAAATTGGTATAGTCAAAACTGCTTCACGAAGACACACAGACTGCCCTAGCAGCACTGACTAAGCAGGAATGTCAATAGAGGCTATTTTTCATCTCCGCTTACTGGTTTTTACAAGATTGGTATATCATGCAAGAATATTTTAGAGCAGTGCAAGACACCGCTGGGAACTAGGTCTATAAAAACGAAATGAAGCGTGCATAAAAAATTGCAGTGTATTAGAATGAATATTCACATGCAACATGAATATATCCATTTTTAATGACACTTTCTATAACTGTCAGTGAAGTAGAAGGTTATGAATTTCTAATTTTGCGAGAGTGATCATAGAAAATGATGTCTTCTTCAAACAAGGTCACCCTTATAGAAGGGCATGTGTCCCTGCCAGCTAGATATTGCTAGTCCAGTGCACACCGTACTCACAGTACAGGAAAACACTTCATGTTCTTATGAGCTATGCAAAGAAGATCAGTAATTCTTTAAGGAGAACTGATTAACTTTTGTGCACACCAGGCCGTCTGTTCACAACTGAAGCCTTGTACCTTCAGCTTTCAGTAGAATGATGGCCTCTCAAATGGCACAGATACCAATATGCTGGCTTGACTGAAATTGAGCTAATTTCTTCATGCAGTTAGAAACTCTATTATTATTATTATTATTATTATTGTTCTTTTAGCTATTATGGGCACTGTTTGGATTTTGTTTGAGAATAGTAAGATAACATCTCACGACAGAATAAATGCTGTTCTGCAAGCAACTTTCCAGTGTTTTTGAGTTGGAACAAAAAGAATGTAAGAACTTAGTGTAACCTTAGTTGTTTGGGAAACCAAGATATTTCTGGGCTCTCAGTCTGTGCATGTGAGGCAGCTGGGCAGGGGGGCATTGATGGGGCAGATCTTGACTGACATCCAGGCTGACCAATGAGAATATTCAAAGCCTTGAGTGTCATGTTTCATATTTAATGAGAGTCAGGTTTTCAAGTTAGAGACACGTGTGCTGGTTTTGCTCCATTTCAGCTGAATTCCATTTGGAAGCTCCTTTAGTTGGTCCTTTTGCTGTTCTGTTTGGCAGTGGCCTCTGGGCCTTTCTGCCTTTTTGGTCTTTTCTCTCTCTCCCCAGAATGAGCTGTTGAGGACCAGGTTGGTCTTTTCCTGGAACTGGCTACTAATCGCAGACAGAGTTTGTGAGGAATTGCTTTGAGTAGCACTTATTTTATATTTCATTTCCATTTTCTATACATAATTATTATTATTAGTATATTAGTATTATTTTGTTATTTTATTAAACTGTTTTAATCTCAGTCCACGAGTTTCTCCCTTCCTTGTGATTCTCTCCCCTTTTGGGCAGCGTGGGGAAGGGCAGAGGGGTAGTGAGTGAGCACCTATCATGGTTTTGATTGCTAGCTGGGGTTAAACCATGATAAACCGCCACATTACTTTCAATTTCACCCTTATTTTTCCTTCATTTTATTGCAGGTTAAATGCAAGAATATGCTACCTAACATTCCTGCAGTGGTAAATGACAGACACAAATGCTAACGGAGGTTAAAAAAACCCCAAAACCAAAAACTAAAATATTTTGACATTTTATGCAATGAGGTGATAATCAAAAGAATGGTTCCAGTACGTTGTTGCTCCAATAATTTCCTATTTATGCTGACAAATTTGTCCTTGATAATGACAACTTTAGTGGTAAGTTTTAAGATTACTGTATATCTAAGGCTATAAAATCCTATCCTGCTTTTTATTTGCCTTCCTGAGTTCACTTACACATCTTACTCCTCCATAACACAGACAAATCTGATTTACTACCCTCTCTGATTCAGTTGAGATCTTTATTCTTACAGAAGCACAAGTGGTACCTAAGGTACCCCTCAGCGCTGGGGTCCAGGATTTTTGAGGCAGGTCCTGCTGCAGCCACAACAGGCTACACAGGGATTTGGGTTGAACCTCGTGAATGCAGGAAAAGCCCCCGAGTGCATGAGAAGCACAGGGAGAGGGGCCAAGGGAGGGGGGGGGAAATGCTAACAGCTCCTAATCACCATCTGGAGAATGGGAAGGAGATAAACAGGGTGAGGGAGACCCCTGAGCTGTGACACAGCAGCCACCCCTCGGTGGTGGGATGGGCTACCCTGCCATGCCCTGCCCGGGCGCCCTGTAGGGACCTCCCGGCCCCCATGCGGGGAACCTGGAGTTGCTGCCCCCCAGCACTGCAGCACATGCAGCCCAGGCGAGTTGTTGTGTGGTGAGAGACACAGGGCCCGGACCTTCCCTCTGTTTCTTAACAGTATGAAAAACGAAACCAAATCAAACCAAACCCAAACACTGTAGAAATGGGACGTCGGAGCTCACAGGACAGGTGCCCTGCAGCAGCGAGGGAGCAGGTGTTAAGGGGACACTTTTAAATTAAGTGAGTTCTTCAGTCACACAGTGTGGTTTTGTTCTGCTTGACACAGCGGGTCAGCAGAAGCGTGGTTCAGCAGTCTGCATCCAGTTCTGGGCTCTTCAGTTTAAGAAGGACAAGGAATTACTGGAGAGAGTCCAGCAGCGGGCTACAGAGATGATCTGGGTCTGGAGCATCTTTCTTATGAGGAATGACTGAGAGAGCTGGGTCTGTTCAGCCTGGAGAAGAGAAGACTGAGAGGGGATCTCATCGATGTTTATAAGTATCTCAAGGGTGGGTGTCAAGAGAATGAGACCAGACTCCTTCCAGTGGTGCCCAATGATAGGATCAGAGGCAACAGGCATGGACAGACATCTCATCGATGTGCAGGGCAAACTTCCCTGCCATTGGAGTCTGAACTAACTCAACCTAAAGGGAAGCTGTTAAGGTTTGAAAAAGATTACTTAGTGGCTGTTACCATAATATTTTGCAGAAAATTTGCCAGTTCCAGTGCAGGACACAAGTGAAGATGTCAAAATATAGCTGTTCAAGTGGTGCCTGTGGGCTCAGCTTTTTGATAAACGTGTTAAACATAAGTTGACAGGCTTATGTGAAGGAACAGCTAATTCATCTATCTAATTTTACAGTCATCCAGCATTTTCAACTAAGGACTCTCTTTATATTTTTTCTCTTTACCACTGCATGTCCGATGCCAGCAGACATGTCTGCTTTCTCATACCTTTCAGTTGTTGTGATATTTTTATTTTAAACCAAATACATGATAGTGTTGCTTGACATGGCAGAAGGACTGTTTGGGTACTCAGCATGTTGCATGTTAATGGTTCCACTGCACACTTTCAAGATTTGCTTTCAAACCACGATCAGTTGGAAATTTGTGGGCTAGGATTGCAGGACTGATTCATAGTTTTCTCTATGACTTGGATTTCTATGTGCAACTCACCTCATGGGAGAGCTGCTGGGATCATTTCTGAGGCCCTTTGAAACAGTCTCATGAAAAGCAACTGAAAAATTAAGCATAGATATGAAATGCTTCCAGCCTATCACGCAAAACCAAGATCAGAATACAGCATTTCAGTTTCTGCTCTCCTCGCCTTGGGAAGCTCCTCTGTTACAGTAGGAGAGAGGTGTCAGTACTGGTGATCCTGGCTGGAGAAGGAAAGATTTTGGTTTATTTAGAAGGTGTTGTTGAATAAGAGAGCATCTTGCAGTGATTGCTGCAAGAGAAAATCATGATTTTCAATTTTAATAATATTCAAAATAGTCCAATTAAAATCTGACTTTTGTTTTTCTTTTTGGCAGAAAACCCTGGAAGCTTGGGACTAGCAATTATAAAGATGAATAACTGCATAATAAATACTAATCTGAGCCTTGGTAATTAGACCCTGCAGCATTTTGATTTTAAATGAGGATCTCATTCTGAATGGATAGACAAGAAAGGCAAGTAGTGTATAACAGATGTAAAGAAGTAGATTACAGTCAACTTTGTACAAGATTGCTATATGTGTGGTATGCCTCAGTACAGAACTTACACTGTATTTTGCCACAGGGAACTTGATAATATTTATTTGTACTCAGTCATAATTTAAAGGTACCTGTCAGATAGAGTGTGAATGTGACAATCCCAAACATAGTCTAAATAAGCCAAGTGACTAAGACCTAGCCACAACAGCAAAAGACCTTAGGAACTGGACCTAGAAAGTCTTGTCCCTCAGGTCATGCTGTGTACCTTGCTATAAAATGCAGGGCAACTACCTGTTCAAAGTGAATATACATGTAGTCACTTGCCATTTTGTACAGTCAATAATGTTGTATTGGTACTACAAATTAAACCAGATTCAGGCACAGAATAAGATTCTTGTTAGATTTATTTTTTAACAAAACTTTGAATTCCTAGACTAGAAGCTGGATCACACTATAACACTTAAAGAATAACATCCTTATCTAAGTTACTCAAATTCCTAATCCTAGGATTCCAGGAATAAGTATAGGAATTTAGCAAGTATAAAATGATTACTCTCTGTTATACTACTTGTAATATGGATATATAAGGGAGTATTCTCTGATGGGTCTTTTGAAGAGTATTAGAAAGAAACTTCCTTCAGCTGATTGTTCACATAATAGCACCTCAGTTGATTAAATGAACCTCAGCAAATTACTGCCTGGAGGCTAAGAAAAATCCACAAACCCAAGTTTAAATTCTGCATGGAATAGTTTCTGTGCAGCATGGATGGCTCTATTTTCACATCCTTTATTGAAATGAATGAGTTTCTCAAGGGAAAAAAAAAAAAGAAATTTAATGAGGAATTTATTTTATTGACAGGTGATATGCATTTAGAGAAAAATTTTGAAGACAATGATACTCAATAATGAAAAATAATGATACTCAATGCAAAAAAAGAAGAAAATCGAAACTGTTTTCTGTTCTTAGGCGTCTCCCAGGAACATAGTAAATTCAGGCTTATAAAACTGCGTAAGCCTTCACTTGTCAAACCTATGTTTCCCCCCATTTAATGCAGTGCCATTCTATAACAATTGTACAGCAGAACTTATTCAGCCTAATTTTCTATCCAATATTTTGTATTTCAGCTTATTTAGTCTTGTTCTTTTAAGTTTGAATGAAGATCCCTCTTCTGTGCATGGAAGCAAGCCCCAAATACTTCAATGTTCACGTCTTTCCTTTGACCTCTCTCATCCCATTTGCAAGCAGACCAGGCATCACTGTTGCAGTTGCTGTAGTACTGGTTCATTATTTTCTTGTACTTTCGCCATTGTGTGCATGTGCCCAGACTTGATTTAGACTAGAGTTCTGTTTGGCAGGACAGTCTGTCACACGATTGCACGCTGCCTTGGAGAGCAAAGGTCTTACTACCTATGAACTGCCCAGAGAAGTGGTGGAGTCACTGTCCCTGGAGATGTTTAAAAGACATTTAGATGAGGTTCTTAGGGACATGGTTTAGTGCCAGAGTTAGGTTATGTTTGGACTTGATGATCCTGACAGTCTCTTCCAACTGAAATGATTCTATGAAACTGCTGAAGAACAAATAGCATTACACATGTTAAATCCTAGTTTATTTAAGTGGAAATAGAAGAATAAGATTAAATGTATGGCTAGGTTGAGAAATGTTTTTTTAAAATTCAAGAGCACTGGCGCATCACTCAGCCTCTTCTTTAATCAGAGTTCTGTGCAGATACCCAGATATTGGACAGGGTAACATTTGATTGTGTTTTGCAATCTTCATTTTGGTAAAGGGCTTGTTGACTGATGGGATTCCTGCGTGTTTACTCATTTAAAGGGTTTCCATTCAGTGCTTCTAGTGTCAGAAAAAATGAGCTTATGCCAGGTACATCCTATTAACAATTACAATTATTCTGAATCATCATCTGATTTTTATCACTCTTATTCCCATTCCTTATTTGGACGGAGAACGAGACACATTATAGCTTCAACCATTTTTTTCATCTTCTTTTACCTGCAGCAGGTACCAGCTTCCAAAAAGAGGAGCTCCTCTGGTTCTGACCTACTCCTTTGCCTACATTCGGTGCCCCTTGCCTTCCTCTTGGCTGTGTGCTCCCACTCTTTCTTCAGACCATGTCCTCTTTGAGCTGATTCAAGTAGAAATCCAGACATAAAAGTAACTCAGAAAAATGAAATCAATGTACTTTTGCTGCAGCAGCAAGCTGAATCAGCTGGTGACAGGGTGAGTGCACCACTGCGAGGAGGGAGCTGGAGGAAGCAGCAGTATTTCTCCTTCCACCACAAAAGAGCTGATGTTAGTTGTGTTTGGTTCCTCTGCAGACTCACAGCTTTGATAGCTTCTCAGTTCTTTGGCTTGGCTCGCTGAGCAGCAGGATAACAAAGCATTTAAATGGGGCAGGTTGCTGTGATGGCAACAGCTGGCAATGGAGTCAGGCGTGCACAGATACCCGTGAATCTGTTCTGCTCAGCTCTGCTTTTTCCTGAGTGAATTCTGTGCTGCGTCAGTGAGCTGACACCCCCTGTGAAAGGATTCACTGAATGCTGGTGTTGGCACTGGAAGCAAGCAAGGGAAGGAGGTGGCTGTGGAGTGCTCCTTCTTTAGTGACACCATGTCACAAACTCAGCCCGCTCTGTCCAGTTGAACTAAATAGTTTAATTAGCATCAGGCTGCAACTCAGTCTCATTAGTTGTTAGGATGATAACAACAAACCGAGAAAATACATCTTGATAGTCCAGGCGAACTGCAAAAGGGAGGGGTGGGGAGATGGGAAGGACCTCTCAGTTCCTTTATTATTTCTCTTTGTAGCAGTATCCATTTCCATTGTGTTTCACGCTTTGGATCTGATAATATGCTTAGTAGTGGCTGCTAACACAGATGGTAATGTAATAACTTGCTCTGTTCTCTGTCATCCGAGTTGCTTCTAACAATAAGTATTCTTCAATTTTGGTTACTTAATTTAATTCATTAGTTGGCAACCAACAAGGCTAAGCTAGTATCTTCTTTTTTTTTTTTTTTTTCCATTTAAACATAGACCCTGAGTTGACTTTGATGGATAATCTAACTAAAAGTTTAAGAACAGAAAATTAAATCCTGAGGTTAGTCAAAATATTTATTAAAGCAATGGATCTATTTAAACCAGAAAATTTAATAAGATAATTGAAATGCATTCATTTGCATTCATCTCAGAGTCTTTTCCTCCAGCTTTAGCACTACCAATTATTTTTTCCATGATACAGATATTTTGATAACAGAGGCATTTAAATCTAGGTACCTAACCCCGTTATTTTAATTCCTATCCATTTACCCTGGCATTTCTTTTTGGCTTTTTGGCCATAATCAGTAAAGTATCCAGCAGTCTCACAGTACATTATATTTCAGGTGTATGAGTTGGGCTGATCCAATAGATTTGTTCATCTTTGATTACACTAGTGAATTACTGTCGAAATAACCTAACTTATTTGCATCCACTTTATGCTACATTACCTGGTACTATAAAATAGTGTGGTAGTAATCTTATTGTTACTGATAATCAGTATATGAACAAAATGAGGGGGTTTTAGTCCTAGGATAATGTAGTTTTATGAAGCAATCAGACAATGTGAAATGAGACCAAGCTATTAAATAGATGATTTTTCACTATCTTCAGATCAAATAGATGGTAAGAAAATTTTAGGTATGACAGAGCAGTAGGTGATTACTAGTGGTGGGGGCTTAACCTGTAGCTGAACACATATTTGAAGAGAATCTCCCTGTTGGTTTTGTGGTGGGTTTTTTTTGTTTGTTTTTGGTTTTTTTGTTTATTGGTTTGGTTTTTTTTAAGCCTTTTTGTATTGTTTCCAGGAGAAGAATAGGGTTTTGCAGCATTCCTCTGGAAATCGTCATTTCAGCTTAGGTCTGAAGCCAAATGAAATAGATAAAAATGTCTTTGACTGCCCAAGGAGATAATTCCCTGAATGTGGTGTGTAGTCTTGGTGATAAAACCTGGTTCATTCCTAAGCTTTTTTTTAAATGCTGCTGTCACACTAGGACTGGGGAGAAGCATCAGAACTGTAATCACAAGCAAACAGACCTGTACCGCAGTGTGGCTCTTCTTCCTTTCCGTCAGTACGGTCACACTTCCTGAAGCATAATTTAATTTTGGTATTTGTTTCATACATTGTGGTGTGTTTTTTTTTTTTTTTTCTCTGTCTTTTTCACCGTTGATTTATTTTTCTTTTGTTACTCTTCTTTTATACTCAGTGATTTTTCTTTCTGGACTTTTATTATGTTTACATAGATTTGCTCAAAGGCTCATAGAAATCCTAGGAAACTCTGCCTTCATTTAGAGAATGTAAGATGTGCTATGAGGTAGTGTAAGTGCTTTGTTAAAACATCATTTTCAAGAAATCACTATAGGCTGCCACCAACATCTTCTGTTTCACTTAAGTGCCTTTCATTGAGAGTCTGGTCTGTTGAGTAACAATAACCGTTGTGTATTTGAGAAAACAATGCTTATACATCTTAATTGTACTGAAATGGCATCCTTTTCACTTTCTTTCTAAAGCAGTACAACTACAGCTCTACAGCTAGAGTTAACCTAGACATAAGGCAACCCTTGTGTAAAGAGGCATGCTGTTTCTTCTTGCTGTAAATATAGCTATTCTCCTGAGCATTGTCATGAGTATAAACAGCTGAATAAATTAATGCTTTCAATTCCACTGCCCTGAACAATTTTACTCCAGTTCAACTGGTTTTGGTGACAGCCTCATAAAGCTATGTGAACACTGGCAGCTGCCACCGGTGACTCTCAGGGTATTTGCAGAATGCAGTGACCCTGAGAGTCACCAACAGAATGCACCCAATATATATTGAGTTGTATATTTATAAAGATCTATACCGAGTTGTCATAGTAAGGGTAAGAAGGAGTTTATCAGAATTCTACATGGAGATAATCCAATCCAGATGGTAAGCTCTTCCTCAGTTTAAAAGTAGAACTGTTTGGATAACCCACTTAATTTCAGTTGGAATCAGAAACAGAAAACAGATAGCATCTTTAGCTTAAGGGAAGGTGTAAATAGAATGTTCTTGATGATTTATTTTAACTTGTACCTGGTAGTGGAAATCGTATTTTTTCCATTATTTGAACTATGAAGTCCTTAAACATATTTTCGATTTCTCATTTCCTGAATAAAGATTCTGGGTTTTGCATAAGAAGACAATGCTTATCAGTTGATAAAGGTGTCAGCTCTCAGCTAATCATATCTTTAATTCCAATAAATTTAGATGTGAAATCTCATCTCTGTCCAAAGACTGATAAAGCTGTTTTCATCCACTGAGATATTCTTGGTATATGAAGGTATTGACATCTGCTATCTTGTCAAAATTAGGTTTAACTAGAGCAGATCAGTGGAATGTCCAGACTCCAAATGAAACCTAGCATTTTTATCACAACTGAACATTAAACTCACTATTTTCAACCAAGTATGAGGCAGAAATTATAGTTACAGAAATTGACTGAATACCTACCTAGTTTCATAGCAAAACATTCGGCAAATTGTTACAGGAGCTCCCTATGTAAGAATTTCAAACAGTCTAGGAGATTCCATGCAGGCAACCCCTGAAGTGCATGGGACAGCTCATAGGAGCTATTTGCACGCCTCAATGTGTTGCTTACCAGCCCTGGGAGGACCAGGGGACAGCTGTGTATAAGAATTTGACAGAACAACAGTTCAGGGAGGTTTGCCCAACCCAGATGAAGACACCATGAACTCTTGTTGCCATCCAGACAGCAAATAACTGTTCTGGTCAGGATATT
This sequence comes from Nesoenas mayeri, assembly GCF_963082525.1. Classification (NCBI taxonomy): domain Eukaryota; kingdom Metazoa; phylum Chordata; class Aves; order Columbiformes; family Columbidae; genus Nesoenas; species Nesoenas mayeri. Next base: position 73,710,756 of record NC_137541.1, read on the forward strand.
CTCCATGTAAGTGTTACTGTATGCAAAAGATCCAAATAAATAAGTGTTTTAATAAACAATCTGTGTCTGTACAACACTAGGGAAAATTCTGCCATGATATGAAGTTACACTAATATTTGAGGGCTTTGTCTCAGACCTTTTCACTTTGATTTATGTACCATTGAAGGTGTGATCCTGTATGTGATTCTTCTTGAAACAAAATAGTGCAACAGAAGACATATTTCTGTATAATAAATGTCACTGATTATAGATGACATATTAATATGCACTAGTGGAAGAACATTCATGAGTGAATTTTGTTAATCAGTTGCTCAGCGCATGCTAAATAATATCACTGATGCACTATAACAAGATTTAATGCTGTCATGGTTCATCAAGAAGATTTCTGTTAACTAATCAAGTCTATAACCAATTATTTAATACAGCATTTTTTCCTTACATTATTCCTGAATAACTGAAAGTATGACTAATTCCACATCTCACAACCCTCATAAAGTATGGCCAAAGTCTACTGCTAGGAAATGTAATTAAGTTTTGTGTTTGCGTCGATGTGGTATGGAGTTCTCAGCACAAGAAAGACATGGACCTGTTGGAGTAGGCCAAGAGGAGGTCACAAAAATCATCAGAGGGCTGGAACACCCCTCCTGTGAAGAAAGGCTGGGGGAGTTGGGATTGTTCAGCCTGGAGAAGAGAAGGCTCTGGGGAGACCTTATGGTGGCCTTGGAATACTTAAAGGGGGCTTGTAAGAAACTCACTATTTTCAACCAAAAGGAGGCTTGGTTCTAAGCTAAAGGAGGGGAGATTCAGGCTAGACATGAGGAAGAAATTTTTTACAATGAGGGTGGTGAAACACTGGCCCAGGTTGCCCAGAGAGGTGGTAGATGCCCCATCCCTGGCGACATTGAAGTCCAGGCTGGACGGAGCTCTGAGCAACCTGATCTAGCTGAAGATATCCCTTCTCATGGCAGGGGGGTTGGACCAGATGAGCTTTGAAGGTCCCTTCCAACCCAAACTATTCTATGATTCTATGCTGAAATCCTAAGAGTCTGTACCTGTGAATAATATTCTCCAGTAATATTTGTCTGCATGTAGTTCCTCTCTTCCTGAATTTCAAGTTCAGTGAGGTTCAAGACTTGGCCATACTACAAAATTCTATATTCAGAAGTTATTAGCTGCAGTAATTAGCTGATGTTCCTGCCAACAAATAATCTTTTCAGTGTCATGTCACCAGCTTGTACGGTGTAGTGAAGAAAAGATGTTCAGTACCGCACCACTGACTCATAAAATCACAGTCACAGAATGCCTGAGGCTGGAAGGGACCTCTGGAGGCATCTGGTTCAAGCCCTCTGTGCAATCAGGGCCACCTACAGCCAGTTGAATAGGGCTTGTCTGGAAGGCTTCTGAATGTCTCCAGGCGGGGAATCTCCACAACCTGTTGCAGTGCTCAGTCACTCACTCAGTAAAGAAGCATTTCCTGATGTTCAGACAGATGCTTTTCTGTATTAGTTTGTACCCATTGCCTCTTGTCCTGTCACTGGGCACCAGTGAAATGAGTCTGGCTCTGTCTTCTTTACATCCTCTCTTCAGGTATTTATTAATATATCTATTAATGAGATTCCCCCTGAACCTTCTGCAGACTAGACAGGCCCAGCTCTCTCAGCCTTTCCTCACAGGAGAGATACTCCAGTCCCTCTATCAGGAGTGGTCTTTGCTGAACTCTCTCCAGTAGTTCCATATTCCTCCTGTACTATTGAACCCAAAAGTGGACATAATACTTCAGGTGTGACCTGTGTTCTGTCTAGAGAACTGCTGGATCTTCTGGGGATGAGGTTCAGGATTATCAGGGAACTCCTGGGCAGGAATCTCCAAAGCGCAGCCAGGAGAGGTGGCAGTCTCTGGGTTGTGCTTATGGAACTCTCCTTCCAGGGTAAAAACAACTTTTAACTAGTTCAATAATTTTGGAAAGAGGAAATGATGTATCAGTGTGTATTTTCTGGGGTTTTCTTGGCAGATAGGACCTTTTTGGCTGAAATCATTAATCCTGGTTTTTGGAAGTGGATAGTGACAGTGGAAAGCTGCCTCACTGAAGGGCCTTAGGATCAAGGCAGGAACATAACACTGTCAGACACAGACTCATAGATAGGAAGTGACAAACGATCCTAGCGCATGTTTACAGGCATAGAAATATCTTGCCCACTGTGCTTGGTCCAAGGTTTAAAAGCAGCTCAGCTGCTGCTGTACTAGGAGACATTAAATATATGATATTTACTCATCAAGTCTCTTCACCATCACTTGAATTTTCTAGGTGCAGGCACTGAGTAATTTCACCACAAATTCTCCTGCTTCTGTAGCACTCCTGAGTATCAGGTGAAGCTCATGACTTTGTTTTTTGTAAGAGCACTGACAGAGTCACAAAGTTTTTTTCTGAAACATTTTGTCTGGGGTAATCAGCCGCTCTTTGCTACAGCAACATTTTACTAGGCCCAGCTACAGGAAGACAGCAGTCAAGTACAGAATCTCTTAAGTCTCCTAGCCCCTACCCTCACATTAATCATATCAAAATAACCAGGCTTATCTATACTGGCATTAACGTATTTATTCACATACTGAGCTGTATGAAGAATTATTTACCCAATATGAGTGGAGGAGCTGTTGTGGCTCTTTAATGAAATTTTCCAAAATATGGTGCCATTCATACTTCTGCACCTAATTACATATTTTTTACATATGATTTTTGGTTTTCTTTAGAGTACCAATATATAGCTTTTTTCATCTGTTTTCAGTTTTGAAGGTCCTGACTACAGTATACTAATGTACATTTCTAAACCACTTTACACACTGTGTTAAAAATGTGCTTTAAAAGTCACTGTCATTATACCTTACAAGAAAATGTATCAGTAATGTGCGTATTAATTCCTGTACTGTCTGTGAGGATGCAGTCAAACCTTTAGGGTTTGCACTCCTCACAATATCGGACCAAGCAAATATTCTGACTACCAAAGTCCAAGTGTAAAAGGATCCAGTAAGAGAATTCTACTGGTGAAAAAAGGTGGGTAAACTCTAGCTGGTTATCTTTTTGGGCAGCAGCCTAATGGGCATTACAGGCAAATTTTAAATCTGATTAATACAGCTACATAAAAATTGCACAGTAGAAGACAATTTTGTTGAAAAACGGCAGTAATTAAGGAAACTGAAATGTTGTGACTCAGCAATCTTAAATTCAACAATAAAACTTGCTTTATCACCAAAGTCAAAGTAGGACTCTGGAATATTTTGCTTTTGAAAATGAATATAAGAGCTGATATACTGGGACAGGTTGAAGACCTGTGTACCTTCTGTCTGACAGGAGTCAGCAGGAGATACCTTGGGTAACAGAGCAGTCCTTTCCTAGGTAAACTCTTCTGCTTCCAACAGGCAGCAATTCAGGGGCTTCCTGAAGCGCTTTCCTTTCTGTTTCACACATACTGATATAAGGCCTCAGTACATTTGCATAATGCCAGTTGCTCTCTGCAACACCAAATTCTGGAATATGTCCTATTACTACCTTTAAATCTGTTATTTGAAGGTTTAACCTTGGGTCCCTAAGTTCCAGTACTGTCAGAAACAATGAATAACTATTCATTATTCTCCTCACCATTCACAATTTACAGATTACCTTTACCTAATATCCTCTTGGTCATTTGTTTTTCAGGCTGTGTTCTAATCCATTTAGTCATTCCTTCTCCAGAGACCTTAATGTGTTTCTCTGATCACCTGTGTCACCACTTCTGCAAGCATTTCCAGATAAGTCTGAGATGGGCTGATCACAAAGAGAAACAGCAGATGAGATGTGGGATCCCACTGGATAGATACAATGATATAAGGAAGCTTCCTATGTCATCCCAAACAACTCCTTCTTCTGTTGCTGAGAGTTGAGTTTAGGTCTTGAGAAAACTATTTGATCGGGTTTCCGTGGGTTTATGTTTACTATCCACAGTGACTAATATCTTGGTTCTAGTCTGTTGTCATGTGCATATAGATAAAGTGGTATTTCATACTGTTAATTTCTAATTTAATTCAGTCTGCTGTTTTTTCACCTGGTGGTGTGTTATCATTGTCTCTCTGTGTAGTCTGTTTGGTGCAGAGAATCCTGAACAAGTTCTGTAACATTAGCCACCTTTTGTCACTGGAGTGTCCATCGTCTCTTCCAAATGTTGTATGAACATGCTGAACAGTGTGATCCCTGAGAAATCCTGAAAATAACCTCACTTTATTGTGAAGCCTGATAATGTTTTTGTCTTTTAATTTCTTCCTCCAGATGTCTGTTTTGTGACAAATTTGAGGATGAAAAAATGTTGTGAACAAATTAAATACATAATTCTTTTCTGTTGAACTAGTAAACCCATCATTTCGGTCAGCTATATAAAAATGCTTTGTTGGCTGCTTAAAGTTTTTTAAAACAGTGTTTTGCTCATGAAATAGATTGATTTCTTTCTGCAGTACACTGTTTACCTTAATGTGTTTTTTGAGGGGGAAAAACAAAGGAGGCGAAAATAGACAAATAGGAGAAATGCTTTAGGGAGAAGAAAGACAATAAACACAGATCATTTATCAAGTACTTCCACATAAAGCAACACTTGAAATCAGAAAAGAACAACCCATGTGGATGAAGCCATCCCAGATGACTTCCTACATATATAGTCATTTAAGCCTTACAGATACCGCTCATAAGGATACTCTTAACTCTGCTACTATTCTGCTGTTGATGTCTATCTTTGTTTCTCAAGATTTGCATCATTTATCTTTTCTCTTGCATGTTTTTAGGTGGCATCTCTTACATATTTACATAAATGAATTCAGAATTTCTAAAAGCAATGAAACAAATACACTTGATTGTATTGAACTGATTCAAATGCGTAGTGCTGCTGGAACATAAGATTCAGTTTAGAACATGTGATACTGTGGTCTAATTTCAATTATTTTGTTTGAAGTAAAGGACCCTTCAGACTTCAAACACGTATCGAGGACCCTTAGCTTACTGTTCAAAACTGATACACTGAGAAAATCACAGGCTCACTTTTGTCAATGCAGAAGGCCGTGCATCAGAAATAGAGAACAGGTTTGAGATTGTCCTTGCACCCATGTGTGCTATGAAGCTGTTGATGTTCAGTAGTGTTTCCTGTTAAGTCTTGAAGTATGGAGAAGCAAAAAAAATCCTAGATTTTTTTTTTTTTATTAAGATGAATGCCTTGAATACCTGTCCAGTGATGGAGATGAGCAGATGACAACACCATGCCTAGAAAGAAAGCAATGATTTTTTTGGAGGGTTACAGCTGCACAACTCTATGGGGATGTCTCTTCATTTCTCTAACATGCATTATTAGCCTTCACCAAATAACATTAGGTGAGCACAGTCAGTGAGTTTTGTGAAGGTTATTAAGAAGCTAAGTGGGTAATTCAGAAAGACACTGTCTTTTCTCTAAAGTTTAAATTTTCTCTAGAATACTGTTACCTAAACATTGTCATATATCTAATTTTGAAATGATCTGAATAGTTTCAAACATAAAATAATTTGGCTGCTTCCGTATTTTTTATTTAAAAGGTCTTATGTACAGTTTATTTCTATGTGAGTAGGATCACTTTTTGTGCAGTCTTTTATGCTTAGATACAACGTGCTTTTAAGCAAGGACCTGAATATATCTGCTGAACATTAGGGAACAACAAACTTCTCACATTAGTTCTCATTATTTAATGTAAGTAACTTCTGCAAAAGATTACTTAGTAGTGAATATTCTTGTCTATGCAAGATTTTGTACTAGATGAGGTAATGTTTCCTTTTCACTTGCAACACTAAGACAGAAGCTTATCTCCTAGCTTTGCATATACTGTAGCTACCAGATGATTTAGCTGACTGCTCTTGTTAAGCTCTTCCGGGCATCTCTTGGTCACCTTTCATAGATAACTTCCAGGCTTGATAATTATGTTGAAAGCCTTTTGGTGTGGTCTGTAAAATACAGGCTTCCTTTTTTTTTTTTTTTTTTTTTTTTTCCTCTCTGGATTTGTTTTATGCTCACAGAAAATGCACAGGTGTGTGTCCATCTGCCTAAAACCAACATTCCAACATAAAGATATATTTACATATTGCTGGGGTTTTTTGTGTTATTTACAAGTGCCTTGACATTTCCTCCAGTTAAAGATGCCAATTTGTCTCTGATTTTATATATAAAGAGAGCTAGGGTAATATAAAACACAAATACACAACTACCTTTTCTGATAAGGACTTATCAGAAAAAGGATAAGGATATAAGTCCTGATAAGGACTTTCCTTATCAGAAGGCCAAAGATATTCTAAGAAGAATTTTCCTTCTCCTGAAAAATCTTTCTTGCAACTTAAAACTCTCGGTTGAAACTTTTGCGGTAGGAAACCCCTCAAAGTTGTGAATGTTCAATGGTTGGGCTTTCAGGTCACTTTTATTTGAAAGGTGCATATAGCAGCCTTGCATTGAACACCCTTGCCTGAAAGTTTGACTGTAAGCCTTAATGTCAGTAGGTGAAGACAAAGAAATCTGTCAGGGTTAATTATCTGTGCAATGTAACACCATTGAGGGAAGTATTCTCCTTGGGCTCCTAATCCTCCTTATCATTGGTATATGTTAAAGCAGAAAGTCTGAATTTCTTTTATAAATTGCCTGCAGCTCGTGATCATGGGAAGCCTGTCACCCATGATTAAATAGCAATGCAAGCCTGCTTTAGGAGTAATTACTTTGGAAATGCATGTAGGTAACAAGGTCACGTTATACTTCAAGTTTCTCAAATTGATGGTAGGCACAGGGCCTGCTTTCAGGTGCTTCAACGTTGTCATGCCTGCTGCTTCTGAAAAAGATGTGTACTAGCTTTTATTATTATTATCTTATTAAATAGGGCAGTAACGAGAATCATGTCAATTGTAAGGGGTTAATTCTTGTGGTCAGTACTTTTATGTGTAATGTTTATTTTTGAAAGAATTTTGATTTTTTTTTTTAGATTCTAAACCACTATTTTTTTTCCACAAGTGCATATATTCTAATTAAATAAAATGCAATAATGGAAGCAGCTCTGTTTTGAAATAAGCTTTTCAAGAAACTATTGCAAAGGGAGACTGTACAAGGAATATGTAAAGTTTTGGAAGTAGTGTTATCAGCAGTGAATAATTGCAAAGTAAGATATTGAGAAACAGCATAAATGTAGAATTGACTGAGTTAAAGTAACTGCCCATTTCTTTTCATTAGTAGGCCACACAACTTGGACTTGCCATTTTACATTAAGAGGAAATGACTAGGCTGTTAAATTGCTTCTAAATATTCTAAATCATTTCCCCTTTAATGCACTGAGACTGAGCCAACATTGAACACTCAGCCCTTGGACACAAATTTGATGAACATTCAAAAATAATTTCATGAGAGTTCAGAGAAATGAGCTATTCACCAACCATGTAAACATTTTTCAGACTTAATTGCAAATACATCAGTGTCTGCTTTACCACATGCATAAGAGAGCAGGAAAACTGGAAGTCAAAGTGGCACCTAAAGAAAGAAGGTTTGTACTTCCATGGCTTTTACAGATTGGGATAGAAGATAATTTCCCTTTAAAAGCCAGGCTGATGTTATTTATTTTGAACGTGAATTGCCTCTAGAGCTCAACTGACCCTGCAGACCTTTTTAAAAATACTGATGTGTTGAAGAACCAAGGAAAGTCACTACCACACATCAGTTCCTCTAAAGACGTTGTCCGCTAGTTCAGACCTCAGACTCAGCAATCCTGAGCTGGAACTCCGATTTCCTCTAGCAGGCTGGTGTCTGTGTGACCCCTAGGAATGCTGGGGAGATAAATACAGAGATTTTGCAGCAGCCATATAATAAGACTTGAATTAGAAAAGGGTAGCAGACAGTGAGAAACTTGTCCAGTAAATACCTACCAAAACAGCTTTAGGGAGCTTATGAGATCAGACACTGCTTTTCTTAATCACCTGTTAAATAGTCTCTTTAGTTTATTGATATCCAGAAGTCCAAAGTGATATCTACTTTTAGATACTTATTTGCATCAGATATGAGACCAAATAACAAACAATCCCAAGGGTTTACATTCATCTTGATTCCAGTTTGGATTGGCAAATTGACTGTTTTTAAGAGCAGAATCTTTGAGCCCCTGCACTGCACTCCCAAAGGAAAACCTTGCACCAGAGACATTTAAAATAAGAACTGTGACAGGCTCAACAAAACCTTAGACAACAGCAGTCCTCCCCTGATTGTACAGTGCACAAATAATGACTCCACTGGTTTATTTCTGTCTCTGTCTCCCATAGCTTAATGATTGTGGTCCCTGTGTCCCTGCTGCTGTAGTTTGTGTGTACTCTTTTCTATTTTTTTGTGCTGCTCCGAGCAGGGAGGATGGATGCAGTAGTTAATGGCAGGTATAATGTTCCAGTCGTTACAAAATCAGATGTCACTTTGACATTTTTCTGACTCACTTGGTGCCTTTGTGTCAGCTGCCTTCATAAGCCCAAGGGGCAAGACTTGCTTCATTAGTGTAGAGGGAATTTCAGGTATATAATTAGCGGGTGCTATGTTGGCCTGGTAACCATTGAAGTACTAAATTAAGAATCAGCAGAAAATTGAGTTACTCCGATATATAATGGTTACAAGAATCACTTTTATCACCTGCCAATTGCAATCTGTTCCACTGGCAAAACCAAAGTTTACTGACAGAAGAATGCAACCCTTGCTGTTACCTCCCGTTAGATGACATTGCAGGCATTTATTGAAAAGGACATCAAAAAGGAAGAGTCTATCCCTTGTTGTTTTTTCATGTCACCTCAGTACATGTATTAGTACCAATGTACTAATTCCAGTTCTCAAGAACACATTTATGCTTTGTTATTTTAGTTATCTGTTAGCGCTTACATGCTCTGGTTATTTGCTGCATAACAATTTTGGCAATAGGAACTGGATAGTGTTCAGCCTGCCAAGACTATTTAGATTAACACTTCCATATATATTTAAATATCGTTTATCAATGACAGCACTGGCATTGCCAAATTTTTCTGCAACAAAGACCGTAAGTAGAAGAAGGTGGCATTCTGTCCCACCTTGATTTCTGGGTGCTGCATAAAGAAAATAAGATCTGTGGGCAAAGTGCACAGCTAGCATGTTGGACTTGGCTGGAATGTACTCTGCTCTTTCTCTTTACATTGAGGTTTGCTCCATTTTGTGATCATTTTACTGTATCATATCAATACTCAGGCAAATAGAGACATCTGAAAATAGACTAGTGAAACAGTTGATGCTGCCTGTCACAAATAATTGTCAGCTAATGGGATTCTGATATTGGGCTATTTGCTGATGTTCACACAGTAGCAATGACTGCAGGTGATGTGGAGTGCAAGCCAAATGGCATTCTGTTGCTTGACAAGTCTACTCCATCACATCTGCTGGCAACAGAAAGATCATCTCTGTTTTTTCAAAGGCTGACTCTGTTTCCATTATCCTATTCTGGGGATATAATTCCTGAAATGATCCAAGTTTTCTTCCTTCAGGAGAGGAAGAAAAGATGAGATTAAAATGAAACTCAGATTACAGTAAACAGTCTTGGAAACAAAACTACATTAAACTAACCCATAGTGTGAATGATTTAGTGTAAAATACTGTAGTTCTGGCAGTAATTTGTTAGGAAATTAAGGAGGGACTTAGAATAGGCTCTGATAATAGATACATATAAGCAACATTGCAAAGAGTCTCAGGTACTACTGTTCAACTAATAACACTTTGTTAAAATGCCATTCCATTTTGTTATATGACCAAGACTTGTAAAATCCTAATAATGAGCTTAGTACACACAACTCTGTGTATATAAAAAGACAAATTCTGTGTATATAAACAGAACAACAGAATCCTTTAGGTTGGAAAAGACCTTTAAGATCATCAAGTCCAACCATAAACCTCACACTGCCAATTCAACCACTAAACCATGTCCATAAGAACCTCACCTACTTCTTCTCATTGAGGGTAACAGAACACTGCAACAGGCTGCCCAGAGGGGTTGTGGAGTCTCCTTCTCTGGAGACATTCAAAATCCACCTGGACACATTCCTGTGTAGCCTCATCTAAGTGTTCCTCCTCCAGCAGGGGGATTGGACTTGAGGATCTTTTGCGATCTCTTCCAATCCATGACATTCTGTGATTCTGTGAAAGTGTCTAAGTGATCCCACAGTTCCCTCAGCACTCTTCGATGTATCCCATCTGGTCCTGTAGACTAGTGGGTGTCAAAGTGGGGATTCATTCTGCTCGCCGCGCTTGTCTTCTGGCTCAGGGGGCTGGGTACCTGGAACACAAATATTCTTCCTGTGAAAGACTGAGGCAAAGAAGGCATCTAGTAGCTCAGCCATTTCCTCATCTTCTGTCACTTCTTGATGTTGCAGCCTTAAAAAGCCACCCAGAATGGAAGGCAGCACCAAAGCAGGAAGGTGGGCATGGAAATGGAAAGTTTCCAAAACGGGCCTCCTAGTCAAAGACAGGGACCAGGAAGTGTCACAGGAGTGCAGGCACAGTTGCCAAGGTGTGAAAGAAGAGAGAAGAAAAGCGTTTGTATTCTTTTTGTTTATTGTCTCATGCTGACGGTGTGGTGGCTGGGCCACCAGCAGGTAGAGACAGCTGGGCGCTCCTGCGACGCTGTTTGCCACCCTGTCACGCACGGGAGCCTGGGTGGCTGGGGAACTGCCAGACAATCCCTGTGGCAGGTGGAGCCAGCGCCATGGATGATGGTTCTTGAGGTGGATCCACCTCCATGGGCTCCTCGCTGTCATCTGCTGGCTGAACAGTCAGTGGCCCCACACCATAGTCTGGTCAATCCACCTCCATGGGCTCTTCGGTGTCCTGTGCTGGCTGAACAGCCAGTGGCCCCACGCCGTAGTCTGGTGGATCCACCTCCATGGGCTCCACGTCGTCCTTTGCTGGCATGCTGGCACACCTGTGCCTATTCAGACAGACACGCCGCGGCCCCATGCTGTTCCCCTGCCTGCCCATAGGTGCTGGCTGCACGACGGTGTTGATGTGAGCGTGGGCAATGGCTCTCATGGCACGAGGGGGAATGTTCCTCTTCCTCCTCTGCTCCTTGGCCTTCCTCAGGCTCCCGGGAGGTCCCAGTCGCACGATGCGTCTTTCACGTGTCCTCCGCCAGGGTGGGCAGCCATCCACCCTGCTGCTTGGGCTGCTGCCTGGCAGGCAGACACGCTTGGCCTCCGCGCCGCTCACTGCTGGTCCCACGGTCATGTTCTGCATGCCCGAAATCAAAGAACGAATGTCGGTCCCGGTCAGGGCATGAGGGTTGATGTTGCTCTTCCTCCCCCTCCTCCTCCTCCGCTGCCTCTGCTGCCTCCTCCGGGGACGTGTCGTGCTCTTCCAGGGGAGCGGGGAGCGGCTCGGTGGCTTCCCACGCCATGCTGGGCAGCCACCCGCCTGGCTGCTCCCGCTGCTGCCCGGCAGGCAGACACGTTTGGGCTCCACACCGTTCCCTGGTGGGCCCACGGTCAAGCGCCGCATGCCATCGATCAGCGAAGTGAGATCGATGGCGCTCGTGGCACACGAGCTGATGTTGCTCCTGCTGGGAGGTGCCGTGCTCCCCTGTGGTGTGGGGATGTGGCTGTGTGGCGCCCCACCCTGAGGTGGGCAGCCACCCGCCTGGTTGCTCAGCGTCCTCTTCCTTCCAAGCATGCTTGGCGTCCGAGGGCCTCGCACTGTGGGCCAGCTGCAGGGGCCCCCGCTTTTATAGGCCCGGAACAATGGGCAGTGAGGTGCCTGGTGACAGGCAGGAGGTCACAATGGTGGCCACAGTGACTGTGGTCGATGGGTGTGGTCAGAGCTGGCAGGTGTGGGTGCAGGGGCTTGTGTCCTGAAAGATGCCTGAATGTGGGAGAAGGAGGAGTGTGGTGGGGTCTGAGGGCCCCTCTCCTGGGGCTCCCTGCCACCTGTCATGGCTCTTGCCCAAGAGAAAGGCCGCCTCTTGGCCAGCCAGGCGTGGTGGTGGAGTTGCTCTCTATGTGAGAGAGCAACTACAATGTACTAAATTCTGCCCAGGAGTGGATGATGAGTGAGTTGAGAGTGTATGGGTCAGGATCAAGGGGCAGGCTGGCAGGGGTGACACTGTTGTGGGCATCTGTTACAGGCCACCAGATCAGGATGAGGAAGTTGATGAGGCCTTCTATGGGCAGCTGAGAGTGGCCTCACAGTCACAGGCCCTGGTTGTTGTGGGTGATTTTAACTTCCCTGATATTTGCTGGCAGGACCATTCAGCCAGCCAGCCACAGTCCAGGAGGTTCCTCCAGTGCATTGATGAGAACTTCCTCATGCAGATGGTGGAGGAGCCGACTAGGAGAGGTGCACTGCTGGATCTCATCCTCACTAACAAGGAGGGTCTGGTCGAAGCAGTAAAGGTTGAGGGCTGCCTGGGCTGCAGTGACCACGAGATGGTGGAGTTCAGCATCTTGTGTGGCAGGAACAGAATAGCAAGTAGAATTGCAACCCTGGACTTTAGCAGGGCTAACTTTGGCCTTTTCAAGCAATTGCTGGGGGAAATCCCATGGGCAAGACTGCTTGAAGGTTAAGGGGCCCAAGAGAGCTGGATTGCATTCAGAGATTGCTTCTTCCACGCTCAGGATCAGAGCATCCCCACACGTAGGAAGTCAAGGAAGGGAGCCAGGAGGCCTGCGTGGTTGAATAGGAATCTGTTGGGTATGCTCAAGCAGAAAAGGAGAGTTTACAGGTCATGGAAGCAGGGGCTGGCCACTTGGAAGGAATATAAGGCTGCTGTTAGAGGATGTAGGAAGGCAGCTAGGATAGCCAAGGCCTCCTTAGAATTACAGCTGGTGAGAGGGGTCAAGGACAGCAAAAAGAACTTTTTCAAATACATAGCGGATAAAACTAATACCAGAGGCAATGTAGGCCCACTAAGGAATGGAGTGGGTGCCCTGGTGGCGGAAGATACAGAGAAGGCAGAATTACCGAATGCCTTCTTTGTCTCTGTCTACTCTGCCGGAGGCTGTCCTGGGGAGCCCTGTACCCCTGTGACCCCGGATGAAGCCAGGTCAATGGAGGAGTTTGCTTTAGTTGATGAAGACTGGGTTAAGGAGCAATTAAATAGACTGGACATCCATAAATCCATGGGTCCAGATGGGATGCATCCGCGGGTGCTGAGGGAGCTGGCTGAGGTCATTGCTGGACCGCTCTCCATCATCTTTGCCAAGTCTTGGGAAATGGGAGAGGTGCCCGAGGATTGGAGGAAAGTAAATGTCACTCCAGTCTTCAAAAAGGGCAAGAAGGAGGACCCAGGTAATTATAGACCGGTCAGCCTCACCTCTGTTCCTGGGAAAATAATGGAACAGCTTATCCTTGGTGCCATCTCAAGGCATATCAAGGATAAGAGGGTTATTAGGGGCAGTCAGCATGGCTTTACCAAGGGTAGGTCATGCTTGACCCACCTCATAGCCTTTTATGAGAACGTAACAAGGTGGATGGATGATGGCAGAGCATGGATGTGGTCTACCTTGACTTCAGTAAAGCCTTTGACACAGTCTCCCACAGCATCCTAGTTGCTAAGTTGAGGAGGTGTGGTCTAGACAATAGAGTAGTGAGGTGGGTTACAAACTGGCTTAAGGAGAGAAGCCAGAGAGTGGTAGTCAATGGTGCGGAGTCTAGTTGGTGGCCAGTATCTAGTGGAGTGCCTCAGGGGTCTGTACTGGGGCCAGTATTATTCAATATATTCATTAACGATTTAGACGAGGGAATAGAGTGTACTATCAGCAAGTTTGCTGATGACACTAAGCTGGGAGGAGTGGCTGACACGCCAGAAGGCTGTGCTGCCATCCAGCGAGACCTGGACAGGCTGGAGAGTTGGGCGGGGAATAATCTAATGAAATTCAACAAGGAAAAGTGTAGAGTCCTGCATCTGGGCAGGAACAACCCCAGGTTCCAGTATAGGTTGGGAAATTACGTATTAGAGAGCAGTGTAGGGGAAAGGGACCTGGGGGTCCTGGTGGACAACAGGATGACCATGAGCCAGCACTGTGCCCTTGTGGCCAGGAAGGCCAATGGCATCCTGGGGTGTATTAGAAGCGGGGTGGTTAGTAGATCAAGAGAGGTTCTCCTTCCCCTCTACTCTGCCCTGGTGAGACCACATCTGGAATATTGTGTCCAGTTCTGGGCCCCTCAGTTCAAGAAGGACAGGGAACTGCTGGAGAGGGTCCAGCGTAGGGCAACAAAGATGATTAAGGGAGTGGAGCACCTCCCTTATGAGGAAAGGCTGAGGGAGCTGGGTCTCTTTAGTTTGGAGAAGAGGAGACTGAGGGGTGACCTTATTAATGTTTATAAATATATAAAGGGTGAGTGCCATGAGGATGGAGCCAGGCTCTTCTCGGTGGCAAACAATGATAGGACAAGGGGTAATGGGATCAAGCTGGAACACAAGAGGTTCCACTTAAATTTGAGAAAAAACTTCTTCTCTGTGAGGGTGCCAGAGCACTGGAACAGGCTGCCCAGGGGGGTTGTGGAGTCTCCTTCTCTGGAGACATTCAAGACCCACCTGGACATGTTCCTGTGCGACCTCACCTAGGCGTTCCTGCTCCAGCAGGGGGATTGGACTAGATGATCTTTTGAGGTCCCTTCCAATCCCAAACATACTGTGATACTGTGGGCACAGGGACTGCCCGCCACCTCGCCTCATGAGCCCTGGGCTCCAGCCCCTTCTCGTCCCGTGCCTGGGTTGGTCTTGACAAGATGGTGGCAAGAACATTCCAGGAGGGTTGGGGTTCCTCAGGAACCCCCCATTGACCTTACACCTTGCAAGAACCACAGCCCTCTACGCTCAACAGTGGCAGAGAGGGAGCAAAGCATCCAGAGATCCCGCTGGCGGGAAAGGGAGGCCCAGCCGCCTGCACACCATCTCCCAGTACTCCATAAAGGAATTGCTGATTGCCAAGTGTTGTGTGGCCTCTTTTTCCCTGGGGATCCCTGGGCCCTGCCCCCAGAGCGTGGCGACGTGCCACCGCTTGTGCTCCGAGCCCCGGGGGTGAGGGGAGCAGAGGGCCTGGTGTCCTTTGGGCTGTTGCGCCAGCCCGACATGAGGAGCCAGTGGGAGGCCACCAAGAGAGGTCCTGGAATCATAGAATCATAGAATTGCTTTGGTTGGAAGAGACCCTCAGGGTCATTGGGTGCAACCGCAACCTAACTCTGGTGCTAAACTACGTTCCTAAGAACCTCACCTAATTGTCTGTTAAACACCTCCAGGGATGGTGAGTCCACCACCTCCCTGAGCAGCCTTTTCCAGTGCCTGAGAACCCTTTCCGTGTAGAATTTTTTTCCTAATATCCAATCTGAACCTCCCCTGGCGCAATTTGAGTCCATTTCCCCTTGTCCTATCAGATACTTGCTACTTTGGAGAAGAGACCAACACCTTCCATGTTACAACCTCCTTTCAGGGAGCTGTGGACAGCAATGAGGTCTCCCCTCAGCCTCCTTCTCTCCAGGCTAAACAGCCCCAGTTCCCCCAGCCGCCCCTCATCAGACTTGTGCTCCAGGCGCCTCACCGGCTTCGTTGTGTTCGCTGAACTTTCTCCAGCACCTGGATGTCTTTACTGTAGTGAGGGGCCCGAAACTGAGCACAGGATTCAAGGTGGGGCCTCACCAGCACCGAGTACAGGGGGACAATCGCTTCCCTAGTCCTGCTGGCCACACTGTTCCCGCTACAAGCCAGGATGCTGTTGGGGTCTCTGGCCACCTGGGCACACTACTGGCTCCTGTTCAGCTGACTGTCAATCAACACCCCCAGATCCCTTTTTGCCAGGCAGCTTTCCAGGCGCTCCTCCCTGAGCCTGGAGCACTGCCTGGGGTTATGAGCCAAGCGCAGGACCCGGCACCTGGCCTTGTTAAGCCACATACAATTGGCCTCAGCCCAACGATCCAGACGGTCCAGATCCCTCTGGATGGCCTTCCTACTCTCCAGCATATCAACACTCCCAGCCGATTTGGTGTCATCTGCAAACATACTAAGGGTGCACTCAGTCCCCTCATCTAGATCACTAATAAAGAGATTAAACAGAACTGGTCCCAGTAGTGAGCTCTGGGGAACACCACTTGTGACCTGCCACCAAGTGGATTTGGTTGCATTCACCACACCTCTTTGGGCCCGGCCATCCAGCCAGTTCTTTATCCTTTTCTTGTACGTGCTGTGTGATGTCACTCACGATGATCTGCTCCATGACCCTCCCCAGCACCAAAGTCAGACTGACAGGTCTCTAGTTTCCCGGATTCTCCTTCCAGCCCTTCCTGGAGATGGGCGTGAAGTTTGCCAACTTCCAGTCAAGTGGGACCTCCCCAGTTAGCCAGGATTGCTGAGAGATAATGGAAAGTGGCTAAGTGATACCTTCCACCAGCTCCCTCAGCACCCTTGGATGGATCCCATCTGGTCCCATAGACTAGTGGATGTCCAAGTGGAGCTTCATTCTGCTCGCCACGTCTGTCTTCTGGCTGAGGCGGCTGTGTACCTGGAACACAATCGTTCTGACGATGAAAGACTGAGGCAAAGAATTATCCAGTTCTTGATATTGCAGCCTTCACAAGCCACCCAGAATGTAAGGCAGCACGCAAGCAGGAAGGTAAGTTGGGCAAGGAAATGGAAGGTTTCTAAAAAGGGCCTCCTAGTCAAAGACATGCATGGGAGCCTGGATGGCTGGGGAACTGCCAGACGCTCCCTGTGGCAGGTGGAGCCAGCATCATGGATGATGGTTCTTGAGGTGGATCCACCTCCATGGGCTCCTCGGTGTCTTATGCTGGCTGAACAGTCAGTGGTCCCACACCATAATCTGGTCAATCCACTTCCATGGGCTCTTCGGTGTCTTATGCTGGCTGAACAGCCAGTGGCCCCACGCCATACTCTGGCGGATCCACCTCCATGGGCATCCAGAGATCCTGCCGGTGGGAAAGGGAGGCCCAACCGCCTGCACATGGTCTCCCAGCACTCCATAAAGGAATTACTGATTGCCAAGTGTTGCATGGGCTCTTCTTCCCTGGGGATCCCTTAGCCCTGCCCCCAGAGAGTGGCGACGTGCCACCTCTTGTGCTCTGAGCCCCGGGGGAGAGGGGAGCGGAGGGCCTGGGGTCCTTTGGGCTGTTGCACCAGCCCAACATGAGGAGGCCCTGTCACAAAGAAGACCAATAGTAACCCAGGCTGCATTAAACCAAATCTGATCAGCAGGCTGAAGGAGGTGATTATTCCCTCTTATTCGGTGCTGGTGGGGCCACACCTGGAGTGCTGTGTCCATTAATGTGGTGAAGGGACTGGAGCACCTCTTTTACAAGATGAGGCTGAGAGATCTGGAACTGTTTGGCTTGGACAAGAAAAGGTTTTGGGAGATCTTATAGATGTATGTAAATAGCTGAAGAGGGGAGGGTGTGAGGAAGGAGGATCCAGGGTCTTTTCAGTGGTGCCCTCACCAGAGGAACTCTTCTGATCCTCTCCCCCATGCCACTGGGTGGGGGGTTAGTGAGTGAGCAGCTGTGTGGTACCAGGTTGCTGGCTTGGGTTAAACCACAACACTTGCCCAACTCCCGGATGATGTACTTTTCACGTGTCAGGTTCTTTGAACTGTGCAGTTATGACTCGTTTCTGGAGTTGACTTAATTTGTGGTGCAACTGCTTGGGACAGAGATTGTGTGCCAGAGGGGGCTGCAAGGAGAGACTGTGGAGAAAGGGGCCGGCTGGCAGCATTGGGACCTTGTGCCAAGGGCCTGAGGCCATGGCAGTTGCCACTGTCACCAGGCTCATTTGCATATGGAAGCCCATTGGTTGCTTTTGTCATTTCCCAGGAGCCTTTACTTGTGACGCATCATCGTCAGGGCTGATGTGTCACAGAGGCCTGGGCTGTGACAGCAGCAGCTGCTGGTCATTGCCTGCACTCCTGGAGTGACCGCAGAGGTGAGCGGAGGCGAGAGAGACCTCTCTCTGGTTCCTGCAACCCAGGAGCTGCAGGAGCACTTCCACACCTTCCACAGGTCCTGTGGCATCACCAGCGCAGTGTCTGCACCTCTGAGTGGCCTCGGTAGCCCCACTGCATCAGGAAGAAGGGAGGAACAGCCACTCCGAGCAAGTCCGGTTCCAGCTCCCCACCAGGGACTGGCAAGAGGAGCATAAGTGGGAGAGGAAGAGAGGCTGCTACCACTGAGCTCTGAGCCCCAGCGGGGCCATTGACTGGTTCCCCGTGTGCCTCGGTGGAGCGCAGACAGAGTGTCAAGGATGGACGGCCAGCCCCCATGCAGAGATGGAGGAGGAGGGGGTTCCTGCCTTGCCTGCATGAATGGAGCAAGCCCCGTAGAGCAAAGGCAGGGCCCCCGGCACCGACAAATCCCCAGGCGCCGGCAGATCCCCCGGAGACGGCAGATCCCGCGGAGCAGACAGATCTGGCTCAGATACGTGCTCCGCCAAAGAAAACATCGCCCGCACAGCCTGTTAATTCTTACATCGTTTTGACTGATGTTTGTCTAGTTCTCTCATGTTTGTAGTATCATCTTTGGAATAATTCTGGTAGTTCTATCACTTTCATGTTCCACGCAAGAATTTTAAAATTTCCCTCTGTTGTGTTTTTTGAAAATAAATGGCAAGTTTACCTACCAGTTGTGCCTGTTTTGTGTTTTGGTGATGGAAGTAGAGGATCTCCAATCATACTCGGTTTGGGTTGGTAACGGGTAGGTATGAGGGTGCAGCCTTCAGAGAATTCCCATTCACACTGTTTCTGCTTTTGGGAAAGCAGCCTGTGCTTTCCAGTGCTGGAAGGAGACAACAGGTAGAGTATCACCTTTCTAACAGATTAGTCCTCCAAGTCTGTAGCTACTTAGTGTTGACTTGGAAAGAAACCAAAGTATCTGATGGAAAACCAGCAGAGATTTCTAAGGTGGATTAGAAACAAGGGGAGTCCTGTAGGCTCCATTTCTCATAGTAGCAGGTAGGATCTGATGCTGCCCTTTGCCCCTGTCCCCGTGGTTCAGATTTCAGGAGCATTTTCCTCTGCTCTCCTTTTCCACTGTTCCTGCTTGCCAGCATTTCCTATGTTGCTCAAGGATGGTGAAGGACTTTGAAGCTTCTGTTTGAGCATGGCCTGTGTTTGGGCTTGGTAGTGTTTCACTAAGGACATTTTTCTGATAACCAGAAATTAAATAAAACAGGTGAATTTGAGAGACAAGGATTAGCTTATTGTGGGGAAGGAAATCTCTGACTCCAATTGCAGTGCTGATGGAATCACCTTGTGAGGAACTTTGACGGGCAATAAACTTGTCCATAAGCTAATGGCACATGCCCAGGGACCAGACTTGTTGAGTGGGTCTGGTTGAGTGGTCTTCATCCCGGTTGAGTGGTCTGTAACAGAAACCCACCAGGATGTCTGCCTTGTTGCTCCAAGATCCCTGGGGCCTGGAGGTGGGAGTGGTTTCAGTCGGAGGTGCACCCTCGCTCTGTTGGCTAGTATGAAGGTGAAGGACAAAAGCTTCTCATGGCTTGTCCTCAGACAGAGGAGCTAAGTCATACTCATGTCAAACCTGAGTACATGGCACTTCTGCTGGAGTGGGTAGAGTTCCTCAGACTTCTCTGGCTGGGCATATCCACAAGTATCTGCTGGAACTGGCATCTGAGTCTCAGCAAAGTCAAGTAAAAGTAAGGGAGAGTGAAGGGGTGTCCATGTGGGTGCGTATGGGTAGGGGAGAGGCGAGTGGACAGTCATTCTGAGCACGCTCGCTTTGGAAGGTATTTAGAAATGATCAACTGTGCACATTCCAACATATTTGATCCTCATGCAGGGGTCAATCTCTGAGGCTCGGTATTCAGTCAGGCATTGACCAAAATGGTGTTCTAGAAAGTCGTGACCAGTAGAGATGGCACGAAGCACTGCAGCACTTGGAAAATGTAGATTTGGATTGCTGTTTTTCAACTGGCCTCTCTCCAGTCAGGCAGCAAAAAGCTTTGTGAAGAAAACCTAAGGTGCCCGAGAAACTTCCAGGATGGTGCCTGGGCGTCTGTCAGGAACCAGAGAGCCCTGAAATTCCGTGGGAGTCCAGCACCCTGATCATGCGGGCATGATCACCTGTCTTAGCGACACGAGTCTGTGTCCCTGCAAAGGCATGAGTGGGACCATTTCACTACCCGGTTAGATCTCCAGGGTACAGTGATAGCTACTGGCACTGAGGTAAGATCGATAATTTGGAATCCTCAAATTCCTAGGGTTCAATGCTATTTCTAGGAGAATTAAACTCCCTTTGAGGAACTGTTATCCAATTCTTGATGTTGCAGCCTTAAAAAGCCACCCAGAATGTAAGGCAGCACCAAAGCAGGAAGGTGGGCATGGAAATGGAAAGTTTCCAAAAAGGGCCTTCTAGTCAAAGACAGGGACCGGGAGGTGTCACAGGAGTGCAGGCACAGTTGCCAAGGTGTGAAAGAAGAGAGAAGAAAAGCGTTTGTATTCTTTTTGTTTATTGTCTCATGCTGAAGGTGTGGTGGCTGGGCCACCAGCAGGTAGAGACAGCTGGGCGCTCCTGCGGCGCTGTTTGCCGCCGTGTGATGCACGGGAGCCTGGGTGGCTGGGGAACTGCCAGACGATCCCTGTGGCAGGTGGAGCCAGTGCCATGGATGATGGTTCTTGAGATGGATCCACCTCCATGGGTTCCTCGCTGTCTTCTGCTGGCTGAACGGTCAGTGGCCCCACACCATAGTCTGGTCAATCCACCTCCATGGGCTCTTCGGTGTCCTGTGCTGGCTGAACAGCCAGTGGCCCCACGCCGTAGTCTGGTGGATCCACCTCCATGGGCTCCACGTCGTCCTTTGCTGGCATGCTGGCACACCTGTGCCTATTCAGACAGACACGCCGCGGCCCCATGCTGTGCCTGCCCATAGGTGCTGGCTGCATGACATTGTTGATGTGAGCGTGGGCAATGGCTCTCATGGCACGAGGGGGAATGTTCCTCTTCCTCCTCTGCTCCTTGGCCTTCCTCAGGCTCCCGGGAGGTCCCAGTCGCACGATGCGTCTTTCACGTGTCCTCCGCCAGGGTGGGCAGCCATCCACCCTGCTGCTTGGGCTGCTGCCTGGCAGGCAGACACGCTTGGCCTCTGCGCTGCTCACTGCTGGTCCCACGGTCATGTTCCGCATGCCCGAAATCAAAGAACGGATGTCGGTCCCGGTCGTGGCGTAAGGCTTGATGTTGCTCTTCCTTCCCCTCCTCCTCCTCCGCTGCCTCTGCTGCCTCCTCCGGGGACGTGTCGTTCTGTTCCAGGGTAGTGGGGAGCGGCTCGGTGGCTTCCCACGCCATGCTGGGCAGCCACCCGCCTGGCTGCTCCCGCTGCTGCCCGGCAGGCAGACACGTTTGGGCTCCACACCGTTCCCTGGTGGGCCCACGGTCAAGCGCCGCATGCCATCGATCAGCGAAGTGAGATCGATGGCGCTTGTGGCACACGAGCTGACGTTGCTCCTGCTGGGAGGTGCCGTGCTCCCCTGTGGTGTGGGGATGTGGCTGTGTGGCGCCCCACCCTGAGGTGGGCAGCCACCCGCCTGGTTGCTCAGCGTCCTCTTCCTTCCAAGCATGCTTGGCGTCCGAGGGCCTCGCACTGTGGGCCAGCTGCAGGGGCCCCCGCTTTTATAGGCCCGGAACAATGGGCAGTGAGGTGCCTGGTGACAGGCAGGAGGTCACAATGGTGGCCATAGTGGCTGTGGTCGATGGGTGTGGTCAGAGCTGGCAGGTGTGGGCGCGGGGGCTTGTGTCCTGAAAGATGCCTGAATGTGGGAGAAGGAGGAGTGTGGTGGGGTCTGAGGGCCCCTCTCCTGGGGCTCGCTGCCACCTGTCATGGTTCTTGTCCACGAGAAAGGCGGCCTCTTGGGCACAGGGACTGCCCGCCCCCTCGCCTCATGAGCCCTGGGCTCCAGCCCCTTCTCGTCCCGTGCCTGGGATCGTCTTGACGAGACGGTGGCAAGAACCTTCCAGGAGGGCTGGGGTTCCTCAGGGACTTCCCACTGACCTTACACCTTGCAAGAGCCACAGCCCTCTACGCTCAACAGTGGCAGAGAGGGAGCAAAGCATCCAGAGATCCTGCCAGTGGGAAAGGGAGGCCCAGCCGCCTGCACACGGTCTCCCAGTACTCCATAAAGGAATTGCTGATTGCCAAGTGGTTTTTGGCCTATTTTTTCCCTGGGGATCCCTGGGCCCTGCCCTCGGAGCGAGGCGACGTGCCACCGCTTGTGCTCTGAGCCCCGGGGGTGAGGGGAGCAGAGGGCCTAGTGTCCTTTGGGCTGTTGTGCCAGCCTGTCATGAGGAGCCTGTGGAAGGCCACCAAGAGAGCTTGACAAACACCCCCTGGTCCTTTTCCACCAGGGAGCTTTCCAGCCACTCTTTCCTGAGCCTGGAGCGTTGCCTGGGGTTTTTATGACCCAAGTGCAGGACCCGCCACTTGGTCTTGATAAACCACATCCAATTGGCCTCAGCCCAATGATCCAGCTGTTCCAGATCCCTCTGGATGGTATTCCTACCCTCCAGCAGTTAGAGTCTCCAAGCCAATTTGGTGTCATCTGCAGACTTACTAAGGGTGCACTCAATCCCATCATCCAGATCATTGATAAAGAGATTAAACAGAACTGGTCACAAGAGTGAGCTCTGGGGAACACCACTTGTGACTGGCCGCCAACTGGATGTTGTTGCATTCACCACAACTCTTTGGGCCCAGCCATCTAGCTGGTTCTTTAGCCATTGCAGAGTACACACACCCAGGCCATGAGCGGCCAGCTTTTCCAGGAGAATACTGTGGAAAACAGTGTCAAAAGCTTTACTAAAGTCTAAGTACACAGCATCCACAGCCTTTCCCTCATCCACTGAGTGTGTCACCTTGTCATAGAGTGAGAACAAGTGGCTCCAACAGGACCTTCCTTTCATAAACCTGTGTTGACTGGGCCTGATCACTCGGTTTTATTGTATGTGCTGAGTGATGTCCCTCAAGACGATCTGTTCCATGACCCTCCCCAGCACTGAGGTACGATTGACAGTTCTGTAGTTCTGCAGATCCTCCTTCCAGCCCTCCTTGTAGATGGGTGTGAAGTTTGCCCACTTCCAGTCGACTGGGACCTTCCCAGTTAGCCAGGACTGCTGACAAATAATTTGAAGTGTCCTGGTGAGCACCTCCACCAGCTCTCTCAGAAACCTTGGTCAGATCCTATCTGTCCCCATAGAATTTTTTGTGTCCAAATGGTGTAGCAGGTCAATAACCATTTCCCCTTGGATTATGGCACCTTCATATTTCTGTCCATCCTTGCCTTCCAAATCTGGGGACTGTGTACTTAGAGTACAACTGGTTTTAGTGTTAAGACTGAGGCAAGGAAGGCATTAAGTACCTCATTGTTGTTCTCATCCTTTGTCATTATATTTCCCTCCACATTCAATAAAGGGTGGAGGTGTTCCCTAGGTCTCCTTTTGTTTCTCATGTATTTATAGAAATATTTTTTGTCTTTTATGGCAGTAGCCAGATTAAGTTCATTTTAGATTAATGTACACATGTGAGAGAGGGCATTCTTCTCAATTAGTTTTGTGTGCTTTCTTGTTCAAAACTTGCAGGGGGAAAAAACAAAAATACTGCAATATTAGTGAAAATTTCCCTGTGGATGTTATTTTCTTCAGTAAGTAATATCTAAATGATGATCTGCACAACAGTCAATAACCTTTTGAGAAAGGACAGGAAAAGTAGTGAGAGAGTGGAAGATTTATACTGCACTGCCAGCTGCCTGGGTTCAGAGTTGAAAATCTGCACTGATTACTTGGCCAAGAAAGGTTTTCTCTTCCCTCCCGGAGGTCTGCCTGTGTTGAAGTGTGCTTAAGAGTTTGTAAAAGAGAAAATGCTGTTGTTTCTAGCTGCTCAGAGGCCAAGCAAAGCAAAATGTCCCTTTAAAATAACTGTTATGAACAAGGAAGTGAGTTTTTTCGTAGGACACCTGTGCCTGGCAGCAAAGTTGGCTTTGAATTGAAGGAAAAGCACTTGTGATCTGCAGGATGCAAGTCCCTTGTGAGTTTGGAACTGGAGAAAAACTCTTTTCTCTAATACAAGAAGTATTTCTTATTATATATTAAGCTACAGAGTGACAGAGCACTGGAACAGGCTGCTGAGAGAGGTTGTGGAGTCTCCTTCTCTGGGGACATTCAAAATCCACCTGGACACATTCCTGTGTGATCTGCTCTGAGTGAACCTGCTTTAGCAGGTGGGTTGGACTAGATGATCTCCAGAGGTCCCTTCCAACCCCAACCATTCTGTGATTCTACAGAAATGTGAGTGCAAGTGTTCCCTGACAATGACGTGAGGAAAATCTCTCACAGCTCAAAGGCTTGGTTTTGGCTGGACATAGTTTGGCTGGACAGCCTTACTGCACAGGTAAGTCCCTGCCTCTGACAGATGGGACCTACTCTGCTTTAGTCTAGGGCTCTTGGAGGAAGTCATTCCCTATTGATGTCTTTTCTACCCTCAATTTGTCCATCTAAGACTGAAAGATTACTTGCTCTCTATATAAGCTTAGAAACTTACCACAGCAGCACTTTTATGAATTTCTTAATAATTTTTGTCTTTAGTAGTAGCTTTATATCGGGGAAGCATAGAGGTAGAGTTTCTGTTATTAACCTGTTACATACACACCTATATTTAGACTAATTATCTCTCAAAGTTCGGAAATATATTCCACTCAAGACCAACAAAAAAAAATGCTGGAGTTTGAGAAATATAATAAATGGATACATTAGAAATATTTCAAAAGGTGTACTGGTTTAGTTGAAATTGAGGCAATTTTCCATGCAATTAGAATCTTTTTGTCTTAGCATGGTCTTTTGTTTTGGATTTGGTTTGGTAATAATAAGATAGAGTTTTTTCTTCCAGTAGACCCTCGAGTCTTCCCTCCTTTTCCCACCCTTCCCTTCAGGGGAGGAAAGGTGAGAGAGAGCGAGCAGCTGTCTACTGTTTTAGCCACCACCGAGGTTTAAATAGCAACAAAAGTTTAAGATGACTTTTTTATAATTTACCTTTTCTCATAAGAAGACTCATATTTAGTTGAGATCTGCCATGAAATAAAGGAGTCTACTTAAAAATGTGGTGTCAAATGAACATGGATCTTTATGTTTTCGTTTAGTGAGGCTTTCTTTTCCTTGGTCTTTGTAGGAAAAAAATATTTTAATTAGATAAAGGCTGTAGGAAGTGTTTCTAAAAATGAAGGGTGCATCCTCTGTGTAGTAAAGGATAATTTTTAAAGGTGTAGTGTGCGCCAGTGGAAAAAAACAGACAGACAAACAAACAAACAAACAAACAGGGGTAGCTTAGCAGCTAGCTGAACTCTCCCACTTTTCCTATTGGGAAAATACTTCAGACCATCTTCCCATACTCCTTGTGGATGTGCTCTAAACTTTTTTATGGCTAAGGACCCACAAGGTGCTATTTTTTTTTTCCTTCCTGCATACCAGGGTTTTGCTGTAATGAAAAACTTCAGAAAACAACTGCCACTCACTCATTCCACTCAAGTGACTTATCTCCCACCATGGTTACTTGAATCTAGACTCAATAATTTAGTGTAAATAGATCCCAGGTTAAACCACCACTGTAGTTATTTCAACTTCAGCTTATCCTACACATGGATGTCAAAGTCTAACTTCCTATAAACATCTTCATCTTCTGTAAACATTTTCATTTTAGTGTGCACTATCTTTCTGAGAACTGCCCTCCTACCTAATATTTTCCACGTTTCGTTTGGCATAGACGCTTCTGGTCCATAGAATGGTATTGATGTGGGAAGTTTGCACTGAGGAACCAAGTGTGCTGTAGTCGGTCATCATCTTTTTGAGTAGTATTGCAGGCCTATCTTTTTAACATCACTGTGAGTGGAACCATCGGTATAGATAAAGCACTGTAGACACAGGTAAAACTCTACCATGCTCTGATTTCACCACTGCTACTTACTATCCCATTTTCTGGGACAACCGCTTTGTTACCTTAGCATTTATGCTAAGTCCAGATCTATTCTGCATGTCTTTGGAGCTAGTGAAAAGTATCATCATAAATTTAAATGGCTGTCAGTTTGTATAACATCACCAACAAAAATGAAGAGGCTTAAATCTCAACTTGTTTTGCATTCTTAACATGCAGTTTGAGAAAAAAAAGATGAATAAAACCTCTGTTCATCCGAGGTCTTGGCTTACTCTGAACCTCGCCTCAAACCAGTTCTTTTAGTTCCATTGAAGCATCACTCAGCCTTGTTAAATAAGGTTTTTGTTCACTGTGTAAGGCTTGGAAATCTTTGCAGACTTGCACTATGACTAAATGCCTCTTTTAAACATCTGGTAATGTGGTACAAGTGCACTTGCATCGGGTATCTCATAGTGTGGTTTTATGTAGCATCTGAATGCAATCTGGTGTAGGCTCCTTTAGAAGCATAAGCCACCAGTGTGTTATGGGAGATGATAACAGTCTCTCCACCAAAGATGACGGGAAAAATTTGATTGCAGAAGAAAGAAGAGGCTTAAAAAAACTCAAAACACTCCAAAACATTCATTCAAATTAAAAAATGAAATAAGAATGCAAAACCCTATTCAGTGCTGAAACAACAATTTTTAGCACCTGAATTGGTGTTTGACAAATATCACAATTAGAATGGAAGAGTTTTTTAAAAAAGAATGGGATGAAGACATTGTGATGGCTTTTATAAACACAAAAGAAATGCCACTCAGAATAGCTCAGCAGAGTGTTAAGAACAGGGCTAAAGCATCATCTTTAATGACAAGAAATCACAGCTGTATGAGACCATTATACGTTGATGTATAAACTGAATGTGTTATATACATGGAACAAGCCCAGAAAATCTAATTTTGTTTCTTTGCTATTTAAATATAAAGGAATATTTTTTTCAGTGCTATTCGTTGTATCAGAAAGCTGTTATATTAGAAATAGTAAGAAAAATTGAAACTCAAGGTCATCTTGTTGTTGTTACTGGTAGTACACACTGCTTTAAATGTAGTTGCTACTATGCTGCAGTTTGATCCAGAAACTGTTTTACAGCTCCATATTATATATGAATGAAAAAATTGTTTACAGTGCAAAACCTTAAATTCACTCCCCAGGAGCCAAAGTTCTAAGAGAACAAAGCAATTGATATTTCCTTGTTTTTAAATTTTCAATGCTTACTGCATTTATACAATTCTTACAGTATAGATTACTTTGGTTTTGTTTTGTTTCAACATACTTTACTGAGGGTTTTAAAATATCCAAAACTAAAAATAGAGAAATGTTATCATGTGAAGCCACATTATG
The DNA here is from genome assembly GCF_963082525.1 of Nesoenas mayeri. Classification (NCBI taxonomy): domain Eukaryota; kingdom Metazoa; phylum Chordata; class Aves; order Columbiformes; family Columbidae; genus Nesoenas; species Nesoenas mayeri. The sequence goes on from NC_137541.1 coordinate 73,738,113, forward strand.
CCATTTTGTAATCTTAATTACATTATAGAGAAAATTACTCTTATATTTTTCAGTATCTTGCATTTTCATGGGACTTCTCACACTGGAAAGCAAAGTTATGTGATGCTTAGGGAATTCTAGCCCAGTACAAGGCAAACTCTAGTCCAGGAGAGCTGTGAATTCCTTATGCATGACAAGTTTGTGCCTCAAAAAAGAAATGTTTCCATTAAGATCTATGAAATCTTCAGCTACCACAGTACCTTATGGGAAAATCTGTGACACTAGAAATCTGTCCAAAACAAAGCCCAGCTTGCTCAAGAAAAAGGACATAGGAATTTTGTGTTTTACTATTCCTGTGAAACAATTTTATTGACAAGTTTCATGCATATGCTGGGGAGAGGGCATTTTTTATTTGTGGAAACTCGAATTCAGTAAAAAACAGTTTTAAACCTTAAAAGAAAGGATATATGAAATATCAAACAACCCCTGCACCAAGTGTGAAAATAGAGAAGCCTCCATTTTAGTAATCCTTTTAAAAGCAGCTGGAAAGGCAATAAATAAAAATGAGTTGCAATCAAACCCCATGATATCCATTTTCACTGTAACGAAGCTTGATTTTTTCCTGAACTGTAGTAGAGTAAAACTGCAATTAATGCTTGAGCAGAATATGAATTGAATGCTACTTGTAATTATATCACATTGGTAATGTAGTAGGATATTGCACATGACTGATTCTGGATTTTAACTGGATTTTTCTGTTGGATTCACTCCTTAACAAAAAATGTGTGAGTAAAACTCTGTATGGCTGCCTTAGGCATAATGTGCACTTGAGACTAGTCAGGTTCATACTCAGCTCTGATGTCGCTTCAGTATGTGACTTGGAATATTCATTTGGCCTCTCTATCATCTGACTTCTTGAAAAGTGAAATGAAAAAAATACGTGCTGGAGAGTCAGAGGGTAAATCAAGATTATTTTCTTAAATTTGGCTACTGGGACCTTCTTTGCAAGGAAACAACGTTTGTTCACCTATGTAGTATTGAGGTGTCTGAAGAAGCAAATAGGTGTTCAGAGAGATTTAGAAAATAACTAAACAGATCAGGCATTTAGACTTTTTTTGTCTCTAGGTAAATTAGGTGTTTGGCCTACTTCTGTAACTTAAAACTGTAATGGCTCCTACATAATTTTGCAGTTCTGGTCTCAAAACTATGTTTTAACAAACCCATAAAGCATTTATGCAAACTCTTCGGGAAAGTGGAACAAAAAGTGTCGTTCTTCTAGTGAAAGTTGTTTTTATGATTATTGGTGACAAGCAGTAGCTTGTAAAACAGTTGTGGTATCTTTCTTGATAATAAAATTTACATTTTGTCAATCAGGGAAAAAATGATTGTTATGGTGACTGGCTGCAGATTCAAGGCTTACATGAGATCGCTATGAACAGAGACAGTGAAGCTCCTTCCAGCTGGTGGGCTGAATCTCTTTCCTAGAGCTATCTCCAGAAAATTGCCAGGTTGTGAGTAGCCTGAGGTAGCAATGGGCATGCAATAACCAAATTGGATCACTATGAAGGAATTTGTGGATGAAATTCCATGTTGGAGATTGGAAGGTTATTTGAAATCATAAATAAGCATAGTTTCTGCTTTTCGTATCTTGAAAGGCACAAAATGAAAACAAGAATGAAATGCTTTTTTTAGCTACTCTCCAAAAAAATTCAAAGTCAAAACCTAAATGATCCTGCCTCCCCTTCAACAACCTTAGTGATCTGCTACCAAGGTGGAATAGATCCCCAGTGTCAAAATCCCATGAGGTTTTGAAAACTCTTAGTTTTGCTGTCACTCAGTTTCTTATTGCTAGAGGTGGAACATCTGAAGAGAGCACAGCTTTTCAAGGGTTGCCTGCAGAGTGTGGTGTTGTTTTGATTTTGTCTTTGCTGTTGTTTTTTTTTCTTGGTTTTTGTTTTTGGTTTTGTTTTGTTTTTTTTTTCCTGGAAAATTAAATCCTTTACAGTTGACCCTATCTCTAGCATCTTTTGAAAATTGTGTTCTGTAGCTACTTCTCATATTTGTAATCCACAATCTCTAATGAACATTTTTGCCACTGCAAGTCATTTAAGATTCAATGATGATGTTTGACAGTGGAAGTATTTGAGGCTTTCATCTTCTGAAACAGCTTACAAAGGTGTATAATGACAGAGTCACACAAGTAATTTCATGAGTTTGCCCATAGTTAACATGGCTTGCAGTAAAAATTTTGATAGAAAAACTATCTTGAAGTTCCAAACCAAGCATCTTGAAGGACTGCGTATATGGTTTCTCTTGAAAACAAAAATGTTGTGGCATGCTTTGCTGAGCAAAATAAAGGGAAGAGGATTTTTCAGGTGATTTTTTCAGGTGATTTTTCAGGTGATGGCTTATAGGGTTATGACCCTGACCACATAAGTAAAATAAGACAGTAACTTCTTTAGGATTCTGCATAGATCTCTGGTACTAATAAGCCAACTACTGCATGAAAGTATTTTTTTAAAGATCAGTCTGGAATGTGTATTCCCTGCAAACCTGTAAGACATCTTCTTTTCTAACGTGGCAAAAAATGGGCCTCAACAAGCACTACAAATGTAGCCTGTCTTTCAAATCTGCCTCAGCACAGAGTCCTCAGGGTCTCTCACAGACGTATGAGAATGATTTTGCACAGACAATTGTTAAATTGTCACTGCATTTGGCTTTCTTGTTTTCTCCTCCTAATGGCTAATTTAATGAGATCAAGCCATGCTATTCAGGAAGCATTTTGAAGGATTCAGTCTATTGACAATATTTGGACCCATTTGCAGAACTCAAAAATAGTTCTTAATGTTAGGAAGTTCATGGGTGATCTTGGTAATAGATGTGATGGAGCCCAACTCTTTATACTTCTGAAAATAACACTTAAATGCACAATGTCTTGCAGACTGGGGTATTACTACCTTTTTTTAAAGGCAGATATTTCTTCCTCCACTAATTATGCACTAAATATAAAGTGGTTTCTTCTGTGATTTGAGTAGGTAAGATTTATGCTAAGCCAACACAGTAAAAATGAAGGTCTGATCAGTGAATCAAATGTCATCTATAACACATACTTGGAGAAATTACTCTTAAGGTGACTTTGGTTAAAGTCTGTTAAAGAACAAGGAAGAATTTGTGGCTCATGTTGATGGGATTCATTTACACTCTAAAATACAGAGTTTTAGATGATAGCCATTTCCAGCAGAACTGTACAGATTTTTAAGTCCATTTAATTTTCCTTTCTTTAGTGGAAACAGCTCAGATCAGACTTCTTTTCTCCCTGTGTTGCTACTCATATGGAATGAAGTGGGACTTATCAGAAATAATTTCATCTGTTATGGACCAGAACTTACCTGAGTTCACTGAAATGCAGTAATCTGTCTCAGTCTTAACAAGAAAATTATTTCTAAATTTGCCTCATTTTAAAATAATCTGGATTTGTTGGACGTATAGCATTAATTATTTTAAGAATGCAGCAAATGCTGCTTATGGTACAGCAAATTCCAAGGTGTTCAGATTTTTCTTTGAAAAATCTGTGAAATTAAATAAAAAAATATTTAATTGAAGATATACAGCTTTCGAAGTTCAATCTCATGCTGAATTTTTTTGGGCAGCTGTATACACTCACGAGGTGTCCCTCTCCTCTGTTATAGCTGTGATACTGTGCCATCTTGTGAGTTTTGAGTGAATTTTAACAGGAAGTGAAAAAAATGGGGTGGGATTGGAACAGCATCCTCGTTGGAATTGAATGACAAGCCTCTAGCTGACTGCAGCAGAAATGGAAAGTTTAGAGTTTTTGCTTAAAGCACAGAATCTAGTGGTGCTGTTGAGATGGCTCCTGGTGTTTCTTGGGAACCTGAGAGTCATTGCATTTTTTTCTTGTCCCTCACCACTCCACTCTACTTTTCTTTCTTTAGTGGTGATCAGGTGACCTTAATCCCTCTATTTCTGTTTCTTGGGTAAAAACTTACGCTTTGAACTTTCCCAACAACAGAGGCTTACTTCCATGGTCACCATAGGTATGTGCTACAGTAAGAAGCCAAAGCATTGTAAGGAGTAAATCTTGCATTTCTATGCTGCTGCAGTTCTTTTAACTAGTACCTGTTGGACATAAGGAACTGAGTTTTCTGAAGCCACTTAATAATTTCCTTTACTCTTGGTAGCATTGCAGGTACGTGTTAAGTGTGTGTGCTGGTTTGACTGAAAGTGATTTAGCTTTCTTCATGCAGTTAGAAACCTTTCTTTTTTTGTAGATAGCATGGTCATTGTTTGAATTTAATTTGAGAACAAGAAGATAACACCCCAGTACAGAGTTAATGTTTTAATTGTTTTCTGGGAACCAAGGTCGTTCTGAGCATTCTGTCCACAGGTGTGAGGCAGCTAGAAAGGGGGCCATGGCAGGAGCAGACCCTGACTGACATCCGGACTGAACAATAAGAATATTCCATGTCAGCAGTGTCATGCTTCATGTTTAAGGGGAGTCGGGATCTTCCGGCCAGTGAAGGAGTTGGGATGGAGACCTGTTCTAGTTCTGCTCCATTTCGGTGGAGTTCTGTTCAGGAGTTTCTTCAGACTGGCTGCTCCATGCAGACAGAGTTTGTGAGGAATTGCACTGTGTATCTTTTATTTGATGTTCTATTTCCATTTTATATATATTAGTAGTAGTAGTATATTAGTGTTATTTTGTTATTTTATTAAACTGTGTTTATCTCAGTCCACAAGCCTCTCCCTTCCTTTTTGATTCTCTCCTCTGTTTGGGGGTGGGAGAAGCAGGATGAGCAAGCGGCTGTCATGGTTATATTGCCGTCTCGGGTTAAACCACAACAGTGGGAAAGGAAAGCAAGGCAAACCAATATATTTTGATTTTTACTTTTACTACTTATCTTAACCATTTTCTTATCCCACAGTTCCACATAGAGTTTCAGTTTTTCCTCAAATTAGTCCTAGGAAAACAAGTGTGGAGAGTAAATCCCTTGTTCTGCTTTGTAACTAAAGGTCTGATCACTTTCTACTCAAAAGCTGTAACAACTTTTGTTTGAAATGACCTATTCTCTTGCAAGTGTTATGCATGCTCAAATCTATGATCAAACTTCAAGGGTATTTTTGGATATTTCTATCATGTCCTACCACAGATTGCAAGTTGCACACATTGTGCTTTGGATGACAAAATTTTCTCTCTACACTGCAGTGATGAGTAGTGCAACTACATTATCATTTTTTATATTATCAATAAGGTATTGCTGTAAATGCCAACTGCTGCATATTCTTGGGTAATCCAGTTCTTAAGGGAAAATACAGAGTTTCTTTTGAGACTAATAACTATAACTAAAACCAGGAGCGCATGCCCTGAAATAGTAATGTCATACTGTCATAATTAGAGGAAAATAGTTCTGGCCAAAAAACCCCATTTCTTAAGCATTTTTTTAAAAGTACCACTCCTCTAAATTTCTGAGTGAGAGACAAATTTTTGGATTATGTGTTGTGTACATAAAGGGAGAGAGACACAATTACCATCCAAAGTCAGGCATTTAAGAGTTCTGTCTTCAAAGTCTGGATAAATATGTGGGGTTTTCTTATGATGGAAGTGATAGAAAGTGAGAGTCTTTAGGCTATATTCTGCTGCTATTGTACCTTACAGAGAAGCTCAATTATGAGATGACTTTACCAAAACAGGCTTGAGAATAAGTCTTACTACTGTTACACAGGAAATATAATCCTGGATATGTTTAATCTATAGTTAATATTAATTTTGCAAATTGAAATAGGAGATGTAACTTGATACTAACCAATTTAGATTTTAAATGAGACAATTGATTATCATTATGTGAAAATCTACTTAAACATCTCCTGAACACATCCCAGTTTGTATTATATAAGGGCAGAAAAATCCTTCAGTCACTGAGACAAGTAGTGACTTGATGTTTCACATGCCATAAAATATTACCCAGATCTATGTGTTTTGAACCTGAACTTGAACTGTTAAAATTAAGGTTTCTTCCTGTGCTCCATTTTCAGAGCTAAGATTACAAGCTGAAGTATTTGACCAAGACTGCTAGTATTGTATTGCCACTTTGTGTAGTATCGCAAGCTATATTACAGTGCTGTTGGAAAGAATGTATTTCTCCATCATTGCAATAATTTTTATTAATGTACTGTTTAATGGTTTCACAAAACTTTTTTTTTTTTTTTTAATCTGATTGCTCTGTTATTTTTTATGGAAGAAAAATATCTGTTCCACAAATAAATTAGAATGGAGTTTGAATGGTTTAAATGTAGATTTACACAGGGATATCAAATTTTTTATTATGGAATTTATTAATCAGCAGTTAATGAAATTATGACATGAAGGATGTTATTTGGAGGAAAAAATTTCCCCCTTTAGCCCTCAATTACTAATAGGTAACAGTAAGTTTTAGTTTTCCACAAACCATATCTGTGGACATTTTCTACAGTAGAAGACAGTGCAAACAGCCTATTGTTCTATTTAAAATAGCTCATCTAATGATAAATAATAAATGATGTCTAAAACCAAATCTTTCATTTTGAAAGAAAAGTGCCTTGACAAGAAGAGAGAAGTGATAGAAGTTAGTTGTTACCTGGTTGTGATTCTACAGCAAATTCAAATTAGCGGACCACTCTGAGTTCTTTTGAGGTGAATGGAATTTGTCCAGATGTGAACTCTGATGCTACCAAGTCCTGTAGGATGAATGTATGTGATACTACTCACCTTGTCAAGGAAAGGTCTCCTGATAGCTTTGCCTCAGCTTCCCACCTGTGGGACACAGTCTATGGACCTTTTTATGATCCTGACTGCAGAGCTGGCTTTCTTAGGGTCATTCTCCCCTTTTGTTTTGAGGCTAGTGTGCTCATCTAAGTACAGTAGAAATAATATCTTTGTGGGGCTTGGTTGCCTAGATGTGCTCCACACAGAGATCACACTGTTTTTACTAAAGGAGGAAAATGCACATGAGGATGCTCTCCCAATTATTGGGTGCTTCTGGAGAGGTTACAGCTGCTGAGAGTAGCATGACAAAGGGCTTCAAATGATAACCTTCTCTCTTCCTAGATCACCACGGAAAATGATAACCATTGATATTTTATATTAGTGTTATTGGAAACCATACTTTTGAAAGGAAAAGAAGTTTGAGGAATATTTTTTTTTTTTACAAATCGGTATTTATGAAATAATAATGACCAGTTTTGTCTGCAAGCTTTTGTAGAGCTCTGCTTGAATGCCAAACCTTTCAATGACAATGGGTAGCTTTCCATCACTTGAAGTCTTAAGACTTTGGCTTGGGTTGCCATCTTGAAGACAAATTAATGCTATGTGGGAACTGCATCGTAACAATAAGAACATTCAAGGTTTTGCCTGAATTTTAGCCAGCTTATGTCTGTCTGAAAAAGGACCTCAGGAATAAGAATGAGAGCTGAAATAAATACAGGTGATTTCTGCAGTGAATTATTAATACTTCTTTGAGATTACTGCCTTTAAAAATCTCTCCATGAAATTTTTGCTTGATTCTGTATTCTTCTTTGATTTATGCAAAGTGAAATGGTACTGGGACTGTTTAGTTTTGTTTTGGTTTTGCCATGTACTATCTATAAAATATGGAGACTGGGCTAAAAAAAGTAGAGCTAAACTATTGTATTTTCAGTGTTATTACTGACATTTCTTTTGCTAAACTTGATGTGGATAATCCTGCCAGTATAGAGAAATTAGTAATATTGGTGCCAGGTTTTCAAACTGAATCTCGACACATTAATTACACTTAATAAATGGTCTGGTCTAAAGATAACATTTTCAACAATGGTATCCAGCAACCCATGTACAAATAGCGAATGCTGTGAGTTAAACTGTGATTATAACCAAGACCCCATGGTGTTTCCATTGGTCGGGAGCCTCAGTGTCTTCTGACAAGCACAGATGTGCAGCGAAAAAAAACTCTCTGAGTTAGAAATCAGAGAGATACTCTTCTTTTCTCTCTACTGTATGTACTGATTCTCCTACCTACCTAATGGATATTCTTTAATATTTTAATAGAACATTTTATGTTTTCCTGTCATCCCTCCATGTTGCTTGAGGTCTTGAATAGAAAGGCACAGGAACAGATTGCAAAGAATGGTTATTTCTAATAAATATGATACTAATAATGTTGTTCAAAACAAATGAGATAATGAGATAATATGCTCTATATTCTATCATATACAATTCTTTTGGCTAAAGACATTATTTTGAGGGTTTGGAAGGTTTTTTTACTGGTTCAGAATTCGCATGTTCTGTCTTTTCTTTTCAAAGAGATAAAAAAATAGATTTTTTGCTTACCTCCTGTAGTTTTCTGTTGTTGTTACTGTACAAAAATAATATGCTTAATACACTTACTGCTGTAAAATGCAAGGTGATTATAGGGCATGTGTATCCCTGCTGGTTAGGTAGGACCATGTAAAGGGTCCTATGCAATTGACCTTGCCTGGATTGTTCAGTTGCCATTGAACATGGTAAATACTTGTTATTCATTCATTGAATTCACTGCTATGTGGCTGCAATGGATACTTTTTTCCTGGTGGTGGCATAGAGTCAAGAATATTCTTCTCTTGTCACAATTTTTTTGTCTCAGTGCTCTGGCACCATCAGGTCCCAGGGATTCCCTAGGCTGCATGTTTTCTGGATCACTGAAAAGCATATATCTAAAAAGGTCTTTAATATAAAACAGTTAAATAGTGAGAAGAGACTTGGGACCTGTCCTCTTCTTTAAATAATCATGAGTGTCCTCTGGCATGAATTTTCTGCTCATCTGCTAATTCAATAAACTTGCTTGATGAGGCAACAGAAAGTTTGTCATTACATGACCATATCCCCAGGGATAACTCATACTTGAAAATCCCACAGGTGCAGGCATCTCAACTTGGAGCCAAAGTGAGTGCTGTTTCCATCGCAGGGAATGGCTTGGGGGCTGTTTAAAATCATGGAATCATTTTGGCTGGAAAAGGCCTTTGAGATCATTAAGTCCAACCATTAACCTAACACTGTCAAGTCAAACACTAAACCATGTCCCTAAGAACCTCATCTACGCGTCTTTCAAACACCCCTAGGGATGGTGACTCCACCACTTCCCTGGGCAGCCTGTTCCAGTGCCTGACAACCCTCTCCATGAAGAAATGTTTCCTAATATCCGATCTGGACTTCTCCTGGCACAACTTGAGGCCATTTCCTCTTGTCTTATCATTTTCTACTTGGGAGAGGAGACCAACACCCTCCATGTTACAACCTCCTTTCAGGTAGTTGTAGACAGCAATGAGGTCTCCTCTCAGCCTCCTTTTCTCCAGGCCAAACAGCCCCAGTTGCCTCAGACGTTTCTCATCAGACTTGTGCTCTAGACTCTTCACCGGCTTCATTGCCTTTCTCAGAATGCTCTCCAGCACCTCAGTGTCCTTCCTGTAGTCAGGGGCCTGAAATGGAACACAATATTCAATGTTTAGGCAGGGCTTATCACCTTGCCAGGGACAGAGCGCTTTTGGAGAAGCTGGAAGGTGTCTCCAGGTTGAGTGAGACCTTGGGGATGTTGCCTGCCTGAGTGGATGTTCCCGCTTGGTGTGATGCCCTGGCTGTGCACAGCCCCTGCATTGCAGTGTTGCACATGTACCTGATGTTCTATCGAGACTCAGGAACTTAGACCTTCTTTTATCTTGTATATGGAAAGGCCAGAGATCTTATTTTATCCTATGTTTGGATACGCTGTCCTCATTGTAATGAGAAGTGATTCTACATTAGGTGAGCTGTGCTAGGATATGGTTGCTGTCTGTGTAGTCACTGCACATTGTCTATAGTGAGTATACCTGGCAAAGTGTATATGTCTCCTCAGTCTTGTAGATTATTTTATGAGAGTTCACCTAAATTGTGCTCATCTCTACAAAAACACTGTAGTTATTTGTCTAAGGCTGCTTTTATTGTGTCTTTTGGTGTGGCAAAGATGCTACGTTGCACCCTGTCAGTCAGACGTGGCAAACAGGACTTGCATGGGTGCACAGGAGTCTCTTCAAGTTCCCAGTGAGCCAGGGTGGCTTTACTACACAACACTTACCTTATACTACCTTATCCATGATCTCTGTTGCAGATATATTTGTCTTTTACATGGCACTGTGTGAGGAAAGAATGGATAGAAGTAGAGGTCTTGCAGGCCTGTGAGTCCATGTGGCAAGGGTCTGGCAAGGGTCTTCGTAAGATGTTTGAGGCATGTGAATAGATGCACATGAGCACCTGAAATTCTACCTCACGAAGTAATTGCAAGAATCTGAAATATTTCTGAAGGTCCAGTACCAAATAACTCTTGTGTCCGCTGTCCAGATGTCAGCTGCTGCTTTTCACTTCCGTTCATAGATGTTGATGAGCCAACACTCTCTGGTCACTGGAAGCTGTCATCGGCACAGAGCTTGGGGGATTTGAAAGGAAAAATGAATTTAGTCAGTAGAAGCTTTTTAATCCCTGCTGTGGGTTATGTGGGCCACTAACTCTGTTGTGCTGGACATGGAAATGTCCTGTTGTATTGAGGGTTCGTTAAAGCCAGCACAGAAATGTTTTCACCTTTCCATGGAAGACATCCTCCCAACTTTGAAATTAAGTAAAAGGTAAGGTAGAAAGGGAAGGAAGTACCACGTCAGTGGAAATCTATAGTGCAGAAAAGTTCGGAAATGTTGATTTTTTACTGTCTTCTACTATAGTTTGAATCGTATCTCAAGAAATAAAAATAAACCCCACATTACTTGAAACAGAAAAACAGGAACCTTTCTGCCTAAAAATGACAGAACGTTGCAGTCTCTCAATCTTTAAAAAGGAAAATACCACAGGAAATATATGAAACACAATGTTTCCTATGAGTTGCTATTTGAGAACCAACATATTCAGAAAAAATATGGATACTAATACCACTCTGAGCCCAATGCTGATCAGCTGCAGTCTGAGAAAATGGCGATTCAGATAATTATAATCTTTTCATGGTGCTTGTAATCTCTGTGGTGCCAAAATCTTGTGTTGTAGACTTCCAGTAATCATGATAATGAAGACAAATTTTTGGTTACATGCTGCACTATTTTATCAAGAACTCATTTGTTCTTTCAGTAATGTGATTCTCACTTTTGGGATCCATTAGGGGGATTTATCTGTCCAATAAATACATCCACTTCGTCTGTACTTTTAATGTTTCCTGATTAAAATAAAGCTTCTTATCTCTCTTAGCTTCAATGATTGTATGTAAACAAGGATTACTTTTCCAGGAATCTTATCCCCACTGCCAATTTGCAGTGTATTCAGGCTTTCTTTGGGAATGACTACCTTGTGAGGCATGTGTCTGCCTAAACATATGCAACTAGTTTAGAGTTAGTCTGAACAAAGGAAAAAATACAGAACAGTCTGTTCTACTGGGTTTTTATGTATACAAGCGTAATTTTTTATTAGTCACTATGTAACACAAAACCAGATCTTGTAAGAGAATGAAGAGTGGAACAAGATTTGACCGTTCCAACACAAACAATTTCTTTTTGCCCCTTTTCCTCCAAAGGGTAATAAGAACACTTAAACAATGTCATTTTTATTTCTAAATAAACTGTTGATTAAATCTATATGATGATAAAATAATTGCTCCTTTGGGAAACAGACCTCAACTGTGAGAGGGTATAAATTATTCTACAAGAAAATAGCATCCAAAATCAGCTCAGAGTGACTTCTCGTGATAAGAGAGGAGCAACCTGTGGAGACTGTGCAAGGAGCCTCAGGGGTAAACTTGGACCTTGTGCAACTTGCCACTGAGCAGAATCATGTTACATTCTACACATGATTAACAGGTTATATGCATATGAAAATATAGATGTTTTTGCTTACCAAGCCTCAGACAAATTAAAGGAAGCAAGATGCTTTTGTGGCTATTAAATAAAAAGATCAAGTCATAAACCACTGATTTACGTTTATGTGGAGAAATATCACTGCATCCTCTCTGCTTGTATTCTTTCCTTAGCATCTGTTCCTGGTCTGTGTCAGAGATAAGACCTTAGAAAGGATGGTCTGGCCCAATATGGGTTATCTCTAGTAATTTGTTGGTCTCATGTATCAGCTATCTGATAGTTCTCGTGCTGCCTTCTTACTGAAGTCTTACCAATCTTACCAATTTTTATGATTTTTCTCTACCATGCAGAGAAAGTGTGGGTTTTCCTCCTATAGTAATGAGACAGGATCTTGTTTAGCAACTTTGCACCATCCTTGGATAGAAGAGTGTACTAAAAGCCTGTGCATCTAAATACAGATGACCTGAGCCTGTCTTACTTTACTGTTTTTAGTTTCATGTGCTATAGTGTTCTTCGTGCCTAGATTTGTCATCATAAAAACCTCTTTTATTGGCTACATTATGGTTATTGTAGAAGCAGCAGTGCTGTTCTCCTGCTTTAAGTGACTTTTTTGACTAAACACATCCAGGGCTGTTCAAGATTAATTGATTTCAATTAATTACGTGGCAGACAGGCACTCCCAAGACTAGACTTAGGTTGGTTAGGAACATGGAGTTTTATAATGGCAAACTTTAAACTGCCACACTTTGGAACAGATGCAAGTGTAAGATAATATTACTCAACGCAGCACACAATTACTCATTCAATTGAAGCAAGCTTCGTAACATCTTTTTCAGGATTGTTCTCATTATACAGATCGAAAATAACTGAGGCAGGTTTTTGTTTTGTTTTGTTTTTCATTTCTACCCTTAATCCATTTTGGTGAAACCACTGCTCCTTTTTCCACTGAAGAAAAAAGAAAAAAGAGCCAGCTGCTGGCTTTTCGACATAGTGACTATGGGACAAGGTAATTGTGTGCTCTGACATCTCTGTGCAGGGTGCCAGTCTGTGGAGGCTTGTTCTGAGGCACCTGGGAGATGAGGCATTTGAGCATCTGTCTGTTTTTTAAGGCCAAGTTGCTAAATAGGGTGGCTTCATCAGCAGTTTTGGTAGTAGGATTCTAGGGCACTGAAGATCTGGTTCCAAATTCAGATTTCTTTCCCTACAGCATACAATATGCTGTGGATTAATGACAGATGCTACAGTTCATAATATGACAGTAGTCTGCATCTACTGACTCCTGTTGTAACTGCAGGGTCTCAATATTCAGACACCTAAATGGTGCTAATCATCACTTTTAGCCTATTCAGAAAGGAGAGTACCCTCTTTTTGCATAATATGCTCTGATGCAGTACTTGAAACTATATTTTTCTTTCCATGTCTTATCCATTGCTTTATTTTGTGTCTTGCAAACTCTATTCACATTTGCAAAGACTCTTTACAATTTTTATAAGGTGTTATTTATAGGACTATTAGAGATTATATCTTTCCATGGAAGTCTTATAGCTTTTCTTCCTTATTAATGTGTTTAAGTATATTAATGCTTCCTTGTTTTCCCTCATCTTTCCCCAACATGTCAAATTTCTGTGTTGTTTTCCCTTGCTTCAATATTTTTTTTCCTTTTTTTTTTCCCCTTTTCTATGCTGAAGACACCCTTTCTCACTTCTTTTCTCTCCCACTCTTTCTTTATCCTCTCTCTTGCCCTCCTTCCTTTACATGTTTGCTTCCTGCTTTTTCTTTTTTTTTTTTTTTTTTTTTTAAATTATTCTGGGTCCTCAACTGTTTGCTTTGCAGTCCCTCTGCTAATCTCTCAGAATTCCCACCCTGTTTGTTTTTCTTGGCTCATAAGCTCAGTGTGCAGACTGATCCTGTGCAAAGCAGTGGTCTGATCCTGTGCTGAGCTCCAGAAGAGCAGGCTGGGGAGCTGTTGTAAGGCAAGTGCAAAACAGAGCTTCATGGCAGCATAAGACACCTTTTGCCTGCAAAGAGGCATGGAGAGCAGAGCTCTGCTTTTCTCTGGTTCTTCTGTCTGCCGTGTTCTATGTTCTGGAGATGGTCTCTCTGTCACCTTAAGCTGGGGAAAGGCACAAAAGAATTGGCTTAACCAGCGGTGGGCAGGGAGCTCTTTTATTAGATAATCACTGAAGTGGCTGTGGAAAAGTTTTTCATTTATCACTTATGTAGAGAAAATGTTGCTTCAATTATGTTCCCTTTCTCTTTCATGAGTATTCTTGTTTGGTATAAAGACCTGATGCTATGCTATTTTCATGCTGTTATTTAATTCCATTGTAGAACTGTAATGGACAATTTTCAAACAGGATTCAGTACTCCTGTCAGACGTACGCAAGAGCTGGAAGATATCACTAGGTTAAGTTCTTCTTCCTTTCAAAACCTGTTATTTTTGCAAATGGTAATAACCTATTCAGGTGCTGCACATCTAAAAAATTCTTAGACTCTATGCCAATGTATTGTTTAATAAATTATCATTGAAGAAATATACTTAATTCCTGACTTAAGAATGCATCTTTTCCTCATTAGAGGCTGTACATTACATTTTCTAATTTTGAGATCAGAGGTGAGACTTCTTAACCGTGCAGGAAACACTGAGGTGTGAGGCTTTTAATCCGATATTTTCAGTTGCAAAATAGAACTCATAAACTAGCTGCTTGGTCCTTTGTAGTATCTGAATAGATAAAATCATAGAGTGTCTGACTGTAAACCCACAAGATGGGATTATTGGCTGGCAGCCTGTTCACAAATGTTCTGTACAAGTGCTTAAGTACTAAGCCCATTTAAGTAAAAACCATTTATTTCAAAGATTAGATAAGGGACCGCAGAATACTCAGATACTCAGTTTCAGATATTGAACTCAACAAACTCAGTGATTCTGCAGATGATCAAACTTCTTTAAGTTTATATATATGGAAAATCAGTTATAATATGTAGTGATGCTGTTAACCCTTCATCTTATATCATTTTCCTTGTATTTTCTGTACATAAACAGTTTCTCTGTATTTTCTCTGATGAAGCTTCATCACTTGTATTCTTGAAATTGTTTGCATCTTTCAAAGAGCTCTACAGCTTAATTCTTTTGAGTTGTTGATTTTGTTGAATCAATTGTGCTCCAGAATTCACCTGGAGTGAATCAGTCAGCACTGATGTGTTTTATGACATCAGTTTCTCTGGAGGAGGAGAGCTCTCGCATCCTTGTTCAGCAGCACAAGATTGAGCTGCAAGTGCATTTCTATAGGTTTTTGTTTCCTTTCTAAAAACACTGGATTTTTCTGTATATTTTTTTTCCTAAACATCACCTCGATTTACTTGGCTTTCCTAGATTTTATAGATGACTCTGACAGTTCCCAAGGTGTGGTTGTGGCTCAAGCAGACAGTGCCTGAGTTGGTAAAAGCTTTGCCAGTAAGGCTGAAAAGCTGTATGCAACTTTGATTTGCTTCATTTTTTTTCCTACCAAAAAACAATTAAGGATGCTCTCTGGACAACTTTGGAGATGAGTATATCAGAGATAAAAAGTTAGCCCATGCAATCTAATGTTACTTTCTCAGGCAAGGAACTGTGCAAGAGAGCACTTAAAGCATTTTTATGGCATATATGGAGTATTTAATGTGTGGATGTTAGGAGCCTCCTCACAAACAGTTTGGGCTCAACATTACGTTCCTAATATAGCAAGATACTTTAAGCATGTATGCTACAGGGAATTAATAATTAACTAACTAACAGTTAACTAACTGACACTTAAAGAACTAAGGAGTTAACACTTAGAGAGCTAACCCTTAACCCACCTCACTATTGCCTAGCCTTGCTTAGCTTTGTGTAACTTATTGTACGAGAAACAGGGGTTCACTGACGATTTGCAAAGGTAAAAAACCTTGAGTGCATCCTTGGGTGAACTAGGTAACAGAAACTTGAGCACAGGACAGGAGATACGCCAGTTTTAACCAGCTCAGCAGTCTGAGTCCTAACCAACTCATCACACTGAACCAAAGGAGACCGTGTACAGAAAAAGAGGACCCGGGTTCACGATCACTGCGCAGCTGCAACCAGGAGGAACCAGAGGCGGAGACTAAGGAAATGGTCTCCCGGAACTCATTGTAATAAGAACCGCCTTCTTGGGAACAGGTTATGAATATGCATAGGTGTTCCTAAAACTTTCATGATTATGTAGCACTTTACTGCATTTAACCAAGCTCACAGCTACTGAAAATTTACACGTCTTAGGTGGAACAGATTCCCCCGCATGTCCAGTGTTGTAAATACATACCCGCTTTACAATCTCAAGGGTTGTAAGGTCATTTCCGTGTCTCATTTATCCAACTGTAAGGGTTTGGTATAATGGTTGTGCTTACAGCTACCTGATAAAACATCTTCCTAAGTGAAAGTCTGCGGTATTATATCTGGTCTAAAGGGCTAGTAAATTATTTGGTAAGGGCAATTTAGTGCTCAATAACAAAATCCTTGATTTGTTAGCACATTTTTGCATAAATAAATATTTTTGGCACTAATTTGATATTTAGAAACAGACAATATTTTGAAAGCTTATGTGTAATATATCAGAGAGACTTTGATGGAAACTTAGAGAGTTTGATTAATGTCAAGGAAAATTTCTACTCCCGACCAAAATCAGAGCATCAATCTCCTGTCATAGCAAATAATTACATGTCTAGAGCACTCGGGAGAGATATGAAGAATCTCAGGCCAAACCTCTGACCTAAATTTCACATTTGGAAGTGATTGAGACCTATGTATGTTAGTAACCTAACTGTAACTGTTCACTCTCCTGGCTTTTTTCCCTTCATTGTCTAGTGGTAGAATTTTGGTGTTTTCACTTGTTATTCAGTAACAATAACACTCTTAGGTAAACCTGAGTTTTATGAGACGAGAAAGCCACTTCCTGTTCAGGTCTGTTTGGAAGTCGAGGCACAAACATCATTGTATTAGAAGCTACTCCTTTCAGTGTCTTAGTGTATACTTTTTGGGATTGCACCAGGAGATACTGGAACTGGGAAAAGACATCAAAAGCTGCAGTTCTCCCAGACAGGAACTTCTGAGATCTTTATGCCACAGCAGAATCTTACATCTCCACCAGATTTAACATTGAGTGGCAGTAAGTCAGCAGAAGCTAGTGACGAATGAGATCTGACTGTAACACAGTCATCGGAGCACCCACCTATTGAGTTGATTGTAACCTTTGGATCTACCTTTGCTACTTTTTTGATGTTAAAACAAGTTGTGAGGTAGTGTATGGTGGGCTGTGCAATATATATGTATTTTGAAAGCAGGCACATAAAGAGGACAGGTGTCATTTTAGGTTGCTAGCACCAGTTTTTCCTTTTCTCATGTAATTTCAGGAGAAACTTGATGGTGCTGCTTAGGAGGTATAGTAATCTGCAATGAGGCATCAATCAAGTAAGATTTTATGTGGAGGACCCTCCAGAAGAGCAGCTTCATGTGAAGTCAGGACTATCAAATGAAGGAGTTCAGTAAATGTTTTTTTCCAGGTAGGACTCACTCCCAGCCTCCATTTTTATTTTGTTGTATCGATCAGCAATCTAGAGAATCTATGTGTGGCATCGAGATTCTGGTTAGTTTTCTTCTATTTCTATTCTGTGAGCCAGTCCTGAGCTCTGGGCTGTTCGAAGAGCAACCCTAAAGCACTAGGAAAACCATTGCCTAACTTAATGTGCATGCAATCTAATTGTCCCACTTTCAGAAACACTGTTCTCTGTCTAGTTCTGCAATACAATAGCTCCAGGATGCTAAAAAAAGACTAGTAGATAAAGTACTTTCCACTGCTTGTAGAGAGCTTCTGAGCTTCTTGGAATTTCAGGAAGGGGATGTATCTACAGCATCTAAAAGGAATTACATAAGTTCCTGGGTAGCAAGGTTATAAATGTTTCTAAATGGACTAGGCATGGATGTGCCTTCTAACATCCCTACTATGATCCTCTGGATACAGGGCAGTAGGGGGGACTGAAGTGCAGAAAGCAGCCCCATACACCTGCTCTGTATACAAAGCTTCCACCCAAATAGCACCAGCGCTACTGGCAGCAGGTTTCTGGTCTGAGGTAGTAGGATATTCCTTCATAATCATGAAGCAGAGATCTAGAAATCCAATCTGTAGTGAAAATACGCTATTTATTATTCCCTCTTATGAAGAGTATTCACAAGCCTGGGGAAGAGTAAACAACTGCTGGAACTGTCATGCAGTAAAGAAAAATTGGTGCTTGGTAGCAGTGCTTACTGAGCACAAGAAAAGTGAGAACCAAGGCCATTCTTTTGCCTGTGTTCCAGTCTGAATGTTATGAGTTTCCTGCCATCAGCTCAGGTAGGTTTATCAGTGGATTTAAGGGTGAGCAATTCTGCTCCCTGCCCTTCTTTTTAGTGGAAGAATAGCAATACTCACAATTGTTCCTCCTGTGTTATTTGTAGTGTAACTCAAGAGTCTCTCTCTTCTTTTCAACATGCTTAAACTTTGCTCGGAGAGAGGGTGCTGAATGAGATGGACTGCTAATCTGATCCAGTTTGACAATTCTAGTGTTTCTATCAGTATGTCAGAGATCCTACCATACCATTCATTTGTCAGCTGTACCTGATGACGTATTAAAATGTACTGGGCAGAAAACCTGATTAAATGCAACATAGTCTTCTAAATCAACTTTTACTGTCCGATGATCCTTGAAGAATATTAAAACTTCTGAAACTTTTTGCTTCTGATTTTTCTGTTGTATTCCCTAGCAATTTTAAGCATTTATTTTAAATGCCTTTTTTCCCCACTTGTACTTCTCTTTAAAGATTTGGGGTTGTTGTCCCCTCATATACTTTCCTCTACAGTTACCCCCTTCAGTTCTGCTCAGCTAACTGACCTGTGAAAAGACATTTGGTATGTTTGGATCCACAGACAGGGGTAGTATTTTTGCCCTCAGTAAAGTCAATTCAAGAGACACTATCACACTGCTAGGCAACACTTTTTGTTTTAAACTTCTTTACGGTGAGGTGCCAGAGCACTGGAACAGGCTGCCCAGAGAGGTTATGGAGTCTCCTTCTCTTCAGACATACAAAACCCACCTGGACATATTCCTGTGCGATCTGCTCTGGGTGAACCTGCTTTAGCAGGTGGGTTGGACTAGATGATCTCCAGAGGTCCCTTCCAAGCCCAACCATTCTGTGATCCTGTGATTTCTGCTTAGGATTAAGACGAGCTCAATGGATGGGAAGAAATGCAATTTATAGCTCAAGAAGCACATGGTCAGGACAATATTCATCATGAGGAGAGGGAGAGCATACATAGTCCTCATGAGAGAGAGATACAGCTGGTCATAAAAGGTCGCAAATTATTGAAAAATGCTCAGGTCCAGCATGGAGCATAGTAACCTACCCAAAATGGAAGCATTTTAATCATTGCAAGAAAAAGTCATAGCAAATGTATTAGCTAATGTCTAAGCCTAAAAGCTGAGATAAAATCACCTGAATTGTCAGGTATTTAAAACAAACAAACAAACAAACCAACAAAACTACGACACACTAACACAGTCTTTTTTTTTTCTCTTCCAGGTACAGTTCCTGTTGTATGTGGTTCCCAGTTCTCTTCTGGAACAATTCATATTTTCCTATTTAATAATTTATACAAATTTATTTTCCCCCATTCAGTTATACTCTTTACCTCTTTATATCTATGTATACATCTCTAGCCCATATGACCTGGAAAGTTCAGTAACAAGTCATACGAATAAGCATGCTTTTATTTGTAATGAAAATCTAGTCTTTTGCAGAATGGCAGAAATGTTTTCATATTGACAGTGAATGGCATCTTGTGGCACTGACACTCACCTTTGCCCTCTCCTCGGTTTCTCTGTTTTCTATCCATCTGCAGCTCCTACGGCAGCTTGATGATCCTGATCTTTTAAAACTTGTCCTACTATTCAAAAGGAGGGCTGACCACACTGGGGCTCATGAGCCTTGTGTGGTTCAAGCCACCCTCACTCACTCTGCTGCTTTGACTGAAAATGAGTTTTTTTCATGCAGTTAGAAACCTTTCTTTTTCATAGCTAGCACAGTCATTATTTGGACTTTGAGAACAAGAGATAACACCCCAGCACAGAGTTAATGTTTTTAGTTGCTCCGGTCTGAGAGCCAAGGACATTCTGAGTGCTCTGCCCACAGGTGTGAGGCATCGAGAAGTGGGGCATGGATGGGGCAGAGCTTGACTGACATCCAGACTGATCAATATGAGTATTCCATCCCATTAGTGTCGTGCTTCAGATATAAGGAGAGGGGGATGTTCCGTTTGCTCTCTCGGGTGTTATCGCTCTTGCTCACTCTTGGGCATTTTCCCTCTTGTGTGTTTTTTTTTTCTCTTGCAGGTAGAGCTGGGGGAGTTTTGTTTTGGGATGTTTAGTTCAGCTTTTTGCCATTTTGCAGAGTCCTCTGGGCTTTTCTGCCCTTTTCCTTTTTTTCCTCTCTTCGGGACCAGGTGCCACTTCCTGGGACTGGCTGCTTAGTGTGGATGGAGTTTGTTTGGAATTGCCTTGAGTATTTTTTATTTCTATTATAGATAATTTTTTTATTTATTGGTAGTGTGTTAGTATTTTGTTATTTTATTAAACTGTGTTTATCTCAGTCCAAGTTTCTCCCTTCCCTTTTGATTCTCTCCCTTATTGTGGGGAGGGGCGTGAGCAGCTATCGTGGTTGTATTGCTGGCTCGGCTTAAACCATGACACTCACCAGCACTCTGTCTTGGAACTGTGCAGGTGCAGAGCTGCTGCTACACGACCCAGGTGCTCGGCTGGGGGATGCTGAGCACAGCATCATCACTCTCCTCACAACAACCCCATACCAAAGCGGTGAGACCCCTGAGAATCCAGTGTCAGCTAGAAATTAACCCTTTCAGGCTATTCCCTTCCCTAATGGAATCATAGAATCACTTTGGTTGGGAGCGACCCTCAAGATCATTGAGTCCAAGCATTAACCTCACTCTTCCCTTGGTGTGGTGACAGTGTTTGTGTCCTCTGTCTTGTGGCTCATGGTTACACAAGGGTTTTTCTGTGAATCTTGTGGGGTCAGGCAGGTTGGCCACACAATATTTAAGTCCTAAGCAAAATAAGGCCAGAAGTTCTTGGAGTGTGCTTTGCCATCAGCTAAATTTTGTAAACACGTTCTTGAAATTATTTTCTGGATAATTTTTTCATTCACTTGAAGACTTGTCTCAGTAGACCTTTTTCCATCATCTGTCTTTTGTATGTGGACAGTTGACATACAGGTAGTCATTACAGGAATAGTCTATCATTACTTTTAGTGAGAGAAAGGAAATGCCATGGACAGTGTATCCTTGTGCTTGTATAAATGTTACAAGCTTGCACTAATCTAGCTGTTTCCATAAAAATTGTCTTTGGAAACAAAATTATTTGAACCAATGAAAATAATTTCATAAAATCCTAGGACTGGGAAATTGTATTATGTAATATTTTGACATAGTCTAAATTTGAGTTTTCCACTTTAAACACTGACAGAAGTGTAGTTTTCAGTAACTCCTTTGTACATTTCAATGCAAACAGAGTTTTCACTAAATATCAGCATTTATTTTGGTGGAAAAGAAACTTCAATGGAAAATTTTCACCCTAATTGTAATGGTTTTTGGAATGTTTAAAGAAATAAATGGTTATTGTCTTCAGCTTAATTTATCTGAATTATATGTATCTTTGAAAAGTAGCTGATGTAGGAAAAAAATACGAGTGTCATTCCTCTCATGGCATTAACTCTGGCAGCTGGTGATGGGAGGAAGATACCTCTTCATTGTCTGTTTTCCTTTACTTGTTACCTATCTTTCATAAATAAGAAATGAAGAGCAGCTTCCTTCTTTTGATGCAGGTTATAAGACATTTCTGAAAGTGTGTATTTTTGTCTCTTTTCATTACTCTACACTAATGGGAAAGTCACACTCAAAACCTCCAAAGCAAAAGGGGGAGACAGGGACAAGTACTTAGACCGTATGTGTGTTAGTTTTTCTTTTACTTAGATGGCAAACAAGTTCATAAATCCTTAACTATCCCTGCAGACTCTTGTTTGCAATGAAAAATATGAGTCTCTCTGCCGATGTATCCTACTTTCAAAAAACTTTTATCCTATTTTTTTCTGAGCTACAAAGATGCAAGCTTGTATCATAGGAATGGAACTTTCTAAGGCAGATATTGTGCTTAAATGCCTGTATTCCACCAAAAAACATCATGAATTGAAAATGCATGGCTTGACTGGTTCTTAATGTACTCTGATACAACTGCCTTTGAGTTTTATTGAGGTAAACTCTGTCATTCTGGGATCTCTCCATAAAAAAATTGGTGACTGATTGGAAAGGTAGTTTCCTATAGAGTGGCTCGGACAATGCAGGAAACTAAGACTGACCTTGAAATTGTGGCTCCATCATCTCAAAATGTACCTCTTTAAATATATACACTTTTACATTGCTGAATGTTTATGAAATACTCTTGCATCTCATCTTTTACCCTCCTGGGAAGTTTAAAGCAAAATACAGTCTATCTGACATAGAACTTGAATAATTGTAACTGAAAGGGACATTCTATCGCTTTTTTTTCACTTATTGCTCTCAGGACTGCATGCATAGAATGCTTTTAGGACAGAGAAGCTGTCTTAGCTCTCAGTGCTATGTATGTGCTATACCCTGCTTGTCTGTCTTGTTCCATTGTGTTGTGTCAATGACAGTATGCGTATCACAAAGTGTCACGTAATTTTCTAGCTCTTGTCAGAACTGTACATAAAATGAAAGCAGCGCAGAATATAGGTTTTCATTCTGTCAAGTGAACAAAGACACCTAGAATTTTTTATTGTATTCTAAAGTAATTTAATTTGCTTTTCCTCACACCATCAGAAAGTTTTGGTGTTTGACTCTCAGAAGGAAAAGAAATGGAATGGCAGCTGGAGAGGACAGGAGATTTGCATAGCAGTAAAGCTGCAGGTGTCATGAATGGGAGCCATGAAGTCAAATAAATCCCTACCTGTAATCTAAGCTAGGCAGATCTCTGAGAGCATATGAAACTGTTTTCTCCACCACTACCATCTTCACAGATGAAAGAGTGACTGCAGGTGTAAATGTGTCGCCATTTTATGCCATTTGTTTCATTTCTGGAGTGAAGAATCCATGAGAAAATCCATCTGCTCAAGGGATGAGTTCTGATTTTATTGGGTTCTCCAAAAATACTTCTTCAGCTTGCTCTGGAGGGAATAGTTCTCTACTGAAGTCAAGTCACAACCTAGTAAATCACCATACCAAGTAAAGAAATTCCTTGCAAGTAATAGTTGATTACTAAAACTTTTACTGCTGTCAGTTGGCATCATGCTGCACATCCTGTCCTGTCCTTGCACTGCAGAGGCAGGGAGTTGTGTGGCAAAACCATTGCTGGCCAGGAGCATCTCCACCAACATCGCAGGCTGTGGCTTAAAGCACTAGCAGTGCTCTACGTTGGCAAAGGGTTTCATTCAATTATTATTATGGGACAACATTGAACAATGACAGAGAGATGAGTTTGTAAGTCACTATATGAAGCACAGATTATGAAGCCCCATGTGTTTTGGGCTCTTTATTTGAGAGGTGGTGTGACACAGCAGTTGTGCGTCATTGTTCTCTGAAGTGATTAAGCAAAGACAGATAAGGAAATAAGGAATGTGATATCTCATGCCAATTATGAAAATGGATTTTTTTTATATAACTCCCCTTAATGAAAAAATGAAGGCAATGCCTTCTATTTCCAGGTTTGAATTCTCAAATTTAACTGAATTTTTGTATCAGATTTGGCCAGTTCTTTTTCATTTTGTAGAGCAAAAAGGTCAGTGTAAGCATTTCTTCTTATTTGAAATGTTTTACTCAATGTGTTTTACTCGAACTGAAAGAGGATTTCAGGAGAGAACGGAGAGTGGTTTTTGACTGGTTTGTTTTATGTGGTATGAGCTGAATTTGTGGTTTCCTCAATGGAGAATTCTTATGTAAGCCCAAAATACTCATTATTTTTAGTGAGTGATTTGCAACAGTGAATAAAATACAGTTCTAGTTCCTACCATCTGTTTATATTACTAATATCTGATTTAGTTTTACAACATTTTCCTTTTTATTTCTTTCCACATTACTCAGTGTTTCCCATTCAGACATCAGCTCTCCTTTGTTCCTGCTCCCTCTCTCATTCTTTTATTATGGTGCTATGAAGCTTTTATTTCCCAAAAGCTTAGAAAAAATTGTCGATTGCTCTTGTCATCTTATCTCTCTGTGGCACATGGAGCAGTTATTTTCTACTCTTACAGATTATGGGTTTTTTTGTTTCTTAGACTCATCAGTCATGTGAATCTGGTAGCTCACTGTGACCACCTGATGATACTAAACTGTGTTGTCTAATCAATATATTCTCCCCCAGATCATGTCCCATCTTGCATCTAGAAGCCACATTTCAGTTGCAGTGCTTCTTGAAAAATGAATGTTTCACAAAATGAATATTCAAAGCATCTCCTGTGTTTTGAAAGCTCCTGAGAATTATTTTCTTTGTCTTGGCTCTTTTCTGGTGTTTCACAGAATGGAAAAGGAGGGAGAAATAAAAAGTGGACAAAGTAGGTGAAATAAAGAGCACAAAATCTGTTTTCTTTAAAAGTTAGGCTTTTAATGATTTTTTTTTCCTAGTAAGAAAAGAACAAAGAGCAGAAAAAAAACACATGGAGAGGTGTTTTGTAAAGACAGTTTCTCTGGAGCAGTGTGAGTTTGGGGAAGGAATAAACTATTCTAAACTCACCAATAAACCGCTAAATACTCTCATTTTTGCTGACATGGGTTCATTTGCAGTTGCTGACCTAGAGAGTGACAGCTCCTTATTTCAAGCCTTGAGGCGTTCTCTCGGAATCCTCAGCCAGGCTGGCTTTCTGCCAGGGAGCTCTGGTGGCAGGGTTCTTTCACTGTTTACTGTACCAACCAGGACTAGAGAAGAAGCATAGTTTCATTATTTATAGAAGGAAATCAGAAATGGGGAGGTGGGGTGGAAATAGTCAACAGTGCGGTGTTACCACCCGCAGCTCCCTGCTGGTGATGCTGACAGGGTGTAAAGCTGTTGCCCATCATTTTGCAAGCAAGATCTGTTGTTGCCAACTAGAGAGAAGAAGAAAATTATAGTGACAAATGATAATGTTGTTGACTCCCTGGTAAGAAAGTGGAAGCTTTATTGCTCCACAATCAAACAAACAACTTTCTTTGTATCTAATGAATAGGTTCAGCTCCAAGTCAAACATCATCGCAGATAAACTCTGCTTAATACAAAAGCTCAAAGCAATTAGACTCCCTAAACTCCATCGATTCTTTCTCAGTGACATTTGTTACACAAATTGCAAAAAAAAAAAAAAAAAAAATTACATGCAAAAATCTTGTAATCTATTCCATTAGAATGGTTCATTCTGAAGTGGAAGCTCTGAATAAAATTAATAATGAGAACATTATTTCTGTGATTGCTTTAGGACTGTGGCCTTATTTGACACCAAAGTTCTAATGTAAGGTGGCACTTTTTATCTATTTGTTTCTTTATTTGTTTCTCTATCTTTCTGTTTACTTATTTGCTTGAGACAGAGTCAACTATCAGGAAATTCAAGCTTATAAGAGCTACGTTACTGACTTCAGCAGTGTGTACTAGAAAGCAGGTCCTGAAGACATTTCAGCACAGCGAAGGAAGAAAATGGCAGTTAAAAAATTTTTTATTAGAGAGAGTACACAAGCTACACGGGGAGAAATTGCAGGCTTTGTGGTTTTGTTTGTTTGTTTTGAAAGAGACCAAAATGATTACACTATTCATATTGGATATAATGAAAACCCTTCTACTGGATCACTAAGAGCCTGGGATGAGACTTAATGGCTGTTTCTGTAGGATGATTTCTAACTTTGACCCAGTATCTCATCTGAGACCTATAACCTTCTCCTGGTGTATCCAGCAAAAAGATTTCTATGCACCAATATTTTCCAATTAAAAATGTTAGTCAGAAAGTAAATAACCACAGTTCATTTTTACAGAGTGACCATGAGGACATCACTGCTAATGAAAAGACTCCTGTTCTGGTTTAAGAGCCTTTGAAACGCTTCTAGACAAGTGCTCCTGTTTGTATTCTGATGCTGCTCCCAGGAAACAGGAATTTCTAAAGGTAGGAATCTCATCTCTTATGTAATCTAGGAGGCAAATGTTTATTTGAGTGACAAAGAAGTAAACACAGACTATTTCACCTAGCTTTGCTAAATACACTTCAGGTTTTGGGTTAGTATAAATCAAAGACGTGTCTGATGAGCTATTTTTAAACTGCTTTTCTCAAAGAAATTAATTTCTAGGTCCCAATTCTGTAAGACTAGAAAGATGCATGTGCTTCTACCTATCCCCTAAGGCTAGTGCATAAACCTGTTATTGAAAATGTAGATCAGGTAATCATTCAAGAGCTGCTTATTTGTTCAGGGACCAGAATATGGTACGCTTCCTTGATAAGCACCACTGTCCTTGGAGTAGAAAGTTACATTTGTTTTTTTCCTAACCAGTGTACTGTGATTTTTTTTTTTTCTGAAAAGTAACTTCAAAAGAGGATGTGGTATTGGTGATGGGTATGTTTCTTAACTTTCTCCAACTGAAAAGGGCGTGTATGTCATATCTCCTTTATACTGTCCAATGGAATGGGCTACAGGTTTGAGACCATCTAAGGAATGTGAAGGTGCACAAGTCTGTGGGACTTGATGAGATGCATCCATGGGTCCTCAGGAAACTGGTGGATGATGTAGCTGAGCCACTACCCATTATATGTGAGATGTCCTGGCATTCTGGTGAAGTTCCTGCTGATTGGGAAAGGGGAAACATAATAGCCATTTTTAAAAAGGAAAAAAAGGAAGACCGGGGGAGCTACAGGCCAGTCATACCTCTGTGCATAGCAACATTATGGAGCAGATTGATCCTCCTGGAAACTATGCTGAGGCACATGGAAGTAGTTTGGTGACTGGTGACAACCAGTGTGGCTTCACTGGGGGCAAATTGTGCCTGACAAGTTTGATGGCCTTCTACAATGGGGTTAATGTGTTTGTGGATAAAGGAAGAGCAACTGACATAATCTACCTGCACTCGTGCAAAGCATTTCACACTGTCCTGCACAACATCGTTGTCTCTAAATTGGAGGGACATGGATTTGATGGATGGACCACTCAGTGGATAAGGAATCAGCTGGATGGTCACACTCAAAGAGCTGCGGTCAACAGCTCAATGTCCAAGTAGGGACCAGTGACAAGTGGGGTTCCTCAGAGGTCAGTATTGGGACTGGTGCTGTTTAACATCTTTGTTGGTGACATGGACAGTGGGATCAAGTGCACTCTCAGCAAGTTTGCTGACAACATCAAGCTGTGTGGTGTGGTCAACATCCTGGAGGGAAGGGATGCCATCCAGAGGGACCTTGAGAGGCTTGAGTGGTAGGCCTGTTCAAACACAATGAAGTATAAGGCCAAGTGCAAGGTCCTGCACATGGATTGGGAAAATCCCAAGCACAAATGTAGTCTGGGTGGACAATGGATTGAGAGCAGCCCTGAGGAGAAGGACTTGAGGGTGTTGGTTGATGAGAAGCTCAGCATGAGCTGGCAGTGTGCACTTACAACCTGGAAGGCCAACCATATCCTGGGCTGCATCAAAAGAAGCGCAACCAGCAGGTCAAGGGAGGTGATTCTTCCTCTCTACTCCACTCTCATGAGATTCCACCAGGAGTGCTGCATGCAGCTCTGGGGCCCCCAACATAAGGACATGGATCTGCTGGAGCGGATCCAGACAAGGTTCAGGAAGATAATTAGCGGTCTGGAGCACCTCTCCTATGAAGACAGGCTGAGAAAGTTGAGGTTGTTCAGCCTGAAGGAGAAAAGGCTCCAGGGAGACCTTACATCAGCCTTCCAAGTACCTAAAGGGGACCTACAAGAAAGCTAGAAAGGGACCTTTCGCAAGGGCATGTAGTGATAGGACAAGGGCTTTAAACTGAAAGAGGATAGATTTAGATTAGATATAAGGAAGAAATTCTTTACCATGAGGTTGCTGAGACACTGGAATAGGCTTTCCAGAGAAGTTGTGGCTGCCCCCTCCCTGGAGTGTTCAAGGCCAGGTTAGATGAGGCTTGGAGCAACCTGGTGAAGTGTAACGTGCCCCTGCCCATGACAGAGAGTTGGAACTACATGATCTTTAAGGTCCCTTCCAACACAAACTATTCTATGACCTCATGATTCTTTGGGTCTTGTTTGTTGTTTTATTGATTAAATAAATGCTGCAGTAAAGCATATCTTTTCTAAGGAGAGTAAACGTTACAGAACACCTCAATAGCAGGTTTCGCCTTTGCTTTGCAACTAGTGCTGCAGCTGCCTCAGGTTACAGTAGCAGCAGAATATCTCTTCCTTTTTTCTCCCAGTGAACATTTGGAAATATGGGTTTCAAGCTTTCTCATCTTTTGATTTAATGAACCAGGAAGATATGTTTCTCTCTTGGTTTTGCTTTACTGAAGGTGTGCTAGTTTTATATTTTCAATGCTGCATTCACACCCCTTGCATCGCTCATGGAACCTGTGCTGTAACTTGGTCACCAGCAAATCTCGGAACTTCAGTTATTCACTTTGCACAAGTATTTAAAAGAGCAAATAAAATATAACCCAAATTCCAGAAAAATTTGGAAGATCCTGCTTTCTTGCAGCATGTCATGGTGGTTGAAACTTTCTGTCTACTCACAGAAACATTCATGAGTCTGAATGGGAGGAACTCCCCCTTGTTTGTGTGTTTGATGGTCCAGGCTCTTGCCTCCTTGTATCCACTGCCTCATCCAGGAGACTTCAAGGGGAATATCTTATTAATGAGAACTCCATTGGCTTCTGTTTCTTCTGCATCCTTGCTGCAGCAGAAGATTATTGATCTGTACTGTCCAGTGCAATAGCCTGAGCATTCCAGTTCCTACTCTTGTGGAGTTCTGGAGCTGCTGAGATGGCTCAGCTCAGATGGGCCATGTCCTTTCACACCACTAAATAAAGTGGCAACGCCCAACTTCTGTGGGCTGTCCCTTTGCCAAAGTGTGTATTTCTAAGACCTTTCTGAGGAAATCTTCCCTAATCATTATGCTACAACCTGTCTATGTCTGGTAGTGGCAGTGGTAGCCTGGACCTACAACATATAGCACTACAGCATTCAGTCAGCTCTTTCACATGATCTGAGAAAGACTCAGTAATCAACAACTGTGTGTATATACCAACTTTTTCACTACTTCTAGCACCAAGAGACCTATATTAATGCTATTATCAAAGCATGCACTTTCCCCAGAGGCTGCTTAGAGGAAATATTAAAGTTTCAACATTGTGATTAGTAGAAGGTTTGGGTCTATTATTTTACTGCTTTTCCCATCCATGACTGTAATGATTGTTTTTTCATCAATATGTTTTCAGTGTAAATGAATAATTATGTTTCATGCCTCAGGCATTTAATTTCTCATTACCACATTAAATACTAAAGACTGTTTTCCTGCCTCAGATCCACAACATCTGTCAGCACTTGTCTAAAAAATTTTGTCTGCTTTGGAAGTCAGTGTGGTATCAGACTGAGTCACCATGAAGCTAAAATTTAGAATGGGGCTCCAGCATTCCTGATAACACTCACAAAATGGAAGAAGCTCTTGTGTTTTAGGTTTTTTTCCCCCAGAGAGCCCTAAAGGTAGCATATATGGGGTTTATGAGAGAAGTCTATACAGAATTCCTACTGCAATGAAAAGAGGACATCATTAAGAGTATATAAATAACAGTATAAGCAATGTTTAAGGATCACATCCTTACTCAATATGAATCACTTCAGCTTTATTGATATCAATGAAACTTTGCTCATTTATCTCAATGAAGAATTTGGTTCAAATGGTATATTAGAGTTAGTAAATGCCTTCCACTTCTGTAAGATGAGTGGACTCTTCAGGACAGAAAGTCAGCTTTCAAGGAGCTGAAGTCTAATTGTACAATTCATTTAATCTAGTATGCTGCTTTAATCACCTACTGTGTGAAGGTAGGATACAGAAAAGGGCATATGTCCCTGAAAATTATATTATTCTAATAACCTGTGGTAGTTACCTAATGATTCTTTTGTACAAAAGGGAAGTGGAAGATTTGATATCTGAGTATCTGAATAGGGGACAGGAGAGCTCTGATTTTGGTCACAGGATAAATTGATCTGTCTGCATGCTGGTTAACAATTACAACTTTTCACTCTCTTCCTGGTGTGCTATATTCTTTAGACTTTCATGTATTAGTTGGCTGGGTAATCAGTATCATTTAGAGAGAAAAAACACCTCCTAAATGATGATTTTCAGGACAGTCCCCTAGTGTACATAAAGTAGAAATCCAAGGAATCAAGCCACGTCTCATTCTGTGATTTCTACTTGATCTTCCCCTTTTTCACGTCTTTGACAATGTATTGTCACTTCTATGTCAGTCCTTCCTCAGCTGGTGTTGTGCGTCTGTTTTGTAAAAGCCTCCGTTTCAAAGGCTGTCAAATTTCCTTATGGTCTCGTATTCATGCAGCCAGCATGTCACTGGAATGAACGAGAAAGTCTGCAAAATAAGAGAGAAACACAGAGAAACTCTGTATCTGATACTTTTGTGGGTATTATTTTCTTTCAAGAGATGAAATGAAATTAGTTTAGTTCATTTCTGGAACAGCAGATGCCAGCTATTTGTGTGACCATCAATCCCTCAGCAGAGATCATTAACGAAATCTTCCCTATGCTTTGTATATTCTTAGTGTAAGACAATGACTCTGTGGGCATGAGTCATTATTTCACAGATGCTAATGTGAGAATTTTTCTTCTCATAGATTTCTACAGTTACTATTTTCTATAAAATAAAATTTGAATCCAATAACTTACTGTTAATAAAAAAATTAGGCTGTTTGTTAAGATAAAGGATATGTGAATTGAATCAGTTCTATGTGTTTCTCAGCTCCATTTTAATGAAATAGGAACACTTAGCACCTTAGATTCTCGTCGTGAATTGCATACGTGAGCTGCTTTGGCTGTCCTCTGCCTCTGAAAATGGAAGAGCAGGCCCTTGAGGTTCTGTATAAAGAGCAAATTCTAGCTAAGAGACAGGTAGAAAGTTTCAGGAAAAGGTGAAAAAAAGACCCAGAAGACATAACTGGTGATTCTCCTTGTTTAAGCCCATAGCAACTATGGAGTTGCTCTGAGTATGTAGTGTTAAAAGCATGATCCAATGACATGCTTCTCTCCCATGGTTCTGCTGAATTTTAAAGGATGCCAGAATTTATATTTGATCATTATTAAGGAAGAAGAGGTTCTTGTAAAAATAAGATACTCTGTCCTTAGGAGGTTAAAATAAAGTTGAAAACCTCATCATGCCTACACTTAGTGAAAAATTAGTTTGGAATGTAATTTAGCCTGATAACTACTATAAATGGTAAAAATTGGCAAATTGTGGGTAGCTTTCCCCTGTGCCTCTTCAGCTGCTAATACGAACACATCCTATTATCCTTTAAATTCCCCTGAAAAATGTGCTGATAAAGCGTGGTGCCTCGTTTCCTCCATGTAGGCATTTGTTGCCTTGTAGATTGAAAAATCCCTTATTGCTGCCTATCTTAATATTGGAGATTGCATGGCTAGGTTGGCATGTATCGGTCACAACAAGTGATTTCCAATCATGGATAGCAACCAGCAAAGCCTTCTGGCACATAGCAAAATGTTCTGAAGTGCAGCTGAACCTGTTGATCTTAAAAGGTTTTTGAATATGAGTGAACCAAAATATTTACCAACACCTAGTTACTATTAATTTAGCTGCACTATAAACATGGCTGTTATGAAAACTGCAACTGTTTAGGGATGACAATATAAATTCTAAAGCAAATATAGCACTTTTTTTCTGCATTGAATATGCTTTTCAAAAAAATAAAATGCCTTGGGAGGTACTCCAATGCCAAAACTAAGGTTCCCAAGTAACTTGAGGGAGAAGAAGGTTATTTTAGCTTAGCTGTTGCAAATTCCCTTTAGAAAAAATTTGGGGACTGCTCTATAGCTTAAAATGAAGAATGTGTTCTTGCCTGAGCTGGGATTTTGATAGTGCATAGGAGTGTGTCTTCTACAAATCAAGTTACACAATCCTGATATATAGAGAAGTCTAATTTTATAGTGCCCTTGATCCTACTTTGCTAGTGTCAACTGCATCTTTACTATTGATTTATTTAGTCTGGGTTTATCATATGATGCTCTTCTACATGAATTGCTTTTCTAAATCTCTCTAGCAGGGGTTTTTAATGGCAGGAAGAAGAGTCTAAGTCAGGAATGGTAACTAAATTGTGACTTCTTAAGCTTCTGGAAAGCAAAAGCAAACATGGGCTCCTCTGATGCAATTTTAAACCTCGTACTAAATTGAGAAAACTCTACCTCTGTTAGCAGACACTTATACACTGAGCACTACCAGATGGATATTTGCGTGCCAGGACCTGGCTGGCGACTTGTCATCAGTTCTAGTTACAGAGTGAAACCTTTAGGTCGGCAGGAGCAGAGGGGTCTCCCGACCCCTTCCAGAGTGGTCCAAGCATCTGGACAGTCTTTCTCAGAAAAGTCATTAGCACCACACCTAGACTAAGTAAATTAACCACAACTAATTTCATACAGCTCCTTCCCTACCTGAAATAAATGAATTTAGGGACTTAAGAGCTATGTAATTAGTGACCTTCTCAATTCTTTGGATTATGAAGGCTGCAGAGAGTTAAGGAAGTTTGTCCTTTGAAATTCTGAAACAGCTAGTTATTCACTTCTGGACTAAAGCTAGGACTGAAAACCAACCAAGAGACCTGGTCTTTCTGGTTAGGATCAAAGATCAGTAAGTTTGAGAGTCTCAGAAAAGTTAATCAAACAAACAGACTGCAACCTTTTTTGATCCTATTTGATCAGGTGTGAGGAAAAAGATGAGTTTTGTTTCCTCTAAATATTAGTAGCAGTGAGCTGCTTGTTAGAGTGTCGAGAAAAATGTTGAACTTGAAGCTGGGAAAAGAGGTATTTTCAGAAGCAAGACTGGACCTTCATGTATGTAAATATTCCTACTATAAACAAGATTTTTAAGGGTAGTAGTATTCATTCATCTAGGAGTATTGCTAAGGGAGTTAGTATCCAGTGACAACAACCAGTAGACCTGGCACGTGAAATGCTAGGCACACATAATGAATTCACTGGAGAACAATCTTCACAGATTAATAGCCATAAAACGAATGGCTCTGGCTAGTAAATAAATACAAAGATGTTATGTTCCTCATGAACAGATAAAAGCTGAAACTGTTTAAAAATACTCACTGTGGACTATTAGCTTTAGTTCTCCATGGAAATAAATGTCCTCATGAAGTTTGCACACTGATATGGTTTAGATAGAGCAGCTGAAAAAAAAATTTACTAGAAACATAGGCAAACCGTAAACTTTTCTGAAACTTGCCTGTCCTTCTGTACTAGTTGTTTTGCTTCAGTTACGGTCGTGCATCTTAATTGATTCCAGTCCTTTCATATGGTACAAGCAGGTGGCATTGGCTGGAAGCAAAACACCTTCTTGCATGAGCTGGGGACATTCTTCCAGCCCTTTGGATTACCAGAAAATTAGGTGTTCATATCTACACCATGGCACTTCTCTGCAATTCCATTTTCACCTTCTAATACAGAGATGCCTCCACTTGCAGAGACATGTCGCCTAAGGGGTAATTTCGAAGGAGAGACACTGTAACACCACTCCATGTAATTTCTATAGAGCTACTGGAGACAAGGGGAAAAGGTACATGTCTGAAGTAGTTCTGCTCCACTCTCTGGATTTCTAGTGTACCTCTTTCCCAACCTAAAAACCTTTCGAAGTGACACTCTGAAGCAGAACAATCTCTCTTCTACTTTGCAAAGATAAGGTGAAAAATCTCATGATGTGTAAAACTTGGGATATTGGGAAGACCTCAGAACAACTGCCAAAAATCCTGAGTGTTATATGTTTGCATTAGTTTTGTTACCTTTGTTTGTATTGTGGCCGTATGGGAATGTGCCAATGAAAGGTTGTTGTGATAGGACAATAATGCACATGAAATAAAACCCTTCTCTGTTTATAGCCCAAGTAGTAATTAGTTTTGATGACTCTCTTATAGTGAGTAATGCTCCTGCATTGAGTTTATTTATAGTAGTGTGTTGGTGATAGACTCGTTCCCAATAAGGTATAGCTGATTTAGGACTTTACAAATAAATACAAACAAGGACTGGAAAAACATATTTGCGGTCCAGCTATTTTGGGGAATTTAGTATTGAATGGAGCTTCTGGTATACTTAGTCCAGTTTACTTGTTCTCACAAACGTGACACACAATAATACATTCTCTGCTATAAAAACATAAATTACATCTTCAGCTCACAGTCTTTCTCAGTGTCTCTTGGGACAGAGTTTTGGAGACATACTTTTCTTCTGTTATAGAGCTCTCCTAGTTTCTTGGCTATATTTATTTATATTTTGATTCTGTAGCTTAAATTGTTTTCTACCTGCATGATACTTATATGAGGGCATTGGATAATGAACTCTAGGCAGCAATGATATTCCTGTTCTTGGCTTCTCTGTTTGAGATTCAAAACAATGTGCCCTGCTGTGGTAGGGTTGCCCAGCCTCTGTTCATCTTAAGAGTCTTTGTGCGCTTTCCTGCTTGAGTTAGTTGTTCATCACCCTGGATAATCAGGGCTATATGCAGGATTCAACATGAGTTTTTCTGAGTGCCTTTTGTAATGGTATCTTGTACGAGGCTTCCCTGGAAATGACTTGTCATATGTTGCCTTTTTAAGGTATTCCGGAACTGAAAAGACACAAAATTATTCTAGGCAAGAGAAGACACTTTAACCAGTGTACATTATGGCCATTCCTTTCTGTTTGTCATATGGTTCTAATGCTAAAGCTTGAATAAGAATAACAGGTGCTGTATTTTTTGCCCATATGACCTAAAGAATGGTTCACTGCAGATAAAAACCTGAAGAACTTTTTGACAGTCTGAGACTATAATAAACATAATTAATACCAACTGTTAAATTTTTGCTGACTCACGCCTTAGGCGTGAAACCATTAATTCCCCTGCTTTGATTGTGTAACATAGCAGATCATATTTAACCCACATTAATAATAAATATTTTTAAGCACTTACGTAGCTACATCAGAAGCTGATATTTCTTCTTTATGTGAGATGTAAAGCACGAAGGAATGGTTTATATTTATAAATGCCAGGCCAGAAATTGCTTTGTTCAGTAGCTGAAATGGGATCCTATATGCATTTATAGGTTTTATGTGCCTGCTTATGCCACTACTGTGATCTACACTGGAAATCCTTCTGCTTTCCTGGCTGAATGCAGTCTGAGCTTGCTGGTGCGGTTCAGGTTTGAAATATGCAGCCCACTGAGCTGTCCTTACCCTTTCAACCCTGCCTCCTTGTAGTGTGGTTACAGCACATCTGGAAGCAACTGGGCATGAAAACAAGCATTTCTTTATAGCTATTCTCTTTACTGCCCCTTTGCTGGTCTTTTGTCTTCTTTTTGCAAACTGCTCCTTTGCGCTCTAGTCTGCAGGAGTTGGATGGTACATTAAATAACTTTCTTTGGTGTTTAGTTACACGTTTTCCTCTCAAACTGCTTCAGACTGCCAGCGTAACACTGGGAAGCTCCAGGCTGCCAGGCATCGCATCGTCCCTTGAGCCAAGAGCGTGCTGCCAATATGCAGCTCGTTGGCCAGAGGGTTACTCAGATTCCCAGTAGTACCCACAATATGCTTCAAGGAAGCACAGGGCTGGCATCGGTAACAGGAACATATATCACAGTAGAAACATACGTCACACGCCTGGGATGTCATGCCAGAAGTGAAACAATTATACTTTGAGGCAAAGGATACTAACCACAAGTACAGCAGAGTCCTTGTTTTCATATTTCTGCTGTCTGGAGGCTGAAAAAGTACGTGCTAGTGTCCCAAGAGCTGAACTCACTGATTCCTCTGCATGACATGGAAGACGAGGCCCCAAGGAGTGAGATTTCCCCTGGGATAAAGGAGGCGGGTTACAAGCATTTGTCCCAAAACCAGGGTTCTTTACCTGGTGTGCATGCAAATGAGCCAAGTTTAGCACACAGAGATGAGATATTGTTTATTACAGAGCTGTGCAAGTCTGGATGCTGGAGTAAAAAGCCAGCATGCCAGCAAGAGAAGTAAAAGGCATTATACACAAAATATTATCACTAGATTCACACCCTAAAGAGCCAATTTGTTACACATTTGCATACTGTATTACATAATGCTCTTAGTGTATAATGAGCAACATTCAGCTAAAAGACACTTTATCCAACAGTCTTGAGATATGTGTTAAAGCAACACTCAACTAATTGTGCAGGTTTCAAAATGTCTGAAGTTGCAAGGTTGGTAGTGTTTGTAGTTCATGATTCGGTATTTCGCAAATCACTCTTTGTTATATGAGCAGACTGACCTAAAACTGAAAGGATTTGAATATCTTTATGTTAGCAGTTTCAGACAGGATTCATCCTTTTAATTGATGACAACAAAGCAGGCTGTCCCACCAGGCATCCTGGGAAGAATTGTCCAAGACTCCCTCACAAGGAGATTCTCAGACACCCATAAGAGTGGGAATGGAGGAGCAGGAGTTTCAACACAGCATGCCATCCACACCGTATTGGTTATTACTTTGACAGACACCTCTGTCTAAAGGCAAGATGGAAAATGAACTCCACAGGTATTTCATAATTCTCTGAGGTGTGTTGGGCTGCCCAAGGATTTTTGCAGCATTTCCCTTTCCTTCCTGCATCCTCCCTCCAGGACCCCTTCTGATTTCTGTCTTTCTTCTTTCATTCCCCCTGTGGTGTCCTTTGTCGGTTGCCCACACTGAAGCACATTAAAAAACTGAGATCAGCAATGGAAGCTCTGTTTATAAATGTTATCCTGCCACCACTTTTTCAGGGAGAAGAAATGTCATATTTACTTTAGCCTTTCAAGAAAGTTTTAATAAAATAAAGCTTTCAGCAGTGATCTTATTCTGATATGTTCCACCGTTTGTCTTGTGAGCTGACACCCGCAGTTCCAAGACAGCTGAGTTCACAAACGAAAAAGGAAGAATAAAAAGTGATGTGGCGTGATGGTTGTGGCCCAACAATGCAGAAATGAATTGGGAGAAAATAATTTCTTACTTTTCTTTCCAGGAAGAAGGATAATGAGCAGGATATCTTTGCAGGCATTTAGGGATCTGAAAGGTGGCCATTCCACCTTGGAGCTTAAGCAGTTCTGAGTCACCAAGGGAGGGAAAAGAGCAGGAATACATGCCACTGCTGCGAAAATACTGAAGGGGAGTATTGAGCTAAAAGTGCTTCCTGGTGATGCAAGAGAAACAGAAGAGGATGTAGGACAGGTTACTGCAGCAAGAGCTGAGAAGATCACCCAGGGATGCTGTGTGGGTTCTGCATGGACCCCTGTAATAGACCTCATGTTGAGTCCAGCACCTCTGCAGACCCTTGTGTACAGTGAGCCACCTGAGAAGACAATGTCCTTCTGGCAACATAAGCTGCTCTGCTAATGTTTGGTCAGACAGATGGAGCAGCTTAAGCCCTTTGCTCCACCATCCTCTGCAGAGCACTTCTGGGATGCGCAGGCTGTCTGGGAGCTGAAATGATGAGTGTTTCTCAGGAGACAGACTGCTTAAAAGCTTGCAAGAGAGAAACAGCTCTTGTGCGCTGGCTCCTGTGCACTCTCACGATGCCTAAGCTCCCAAAAAGAAGTTGGAAGGGGCAGAGATCCTGTATTCATCTGCAAGTACTTTGAAATTGCTTGCAGACCTTGGGAATTGTTTGATTGTGTCTAATTTGCATTTTAATTTTATTTATTGCACTTTCTGTGACGCAGGACCATTCTTTGGCTGTCCAATACAGATAAGCAGCCAGCTCAGCTCACTGCACATTCATTTTTCTTCCCTGAACATGACTGTGAGTTTAACAAATTTTTGTTTGGCATTTACTGTTCTTCTCATTGTGCCCATGTTTAGCATATATTGTTACTTGTAATGAAATATATTACCACTAGTGTGCCAAAAGGTTTTATTAAAATATCAGGAAACTGTAAGCAGTCTATGTAAGTCAGTTAGATGGCACTCCAAGAACATAAGCTAGCAGTCACTGAAGTTTCCAGTGAGATTTTGTATGAAAGGGAGATCAGCCTGCACCAATGTCATCCATAGCAGTATTCAGGCACAATAATCCTTACAAAGACCAGTGGCTCCTTCATCACAGGATGACAAACTTAACCCCCCACACATAATACCACAACCAATTTAAAGCACTATAACCTATTAGTACAATGTGCTCCACAATAAAGGAGAACCTATACGGGAAAAAAAAAAAACCAAACCAAAACTAAACACTTGCATTTGAGAGAAATCATGCATCAAATCACCACAGGAGACATTCTGAATTTTCATTTGCAGTATTGAACCTGGTTTTGTTTTGCTGATAGGGAGGACATTAAGATGGATGTTTTTATAATTTACACAAATTAGAAGGACATCCACAGGAGTCCAGAATTCAGCTCATTTATCTGTGTTTAGTATTTTTCTCAGGCTTCATATAGATCATACAGAGTACAGCAGCACATCTCCATAAATGGGATGTTTGTAATAATTACATTAGGTCTGAAAGGTGGTTCTAGCTTGTCTCCAGAATAAATGCTGAAATTGCTAGAATTAATTAACTAAATAAATGACCTGTAGGGCTTCATAGCATACATACTCTTTAAGTAATGTTGGAAATAATCGAAAGCTTTCACCTATAATGTGTTCTTAACTACATAGCTGGAAAAAAATGCTCACCACGTGATGTCCTCAGGGCCCCAACTTTATGAAATTTCCCAGTACTTCTCAAATTGGTATATTAATGATGTCTCTAGTATATACCCCAGGACCAGCACAGTCAAGGAGGTTTGCCCTTGATGCTTATCAGCTTTGCTGGAAACAATCTTTGTGCTTTCCTAAGCCATCAGTTGCTCGGAGCAGCCAGGACACTTCATTCTTTCAAGGCCAGCTGCTGTTTTCATACAGGTTTCTACATTTCATATGCCACATCTGGCAGGTAAGTATCTTTCATAATGTCATCACAGCCTTGCAGCACCAGTAACCCATCATTTGGTAGATGGAAATGAGACAGACAGCTGTAGTGGTGTGAACTTCCTCTGTTAAGAAGCAGAGGACAAGCTGTGTTTCTATGAAGGTCCGGTTCCTCCTGAAGTAGCTGGAGTCATCTCAGGTCTAACAAATTATTTGATCCTGTGCATTCTCTTGTTTCAGAAGTGATGAACACCAGCCAATAATAAAAGGGCTGAAACTTTCTGCTAAATCTGTCTTTAAAATGTTTGAATAAGAAAAAAGACCATAGACAAGGCCAGGAGCACTGATATGGAGCCCTACAAATCTTCTGCTTTCCAGATGGAAAGGTTTGTTGACCTGAAAGCAGATAGTTTTATTTGAGAAAAAATGAAGAATATTCACTATATGTGACTGCATCAGACCTACTTTTGAAAAAGTTGTTTATTTCACGTATATCTCTGTTGCATCTTATTCCCGAGCTAGGGGAACACTATGCACTCATACAGCAGCCAATTCCTATTCTCTTCTTTCTTCCAGCTACATGAAATGCAGAACAAGGGATTTAAGCAGGATGAGTTGCCAGCATCTGGATGATCAATCCAGCATCTGCCATGGAGATTATGTGATTTATTTTGTTTGTACTTCATTTCTGTTATCCAATTTAAATACCACTTTTTTTTTTCTTTTCTCTTCTTCTAAATGCCCTATGCTCGACCTAACCTCCATCTGGTTTAGGATGATAAAAAGCCAGATTACACTGGTTAGTTGTTTAGGAGATTAAAGCAAACCAAATCAATCAATAAATCAAGGGTTTCAGTCCCTTGCTGAATTTCTTTTTCATGAAAGGATGCTCTACTTTGTTTTTCCAGAAGCATCTTCTTTGTCTACAGTAGGTCTTGTCTCCTAGGGCTTCTCATACTTCAAGGCCTAGATTTTGGCTTTACCTAGTAGCACCCTGTAAGATTCCTTTTTTTTTTTTTTTCTCTTGGTATCTTAAATATCTGAGTATTTTGAAGTGATGTTTTGCTTGCTAAAATCTTTGACGTATTTTTTTACTCAACGAGGTTAGAATATGGAGGCTTTTTGAGAAGTTCTTTTGATAGTAGCCTAAGCTAGAGATTTTTAAATTGAGGTGGTTCATAAAACACGGACTATGCATTTCACAAACTGTTCATTTTCTCCTATTTTAACTTGAACGTGAGATTAGGAAGCAAAGGAGATGTATCTAGAATAAGAATTTACAAGTAGTATTGCTTTCATCATAGTCTAAACACTCTTATAATGCAGTTGCCCATTCATGCATTTTTTTTTCTCTGCAAGAAATGATTCTTTGGATTGTGTCTCTGATACCTTTGTGACGTTTGTCTTTGATCTTCTATCTACAAATCCTGTTTTCACATAAGTAACTTTCTAATCTTATTTTGAGTCTTCCTTAAGAGTTGCCTCCCTTAACATCCTGGGACAGTGATTTCCATATAGATTATAGATAGCTTTCTAATGCATTTGTTGAAGAATGAGAAAAATATGCATTTACGAACTTTTAGTGGACTTCGCTATATGATACCAAAGAGGTTTTAGAGTTCAAAAGGTAAGAACACTGTATGATTGAACAATACAATCTCTTTATACAGGCTGTTAACCTTCACATACAGTGTTTTTCAACTTGCTCCCTCTCCAGGACTGTATCAGCAATCTTTATTTTGCTTTTAACTGTAATTCATTATTCTTGCACCATTCCCTATGAAGACAGATGTTAAGTGGTGACAATTCTGCTGCTGGCAGCAAAGCAGCCACTCAAGTTGTCTATTTTTTTTCTGTT
This sequence comes from Nesoenas mayeri, assembly GCF_963082525.1. Taxonomy (NCBI): domain Eukaryota; kingdom Metazoa; phylum Chordata; class Aves; order Columbiformes; family Columbidae; genus Nesoenas; species Nesoenas mayeri. The sequence goes on from NC_137541.1 coordinate 73,779,014, forward strand.
GCAGAGATTTCACTCCATCACATGTAGCTGTTTAGTCCTAATTATTCTGCCCTCCAATTGACTTCATCTTGTTCAGGAACGTAGCTCTCTACTTCCTGAACTACAAATTAATAAGCCTATCTAAAGTGAGTATAGTTTTAGATATTTATTTTACTTTCTTTTTTTCTTGAGTTTCCAGTAACATTAGTGTTTTCTACTGCACAAGTCTTGTGTTATGAATTTTACTTTATGAAACCCTAGGCAGTTTGCTTTGGCCATTACTATGTATGCTGCAGTTTGCTTAGTTAAAATTCATATACAGTTTCACATGACTTCTGGGCTCGGTTTAATCTCATCAAATAGAAAATGCTATATTTTGCTAAGTATAATACTGTTGGTAAACAATAGTATTGGCTATTCTATCTGTTTGGGTTGATCAGAAGCATATTTAATATAAATTGTTTTAAATTTCTCAAATAATTTTCTCTGCAAATGAGGAAATCTAGATTTTCTGTAAAATCAAAAGCTAATCTTGTGCAACTGAAAGGATTTTGATGAGGCATGATATACCTCCCTTTCTTTCACAGTTACAGAACCTGGTATCTCTACCCATTTTCTGCTTCCCTCTCTTCCTTATAATTTATATTCAATATGCTGCTTTGATCTGCCTGATGGTTTCTCCAAATGCATTGTAAGATATCTTGTGTGCTTAGAATATATACATACATATAATGTACAAATCATTTCCTTTCACTGCTCTGTTTGGCATTAAACCAGTTTGTAATATCTTAGGTGCAGAGCTGTCTCTTCTGTGTCCATACACCACCAAACACACTGTAAGCATGCAAACAATAAGCCAACACACATGCAAAGACCCTTCCTGTTAATGCTAAATAAAATTTTCATTGTTAAACAATCAGATGCCGGGAAATGTGAAACTTATGACTGAACTAATAACCTCACTTATGCCTTCTCTGGAACAGTGAAGTCAAAAGCCCTCTACTTTAGCAAGTTCTTCATCTGAGGTAGTTTCATTTTTTCAGATATAGTTTTCAAAAAATAGTAATTTAATAAGCCTTTGATCCACAAAATCCTTATGTAACATTTGCAGTGGGCCCTAGCTAACATTGGCATAGGTAGGGTAATCTGCAGCAGTCTGACCTATGCAATAATGAATATATCTGTGTTACAAACCTTATTGCTGGGTTTTCATGGGGCCAAGAGCATGGAGTTTTTGCATAGCATTTTCATTTTTGAGAATAAATTTGCTTTTATAACATTATTTGTCTGAGCATGCAAGATGCCTCTTGTCACCATCACAAGTAAAACACGCTCCTAAAGGCTGAACAGGTGAAAGTAAGCCGAGACAAATAACATCCTGACTAAGGTTTTGCACCACTCTCATTTCCTGGGAATTTTAAGCAGTGAAAAAACCTTCAGCTGCAACACACTGCAATGTGTTACCATGCTAGTGTCCTGGACTTCAAACTTCATCTGTTAGGGGTCTCCTGCTGCAAGATCTTCCTTTTCAGAGTAATACCTACCTAACGCAGAACAGTCCCACTGTTTTTAGTGGGATGTTTTTCATCAATAAAAGTTTTTAGAAAGGCATGATTGTTCTTGTCACAGTCATGGTTGTATTATTCCAGACTTTTATAAAGGATGCCCATCACAGCAGGGCATATTTACACTTTATATGTTTAGACTGTAAGGTGCCAAAAAAAGCAAACACACAGTGAGCCTTAATAATGCAAATATGTTCAGCAAATGGAGTTTGGTGGGATGAAAATCATTCTTGAACCAAATCCATTCCCAGCAGTAGCTCTTTGCCTCATCGCTTGTCACAGGCGCTCCCAGTGGTAATGGGTTGGAACATTTTCACTACAAATGATGCAAGTCTGAAGTTCATATGGTGGGTTAACAGTGCAGGGTGATGACTTCTGGCAGTTTCTTGCTGTGCTTCTCCAAGTGCAGTGGATTTGAACTGTGATAAATGCTGGTAAACCCTCGACAGCTGTCAGGTATGTTGACAGTGGGAAATTGGGAAGGAGGGACTGTATACGTTATGTGCTGAAAATGAATTGTTCACATGGCGATTTGCTCTGAGTATAATTAAAACCAAGCCCAAAACAGCAGCTCTGTTTTGCTTAACTCTCATTTAGCTTCATACTGTCAAACAGCCTCCACTCCCTGCATCCAAAGCCCCTCTGGTTATGCCAAAATGATTTGCCATTCACATTTGATTTGGCAGGGTGTCAGTTATTCTTTTTTTTCTTACATTTTTATCACATTGCCGCCAAGCCTTGTGCACCTCTGGATGAGATTTATGCAAATTATTAGCTAGACTATTTTGTACATTTGCTAGTAATTTACATACAACTGTCCAATTTAGCCTAATACGTGCATATTAAGCACTGGGAAAAGCCTTTAAGTGATGGGCAAGATGTCTATTGAAGAGTCTACTCACAGTGACATTTTTCCAAGCTCTCACTTTCTTTCAAAGTGGGAAGCAGTAAAAATTGCCTTTCTCCTGAGGAAAGGCTATGCAAATGGTAAGCACGGGGGAAGCGCAGGAGTGTTTTCAGCAGTGGGCAAGAGAAGGGAATGTTGGAATCACAGAATCACATAATGTCAGGGATTGGAAGGGACCTCAAAAGATCATGTAGTCCAATCCCCCTGCCGGAGCAGGAACACCTACATGAGGCTACACAGGAAGGTGTCCAGGCGGGTTTTGAACGTCTCCAGAGAAGGAGACTCCACAACTCCCCTGAGCAGCCTGTTCCAGTGCTCTGGCACCCTCACTGAGAAGAAGTTTCTTCTCAAATTTAAGTGGAACCTCTTGTGTTCCAGTTTGTACTGACTGCCCCTTGTCCTACATTGGTTGTCACCAGGAAGAGCCTGGCTCCATCCTTGTGATATTCACCCTTTTCATATTTATAAACATTAATGAGGTCACTCCTCAGTCTCCTCTTCTCCAGACTAAAGAGACCCAGCTCCCTCAGCCTTTCTTCATAAGGGAGATGCTCCACTCCCTTAATCACTTTTGTGTCTCTGCGCTGGACCCTCTCCAGCAGTTCCCTGTTCTTCTTGAACTGAGGAGCCCAGAACCGCACACAATATTCCAGGTGTGGTCTCACCAGGGCAGAGTAGAGGGGAAGGAGAACCTCTCTCCACCTACTAACCACCCCCCTTCTAATACACCCCAGGGTGCCATTGGCCTTCCTGGCCACAAGGTCACTCATGGTTTTCCTGCTGTCCACCAGGACCCCCAAGTCCCTTTCCCCTACACTGCTCTCCAACAGGTCATTCCGCAACTTATACTGGAACCTGGGGTTGTTCCTACCCAGATGCAGGACTCTACACTTGCCCTTGTTATATTTCATTAAATTTTTCCCCACCCAACTCTCCAGCCTGTCCAGATCTCGCTGGATGGCAGCACAGCCTTTTGGCGTGTCAGCCACTCCTCCCAGCTCAGTGTCATCATATGTGCTTGTTGCTCCGATCTAGCTCATCTCCCTTTTGCTTTTTAATTCAGGTAGGCATGTGCAAGGTAACACTTGGACTCTCCTTCTCTTTCTCTCCTTCACCCTTACCTCTGTCTACCTGTTTCTATCTCTCACATACAGGAAGGTGCACAGTGAAATGTTGATATTTAACTTTAAAGTAATGTAAGTAGCATCCTTTTGATGTGGTTGTCAATGAAGGAAAATACCTCCTTAAAAATAAAATTAAATTGTACTGTTTGGGTCCAAACATAATGTGAAAGTCAGTAGAATAATGAATTATGTTTTAGGAAAAAGATTTTCCTCTTACAATATGCCAAAGACTGAATTTGATGTAATAGTAAGAATAATAAAAATAATGTCAAAATTTAGGATTTTGATTATTTTTTAAAAAATGCTGGTTTTAATCAGATGAAAACAACAACAACAACAACAAACAACCTATTTATTTTTTTGCAAGCTGCTTTCATCACCTTAGAAATTCTTTGGTTTTGTTCAGTTCCAGCAACCCAAGTAAGTCCATACCATGTTATTTTGTTTAATGGTGATGGGGTTAGATAAACGAGTGAAAAATGATCATCTTCTGTTGCTTTGCTGTGCTCTTGCGTGTGCCAGTGATACAACTGGTGGAAGTGTTTGCTAGAACCAAGTTATTTGTTTTTAAGGAAAAAGGATTATTTACTTAGGTCTTCTTTTTATTATTTTCTTTAAGATACCTGTAGAGAGCACTAGGAAAGTTCTTTGTGTGTACACATAGGTATGCATATAGAAAAAACACCTACAAAGAAAATAAATGTGTAACTAATAAATGTGTATCTAATTGGAGTTTCTAAATTCATCAAGAAAAACAACACTAAACTTTCCAAATGCTTGAAGTAAATTGAATATAATTTTGCTGCCCCCTAATTACTTAGGTCTTAGTTTTCAGCCTACAAATATTCATAGCTACCTTCAGGAAAGTGAACATTTCAAAAAAACAGTTTTGGCTAATAATTTGTTGTCACTATTTGCATAAGTAATTTGATGAGTTAAGTAGTTAAAGTGGTGAGAGTGGGAATGTACATTTTCCATTAAACATTTTAGGTAGTTATGATTCAGGACATTTTTTCTTAAGCATAATAATAACATAGACAGTCATCATCCTGAATAAGCATCATAATAGTTAATTAATGTGTAAAAACACCTCCCATGAAAATATGAAGAATAATTTGCTTTGGAAGATATGTAATCTGAAGTAAATCTACACAAATGATAGCTCTCTGTGAAACTTGTTTGTCTGCAGTGCTGAAATACTGTGTGGGTATAAACATACTGGTTTTGTTGGGATTTTTGTTGACATTTTTATTAATACAGCTGTAGGAGTTTTACCCTACTACATTTAATACTGGGAAAATCTTTAGAGATAGGCATTGTCCTGCTAAAAAAATTATCTTAATGGAAAAAATTTAAGAATAGAAAGGGGATCTGTGTGTTATGGAATTCCCTTTGGAACACCTAGTCTGCTTTTATTGACTTTGATTCAGAGGCTTTTTAACATTTAAATATTTTGCAGCAATATTGCCTTAAAATGGGTTATAAATAATTCACTCAATAGCTGAACAGATGTCTCTGTGGAGGCAAACTCTCTATATCTTAATGAGTAGCTTTAATAGAGTAAAACAAACTTCTAAGCCTTCAGTTATTGGAAAACAGATGACAGAAGACCTGACATTCTGCTCTTTATAGAAGAAACATGTAAACTAGAAATAAAAGCAACAGGAAGTGCCTAGACTTTTTTTTTTTTAAATTGCATTTGAGGAGTCAATATCACGGCCTATAACATTTTGTTCCTACTTTTATGTTTAGAAGAAACCTTTATTTTTATTTTCCTGCAACAATTTTCACACAGAAATGGAAAATAAGAGGATTTGCTTTAAACAAAATTTGAAAAATACAGAAACCCTATTCAAAACTCAAGCTGGTTCTGAAAACTTAAAATAACAAAAATTCTTCAGGACTGACTTCCTAATATCCTTTTGCTGAAGAGGAGACTTGATGTGGTAGCAGAAGAATCACTGTTCTCTGCTACTGGGACATTTGCAAATGCTTTCACCGGCTGTCCGGTACCCTTCTGCACTGATGTCAGTCAGCACTGCTCAGAAGACTGGGGAAGAACTTGAAAAAAGGGCAACAATGGAACTTTGCACTGAAAAATGCATTTTCATGCATTTTTTTCCCCCTTAAGTTTATTGGTTTGAAATCTTAAAAATAATCTAGACATAGTAATCCATTTTCTCAGATTCTAGAAATAAATCTAGCTACAATGACTTGCAAAACCTTATGCAAAACCCAAATCCAAAAATGTGATGATTATTACAGACTCCATATCTTCCTTGCCTCCACTTAACCCTCACTGGACATAAAATTATTAAAAAAACCTGAACCAAACCAAACCAAACCAAACAAACAAAAAACCAAACAAAAAAGCCAAACAAAACCACAAAAATTGAAAAACAAAACCCTAAACCAGCAACTTTACAGAAGAGTCAGAGCTTTGGCCTTTTCATTACAAATTTACCAGCCAGAAAAAGACAGTGAATATAATATGGTTGTGCTCCTGAAAATCAGAAGTTACACAGAAGTACTCTTCAGTACTTGGCTGGGGTTTGGAAATGGCATAACTCCAGTTATTGCTGGTTTCTAATTTTGTTGCTGTGCGAGTTATCTCTATTATAACTGTTGTGTTAAAATCTGTCTATCTTTTGGGTGAAGACTGCAGATCTGTACATACTTGTATAAAATAAGAATTTTGGTTGATATTAAAAATCTTTTCCCAATATTTTAAAAATTCTTAAAGCTGTTTCATTTAGAAAATGCCAATTTTCTTCTGTAACACCTTATAGCATGAGTGTGTGCAAATGTATCTTCAAATAAGGCATAGTAATACAAGATTTCTAGGAACTTTTCAAAACCTTTTTTTTTTTTTCCCAATTAGAAAACAAAACCAGATTTAAAACGGCAATTCCCAAAAGAAATCCAGATTTTAAGCAGGACCTAGTCCCTGCTAGCTGTTTTTTGAGCAGCCTCTCTGAGCAGACATCAAACAAACCCCCAAAACTCAGATGCAGAACAAGGGAGTTCAAAACTTCTCACAGCTTTGGCAACAGTGCTATTAATTCTATAATTTCAGGCCCTTTCTTTTTGAAAGACGCTTTCTGGAAGTGTGTGAGTAGGCAAAGCCCCAAGCTTTCACTTGTAAGAAGAGTAACATTGAAACTTTCATACTGGTGAAATAAATTTGACAATACCAAACCTTCAAAATTGAAAGGTGAAAAGGAAAACAAAAATATCTTGAGTGTATTGTAATTTATATTTTTATTATCATTATTTAAAGGCTATTGATTTTTGAATACTTGAATGAGGGATATGCAAAATTACTTTGATTGTGGCTTTTGTCAGTGCTAAAGTAACTTAGGACCCACCTTTGTTCTGTCTCCTTTTCAGATGAACCTCTGAGGGGAAAGAGCACAAAGTCAGTCTTAAGAAAAAGAAATAAGTAAGGTGCCAGGTTGTGAAAAGTCATCCCATAAAATCAGTGCTGGAGTGTCCAAGGCCAGTGCCTCCAAACTTCTGAGTAACTCAGACTACACTTGACTGGAAAATATGACCTGTGAGTAAGGATACCAGAGAAATTATCTCTAAACAGCAGCAGCATTTGTGCCAAGCCGAGTACCATGTTGCTCATGATGGGCACTCATGGTGAGCAGGAGCCCGAAATTTTGCAGGGCCCTTCAGTTGCCCTCCTAACTCAGCCTTGCATCCATCCAAGAGAAGTTGCCTCAACAGAAAAGGGTGCTTGTAATGATGATCTGCATTACAAGTTAGAGACATTCACAAAGCGTGTTTTCAGGGAAATAGTAGAATCATAAATGGCTGCTGTTTGTTTTGGTTTGGTTTGGTTTTTTTTCCCTTTTATTTTTTATATATATGTGTGTATATATATACTTGTTTTTGGTTTTTTTTTTATGGTATCCTCTTTTAAGATCTGGTGAAATCTAATTCAGCCAAGTGGAACTTCAGTACTATCTTGTATGTTCAGATTTGCTCTATGTACTGAGGACCCCATCATTTTCTGCTGTGGAACCCTGCTCCCATTGTATCAAACATCAGAACCCTTAGTAAATGACTATGTTCAAAGTACAGATGTATTTATATGCAGCGGGAAGCATATTGGAAAGCTTGTGGGAGCAAAGCCAACCACCTACACCAAGCAGCTAATATTCTTTTATTATCAGATCTCTGACAGCCTGTGCCAGAATAGTACATCTCATCCCCTGGAGTCCTAAAATTACATTTGGCCTTTTGAAGGCAACCGTGAGGCTGATGTGGCCCCCCAGTCAAAATGAGTTTTACACCCCTAGTCTAGATTAATTTTCACAATTGCTGCTTGCCACGCGGGGAATTTTTAAATGTACATACCTAATGTATTTCCCTGTGTACAACAGACATAATATGGGGAAGTTGCACTCAAATGCAAGCTCTGTGTGCTGTTTTCCATGTTATGGCTCACTGTTATGAACACTGAACCAGAAGTGTCCGAAGCACGGTGTGCTGGAGTATGGTAGAACATGTTCTGCATCTGCCCTGCCTGGGCCAGACTTGCAAGTCCCTTCCCTTAAGCTGTGTGTGATGTTCATGGTAATGCACACTTGTTGGGCCTGGCCCTGTCCTGCAAAGGCTGCAGTTTGGGTTAATCCTTGCACGGCAGTTGCTTCAATGTTTAGCACAAGCATTTGTGGCTGCCAGTGCCCGTCCAAGGTCACTGTGGAAAGAAATCCGCATCACCATCTCTGTGCTCAGAATCCAAATGCACACTTCAAAATGTGCATTTGCATGAGATGCACTGGAATTCAGTCTGAGTTGATGCACCATGGAATTTCATAGGTAACTTCTGTTGTAACTTTTTGCATTTGGTAGCTTTTTAATTCTGAAAGGATCAGGTCTACAGTTCTATACATTAGCAACGTTCTCAAATGTGTTACTATAAACATGGTTTTCATATCTCTGAAGCTTTTTCTCATGCCTGGTAACACAAAGTATTATTGACATTTTGTCAATTAACTTCGAACTGATAATTTTGAAAAGTTAAAATTTTTCTCCTAAATTAATGTTTTGTCTTTTTTTTATTATTATTATTTTTAGGTAAGGGCATTGCTTTTAATGTAGCACAAGCCAAAAGATTGTTATTGGATGAGAAATGTGAAATTATATTAACCAAGCCTGGATTATTGAACAAGCAAGTAATAATAACAACTCTGTTATCTCACTTCTGCAAACAGCACAATTGGTGGAAAGATCTCGCAACTTTTCTTCTTAAGGGCATCCATGTTAGGCATTTTTCATTTTAACAGTGTCCCTACTTGTTTCTTTGGAATGTATTTCAGGAAATTACTTCTTGTCACTAATCAGGTTGGGCGAAAAGTGCCCTTATTATTTGCAGTAAGATTAGCTTATGTTTTCGTGAAAATCAAAGCAGCACATGATGAGGACTCCCTTTTTCCACTGCTTAGTTATGCCACCGCTGCTCCACACAGTAAGGTCGTCAGAGAAGGTCTGGGGTGGCTGATGAGGCCACAGCATCATCAACATGCTGAAAACTCAGCTCTGTTTTTCACTGAAATAAATGGCAATACCATTACAGCCTTCTCATCAGCGAGCTGACAAGCTGGCTGATGAAATAACGTGCTGTGTTTCTCAGAGAGCTGCCTTCAAATCAACCTCTGCAGGCAAGGGATGGCCCTTTCAGCACAAGCATCCAGAGCAGTGGCTCAGGCTGGTGTCGGCAACAATTACTGAGATGGCCCTTCTGCTCATGTCAAACTATTTTGCAGCCTGTGGATCTTTGTGTCTGCCTTTGTCCCCAGTTCCCAGAGAGCAGACAGGGCTTGTTATCATCTGGGACAAACCTAGAAGTCAAGACTTTTCCTCTGCTGTGGCTTTTGTTTGTCATCGGTGCTGTAAATTTGCTCCATTCAGTTTAGCTAGCAGGTGAGGATCAGCGTTTAGCTTTCCATTTAAACACTGAAGTAAATTATTGAACTAATTTGGCAACAAGACAAGCTTTCAACCTTCTATCAGACAGAGGTCTATTTGTGCATCTCTTGGTGAATTACACCACTGCAAGGAATTTCTGTGAGGATGCCTTACAGTAAACAGCAGTACTCTGACACACTCTGGATGCAGGAGAGGTAGGGAGGATACTTTGGCAGTCATCTTACTTTTATGTTTGAAAACTGAGAAAGTGACAATCAAAAACTAATTAATTGTCAACTTTGACTATCCTTGATAGAGGCCAAATCTTGCTTGTCTTCCTGGAGCAGCCAATTTGAATCTGATAGTGATACTTAACTGTGTATAGTAAGCAGGATTTATTACTTTGTCATACAGGGTGAAAATAGCTGGCAGAAATCTGTGAAATAATTGGCACACAACTAAAATACATCAGATGATTATCCCAGCTGAGCTCTTCCCAAAATAATTGCCAAACTAATTTAAATGTGTGGCAATATCAGTGCTATTGGAGACAGTTCTTCACAGTTTCCCTTTTTTGTATTCCTCATTTTTAAGTCTAAAGTGTTTATTATTGAATGGTCCTTTACAGAAACAGAGTAAGACAAGGTGCCTGCACCAGAGATTTTACAGGTAAGTCTGGATAGTAGAAAAAATTGACCAAAAAGATAACTGTATCCTTAAAAAAAACCACCCAACAACAACAAAAAACCCACAAGAAAACCCCAAATCCAACGAAAAACAACAAAACCACAAACAAAAACACCCCATCAACAAACACAAACAAACAAAAACCCACAACCAACCACAGCAATTAGTTCTCACCTGTATTTCCTGAGATTTTTTTAAATGACATTTTTTTTCTGGAAACCTCTAAATGCCTTAGAATGAGAAGAAATTATTTTTAAACCATTTTCTAGAGAAGAATAATTAGCCTATCTATGTATTTGTGTGGGTAGAGATGAAAAATTAGTACCTTCACTGAAGAAAAATCAAAATAAATATGTCTTTCAAATAATGAACTACAAAATCATTTTGGATTTTTCAGCCAAAGCTTTACTCCTTCCTCCAGTACAAAGTAATACAATATATGCCTATGACTGGTTCTTTAAAATTACTGGAAAATAAATACCTGAAATGTGTCTTGTATCCCCACACTTATGCAACTAAAACAGATTGTGTTTTCCACAGTGCCGAGGGACTTTCCTTGTGATTTCCCATGGAAAAGAGACCAAAAAATGGTCTGCCACATAATTCAATTGTAATAGATAGGTCAGCTATATTTCAAGTGTTCGTTGCATTACCTTTATGGGCACTGGAAGGCAAAAAGAGAAGGGAGAAAGAACACAGCTTCTAAGTGAGAACTGCACGGCAAATGGAGAAGCAGCCAACTGTGTGAAGGCATTTTTTGCATTGCAAAAAGTGGTTTTGCACAGCTGCACTGATTCAGTGGTTGCTTCACGTCACCTTGTTTATTATCTACCTATGTGAAAGATGAGGAGCATCCCAAGGAACCTCCTACAACTGCACGTGCTGCCTTGTGGGTACTGTGGATGTTCCTATAACCATCCCCGTGCTGTGCTCTGGGGAGTTGGCAGAGCAAGTGCAGCACACGGTGATGGCACCACTGCCTGTGCATGAGACAGACATATAGGCAAATGTCAACAAAGCTGTGAAGTGACAAATTCGGAGTGAAATCCTAAACTGGGAGCTGTGTCGAGTTTTCACTGGAAAACTCTTATATGGGGGTGAAGGGGAGAAACTGAAAAGAAACTTTTCTCTAAGTTCTTTAGCAGTGCTCTGCATACACAGTTTTCCAGGTAAATTTCCCAATCCTTATTTTTGCCACTTTAATGATTCTTGTAAAAAGAAGAAGAAGAAAAAAAAAAATCTCACAAATGAGCTGTAATATGAAGCACTGGATCTTGTCTGATCTTGTTAACCAAACAGAAAAAAAATGCATGCAGCTCTTTGTTGACCAGCTTTGCACCCAGTTTCTCATCATGTGGTTTCTTTAATGAAAGAATTCCAACGGTGTGTTAAAAAGGTGCCATATAACTACACTCATGAATTTTCGCATATTTTTTCTGGACTTTGTAAGTCTCGATGCAGTATTTTCAATATAAATATGACCTGTCAATTGTAACATCTCAAATCAAGGATGACATTCTAAATAGCTGCTTAATTGCATGAAAAGTGGTGAAATCAAATCTGGATCTCATGAATAAGTGAACTGTGATGAAATTATGTTGGGTTGATGTATATCAACTATTATCTTAAATATAGCCCTAAGACTTTTCAACATACAGAAATTTCTTCTTGGAAGGAACAAAAACTGGGGCTCAAAAGCCACCTTACTCTCTGATGTTGAGTTGCCAATGCTGAAATTGTTTTCTAAATATGCTTGGATTTAACTGATTCATCTAATCCTTTTGAACAAAGTTTCCTTTATGCTTCTGCCTTATTTGCATCAAGAACTGCTTAGGCATCTACGCAACAAGCTTCTGATCCTATTTGAGTGGTTGTTTAGTGAGAAGTACTCATTAGTTTATTGAACATTTCTTGTAGATGCATTGGTGAGCTCAGTTTGTAGGAAGGTTTATTTCCTTTGCTGCCTGAGCCTGCGTTAGTGAACCCAATCTGCAGCTGGTAAGAACTCATGTACACACTGCGATATTCAGTCCAGCCTTCAGGGGTTTGACGTATTTGATGGGTAATGCCATCTGTGATTCCTTCCACCAGCCCAAAGTCCCTCCCCAGGCACATATTTTCTTAGGAAATCCATGTAAAAGCCCCGTTATCAAGGAGCCCCTTTTACTTCTGACAGGTGCTTAATGAGAGCAAGTTTCACAGTGGACCTTCAGGACTGTGTTAGCAGCTCACAAATCATAAATGAGAGGAAAAACCCTGTTATGTGAATATCTGCCACTAAGCAGCATGAAAAACTGTTAAATACAAGAATTGTATTTATGCTGAGCTAAAGGAGAACTAAGTATTTATTTGTGCACTGTGAAAACACAAACGTGAGGTATGAGGACTGCAAAGATACTAGTAGGACCTGTGAGGTTTGTTATTGCCTCTCGTTCGTTTGCCGACATGTTGTCAGTTCCACCAAAATATGTCAAAATCAGCATCAGAGTGATTTTTGTAATATGGAGAAAGTCTACCCGAAAGGAGATGACAATTCCCTTCCTTTGTATGCAGCGATGCTTTCAAAATCAAGACTTGATCTTTTCTAACATTAGGATAAGGAAAGATTTCTGATTTTACTCAGGTCCCCTTCTTAAAAAAAACCCAGAAAATCTATGGTATGTTTGTGACTTTTTGTTCATTTTCTTCAATTGTGATGGAAGGAAATTTATGTTCCAGTTCAGGATCCAAACTGGAATTTCAAATAGAAATACATTCATAAATCTCATAGGAGTCTTCATTGGGTGCAAGTTCTCTACTCTGCTTGCAAGGTAAACATTTCAGCATTGTGTTAATGCATTATAGCCAGAACTCGAACCTAAATAATGTCCCTTCATTTTCACAGCTGAATTTAGTGCAAATAGTAAAATAGTACAAATGATGAAAAGCAATTAAGGCTATTATCTTAATAACATGTACACACATGAATAGTTCCATCAAACACAAAGAAGCTAATTTACTGCATGAATGTCTTAGCTATTTAACATGCTTTCAGTGTTAATAACTTAAGATGGGATATTTTAAATAAATGTTTTAGGCTTTGCACAGTGTTTTTGACAGCACTGACAATGGCACAGTACTGCCATTTCCTCTGACCTCATTTGCAGTGAGCTCGGTGTGAGCAGATTAATGTACAGAAGCTTTTTGGAACTGCAAGGAGCAACCACCTAAATTACAAGGAGTGGGGAAAGCTGCACTATACATGCAAAGAACGGATAAAAAAGGCTGAAGACCTACAAAGCTAAGTGAATATTAATGAGTTGCTAAAATGGCTGCCCTTTCACCTAGAATATGTTAAAAGTGGATGTGAGTGCCATTTTGGGAGCATATGATGATTTTTTATTTTTTTTTTTCCTAAATACTCTCTTCCTGTCATATTATTTGTCTTTCTTTGGAAGAAGAGAAGAAAGAAAACAATTAAGTGGCTTGCTGATTGAGTGTTCATTGTGCATTGCAGTTACACATTGTGCTAACAAGCCTCAAAGGATGTAAGAAAAAACTTCGTTAAAACAGCTGATTGTATATTTCATTGCAAAAAACCAGCAACCTCAGGGTTTTATTGCTAATATTTTCAGTTCTGCAAACAAAAGAAAAAAATACAGTTGAGGAGTGGGTCTAAATCAGAAAGAGCAGTTCCGCATCTCTTCCTGTAAACCCAAAGTCTTACTAGGAATCAATTTGTAATCTTCTGGTCCTAAGGAAATACTGTCTTTCTCAGCAAGACTGCCTATGGTCAGGGTAAAGAGCCTGGGAGGTATTCTTCTTATTTTTGCCTGAGTGGTAGAATGAATATTTGAGGAAACAAGATTTTTTTCTCTTCGTAGGATATTTCTTTTTATTTCTCTCTTCTTCCTTCATACTGGCTGCTCAGTCTATCACGAGTAGGAGACAACCATGGTTCCTCCTGAATTATTTCTCACCACTTGCTTTCATAAGGGAACCTGATTTTTCAGCACACAGAGTGGATTGTCTGTAACAGTTATGCTGAGCAACTTGAGCAACAGCTTTTCCATAGATGCTACAGAGTCTTTATTTCTGTCCTTATGGGGATGCTTCTAATATCCATCCTGCAGGGACACACGTAACCTCCTGACTTCAATGTGTCTGCGATAAGGCAGGAGTCTCTGGGGGATAAGAGAAAAAGTTGAGCTCAGATTCTCTCTCTGCCTGCAAAAGTGCTCAAATGAAAGGTTGTAAGGTGGATACTTAACAGAGGAGAAATATTTCTAGAGGAGGAGACATGAATCTTGGGATTTCCAACACTGGGGACTATTTTTATTCTGATCTTTTCCTTACTCAACTTGACAATTCGCAAGCCATCTCCAGGGCAGACCACAGACACTATGGTAAGGTAGCTCCATAGTGTACTGAGCTGTCTTGCAAAATAAAAAATTACATTTTGGACAATAAAAGACACATTAAAAGGTAAAATGAAAGATGAGACTACACAACCTCCTCTTATTAATATCACTATCTAGGTGAGTTTTAAAATATTTTTTTATCAAACAAGATTCCAATCTCAAGAGCTAGCAACAATTTTTTGTTGCATTTTGAAGAGCACTACAGTCATCAAAGTCTTTGTAAAAGCAAAATTAGAAATAAAGACGTGTCTCTAAGAGGGCAGAGCAAAGCTATTGTAACTTCATAGGGTCTTTCATGAGCATCGACCAAGTTTGTGCATTTGGCTACTGCTTCTCTTTCCATTACTGTAAATATTACACGGAAGTTCCTTCTAAGATCCAGACAGTCCAATAATACTATCAGTTATGCAAGTAGCAATATTAGGACTATGTTGAAATTCGGGGGCAAAAACGTCTCCTATAGAGAACAGAATTCCATAGGAATTCTGTAGGTGGTGAAGCTATAAGGGACTGAGTTTATCCTATGTCTTTGTATAATTATAGATAGGTACAGAGGAAGATTTAAATATCTGTCTAGATAAAAATTGTCATGTTTTTAATAGCCAAATGAGAAAGGGATTTTTCTGCACCACAGGAAACCAGCTATTTAAAGCATTGTTTCATGAGATGGGGCAGAAACCTGCTGGTGTTTAGGAATTTTAAGATGAGATTTCTGATCAGAAAAGTTAACATGGGAAAGCAATGCAACTCCCACCATCTAAAAAAAATCCAGACCTTCTGATTTCACACTACTTCTCTCTACTAGCTCTCTTTTCATGTCACACACAGATCTCAAACTAGGCAAAAGCAGGTACAAAGGGAACGATCACCTTAACGCCTTTCTATTTCACTGCAGGGAGGGGGTAAGAAGAGCAAAATGCTACTAATTATTTGCCCTTTTTCTAGATATGAAAGTAAATTGAATGGGACTGCAACTTTACACTCAGTATTTCAGTCGAGGTCCATTCAGCATGGAAACGCAGTTTGTGGTGGCAGTGACAGCACTTGCCCACCAGAGTGAGGGCAGAGAGCTTTTACCTGGGAAAACTGGGCTTCTCGAAGGGTTCAGCTCATGTGGGTGTTGATTTGGGGGTAGAATATTGCTCCTCAAACCCATGCCTGTTTCCATGTCCTGCCAACCCATTTGTCTCCAATGTGGGGGAGCCAGTGCAGCTAATGATGTGAGTCCAGCCTCATCAACAAAAGAGTGGACAAGTTTTAATGACGGTTAGTATTACTGGTCATTGCCAGTGATGGCATGAAAGCAAGAGAGAGCAGGACTTGAGGTTGCTTTTCAGGACTGAAATCACCGAGGCACTGGAACATGATGCTATCAAGTACCATTTTCACAGAGCTACACTTCAGAGTACAACTGCTTTTCAGTTCCCACAAACATAACTTAGAGCTAATTAAATTACTTTTTCTTTCCCCCCTGTACTGTCGTTTTGCGGTGTGGAATTAAAAAAAAAAAAAAAGAAAGAAAGAAAGAAAGAAAAAAAGAAAGAGAATTTACTGGAGTTATTGGAAGCACTGTTATCATTAAGATTCATAGGCTTCTGAGAGACTCCAATGCACTTTGACACTAGCGGAGGAAAGTACAGGAGATAGGCAGCTGTTTTGGCAAAATTGTGATACACAATTCAGTAAAGTTTTAGAAAAGAGTGAAGGAAAACTGTTCTGCTCTGACATCAGCAAGATCAAGAAGTTTTGAACTAAGCTGATTCCCTTGCAACTGAAAGGGTTTCAGCAATGAAACCAGTGCTGTCCCAAGCAGGGAAATTGCAGAGAGAAGAAAAGAGAAAGCTTGAGTTGTGATTCTGAAACTGGAATTCATGTGAGAGCTGATCTTCTATGGACTTTTGTTACCATCTGGCTGTTGTTAGGTACTATTATTAATAGGAGTATTTGACATTTCTTTATATGCCACTGTCAAAATACTATCTCACAAGTTATTATAGTAGCATTCTGTAGGAAGCATAAAGAAGTCAGATCTGTTTTGTACCATAATTTGATGAACAAACGAGAAGTTTAGTGAAGTCTGAACTAAATAGTGGAATGTCTGAAACTATTCACTGTGTCATGAAGTGTTACTGAGATTATCTTAATCATCTGTTCTCTGCTAATTTTACTTTTTGATTTAGTATATAGATTTTACAGCCCTGTGCATGTCATGCAAACCTGTATGTGTAACGTATTATTATATTTTTTATATAGTTAAATACAAGTTATAGTATATTCTAGATACACTGTAGAATAAAAAAGATACTAAGAAGGCCTCCAAATGAGAACTTTTAAATTAATCAGATTTTACTCCTAAAAAAACCAAACCAAACAAACAAAAAAACCCCACCATCCCCTCCAACCCTGTGATTTTATTGCAGGCAAAGTAACATGGTACATCTATGTTACTAGAAAGGCTTAGTGAGAAAAGGCGCCATAGGTTTGCTGCAGAATAGCTAAGAACATTTAACACAGGCTGATAGTTATTCTAAAGTAAGCCTACAGTAAAATCCATAGTGCTTTTACTCTTCAAGTGTACATAGAAGTGTTGCTGACACATTATTTCTCCTACAGTAAAAGTAAAAGCAGGTTACTCACAGTCTCTACTGAAAAATGTGGATTCATGTCCAAGAGTCCTATAATTGTATGCTGTAAATTCCATGGGGCAACTAACATATTTTAGCATTAAATTCTACTGTAATTTTATGTCAAAAAAGCTCCTGTCAGATGGATGCCTGTGAGATGGGTCTGTTAGTGGCTGCATATTCCATTTCTATGTGAATTTCTCTACTTCTACTATAGAAACTAATTCCTGAAATGTGGTCTGAAAGAATTGAATGTAAATGCAAAATGTAAAGTTGACGAATTGTTCTGGTTTTGTTAAAAACAAGTTTCCCTTTTAGTGATTTTTCTGTCAGCTAAAGTCTTCTTACTAACTGTGCTTTCCTGAAAGTGAGATACATGTTTTGGTAGATATAGCAATGGTTTGCAAGGTTGCTGGACTGATAAGGATGGATGTACATCCCACGAGAGGGGCAACGAGAAGTGGTGAACTGAAACTGACCAACTAAGTATTCCATCCCATTCACGTGATACTTCATATAAAAATGAGAGGCCACAAAGATCTCATCCCTTTTCCTTATGGCCGACATTAGGAGAGGACCTTGCTAGTCGTCCCTGTGAACTGAGGCCTAGTGACAGACTGAATCCAGCTCCGGTTGGCTGCAGAGTCCAGTCCAGGACTTCGGGTACTGGCTCTGCAGTTGCTGGGACTTTCAAGATTGGTTTTGTATATTTTGCATTATTTTATCTATTTTATTAGTTGCATTAGTAAAACATTTTTAATTTTTCCAACTCTATTTTCTTTATCCTTCTTTCCCTCCCAATCACCTGTCCTTAGTGGGAAGAGGGGAGAGGGAGGGGCGAGAGGGGGGCAGAGGGGATTAACAATACATCTGCCACAGTTTATTGTCACTCTGCAATCAAACCTTGACACCAATGTCTCCCCATTTCATTTAAGAGAGAGGACCTGAATCTGGCTCCCAGCTGAGTACAGAGTGACTTACCCTAGTTTCTACCTCAGTAAGAAATTTAAATGTTTTAAGACCAAATTCTCATACTTACTTTAAATTTAATAAGCCAATACAAATACATTTGACAGACTCCTAGAACTTATTTTCCCACAGTAGCACTTTTAGAAGTAGCATTCCCTTGTGAAATGTGCACGACTGGGCTGTGGCTGTGAATGATTTGAGGGGAAAGCAGGATTTTTCAGTCCCACTAGAACACAAAAAGTTATTGTTGTGTGTGCATGAATTAACAGCGTTGATTCAGATCAGGATGTCAAGCAGGGCTTCACACCATCTGCTTAGTGGTATTGCTTTAGAAGCTGGGACTTGGTTAGGCTGAAATAATAACAGTAGTTCTCTGAAAATCATAAATCCTAGAAGAGAAAATGTCATGCTCTGTCCTTGGAAAACATTAAGAATATTAATTAGCTAATGGGTATATTACTTGTCCTACTTACTACTAAAATATCTTCATTTTGGATCCTTGTGACAGCAGTCTCATAAATACAGTAATAATCAGTGAAAACAAACCTGGGGGCTTGTTTTCACAGAAGTAAGACAACAGGATGAGGCTGTGGCAGTAACAGCGCATGGCACATAGGTCAGTCAAAGATTAGACAGTCATCGTGAACAGTTTTCTGGAGAACTGGTACTGAGCTGTGTGTAACTTGGCAACAGCAGTGGAGAAATTCATAGCTGTTGGAAGGATTATGGAGAAGTGTAAAGTCTGAATCTTTCACTATGACCGTATGCACTTGTTACAAGATTGTTTTCAATGTCTTAAGACAGTAGTGTCCATCTGTTCACATGTAATAGAGATGACCTGTTGTGTTTCCAGGGAAGATCAGGATTCACCTGAAGGCCATTCTGAGGGTCTGGTTTGACATTCAAGTCTCAGTGGAACACGGAAATATCCATCCCCTGCAGGAATAAATTCGTAAAGCCATATTTGGGAAAGAATCCCATCCTAGTGTCTGTCTTAGTCCCAAAAATGTCATACTACTCTGATCTGTAACATACTACGTAATGTAGTTGGCTCCATTGCTGGAACTCAGTCTACTGATGGTTATCTTTCATTCCCTGGGACTATGGTCATCTAGCCTGCTGTCTTATCTGATGTTGGAGAACAGCTGTGGTGCTACAGACATTCAAAACAAAGCCTCAAATAATATATATTACTTTGAAATACCATCATTTGGGCCTTCTATCTCAATGGAAACTTGACTAGAGCTTTATTTGGGTACTTGGTTTATCGATTTGGCACATTTTGGTTTCTGAGTTAATATTACTTTTTCTAGTTACATTTCAAGCTTATTTAGTAGAAATTGTGGGGGTGTGACTGAGTTCCATTCTGGTAGCTGAAGGACTGGAAATACTGGAGTAGTCTGGGGCAAAGGATGCTGAGAATCTTTGGGCTGTAGTCTTGGACTGGGGAGGAGCAGAGGGAGGAAGGTGTAGAGGAGTATGTTAGAAAGATGTGGGAGGGAAGTTTGAAATGCGATAAAGGAAATGCATTTTGGAAGAAGTAGGAGTATGCAAAGCCCATGGGTTCCTGGTGTGCTGCCGAGGAACAGGCATTGTTTTCCACAGAGATGGAAAGAATTCCAAAAGATTTGGGTAATGAGAGATCTGGGTTAGTAAAGAGAGGAAGAGTGATCTGTGGAAAACCCCTTTATTCTTTCTTACAGTTACTAAGATCATAAAATAAAAAAAACCTCTACTGGCATTAGTACTTTCTAGTTGAAAGTTTGATAATGTTCACTTTTGATAGAAGATCAAGGTGAGGACAACCTTACCTCACTCAGCAGGAAGGTGATATAGCAAATAAACTTGGAAACCATTTCAAAACATATGAAGGATGAGAACATGATGGAGAGTAGTCAGCATGGATTTACAAAGGAGAAATCATGCCTGACCAACCTGACAGCCTACTATGAGATGACCAGTTTGGTGGATGAAGGCAGAGCTGTGGGTGTTGTTTATTTTGATTTTAGTAAGGCTTTCAGTTCTCTGTCTCATCAGACCCTCATAGACAAACTGATGAAATACAGACTAGATAAATGGACAGTGAGGTGGTCTAAAAACTAACTGAAATGACAGTCAATGTCACAAGGTCCAGTTAAAGGTGAGTTGCCAGTGCCATGCCCCAGGGTTTAACATGGCAGCTGATACTGTTTAATATCTTTGTTAATTTTCTGGGTGATGGTAGAGAGTGCACCCTCAACAAGTTTGAAGTTGATGTTGACAGACACATGTTCAAGTGTTACAAAACTTGGAGGAGTTACAGGCACATCAGACAGTTGTGCTGCTGTAGAGAGGGACCTCAACAGCCTGGAGAAATGGTCTGACAGGAATCTCGGGAGGTTGAAGAAGGGGAAATGCAGTCCTGCATTTGGGGATAAATAATCCCATGCACCACTGCATGCAAGGGGTCACCCACCTGGAAAGCAGCTCTCTAGGGAAGGACCTGGGGGTCCTGATGGACAGGTTGACCAGGAGCTAGAAATGTGCAGTCATGGCAGAGAAAACCAACCACCTCTTGGGCTGCTTTAGGCAGAGTATTGCCAGCAGGATGAGGGAGGTGATCTTTCTCCTCTTCTTAGCCCTGGTGCAACAGATCTGGAGAGCTGTATTCAGTCCTGGTTTCCCTAGCACAAGAAAGACATAGACATACTGGACGAAGTCCATCACAGGGTCAAAGAAATGGTTGAGGGACTGGAGCCGTTGTCACATGAGGAGAGACTGAGAGAGATAGAACCTGGAAAAGAGAAGGCTCAGGTAGATCTTATTAATGTGTATAAGTATCTGACGGGATGGAGTAGAGATGACAGAGCCAGACTATTTGGACTCTATGATCTTGAGGGTCTCTTCCAACCAAAATGATTCTATAATTCTATGATTCCATTCTGAGTGGAGCCCAGTGATGAGACAAGAGGCAATGGGCACAAATTGAGACACAGGAGGTTCTGTCTGAAAATAAGAAAAATTTTTTTTACTTTGAGGATGCTCAAACACTGACATGGATTGCCCAGAGAGACAGTGCGGTCTCCATTCTTGGAGATACTGAAAACCCAACTGGATGTGGTCCTGAGCAATCTTCTCTAGCTGACCCTGCTTTGAGTGGTGGGGTGGGGTAGATGACCTCCAGAGGTGCCATCCAACCCAAACCATTCTGTGGTTCTGTGATTCTCATCATATGAGTGAAGCTAGGAAATGCACTGGAGTCTCCTCTCTGTCTGTCAGCGACAAATCTTTATTATGGTTTTCATTTCTGAGTTCTCAGATCCAATTTATAAATTTGGAATGTCTTTAGCTGGCACTGAAACACATAATTTTAAACTACCTGGCAAGAGTTTAATGTTCCTGGCAACATGATTGTCAATGCTTTTTACTTAATTCCAAAGCATAGTGTGTTAAGACAATGCACCATCAGACAACAGTAACCTGACTGTTAGGGTAATTAAAGATGTTGAAAATGCCCAAGAAGAAAACTAGTGAAGCATTTAGTTACATTTTAGATCCAAAAAAAAGGATTTTTTTTGTTCATGATCATTTTATTATTTTCTAGAAATACTCTTTCTACAACAATCCAGCTATGAACAATGTTCTTCTTGAGTTCTAAAATATGCCTTAGAGAAGAAAATTATCCTTTACAGGATGTGAATGCTTTCAAATATTGTTTTATTCATCTTGGAACAGCATTTCCCTATTCTACACGTTTATAGATTTTACTACTGGATACTTAGTATTTATTTGACGTACAAACTTAAGGTTTATTTTGGATGTTTAGTTAATAGAGCAACTCATGCTAAACATTAGTTTCATTGCTGTTGTCAACATGTCACCTGGTGCTTGTCATCATTTTGGAGAGAAGGGTCGGGCCAGTGAACAGCTGCTGGAGAACCCTCCCATGTTTCTGATGGTAATAACCCCCTCAGTCCACCTGCTTAGCAGATCTCAAGCAGATGCCAAGATGAAACCACAGGCAGTGTTAGAGTTGGAGTCTTTTCTCAGCCTTTTTTGTTGTAAGTAGGAAGACAGCGGGAGGCAGGATAACTGGGTCAGGGTTGCTCTGGCTGGGAAACTTGCTCTCTTGGTGGGACATCAATTCTGTTCCTGCCTTCACCGCTTAGTGCTATCATCTGGCACTGGGGCTGCCTTGTTTCCCTGTAACTTGTAAAACTGACATCCTGGCACTGAGGTGAAGATCACAACCATTGCAATAAAAGTGGCAGCAAACCTAGTTTTACCTGAAAAATAATTGGTTGTATGAAATACTTTTTCTAAATGATACTCCAGGACAGAGATGGCATCTGCATTTGACTGAAAGGGTTGTCTGTTTTCATTTCGGACAACCTAAAAACTAAAAATCTGAAATGTTCACTTTTTAATTAGAAAGTAATATATTTCTCTATTTCTTTCTGTGATTTAATGCAGTAGACTGAAAAGGTAGCTCTTGATTTGTATTTTTTCTTGCCCTGAGTTACTTTACACAGTACTTCTGATGAATTTCTGTCTCATTTGCTGCAACTGTTTAAAATGGTTTTTTTTTATATTATGGGTGAACTCAGTCAGTTAGGGGGAACAATAATGGGATTGCCTATTAGGATCATGTGGACGGTTGACAAAGAGTTATTCAGGAGATGGCCAGGTTGTTAGTTTACCACACTGAAGGAAGGACATAACTCTGGGCTTACAGGAGTATGAAAAGGGTTAGGCACGACAATAAAAAAAAAAAAAAAAAAGGACATACAAGTGCTGCCTAAAACAAACAAACAAACAAAACAAAAAGAAACAAACAGGCAAATATTTGTCTGGTAAATTTAAAGTATGACAATACCTGTGACAGAAATGACACAAGTACAGCATTGTGTTCCTCTTCAGTAGCCTGCCCCTACTTCCAAAGGTTATACATTCTCTTTTTCTTCTTGTGTTCTAGCCAGGCTGGACTTCTTCCCCACTGGCTGGCCTTCCAGCACATGGGGACAGCCCGCTCCTGCGCCTCTAAGATGACCTTCTTGAAGAGAGACCGGCCTTCTTGGACTCCTTTATCCCTCAGAACTGCCTCCCAAGGGATATTGCCAACCGGCCTTCTAAACAGGTCATGGTCTGCCCTTTGGAAGTCCAAAGCAGCACTTCTGCTGACCAGCCTTCTGACATCTTCTCCAAGGGTAGAAAACTGATTCATTCCATGATCACTATACCCCAGGGCATTTCCAGTCGACATGCTGCTCATGCGTTCCTCTCTGTTTACAAACAACAGATCCAACGTGGCTCCTTCCCCGGTAGGCTCACTAACCAGCAGTGTCAGGAAGTTGTCTTCTATGCACTGCAGGAGCCTCCTAGACTGCTTCCTTTCTGCTGTCCTGGATCTCGAGGGTACAGTGATAGCTACTGGCACTGAGGTAAGATCGATAGTTTGGAATCCAGAAATTCCTAGGGTTCAATGCTATTTCTAGGAGAATTAAACTCCCTTTAAGGAACTGTTATCCAATTCTTGATGTTGCAGCCTTAAAAAGCCACCCAGAATGTAAGGCAGCACCAAAGCAGGAAGGTGGGCATGGAATTGGAAAGTTTACAAAAAGGGTCTCCCAGTCAAAGACAGGGACCAGGAGGTGTCACAGGAGTGCAGGCACAATTGCCAAGGTGTGAAAGAAGAGAGAAGAAAAGCATTTTTATTCTTTTCTTTTTGTTTATTGTCCGTGCTGAAGGTGTAGTGGTTGGGCCACCAGCAGGGAGACAGCTGGGCGCTCCTGCAATGCTGTTTTCCGCCGTGTCACACATGGGAGCCTGGGTGACTGGGGAACTGCCAGACGATCTCTGTTGCAAGTGTAGTCAGCACCATGGATGATGGTATTTCGGGTGGATCCACCTCCATGGGCTCCTCGGTGTCCTGTGGTGGCTGAACAGTCGGTGGCCCCACATCATAGTCGGTCAATCCACCTCCATGGGCTCCTCTATGTCCTGTGCTGGCTGAACAGCCAGTGGCCCCACGCCGTAGTCTGGTGGATCCACCTCCATGGGCTCCACGTCATCCTTTGCTGGCATGCTGGCACACCTGGGCCTATTCAGACAGACACGCTGCGGCCCCATGCTGTTCCCCTGCCTGCCCATAGGTGCTGGCTGCATGATGTTGTTGACGTGAGCATGGGCAATGGCTCTCATGGCACGAGGGGGAATGTTCCTCTTCCTCCTCTGCTCCTTGGCCTTCCACAGGCTCCCGGGAGGTCCCAGTCGCACAATACGTCTTTCGTGTCTCCTCCGCCAGGGTGGGCAGACATCCACCCTGCTGCTTGAGCTGCTGCCTGGCAGGCAGACACGCTTGGGCTCCACGCCGTTCACTGGTGGTCCCACAGCCATGTTCTGCATGGCAGAGATCAGAGATGTGATGTCCGTCCCAGTCATAGCATGAGGGTTGATGTTCCTCTTCCTCCCCCTCCTCCTCCTCCGCTGCCGCTGCTTCCTCCTCCGGGGACGTGTCGTGCTCTTCCAGGGAAGCGGGGAGCGGCTCGGTGGCTTCCCACGCCATGCTGGGCAGCCACCCGCCTGGCTGCTCCCGCTGCTGCCCGGCAGGCAGACACGTTTGGGCTCCACACCGTTCCCTGGTGGGCCCACGGTCAAGCGCCGCATGCCATCGATCAGCGAAGTGAGATCGATGGCGCTTGTGGCACAAGGGCTGACGTTGCTCCTGCTGGGAGGTGCCGTGCTCCCCTGTGGTGTGGGGATGTGGCTGTGTGGCGCCCCACCCTGAGGTGGGCAGCCACCCGCCTGGTTGCTCAGCGTCCTCTTCCTTCCAAGCATGCTTGGCGTCCGAGGGCCTCGCACTGTGGGCCAGCTGCAGGGGCCCCCGCTTTTATAGGGCCGGAACAATGGGCAGTGAGGCGGCTGGTGACAGGCAGGAGGTCACAATGGTGGCCATAGTGACTGTGGTCGATGGGTGTGGTCAGAGCTGGCAGGTGTGGGTGCAGGGGCTTGTGTCCTGAAAGATGCCTGAATGTGGGAGAAGGAGGAGGGTGGTGGGGTCTGAGGGCCCCTCTCCTGGGGCTCGCTGCCACCTGTCATGGTTCTTGCCCAAGAGAAAGGCTGCCTCTTGGGCATAGGGACTGCCCGCCACCTCGCCTCATGAGCCCTGGGCTCCAGCCCCTTCTCGTCCCGTATCTGGGTTGGTCTTGATGAGATGGTGGCAAGAACATTCCAGGAGGGTTGGGGTTCCTCAGGGACCCCGCATTGACCTTACACCCTGCAAGAGACCACCCTCTGCTCTCAACAGTGACAGAGAGGGAGCAAAGCATCCAGAGATCTTGTGCAGCATTGTTCTCAATGACTTTTATTTGTGCTATCAACTGTGTGTTCATCACTATCCTCTCCTGTGTACCCCCTTACTTCACAGCGACACCGCTTTGCAGTCCATTGTTGTTTGGTTTTCCTTTGCTCTTCCTGGTCTACTGCCCAACCCAGGTGGCAAAATATACTTGATCTCTGTGTCTCGCCTCATCTCTATTCTTTAGGCTTAGCCAGGTAGGCAGGAATTGAGACTAGCAGTCAGCGTTTTTTACTGACTTGCCATACAAGAGCACATCTTGAGCTCTGTTTCCACATTTTTGTTTTGTTACTGGACAGATCCTGTCACCTCTCAAGCCACTTATCCCTGCACCTTCTGTCTAAGGCGACCACCATCATGGGCACCACTCTTTGGTTTGCCTCCTTCTCAAGTGGACTTCTGAAAAGGAGCAGTATTGCTGTATGTGACAGAGAGGGAAGAAGGATTTAAGCTGGATGATTTAGTAGACCAGGTTAACAGCAGTACCACATGAACTGTCAGACTGACATGGCACCGGCTGAAACAATCTCTTCAAGACAGTCAGGGACACTTAAGTGGTGGTAACTTCTTAAGCTGGGTCTGCTGTTGGCAAATCATGTCATGCAGCTGCAGGCAGCCCACTTGGTCAGGAATATGTTGGAAAGTGAGGGAAGGAATAAAGAAGGGGAAAGAAGGAATTAATAAGGGAATGTTGGAATGATCTGAAATGGGGCATGGTACAATTAAATTTTCAAAAAAGAACTGAGTGTCTCAGAAACGTAACTGAGTTTAATACTGCACATTTTAATGGTGTTACTAAATGAAACCAGGAGTGAGTGTGCTGAGAGACTGCGCTGCTGCACAGGCCAGGTGACTGCTATCCCATCTTTCTGTTTCCTAAGACAGTTCAGCTCGTTTTCTAGGGCTCTAGCTCATTCCTCAAAAAGCAGGTATAGTTTTGTCTTAGTAATTCCCACACCACGGTCTGAATGTGAGCAGCCTTTGATTTGAAGTATAAAAAATAGGATAATATTAATCAGAAGCATAAATGATTTTGCTGTTTCTTCCCCATGTTTTAATAAATCTTAAAATTACTGTTACAATAGTAACAGTGTGTCGTTTAATGATTTTCATCTGAAATTGTGAATTTCTTTTTCCCCCAGAGATTTCTCACATGTTTCTTCTTTTTGAATTGTCACTAAAATCTTGTAGAGAAAAACAGAGAAGAAGAAAAAGAAAGAGCTGAGGCAGCTTGAAATGCAAATGTATAGAAGCAAATTCTCTGAAAACTGTCTCTGGATTTAATGCTTCAACATTGAAAACTTCTCCAATGGCACTTGCCTTAAGAGAGATGAAGGGCAAATAATTGTTTTAATCGTTATTTTATTTACTAAACCTGCTCCTAAAATATACTTCCGTCAGAATGCAGAGCAAATTGAATGCCTTACTTGAATACTTTTTTTTGGAGAAGAGATCACGTGTGGAACTTTGATTTTCTTCTGGTTTTCTATTTGTTCTGTTTATTTAATTTTCTTCTGTGGAACCAGTGATTTTAAATCTTTCTTCATCTGTGAAATCCTAAGAAATGCAATAGCAGGCTTAGTAGGACAAGTTTACTGCTAGGAGTAAGGCAGTCTTATAGTTACCCTTCACAGCTCCCTTAAAAATCTCTGTGGGTTCTCAGACTGATCTATGGATCATAATTTGAAAGTCATAGTGGCAAAGAGAATATAGCCTCTTTTGGTAGTAAGTATTTTAAATACAGTGCTTTCTTCAGAAGACAGATTCTTGCCCTCCTTAGTGTCTGCATAGCTCTGTAGAATATTAAGTTTAGGAGCCTAGATCTTAGCTGAAATCCTGTAAGCATTTAATCTTTGTTTCAACATCTGAGCTCAGTTGCATAATCACTTATAACAAATTACTCACAAAATACCTTGGATTACTCTCTAGAGCTCTAATAGTCAAAACACGAACTCATAAATTTCAACTTTTAGGAGTATTCGCCCACAAACCTTATGTAAATAGAGAGTTTTTAGAATCTTTAGATGAAAATTCATCACACAAAAAAATATACAATAGTCTAAAATCCATCTCAGTGACTTGTTGCTGAAACATGAGACTGTTTTGGGATGGACTAAAGCCAGTGTTTTAGGAAAGATGTGTAAGCATCATAGAGTACCAAGCTCAGAACTTTTATTTCTTAATAAGTCTGGAAGGGGACTGCAGCTTCTGGAAGTTGTTCCTTTGTGATTATTTTATTTGTTTGTTTATAATTTGTGTTTGTTCTGTATCAGATCTGCCCTGTCTACTATGAGTATCTAGGTAAATTAGGAGTTACGATCAACACTCAATACCTCACTTGTGCCTCCAGCTTTTCAGGCAAATATTTGGGACCTGTATCAGTATGTGGGTCTTTAGCATACGATAATATCTGACAAACAAGGGAAGGGGGCTTTTCCTCTTCTGTTCTGCACTCTTTGTTTCATCTAACAAATGGCTGAGTTTGAAACATTAGTGATACAGAATAGCTGAGTGGTCGCAGTACAGTGGTGAAGGTGAGAACAGGAGATGTGTGGTCAGGTGGGGTCCCTCCTTCTGTCAGTCCAATACTATCTGTGGATCCTAAACAGAGATCCCCAGGTAGTCTCATACCTGCCTACGATGTGATCAAGCATCCTATTTCATGTATAACTGTTCTGGCAAAAAACATATCTGCTTGTCACCACCCATCTGGCAGGAATTATTATTCCTACACAGACCTCTCACCTTCCAGGAGTGTCCAGACATCTGTTGCTGGTGAATTCACCATAGGAACAGAAATAGTCCATGAAGATGACCTGGGCAATCGTGGCTGCCAGGTCAGTGGGCAGTGGGAAGCAGCAGAAGATAGCAATATATGACATTATTAAACCTGGATGATGTTAAATGGCCATGTCTATAGAGTGCTTCAGCACTGTAACAAAACAGAAGTAATTTCCAAAAGGACAAAACCTCAGAACTCCATGTGATTTGGTAGTCCAAGGGATGGGATTAATTAATTTCTATTATATTCCTTGACAATATTAAATCCTTCAGTATAATCACTGCTATTTTATTTTTTTTAGCTTTCCTCAGTGGCCTCTCAAGTGAAACAACCTTACTTTTCCCTGCAGTCTGTCAACTCTCTCCCCGTTTTCTCCATCAAGTTATTAATAAATATTCTAATACTAGGTGCCATGGTGTTTGAACTCTCCATTAACCTCTCCCCACTCTGAGAATAATCTATTCTCTAATCCTTTGTTTCTTATTACTTCATCAGTCATTTTGAAATCTGTGAAAGCATCTATTAGCCTTCCATCATGTTTTCTAGAGCAGAAATTGAGGGTTTTTTTCTCATTAAGGATATTTGGACTTTTCTCTAGTAAAATCTGTGCAAACAGGCGTTGCATGGGTGATTTTCTTGTCTGCAGCAGGAATAGCTTAGAAGATCCACTACTCTTAGATGTACTCACTGGCTTGGTATAGGATCATCTTAAACATTCCTTTCAGCGAAGAAATAGCATCCCAGTATCATGGAAAAGTCACCAGCCTCTACAAGGTGTGCTGGGTTATGCCCGAGAATTGAGGTCGGCTTGTGACAGCAGTTCCTGTGACCTGTCGGTCCCACATGTCTGTACAAGCGACCACAAGCCCCATTCACGAGTAGTCCCTGAGCTAGAGGCAGCACAGCAGCAACTCCGATCAGTTCAGCACAAGGTCTGGAGGCAGTCTGAATCTTGCCCATGATGGTTTGAATTTTGTACTAGCTTTTTTATTCTCTCTGTATCTCCAAAGTGGCTACTGACTTGAAAGGTAACTGGGGAAAAAAAAAAAAAAAAATCAGAAAGATTTTCAGGGCTGAAGAGCTGCTTTTAGAGCAGTTGGCTGGAGTAGCAACAGAAACTTGGAGGAGGAATAGGCTTTGCACAGTACGACATTGTACACTGCCCCCGCAGGAGTGATTTTGATGGGGAACAACAGGACAGTGACTGAGGCACAGGGACCTCCTTGGGGATAGGCTGAAGCTGGGCTGGGCCATGGGCCCATGGGTTGGGAGAGGATCAACAGAGCCCATGTCTGCGCTAGAGCAATTTGTGAACCATCTCCAGCTTGGGGCTGACAGCAGGGCTGAGGCCGGCAGCATCTGCAGCTGAGGGGCTGGTGCGGCTGTGCCCACTGCCACTGGGACAGCCTGGGGGGGTCTCCAAGGGGAAAACTTCAGCCTGGTCTTGTGCGGGGCTGAGGCACATCTATGAAAATGTCCTGTCTGCTCAGTAGGTATGTCCTTCTGATTATTTTCTGCCATAAAACCTATTTACTCCTCTTCCTACATCTCCCCATGAATGTTGGTTATGTAGATCACAAAATAAAAGGAGTTTTCTAGTAGGTGTTTGTAGCATACCAATATAACTGCTTCTACTACATTGAATCAGTACAGCTACTTCTTTTTCAGGGAAAAAAGATGCCATTGTTGTCAGTCCTTACACTGAGAGATGCCTTGCAGCACTTGCTATATGCCAGGATAAACCAAAGGACAATCCTGATCCATCACACTACTGTCAAAAAAAGCCATCAGACCCATGTCTCCCTCTTAGTACACAGCTATATTCACAACACAGATGGATTCCCAGAGCATGTGTCTGGGTTATTCAAACACCCTCTCCCTAATGAACACCTCAGTCTCTTATTTTCCTTTTTAAGAGTCCAAATGCCTGCCTGTTCTTCACTGCACCAGCCCCTGGGGGTTTGCAAGGCCCCACTGCTGCCCTATGCAACTGTGCCCTGGAAAAGTCTGGGTCTGTAATAGAAAATGTCTGAGGTAAATGGCTGGAGTAGGGATGAAGATGCTCAGGTTTTGTCAACCTGAAATAGCATTTTTCCACCGCAAAATGGTCATTCTGGAATGAAGAACACTGTTTTCCTCCTTTAAAAACTGCCCATAAAACAGGGGCAGTGTGGAGAGTGGAGAATGGAAACCTCCTTTAGGAAGGTGAGAAAATGAGTGGATTGAAAAAAAAAATAAGCTTTTGACACACTGTCATACTGTAAACACCAAAGCAAATGGTAGCAGAAGTCGTCATAGCAACAAAACCTTGGTCAGTGAAAGACTTTCCGAGAAGTGGTGATTATGTCCTTCAGGTAGCAGAGAATCAGATCTCATTATATTCAACCTTCGAATAGTTGAATTTGCACTTTCCTTTAAGGGAAAAGGCAAAATTAGGAAGGCAAACATTGAACAGGGTTGCCTTTGTTCTCCTCTGGGGTGGACAGTGGAGTGTAATAATACAAGCAACAATAATCCTGTTGCCATCCTTTTCTGCCATCCCAGTAAAAGAAAAAAGATAAGCATTCCCTGGTCCTTTTTTAAGATTATAAAAGATGAATTACTCTTTATTGATGGTGAAAACACTTTCTTCTCTTTAACCCTCTAACTCCAAATTAAGGCCTTTTGAAAGCAGCAAAATATTGAAAAATACTTTAACCGAGAAGTGGTTAAGCTCTTCCCCTGGCACAGGTGCCAAAGGACTAGGGAGCCCTTTTCTGCCGAGCCTGGTGCTGGGAGGGTGTCCTCCTGCTCCTGCATGGCAGAAGGTCCCAGCTGGAATCTGAAGCACCTTGAGGCTTTGGAGAACCCACTGGAAAGCTGAGGGTGTGCCAGTTTTTTGGGATAATACCTCAGGCTGACTTTGCCACAGTCCCTGAGGGGCGGAGCTGTCCTCCAAAACAGCTGGATTTGGATCCTCTCAAAAAATGTGAAAAATTACCCAATAACACACACCTCTGTAGTTGCCTGATGATGCTCTGAAGAGCAAGGTTGTGTATTTGGCGTATTGAAATCCCAGAGCAGCAACAAGCTTGGTTGTAAGTGGTTTGTAATCAGCCTTTTTAGGATCTGAGGTATCTTTATACATAACCATGTGGCAGAATGAAAGGCTGTTTGAATGCGTTCCCAGTGAGGGTGGGATGACCTAGTAATAGTCATATTTAGCACCTATCAAGATAAATTATTTTAAATTTCCTACTGGAAATATTCTTCATGAATGCTTGAGTTTTTGAGAGGAAAATGAATTTGTGTTTTAAAACTTTATCCAGTCTGAGAAAACAAAAAAGTTCAGGCCTAACTACCAGCCACCAACTAGCATCCTAAAAGTAAATAGTTTTAAGAAACCCTTAAGGACCCTGAAAACTAACAGAACTGACATTCTTTAACATTCTGACTTAAAAAAAAACAGGTTTTGGTATTTAATGCAAGACTACAGCACTTTGTGGATTTCTTCCCCTTTCTTCAGCTCCATTAATCACATCCAGACACAAGTATGAATTCAAAACAAAGAAAAGTTTAATCTTTTAGAAGACTAGACAAATGCTTAGAAAGAACATTGGCTTAATTGCTTTTGCCTTTACTAAATACATTTTGAAATTCTCCTCCTTTGTGATATGACTTGTCCTATTGCTTTTTATATATTAGGCAGTCTCTGAATGGTACTTTCATCTTCCTATAATTCAAAATCAAGATCTTCCTAGTGGGACCACAGCAACAACTTGTTCAGTCTGGACGCACAGTGCTTGTTCTGA
This sequence comes from Nesoenas mayeri, assembly GCF_963082525.1. Lineage (NCBI taxonomy): Eukaryota > Metazoa > Chordata > Aves > Columbiformes > Columbidae > Nesoenas > Nesoenas mayeri. The sequence goes on from NC_137541.1 coordinate 73,811,097, forward strand.
TAAGAGGTTACAAAACTGGTATCTTCTGCCTCCATAGAACAATTCAGAGTTTTTCTTCACATTTATCATTTGACTTTTGCATTGACCTTGTTTAATACTGTTGGTCTCTCAGGGCTCATGTAGCTAATACTGAGTGCAGTTCCTAACTTATGTGGCCTAAATTATATGTATAACATAATTTGAACTGTATGTCTACAAAAAATGGTTGATACTGTGCAGTCATTTTCTCCCATGGAAGTTCCCTGAGCTCAAACAGGTGAGCTAAAGCTTTGCGTAGACCCCCAAGACTTCTGTATGTTGTATGTGATTACAGAAATCCCTACAGAGAGAAAGTGGGGTCTCTGTGGGACAAGCTGTTAAGAAGTTCTTCTCTTTATTGGTAAACACAGAGTGATTTTAACAGAAATCAGAGAAGCACTATGAAGTCAGTACTTTGATGTCATTTTCACAGAGATACTTTTTATACCATTTGCAGGAAAGTTCCCAGAAACAGCACTGTATATGGAGTTCAGGGAGCTATACAAGCCAGTTGATTTTATCAACAAATAGAAAAGCTGTATTTTCCCATGGCTTCTAAAAACATTGAAGAAGTCAAACATAGTGCCATATTAGGACTCTGAAAATAGGCTAAAGGTTAATAATTATAATAATAGCAACTTCTTTACTCTAAGGGTGCCAGAGCAGGAGCAGGCTGCCCAGAGAAGCTGTGGAGTCTCCTTCTCTGGAGACATTCAAAACCTGCCTGGACATTCCTGTGTGATCTGCTCTGGGTAAACCTGCTTTAGCAGGTGGATTGGACTAGATGATCTCCAGAGGTCTTTTCCAACCCCAACTGGTCTGTGATCCTGTGATATGTATTTTGACATACTTTAACCTATGTTAATGAATAAAGTATTTATGGGTCCTGGCAGAAGAAAACCAAAATCTCTAGGTGCACAGTGAGTCCATGGCAAGAAGACAGCTGAGTGATGTAGTTCAACACATTTTCTTACCTGCCCATCAGCTCTTTTGCCCTGTGTTTACATAGCAGACCACAGCTGTCTCTACATCAGCTATCTTAAAGAAAAGATATATATCAGAAGAATTTCGGGAAATTATTTGGCTTGACATTGTTGAGATGTCAAGGAAACTTGGCACAGCTGTTGTGGAGGCTGAAAATATGCAGAACTGAGAATATGCTGGTTGGAAAACTCCAAGGGAAAGAAAGCAGCCTGAAGATGACAAGATGGGTCTGTACTTATTTGTCATCTGTCAGGGCCATAATCTTGGTTTATGTATAGAATTTGTTAATTAGAGCCGTAATGAACTGTTCAGTTCACTTTGTTCATGCAGTAGCTTGCAGACTTAGGGGCACAAGCCAGTGTCTAAAGACCCAGAGGACTAATTAAGTACACAATGTTTCAAGTAATTAACATCCTAGTCAGATGTTTTCAGTGACACTAAGTATATTATGCTGTCATTGCCCTGCCCTAGAACATTCTCAGGCCAAGTTTTTTGAACACTCTTATTCTGTAATCTATTTTATCTGTTAACCCACACAAATGTCACAGACTCTTTAATAAATTTATAAAATATATTTTTAGCAAAACTTGTTCTTTCCAAAGAAGTCATTGTCATGATGGGATGACCCAAGCTGTGATCCTTAAAAATCAATTATTTGCGTATCAATTTAAACTAACCAGATCTATTGGTAGAAGATATTTTTGCACAGGGGTGATGCCAGAGTTTTGTACTGCTTATTGGGTTATGTTGTCTGTGTAAATTAAAAGACCAGTGAGACATCCTGTTGCATATTGACAATTGCATTCCCATGCTGTACAATTTAACTATTAGCTTTGCTAAAATGTGTCAGACTAAAGCCCAGTGACAGAAAAAAATATGCATCTGCTTTTCAACAAGCAGCAAGTTATCAAAATAATTTCTAACCTGGAGGAACAGACCAAACCACTCTTTATGAAAGTGTCTAAAAGTAACAAAAGGTAAAATAATTCAAAGCTGGTAAAAAGTTTTCATTTCTATTGGCTTAATTCCTTTAAGCATTGTGAGACAATATTAAGAAGGCATTGCTTCATGGCTTGTTAGTCGATTTCTGAAAGCCTTCTGTGAAAGATCATGGGTAATTTTCATTATTTTGCAGTCTTGGAAAAGATGTAGGTGACTATTGGATACCTTGGGTCCCCAGACCGAGCGTAGCCCTGCTTGCCCCTGGTACTTTTACTGGTTGGAGGATTCAGGATGTGTCACCTTTGTTTTGTTCAAGTGTCAACAAAATTTACAACCAGCCCTAACTGGTTGTAGTTAGCAAGTAGCAGGCTTGTGTCTGAGAGTGCAAATGTTCAGTTTTAATCATTCACCTGCACCCGCTCACATACAGACAATTACCAGCTGCCTGTCAGCATTCTCAATTTAAGTTGTTTTTTGTCTAACACGAGGGCCAAGTCCTGAGGCAGCAGGGAGCTACAGCATGCAGAATTTGGCTCCAGTCTCTCCTATATGTGACTCGTATCACCATAAATCAGCCTTGCAGGGATTTATAATATAATATGACTGAGTCTGCTGTGAAGTGCACTCATAGATCTTAGTAATAACTCCTGTGTGTACTTCACTAAGATTGTCAAGAATCCCCAGAGCAGAGGTGACTGGGAAGCAGCAGAGCCCACCGGAGGGCACAGTCTTTGTCTAGTGGGCTTGTGCTGGTGGACTGTGTTTCTGTGAAAGTTTTCTTCAAGTATTGCAGCATAGGCCTCTTATTTTAATGTTAGGTATTACCAAGCATTTGCCTGTTTAATTTCTACAGAGAACAGGTTCTCTAGGTATCTTTATTAATATTTGATCTCCACACAGTCTGACCCTGCATGTAGCTATATTTTGTAAATCTCCTTCAGAATCAGTGAGTAATGAACTTTAATTTGCCACACTTTAACTGCACTGGCTGAAGCAGTAGCCCATTCAATCCTCTTTTGCCAGATTGCTCCAGTTAGAATGGAGTCCAACTGTATGCTGTACTCAACTGCAAGTTTTATTCCTCTGACATAATTTCACAACAAGTATGATTGCTGTGAAGTAGCAGTCCAATCAGTGTTCCTCATTATCTTCCTTTACGTTTGCCTCTCTATAGCAATAAATAACCTTCAGAAAGGAAGAACTGCCACACAAATGGAACAGCAGGGATTTGGAAGGGGTACCCCAAAAGTTTTATTTTCTTTTCCTTGCTGTCTAAATGTGTTGGTGCAGACACATTTATACAAGCCACTGAGTACAAAATACATGCATGCATGTGCATTTCTGAGATATATACTTAATTTGTCTCATTGGAAATACTTTTGCTGTTAAGATAAGAGTTTAAATTTCTCTTGAGGCATAAAGCCTGCCACTTCTCTGCAGTTCATGAGGATAAGCTTGATGGATGACCTTCTTTGTATGCAAGTTAGTTACTTTAAATGTAGTTTATCCTTCATTTAGACTTACTGTACTGGGGACCTAATGGCCAATAGAGAGCAACTCTAAAGTACATTTTAAACTGTTTTGTCCTGCCACACCTGATAAATTCAACTAATCCTTATTAGAATATATTGTATCATTAGCATCTCTTCCAATTTTAATTTAGTATGGACAGAAAAAATTACACTCATGTCCCAGTTTCTCTGTTATTCATTGTAGGAACTAATAATTTAAAATAAAGCCTCGTCAGAGCTTAAGCAGACATAAATGGACATGGTAACAGAGAGGGTATAGGAAATGTGGCTTGGGAGTTACTCCAACAGCTGGTGAAGCTGCATGGTTGAAATGCACAGTGTGAATAGACTCTTTGTGAAAGTCAGAATAATTTTTTCTATTGACTTTAGGGTCACGATTTCAAGGAAGCAAGAAAATGAAGAGCTAATCCTATACAGTTATGTATGTGTAGTTGTAATCAGTTAGCTAAAATATAGGACAGATACTATCACTAAAACAAAAGGCTGGAAGCATCTTCCTGTTTTCTCAAGTCCAGGCAACCATATTTTATAATCTCATCTTTACCTAATAAACGAATTTTTTACTTCTTTTCTCTTTTTCTTTTTTGGGTCCCATGGATCCTAATGTGTGATTATTTCTGAAGCTCTGTCCTCTGCCTTGGCAGGTTGTATTTCTACCAACAGGACAGTATCCTCAGAACCAGCAATCCTGCTTTTATAAAGGCAATGAGGATTTTTGAGGAAGTTTAAAATGCCCTAGCAATGTCATTGCTATACCTCAGTATTAATGCCAGACAAGATAGCAATACCAGTCAGGTCTTTCTTAGAGCCCTGGGATGAAAAATACTGACAGCAAGGGAGACAGTCTCTGTTTAAGAAACGATTGAGTTCACCTGTTGGTTTTTTTTGCATATTTGAAAGTGAGAGATCTGCTTGTATGATGATTTATAGACATGCGTTGAAATGAATTGTTTTATTTTGAAATGATAACTTGTGATTGTCAAGTCAAATAAATGCTCAGATGATGCTGAGAAACAATCCTGATTCGGGCTTCCTTCCCCCTTGACAGACTTCTCCTGTGGCCTGAATATATTTCATCAGATTCCTCTTTGCTTTTGGCATGTTCGTATCACTTGGCATTTTTATGAGCCATAATTTATTTTTGTCTTAAAAATATCTTGTTCATAATTCACTGATTTCTCCTGTTACTTTGCCATACTTTTAGTGATAAATCTGTTCATTTTGCCTGTGTTAGAGATGCAAAGATATTTACAGCAGCCACATTTTTGAATAGCCTTTTGTTTAAATTGTTTATGAGCTTGAGGAAGCTCTCAGCCTTTTACCTTTATTTAACACACTTGTCCTATAGTGCCTAAGTGACAAGCAAATGAGCCCTATTGTGTTAGGTTCTGTACAAGGAAAAGTAACTGTAGTTCCTTGAGGTAAAGCAGGGAGAAGAGGCAAGCCAGCAAGGTGGGCTTGGTGAAGGAAATACTAGCAGAAAGAGAATAACAAATACATATACTAATAATTTTGAAGTGGGAAATGCCAATAAAGTGAGAAACCTTCCCCAAAGTAGAAGATTATTTCAAGAGCACTTGATAGAGAACGGTTTTTCTTCTCCCTGTCCAGAGACCTTGAGATTCATAGTGGTTTGGCTACATTTCAGAACTATTTCTCACACCTGGAAATATTATCAGTAATTTCCAGAACAACATGGTACATGTAAAGCTGTGATTGGAAGGTGGTGTGGTTTTTATTGTTGCTGTTTGTTTTGTTTTGTTTTGTTTTCACAAGGCATATACTGTTTTAAATCTTTCAGTGCTGTTCCAACTTGAATTAAATGGCTCTGTTCATTTTAAGTATTGATTCCTTACAGAGAACTATCATAATGTTTGTTTTCTGGCTATAGCCAGGCCTGAGACCACATACGAGTCAATGGTAAAATCAAGAACAGGTCAAATGTGATAAAAAAATTAGAAGATGCTTTTCAGAAGGGGCAAATGCAAGATGCTACACTTGGGCAGAAATAATGACCTGCAGAAATTTAAGTTGGGAAACTTCTGGTCTGAAACAGTTGTGCAAAAGAGGATCTGTGGATCGCAGTAGATCACAAGCAGGAGTTACATACCTGAGAGAAAGTTATTCAGAAGAGGGCAAATACAATCTGCTGTTGCAGAAAAAGAAGTGTGGCCTGCAAAAATATGTGATTTACTTGCATTCAGCACTAGGCAAGTTCCGCATGGAGAAGTGTCCGGTTTTGGACATGACACTTCAAGAAAGATGTAGTTTGGCTGACGACAGTCCAATATACAGCAATGTGATCAGAAGTAGGAAAGGATGACTTAAGGAGAAAATGTGAATGAGATCAGGTAGCCTGAAGAACAAAGGACTGCAGAAGGATGTGATGGAGTCTAAAATATATAAGAAGCTGTTGTAAAGGAAAAGGAATAATAGTTTTCAGTGTTTGCAGTAGAATAGGTAGGAAAGAGTTGGCTTCAATAGCAAAACGAATGACTGAGACTTGATATTAGAGTATACTGGTACTGCAAGAAGGCTAAGTGTTCTCAGCTTCTGAATGGGTATAACACCTGGATAGTCAGTAAACACTTTCAAAGCATAACATCTGATTTAGCCAGTGAGGGTATAGAATAAAAAGAAAGTGGATTTTCTTTCAGCCTGAGGGAAGTGGAGCCCTGAGACGACCATCAGCCAGCAATGCACAGGCCATTGAACATGCATACGCTGTAGGGAAACCTTAATGTAAAGGGCATGCTGGGCTTTAACGCTGCCTCAGGAAAGAAAGTAACAGATTGATTCAAGACTCAGCTCATCCAGGAGATGCACTCCTTTGTGCTTTCCACCCAGCAGGTCCAAACCACCAGGACTAGAGTCTTCGTTAAGGGAATGCCAGACTCTCTGATTGTTTCCCAGGTAATAACCAGTAATTTGTTCTACAGAGCAGCTGGGGTTGGAAGGGACCTCTGACACCATCTGGTCCATTTGTCCTGTTCAAGTAGGGTCTGTTGGAGCAGACTTCCCAGCATGGCATTTGATTTGAAATTTTATGTAAATTAAAGTACATTTCAGAGTGTATGTTTCCTTTAACTCAGAGGAAGAGCACAAGCTATTTAGTGGGGGGCAGCACATTTGCAATTTTGATTGTAGTCACAGAAAGTATAGGATGTTTGCCATATTTAGAATTTTTTTTTTTTTTTCATTTGAGTGTATTTTCAATGGAACACACTGGGTAGAGAATTCCCTGTGCTGCTGTCTATGTGTCCCCAGAGCGACTACTACTAGATAAACAGGAATATTTCAAAAATTAAGCTCTCAGTCATAGAGTTAACAATACTGAACTTTGAAGCAGCTGAAGTTTTGGTTTTATTAACATGCTAGTTTGCATAAAGAGTTGATTTTCAGTTTTTCAAATATGTTGTTGGAATTATTTCTTGAGCAGCAATGCTTCCTACACTTGTTTTGCAGTTAAACAAGGTTAGGCCATGGGTCCTCAAAACTCTTATGGCAATTTTGTCTAAACTATGTCAGGAAGTGATGTGCAACTCAGGAAAAAGTCTTCTGCTAACTGAAATATCATTTTTAGACAGATAAAAATGCATTAGACTTAAAACAGAGGAGAAAAATAAAAACATGGAGTGACTGCAATGTGTATTAATCTAATTTATGCAGAAACTGGAATGAAACTGTTCAATTGACATGAGTGGAAATGTCACTGTTACATCATAAATATTTAACCTGTCACTTGAATAATAAGCAGGCACTCTCAACTTGTTAATTGGATCTATATGTCTGCAGAGAGGAACCTGCTGCAAAGTTTTTTTGAGTCTTTTTCAGATTTGTAATGTTTTCACTTCCACCTCCAGAAGAGCTCTCTTCTAATACTTGCTGGCACATTTGATTAGCATGTTTACGTGCAAATGCATTACTTTTTGAACCAAGCAGGGTTGTACTCTGCTAAGTCATTATACCAGACTTGCTGACTACTCAGCTGTTCTAATTCAGAACCGTGTCTGCAAGCTCACCCAGCCAACATTTCACCCGTGCTGGAGCAGCAGGGTCAGCGAGCTCTGGGAGATGGAGTTGCCTTCTCCTCTCTCTCATGAATCACCAGTGCAGAAAATACAGCTCTGAATCTGTCTCTGTAGCCCAATGTCAGGATGTGAAGAGTAACGCCAGATTGCTGTTGGTGGGTAAATTGGCAAAGCCAGTGAGCCACAGATATGGGTGGAAGCCGAATTTGGTGAACGTGTTGGGGCTGACTATGAGTTTGATAGTAATACAGATATCACCCAGGAGAATACAATAAAGAGATTGCAAAGGTGGCTTGCACAACTTTAAATTTTAACTGATTAAGATAAATGATGAAAGAGGACAGGCTGACTTGGAGACTCAAGCTGTATTTTGCAAGGCGAGTGCAAGTCAATAAAAGGATGTTTCTCTTCTAAACGGTAGGCATGAACTTGAGCCAGAGTAGAAATGGAAACCTGGGATGCCATTTTTATCAATTCCACTGTCAGAACAGAATGATATTTGTGCCTGATTATATAATATGACTTTTCACACTGAACTAACGTCAATTTTCAGCCAGATAGTCATTCATAGTCACTGTAAAAATGTTGAATGAACTACTGAAGAGAGGAAGTCATTTCACCTTATTTTCTATAGTATCTTTAATACATATTTCTATTATTATTTTACTTTGGCTCTATTCACTTCAATAAGGGTTTAGTGAAAACCACACTCAATAGAGTCAGAAATATGTGTTTCAGAGGGTAGAGAATAAAGAAACATGAAAATGTATCAAAAATTCAGACAAAATGTTAGTCTGGAGTCAATAACAGAGAACAGCGCAGATATCACTGAGGAGAACTGTCAAGCCAAAAAGGATAGATTTAAAGTGAGGAATCAAGAGGGAGTTACAAATAAAGAGCAGAAAGGGCGGCTGTCTCATACAGATGGCTAGATGCATTTATAATAGCTCAAAATATCTTGAAATTAAGTGAAAATAACTTGTCTAAATCACCCAAGGTTGTTATTTTAAAGTTTGATCAGAACTGAATAGATGAGCAAACGATCCATCTGACTTGGAAAGCCTTTCCCAGGAGTGTTCCCAGGGAAGATTTGTGGGAACACTTGGTACATTATTCTAACATTACCACCACACTAGCAAAGCTTTTTGGATATGACCAATATACTGAAATTTCTGTGTGTTTTTCTTCAGTGAGTAGATTCTTAGTATTTTCTAAAAATAATATCCCTTTGCTGAATTGTGTTTGTGCATCTAATAACACCTCAAATCATTAGCCATTTCTGAAAAGTTTAACCTGTGTCATCAATGAAAACATAAGCTTAGTGTCTTACATTTCCAGATCTGTACCCCATAAGTGAAGATCCGGGTATACCTCTTCTTCTGAGCTACTTGAATTTTTTTTTTTTTTTTTTTTTTTTTTTAATATCGGGCCTTCTTCCTACATGGTATTCAAGAGGCTTCTCAGCTTCAGGCTTGGGCAAAGCCTCAGACCTGCAATGATTTGTGCCTCCATCTGGTTTACTCTGGTCTGCAACTGAATTCTGGTCCTGGTAATTTTTGTTTGGGAACCTGTGACCATTGAGATATTTCATGGCTAAAAATCCTCCTTAAACTGAAGTACTGCTTATTGAGACTGGGAAACAATTGTGTTAAAAAGGTTTATTTCCAGATAGCAAGTCCTAAGTGAATTATCACCCCAGAGATACATGGGTTTTCTTCAAACAAACCTTCATCTATATGTGCCGTAGTTTCCGTGTGGTTGACCTGAACAACTGCCTTCCCCCTTCTGAGAGAGGGTGACTTTTTAGGCTAATCAGACTCCTTTACTTTTCTTGTTATCTTTAGCCTTTTCCTGTTGTAGTGTCCTTCAAATCATCCTGAGTAAAGGAAGACAGCAAAACAGTAATTGTGAGCGATCCTTACTGTTTCTTTTCCAATATGTCCCCAATTACATTGAACACAAAACAGTGTACTGCAAAAACACTTCTAACAGATGTTGATAAATACTACAAAGTACTTCCAGATATGTCAGTTCTCCCAGCTTTGTTATCTACAAGCTTCTATACAAATATGGCACATTTCTGCACTGAATTTTTATTCAGAATGTAGCTTCACTGCTATTACCAAAATGAAAAACAAAAAGCATCTGGCATCCTAGTTTGCCAGATGTTGTAGCCTAGGGATCTAACGTCATCCTGATGATGGTAGAATTTTGCAATAGTAAAGATTTATAAATCTTGTTAGATGAGCAGTTTCGGGTTTTTTTGGCATGTCAAAGCTAGCAAATTCTTAAATACCAAGATGCTCTAATTTATGCCACATTTGTATGCATCATCTTACTGAAGTCCTCAGTTTTCATCTGTGGTGATACTAATTTCTGTATTTATTCAGTTTCTTGAGCAGTGTTCTCTTGACTCACTGTATCTTTTTTTCCCCCCTCATCGGCCTTTTGATTCTCTTCTCTAATTTCATTCCTGCTGTTACAGTCTTGACTTGCATCTTTGTAAAGCTGGTCAATTATCAGAAAAGCTTAGTTGACATCATTTGGTCAACCCAGTAAAATTTAATAAAACAGATCTAGAAAGAATAACTTACTCAGTTTTTCACCTATCTCTGATTGAATCAGAGCAAGTCAACAGGCTTAGAGTTCCTTTTTCAGACCAGCACTCACAACAAAATCCGAAAATTCTAAACAGTGCTTTATAGGTAGCCCAGAAATAAATACTCAAATGTCTGGAATGTCAATAGCCATAATATCAGCTGGGAGTGGGAAACTGATGAGGATGGAGAGCTATGTAGCATGCAAGTAGATGCTCACCTTTTTGGCCCAATCCATGACCTGAAATCCTGCAGTAGCAGCTAGTGTCTGTGAGTTCACTGCCTTGGCCTGGCTTTCATCACCAGGAACATCGTAAGACTTTTCCACAAAGTTGTTGCAAACTCTGTTCCACCCTTCAAGCCTTTCCCAAAAAGCTTACGGCCATCTTAGTGATGAAGCTACTGAGCTTCTGTTTGCTGTTTGCTGCCAGGATGGTTTCACTGAAGATGTAGTAGTAAGGAAAGGAGAAACGGGCAGGAAAGTTTTGATCTGTTTGTTGAAGCAATGCATGTGCTCTTTAGGAAACACAGTGTAAGAAGCTTTCTGAGAATTTTTCTGAGATTTTTCCAAATCAGTAAGTGGAATGCTGATCAAAAAGCAATCTATAATTATATGAATCATAGAAACATTTCGGTTGGAAGAGACCCCCAGGGTCATCGAGTGCAACCATAACTTAACCTATCTCTAGGACTAAAACATGTCCCTAAGAACCTTGTCTGAACGCCTTTTAAACACCTCCAGGGATGGTGACTCCACTACTTCCCTGGGCAGCCTGTTCCAATGCCTGACAACACTTTCCATGAACATTTTTCCTAATATCCAATTTAAACCTCCCCTGATGCAACTTGAGGCCACTTTCTCTTGTCCTATCACTTGCTACTTGGGAGAATAGCCCGACACCCTCCATGTACCAACCTCCTTTCAGGGAGTTGGTTGTCTACAACATAAGGTCTCACCTCAGCCTTCAGGCTAAAATAGACCTATTCACTAAGGAAGCCATCATAGTTGGCAAAGGATTGGCATATGGATGCATAGGGAAAAGATCAGCAGCTCAGAGAGGGAAAAAATGTGAGTCACAAGATGAATACGCAAACCAGGAATAACGATATGGAATTTCATTATCAGACCATGACAAACAACATCGTGATAGACCTGGCTGTACTTTTAATTCTGAACAACAGAGAAATCCCCAGAATCACAGGGTGTTATTTGATAAGAGTTAACATAGGTTACTGACTGTATTATTAGTACTGCTCAGAGTGGGTTCTGATGTGTCATTCTATAGCACATCCTGCTTTTGGAGATGTTCATCATCGTGACAAATAGATCAGGTCAAGTGAAGGGTAGCTCCTTGTCTCCAGTTTATACTTCTTCATTTGAAACACTGCTTTGTTTCCCCTTCACCTTATTGGGATAAGACACCTGCAATACAGAAACTAGATGTGAAAGGAAAGGGGAGAGCAAGCTGAAGGTAAGAATGGAGAGTATTGATCAGGAAAAAAAAGTGGAGCAGATGAACCAGGGAAAGGAGATTAAAAGAGTCAGCCCATAGCAGCAGGCTATTGGGGTGTGGGAGCTCACCCAGCCCCACCACCCAGCCCTCCCCAGATCTCTGCTGCAAAGGCAATGCAAGGGTCGGAGCCATCACCCTCCTGTGGCCACTGCTTGCTCTGCCAGCTCCAGCCACAGAGCTGAGTTGCAAACGTGGGACATTTCAGCCTTACCAACCCACACAGTCATCATTATGGCCACATTCGAGGAAACCTGTACCCTGTATTTGTATTTTTAGGAAACAGGAATGTGCATGGATGTCCAGACTCTTGTGAATGACAGAATAATGCCAGCGAAGGCAGTCTTGTGTGCCTGCTTTCAGTTGTTTCTGACTTTTTAGATTTTTCTGTTATAAATCTATCTATCAAAGCTCAAACGGAAATGTTAAATCAGTTTCAATCTTAATGTAGATCTCCACTGAAAAACTTTGCCATCTTAACTCTGCTGCCTTATATGATAATATAAGGAGACTCCCCTCAGCATCTTGGCCTCTTAACAAACATCCTTATCTGGATTCAGCTGTGCTGGTAGAAGTGGGAGCTCCCAGATGTTGGTTTTCATCTCGCTCTTTGAGGCTGCCATTCCATGACTATATTGGTGAAGCAGCCTGTGGCTGCTCGCTGAAGTGCTGGAAGCACAGTCAGCTGGCTTGCCTCAGTCAACAAGTTCAGACCCCACAAATAAAATTTTGCTGTAAAGGGAGATGTTCTCTAACAGCACAGTTCTTCTGGAACTCGAGTTGTATCTTGGGATTAGATGAGCCACCACCCCATCCTTTTGAGTAACCAACATACTTGCAGAAGTAACTTTTTATTATTATATTCCCCAAAATACTATACAAATCTATACCTGGCCTTGAAGAATATATGCAGGTCTTTTATTTGTATGTATTTAAAAGTTGCTATGGTAACTTTATTCAGTATTATTCAGAGTAACAGTGATATATCATTGTGCTAGCAGATGGGGAGGGAACTAGTAATGCTTTAAAAAATAAATAATTAACATGAGAGCTGTGAGACTACTTCAAAATGCCATTATGAAAATACATTCTAATGGAATTAGTTCAGTCCAATATTTGAAAGTTTATTTGCAGACATGAATATTCATAAAAGCTGCTTTTTTTAAGCAATAACATTCATTAAAAAATTTAAAATTAATCATGCCAATATGTGTTTGCCCTGAAAGTCTTGTGAATTCTCAAATGACTGTGTTTGCATGAATTTTCACTTCTATAAAACTTACTCAAGTGCTTTTTCTTTTTCTTATAAGTGTGATTGGATGCTGGAGACAACCAAATGAATACCCTGGGACTTCAGATGGTAGCAGTGCTGCATAAACAGCAAATTCTAAGTAAAGAATGCCAAAAGCAAGGCCGGCCTGAGACAGTTAATGAGCAAGCTATGGGCAAGAATATGATCACATAAAATCCTTTCTAAACAATGTCAGCCAGTATATTTTTTAGAAATGAAATCAAATTATTCCTATGGCTAAGCAGCAAACACAGAAAGAAGAGGATTATATTAAATTCATTTTTCAGCCACCTATAACTAAAAACTTAAATAGTGCCCATTCCTCTTTTTCTAAAAGGTTTTATCCCTGCCTTAGGATGATGAACCTTTCACTGTAACCTGTGTGGTATGAGCAACAGTTTGTCTTAGTGCATTACTAACAGACATCAGGAAATGGCTTTTAATAAACATAATACACTCATGACAAGTTGTTGATAATTCTGACAAAAATATTGTATCTCAATATTTGGCACACCCTTAATTCTTGCAAGGAGAATTCTTGAATTTAGTATCAATATTGGGTTGCTCCCTCGTTCTGGTCTCAGGGTGACAATTCACACACGTGTTGTTGCTGCCCTGGTAACTAAAACCAGAGCTGGACAAAACCACAATCAGGAAAAGATCTAGGATGGGGTCTTTGAAAAGATAAAACAGGGCTTGGTAGCTTATAATTTTCTTTCATAGTGATACCTTTCCCCACTCCTCCTTTTGAGAGTTTGAATATAAGAGAGTGGCTATTCCTCCAACCGTCTATTGTAAATTACAGATGAGATAAATAGCTGGATGATCACCTGTGTAGTTGTTGGGTGACCCTTGCCAGCCTATTTTAGAAATGGTTTCCAGAGATGAATACCAAAGAAAGCCCATTCACCAGCAGGTGAAATTCTAACATTATCAAGTTGAAAAGTATGCAATCGGGGAAGAACAGGGAGGAGTGAAGAGGATGTGCCATTTGTGGTAACGAGTAAATGAGGATTAAATGAAGCTTCACCCACAGAAAAAAACATATGGAAAAGCAACATGAATAATTTGAACCCTTATCTCAGAAGATGGACCCAAGAAACTGCTGACCAAGGCAAAAAAAATATGCTTATTTCTCTAGAAATTAATAGCTTAAGGCAGGAGTTTCAAACTCATTTTCACTGGGGGCCGCATCATCCTCACTGTTGCCTTCAAAGGGCCAAATGTAATTTAGGACTTCTGTAGAAGCAGTTACATTTATAGCTCCCTAAATTTATATTTGGCTCTTTGAAGGCAACCATGGGGTCTTTGAAAAGATAAAACAGGGTTTGGTGGCTTATCATTTTCTTTCATAGTGATACCTTTCCCCACTCCTCCTTTTGAGAGTTCAAATATGAGGAACTGATGAACTGATGTGGCCACTGGTGAAAGTGAGCTTGACACCTCTGCCTTAAGGAATATGTATTATCCATTTGAATACATGGAAATATCTGTTCAAAAGAAAAATCATCACTATTTACTTTCCAGGAAAGTAATGGCTTTCTTAGTACAAAATACACAGATGATGCTGAAGAGGGAAGTTCCAGCAAAAGGTTTTACTTCCCCATACTCTTCTATAACCTCAGAGTTATACCTACTCTTATGTTAGACTTGAAGAGGAGCTTATATTCTCTTTGCGTTATGGTGAACACCTTGCAGTGCAGCAGCTGCACCCAGCGTGGACTCAACCCACACCAGCAGAGAGATCTCTCATCTACCTGAGCAAGGCACTGACCTGCAGCCAGGTAACTAAGAAACTAGATAGATGTGGGTTCTGGAAGTATCTGAGATAGATACATTTAAAAAAAGAGAGATTAGTCAACAGTAAATTACCCACAATCACTGAGAAATTTTGTAGCAAGTTCTTTGGTTTTTACTATCAGAATCAAACTCTGCCAAATTCTTCCATTTTGTGTATTTTTTTTCTGTCTGATGTGGTTGATGTGCAAAAAGGAGCCACTCTCTCTATTTCTGTCCATGCTCATACAAACTAGCATTTAAAACCCTAATGAAAATGGTCATCATAAAAGATGGAAAATTACTAAATTTCTGGGATAAATTCAGTAACAAATGTTTTTTACTGAGCACTCTCTGGATATGGTGGTAAAATATCAGTGGAGTGAGTGAGGAAGAGGAAGGAGCAGGTTTAACCCCTGGTGTATGTTCTGTACTAATAGGCTAGGAGGGCACAATCAGGTAAAAATATCAAGCAATTGACTTTCTAATTAATCAGTCACAAACCAGAAATACCAGGAAACTGCAATGACTGGACCCAGTTGTTTTTATGTGCATGCATCCTAAGATCTTGAAATTGCTTTATTCAAAGCTTTCTCCTCGGATAATATAGATGAATAAATAGTAATAAGAAAATCCTGAGGACAGGTGAGCTTGAAACCACTCACTTTGTTTAGTTCAGGGAAGTACCATATATTCCTGCCAGGCTTTTCAGTTAGATGTAAATTTATTATAATGAAGAAATAGAGCCATGTCCTCTGATACTGAACTCTAGGAAAGAGATATTTGAAATTATGCTGACAAATGCCAAAAAACATTCCCCTGGAACATGCTGGAAAAGTAGAGCAAATATGATAAGGCAGAAAGCCCCACCGAAGAAATGGTGTCTCAGCCACATCCATTAACTACTGAAGTGTTATGAAATATGCCTTTTCCATTCCACATAGTGCTCTGAATGTTAAAATAACTATGCAGTAGCACTGATTGCTGAGCAGATAATGAAGAAGCTTGGACCCCCACCCTCTTGACTGACTTTCATCTGAAAGTCAACTGTATATCTAATGTTCATATAATGATATGTCCATTTTAAGCACAGCTGGGGCATAAAAGCTCATTGACTTCACACAAAGCACTTTACTTTACCAGATCCATTAGTACAATCCCTGCCCAGCTATCAGAACTGTAAGCTTCATTTGATTTAATTGGCACCAGAGACAAATAAGAGACTCAGCTCAGGTGTTTTCTGTCCGTCTTCTCTCACACAGCCGGACAAAAAGGACAGAGCCTGGGTGATTTCAGATCAGGTTTGGTTTATTCAAAAGACCATTTCCTGCCTGCTTTCATGTATGTTTCTTAGCAAGTGGCAACCAGGAGTCTGGCCAGCAAAAACAGGAACAAATATACATAATGTTGGCGCCACGCTTCAATGCCAAAAAATGTGTCTTATATAGTGTAGCGGAACACATTTAGAAATTATCAGAGGGTTGGGTGATGGCTGGCTCTAGTCTGGCAATGGAAGGAATGAAAAAGAATTAAGCGCTCTGGATGCTGTTTTGTGTTTGGAATGGTTGTTAAAGGGCAAAGTAACTTAATTTGTTGTTTCCTGCAGGTGTGCTCATAGGGATGGGAATGAACAAGGCACTGGCACTACCGAGCCATCTCGACCAGAGATAGAGAGATCAGGTGTCCTGGCTGGGGCTAGCAGAAGGGAAGAGTCCTTTGAAGGATGCATGGGAGAAGTAGGAAGTTTCCAAAAGGCGTAGTGTGGCTCCTCGTTTTCTTATTCCGTTAAATCCTCTGCATCTAGCCAGGTGTGAGGAAGCCTTCTCGCCTTTAACCTGCTCAGGCTGCTCATTGAAACTGGGCTTACTTCAGAGATTTGGCTCAGTTCATGATTCCTCTGAATTGTGGTTTGGATGGTTCTGCTTTGCAGTTTGGCATTCGAGCAAGCAGTATTTCGGTATGGCACTGCCACTCACATGCAGCACGATGTAAAGTGACACTTTGCTTCACCAGCAAGCCAAATGCTTTCAATATTCCCTTCCCACCAATCTGGAAAGACAGCATTTTGGATGATCTCTTCTCTGGGAAAAGTATTGCTATTCTGTGTGGGAAACAGCATCCTGAGCCTGTGGAAGAAATTTGTAGAACAGTCGTAGAATCACAGAATAGTTTGAGGTGAAATCGGCCTTTAAAGTCTTGAGAGGATTCACCATAACCTTAGGGAGACACTTTGCTGCTGTAAAAAACTGTAAGTTATAATATGTGTCATATGGCCACATAAGCATTTTGTACCTTCCTGTGAGTGACCCACTGAAGAACCACTGATGAGATTCTTCCTGTAAAGTGTTTCAAGCTTATTTTGCTCTGTTTTATACATAGAGTACCTCAATTTAGTCCCAAATAGGTGGGTTATCATATCTTATTTAGACCTACATTAGAAAGTCTCAGTATTTCTTCAGTTTATCACCCCAGCTTTCATGTCCTCAAGCGATCATTTAGTGCCTGGACCTGGATGCTGCAGCGAATTCTAACTGATTCATTTTAAGGCACTCAACACACATTCATGTGAAAATTCCTTAATAGATTCATGCCAGTAAAAAGAACCCCAAAACCAAACTTCTACCAATGCTGTGATGCACAAAGGAATTAATATATTGTTTTAAGTTAAAAAACTCAACCCAACGACACTTCTCACAAGGAACAGATAAAATTGCAAAGGCTCTGAAAATTAATTTCCTGCTAGCACTGAAATAATTGAAAGACCTAAGTTGCTTCTGAGATTAGAAGGCTGTCTGCAGGTCCCATCTGTGAACAGATTTTAAGCAAAACTCCCTGCAGAACTAGGTTTTTTTACTTAGACAGTTTCCTGCCAACAGACATGTTGATTATCACTGAAAAATTTACAATAACTAACAGAATGATTGGTATAATTGCCTGAAAGAGGATGGCTATTCTTAAATGATCACAGTGTTGCAAACTTCCAAGGTACAACATTTCTGTATCTGTATCTTTGTGTGTAGAGCTTTGAAAATGCTTGTTTCAACACTTCCACAGTCATTGTCTACCATCTGCCAGCCCTCTAGAGCATTCTCAAAGGGCCAGGAGTCATTAGTGTACACAGGAAGGATTCCCTGCTTCTTCATCATTCTATAGGAACAGGAACATGAATACAAGAAGTTCTACAGTTAGAAAGGATATTTTGTTTTTCAGAAATCTCTCCATTTGAAAAATCTTTCTGTACTTAGAGCTAATCCATCTGGGATTGCTCCAGGTCTCTCAGACACATCT
Organism: Nesoenas mayeri; assembly: GCF_963082525.1. Taxonomy (NCBI): domain Eukaryota; kingdom Metazoa; phylum Chordata; class Aves; order Columbiformes; family Columbidae; genus Nesoenas; species Nesoenas mayeri. The sequence goes on from NC_137541.1 coordinate 73,829,067, forward strand.
GTCTGTCTCAGAAAATTACCATTTTCTGCTTTGGTGGGCCTACTGCTTATTATTTGTGTTGTTACAGGACATGGACCAGGCCTCATCAAGCACTGGGGACAGACAACATCAGCCAATGGCTCCCTGGCAAAAGAGCTGGCAAGCCAAGCCATCCATACAGAAGACATGCAAAGGAATCTAGGTTTAATCTCTCACTTCTTCTCCGTTTTGGGACGGTGATTTTTGGCACTTATTATGTTCTCAGCATGTTGGCCTATGCACCTGACTTAGATGCTGACTTCAGGTAGTACAAATTTTCCTTATTAATCATTGAAGGAAGACAAATTTCTCCAGTGACAATGCAAAGCAGGGTCCTAAAGTGTTTGTTTTGCCCTGTGGAAGAAAGGCTGTCTCTGTGCTGAGTATTCAGGAAGACCAAGCAGAACAAACTACATCATACAAACACCTTTCTGTCTCCTCTGGATCTTGGATCCCTAACTGTGAAGTACGAATAACACTAATTTTCCTCATAAAGTGATTGCAAGGATAGACTGGGAGATGTCTATATACAGTCATGGTAGAACCCCTAAAATAGACCTAATAAACTCTCTTTCTCTCACTGTATGCATATTTGCTTTTCAGCATCTGAAATGAATTCTTTGTTATTGGACATAAAAAGTATTATGACATTAGAAACTCTTCTGTTAAATTCAGACTTTTAGCTTTCTACAGAAAAAGATATGGAAGGATGAAATATTTTTTCTTGCAGATGAAGGTTTCAGAAGCAAAAAGAAAATGTAGAAAAAATAACATAACTGATTCGTTTCAGATTCCTGAATTATATTTTTCCTCTGTGCAAAGCAGACAAGAACTACAAGAATGGATAAAAGAGTTCATCCATATAAGCCAGAAAGTGGAACTGACAATGAATGTGAAAGGAAGAGATTATGCTCACCAGACTGTTGAAGACAAGAAAGTTCAGACAGGGGCGTTGCTGAACAAGTACATCCAAAGTCAGGTAAGTGTATGGCTTTAACTACATAGTCAGGCAAAGGATAGCTCTTTAGAGGTTAATCATGTGCCCCTCAATTTTCTCTCTTCAAAATACTCAACTAGTAAAGAGCATGGATCTTGTTACTTCTTTTCTAGTCTTGAAATTTACTTTACCCTTGTGCATTCTTACGATTGTGTATAGCTGCAATATTTATAGTAAGTGGAGTCCCACATGGTATGGGATTTTCACAAGAAGGCTTCCTGTGCCTAAGGAATATCCTTCTCCTGTGGGTGTAGGCACATCAATACGAGGCTGGCTAAATCTACTCTCCATAATTCAGTGATTTGCTATTAACTTGAAGGGGATGGTGCGAGGCTGCAGTTTGGATATCTGTAAACAGCAGAGATTTAATGAAGGTGCTCATGGTGTTTGCAGATTCAGAACAGACATGATGTTAAGAACAGTAAAGAAAATAATCAAATATATAGCAAGTAGACAATTAATACATCTGAATTTGCACAGTCACTTATTTTGTAAAGGATCTGAGGCAGCTTTGGAGGAACAGTGAAAATGTCTTTAAAGATCTGCTGGAAGGCTGCATTTAAAAGAGATCTCACAGACACCGTAAATATTACTTACTTCTGGGTGTTCTTGCTAACATCTTAGGTTAGATCTTTTTCCAGTGATAGCTGGTGTTCAATAATTTTGTTGCACTTACCCTGCTGAGGATCTGGATACTTATCTGGAAAAACAAACAACAGTCTGAAATGACTTGGAATTGGTACTTTACAATTTTTGGAGATAAGTGTTCAAGTTTCATATGTTATAGACAGAGAGCAAGTTCAGTTCTGCTTAGCGTTTTGAACACAGTGGATGAACCCAGCAAAGGGCATAATCTGTTCCTGCACTACAGGGGTTTACAATGTACACCTTTAAATTTTCTGTGTGAATAAAATTGTATACTGTGGTCACAGCACATCTGTGAAATTCTTACAAGTTCTTTAGAATATATGATGCATATTCTGTATGAAAGGTACAGCTGAACTTTATGAAAAAAAACTTTCTCATGCCTCTAAAAATGTGTAGTATTTTCAGGAAATTAGCATTTCAGTTTGGTGTGAAGAGACTAAAAATTATTAATTCATTTAAAATATGAGGTCTATGCTAAAATAGAGGGGTAGTGATGATACAAGCAATATCCTGACTTTTGGTCACACAGTTCCTATTCAGTCCACATCTTCCTCAAATGTACCTGAATTCTCTTCTCTACCTGTCATCAAAAAGAAGAGCATTCAAGCATTCCCCATTTAAATGGCCCATAGAAATATCTTATCTACACAATGAATTGCTTAGTTTGAGTGACAAGTTTTAAAGGTTGGGCACAACACCTTTCCATTCATTTGTCTAGCACAGTCCTTTTTATCAGCACCCTGCAGACTCCCTCCACTCTCTGTCCGAGGGAGATAACGAATAGAGAAAATTTTTATAAAGAATATTTTCTATTTAACGAACCATGGTATCTATCTGTTGTTAACCTTCTGAGCAGTGAGCAAGACAGGATTACCATATAGGTGGTGAAATAGCCATTAAGCTGATAAACCAGACTTCACTAGGGTGTTTCAAATTTTCTTTTGTCAGCTGCCCAGGTCAGAGGAGATGGGGATTATTTTGAACTTGGAGGTGGATTCTCTTATCTGCTGCCCACCACTCCCTGTTCCAGGCATGGGTAATATGAGATGTATGAGGTAGACTTGGGTGTTTCATAAAGTTGACTTATAAAGACATTCTTTCTTAATGTTTGGGTGTGCTGAGAAAATTGGAGTTCAATGTGTTAGTCTCTAATAATGATCTTCAACATCTCAAGGAAAAGCTAAGAAGTCCTGTGACTGGGAACCAAGCTCACAGAACACAGCTTGTTTGTAGAAAGATTCTGTGAAAGATAAGCTAAATATCATGTTGCAGAGGGATCTGACTACTGTTTTAATTTCCATATGCGTATGCATTTATTTATATGCATACAAAAAATAAATAGCCTACTTAGTCTATTTATGCACAGTACTTTCCAGTTGATCTGTTGTTTTCTCTACTGTTTTGAATGCCTGCAGGACTTGTTACTTGAACTCTGACAACTGTCTTCCTAGAGAAGACAGCTTTGCTCCTCATCCCCTCTGGGACATAGTTCTTAATTCAAATCAGATTTCAAAAAATAGTAGCAATGTGCAGGAAAGAATAGGAGTAGCTATTAATCACTGGCAGGAAGAAAAGAGACTATCCTTTGAAACTAACTTATCCTTCAAGTTACCAAGTAATGCACTTTTTATTTAACTATAATGTGTTTGGGATCTTGAGTTTCTATCAGCGTGTCATAGCTGTATCACCTCCAGGCATCAGGGACTGTGAATAGGAATTCAACTCAATTTATAGTTCAGGCAACTGCTGATGTGAAACTGTCATGAATCACAGCAAATGGTATAGGATGTCTGAAGCCAGTCAGTCTACAAAGTGCAATTTCTTCCTCCTTTCACACATAAACATCAATTGATGTTAGATTAGCAAGTGTAGAGCTGAGTAAATAATTTATAATGAACAATTAATCTAATTGTGTCTGCTTCCATTTTGAGCTGATTATGAAGTGCTGAGATTGGATGTCTGAGATGATTTGTGTATTTCTTCAAAACAAGTTTTCCATGTGAATGTCATGTGAGTAATTCGTTGTGAATAGTTGAACTTCAGGAGTGATGATGGTTGCTAAGTTATATGTCACTGAGATTGTTTGTGTTTCCCTAATTAGATTATTTGCAAGTCCAGACAAAACACAGTGAATTTCAATTATTAGAACTGAAGATATAATGGCAGCAGAATAAATGCTGGAAAATATCCGAGCATTTGAACTTAATATGTTTGAATTAAAGCAAAACCAAGGAAATAACTGGAAAATTAATACAAAAGGACAATAGACATCATTGTTTTTACCTTTATTTTCAAATGAGGTTACTTAATGAAAATCTTTCTATTCTCCCAGGTCTAATAAAACTTCCTTTTACCATCTGCATTTAATTTCTGTGTTGTTCAGGGAGAGGTCTTCCATTAATTATCTGTTCATGTGTGGAGTTTGCCAAGGCCAGCCCCAGACAGTGACATAAAATCCTGGCTGAAATGAAATTTAAATATTTCCACTGACTTCATCAGCACTGTGATTTCATTCTCTTTTCTGAATACCTTCATATTACAGGAGCCTTGCATCTGGACCTAGGGTTGAAGTTGCTACGAGAAATATTAGGATTTCTGAAAATGGAAAAAAAAAAAGTAAAGGAGGGCATGACTAAAGGTCAATGGAAATGTTATTAGAGGTCTCTGTGGATCCTGGTGTCCTGCGGTGCCAGTGCTCAAGTGGGAGTCACTGAGTCATGCCTGGATGATCGCACAAGTCTGTTTGTGACAGGCACCTTTTATCCCACTGAATACATCCGAATTTTACATCTGAGCCTGCGTGCTACTGCTTTATTGCCTTTAACTTCGACTTGCTTGGTTTTTCTGCATGCTGTTTTAAAAAGACCTGTCTTTCCTCACCTTGTTATTTCAGCATTGGTCAGTGGATCACACCATGTCAAATGTGCATTCAGATTATTTGTGAGGGATTTTTTACAAGAATGCTTCTTTCTGAACAGCCCTAATCATGATAAAGGCTCTTTGTCAGCATTTGGGAATCCTCCTCCTGTGTAATGTGTCAAATCCCTGACAATGAGACTTCTACTCAAAGTGCTTTGATGCACCCAGAAACCATCACAGTCAGCTATTTTCTTGTACCACTGAGAGCAGATCACAATAAGAGAATTTTTCAGCTCACAGATGTGCTCTGGGCACCCAAGATGCATGGGCTTTTTTACCTTAATTATCTGTGCTTTTTTTTTCTTCATCCAGAAATCAAACCAAGTCATTATTTCTCATGTCACAGGTGTTTTGTAAACATCAATGAAGGTTTGTGAATCCAAACATACCAGTGATAAAGGGCATCAATATGCTCAAACGAAATGAGTAGTTCTGTCTTCAGAAAAAAAGTTCAAATTCCCTTTCAGTGAAAAAGGCTTGCACCAAAAGTAATGTCATGAAAATAAAATTAAAAATGGAACAGTTGCTCCTTGAGTACCGCTCACTGTTGTACCAAATAAATAAAACACATTCTTTAAAACATATTATCTGGTCATGGGATTAAAAGCAGTGTTGTTGTGCATGAACACCAAAGAAATTAATGGTTTTCCATTTTGAATCATGTTCCTTTGGCATATCCAAGGTGTGTGTAAAGGCTGTTGCCCTGTCTCTCAAAAAGACAGTATGAGTATGACGAAGTGAAGGAGGAGGATGGACCGGTCAAGCAAAAGCAATGTTTTTATTTGGTAAATATTTTATAGGGCTAAAATGAGGCATGTGAGCAAGGGATGCTGACATTCAACATTTCGTCTGGGAAAGAACATAGCATTTAGCACTTTCAGACATGCCCTTCTTTACTTTGGTCCCAGCACTGTAGCAGCAGCATTTCTAAAAAGCTGTAAAATGCTCTGATGGAAAGGAATGATAATTCACAGCTCCTCACACATGGGGATTATGGAAAGATACGTAAAATTTCACTGCATCAGCAATTCCATCTAGCCTACACCTGACTGATACAACTTAGGTTTCCTTTCTCTCTATATAGTTGCCTTTTTATGTGTGTTCTGAAACAGTTATTTGGGGGTTATTGGTAGTCAGGTATTTTTCCTATAGATTACTACTCTGGTTACTTCTGTCTCTCCAGCTGGCGTTTAGAACTTTAAAGCAGAAATTTAGAAGAGAGAATACTGTACTAGGCAGAGCTAAAAGTCACTAACTCTCCATGTGGCATCCAAAAGGTCTCTGAAACGAACCCCGTTGTGTGATTCATATTCTACCTTTTAGGTTTTTTTTCCTTTTTATGCCGAGTTTCCAAGTCCACTATTGCTGCCAGAGAGCTAATATTCCAAGTTCACCTTTACCAATATGTCTTCCCGGTGTTGCCAGATTCCAACTAGTTTGAACACTTGGAACTGAAGGAATTTACAGATTATTTGTGTTTAACACACACAAAAATTTTTTTTTCCTTAGAGAAGAAAAATGAAAAATCTAATTTATTTATTATTCTTGCTGAAGTTAGTCATAGACTGACCGTCAGATAGTCATAGAGGCATCCAAATGCACTGTGGTAAAAGAGATGTGCAGATCAGGAGTCCCAGGTAGTTTCTTCGAGATCTACAGGAGTGCGGAATAATGGATTATGCTCTAAATGAATCCACCAGTAACTATATCAGTGGATAAAGGAAGGGCAATGGATGTCATCTATCTGGACCAGTATTGTTTAATATCTTCATTAATGACATAGACATTGGGATTGAGTGAACCTTCAGCAAGTCTGCAGATCACATCAAGCTGAGTGGTGTAGTTGACACACCTGAGGAACGGGGTGCCATGCAGAGGCACTTGGATAAGCTCAAGAAGTGGGCCCATGTGAGCCTCATGAGGTTCAACAAGGCCAGGTGCAAGGTCCTGCACCTGGGTTGGGGCAACCCCCAGTATCAATACAGGCTAGGGGATGAAGGGATTGAAAGCAGTCTCATGGAGAAGACTTGGTAGTTGAGAGATTGGACATGAGCTGGCAACGTGCGCTTGTGGTCCAGAAGGCAAGTTGCACCTTGGGCTGCATCAAAAGCAGCGTGGTCAGCAGGTCGAGGGAGGTGATTCTGCCCCTCTGATCCGCTCTGGTGAGACCCCACTTGGAGTTCTGTGTGCAGCTCTGAAGCTCTCAGCACAAGGAAGACATGGACATGTTGGAGAGGGGCCAGAGGAGCCACCAAGATAATCAGAGGGCTGGAACAGCTCTGCTGTGAGGACAGGCTGAGAGAGTTGGGGTTGCTCAGCCTGGAGAAGAGAAGGCTCCAGGGAGACCTTATTGTGGCCTTTCAGTACTTAGAAGAGGCCTGTAAGAAAGATGGGGACAGACTTTTTTAGCAGGGCCTGTTGTGATAGGACAAGGGGTGATGTTTTTAAACTAAAGGAGGGGAAATTCAGGCCAGAGATGAGGAAGAAACTTTTTACAGTGAGGGTGATGAAACATTGGAGCAGGTTTCCCAGAGAGGTGGTAGATGCCCCATCCCTGGAGACATTCCAGGCCAGGCTGGACAGGGCTCTGAGCAACCTGATGGAGTTGAAGATGCCCCTGCTCATGGCATGGGGGTTAGGACTAGATGACCCTTCAAGCTCTCTTCCAACCCAAACTATTTTATGATTCTATGAAGTTCATATATCTGAATCCAGAGAGGCAAGTATTTTCTACCTTTTAACTCCCTGGACAAGGGCCACAGTGTGTCTCCACATTTGCCATAGGCATCTCAGTTAAATGCCTCATGCTTGTGAATATTTAATACATTTGTGCTAGGAAAAAAGATTAATGAACTCTAGTAAAGGCATTAAAACTCCATTATATGTACAACTGTAAAGACTTTTTCCTCCTTCAATATATATGAGAGAAACATCAGTCCATAACATTTTGTCATTCTACGCTGCAAACTTCTCTGTTGTCATAGTGTAGAATTGGAGAAAAAGATGTTGTTTACTAGACTGAACACTTCCACACATTCACACCCAACTGAAATGTTGACCTTTACAACGAGAAATTGTGCATTTTGCTTGCAAGCTTTTCTATTTCAATACTGAAAGTTGAGAAACGCACAAACATAAACACAGAGCTAAATCTCTTGTCTGTTTATGAAGTAGTGTCATCCAGTTGAGGCACTAACACATATGAGCCAAGTGGCTGACTTTGGAAGGATCTTGGCTTCATTAAACTGCGTTTTCTTTAATCTTCTGCACTCATTTCTGATACATCTTTGTCATTTTAGCACATAAGCTAGGGTGAGGCTAGTTTCTGCAATCAGCGGGTTGTCCACCTCTGTGTCTTGTATAACATTTGTAAGTGGAAAATAATTTTTAAAATTATTAAAGTTGACTGGAAGTGCTTTCTGCTAATCAAAATTGCATTAAAGTTTATTCCTTTGCACCTTTGGTGCTGGTGGCATTTCACATTGATAGGAGCTTTGCATATAAACAGGCTTCAAATTTTAGACATGAAGTGTAAAGGCAGCGGTGCTGGATTCTTCCAGGCAGCAGCTGGATTTCAGTGGCTTTTGGATACATCCTTGCTGTGTTTGCTTGAGTTATTTTTTTCTCAGAAACCTTTATTCAATTAGAAAGCTTGAATCCACAGTGCTGATCTGTCTGATCTCTGCACGTAGCTCTGTCCCTAAGCCTCCTTTCTGGAGCAGTTAATTTTTAACAGTGTCCTGCGTGTGCATATGATTTCTTGTGACATTCCTTTGGTAGGTGTCTGGAGGTGTGGTAAGCAGACTGTAAGCAGAGGCTTATTCATATATGCTGATTCCTATACAGCCTTAATGAAAAGGCAGTGTAAGGGATCATTGCTGAGCCTCCTTTTCCTATCCTCTTCCTACCTAGCCCCTCTTGGAAGGAATTATTCCACACTGAATGAATATTATTTTAATAATATGTCATCCTTGAGAAAGCTCTTGGGTCTTGCCAAATGCTCATTTACATTGCTTTAATCAATAGTACCTTAAAGACAAGGGCTTCTGCCAGTGGAAGGATGACATGAGAAAAGATTCATGAGATCACTCAAGAGCTGTGCTGGAGCAATGTCCAGGGAGCCAGTGGGACAAGACTCATGGCATTTTCAAATCTCATTCTCCTCTGAGATACGTGAAGATGTCAGCTTTGAATTTTTTCCTTGACAGTGATATTTTGAAGCTAATAGAGGTCATTTGACAGGAAACAAAGTCCAGGATGTGTAGCTTAAACTTATTAATTAGGGTTACTTCCTTTTGCTAAGCCAAATTTTCTGGACAATAATTCTCTTGAGTTCTTACTTCCACCACTTTGATGGGACCTAGTTTCTTCAGTAATGGAAGGTCTTTTCAGGATTTTTAGTTCATTACTGGGGAGCTGAAATCTAATGTAGGCAAACACAAAGTCTTGAATAACATCAACAATTTCAGCAGAAATTGGAGAGTTCAAGTTTTTCTCACTGCAAATAGGTACATCTACCTATGCCCAATGCATAGATATGAAGTAGTTTTAAATTAGTCCCTTTGTTCATCTTTCAAGGCCCTGAATGAGGATCTGTGTTTGGGTCCCATACCGGGTGGAGGTGCACGTTCAGCTCCCAGAGTGGCACATCTGAATTAACACGGCACTCGACTTAGACTAATTAGCCTGGCCTCAAAGAGCTGCACATGCTGTAGGTAGTGCAAAAATCCCTCAGCTAGCAATGACCACCATAGTTCCCCAGGTGGAGGCAACCAGATCTTAACTTTCTTCTTCACTGAGACATGGCACAGCCTAAATATAGCCAGATTGCCTTTGTGGCACATCACACAATGGAGTCATGGAATCGCAGAATGGTTGGGACTGGAAGGGACCTCAGGAGATCTAGTCCAACCCACCTACTAAAGCAGGTTCACTCAGAGTGATCGCACAGGAATGTGTCCAGGTGGGTTTTGAATGTCTCTGGAGAAGGAAACTCCACAACCTATTTGAGCAGCCTCTTCCAATGCTCTGGCACCCTCAAAATAAAGAGATTTCTCCTCACGTTTAGATGGATCCTCCTATGCTTCAGTTTGTGCTCATTGCCCCTCATCCGATCATTGGGCACCACATCGTGATACTTCATCACACAGATGCGTGGCCCTGCACTATGCCATGTGGAAGTGTGGACACAGTATGGATGAGTCCTTCTGCCTTCCTTGTGTCACATAGCTGTGCTTTAGGCAGGGCTTGTTAGGACCAGGGCAGCACCATGCTGCCACATCCTACACAAAGGGGTAGAGTTAGGTCGGTTCGTGTGTATTCAGGAATTTCTCCCCTGGGGGATGTCTGTAAGATGTTTCTGGATTAGGTGATCTGTAACAGAGAGGTTATCCTTGAGGTACCCAAGACGAGTTCCTCAGATACTGCTGGTTTATGTCAGGGCAGCCAACACACACCATTAGCGTGGATCTTGGCTTACGTCTTGCAGGTTCATTTTCTGGCTTTAGGCATTAATTTCTCATTTCTGGGTCAGCTCTGTGTGGTAGCCATGAGATCAGATTCCAAATCTGCATGCAGTCATTAGTTCATCACACAAGGCATTGCCTAAGATGGTTGAATTTCGTAAGAATTAAGCTCTGGTTTAACTCCATTGTCGATTAGACCTACCAAGCCAAATCCCATTTTAAACATAACCTTTAGATGCATATCCAAGAACTTTCTGTAGCACTTGTTACCTGCTCAAGCTTATGATTTTACAAACCCAGCAGGTAATTCAAGCTGTCACGAGCTCTCCTGTTTCAGGAGTCCACTGTAACAATAGCTGTGAGAGAGAAGGTCAGAAAGTGAATGTTGCTTTTGGGAGATAATTAAAACTTTTCATCTCCCTTCATAAAATATTCAGGGGAGTCTCACAGAGATTTAAATTGAAATCTATTTTCAAACATTTTAGTGGTGACCACCTAGGACGTGGCTGACTACATCACTGATGTAACGGTGTGCTAGGGGACATTGTCCCCTGGGGCAGTTCTGACAATTTCCTTCTGCACCTTGTTCTGAATGTGTTTCCATTGTGGTCTGGGTGCACACAGACTCCCTTATTCAAGCCTCACATTGGTAATATTGATAAGAAATAATGCCTTGTGAAGTGGAGACAGCAGGTCAGCATTGCTGCCTGTTCCTCACTGTTGCCAGTGCAGCTGTTGCACTGCCCAGGTTCCCCGTGCTTTGGTGATGTCCTTGTCCTCACGAGTGCAAGCTGAGAGGTGAGCAAATACAGGCAAGTGGCACCCAATACTGTGCAATGGTTGGCACCCCCATGAATTCCTAAAGCCTGTTGTACAAACTCATACAAGTTTTAGAGAAATTCATGCTTAAGATATTAATCTTTGGTAAATTTTTCAGAGAAATGGGCAGAACAAGCATACTTTTTCTGCGCAGCAAGAATCTGAAGTGTAACAAATGCAGCCTGTTTTGGAATTTCTGTGGATCTTCCTGTAAGAATACCTGGGTACTTCACAGTCCCTCCAGAACTAAATCTTAACAAAACATACAGGAATTAAGAAAAAAGTAATTCCTGTTCTACAGCTGGGAAATGTGATAGGTTAACCATAAATTCCCTACAGCAAGTGACCTCAAAATCATGCAGTAATAGGCATTTTCTCACTAAGACCTTTATTACAGCTTGTTTCCGTGCCCAGTGTACAAGAGGTACCAGGAAAACACGAGAATGCATGTGCAGACGCTTCACACATTTCTGCAGGTAACTTTGCTGTGTGCTTCAGGAGATCCAGGAGAAGAGACTGTTCCTGCTGAGGTTACCACCAAAAATCCCAGGGAGCATCTGCTGGCATTTTCTCATGTCAGTGCATGTTCAGTGCAGTCAACTGACATGACTTCATACTTCCGGGCAGTTTTGTTCATATGTGTTTTATGCTGAAGTTGCAGAGCCAGAAATGAAGTCTCTGTTCCCATCAGACTGTAGTTTATTTCTTGGATAAAGTACATTTCTTTCACTTACTTTCTAGAAAGATAAAACAACCAAGGATCATTTGGGAATTTTTTTTCAAGCTGCTTTTATGACTATCAGGGGCTTTCTTCATGGTGAGATATTGATTTGTATGACATGAAGTGATAGCCTGCCGCAAAGAAACAGCACTATTCTTTCAATGCGAAAGCTAATTTAATATTGATCTTTCACTTATAAAATGCAAGGATAATTCTTTCAGTAAAAACACCTTACATCAGAGCTCCTGTGGCTCTCCCAATTCAATCTGAATTTCTAAGCACTAAAGAAATCTCATTATTGAGAAATGAAATAGCAGCTCCCTTGGCAAAAAGGTCATGGAAGTGTGAAATAGCCTTTGTACTGTATTCAGCAGCAGTTTTTGAATATACACATTACTCATCCACGAGGCTCATGATGTTCAAATGCCATCTACAACAGTGCTACTTCTCTGACAGTCATTTTACTTTTTCCCCTTTTTGCCTTTAATAAAGCAAAGATTAAATGGTTTACAAGAGCTATTACTTTGAAAGTCACGTTTTCTCCACATCTCACTTGCAATTGCACAGGCAATATGTTTTCTATTAGAATACTTAACTCAGTGGGTTTGGATGTTTAGGTTTCAGCAAGCAAGTCTCTGAATGTTGAGGTTTTCTGCCTGATACCAGTCTTCTTAGTTTTCCATCCATCCCTATTTCCCTTTCAGCCCAACCTATTTATTGTTATTTTCTTTGGTTTTGCCAATCCTTTCCCTCAATTTCCCCTGATTTGCCTTTTGACTTGTCTCACTCAGCTCATGCTGCAATAAGATCTTTCTTTTTTCTGCATTCCTGCAACATCCCACAGTTAGTTTGATCATTAAAATCAGAGGAGTTTAAAGATGCTTCTTTGATTTTTTTTTCTCAGTCTAATTTGGGTTGGACTTGTTTTTAAATAAGGATTTATATAAGGTGTATAAATAGTATTAAATAAACCCTTTTTCCCAAGCTTTTGGGTTATTTTTTCCTTTCAGAAAAATAATTAAAAAAAAATAATAAAAAAGAGTGTTATATAAGCAGCCTAGCATAAGGAGAATTGGATAGTTAATGGATGGGGAATTCCTGAAAACAGTAGAACAAAGGTATTTAATGGGAGGTTTCTTCAAAGGAAATCTGTGAAAAAGAGAAAAACTGTAGGGATCTGTATACCTGAGGAGGCACATCATACGTTTTATTCTTACATGTTTGCAGTTATATACAAAAAGGATTTCACAATTGAAGTACGCACGTGGGGAGACACACTAGCTGGAGTTTATTCAGAGGCTCCTGACAGGGAAGGGGAAGGAGCATTTTGCTGAAATGTCTCAATATTTGTGGACTATACTAAAGTACCTGTTTAAAATATTGGAGAATATCTTCTGCATTGGAGGTAGGGCTCAGTAGCGGAGATGGCATGAGGAAAACAGAAAGAAATGATGGAAGTAACGATATGGGGTTCACTGACAAAAATGTGGTGAGTGGAGGTCAGAAATTTTGATTAAAAAGTTAAATACTTTAGACATGAAGGAGCTGTGTGAAAATATTTGACTTTCAGAACATGGCAGCCTTGTGTTCCTATTCACACTGTCTAAGTGTGAGGGGGAAAATAGCACTGGGAAATAGCATGTAATCAATATGAAAGGTCTATACTGAAGCTGTAACAACATCCACAGTGCAGAATATGACTGCACCATCATGCAGAGCTGCACTGTAGGCTGAAGCTCTGTAACCAGACAGGTTGCATTTATTACAGGAAGATTGCCCAAAGGTATTTTCTTTGGTTTCTGGCTCCCAGAAGAAGTTTGCTCTTATTTTCTGTGTTGGTCTTACCTGCCTTTTAAACCATACATCTTTCAGCTGGTGAAACCTGCCCCTTACAGACGTGTCCACAGCAGTTGCTGATGCCTATGCCAACCCAGCCATTGAACAGGCTGGAGCAGCAGCTGCTTCTAGCTGGTACACACGGATCATTCTTCTGTTGTGTGTGTCTTGCTCTTTGATGCTATGGAAATACATTAATTTATGCTTTGCAGCTACATCTCAGATGATCATGGTTGTATTTTTAGACAAACAAAATTAAGGGGGGAGGGTGTGTGCTCTTATAGGATGCTGTAGTTAGGCAGTTGATGAGAGGAATTAGAGACTGCTTTTTGCTCTGAGCAGTTACAAAAGTAATAACAATGGTGATATACATATAACAGGAGCTGTATTCAGATCCTGCACGTCAAATTCAGCTTCTCTTTCTGCCAGAGATGTCTGAATGCTTTTCACTGCTCTCTGTCCACTCCCCTGCCATGTGAACACACACATACATGTGCACATGCACATACACACACACACACACACACATACACATACACATACACATACACATACTCTCTTTGTCTCTTCCAGGCTCTCACAGACCTTTGGAAGCCTGTGCTTATCTGTGGTGGACAGAGCCATCATACAGACCTGTGGGTAAAACTATTCTGCCACCTGCAAACATGTTGATTGTGTTGCCTTGCAGTTTATACCTTCTGCTGCTCACTGATGTTCACTGAAATGCACACAAGTGCTTATGCTTTAAAAGGTGTATTTCTGTTCAGGATACAGACATATTCAGAGAAAAACATTGAGATATTAGTGTTTTATTGTACGTTTTCCCCTCTGTAAAGCTATTTTTCCAGCAGGAGATGACACAGTGACACCTCTACTTGCATACTCCTTCCTAAAAACTCTGTGCAGACTGTGTCTGTGTTTGGGAAAAGTGCTGACATGCTTCAAAATCATTAATGAGGTCACAGCAACTTTCTCCGTGGGTCAGTGAAGTTGAACTGAGAAATAACATGTAGATGTCTTCTAGGAAGAGAAGGAAAAAGTGCCTTGAGGATGACATTTGAGTACAGTGTCTCCAAACAGGGTCAAGCGAACAGTTTGTTCTCTGTCATGATATAGGGGGAAAAATAAATGCCAAAAGGCTTTTCAGGTCTGTGTAAAAACTGCCTTTTGTGCTTTACTTTGCTTTTCTGATTTATAGTCCCAAGCAACACCTTATGTGATCTTCCATTAGTGGAGAGATTAACTAGATGATCTTGTAAAATTATTTTTTTAGCTCTACGTGGTTTCTGTTGTGAATACAGTATTAAGAATTTTACAGCAAATGTACTTATCTACAGTTAGAAAAAAAGCTTTGCCTGTGTTCAATTTTCTAATTTTTACATGGTAGTTAAATCACGGCTTTGGTCTTATTGTGAAAAGAGGTGATTACTAAGTAGTGAGAGTAAAGTTTCTTGATGATACTACTCCTTTTGTCTAAAAAAGGTATAAACATCTTTTGGCTTTTATAGGAGCTAATGGGGAATATACATGTCAAAAACAATGCAAAACCTGAGTTGCACAGTTGTTGACACATTGTTCAAATCCCAGCTGACAAACCGCATTTTCATTCAGCGACAATCTCTGACGGTTTCACAAGCTGGACAGTGACAAAGAGGGGAAAAAAAGCCTGACAATTTCTTCCATAATTGCCACCTGCAATCCCAGAGAGTGGAGGAGGAATGAAGCCATAAATAGCAAGGAAGATTTGTCAGGCTGTGCAAGATCAGAGCATTGATTCAGCCTTGATTGGACTCCCCACCGCTGTCCTTTCGTTATTTATGTCAGGTTAACCTCTCTCTTTCAGCAGTGACATCTGTTCCCCATCTACTCATTTCAAGGAACATACTGCGGTTTCCATTTTGTCAGCTGGTTTTCCTTCTTCTGATTACTTTGGAGCAAAGCTCCTGGGGTGGTTTTCATTTAAATAGTGCCTAATTCAAAATGAATGTGCTTGCTTCGAGATAGGACATGTGATAAGACATGGTACATTCCATAAAACCTGCCAACAACGTTCAAAATGAAATGAAAACTATGTGGACATAACAGAGAGGTTTACAGAAGGCAAAAGCTGAGGGAAACAGTCCAAGTACAAGGGGTGGAAGCTCCCAGACCTGTGGGCAGCTCTGTTTTGTACAAGGAAAATGTAGCCATCAAATACCCTGTAGCTGTGCACGATACGCAGGTGAGGTGTTACCCCAGGTGTGTGAACAGATGAGTATGTCCATTTGTCGCTAGAAATCTGCTTCTGTTCATCAGTTAGTCCAATAAAGTCTGACAGCTTTATTTCTGAATTTAGATTGGTTATTTTCGGTTTGCATGGGGTCTGTTTTCAGAGGGAACCTTTGTAAGACAGTTTGGTGATTTTTCTTCTCTCCCATGCATGTTGGTTGTGCAATGCTTGACTTTTGCTGGTTCACAGCAAATCCCGCACGAAGTTCCCTGCATTTCTTGAGCAATACTAATGGGGAAGGAACATTACAGTGCTGCAAACTGTGCTCACAGAAGAGCATTATGTATCTTCCACTAGAGATGTTTCTCACCTTACCTCTATGCTTATTTACTAAACAAATTGTTCTGCTGGGATAGCACAGAGGCATATTGTTGACTCACGTGCCTTTTTTTGCCTCTTTTGTCTCCATTCCTTTCTGTGTTCCTAAATTGTAATGACAGACTAGAGCTTCATGCAGAAGTTATAAGTTTGACAGAAGAGTCATTTTCTGAGAATCAGTCATTATGAATTATGCAGGAGTCTTGCTGATGTTGAGTACTACATTTTGGAAAAAATGCTTGAATCTCCAGTTTTAATCTTGTAATTTTTTACACAGGGTTACTGGTTTCAAGGCAAAAAGAAAAAAAAAATGTAGTATTTTAAATGATTTTTGACATACAATGCTTGCGGTGCTATAAATTTAATTCTGGTGTTGACTCTGGCTAAGGTCACTTTACCTCTTTATTCTGGCATCCCCCAGGGCAAGTATTTCATTGCAGTTTGTACATAATTTATGTAGTGTACCTATTCAAATTTCTAGCTGCATAGGACAGTGTGTCTCATTTCATGCCAAATATATTGTTAGTACTTAAAGAACAATAATAATTATTCTACCTTGAAGGAGAAAAGAGCCATATGGGCAAGGTAAGAGACTTAATAATCAGGAAAATCTTATATTTGAAAAAATATGAAGCTGCTTCCTTGCCCATAGAGATCCATAAAAAAGCAAGAAAATCCAAAGTAGGTTATTGTATGATCATCTCCACATAGACTGTTTTAGCAATCTGTCCCTCCTGTCCCTTCTCCTGGTTTGTTCCCTGATTATATTTGACTTTTATTTTATTCTAGGTTTTCTACTATTAGAAAGCATTTCCACTTAGGGAGATTAACATTACAAAAGCAAAAACTAAGAAACTTTGTGGAATTTCTCTAACTCTTATCTTGAGACAAGATATTAAAACCAATTACTGCTATTCTGTTACATATGTTGATAAATCAACCAGGCCGCATGACTGACTCCCAGACTGAAGGTTTTTAAAATAATCTTTACCATTTCACATGGAAACTTGTCTTCAAAGTATTCAAGCTTGAACTAATCCTCACAACTTCCCTCATAGCGGAGTTTTAACTCTTGTTCAAAACCAGAGGGACTAAGTTCTGGAGAAGCAATTTACTGGAAGTCAAAGAGAACAACTGATGTCAAAGCTGTGCCCATGACCCGGGGTGCTCCTTTCTGTGGTTGGTCATTGGGGCACCTTTGCCAGCAGTTGATCTCAACATAGGGACGTTGTATTACCCTGAATGTCTTGAATATTCATGCTTGGTCATAGGTGACCCCTGATTTCATTACTGGTTTTGTAGTGTTTTTTAAAATTAGAGAAAGCAAGACACACAGGTCTTTCAGAGTTTCGATTCCCCTCAAGATTAAAAAAAAATATATAATTATTAATATGTACAATATGTACAAAGGGATCCTTACCCTTGTATATATTCCCAGTTGAGGGATATTCTGAGTTGAATGACTGTGTTTAATGGCTGCCACTGGATCTACATCAGTCATTTTATCGTATTTTTCTCTACTGCATTACATAAGGCAGTAAACATCATTGAATACATGTTAAGAAAAACATGTTCAGGCATAATTACACAAAAAGATTTCTGTGGAGGCTTCACATGGATGTGTGTGTGTGTGCATGCACATGGGTGCACATACTTCTATTTTAAAATAAGGTAGTGAGAAGATATTCTCATGGAAAATGTTAAAGAATATTTTTTAGATTGCCAGAACACACTTTTTCCCCTGTTTTCTTCAATTTCTAGTACTCTGAGCTGCTTCTAACGATTTTCCCAACAAAACAGCTGTGTTCATAGAAGTCTCTAATACCGTACTATCTGGATTGCGAATTATTCAGCACATTCACAAGCAGACAGTTTCCCCTGTGACAAAGTCCAAAAGGATATCCAGGCTTTTTTTCCCATTCAGATCTTGAGTGGTTTATTAAATTACTAGATGATTAAGTATCAACATAGAAAACTGAAACTGTTTTACCTACGTACAACTGAAAGAAGCACAGATAAGCACAAAGTGCTCTCTGTTTTCATGACATTCACATGTTTTGACTGCAGGTCTTTAGATTTACAGTATAAGAAAAATCTTGACTATTTTGGCACAAATAATAGATAAATTAATCTCAAAACTATGGCACCAAATTATTGACTGTGTTTAGGAATACCACACAGCCCCCATTTCTGGAATGCTGTATTATCGTGAATATCTTGAATCTTTAGCTTCATTCCAGGTGTCCCCTGGTTTCACTACTGATTTTGCACTGTTTTACAAAATTAGAGAAAGCAAGACACACAGGTCTTGAAGAATTTTTATTTCCCCCACAAAATTATAAAAAAAAATTTAAAACTAATGCTATCAGTGCTAATACTACTGTAACCCAAATTAGCTTCAGCCTTGTAAAGTACGCCAATTAGCAAAGACAAAAAGGGAAGCAATAACCAGGTATGCCATTATTCTGCCAATCTTCACAATCTCTTTAATGTGGAATTCTACTTCAAAGTGCCTTTCTTGTTTGTTACAAGATCACTTACATAAGCAACTAGCAGATGAGACTAAAAATAAGTGTTTTGTTATTCCTTCATGTCTGTGTCCTTAGCTACTGAGAATCTCTTCTTCCTATTGTCCCTGACAGTTCTTCAAACTGATGCAATACATCTGTCTTCTCTATGTATGCTTTTAGCTTTTTATTTTTAGTAATTTATTGCTTGATTTTAATTTTCTTCTCATGTTCTGCACCTCATTTTTTCCGTCACCTCCATCACCATTTTTAAGGGGTGAATGAGGATGTTGAAATTAGGACTGGATAGGTGGGGGGACCAAAAAGTTGGATTTAAACCACTTTTAATCCTGGTGGTGCTGGTTTTAAATGCAAATTAAGATTACTTTAGGGTAACTCAAACTTAGCTGCTCAATCTACAGTTTGTTCTCGCAGCCTGAAAACTTCATGCTGTAAAAACTATCACTCTGGCTGAGCTGTCTCCCACATTAGCAAGCAACTGGAATTCTAGCTTCCTACTCCTACATAGGGAACGTGGTTTTTCTTCCATTTGCACAGGTGTATATAAGGATTAACTCCCCTAAGGTGAACAGTGTTTTGCTCATATATGTCATACAACCTCGTTTTGCTAAAGGACCAGCTGAATCCGGTATGAAACATAGCACTAAAATAAAGGCTAAACATATATTCTGCTAAAACAGATGTTTAGACTGCTGCCAAGAGAGGACCTGAGAGAAATCAAACTTTACCAATGTAGGTATGCCTATGAAGTATACACACGTATTCAAGTGTCATCTTGTATTTAAGTGTATTACCTTGATATATTTGTTTGTCCTCAAATCCTGACATTGAGATAAAAACCTAACAGGAAAATGCAATTGCTAACTGAATAAACTACTGCAAGTACCTCCTGCCCTTGCTTTTGATACTCAGCCTTAAACTGGAACCTTTTAAATTAGCTGGGTTATCTGGAAATACTGCACAGCTTAAGTTAATTGTCTATGAGTACCTCCTCTATAAATATGTGTCAGGCATCGTAAAGCACTCCCAAGGATTAGTCATGTCAGAGGTGTGAAATCCAATAATCATTGGTATACTTGCAGGTGGCCTCCACAAGTGCAGTTGTATTTACTTAAAGCAACCTGTCATTTAAGAGCACTGGCAACATTTTGCAAGAATAAGCAAGCTAGAGAAAAGGCAGCCCTTTGTAAGAAGAAATTGCAATGGAATTGATGTTGTGAATAGCATTGCAGGACTCTGACACAATAAATCATTCAACTTCTATGAAGGAAAAAAAAAATAAACATGGAAGTCTTTCTGTTGGGATTTAGCACTGATTGCAACTTCCAACTAAATGGCCAGCCTCCACCTGTCAGTTGCAGTATTGTATCTTTGCCTAGTGCCACGTTTAAAAGCTCTTAGCAGAATGCTAATGACCACGATTTGAATTAACAGGCAGAACAAGCAATGTTAACTTCGATAACTCTTCCTAATGCATTTTTAAAGCTGGATTCAGTAAGAGAGTTTGCATGAGGCCACGTTGTCAAAATACACGACCCAACTCATAATTTTCTTTTGTGAAGCCCAGTATACCAAATATAGTCCAAGGTCCTGTTGGTTAGGTGCTCTACAGGAAAGAAGAGACTGTCTCTGCCCTGAGTAATCATCAAGATGAAAAGAAAAGAAACAGAGGAGACGGAGAAAGGAAAAAGATTAGGTGATTTATCCAGTGGAGTGAGTAACAGAGCATAATTTCAGTCTTAATTTCCAGAACAGGCTTGGAAATTACTGAAAAGCCTACCTTTATTATACTACTTGTAGTAGCTCCTAAACTATATTAGACACTTTTTTTTGGAGTTGAGTCTCTCATTTACTTCAATTACACCCCCAGATGGTTCCAGGCAAAAGCTTTTAAATAAGTCTGAAATATGTGAGAAAATTTCCTAAGGGAAAGGCAGAAAGGTTGAGGTGTTAATCCAAGTAATGTCTGAAAGCATCATCTAAAAGGAATTCTGATTGTTTTGTTTGCAAAATATTACTTTAGCACTGTGCTATGCCCAAGAACTCTGAAGAGTTTGTTGACTCTCTATGAACTTCCCAGACATACAGTTTTCACTGTCACTATTGTCTTTGAGACTAATATATATTAATAGAATGGACAAAATGTTGCAAAGGCTAGGAGATTTAACAGATCTACATGAGAAAGAAGTGGGAGTTCTTTAAGTTAATTCAGTGCTGACTGATTGATATATTTCCTTTTAAACTGATGATTTCCATCTCTGCTCCAAAGTGCGTAATGATCTAGGACACATAAGTCCTTTTCCTTAGCCTGCCAGTGATATGCACTGTGACCTTGGTCAAATAGTTTCATTTTGCTTTATATATGTATTTTTAGTGCTTTGACTTTGAGGGACAAAGGTACTGTATGAAAGCAAGATATTACTACTGCTTGCTGGTTCCACTCCACAAGATCAGATAGAAATAAGAGGAAAGTTAGAAAGAAATTATGTGGCTTTATCTTTCTCTATATCTGCTAAAAGTAATCAATCAAAATTCCTTCTGCAATGCCTGGTGTAACTCAGTAACAAATGTAGGATGTCCTTAAGTATGGGTAGCAGCCAAACCACTGATTTGTAGTTGTTTATTGTGGGGTAACATACTTCCTAACAAAGGAGAAAAATGGCCAGTGTAAACTTTGGAAGTATATTAGGAGAAAACTAGGAAAATGATATCCCCTCCCCATCAAGAGGCATGACAATTTAATTAGTATTTCTCAAAAACTGGCTTCAAATGTTGATGCAATTTCCAAGGAACACCAGCTATATACATTCCAGATCGTTTCCAGCTACTCTGATTCCATCAATTCTGTAAGGTTGTAGAAATATAAATATTGGATTTTAGCCTAATGTTAGAGAAACATATGGGTCATTAACTGTAATTCAGGCCTTGCAGGCTATTGACTCTCCTGAATAAAAGCAAAAGTGTTTTTCCCTCTAAAAGAGAACTGCTCTGTTTTATTTTGCAACTTTGGGAGGTCGGGGGCTCTGACTCTTTTTTTAATGCTAATATGCGTACAGAAGGTAGAAACCAAAGAAATTCAGCCATAGAGATCTGGCCTTTGTTTGCTCAGTACACTTTTCAAAAAAGAAATTGGCAATGGCGATCAGAAACAGTAAAGTCTTAATTTATTACTTGTTGTGCAGTAAACCTCAGGAGCCTGAACCAGGACCAGGTACACAACTGGGATTTGCCATGTACCCCCCCTAACTCTGCTGGAATTAATGTGTCGGTTTGCTTTTTTTCCCTTATGTGACTTTCATAAGGTTCTGTCAGTCAGGTTCCCCAGGACTCTAGAAAATTTGGTAGGCCTTTCTAAAATCTCTTCTGATAATAAATAGTTCCAGAGGTGCCTTTTAAGGAGGAATGGCTGCATATTTTACGATATTATGTTGGTTTGTTGTGGATTTTTTTTTGCTTTGGTTTGGTTTTATATTTTTTTTTCAGGGAACATTAGGAAATAAGAGCTGTGCTGTAGCTCAGGAAGATGTGTTTGTCATTTTTATTTCCTGAGCGATCTCAGTCCTTCAGCTGCCTTTAAAAATATTGGCAGCCCATGAGCCTGAGCCACCCTTCTGTTTTCAACAGCATTAGTCTCCCAAGACATGAATAACTTACAAAAATGACAAAACTATTTCAAAATTATGTAAGAGAAGGGTGTAATAAAACTGTCTCACACACTGAAAATATCTTCCCCCTGCCTCTAGGAAGGAAGCTGTCAACAGCATTTAATGCAGCCGCAGTGTCCGTGCAGAGAGAGAACCTTGAGGTGCTTTGCTGTTGATGGTTTAGCACAGCTCCCGACTTATTGCAACAGGTTTTCTGATGGTCAGCAGTCAGTCAGTGGACACCCTGCCAGATGGGCTGAGGTCTGAGCCACAGAGGCTGCCATGAAACCATTAGTATGTGGCAGAAGCTTTGACAGTATTTTTACACTTTGTGATATCAAAAATTACTATCATGCTCCAAATGATGACTACATACCACACACTGAGAGAATGAAGTGATCAGTAGAATGACAGACATGAAGTATCTATTTCCTGATTATTTTTAATAATGCTTAAGAGAAAACAAATCCAATGTAGGTATAATCTGTTTTATCATTTTTAGTGACTAGTTGTTTATAGAATCATAGAATGTCCTGAGCTGGAAGGGACCCATAAGGATCTTCAAGTCCAACTCCTGTCCCTGCACAGGACAACCCCACAGTTCACATCATGTGTCTGAGGGTGTTGTCCAGTCTCTTCTTGAACACTGTCAGTCTTGGGGCCGTGACACCTCCCTGGGGAGCCTGTTCCCGTGCTCCAACACCCTCTGGGGGAAGAACCTTTTCTTAATGTCCAATCTAAACCTCCCCTGGCACATCTTCCTGCCATTCCCTTGGGTTCTGTCACTGGTCACCAGACAGAAGAGATCAGGTATCAGTCAGGTAGGTCTGTACTTCAGTAATGTTGTCTTTCCAGTGTAATTTCTTAACTGATGTTAATATTATTTATAAGGGCACTCATACATCTTTGAAAAATTAGTTGAGCTAGCTGAAAAATTAATTTGGGTTAAACTGCCTTCCAAGTTACAAATGTCATAATAGAAGTAATCTAAAGCAGAGGCTTTGCTCACAGTTTTGTCTTAAGTGATGGGGTGCCATAAATACTGTTTTTCACTTCATTAATAAGCAATTAATAGTGCATGGTAGACATGGTCTCTTCAGCTGTGAAATGAAGTGTTTAGTTTCATTTAGTTTGTTAGCTTCTGTCAAAACATGAAGGATTAGGACCCTTCCAAATTCTGGTGCTGACACCTTTAAAAAAAACTAGATTGCTGGTTTCATGGTGCATGGAAACACCATCCTCTCTAGATGTCTCTTTCAATACTTTTCTCTGCTCTTTTCAAGAACAAAACCAGGTTTTTCCTCTCTTGACTGAATGCCTTGACTTAGCCTTTTAAAATCAAAGGGCAGAACTACCTGCCAGTGTGTGTCCCAGGCAACAGTATTAATTTCAGAGATTATAAACCCTGTAAAGAATAGCCTTACAGCTGAAGAGGAAGTAAAAAAACATGCCAGAAAAAATTAAGAAGAATATAGCTATTCATGCAGCAGGAGACAACATGTGAGGAAACAAGTAGCTACTCTCAACTTTATGCACCAGCATAAGGTACAAATTAAAGAAGAGAAACATTTTTGCTTACATTTAAAATGCCTAAGGTTTTCAGACATCGTGGTCATAAGTGTGCTGTTAGTGTCAAGAGAGACAATTACACAGTGATCGATAGATAGTAATCAGGTTATATACATAAAAACATGGGATTCTAGGGAAAAGAATGATTAGGTGCATCTTTATTTAGTGGTATAAAAAAACCCCACAAGGTCCCACAACTGTTTCATTCTTCCATGTCAGAGTGTGGGAATTAAGAAACAGAGAGTGCTCTTTTCATTAACTCAGTGCACATCTAATTTCAGGGAGAATAAAGCTGTCCGTGTTACCAGAAGGGTACAAATGAGAAGCCAAGAGAAAATTATGTAGTAGCTCACTCAGTCTCTTTCCTTCTTTAAATTCTGAAATTGCGTATCTGTGGTGTGCTTAAAGAGAATACAGATAGGTACACATTTTGTATATTTATGAAAAGAAGCTAAAATAGAAGAAACTATCATGTGTGAGAACTCATTCTGATATCAGAGCACATGTAAAATGTGTTTTATACAGGTGGGGCTAACAGTCTAGTGTTAAGGTGACTCTTCCCATTAACGTATTGTTTCTAGTTGCTTAAAATCTTTGGACATTTTGACTATTTGTGCCAAAATTGTCCGCCTGGACTAAATTTATGTGCGGGTGAAGGAAAGAACGAGGACGCAGAACATTTCAACCTAAACTATCGATCTCTCTGTGGAGAAAATGTTGTTTCAGTCAAGGAATTGAGAGACAAAACTGGGAAGAGTGCCTGACAGGCCAGAAGGCTGTGCTGCCATCCAGCGAGACCTGGACAGGCTGGAGAGTTGGGCGGGGAAAAATTTAATGAAATATAACAAGGGCAAATGTAGAGTCTTGTATCTGGGCAGGAAAACAACCCCAGGTTTCAGTATAAGTTGGGGAATGACCTATTAGAGAACACCATAAGGGAAAGAGACCTGGGGGTCCTGGTGGACAGCAGGATGACCATGAGCCAGCACTGGGCCCTGATGGCCAAGAAGGCCAATGGCATCCTGGGGTGTATTAGAATGGGGGTGGCTAGTAGGTCCAGAGAGGTTCTCCTTCCCCTCTACTCTGCCCTGGTGAGACCACACCTGGAATATTGTGTCCAGTTCTCGGCCCCTCTGTTCCAGAAGGACACGGAACTGATGGAGAGAGTCCAGCGCAGGGCAACAAAGATGATTAAGGGAGTGGAGCATCTCCCGTATGAGGAAAGGCTGAGGGAGCTGGGTCTACTTAGCCTGGAGAAGAGGAGACCGAGGGGTGACCTCATTAATGTTTATAAATACATAAAGGGTGAGTGTCACGAGGATGGAGCCAGGCTTTTTCTGTGACAATCAATGACAGGACAAGGGGCAATGGGTACAAATTGGAACACAGGAGGCTCCACTTAAATATGAGAAGAAACTTCTTCACAATGAGGGTACCAGAGCACTGGAACAGGCTGCCCAGGGGGGTTGTGGTGTCTCCTTCTCTGGAGGCATTCAAAACCCATCTGGACACATTCCTGTGTAACCTCATCTAGGTATTCCTGCTCCAGCAGGGGGATTGGACTAGATGATCTTTTGAGGTCCCTTCCAATCAGTAACATTCTGTGATTCCAGGCCTTCTAGGTTTTGGACTAAGCATGTACAATTTTTCTGTGATGGATCGTTACCAGTAATGATACAGATGTGACTATGTGCAAGCACTGTCCTAGGCAGCAAAATAAGAAATCCTTAAGTAACCATACTTTGTGCATACTTGGTACAGGCCTTTGTTAATTATAGGAGCTCCATTTCTAAACCAAAAGTTTCTGGATCCTGCAAGTGTGTTTAAACCTAGGTGAGCTCTGCTTCACATGCACTGTCCTCCCAGACCAACTACAAGGGACCAGCAGCAGGAACCTGGACAGGGGACTCCAAAACAAGGAGAAGCCAGACACAAAAGCAGGAACCTCAGCACCTGCTGAGCAGCTCTGAGTTATGGTCACTGTGCATGAAAATCTGCATTAAACTCATGCAAAGCTGCCTTGCTAGCATCCATTGTTTTTGTGATCACGGTTACTGAGCAGTATCGCTTGGGAAAGTGCTAATTGTTTGTAAATACAAGAGCAGTATCTGCACTTCTCATCTGTCTGTTAGCAGACAGCTGACTGAACAGATACAGTGTCTGATCATCCAGCTGACAGAAGTGAGGGAGGGAGAGGATGCTCATGGACACAGAGCTAGGGTTTTTTTCTTTAAAAAAAAGCAACAAACTACCTGGAACCTTTTGAGTAGAGCAGTGCTCACATGGGGAATCAAACCTCTTGAGCAGGATGGTGGGTCACTGTCCAGGCAGTGACAGGGATTTTGGGTGCAGGAGTCCCCACAGCAGATCTTCAGCCTTACAGAGGCTTTGTGGTTTTAGTGCTTCAGTAGTTGTTTGATGACTTAAAGCTGTTGGTAAGTGTTTGTGAGGCTTTGTATGGTACAAAGACAGATATATGTCATGGCGTTTGTTGTCAATTCTCAGTGCCTCTATCAGTGCAACTGTATTTATGACTGTAATAGGAAAGTGAGGATATGTGGAGTACACTACCTTTAGACAAACATTTTAATTTGAAAGGGACAAATTTCTCCTGCCATATTCTCATGCTGTTAACTCCAGGAGGCAGCACAAGCTTCACTTCTAGGTGAGGGCTTGGATCTGAGCTAGTACATGGTATCTTGGTGTCTCTGAGTGACTTTCTTCACCCCTGAACCATGGATGTCAAGTGCAGTGGATAAAGCCATGAGTTGGATGCTGAGGAGCACAGCTGGCACCTATGGCAGGAGCTGTAGTTTGGGTAGTAAATACCCTGGAGAGCCAGCAAGAATTCAGATTGCTATGGGAAGAGGCAGGCACAAGATCAAAGTGAGGGAGCAGGCTGATGAGACTTGCTGAATACGGATCCTGCAATGAGGAACTCCTGTGCAGGGAGGAAGGATCCTGACCAATCTGAGAAAGGTAATGGGGAAGATCAGGGGTTGCTCAATAAAAGCACGGAAGGTTAAAAGTAGGACTAAGCAAGAGAGAAACCTCAGGAAGAGATGGGAGTAGAAGATCAAGTGTGTTTATACGAGAAGGGAAAAGAGGTGCAGGGGGTTAACTGGCAAGATGGGTGGGATATGAAGTGAGATAGGGCCAAGTTTTTATTTCTGGCTGTAGGGGTTCATGCAAGCTCTATTTTTTTTTTTTTTTTGAGGTGACTAGTACTGAAAAAAAATACCATCTGTCTTAGGCTGGACTTCTAAATTTATCTGTTCCTCAGTGCTCTATATGAAGCCTGTGGTTAAAATTGCTTTTGCAGGGGTTTTGTGAAGACAAATTAATATCTGCCAAGTCCTTGGAAGAGCTCATCAGGAAATCACTGAGCCATCCAAAGCCTGTGCAATAAATAAGTCCTGGCCTGTTAGTTCAATGAAGGGAAAATGATTTTGAAGGGATGCTCACCTGTTAAGCATAGAGCACCCACTACGCTCAGAGTCTTGGGGATCCCTTGGAACAAACAGTACCTGCTCTGATACAAATAACTGGGCACAAAGGAACTACATTAAACTGATGTATATAACTCATGTTCTGGAGCCTTCCTTAACCTGAGTGCTTCTTCAAAGTGTCCACTTCAAAAGGATATGAGCCTGACTGAAGCTCCTAGATTCTGAATGAACTGAAATTATGACCAAGTATAAATCCACTTTTGGCTGCTCCTTTAGATATGCATTCCCCTAGCTGCTGTTCCCTGAAAAATCTAAGCCAGGAGTATTCAGGTGGCACACTAACCCAATCAGTATGTGACCCAATCTTCTGGTTCACTGAACCTGCTGTGGGTTAGTGGGAAATGAGCTGTTCAGAGTACCCACATGTTGCAGCACCCAGGTCTTCTATGCTGCTTCCTAGTAGAAGTACCTGCACCAGGGAGATGCTCAGGCTTCTCCATGTCATCCTTGTCCCGTAGCAAAGGAGCAAGCTGCTTAACCTAACTGAGAAATAAAAGCTAAGGGAGACAACTGCTTCAGTGATATGCAATAGGCCTTTGCATCTTCTTTTAGTCCTGTAATTATCTTCTGGAGTGATTCCTTGGCTGATGATCAACCATGTATTGCCAACCTGTTGCTAATATGTCAGCTGTATGGAGAGATGGAGCCTTATGGCATGAAAGAGTTGTGGCTGAGATCTTCTGGGGTAGATGTCAAGGGCTATTTCTGGGATGCCCTCCATCTTCAGCTTGTAATCATTACCAGAATTAGAATCTGTCCCTTTGAGAATTATAGGAAGTAGGCTGGGAGAAACACAAAAGTCTATCCCCTTGCTTTTCCTATTTGAACTACCAAGGACACCTGAGATGGGTTATTTTTGTTACTGGGCAAGCGACTTCTTAATACCATCTCCAGTTGATACAGTTGGTAAACCTACTATATCCTTAGACACTGTAAGCAGCCTGGTAAGATGTTTTTCATCTGGGAAAGCACTCAAAGTTGTTGAGTGTATTTCACAGCTGAAACAATAGACACCGCCCTTGCACAAGCAGAGCATTTATGGGCAACAAAATGTCAGTTGCAGAAGTCTGGTCACTGTCTAACATAATGTAAATAAACATTTAGCTTGAAATCTTAAGAACAGTGTTGGCTTTTCTGGCTCCTGTTCATTTCTCCTCCCTCTGTTATATTTAGTGTCCTTTATTTGCAACAGCTGTGTACATGTGAATGGTGGATCAAGCATCTCAGTTATTTTCAACTGCATGCAGTTCAGCTTCCATAAAAGCAAACATAGTGGGAATGCCTGGCAAACTGCCATTTGGCTCAATTGCCTTTAAATTTCAGTTCTTTACTGTCCATGTAGTAATTTACCATTATGTCAGGATATGCAATTTAGCTTCAGTTTTACTAAGCATCTAACTTATGTGTGGTAGTCCAGAGAATTTTTTCAAAACAATGAGTTGGAAATTACCTTTATGGTATCTTCTTAGCTTTACCAGCTATGTAGCTTTGGGTTTTTGAGAGTTCCTTATAACAGGCTTGTTCATGGGGAATAAAGAGACCCACAGCACTGAAGTCTTCAAAAATTAAGGGCAGTAAGAAGTAGTGAGTGTTGATTTTAACTAGCATACTAAGCAAAAAAAAAAAAAAAAGTATCTGAAAACTGATTATCTTCTGATGACAAGCGTTTGGTTGCTTTAGGGAAATAAAGGGGCACCATGGTCTGGTATTTGCATTTACATGTGTAGGCCTTTTTGACACTGAGCAGGTATCAGTCCTTTCTAAAACTCAAGGTGGGAAGGGATGAGATGCACTTTTAAAACGGTAGTGAGGTGAATACAGTGCTCAGTAAGTACATGGAAGATGTCAACTTGATTGCAGTTGTAACCTCTGCCTGAGTGAAGTTACACCTGCATCTCCGAGGAAGAGACCTCACCAACACATTTGCTGGGTAGGACTGTCTTGGGACAGCTGTTCTTGTTCAAGTGGCTCTGCAGCGTCACACGTGCTGTGTTGTTGGGGCAGAGGCAATAAAACATGCGAACATGTTTTCTATGAGAAAGGAAAGACAATGAGAGGCTGGTGAGTTGAGGTTTTCAGGGTGAGAAGAGCCTCAAACCTGTACAACTGCTTCCTGGCAGTGGTGCCATTATGCAGGTGGTTGCTGCCGTGTCTTGGGGACAAATGAACATTTGACCACTGAGGCATTTTAGAAACCTCTGCTCTAAATCTTGAGTAGAGGAGCCTATTGTGTCTCCTGTTAACATACAATGTGGTGGATGGCTCAGGGTGCACAGGAGGGATCTTTGGGTATAATCTGGGTGCTCTCAAGCACCTCCCTGGAGCCAGGGGCAGAGCTATAGGCACCCTGGTGGCTTAGATAGAAGTGATGAACCAGCTCCTTTAGTGTTTGCGTTTGTTTCTGGTTTTATTCTTCAAGTTTTCTGTTTGATGGATTTCTTTGACTACTTCTAGCTTTTGTAAACCTACATTTCAGTGGCAGAAGTTTCAGTGAAGTCAACTTTTGCTGACTTCATATTAAGGCACCTGCTGCTGGGGAGTATGAATTAAGCCAAAAGGTAAAAAGCAGGAAGGTTAATTTGACTCTTGGCTGGATAGAATGTGATCCTAATATCTAAGTGTTTGTTCCAGCTGGTGGTACGCAGCATGTCATAACCTTTCAAAATACTGTTTAACCAACAGCTTTACAATGTGTATTCGAACTGGAGAAACCCCAGAAACTCAATATTATGTATTTTTCTATGAAAAATTGATTTGAAAATTAGTTAAGTTTCCTTAAAATATGCTGTCCAGGGAAGCTTTATGGTGGGAAGTGACTAAGATGTTTTTAGTAAGTTATCTGCTGTGGTAATCTGAATATTTTTCTGACGTTACTATTTTCTGATAAGAGTTTAAGGAATTTTCATGCAAACTATTCCAGTTCTCTCTAAATTGAAACTTTCCAATTGTGACAGATGGGTCCAAATATCCCACTGGGAAAACAAGAACCTAAACAAAACTACATCAAGGTACTTAAGAAATTTCTAAGATCCATTCACTGAATGATTTCAAAATGTTGAAATAAAAACTTTTGGAACTTCCTGTTTTGTTTTATTGCCCTCTGGGATTCTGGATGCTTTTGAGTTTCCACTAAAGCTGAAGAGGGAATCCATGTGGATCTCCTAATGTAGCATAAATGTGCATTCCTGTAAATGTGAGGGTAAACTCTTGGCTCTGAAGTTGGACGATATTTTCCACTGGTCTGGATCAGGTGAGAACTTACCCTCTTTCACTTGAAGGTTAGAAGTTATTTGAGGACTATTCTCTTGTCAAAATATTGGGATTTTGAGTTGTCTGGTTGTGTTGATAAGCTTGACTATCACAGTTAACAGCCTGGTTTCTCCAAAACTGAAGGATGTTCAGTGATTGCACTTGACAAAGTTGGTATCAACAATAATGTTTTGACATTTGTCTGTTTGTTTTCCTTGATCAGTTCCTTGACCCTGTTCACGATGTGGCTGCTCAAGCTAAGGCGGGTGCTATGCTGTGCCAAGGGGTACAAGTAAGATGCATGGAGTGGGAATAACTTCACTAAGCATTGCCACCGAGAGCTCTTTCTTGAATTAAAAACAGCCTTCAGTTTCACATGAATCTAGAGAACCATCTGGGGCTTGGATCTCCATCTCATGTGGAATAATTACCATCTCTCACCAACAATTGGATTATCTCCATTTTGTCAATTTTAAGACGTAAGACTGAAAGTGGCTTACCATTACAGTTTTCAGGATGTCTGCAGTATGTAATTTATTATGGATCTCATGTATTTGAATAATAATGCTTCATAATTGCATCATTATATTAACAGAATTTACTTTAAGGGGACAAAAGGGAATTTCTGACTAATCCTGTTTCTCCTGACTCAGAGACTATTAATAATAGTAGCAGGTGTACCCTTTTAAGATTAATTGCTCTTCCCTCACCCTTTAAAAAAAAATTCCTGCCCCTTCTGCAGGCACAGCTGCTTAACTGCTGTAGTTTACAGCTGGTATGCAGGTAAATTTGCCATGACTTAATTTTCCCCATAGCAAGGTAACTTCTGACACTACAGCAGCTATTTCATGAGAAGATGAGGTCTCTCTGAAGTGGCAGGAGCAAACTGCTGAGTGATAAATGAGAAGGACAGTGGTGAAGTAATCCTTATCTGAGAGACCTCTGATGCAAAGATCACAGCTACTCCATTCTCTAAACCAAATCCCATCTTCTTAGAAGATATAGGTTGTCATTTTTTTGTTCCTTGATGGATTGTAATGAGGTGCCTGGATCTTTGTATGCAGCTACGCTCAGATTAACATGCTCTGAGAGAAACAGGGATGGATATTCATGATCAGTAAGGGAAAGCTTTGCAAGGAGGAGACATCTGTATCTGTCGCAGTCACACTGCTAACACAAAGGACATGACAGGCAGGCTTGAGTGATGTGAGGACCAGTGGTTGCGGATTTTACCATCAGTAGTTTTCTGTCAAAAGGTAACTGTCTCAGAGTAGGAAGAAAAGCAGATAGTGCTACATTACATCCACCTCATTCATAGCATGGTTCAGAACATATAAACAAACGCTGCAATTATGCCTAGACCAAAACTGAGGCATAGGTGCAACTCCCTCTTTGTCTGCCTGTTACCTGGGTAGAAGATGGCCTTGTCTTCTCAGACAGCCATTTTGTGTCATAATGTTCCTGCAAGTGCTATCTTACTACTTGCACCTCTGAAAACACCTCTCACCCTGATAACATGGTCATCTGCACTTGGGTATTTAATCATCATTGGAAGTTTTTGCTTATGTTTACCTAGCTAGAAGAAATAGTCATTCTCTGCCCAGTTTAATATGCAGTAATGGGCTCTTTGTCTCGAGTTCTGGGATATCCTTTTCCATTGCAGTGAAGAAATGGGTAACTAGCTATTCTCTGGATTCCTTTCCTCAGCAGAGCACCTCACTCTCGCTATTGATCACTATTCCTTTTGGACTGTTCTTACTGGACTATTCTAGTTTATATTTTAATTTTAATACTACCGGCCTGTTTCTTCTGCTCCTTATCTTGTGTGTCCTGCTAAGCTGTTTAGTTTCCTGCCACTTCTGTACATTTTAGGGGCTTTACAGTAGCACACATCAAATGAGTAGTTTTGTTTACTGCCATGACAACATGAAGCTTTCATCCCCACTCACCAGGACATGCAGAAACTGCATGTATCTAGTGTTACTAAATCCTTGGGCATTTTGTGCCCAAAAAGCAGTGTCCATGGCCTTAATTTGTTTGTACTAGCAGGTTTTGTATCTACTTATGCTTAGTCTCTATTTTATTTACATCTCTACCATGCTCAGCAAAGTGCCTCACAGAAGCACATTAGGTGATAAGGGCTGCCTGCCATCTGTCACGTAGAGACTTTTCTCTCTGCAGAGCTCTGTTCTGCTTCTAAAAACTGCCTGTGTCAGTAGACTTGTTAATTGCATAAATGTTTAATTTTTTTTTTTTTTCTTTTGACTAGTTCAAACCTAGTTCTGGGAACTCTGACTCTAGATACAGAAGAACTTTCAATTATTTTGAATACCGTGCTTGTTTTAGTATTCACATCCATGGAGATAAGCAGGTGATATATATATGCTGAAGGATCAAACGCAGTTTTCCCTGAACCTTGACCATCTGTTTACACTCCCTTTAAAAGTTGCATCACAAAACTATTTGCAGCACGTAAAACCTGTGAACTGTTTTAAAGCAGCTGCCATATTTGTCTGGTTAAAAAAGCAGCTTCTGAAGTAACACTCCTCCTCTCCATATGTCTCTTTGCTATGATGTGCTCAGTTTTCATGTATTTCCTGGGAATCCTCTAAAGCAAAAATGGAAACAGCATATTGAGAAGGAATAGTATCCTTGGCTGTATTAAGATGGGGAAATAAATACAGACTATGTGCAAATACTTGTGTACTCATCCCAAATAACCTTAGATATGTATCTGTCCTGCCTTCAGAAGTACCACTGAAATCAAGGAAGATTACCTCCTTGCAGATGTACAGGCAAAACTGCAGTTATAGGCAAGAGATGCTTCTAACTTATTTCCATGCATAAAGGTTTGTTGGCTGTTTTCCATAGACTGATATAGGTCTGAACTGTCATGGATGGGGGGGGTTCTTTTTGAGCTTTATATATATGCATATATATGCTATGGTAAGATCACAAGGGATAGATATCACATACACACTACTCACTTCTCTTATCTGCTTCTGTCATGCAGAAACTATTCAACAAACACTGATTATTTTTGTGTCATGCATGCTTCAACACAACACAAGCTACATGGCACCTTAACACTTGTTATCTTGTTATATCATGCCAGAGGCTTATTAAGAAGTGTCTGCCCTTTGGGTCAGAAGTAAAAACACACAAATCCTTAAGGCTTTACCTTGCCCTTTCCCTTTGTACAGAAAAAGTATAACTCTATCTAGTGGTTCACTCTGACTCTGAATTGGCTATAAGCAATTCCCCTGCATGCGTAGCCTTTTTTACTAAAGAGAAAAAGAACTGAAGCAGCTTGCACTCAAGTAGTTTCCAGATGTGGCAGCAACTGAGGGCATTTGCATTTCACTTCCTATCAGTGCTGTGCTTTAGGCCAGCTCATTTAATTTCTTTCTCTAGGATTACAGAAGGAGGGTTTGTAGACAGGTTTTGTAATATTAAGGTTTTAGGTTAATGGATCTTGTGATACAACCATTCTGGTATCTATTGATTGTCTGTCTGTATTCTTTTTATTAGCCTGTATTTGGTTTTACCTCTGCTCTTATTGAGGGGCTGCTTTTTTTGCTGTTGCATGCTCTGAATTACCCTGAAAGGAATGCAGTTCTTACTCCTACCTCAGACAAAAGAGAAACCTGAAAATGGAACTTTTTTCCTCTGAAGCTTGCCTAACAGGGTAAAAATGGGAAAGAGCATGGGTAAGTCTTTATCTCTGAGAGCAGCAGCTGAAAGCCTCAACACTCAGCAGCCCTAGGAGAAAGAATAATTTTGTTTGGCTTGTGTTGTTCCCACCTGCTTACCTTCCTCTCCCTGTGCTCCAAGGAAATGCTCAGAAGAATGGCACAACTAGCAAAGTGCCGTGCAGGGAGGGGAGAGCTGTAAGTCTCTTACCTCTCTGGTTTTGGCAGCCCTAGTCCAAAGAATCCCTGCTGTGAATGAATACTGTACCATCATACTGCAATTATCTCCTGATTGCCACCTTTCTCCCCACAAGAAAACCTGTGAGAACAAAGAATACCTGCCCTGCCACAGCACTAAATGTTCCAGCTCGAGGTCTACTTTATGCTTATTTTACCAATTAGTTCCCGGAGCTAGTGAAGAACCTTGAAAGCTGGGAAGACTCCATTACTTCGCAGTCCTGCAGGGAAAAAGAATCCCTTGAAATCTTTACAATTCAAGGCCCTTTACAGACAAATACTCAGTCTCTGAACATTAAGTGAAAGTAAGATTGACTAACTGTAATTATTATCAGCAGTGGAAAACAAAGGATACTACTCTATACACTGTGGATATTGGTATTGGGAAAAACCAAACAACCCAAAACCAATACCCTTTCTCTCTAATCCCTTAAATGAAATTAAGTAGAAAATACATCTTACTCAACTAAGTGTTTAATAAGATATTAATATTTTATACCTGGTTTGATAGTAAATGCATAAGATGTATTGCAACAGAAGTCTGATAGAAATGAAATGTTGGCTAAATATACTATGTATAAGACAAGGAGAAGACTGTTTCTGAGGCAGAAGAGTAGGGAGACTGGCAAGATGGCACAAGAGATTGTTGCTGTTTGTAGGCTCCTATAGTTTTACAGATCGGTGGTGAGGAACTTGTTGGAAGTTTGATCTTTGATTTATTATGTGAGCTTGAATCTCTAAGTAAATACCTTCCCCATCAAGGTACCTTCAGGCCAGAAACCTGGACATGCAACAGTAAAAGTTCAAATTAACTGTAGGGTTAAGCTTTTGGCATTAATGCCCTACTGAAAGTTGGGTGGAGATATCACGTTGGTGTTTTTGTATATAAGGCAAGGCATACTGAAGCTAATGGACTACACTGCTATGAAACTATGACTTGGAGAGATTTCAGGTCCTTTAGAGAGTGAACAAAGCTTGTCTTGACATATCAAGAGAAGAATAACTTGTGTACCTTGGGTAAGGAACTTTGTCCCATGAGTCTTGAAACCTGCTAGGTGAGCAGTGTCCACCATGGATGCTGCCGTCCTGATAGATCATTACCTGAAAGAGTACATAAAGCTCTTCTCCTTTTAGATGGTGAGTGGTGTCGTGTTTTCTAAGAGATCATATGAAAAAATAGTCATGACCAGAGCTATGGCTGGGTATGTAATTGTAGCTTTGGTGTTACATTATTCTGAGACCTTAATTGGCATCTTCACAGCCTCTTTTGATCTGGAGAGATATAAGTTAAATTTCAAGCCTAAATCTTTTCATTTGCGACAAGTTATTTTTATAGTGATTAAATGAAGTTCTAAGATATCTATGCCATCTACTGTACAACAAGTGAAGCCTGTGAAAATTCAGTAAGCCTGAAGAGTTTCCTTTCTGAAGGAGGATATAGGACTTAATTTATCTAGAATGATCCACAGCTTTTTAGACCAGGATAGTTGACAGGTTTGGCAGGTAACAATGGCAAGGTCTTGGCTCTGTTTAAATCAGGAGAAATAATGAATTTAGTGATGTAAAGGGAAGAGTGTGATGTAGGTATTCCAGTGACTTGCATAGAGCTTCTGTGGAAATTATGTGAGAATGTGTAAGAATTGCTGTTACAATTTTGAAAACTGAAAACTCATTCTTCCAAAATTCTGCTTAGTTTTAAAAATTATCTCCCACTAAAGGCAAAGTTGCTCTGTAGCCTGAGATATGGTGGATTCCAGTTCTGATAGAGTGAGCAATTGACAATGCAAATTTGAAACAGCTTCCACAATAGGTATAATTGTTCAAGGAAATGTCTGATCCCCATCAACGTGGAGCTTGCACAGCTGCTGCCATCCTTATCCCCTTGAGATGTTGGCAACTCAATAAGTCTTGCATAAAATGTGAAAGAAGAAGGTGTCTGAGGTGGAAAAGAAGGATCCAATGATTTTCCCCTCTAACTCCTAAGGAATGAATGAGAAAGCTTTGGGCTTTGGAGTACCCAAGAAAAGCTGCTATGTGATCCCAAAATAACTAAAGAACAAATCTGGGGAAAAAAGCATGTATCAGTGATGGGAAAAAGAAGTAATAGATTACTGTTCAAAATACTGTGGCAAAATAAGTTTTTATTGAAAAAAACAGTTAGAAGGGAGAAAAGTCAGGGAAGAAAAAAGGATTATATATTTGCTGAATGTTTATCCCAAGATTAGATAGTTACTAAAAACAGAATGGTGTACAGAGGCAAGGCAAATAATGGATAAGACTGAACACAAAACCTTTGTATTTGATGCAGTTCTCCACCTCTGAAGTAGGCATAACCCTGCAGTTAGGAAACAGCTGCTCACTCCTCAGTAGAGCTGGCTAAGTCACACTTTCTCCCTTCCTTGTCAGTTTTGATTTTTAACTACACTTGGAGATATATATATATATATATATATATATATATATATATATTCTTTTGGGAAAAAAGTTTCATAAGACCTTTGCCAGCTCTGCTGTTCAGGCAATTTGTTTGAGGGTTAGTGCGCGTAACGTTCTGAGCTCTCAAAAAAGGTGTCATCAATGTCATCTTGCTATTTAAAATAACAAAAGCCCAACAGTGTTTCAGCTGTCCCATGAGTTACCTCAAACTGCGGACTGAATATTAACTTCAGGCAGTTTGTCCCTAAAGCCTGCCATCACCTCTAAATACTGGCAGCATTGCCACATTTTAAGCATTGCTTAATCTCTGTAGCTCCCTCCATAAACTAGGAAATACAGGCACAGCCCCACAGCAGGACTAGTAAAACATTTTTCAGCCTGTCTTAACAGATAACATGTGCCAACCAGTTAAATATGCCTTGCTACCAACTCATGAACCAACCTTTATAAATAAAACAGTGTATTTTAGGTGGATAGGTACCATTAGTAGGAATAGAGTAAATGTAGATAACACACTGTATTGTGGACACAGCAACAGAAATAACATCTTCACTGATCCTGAGCATTGACAAGAGATAGTGACAACTGCAGTGTATACCACTTGCTTAATCTGAATTTTCTGAAATTCTTGAATAAATTTCTGCCTTACCTTAAGCCTGGTTATTAAAGCTACCATCAGTCTTGAAACTGGCAAGAATACTGTGAGAACATAACCATAGGGGACTGATGCTGGTTTAAAAAACAAAAAAACACACACACACAGGCAAGCAAAGCTCTCTTTTGGTGGATAGAGGTGTAGAATATAACCCAGTGAGAGAAATTATACTGGGATTTCACTGCTTATGTATAAATGTTAGATCTATAAAGATAACACAGTTAACACATGGGGGAAATAAACTCTTTACATCTGTATGTATTAGGAACTTCTTAGGAACATATTAGGAATGGTAACTGGGAACAAATTTTACATATGTTTCTGCCATGCTGAGGTTAATTTTGTTTCTCCACACACTTATGCCTGAAACTTGTACAAATGCCAATCAAAGAGCTATAAAATATAAAACACTTGGAGGCAGTCAGTTCAAGAAAATGTGTTCGCTTCTGTCTCCCATTTGGACACCTTGTCCCTATGTCTAAGTCAGGATATTTGATATGAGTCCTGGGTGAGACTAACTCAAAATACCTGGAGAAACAATGCTATAGCTCAATCTGTTTTGTTTGGTTTTGTTTGGTTTGGGGTTTTTTTGAGGTTGTTTGTAAGTATGCTTGTTTTCTTATGGAAGTGAAAAGCTGAAAAATACCTCTTGGTTTGAACCTGATGTTTAGCCTTTGGTGCTTGGACATAAAAGAAGTTTTGTTCACATTTGAGTGTCTTTAGCAAAGGAAAGTAAAACAGTGCTGCTGTAGTCAGAAGGATGTCCCAGATTGTGGGAGGGTTAAATTCAGCTCTGGTCTCTGTCTGACTGGGAGCAGGGAATTGAACAACGGCATCCACTGGGCTGTAATGCAGGTCATGGTAGATCATACCCTTGGTCTCCACTGAGGGAGTAGTCTTGACATGTAAAAAAATTGTCTGAATGCTTATTAAACAAAGAATGTACCTAGTGTTTCTTCCCAGCCCATGGGCTTTGTGGGCTTATCTGTAAGGGCTTCCATGCCATTGCCATATTGAACAGAACTGGCCCTTGAATTGAGGCCTGCGGAACATGGCTAGTGACCAGGGACCAGCCAGACATAGCCCCATTTGCTATAACTCTTTGAGCCCTGCCCTTCAGCCAGTTCTTCAGCCAGCACACCCTGTATCTGCTCATCTCACAGCTGGACAGCTTGTCCAGAAGGATACTGGGAGAGACAGTTATCAAAAAAATTACTAAAATCCGGAAAACTACAACCATGGCTTTCCCTTCATCCAGCAGGCAAGTAACCTTATCATAGAAGGATATCAAGTTAGGACTTTTCCTTTGTGAGCCTGTGTTAGCTGTGCCTGATGATTGTATTTTCCTTTAAATGCCTTTCGGCAGCACGCACTATGAGCTTCTCCATAACTTTTCCAGGAACTGAGGTTGGACCAGCAGGTTTGTATTTTCCTGGGTTTTCTCTCACACCTCTCTTGTAAGTTGGAATGACATTGGCTTGCTTCCAGTCAGTGGGGACCTCCCCACATTCCCAAGACCTTTGGTAGATGATTGAGAGGGGTCCTGTTGTAACATCTGCTATCTCCTCAGTACGCTGGGATGGATTCCATAAGCCCTTGTGGACTTTGGAGCATTCAATTAATAGAATATAGGAGCATGCAAGAGTCTTGGGGTGTTGTAACCCAGAAGGTAAGGAATACAAGGCTGCAGACTGTACTTCAGATGTATGAATTCATGGATGTTTTAACAGGGCAGTGGAGGTTATATTAAAGGGTTTGTATTATGAGAATGGCGCAACCACCGAGCTCTTAATTTCCATGTTTGCTACAAAGTGTGTCTCGGTTTAGTCAAATATGATGTGTTTCTTATGGCCCTGACAGCAGGGTAGCTCCTCCCCAGCAGAGCTGACATCTTCATGGCACTGTGCTGCCAGCAGAGGTCTTACCTGTAGCAACGTGCAGTCCCATAGGAGTGAGGAGTCTTGGGGCTGTCAGATCCAGCTGCTAATTGGCCATCTTCCCTCACATCTGTCCTCCAGCTATCAGACACAACAGGCAAACTGGGGATTCAGGCTCTGTGAAATCATTCCTAGGCTGTGTTTTACAAAAATGATCATAAATACTGTATAACTGTCCCTGGATTTTGGGAACTCAATATCTGTCTGCCAGTTTGACAACAGACCCTGTCCTGTGAAAAGTTATTCTCCTAACAGCATGCTCGAGGGACTCAACACCATATGCCATTTAATGTCATGAAAACTTTGACTTATGTAAAACCCTAAAGCAACAAGAGGAAAGAGGAATCTGTAAGCCTCTGGAGGAACAATGTCTGGCATGGGGTCAGCTGGCGTATTGGGGAGGAAGAGGAATGGGTTGGCAGGAAAAGCATCTCAGCACCCACTTTTCCTCAACTCACCATCAGCAGCAGATGTGATACACACAGTAAGTTTCTCTTCACTGCTTCTCTAAAATGGGAACTAGATCTATGCAGAGAATCTTCTTGCTTTACTTCCTTCTATATATTGTGTCTTCAGATGATGTAATGTGGATGGGCTACCTTAGCAGGCAGATCATGAACGGTGTTATTCTCTCACCTGGGCTAAATAGTTAAGGATTTAATACCATCCAGTTTAGCATATTAATTGTCTATATTTTGAGATTCTCATGTTTATTTAGGAGAATTTTTAATATGCTAGGGTTTTTTTTCTTAAAACTGATATTTCTAGTTATAATTTATACTTACATACTCAATAATGTATTAGAATACAATAGAATCTCACAAAGTAGTTACTACAAGTATCTAGTTTTAAACCAAACATCTTCCTCGATTGTTTTATCCAATATAACCAGAATACTGTGAGGATGATTCATGGGGTAGATGATAATTTTGATGGCAAGGAGCAGAACTGAAATTAAGACAACTTAGAATTTTGTTCTCCTTTTTGGTAAGAATTTTATTAAAAATTAGGAATACATTTTCAATATCTGATTTAAATCTAAGGTTTTATTTTGCTGCAACCAACTGCTTGAAGTTTTCAAGTTGTCTTTAAATCTTTTCAGTGTCATGGATCAGTTAAATGTGGAAAACAAGTACAGTTTAAAATCAGATTTTTTGAGAGGTGGCAAATGAACAATGATGGGGCTCAGTAGCTGGATCTGTGTGTTCTGGGTCCTGCTCCTGTTAATTCTCCTGCAGTTTCTGTGGCGGAACTTGGAAAAGAGAAACCTTCCTCTTTTCTTCCAGAGGCAACAGGTTTTGGTTACCCTTCCTTCCCATGAGAAGGCAGCGAGGTTGTCTGGAGCAAGTGTCCAAACCACAAAACTGACGGATGCAGGAAGAAGCTGTCACCTCCGGTGCCTCAAGCTGTGTTTAAAAATGTGTGTGTTTTGTAGCTAGAACTGGCTGGGAAGGGGTAAGGAGAAAGAAAATGAAAAGCAAGAGCTCAGCTGCCCCTGGGCACTTCATACTGCTGACCAACCTGTAACACTTGTGTGGCTGAAGAAGGAGAGGAGTGTCTTGGAGTGGGATTAATGCTGTGCACTTCATCCATTAGCAGTCTCATTTATTCAGCTACTATTATTGAACAGCCCTTAGGAATACAATATATGCTGCAGAAAATCTGCTTGCTTAAGGGGATGCTTGTAAATATAGGCTCTAATTTAACTTAATCACTTCCTGCTTTATGTTCCTAGGAAACCTTTTTTGTGATTAAATAGCTAGAAATGACATCTGGGACAGTGTATTTAATTTGAAAGTGACTCTTAGATGAAATGTAGGTTGTTTACTTACAGGATGTGAGACTTTTGGTTTTATAGTTTTAATTTCTAATGAAAACATCACAAAGACCCTGCATGGAGAAAAACTGGTATCATTTGTTCCCTTCCTATTGTATGGCATAAAAGAAAACTCTATAGTTATATTTGAAAGATTGTTCCTCATCTTACTCAGTGCAAAAATGTTTCCAAGGGAATGAGAGTACTCATCTGAAGTCTGCATGTAGAACCTGCCACCCTTCTGAGCATACAAAGCCAAAAACAAACTTGGAAGTATCCCCTTTAAATGAATGGAAAGTTCATCTCCTTTTGCTACATTTGCTTTAGACCTGAAAGGCCAGGTCTCCCACACTTTGCTATTTGCTTTTATCATGATAGCACCACTAAACTTAAAATAGAGTCCTGGAAGGTCTCATGGCCAAGCCAAGAGGGCAGGTGAAGGGTCGATTTAAATGCCTTCCCATAAAAGAACTGACAGAAAGAAAACAGTCTGCTTGAAATCTAGCTAGGATCCTGTAAAGAGTTAGAAAATAAACCTGACTGCCCAAATCCCAGTACAGTATCTTTGTCAGACCACTATTATCAGCTATCTTTTAAGGCGTATTTTCTGCAGCTTCTTATAGTTTGTTTCTAGAAGAGATAAAGCCCTACGTTATTCTTGACAGGTATTTTCAAGTCTGTGTAAAATTCCTGAACCCTTTGGATATGAAAGGGTGGATTTAATGGTCCCTTCAGGGATTCAAACTGAGTATTGTTTTGAAACTTGATTTGAGTAGGAAGGGAAGTGATTTCCTTTCTGGTTCACTCAGTTCTGGACATGAATGGAAGTTAATTCCTTGGAAGACTAAATAAAAGGGAGAACCTTAACGTAGTAGGGTTTTTCTTCTTTTCTGCTGAAGAGAAATAGTATACAACTGCATTTCAAGTGAGAGCAGTTGTTTCTTATTAAAAACTGAAGATACTTGATTTGGAAATTGATTTTTTTTTTTTAATAAAAATTTTATAAAGAAGATGTCTGTCTCCAAATGTTCTCCATAAAAATTAAATTTACACCTTTTTTTTTTGTCTTCCATGACCATCATGAATGATGTGGTCTAAGATGGGAAAAAAACCAGAGCATCTGACTTATCTGTATATTCTCAGTGAAAACTATCTAAAGCAGTTAGCATATTTTTCCAGAAAGTGTTAAAATTCTTGCTTATTGGTAAAGGAACTAACACTTCTGTAGTTAAAAGATAAGCTGTATTTAACAACTGTAACAGAACAGGTCCCTTTCTACTAGCTATTTCAACGTTGTTATCAAGCAAAGTCTTTGACATCTTAGTTCTTTTTAGATGTTGTCACCAACAGTTGAAGAGTTGATAGGCTTATTGAAAGAAAAAGGAGGAATAATGGCAGTCTTGTGTTGTGCTAGACGAAGACAAAGGAAAACAA
Source organism: Nesoenas mayeri (assembly GCF_963082525.1). Classification (NCBI taxonomy): domain Eukaryota; kingdom Metazoa; phylum Chordata; class Aves; order Columbiformes; family Columbidae; genus Nesoenas; species Nesoenas mayeri. The sequence continues at coordinate 73,871,783 of NC_137541.1, forward strand.
TGGCATTTGAGTCTTGTTCTACCTAGAATTGAAGAGCTTCACAGTACAAACTCTGATTTTGCTATTTGATATGAGCAAAGTGACCAAAACTAACTTCTTGATGGCAATGTTAAGAATTCATTCATCTGGATTTTTATTTGGAGGACGCATTTCTAGTCTGCATTTCTGTGTAGCACAGGAGACAGAACTTTTTCTAAGGATCCCTGACTGTACCAAGTCTAGTAAAATTGTGTCCATACTAGAGAATATTGCTTATAAAATCAGACCCAGCTTTAAAAGTTTTGAGTGAAAGAGTAAGTTTCCAGGTTTAGCTGTTCTCCTGTCTGGTTAGTGGCTAAATCTAACCAGGTTCTTCTCATTACAACAAAGGAGGTTTGTTCTGAAGTACACAAGGACAGTTCATGTATACAAATGCACATATAGCAGAGAAGCTGGGATGAGACTGATACAGTCTTGTTGCTGTGTTAGGAGGTGTGGAAGTGTAACTCACGGTGATAAGCAGAAAGAGCAAAATGATTCCCTAAGGATTAAGGAAAAAAATAATAAGGGCCATATGCTGTCACAGTCTGCCACCTGGCTTGCTATTCATTGGAAGTCGTGGGCTTGCAGGTGACAATGCAAAGGTGAGCTGTGAACATACGCCTGTTAGCTCAGACCTCAAGTCTAAAACCACAAAGAAGGAAAGTAAACTAACTAAAACGAGTACTTATACAAGTATATGATGTGACGTGACTGTTTTTATGAGAACACCTTTTAGTGACTTCTGTCTATAGCTGATATAGTCAGAGGTTGTAGCTATTATAGATATTTGCAAGTAGAAGCAATACTTTCAGGAAAAGTACCTCTTATGAACTAAGATGGGTTTGCACTTTACTTGAAGGTAATCTGGGATACAAATTCACTGATACCAAATCTGGATTCTCTACATAGGGTGGAAGTATGCATTTGATCTACATCAGGGGTGTTAAAGTAAACAGAATATTTACTGAATCCACATTTCTTGCAACACTTATGCCAACCATGTGCTGGCTACAAATGAGCCGGCAACACTGGGTACCTCAAAAGGTTGGAGGGGGCAAAGATACAGCCATTTAAAAATTTATTATCAGATTGGCCTTGGCAAACTGAGTTACTGTTAATTTGCTGATTCTGGCACTTTAGACACACGAATAGGTACTGAAAATGGATTCCTCGTCCTATCAGCTGGGAGTATGAATGCCTAATGTAGAGCAACTTGGATAAAAGCAGTAGTTCGCTCATAAACCTTTTATAGCAAGGGAAAAGACCTTCCATGTCATATGCAGGTTACATAAAGCTATATACATGCAGGAAGATGTATATAGATCTAGTATGTTTTTTCCTCATATAGGGAAAAACTTGGCTTGGAGGTATAATTCACAACTATATTCCTTCAGTATTGCTCTTATTTAATTCCTCATAGTTACAACTATTAGAGGAAGAGCTCAGTGATGAGGCAGACCCTTGCAATCATACCCAAAAGTGCAACTTCCACTAACTTAGACATAAAATGTACTCCTGATGAGGAAAGCAATGATAGTGTTTTATGATATAAATGTTCACTTGCCAAGCAAAGTTTCACTCACTAGATTTGAGCTATTTAGATACTTCTTGGAGATACGCACTTAGAAGTGATGTTGTTTTGGGTTTTTTTTCTTTTTTGTTTAATTTTTAACTCTATTCCCAATGTAAGTATTTCTCAACAGCCTCTTCTTTCCTTCTTTTGTTCATGTCATTTACTTCAAATGCCTTGAGCACATATAAGTTGCGTACTGCTTAGGCTGAAAATAGACTACACATTTTTTCATCAGCTTTAGCTTAATTTTCAGTCTTGGTTTTTCACAGTTCTAGCAGTACTGGAATAAAATGAGGCTGCCAGTTCTGTGATGCAGCTTGCAGGTGGGAGGAACCACTGAAACTAATGGAACCACTGACTAAAAGATAATTGATTACCCTCTACTTGCAGTTGGGAGCAGTTTCATTCACATGTGTGTTCACTTGGGTTAACCCTCTGTTTAGGCTTTGAGAAGACAGCTTTTCCTCTTTCATGTGTAACAATGGGCAATTTCATAAAATTTTTTCCCCGTTTTCCCCTGCACATATATACACATTCATATCATAGTCTAATATATTGTCCTTACAGCATTGCCAAAAGGCTTTTGCATAATCCTTTAACAGGATTTTAAAGCAATATTTTTAATCACTGTAGTGGCAGTTTAATGGCTTGAAAATGACAGGTGGAAAGATTTCTATGCATGGTAACATGTAGAAAATAAGACTATACAAAAGTGACATGACAATAGGAATTCCTGCCTGGACTCTAGAGTTATGAGGAAAACAAATTAAGTAAGAGTTGGAAGAATGGAGTACTTGCCATGGGTAGGGCTGTGGCCTTAAACTTAAGGAATCCACAATTAGGTGACTTCAAGCTTCGAAAAACTGAAACAGTATTTGCATTGAGCAGGTATTGACAAAAATATTTCTTTATGTGAAGGGAACGATTTTGTGAGATGCATTTCTCATTGCATTGGCAGCCTTCTGAATGGGAAACCAGAGCAAGTCCTCTGCAGCAGGAGGTGTCATTTGTACTGAAAAGGGCTCCAAGGTAAACAGCAATGCAAAATGTGACTTTTGGTCTAGTTTTATCTTAATTTGATATCTGGGATCAGGTATTATACTTTCCCATGGACTGCAGTGCAAAGCAGCAGTAACCTGTAGAACCTGTTGCGATGCAATTACCACAAGCATACACTGCAGTGGCGTTTTCCATAATGCAGCCTCTCCCACAAAAAGCTCTTGAATCAGCCAACCAGAAAGCTACCCTCCTTTTGCAGATCTGTAGAACAAAAGTGGTATTGAATTCCTGTACTTCCATTTATTTCTTACAGCAAGGTACATCTTGTTATTGAGTCCTCCCTTTTTTAAATTGGCTTTTGTTTTGAATTTTATTTTTAACTGGGGTTATTCTGTCTCATATGAAAGACTCTGTATATGTCTTTGAACTTTGAGGTTTGAATGGCAGCCTATCCCCCACTGCATCAATCATGCACTCAGTTACATTTAATCTCTGAACTTGCCCAGGGTTCTTTCCATCCCATTGTTCAGGGCATCAATGAAAATGTTGAACTGTGTCAACCTGAGCATTGACCCCTGGGAACACCAATGGTAACAAACTGACAACTTTGAACTGTTGATCATTATCCTTTGAATGTGTCAGTCCAGATAGAGTTTATGCATCTTGTAGTCCATTCATCTCATCCAGTTTGGCTACAAGGTTATGGGAGACAATATTGGAGCTTTGCTGAAATCAAGACCACTTATATCTTACTCCTCTTTCATGGTTCAGAGTTAGTCATCTCATCACAGGTTTGTCAGGTATGATTCCCTCTTACTGAATCCATGTTTGCCATTCTAAATTACTGGCTCATTCTTTAGGGTGCCTGAAAATGGCTTCTAGGAGGATTTGTTCCAAAATCTTCCCAGGGAGTGAACTGAGACTGATTGGCCTTGTAGCATCTTGGAGTGTCCTTCTTGCCCTATTTAAAGAAAGACATGGTATTTTTCTTTCTTCAGTCACTGGGAACATCCCTCAAATGTCATGGCTTTTCAAAGATGATAGAGTGGCCTGACAATGATGTTAGCCAGTTACAGATGCATCTCTTCTGGTCTCATTGACCTGGGTACATCCAGTTGATTAAGTGGTCCCTAATTTGGCCTTTCTCTATTTTGGGTAGCACTTTTCTCTATGAAATTCTGCCATTAGCTTTTGTCCTTTGCATTCCTCACTGGTTTCAGCTTCAGTCCAACTTTGTCTTCTCTACTCTGTCTTTGCCTGCCCAGGCAATGCTTTACTATGCCTCCCAGATAGCCTGCCTTAGCTTCCAGCTTACATGTATTTTTTTTTAATTTGAGTTGCTCAGGAGTTTCCTGTTAAGTCAAGCTGGCCTCCTGGCTTGTTTGCTCACTCTAGCACACTGGAATAGACTGCTCCTGTGATTTGATGAGTTTGTCCTTGAAATCAGCCAGCTCTCCTGGGCCCTTTTGCCTCCCAAGGCAATGCTTCATGGGGTCTCACTCACCTGTATAAACAAAAATCCATTTTCCTGAAAGCCAAGGTTTTTGCACTTTGTCTGCCTCAGTTTCTTAGGGTCTTAAACTGCAAGTCATGATTGCTGTAGTAAAGGCTACGACTGCCTGAACATCCCCAGCAAGTTGTTCAGTCATGAGTAGAAAGTCCAGTGGAGCACCACCTGTAGGTATCTGCCCAATATTTGCAGCATAAACTTTCACAGACATGTTTTATAAATCTCCTGGATTGCTTGCATCTCACTATGTTGCTCTGTCCACAAGCATTATGCAGTTGAAATTTGTCATGAGAACCAAGGCCTATGTTATGAGGCCTCTTCCTTTTGTTCAAAGAAGTTTTGACTGGGGGTCTGTAGGAGACCTCCACTACAGCTACCTCTTTTGGTGGTCTCTCTAATTTTGGTCCATAAGCTCCCAGCTCTCTGTTACCAATCCTGTAGTAAAGCTCTATGGATGGAGCATTTATTTGGAGCATAACCCCCTGCACAGCCTGTTCTTCCTGAAGGGCTTGTACCCACCCATTACAGGGCTCTGTGTGAGCTATCCCATCTGTGTCATGTCATTCCAGTTATATCTTAGCTCTGCAGGTTCATGCAGATCTGGCTCTTCCTCTGTTCCATGTGCTGAATAGTCACATGCAGGCACTTCAGATGGCTCTCCGGTTCTATTACTCTTGCAGGAGGAGCGAGAGCTTCCCTTGTTATACTGTCGGGTGGGTACCACCCCCATTTCTTCATAGTCTTATTCCCTGGCTTTGGTTTCTGGTCTTTATCCACCAGTAAACCTAGTTTAAAGGCTTCCTCACTAAGTTAGCAAACCTCATGAAGACGATCTTCTCCCACTTTGTTAAGTAGATCTCCTCTCTCTCCAGCCAACCTTGCCACCCAAAGAGCATATCTTGGTTTTAGAAGCCCAAATCCTGCTGGTGTTCAAGGAGAGCAGCAGCTGGCCCCTGCCCCCTTCTCTCTTGCCCTCAGAGCTACAGAGTGCTGTAAAAAGACATTCTGGTCTTCTAGGCAACGAAGAATGCACTACGTTTCTTGATAAGGTAGTACAATGTCTTACTTTCCTTACCATAACTAAAATTAAGGAAAAGCTACACCATATTTATACTCTGAATATGTCTAATTTCAGTTTATTCTACTGGCTCTAGGGGAAACTCTATCTGCTAAATTAAAGACAGACAGGAGAGATTCTGTAGTTAAAAGCTTGGATCACACCTTCTGATGCAATGAAACATATGGTCTAGTCATCTTGAAAATACCAGAGCAAACTAGGAGTTACAGAATGAAGGTAGGATATAACTCTGTCATGCTCCAGAACAACCTGTTTAGGCTTTTAAAAGCAGGCATCTTTTTAACTGCCTCTTACATGTTGGTGTTCATTATGTGCAGCCTTTCATGAAGCATACTTGGCGTTTATTCTTAAAATGCTCTTCTGTTTTGTATACTCAGGAGAAGCTCATCTGCTTTCAGAATTCCTCATTGGATGGAACATAAACATCCATGAGCTGATGGGCTCTGATCCATTTCTTTTTTTAAAAAAACCCAAACACATCTCATAGTCATCAACACTGGTATTTAAACCTGCATGCAGTTTTAGACAAACTTTGATTTGTTGCACAATGTCATTGTGAAGTGCAGGCTCTCCCTTAGAGACATCACATTCTGCTTTCTGTGGTCCATGATGATATGCATGTTAGAGCTGCCTTTTCTACCCGCCTTAATGTTGTAACCCTGATATCCTTTTCTGCTGCCTATCTTTTCCCATCAGTAAGAAGGAGAAAGAAGCCTGCAACTCCCCCGCACACCCACCTCCACCTCCACCAAATCACAACTGGGCTCAAAGCTGTGTGAAGAAAAACTGACAGACTGCAATTCTGAATCTAAAAATCTTCATAAACCTCTCTTGTAATTCCTGCGTTGAAAGGGGTCGTGTGTGCTAAATATAAACCTTTTCAGATAACGTAAGAGAAACAGTCAGGGAGCTCATGATTAGGAAAAGAAAAGCCTTATGAACTGATATTATGATGGCAGAATACCAAATGCTTTCTATCAGTTCAACCTGCATTTCAGAATCCATCTGGTTTTGAGTTGGAGTGGTGCTTTAGGTGACTTGGAGACAGGTGGCTTCAGAGAACATCCGACACTTCACTTTTGGCAGGGTGAAGACAGAGAAAGGCTTTATTTTGCACTGTATTACAGAACTGGCATCCAGGGGAATCTGCTTTTGGATGAAGTGAGGCTCATACAGATCTGCAGTTCATCTGAATGTACCTGGAGCCTGGAGTAAGTTGATCAGTAGGCAGCCACTCTGAAACACATTATTATTTGTTCCTCAGACACATCAGTGGTGACAACTGACTTGCTAACAGGTAATGTTATTTATAGTCCTTGTTGTAGCTATCAGAAATTGTTTATCGTTCATTTCGGTCTTGGAGTACTAATATTGTTCATTCTTAAATACTTGGCAAGACGTTTTTTCCTCTCAGTTCATCAGCAATTCTTTAATGTATAACACTCTAGCTAATGCTTGTTGCCAAAGAGAAGATTTTTGACAGAATTTTGGAATTTTCATTAAAACAAAATAGGTTTTGAGTTGTTATTCTAGTGGCTTTTCTTGAAAGCTTTCATACATGTAAAAAATTCAAACTTGTAAGAGGTGTAATGAAAAGTTGATGTTGCTAAGTTAAAGATTTAATTTTTTAAATCTTACTGGGAAATTAATCTAGATTTCTCTGTCAGGAAGCCATATGTGTGGTCTCAAATGACAAAGATTTTTATTTTTTTCTGAAAAGACAGCAAATGCCATTTCCCTAGGATTTCTACTGTGATGTGTTTCTACTCCACATGATAATGTTACTATGTATATTTGAGGAACTACTGCTAGTTTGTTTAAGACATCATCTTCAGAAAGCAACTGAATTTATGATACAGGAAGTGAGAAATTTGAAAGCTGAAAAAAAAAAATAAGCTGCTGGAAGGTTAGGGTTTATAAGAGAATAATATTCAGCATACCAAATGTGAGCTCCTAAAGAGCTTTAACTCCTAGAAGACTAGTATTATTTAGGTTGACAATAAAATGAGTGTATAGACAGATGCAATTTATACTTCCAGTCTCCACAGACCTGTACCATGGTGTCAGCCAGGCAGGTGATGTCCTGCTCTTCCTTAGTGTGCTGAAAAGGAGAATGGGCAGCTGTGTGCAACGGGAAATGGGTACCTCTACCATATCACCATGTACTGTTTCACTGAAATCAGATCAGATCAATGCTTTTCCAGTTTTTTAAAGGAGTTGTCTTTGCAGATGCCAATCATATTCTGCGTTAACTGTATAAACTGATACAATTATTGTAACAATTTTTTTTTTTTCTCTTGGTTGATGGATAAGATTCACTTAATGCTTTGGGATCGTACTCATTCTATGGTATATGCACATATGAAAATATTAATTACTGTCTAAATGGGCTCTTTGCCTAATCTGCATAAAGGGTATTTAAAGCAAAAGCATTATTTTTGATCCAAATTTCCTTGTGAAATAGCAGATAACTTTATTAAAGTATTTAAGGTATCCAGGATTATTTCCATGCCTAAGGTGAAAATGTTACATGCTTTTTCTCTGCTGAACTTCTCACTAAATTGATGATGGCCAGAATCAATTGCAAATCAGTTCCTCTAACTTGGATTTGAACTACCTGGCTCTGAAGATGGATAGGTGAAAAATTGTTATTCTGACAGCTCACAGTATGGATTCATTAGGCTTTCTGTACTTTACAGAGTATAAAGTTAAGGCATGGCCACTGTCAGAGCGTCTTTAGGCTCCTGCTGATTCAAAATGTGGGGTGCATTAATCATGTGGCACTTTTGAGTCTGTAAAGGATCAGCTAAATACGAAATCTGCATACCATATTGCCTCCTGTGAACCTGTGTGCTCCCCCTGTTAGTAGGTATATTATGGTGGAGCATTAGCCAAGGTTGAAGTATGTTAGTAGTAGGAGGTAGCACTCTCAGAAGGTGGAGAAGAGGGGAGTTGGGTAGTGGAACTGAGGAACTGAAAAACTTGAGCTTGTCCCAAACATCTCTGAGTTCTGCAAGAGGAATGACATAGAACACAGTCAGTAAAGTTAAATTCAACAACTCCTGAGTTGCAGTCACAGGTCAACATCTCGAGTGTGGGGCTCTCCTTCTTAGACAGGCTTTACTTTCCATGTCAGTATATCTAGTACTTGCCCTCAGTAGGTAACATGCTTAAACAATTTAAAGCATGTTGAAATATTGCAGTAACACCAGCAAAAACAAACTCCCTTCTCCGTGGCTTTTTGCCACATCAGCTGAGCAGACTGAGTCATGCCAGCTTCAAGGGTGGTGTTTCCTCCTGCTCGTCCTCTGAGTCAGCGGCAGACAGGTCTTGCCAGGGCTGGCGGCTGCAGCAGGGAGGGACGAGCTCCCCCAGGTCTTGCTGGGGAGTCCGAGAAAGCAGGTTAGTAAGTCATCTGTGTAACTCTGCATTAAGTGTTTAGTTGATGACGTGTAACTTGGCTCCATATGAAAAATTACTTATGATGATTTAGAAGATACTGAGAAGATACTGTCCTTTTCTGTGTGGGAGTTAGCCTTTTGGTTTTTTTTTTTTTTTTTTTGCATGTGGATGAAATAATCTGGTAATTTATCCTGAAAGAAAATTTTGTCTTGCACAACTCTAGCCATGTAACAAATATTCTTGAATCAGCATGCTATTGGGGTTGGGTCCTTTCTTGTGCTTAAAGACGGTCTGTTTTCTTGTCAATGAGTGATAATCCCATACTCACCTTCTGCCAGTTGTGCAATCAAAACACTCAAGCGCTGAAGCCACAGCTGACCAAAAATAGTGCAGAGTGCAGGAAAATGGGTTAAAAAGTATTGATCAAAGAATGCATGTGCAAAGCAGAGGCAAGAACAGAAGAGTATCCAGTGTTTTCCAGTTACCTGTAGGACTGGAAGCTGGACGTATGTCCTGAGTTGAAACCATAGAATGTTCTGAGTTGAAAGGGACCCACAAAGATCATTTAGTCCAACTCCTGTCCCTGCAGAGGACAACCCCACAGTTCACATCATGTGTCTGAGGGCCTTGTCCAGTCTCTTCTTGAACACTGTCAGGCTTGGGGCCGTGACACCTCCCTGGGGAGCCTGTTCCAGTGCTCCACCACCCTCTGGGTGAAGAACCTTTTCCTAATGTCCAACCTAACCCGCCCTGGCACATCTTCCTGCCATTCCCTTGGGTTCTGCATTGGTCCCCAGGGAGAAGAGGTCACTGCAGGTCTTGCAAACGAGCAGTTCCTCAGAAAATTTTATAAGTGCTCCCCTTGTCCAGAGGTCAGATGATTCAGGGTGAGAGGAGCAATCTTCCTTACCACAGGAAAAAGGCTGGAGCATTCACGCAGTTTTAGTGAAATCCGTTTGATGTCCACTGGTTGTAAGATTTTCTGAGGCAAACATTGTCCATGTTCCCTATAACAATTCACTCGTGGTTACACAAACCTTTTAAAAACACTGTTGTGTATGTGACTGTAGTATATATAAATTATTGCACTGCCACATGTCTCCATTATTTTTTCTATAACTACCTAGTATTGTGCTGAGAGAGGATGTAAGTTATTGCTATGATTTGTTCATAGTTTCAGAACCCTGATTTAAGAACCATGACATCATTATATGAGTAGCTGCCTAAGTAACATACCAATAACCATTACAGTTCCTGCGGGAGGGGATTTCTTCACTGCAATGTAATGAAATGTAAAGCTGCAGGGAAGTGTTTTAAAATTAGAGGAGATATGACATTTTCATGGCGATAAAATAGATGGTTTTGAAATTATTTTAAAGTTGTTCCCTGCGTAGGGCTGATTGTTTTTTGTTTTTTGTTTTTTTTCTGCTATCATGGCAGAGGTTGCTACCATTTTAAGTTCAAATAAAAGCTTAACAGCAAGTTAATAGTGCTGCTGCTATATTTCTGGTTGTGTGAGTCTTCCTCAGTGGTTACCTAGATCATGTGCTGTCGTGAATTTCTGTTGCTTTGCTAACTTTCACTGAGATATCCAGACAGCACGGGGGACTAGTCTTTTCAGTCTAGTGTTTGGTCTGGATTATCTGACTGAGATCCTAAGAGTGGTCCTATGAGCAAGGACATGGCAAGGATCTGCATAGGCTTGTTCCAAACAGTGTTGGACTAGATACTTAGGAAAAAACTGTACAAAACTAGCACTGGTAGAATGTTAAAAAATATTTTGCAACCTACAATTTTTCTGAAGTAAACAGGACTAAAAATATATGCTCAAATAGTTGTTGATGTCTACCAAAGGAAAACAAGTTGGTCTAGATAATATTTTTTAGATCAAACCACGTGTTATGTAACAACTTGGCTAGTTAAACCTTAGAGCCATCTTATTCTCAAAGATAAAAGGTGTCTTGCAGAGTTTTAAAGAGCTTAATATCCAGAAGGAAAAGCCCTTCAAAGAGATACAAGTAGCCAATAAGTCTAAAAAACAGGTTTATGTGATGTTACTGATACCATAGTGCTTTGCAGACAAGACCTAAGGCATCTGAAGAGAATTTGACTATCTGTTTACCCTCACATTCTTCTCTGTGAGCCAGGGTGCTTTTATAGAATTTAAGTAGATAGGGAACTGCCTGAGTCTCTTCCAAACTGTCCTTAATCTCAACAGAACAGCCTCAACTAGATTTAAGTAGAATGAGTGGCAATTGGAGTTGCTCAACAAGATTGGTCTTCGTAAGGTGCTGTGAAGAGAAGAGTATTTGACACACATTCTACAAGCTGACTTCTGTCTTCATCCTATCTCCCTGTGTGTCCAAATTTAGACTCTGAATTACATACTTGGAAGGAGAAATAAATATTAATAGTTGGCTTTCACTATATTTGCATATGAAGTTCTCACTGATTTTTTGTATTCGTTATCACTCTGTACTGTTAAACAGAGTCTATCTTTTAGGTATTTGAGTACAGAATTTGAGCTATTGATATAACTCGTCTAAATTTTTAGTGGCTAAAGAAAAATATTATGTGACATGAACAGTAGGGTTAGCAGGAATACTCAGAAAATGTTGAGTTGTTGACTACATAAAAGAAAGTATTTTGAATATTGCTAATATAAGTGAAAGCTTCAAGAAATCAAAACAAGCTGATGAATGGAGCTCGGCCTCAGATCCATGCCCTTGTAGGCTTAGTGGAAAGAAGGAATCCTCCATGAGCAAACAAACAGTATAGCCCATTTTCAGTGTTCATCCCTGTGACTTCCTAAGAGCTACTGGAAATAAATAGGAGCCAAGCTGCCTGGATCCAATGAGAAAGGAAGCTCTAAGGGATATGGGGAGCTGAAAAAGTTTGCGGCCTTCAGGTACCACCAGTATAAGACAAGTAATGGATAGGAGGGGAACTGTCATGTATAAGGGTGAGAACCAGATGGAAAATGCACATTTATGGGAAGTGGCTGAATAACAATGTAGCATAGGCATGGAAAATGGTGAACAGAACAAATATATGAAAGATTAAATATAGAAAGGACATGAGATTAATGTACTGGAAACTAGCTGCAGATGATGTGATCTGCTCTGGACACTCTGTTCTCTCTGCTCTTGTATCATCCCCATGGTATCTAGGCACTTAACTGGCAGATGAGTCATTGTGTCTTTGTGCCGCAGCTTGTTTCTCCATTAAACAAAGGTAATTCTTTCTGCTCTTGCAGTGATGCTGAAAAGTATTGATCTGTAAAGTGCTTTGAAGCTATACTAAAATTCACAGATCCTCTAGAGCCTTGCTTTTAATTGTAGGATTGCAGATAAATTTAATACATTTTTACAGCAACCAAATTGTCTAACTGCAGTAATTCTAGTCTATGATAAAATGTTTTTGATGTTCCTGATACGTAAGATGACAAAGTCTGGTTAAATTGGTTAGGACTGCATAATACCTTTGACTTGACTTACACTTTCTCCACAGTGGGGCTCAAAATCATTGCTGTTTGGGAATCGGCTTGCTTTGTTTCCAGAGTGGCTTACTCTAAGTTTCAAGGCTAACCTATTTCTTTAACTGATATGGGATGTTGTGCTTCAACTCTGCTGTGATCTGCAAAGAGTGAAGTAAAATGATTAAAAGTGAAATACAAATTCATGACATGAAGTCACAATACAGCTCCTCTCAACATGCCATTTGATGGAGTAGTTGGAATAAACTTTCTGATTTTATCCAGTATGTTATTACAGACCTCACATACCAACCTTCAGATGTTATGTATATATGACTTCATGGTCAGTAGCTTTGTGACTGAGGGATCATTACAATCAAACCTGTTCTTCCATGTCAGTCTACAAGTCCTGCATTGTTGTCTTAAGCTATACTTGCCTTGGAAGTGACCATCAAAACCATTTTGGTTAGCTCTAAGCAAGACAGCAGCTGTTCTCCTAATTATTCCATTACTATTATAACAAATTGTTTTTTAGGTGTTTGAGTAAGGAAGGGAACTCGCTAGCTGTAGGTAACTAAGGACTTTCAGACAACTTGAGCTCATTTAAATTTGAAATTACTTTGTAATCTAAAAGTTCATACTGTCTGGCCACTTGCAAATGTAGTCATCCAACATAAAATCAAAGACTCGGAGTTTGATTAGAGTTAATTGAAGATATGCCGTAACAACTATTATAATGCATGTAAAGTACTTTGCTCCTTGCAGTACACAAATGAAATGGTGGCTATACCTCTTAAGAGGTGCACTAATTAATAAACTTTAAAGTTGGTATTAGTTAATGCTATTAATGATTAAGTGTGTCCAGTGGAAAAGTTATAATGGAATAGTTATGCTGCCACTTAAAAGGAGATAAGCAGTCTTTGCTGTACTTGACATTTAGTCATTCTTATATATTGGGCCTGATTTATACTGGCAAAGCACTGAAGAATTACTTGAAAGTTGGTTTACAACACATTTTAGATCCTTTCTATTATGTTATAACACTGTAAATGAACTTTCTGAAAAATTACTTGCCTGGAGTATGTTTTATGAAGTCCAAATGATATCACCTCTTACTGGAAGGAAGGTAGCACAGCTGGAGTTTTTCGGAAAAGATTCCTCCACATAACTTGGCACATGGTATCAGACATCATGGTGACAAATCTCAGCTTTATTTGCATTTGATGCCTTCATTGGGTTGGAAGATGTAGAGTGCCAGTGGTACATCACTAAATCCAGGGCAATTCTGATAATTATGGTTTTTATTAACCTCAGCTGTGCTTTTTTTTAACCCGGACAAGGTGGTTTATACAGTAAGTTTCTTCTGATAAAGGAAACTGGTTTTGTAACAAAGTTGGAGACAAGATCAAAAAATGAAGTCAATCACTAATATTTTATTAAGTTATTTTTAACAGAGATCTATAGCTGGCCTTGTATACTTGGTTTCCATTCAAAACAAATGCAACATCAAAGTAAATGAATGAGTCTGCATGGAGAAAGTCTTCCCTCTTAAATTTAAGAAAACGATTGTGTTGTGTTTTCTCTTTAGCTTTTAGAGACTGTGGAAAGCACAATGACTGCAAATGGAGCTGTCTAAAGCTTATGACCTTTATAATGCAAAAGACACTCTTAGTCTTACTTCTCTTTCTGCTTGGAAGTCTCCCAAGTTCTGTGTTTACTAGTTGCTCCTTTCCCAGATAGCATGACATAAAATTCTTAATTTTTTCAATTGAAATTAAAACTTTAACATTCTTTCTTGATATTGTCCCATATTGCAGTCAGTTATAAGAAAAATAACAGTAATATGACAGTTCAGATAATGTAATTTCTAATACATTGCTGTTTTTTATCAAAGACCAAGTGACAGTAATAAAAACAAATGTCAGATTTAGGCATAGAGCACTTAATTCAAATTGCTTTCCACTGTCATCTTTCTTGCTGCTCGCATAAGGTATTTCCTGGGTTGCCAGCACCATTGGGTTCTGCTCTTGATTATTCCTCCTTCGTGGAGGTGAAGGAACCAGCCCAGGGTGGATGGTCTGCACAGGTTCCACAGGCTCCCAGGTGGGGTTGAAGTCTGTGCACCAAACTTGTGACTATCAACACTGACTTGGAAACAAGGTGGGGTACAAGGGTGGGGTGGGTAGTATGTAGTAGAACTTTTTCCTTCCCCTTGTTTGAAAAGTGTCCTAAATTAGAAAAACGCCCTTAATTAAGCTGGAATAGCAGCCTCAGCTGTAATATGTGAAGTTCTAGAGTACCTCAAAGAGAAGATTGGTTTCTTCCTACTCCCCTGATCTCCCTTGTGCTTTTGTTTAGTTACTAGACTTAAAAGTCTGGAGTATCCTTAAATCTCCCCACTTGTAAGAGGAAGGTATTATTTTATAACAATATTTAATTTTGCTGTCCCCCTACGAGGTGAGGGGGAGGTAAGGAATTTATTTTTTGATGTCTACAAAGACGTTGTAAATAATTTTAAAAGATCCCCCCAAAAAAAATCCAAACCCTCAAAAACCCCAAAACAAACACACAGAACAAAAAACATAGACACAGCTTAGCTCTTAGGATGTAACACTCCTAAAATACTTAAAACAAGTTCAGATATCCAAGCACTAGAGTGCTATTAGTCAGCTGCTGCTAAAATATTTTGATTTTAATGCTAATGTAAAAATGCCTTATTGATGAAAGGAAAACTATTTCTCTTTCTAGACTTACTGTTAAGTCATCTTAGATTTCTTAAAAGTCATACTAGATACTTAGTTTTCCAGTTTCTTTTAGATTTTTTTGATTTTTAATTTATTCTGAGCAATAAAAAATTCCAAGCGGTTTGTATTGAAAACTGATTCTTCTCATTTTAATATAGTGTTGCTAGTCTAGAGCCTTTCTAATATTGCTTTTCTTTTAAGATTTCTTGTTAATTAGATTAAATCATAAACCTACCAAAATTCCAGCCTGCAAACTCCTTTTAAAGCAAAAGAACTTGTCTACTTGACTGTTCAGGATTTGAGGCAGAGAAAACTGCTTCCACTAATTTCAACTGACAGTAGATCAGACCTGGCCTGCAGAAGTATCATCAGGTACCAAAAGATTTTGATATCTCATAACAGCATGAGAATGGAGATGATACAGACAGCGGTATCTCTGAGAATAATTCAGTTAGTTCCGCTGCTGTTGAAATTGTTTTTCCTGTTGTTGAACTGACTTGTTTCCATTTAGCCTGTGTAATGTTCCACAAACCCATTGCTATGGGAAATGGTACTATTGTCCTTGTGTCCTTAAAAATGCTATTCCTTTTAACCTTGCAATTTCTGGTACGCTCACTTTCTACAGAAAATTTACGGTTTGGGGAATTTTGCAAGTCATAAGAATCTAATCTTCTGCAATTGAGCCACTGGAGCCAATTTCGTTTATAACAAGTTAACAAGCTCAGCTCTGAGACAACATTCATCATCCCATTCTTTCTGGTCTAAGTAGGACATTTCTAAAGCAAAATCTCATCTGCTTTCATGGGAAACCCTTCGTGAAGCTCAGACTTTCCTTCTATGTCATCTCTTCTATGGAGATGTCTTCATGTCTTCCAAAAGAATATAATCTTTGGATCACTGCATTCATTTAGCTCTGAAACTTGGTCTTGGCACTGCGTTATTTTGCCTACCATTTATTATGTTTACTCAAGATAAACGGAACTTGCACTTTCACTCTAATTCTACCTGGAGTGGGGACAGAAAAACCATGACGAGCCTTGAAATGTTCTTTAGTGTACGTTGCTCTCATCTGTGACCTTTTTCATGTGCTTATATTTTTTTTTTCCTTTTGCTTCTTCTGTGTATGTGCTCTAAAATATTAAATCAGTTCTCAAATGTCATGTTACCAATTTAGGGAAGAAAGAATCTTAGCCATTAATATAGAAAGTGAATCCTTTTATGTTACATAACAGGTAAGTTACAATAGGCAGGCTGTATCTGAAGATGTGATACGAACATGGCACTCGGCTTTTTGTTATTTATCTTTTAGCTGTGTCTGTTAGAATTACTCCTTCATCAAACAAATGAGGCTTTTATGAGCAGAAGGTGTACATCTGTTATAAGGCACATACAGTCCCTTGATCTGTGTGTTGAATAAGATACTTATATGGTTTTATTACCTAAATATACTGTGTCTTCTTTTATGTACACATATGGTAATAGATCGTTTTGGTTCTGGTGTTGCGTGCCACATATAAATTACTTCCATAGTACAGACTGGCCTACTTAAGCAGGACCATTCTTCAGAAACTAAATAACTGTTAAGTATAGTGACATTGAATGTTTCTCTGAATTACATTTTCTCATATTGCAGAATATAGATCAAAGCTGTTCAAATACTGATAGTCTAGAACAATGGCCTTAGTTTGCTGAAAGGTAACTTTTTCAATATAATTTTGTTCAAATGAATCATCTTTCATCTTTTCTCCATTGCTACTTGACTATTATACAGTAATCAACTTCATAATGAAAGCCATTTTAGTCCACATGTTAAAAATCAAAGCAGTTGCACTATTTCATTTCAAAGTAATTTAATTCCAGAGTTCAAGAAAGTGAACCAATACCATTAAAAAAATCCCTTCTCCCTGCCCACTCATGCAAAGGTTTTTACTAGTTTGTTAAATACTGTATAGCACCCTATCTAATCTTTCACAAACTCTTAGTGTTTGTAGTTTCACTGAAACTTAGCAAACACAGTTTTTAATTAAATACATTTTTTTTTTTTTCAAAAAGTTAAACCATCAGCAGTTAAAAAATACCTTTTGAAATATGGTCCTAAGCCTGTATTGCACTGTCAGTGGCATAGTGCCCCTGCTCCTATGAAGCTGTTCCTTTTTGTATTATGACGCTGGACATACAAGGATAACAAGAAAAGAAGTGTTTCTTAATGCTGAATACAGAATTCATCTTTCATCTGGTTGCAAGAACTATCTTCTTTCCCATATGAAATATCTGGCTGTAAACATTTTTGGACACAATACTTGGCATATTTGTCTCTACCTGAAACATCCCTCCCTTCCTTTCTATGACTTACTAACTTTTGATAAAGTGGCTGAATTACTTCCCTTGCTAGTAACAGAGGCTCAAGGAATGGAGTATGCTGCATTTAATGAAGGGAGGAGTTGGGATTGTAAATCACTGGTAATAAAATGCTTTGGAGTTGAATGTATTTCTACACAGTTTGTTTAAACAGTTGTGTTGTATGAGAGACATACACTGCAAACAGCAGTATGTGTCTGCATACATTCTGTATCATCAATAGCTTGCCTGAAAAGTGATTCAAAGGATTCATAACCTACAAATTTGCCAGTAGTTTGCTGTACTTGAGGAAATATCTCATTTTCTATTATCAGATCATCACTTCAGTGTGTAATTGCTGTATGTTAGTATTCTAAATCCCTTAACTATTAACTTGGAGAAGAAAAAATTTGAATGAAAGCATGTAAATGATGGCCAGAATGTTGATAAGAGATGTGAAACCCTGCTACATCAGTAAACAGAGGAGGTAGATTTTTTTTCGGCTTTTCCTTTTGCTCTTTTATTACATTGTGGCATCTCTTTGAGAATATACCTAAAGAAAAAAAGTAATAGGCAGAAGGAAGGAAACTACTGGCATTGCGTTAATAATTGCCTGTGATACAGGAGATTTAGGAACAATCTGTGTAATTTTTCCTTAAAGAAAGAATTTACTTATTGAAATAAACTTTCCAACCTCAGACTAAACACTGAATTGGCCAAGAAGAACGAAAAACAACTTGCTTTTCCTCAAGGTAGTGGCGAGGCATTACACAGGGAAGCTTGCTGCAAGGTGATAGAGGCAACCTTCAAACTGCTGCTTTCTCCAGCTGGCAGCATGCTAGAAATGCCCATCACCAAGTGAAATACAGCGTGTAAAAATTACTCAGAAACTAAGTTTCTCTTCTTTTCTTTTCTTTTCTTTTTCTTTTCTTTTCTTTTCTTTTCTTTTCTTTTCTTTTCTTTTCTTTTCTCTTCTCTTCTCTTCTCTTCTCTTCTCTTCTCTTCTCTCTCTCCTCTTCTCTTCTCTTCTCTTCTCTCCTCTCCTCTCCTCTCCTCTCCTCTCCTCTCCTCTCCTCTCCTCTCCTCTCCTCTCCTCTCCTCTCCTCTCCTCTCCTTTCCTTTCCTTTCCTTTCCTTTCCTTTCCTTTCCTTTCCTTTCCTTTCCTTTCCTTTCCTTTCCTTTCCTTTCCTTTCCTTTCCTTTCCTCTTCTTTTCCTTTCCTTTTCTTTTCCCTTTCCTTTCCTTTCCTTTTCTTTTCCTTTTCTTTTCCCTTTCCTTTCCTTTCCTTTCCTTTCCTTTCCTTTCCTTTCCTTTCCTTTCCTTTCCTTTCCTTTCCTTTCCTTTCCTTTCCTTTCCTTTCCTTTCCTTTCCTTCCTCTTCTCTCTTCTCTTTTTTTTTTCCCCTCCTCTGTATCCCATAGAACAACAGGGAATATGCACTAGTACATACATTATGGTGGTACTAACTCCTGAGAGAAAATCTTTCACGCTTTAAAACCATATCAGATAAACTGGGAGAAGGCAGTGGTGGCTGACAGCTGTGTAGTTTTGCTCCTCCTATGAACTCATGATCTTAAAGGTCTCTTCCAACCTAAATGATTCTATGAATTACAGAGTGTTTCTTGTGCATGGTGTGCTTCAATAGAATTGCAGATTCTGCAAGCTGGGGTTCTTAAAATAATTTGTTAAAAACCTTCATTTTCTGTTCCTTTGTGGGTTTTACCACATTGGAAAATATTTTGGGTCTCTCTTCAGTGTCTTGAAGAACAAATGCTAACTATGAAACCAAAGAAGTATGATTTTGTTTTGAACTTAAATACTGTATTTTCTTACATAGGTGATCTTGTTATCCTTTATTAAGCTGCCTACTGGGACAGAATAACCTAAAGCAGAAGGAACCTAAACTATAGAAAAAATCAGATGTAAATGTCCTTAGATTTCTGAGTGAAAGAAAGCTGTTATTTAACTGCTATTTGCCAGTAATGAACTTCGACAGAAAAAATAGGTAGGAAAACAGCAGTGAATATACAGGTATAATATTGTCTGCACTCAGGTGAATTGTTGCTTCTTTTTAATTTTATGACCCATTAAAGTTGATAATCATAGACGTATTAGAATATGTTTGTTTACATTTTAATTATTTCCTGAAAAAAAAAAAGTTTCTTTGCAATTGACTGCATCTGATAGCTGCTTCATACATGTCTTTAAGAGCAAGTTGAAAGGGGTTTTTTAGCTGGAAAGAAGCCTCTCAGCATAATGCATTAAAGATTTTTCTCTCACTTACAGTGCAACAGCAGCTCCTTTTCCCCATTGCTTTAGTGCATTTGTGTAAAGTAACACTATTCACATTACAGTTCTTAGGAACCTTATTTAGCTGTCCTAACAACATGCTTCTAGAAAGCTGGCTCTTCATATTCTCATCAAAAACAATTTTGCAATAATAGCTGACTCTTTTTTGAGTTTCACTTGTTTTACTTGACTGGGAGGTCCAGTGTGGAACAAGGTGGTAAAAACGCATGAAAATTTCAGTAGTTAGTTCATGAAATCCTTGAATAATTCATTGCAGACAAGCCCTTTAAACTTCCATTTAAGTTGTTAATAATAATAGCAACGAGTAGTTAATTCCCAAGACCTCTGTTACTTGTGTCCAATATAAAGTACAAGTAGGAGAAACTCAGTAAGGAGTCATGTTTTATCTGTAAAATAATTTCACCTATTGCAAAATGATTTTTTTTCTTATCTTTTAGTCTCTATTCACACATTTAGGGAGTACTAGCTCTTTAAGAATTGCTACTGCTTTCACCATCCCACATGGCTATATAGTTGAAAAAAAGGCATTTAACTGAAGGATATTCACAATATTTAATTGGAAAAAGCAGCAGTATATTAAATGTCTTTCCAAAACTCTCACTGTTTTCCTTAAATAAGTTCTTCTGAAATAGTATGAGCATAAATGTCCTACTCTGGCAAAGGCAAGATTTTTTTTTCCTGCAGAGATCAGAAATAAGCACCCAATATATTTCTTAGATACAATTCTTGTTCAGTCAGAGTCTTCCCCTACTAAAGGAATAACGAGCACAATATGGGCCTCAAGTATGGAGAGCTCCAGAGGTTCAAGAAAATCAGTGATCCATCCTCCCTGGTACTGCTTCTAACTCTGAGTAGGGAAAAAATGAAGAACAATATTTGTACCTCCCAAGAGTTCCTGATGGAGGGAAGTGGTCCTTCAACATCCTCAGAGATGGTGGGATGGATAAAGCTTCTGTGAGATACAGCTGGGCAGGGGGTTTTAGCAAATAATATAATTGTTGAAAATTGTGATTTTTTGATTGTTGTTTTGGTTAGTTGGTTGGCTTTTGTTTGTTTGTGGGGATTTTTTTGTTTGTTTTTGGTGTTTGGTTTTAATTTTGGTTGAGATTATTTTTGTTTGGTTGGTTTTTGTTTTGTTTTGTTGTTGTTGTTGTTTTTTAATTCATCCTGAAATGTGTTACAAGCTTTTAACTGAACTTGCCAAAATATTGGGTGACACGTCCAGGGTGATAGTAACAGAAATGCTGGAGAAAGAAAGATGTTCATCCATATCTCTGCCTCTTTGCCTAGAGCTTATGTATTTTGCGAAGCTGTATTAGACTTTAGAATCTCTAATAACCAAAAAATCTTATTTTTCAACTTAAATATATTGCCCAACTTGTAACTTGATAGTCACAGATTTACAGAGCATGAAAGGGACCTCAGGAGGTCTCTTGAACAAATTCCTGCTCAAAATAAGTCCAGCTGTGAGGTCAGAACTATTTGGGGCTTTACCTAGTCAGATCTTTAAGGTCTCTAAGAACAGAGACTACACAGTCAAAATTTTGCATGAATAATTACATGCACTTGGGCAGGGACTGAAACTTGGGTCAATCACCAATAGGTATGTGCCTTAATTAAGTGCTTTAATTGTCTGGTTAGAAAGTTATGCTAATCCTGTCTGGATAATAGTTACAGGTATTTACCATATAAAGTGAAGTAGTTCTGAAAAGAGGGCCTAAGTTAGAGCACTGGTCTGCAGAAGAGTTGTAAACACAGATCCTGGTATGAGTAGGCAGTTGTCCTGGTTTTGTTAAAAAACAAGTTTCTTTTTTAGTGAATTTGCCTGTCAGCTAAAACCTTCATATTAGCTGCATTTTCCTGGAGAACCAAATATGTGTTTTGGTAAACATAGCAATGGAATGCAAACTTATTGATAAGAACAGATTCATATCTCGTGAGAGGGGCAATGAGAAACAGGTGACCAAGAAACCGACCAACTGTGTGTAACATTCCATTCACGTGAATACTTCAAATAAAAGTGGGAGATCACGAGGATCTCTTCCCTTTCTCCTTTTTGCCTTCTTTTCCCTTCTGCTTATGGCCGACATTAGGAGAGGACCTTGCTAGTCGTCCCTGCAAACTGAGGCCTAGTGACAGACTGAATCCAGCTCCGGTTGGCTGCAGAGTCCAATCCAGGACTTTGGGTGCTCGCTCTGCAGTTGCTGAGACTTTTCAGATTGGTTTTGTATATTTTGTATTATTTTCTCTATTCTTATTAGTAGCATTAGTAAAACATTTTTAATTTTTCCAGCTCTCTTCTCTCTGTCCTTCTTTTCCTCCCAATCGCCTGTCCTGAGTGGGAAGGGGGGAGAGGGAGGGGAAAAAGGGGGAAGTGGGGAAGAGGCGGTTAACAATACATCTGCCAGGGTTTTATTGTCACCCCGCAATCTAAACCCTTGACAGCGTGTAACTTTAGTTTCAGTTGCTTGTATTTTCTTACTGCCCAGAAGGTCCTAGTAAATACCTCAGTAGGTGCCAACCCCCTGGAGAGGGTCCAGAGAAAGGCAGTGAAGCTGGTGAGGCACCTGGAGCACAAGTCTGATGAGGAGCGGCTGAGGGAACTGGGGCTGTTCAGCCTGGAGAAAAAGAGGCTGAGGGGAAACCTTATTGCTGTCTACAACTCCCTGAAAGGAGGTTGTAGCATGGAGGGTGTTGGTCTCTTCTCCCAAGTAGCAAGTGACAGGACAAGAGGAAATGGCCTCAAGTTGCACCAGGGGAAGTTTAGATTGGATATTAGGAAACATTTCTTCACAGAAAGGGTTGTCAGGCACTGGAACAGTCTGCTCAGGGAAGTGTCTGAGTCACCGTCCCTGGAGGTGTTTAAAAGTTGGTTAGATGAGGTTCTTAGGGACATGGTTTAGAGGTGGACTAGGCAGTGTTAGGTTAACAGTTGGACTTCATGATCTTAAATGTCTTTTCCAGCCAAAATGATTGCATTAAAACACTTCACTGTTGTGCTCTAGGGAGAAATAAAAAAAAAAAAATTCAGCACTGCTTCAAAATGAATCTCAGACAAATGTCAGTTGTATTTGGCAGGGTGCAAATAGATAACAGTGGGCAGGGGAAGTGGAGCTAGGACTCTAGTATTTTACAAAGGTAAGTTATCTTCAGGAGATCTCTGCTTGCTTGAGGGCAGGAACAGTGGCAGAGATACACAGATGTAGCAGTAGATGGACTAATTGTATGTGGACTCATACTATAAAGTAATTCAGGATAATGCCTAAATAGTTAAGTCATACTCTTCACAAAGCAGGTCATCCTATTTGGTGAACAGTGACCTATAATCCTGAGTCCAGCTACTGGGCCCTAGTTTGCTGCTGCCACTTACCTGCTGCTTATATCTATGCCCTTAGGACCATCCAGTGTTCGCATGCTTGCAGAGGACATTGGTTCTTGAAATGTGCAATATGGTTGAGTAACTAAGGGTTTACAGTGTAAATGCTGCACACTTACTGAGGAAAACAAAAGGTGTTATAAATTAACTTTGTCACACAGTCTTTCAGCTTTGTGTCATTGGAGGTGGTTTGCTTGATTTTTAAAATTTATTTATTTATTTATTTATTTCTCCTTTAAGTGGGTTTCCATGGGAAGCAAACATTGTTTCCAGAATCCTTTAACCTCCTATATGGCTATATTTCAGGATCTCTTGCCACTTACACACCCCTATGACATTTAAAAGGCTGAAGATTTCTATTTAATAGTAAATGCCACTACAGTTTAAATTTTCTAGTGATAAAATTAAACTTCTTGCTGTCAAACACCCTTGTGACACAACATTTCTTTCAGTTCACAACGGAAGGCTGCTGTTATCATTCATGTTTGCGTATGCCAGCCACCATTCTTCATGTTCTTAAATGTGTTTTTTCAAAGTAAGCAAGACACAGGAATGTCTGAACCTAATCAGATTAATTTCATGTAGCTTAATATTTCCCTTCTCTGCTGTTGGAGAGTAAGGATGAATTGAATCGTGTTTGCTAGTGGTTTACTCTTTTGATCTGGTACAGGTGATTACATTTCTCAAAGACTGTGAATTTAAAGCTCAAAACTGTGGTTTGTTCCTGACACAGACTAGCTCTAACAGGGTTTGTTGCTCTAGAGAAACCAACAGATGCTTGTCTCCTACCTGCTGTAGGTGCCTATGCAATTTTGGAACATCTCTGTGTAGTGACCTATTTGGACCGTACAGTCTTCATGCCTCAGACTGCATTGGGTTGAAATATTACACAGCCCTTGGGTGCAGGTGTAGCTGGTTCTGTAGGAAAGCTGAGAGCCAGGTTAGCTGCATGTGTGATGGCTCAGCCTGCTGTCAAATGATATCCATGGAATAGTTTTGAATCCTCTCATCGGTGGTGCTCTGTGCTGAGCTCCAGGAGGTAGTTCAGGGAGATGCCATGCTTGGCTTGGATGAATGTACTCCAGCAGCCGCCTTTCCCTGCCCAAGAGTGCATCACTGCTCTCATTTTTCAGCAGCCATGCAGGAGGTCCTCAGATAAGGGACTCTGCTATGTTCTGCAAAACTTATGTGGTAAAGGCTGTATTGCCTACTCAGGACCATAGATGCATCATATGTGGGCAGATGATTTTCTATATGTCTACACTGCAGAGAACAGAGGTGGAGGCATGGGAAGTTATAAGGGAATTGACTAGGCTCTACCAGACTACTTGACTTTATTAAATACTTGGCTAGTGTCATCAGTCCATTAAAGGTGACTTGATGCATTGTCTTTGCTTCTGTGTTTTACCCTTGCACGATAGCCATTGCAAATCATCGCAAGACAATTTATGGCCACCTACCAGAAAACGAGTTTGACTGGAGTTTGCCATAAAATAGTACGTGTGATGGCAGATGAAGCAGAATGAATGATTTGCTTGTTCATAAGCTAAATGACCCCTGAAAGACAGCAGTAAAAAACAGTAGAAGATATTCTAAAATGACGTGAGGCTTCAGGCAATGTGACTTATCACCAGCAGTCAGAACGTGCTAGTTTATGCGGTCCTTGGGTGCATTTTGTCAGCGGGCTGGGAGGCTTCATCCTGCAGACCTATTCTCCACTGTTTGAGGACAGAGTATTTTGTGATCTCAGAGGAGAGGGTAAGCGAAAACTTCTCTCCGCTGTCCATCAGCTCCCTTGTGTCACAAGTTCACCAGGAGGGAAGGAGGAACGTGCACCTCTCATACTTGGTTTGCATCCTGCCTGTTTTTCTTAGGTATCACTCCTTGGGTCTCCCTGACACACCACCTCCCTGTTGTACTCCAAATAACTCTCAGGTGGATGAGCCATTTTTAGAGAGCTGTTTGAAAGAAACAGCCTTGTGCAGCCAAGCGGGGACTAGTCCTTGACTACCTTTTAATCCCTGAGCTGGATGCTTTGCTGTCTTCAGAGCAACAGAAAGTACAGAAAATAACACTTCTGGAACGCTTCCTGAGAAATAATATGCTAATTATTGGAAAGAGCTTCACTTGCAACAATAGAAAATTGATATTTTAATGTAACTTGAATGAAATGAGTAACATGAGGCTGCTTCTTCAGGTGTCTTGCGTCTTTCCATCCTTACGTTCTGTCTTTAAGAGTGTTTAACTGTGCACTGTGCTGCTTTTATGTTTTTCTTTGTTTGGAGGAGCCGTCTGCATTTCACTCGCTAGGTTAAAGCAGTGCTATTTTTGTACAATGTTTTGTAAAGTGCTGTACAAATGCCATAGAGAAAGATGTCCCAGTTTTAAGGAACCTTTATAACTTTGAAGATAACTACCTAATAGTTTTTATGTCAAGTCATTGTTGTGACCTTCGTTTATCAGCAAGTCTCAGAAATAGATGCTATGTGCTTATACAACAACTTGAGCTGCTTTGTTTCCCATCATCTTTGTCCTTACATTTTTGGTTTATGTAGGTCTCTGGCTGTTAAGGTTTTACAGAAAGACTGAAAAATATGAATCAAATGTTACTAGTTCAGATAATTGATGGAGGATGCCAAGAGTGTATCTCCCAGGGAATGTGAACTTCTTATTCACCTATGAAAAGTGCAGCTAAAACTGACAAAACTGCCAAAAATAAACATTAATTCTGATAGGATTCATCTGCATGAGAAGTATTTAGCCTTTAAGGCTATGAGCCAGTTCCAAAATAATTGTATGGCTATTATGTGAATGCACTATTTCCATTAAAAAAATGGTATGAAGCAGGGGATGGAGGTCAACAGGCTCACCTTATTTGTCATTTAAAGGTAATACAGGCAACTGTATCAGAATAGACATATTCAAAATTTAATCTGCTGTTTAGGGAAAGTGGTCTGTAGGTCTCTAACTACTCCTGCAGCATTATTTAGAACTTTAGGCAAAGAACATAGGGAAGATAGCAGTTTCGTATCCCACCTTGCTAATGTCTGTGAGAATTCTTTCTTTTTGTTCTTCAGCAAGAAAGAGGCAAGAAAAAGAGTTTACAGGTATATCCAGGTCTCCTCTAGGAGGACATCAAAGGATATATTTGAGCATGTTTGGAACGCCTGTGTCCATACTTTCTGGCAGCATCTTACCCTCTCAAATGCCAGAGATGAGCCTGTTTTTGTAAGCAACAGTATCTAAGGAATCTTCCCCTAAACTCTCAGCCAAGTGGCTCTAGCTTGTAAATAATGAATAGTCATTTGTCCAGCCTCCCTGAAAGCGTTTTTTTTCCTGTGCAAATACTTTAGTAGTGTTTGCAAAATTGAGAAAATACAGCACAACTTGGGAATCAGCCTTTAATCTACATTTTCAAATGGAGAACGAGACTGCGGTCTCAGTTATGCTGGCGTAAGTCAAGTGTAAGTAATGAAGTTTGCTTTCCTATGTATTAGTGTGAAGCTTGGATTTTAATTCTTCTTGTTCCATCACCACATATGTTTATAGGGAGATTGATTTCCTTTCTTCAGAGAGAACTTGCATTAATGTTAGGCTATGTTTTCTTGTTCCTATTCTTTTTCTACCTTATGTTGTATGTAGAAGCAGTGTCGTTTTATTTAAAGCAGTGGGGAAAATCAAGATGGTATATATATAAAAACAAGTGATAGCTCTTCATGAAATGTCTCTGGGGTCTTGTAACTGAAAGAGGAAATCTTATCTTTCCAGTGAAATTACCTTTGCTGAAACTACGTTGATCATTTTTCTGTAAAATGACTTCAGGATTTATAAACAAGACCACTCAAGTAAAGAAGAAATACTTGGTCTTCACTATTTGTTTTTGTTCATAGACATTTTAACTGTACTAACACATCCTATGAAATTCAGTATTAATTTAGTTCAACACAGTTATGTGTAGATAAATCTATATATGGCTGTTGTCATTTTAATTTAAATTCATTGGTAGGAAACTCAGTTTAATGGTG
Source organism: Nesoenas mayeri (assembly GCF_963082525.1). NCBI lineage: Eukaryota > Metazoa > Chordata > Aves > Columbiformes > Columbidae > Nesoenas > Nesoenas mayeri. Next base: position 73,898,631 of record NC_137541.1, read on the forward strand.
GTTGAGTAAAAAAAGAAAATGTATTCTCTGTACTCATAAATCACCCCAACATCCAATTTATTCAAAACACTGAATTAGGCACTCAGCTAGGGCACTGGGAAAGAAATTACATTGCTTTCATTAATAGCTTTTTGAGCATGCAAATTAATAGTCAATTGTAAATGGCTTTGTAAAAAACAGGTTGGTTTAGAAATTAAAAAAATAAAACATAATTTAGGTAGTGAACATGTCTGTCTTCACTCCTGCTTCTCAAGCTTTCATACAAAACAAATTATTCTTACACCTAGTCAAGAAAATTTCCAATTGCTCAATCTAAAACTACAAGTGTAACTACTGTTTGGTCACAAATGATTACTTATTGAAATTAATGGGTGTTATTATTGTAGTGCATATTAATGTGGGGAAGAATTCCCTAGCATTTGTTATTGATGTCTCAATGCTACCTATTAGTGAGCTTTTGCAGAATGAATAAACAGTCTTCAGCTTTAATTAAGTTATTAAACTATTTAATGCCTGGAGTTAATCCAACAGTACTAGTTAGTTTGCAAACTAGTGGAAAAGCTCTTATAAATTTCACTGAGCTCTGAATGTTAGCCCTATTGCCCGAGCACATACTTCTGTCCTCTTCATTGGGGTACCTTCCTGTGTACTTCCATGTGCATCTTGTAGAAAGTCTTGTTTCAGCAAAGCTGTTTCACTCATGCTTAAACTCCTCTATGCACTTTAGGACCTTTTGCTTTACACATAAACATTTTTATCATCATTTGGTCATCTGTCTCGATGAATGGCTGAGCCTGCAAAGAGGAAGAAGCTTCTTGGCTTGGCTGGGAGCTGGGTCAGCATAGGTGGCAGAAGAAGATGTTAGAGCAGGCTCACTCTGTTCAGGTTTTTTAGAGAGCTAAGAGATCATCTTTATGTTAAAAAATTACATTTAGGGGCACAAGAAGCCTTTGACTGCTCCCTCTGTGGGCTTCTGTACCTTAAGGTGGTAGAAATATCCAGAAACAAGCAAATAGTCACTAACTCATTAAAAAATAGGGATAATACCTGCAATACATATATAGTGTATAAAAAGCAGATAACCCTGTTCCTTCTGAGCTGGTAAATCCCTTATTGTGCATGTTACTCCCTGTGTACCTGATGCAGTCCATGGAGACAGGAACCAGAGTTCTTCTTACTGACTGCAGGGAGCTGTTTGTTTCTCAAGGACCACAAAATATGTCTGAGGACAAAACTGTAGTTGAAGTGGCTTTTATAGAAGTGTATTCTGTAGTAGCAGAAGCTGTTTTGGTTTAACTGACATACATTTGCATTATATAAAGGGAGGGATTGCAAAATAGTAAAGTTAATTAATTACCTGGATCCTACAGTGTAGTTGTGTGCTGTTCTGAGGTGTATAAGGATCCAATACTTTCACAATTTCTTCATTCCTACCTGTATTTCATGCTTGCAGCACCTTAGCTTAAAAGGTGTGTGAAATTCCCAAAAATGCTTCTTGTTACAGTCTTGGTCAGACTCTTCATCAATTTCAGAGCACTCCTTTCCAGAAATCAGTAAGAGAAGATATGGCAGCCCATTTCTGGTGAACTCTCTTATTATTTGCAGCCCATGACTTTGTGGCTACAGAGTGCCTCTTGTTTCCTGATAAATGGAGTAGATATCCACTGTATTAATCTCATACGTAAATCTACCTGAAGCTTGCACTGAGTTTCCAGAGTGATTGCCTCCCTTGCCTTCCTGATGTACAGGAGAGCTAACAGCAGTGCATATGTTTCCTCAGTGGTTCCATGCAAACCTTGCAAGGACAAGGCGCCTGGTTTTGGAGCAGGTGTGGGTACACCTGGAAACTGCCTAGCTTGAGTTTTCTGTAGCCTTGTCTGCCCTTACCTGTGCTATAAGGGGATGTGCAATTTGACGTGCAGTCCAGCTGTGTTTCACTCTGAAGAGCATGGGGGTGCCTGAGCTAAAAATGCAACTTCATGGTGAAGACTTGTGATGAGCTCTTTTAGACTTTGCGCACGGGTACTGGGCAGAGGGTGAGGATGTGAATGTTGTATTTGTTCCTGCAGAGGAACAGACAGAGTGAAGCCCTTGCCTGTTGTGATCTCTTTACTCCCTTGCCTGAGGGAACAAACTTTTGGGGAAGGGTCAGAGGAATTTCATTCATTTTCCCTCCCCAAGGTGGGATGTCTGGCAATAGGATCCATTGAGGCAAAGTCTCCTTGGAACATGTAGGTGTCTGCAGGTCCAGCCAAGCCCAGCACCCACTGGAGCAGCTCACTTCTGCAGCCTGCAGAGAAGGGAAGTATTGTAAAAATGGAGCCAATCTGTCTTTTTTCAAACTGCATGTCTTGAGATACTTAGACTTTCTCAAGAAACTGCTATTGACAGTGAATTGTCTCAAACTAAGCAACCCTTTATTCTTGTCTGCTGGGAAAAGTATAAGAGCTCCACACCACAGTAGTTTTAGTTTGGCGTTTTTGTCCTAGCTGGAAAAACTTACTTTAACAGACCAGGATGTGAGAACCAGAGAGATCCTTTAGATCTCCTGAATATCTCTTTCAGCCTATTAAAGTCTGCAGAAAGTTCCTGTGTGTAAAATAAATGTCAAGTTGGGTCCTGTGTTGTTCTGAACACCCAGTGACTAGATCAGTAAACCAGTATCTCCTGATGTTGAGTCAATGTAAGTTTTAATTCTGCAGCCCTTTCAAAAAATGCTGGAGAAAATGGCAAAATCAGTGCCGTGGTTACTTGAGGGTCTCTGGTTTTGCAGCCCTGTGTATGTCCAAGTGCTGTCCCTTGAAACAGAATCATAGAATAGTTTGGATTGGAAGGGACCTTCAAGAGTCAACTAGTCCACTCCCCCTGCAACTAGATCAGGTTGCTCAGAAACCCATCCAGATTGGCCTGCAATGTCTCCAGGGATGGGGCATCTACCACCTCTCTGGGAAACCTGGGCCAGTGTTTCACCACCCTCATTGTAAAAAATTTCTTCCTCATGTCTTGTCTGAATCTCCTCTCTTTTAGTTTAAAGCCATTACTGCCTGTCCCATTGCAACCGGTTCAATACTGAAAAGTCTGTCCCCATCTTTCTTACAAGCCCCCTTTAAGTACTGAAAGACCACAATAAGGTCTTCCTGGAGCCTTGTCCAGGCTGAACAACCCCAACTCTCTCAGCCTGTCCTCACAGCAGAGCTGTTCCAGCCCTCTGATCATCTTGGTGGCTCCTCTGGCTCCTCTCCAACAGGTCCATGTCTTTCCTATGCTGAGGGCTCCAGAGCTGGACACAGGACTCCAGGTGGGGTCTCACCAGAGCAGAGCAGAGGGGCAGAATCACCTCCCTTGACCTGCTGGCCATGCTGTTTTTGCTGCAGCCCAAGATAAGATTGGCCTTCTAGGCTGCAAGTGCACATTGCCGGCTCATGTCCAATCCTTCATCCATCAGTACCCCCAAGTCTTTCTCCACAGGGCTGCTCTAAAGCTTCACTCTGTCCAGAGGGAAATCACGTTTCGTTTTTTTTCCTCCACGCGTAGGCACATAATGGGTATGTGAGATCCGGACAACAAAGAGGAACTTAAAGTCCGTGTGCACGAACATGCTCCCTCTCTCTCTCCCAAACAAGATCAAAGTGACCTCAAGTCAGGGTTTTGTGCCTCTCAGACAGTGAAGCCTGTGAAAGTAATAACAAGTCAGTACTTGCGTAAATATATTCCAGTCCTGTACTCATGCCAGGGAACTAGAGTAAGATAAATGTAAATCTTTTATATCAATTTAGTATTGTGTTGTGCTAAACAATAATGCTGAAAATGGTTTCTTGTCATAGTTTGATTAATGTAGCTGTTTCTTATACAGTAAATAAAGCAGGAGTTCATATTACTTTAAAGCAAGGTTATAGATGCAAAACAGCCTAGAGAAAATTCTCTGTACTGCTATTCAAACAAAATAATATATTTAATCAATATTATCATACAGTTGATAAGAAGATCAATCCCTTGATTAAATATTTATCTTTTGAGACATGGCATTATCTCTATTGGAGATAGCATCCTGAAACAATGTGTGATGAGAAGTCTTAAAGCACTCTCAAAACCTAGAAACTAGTAACAATCTTCTTGGATTAATCAGTAAATAAATAAAGAAAAGAGAGCTCATAAGCTTTTTATAATGGAGCACATTTAAAAAACGTTTTTGTCCTAAGAAACAGGATGAATTCAAAAGATATTCTGAATGTGGATTGGTACTATTGTTCACTTGTGTTTCTGAAACAAATAGTTAAACTGTTTTGCACTGCAGTGGTTTTAAGATTACACCTCATCTCAATTCTTCACTGCCATTTTTTTTCAGATCTTAGCAATGTCTTTATGTGCTTTACTTAGAACCACTGGCCATGCTGAGTCCAAATGACAGTGCATGGACTTCAATGAGATTATACTGCCACTAAATAGAATTTTCACACAGCATGGCTCTATAACAAACAACCCTGTGATTTTAAAGCCTTGAACTTTAAGCCTTTCCATAAAGTGTCTGCCAACTTAATGCAAAATGCTTCTCCAGATTTATTAGGATGCAAAATCATGTACATAATCAGCATTATAGTAGTTCTGTTATACATACATGAATGTGCAAACAGGTTTCAGGACGTTACTTTGCATGGAGTTTATAGGAGGACTATTTATACGGCACAAATGTCTGAACTGACATATATCCTTTACAGAGTTAGAACTCTATATCTATAGAAAAAGCTTGAAGTGGCTTTAAATGGGGACCAGTCAAAACAGATGAGCTTAACGCCACTTGAAACTTGGCTTGAGTTTGAGAAGTTTGTGAAACTGGTGGTTAGGCAGTTCTGTTGAAAACTCAAAGTGCTACAGTTTCTTCGTGGGTGCTGCACCTATATGTAGACAAATGACTGTCTTCCAAATAACTCAAATAATCCTAGAAGAAGAGTTAGTTTTCTTCTGAAAACATTTAAACATTTAAAAGCAATAGATGCTATGCTCCTGTTAACATATTTCCCAAAACAAAAGGATGTTAACTGCCACTTCAGTGAAAACTGGATAGGTTAATATAAACCAAATGCGTAAAATCCAAATTCAACTTCTTAAATGCCGAAGAGTCTATTCAAAGCAACTTACACAAGCATAAATGCCTATTAGCTGCCTTACCTTCTTTCAAAATTTGTTTGTGGTCCAAATTCTGTAGGTAAAAGCCTGCTGAAACTAGTTTAAAATGCATGAGCCTACACTAGCTTATTCCATTTGAATTCCCCATATAGAAATCCTAGTAAGTCTCTTCATACTAAGAATTATTCTCTGAATGAAATTGTATCCAGTCTCAATTTTATGTGTGGAGAACACAGCAAAAGGACTCTTATAGAGCTACATACTCCTTGTTGTTGGTGTTTGTTGTATGCCAGGCTGACCTTTTGGATGAAAATCTTTGTATTTGTGGAGTGAAGAGAGATTGATTTTGTTGCTTTATTCTAATTACACTACAATGTAGCAGTACTGCATGCTTTTGAAGGGTATTCAGGAACCGAAATGTCAATAATACAACTTTCCATCTGCTCCCAATTTAATCTGAATGAGTTTGTGATTTTAGAGAAGGAGGTTATTTCTGCCATTGGCAGTCGAAAGGTGGTAATCAGTTAATCAAAATGCATTGATTGCTCTAACTATTGCATCTTGAATAGGTTTTTTAGTCACCCACAATTTAGTTTTGGCATGTTTTGCTTTCTATCCAAGGCAAATCTATGGTTTGCAAAAACTTACACTTCACCAAGAAAAACTTCTTTATTGAGATTTAGGGCCAGACCCACCAGTACATGCTGGTGGTGTTATGCCAGCCCAGTTACATAAATTGGCTGGAAACAAACCAGGGAAATCAGTTTGAGCAACTTTGCACAGTTCCAAAGACACCGAGTGTACCAGACAGGCTGTATTCCTTGTAGCACAGAATATTAGATATAAAACAAAAACCTCTTTCCTATATGGATTCCAAGCTTTATGTGCAGCTTTTGATTTCTCAACAGAACAAATCATCGTTTTGTTATTATTAGCTAGTACCAAAACAATAATTCAGCTAGTGAGCAAGGATCCATTTGTATTTGATCCTGGGCCAGAGAGTTTAAAACCTGCACTTGTTCATTATGTTTTTATATAAGAGTGAAAAATAACACTACTTCATTTCTACATGTCCAAGTTAGATGCAAACTTAGGGGGCTAATAATTTTTTTTTAAACAAATAACCAAAAAAAAGCCCCCAAACTACCTCTCCTGGTGAGGAAGAAATGTGATGTAGAAATTTCTTCTAAGAGTGGTTAGTACAAAATCAGTCAGACTTTGCCTGAGTGCAAATATAGGTCACAGGCAGTTGATTCCAGGTTTAAGGTCTTAGAAATATTGACCCTATTGAATAAACCAATGAGTACTTGAAAACAAATTGGTAAATGGTCATGTATTATGTCTGTGAATTGAAATCGTAAGGTTAGGGATTAAAGAGATGAATGGCAATCACTTTTCAGATATTGATACTTCAGAAGCACTGTTTTACAGGAAAAGAGCACATCTGCCTAGTAGTTTAATTATGTATATGAACAGATTTGTCTACTTAGAGATGTGCAAAAGACCCAGTTGCCTTTGGATGAAACCTTTGATGATTATGGTATTGGAACAAGAATCTGTCACAGTCTAACAAATATAAACCAGATCAGTCATGCCCTATCTGAAGAGTCCTAAAAGCAGATCAAAATGAGTACTTTTAATTGCAGAAACAGAGAGTAAACTATTTTTCATGACAATAACACATCTAGAATTTAATAATCTCTCCATGGAGCATTATCCACTTTGTCAAAACGCAGATCAGCCATGAATTGTAGTAAGGTAAGAGTGAAACTCCACCTTGGAATATGTTCCAGAGGGATTGTCCTTTAAGTATCTTGCTCTGGAAAGCATCAGTGTGGATCCCTGCTGGAGATGAGAAGGTTCAGCTGGTCTAACTTGATATGACAGTTGGTGAGAACAAGGAGTTGGAGCTGGTTGTTGGACTTCAGTAAAGCAGCCTGTCCACTGATGTGATATTCAAAAGCTAAAGCAGACCTAATGAAAGTGTGAAATAAATGAGAAACTTGCAAAGCCTCAGTTGTCTGAGGATTAATGATGAGAGAAGAGTGAAGTAGATGTTACCACAGGAGTTGATTTGAGCTCCTTCCTGAGGCTGTGATTCTGATCTCAGAGAGGAGCACATGGCCTTAGCCTTTCTAGTTTGTTCAAATATATTTTCAGGTGTGGCGAGGCAGCCAACAGACACAGAAATCTCCCACATTGATCCCATGTGGAAGCATGACACCAAAACCTCCACAGTCAAAGAAAAGGTAATTTTTCAGGTTCTTTTTCCTAAGAGATAAAAGTATGTATATCCTTGTAGCTACAACTGATGATTCAGAGAGCCAGCTTAAAAACAAACAGACAACAAACAAAGAAACAAACCCTCACAACCTAGAAAAAACAGAAAGTTTTGTCTGTTCCACAGCTGAAAGGAAACACAACTGTCTTCAGACATATTATGTTCTTGAGCTAGGAGAGCTAGTCCTCTCCTGCTCTTGGTTTCAGCACAGGTTCTACCTTGGATCACAGAAAATCCTCGGTGAAAGATTTGAAATTTAGATTTGAACCAGTGTTCCTCAGAAAAACTTCCTTCTTGTGTATCTTCACATTATTAAAGCAGGTAGTAGGTTATTGATATGGGTAAAGCAGTGCTGGATAGAAAACAAAAGGATGACATTTATAGCTGTGTATTAAAACCCATTCTCAGGCCTTTTCATTATAAAAATCAGTCTTGCCATAAGATTTACTGTTCACAAATCCGTGTTGCTATTTATTGCGAACTTTGCCAATTAAAAGGAACAAGCTCTATTCCTTGTTGCTTGCAAAGGTAAATCTCTCCATCTGCCTAATCCTACAGACCTGTGCTAGCTTAAATATTTTCTGACATAAGCTCATGTTTGTAAAACAGTACTCCTCCTCCCAAACCTGCAGGAAGCCAGGATATTTTAGGGTAAGCAGAGGAATCAGCAAAGGCTCTTTTTTAGGCCTTCACTGAAGCTGAGGCACTCTGGGGAACTAAGCATTTTTCACATCAAATCTCACGGTGAGAACCCTGAAGCGACTGTCAACTGTGCCCTGTCTTTCATTTTTCCTTTTATTAAATGGTGAACTTTTGAGTAAGCATTCAAGCACATTTTAATTCCTGTGACTACAACTTTTGAATGGCAGAGATTTTTAAAGAGCCACAGTTCATCAATACTTATTGCTAACAGTTTATACAGCCCTACAGCTTAAGCCAGATCAAATTAGCAGTTGGTAGCTTTGGAAGAAAAATATAAAATGGTTGGTTGCTGACGCTTCACTGGCAGAAGTGTTCACCCAACCTCCTTTCTGTCTTCATCAGTTTTGTCAGGAATAACTATTGCCCACGGGGCATTTAATAGAATTTAACATCTACCTGGTTGTAGGAAAGAATCCATGACCAAGTTTTCTGGTACCATATAAGCAGAACATACTATCAATGGCATTGGACAGGCATGCAAGGAAAATTCAGTTTAATAGTCAAGAGAGTGATATGCTGAAACATGAGGTACAGAAGTTAGGGAGTCTCCACTACTATGAGCCTTTAAAAGCAGCTTAACAAGTATCTGTCAGAAATGACAGAAAGAGAATTGATCTTGCCCTAGGAGGAGAAAGGTATATTAAAGGACCCTTTACTAAATGTCCCTCCCAGCCCTGAAGATCTGTGCTTAGCTAAAGCCAAGTAGAAGTGATGTACATGCTGGCCTTGCCCAGTGACCTTGCTGCCACAGAGACTCACTACTGAGTAAATGCACCTTGACTTCAGCAACAAAATGTAGTAGCAGATGTCCATGTGTCACAGGACACAAAAAAAACCAATCTCTGTTGTTTTCACTATGCAGAATCAAGTCAAAATGACTTTTTTTTCTTTCGATGGTGCAAAGCCAGCAATGTAACGCTGCCTCCTTCTGCTCCAGAAGCAGGTGGTGGAGCCCGGCCCTCTCTTATCTTGGTGTTGGACACCAGCCAGCATTTCTCCCTCACCCTCCCTTTGAGCAGTGTAATTCAGTCTAAATTTTATTTTCTTTTTCTTTTTTTTTTTTAATGTGTTATCTGTGGAAAAAATGAAGGGAGAGTTTCCCTAATAATTTTGTATAAGAAGGATATCGGTGTTTTCTGTAGCTGCAGATACATTTTTGATTTTTTTTTTTTTTTTTTTTTTTTTTTTTTGTTACTTTATAGAGCCAGGATTTTCATACATCTGCTCTGTTACTTTTAAAATTTATTAGCAAGCTGTAAAAAATAAAGGGAAGTTATCTCTGATACTGTGGGTGAGGGATGCACAGCTTAGAGAACAGGTTTCTAATTGAAGTTTTAATGAGTTCTGTCCCCGCTTTAAAGTGATCTCAGAGTTAGTATGTGTTTACCAGTAACCTATTACAGAGGCATTGAACATAATGTTTGTAAAAGGATTCTTGAAAGGTGGATACAGACCTCTGAAGTTGTCCTGTTTATTTGACATCTGCAGGCTGATTTTGAAATAAGTGCCAATAAGGCACAAAGCAAATTGGTCCTCACACTAGCTTTTCTGACAAAATTGAACAGAAGTAGGGGGAAAAAAAGCTTCCTCTGCACCTTTCTTCGGCTACAGCCATGCATATGATTCCTATACTTTCCCAGTGCTTTTAAATCACTGTTAAAATAGGGGATGTAAAACTCCCCTCTGATACGTCTGTTGCTTAACAAGTTGACCTTTAAGCAAAGCACGATTATTTTCTGTGTCTTCTTTTCTTTAAATCTCTGCATCAGCTTCACAGCTTTTTCATTTCTACCTTCCATTTATTAAGCTTTAAAGCTAATATACCGGGTTGAATTTACCAGCATACTCTTGTTTTATGCAGCCTTCGTGATGCAGGAGAGCTGTAAACTTAGACCAGCCAGGCTAAGGCAGTTTTATAGCCTCTCAGTATTGCCAGAGAAAGGCAAAGCAGCTGGAGCACATTAGTGAATACATCCCACCATTTTACATTCTGAACTGTTGATAGTTCTCTTAGGTGCACTGACAAATATTGGTTAGAGTAATTTATAATTAGTTGATCTTCCTTCACTTGTAATCCTGCACTAGAGAATTCTTTCTTTCCTGAAGAAAAGTTTGGGTTGTTCTGAAGTCCTAAAATTGCTCCTGATTTTTAATAAAACTGACCTGAGAGGATTTGTGTTGGGAGACAGCAATTACAGCAATTAATTATTTGGAAAGTGCAGTTGCTCCCCCCTGCATTTCCTCATCTAGCTTGTTCACAGTTCAATGATTTTTTGGTTATGTTTTTAATTTTTTTTTTTTTAAGTACTAACCATAAATCGTTGTTATCTTTCTCCTCCTGCCTGCAAAACAAATGGAAGAGCACCTGGTTCAACCTGTTTCTTAGCAGAAGCAGAACTGAGTGCCACAAAAACAGCCCTGCACTTCATAGTAGTTTCAGCAGAACAGAGTGTGCTCAGAGGTGCTCAACATGGTGAAATTGGTGACTTCTGCAGCTTCTCTACGCTCATTTCAAGAGAGTTGCTGTACAGATAATTTTTTGAATAATGCTCTGTATGAGCCAGCCTGTGTCTTAAGTCCAATTTTCTTTACCTTTCACCTGCAGCACTTAATATTTTGTAAATGACACTGGCTTTTAACAGAACATATTTTTTTTCCAGCACAATCTTTGCAATGTCCCTTTTATAGTCAATATTAGAAATGAAATTACCTGGAAAGCAGTATTTACTTCAGAGGCAAACCGTGAACTATACTTACAGCAGTAAAATATAAATGTATCCTAAAGAAAGTGAAATGTCTTGCACTAACTTATCTCATCAGATAGAGACAAAAAGCTGGTGGTTAGAGAGTTGAACATTTCAACTTCTTCAAATGCTTTTTTCTAATGTCCTTGGCCAAGTCAAGTGTTGAGTTAATATATAAGTAGGAAAACCAAATCATTACAATTCTGCTAGACAAAGACTGCAGAAAGCTAAGGATTATTAATCTGTTGTTGTTGTTTGAGAAAATAGTATTATAAGCCAAGCTTTAAATTGGAAAGCAGATGGTAAGTTTCTTTCTTTATAAACAACCAAATGTCAGCCAAAATATTAATAAAGAATATTTCAGGGTCCTAGAGGTTTATAACAATAAGCTTAAAATTCCCCAAATGTCTGATCTATCAAGAAAGTCATAATTGCAGAGACCTAGTTAAAGTAATCCAAGGTTTTACTGTAAGAATATGGCAATTTCTTCAGATGTGTTTGATTCAGAGACTTTAGAAAATCCAGGTTGTTAAGAGTTGTGAACCCCTTTACACATGTAAGTACTACACAAATTTAATGCATTTCCTTTATGCAAAATAGATAAAAATCAAGAAGAAATGCACAATTTTATCTATGGCTTAAAAATGTTAACAGACACTTTCTGGGTTTGCAGAAATATGTAAATAGACAAGACTAAGCTTATCAAGGCTGATCTTAAATTCTGTAGGATTTAGCGTATTTTAAATTTCATCTGTTTGATACACTACTAGAGTTAATATTCGGCGGGTTTCTGAAATCCACTGGAACTCGCAATAGATTGTGTTTTGTTACTACCCTGCAGAAAGGAAATATCCCATTCTGTTGCATTTAAACTGAATTTCTACAAAACCTCAACAAATCAATCAACTCCATCTTACACATACGCTTGAGGGCACAGGCAAGTCTGTACCATATTCCGCCCAGCTGATAGTCAATAGTCCTGCTGCTGTAATGTTAATAGGCTCAAAGGCTGCTAATGATTTCTGTCTCTGATCCTTTTTACACTGCAAGAGACATTGGGGGAGCTGCTTGATTTCACAGATGTGAGTCCTGAATTGAGGTCTGTGTTTTTTCTTGATTTCTAGTATCCATAGTTGCAAGCTATCTGAATCTGCGAGACTTGAAAGAAGGTTCCTTGGTTTTAAGTTTCCTTGTGTAACTACCCAAAATTAAGCCACAAACCCTTGGAGGGAGGTGGGGGGCAACTGTGCTGCTCTGTCCCTTGATGTTAAAAGCTTGTAAGTTCAGAAGTGCAGCACCCATTTAGAATAATGATGATGGTGATTGTGTGCCTAACCTCCTCAGTGACAAACTACAAGTAGAAGAGCAGGCCCATTATTCAGCCAGCTGTGGTGGCTCCCAGTTTAAGAAGAGGGCTCCTTCAGGTTAAGATAATAGAAGCTCAAGTGCTTAGGAGTGAAGCTGGATGCCAGCTACCAACCTTGTCCTGCAGACAGGTCTCCCAGGTGAATCTTCTCCGGTGGCAGCACTTCAAGACAGGTGCCTGGAGCCAAAAACTGATTTTACTACAGCTTCTGATGCTAGCTGGGGCTGTCAGGGAATCTAGTCAAGCAATTGCTGGGCAATGGTACACAGGCAGTTTAGTAATAACTGGGATAGATGGACCTCCCCTCACCTGCTGTTTTCAACCCAAGTGACTGTGTCTGAGCAGTTGAGAAGGTTGGGTTTGACCGTGCGCACCAAGAAGTACACAAATTATCCCATTGAAAAGGATGAGTGTCCCTTCCTCATCTATCCAAGTGAGGTCCTAGAGATCTTACACTGATCCAGAAGCTACTCTTTTGGATGGGCCAGCTCTGGTGAGAACTGCCAGGCACGTTTGTGACTACTGACAAGACTGTAGAGCATCTGTATTAAAAATGAATAAGCCTTTGCTAGTTCCATAGCTGAGACCAGTGCTGACAGCAACGCTGGAAGCTGCAGCAAGACCCACTGCTGCTCTTGTTACTCTTGGGCCCCTACTGATATCGCTTTCCCCTGTAAGTACAACCTACATGCTTTGTAAAACTCTGTTTTCATTGGACTCAGTCGTAGTAACTAAGAAAAATGATGAGATAATAAAAATCAACCCCAAACTCTTCCTTTTTCTCCCCTCTGGGTTCAACAGCCTCCTCCTTCAAGGTTGCTAAGCCTAAAATTAAACTTACAACTCTGCTTCTGTTCTCACCCCCTTCATATACAGATACAGTGTCAGGTTATGTCTTAGTAAAGCCACAGAATCTACCAAACAAATACCAAGCTTTTACTAAGGTGAAATGGACTAGCAACCCCTCACAGTTGAAGGATATGGTTTGGCTGTTGCTTTGTTCTCTAAAAACAATAAAAATAAACAGTCACTAAATTTCTTATCAGATGATTGAACCAGAACATGAAATCTGGGCAGTTCATAAAGGTTTAATTAAACATGCTTAGTTGTCTTGCACAATGTATTAACACAGTGAACTCAAGAGTCTTTCTCCGCCCAGTGGAAGCTTTCAGGATTCTTCATTTGTGTCTTCTTACATCACTGTTTGTCTGCAGATCAGCCTGGATCAGTAATGCTATGTGACAAGCTGAATAAAAATTATAAAATCTTGCCAGGTGAAATTTAACTACTTTATTTTTTTTTTTCTTCCAATGATCTGTAAAGCTGCTTGTCAATTACATTTTTTGTTATGTGAAAAAGAACTGATGATAATTCAAGGAAGGAGGAATAGTTCTTGATTCTTTTTATCTTCTCCATTTGTGCTGCTGGCCACATCCTTTCTCAAAACATTGCCCCATTTCTATGCTGCTAGAAGATATTCAAACATATTTTCTAATAGTGCTGGAATGTTCAGTTTGTCCAAAGATGCAGATCCTTGCCAAAATGGCTGGGCCTTTCTTAGTTAAGTGGTTTTGTTGCACATGTGGTAGGGTAAGATATTCTTTGTCTTGACTTCTGTCCCTAGTCCAGCTCTGTAGCTTTATAAAGTCATTTAAAAGCAGACTTAAAAGTCTTTAATGTTTCTAGCTGTCTGAGTTTGTCCCTAATTACATTTTCTATTCCCTGTAGAAGCGGAGAGAGACTTTTTATATTGACTTTCCCATGTTGCTATTGTATTCCCAGTAGCTTTCACAGAAATAGTCTTCCTAGAGCAGTATTAAGTAGTAGTGATTATCTGATAGTGTAATGCTGTATTTTGGGAATATCAACTCCCACAGTCTCATCAAAAGATGATGGGCCTCATTATTCTAGGGAATGTGTGAAGTAAGGAATGGCAGGTATTGCAGAGATGAGGCCACCAGCATCAGTACTGTGACAACGTACTGACTTGTACATCCAAAGGACTGGAGGTGCAGGCATATTGTTTCTTTTAGAGGGATATTTCAATGTTATGCAAAATATTGACTTTTTTTTCAATTGCACTGTAATAATTTAACTATATTAGTATTAGTATTGAAATGTTAACATTAATAACTACAGATGTGGTGAGACCACATCTAGAATATTGTGTCCAGTTCTGGGCCCCTCAGTTCAAGAAGGACAGGGAACTGCTGGAGAGAATCCAACGTAGGGCAACGAAGATGATTAAGGGAGTGGAGCACCTCCCTTATGAAGAAAGGCTGAGGGAGCTGGGTCTCTTTGGAGAAGAGGAGACAGGGGTGACCTTATTAATGTTTATAAATATGTAAAGGGTGAGTGCCATGAGGATGGAGCCAGGCTCTTCTCGGTGGCAAACAATGATAGGACAAGAGGTAATGGGATCAAGCTGGAACACAAGAGGTTCCACTTAAATTTGAGAAAAAACTCCTTCTCAGTGAGGGTGCCAGAGCACTGGAACAGGCTGCCCAGGGAGGTTGTGGAGTCTCCTTCTCTGGAGACATTCAAAACCCACCTGGACATGTTCCTGTGCAACCTCACCTAGGCGTTCCTGCTCCAGCAGGGGGATTGGACTAGATGATCTTTTGAGGTCCCTTCCAATCCCAAACATACTGTGATACTGTGATCATATTAGCATTATAGTCATAGTTGTGTGACACTTAAAAATCTGCAGTGTCTTCCTTTGCCCCGGTACCCCATCTGTGCAGTAATTCCTAGAAATGCCGTGGGAAGCCTGGATGAAAACTTAGTTGCTAAAGAGTAGCCAACCTCAGGTAGCAGGAAACTGCTAGACTACCTAGAAAGATCCATTTATTTCAATGGATTAATTAGTACACTTTTCTAAATAGAGAACAGAGGAGGGATTTAGATGCTCAACCACAGACACTTAATGCTATTTTGGGTGCACTAGGCTAGCTGCCTGGCCTCCAGCTGTGGCTCTGAAAAGACTCATGTCTTCCATAGCTTCTGTCAGCCCTTTACAGACTTCTTCGACACCCTGGGACATCTAAAATGGCACAAGACATCTCTATTTATACACCTGGATCAGCCCCCAAAACTGCTAAGGAGTTAATTGTGCAAGCTGGAATTAGAATCTGAAATCCAAATTATACTGTGTAATCACTTACATTTGGAGTTGGGCTTCCCTCTGCTCTGTGTCAGGAGAGGAGAGGAAGGGTCGGTGTTCTCCTCCTCCCTCTCCTGTTATTCAGCATGTTTTATGCTCAGTCGTTGCCCCCCCTATAAGAGTCAGTCTTAAGAACAATGCCTCAACATCGCCATCAGGGACTTGGAGAATAGATGCCGGGATGGAAAGAACTGTACAAAGACTTGGAGAGAGGCCTGAAGAAAAGAGTTGTGTTGTACAGGTCTCTCAGACCTGGGGCTACAGGTAACAATAACTGCTGTCCAGAAGATGGATTTCACCTGCTGCCTCAGCCAAACTTGCCCCCACATCCTCCCTGTTACTAAGGCCAACGAAGAAAAGCATGTGCAGAGGCTCACCGAAGGTCTTGTGATCAGTGGACAAGTAAGAGACCCCTGAATGCGAAGCGATGCAGGCGCAGATGGGTTCTGGCAAGCAAAGTGGGGACTCTTTCGGCCTGCACAGTTAAGCCTGGATTGCAACACAAAAACGGAGATTGGCCTCAATCCATGGGAGAGAGGAGGAGTGAAGCACTGCTGCTAAGCGTAAAAGATGGTTCCTGGCTGAACATCGTAGCAATCTCCCCACCAAAGGACCACAGATCATGACGGAGAACCGCCAGGAGGCTGTTCGGAACCTGGGACCATAGGGACGCCTTTGGACCCGTGGTGGTAGCTAATCCTCTTTCCCCTTTTTTTCTCTCTTTCCCTTTTCTCCACTTTCTCTATCGTGTGTCGCTTTACTGGTAAAATAATAAAGTTACACTGTTTGATTGAATTATAACCCCTTGGCATTTTGGTCACCTTAATTTTGCACTTCGAGATCAAGGTAAACGAGCCATTACAAGTCCATGACCGAATGAACCGTGACACCCTTCAACCTTGTTTCCAAAGGCAGGACATTCTTCAGCATGAAAATACAATGCAAAAATGGGAAATATGACATGCTGTGCCATGGAGTGTTTGTGTTGGTAAGACAAAAGTGCCAGCACATGCAAAGGACACGGTCATTGCAGATTTTTATCTTGCTTGTGGTGAGGCCAAACTTCTGATCTTCTAGGAATTTCCAGATGAGGATGCTAGTGGGATACGTAGAAAGGGGTTGTCTTTTTTTCCTCTCTTCCTGTCTTTTTTTTCTTCTCTCTTAAGCTAGCAGGAATGCAAAGAGCAGGCAGTCTTTATTAAAAATATGGACTTCAAGAGATGTTTCACAGGCAAATGATGATGAATTAACACATTGCAAGACCTGATAGTTAAAACTAAGAGACATTCTGTCTTTAAAAGAAATGAAAACTGTAAAAAATGCTTTAAAAAGATATGCAGTTAGATCCACTACAAGGTTTTATTTTGACTTTGGTCTTTTGAGTAAAAGCTTGATATGCTTTGTATCAGGTAGTTAATTTTCCAAAAAGGACCTCTGCTAATGTATATAAATGAGCAACCTCCGCTGCTGTGTTTCTGCAGTCATGGTGGCTGTTTGTGCACAGGTGTACCAGATTCCCATCTTCTGATCATCAGCAATCTTTTCTCTTGAATCCCCAAATTTGCCTGCTTTGCTCTGATTTTGTTATCGTAATCTGAAGGTTTATTTTCAAATAATTTTCAAATTTTTATTTTGGAAAGAAGATGTATTTTTCAGATGTTTCTGTTCAGATCTTCTCCTTTTTAAAAAGCCTTGGCTTTGATGATTGGATACTTTCTGCTGAAAAACATTTATTATAGAAGATTTCTTATCATATTTACTTGTATTAAGGGAGTTAATTTGTTTTTCCATGAAATAGGATAATATGCAATGCAAAACAATCACTTCTCATCAATATTAAACATTTGTTTCAAATAATATAAATGTCTAGTATTAGCCTGAGATAGTAATTTGCTTGGAAAAATATGGTAGTTTTTTACATACCCACTCATTATACATGAAATAAAAAATAAACCAATTTAACTGACTGAAAGAAAAAAAAATCAGAGCACATTACACATTATAATTCCAGTTTATCTATGGGATTCTGTACTTCTCTGAGGACTGAAATAACCATATGAATTGACCCAAGAATATAAATGAAACATCTGAATGATGTTGAGCTGTGTCCAGTTTTACCCCAAGCTCACTGCGCAAGTAAACTTGTGATGAAATTTGGATCCCATTCTGGACAAACTAAGTTTCTATAGATTTCAGCGGCCCCCAGATCACTGCCTTCACCACAGGGACTTCTTTGCTTACTTGCTTTGGTAGGTGTGAGTACACAAATACAGGCCAAAGGATCAAAAACAACAATTTGGGTGCAAATAACAGGAATATAGGAAATGGCAGAAATAGTTAAAGTCTTCTTTATCGTAAGACGTTCTATGGCTTTTTCTACTTGATCAATCCGGAATTTATGCGTGTAAGATCAGGACATAAAATCTGCAATGAGGTGTTATCAAAGACTAGAGCCTAAATAAACTCAAAGACTGTCTAGCCTAAATAAACAGCACTCATAACCTAATATATGCAATGTTTCTCAGAGAAATTGTATGTAGGCTTTTGATCAGTGACTGACTTGGGATGTTTATTGCCATAGGAAAAGAAGCATTAATACTTCTTTACGCTTTCATGCTAGTATGTGTGTCAATATTTCAATCCGTAATGTCTGAAGTCTGCACAGTTTTTATCCTTCCATGGATTAACAAAGACTCTGGAGTTTTCTCACAGTTTCCCATTGTCATAGGCTCTGTGCAAAAATACCTAAAACAAAAAATGTATGTAGGTACCAGCTTTATAATATTTTGATTGCATAGAGATTTTGTCAGAAGAGAAAGGAAATATAAATATGGCAAGTTTTTTATAAGTGTGCCATTTGCCCATCTCTGCTACTAGCAAAGCCGGTGACTCCCACACCAGCACTGACCAGGCAGGGCTACTTGTTGAAACTCTTAAAAATATCAACTTAATAATTACACAGCTCAGTTGCAGCCTCAGGAAATACTACCTGACATAATCCCTTTAGCAAAAGAAAGTGACCCTTATGGGTGACGCAGCACGCTGTATTTGCACTGGTTTTCCATAATGCCAGGTATCGGTTAAATGAAAAGTGAGGTGTTTCAATAAGGTCTTTTTTTAACCTCTCTGGTTTCGGTGCTTGAGTCTGGATGCACTTAACTTTGGGATGTATCTTTGCTCTCCCAGCATACACGATGTTGGATGACTATTAATGACAGGTGTATGCAATAGGATTTACACGTATGAAGAGTGTGTGTTGTGTAAGATGTTCAAGCAGTGTGATGGCAGCCACAAGGAAACAGGCCCACAGGCTCACACAGGCAGCACCAGGGACTTTTTTGGGAATTTCAAATTGTTTTTTCCTAAGAGCTAGCCACTCGCTTCTGTGTGGGCTGATATTCAGGGCATGCATTAGTTTAATTATGGTGCTGCTTTCCTCAAGTGGGTCCTCTGCAAGGGACAAGGCAAGTGGCACAGGTGCCTTCAGCACCCAGGCACACACTACAAAAGCAGGGAAGCTGTTTATTGGCACTTTTCTAAAAAATTAGAAGTACAATTTTGAGCCATTTGGTCATTCCAGTGAAACACAGAATGTATTTACTTGATAAAGCATAGGCAGCACTGTCAGCGAAGGACAGCATTTGTGATAGAGTGGCTGAGCTGTGTGGGCTTAAAAACACCGTCTGGTCTAAAACAGATCTGAAGGAAAGCTTCTGCCTGAGCTTGGCATCAGTCATTTTAGCTAGCACAGAGAGACAGTCCCCTCACAGCCTTGGAATATTTTGGAGTTACTTGTGCACCATTACAAAATGCCTGACCCCGTGCTTTTTCCAGAAAAAACTTATGTAGGGGTGGGTTGTTCCTGAATATATGTCCCCTACTTTCCATTGTTGCAATTCATATGCTGGGTTCTCCCTGTGTATGGAGGATCTGATTCTAAGCTGTAAGACAGTCTTCAACACACTGTTAATGCAAAGAAACAAAGCGTTTTAGTATGTGTCTCCAAGCATCTGATCATCTTCTTGCAGCTGTGGCAAGATTGGGGATGGAGGAGGTGTGGAACACATTTGTGGTGTCCTGCAGCCCTTAAGTCATGTTAGAACTTGAACTGAAGGAGGAGGGGGATCAGCTCCTGCACAGCAAATACCTCGGGTAGAGAGAGGAGGGAGTGAAGTGTGTGGTCACAGGTGGAAAGCACCTCAAGATCTAAAAATAGAGATGGGCTCAAATTAAAACTTTGGGTCCAAACACAGGAAGTCCAGAAATAGAGCAGGATGCCAATCTCTTGCACAAACTGGACCTGCCTCTACTTGCTACACAGATTTTTACTCATAGTAGGAAAACTGGAAAGTTCCATTGGCTGAGCTGACAGCATCATAGCATGTTAATGGAAAGCGGTAACAGCAAAACAATAGCAAAGAATAGCAGGAAAAATACTTTTCCTTTTTGTCCAGGGTTGAAGAATGATTTTTTAAACCACACAGAATATTGGTGTGTATGTGACAGTGTGCTGGCAATGAAGGTGACAGAAGGGGGAAGAAGAGAGGGAGAAGCTATGAATTAACTAGTTAATAATCTCCATGATTTTTCTAGTGTCTTAATGAAACTGCTGATATATTTGACTTGAAGCTGTTCAAGTTTTTTTTTCATTTGAGCCACATCAAAGCATTTCTTTCTATGGGATTCCCTGCTTTAAAAACCCCATAAATTAGCACTTTCCAATTTCATTTTTATTAAGTAGCAAATATTACTTCAGAATTAAAAGTTTTGACTGTATTTAGTAGAGGTTATGCCTGCAGCTAAATACATGGATTTCATATAATTTCCTTTTAGTTAAGGTAGTTGGGAGTGTATATAGGTATTTAAAGTCAATAACTGTAATCAATATTTTAAACGGTAACTGGTAGCACTGTTTAAAGATGTAAAGGGGGTGCATCAAAATTGAGATTCTTTGCTGGGACTCACACAAGAAGCCTATATCTTTGGTTCCAGAAATTTGATTTGATCACAATTTTGAAAATCTAGTAGTGAATGTCAATACTAGGTTTTGCTTGGTTCTAATTAACCTAAATCTTTTACCTCATCCATCTAACTGAAGTATACTACTTCATATCCTAATATCTTTTTCAGTCTCATGGTCACCACACCTTACCTTTGCCTTCTGTCTGCTGCCTTCTAGTGATGTCTTAACACCATCCGTCAGCATCTCCCAGCATTCTTCTGCATTTTCTATGCTGAAGACAGGAAGAAGTAGCATTTAAAATTCCAGTGTGCGGGTACTGAAGAGATTCAGTGTCTGCCTACAATGCCATTGGTGTTTGGCATTAAGTCTTGCACTCAGATTGGCCATGCTTGATTTCTGATGACTCGAGATGTTCAGGAGATGTGGCCATATTCAAATATGGTGAACATAGCTGTATTTACTAAAAGAGTGATGTCTTGAAGCAATTTAGGTAGGGCTTCAGAAATATTTTCAGAAAAATGTGTGTTTTAAATGTACGAATGGTTTTAAGTAGATGTTTTAAATACAGGTGTTTTAACTCCATGAAGTCCAAACCTTGCTTTTTGTGTGGTTTTTGTGTCTGAAGAAAGGCTAGGAGGGCAGGATTTCAACCAAGGTGGTGGAACTCACTAGCAATTGAAGAAGAAAGGTTTTTAAAATGGGGTTTTCACATTTTTGGTGGAAATGCAATTTCCCCACACAAACTCCAAAGCCACTTAAAGCCACTCCTCCTTAGGACTACTTGGTAGATACTGGTTACTGAAGCCATGTTGTTACAGGCTAATCAATCAAGTTGTTTCTTCTAATCCACCACTATCTAGCAGAGTTCTGAAGAAAGTATTTTATCTCAAATGCTGAGGAGTGATTCTCACCTGCTGCTGCTGATTTATATTGTTATATGATTAATTCTTGTATTCCTCTATGGTAATCCTAAGCTTATAGACCCATTGCCCTTACTTTTCCTCCATTCAACACCACGACGAAGGGATGGCTACAGAGTCTGAGGCTTTAAGGAAACTGTAACTTATTTCAGTTAATATTTTTTTTTTTCAGTCTTGTGTTTATTGATTTTTGAATTACAAGTAGTTTAAGATGGTGATATCAGTATAACATTACTTTTTAAAAAACACTTTATGATTTGATTTATGGCTTAATCTTAATCTTTGTTTATAGGTACAGTTCTGGTGAGTATCTCTCTTTGAAGAATTATCAGACCCCTTTGAGATGTCCTAGTCAAATTAGATCTATTTTGCTCTGCCAGCAAAGGGCTGCAATCCTAATTTTACATGGATGGTGGTGAACACTGTAGTAACTATTCCCATGTGGGAAAGAGATGATAGAGATGTCACAAGGCTGCCAGGAAAATGACTGCTCAGAGATAATAAAAAAGTAAATTGAATATTTGATATTATTAGGAAACCAATGGAAAGCAAGACTAAGCCACTCTATACATTTGTTGTGTGCTCACACAAAGGCAAACTTGAAAGAGAAGCAAATGGCCTTGAGCGTGGAGGCATCTCACCTGGATAACTTCTGCAGCTTTCTCCAAGAGTACAAAATATCTTGCTCTGTGCATAGCTTTCTTCACATATTGTTGTTTCAATTTTCTCTGTCTTCTGAAACCTTCTTTGGGATGGGTTCAAGTAGTCAAGAGCAATCCACAGGTTTTCTGTGTAGCCGGTATGGCCTCTGAACTGCGTAGTCCCTCTCAGCCCAGATGACGTTCTTGGGTCATCTCACAATGAAGCTATTTGGTCTACTCTCAGCTCTGGAACAGGTCTGTCTGTCCTCCTGTCTCCCCAGTTTTCTAATGCATCATTTCACAGGCAGTTCTATCTAGTCTCCTTTGTCAACTCATTTCACTAAGAGAATTTCAGAAATCATGTGGCTTATCAGCTCTTGACTGTTACCTAATGGTTACTCAAAAATGTTTTAAGCTACCCATAGATTTTACAAATTACTCTGGACCTGTATTGGTCACATTAGATTTATTTTGATCTGAATAGAAGAATCATGTGGTGTTTGTTTGTTTGTTGTTTTTTGGTTTTTTGTTTTTTTTCCTGGTGGCTTAATGGTTAAAGGGTCTTAACCTGTGGCTAGAGTTTGTGGAGAGCTTCTTTTAAATGGTTGTGAATTCATTCATGAAGGTCCTAAGATCTTTACTAAAGTTCTTTCCATCCCCATACATCAGTATCTTTTGTTTTACCTGTTAAAAAAAGGATATTTGTGTTTGCATTCTTCTATTTCCAACAATTTTAATAGATATGTTTTGCATTTATGTTGGCCTTTTTAGAAAGTTGCCTGATTCAATTCTGACATGCTCTAGAAATTACAGAATTCTAACTTTAGTTTCCTCATACTGGATCTCTATTAGAGAAATATTCTTTTCTAGACAGTTAACCTTTACTATCACATTTCTGACTGAATCATCAGCAATTATTTTGTCCCCAAGGAGTGTTTTCATGGATTTTCAGAGATTTATGGGTAACCATCTTATGGTAACATAGTCACAGAAAGGGTTTTATTTCTCTTTTTTTTTCTTTTTTTTTTCTTTTTTTTTTTTTTTTTTAATAATTCAGGTACACGTCACCTAGGAACAAGTTAATGAGCCTCCATGAGTTGGTATATGAGCTGCTCATTGTCTGCAGTGGTAAGCAGGGTGGTGTGAGCCGTATGAACATGAAGGAAGACTTTGCAGTCCAGCATTATTCTGTGGATCCTTTTTGGTAATTAGGAAGAAGCTGTTTTCAAGTATGTTCTGCATGCGGCTGAAAAACTGGTGTAATTCTTCCTTTTTGGCACATGTGTCACTATGACTTACTTCTTTCATGAAATTAAGCATCTATGAGCTCTGTCTTTTGAGTCCTCAGGGATCAACTTCTCTGTGATGGTGGGGGGGTGTAGTCATAATCCTTTTTTCAGATGAGGTTATAATTCTCATTCTGGTTGGAGGCCCAGCTAGATACAGGCTTATAAAATTTATGGAATTATTATTGAGACATATATTCCATAGCAAGGGGACAGTAATTCTGGATCATAGAGCCTCAAAGAGCATTTAATCCATCTGCATTAGACAAGAATGGGATTTGCTGGCATAAAGCTAGCAATCCCCTTTTTTCCAGCCACCAATTCAGTGCAGGAAAAAGGAGGAAAATACGAGTTTTGACTGATGATCGCTGGCAAATCTCGCTGTTGAGGTTTCAGATGTTATCCAGCTCTTTCTCCTGTCTCACTGCCAGCAGTTAACAGCCCCCTAACGCAGCCTACAAGGGAACCTGCACCTTCATCTACTCTGCAGTTTCCTGGCAGGTTTCATTATTTTGTCTCAAGCCAGCAAGTATATACTAAGATATCAGTCTCTTCACAGGAGCAACTAGTTCATTTCTGCTGACTTTACCTTCCACCAAGAGGGCTAGGCAAGGAGCTAGGACTAGTTTTACCTTGAGTGACATATAGCAAGATTTGACAGAACTCATCTGTCCAAACTGTGTGTGTCACACGGCTTTTTTTTGTCTTTCTCGTGCATGCCTACAGCCCTTGCCACCATAAAAAAAAAAGGATAGAAAATAAAAAGCAAGGTTAAGTAAGGAGGGACATGCCATGTAATCCATGATTGGATCATGAGATATAAGCTGGAAATATTTTAAGTCATTTGTTTTTGTTGGTGTTACTGTAGTTTCTCTGACTGAAGACAGCTTGCAGTGAACTATTCTTTGGGTTTGTAACTTCTTCAAAAATGTGTACAATGACTTTCTTCCTTCATCCTTCCCAGAAGCAACTGCTACATATTTTGACATGCAGTTAGGAATCTGGGTCCCACTGATTTTCAGTGAGACTCAGTCACTTGAATGTCAATTGTGAAACAGAATTTTGGGCCTTGCTTCCTTAGCTGCTTATGGAAGTATTTAGCTTGCAACACTTCACTCTTTGACACTCTAATTATTCAGTATCTACTGAAGTACTTGCATTCCTGATGTAAATGTACATAATATGATTTGAGTACATTTTTAAAGAGTGGCAAAAGTGCAGCTGAATTAATTTCAAGAGCCTGATTGAAGGCTGAGTGACATTTCAGTAATTTTTGGAGGTTTGGGTCAGGACTCAGTTGAATAATATTGTCTGCTTTTGCTAGTTGCAAGAAATGTCATTTTGGAAAACTCATGGCTATTGAATATTTGAGGCCTGTATGATAAGTATCATACAGCTTTTCCCTTTTTGTGGCATAAATATTCATAGCTTCAAGATCCAAATTTGCTATAAGACATATAGAACAACCTGGTAAAATTTAGATTGAATACAGCTTTACCTGCTTATCTAGCTGCATAGTTCTTAGGCTGAGTTAATTAAAATTAGATTTCAGAGTCCCTATTCAGAAAAACACAGTAACGGTATGGTAAAGCAAAATACCTCACCTGATGTTAATGATGATGACAGAATAAGGACAAGGTAGGTTATCGGACAGACTTCAGAAATGTGGTTGTATAACTTCTGTGGAATTTCCCTTCTCTTTCAACACATTTGTTGACCCATCTATTTAACTTTAATAACTGACCCCCAATTAGGCTATGACCAAATGCACACTTCCATAAATAAGATTCAACAATGTAGCCACAACTTTATAATCGATCTGAGGCAACATCTTTCTTTTGTAACCCTATGTTTTCCTGGTGCAGACTAAGTTTTCTCTCTGTGCTGGGTACCATGGACCCAAATTTGACACATACAAAAAATAACATAAATTTGTGATATCCAGATTGTGAGGTGATATAACAATTAAGATAGAAAAAATCTTCAGATTACAATTGTTAATATTTATTTCCACAGAATTTTAGTGAGGGTAAATGTTTGTTACCTTAGAAATATTAGGATTTTTGTTAGAATAACTGTCGAGATGGTTGCCATGACTTGGTAGTGTTACCTAGTGACTAGCAAAAACAAAAATAAAAACCAGTCATTGAATTCAGAGACCTCTTTAGTCAATATTTTCTTATTTGTCATTAAATATTTTAAGGGGAGAGTAAATGGCTGGGACTCCTCACTGGTTTCAGTAATAAAATAAAGCCAGAAATGAAGATAAATTAAACTCTTGACCACTGGCCTTTGAAGATTCTCTTTCTGGCTACAAAGCACTTGTGTTCCTTTTGCTGGCGTTACTTAACGTTAAGCAGGTAAAGTATCAGCCTCTGTATATGGCATTACTGTAATGCATCTATGTCTTACCAGAAGATGACAAACATTAATACTAGATAACTGTGCAATGTGAGCTGACAGATCACCAGGGTTTCCACTGTTTGCAGTCTGCATGGCTACTCTTTGCATATCTGCAATGTGTTATCTAGAAGAACACAGAGCAAATTTGTTTCTAAAATACTGCAAAGGAACAGCACAAAGTAAAGAAACAGTTTTGAGTTCTAGGAAAATAACTGGTTCTAATGTTTAATGCAGCATATGTTATACAGTCTTGTTATAACTATTTACTTGACCTTTTTTCTGTCTGGTTCATCATGTATTATTAAAAGCTTTTAACAAGAAGCATTCAGTACTGGCTGTATCTGCCCACTGTTTACATAAATAGCATGCCTGGGAATAATAAACTACAAGCTTTCTTTAAAAGCATTGTAAATGGATATAGAGCAGAAGCAAGAGTTGTTATTAAGCAGCTCTTAAGATCCTTACAGAAGCCATGCTTTGCATGGAAGTTTAGTCTCAGGGCTGAAGGGAACCTTTTGCACAACTCTCATGCAGTATTATGTCTCCAGGTTGTTATTTCTCAGACATGCTCAGCTACTCATCTTACTGGAGGTAATAATTCCAGGCTAAGGGTCATTTGGGACTTTGAAATATCTTGGGTAAGTCGCTTCATGCCGCTATCCAGCAGCATATAAAACAGTTACGGCTAATCTTTTTTTACTGCACCTTCCCTCCACCATTCAGCAGCTGCAAGTAGTATGAAATGCGTGCAGGCCACGTCTGGCCCGAGTGCCAGGAGTTCTCCTTTTTCCATCCTAAAAGAAGTGCTAAAGATGTAGATGACAGGAACTACTAAATATTTGTAACTGAGGATACAACAAGTGTTTTTTAAATAGCTGTAAAACATCCTGCCAAACACTTGCAAAAATGATCCTGACTCTGGAAGGACCTGTAAGCATGGAGCTAATATTACAGCATGTATATTGAATTCAGTTCTTCAGTCCTTTTTATGGAGTGCTCTATTTATTTTTAAAAGAACTCTTTGTATTTTGATATGTTGTATCTGCTTTTCATTTATGGCGTGTCCCTAAAGCTGCTGTGAGAGGAGAGAAGGTATTAAAGTATGTTGGCCCAGCAAATGAATGCTCATTTAAGTTAATGCTGGGAACGTTGTACTTTGTAGAAACAGGATTATAATGGTCGAGCGGCTTTGACCCAAATAGCAAGCAGTGCAGAACACTAACAACCCTCCCTTGGGACTGTGGCTTTTGGAAACTGGTCCTGTATCACAGAGTTGCAGAATTCTGTGATAACGTGCAAAAACAGTTAAAGAATATGATAAATGGAAAAGGGATAATGGACTTGCTGAGATCACCTACAGATGAGGAGAAGCTGATAATGGATACATGAGGTGGGTGGGGAGCTGAGTGTCGCTGTGTCGGGAAGGTCTGCTCTAGAGGAGCAGGGTGAGGAGCACCAGTGCTGTTTCCTTGCAAAACTTTTGTAGGGGTACCTGTTCTGGTGGACACAAACAGATAGGAAACAGTGTATATTTAAAAAACAAACAAACAAACAAAAATGCAAAAAAAACAGCCAACACCGCAACAACCATTAAAACCCAAACAACACTGTCTGGCTTTCTGGCTTGGCTTGTCAGAAGTTACTTTTTGTGGTCCCTTCCCACCACACCACCGTGTTTTTTAAAAGCTCCATTTGTAGTAATCAAGTCGGTCAAAAATGCCGTTGGATCATGTATTTACACATCTGGCTACTTTCAAACTGAAAAAATTGTACATTTATGTAGTTGGTTAAAGAGGGATGGAGAAGAGAGTGTGCTTAATGTTAAATAACTAAATGCAGTTGAGGACTTCTGTGATTATTATGGGATGATTTCAGGTGAGGGAAGCTGTGACAGTGGTTTTCTATTTGCCTCCCACATATTTGAAACAGCATCATTAAAAAGTAGAGTTGGCATGCCAGCACCCACAAGGTGACACTGGCTCCAGCTCATGACCTTGCTGGGTTCCTGCCTGCCTTGCAGAGAAACTGGGTGACTGCAGGAGACTTCATGCACCAGCACACCGGCTCGCTCTGTGGGAGGAAGAACCACCAACTTGCAGACCCACCATAGGGCGTTTTCATTTGAGTTTATCATAACAGAAGCTGAAAAAAAGCCTCAGCTGAGGTGCTGGTTGAGGAGCAGATCAAGTTATCTGGGCTTGAGGATGAACAGCATCTTCTAGCAGGGTTGAATTGTCAGAGTGGGCAGTGGCAGCCACTGATCCTGTTTCCCTGAAAATAAGACCAGGTCTTATGTTAATTTTTACTCCAAAACTTGTTACTTTTTTACATGTATAGCTACCTGGACACTATTCAAAATGATTTCTTTAGGGAATTGTAACTAGGGCTTATTTTTGGAGTAGGGCTTATATTTCGAGCATCCTGAAAAATCATGTTAGGGCTTATTTTTGGGGTAGGTCTTGTTTTGGGCAAAACAGGGGATCTGCTGTGTAGGACCTCACTGAGCCTGAGAGGCTCCTGGAGCCCAGTATCCTTTCTGCAGGGATTTTAGGATGTCAGACAAATATGTCTGGCTGCTTGTTCATTCATTCCTCCTGAGCAGGGCAGTTGAAGGACCCATTAAAAAAGGTTTATTGATTTAATAGGCAAGTGCCGGGGCCAAGCGCCGCGCTTTCCCAGCTGGGGCTAGTTGATAGCTGATGAGAACAGAGCCTAAGGCTGCACAGTGGCGTGGTGTAGAAAGGTGTCCCTGGGTGTGGGATAAAGGAAGCTATGGTCCCCACGGTGATGTCTACTGGAGAAAAATGAATTGTGCCTTTAGAAACTGGCAGTAAAGAAAGAGACAAATTGCAAGAAACTAAATTAAATTGTCAGAATAATGACAATGTGCCAAAAGGAGAAACATCCACCATCTCTCTCTTTATGCATATATCCTGGAGAATTGTGTCTGTGAGAGGGAACTTCAATTAATGTTTTATATTGGAAAGGTCCAACTCAAATTTATGAGATCTTAAAACATGATCTGTGAGATGGATCTGTCAGATTTACATTTATTTAGTGTAAATGGGAAAACAATGTGAAGGGGATATAATACAATTCAAATACCTGAGAAGGGAAAAATACAGGGAAGAAATAATTTCATTCTGTGGAGCAAAGATAAAACACACACAAATAGCTAAATGACTGCAACATTACATTTAGTGCAGTAGACTGGGACCCAGCTGATTTCACTCAGTCCTGGCTTTGGCTGCACATTTCTGCATGATCTGTGGTCACCTGCTTTGGCCTAAGCTGTTGAAGATAATACATATTTGGGCACTTGACTGCCCTGAAATGAGCTCCTAGCTGAAGAGAAATTCAGTGTCTCCTTTCTGTGTGCCTCACTTCTCATGAAACTGAAGATGATACTAGGACAGTGTTCAGTTACTATGATACTGTGTTCAGTTTTGGACCCCTCACTACAGGAAAGACTTTGAGGTGCTGGAGAGAGTGCAGAGAAAGGCAAGAAAGCTGATGAGGGGTCTGGAGCACAAGTCTGATGAGGAGCAGCTGAGGGAACTGGGGCTGTTCAGCCTGGAGAAAAAGAGGCTGAGGGGAGACCATATCGCTGTCTACAACTCCCTGAAAGGAGGTTGTAGCATGGAGGATGTTGGTCTCTTCTCCCAAGTAGCAAGTGATAGGACAAGAGGAAATGGCCTCAAGTTGCACCAGGGGAGCTTTAGATTGGATATTAGGGAACATTTTTTCATGGAAGGGGTTGTCAGGCATTGGAACAGGCTGCCCAGGGAGGTGGTGGAGTCACCCTTCCTGGAGGTGCTTAAAAGGCATTGAGATGAGGTTCTTAGGGACATGGTTTAGTGCTAGATTTAGGTTATTGTTGGACTTGATGATCTTAAGGGTTTCTTCCAACCAAAATGATTCTATGAACCTATGACAGACCGTCCATCTGCTTCAGTTCAAACCTTTGAGGCAGGAGCTCTTCCATGTAGCACGTTCTTAATAGGACTGAGCTCAGGGGACTCCACAGCCAGCCAGGGCCTCCCTACCACTATTTAAAAAATAGAAATATTTTGTCATGGTGCTGCAATCATACAATTGTTTAACATGCAACTATATCCAATACTAAAGATGTTACCAATACTTTTAATTCCATAGCCTTAAATTATCACAGAATCACAGGATGTTTGGGATTGGAAGGGACCTCAAAAGACCATCTAGTCCAATCCCCCTGCCGGAGCAGGAACAAACACCTAAATGAGGCTACACAGGAAGGTGTCCAGGCGGGTTTTGAATGTCTCCAGAGAAGCAGACTCCATAACCCCCCTGGGCAGCCTGTTCCAGTGCTCTGGCACCCTCACTGAGAAGTAGTTTCTTTTCATATTTAAGTTAACCTCTTGTGTTCCAGTTTGAACACATTATCCCTTGTACTACCATTGGTTGTCACTGAGAAGAGCCTGGCTGCATCCTCATGACACTTAGCCTTTATATATTTCTAAACATTAATAAGGTCACCCCTCAGCCTCCTCTTCTCCAAGCTAAAGAGACCCAGCTCCCTCAGCCTTTCATCTAAGGGAGATGCTCCACTCCCTTAATCATCTTTGTTGCCCTGTGCTGGACTCTCTCCAGCAGTTCCCTGTCCTTCTGGAACTGAGGGGCCCCGAACTGGACACAATATTCCAGATGTGATCTTACCAGGGCAGAGCAGAGGGGAAGGAGAACCTCTCTCGACCTACTAACCACCCTCCTTTAATACACCCCAGGATGCCACTGGCCTTCTTGGCCAATGTGGTCAGTGCTGGCTCATGGTCATTCTGCTGTCCTCAGGACCCCCAGGTCCCTTTCCCCTACACTGCTCTCTAATAGGTCATTCTCCAACTTATACTGGAACCTGGAGTTGTTCCTACCCAGATTCAAGACTCTACACTTGCCCTTGTTATACTTCATTAAATTTTTCCCTGCCCAACTCTCCAGCCTGTCCAGGTCTCGCTGGATGGCAGCACAGTCTTCTGGCCTGTCAGCCACTCCTCCCAGCTTGGTGTCCTCAGCAAACTTGCTGACAATGCACTCTATTCCCTCATCCAAATAATTGATGAATATACTGAATAATACCGGCCCCAGTACCGACCCTTGAGGCACTCCACTAGATACAGGCTTCCAACTAGAATGTGCCCCATTGACCATGACTCTCTAGCTTCTTTCCTTTAGCCAGTTCACAGTCCACCTCACTACCTGATCATCCAGACCACATTTCCTCAGTTTGGCTATGAGGATGCTGTGGGAGGCTGTGTTAAATGCTTTACTGAAGTCAAGGTAGACCATATCCACTGCTCTGTCATCATCTATCCACTTTGTTATGTCTTCATGAAAGGCTATGAGGTTGGTCAAGAATTACTTCCCCTTGGTGAAGCCATGTTGACTGCCCCTAATAAGCCTCTTATCCCTGATAGGCCTTGAGATTGCACCAAGGATAAGTTGTTCAATCACTTTCCCAGGGATAGAGGTGAGGCTGACCGGTCTATAGTTATCCGGGTTCTCCTTCTTGCCCTTTTTGAAGACTGGAGTGACATTTGCTTTCCTCCAGTCCTCAGGCACCTCTCCCTTTTCCCAAGACTTGGCAAACATGATGGACAGTGGTCTAGCAATGACCTCAGCCAGCTCCCTAAGCACCCACTGGGGCATCCCATCTGGACCCATGGATTTATGGGTGTCCAGATTGCTTAATTGCTCCCTAAACCAGTCCTCATCAACCAAGGCAAACTCCTCCATTGTCCTGCCTTCCTCTGGGGCCTCAGGGGTACAGGGCTCCTCAGGACAGCCTCTGGCAGAGTAGACAAAGAAGGCTTTCATTAACTTTGCCTTCTCTGTATCTTCTGTCACCAGGGCACTCACCTCATTCATCAATGGGCCTACATTAAAGAAGTTATTTCTGTTTTCCTTGACACCTCTTGCAAGGTTTAATTCTAAAGAGGCCTTAGCTTTCCTAGTCTCCCTACATCCTCTGACAACAGCCTTATATTTTTCCCAAGTGGCCAGCCCCTCCTTCCATGATCTATAAACTCTCCTCTTGAGTTTACCCAGCAGCTCCCTGTTTAACCACACAGGTCTCCTGACTCCTTTCCTTGACTTCCTATGTGTCGGAATGCTCTGATCTTGAGCCTCGTAGAAGCTGTCCTTGAACACTAACCAACTATCTTGCGCCCCTTTACCTCCAAGAAGCCTTGCCCACGGGATTTCCCCTAGTAATTGTTTGAAAAGGCCAAAGTTTGCCCTGCTGAAATCCAGGGTTGCAATTCTGCTTGTTATTCTGTTCCTGTCACATGAGATCCTGAAATCCACCATTTCATGATCGCTGCAACCAAGGCAGCCCTCAACCTTTACCGCTTCAACCAGCCCCTCCTTGTTAATGAGGATGAGATCCAGCAGTGCACCTCTCCTAGTCAGCTCATCCACCATTTGCATCAGAAGGTTATCATCAAGGCACTGGAGGAGCCTCCTGGACTGTGGCTGGCTGGCTGAATGGTCCTTCCAGCAAACATCAGGGAAGTTAAAATCCCCCACAACAGCCAGGGTCTGTGACTGTGAGGCCACTCTCAGCTGCCCATAGAAGGCCTCATCAACTTCCTCAGCCTGATCTGGTGGCCTGTAATAGACACACACAGCAGTATCACCCCTGCCAGCCTGCCCCTTAATTCTCAACCATGGACTTTCAACTCGGTCCTCATCCGTGCCTGGACAGTACCCAATACATTGTAGTTCCTCTCTCACATAGAGAGCAACTCCACCACCACGCCTGGCTGGCCTGTCTTTCCTGAAAAGAACATAGCCATCCATGACCACGTTCCAGTCATGTGAGCTGTCCCACCATGTCTCCGTAATTGCCACCAGATCATAAACACCTGAGTGAACACATCTTTTCTTCTTACCACCCTCATGACATTGGAATTGCCTCACTAAGCAAATCATCCTACCATTCAACTTACTGACATAAGGAAAGTCAAACACAAGTCCTGTTAACATTACACTGCTATTGCCACCTTTAACATTTCAAGTATCTGTATCAATTTCAATTCCAATAAAAAAATCCTAGCTGCGCTCAATACTTAATTGCTCTGACTATTGCTATAAAGTCCTTAATTGAGTTTGCTATGTGTGCTGAATTGATTCCTGTTATCTTTACACTTCAGCATCAAATAAACAGCATTACAGGTGCTTTAGTCTTTTCAGTAGCTGCTGTTATGGCATACATCCACCACTAAAGACCAGACAAAGTATAGCTGCTTTACAGTAGAGAAAGTTCTTTTGCAGACTAACTGGAAAGTTTGCTGGTTCATGAATAAAGGGGCACATTTTCCCCAGGCACAAGTTGAGCTGGCCACCAGTAACGTGATTTCAACTTATACCAGCTGAAGGCCTGTCTTAAAAATCATGAATTTTAGAAGATCAGATGAAGCAAAACCATTCTTATGGCAATATTGCATGAGAGAAAAATGGAAGTGTCCAGCTCAGCCGACTTCCCTCAAGCACATCACCTTGAAAATCTTAAACCACAGAGAAGAATCAGTTTTAAAAAGAAAATCATACTGATGCCAGGTTGAGTCCTTTAAAAACTTACTGCTTAGGGCACTTGTGAGGGAAGGAACACTTCAATAAAAAGGGGTGGGGAGAAACACAAGCTTTTGAATAAGCAATGACACATGCCATTGTCAAAGAAAATGTATAGCCAGCAGCAAAGAAAGGAGAACAAGAAATATATTTCAGTTTATGTAATCTGACTCCAGTCTCTCTTTTCTGTGACACTGTGTACCTAATCTGTTCAGTAGCTCCACCACTTGCCGTAACCAAGACACAGACAGTGACCTACCTCCACTCCTGAAAGCAAACTGCACCTGCATGAGGTCCTGGCACCCATAGGTGCCCCTGGCACTCTCAACAACTCCTTTTGAAAAGCTGACTGGATACAATATAGAGAGAAATGCAGCTCTCCTATAAATGCTATGACTTCTGATCATTGAGGGTCCTCATCCACCTTGTCTACTCTAGACATAATTGTATGTTAGTACTGAAATGTTAGCACTGATGTATGTTTCAAAACCAGACTCAAAGTTTCATAATAACATCTGTGACTCTGTGATGTACCTGAGAACAAGTAAATTTTGTCACTGCTGAACACCCCAGGACTCCACTATGGGTGCATAATCACACTGAAAATAAGGGACAAAGACAGAGTCTCATGGAGAGCTGAGATGTGCAGGGAAATCAATGTCTAACCAATGCCAAAATTCCATTCATTTCTATTAGCTAGCTTCACTATATCTGCCTTTCATTGCCAAGGTCTCATGCAAACAGAATCCTATTCCCGTTTTTATGGGAATATTTTTGAGAAAGCAGAAATTTTGGAGAAAGGCAATTAAAATGTAACACCCCAACATCTATCTTCATCTTCCTAGTTTAGCAGTTACTCAAAAATATATATGTTAAAAACATCTAGATACGTTACTGGCAGAAACTTATTTTTGTGATCTTAATTTCTATATTCCCTTCTTAATATGACAAGAGACATAAAAGAACTAATCATAGGCTGTAGGTGCAGTGTATTCATGGTAGTAATGTAGAACAGCAAAGATAAATGTAATAGTCTTAGAATGAGATCATGAAATATAATAATAGGTTTTTAGTATGTGATCATAAAATAGGAACAGTTTTATCATGTAAATTAAATTAGTATATTTGAACAGTTATATGAGCTTCTGAGTGGATAATTTAAGTAAAGGATATTTTAAACATCCCTATATCTTAGTAAGGATAAAGCTGACTCTAATCAGCTTTCTTTGGGAGCCTCTTTCAGTATTTTTTTTTAATAACATGAAAAGTACTACAATAGTAGTCCTGAATAAAGAAAATCAGCCAACGTAAGAGTTCTGTTGCTACTAAAGCTGATAAAAAATTCTGAAATTTTATCTTCCAAAAAATGCAAGCTTTTGAAAAACAAACAGGTAATCAATTTCCTAGCCTGATGAAAGAAAAGCCAAAACCAAATTTTTTTCTTTAAGTGACAGAATTCCAAGAAATGTTGATTTCAGTTCATCAGCTGCTCACCATTCACCACGGTTTTTTTTTTTTAAATATATAAGGATTTTTACTCCTTTTTTTCAAAATTAAAATTCTCTCATTGAAGCATTCAGGCTTCAATGCAACAGTTTGTAGGAGGAGAGGAAAAGATGGATGATCCCTAACCAGCTCTAATTTGCTCTACCTTTTTACAGCTGTGTTTTAATAATGACTATAGATGCAGAAAATAACATCATAATGACACATAATTTATTACAAGATTATCTGTACATAGAATTCTTTTAGAGGATCAATGCTTCTGTGAGTAATTGTATATGCTTTTAAGAGAAAGCAAGCTGTGAAGAGTAGTTCTTATTTTATGGGGTTTTTTCACCCTCATTTAAGAAAGGCCAGAAAAATAAAATCTGTGGAATGTTGAAAAACTGCAGTTCTTGTAAACGCCATGCTCCCTCTCACTCACAAAACCCAAATCTGATCTGACATAAAAGCAAAAAATCATTCTCATTTTTTTCCTTCTAAGATGTATCATTTTTTGGTACAAATTTTGCAAAAGATTCAGGCTTTGACTATTAACCTTGTTGTTGGTTAGAACAAGAATAGTTAATGGATTTCTAATTAATCACCTCCCTAATACATAATGGTTTTCTTTTAGGCAGCCCTAAATGCAAAGATTTAAAGGAATTATCAGCAAAAATTACCAAGGTAGGGTTTTTTTTCAGGAGGATATGTCTGTGATTAGAAGCAACAGAAATAATGCATTATTAAAGACAGTATCTGAAAATCAAAGCAGTATTGGGTACACAGCGGGGACACAAGAGGCCTGTCATCTCATCACCTGGAAGCCCCATCTCAGCATTTTGCTGGTATGTGACTTCTTATCCAAGGACAAGCAGATGTTCTGCACAGCACAGGTATGTGTTTTGCTTGTTGGGAGCTGCGTGTGCCAGCTACTCCAGTTTGTTTGCTTGTTGTGAAAAACCAGGTGATTAGGAACTCTGCCAACCTAAGATGTTACCTAAAGTAGTCTAACTTTTTATTCTTGGAAAAATACATTCTTTCGAGGTACTAGTAACTGGACACCAGGCATTACTAGTTGCTTTGGAAAAATTACATTCTAGTCTTAAAAACAATAGAAAGAGTAGCATACAGCCTTTTTTCTGGCTTCTTTCTAATTGAAAAATACCCATAAGAAAATGTTTGCATCAGTGTATGTGAAGAGCAGGATATCACACATAATAAATGGTAACCACTAGCAAAAAGATGAAAGACCTCTTCTTTCCCAAAGTTTCTCTTTCCCGAAATGAGCACATGTTTTCATTCTCCTCCATACAGCAAAAAATAGTATTTCCTATGAGAGGACAAGTCAGGAATATCAATAGGTTTGGTTTGGGTTCTTTTTGTTTTGTTTTAATTAAAATAATACAAACACGCATTTATCCTAACCAAACACCTCTCATTTGAAAACTGGTGAGGAAATGAGATCCCACAGCCCTTTAGCTGCCTAACAAACCAGGGTACAAAGGCACAGCTTTAATGCCATAAACACAGTGAGCACAGAGTTAGCTTGGAACAGATGCTGCAGCTGCAAGATAATTTTCCACAGCTTGGCATGAGGGTGCTAAACTGCTATTGAAAGGCTGAAAAGGGTTGGTGAAGTACTGCAGGATGAGAGAACCATATGAAACACAAGTATTTAATTAGTATTTAGTATGATAGGTATAGCATGCTAAATGCTATCTAGCCTACCCATAGCATACTCAGCTAGTATTTAAAATGATTTAATTGTCACCTGTCTGCAGTGCAGCAAGCAGCTCCCTTTTTTCTTTTGTTCATAAATATCTATGGCCTTTTACACTGTCAACATATTGCTACAGCTAGGATGGCTGCTTGACTTATTTTGAAGACATTCAGCAGTAACCAGACACAGAGTACTTTTGATATATAAACACTTGTTAATCCTCAAAAGGGAACAAAAAAACCACCCAGTTTCTTATGAAACAGCAACTGTTTCATCAAACCTGAGTGATAAATGTTCATCTGTCAACCTCCACCTGATGGCTCGTGCCAGTGGAACCTGATCCAGCATCTCAGTTTTTTCTCTGCCCTTGACTTTTCCTGACACGGTCAAGAGCTATGAATAGTAAACTACTGAAGACATAGTTTGCTCTGTGCTGAGGTAAGGAGCCTTTTGCAGAATGTCTTTGCAGTGAATCATTTACCTTGCAGCAAAATAGCCTAACACAACAGGACACAGCTTAGACAGTAGCTTTTATCCAAAACAACAGTGAAATCTGGGCATTTTCAGATCCCTAAAGCAAAGTTCATCAGATCAGACATGTGAACTTTGGGTCTGATTTATCATAAGCCATACCTGATTTTTATTACTACTTCTCTTTCGAAAACTCTGGTTCTATAGGCAAATGGTGAGTTTCAGAGTGAAACGAAGTTTTCATTTGTAAAAGAAACCTCTTAGACATTACTTATCAGTCTGGTTCCTTCTGATGTTTTGCTTGATACAATTTTACTACATTAAGGGCTCCCCTTGGCTAACTTTGTGCATCAGAAGAGAAAGGAGATTTTGCCCAACCTGCCTCTCTCAGAACTGAATACAAAGCTTATGAAAATCAAGGGTTGCCTTTTCTGTTCATTTCAATGGGCTGTGACTCTCCCTCCTAGTGCCTGTGTTTAATGAATGCCATTAGCATTTATATGTACCCAGAGAAGGCTATGCCTTGTAAGCTTTCTGCAGTTCCAGTACATTAAGTGACAGAATACACAATATCTCTCTTAATAGTGTTTTCTCTAAATTCATTCTTCTGACCTAATACAATTTTTTTCTGTACAATGGATTTTTTATGGAGGAATATACTTAAATGGAGAATAAAGTACCTATTTGCCTTAAGAAGCTTGAGCTCTAATTCCTGGGGTTGTCTGCTGAACAGCTTGATAAACAACTTCATCTTGCTGGGCATCCACTCCTCTGTCTCTAAAATGGAGACATTTATATGTTCCTCCTCTTCAGAGTGTTCAAACACTATAGGAACAGTAGACTTTGCTTACATGCACCAGACTTGTTACCTACTTGATGTTGGATATCATCTGTATGGTTAAATAATAACCATATCTACATTAATAATATCCATTATTCCCAAATCTTCCCACATTTTGTCTTTTCTACTTTGTATTTGCCATCATAGCAATTTTGTTGAGGGACTGGGGAGTGATTCCCCAAAGTAACTGTTCACATATATGTTGAAAACTTCACATTGTCTTTGACTAATACCCTTCAGAAAACCTCTTCTGTGCCTATATCATGCTGTCTATCCAACTTACTTAATTAAGAAGCTCCTTGGGAAAGACAGACAAGTCTTCTGCTTATGCTCAGCAGAACTGAGCACAAGTTGGAGAGCTCAAAAAATGTGAAATGGCCATCAGCAAGGTAGTACTGGTTAGGAACTTTTTCTTGACAGATACGTATCCCATTTATGTTCACTGTATCAGTGAGCTGAAAAGACCATATGGCACGTAGCTTTCTGAAACAGTAGCCAAACTTGCCATTTCTTTATTTTGCCATGAATCCCAGCTGAAACAAAGGACAAGAAGCCAAGAACTGTAACTGTTTTCTCCAGTCAGTAGCTGAAAAAATACCTCTGGCTTGGTGCACACAAGAGCTACAAATGACTTCACCTTGTTGTCCTGATGATTGATGCTTTCTCTGCATACAGTCCTTGAGATGGCTGGTGTCAGCAGAATAAGCCTTGTTACTTAACCCCATAAATCACTGTTATCTTTACAGAGGAACAGCAGTTCATAGCAGTGCTCTCTCTGGCCAGTTCAGCACAGTGAGCAATTTTCCACACACTTTATCAGACCAGTCCGATGTGTAACTGGGAGCAATAACTGCAGCGTCACCAGACCCTCTCCGAATCATGTTTCTTTCTTCTAGTTCAGCAGCTCAAGTCCCCTATCACCAGAGAATCCATAAAAAGCAAGACACTAGAGGTCATTGCCCAGAATCAAAAGTGAGCTACTAGCATTGTAACTGAGTAAATAACACTCAAAAAACCAACTGGATAAATTTCAAATTTTTGCTCACTTTTCTGTTTTCAAGGCACAGAAATTTGCATATTTTTTCAGTGAATAACTTTGCAGTTTGTAAATCAAAAAGATGCTTCCAAATCAGAGCTCATGACAAATGATAGCTGCATTTTAACTGACATGTTCAATGTCATTTGATAGAAACTTTTAAACTATTTTTCATTTCTTACACAAGTGACAAAAATAATTTTCCCTGCCTGGGTTTTACTTTCTTTTTTTTTTTTTTTTTTTCTCCCTACCTCCTCTATTTTCTACAACTATAAAAGACAGAAGATTAAGGGACAGGAGGGAGAAAGGAACAAATGTAAAATCTTACTTTTGTTGGTTACTCTTGGCAAAAGCAGATAATGAATTATTCATTTTTTGTACATGACTTGAAAAAAAAATGCAGAGGAAAAATTTTGAAACCCCAAACTAGCTAGAGCTCCGAGACCATAAACTTTTTTTTTTTTTTTTAAAAAAAAAAAAAAAGAAGAAAACTGAAGTGGATTTAAAAAAGGATTTTTTAACTGAGTACCACCCTTTGCCTACTGAATCCTGCAAGCCAGGTCCTTTCCTTCAGTCCTGCTCACTGCCCACCAGCTTTCTGTGACTTGTTAGACCTCAACAAACTCCAGGTTACCACCCCCAAGGATCCCTATTGAAAGCATCTCCTATCTGGTATGTTCCCTTTGCCCCACTCTTCTCACTCCTGGCCCAACAAATGCTCTTCCTGAAGGCACAGCTGGGCACGACTGATCACTCTCGGGGGATAGATGATCTCCCTTCTCTATTGTGTCAGCCCATGTGGATCAAGTAGTTTCTCGAATACCCTGGAAAGGAAAAACCGTGCTTTGGGGAACTAAACCAGAATATAAAGTCTAGGGTGCCTCACATATGGAAAAAGACAAAAGAAGATGATAGGAGGCAGAAATGCAAACGTGAGAAGCTAAGTTCATCTTTTCATTTAGTTTCTTTCCTTTGCCCCCTTTAATTTTAACATGGTATTTTAGTGAAAAAGCTTTTCTAAGCAATATATTATAGGTGTGTTGCATTCTATTGTGACACATGAATACATCTGGAATATTGTGTCCAGTTCTGGGCCCCTCAGTTAAAGAAGGACAGGGAACTGCTGGAGAAGGTCCAGCATAGGACAACGAAGATGATTAAGGGAGTGGAGCACTTCCCTTATGAAGAAAGGCTGAGGGAGCTGGGTCTCTTTAGTTTGGAGAAGAGGAGACTGAGGGGTGACCTTATTAATGTTTAGAAATATATAAAGGGTGAGTGCCATGAGGATGGAGCCAGGCTCTTCTCGTTGGCAAACAATGATAGGACAAGGGGTAATGCAATCAAGCTGGAGCACAAGAGGTTCCACTTAAATTTGAGAAAAAACTTATTCTCTGTGAGGGTGCCAGAGCACTGGAACAGGCTGCCCAGGGAGGTTGTGGAGTCTCCTTCTCTGGAGACATTCAAAACCCACCTGGACATGTTCCTGTGCAACCTCACCTAGGCGTTCCGGCTCCAGCAAGGGGGTTGGACTAGATGATCTTTTGAGGTCCCTTCCAATCCCTAACATTCTGTGATTCAGTGTTTCAGTAGTTATTCAAAATAAAGGAAATTGGAAAGTCTTGAGACATACATTATAAGAAGAATGATGGATTTAATTTCAATGAAAAGCCACTTTTGTATTGTAAAGAGAAAAAATACATCCATCTCATGCCTTTGAAGTTCCTTTGCAAGTTCAGGAGGTATTTTTCAAGATTTTCTACTCATTTATAGCCTGACCTAAAACCATCAGAGTTGATGCTAGTCTTTGCATTGATGTTAATGTGCTCTGAATCAGGATCTTGGGCCCTGAGACTCCATCGCAGTTGTACCAACATTGTGTAGTGCTTAATTAAATAGAGACAGTCAAACATGCCATGAGACACCTGCAAGATCTCAGGACAGCAATAAGGGTCTTAATACCAAAAAGGAATACTGGTTTCAGTACCAACTTTCTTAAATGAACTCTTTAACATTTATCCAGATATGGGAGATATTTTGTCCCTCAAAGTGCTAGGTGTTGTTTCAGTTTAGTGCTCACACACACTATAAATACATAATTCTCAAGACTTCTTATTGTTATTGGGCAGTTGTGTGTATTGAAAATGGTTTAAGGGAAGCAGAGGAAATGCATCATTCAGTCTCTGTTGTGTGATACATGTTATACCAATATTCCTTTGTTGTAGGAGGTCCTCAAGTCTAGTATGAAAGAACATAGACTCACTAAAATAGGTGAAACTAATTGCAGCGAGTGAATTTAAATGGTTTCTATGTGTTTTGGTAAGACAGGGGGTTCCTTGGGGCCTGGACATGGGAGTGGGTTCAGTCAGAGGGGCACCCTTGCTCTGCTGGCTAGTATGAAGGTGAAGGACAAAAGCTTCTCATGGCTTTTGTGGTCTCTTGCTTCTCTGTTCTGAGCAAGAGCTCTCCCATTTTGTTGGGAGTATCAAAGGCAGCTCATGAACTGGAGCCTTCCAGCAGGTTTCCAGAAAGAAGCTCTTGCCTTTCTCAGCTATCTGCCAGAAGATGTCTCAGAGGCACACAAAGGACAAGGTGACATCAGGGAACAGGCAGCATGGCTTCACCAAGGACAAGTTGTGCTGGGACCAATGTGAGTGTTTGAGGTGGTCTATGAGATCTTCTTGAAAAACTTCTATACTGCTCATTGTCAGTACAGAAACTTAAGCCCTACACGTCCAAAACACGATATATCCCCTTTCTACTAGTTTCTCTTCCCTGCCTCCACATATGTTAATTTTTTCATTACAACAAATTCCATTGTTTCTACCGGAAAATGGCTCAGGTAGCATAAATCATGGTCACTGTTTCTAAGAGATTTCTTTTCTATTTGCATATTAATAATGATGCTGAGACACAAGGAGCCATTTAAGCTAAGTCTAAATGAAAAAATTTCAAATTTATAAGTAACAGTTTTCATTTCACTAGTAATATGCAGCACGTCTTAGCAAGCAGTGTTGGTAAATAAGAAATTTGCAGTAATGTCGTTGCTGATAACCTACTCTGATTCTCCCTTCCCCCCCATACCAGCTCTGAATCAATATAATGAGTTAATTACCTCTTGACTGCAGCCAGTACTTTTGAAAAGGAACCTTGGACTAGTTAACATTTTGCTGATTTTTTTTTTCCAGTAATTGTCATTGATAGAGCTTAGAAAGAAAGCACACTTCACTGCTAAGCTTCCCATAGAAAAAATATTGTAGCTGGTCCTTTTGATTTAAGTTCAGTCTGTCAAGGAGATATGTAAGCTAGAAGTCACAAAAAGTTATGCAATTAAAAACAAAGAAAAAGAAAAGAGAACACTTATAAGTATGAAACAGAAGTGGGTTGAATAGTACTAAAAGTACAATTATACTCTGAGAAGTGACTTTGGGAAAAATCCTGATCTGACTGAAGGGTTCTGCTATTCAGATGCATTCAGAGTCCTGTCTTGATTTAGACTGAAGCTGTGTGTAATTTTTGCATCACTTTAAATATATATTTTTTTCCTAACATATCATTCCAGAAATATACTCAGCATTTTAATATGAACGCATTTACACTGGTAAAAATTTATGACTATACCTAACTCTAAACAGTGTCAGTTGAAGCCCTCATATTTTCCTGCTCTTATATCTACCTTTGCATACATAAATATTTGCAGATACGTGCATTATATATTGATACTGTAAAATCGGCAAATTGAAAAAACTTCTAAAACCACAGTTTAAGATTTTTAAAGTAGCATTCCATTTACTGATTAACACGCATCGCTCAGGCACTCTCACAGGGATAGCTCCACCTACTGAGGGTGGAGGAGGGCACTGAAGAGGCTTTAGTCAAAGGTTGTATCCACACAGATTTTACATGTCCAGAAAATCCGTTGCATATGCATTACATTTATTGGAACCACTTGGCATATGTAAACGTCCCTTGTGCATGTGCAGTTCAATGAGTTGATGGTCTTTTGAGGGTCCTGGGATGAAGTAAGTTGTCTTTCTCAGGCTGTCTGCTGTTTGACCCCGAGTCCTGGGCAGGCGCAGTCCTTTTGTTACTTGGCTCACAACTGCAAAGACAGTATGAACCGGTTTTGAGCTGGTCTGTGCGCTGGTCTCACTACCTTATCTTCTAGGAGCAAGCGCATGTCTGCTTATCTCAACAAATCCCAGTCTTGTGACTTAATGCCTAATAAGTGCCTAACTCCTAATATCTGTGCACCTTATTCTTACTAAATTTATGACCCATATTCTTATTAACTTATTATATTACTAATTTCTGATTTTAGGTATAAATATAATTTATAATCACCTGTCTTACTAACATGAGCATGTCTCCCTGCAAACCAGTGAGTGGGACCATGTCACAAACAAGCTAGACCTCTAGGATACAGTGATAGCTGCTGGCACTGAAGTGAGACTGATACTTTTGAAGCCAGAAATTCCTAGGGTTCAATGCCTCTTCTAGCATAATTTTGCTCCCTTTAAAAAACTATTCTTAAGTTCTTGATGTCATGGACCCAAAAAGAAAGCAAAACATAAGGCAGAACCAAAGCAGGAAGGTGGGCATGGAAGTGGAAAGTCTCCTCCTACTTTGCCGCCTCTTCTTCCTTCTCCTGGGTCCATGCCTTGATCATTCACACCATGATTCAGTTCAATCACAATATTTCAGTTTGGGGTCTTCTTACTTCTCATTGGAAGTTTTTCACTGATCTCACACGTGCCTTTGTGTTGTGTAGTTTTTGTTATGTTTTATAGACATAGCCTTGCAGGTTCTGTTTTGTCTGAAAAAAAATCATTTTTCTGCTGAGCAAAGTTCAAAACAGGCCCCATTTTGAAGATGTCTATAATGTCCTTGCCTTAGCCTTGATATCTTTTTTCCCCAGTCAATTCCACTTTTCTCAGCAAAGTGCAAACTAGACCTTATTTTGCAAGTCCCCAGTGTAGTTTGTAGATGCTTTTGGTCAAGATGGACAGAACTTTACAGTTTAAGATTTCAGCAAATCCAGCTTATTAAGTAACATGAATCAGAGAGTCTATTACAAATCATACAACCTAATACTTCTAGATAATTGACTATATTTTTAATGCAATTGCATAAGCTACATGATTGATATGAAATTTAAATGGGCCTTATCCTATGATAGGTGAGTAGTAAAAATGATTGCCATACAGTCAGCTTGTTTAGCAGAGAGACCTCAAAGTAAGCTCATCCAGACTGTTATAGAATAAAGTGATTGACTGGGAGTCAAAGAGAAGACAGTGGGAAAGGTGTGAATGAGAATTCTGCACCCACAACTTTTCGGTGTTCAGCTGACATTCTACTTTCTTGAGGGTTTCCGAAAAGGAATCACAAAATCACACAATGTTAGGGATTGGAAGGGACCTCGAAAGATCATCTAGTCCAATCCCCCTGCCGGAGCA
This sequence comes from Nesoenas mayeri, assembly GCF_963082525.1. Taxonomy (NCBI): domain Eukaryota; kingdom Metazoa; phylum Chordata; class Aves; order Columbiformes; family Columbidae; genus Nesoenas; species Nesoenas mayeri. Next base: position 73,942,832 of record NC_137541.1, read on the forward strand.
GGAACACCTAAATGAGGTTACACAGAAATGCAACCAGGCAGGTTTTGAATGTCTCCACAGTAGCAGGTATTGGCCTGGACACAGATGAGGACTTTCTCTCCTCTGGAGCCTGGAGAACACTACTGCTCGATTGGATTTGAGGTGTCAAAAGCATCTGCCACAAACACACACATATGCTGAGCATGAACACCTGTCTTAGCAACATGAGTATATATCTCCCTGCAAAGCCGAGTGAGGCCAACTCACTAACAAGTTCGACATGCAGGATACAGTAATACGTACTGACACTGAGAAAAGACTGCACCCTTGCTCTGTTGTCTAGTATGAAGGTGAAGGACAAAAGCTTCTCATGGCTTGTCCTCAAGCAGAGGAGCTAAGTCATACTCATGTCCAACCCGAGTAGATGGCACTTCCGCTGAAGTGGGTAGAGTTCCTCAGACTTCTCTAGCTGGCCATACCCACAAATATCTGCTAGAACTGGCGTCTGAGTTTTAGCAAAGTCAAGTCATAGTATGGGAGAGCAAAGCGGTGTCGACATGTGTGTGTATGGGTAGGGGAGAGGTGGATGGACAGTCATTCTGAGGACGCTTGCTTTGGAAGGTATTTAAAAATTATGAACTGTGCATATTCCAACATTTTTGATCCTCATGCAGGGGTCAGTCTCTGAGGCTTGCTATTCAGTCAGGCATTGACCAAAATGGTGTTCCAGGAAGTCGTGACCAGTAGAGGTGGCACGAAGCACTGCAGCACTAGGAAAATGTAGGTTTGGATTGCTGTTTTTCAACTGGCCTCTATCCAGTCAGGCAGCAAAAAGCTTTGTGAAGAAAACCTAAGGTGCCCGAGAAACTTCCAGGATGGTGCCCGGGCGTCTGTCAGGAACCAGAGAGCCCTGAAATTCCGTGGGAGTCCAGCACCCTGATCATGCGGGCATGATCACCTGTCTTAGCGACACGAGTCTGTGTCCCTGCAAAGGCACGAGTGGGACCATCTCACTAGCCGGTTAGATCTCCAGGGTACAGTGATAGCTACTGGCACTGAGGTAAGATCGACAATTTGGAATTCAGAAATTCCTAAGGTATAATGCTATTTCTAGGAGAATTTTACTCCCTTTGAAAGCCTATTATCCAATTCTTGATGTTGCAGCCTTCAAAAGCCACCCAAAACGTAAGGCAGCGCCAAAGCAGGAAGGCGGGCATTGAAATGGAAGGTTTCCAAAACGGGCCTCCTAGTCAAAGACAGGGACCAGGAGGTGTCACAGGAGTGCAGGCACAGTTGCCAAGGTGCCAAAGAAGAGAGAAGAAAAGCATTTTTATTCTTCTCTTTTTATTTATTGTCTCGTGCTGAAGGTGTGGTGGCTGGGCCGCCAGCAGGGAGACAGCTGGGCGCTCCTGCAACGCTCTTTGCCGCCGTGTCACGCACGGGAGCCTGGATGGCTGGGAAACTGCCAGACGAGCCCTGTGGCAGGTGGAGCCAGAGCCATGGATGACGGTTCTTGAGACGGATCCACCTCCATGGGCTCCTCGCTGTCTTCTGCTGCCTGAACAGCCAGTGGCCCCACGCCATAGTCTGGTCAATCGACCTCCATGGGCTCCTCGCTGTCCTGTGCTGGCCGAACAGCCGGTGGCCCCATGCCATAGTCTGGCGGATCCACCTCCATGGGCTCCACATCGTCCTTTGCTGGCATGCTGGCACACCTGGGCCTCAGCAGACAGACACGCCGCGGCCCCATGCTGTTCCCCTGCCTGCCCACAGTTGCTTGCTGGACGACGTTGTTGATGTGAGCGTGGGCAATGGCTCTCATGGCACGAGGGGGAATGTTCCTCTGCCTCCTCTGCTCCTTGGCCTTCCTCAGGCTCCCGGGAGGTCCCAGCCGCACGATCCGTCTCTCGCGTGTCCTCCGCCAGGGTGGGCAGCCATTCACCCTGCTGCTTGAGCTGCTGCCTGGCAGGCAGACACGCTTGGCCTCCGCGCTGTTCACTGCTGGTCCCACGGCCATCTGCTGCATGCCCGAGATCAAAGAAGTGATGTCAGCCGCGGTCGGGGCATGAGGGTTGATGTTCCTCTTCCTCCCCCTCCTCCTCCTCCGCTGCCTCGGCTTCCTCCTCCGGGGACGTGTCGTGCTCTTCCAGGGTAGCGGGGAGCGGCTCGGTGGCTTCCCACGCCATGCTGGGCAGCCACCCGCCTGGCTGCTCCCGCTGCTGCCCGGCAGGCAGAAGCGTTTGGGCTCCACATCGTTCCCCGGTGGGCCCACGGTCAAGCGCCGCATGCCATCGATCAGCGAAGTGAGATCGATGGCGCTCGTGGCACAAGGGCTGACGTTGCTCCTGCTGGGAGGTGCCGTGCTCCCCTGTGGTGTGGGGATGTGGCTGTGTGGCGCCCCACCCTGAGGTGGGCAGCCACCCGCCTGGTTGCTCAGCGTCCTCTTCCTTCCAAGCATGCTTGGCGTCCGAGGGCCTCGCACTGTGGGCCAGCTGCAGGGGCCCCCGCTTTTATAGGGCCGGAACAATGGGCAGTGAGGCGGCTGGTGACAGGCAGGAGGTCACAATGGTGGCCACAGTGACTGTGGTCGATGGGTGTGGTCAGAGGTGGCAGGTGTGGGCGCGGGGGCTTGCGTCCTGAAAGATGCCTGAATGTGGGAGAAGGAGGAGTGTGGTGGGGTCTGAGGGCCCCTCTCCTGGGGCTCGTTCCCGCCTGTCATGGTTCTTGCCCAAGAGAAAGGCCGCTTCTTGGGCACAGGGACCACCCTCCACTTCGCCTCATGAGCCCTGGGCTCCAGCCCCTTCTCAACCCGTGCCTGGGATCGTCTTGGCAAGATGGTGGCAAGAACGTTCCAGAAGGGCTGGGGTTCCTCAGAGACCCCCCATTGACCTTACGCCCTGCAAGAGACACAGCACTCTGCGCTCAACAGTGGCTGAGAGGGAGCAAAGCATCCAGAGATCCCGACAGAGGGAACGGGAGGCCCAGCCACCTGCACATGGTCTCCCAGTGCTCCATAAAGGAATTGCTGATTGCCAAGTGTTGTGTGGACTCTTCTTCCCTGACGATCCCTTGGCCCTGTCCCCAGAGCGTGGCGACGTGCCACCGCTTGTGCTCCGAGCCCCGGGGGTGAGGGGAGCAGAGGGCCTGGTGTCCTTTGGGCTGTTGCGCCAGCCCGACACGAGGAGCCTGTGCGAGGCCACCAAGAGAGGTCCTGGAATCATAGAATCATAGTATTGTTTTGGTTGGTAGAGAACCTCAGGGTCATTGAGTGCTACCGTAGCCTAACTCTGGCACTACACCGTGTCCCTAAGAACCTCATCTGAATGCCTTTGAAACACCTCCAGGGACGGTGAGTCCACCTGGGCAGCCTTTCCCAGTGCCTGAGAACCCTTTCCGTGTAGAATTTTTTCCTAAAACCCAATCTAAAGCTCCCCTGGTGCAACTTGAGGCCATTTCCTCTTGTCCTATCACTTGCTACTTTGGAGAAGAGACCAACACCCTCCATGGTCCAACCTCCTTTCAGGGAGTTGTAGACAGCAATGAGGTCTCCCCTCAGCCTCCTTTTCTCCAGGCTAAACAGCCCCAGCTCCCTCAGCCGCTCCTCATCAGACTTGTGCTCCAGGCCCCTCACCGGCTCCGTTGTCCTTTTCCAAACTCTCTCCAGCACCTCAATGCCTTTCCTGTTGTGAGGGGCCCAAAATTGAACACAGCATTCAAGGTGGGGCCTCACCAGCACGGAGTACGGGGGGGACAATTGCTTCCCTAGTCCTGCTGGCCACACTCTTCCTTATGCAAGCCAGGATGCTGTTGGTGTCTTTGGCCACCTTTGCATGCTGCTGGCTCATGATCAGCCAGCTGTCAATCAACACCCCCAGATCCCTTTCTACCAGGCAGCTTTCCAGCCACTCTTCACTGAGTCTGTAGCGCTGCCTGGGGTTATGACCCAAGTGCAGGACCTTCTTGAAGAGAGACTGGCCTTCCTGGACTCCTTTATCCCTCAGAACTGCCTCCCAAGGGATTTTGCCTACCGGCCTTCTAAACAGGCCAAAGTCTGCCCTTTGGAAGTCCAAAGCAGCCCTTCTCCTGACTACCCTTCTGACTTCTCCAAGGGTAGAAAATTCAGTCATTCCATGATTACTGTACCCTAGGGCATTTCCATTGGCCGTGTCCCCAAAGCGTGGTGATGTGCCACCTCTTGTTCTCTGAGTCCCGAGGGAGAGGGGAGCAGAGGGTCTGGTGTCCTTTGGGCTGTTGTGCCAGCCTGACACGAGGAGCACTTTGGAAAAGGAGGCTCAGCTTATTGCATAGGTTAGCAAATACTGCTCTGGAATCTTTTCAGTATTTGGTTTTACTCATCCAAGTAAAATAAAGCTAGGGATTGAAATCTTCTTACTGTTAAAAATATTAAGTGCAATCATAAAGCTCCCACTATCTTGAACAATGTAAGTCAAAGTAAAATGATGAGGACTTTTTTTATATCACTTTAGCCTTCTATGTGCAGACATCTCAGTCTCATATTTACCAACAGACCAACACAGATGTGTTGGCTCAAGCTTAATTTGGATGTAACAGATTCATCTGAGGAGATAGCTAAGGTAACCAACTAATTGCACATGCCAAGAGGCTGAATTAAACTTTACTTCCTAGAGATTCTCAAGTGATTTCAGAATCTTGAAATTTTAGATCACTACATAAATGCATTCGTAAGTTGGCATTGTCAACAACAATGACACAAAAACTGAGGATTGCTTCACGTGATTTCTATCTAAAATGTTCCAAAGACTCTCTAAAGTCAGAAATGGAACACGTCTAAACATGGTTTCTCAAAATTCAAATAAATGAAGAGACATTCAGCTGAGACTATTGCACCCTACTGTACAAAACCTGTTCCATTCTTTTGAGAAGGCAATTTGAATCTGGCATGTATATTGTATGAAATATCCTCCAGCTCATCTGTAAGATGTCTGCAGGAGTCATGTCATGTCCAAAGCCCGGGAAGAACAATTACTGTGAGAAAATTATGCCTAACATGGTTCTAGCTGCCTTGAGGTCTTATATTCTGTTTACCCCTTTCTTTTTTCTTCAAGGAATTTGAGGAAATCTTTGGAGTAGAAAAGTATTGGTCCATTCAAGCAATAAACCTTCTTCCTGCATCAGCTTCATGATGACTTTTTTACACTGTGTTTTCTACAGTATGAAACTGGGTATGGGAGAGGAAGAATGAACTTCTGGCTTAGTGAAAGATGCCTTCTCTGCCCTCCAGAGCTGCACTGAAATGAGATTTGAGGGCAGCAGGCTCCATGTGCTACTGGCTGGGGCACCTGGGAGTGCCGAGCAAGACGCTCAGCTGTCTGCAAAGCAGGGATGGTCTGGACACCTGGCATTCTCTTCAGTGGTATCCTTGACAAAGCAGCCTTGCAAGCTGCAAATCCTCCCAGCCGTGCTTGTGCCTCCCTCCCATCTGTTCCCATGGCTGCCAAACCTTGGATGCAACACAGCGCAAAGCACTTTTCCTGCCTTTTGCTGCACCATTAATGCAGCGGGGTGCACTGAGAGGGTATGAGTCATCTCACAGGGCACTCAATTATGCAGGCAATGTACTTCTAAACCAAAGACAGGTGATGCTACCTCTGAGACCTGGAGAGTCTTTTTTTTCATTTGCAGTGGTTGTGGCAAAGGTGTCCGTGCATGCCATTTCACAGCCTTCCTGGGATGGCTCCTTCAAGCAGACCGCATGGGGAGCAGACACAGAGAAGTTAAGGTCACCTAAAGGAAATTGCTTGAGTGCTGCAGGCTTTCCAGCTTTGAACTGGCAAGTCATGGCAGCCCATGGCCATCCTGGTCTTCCTTCCCCTTGGTTCTCATCACGCTTTACCTCTTCTTCCTCAAATCGGTTACTTGCATCTCTCTGATGTGCCCATATTTTGTCCATACACATTGGCCTTATTAGCAACAAGGTCACCACAAATTGCCTGAGCTCTCTGCAGGCTTGAAGCACTGTAGAAACTTGATCTTTTGAGAGCACTCTTTCTTCTTATCTGGATGCAGTTCCCAACTAATTCAGTGACACGTCTGTAGGACTAAGGTAATTTGTGCCCAGGTTTTTGAACTACACTGTGTAGATATGCCCATAGTCATATCAGGATACAGTGTCAATGCAAGTGCTGGCCCAATGTGATTATAAATTAGGCACGATACATCCATGTGCTTCAGATAGGTATTCCAGCTTGTTAAACTTGCAGTCCAATCTTAGAATAAGTTTATAGCAGCAAATAGTGAAGTCCTAGCAAATAAATTGCTAATTGCATACCTAACTCTCCCACTTCACTTCTTTCCCCCTTTCTAAATAAAAAGAAGGGTAACAGTCAAATTTCTATCCTTCACCAAATGAAAGGACATATTGCAGCAAGTGGCATCTTCCTCAACAGTAACTACATCAATCATGAGTAGGCTAAAGCCTTCCATTTATCTATCAATATAACACAGCACGGTTACACAGACTGTGGTACTGGTGACTCATCGAATTTATAAACAGGTACAACACTCACCACCTTCTCCTTACTTCCTCTGTAAAGTTTCTACTACTGTTCTTCCTGTGTATATGTAGATTTAACTGTTTGGTGGCCCAGATAAGTGAAACAATCTGAGTTAAAAAGAGAAAAGGTGGCACAATTATAGGTTTATTGTCTCTTTTTCAAGCCAAGGACCACACAATCCCTTCTCCGTTTTTACAGCTATCCACATAGGTCCGTTACATCTGCCTGGCAAATTTCCTATGTGCTCAGGTTGTGTAATCTTCATATACTTCTCAGCTCTGCAGCATCTCCAGTTTCTCCCATGATCCTGCATAGCTGCAGTGCAAGTTTCAGCCTGTACTGTCTCCAAAGTCCATGCAATGCAAGGCAATGGTAGCCACTAAGTCAAATTCCTGAGTGCTCCATAGTCAATTGACATATTTTCAGAAGAATCACCCTAGAGAATTTTATCTTCCCTGCATTTTTTTTTTTTACACTTACTGAGTCCAACCTAGAAGTCAGGCTAGGTTAGAAGTTTCATGCCTACCAGTCAAACATGACCAAATTTATCAGTTCATTACCAGTGTATATAAAGTTATACTGTTACAAAATAGAACATGAAATTAAAATGCTGACATTATACTGATGTAATTACAGTGACTTAGCATGGCTGAAACAGACTGCAGTATAAGGAAGGGAGTAAATCTTCTCATCCAGCCTACTGACAGAAGTCACCTCTGCTGCTCCTGAACCAGGGCTGCCTAGATCCTTGCCTGTTAACAAACAGAAGACATATACCTTTGTAATTCTCTATGTGGGCATCCGCATCCTGTTGGAAGAATGCTTTCCCTTTCCCTTCCTATTCCCTTTTCCCTTTTTCCTTTTTCCTTTTCCCTTTTCCCTTTCCCTTTTTTCCTTTTCTTCATTCCTTTCTTTTTTCTTTCTCTTCCTCTCTTTTCTTTCTCTTTTTGTCACCCTCACACTGTGTTCATGCTTGTGACTGTGTGAATAGACTGTGTTCAGTCTATTATGTGTATGTACCACATCATTACATATAATGACAGCAGTATAATTATAATGCTACAACAGAAAATACTGACTGTGTTGACAAGGCAGTAATAGCAGCCTGAGAGCTGTGAGTTAACCCACTCACTCTCCTCCACCACCATGTCTGGACCTTTTATTGAGGGAAGTTGTGTCTTATCAGTCATGACAAGTCACGCTTTCCCAAAGGCAAACAGTTAGCATCTCTTATTACCTACATCAGAGATTTAACTTCATTTAGGAATTTATCAGCATAAACAAAAATAAATTCAGCAGTGTTAGAACAGTAATAGAACAACTTTGTTCATCTCAATTATGAGATAAGAGCTGTGATCTGGTTTTATTCCAGCTAAACACTGTGTGTTTTTTAAAACCACATCTGAGCTGTGTTGGCCTCTAGAAGTTTGTACAGGTGTTACGCCATACACTTTCATGTTGCTCTAACTCTACTCTAAGCTGGGACTACAATTATGTATACTGTCATTGAAGGTTTTAACAGTACATCAATAACAGCATTCCCAGCCTCTCTGACTCTCTTCGGGAGTTAACTGCTCTTGTTAACAGCTGCCAGAGTATTGCTGCAGTACTCTATTATCTTATCTAACAGAGGATTTTATTACTATATTTAGTATAATTGAAGAATGTCCTAGAAAAGGACTCATGATAAGTTTCATTATCAATATACCAGTTCACACATGAACAAAATTTTAAAAAGAAGAAAAGAGGAAAAAAGTTAATTGGAACCAGAATTTACTTCTGGCAGTGAAAATCCTTTAGCATTTTGTTGATATGTGGCCAGTATCTAGTCACAGGCTGATATGATGCATGACTAGATCTTTCTCTCCTAGTAATCTTGAAACTAATGGTCACAAACATCCACACTTCCATTAGATAAGCATTTATTTACATCAGTAATTCCACTGAAATGACATTAATTCCCCATGAAGGTAACACGTTTACAGTATATTACAAAATCTGACTTCTAGATAAAAAGGCTTTACTTTGCCCTGTATCTGTGAGAAGTATTCTCTTCTGAGGAGAAAAAAAAAAAAAAAAAAAAAAAAGCAGAGACTGGGCATGTGTGTTTTACTGGTGGGAATTAATGTTGCATTTTCATTACTCAATTTCAAAATCGGTTGCTTCACAGAATCATAGAGGAATCCAGGTTGGAAGGGACTTCAGGAGGTCTCTGGCCAGCCTCCTGCTCAAGGTCAAGTCTAAGATGTCAGGGCTTGTTTTCACAGCATAAAGTGTCAGGCAGGGACAAATCCAACCTGTGTGCTGGAAGCTGAATTAGCATGGTACCTTGCCCAGGTTCATTAGCCTGGCTGAAAAGGAGTACTATGTTAATGTGGCTCTGTGGCTTCTGACTGAGAACTAGCTTGGGCACCTCAGCCTGGTGCAGCCATGCTCTGTCTCAATTTCTAATGCCAGCACCTGTGAAGAGAAACTCCCAGGAGGTGCTGGTGGACACACTGTTTGGCACACATGACTCTGCAGTGTCTCCTCCCAGTAACAAACACCATACTTAACACCACGGGTAAAAATATATTACTGGACTTAATGAAAGATTGTGCATTTGGCTGGGAAAGGCTGATACTGGCTGATCTTCATAGGTTTGAACACTTTTTGTAGCTTCTATGTATGGACATCTGCAAGGCTCTTAGGCCTTCTTGGTGCTCTGGAATTGTTGCTTTCATCTTTCTTATTCGTTTTAGAATCATAGAATCATTTCAGTTGGAAAGACCCTCAGCATCAAGTCCAACCACTACCTAATTCTAGCACTAAACCATATCCCTAAGAACCTAAACACCTTCTAAACACCTCCAGGGATGGTGACTCCACCACTTCCCTGGGCAGCCTGTTCCAATGCCTGACATCCCCTTCTGTGAATAATTTTTTCCTAATATCCAATCTAAACCTCCCCTGGTGCAACTTGAGGCCATTTCCTTTTGCCTGAAACAAGGCTAGTTTTCCTGCATTTTGTAGCCTTTCTGAACAACACACACTGCTTGCTTCTGTAATAGCCAGGTTTTAGTTCATGAACCCCATATATCTTAGGAAAGTTGCATTAGCTGTGAAAGAGTTTATGCTGCAGGACCAGCTACATCGTCCTCCTGTTGTCAACTCATTTACGTGCCTCATGAATACAGTTTCTGACCCAGCAGGTGTTGTGCTATTCTCGTTTCATATATGGAGGCAGTTTTTTCTCCTGCTGATCTTACTGAGTGGGGAATGGATTAAAGCGCAATGAAATTGTTTGGACACTTGGTGATTTAAGAGCCTGTTGGCTTGAGGCTCATGCTGTGAAAATGTCACATATCCTAATCCTTGAATCTCCAGCATCCACAGCATCGCAACACAGAAAAGGAAGCACCACTGCTTGAAGACTGGCTCAGGTGAAGGATGAATTGCCATTAACATTCTCACTGCTGGTGAAACTGTGATGCTTCCCTGTCCCAGCAGCCTTACCCAGCTTAATGCTTCAGTCTTCTTAATGTCATTTCACAGGTACCAACTACCTTTTCTTTCAGATTGTCTAAACAATTAGCATACTCAGTCGAGCATACAGAAGTCTTGCATTTGTACTCAGCTGCATTTAGCATTAAAGGCTGTTACTTCCACCTCCGAATGTAGGAAGAACCTTTGTGCCCAAAAGCTTGTCTGATTTTTTGTATCTCTATTAGCGCTAGTGTTTTCATAGAATGGAGTCCATTTAACATCACTCAAAACAAACTTTTCTTTGGCTTTGTGGTATTGCATGTTGCTTTGTCTGTATGCTTTAAGGAAAGAAACTAAACTGCTCTTCAAGTACTGTTTTTACTACCAAAATTCTAGAAAACAGATTTTTATGAATATCTGTCATCATTTACTGAAACTACTGTTCCATCTTTACTGAAAATGGCTATCTGAAGCCAAAAAATTGTTTCCATTTCCAATGTACCATTGCTGGTCATGTTTTCACTCCCTCATTCAGGGCAGACATCACCACTAATGTATACAGTAATGTGTCTGTCAGCAAGTACACGTATAGTGTTCACCGAAACCTAACAATAAACTTGAGCTTGTTCTCACATCATGACACAAGGTCTTCTCTTTGAAATCTTGAAGTACATTAGACAAGTGCGACCAGGCCTAGGCCTTGGTGTGCCTAGGGGTCAGGCAGCTGTTTGCTGAGGGTGGGCTGGTCACATACCCATTTTGCCTTTAAAGGGCACTTGGATGATGACAAGGAAACTGAAAAGCAGATTTTATTGTGCTTTACTGGTATTCAGTTGGAGTCCCTGTTTATCTTCTTTAATATCACTGAAGATATTGTTTCAGATAACTCCCAAGTGTAGCTTTGATACAATTACTTGATATGGTCATGAGCCCTTTGATTGTCAGGGTATTCCTAGCTTTGCACTAGTTTTTAATGTACTTCGGAAGTTAATACTGCTTGGAAAAGAGCCTAGAATTTGTGTGAAAAGAGTAATATGTTTTGTGATTCTTATGCTTTTCATTGATTGTCAGTAAAACATGTTGCTTCAGTATCGAAACTTCTAAGGTCTGGCTTACACAAAGGTATACTTTATGTACCATCCACTTAACTGAAGGCTTCCTGGACTGCAGAAAAGAGCTCGGGTTGAGTGGCATCTCTGTAGAAGCTATTTGAATCAGCTGCCTTTAAAATCTTGATGTGATAATAACCCTAATAGTCAGAATGCTTATGCAGCTAAATAAATATGAATGTGAGCCCTACTTTCAGTCATAAATAACCGCCTGTCCCTGGAGATTTCTTCTGTGCATTGTCAGCTAGACAGTTAAATAATCCCTGTTTTTGTTTCATGATATAAAGCAAAGCAAGACAGGGGATGGTGAAGATCACAATGTAGACATTAGTGGTCCAAATTCACTCTTCCTGAAGGATAACGAACTTTAGCTGAAGAATCACCAAGAATTCAATTATTCCAACAGATACAGGAAATTTTCTCTTCCTTTATGGTGACCAGGTCCTAGCTGTGCATCACAGGAGTTGGCTGTGAAGTTGTTATCTCCCAGAACATACCCACAGTACAAGACTTTTGGCAATTAAAGCCCAATTCCCTGTTTCACCATACTCGTGCTCACAGAGCAGGGAGTGTTGTGAGTGGGTGGCAGGAAGGATGAGCTGTCAGGGAGTTCAGTATGAGTGAGCTGCCTTCATGTCCCTGAATTTTGCCTGTCCACACAACAGCTTTATGGAAGGTGCAGTATTATGCCCACCTTTGGCAATTAGCAGTGACTCTCAAGGGAACAGCAGCAAGCTGAGCATAATCAGAGCAAGTAGAGTGGTTTATATCTTCTATTTCTATAACCCACCCCATACAGTGGAAAATGGTACTATTGTGTATACGGGTCTTCTGGGGAATTATATGGTGCTGGTGCAGCTGGGGAATTATATGGTGCTGGTGCAGCCATTCTCTGCCCCCTCTAAGGAATAGGCAGGGAATATAGCCTGCCTGCAATTGTCCACATGAAATCCTATCCTCCGGGGAGGATGTTGGTGCGCACACAAATGATAAGTCTCCTTAGCAGGCAGCAGGCTTTTCACATAGCTATCAGTGACACAATCTACTCTGCGCACATTTCAAATAACAAATGCAAACTATTAGATTAAACAATGCTAAGCAAAGGCAAAGGTGGATGATTTTAAAGTCATATGAATTGCTCTATAAATGTCTGTTATCCTCAGCGAGGCTTTTATGTCAATACAAAATGCCATACAGTGTAGCAGTGTTTGTTTGTTTCATTCTGCAAAGGCCAATTCTCAAGGCAAGACAAATGACAGATGAGCAGATCCTTGTAGCCAAATATTTGCCAAAAGAAAAATCAATCTTTTTTCCTTTTCTTCTCCTTTTTTGCCTTATCTGCAATAGTTCGCTTCAAAGCTAAGCAGAAGCCTGAACTAATGTTCCTTATTTCCTGTGCCTCTGCTCAGTGAGTGCAATACCTGCTGCAATAGGGCAGACCCTTAACTGCTCTAGGAAGTCTTGTTGATTTATGTGGCCAATAACACAGTAAATAATAATGACTCCCCAAATACTACTTTTGTACCATTATCAAAAGGTGAGTCATGGATATCATCTGGATTTCAACCTCCCCTCAGTGGGTGAGTTTCTTCCTTAGATGGAGCCTTTCTTATCCTTTCAACGTCTCCATCTGCTCTCTCACGTAAAGCAGGATCCAACTGCAGATGCCTCCATGCCAAGCAGAAGGCTGGAGACTGCATTTAGCTGGCTCTATTGCAAAGGGGAAGATGATTCAGGAAGTAATTTTTTTCCTCCCTCGTTTTAGTGCTGCCCAATTAATTCCCTAACCTCTTTACAGAAAGCAAAACATGATTTGGTTAAGGCTGAGCTCTGCTGCAGGTGCAGTGGAAGTCTGGAAGGTGGCTGGCTCTGGAAATGACACAGGTGACCAACTGCTGGCACTTTCAGCAGTGTCACCAGGGCCAGTGGAGTCTCAGCCTGAGCAGTGGCCAAAACAAGGAGACTAAGGTTTTGTCAAAACCAAACTCGCTAGATTTGACAAGCTCAAAGGGAAATGTGTGAGCATTTGCACTTCTACTGTCCATACAGCACCTGAATGAAAAAAGAGCCAAGCCCTCAGGATTAAAGCAACTGTTACTAGAAAGTGTGGGAAACAAACAAACAAAAACAAAAACAAAAACCCTGTAGTTTTGTCTGTTTTATTTGATTATTGGAAATGTATGCTCAGCTTCCCTTCTTATGAAAGGTATCCAGTCCTATCTCACAAATTAACCTTGCATTTATTTTATTTATGGCATCTAATGAATCTGTCATTCTGGATTTCTTTTGGAAAGAAGGACAAGGGCAGAGATGTGCTTGCCAAATGCAGCTTAATTCAAGATATTAAAAGTACATCCAACCCATTTAAAATGAAATGGTTTAATATTAATTCCATCATTAGTAGTGTAATTCAAAAAAAAAAAAAAAAAAAAAAAGTGGGGGAGAAGACAGTTAAGAAGAGCGAAGCTCCAGGGTTTGGAGATTAATCTTATAAGCAGTAATAGACTTGCAGAGCTATTAAAATGTAATTAGAAAGATGCTGATAATGTACAATCACCTGTAGAACCTGTGTTTCTCTTTATGAGATGAACATAGGTAGCAAGTCCACCTGAGAGGAAATAATTTCTGTTGCCACCACTTTAGAAGTGTCTAGACACTTTAGGTGCTCCTTTGCATACCAATTTGCCCATGTTTGAGTATTAATTGACCCTCAGCAAGATGCCTCTTCCAGATATAGGTGCAAAGAGAAGTAACTCTGGTCCCTGTCTTTGGGAAGCCCTAAAGGTTACGAAGACTCAACTAGAATGAATATTCTACATGCAGGTCTTGGTGTTATATCCTGTTATCCCACCCAAATGTGCAATATTTTGAAAGAAAAAGAACGTAAGCTTCACACAATATGTACTGAAAAATGTTCACTAGTGTTTTCCACAATGTAGCTCATATGAAAGCAAACTTATCTCACATAGTAAAGGAGATGCAGTTCAATACCAGATACTTCTAATCTGAATGAGCTAAGACCTTGCTAGCACAAAAACAAACTGCATTTTTGTTACTTTGTTGCATTCAGATTATGTAATGCCTTTTTAAGAATGCAGATACCAGGGTAAGCGTTGTGAATTGGATTCTGGATTTGCCACTGGAATTATTTTTATATTTCTCATGTCATGATTTGCAGAGAAGCTTCCCTCCCTCCCAGACCACTCTCACACATTTCTATTCTTTGCCTTCATTCCTGTTGAAAAGGAAACATTTCTAAATTTGAGGCAGACTTCCTCTGCGTGTGTGTGGCGGTATGTGAAGGGCCTTTATAACAGCAAACAAAAGAGCTGCATAAACTATCACTGTGATAGGCAAGGATCACTTCCTCCCACTGCTAAAGCACATATAGCTCTATGGGAAGAAGGAGCAGCAAAGCACGGACGGTGGAAAAAGCAGCACCATGGAACAGATTAGGACCACAATATAAGCTGTGCCTGACTGAAAACACAGCAGTAGTGTTGATAGATTTGCCTACCTGCAGATGTTAAAATCCTGCCGAGTTTTCAGGTTTTTTTACAAGCAATTTAATTGTTTAACAGTGCTGTGTTGCATATTAAAATAATCTTTCTCAACATTATTGGTAATTGCCCTTATCTGTTTTGGTTCAGTAATTATTTATTACTGCAGTAAGGGAGGAGGCTTAATTTTGTACAACTTGCTATACCCCACTGAAAGGCCCTGTCCCTACCCCAGGAAGTCAGCAAAAGCAATCTTCTTTCCTTTGCACTAATGTCACTTCACCCTAGTTCTGACAGGATAACAAAAGTGGGGTATTGCTTTATGACTTGCAATTATTAACTTACCACAGCTTTGCAAGTTTCTGCTTGCAGCTGTGTTTACGCTCTTTTTAATCCATCTGAACCAAGAAGTAAAATTAGCTTAAAGAAACTATGCACTCAGTTAAACATGTAAAAGGCTAGGAATTACCATGGTACCCAGCTGATGTGCAGTAACATAAATACCAGTACATTTGCTTTAGCTTATATGACCACAGGCTTACACTTGTCTTAGCCCAATTTTTGTGCTGGTGCAAATATTATAGCCACGGAGGGATATAATAGTTACATGTGCATGGTTATACTGATACAAAACATAGTATCGATCCTTTCAGTTTTTGTCAATACTTCTGACTTTACCCTGTGGATAATATTAATAATTGAAAAAAAATCTATATGTCCAGTAACTACACTGTAGGAATGAATCTGCTTCATGTATAACTTTGTAGTGAAAGCAGGTGCAATATGTGCGAGCGTGTGAACAAGCTACTTAAATGGGCACAGAAGTAATGCTTTTTAAAGCAGAAGCTTGGCTGTTAGAGAAGCCCTGGCCCCTTGGTGGGAAGAACCTGCAGGTCTTTGCAAAGCAGAGGAACATGGCTCTGCTCATGGCCCAGAGTGGGAGGTTGGGGAGGGGATGAGCCGAGTGGGTGTTGAGGGCATATACAAGCTGGTGGCAAGGCTGGGCAACAGATCAGGGCTCCCAAGTCCCACTCTGATGTTCCACACAATTTCTCACTGTACAGCTTTGTGAAATCTGATTTGATTTTTTCTTTTTACTGTTTTTGTGGGCTTGAGGTCTCTAAAAATGGAGACTGAATGGCATCCAGTTCAATGTTAAACCTCACACATATCAAATGTCACACATACATGGATAACCTCACACATACTGGATATGACACATACATGGTTAAGCTCACACACATCTATAACACTGACATAGCAACTTGTGGAGCTTTTTCTACCTATTAGCAGTCTTCCTGACAGCTGTGGCTTGATCTTCTGTTTTCCATGTCTTGCTGTCGAGCAAGATGCTTTGTGTGGCAATTAGTTGTTATGAGGTCTAGTTGTTTCCAGACTGATGAATTCCACAGAACTCCCTTTCACTAAATGGGATCATGTAAGCCACATCTATGCATAATATGAGCTGTGATTGAGGAGTGATCACTAACCAGTCCTGAACAGTGAAGCTAACTTTATCCCCAGTCTTATTCCCTCACCAGGTTTGACAGTTGCCATCCCAGTAGTAAATCCTTCGCAACCAATAGTGTCCAGAAACACTTCTGAGAGGTTTTAGAAAGGGTCCCAAATACTTTTCTCTGACAGTAGCACTACCATCTCAGCTTCTGCAATAGAATATCTGAAAACTCTGTTCACCTTCTTGGAAGGCTTTAGCCTCTCTGTAAGTTATTTTATTAATAATGCATAATTTAATTTTTCTATTACTGAATTAAAGAAATAAAATTTTAAACACTGCATTAATGTGTGATGTATGAGATGAAAGCTACTCAGAGAAATTTCATTAAGACTCATGGTTCATTTTCTACTTTTCCTGTTGCCCCCATTTTGTGTCGTTGGTCATAAGTAATACTGACTGAACTTTCTTTGACCAGATTTTGTCATTCTCAGCAGCAGCAGGTGTCATTGTTAGCAGCAGCAGCAGCTGTACAGATGAGCAGAGGAAAGGAAGCTCTATTTGAACTTCTTCATCCTAAGCTCTGTGCTTGGGCTTAGCACAGAGCTGGCACCTAACCCTGATTCACAGTACATCTCGCTCTTGCTAGGACACCTCTTGCAGGGATGCTCAGCATCATCAAGCTGCTTGAGCACTTAAAGCTTTTCACTTTGTGCTGTTCAATGAATTGGGATTCAATTCCAGCTGCCACAGCTGCAACACAGCACAGGCACAGCACTTTGAAATGGTTTGAATACCATAGTTTGAGAGCTCCTGACACAGAGCAAGACAAAGTCAGAGGTGAAAGCTACTTCAGAGACTGTGTTGATTCCTGGGTTTATTCTGCAAGAACTGGGCCTGGTAGCTATTGAAAGCAATAGCAAATTGATAGCTGTACAGACCAAACCCTCTCCTTCATGGGTGAGTAACATCACACACTGGTACAGACAGTACAAGCTTTTACTTGTCTTGCCAATATGCTGCAGTTCTCACCCAAAGGGCATCATTTGTTGGGAGTGTAAATATTTTGTATGCATCCTAAATGCAGTCCTGAGTACTTTTGCTATTTGAGAGACCTAGAATAAGAGTTTGCTATTTCCCTTAGCATGATCCTTTGTTTGGTTGTAATGGCATGTGTCTGAGTTTCTTTCCTATAATTCCATGTGATATTATATAATCCATCAAACTCATTCTTTTATTCCCTTCCACTGAATATATTTAAAAAAACCAGTTTTTGTTCTCCTTATCAATGCTTGAGAAGGGGTCTTCAATCTTCTGTTTTAGTAAGAGCTGATACTTAATTACACTCCTCTTAATCTGACTAGTAGAGGTGAAGAGGACTCTTGAAGACATTTGGAGTATTTTTGTTGAAATCAACAGTCTGAGACTGCAAGCTGTGTTGTGATAAAAAGCTGTACAAGGTGCAATCGACCACTATGGCACTTCCAGCGCTGTCGGTGTTGACACACAAAAGGGTTCTTCTGTTCCACCTATCAGTCAGTTACCTGGAGATTATCTTAGTAACAGATACACATCTTGTCCATCTCCAGAAATGCTTCTAGAAAAGTTACTTCTCACAAACACCAACCTTTCCTTTCAAGAAGGAGATAGTCAGTGTTGGTGCCCTGTAGTTGACTGTTTTTATATTCATGTTTACAACAAATATGTTGAAGTTACTTCTGGTATAGCTTAGTGATGGCAGCAATCGGCTTCAGTTATTTGATTCCAAAACAAACCACCTTATAGCAATTTGTATAACTACTGAGGTTGGAAGGCAGCCTTGGAGACCATCTGGTTCATCCCCCCTGCTAAAACAGGGAAAGCTAGAGCAGGTTTCTCAGGATCAGGTCCTGTTGGGTTTTCAATATTAATAACTCCAAGGATGGAGTTACAGGAGCTACAGGAAACCTGTAGCAGTGCTCAGTCCCCTCACAGTATTTTTTTTTCCTTAGGTTTAAACAGGATTTCTTCTGTTTCAATTTATGTCCATTGTCTCTTGATTTCCCTTACATAAACCCATGCTGACTACTCCTAACCACCTTCTTGTTCTGTCCTCATCTTGAAATGACTTCTTCCAGGAAGATTTTCTCCATCACCTTCCCAGGGACTGAGGTGAGACTCACGGGCTTATTGTTCTCTGGATCTTTCTTCAGTTCCACAGTGTCATTAAAATGCCTTTCACAGTGCCTGTGGTGACAGCTAGTGTGGAGCTTGGTTATAAATTGAGGGGCCACGAACATTGCAGCACCTTTCCTTTCTCCATGAGGACCAGTTGGTGCGATATGCACCCTCGGTCACAAGTCTGAAGGGAAAAGGTCTCTATTCAGCTCTCGCCCTGTATCTCCAAAGCAGTTGAATGCTTTTCCTGGCAGACAGCTTTCAACCTGAGCTGAAGGAGAACCCCAGTCTACAGGACAGGGCTTGTGGTCAGAATGGTTTCACTGATTTGCTCATACAAAATGAAGTGCTGTGCTCTAGGTAGTTACACAAACAACAATACAATAAAAGGCAATGCCTGTGCTTTGAAGAATGGAAGATAGCAGATTCCTCACTACTAAAATTTTTTGTGTATGGGACAAGACTGTTTAAAATTACAATGGTTGCTAATACAGTGTTCTCTTTTACTTGTAAGCATAGTCAGATCTGAAGTGTAAAGCAGTGTTCATTGGGCCATGAGGGACTGAGAAGTAGCTCATGAATGCAGAGTTCTCCTACTGAATTCAGGCAATTTACCACCCTAGATTTTATTTAGAAGTTGAGAAAATTCACAAATTCCAAGCAAGACACAGCTGAACGTACAAAATTTTGCATGATTTCCAATGAAACCTTGCAATTCCAGGGAGCTTACCCTGATCTCTTTCCCAGGCTGTAATGTGGCCTCACGTTCATAAAATTCAGCCCAGTTTTGCTGAAAGTTTTATGAACTTCATTCAACCTGGAAACTAACTCAATTTTCAGACAAATAACAT
This sequence comes from Nesoenas mayeri, assembly GCF_963082525.1. Classification (NCBI taxonomy): domain Eukaryota; kingdom Metazoa; phylum Chordata; class Aves; order Columbiformes; family Columbidae; genus Nesoenas; species Nesoenas mayeri. Next base: position 73,961,882 of record NC_137541.1, read on the forward strand.
AATACCAAGGTAGACAGTGTGTGGGTGGGAAGATGAATATGTGGCAATAGCATGCGTTTTCACCTCTGTTTGAATTAATATTTTAGAAAACAAGATCATTAATAATAGCTGAAAAACTAACTTCAGAATTTTCCTGGTTTCAGCTGGGATAGAGTTAATTTTCTTTCTAGTAGCTGGTATAGTGGTGTATTTTGGATTTAGTATGAGGAGAATGTTGATAATACACTGACGCTTGGGTTGTGGCACATAGTCAAGGACTTATTCAGCTTTCCATGCTCTGCCAGGTGCACAAGAAGCCGGGAGGGAGCAAAGCCAGCACAGCTGACCCAAAGGGGTGTTCCTTACCACAGGACATCATGCTCAGTATATAAACTGGAGCTGGCTGAGGGGCAAATACTGTTGCTTGGGAGTCAATAGGCTATTGGATGGTGAGCAACTGCATTGTGTATTACTTGTTTTGTGTATTCTATTCTATTTTTTTTTCTCTCTTCCTTTGCTGTCCTATTGAAGTCTTCCTATCTCAACCCACAAGGGTTTTTTTTTTTCACTTTCGCCCCTTTTGATTCTCTCCCCCATCCCACTTGTGGGGTGGGGATTGAATGAGCAGCTGTGTGGTCCAAGTTGCCATCTGGGGTTAAACCATGACAAGAAAAAATTTTGTTGAACATAGCTTGGGTCAAATATCTGCATCCCAAAGCTGGTGGAAGTTTCTGTCTTTGATGCCACTGCCTGGAAATCGAAAGTGAATATTTGGATTGCATCCACAGAGGGACTCGTGTCCTGGCACTCCCCAGTGCTGACTCACTCTTCCTCAATAGCTGAAACTTCCACAAGAGAGATTACATGCTTTTGGTCAGTTTACTTCTGATAGATGATCAAATCTCATTGTCAAAGACAGTGAAAAAAAAGAAGATGTTTAATGAGCAAATAAAAACTATGGAAGTGAGGAAGTAAAGCCTGTGGGAGTCCTGTCAGCCTGGTACTGGTAGTGGGAAGCTCCAGGCAGGCAGAGTGTTTTCACCTTGTACCTTACCTCTCATAGGTGCTCTGTCAAATTGGTCCTTCCTGATGTTTAATACCCAGATAAACTGCCGTTCAGGGCTGTATATTTCCTCTTTTCTCTCTCTCTGAGTATTCATGATGATAAGGAAAGCCATGGTGCTGCTGTGCTTGCCAAACCTGAAGTACTTGCCAAAGTAAAAGGGCTTCTGGTTCCCTGGTGGGTTCAAATTGCAGAGTTCATGTCTGAAACAGCTGTTTAGTGTTGATTTGTGTTATTGCAGGACAGTGGCAGTGTACTGAGAGCTGTGAAACCCCTAGATAGCTGACATCTGCATGGCATGTCTGTAATGGTCACTATGACTGATACCTGGACAGGGTGCAGTCAGTGGAAAAGATTGTGGTTATGCATATTCAACCACCGATTCAATGTAAACTCGCTATGTAAATGCACACTCTTCATACGGTGTTTTCATTAGCTGCATTTTTTTGTGTTTGTTTTGGTTTTTGTTGGTAGATTATAAATCACTGGCATTTTAAAATCAGTTAATCTAAATTATGTAGAATCCTCTCATAATGAAATAATTTTCAAAAGTATATTAATTGCCATTAGTGCAGTTTTTCCACCATGAAATCCTTTTTCAGATTACTTAATAGACGAAAGAAGCAGTTGCAGTAATAAGTCATCCTTTATGTTGCAAGAGCTGATTGGAAAGGCCAAAGACAAGAGCTCTGTAATGTTTTAAATGACTGAATTTTGAATTTCAGGAAAGACTGTGGATATTTTTAATCATTACAAAATAAGCTGTTTGGTTTTTTGGGTGTATTATCAAACTCTTCCCACAGTTCATATGTAAAGTATATTAAAACCATTGCATCCTGATTGAAAGAAAACTGTAGCTTCTCTGAATTACTGAAGGAAGGAAAATTGTCCTTCAGAGATTTTTTTTTAAACTGCAAAAAAGGCAAACTTACTCCAAGTTTTCCTTCACTACAATATCATGCAAAATTTTGGCTTTCAGCATTCTTAAGGAACTGTATTGCAAGCGCAGAGGAAATTCTTTTTTTCTTGCTTATAAGAGATCTGCCACTGTTTTGGGCCCTTTTTTAACAAGTTGTTTTATCATAGTAGGGGGAAAGGTAGCAATTCATAAATAGTTCAGTTATATGTGTTTACACAAAAGCTTAAGAGAAATTAAACAAAAGTACTCAAACACTTCCAGCATTGTTTCCACCTCCATGTTCCAGGGAAAAAAATTATCTGAGTCAAGCTCTATGGGCACTTAGTAAGAATGATGCAAATGTGCTGGCTGCTATCAGACCCACTGGATGGGGATGTTGCATGTTCAGAGCTTCCAGAGCAGGTCTTGCCAGGGACCTGCCTTTTCCCACCACCTAAAGAAGTAAAGAGCTACTTTGAGCTCCTTTATTCCCTCTTGTTGGGGATAGCTGCCTTCCCGTTCACAGAAGAGCAGGACCCGAGCTCCCTGCAGAGCTGAGGAGACCATAAAGAGTAAGCTGGGCACAGACAGAGACACTGGTCGTTTTCCCTGAGAACTAAGAGAGGGGAAGATGGAGAGAGGAGTGTAATTATGGCCCAGCTCTGGAGCAAGCCACTACCAGAGGGGTGGTAGATGCCCCATCCCTGGAGACATTCAAGGCCAGGCTGGACAGGACTCTGAGCAACCTGATCTAGTTGAAGATGTCCCTGCTCATTGCAGCGGATTGGGCTAGATGAACTTTGAAAGTCCCTTCCAATCTTAACTATTTGGTGATTCTGTGATTCTACCATCTTGGAGATGACAACATTGACTTATCATTTTCTTCATTCATTTTTAGCATCTTGGGACACCTTGACTCAGACTAAGGAACAAATTAAGCATGGTTTCAAACAAAGACCGGAATTAATATGTAGTCTGCAAAACAACGGTGTTTTCGTGGATGAGTCTATAGTTCAGGTTAAAGACAGGCTTTTTGCAGCTGCAGAAAGGTTTTTTTCACAGCGGCTCTTTGGCTGGAGTCCCATGGCAGATGGGCACATGCAGCCTCACTGGTCTCTCATCTGGAGGGCTGTTTGCTCTGCCTTTTCCCGTTCTGGAGGAAGTGGCGGTGCACACCTGACACACACAGGAGTTAATTGCCAGAGCCAGTCCTGGGAAGTTGCTAAGCAACATTGCTGGGCCCTGGCATCAGCTCAGCCACCAGCCCCTTCTGCTGCCACATGATGCCTGTGGCACAGCACCCTCCGGGCACCCAGCAGCTGGGAAGTGCTCTCAAAACTTCGCTCACTTCACCCAATCCTCAAAAATAACTGTTTTGCAATCAGCTCCAGTTGCTTAAAAATTATTCCAAGTGTAAAGTTCGCCTGTACACTAAAACCAATTTATTCAGTTAGGATCCGTTCATTTTACATGTTTAAATCTGTTATTCCTACCTGAAATGGGCTGATCAGCTTTTATTATTTTAAAGTATTATTGTAATAAGTAAACATGAGTATTGACATCACCTGAGTCTGAAATGGGATAAACATCTATCCAGTCACTGCAGTAATTATACTTTACAGAACTGAGCCTGAGATTTTCCAATAAATTACCATGTATTTTTCAGCCTAGTACCCTAATCAAAAACAAGGCTATAGGGGAACTTGCAACCTTTGGATGGATCAACAAGTACTGAAATCATTACAAATGCAGAACTGCATACTCAGTCATCCCAGCCAGATTACAGATCAAGAATTCTGGGCTACATCATCTGCTCCTAATGGAGGCGTAACGTTAGTTTATGTGGACTGTGGATTTTTCCCTCTGTGAGGAAGATTAAAGTCTGTAACATCGTTAAGACAGTAGCAAAACTCCTAATCAGTAATACATCTGTTGTTATTTCTATTATCTGAACAGATCATTCTGGGACTGCCAGAGGTAATAAAAGCTGTATTTCTGTGGGTTAGTGTCCTGCAGTGATTTTGAGGTCTGACTGAAGACAGCAACACTGAGCAGGTTTGCTTTCTATGTGCATTCTTGCTGAGATGCTTGTACTGTCTTTCTCTTTTTTGCCTGTCTGTGCTTACAAAACTTGCAGGAACTTAATTATCGGTCAGGTTTGTCTGAACCCGGACTACTCAGAAGCTACTGGTGGAAAGATAAGGTAAACAAGCACACCAAAACTATGAGTAAAGACGTTTATTTTCCTTAGGGAGACAGCCTAAAATCTTAGTAACAACAAAGAACCCATTCTCACATAGATTCCTTGCTATCAAATGTATGGGAGTTTCAGCCTGAGGAAGATAGCTTGAATGAATAGGTTTGCTTCCAAATTCTAAACACTCATTAAAGTGGTTTGCTATTCATTTGTTTTTATAAGTATTTTGCATAGATATTGATAATCCTCATCTTCTAAGTGTACTTATGAGACCTTGTAAGCAAGTTTAGCAATATTGGTGTTTTAACATATTTGATTCTTCAACTTCTTTGAAGTTCTAGATTCTCAAAAACTTCTATGGGCAGTGCAGGTATCTGCAGTGAATTTATGTTTACTGGCAATATAAATGCTTTTTCTCATTGTCTTTTCTAGGTTTTTAGTAGTAGTTTATGGCAATATAACAGTTTGCAGGCCACCAGTAGAAAAGTCTATGCTAAACTCACCCTTTCTAAAAATTTGATTGTATTGTGTCTATATTCAGCCTCATCTTCCTCAGCTGAAGTCTGAACAACATTCTGTAATATTTAGGTGGAGTTTTTACAAGTCTTCTGATTTTCAAGCAAATATGTACTCCCTTGATCTAAATCAGGTTATGTGTGCTGCTGTGGGAAGTAGAACCACATCTCTGGAAATCAGAGTGAAAGTAAGACAGGTTAACAGCAGAATATTTCCAGGATCAGTCACATTTTAACGATGATTACAGCAGAGTAGAATACTGACTAGCATCGTGTCAGGTTTATGTTTTTTTTACTTATTCTTTTTTTTTTTTTTTTCATATTTACACCCCTAGACATCAAAGAAGAACATACTCTGCTCTATTAGTATTGCTGTTCTTCCTCTCTTTTTCTCTGAGTGTTTTTTAAAGTTCGGTAGAATGCTTCTCAGCTAGCCTTTATTTAAGTTCTTACCTTTACAGATAGACTCCAAGCATCCTGTTACTGTTCACATAGTAATTTCAGACATATTTTCCTCTGAGCAGACAGTAAACATATTGTTCTTTTTGTGTTTGGTTGCGGAGTCTGGAGTAGCTGTGGGGTTCATCTGAGATCCATGAAGGACCAGCAGTAGCACTGTGCCTTGGCTGGCAACTATAAATTGTTCTGCATCAGCCTCTTTAGTGCAGAAGTGGTTAGCTTGAGGGACTGGTAATGTCATAAGGAGCCTTTTCCAGGAACGTGCTGGAAGGGGGCTCATGAGAACATCTTGTTAAAATTCCACTTTTATAAGTGGAAATTTCTTTGCCTCAGAGATCAGTGCCTTTTCACAGATCATTTAGTCATGGCTATGAAAAATGACTTATCTCGGAGGCTAATAAAAATATTTTACCTTCTGACACACATTATATTGTATTTTAAAAGAATAAGAAAGGAAAAGGAGGTGATATGACACCCAATTGGATATTTCCCAAGAATATTAACATTCCTGATTCCACAGGTAAAGCCCCCTATCCCTTATATCTGATGTCACAAATCAGTCCTTGAAAAACACCATCAAAATGAATAATATTTCCATCCATAAAATCACTGCAGGTTGTTTGTGTTTTCTTCTTTGGTTGTGGCAATGAGATGACAAAATTTTCTATTATTAAAGCTAATAAACAGGGTAATGACTATCACCACAGTCCTGCTTTCACCAAATTAATCCCATTTGTACTGATTAACCACTGATGGCATGCTGAACATTAAAGTATAGGGAAGATACAGGGTGAAGTCTTGGTCCCAGTGGAATCACTGGAAGTGTTAAAAATTTCCATGAGTTCAGAAGGGTGAAACACTGAGATTTTGTTTCATCTATGCTCAGGGACTGTGCATCTTAGAGGCTAGCAGGCATGGCACTGAGATATGCATACTTGATGTTAGGTTCCCAAGTGCCCATTTGGGCCCTGAAATGAATGGCCCAATTTTCAAAAGCGTTGAGTACTTGCTGGCTGCTGCTGATGAGACTGTTCCAATGAACAGTCACTGTAGCTTATTCTAGATTCCAGTGAATTTTTATTCCAAGTAAACATTGTTCACTTTTTTACTTTTTGCACCTGTCAAAGACATCACAAAAAAAAACTTTGAGGAAAAAAAAAAGGGGGGTAAAAAAAAAAAACCACCACAAAAACAAACCAACAAGACAAACAAAAAAATCAAAACAAAACAAATGAAAAAACCCCAACAAAAATCATCAGAAAAAGAATATTAAGAATATTGTAGAACTCACATTTTCTCTTTGGTATTTCTTTCCCTTATGTTCAGGTATGAAATAAAATGAGGATTCGCAACTTGACTGCAGAATTACAAGCATAGGAGAATCAACAACCTCTTCCCTGCTGCATGGCCTAGATCCTCCACTGGGAATGCAACAAAAAAACCTGACTCTGGAGCATGACTTGAACATACTGATGAGAAAAGGTATTCAGCATTGTATCAAACTCTCTCATTTTTTTCTTTTGTGCACTGTAGGAAAGCTTTCTGATGATCAAAACTGATGAGTTTTAAGTGTTCTTCACAGACTAAGATGGTCAGTGTTGCTGGAATACTGAATATGAGTTTTCCATAAGTATGAATGCAAAGTCATTGTGGCAATGAGAGGATGTTGAACACACAAGTAAAAAACAAGTAAAGACAAAAAAAAAAAAAAAAGGACATTAAATTCTGCTAAAAGTAGGGTCAGTTTTATAAAACAATGATCACAGGTCAGGAAAGAAAATTTTCAAGTCAGCATCTTAGTTGATCTTTTGTAGTTTTGGTCAAATAGGTGTGCTCCATAGAATTTAACTCAGATTTATTTGACTCTCCTGTTCTTTGAAAAGTGGCTGTTGTCTACCTCTGTGTGTGTTTACTTAGTAAGACCTAACCTGCTATTTAAAAGGTTGCAAAAGTGGCTTAACTGAAGTCTTGTTTTAAGTCTATTTAAACTGAACCATTGCAGTCTTGTGTAAATGTACTTAAATCAATGTGTAGCTGCCATATAAAATTCCATCCTTTGAATTAAACTAAATCAACATAAGCCAGTTGTAAATCAATTTAACTGTATCCACATGCAGATTTCCTTCATGTTTAATGAAACTGATTTAAAGAAACAATCCTAGTGAAACCACTGCCACTTTCTTTTTTAGGCAAAGCCTATATTATGTTGATTTATTTGGAACTATAACTCTTTTGGCATACATATTGAATAGCCAGCATAGCTCTGCAGCTGCACTGTTGAACATCAACATGAATTCTTAGTCTTGTTATGGATTTGGCTAATAAATATTCTTGCATGAAGCCATGTTTATCCTTCACTGAGGTTTAACCCATGCATTCGTCTTCCAAAATGGATTGGGCTTTCTTTTTTTTTTTTTCTTTTAATTTAATCCAAACAGGATTTCACCCCATGTTTTTGTCCTGCCAGAAGTGGCATAGGCTCCTTTTATCAGCAGTTATGTTCTTAACATAATAGTCTAGCTTTTCCGTTTGATTTATGAACACACAAACAAGGAAAAAATTAAATTCAGTCAGAACAAATGGCCATATATTGTCTAGCCAGGGTGTTCTGATAGGGTTTCCATCATATCTAGGAAACTGATACTTCCATGAATCTATGGCTTGAGATGACAGTGGTCTCCAGATTGGTCCTGATTAAATAAAACCATTAGTTCTAGGATTGCAATTCTAGCCACTTGTACTTCTGGAAATCACATAAACATCAATTCATCCTCATGCATATGCTATCCATTAGTGAACTGTGTTTTTTTCCTATCCAGAATTCACGAGTGTTTTTTTATATATGTGATTTGTTTTGGTGAATAACTTTAAAAGGCAGCAAGAAGGGAAAAGTTCAGACTTTTATGTCCCCAACTCCTAATGTCTTATCTGAACATCACAAATTTACATCCATGAGAGAGGTATCTAAAAAAACCCAATGGGTACTTAGGATTTTGTCTATACCTTTCCCCCCGCCCCAGATATGCTAGTTGTTCGAATAAAAGCTATTACCAGTCCCTGCAGACTTTACTTGGCTGGTAGCTGTATACAATTATAGCTACAGTAACGCTGCTGCTAGTGTTGTGCTCATTGGTGTCACACATCCTGCACACCAGTCAGAAATTCAGTAGGAGCATGGGGATGCTAAGCCAAAGAAAAATGAGTAGTGGTGTTGCCTTTTTCACCCATTTGATCTGGAGTAACTTATACATCTAATAGCAGGTAATTTTGTACATACTCATTATTTCACAACTGTACTTCAGAGCAGTACTAGATTTCTTATTTCACAGGGCGAGATCCTACTGAGTCTTTTCTGTAGTATATCATGTATTATTTGCCTCTGGTGGTCTCTTCTTTGTTGTCCTGACCTGTAAGCACCTGTAAGCACTCTAAAGGGAAGTTCAATAACACAGATCTGGAAAGGAGAAAACAAATGTGGAGCACAAGGCAGTCCCTCAACTCATGCTAGAGATACACCATATGCAAATCTGTCTGCCAGCCAGTGCCCTCTCAGGGCTGTCATTCCCAGCATAGTGTGAGCATACCGTTCTCTGTATAACACTAACACAAGCATCCAACTGTTTGAGACTTTTAAGGGGGAAAACTTGAAAAATCATCTTGAATTTGCTGTGAGTACTTTCTTAAAACCTGCTTTGGTATAGTTAACTTCAGCAAAAATATCCAAATGAAAATCCTGAAAGAATATGACCAAGACAATAATCAAACATATAGAATTACTGACTTACTGACTCAGCATGTTTCATTACCATATATGGAAGATTTCAGTCTAGTTTCTTGTTTGCTGGTATCAATACTGAGGTTCAGACCACTATAGTCGCTGGAGACAAACCCTCCTTATTTTGAGCTATTCCTGCCTGTCTCTGATCTAGACACAACTTTCCCTGTCCTTGTCCTTGTTCCTTGTCCTTTGTATGCATATTAGGCCTACCAGCTCAGTCTCTCACATCAAAATAGCCCGCTATCCTGCCTTCATCTCCTCTTCCCCATGTTTCTAGTCTCAGATCTTCTTCCTTTCCCCTGACAGGATGTTGTCACCTCTCCTTATCCCAGACTTACTGCCCAGCTCCTGCTGCCACCTCTTCCTTCAGTCTTGTGCCCTCTGGAATCCCTAAAAATGGTTTAATTCTCTAACTACTGGTCCATGAGGCAGTGGCAAGCAGTCTAGGAAATAATTTCATTTTCAGATAAAGTATGTTTTCAGTTCAAATGATGATTTGCAAGGAATTCAGATGGTTGAGAGGCTTTACTGAGCAGAAGACTTAGGAACTCTTGCTGTAGAATACATTTCCATGGTTAATTTGACAATAAACTTTTGCTTGCCACATATGTGACTTTTAAATATGTGGAAAGATTTTTTTCAATCTCAGATTTATAATCTGTTGGGTTGGCAAAATCTTCTATGAATTCCTTAACTGTGCACTTTGGCCCAACTTCATCTTTCATGCAAACCATCAATTCTATTTCTGTTCCCCTAACCCATCTATTTTTACACGAAGACTTTTGCGTGTTACATTTTGCGCTGTGCTGGCCATCGTGCTCTCAATCTTCCCTTCATTAGGTCACGCAGTTTCCAGAGCGTTGCCTTCCCAAAACCTCCTGTCCCTCATGATCCTGTTTGCTAGTGAGCAGTTTCTCTTCACAGTTCCTACTTACTCCAGTGCTGTTGTCTTTAGTCTCTACCTGGCGCTCATCCCACTGCTTCCAACCACATCCATCTTCTCCTTACCTTTTTCTTTTGCTTTTTAAACTGTTCCTTCTCCTGTTATCATTAAATATAGCTCCCTCCTTGTATAGGTTCTTCTGCAGAATCAGAGCTGTGCTTGCCTCACTGTTTCAGCACCAGCCTTTGCCATAGTGCTTGTTTATGATGCTACTGACTGCTCACCATCACATTCAGCAGAAGCAAAGTCTCTCCCAGCGACAGCAGTGTAAAAGCATACACTAATTTTTTTAAACCACAAGCAAGGATTATCACATTCTCTTTGGAGAACTTATATTCCAGCCTGTATGGGGAAGCCTTTGAAATTATTTTTTCTACAAAGAAAAACAAATGAGATGTACCTTTTTCTTTTTTTTTTTTTTCCGCGTGTTCCCAAATGCTGCGTGCTTCCCAGGATCTCAGATAGAACTATGCAATTAGGCAATTTTAAAGCTTCTCAAAGCTGCAGACAATACAAGACCAGACAATACAGCATAGACATAACACATTAGAGTGAGTATTACAGTTATAAAATAAGCAAAGATGTGCATAATAGGGAAAGGAGTGAATCAAGGGCAGGGGGGGAAACAGAGGGCTGAAATTCCTTCAGCAGCCTCAGTGGTTCTTAAACAATGGTATCTAGCTGCATGCTCCAAGTGGTTTTGAATTTGTCTCATTGCTCTCTAGGGTGGAAAGCTGCTCTTTCTGTGCTGTTCCTTCAGAACAGCCAAACACCCTTTCTTCTATTCTGGGCTCAGACTTGTTTCTCTGTTTTCTGTAAATTCATACACTTTAATGCAGGCATGATCTCTGCAGCCATTAAAGCCCAAAGTCATTGTGGCCCGATGTGAGACATTTCAGCAAATAAACATAGTGAATGTGATTTCCCACAGAAATTCAACTATTAAAGACTACTTTACTTCTCGAGTATCTCCCTGTTCCTTCTGCTGCCTGACTGCTGGACACTCCCGACAATGTTTACCAGTGCCCTATTTCCTTTTGTATGGCACTCTCAGGCATTAGAGAAAAAGGCCTTTGCCAGCTCAAACTCCATAGTGTGTCTGATAAAGTTGATGTTTATAGTTTTATATTAAGCTGTCTGCCAGCCATACAGAAGTCTCTTATTACAACATAGGCTCTGCCACTGGGACCCTTTCAAGGAGTGACCTGTTTTTATACAGAGCTTCAGGCTGGTGCAGTTGTTCATTAGCAAAGTGTTGTAGGGCGTTGTGGGACCTGTGACAGTCCAGGAGTATCTGATCTAGTTTCTTAATTTTAATTGTCACTACAGTGGTAAAGACAACAATTCAGAACACTCTTTAGCATTGGGAAAGGGAGAATACATTTGCCACTTTGCCTATAATAATTCGGTTTTCTTCAAATGATAGAAAAGATGCTAACCAGAATCGCACAAGAGACCTCTACAAATCCTATTTATTTCTATTTAATAAGTTGGGAGTGTATATGCAGAGAGGCAGCAGAAAATATAGAGATATTTATGTAGAATATTCATTTTTGTACTTAAAAATCTTTCTGCAGCAGCTCAGGGACAGATGACACTCCATGTTCACCTCACTGGGGGAACTCAGGGTTTAAATAAGGCTTCTCTAGCTAGTTAAAATTTCTTGGCAGTTTATTACCTTGGTCCTTAATTGCATTCATTTCCCTATGGAGATTCCTTTGAGAGAGATTCTTCATTACATGGCTGCTGGGAGATTTCCAACAATTCACATTTTTACCAATTAATTTCAGACTCAAATATTGACTCATTTTTGGAATGAAGTGATAACGGGACTGAATTTCTGTTTTGGAGAGACGGATATATGTACCATGGGGTATTAATCAGTATATACTATTAATTTATGCCCCACTGGATGACTCTGTAATGTCCGCTGTCTAGAGGGACATTCCAAGTTTTTGCTTCAGAAGCAAATCGAAAGCAATAATGTGATGATGGCTTAATGCCTCTGAAGATAATGAAAGTGTCAGAGACTCTTTAGCTCATGATATGAGAAGCTGATGAGAATACAAGATCCAAGTACTGGAATTAAACACAGACTGAAACCCCAAAGTTTGTAGTGCTAGAAGATAAACCTACTTTTGTCCCTGTAAGCCTAAAATATCATATTATGATCACTGGATTGCATGCAATGGTGTAAATATATTGTCAGTGACTGTCAAATTTTTAACAAATCCAACTAGATTTGGATGCAACATGGAACCCAAAAACATTTTCAAGTTCATTGCTAGGACTTATTCTGTCTGTATCAGTTTCTAATCAGTCATCTGCCAGCACTGTTGAAAAGAGATAGCAATTTGAAGTTAAAATATAGCATAGCACCCCTGCTTTAGTCAGGGAGCAGAACAACATTAGGGCTTTCCTCAGTGTGACTCTCCAAAAATACCTCTTAAACCGTCCCAGTACCTTTTAAGAAAAGAAGATTAAGGAATAGTGTGTGGATCCCTGTGAAAATGTCCTCCAGGCTTTCCATGTTTTTGAATTCTCAACATACTGCCCTCTCACACAGTGATGAAAGCTTCTGTGCTGCACTACCATAGCTCCTGGCAATTTTTGGATAAGTGGCCGCACCACACTGGTGTGCTCATACCCAGCAGGTCCTTGCCTTCTACAAACTGAAAGGATTCTTTCATTTAATCAGAAATCTTTGGACAATGTTAATAATTCACCATTTTTTACTATAGAGGGCTACTGTTCTGCCCAAAAGGGCTGTTTAATCTGGCCTTTCAACCTTGATCAGCTGAGAAATGCCTGCTTTTTCAGCTAATTCCCAGAAACAATGCCTGTCCTTAAAGGAAGAATTCAGCCTCACATGAATGTACTTTTTCAAAATCATGTTGCTGCTAGCCAGAGCTTAATATGTATCTGGACAATGAGCCTGCAATGTCAGTTAGATCAGTTAGGCTTTTGTATTTTCTTCTTAAGTTCTTCTAAAATGTCTCCATAATGCTAATTTAACTTTTTAGTAGGACATATCTGGTAATCTGTGTTGCAGGTTCAAGGCAGGTCGCTTATTTAGTCTTTACTAGCAAGTTTATTTTCCTCCATAAATTTTTTGAAATATGTGTCTAACAGAAGTGTATCCCCAGAGTATCTATTCCTTGGATGTGTTTCCATTCAGAGCGTTACAGATGCTAAATCAGAGAAAACAGTTGTAGCAATACGGGAGGCAGCTGAAAAATTACAAGTCTCTTGCAAAGCAGAAAGAAATCTGCATGAGTACAGAACAGAGATAATGGCAAAAATATGAATAATCTTCATCTATTGCATATACGAACTTCCAGGTATTACTTACCTGTACATCTTTGAAATGTAATTCCAGCACCATTGTAGTTTTGGCTGGCTTACAAATTCGGGAGCTAGATGTGCCCATAAAGGGAATCAAATTACCAAAGCAACCTCAACAGCCGTGTATTTTATACACATGTATAAAGGGAAAAAGCTAGAAAGGCATATACATAATATACATAGAGAATAGCAATTAGATCCATTAGGCCCATTTTCAGCTTGATGTCTCGGCCCTAAAGGCACCATCAAGTTCTCAACCTCTTCTTCCACGCTGAGGTTTTGGCTGATGAGAGACAGGCTGTTGGGTCAGGCTGCTGAAAAAAGCAGCTAGCTCAGGAGAAGGAGCTGTGAGCAGCCTTGCTGGGGACTTCCTCATCTAGCTTGGGAGCCAAATTTAGCTCAAACCTCAGCCTTGGTCCTTGTTTGAGCTCTACTGCAGGAATGCCCTGCCTGACCATACACCTCACTGATCCTAACTTTGTCTTCGTGTCTTGACTTGACGTCTTGTTGCCACGGAGCTCTGTTGTCATTGTGAACATATCTGGAAAGTATGGGACTCTTGGCTGACCTTGGTTAACAGCAGCAGATCCTCTCAGCTCCCCTTGCACTGGTATCATGATTCTGACCCCTTGTTGGTGAGGACACTGCCCCAGCCTTCCGTGGGGTTGCCCTCAGCTCCCTGCAGCCTAACCTTGCTGCTCCTTCACATTTTGTAATATCTCTTTATTCTTCTGCTAAATATCACATTGCAACAAAAAAAGCAGCATTTGGCATCTCAAACAAGTGAACTAATGTGTATTTGAGATAGAGGCAAAGGCAGTACATGGTGAGAAGATGTGGTGTCCTGGTCAGATGCTTTTCCAACACTTAGTACTTTCTCTGATCATTTGGTATTCCTTTCATGGAAAGATAGAAAGCACTTTGTAGGGACATGCAAAATGGAGACTTAGAAAAATCTGTGGTTTTTGACTGATGTCAAAATATTTCTGCCTATTATTGCTTCCTTATAATATATTTACCAAACACAGCAGACAAGTACTTGTAACAGAGACGTGGGTTTGAACTGAGGTATTTGATGTTGTGGGAGCTGTATCTCATCACAATGAGACTTTACATGCAAAGATTATTTCCTTTGCCCTATACAAGGCAGATAGAAATGACTGAAGAAAAATAAGCCTATTTCCACAAATTGTAAACTTTTGTATTAAGGCTTCTGCTAGTACATTTAATGTGCCACGTTGTTATACTCAAGATCTGAGCATTTTTTGAGGAGCTCTTACTGGAAAATAGGTACAGGGAGTCTCAGATCTTGGGTGAGAGGGGCTGGGAAACCAGGGGAAGGGACTGTGTGTGTGGAAGAGAGGGCACTGGTAGGAGCAAAGGGGGAGCATTTGAGGAGGAAAAAAAAGGGTCAAAGATAATGAAAGGCAGAGAGAAAGAAGGTCTAGATGGATAGAAATCACAGTACTCAGCTCAGCGACCTATATTACCTTTATTTTCATTCAGCCTCCCCATAAGTACATCAGTCAGGTTTTTCACACATCCCATGGTGCCATTTGCAAAAGCAGCTTTCTTTTATGCTTCAAACTCATGGACTCACAAAGCCTCTGTGGACTCCAAGGAACCACACAGGATGGCAGGGAGGGGGTTTCTGAAGGTACTCCTTTTCAAAAGCGAAGTTCGTGCTTTCCTGCAGGGAAACGATCTCTTTGGTGTACCTCAGTGCTGAGATAACATTGTACTATCTGCAAACAAATTATCTGTATTGATCTGTCCAGTTAGATGTGCCTGCCAATATGTCATTAACTCCATGCTACAGCTAGACCAAGGGTGTCATACTCATTTTCACCGTGGGCCACATCCACCTCACGGTTGCCTTCAAAGGGCCGAGTGTAATTTTAGGACTGTGTAAGTATAATTACTCCTATATTTATACAGTCCTAAAATTACATTACACCCCTGAGCTAGAGGCACCAAAGACATCTCATGTAATGGATACCACAACTTGAATGCATCCTTCTTAACAATATTTCATTCCCTTAAGAACCCTGTGGAATTTGATACTCCCTTTACTTTCTTGCCGGACTATTTCACATTCAACCATGTAGGAAACTTGCTATACCTATTCCAGGAGATAATAAAGCATGTGTTTGGAGCGGGAAAGGTTACTAGATGTGTTAGTCACACACACTGGTTAAGTTTTATATACAAATAGGAGAGACAAGTGTAGCAAGTAGAAGGAACTTGGTGTGACACAAACAAAACAAATTAATAGAAATATTAAACCTTCTTCTAGTTTCTGCAAAGGATGCACTTTGTAACTAACTTTGAATTAAAGCTGGGCTGAAAAGTTTGTAAAGAAGCTTGATCTCCTCTGCTTAGCATATTTCCTTGAAAAGTCTGATCTCTCCTCTTGCTTGTCTTTTGCCTAAATCTTTAAAAATAATTGTCTTAATACTGTCTTAATACACTGTGTTCCCTGACATAGTTTCTTTTTTTATCACAGGCTTACTGCATTCTCATTTTCTAAGGGGAATTTGAAAAATGTTGCAATCAGTTCCTGAGGTTTAGCATTCAGTGTTGGTTTAGAAGACAGTAACCTATCAAAATTAATTTTATTTTTATCCAACAGGATAAAAACTGCAGGGGAGAAAGAGGACAGATGGACACATAGTTTCAGAGGCTTCTCTTCTCTGTCCTCTCACAATTGCAGAATGACCTCTTTCGAAGCTCTCCCATGTGTTGGATTTAACCTATCTCTGAATGTTTCTTTACAGCTGGCTACAAAGCCATTGCACTTGATCTGTGGTCAGTATTGTCTATTTGATGTCATTCTTCCATAGTATTCGTGTTTACGAGGCTTTTTGTGCTTTAGCTCCTTCTTCTAGCTGGTCAGTTGTGCCCTTTTGAGCCTGGAAAGAGAGAAAAAAAGAGACACTGTTCCCCAACTCTTTCTGTCACTTGTGAGCTTGCACCAAATAGTTACCTACTCACCCTTCAGATGCTTCAAAGGAGGGAAGGACCATCAAGGATCCCCGTTGCTAAGTACAAAAGGATATGATACAGAGAACACCACAAAATCAGAAGAAACTAAAGGAAGTCTTTAAACAATGTGCAGTTCAGCAGTGGAATTCCTTGCCCTAGGAAACTATGGATGACGACAATTTACACAGCTTAAAACGGACATTTGACAGGTTAATGTAAGAGGAATACAGTTGAGGGCTGCTAAATACCAAGGGTGCCCTTGAGCCACAGACTGTTAGAAATTGGAAGAATATTGCAGGAAAATGCCACACCATGTTTTTTCTGGTACTTGTGCTCCCCCATAGGCAGGTATTTCTGGGTCTTGCTGGAGACTGTGTACTGGTAGAGATGCACCTTTGATCTGAGTTGGGACAGGTGGTCTTATGTTCCTGAGCAAGTAACCATCTTAACCAGAATGGGAGGGTGTGGTGGTTATTTTTGGCTTGGGTTCTTTTCTGGGATAGAAGGTCAGAGGCCAAAATGGGACATAAAGAATGAGGGACAGAAGTTCTTCTGAGAGGTGTTGGGTTTTTTTTCTTGTCAAAACTTCAAATACCAAATGTGCTTGGGCTCTTGAAACTCAGAATGTTTCCCCTTTTCATCTTGCCTTTTTTCCCCTCTCTAATCTAAACTCACCTAACTACCTAGAGAGTCCCGGGATTCTTTTAAACTAACTTTAATTACCTAGCTAAAGAACCTATATTGGGATCAAGGTCACTGTCGGGTACCTTTGCAGTCAATGAAGAATGCTAGGCACCTTCAGTGGGTGATTCATATCATAGGTGGGCTGCAGCTCCCTCAGGAAGCATAAATTAACTATGTAGGAAGCCTAACATGACCTTGTTTCTAATTTAAGCACATCAACTAAGTGTCTAACTTGTCAAGACCTTGAGTTAGGTAGGGACAGAATTTACTATCCTTGTACCTTATACCCTTTCAGAGATTTATTATGTCCATGTGTCATGCAAAGTCATCAGCTCTTTCAAACTCCTAATCCACAAAAAGCATGTCACAGCTGTTGTAACATGAATACACATTTAAAAAAAAAAATACAATAAACTAAAATGAAGGACAGATGGTTGGGATCCTCCATTTCCAGATAATTTGCATATATAAAGAACATTATGAGGAAAAACAGAACAAGTTTAATAGGCAGAAGAGAGCATACATAGTACCGAGTAAAATCAGCATTTTTGCACTATACAGCCAACAGCACAGGTCCTGCTGTAATATGTGGCTAGTGATTCTTCATTTGCTAAGTACAGGAAGAAGAACCCATAAGGATTTTATTTGCCATACTATTGTTATATCTGTTTCTATTCAAATTCTTTTCCGATTTAGTAATCAGGCTAATTTTGTACACAATAAAATGTTGTCATGATAACTTAATTTTGCATTTTTCTAGGAAAGAAAAATCAGATGCATAAATGAGGTTTCTTGTAAGCAATCTAATGGAATGTGATTCTTAAAATCAAGCACTTAACCGTTCTTACTTGTAATACACACAGAAACATGCAGTTACCATACCTTTCCTTTTGGAAACATGCAAGAATTTACAATATTGCTTCTACCACAAGCAGCAGAGCTCTAGAAACCATTATTATGAATTTTCCTTTTCTCCTCAAGAACTTCATTAGATGAGGAAGAGCAGTTTTGAGTTCTCAGTTTTGGCAATACCCACACAAAGAATATGAGAGTTAAATACTGTTTCTCAAGATTTTACCAATTCACTTTTCATTTTATGAAGGGATGATTCATATATACTTTGTGCAGTGTTTTCATAGGTAGTTTATCTGAAAGGGATTTTTCTCAGTGATGCTTTCTTGTTTCTTCTGTCTAGAATGTTCAAGTATTCTCATTTTGCAAGTGAGAAGAGTCCTGTTTGAGTATCCTTGGATTTATACACTGAGGCTCATGTCTGCTTCTTCATTGATATTGGCCATTTCTCTTGAGATTGTCACAAAGCACCAACTGGTACAGGTTGTCATATAAATACTAGTGGTCACATTGTAACAATTATCTGGGAAGACCACGTTAGGGTCCACTCCAGTCCCTCCAAAATAGACTTTTCAAATATGTAGTAGTGACTTAGCATTCCAGAAGTAACCTGTCATGAAACGAGGCACAGCCTCAGTTTAACAGTGGACCCCAATACAAGTTCAAAAGATCTCAACTTTGACTGTTCATTGCATAAGTTGATATATATCAGTGCAGTAGTATAAAGAGATACCTGAACTAGAAATCTTTCTCTGTGCTACAAGCCACGTAGTTTCCTTAGCCCAGTATTTCACTTGGACACTTTATTGGTTCATTTGGAGACATCTGAGGCATGTCTACACAGCGTTGTGTGTTAAAACTCCAATGTGTCAACAGAAATATCCTCCCCCAGAAAGCCACAAAAAAATAGGACCAACTCTGGTCGCCCTAGAGCTGTTTGTGGACCTCCCTTCTCAGCAGTCAGTTCTCAGTCATGTCCCAAGCACAAAGCTGGGACAGAAAGGATGAACAATGTTTTCATCCACTAAATCACAAAGGGAGCTCAGGGAGCAAGAAATGGCCAGCCATCTGTGAGTATGGCCAGGATGATGATATTGTGGTCAATCATCAGGAGTGACTGGAACCATGGTGTTCTGTCTCATGCTGAAGACAGCAGTTATGTCATTTTCCACCTTTTCCACTGTTTATCAGCAACCTGGTGTTCTCCAAAGGTCTTCTGTTCTAGTGCTGACTCACATTTACCCACAATTAGTTGAAAGAACTGACAGCAACTTAGCCATGGCCTGGGAGTATCACAGAATCGCAGACTGGTTGGAGTTGGAAGGGACCTCTGGAGATCATTTAGTCCAACCCACCTGCTAAGGCAGGTTCACCTGGAGCAAATGGGAATGCGGCGCATAGGATTGCACAGGAATGTGTCCAGGAGGTTTTTTAATATCTCCAGAGAAGGAGACTCTACGACCTCTCTGGGCAGCCTGTTCCAGTGCTCTGGCACCCTCAAAGTAAAGAAGTTTCTCCTCTTACTCAGATGAAACCTCCTGTGCTTCAGTTTCTGTCCATTGCCCCTTACCCTGTCACTGAAGAGCCTGGCCCCATCTTCTTGACACCCACCCTTAAGATATTTATAAGCCTTTATAAGATCCACTCTCAGCCTTCTCTTCTCCAGGCTGAACAGATTCAGCTCCAGGCTGAATAGATTCAGCTCTTTCAGTCTCTCCTTGTAAGAAACATGCTCCAGATCCCTAATCATCTTTGTAGCCTGCTGCTGGACTCTCTCCAGTTGTCTTTTTCAAACTGTAATGCCAGCTCCTCTTAGCCTGCCTTAGAATTGTGCATGAACACCAAGAGAAACACATGTTCTTGTACAGCTCCCAGAAGGAAGACTCACCAGCAAAGACTAATCATAAATCACAAAAACAGAGCTGCAAAAGACCTCAGCATGTCATTTGGTTTGTTACTTTGCTCAAGGAAGAATCAACTGTATCTGCCTCATTCAAAACAAATGGTGGTACAGCCTGTTGGCAAACACTTCTAGTGATGGCATCAAGCATACAGACTGCATTCCTACATTGCAGAAACTTCCTTTGAAATCTCTTCCCATTTCTAATACAGGTTGAATCCCAGTGATGACTGCAGTGTGGTGAATTGAGCACCAATGACTTCATGGCTCTTTAAACATTTTCCTTAGAACACTTTTTTTCTATAATGGCAGACAAATGTGCGTTCAGGTCAGCGAGATGAAAACGGCGATGTTATTGTTAAGCAACTTATATGTTTCAGTCAGAGGTTTAATGGATGCTGAACAGGACGTTGAAAACTCTTCCAGACCACAGCTATTCTGAAGCTCTCATCTCACCCACTTTCTTTTTGTTAGAAGTACTCTGTTGCAATCACATAGAGAAACTTGCCATGGGAAGGTAACCAGTCTTTGCTAGAGTCATGGAAAATGAAAGGGTTTTCCTGTCCATTTGTGTAAGGTGTTACTGCCATTTTAATACTCAATGAGTAAGAAACTTCCCACAAAGCATTTAAAAAAACTGGAAACAAAGTTGATCTATGGTGTCAAATATTAATTAAACGCAGCACTCTTCTGCTTCTTCCTGAAAAAAGGCCGTTGCTGTACTGAAATGTATCTCTTGCTGCAGATATTGTTTTGCTACTGAGGTACAGTTGTTGCATAAGTAAGTTGTTGCATAAAGTGTGAGGTGCTACCTGACAGAATAGTATCTGCTTTCTTGACACAGCTTTTCAACACACTCCCTGTGTGTGACTCTACGTGGTATGGCTCAGCTCATTATCATTAACCAGTGATAATAAATAAAGAGAATAAAAGTTAGTTTGCTTAAGAAAAAGCTAAACATGTTCTAATTTAGATTTATTTATACCCAGTCTGTGCTGCCAGCAACAATTTCCAATTTTTCTGGCAGGGGGGAGGGGCATGGTCCTTGAATTCAGAATCCAAAGACCATTATCTTACCAGATTATTTTTCTTGTTCCCTAAAAATAAAGGTAAGAATTTAGCTAAATCTCCTTTCTTCCATTTTTTCCCTCATGATTTACTCTTGTATTTCCTTTTTTCATAAATAGCTGGATTACTTTTAGCAAATAAATATTCTAGAATACAACTATATCCATTTCATTTGCATGCCGGCTAGAAGAAATATAGCTTTCCTTCCTCTCATATTTGCATGTAAATTTTCTTTTTAAAAAAAAATTTTTTCTCCCTTTCTGTCTTTCTTCCTGGAAATTTCATGTCAAATCAATACTTGAAATCTCCCAAAGAATATAACATTCCAAATAGGGAAAAGAAAAAAAAGTTATTATGATAAATGTCTTCCAAAGAGATTTATTTTTATGAGAATATAAACACAGAACCTTTCATCAGCATATTAAAACTCAGATCCTCATATGCCTCTGAGCCTGTCATTATCTATAAAAATAATCAAGCCTTACATCTGTCATGGCTATACACTCCTGCTTTCATTTGCAATCATAAGCACTTCAGGTACTGAAGGTACCAGCAGTGCTTAGACCATGAGCTCTGAGAAAAATGCTATTCTACTTGGTTTGTGATTGCACAGTGCCCACCACAGCCTGATCTGGATCTGTGGCTTAGACTCAAAAACAACATATCAATACATACAGCAAATTACAACAAGAAAACCACTCTGTTCACTTGAGGCTGAAGACTCTTGCCCTATTCTGCACCAGCACCTGAGCAGTTAGCACCATGCTCGTGGAGACAGAGGTGATCCTTGGCCTCGCAGCTTCACCACGTTTGGAGCTCAGCAAATGATGAAAAAGTAAGGGTTGTTTGTCTTTTCTTTCCAGGAAGGAAGGCATCACAGAAGGCCTCAGGAGATGTTGATTCAGTTTGTGATCTCTTCTACAGATTTCTCATGAAACTTGAGAGAAATTATTCACTCTGCCTTTGCCTAAAAAGCAGATTTTGGCATTTTCTTTTTCTTCTACACAGGTCCTTTTTAAGCACTCATGTTATGAGTTATTCTAAATGGGGAGATTAATGTTGTTTGCCCTGTGTCTAACCCAAGGGGAATCCAGTATCAGTGGGGTTGTTAGGCTGCACTGTAGTAGAAATTATAGAAACATTAGTGATTATTCTTCAGTCGATTACATAATTCAAGGTTAGATGGCACTCTGTGCTTTAAAAATAGATGAAAGTGAGACATTTTTCTAACCAAAGAATGATCTTAGGAAACTATGGCTTACAGTATTCAGAGTGGAGTGACTCAGACTCATAAATTTTACTAATTATTTATCTACCAAAAATGCATTTGTTTAACAATTCTTCACTGATTTGGCTGACTGATAGTTTAAAAATTGTAAAAAAAAAAAAAAAAAAAGGTAATATAAATATGCTGCTGTTCATTGTTTTCAAACAAGATTCTTCGTTTTTTTCCTTCAAAATCATTTTAAAGTTGCCAACATTTAATTAAAAAAAAAAATAAAAAAGAAAAAGCAAGATAACACTTCTGTTCTGGTCAACCAAAATATTCAGTAATTTGGAATTATTTATTTTACAATCTGTGTTACGGAAAAAAAAAGTTGAGTTTAGCCCAATAAAAATGTAAGGTAGCAGACACTCAGCTGGTCTGGCTTAAAACAGGCAATTAGCAGTGAAATTGGCATATGTCGCTGCTTGGATTATTAAGCTGGCTGGATGTTCTTGGATTTATTTAGAAGCCAAACTATTAAGGAACTGACTCTACAGCTTTCCAGAGCTTCACTGCCATGAATGTAAGAACAAATGTCAAGAACAGAGTCAACTTTCTCAAATAAACAATAGTGTCTCAAAATTTATAAGAAGCTGTGTTATTGTCCACATTCACAATTCAATGTTTTATTTTCAACATTTTTTAATATCAAGGGTGAATTGCATTCTCATTTAATACAGTTTCATGTTCCTTACAAAAGACAACACGGTAATAACATGGTATTGTAGCTTATTTTCATATTCCTGCATTATTTAGTATTTCTGAGTCACTAATTATGTTTGACAATGCCTAGTTTATCAAGGAATGCTGCCATTCAATCAGAACTGAAAGACTCAGCTCACTTTGACCAACTAAGAAGCTCCTTCTATTACCCAACGTAGCCTCTTACATTTTCATGGGCTCATATTGATCATGAGGACAGAGAACATTACTGGATGCTAGTTAGCAGAAGTTACAGAAATGTCATGCAGAAAAAGACAGCATGGCCAGAGAGACAATTCCCCCAGTACATCTTTTTGGTGTGTTATTTCCTGAACAAGTGCAAAGGCTCCGTTGGTTGTGTCTCAGTAACGTCCTTCTCTGTGCTCTGACAATGATACCTCAAAGATACTCTCCCAGCTTAAATCATCCAGTTTTTGCCAGAGGCTGAGGTACTGTGCATGTGCATCTTACACAGTTGAAAGTGAATTAAGTCAGACATATGATTTTGTCTCTGTAAGTGAAAAGAAAGTTACATTTTTTCAAACTGAAGCACCACCAGCCTAGCCAAACTACTTCTTTCTTCTATCTAACCAGTCTTACAGGGAAGAATGAAAACAGAAAGCTGTTTTAAGTACTGCCTGCTCACCTTGTAGTCTCAACAAAAACTGCATCTCTCCCCTCTTCACCAACTGCCACTGAGGTTTATGTTTGCCTGCCAATGCACAGAGCATTTATTCTTCCGGACTATAGTGAGCTGACATTTTTACAAAGCAATTTTTTTCTTATGAAGGAAGGAACTGGACACCTTAGCAGATTTTAGTCATAGATAGTCAAGGTGACCTACAAAGCTGAATTTGTCATGAGTAGTGTGTTCATTCTTCAGAGGAAAAAAGGCCCAATACCAGCCATGGCTGTTTCTTGAATTCACATCTCAGTTTTCATTGTGATACCAGTTTAAGCTTCCACAAGAGCAAAAAGAATGAGATCAGCAATGAGATTTTTCTGTAGATGAAGTACATGTTGTAAGTTCCTCCTAGAGATAAACCACCAGACTCAATGAAATATGAGCATGACTTATCAAAAATAATTATTTTGTGTAGCCTGTAGGCCTCCCTGCTGGTTCTGTGTTAGTAGTTGTATCTCTCCAAACTCAAACAGTATTTCAATTGGTGCTGCTCTGAAGTAGCTTTATATGTGTAACTGCTATAAAAAGGAAAGAAATTAACCTCAAAAATAATACATTTTGTAATAAACGATAGAAGCTTCCTTCTGTCTGCTATTGTTGAAAATGTAGTCAGGAGACTTATCTTGAAGGGAAAACAGGCACATCATTTAGAGGAGACTGAGAGGGAGAAAATCTTACTAATGACACAATCTAATACAGCAACCTCAAAATTAAAACATCTATGATCTTTTAGACCGCAAATAACAGTGAAGATACTGATTTCAGTTTATGAATGCAGTCAGACAGTAGGAGAATGGGGTATCCTACTGCTAAAATAACACTTACAAAATTGAAGACACTTGGAATTTTATTTGGCTTCATGATGCATGCGCTATCATGCCATATTCCCTAAATACAGCCAGAGTTAATTATAAGTTGCAGTGTGGCATGTGCTACATGCATTGACTTTATGACAGTAGTATATTATGTTCACTTTAATCTGTAGCTCTTATTTTCTGTGTCACTGTGAACAATTTCAAAGAACATTTAACATAACTTACTATTTAGTTTTCTGCTGTTATACATTGTGGTACAATGCTATTTAATAGATAGGGCAGCCTATCATGCAATGCAAAATGCTGTGCACTTTGAGAGCCAGAGCTGAGCTGACAGCCATATGAGTGTTGCCTGTAAAACAGAAGCCTGGCACTGGTGCTCTCTGTAGCCACTGTGTGAATAAGTGGAAAACCCCTTTCCATCACTGCATATCATCTATGCAAAGCGTTGGTGACCTGATGTCTGATGACCAGCATTTCTTATCTTCCTCCATTTCAACTGAGGCCAATGAGAAAAGCTGGAGCCCAGAATTTCTGAAAATCAGACTCTTCAAGCCCTATATCCTGCACCTGTTCAAACCAGTATTCTCATGGATTTCACTAGAAGGAGCACAGTCCTTTGGATTTGAAATTAGAAAGTCCTTTCTCAAGGCACTGGCTGAGAGCAATGGATTTGTGTTGTATCACTTGGACAGATGCATCTAGACACAAGGTGATTATTTACATCCCATCCAGCGTAAAATACCTAAACTGACAACATTGTACCAACTTATTTAAGGAAAAAAAATGTGGAACATCTTTGTCAGAGTAGTAGAGGGAAAATATAGAGATGGAGAGAAATGTAGGGGCCTTCTAGTCTTATTTATGTTGTGCTGAAACCAGAGAGGTAAGCAGATAGTAACAAGGGGTGGAGGGTCACAGAGCAGAGATGTCTGGCTAGCTAGTTGGGGATCTTTTCACACCCTCAGTTTAATGGCACATTTCTGTATGAAATTGGCTTCAGATGGTTTCACTGCCTGACCGTGCCACCACAATTGCTCACTTATGGAAGTAAGAAAGGTCCCAAGTTTATGTCAGCTTAATGCATCCACAGCTGACTTCCATGAAAGATAAGCCAGACCCCATGGGCAGACACAAATCGCGAGCCTACTTATGTATTACCTGAACAACTGTTTCTGCTATGGAAGTCTAATAAGTATATACACACTCTCGAAAGAAATAGTATCTACTGAGCAGCAAATATAAGCTGTTTTGAAATGCTGGTCATAATGCTGAGCAAAAAGTTCTTTTTTTCTGTAACATAGTGTTTCTTTATGATCAGGGGACCTTTTTTTTTTTCCCACCTGCACAGCCACACAGACTTCTGCAACTTCAGCTCAAGGGAGTGAAAATCCAATGTGGCCTTTGTTCCTTTTCAGAAGAGGTTAACAGTGTCCACCCCAATGGGAAAATGCTTCACATCCTCCCCAGAAGAAGCTTGGGAGAAGAGTTTGTCCCATAGGGGATTTACTCATTTTGCTTTTATCAATGGCCCATGAGAATTTGTTCTGCTACATGCTAGGGAGGTGTTCTTTTTAAATTCTTCTTGTACCGTTTCCATGAGCAGCTAGCATACTGGAGAAAATATGTTGTATTCTGGAGTTTGGGGATCTGGATGGCACCGTCACGGTGTTTGTAGACATGTGTTGACATGTTTTATATTTTTGGTTCAGATATTCTTTCTTTTTCCTTTTGGAGGATAATAGAGCACAGCAAGCAAGCTACTCATTTTGAGTTAGGTAATGGGAGAGGGGGAAGCAGCTGAAAAAATGAGAGGATGCAATTTCTTTATAGGATCTTCCTTTGAATGCATTTAATGATTTAAATTGTGTGGGAGTCAGACAAGGTGGTACTGACTGTCTAGTCAAGGAGAATTTTCTCTGGTCATTGAAGTTCTCGCACAATACTTAGATGTTTCTTTCAAAAACTGTGATTGAACAGTTTTCTGAAAAAGTACATTAAACATACTGCTCCTCCCTCCCTCCTCACTTAGAGACACGGAGCTAGTTAAAAGCTGCCTGCTAGAAGAATAAACCCTCATAGTAACTGAAAACATTAGGAAGATATAGACGCGTATATACATAAAATCCAGAGGAAGCGACTATCTTTAATAAATATTTCTTACAGCATTTGCAATTCAAATGTTATATTGGTGTGTGAATGCTAGAGAGAAGCCTAAAATGAAAATGACTGGAAAGTAACTATTTTTATTGCAAACAGAAAGAAAGGTACAAGGTAATCAAACAGCATATACAATGAAAAGCAAATCAGATTTCTGAAGCTCTTCCTGTATTTAGTGACTCCCATGTGGCATTTGCAACACAAGCGAGCAAACTTGTTTATTTTATAAACAGCAGGCCAAATCCTTACATCCTCCCTGTTCCCCTTATGCCACCCTAACACCACAGATGCTGATAAGTTGATTTACCAGCTGCTTTCTCAGCCAGCCTGCAAAGGGATGTCATCTCCCTTCAGCTGCATCCAGGGCAGAGGGTGACCTAGAGGAAGGAGGACGGTTGGTCACAGACAGAATATAATTTACTGGTTTGAGCTGGGCAAAGGGCAAAATCAAGCACAGCCAGCTGCATGTAGAAGAGCATCATCTCTGGGCTACTCTGAAATGTCAAGTGGAAGCTGAAATATGGTGTGAGTGAAGAGAACAGAAGTCCAGTCCACCTGGCTTGTTAAGACATAATTCTTTTCCTTTGCAAAATGTAAGATATTCTCACATTTTAATAATAATATTAAATTAGGTGAGATAGGTTAAAAATATTGAAATATTGCCAGAAAGCAGAACTTCATACCTCAGTAGTGATAGATATATACAAATTTATCACCCCAGACAGATTGCCTGGAAGCCACTTTAACTAATGGCTAACCTTTCTCACTATTCTTCAGCATTTCTGTTTTCTAAGTATTTTTGACTTTGTAACATCAAGGAACTTGGCAATGACTCATGTAATATGAGTTCTCCTCCTGCCTCTCGCATCATTTCCCTGGGTGATCCTGAACAAGTTACTTCATTAATTTTAATTGGATGCTGTCATGAGAAAAGGCTTGTAGGACCGGGCTGTGAGTCTGCAGTCATTCAGTCCTTATTTGGGCAAATTCCTATTAATTCTAGTGGGAATTTTCTCTGTGTCAAGACTGCAAGATTTGCCACAATTGCATGTGCTTAAAAGGCTGCAACAGTTGGATATAGTTTCTGGTCATGTGAAGGTTTATTAGTATCTGTTATTACTACTTATCTTCTTGTTTGCCCCTCGAACAAATTCAAAAAGGCCCTCACTCAGCCTTTACAGCTGATTCCAGTCACAGGAGGCATTGTCAAGTGAGTCTGTATGTCTGCCAGCAGCTCTGCCTAGTCCATTCAAACTCTGGGCAAGCCTTGGCCATGAAAGAAAAAGCACAAAATAACGTGTGATTTATTTTTTCCTTCCTACAATTTTGCAGCAAAAATTAGCAGGTAGATACAGTTTCCCAGAATATCTTGTGTTCATGTTCCCATCTCTAACTGGGCTGTGAACAGCCCAAGAGAAGGCGGCCAGGCTGGCTTCAATTGCAGGAAAAATCCAGGCAAATGTTATTCTTCAGCAGAGGAGACCAGAGACAGTTTAAATAATTCTTACAAGATTCTTAAGAATATTGCAAATAAATGGAATCTGGAAATACTAGATTAGAATGTGATTTACATAGCTTTGTAAAGCAAATATTGCTATTATAATTAAAGCAGTGACAGCTACTGATTAAACAATATCCTCTTAAATGTAGGAGCACTATAAAAATATAAGAAGAGTCAGAAAAAATTACTGGAACTGTGTAAAATAAAAATAAAATTTAGAACAAATATTATTATTATGTTCCACCTGGATTCTCTGCAATTCCTCTCATTCATTTCTGATCCTTAGGAGGCTGGGACAAGCTCTGGACATGTGGAAGGGGTGAGGAGGATGTGTTTGTGAATGTTTACCTTCAAAACTGAGAAATAACGCTGAAAATATTTGTGACTTCTTTCTATTTACTCATCTGTAGTTTTGTGAGGTTTGGGGGCTTTTTTGGTGGTGGTGGTTTTTTTCTTTTTTTGCAAGTGTTTTTGCCTCAAGAGAGTGTCAAGATTTCCAGTGGGCATGACCAGTGGTGCTGGTAGCATTCCCTGGCTGCCTTGGAAGGGCTTTAGTATGAGAGTCAACACAAGAGGATTCGGAAACCTTGACATATAAATGCCACCATGAATTTGGGTAAGAAGCAACCACAGTCACTGTCACCATGGTTGGCATTAAAGACCTTCAGCCCTCTAATTCTGCACATACTTTCTACAGGAGCCCTGAGATCCTTATAGTGAACTGGTGTCTGTTTCATCCCTTAGAGTTCCCTGTGTTTTTGATGAGCTTTGATGAGCTGTCTCTCTTCCTCTTTCATTTTCCCCGTATTTCTACATTTCTTTCCTTTTCTTCTGCTACCCTTTCTTACCTGCTTCTCTTTTCACTCTCCAAAACACCTTATGTTTCCAACCTCTGTTCTCCACTAACCCCAAAACCTCACATTTCTCTCTCCCTGAGCCTCTCCCCTATCACATACTGCACCAAAGACCAGATTGCTCTCCCTGTTTATGCACAGTGAGCAACTCAGTACAACGGATGTCACTTGGTGAGTTAGGCAACCTGAGTATGACTCAATACAAATGGATATGCTTTTTGGAAAAAAAAACATAGTTTATCCTGTGAGAAGGAAAAAGAAATCCTCTGGCCAAGACAAATCGAAAGCAGCATGCAAAACAGTTGTCTATTTTTCTGACAATTATGGAAATACAAGCTTAATATTATTACATCAAATGGCTAGTAAATACTATTTACAGGCACTGATACTGTTTAATGTATTTCATCCTGAAAAAAATTCCATCAGTCATTGCTAACAGAACACCATAGATATACAGCCATCATTTAGCAAAGGACAGCAAAACTGCAACATCTAATTAGGTTTGTGTTGAACAGTAAAGACCTTTCTTTTAGAAATCTCACTTATAATCCCTTCCTGTGAGAAGACACACAGAGTAGTATTTATCTAGCTTAGACAGAAGTGGACAGGTTTCAGCCTGTGCTTCCAGAAAGAGCAGGGATTTCTAATGTACTCAGGGAACTGCTAATTTCTTTCTCTCTGGGTTTGGCTACCAGCCCATCAGTCAAAATGGTTTCTTCCATTTTCTATAAGCTATATGTGTTGTCTTGTGTGCCACCCTAAAAAATATTTTTTTCTCTCAAAATAAACAGTGGCCCAAAGATGCATGGTTAAGGGACTGAAATGCAAAGTAACCTATTTCTGTTTCTTTCACTAACAAAAGGGTGTCTGGTATAAATAAGCAAGAAGGGAAGGAGCAGCATGAAGCAAGCAAATTTGTATTGAAGTTACATTTCAAAGTGAAGATAACATTTTCTAAAATATCTGTGAGTCAGATCCTCAAGGATATGTAGCTGTTTTACTCTGATGATTAAATAATTTTAAGGATATGGGCACAGATTATTTAGAAGGACACCTAAATACCTGTCCTCCAAACTGCCTGTGGTTGGTGTGTCTGTTTTTGCAAAGATTTACAAAGAAGAAAATACTGGAGAGAGTATAATACAGTGCATAGCAATGAAAATGCTGTCTGAGCTCATGAGAATTTCTAGAAAACACCCGGACCCTGATGAAAGCAGTGGTGCTGCTTGGTACGCTGGCTCTTCACACAGACTTCTGTGGATGGTTGCAGTAAGTTAAGTGTACAAGGGAGGATGCAGCAGTACGGTGAGGGAGAAACAAACATGCTGTCGTGGGGAAGGTCACTATCCCAGTTTCCATTTCAGGCAGGAGAAGAGTTTTACAGTGGAGTTAAAGATTTCCTTTTCCAGTCCATCAGTAAGAAATCCTAAACAGGAGGATGAAATACTGTTCTGGATGTAGTAACTTATTAATACACATGGGGTTTTGATTATGAGCCATGCCCATTAATAGTAAAGGCACATCTACTGGATGCAAATCCTAGCCCAAGAATGACAATCTAAAACCTATGAGCATGGAATATTGTGCAAGAGAAACCTATTTACATTATGGGTTTATAATTTATTTTCTCTGTGTGTCTGCCCTGCACTGACAAATTCCGTGGAGATTGAATATGAAGGAAAACATAAGCAATTCTGCAAAGTATGCTTCAGTCTCTGGGTTTGGCTCACATTAAAAACCGTTTCACCCAGCTTTTGTAGTTCATTACCCTACAGTAGAAAAATCCCCTTGCTGACATGCCTCAGTGTTGCCCTGCATGTTTCTTATTCGAAATCTTTATTTTTTTCTTCTGTGAATACTAACTTCAGGGAATATTTCCAGTGAAGTTCCAAGACATAAATCATGTAAATCTTTCTTATAGTATAAAGAGTATGGGGATCCAACATCTTGGCTTCTTCTGTTGAGCAGTATGTTTTGACATTTTCAATGTTTTAGGTTCTCTCTTTAATAACACGGATTAATATGATGTGCCTACAAAGAGATTAAGTGAATGAATTACGCAGGAGATTAAGGAGAAATCTCATTTTGTGCACCCATCAAAATAAAACCTTTTCAGACTCAAAGAAAAGCAGCCTCCCTTTTCTCCCTCATTGGATCAGATCCTTAAATATCCTAAAGCTATAAGAGGACTGAAAGAGATCAGTGAACGTGAAGCTAACCTATATTCCTAGTAAAATTCTAAACAATCTATCCTGCAAAGGTCACATATGCCAGCTAAGAAATACATGAGTCAGACCCATGTGTCTCTCAGGTGTATCACCCTCCAAAGCCCATAAAGTGAACAGGCAGGGAGGGAGTTAGCTGTACAAGAGCTTCTGCTGGTTTATAGTAAGCAAAATACAACAGTACACATTCTTTCTTGTTTGGAAGACCTTAAAATACTTTACAAACAACATGTCACTCAGCACATCTAGGAGACCAGGTATTTCTGTGTTCATGTTATGGATAGCTAAACCAAAATGTGTTCCACTTGTCAAGAGTACCAAGAGAATCAAACAACTGGAATAACAAACAAAACAAAACAAGTTGAAACAAAATCAAAAATTATTCCCAAGAATCTTGTGCTGTACCTACAAGAAAACCCACCTTATTTGCCCTCCTTCCTGCTTTAGTTTATTATTTCTCAGTAAAATATTGTCATTTCACATCTGTGCGGCTCTTTCTATGTCAAGGATCTCAGACGCCTTTAAAAATTGTGAAAGATACAATTAAGAAATAACAGTCTCACCCCTTAAGTGTAGCCATATTTGGAATGTAATTTAGCCACTGTTCAACAGTCCAACTCTGTGTAATAATCTCTGACAGAAAGTGAACAGTGACAAAATAAAATTTAGGTGATATGCATTGTACAATAATTTAAACCATAAACAGTGGATAATATAAAACTTGTTCCAGGATTTGCTGTCTTTTCTCTTCACGCTTCCCATTTGTTTTGCATAACTCTACTTATATTGCAATTGTTCTTCCATCACTTTTTTCTCTTATTAAGGATTCCACATCCAAGTCCAAATACTGCATCTGGCTGCATCTCTTTTTTCATAACCAGAGAGTTTGGCTAGACACTGTGGCCATGAAGACATACTCAGATTTTGTAGAGCCAGATCCTCCTTCTCTTTCTTTCTTTCTCTTTCTTTCTCTTTCTTTTCCTTCCTTCCTCCCTCCCTCCCTCCCTCCCTTCCTTCCTTCCTTCCTTCCTTCCTTCCTTCCTTCCTCTCTCCATCACCACGAAGTCACACAGTCTCATCCAACTCTGACTTCTTTGGAACTGGTAACTTCTCTGCAATGCAAAGAATGATTCAGAGGGCTGGGTTGTCTTCGAAAAAATGGCACCCTTACAGAAAACTCTAAAGATACCTTTGCTTTTAATGTCAGATAGAAACACTGTTCCAGCTCTCTACCCACTGCTTTACAAGTCCATTGTAACACAATCTGAAAGCAGAGATCTATTAACCTTTTGGGAACAATGGAAATCATACATTTTCTCCTAGGCAATCAGTAGAGAGTGAATGAGCAAAAACTATCTAAAAGATAGAAGAGAGCTTGAGAGGCTGGGGACAGCCTCACTCAGCTATTGAGGGATAATCCACTCATCGTGTAATATTTCTGTGACAAGTGTTAATGGGTTTTAAATGTCAGGTGTTGTAACATAACCCACTGTCTATACAAAGAAATAACCAATATTTTTTATTTGCTTACACAAAAATAGTTACCCTCCTGTCTTTCCCTTCTGAACAGCAGCTGGCTGGGGTGCATGTGAGTGGGAGAGAGGTGCTGCAGCCTGACTTGCTTAGCAATGAAATGGAGGAGAGAGCATCCTGAATTCACAGTAGGCTGCTCTGTGGGAGGAGGAGTGAACGTCCTTCCCTCCTTGATAACAGGATTAATGCCAATCCCACACATCCATGTGTATTCTGAGGTGGATTTATCAGTACAAGTCCTTACCGCAAGCTAGCACGACAGAGGCGCCAGCATTGTCTATGTTGTGGCCTGTTCTGCTTCTCTAGATGTGGCTTGAAAGTGTATATTTGTGTACATGTGCCTATGTGTTTGTGTAAATCACACAGCTAGATGTCCTTGCACTGCTATGATTAACTATTATTTTACCTCTGTTATTTTCCTTTTTTATTTTTGGAAACCCCAGATAATTAAAACAATAACAAAATGTTTATGCTGTAGCCAGTCCTTTCCAAAGTCACAGCTCCAGCAATGCCTGCAGAAATACGAACCAGTGTTCTTGGTTTTCATCCATTTTTAAAATATCAGTTTCTTCTTGCATATGAAACATACATATATACATATATACATATACAGCCTAGACAGCAACAGTAAGGCCTGTGTCTGAGTCATTTCCTTGACATTTAGTTCTGAAAACCACCTTCGGCAACCATTCGGGGCCATGTGGTAGCCAGGGCCAGGTCCAAACCACCTGAGTTTGGACTTCCCTGTTTGTGGTCAGCACTTTGATTGTTAATTCACTACAGATGTCAACACTTTTCATCTGGAAGAATCTAATGCCTTGGGTGTACCTTGTTAGCATGCAAGTCCCTCATCAAAAAAAAAAAAAAAAATCAAAACATGCAAGTTCCCCTTAGATAATATTTGAAGATGTGTTATGAAAGATGGCTGAAACAATACTTGAAAACACTCTTTTTCCAAATACTATGTGGAAACCGTGTGCATTTCATATCAAAATAGTCCAATGAAAACCATTTAAAATACTAAGAATGGTGGACTGGCCATTTCAAAAATGAATCTGATATTGACATGTGCTGTACTTCTGTGCTCATAATGCATTATTAAGATTTCCTGACATGGCCTAGGAAAAAAAGCTGTGTGTATGTTAACAGTTACACAGAGAGTAAAAGTGCCTGGAATTCCAAGGATGGAACAATACAGCCTTGTTGGCTTTGGCAAAGCACAATCCTTAGTGATGAAAACCTGAGAAATTTGGGGTCAGTCCCACAAAGGCTTACACATATCTTTATGCATAACTCATCCATGCAAATCATTACAGCATTTAGCCTCTGACATGACTGCTTCAGCACAGAGTTCTACACTGTAAAGCTGAGGGTGTGAGGGTGTGATCTTGTCCTTACTGAACTCAGTGGGACTTCCCTTGTGAGCAGTTATTTATATGAGCCAGCAGAGCTGGCCCATAATTGGCTAAAACAGTAAATTAGCTGTTCAGATGATGTGAGCTTTAAAATAGTGCTTTCCTCTAACTTCAGAGGGGAAAAATGAATCTTTGAATAGTGGCTCTATGCTATTTTTCATGATTATATTATTTACTGTGATGTCATTCCAAGGTCCAAATGAGATTCCCATTCAAGGTTTCTTTGTACCACAATCACACAAGCAATCACTGCCTGGATTCTAACCATCTTTTGTATTTTTATGTACAACTTTAAATTTGAAACCTTGAAGTAGTATAGGCTTAATCAGGAACACTGCCATACTCGGAAGACCCAGTCCTAATACCAGTTTCAGCACTGTTTTAGGCAGGAGTGATAGATAAATCACTTGTATCCTGTTAATGTCACTCTCCATACCAAGGTATGTACTTGGAAGTTTACACAGTGATAGAAGTAATGATTTCAAACAGCTTTTATTATATGAGACAGGAGTGCTAGAGCAGGAAGACTTGCAGCTATATAAAAAAAATAAGAAGCGTCTACTAACTACCAAAAATATAAGATTGGTTTTATTTTATATTTACTGCAGAAGAACCATACAACATCAAGCAGATGATTATGAGGCTGTTGGGACACAGGCATTTGGTTGCTGCATCTGGCATTAGCATGGGATGGCAGAATCACTGATCAGGATTTAATTTTCATTTCTTGTCCTAATTTGCATTTCCTATTACTGTTTGTTGCATTTCAGCCCTGTGGGTTTGGGATCTGACCAAAAACCAATTGAAAACTCAAACCAGTGAAAGTCCAGCATTTCTTTCTCTCCTCCAAAAAGTGTCGAACAAAAATAAACACCCTCCCTCCTGCTGTTTCCCCTCTCACATATACCCACTCAAAAATGTCTGCTCCTCAGGAAACAGACATGAGCAATACAGAATCATTTGTGTCATATTTAAAGGAGAATCTGGCCATAGCTTTTCCTTTGGTCACTCACAAAAATGAAATAGATGGGAGTGTGTCACTCTAATAGAGAAGCCCAGAAAAAAAAAAAAAAAAGAGTGGCTGAAGCCCAAGTACCTCACATGAATGGTTTAAAAAAAAATAAGAAAAAAAGAAAAAAAGAAAAAAAAAAAAAGGGACTAGAACAGCTTATTGCCTTCGTCCTTTTCAGGTTTTAGTGAAGTTGAGGGATCAATAATATTACAGAACGGTAATAAAAAAAACAGACAGATGAACTGGTGGTCTACCATTCCTGTACTCTGTAATTATTTTATGAAAAAATAACAGCAGCCCACTTAGTTATAAGAAGTTCTGTTTGCTATCTGTAACAGAATTAGTCCCAATGGGACAGTGTAGCCTAGTTTTATGTGGCTGTGTAATGAGACATCCTACTATGAGAAATTGGCACAAGCTGACAGGGGACCTTGATTTCTGTTTGAAATGGTTCAACTCAACAGTTTTTAAACAACTGACTAAACTTGCTAATGTGAAGAAATTCATGGTTTATATTCTTGCCTGGCCTGAGAAGTGCATCTGCAATTGCTCCTTACCATGCGGAACACCTGTGTAGAAAGTGCACTTCACCTGCTTGAATATTCAAAACATGTAGTTTCATGCAAAAATACGAATTAAAACATGGCAGGGAGAGAGACTAGGGTTAAGAAATTATGCTTTACTTCCTCCAGATCATAATTATATTTAGAATTATGGGAAGCAGTTTAGAACATCCAGATTATGCTATCAAGCGGCCTAATTTAAACATAGCTCCATCTCCAAACAGTAAATAATGCA
Organism: Nesoenas mayeri; assembly: GCF_963082525.1. Classification (NCBI taxonomy): domain Eukaryota; kingdom Metazoa; phylum Chordata; class Aves; order Columbiformes; family Columbidae; genus Nesoenas; species Nesoenas mayeri. The sequence continues at coordinate 73,997,515 of NC_137541.1, forward strand.
CATGTGGTGAGCATGAGTCATTACTCTTGCAACAGTGTCTGTGGAGCTCCCTGCTTTGCACGATTTACACATTAAAATGTAAATGAAAAGTAGGTTTTATCATAATTTGAAATCATTTATAGACAGTGATTTAGAGCAGTCTCCTTCTCTGAGGTCACAGCCACCTGATGAACTATGGAGCTGTGGCACGAGAGGAGGGATGGAGAGAAGAGGAAGCTTTAGCCATCTTGAGAAAAGTAAGCTCGTAAATCAGTGTCTATCTTCCTCTCTTGGAGTTGCTTTAGTTTTTGTCTGAGGGTGATGGGTTCTGCTGTGGCAGCAGCAAGGGCATCCTGGCTATGCAGATGTGCTGTTGAATCTCCCCTGCTTGTGAAGCCAGGGGGGCTCATGCTGCTCTGCCTGCGCATCTGCTGGAGTCACAGTGTAAAAGAAAATAATAATAATAAATTTAAAAATAATAATGAAAGGCCCAGGTTTCACAGGTTTCGACTGCTGTAAGATATGTGCTTACTCCCGTGCCTTGACTCCTGCTTAGCAGATAGACCCTGCCTGAGCCTCAGCTATTTTAATTCACAGCGAGACGTAGGACTCAAACTCTTACGCAGTCGCCGAGCAGAGGCTGCGGTTCGCCAGCAGCGGTACCAGGCTGGTGCCTGCGTCACGCTGCTCCCAGGAGATGCTGCGCCGGTGCCTCCACACACCCGGGCAGCCCGTTCCCCTTGCGCTCATCCTGCGCGGTGCCGGTGCCCACGTCTGCTCGCTGCCACACGGCCCATGCCCCGTGCACAGGTGCGGAGGGCAGGGCCGCCGCTTCGGACAGATGCCAGTCCCGGCAACTCTCTTACAACGCGTTTTCCTAAGGAATCCCAAGTAGACTTTTTGCTGCGGCTCTGCCGGCCCCCGAGCGGGCAAGCGGCACCGGAGCCACAGGAGGACGCGGCGCCCAGGCTTTGGTCCCTCCGATCAAAATGTCCCCGGCGGGAATTGCTTTCTTACCAAGCTGCCGAATGCTCCCTGAGTAATTTTAAATCACCGAACCACTATTTATTAACGTAATGCTCTTAACATTGAAAGTACACTTAATCCTCGGCGTTCTCGTAATGAGCCCGGAGGAGGGGGGGCAGGGAAGTGTGGAGTGGGCTACGGGCGCTGCTCGTTAGGAGCCGGGTAGGGGCAACAGCGTGGCTGCTGCCCGCCCGAGGGCGCCGGCCGGGCGGGGAGAGCTGGGCTTGGGGAAGCCGCCGCGCTCTCGCCGCCTGGCCCCCGTGAGAGAGACCGAGCCGCCCGTTCGCTGGTGACAGAGACCAACTTCACCAGAGCAAGCAGCCTCGAGGGCACCGGAGGGCGGCACCGCACGCACCTGACCTGCTGATAATTGACCGCCCCAGCCTCTTGCCCCTCAGCGCGCTCCCTCCCGCAGAGGGGCGGGGGGCGGCCACAGGCAGCCGCAGAAGCGCCTTGGCGGGGCAGCCGGTGCCGGCAGCGGGCGAGCAGCGCGTCTCTCCGGGCATGGGGCACACCCGCTAGGTTTCACCTCCATCCGTGATGCCGCGGCAGCCGCCGGCGCTGCATCTACCGCCCACCCCCCGAAGACACCGCTGGGCTTTCTTGAGGTGAGCGGCCACCTTCGGGCGGCTCTACCCTTCCCCGAGTCGGGGCAGGGCTCCGTGCAGCAGTGCCCTCAGCCAAGCAGTCCCGTAGCAGTAAAGAAGTACTGGGTGCTCAGGTGGGGAAGTTTGCGTGCGGGACAGCGGAGCCGGCAGCCGGTGCGGGGAGAGGTGGCGCGCCCGCTCCTGCGCTTCATCTGTTGTAGAGAGGACGCGCGTGGGAGTAGGGAGGCACCTGGAAAGCCGGCCCCAGGTGGAGGGAGAGCAGCTGGTTGGAGCGGAGGCGGGGGGAGGAAAGGAGAAGGTGGGGAAGCAGGCGGGGACAGGAGGGGATGGGGGAGCTGCAAAAGGAGGTGGCGGCTCCTGAGCACCGGCGCCTCGCCCCTCAGTGAAGCACCGCTGCTCCCTGAGGCTGATGGTGCTGCCAACCCGGGCGCCGTTACTGTCCTCGCCTCCGCGTGAGCGGCGTTTTCCTTCGGGGCTTCGCCGCGCAACTGCTGGGAAAAGTGGCTGTGTCCCTAGAGCGACTTAGCGCAAGGTTAGGGGTTGGTTCGTATGGGACTTGCGGAGGGCGGGGAGGTCGCGGATCGCGCTTCTGTGTTCGCTCCCGGGCGCTACCCAAGAGGAAACCTGCGGGCGCTGAGTCCCGGTTCCCGGCAGCGCTGCTGCGGCCTCGCCGACCGGGAGCGTAGCGGCGGAGCAGCGGCGCCGGCCCGGCCCGCGTTGGGCTGGGCGGCCGCCGCCTGTCTTCTGCGCAGCCCGGCGGCAGCTCGCCTTTCAGAAACTTTGTGTGCCTCTCTGAAGCCAAGGCGGTATAAACAGCGCGGCTCAGGGACCCGGTGCAGAGCGCAAGCTGCGGGATGGCTGTCTTGTTTGTTTGCCCGTTATCTAGGCTGCTGGCAGTAGGTTTGTAATGTGTGTGTTTGGGATTTGAATCTGTATTTATTTACAGGACTCGGATATTAATCACTCCTGTCTTACGAAGCTCATTAGTGGTGACTTGTTACCATGACAACAGGACCCCTCTGAGTCTTCGGGGTTATCTCTTTGCCCGATTTTTATTTTATTTTATTTTAAATTTTCATGAAGCCTGTTCATACTAGTGTCGTCTTTTATCACCGAGGAGAAAAATAAGCAAATAAAACCTGCGTTACCCTGTAGCACCTATTCAGAGTCTGTTCAGAGTTCTTCTAACGCTCAGTTATTGTCCCAGCCTTAATGATACATGGATGGGACTAAGCAGGTGTCTGAGTTACACAAGATTTCTTAGTAGTTGTTTTCCTGCCTTACCTCCTTTAGCAATAAAGCTCAGACTAAGATATGGTTTGACTTGTCGCTTGTTCAAAGTACTCCTTAGACGTGTTAGTACTGAAAAGTGTGACATTTGTTATCTTTGTATATCGTTTAGTAGCACAGAACCCTTTGAGAGGTGTGGTATTGCGGTCTCTGTAGGTTTATTGCTACAGCAGAGCTGGGAATCAGGAGAGACTTATTGTGTAACTTTGTCACCTTCTGGTGGTGTGACCTTGACAGGTCTCTTAACTTCTTTATACTCCATTGTGTCTCAACAAAAGGGAATGTTGCCCACTTGTGTACCTCTGAAGTGCTCTGAGCTAATCAAGCAAAACATTTTTCTAAGATGGAGTACTGCTAAAACTTAATATATTGTTTTCTGTTATGAGAAGTAAACATGTCATACATTGCTTTAATGATACAGATGAAAATCCCCCTTTTTTGTTTCAGTCTTTATTTAACACTGTACAGTCATGTTAGCTTTTCAAAATATGTGTAATCATCCCATTTATGCTAACTACCAGTTACTGTTTTCCTGGGTTAACTTCATCAGACAGGTAAAAATGTGACTCCCCATCAGTCTTAAATTTGTAGGAATATATACTGTGATGAAGAGTATACATTCAGCAAGAAGTAAAGAAAAGGCTGTAAAACTGATTTACAGTCTCAATCACTTGTCTTAGCATTGCAGCCTGAGAAGGACTTAAGTGCTTTTTTCAAGTGAAGAAGTAAGCAAGCACACACTCTTAACTATATGTCAAGTTAAACATCTGAAAGTGTTCTACAAATTTTCATTGTTTTCCAAGAAACATTTTAGCATGTAGCGTTATGTTGGGAAGCATGGGAAGCGAGTGTGTAGGAAATATTTTAGAATATACAGTTCTAAATCAAAATACTACCTGAGTGATGTTGAGTTAAAACCATTTTAGATTACATGAGCAGTAAGTTATAATAGTAGGGGAAATTAGTAAGAAGTGTACATTTTTATTCTTTCTTGAAATGCTCCTTTTAAGTGACTAAAATATATCTGCATTAAAATAAGTATATCTTTTCTACTGTGAAGAGTCTGTCCTCAGCTTAGTTAAGCAAAGTGCTAAAAGGTATGCTCGTTCAAGATGCATTCGTGTTCTCTAAAATCAGTAGGCAAATTTCACTTCAAGCATCCTTAGTTACCAGTGAAGTAACTTTATGAGTCTCATGAAGAGAGAGGAAGAAGACGAAGTGACTTCTTAGTCAGCATCTCATCTCCTTTGGATGCCACTGACTTAAATTTCCATACTGAACTCTTAAATTTTTACTACTTAGTGCTGCACAGTCAATACAGGTAGAAAGAAAGTTATCTAGCTATTACTTTGTGCTTTACATGCTCTTCAAAGGTCAGTCTTTTATTACTGGTGATAGTAAGGACATCAGATAATCCAGTTCAATTCTCAGAGCCTAATTGTCATGAGAGGGGAAAAAAAAAAAATCTTCATTTTATTTTTTTTAGGATTGATAACAGGGCAATGAGAAAGATAATTCATAAGAAGCCTATATTGCTTTTGTAGTTATTTTTCAGAACAATAACCACTTCAGATTGAAAGAAGACAACTGAGTATATGAGCTGTCACTGATAAAGGTGTTCTGTTTGAGGGAGCAGGAAAAAAGTGCATAGATGTGAAGGCTAAATTCATATGTATGGATTTTGATATTGGTTTGTGTTGTATTTTACTCAGTATTATACCAAAGTATCTCGGAGGTATGCTGGTTTTCATAAACAGATGCTTCTAACGGTGTTCATATTCAAGCTACACATACTGCTCAAGCCAGATATTGCTGAAATTTTGTTGGCATGTGGAAATAAACTTGGTATTGTTTGTATCTCTGTTATTAAAAGTCCCTCAGTGGCTGTGGTGAGAAAGGTACTGGACCAGTATTTTATATTTTCCCTAGTCATCCTGCCCCTATTTATCATTCAGTCTGGTTTATTTGGAGTGTAGGATCTTCACTGTCGAATCTTGTTATGGGCATATTTCTCTGTTGGAGCAGCAACATGTTACCACAGTACAATAACAGGAGATGATAGCCAACATTTTTCCTGTTATCAGTCACCATGGTCTTTGCATGATGAATAGTTACTATCTGAGAGGCAGTAGGATTGTTGCAGATCAGTGTGAAAGTGTAGTGGAGGAATTGTTTCTAGTACTAGTTCCTTAAAATTCCTTTTTGCTAAATATATTTGAAGAAAATAGCTTTCAGATAAAAAGTTCACAGGTCTGTACTCCAAGGACTAGAGAGTAAATAGTGGCTCATTCATGCTTTTTCACCTGTGTTTGCTGCAAGGTTGAATGTACTAGTTTTCTGGATGTAAAAATAAGGTAATCATTAATTTAAAATATGCATATTAGTGGCAAGGGTATCATAAGTCTGAAACCGACACTAAAGATAAAAAAAATCTTAATTTCTGCCCCCACCCCCCTCTCCCCGGTGTTTTTTAGGAGGGAGAAAGGCAGATAAGTATCCTTGTGAACTTCTTGAGCTTATAGAACACACAACTTTGTTTGACAGAAGTAATGATCTTAGAAAGGTATGAGAGCTGTTTCCATATTGTTGCAGTTGGGAGGTTAATTATGTTCTTCATAAACTACTACAAAACATTTACACTTCAAAATATGATTTACTTGGTTCAACTATGTCTCTTTGTTTGGTCTTTTCAAAATCACTATGCTAATTGATACTGATGCCTTCTGATAAACCAGGTTTTTAAATTGAGGCAGAGTTATTTCCTATGAAAGGTTTACAGATAAAAACCTGACTTTTAAAGTGATCTATTTTCTGTTATATATTGTAGATTTACTTCTTTCTTTGGAATTTAGCTGTCAAAACTGAGATACAACAAATAATGTGTTTTCACATACCAAAGGAAGGTTAAGTAAAACTCTTCTGGTTTGGTTATTTTATTCTTCTTAAGGGTAAGGTCACTTAAATATGAATATGTAGAAAAGCTCTTTCCCGACCTTTCATTTACTTGCTGCATTTTTAATGAACTCTGTATAGTTATTTCAAAATGAATTGGAATTTTAAGGCCCAAATTTGAAACAACCCATAGAAATAAGTTTAAAAAATATATTCTGGAGGGAAGATTCCACCAGGTCTCTAATACCTGATGTTGCAAACCTGAAAGTTGATATGCACAAACTCTCTAGTAACTTTGGAAGTTTTGGACCTGGGTGTGTTTTCTACTTACAAAATAGATGAAAAGAGACATCAGCTCAAATTACTTCAAAATTCAAGTTACTTCCAAATCTTTTTATTGCTCAAACCAATAATGGAGTTCAGTAGTTGCAGAGCTCAGTCAGTGATCAATTTACACATCACTGCAATATAGACTATAGAAAGCCAGAGGAGCAAAGTAAACCTTCCTTCTCACAGAGTCCCACTGAACATGATGTAGCCTCCTGCATGAAGGAATAAAATGCATGGAAGTTTTTGTAGGGACTTTAAAATTCAGGAGGCAATATGGTATTCAGTGAAGACAGGCATCACAAAAGAATTACTCAGATACTGGTGAACTGGGTAGTAACAGTTAGTGGTGTTAATAGTCACCAGAAGCCCAGTAAGAGCAGAAGCCAAGTCACAGATGTTAGAGTAGATCAAATCTGAGAGCGAGCAGACCAGACTGCCTTACTGTTACAGAAACACCAAACAAAAGGATTAGTTTCAAAGGCTGTGAAAACAAAGGCAGAGTTATTTGCTGGCCTCTATAGATTCTGCAGTATGTAGTCTTCATTATTTCTGTGCCTTTGCTTCTGTTGTAGAGTTCATCCACTGGTGATGGGAAATATCGGTGGTATAATTCTAATTCAAAGAAGATGACTAGTGTCTAGAGGCAAAAAACACATGGCAAACCGTTTGTCTTTGCCATATCGTATCTTTGCTCCAGCATCTGGATAATATCCAGTAGACTTAAGAAGCCTCTGATCTCAGGAGAATCCTTGAAAATCTAAGCAAAGTGCAGTCTTTGAAACAGTTCACATTTAAAGCACTGGAGGAAAAAAATATTTTTTGTTTCATTTTCTTTCTGAAAACTGGAAAAACATAGGCAAATCTATCTGATAGCAGTTCATAGGACAGAAGATAGATTTCTGCTTTGATTGGTACCCCAGATGCGCATATACCACTCACCAAAACAGAATCTCAGAATGTTAGGGATTGGAAGGGACCTCAAAATATCATCTGCTCAAATCCCCCCACTGGAGCAGGAACACCTGGATAAGGCTACACAGGAAGGTGTCCAGGCAGGTTTTGAATGTCTCCGGAGAAGGAGACTCCACAATCGCTCTGGGCAGCCTGTTCCAGTGCTCTGGCACCCTCACTGAGAAGAAGTTTCTTCTCAGATTTAAGTGGAACCTCCTATGTTCCAGTTTGCATCCATTTCTGCTTGTCCTGTCATTGGTTGTCATTGAGAAGAGCCTGGCTCCATCCTCGTGAACACCCAACTCCCAGGAAATCAATGCACAGCAGGAAAATCAGATAGCATGCTCCCCACTTATGGCTCAGTACCCTCTGTCAATACAGAATGCCTCCAGAGAGGAGCAACTGAGTACTTAGGTGAGTTCAGGTGGCATCTCAGCCATTAAATGCTGCTTCTGAACTGCCTTTTCAGCTGGCATAATACAGCATTGTTTTTATGGTAGGCCTGGTTTCCCCAGGCTGTTCCCCTTGCAGGAGGTGTGTTCTGAGCACAGCAGCCAGCAGGTCTGGCTGTGCAGGGTGGAAGCCAAGGTGCAGATTTGTGATGTTCCTCCCCTGCCTCTGCATCTGCAGCAGTCCCAGGAACAGCCTGCTTGCTTCTCCTTTTGAGTCTCTTGATATGTAGCTGACCTTTTCACACTAGTGAAGCTTAGCAGGCCCACCCAATTTTGTCACTTTATGCTGGGCTGTCTCTTCCAGACAGGGAGTCTGTTCTTGCTCTATTTGGAGTCAAGGGCAGAATTCTCACTGATTTCCATAGGAACAAGATGTGTTCCTAAACATACTTCAGTAGCTAGAAAGAAACTTCCTAATAAAGAATCAGATTATAACATTACACGGAACATTGTTTGAGGCTTCAAAGCTCTTAACATTTACATGCTTGCAGACCAAGCAGTGCAAACAACAAATCTCAGGGCATTCCTGGCAGGACTGTGGAGGATTACCAGCTCGCATTCTGCCCTGAGAAACAAATGAGGCTTGATCATATTACTAATGAAATCCTACTTATTCTAATAGACATGATTCAGGCCCCTTGGATTATATCTGGAATGGAATTCTAGAAGCAGTGAAGTGTGACATAATAGCTGTTCCACAGAGGATTTACCATGACAAGCAGAAAAGGCAGTGGGATTTCAGTTCACCTGAAGAAGCAAAAGGCCCTTTCCACATTGATGTGGAGACTGTTGGAAGTTACTAAGGAAAACTTTGGACTGCAATTCTGCTGCTTTGAGTTGTTACACATTGCTAAGACTAGTTCCCTAACTAAAACTTTTTTTTCCCTTCTTCCTTTGGATATTTTTTTTTTCTCTTCACCTTGTCCCTGATCTTATTGACATTGCAATGTTTCACTTAACAGAGAAACCTTTTCAGTTACAGGCTTTTTCTTTAAGAGGGGTTGAAATGAAGTACCTAGAGCCTTTTGGAAGTAAGGGTTTGCAAAATGTAGCTCATAGGTATCTGCAGTTCTTTGCTTGCTTTCTGAAATCCCTGTATTCCACTAATTTTGCCACTAGAAAGCCATTGCTCTGCCCAAATAAACTTGTCAAGGTTCAAGGAAGTGTTGGGAATGTAGCCACTTGAGTCATATAGGTAGAGTGTTTGCCATTTGCAATGCATTCCAAAACGTAAGAGCTCCAGAACTACTTTTTCACACTATTCTCAGCTTGTGTTAGTCAGAATACCATTTTCTCTGAATACCAGGTGAAGCATGGTTATCACTTGTCTTTGACCAGTTTGTTTTTGTGGTGAACATTTGGGAGATTGCATGTTTTCCCTGTAGTGTCCTAACAGCATCAACATTTATTAAATTCTTCTTCACCTACTCTCCTGTCCAACAATTCCTAACACTTGTAAAAAGAAAAGCAAAAAAAAATATTTTTTTTGTCTTGTAGAGCATGTGGCTGGCATGCTTTCCTGTTATGTCCCTTTCCAGGTAATTCGTATTTTAACATTCAAAAACGTAGCCAAAATTTTAGAGGTAAACTTTTCCAAGGCAGTTGTGACTACTTCAGACACTTTATCTTGAATGACAAATATGAATGTTCAATATGCACTAAAATCCAGGGTGCTGGATCTTGTGATTGTCTTACACAGTTAAGGTTGGGTTTTTTGTTCCTGTCTTATTTTCTCAATACAACCATGGCATGTCATTTGGACAGAAAGCTGCCGAGATGATACAGAAATTTTATATTCTAAAGATACAACATATCCCAAAATACAGAACTTGAATACAAAGATGTTTGACTGATTTATTTGAAAGCTGTAAATGAAAACACAAGACTATAGCCAGAAAGGGTGTTAGTCTGAACTTTTATGGTCATGAAGAACTTAATACTCTCCAAAATGAGGGAAACGTTAAGCATGTGTGAATGGAAACTGATCAATATTTTCATAGGATGGTCTTTATTGCTGTTTCATGGGGAAAATAATTAAGACTCATTCTTCTAAATATCATTGGTTACACCAGCAGTTATAATCCCCTTATTAGATATGTGGTGCAGCAACACTGACCTGGAGAAAACACTGGTTGCATGTCTGGCTTCTTGGAAGAGTTGCTCACTTGATGGATTGGGCTAGAACTGAGAAGTCATGAGAGAAATCAGTGAGTGGCCTTTCTCAATATTAAAACCATTTTTATGAATCAAGTTCAGTATAATCATGCTTGTTATATTTTTTTGATTGTGTGGAGTTTAAAGAGTAATTCATTGTGATCCTGTTGTAAATCCTTGTGATGTGGCAGCATTTCCTTGATTAATATATTGCTGAATTTTCATTTTTAGAAATACTATTGACAGGGATTTAGAAATCTGGAATCTAGCCAGAAAACAATCACTGAAGCCAACTTTGTAAAGAGATTCTATACACACAAGTTGGAGACTGTTAATTATTACTTTGTGTTGCAGCCTCCCTTGTCTGTGTTTGGCCAAATCTGTGAATTCCTACGTGAAATAACTCGATAGCCATGTAACTGGCCACAGAGACATTGCTCTAGTACAGGGGCGTTAGCCAGCGCAGTGATAACTGAGCCTCATCCTGTCCCATAGCCCTTCAAGGACTGGTGGCAAATAGAAAGGATTCTGTGGGCTTGGTGCTCTTCTACTTCTGGTCTGTGATTTGTGACATTCTTCAAGTTGTTCTATTACTAGAAGAGCAGCAGGGTGTATGAATCACTATGCGGTCAGTGTCTTTGCTGCAAAGATCAGGCTCAGTCACCCTTAACTTCTTCCCGTTTCTGTTCCTTTTTCACTCAGGGTGAGCTTCACTGTTTGTCTCTTGACTAATGTCAATCAAAAGCAGCTCCCTTGATGTATATAATTTTACACAAGAAACCAGCTCACGTCACACGTTGATGATAATAACTTTTTAGGAGTCTCACACATAGAATTATATTTAAAAATTAAAGCTTATTTTGCAGCAAAGAAACTATTCACATTACAGAGTAGAAGAGCACAGGTGAAGAGTTATTGAACAGGGCTCTTTCCTTAATATGAAGTAATGGTTTTCAAAACATGGATTCTACTTGTATAAGTCCACGGGCAAATTCCTTTTTATTTGCATGGAAGCAGGATCAAGCTCCGTGTGTCTGAGGAATGTTATTGTGTAAGTGAACCCTCGCTGAGTCTCCTCTGTAGGAATCGGGATGCACTCCTGACTAGTTATCTAAATATAACAATGTGAAATTTATGAGGAAGAGAATTGACAGGAATAATATTTCTTTGCCTTTCTACTCTTCATTTTTAGCTTCCTGCACTTTGGGTCATTCTTAGCACTGAGCTGTTCAGTCCATTAATTATCATTGTTAGACAGCCTCTATCTTCTTTCTCTGCGAAGAATATGTTACTATGAGAAAGTTCTACCCATCATTAGTCATTTAAGCCCTAAGGCCATAGTCCAAAGACTGCTTCAATTTTTTTTTTTTTTCTAGAATTGATTATACATGAGAGAAATGAATATGTATCCACATGCACAGGTCTTGTTAAAATTAATTTGCATAACGTGTTCAATTTATACTTCTGTAATTGGTCTGATGGCTCAGTGATAATATGAGGGGTGCAACAAGGTTAATGCTTATGGCAAATTTTGGTCCAGAGTTTGTAACCCTTACAACTATTTTCTAACTCCACCCATTTTCTCCCTAAGTCTTCTGAGTTTGGACTGCAGTGGAAGATATGCCGTAGCATGAACATGAGTCCAAATGATACAGAACTGCTAGGAAAAATAAATTGATACTTTACCTGTTGGGCATCAGTAACATCTTTCTAAATTTACTGCAGTGAATTTCTAAATTTACTGCACAAGTGTTTGGAGTTTTAAACATTTAAGAGACTCTTTCTGTCTTTTATTCTTCTCTGAAGTATAAAATTTAATCCAACAATCTCAAATCAATGGTAATTACAGTCCAACTTTAAAACGCTAAACAAGAGCTTCAACAACACAGGTGTGCTGCCTCTTTCTCACAGTAAGCCCTAGTCAAGATTTGGTGCTAGGTGCTTTGTAAAGAAAGGTAAAAGAGGAGCAACATTCTCAAGGAAGTCAGCGCCTTCTTAAGCAGGACCTATTTACATTGGTGTCTGTTTTGATAATTAGGCTTTAAAAGCAAGCATTGTTTTTGCAACCTTCTGCATAGTAGTTAAAAATTAAAAGCCCTGTACAAAATAATGTGAACGAAACTGTAGTGATGATCAAAGTGATGATCACTCTTCATGATCAAAGCTGAGATTTCTCTTCCCTTAGTTTCTGAATTTGTTGTTTTCTGTTCAGTCTGCCCTGTCCGTCATGTATCCCTCTTTAGGCTGGCCTAGGCAGACATATAGTGGAGAGTAATAGGACTCTTGTCATTAATTTTAATTACTGAAGTTAGGACTGACTGTGTTTTTGCAGTATACTGGTAGCATGGGCTGGGCTAATAAAGTTTGGGTGTTTCATGAGCCTAATACCTCTTTCCTTTGCTTTTTCCTTTCCTTTTCCTTTCTTCCTGGTATGAAGTAAACATTCTGCTGGTTTAGTTTCAGGCATCAAAACCAAACAAATGTTCATCCCATGTAAACATGGGCATCTTCTCTTTTTGAAATTCAGCTGACAAAACAACAAAAAAGCCCAGTCAGTTGCATAGCCTTATTGAATAATACATATCTGGCACAGAATGACCCCTCAAAAGAACATGAGCTTTCCTGTTAATTGACATGCAGAGGACATGATATGATCAGTTTGTTTCCAGAGTCCTTATCATTGTAAGACCTCTTTCACGGAAGAGAAGTCCTGTCTTCTTGCATAAGAGCATTTTCCATGACTGAAAAGCCACAGGCTCACAGAGTTCAGGCAACCACTAAAGAAGTGCCAAAGCTTGTTTTAAGGGAGTAAATTACATATGTCGGTTTCTTGAAAACAAAGTTAAGACATGGTCCTCAAGGAACTTGGTGTCTTCAGTTCTTAAGCCCATGCTGGCTATGCTTTTCATAGAATCATAAACTTCTATGTAGTTTCAAAAAGTGCTGTTAATATGAAATGTAAAAATATTGTTTGATGGATACGTGTTGGGTCTTATGGTAGAACTATCTCACATGTCATTTCTATATCCAGGCTGAATACAGTCCATCAATATGATGGTTTCGTTAATTTGGGGAGACAATGCGGGGGAATCATGTAACCTAAATTAAAACACCTAGCTATTAATAGCAAAGCAGACCAAATAAAGCAGGCCATGTGTTGCATGGCTTGCTACTGCTAACAAATGTAGTGAATAATAAAACAAAATGTAGTGATTTAACAAATACAGAACCTGAATTTTGAAGGATTGAGTGATGATGGATCCAACTGAAATTCACAAGAATGACAATCTCTGGCCTTCCTTTCACTGTGAAAGGGATGAGGGCTTTCTTGCAAGACTAAGCAGAAATGTCAATGCTTTAAAATAAACAGGCACCTAAGTAATATTGAAGTTTGTTCTGTCACAAGAGTGAAGGAGCTCTGAAAATGTAATTATATGAGTAGCTAGCAGCAGATCTCAGACATTAGAAGAATGAAATAATGCCTAAGAACATGCTGCTTTAAGACAGAAGGACTAACCTACCACATAAAATTAAAACAAAAATTCCTTCTGCGCGTTCTGTTTTCTTAGTGGTATGCTGTACCAGTTTTCGGTCAAAACCCAAAGTTCACTAGGATAGAAACCCTTTGTCGTTTTTCACCATATGAAGCACATTGCAATAGAAAGCAAAACCCTCAAAACACAGGTGATCAGCAGGATACAAGTAAGACATAAATATCTATACAATATGAGATTCTTGCTAAAAAATACTCCAGGAAGATTCTCATTCCTGTCTCATTGTGACAACTAAAGGGATCAGCTGTTTTCCTGGAAACAGCTTAAGGACTTAGATGAGTCTGTTTTTTTCTGAAGACCTTTTTCTTCTGTGACTAAAAACTACACAGTTGGCAGACTGACCACTACACAACAGTCGCCTGAACCTTTTGCCTGCTGTGTACCCTGTGCAGGGTCCAGAGCAATTTTAGGTTGAATACCTAGATGGTAGTTGTCTATACACAATAATAACTACATGTCAGTACAGTGGCTTTGTCCTTTAATGGAAACCTGCTTTTAAGATTTGAAAGTCTGTTTGAAGAGTTCTCTTGCATGCTCTGACCCTGAGTTGTATGTCATTATGTTTTGTGGTTTTAGAGGATCCAAAGCTGGGTTGGCTATTCAGTACACAGAGAAGGGTGGATTATAAGTCTCAAATTGTGAAGTTCTTGTTACTGTAGCTGAGCATTAGAACTCGAGGCTATGGTTGGTTGTATTTGCCCAGAAGCAGACTTTCAGACAGACTGGAGTGCCCCTAGTACCAAGTATTATACTACATCTTCTAGTACCGAGAGGTTTCAGAAAACTATGATCTTTGCAGCCATCAAAAGGTGACTTCAAAGTCATGATCAGTTCTTGTTGAGTAATGTTTTGGTTTTGCACAGGCATTCTGCAGAGATGGGGAATGGGTCAAGGAGACTGGTCTTTGGTGTGGCTCTTTTGGATTGGGCAGCTGACACAGAAAAATTATGTAAGAGTGGATGTTTTGGGTCAGGTTAAACATCCATTAAGCTTACTGCCATGTCTCTTGATGCTTGTTGGAGTAGTTATCCTGTTGTGTAATTATAGGACAAATGTATTTCCCTAGATACACACTCTCAGCTCCTGGCCATCTGTATCACAAGTCCTTTCTGCATTAGAGGTCATAGTTTTGTTTTTAATAGCTGTTGGTGGATGATATTATCCATTAAATGTATTGAATTATTCTTCAAATATAAGGGAGCTTTTGTTGTGGAAAAAAATCCAGTTAAACTGCATGCTCTGTGTGGGGAAAAAAACCCCACAACAACAAACACCTTCTTTTGTTTTAGAACTGTTATCTGCTAATACTGTAAGTCTTGTATGATGAGAAGTGATGCATGATTGTTCCCAATTCAAGTTGCCCATGCTACTTGTACATTTGGATAGACTTTTTAAGGGATTCCTTCCCAGTTGAATCTTCCTAGTCTATTTAAATGTTTGATACAGAAAACATTCTACATCTCTTACTATCCTTCTCATTCCCACCCGTTTCCTTTCCAGCTCTAGAGATGTAGATAAACCGTAAAATAGTGCTATGATGTAATGAGCTTTTCTTTTGTTCTCTTTTTTTTTTTCTCAGCAGCTTCTGAAATTCTACTTTCTACTGCTACTGGGTGTTAAATCACCATCTACATGGAACTGACTTGCATAAAATTTTTATTATAGCTTTCATATCTACTTCTAAGGTGCAGTAGCCCACCACTGTGCAAAGCTAGCAAGGGAAAGGAGTTTCCTTTTGGCGTTACTTTGTGTTTGCAGACATGAATTTCATATGTCATTTTATCTCCCCAGTTAATCAGCATCATGAGTGATGGATTCTTCTTGAATGATGTCTGAGCGAAGGCAAGGAAGTGTTCTGGCAAGCTGTGGGTGCTCTGAAGAGGGAGTCAGCTCAGTATAAGGGAATGTATGTCTCAGAGCTTGTCACAGTTTTGCAGAATTGGAACTCCTAAGTCTCTAAAATAAATTTGGTCAAGAAATTTTCCTATTAAGCCTGTGTGTTTCTTTGCCTTCTGCCAGAGTCTTTGAAGGACTTAATTGGCAAAACCTCATAGCCAAATGAGGTTATGGAGGGAGTAATGACAGCAGGAATGAGGAAGGTCTGTCTTATTAATTTTCAGGATCATGGGTAGCAGTGGGAGGAGCAGAATACCTGGTTCCAGAAGACTGGCTGAAAAGAAGGAGAGGGAAGAGACCTAGAATCACCGAAAAAAAGAGATAAAGGCTGATCACCTCCAGAAATCTCTTAACTTAGAAACACAGGATCATGATAGCAGGATTACAGCATGGTCAGGTACTTGATTGGTTGACAGCAGTATTCGTGGGAGTTGTGCGCTGCAGCCATTGTAGTGCTGCAGATTTTTGTTCTTTCTCAACTGGCAACAGTGAAGCAGTTCCCCACCATGACTTTATGCCTTATTTCTTGTACAGATTTAAAGATTCTGATACAGAAGTGGTACTTGTTTTTTGCTCAGTATACAGTGTCTCGGTTGGCAATAGGAATTAGACACCTTGGTGCTGACAGAAGCGACCTTCAAAGTGATCTGTATTACCTATGCTTATTCATATTGCTTTAAAACTGGAGTATGTGTCCTTGAGGATGCAGTTCTTAATTTTCTTGTGTAAGGCAATCTTAAGATGCGTCTTCTCACAAAATAGAAACAAGAAGAAAAATCTTCAGGCTGGTCAGATCTTCCCCTATAAATCTTAAGTTTTGCCCATGTAGTAGGCTAGTGATGTCTTCAGTGAGTCAACAAGTGTTCAGGGTTTTTTCCTCTCTGTGTTTTTACCTTGGCTAGAGTATGGGTTATCATTACCCCTTTGGGAAAGCAAATTTCAGTTGTTGGTGTTGCAAAAGAATTGGGTTCATCATGGAGTCACACAGACACAGATACTTAAGGGAACTACTAACTAGCTAGTCTTCACACGAGTTTATCTCAAGGAGACAGAACAATAATTGAACATCATCAACAACAAACAGTAACAGCTCAGCTCAGATATTGAAGAAAACTGAGTTATTTTTGCAACAAGCCTTTGTCATGGTATCCTTATGGTTACCTGAACAGTTTGAGGTGCCTCCATTTCCAAATGTTGTATTAATGTTATTTTTAGGGGATTTATCTTCTTGCTTTGATTTACTCTGGAATTCTTGTTCTTTCCAGGACTGTTTAGACCTTCTGGTCATGCTCTTTTGCTATTTCTTTTAGATTAAAGCATCAGCATTGTCAGCATTAACCATCATCAAAATAGGTATAATTTTCCTTTAATTACCTTATTTGCTGGGAAAGTAATCTACAGATAATATTCCCCTAAGGGATACCATAAAGGTATTTTGTTTTTCTAACAGCCTTAGGCATGATCTTGGGCTGCCTTAGGTATAGGAAATATTTTGAATCATTCATCTCTTCAGATTTCTCCCCTCGTTCTCTCTTTATGTGCTTGATTGGTTCTTCTCAGCTGTTGTTCTACCTCCTTTTATACTGCATGTGCATTCACTTTTTGCTTTTGCATGTTATTTCAGTGGCCATATGACAAAAGACTCCTGTCGTGATCTGTGACTTAAGGCACAGAATGCAGAGTGCTGGAACTTCTTGAGTTCTGTTCTGTCTCTTCCTTTACCATGTTAACACCTCCTTGGACCCTGCATTAGCAGTTTTATATACACAGGAGCAGCTGTCTAGTGAGCAATGTGGTGAAACTCAGTCATGGGTGATTCCTTCTTCACTATATTACTATGCATTGTACCTTTCTTAATCCATTTACTTCAGCATTTTATACTATACTATCCCATTGTGAAAACAAAGTACTCTTAAACCTCAATTTAACTTCTTTACATGAAGTTTTTTTCTTGTTTGTGGGGTTTTGTTGTTGTTGTTGTCTGTTTTTGTTTTTTTAAGTTTTGATATTGTGATTTGGCTAACCATGCCAAATTTGTATGCCAAATACAAAAGTAATAAACAGCCCGTTTGATTTCAGGCTGATAATCTTGCTTTATCTTCTTCTAAAACCCTGTATATAACTCTTAAATAGAATGCTTCTGAATTAATTGTGTTACTGACATGCTTCTCATTCATGTTATGCAAGCTCTGATTCTTATATGCTTTTGCTTAAGTGACATAATCCTCTTGTAGTTGCTGCATCTGTTCTTCATACAGCAAAAAGTTACCTTGCTATCAGTTCACCATAGGTCCACGGGTGACTTTCTGTATCAGATTTCTTTTGCTTGTAGTAGTTTGGGTTCTTTGAAGTTTTGCATAGTGGTTGTATGTGTGGATTTGCTTCACTTGACACATCATCATTTCTTCAAGGAAGTTCAAGTCTGTGTCTTCCAGCGGTCTTTCTTAGTTTCTGTTGTATATTGTAGTTACAGCCTGGTGCCTTGTCAGTGCAGTATTTCTTATTTGTCTCTAAGGATGTTCTATAGTTGTCCTCCTCTGCTGGATTTGACTGAAAGGCAATCAACTTCTGTCAGAAATAAGGTTTCCTAAAACTGTCTCACACCTAGCTGGTGGTCAGTGCTAATAGGTAGGATGTGATTCATCAGACTGGACGTATTTGTGCACAACGGAGTTCTCTCCACCTGTTGTTATTCAGTGGAGTCAGCAGCACATTCCTTATCTTCCAAATGGAGATGTTCATATTTATTTGCTTCCTATTCCATGGAACTGAGTGTAGATACAGATCTGTGTGCTGCAGAAGGCTCTTAAAGATAGGTGAAACACATCCCAGGAATTTCTAAATAATTGCCAGGGGAATTTCTGCTCAGGGACACTTAAGTTACCCCTCTTCTACTAGAGGTAATGAGTAGACGACAGGTTTCTTGTTCTAGTGTTATTTTGGTGTGGTTTGTTTTGTTTTGCTTTTCTTCCTGGGATACCACTGTGCACTTGATTTTAGAGATAAAGGATGGAGCTCAGCAGCCTTTTCCACAAGAGAGATGGGAAGCAAGAGGAGTGATCACAGCAAGTCAATCCATCCTCATGGGCCAGTGGGCGGTCTCTACTTTAGATAATGTAATCTTACCCAGAAGACTTGTTCCTGATATCCCTCTCTTAATATCTATTATTGGATAAATACTCAGTCCATAATTTTGATGAAGTTGATCTTGGACAAGCAAAGCAAGCTGGGAGAACAGAGCTCTAGTGCACAGAAAACTCAGGCCTTGTGCATTCAGTACTGTCTGACAATAGCAAGGCTGAAATCCCAGATAAGTCCCTTCACAGGCATGTACAGCATTGTTTGGCTAGTTAATCTAGTAAGTAAATTAATATTTTGTTAATGATGATTTAAAGTATCTTATATTTTGTACCTTGTTCTCATTGGTTGGTCATGGTTATTAACGTTTAAATTCTTTGGAGATGTGAGACTCGGGAAAGGGGATATAAATTGGTGAAAATCACACAAAGGTGCCTGTTGCATGGTACCAATTAAATAGATGTGGGCTAAAATGAAGCAGACATTAGCAGAGTCATTTGGGTCTGAGATGCTGGGTAACAAAACTGGCAGTGTTTCTAGTGTAGGAGGAATTGTTCTTTTCAGGTAGTTTGTAAAGTGACTTAACAAAATGATGAAGTAGTATATTGTGATTAATATGGAAATAAAAAATACTACCCTTCCTTTTATTTTCACTTCAGTCCTTCCTTAGCTGCATTGATTCTTAAAAGAACTGGAACAGGCTTTGAATTTTCATTCTGCACAACTGGTTTTAGTTTCAAAGGCTAGTTAGGGCAGAAAACGAATTCAACCATTACAGTGTTCAAAAATACTTTCTGTGTACCTGGTAGGCCAGTTAACAGTAGTAAGTGCTAACGTCTTGAACTAAGTGCATTTTCCTAGACATCTGAAAGAAATGTGTTTTTACTAACTTTAGATACTTGTTCAGTTGGACTCCAGCCTGTGTTTTGCATAAACTTGCTTTGAATGTACAGCATTCTTTTCAGTCCTGAACCTTTGCTTCTAAGAGGCTTTTGCAGTTTTGGTCTGACTTTTCATTGTTCATTTTTATTACTGTCCTATCTCATGTTAGATTCTTGTTTTCATTTTATGTAGAGTACTATGTTTCACCATAGTTAATAGGTGATACAATCAGAAGACAGTAAAAAGCTTCTTGGAATAGGATATAAAATGTAATTTAGTGGATTTGAAAATCTGGTTCATCACATTTAGCATTTTGAGACAATGTACTGTGATTTCTAGCTTAATTCAGGCAGAATCTGAAAGATCAAGCTATTAAGTGAAACAGTTTCATGAACTCACCAATTTCTAAAGTTATTATACTGGATGTGCAATTTGCATTATGGGCATGTAAATCACTACTTGGCTGGTCATTCAAAGTTGGGACTACACAAGGTTCTGACTCATTCCTGTATTTCTAAGCCTGTTCTGCGCCCTTTGTCACATACACAAAAAGTCCAGGTAACAGGAAAGGTTACTCTGGTGGAATGTGACTGATCTCATGAGGATCTTTCAAAAGACAAGGTCCCATTATATATTGTAAGGCATTTGACACAGTCTCCCACAGTATCCTTACAGCTAAACTGAGCGAGTGCAGTCTGAATGATCAGGTAGTGAGGTGGACTGTGAACTGGCTGAAGGGAAGAAGCCAGAGAGTCATGGTCAATGGTGCAGAGTCTAGTTGGAGGCCAGTATCTAGTGGAGTGCCTCAGGGGTCAGTACTGGGGCCAGTATTATTCAGCATATTCATCAATGACTTGGATGAGGGAATAGAGTGCACTGTCAGCAAGTTTGCTGATGACACCAAGCTGAGAGGAGTGGCTGACACACCAGAAGGCTGTGCTGCCATCCACCTGGACAGGCTGGAGAGTTGGGCGGGGAATAACCTCATGAAATTTAGCAAGGGAAAGTGTAGAGTCCTGCATCTGGGCAGGAACAACCCCAGGTTCCAGTATAGGTTGGGAAATTACATATTAGAGAGCAGTGTAGGGGAAAGGGACCTGGGGGTCCTGGTGGACAGCAGGATGACCATGAGCCAGCACTGTGCCTTTGTGGCCAGGAAGGCCAATGGCATCCTGGGGTGTATTAGAAGGGGGGTGGTTAGTAGGTCAAGAGAGGTTCTTCTTCCCCTCTACTCTGCCCTTGTGAGACCACATCTGGAATATTGTGTCCAGTTCTGGGCCCCTCAGTTCCAGAAGGACAGGGAACTGCTGGAGAGAGTTCAGCGCGGGGCAACGAAGATGATGGAGTGCAGCATCTCCCTTATGAGGAAAGGCCAAGGGAGCTGGGTCTTTTAGCTTGGAGGAGACTGAGGGGTGACCTCATTAATGCTTATAAACATGTAAAGGGTGAGTGTCAGCAGGACGGAGCCAGGCTCTTCTCTTTGACAACCAATGGTAGGACAAAGAGTAACGGGTTCAAACTGGAACACAAGAGGTTCCACTTAAATTTGAGAAGAAACTACTTCTCAGTGAGGGTGCCAGAGCACTGGAACAGGCTGCCCAGGGGAGTTGTGGAGTCTCCTTCTCTGGAGACATTCAAAACCTGCCTGGACACCTTCCTGTGTAGCCTCATCTAAGTGCTCCTACTCTGGCAAGGGGGTTGGACTAGATGATCTTTTGAGGTCCCTTCCAATCCCTAACATTCTGTGATTCTGTTTATATCATCACAACATATATCATATCACAACATATATTGTATGATATATCTATCACATATTCTATCTATTGTATACACCATGTGTGTATAGATCACACTGTATATTGTGTATATATCTCACATATCATACACATAATATCTATCTTGCATATTGTGTGTATCTTGCATATTGTATATATTGTGTATCTTGGCTGTTGTGTCTCTCTGGCACGTATCACACAGATATCACATATATCACACAGACATCATATGTCGTGTCTATATTGCATATATCACATATAAATCACATCATATACATCATGTATACATCACACATTATATATATTGCACATCACATCTTATATCAATATCTCATATATCACTTACTGCATACATAATGTCACTGTCTCACATATTGCATATATGACAATATCATATCAATATATTGCATATCTCACATATCGCATATATCCTATATGTCACATGCTGCACATCATATTGCATATATGGCATATATTGCATATATATGATATAATGCAGGGCAGTATGTCTCCTTCTTTGGCAAATGACAGGGAATAGCTGCAGTATGACCTCCAGGCATCTGTGCTGCACTAGTGGTACAGGCGTGGCACTGCTTGAAAGAGGATTTGAGTTCACAGCATCACGGCTTGATCAAAGCAGTGATAATTTAAGAAACAGAGGTAACTTTGATTTTTCCATTGTTTTAGCACAAATAACTGAGGACAAATGTTAAAGCAGGACGGCCTGAAATGCCGTTTCTATTGCATCGTGAAGTACATGTAACAATAAATGTTTAAAGGCAACATTTCTGTAATTAAATTAAAACCAATAATGTTTCCAAATCTCTGGTATCTGTCTCTGCTCCTGTGCATTGCTTATATGAAGTATCCTGACTTTCTCCTATATAGAATCCTTCTTGGTCACCAGAAGGACTAGCGTAGTGATGACTGCAGAGTCCAAAGGATGAAAGTCAAGCTACTACATGCAAATGGGGGCTCCTTTTGTGAAGGAAGTATCAATGTACCTGTCAGATTTTAAAACCCTTTGGAAATACTTCAGAAGAAAAAGAATATTAATATCCAAGGATATGCCTTGTCACTGAAGATGAAGGCCTGAAGATGCGTTGTCCACAAATGCTACAGAAACCTTTCAAATAACGGGGGGAAATTGCTTTCACATCACTTGTTCTCCAGAAGTAGAACTTCCTAGTGTTTGAGCAGATGTCATGCTGCTTGTAATTAATGACAGAATCATTTTTATCTTTAAAGAGCTTGTTCTGAAAAGGAGTGAGACATCAAAAAGGTTCAAGTCTATTAAGAGAAGTAGGATCTTTGATTTTTTTCAATCTACCTCTCACTTTGAAAACCTTGCACAAGGCAAATCGCATTGATACTTGTGTGTTGCAACACTGACAGAACTGTACTTGTGTAGAGGAGAGAATGTGCTCACAATGTGTCAATACTGTAGCAGTTGTGGTATTTCTGTTATACTTGATTATCACACTTGAGACCTCAGTTGTCAGTTGGTCATGGAGCTCTTAAGCAACTGGATAGACCTTTATTAGCCTGTGCATAGCTGAAAAACAGAGAGTACCCCTTGAGGCTGCTGAGTGTCGTCTGCAAGCTGTGCTTAAATATATGGAAATGATCTCTATGCACACTTTCAAATCGAATCAGGTTTGTAACAGTGGAGAAAATGTGAATGTTTGCACCACTAGTTATGTTGTGTTGTAAAACTGCTGGTTTTCCTGATGGAAAACAGCTTGCTTTAATTATTTGATTACCTTTTTTCCGGTAAGAAAGTTCTGAAGGACTGAAGTATTCATTTTTTTTATTTTATATTATGGCTAGCTTTTGACTTCATTAATTTCCTGGTAGCATTGAACCAATAGAAGAATAAACATATTTATCTTTGTGTGAATGAGCAATCTGAACAATGTGTTTGCATGACAGAGCACTATGAATTGCGCTGAATATACACAGAATTTCATTTTCAACAATAAATTTTATTAAAAGTAAAGAATCTTTAGTCTGTTTTTTAGTAGCAAAAATAGGTAACAGAAATATATATGGTATAATAATAACAGGACTTTTTTCTTAATGTACAACAAACCTTTCCAGAGTGTTTTTCCTGTTCTAACTACAAAGGTAAATTGAAATATGATGCAAGGTGGATAAAAAGGTATCAGGCTAATTAGGTGCCACAATGTCATGTTGACAGGTTCATAGATCCATTATAGTGGCAATGCTTTTGCTGTAGTGCCCACTGTGTAACTGCTTGCAATAAAATCAAATTACTTTTAGACTTCTTGCATTGCATCCTCTCTCTTGAACATACAGACATGCCCGCATGCGTTTTCCTTTGTCTACCTCCACTCAGGTTTGCAAGAAATTTCTTCGTATGCTGGAAGACTTGCCTTTGTAGCCAGGAGATGTGCTATAGGAGGCCCCAGTGTACAATGTACCATGGATGTCTCAGCTGTCTCCCTATTGAGTTTTTCTGTCAGCTGATAGCTTATTAGTACAATGGGAAACCTGACTGGAGAAAAGATGGATAATCAGGGTGCTTTTACCTTGTTATGAGACCAAGAAGGAAGTTTTCACTGATGTTGCTGGTAGTACTGATGGTTCCTCTATGTGAGTAGTTTCAGAGATCCACTGACCTGCTCATATGCTGAGTAAGGCTGAATTTAGTTGGCTCTCATTCTTCTACACCTATAGGCAAATAACAGAACCCAAACAGTTCCCTCAGGTTAACTGGCAGCACTTTCAAGTACTGATTTGCTCTGAAACCTTGCATATGTACTTCTATGGGAGATCTGCCTTTTTAAGAGTAGTATTGGCTTTCAAAAAACATGCTGATCACTCTTTTCCTACAGAAAATTTTAACATGCCTGTGGGTAGTCAACCCAATAGGACTGCCTGGACTTTTAAATGAATGATTTTAATTGCAAATACTTTGTTAGCCCTTCTCTTGTGGGTATTCTTCTGAACTGGCTGTATTATACAGTTACAATTGAGACAGTGCTTTATTAACAGCTTGTTTCAAGTTCATTGAGCTGATATCCCCACAGGCTTCTTCTAAAGTGCATCTATTTGTCTTGTATTGCACATATTTAGCAGTCAGTTGGAGATCTTTAATGCAGAAGTCCGTGTATTGCTATCACATATATTGCTGCTTTGACTTTTCTTATTGCTGGTTGGGTTGTAAACATTAGTTGTCATATTTGTTTTGGTTCCTAACCAGTTTTGCTTTCTGCTTACTTTAACAAACAATGCCTTCTGGATTTCTTTATGGCTTGCTTTATCTATTTGAAGATCGCAGGTATTTTTCTACTATATAAACAAGTAGCCTTACTTTTTCAAATGCATCAGCAATTCTTAGATGTCTGCTTTTTGCAACTTTTACCTTTGTTAATTATCAAATGACTGTGCCCTGCAGGGACAAAACTTTGGTGTTTAAGTTCTGGTTTCAACCTGTTGACTTCCCCAAGGATTATCACTTCTTCAAATGAACTTTCGATCTCATCTCTGAGTATATTTTGCAGTAGTCTTAATTTGAAGAGACCCTTTGTGACAAGGTTTATGATAAAGAAAAGCAGTTAACAATGTGGATGCCTGGCCTGGTTATGAACCTTTCTGTGAAGGATTAAGTGGAACTTGGTGCACACAGTCTTGTGTTTTCAAGCAGCAAACCTGATTAACTGAGAAGTGTTTCCCTAAGTGTGATTATTTTTTTTTCTAATTTTATTCTTTCTTAATCAATGCTGTACTTCAAGGTGAGCTTTTTTTATTTTAGACTGAGATTTCTGTAAGTTAGCATGGCCTTCCCAATTATTCGTAATTACCTTATAATGTGAGGAAGATGCTTTCAAAATTCAAAATTGCCTTCAGAAGCTGCTATGCCTAGGGTTTATGAGCAAGATAAAATTGCAGTTTTTCCCTTTTTGTTTGGCATCTTCAGTATACAGTTGAAGTAAAGACAGTGGTGAGGGAAGGGGAAGATTTGACCAAAAAGCATCGTGTGAGAGCAAATAGCTCTTAATTAGAAGTATATAAGGTTAAGAACAAGACCTCCTTTAAACTGACTTTGTTATTCACTGAGTGGTGTTTCTAATTGGTAGGGTTTCTGAACTACTGTGATGTACCTTGTCAAAGAAAACAGGTTTTAAGCTATGTAAACATCAGTCTAATCTAAAATGTTTCAAAACCATTTTGTTACTTCTTCAAATTAATTGGCGTTTCAATACTCTTTCATTTTCTAAGTGCATCTTTGAAATAAGCATTATGATCCATGTCTTACCAAAAGATAATCCTACCTTCCTAATCAAGGAATCTTGAGTTTCTCACGTATTTATCACGTGACAAGATATACAAGGCTTGCTTCAGAGAGAATACTGAAAAGACTTAGGCTGACAATTGGAAGGTGGGATGCAAAAGAACATATAAAATTACAAGTGATACAGCAAGAGAGATCAGCCCTATTGTAATGCACGAATAAGAGAATGTTAACCTGGTCCAACAGGTTTTACTATTTATTTACAACTAATCAACAGAAGTCATTGAGTTAAAAGATATCCATGCTGATAAGAGTTCCATAGGAGTCCAGACATTTACAGAAGCAATGAAATAAGTGTATAATAATTCATTGTTATGATCATTAAATACAGAGTTTTCAGGAGAAATTTTCTCTTCAAAACATTGTAAACCTCTAATAAAAGGGATATAGAAGAAATTTATCTCTGAGATAAACTTCTGCTTATGTCCACTTTCAAATATCTAACCGTCTGTTTTGTAGAAGCATGACTGGATTTGACCTGTGACTGATATGACAGCCAAAATTTATGCAGGAATTTCACTGTAACTTCTTCTAACCTGCTGAAATACCTCTAAAAATCTACTGTTAAGAATTGAAACTTCAGTTTTGTGTTCTTATATTTAAACATTTGTCATTGACTTCTGTGTAAAGAAGTTGGCATTAGAATTAGATTTCTGAGTTAGTGGCCATATGGAAAAATTAAAGCATATTGTATGAGGAATGGGGTGACATTAAATAGGGTTAAACAGAAATGTTTTTGCCTTTTCAAGGAGGAAAAAAACTCACAACTGTTAAATGAACTCAGAATGTTTCATTTGACCCAGGATAGCGTGTGTTTCTCTTTCAATATAAACTAGAGAGAAATGAAATAAGCTTTTGGATGCTTCTAGAATAAAATTCTGGGTTTTTTCTGTTCTCAAATGTCTACATCTAGAATATGATGCCTTTATCATTTTTAAAACTATATGACTTTAAATTATTATTCTTGTTATAAAAGTTATTTTTTGATGCATGCTATATAATCAAAATGTTCTATTTTGGTTTACACCACGAACAAGCAGGAAATAAGCTCTTTTCCTTGAAGAAGGCTTTTTAAGAACAAGAACTTGTGTAATTACTTACACAAGAACTTGTGTAAGTTCTTGTAAGTTAAACTACACATATAAGAAATTTATACAACTGGCTTAAAAGAACAGAGCTGAACTTAACTGTCTAGAGTATAGTCATCTGACAGTGCTACCACCCTGGCCAGTAAGAAGAAAAACAGGATGATTAAACCAAAGTTCTAGTGGTTGTAGTACGATATAATGCTAGCTGGAAGGAGAGAAACAAACAAACAAAACCAACAAAACAAGAAACTCTAAACAAAACCCAAATCCTGTTGCAGTTCCAGTGATTAGTCTTATCTTTTACTTCTGCCATGTTTAAATTTGTTATAAATATACATTTTAGGATGAGGCAGCAAGATTAACAGTGTCTCAATGCAAAGAAGAGGCAGAAGAAACCCTCAAAATTCATGCACATGGTATAAGGTCTTGTTCTGGCTTTTGAAAACTATGTAAACTGTTCTTTGAGCAGCTGATTTCCTGTAATCAGTAAGATTTCAATGCTTAGAAATTTTTCAGTATTGTGGCCAGGACAATTAAAATTTTCCTATTGTATTAGTGTAGGATGGATAAGATGCTAAATAAGAATAAATTATATCTTTGTGTGAAAGACCTTGGATTGCCTAAACCTTCTTAGGAGGGCTGTGTTTATTTGCTATGTTTTGATATGACTACAAATCAAGATTATTTTCTTAAAGGAAAAGTTCCTGACAACATATTTAAACATTTGTTTAACTTATAGTTACATTTAAGACCTGTAGTAGCTACAACAGCTGATGCACTGACTATTCAAAAGCCCTTGGAAAAGGCTCAAAAGCCTCCTTTATACCATTGTTGTGGTGCTTGTAGCATGTCATCTGAGTAGGGCAGTAATGCAAGATGGTATTACATGACACAAATTACACCAAAACCTGCTGCAGTCTGTGCTTACTCTTTTAACTGATGTTGAAATCTAGGTATTAAAACATGAGGATTCAGGAGCAAGGGGGTTGACCAAGATAAGGAATTTTCTTTTGAGAGAGAATAAGACAACAAGTTAAAAACAGAGTAATAGATGACCTTTCTCAAATACCACAAACAAAAGCAATATGTTTAGAAGACAGTTGATTACCAAGGAAGCTGAGGAATGGGCCGCTGACTTTGAGTTTTGCCTAGAAAAGATCATGAGCAAATGAACTTACAGATGATGGAGAGGTGGAGGAGCATTTTAGAGGGAACTAGAAGACAGAATAAAAATCAGGCAGGGAAAGGGTTTTTCAGAAGTCATGTGATCTTCTCTATTCCCACCATTTTGTCTGGAAGGACTAAATTATTATTTAAGAAGCAGAAGATTGGAAGGAATAGAATAACATTAGTCAGAAGGGGAGAAATCACTCCTGCATCTGACTCTTTTCTCCTTATTTGAAAGACCACATTTTCCATTGCACTGTCAATTAGTTTCTATCTCATCCCCTCCTTAGCCTCTTGAAATATCTTTCCCCCAGAGTTTTCCAGGGATATCTCCATGAATTGTCATTCCAGGTAAAATAAAGAAGGCAAGTTTCAATCCGTCTTTCCTAAATTAGACCTCTCTGTTTGAGGGTAGGCTGGAATTCAGGTTTGGAACCTGTAGCTGAAGTGAGTTATTTCCAAATATAAAAAGCCTTTCTGCTCTTCACAAACTTCATTAGATTCAGTTCAACTACATTTGAGTTCTAAGGATTTCATAATTCATTATATTTTGAGTGCAATTTACTGTCCCAAGATACACTTGATTGTCTGGGGTTCATCTATACTGGTAAATAAATTACATAGTGGATATCAAAATCCTTATGGTTAGTGAAAAGAAAATCACTACAGAATGAGCATCTGTGATGGCTGTCAAAAGAATTACAGATTTATTAGACAAGAGGGAAAAAAAAAATTATTAAAACAGATACCGTGTTTGGGAACAGACCTTTAAAAAGCATCGAGATACTAGGGTTAAAATAATACTCTGCACATAAAATTTGCATACGTATTGTGCCCACCTGCCTCAGAAGCTGTAGCACCGTCTTATATTCTCATAGGTAGTGGATCTGTTGGCATGGTTCATTTGTTTGTTTTCCCTAACCTGTTTGGTTTTCACAGGAGCATGGCATTTTTAATCAGCGTTTACTGTTTAAGGCATTAGACCTAGAAACTTGGTATACAGTTGTCAAATCTGATGTATTCTTCCTTTATGACTGCAGCTGCTCAGTGGATTAGCTTCAGTCTGTAAAATAGAAATAGTACCACCTCTCCACTTGTTTTTTTCATTTGTTTAGACTCTAAAATATCTGGGAAAAAAATAAACTGCAGTACTGCTTCCAAGTAGTATCTCTGCTGTGTGGCATACGTGATGAATGCTGTACTTTCTTCCTTACATTTGAATTATTTGAAGCTGATCTGTTCTGTTGATGGTCTGTCTACTGGCTTATAAGGTAAAGAGGAAATTAATTGTCACTGTCACATTTCAGAAAGTTCTGTCAAATGGAACTTTTGGGTACTGCAACCTGAAGACAAGTAGTGGTTTGTTACAATGGTTGTGAGCATCTGATATAAAATGCTGATCCTGTTGACTTCAAGGCAAAAATCCCACTGACTTTAATAAAGTCTGTATTTTACCCTGAAACTTAATTATGAGTTAGTGAAGGAGCTAATCAAAGCACTATGTTAAAATTACTTTGCACAAGATGCAGAAATAAATGCCCTTCTCTATGTAGAGGAAACTTATGTAGCAGAAACCATTTGAGTGGGATCAAAATACATGGCTGGGTCATACTTAGTTTATGCATGACTCAGCGTGTTTTCCATCTACATGGTGCTTACTGTTAGTGCATGGTGAGGTAAGTTGGATTGAGAGAGATGCTGAAACTAGAAGCATAATACTGGCCTCAGAAAGGTGG
Source organism: Nesoenas mayeri (assembly GCF_963082525.1). NCBI lineage: Eukaryota > Metazoa > Chordata > Aves > Columbiformes > Columbidae > Nesoenas > Nesoenas mayeri. The sequence goes on from NC_137541.1 coordinate 74,026,691, forward strand.
GTAAATCATTCTTCAGGAGTACTTTGTTTCCCACTGCAGTGCACAATTGTCAGCTCAGGGGCCAACACATCCAGGAGGGTGGTAGTTCCTCAGTTGCTTTGTGGTCATGAGCCTGTGTTCAGGGCCATTTACTGTTGATTGGGATGTGGGGTGATTGTTCCACAGTCTCCAGTATAAACTGTGAGCCCATTGACCTCCTACCAGACTTGCACATGTATCAAGCAAGGGTGAAATTGTATTTCAAGTATAGCTGACAGCAAAACCTTATTTCAGTAGTGACATAATTTTACACTCATCTGAATCCAGTGGGACTTGGCCCCATGATTCAAACCGAGTATATTCATCAGTCTTCATAATGGCACTTAGTAAGTCATATTCTGGAGGCATTTAATTTTGGCATTTAACTTTCAGTGTTTAAAAACATAAAACTGATCCCTATCAATATTGGAGTTTTTCATCAAAGCAAACTATTCTAATAACTATGTGGAGAGAAGTGTACATATAGATGTTGGAATGACCCAGAATACCATGCCAGAACCCATCTCAGGTGTGAGCTGAGCTCCACTCCCTCTCTGCCTATACCTGAGGCTTTCAGAGCCTCTTTCAGCAATTCTTCCATACCGATTGTTCTCTGTGTACTACTGTAATTACAGACATATAAATGACAAGTGTTTCAGGCAGAAGCAATTTCTTAGGTATGTGGCTGTATGGAACAAAGTACAGTGTTGATGTCAGTGGCTTGCGACTAGGTTTCACAGGTACTATTGTAGTACTTGGAACACTAAGGAGTATGCCCTGTGTGTGTGATGTATGCCTGTCCATTGGGCATATACAAATAAATATTAAACTAAGGAAGCCACTTATAAATGAATCGTGGTTTCAATCAGTAGTTAATGCTTTCTGGTACATTCCTGTATTTTTGCTCAGCTCCACTGGGTTCAATGGGGAGTGGGTGTTCAACGCTTGATCCATGTGAGGTCAAGAAGCAGGATTTCTGTGGAATTCTATACAAACCTTTTCAATTGGCTTCTCTCACACCTACCTCTGTGCACAGCAAAAAGTCTGCAGAAACCCCAAGCTAGACCTAAAATTAGCACTTTTTACATCCTCTAAAACAAAGAAGCTGAAACAAGAGTTGGGGCCTGTGTAGTCACCACCAGCAGCACAGCTTTCTTTTACTTGGTTTTTCAGTTCCAAAAATGCATGCTCAGGAAAAAAAAAAAAAGTTGAAAGCCACTTTTCTGTTGCTCTGCATGCCTTTTTTCCTTCTGCTTGGCAACCTCCACACCTGCTGTTCTGACTACTAAAAATTGTCCTTTCTTTTGTCCTGCAAGTACTTCTGCCTAAGAGGAGGGGACAAAGGATTCACTAGCATTTTTCTTAGTTCTGCTGCCTTGTAACTTTCAAACTGAAGTTCTTGTTAACAATTCAGTGTTCTTGGGGCTCTAAACTTCAGGTTTTTTAATTAGAATGCCTATGAGCTAGAACAGTTGCAGTAGCACACGCATGTACTGTTATAAAAACCAGCTTTTTAATGTGTTCTTCAAGTGTAGAGCAGTGAAAACCAGCACTTTCTGCTGCAGTGTGAGGCTGGTGTGTTTAACAGGAATGAGGAAGAAGAACAGGTGAAAGGAAGTTACTCCATCTTCTACCATACAATTTTTTTCTCCAACATTTGTTGGCACAACGCTCCCACACAGTTTCCTTTTTTCTTAGCTTGTGCAGTGACAGCTCCTTATCCTGTTCTAGCCTACTTTAAGAACAGCCTTCATTGATGATGTTACTGAGAAACATTTTAGTATATGCAATGTTTGAATATACCATGATAGATGTTTTAAGGGGGAAGGCTATTTCTTTCTCAGTTTACTCTGATGGAGGTTTTTTCATTATTATCTTAAATGAGAGGGTGAGCAAGATTTGACCAAAATGTTTACTGCAATGCAAAGAGTTATTTTTCTCTTAAGAGAATGCTGATGACTAGTTTCAGATTTCAAAAGTGAAAAAGTCTTGCCCTTTGAACAAAATCATACAAGAGCCAGTTCATCCCAGAAACACTACCACACACATGGACAAGGTAGTAATCCAATTACGGAATTTTGCCAGGTCACCCCAGGTGACTACCTGGTCAGTTTAATTTCTCATAAACCTTTTTGCTGTCAGCACTAAGGGTATATCAACACTACTCTGTAGTATAAAGACAGCTGAGCTGGTCCTAGGTCAACCAACTTAAATACTGAAAGCAACCTGTATTTCCTCACAGGGTAGATGAGCCTACACATGTAGGTCTGCACTAGGACAACTGGTATGCTTTCAGTTCACATTTGGAACTGGCTTGCAGTGCACATTAAGATGTTTTCCTTAGGAAAGTTGAAATAATACTGCCAAAACACTTGTAGTGCAGACCCATCTATGTCAGATAAGGTACACATTGTGTTGGCATAGTAAAATAGTCCTACTGAGGAAAAAAAGAAAATAGCATTTTTGCTAGTTTAACCACAACTGTCAGCTTCTTCCAGTACTGCTCTATTAATCAGGGCTTTGCTAACTGTGCCAGCAAAATTAGCTGATTTTCCCATTGCAGTGTGTACTGGTTTTAAAATATGTTAAATAGCCTGGTGACATTTTTGAACAGGAACAAAAGTTATTATTTCAATACTCACTGTCCAGAAGAACATTTTGGAGCTTTTTAGAAAGTATTGGCTCCAGAACTGTAAGACAGGGCATCGTTAAGGTAATAACTGTTCAAGGATTGATGCCTAGTAGTTAGCCAAAGTTAAAGTACAACTTGGTACCCATACAGGCACTTGAAATGTTTGTTTAGATTGTAAAGGAATGGAGTAGTAATTAATATTTGTAAAAGGAAACATCCTTTCTAAAGTTGATGGAAAGAGGAAAAAAGTATCCATGGGAATTTTTAATTCCTTTTAGTTTAACATGTTTAAATTTATCCATTTTATGAGTCCACTTTAACTTTTACTTAACTTCTCATATTTTTTCACTTCTGAGCAAAATAATTTTTGAAACTATTACCAATCTGTTTAGGTATAGATAATGATTAATGACGTTCAAGAATATGAGAATGAAATACAATTTAGGTGTCAACAGATTTTTCATAAGAAGGTTTGTTTTTCAGAAAAGGCCATTTTAAAATGAAAATGTATCAAAAGTGTTCTCATAGAGACTATAGGTAGTTCTTAATTTCTGTATATAGATACAGCTGACAACATATTGGTGAAACTAAAAATTTACTCACTAATTTTTCACTAAATAGATTGTTGACATATTACTTTTTTTCTCAAATGGATAATGAAAATACACTAATGAGGTTTACTGCCATATTTATAGATACACTTATTCTCAGGTTTTAGAGCTGTGCTTTCATATAGAGTTGAGCAATATTTGTCTGTCTAGCAAATTTGGGAAACTTTTAAAACATGCCTGTTATAAAACCGCTAATCTTACCTAACATTTTATTTCTCAGTAATGTCTTTAAAATTACATGGACAAACTGTTTCCAATAAACTAGTAGAATTTACATTATTCAAGAATTGTAATATTTAAAATTAAAGTACATTTGCTCTGGTTCTGTACTGAAAGTAGCTCAAAAACACAAGCTTAAGTTTCCCTAAAGAAGTGATCTGCATTTCTTAAAAGCTGAAATAAGTTGATTAACAATCAAGATTTATAATCACTTTAAAATCAATCCTATCCTGCTCTCAAGCTCTTTTAGGAAATCATTTCAAAACTGTGTCTATTCCCTTATCAGTCCTACCTCATGGGAGACCAAGAGCATTCATAAGTTCAGAGTCACAATTCAGTTGTTTCAGATTACTTTGCTCCATGGATAGATCAGGTTTGATATTTTCATCTTCCAAGATTTATTTATTATTTCATTTATGAAGCACTAGTTTCAGCTCATACAACTGGCTAATCTTAGAAGCTGATTGCACAAAATCACTCAACTGCCTTGTTTGACTCAATTATCCAGGTATACATAGAATCATTCCAGTTGGAAGAGACCCTCAAGATCATCAAGTCCAACCATAACCTAAATCTTGCACTAAACCATGTCCCTAAGAACTTCATCTATACGCCTTTTAAAAACTTCCAGGGATGGTGACTCCACCACTTCTCTGGACAGCTTGTTCCGGTGCTTCACAAGCCGTGAAGAATTTTTTCCTAATATCCAATCTGATCCTCCTCTGGTGCAACTTGAGGCCGTTTTCTCTTGTCCTATCACTTGCTACTTTGGAGAAGAGACCAACATCCTCCATGCTACAACCTCCTTTCAGGGAGTTGTAAACAGCAATGAGGTCTCCCCTCAGCCTCCTTTTCTCCAGGTTAAACAGCCCCAGTTCCCTCAGCTGCTCCTCATACAATTTGTGCTCCAGAACCTTCACCAGCTTTGTTGCCGTTCTCTGAACTCTCTCCAGCACCTCAACGTCTTTCTTGTAGTGAGGGGCCCAAAACTGAGCACAGGATTCAAGGTGGGGCCTCACCAGTGCTGAATACAGTGGCACAATCACTGCCCTAGTCCTGCTGGCCACGCTATTCCTGATACAAGCCAGAATGCTGTTGGTGTCTTTGGCCACCTGAGCACACTGCTGGCTCATATTCAGCTGGCTGTCAATCAACACCACCAGATCCCTTTCTACCAGGCAGCTTTCCAGGCACTCTTCCCAGAGCCTCTAGCACTGCCTGGGGTTGTTATGACCCAAGTGCAGGACCTGGCACTTGGCCTTGTTAAACCACATACAATTGGCCTCAGCCCAATGATCCAGCTGATCCAGATCCCTCTGTATGGCCTTCCTACTCTCCAACAGATCAGCACCCCCAGCCAATTTAGTGTTGTCTGCAAATGAAAGTTTAGTTCATTAAAAATATGGTCTCTAGATGACTCTAACAAATCTTTGTCAGCTGCCTACCCTTATGCTGATACAGTAGCTACAAATGAGAATATATGAATATTTCAGTCTCTTAACAAAACTAAGTGTTGTTCAGAGATTTAGGAAAGATTGCAGATCTTGGCTGCAGAAGGACTTTTGCTCATGAAAAGTGAGAAAGTTGCTGCTAACTTGTAGCTCAAGTTAGTTATGTGTCAGTAAATCATCACAACTATAGCTGTTATTTTAAAATAGCTGACTATCTCCACAAAGGAATTTAGTTATTTTTCCCCAAAATGAAATTGAATGTATACAGTGAAGAGCCAGTTGTAGGACATAAAAAGATCTAAAAGTTCCTGACCCTTATCAGCAATGAATCCAGAAAACCAAATATTTATCCTACCAAATGCAAATACAGAAATAATTCCGTCAAGCAGTTGATTAGCTAAAGTTTATTTGCCCTATGGCTATGTTATAGCAATGTCTTTAGTTTTGCTATGGAGACAGTGAGGAATTTGGCTGTTAATAAAGATTCTGTGCTATCTTAGGGAAGATTCTCACTAGCTACATTTTGTGGTCTAAAGGTCTGAATGTAGCACTGATTCTCTAAAATTGATTTTCTTATAATACAATAATTATTTAATTTCTGTGTCAGATTCTACTGCATAGTATACTGCCTAGGCAGGGTGGGAACTGCTAAAATCCATTTCCAACTTGCACATGGATGATGTCTCTCTTGTCATGTAGGTGTAGAACAGGTCGCAATGGCTGACTAAATGTGTTGGTGAAAGGAGAAAGGGGTAAAAGAGGCAGGTGATGAATGAGCAGCTTTGACAGTTGACAGATGTAGCATGTACAGGTTTCTTGGCCTTGTTCTATTAATAACAGCTATAGACTGCTTGAAGTTCAGAAGATGGTCTTCAGGCTGTACTTAATTACTTTACTTTTTAGAACTCGTGCATATTGTTTCTTCATAACTGTTTGGGAATAGCTAGGGGAAATAACAAGCATGGGTGGGGTAAATAAACCAAGTAGTTAATATTTTCAATTTTATAAAATAAGAGGGAAGAATTTAATTACTAAGTTAGTGTTATATAAATTTTCTAGTCTTTAGCAATACCAAAACCCTAACTGCAATGCTTTATCTGCAGTTGTGTAGAGACTCACACAGGCTTAACTTCAAGCATATGTGTAATAAGATGTTTTTAGGGAGAAGACATTGTGTAATGTTAATGCTGCGCTATAATCCAAATGGTTTTCTACCAGCAGTTCCTTTTCATAGGTTGTTTCACTCATTTCAAATAAGACAACTGTCAACTGAAAACTAGAATCCATTTTTTGTAAATGTTTTCTTGAGGTTATTGCAGTGTGAAACCACGTTTTCTTCATAATCAGGTTTGCTTTCATGCCAGTTACACTGCTGCCTTTGTAATAAGACTATAATTTCATTGTAATAGCATTCATGAACTCATTCTAGATGCATTTTTAAGCCTATTTTAACATTAGAAGTGAACAAAGCTGGACTGTCAGTTAGGTTTGGATCACAGCCTTCTCTTTTCCATCTAATTTTAAACAGCTTTCTTAACAATTGTCTCAGCCACATTATTCATTCCCTCACTGGTGCCATAATGCAACCAGCGTTGTCTGTTGTCTACAGATGAGCAAACAGTTTGAGAGGAGGCCACATCCCTGCTGGTGATCCTCCTTGTCCCAATAATGTAAGAAGTGCAGCAAAGCTATTATGTATCTGGGGTCGGTGAGGGTCCATTAGGAGACAGGGAAAAAGAGATTTCTGTAAATCAGAGCTTTTCTAGGTATAATTTAATGATAACTGTGGAAGATAACCATGTCCCAAGAGAATGGAGGAAAAAGTGGAGGCCATCCCATCACTGCAACTGCTGCTGTGGCATGATTTGCCAGGGCCAGGTCACTGGTACTAAGACTGGAAGGCCTGCTGGACATGAGTGTAAAAAGAGGGAGTCATCCTTAATTAGGTCATGTGCGGTGGTATGTTTTTACCTATATAGATATGTCTGTATGTAGATGTACCTGTCTTGGTATAACAGTGGTACATCTGTGTGTGTTTTGATTAACTGTGAGGACTAGCAGAAGCTCTGTGGCTCTCTGCACTTTTGTAATGCTGTAATTTTATTTACCTTAGAAGAGTTGGCAGCTACTGGGGGTATTTACTAGGACCTTCTGGGCAGTAAGAAAATACAAGCAACTCAAACTAAAGTTAGACACCGTTGAGGGTTTTGATTGCAGGGTGACAATAAAACCCTGGCAGATGTATTGTTAACCTCCTCTCCCCCACCTTCCCCCTTTTGCCCCTCCCTCTCCCCCCTTCCCACTAAGAACAGGCGATTGGGAGGAAAAGAAGGACAGAGAGAAGAGAGCTGGAAAAAATAACAATGTTTTACTAATGCTACTGATAAGAATAGAGAAAATAATACAAAATATACAAAACCAATCTTGAAAGTCCCAGCAACTGCAGAGCTGGCACCCGAAGTCCTGGACTGGACTCTACAGCCAACCGGAGCTGGATTCAGTCTGTCACTAGGCCTCAGTTCACAGAGGTGACTAGCAAGGTCCTCTCCTAATATTGGCCATAAGGAAAAGGGAGAAAAAGAGAAAAGGAAAAAGGGACGAGATCCTCATGATCTCCCACTTTTATATGAAGTATTCACGTGAATGGAATGTTATACACAGTTGGTCAGTTTCTTGGTCACCTCTTTCTTGTTGCCCCTCTCACGAAATGTCCATCCATGCTTATCGATAACTTTGCATTCCATTGCTATGTTTACCAAAACATGTATCTGGTTCTCCAGAAAAATGCCGCTAATATGAAAGCTTTAGCTGTCAGGCAAATTCACTAAAAGAGAAACTTGTTTTTTAACAAAACCAGGGCACACACACAACCTTGCCACGAAGTGTAGAGCCAGATATAAGAGGAGATATATTAAATACGTTTTTTTAAGGAAGGATTGTAAGAAGTAGAAGTTATTAGCCTAAGAAAAAGCAAAGTGAAGATATGATAGCACTTTTTGTATGCCTTAGGACTGATGTAAAGAGAAATGTAACCAGTGTATCTGTAGGTAAGTTGTTCTCCAGCTCTACTGATTGTAGGATGGGCTTGAGTCAAAACAAAGGAGCTGAGAGTAAGACATTGTAAAACCTTTCTAGCCATGAAGTTAGAGAAACACTGGAAGGGAATTGCTTGAGAAGGCTGGAAAATTCCTCCGGTGGTGGACATTATGTGAACTTCTACTGAGAATGGTTTAGATGTTCTTAATCCTGTGATAGAAAGATGGAATACATGATCTCTTGAATCACCTTATTTTCTGTTATTCTATACAGAGAGCTAAGTTGTGAGGCAGTGCTGATGTATTTAATAAATTCTCTTGCTAGCTCCTTTTGTTCCTCTTAATAACAAAAAATGCAAAATGTGCAATGTTTTTCAAACATCTCTTCTAAACATAGCTTTTCTTTTCCTTCAGAGTGAGGGGAAAATTATTTCTACACAGAAATCTTGCCACACGAAATAGTTATTTCTCTTGGCAGCATTTCTTTCCAATGAGTCACTGATTCCCTTCAAGAAAAGGCAGCTAGATAAAACTAATGATAAGCAAAGCAATGTATGTAGCAGCAGAGTAAGAGCTAAGATATCATGGTGTGTAAGTAAAAAGTAAAATTTGATGTAATGATCAGATATATCTGTCTGGTTGCTGCACCCAAAGTCCATGGTGAGGAGGGAGGTTAAATGCAAATGAGTTGAGTTTCTGTACTGATGAAATTAGAAGTTACAATGCAATTGCAGGCTCTTTGTTGGCAGACACAAAAAGCCACCCACCTGTTGTGTCTCATGTCAAGTTCTCCTTGCTTATGACATTACAGCACATTTCCTTTGGATGTTGCTTTCTTGAATCATTCACTTTTGCGTCTTCCGCAATGGAAAGCAATATCCTAACATAATCCTTACTCTGAAAATAAGATAGCAAAGCACTTTAAAAACATGAGTAAGGACCATTTCTTCTTTTTTTATAGTAGACATGTTGAAACACAGAGTGAAAAACTGTGATTCCTCAACTGTTTCTTTAGTCTACTTTGTGATGTAGCTGCAGAGATACTTGTGATTTTTAGCAGAAGGAAGTGATGTGAAGCTGGGAATCTCAAAGGATGTGGGAAAGGATGAATATTCTCCTTCCCACCACAGTGACCAAAAATAAGCTTAGAATAGTGCATTAAAAATTAAAACCGGTGTATTAGACTACACTTTTAATTGCTGATTTACACAACTAGAAAGAAAAACTAATCTCTCAGCTTCCAGGCAGTCAGATTTTATTTAAACAAACAAAACTACAACCAAGAGTATCTTTCTTCTTTCCTTCAAATGTAGTTCTCTAATTTTAAAGTGCCCTGTCAGTCTTGACTAATAATGATTCTAAAAAAATACTCAGCTAGATCACTGCTAATTACTGTGTTTTCATCACCTCTATTCTGTGGCATAGCAGTAGGAAATATTTGGTATGATCTAGGCACTTTCTTTTAGCCTGCCACCTGTTTTCCTGACCATCTCTTTCACCTAGCTGATTGAACTCTAGTAGCTCAGAGACATCCTCATGATATTTCACTAAATATGACTGCTTTAGTCAGACAACAGCATGTAAAAGCAAACAAATAACATTTCAAAATAATCAAGTAATGAATGGTTAGTTGTATCTCTATCCTCCTAAAAATAGTCATATTCAGTTTAATCATCACTGAAGCAGTAGTTATAAAATCAGAACATTTCCCTATCATCACAAATATGTAGGCACATATACATACACACGTATTCTGTCACTCTCCTGGCCTTTGATGTGTGGCTCTAATGTTCTAGTCTCTCGCTCTGGTCTTCCCAGCTGGCATTTAATAAAATACAAGCATCACAAGACTTGGATTAAAATGCCAATTTCATTGTTGCCAGTTCTGCTGGATATAATTGAATAGATCTTCCCCCTGGAAAAGCTTCTAGATTGCTACATTCTGTACAGACTCAAAAGTTACCAATAAGGCTGCATGTACTCAATTACTATCAAGACTGTACTTTTTCATAAAATATGCATCTTATTTCCAATCTGAGTTAGTCTTCCATAACTGATACACTGTCCTGTTTTTTTGTATCATTCTCACTGCCTGGTCAAATTGCATGCTACTGTTTTACAGAAATCTACTATATTATTACTGTCTTTAAGCTACCGTTGCCAACAAAAACATTGAGAGAAATAAAATTTACCATAAGCCCACAGTGATATCCAATAATTATATTACTTTCCTAAATTATTTATTAATTGGATTTTGTATTAACCATTACATTAATTTCTTCTAGATCCGCATCACACTCACAATCTTGTAATTACCTGGATTATCTAATTTACTTCTAAAAATGTCCTTGAGTTTCTTTAGGTTCTCTGAAAGATGCCATAGTTTCCCAGAAAAATGAAAAAAATTTATATATAGGTCCCCCAGTCAGCTTTGCTAACATAACTGGATAGAAACTACACAGAATTATAAATATAAAATTATGAACCTTATTATCAACTCATTAATGTCATCCTAAATTATTCTTGATATGGAAATATTTAATAATCTTCACAATACCAAACATCTGTCTCTTCCCAGATACACAACAGAAGTGCTTATATATCTCTTTTTAAATTAAATGTTAATAAACCCCAGATTTCCGTCTATTAATGAATCACTATCAAAATTCCTGCAGCTTTGTTTTACTCAGGAAAAATCTTATTCCTTTTATTCCTAACAATATTGGTAAGAGCTTGTCCTTTTTATCTGTTTTTCTTTATTAACCTCCTACATTCTTAACCTCTGGTTTATATTCAATGTTATTCCTTCTTACACAATTCTAACATCAAATCTGCTTGGTGCTTTTAATTAATATGATATTCCCTCTGAAAAAAAGGTGGTGTCTTTTTCAAACAGGATTGAAACTTAGAGAAATATTCTTAATTAGCATTCAAATTTTCTGCAGTTTTTGTCCTCATGGTGTTATGGTTTCTAATTGTTGTCCCCTTGGAAGAACTGACTTAAGAACTGACTTATTTTAAGCCTACAAATACAGTTGTTTGGATGTTAATCATGCTTCCAGATAACAGTATAAACTGTCATGATTTCTTGTACAAAATTTACCACTGATTTTTACCTTTGTGATCTGGTGAGGTTTTTTTTCATTTGCTAGCATGACTTCTTAGAGAATCTACTTGTACTGGATGCACCATTTTTTGTCAGTGAAAAATTCCCCTCCCCTTTTGTTACATGCAGGCACAATTGTTTCAGGATTTTAATTTGATCCGCTAGATTACAGTAGACACCTATCTGGTATTTATATGATACAGCACTGATTTCTTAAATGTTTGGCATCATGTTGCTCTTGAGCTGTCAGAAACAACAGTGTAATTTTTTACATAAAGTGCTATTTTCCTTTCTTTTTTCCAAATTGCTTCCAATTTTAACAACCCAAGAATTAAACTCACCCCACCAGCTTCCAGCAGCACCACCTAGGCTTTCTGGTTTACAGCACAAGTTCCCAGTGTTGTTGTACAAGCCAAAAAATTACTTCTTTATTATTTCTAATGTCAATGTGAGTTCAGGATGCTGAAGACCTTTTATGTCGAGTGTTGGTCTGCATTAGCAACAACAGGATAGGGTACCAGACATTCCTGCTGATGTTGTGGATGACACTTGCATTAGGAAAGAGCCTCTGCTAGAGCTGTAGAATTTGCAGCTGGTGACGTTTGAGTCCATATGGATATAAGATGCATTTGGACTCACCCTGTTGTGGGCCTGTTTTGCAAAAAAAAAACTAGGATAGGCTTTTTATGATGAGTGCCAGCCAAACTGCATATCTCACTCTCATTTCTAGGAAAACAAGAAATAATAATCCCATTAAATGCTCTGATTCTAATGAAACAACGGGGGTTTTTTTGAAATGTTTCCAACCATCTCAGTTGATCGACCCACTTTCTGAACGACTGCACCCTCTAATGGGGTAAAACAGATTGACTTTCAAAGCAGACCATTTATTTTTATATCGTTTATATCCCTCTAGTCCTTAAAAGCTTAATACAACAGCCCATTCTTGTGACAGTAAAACAAGCATAGTTTTGCTGAAAGTAAATTACAGGGAATGTGTGAATATCCAATAAAGACTTTACATGATTCATCTCTACTCTGGCTTAGTGAAAAGTATGTAAATAGCTGTGTACGTTCATGGTGAAATGAGAAAGGAATGTTAATGAAATCATGGAAAGAAAAATTTATTTCACTTCTAAGTCCAGAAAAAAAAAAGTTTGTTTTTTGTTTTGGGGTTTTTTTGTGTGTGTGTTTTTTCTTATTGTGTGAAGCCATCTCATTTTTACCAAAGCTTTGTGGGTAAGTACAAGTTTGAACAATGCAAATGTGATGAAATAGACACTTAACCATGATGTTGCATCTTGTCAAACAGGTAATTCTCTAATGGACCAATGAAAGCCAATGATGACAAGTTGTGGTCAACATTCCTTGAATGTGCTGATGGTTCTGCTTTCATTACTCTTGTCAGCAGGTAACTTTTTTATACTTCAAATTTATCTTTCATTGATGTGTGCCCCAGGGAAAATCTAATTGCAGTTTAATACTGGGTTCCTGCAAAAAAGATCAGATGATTGTTAATTAAGTAATAAATACATAAAGCATCTTCGTATTTAAGAAATGAAAGTTGGACTTTGAAATGCAGTTGAAAATTCTGTTTAAAATGAAAAGATGGTGGGATGCTGACATGGTAAAGCAGGCTGAAAATTTAAAAGAAACAAAGCTACTGTTTAGATATGCTATTTTTTCAACTCATCTAAATGAAAAAAGCAAGCTCTACACCACCATACGATCTAGTCATTTCGCTAAATGACAGTCTATTGGAAACAGAGCAAGTCATGTTGCAATTGTGTATTTTCGTATGTTCACACATGAGTATGTAAGCACATGAAGGACTGAACTTGGAAATTCAGCTATTCTTGAGATGAATACATGTTAGATATAATGTAACTTCTCTTACATGTATTTAAAAGAAAAATGCATTACATCATGGTATGCAAACATTGTTATTTCCCTGAATCTAAATAATTAACTGGACCAGGGAGTGGTTCCAAAGATTTTTGTCCTGACGCTTGGTATATCTACCCTAGATATTTGCTATTAGCACACAGAAAGGATTTGTGCAGAAATCTGACAGCTGTTAGATGGAGAATTAGTCAAATGCTGTGATTATTAGTTGCATTCATTCTTCAGGAGTTATCTATGACATTAAGGTCTTCTGTAATGATGAATGAATACTGAAAAAAAAAAAGGGTTCTTAGTCCAGGTAGATTTGATCCTATGAGTTTTTAACTCTCAGTACAACCTCTTTTGTCCTCCATACTTGAAGTGCTTTTTAATCCAAACAGATTTATTTTTTTTTTTTTACATCACTGATCCTTATTCCCTGGTACTACATCATATCCCTAAACAACATACTTAAAACTTTAACAGGCATTATCTATCTTAAAGTATCCTTGTGCTCCAGTAAGAGTAGTTACTACTCTGTCTGCCTGTCTGCCTAATGCTTATAATATTTAGTCTTAGATCCTCATCACTTAGTTCAAGTGTGTTTTGTTGCCCACAGTCTCATTGCTTGTTTTCAAGTGTTCAAGTTGATTCTTGCTAATGATAGTTCATTATTTAGCTGTAGCTGGCACAGTCCCCTCTCTAGCAAAGTTTAACGTTATCAACTAGACTACTTCTCTGCCTGATCTTAAAACTTTCCTTTAGAGTCCTTCCACTGATATCCCTACGTACGGTGCTGCATCCCTAGTTATGTCACTGCCCTCCTCCCATGTGCTAGCATCAGGCACAGGGGTTCTAGCAGCTTCCTTGTTGTTTTCTGGTTTAAAGTCATGTCAGAAAGCTATGTCCCTGGTGGATGAATGAAACAAGTTATTCAAGACTTCAGTGAATGTATCTCAGTGGTCGAACATCATAAAACTTTTCCAGCTGCTCCAGTCTCTTCTGTTGTTTTTTGTTAAGTTTTTATGCCTTTATCATTCTTTACAGGGGACTTCTACTAGAGACTTACTGATATCCCACTTTTCCAACCATATAAAATAGAAACATCTTTGTTCCAGTTGACTGGGACACTGGAATTACACCATGTGTGCCAATAGAAGTAGTCAGCCACTGTTGCCTATACACACTTACTCTCTCAAATCCAAAGATAAAGCAAGTGTTCTGATATTTTTTTTTTCTCTTAGAAGAAAATACTGTCCCTGAAATACAGCATTTTTATTTGAAACTAATTATGTATAGCTTTTACTTCTTCCATAATTTATCTATTAACACCACAAACTATTATCTTTGTAAATGTGTTCCTTAACTTCTGTTGCTCCTTGGCTATTAGTATTTTATTATCTGACAGCAGTTATTAGCATCTAGAGTACAGGCTTAATTTGAAATCATCACAAGTCTTTCATGCCAGCCTAACTCTGCTCCTTGGGGAATTTTACTACTGGCATCTGTAGGAGTGGTTTTAGGTCATTGCTAATTCACACATATTTTACAGGATTAAATTTGTTAGTTATTATTTTGCAACCAGCGTGAAGTTTTTTTGTTTTGTTTTGTGTTTTTTAATTGAAGAGAGGTCAGCTTCCATAAAGGAAAACTACTGGCTTTATGCAGCCAAAATGACAAGGGGGAAAAAGGATGCTACTGTCGCTGGAATGACATGAACATCATCTTTAAACAGAGCTGAAACGAAAATCTAATGGCAAGACTCCTTTTGAGTTCCTTAAACTCTCAGACAGAAGTCTGTAAATCTATGCTTTGCTTCCAAATCTTTGATATACCAAGATTTACAATCTTAATACTAAATTTCTAAAATCTTTTTACATGGTTGAAAACTGCTCTTAACAATTGGAAGCATAACTTTCACTGGCTCCAGAGGAAGGATGAAAGTAAGGGCACAAGTAACAGAAACATTCCCAGAGCAGCTGCTTTCAGAACCTGGTCTTCGTTGTCTCAGACAAGGAGAAGCAGCTACAGTGGCAGTGGAGCAAAGGTGTGGTGAGATACTGAGGTCATAGCTCAGTGTGAGGATGAAGTTTGGCAGCATTAGTTGTGTGGTCAGGAAATAGATGCTGTTGCCTAATGTGGGCAAAATGCTCTTGCATTAGAGACAACGCTGAAAAGAAAGGCTTCAGTTCAAAGTAGCTAGGCTATGGCTCCTTTTAAGAAAAAAAAATGGATTGAGAATACTGAAACTTAAGGCTGATTTTTATTTCAATAATATCAAGATCGCAATGGCATGCAATTTTAGGATTTCTAAACACTTACTATTTGTACTGGCTGCACAAGGAATGCATACTAAAGGAAGGAGCTGCATGTAGTCATGCTAGAAGAATACCCTTTCAGACCACCTTAATTCTTAGATTTAATTTCCAGCATTTGAATTGAAACACATTTATAAAATCAGGGATGACAGCAAGGCTTACATTAACAAGCAAAAATTGTCAGATTATTTGCACGTTACAGTATATTTTTTTCTTGAAAGTAGGAAATGAACATCCCTATAGCAAAATTATCAGAGGATCTCAAATGATTGGCATCATACTAAGTAAAATGCATACATGTGAATATTTCTGTGGATCCATATGGAAAGCTTATAAACACCAGACATTCTGAAAGCCTTGGGACTTAAAATTAGTAGCTAGATTAAAAATTTAATCAGCATTACACAAATCTCTAACTGTGAATAGGTAGAGAATAACAGAATATTCTCCTCTCAAAATTAGGAAGAACAGAGACAGGAGCATCTGTATCACTTACCTGTTCAGTAATGCTTTTCAAAAATAATATTAGAATATGCACATGCAACTTCACCTCAGAAACAGCTGCCATCTTTGCAACACACAACTTAAGAGCATTTCAGGTACAATACTTTTATCCAAAGTATTTCTGTAGAAATTAGACTCCTTAATCCTCAGGACATAAGCAGGGTTATTGTCAGGGAAAATACTTCAAAAAAAATTCACTTTTTTTATTACAAATGTGATTTTCAGAGAAGCAAAGACAGCAAGTAAAATTACAGAGATTACAATAAACTGATAAAGTTTTTCCACTGTGTACTAGGTCTGGCTGGGATGGGGTTAATTTTCTTCACAGCATTCCATATGGTGCTGTCTTTTAGACTGGTGATCAAAACAGTGTTGGTAACATGCCAGTATTTTAGCTATTGCTGTACAGCCCTTACACAGGGTCAAGGCCACCTGTATTTCTGATTGAGCACCCCATCCAGGAAGCTGGGAGTAGGCAAGAGCCTGGCAGGGGACATGACTGGAACAGCAGACCTGAGCTAGCCGAAGTGATATTCCATGCCATATAATGGCATTCTCAGCAATGAAATTGGGGTGGAAGTTTGTTCAAAAATTGCTTGGGGACTGGCTGGACATAAAAACCCCAGACAGCGCTACACGCTTGGGGAAGAGTGGCTGGAAAGCTGCCTGGCAGAAAGGGATCTGGGGGTGTTCACTGACAGACAGCTGAACATGAGCCAGCAGTGTGTCCAGCTGGCCAAAAACACCAACAGCATCTTGGTGTGTATGAGGAATAGTGTGGCCAGCAGGACTAGAGAAATGATTGTGCCACTGAACTCTGCAATAGTGAGGCCTCACCTTGAATGCTGTGTTCAGTTTTGGGCCCCTCACTACAGTAAAGACATTGAGGTTCTGGAGAGAGTTCACAGAAGGACAACGAAGCTGGTGAGGGGCCAGGAGCACAAGTCTGATGAGGAGCAGCTGAGGGAACTGGGGCTGTTCAGCCTGGAGAAAAGGAGGCTGAGGGGAAACCTCATTGCTGTCTACAACTCCCTGAAAGGAGTTTGGACCATGGAGGGTGTTGGTCTCTTCTCTCAAGTAGCAAGTGATAGGACAAGAGAAAATGGCCTCAAGTTGCACCAGGGGAGGAGATATTAGGAAATGCTTATTCACGGCAAGGGTTTTGAAGCACTGGAACAGGCTGACCAGGGAAGTGGTGGAGTCACCATGCCTGGAGGTGTTTAAAAGGCATTTAAACAAGGTTCTTAGGGACATGGTTTAGTGCTAGAGTTAGGTTAGGTAATGGTTATGGTCGAACTTGAAGATCCTGAGGGTCTCTTCCAACTGAAATGATTCTGTGATTCTTTCAGTCTGCCAGTGAGTGATTGATTGCTTTAGCATCACTTGTGGGTTGTTGTTGTTTGGTTTGGGTTTTTTTTTTATTACTCATTTATTAAAAGGTCTTTATCTCAACCCATGAATTTTCATTCTTTGCCCTTCTGAATCTCTCACCTATCCCACTGGGAGGGGGAGTGAACAACCAGTTTTGTGGTGTTGAGCTGCCTACCAGAGTTAACCCACCACACACTGACTACCAAATTCAGACTGTAATTCAATCATCATGTTATGCTCTTATTTGTGCTTTTATTTTAATCACTAACACACATTTTACTATTTAAGGATTTGTTTAGGACTACATTTTATTACAGACATCACTCCTCCTCTGACCTGATGTTATCTTCATTCTCCATTCTGTAGTCATCCCTCCTCCAGTTTTCATCCCCAAAGAAGTTTGGGATTTGTTGTCCTCTTAAAACGGGAAAAGAATCCATATAGGGATCAGAGGGCACTTTCACATGTGCTCTTAGGTAAACCACTTTGTAGTGACAAGGAAGCTAAACTTCTCAGGGTCCTATAGCCCTGTAGTGCATTCTCACAGTGCAATGTCTCTCTCAAAGCACTGAATAATTTTGGAAGTATGGAAATATTCAATTGCTTATGAAATATAAAGCACTAGTTTTAACTTTTATAACTTGCACTAGATGAATGTACAAGTCAGATATAACCTTGCAGGCTGCAGTTCATTGTAGTAGCTTAACACAGACGTAATTCATCTAAGCTAAGTTGTAATAATAACATACAAAAAATTACACTTTTTCTATCCTGTTATTTGCAAAGCTAGTTCCAGCAATAAATATCTTCCATTAAAATGTCCCAAACTCGAAGCCACCATCTATACTGAGGCCTTCAAAAATTACTAACCTGTAAGTAGTTGTAATAACGTAACTTTTAAAAGGAAAAACAAGTTAATATATATTTAGCCATAAAAGGCATTATACCTGCATTATGAAAAAACAACTATTCTGCTGATAATGCATGATAAACAAAATTTTTGTTACACTCTGAGTCTTTGCAAGTACCAAAGAAGAAAATTTTGCTTCCTAGGAGCAGCTGATATAATCAAAGTACAGATATTCCAACTAAGGAGTAAGACAAGATGGCTAAAAAGTGGGAACTGTCAAACTGATCAGTTCAGTTCAGTTATATTTTCTCCATGGCTGCAACTGAAGAATCACACTCATTAAGCCATCTTATTCTGATTAAAAAATCTGTAGGTTCAGTGAAAGTTATCCTTCAGCTGGATAGGGAGAACAATGGACAAGCTGGGGAGAAAAGCCCAGAACACAAATTTTCAGAACATAAGTAATGCCTAAAAGAGAAGAGTGGAATGACATTTTTCTTGCTAGAGAGTTTATTGCACAGCTTTTTTGATATAGCACATACATATATTCCTTTGAAGCACCTGAGGCTGGCCATTTATCAGAGGGGGAATAGATAGATAGATGGATGCTCTTCTGCTGGATACTGTAAATAAAAATACCATGGATAAACATCACTGTTGGAAGTGCAGTGCTGCACTATGAAGGCTACCCCTTCACTGGCATTTATGTGGTCCACTAATAAGGCTTACTTCCCATTTGTTGGAATCAGGGATGGACTCACCTTTTCTGGTAGTAATAATGACCAGTACAACTACACACATTGTAATGCATGTAATGCACCCTTGCAAGTCGATATCAAACACTTAGAGACTTTTATTAGTGCCTAACCATGTACATCTAATGCCATTTGACTTGGCCAAGATCATCCATGTGTACACCAGACTTACAAGAGACTTGCAACTCCTCCACCGAAAGCTGGATATACCAGACAGAACAGCCTAGGGAAGTCTTAGGTGGTACTGGAGACCTGTATTAAGTAACTGAATGAGGCTCCTGTTCTTGTTATAAATCAAATAATTAGTTAAAAGTTCTATTTGAAGGTCTGTTTGTGAATTTCTCCCATGCCACGTCTCTTCCCTTATTTTCTAAATGTAACTTTTCCCAAAACAAATGATACATAGTTAAAACTAAAATTAGGACGGGACAGGTTACAACCTCAGCAAGTTTCCTGTTCGTGGGGAAGTGGGAGAAGTGGCTGATAGACCACAGGGTTGTTGCTACTCAGGGACCTGGACAGGCTGGAGAAATGGGCTCACAGGAACCTCGTGAAGATCAACAAGGGGAAGTGCCAAGGCCTGTACCTTTCTGGGGAGGAGCAGCCTCAGGTGCCAGTATGTGCTGGGGGCCAGCTGGCTGGAAATCTCTTTGCCTTTGTGGCTGCATTAGTAGGAGTGCTGTCAGTAGGTCGAGAGAGGTGATCCTTCCTCTCAGCACTGGTGAGACCACAGCTGGAGGGCTGTGTCCATTTCTGGGCTTCTCAGTACAAGAGGGAGATGAAGCTGCTGGAGAGAGTTCAGGAAAGGGCTTTATTAATTGGTGTAACCTTATGAAGTGCAGCTACCCACAGCATTGTTGTGTTCTCTAAGCAGAGTCAAAGCATTTCACTGCTAAGAGTGTTCAGACTCTTGACTTCTACATTTCACTTTCCTTAGAGTGTAAAGCCTTTGGGGGTTCATGTAGTTCTACATGATGCCTGCTATAATACAAACTATAAATCATTTAAAATGTTGGCAGGATGTGGAGCCAAATATTGGCTGTAGGGTTTTTTTTCTTACCAGACTTTTCAGATGAACCAGAAATTCATGTGCAGTTGCCTATCACTGTCCTGGAAAGGATCTATACCCTGCTCCTCTGCATGGTTTATTAGCTCAGGAGAACTAAGATGATTGCACAGCTTCCAAGTCAGAGCTGTCTGCAACTTGTAGACTTAAAGCATAGTCAGAGAGTTTGCATCTGCTCACAGTTTTAGCATGTACATGTAACCACTGTGTGACTGTCACCACACAACAGTCAGCCTCAAGTCTGCATTCAAACAATATATATGGAGAGCATCCCTCTTTCTCCCCCTCTCTCCTCTTTCTCCCCCTCTCTCCTCTTTCTTCTCCCCCTCTCTCCTCTTTCTTCTCCCCCTCTCTCCTCTTTCTTCTCCCCCTCTCTCCTCTTTCTTCTCCCCCTCTCTCCTCTTTCTTCTCCCCCTCTCTCCTCTTTCTTCTCCCCCTCTCTCCTCTTTCTTCTCCCCCTCTCTCCTCTTTCTCCCACTCTCATTTTTTTTTTTTTTTTTATTCCCTTCAGGAAAAGTGAAGGTGAAATCAGTGTGACATATTCCTGTAAAAATGTTCTCAGAGATGTAATAAACACATTACATGATAATTTAATAAAGAAATGTAAGAACTCCCAGGAATAGCTGTATTTCTATTAATTCTATCTATTTCAAATTCAAAGCTGTTCAGATCTGTTATACTGTTTTGTAATTAGTTTCTGGAAGAATAATCCTTATCAATTAATGACCTTTACAGTAGAGAAGATACTTTTCTGTCAAGAACAGTGACTGTAAATTGAGTGCCATCCAACAAGTCACCCCAGGAGAACCAAATGTGAACATCACTGGGTCTTTCTGGATATCCATATATTTGTAACAGCAGTATGAAAATGTTTCCCTAAATATTTTTGTGCTTCCTCGCATGGAGGGCATTTCTTCTCTTCTATTAAAAGAAATAATATTAATCAGAAACATAGTAACAATAAAAGTCAAAATACAAGAGGCCAAATATAGAAATCTTTTAGTACTAAATGTTATGATGTTGAAAGTTCTGAAATATTAATGTTTTTTCAGAAATCAAACAACAATTGTTTAAGCTTAACCAATGAAAATTATAGTTCATAAAATACAGATAACACAAGTGACTCACAAAGCCAATATTGTTCTTTGTTTTACAGTGTTGTCTGCACATTTTCGGGTCTGTGAGCCATATACGGACTACAAAGGTCGCTACCACTTTGGTTTTCACTGCCCCCGTCTTTCTGACAATAAATCTTACATCTTTTGCTGTCACCATAACAACACAGTATTTAAATACTGCTGCAATGAGACAGAATTTCAGACTGTTATGCAGATGAACTTAACAGGGAACGCAGATGGATATATGCATAAGTAAGTAAATGAGTTTTAAAGTACTCTTCCCCAAACTGTTCCTGGTCTAATAACATAGTCTAAGGTGTAGTTAATGGTGGAAGCAATTAGCACAATTGCACATATGGAGAAACATTACTAGAAGGTTTTTGCTGTTAGCGAACTCCTAAAAGAAAGGAAATTTCAGCTTTTCTTTCTTTGCTTTGACATGAACTATAAACATTGCTAAGAGAGCATGTATGTAAAAGTTTCAGATAAATGTAACAAATATAAAGTTACATATAAAAGTTACAAAAGTTTCTCTCCTGATCCCAGTCTGATCTAAATTATGTTTAAATGTGTATCAGTAAAAATAAACCTCAAAGCTGTCTGTAGGGGAGAGAAGGAGTGAGCTGACATTTCCCATATCAACACAAATGTACTATTTTGAATCTCTCATGTTTTGAACATAAATCTCTTGTAATCACTGACCTTGGGGAACAGAATGTATTTGCTTATACACCAACATTGTGTGGTCTCCTTACCCTGGGACACTCCCATGTACTGCTGGGGCCTATCCTCTCAGGTAAATGTCAATAACTTTTCTTCTAAAGAACATGGTTTTTAGCATTTTCTTCTGCGGTGCAAAAGTCAGTTGTTGTGTTGTCATTCATTCCTATGGAAGCAGGTGTAAGTCTGCTAGGAGACTATGGTGCTGAAATACTGATAGTGGCTCTTTTAACTGCATCCAGCAGCAGACAGTTTATGGATTCAGCAAAATCTTATCTTCCTTAACAACCACCCCTCATACAGCTCTGCCCAGAGAAGTTTAAATCTTGCATAGATGTAGAAGTTGCATTCTCTAACTTTATGGGCATTAAAGTGACAGTCACCTAGTATGAAGAAATCTGTGTACTGTGTAGTATAAAAGAAAGATAAAATAGACTCTACTAATATAAAATCAATGTGCACCTATACTGTCTTGTTACTGAATGTGCAGCTGTGGCCTTGAGGTGAAATTTCCTTGCCCTGGCCTTGTAGTGCTTCTGTGAACACCAGGAGAACGTATCACACAGAATACTGGGGACATACTTCAAGCCTAACAGGCCCATGAAAGGCCACCCATTTTCTTCACCCTTTGTGCGATCTGGACAACTTAGAAACTGGTAACACCCTCACCTGGGACTTCCCAGCTCTGCCAATGCACGTGTCTCTAGGTAACCTGATGGAGTTTATACCATAGCCTCATCATGTGTCCCAGTGCCCCCATGCAAGGCATACTCTACGTACACTCCATGGTAAAAGTAGAATGTGCTCCTCATTTATTTACTGGGATGACCATGCTACCACAGCAGGAATTGAATGCCTGCCTGAAGAGAGGCCCTCACAGGACTCTCAGTACAGAAGGGCTATGCATGTAGTCGCAGACAAAGACAGAAACAGTCATGCTCAGAGTGATGAAACAAGAGTCTCAAGAGTGGACTAGCGTGGCTATTTTCCCCACACTTTTCCAGTTCTCTGTTTTGCGCACAGCGAATTTGCTCTAATTCTTCCTTTACTGTTCCATAAACCCAGCACCAACACTGCTGAGCAGCCCAGTCTGCCTAACAGGCAGCTTCATCACAGAGTCTGGGATGCTACTGGCAAATTGTAATTCAGCCAAGTAGCAAGCCAATGCTTCAGGCTTTTTCCAGTGTCTCAGCAGCTACTCTGTAAAGCCATGGCTAGAGCTCACCAAGGTAAGGCCCTTCTGTTCTTCCTTTCACCAACAACCTGAAAAAGACAAGGCAATCAGCCATTTTCCAAAGCAGACATGCACAAAGGAACAGGTACAGTCTGACTGCAAAATATGCCCTGGGATGTAGAACATTTCTCTGCCTCCTGCATGTGCTGCATGTCCACTCACATCTGTATGTGTACACACGTGTGCTATGTGCTGGTCTTTTGCCAAGGTATGCAAAATCATGCTAAATACAATAAAAAGCTTCTGGAGATGTAGCTTAGAGAAATGCAAGAGTGGCACCGGTATAGCCTTTTTGTAATTTCCTGATACATCACTTTCAATAAATCAGTTAGGGCCAGGAAAATGAAAAGGTGCTAAATTTCTACTTAAAACTCCACAAATGTAGTGAGATCAGGAGAGAGATCTTCTCACCCTGGGCTCACTGAGGTCATTAGAAAACCTCTTGATAATGTCCGTATTGTGGAGGGGCAGAAAGAGTGAAGCCTAGATGTCTACATTAAAACTATTGTAAAAAGCATCTTATTTAACACAGTCTGATTTTATTTAACATATACAATAATTTAACTTTATTTGGGTTCTCATTCATCCAGGGTTCACTTTACAATAACAAAATCAGCTCTTTGTTTAGATTTAATTTCACACACCACTGAAAAAGTTTCTGATGGAATCTGTTGTACTGTGGCTGGGGAGGATGATTTAGGATATGGGAACAGCAATGAACTGAAAAAAAAAAGGATTATACTTTTCAGGGAAGAATGATTCAATATTATTATTTGATTTATTTCAATATTCTTATTTGGTTTATTTCCCCCCCCCAGCCATTCTTGTGATCATCAAAACAAATTTCTTGGTTTATAATACAGTTGAGGGGAAAAAATTAGTGATTTGTGACTTCTTTGTCATGACACAGCTGAAAAAAATGCATTTGTCTTATATAGTCACACAATATAGCGAAGTTTATTTACGTTTTTGCCGTTACTATAACTAAAGATCCCTATGTTTTGATAAGTGCAGAATGCTAGGCTATTATATCTTTGCAATCATGCAGATTAATTGGTCTGTAATATTTTTGAACGTGAGCAATTCATTTAGTATTGAAAATAGAAATACCAGTGATGTTTAACAGACAAGAGAAATTCTACCACCCAAAGTATTTTTCTGTAAAACTTTCTCTAATAAGTTGTTTAACTGTTCTTAAAAAGCAGTGTTCACTTGAATCTAGTATTCGTGCACTCTTTGATTTTCTATTATGCATATTTTGGTGGATTATTAGCAATAGTACTATGCTGGGGGTCCTTTATCTGATACTGGAACTGTGTTATGGCACTCTGTAATGCATCCATGTTTTTCCTTATCTCTTATTCCAGTTTTTCAGGGCTGAATGGCTTTTGCACGCCACGCTACAACATTGCACCAAAAGCAACACAAGGGTAGAATAACACTATCTTTCTCTATGTGCAGCATGTCCCCTGCAGAGCTGGCATTTGCTTAAAGATCTCCAAGAAAGTCATATTTACAATAAAGGAAAAAAAAAAAAAAGTCAATTCTACTACCAACTGTTGCAAAAAAATATAATTTAGCAGGGAAGACCTCTTAGATACTACAGTAACAGATTCTGCAGGAAAACACAAGATTGGGCAAAGGCCTTGAGATTATAGTAAAGACAAAATAGGAAAATCTAAAATGTCTATGCAAAAACTACACAGATTTCCTCAGTGTTAGAAGTACCAAGGCATTTGCCAAGGGTGTCAGCTTGTGTTTCCTGGGGGCAACACTTAAAAAGTGTTACTACTGCAAGTAACAGCCGCTTTTAAGGAGAATAGGCAAAGAAACAGTTTCCATGGCCATCTGCCCACATTTAAACTCTGCAGCTGTAGAATTCTGCTGCAATTGTTTTGATTTGTTGTTTTTTTTAAGCCTGAATTCCCAAATGAATTATTTTCTGCGCATGTGCTGCACATAAAAAACAACAAACTCTTCTAAAAAAAAATGTAGCCTTGTCCTAACCTGCTTGTCATCTATCTCAAAAAGTTAATGAATTAGATGGAAGGAATCGTATGGGTAAGAATGATACTTTAAAAAACAAACAAACAAACAAAAACAAAAACCTGTCTTCATTTGTGTGTAGGGATGTTAGATAAATCTAAGCAGGATTCTGTAGATGGACTAGGAGGAGATGGACGATAGAAGTACTTCTTCTTCTCAGAGAGCCCAATTCAAGGCTCCCTGAAGTCAGAGCAGATCTTTCAATTTACAAAAGTGGGCTTCATATCAAGGCTATGCCATGTATACATCATATTTCTATAGAAGACAAAGTATCTTAAAATAATGAGGCACTAAGCTTTTCTGGTAGGTCTGTGAATTCTCCAGTTTCACAGAGAAGGTAAAAGGAAATCGTCATGTAACTTTTACTCCAGATTTCGCTTTCATTTTTGTGTGCCAGCAGCAGCAGAGGACTGGGCATCATGGCTTTTGAAGTAACTTTCAGTGTTATATTGATAAACCTCATGTTGAACCTAAACAGAAAGCTTCAAAATGACTGATTGGAAGGGGCAAGAGCACTAGAAGGGCAGGTCAAGGCAAGGTTTCCAGCTGGCGAAGGGGAGGGGAGATACAACCATACCAAAAGAACTTATACTTGATTATCCCTGTGAAGGAACAAACACTTATAATTTGAATCTTGGTAGAATCAAAGCAAGTCCTAGGAGTTTTTTTATTCCCATTTTTTTTCTATGCCTCTGGCCTTACTGTTATTCAGTGCAAGTAAGATTGTTTATTTTCTAATTAAGACATCATCTTAATTTGTAGGGAAGTTTTAATTTTTACTACAAGTAGTAGCCATCAGCAAAATCAATATTTTCTGCTATCTTAATAGTCTGAGAAACAGAAAACATCAAAGCGTGGAATTTCCCTTTATGTACAAAACATACTACTTATTAATTTTGCTTGTGGTGTTTCACAAGGCCCTTTTGATAGTGCTGTTGTCCTACTGTCTGTTAAAATAAAGCAATCTTTCATTTTTGTACTTGTGAGAAACAGATGTTATTCAGAAGGAGCAGATGGATAACTCACATATGGCATGATTAATAAATTGTTGCTTTAAATTGGATCACTCAAAATAGCTCTAAATTTCAGTAACCAAAATTTTGACGGGTGAAACTGAACACCTAAAATACAAACAAATTATTTTGAGTTAACTATAAGAAGTGTTCCTACCCTCATGTTGCCAAAACAAAAATAACATGTTTTTTAATATTTCCATTCTTACTATTGATCAAATACAGCTCACCTATTTGTAAAATGGATCCTGTTGGCATCAGGGATGGAGAACAAGATTTGTTACAGTGGATTTCTTCCTGTTTTTTCCAGCCTACGCTTCCCTTTTATTGATATTAGCAGAAAATAGAAGAGTTTACCCCAATAGGAATAAATCCACTGAAAGTCAAGAGTAGCACTGCTGAGAAGCCTGGATTAACCAGGCCCTGTTATATTTTCAAGTGCCTGGACTGCAAAGATCTTAATGCATTACAAAGGTCTACACACTGTTGTGTGAAGTTAGGCAGACGTGTAAGTCTTCAGTAAAGCCAAGACTCTTGAGCTAAGAGCTTTCAGAAGCAATGTATTTTGCCTACTTCTAATCCTCATGGAGATTTACTGAACTTTTTTGAAAATCCTGGGCTTGCATAGTCTAAAGGTACACAGGAAGGGACCTGTTAACATGTCTGACCTTCCTCTAGTTACTTAACAGTTATTTGCTATAGAACCTCACTTAATGTAAGTGTACTGGAAAAATCATTCCCTGGAGAGGAGAATCAGTCTCTTTAAGTGTTGATGGGCAGCAACACAGAAATAAAAATACTGATTTCTTATCTGATTTCCTGCTTCAAATCCTGATTTTTATTTTTTTTTTTTAAGTATAACATGAAAGTCATACAAAAGTTTAAATGGAAATGAAAGTTCAAAGCAGAGACTTG
The DNA here is from genome assembly GCF_963082525.1 of Nesoenas mayeri. Lineage (NCBI taxonomy): Eukaryota > Metazoa > Chordata > Aves > Columbiformes > Columbidae > Nesoenas > Nesoenas mayeri. The sequence continues at coordinate 74,053,557 of NC_137541.1, forward strand.
AAATGTTTTAGATCCAAAAAGGCATGTTTTTAAAAATGTCAGAATATCTTTCTGGCTTGTGTCTGTAATATGTGTTTTCAGCCTTCTTTCTTCTCACAGCATTTCCATTTTTGATCAATATTCTGATAAAATACAATTCCCTCAAAGTTTCTCTGCATGTCTATGAAGGAGAGCATGGCTGAGTGTGTGTTCAGTTTTATTCATCTAAGTTCAGGTTCACGTAGATGGGGATTGCCCACCTATTCATTCAGTATCATTTTTTCCAAGACTGTCTTCGTAATGACATTTTTACTGGTATCCCTTCTGCTTGATCTCTTTTTTACAGACCCTCTACACATACTTCCACATTAGCCCTTAGGTCTGGATAGCTGCCTTTGTGTATTCTTAACAGTCTCATTCTTGCCCATTTCTTTCCCCTCTCTTCTGACCTCATCCTCCCCACTAACACAGTTTCCAATCCAAACCGTGTTTACACCTGACAGTCATTTTTCTTTTAATTATGTTGCATCTCCAGCAGAACTTCAGCACTTCTTCCCCTTTCTGATCTCCAAATTCTTCACCCCTCACACCTTCTCCTCCCTTTTTTCCCCTCCTTTCTTTTAATATCTTGAGTCATCTGTTACAGCTCCATGTACCATATCAGCAGGTGATAATTTTTATGGCCTTTACCTATATATATATATATATATATATATATACACACACATATATATATATACACACGCATTATAACTACACCAGCATATACAGTGAAACATAGTACTTATTTTCCTTCCTGTGAAACCTATTGTATATGATCTTATCAATGTTCTTCCTTCTTAAATTTATTACCAGCAAACTAAGGGATCTTTAGCAGTTGTTCTTGGAAGCATATACTTCTACTAATATCTTCTGTATCCGGCAATAGTTAGTTGTTAAATTCAGGGAAAATTCAAGCACATTAAATGTATTTTAAGATAAGTGTTTTATAATGTGTGTCAGCAGTGAGTGTTTTCAATAGTATAGATACCACTCGGTCTCCACTATTACAGCATATTTTTGTATGGTTAAGCCTCATTCTCATAAATGCCCTATCACTATCAGCAGGGTGACTCTCTGGGGGTGAGGATTTGCAGAATAAGACAGAGGAGCCATCAGCCATGTCAGTAGTCTCGCTTTAAAGCATTGAAGCTAATTGTACACCAAATTTATGGGCTGATAGAAATACACAGATGAGAGGGATAAATAATATATTCCTAAAACAGGGAGGCCTGGTTTTTAAAAACAGCCCGTGTCATGCAAATATCAGTATTTAGATTGAAATAATAAATGTTTTTTCATTACACATGCTTTAGAATAAGTTGGGTTTTTTTAATCCATCTTTATATTATATTTATATAATTAATGAAACAACCAACCTTGGTAAACTTACACAATTACTATTATTGATATATGAGTTTACTTTTTTGTTTTCCCTCCTTTGTTTTTCACAGCAACTACAGTGCACTGTTAGGAGTGTGGATCTATGGCTTTTTTGTGGTGATCTTGCTGGTACTGGACCTTTTATATTACTCTTCAATGAACTATGATATTTGCAAATTTTACCTGGCACGGTGGGGAATCCAGGGAAAGTGGATGACACAGGGACAGAGCCGATGGATTAATCCTGCTCGGGACCCAAGCCAAGTACAGACACAGCCTCAGCCAGAAACACAGCCTCAAACTCAGCCACAGCCTCAAACATCACAGACAGTACATACTTTAAAAGGAGATGCTTTAAGCCCACCCCTGATGTCTTTTCAGAGTACATCTGCCTGGTAAGTAAATTAAGCCATATTGTGACGTATTTTTTGACTCTGCTGTTTTGCAGCCTGAAAACTCTCACCTGTGTTTGGGAAGTGCCCACAAATCCAGGCTGAACAGCGCTATTTCTAGCACATAATTCTTTATATTGTGAACTGTCTTACTGAGTGTTTTCTTACTCCAGAATATCTTAAGTCATCTTTTAATACTGTTCTCAGAAAAATGGATGCTGCTGTATTTCAGTGCTAAATAGCTTTACAGCTCTGTGGTACAAATAAACTACAAATCTTTGTTCTACATCAGTCATGAAATTAATTTTAATCTCGTGTGGAAGACTAGTTGCTTTGTGTATCTATTTATCTGTTGGTCTGGTTTTAAAGGATTGTATAAATAGCAACACTGAAGTAGCTTCACACTGTTTGTGACATGAGACACAGAAACAACATAAAAACCAGGTTAGTTTTTTTTATATGCATAGCCAAAAAAGCATAGCTTGATCTCATTTGACAGGGTGACACAAGTAGGCTACTGTAAAGTTAAATGCTACAAAACAAAACCTGTCAAAAAAAAAAAGCCAGACCAAATGGGAGACAGGATACTTCAGGCGCAGGTAGAACACACAATATAAATAGAAGAAACTAAATACTGATAGCCATGAGACAAAATGGTATTGCATGAACTTGGACTGTTTCTACCAAACACAAGCAAAGGAAGAGAGCTGAATAAAACAATGCTCTGAATAAGGTGTCAAGAAGGGTAGGGACTTTTTTCTTGGCAAGACAGCGTAACTACGTTTATACAGTCCTAAAATTACATTTGGCTGTTTGAAGGCAACCCTGGGGCTGATGCAGCCCCCGGTGAAAATGAGTTTGATGCCTCTGGCATTAGGATTTGGAAGAGGGCAGAGAGGATACAGAGCCACTAGTGTATTTCAAAAGCATTTCAGAAGGGTGAGTTTTGGCAAAATAAAGTGATCTAAGAATGAATGGGGTGAAAAAGGTGACAACAGTTCCCAAAGCTGTAGAGTGTGTAAAGCCACATCTTTGATCTTGATCCGAAACCTTTGGATAGCACTGTGTTGCAGACATGATGAAGACAGCAGTAGTCTTTTTATTTCATAACTTGCTCTCTAAGTGTAAATCTAGAGCAAATAGGGTCAAAGATTTTTAATAACAGGAAAGGTAGCGAGAGTTCAACTGGGAACAAGGATCAATGAAAGAGTAAGTTGTTTGCATAGTAGCCAGAACTGGGTGTATCCAGTACAGATCAGAATTAAGGACCTTTCTAGCAGGCCTTCTCCAAACAGAAGGGTCTAACAGTGCTACTTAAGATAGAAACCTGCCTGTGCTCAGTTGTAAGCACTGTTCTTTTTACTACTTCTTCCTCTTCCCTCCTTTTTTCTTCTTCTAATTCCTTCAGCATTTTTGCACATTGATTTCCCAGTCTTCAGTTAGAATTGCCATAGAGGTTAAGACCAACATCTGTAGTACAATAATTGCATTTTAGCTAAATACATGTGTATGTGCATGTGTGTATATAGAGAAATATCATGACTTCATGAACATATATATGTATAAAATATTAATTAACCTGGTTATACCACTTGGTAGTTCTGCCATACATTACAAATTGAAGGAAACTATTCAATAATTCATGAAGAATTCTTGGTCATTTTCCATAACTGACTTTTGTTGTTTTGTTTCTTTGCTTTTTTTGAAGCATTAAGCGGAGAATGTATGTTAGGATCAGGTGAGCATATCCCATATGCTCCTTTCCCTGTGTTCGCAGGAAATGAGCATTGATAAATCACTCCAGTAACCCTCACCCCTTCCCCAGTGAACTGTCTGTCTGTGCTCCCCTCAGTTCCCATAAAATTGTTTCTTATTTTCCTAATCCTTTGACTGCTCAATAAAGAAACAAGTAGATGTTTCCTTAGCAAAGCCATATGTATCCCTTGTATTTCAGCATGTAAAACACTACAAGAGATGCCATATTTTCAAACTTATAACCTGCAACTTTTGAAATTCACAACCCCTTAACTGAGTGCATAGATGACTCAGCGCGAGTTGGATACATTAAAAATACGGAGAAAAAGATAGTGGGCACTGGTGATCACAGCCAAGGTGTTTAGCATGTAAAAGAGGTTTTTAAGTAAACAGCTCCCTCGGAAAATGACAGGCTTGTGTGCTAAGACAGCAGAGAGTAAGAGGAGGTTGCCTGGCTATCTGTTTCTCTGTTAGATAATCTCCAGGTTATATACATGAAAATGTGATAATTTTGCCATCTAAAAATTAGGCATCCTTTCAGAGTCTGGTTCTGCCACTGTCCGTATTTAACGAATGACCTCAGTACTCTCTTCTCAAAATGCAATTATACTGCCAGTGAAGTGCAGTGAAGTTACTGGGTTTTTTATTTACATCTTTGGTTTTAAAATTGCCTCATCTATTCATATCTTTTTGTAATACATACCTGAATTTCAATTATTCTAGATGATGATACCAGCTGCTTTGGTAACAACAGATTTCCAGTCTATAAAATGAACTTTTCAGTTTGTGTTGGCATTTTTAATGTGTCCTAAATTTATCCTGGCTTTTTCCTCTGTACAGAAAAAAGCAGTTTTCTTTAGCATCTCACAAACACACTTATGTGTATACATATTGGTGTTATCAGGTGAGCTTTTTGAAACTACAAAATAGATTTTTTTTTTTTTTTTTTTTTTTAAAAAATCCTGTGAGATATGCATATATCCCAGAACATAAAAATTTAAATACTGTTAAAAACATTTTGCAAAACAGTTTGCAGGTTTTCATGATGACAGATGCTGTTGAAGTTGCTAGCTTCCTGCACTGCATTTATTCTAATAGAGTTTTTAAAAAAAAACGCCCATCCTAGAAGACACTACATGATGATAATAGGAAACTGGTTGTTGCACATCAAGAATCTCAGCAACACCAAAGACCTTAGGTATCTTTATTGCAGAGAATTGACAGTGTAAGAAACTATCCCAAGAGAGACGGCAGGATTAACCTATAGTTTATAAAGCAGTTTGGGATCTTCCTCGATTAAAAAAAAATATGTAAGTGCTTTTTATTTTACAATTTCTTTTCTTGTTCTAGTTGGAATGCTGTGAACTGGCAATGAAATCAATGACTGAAGCAGATATGTCAGAGAGAAAAATCAAGCAAGCCATAGTGTATAGCGGGTAGAATCATCCCCAAGATGTTTAAACATTTTGTTGTAGCAGATCAATTTATTATTACTTGAGACAAAGAGGACCATGTATAGCCATAATATTATTATAACTAAAGACGCCTGGAATCTATTATACATGCTGCAGGCTGCTTTGCAGAGGGCTTGCAGTGTTGTGCAAGGACAGGAAGGAAAATCATTAATCTCAGAAACATCGAGCCCGATTTAGAATGTTGCTTCGTCATGTAGTGTCTGGATTTTACGGCCCAACTAATGTTGATTTCTTCCTTAGTATGGAAACCATCTGAGGGCTGTCCAAAGGCCTGTGTGGTCCGAAGGTCCTGGTGGATGTACCTTCTGCAACCCAAACACCGTCACAGACTGCAAGTGAATAATCTTAACTGTTGTGGTGGTTCCTCCAGGTCATCGCTGAGGTGCATGAGCTGGGCCCCTCCATGCACACTGGTCCATGTAAGAACCTACAGTCTGGTTAGCCTGAGCAAGCTTCTAACAGCTGGAGATCAAACAGCAACAAACAGGAGGCAAATTATTACTACTGCTTAACAAAATACAAACCAGAAATATTGTAAGTTGAGGAATCAAAATCCTGACTACTGAAAAAACTTGTCCTCACAACCACTGGATTGTTGTTAATAACAACTAAAAAAGGTCAGACTAGCAAGGAAGATCACAGAAGAGGGAGTGTGGGCCAGGGCACCCTGGCAGAGTTTCTCCAGATTCTCCATGACCGTGCTGTGTTCCAGATGTGACAGGGGAACAGATGAACATGATCACTCTGCCTTGCTCTGATGATCTTAAGCTCCTCTCCACCTCTATCAAGGATGCAAATCACAGGGAACACTGTCTTGAAGTCTAATTTTTGTCACTCTGTTCCCTGCACAACAGCACAGAGAGGCAATGTCTGCACTGTATGTGATCATATATGTTATGCTACATGACTCTAAGTTTCAGAAACCTGCTGTTGTCCAGAAGCAGGAATAGTATCAGCCCAGCAGGATAAGCCCGTGCTTATTTCCTTTATGCAGCTGGAATGGGTTAGACAAAGGCAAGCCTATTTTACTTCTCCTTATTAGATGCTGCGATCTGCTTTTGCTGTGAATTCCTCTGAGTCACATTGTCTTCTAGACAACAAGTAGAATAGGTTTTAGCCCGCTGCTATTCACCTGCTACTTGACATCTCTTCAAATGACTACCAAAGCACAAAGAGAGAAAAAAGCCTATAAAAATATTGGCAGTGTTTAGAAGCCAGCAGGTAACTGAGCATGTCCACAGCAACTGTGCAAAAAATGCAGGGGATACTTTGCTGGTGGCTAAAAAGGCTACATGAAATAATTTCCTTTGATACCAAACTTTGAAACAGGACGTTGGCACCGAAGTGGGTTGGCTGTGCAGTGTGAACACGGCCATAGTCCACCAAAAGCTTTAGGATCTGGGGTGGTGAGAGGGTTTTGGGCAGAGGCTGTTCTTGTAATGGGATATTTACAGTAACAAAGTGGACAAAATCTACTTCCTTCCATTTTAAGAAAAGTGTTTTGAAAATAAGAAAGATCTCAAATTTACATTTGCAAAATCACCATTAAACAGGAATAAGATGATACTATTTTAAAGATGCAAAATTTTGCATCATAAGGCAGAGCATATTTTTAATTTACAGCCCCTACCTAGATTTTTATATTATACTCAGAATAAATATGGCAAAGCAGAGCACCAATAGTGTTTTTCAAAAGGATGGAAAGAAATAAAATTCAATACTCATATAATGCTTTTATGAAAGAACTGTCTGGAAATTAACGTCATCTGGAGAATCTGTCTGGTAACAGACATGAAGCGTGTTGGGCAACATCTACATTTACATGTGTGCCTTTATTCCCTTCTGAATATATTGGGTTAGAATAAGAGATATTGATGAATGTGTTTTCTTCTAAATGTTCTTATCTGTTTGCTAGGAATGGCATAACAGTAAAAATAGAAATTGCTTAAAAACAAAAGCAAAGATAAAGAAATGACTTTGCTCCTAGAAGAGCCAGATGGTGAAACTGGTTTTGCATTGCCTATCCCTTCTCCTGCCTATGTCAGAGCAGGACACCCAGAGCACAAATAGATGGTGGGCTTAGAAGCAAACAGCTCAAAATCAGCAATGCTCCAAGCCTTGTTTACTTGGCTCAGTCCTATAATCATGCAAATAAAGGGGAAGATTTAGGTTTTAATTTCATCCTTAGCATTTAAATAATTCAAGATACACAAGTTAGTGAGTGCTTTCTTTCTTTATTGTATTTAGAAATTCACTCTTAGCAGGTGAAGTTAAGCCAATGTGCAGGGTTTCTGTCCATCTCAGTCTGAGTATAGGCAATCCTTGTGTATATTGACAGACACAGTGTCGTCTTCTGATATATATGTAAAATATATTGTTCATTTCATGCCTTATTCTCCTTTTTCATTTGCTGTGTAAATTATAGACACCATATTGCAACAGTTATTTCTCTACATTCTTGTTAACTGCAGATTCAACGGATATGGGTTGATTGATATTCTCTATTTTAGCTGTTTCTCAGCCTTTCCATCAAATTGGGACTGGCATATCCATCAGCTTCATGAAAGTCTTTCTTTTATATGGACTGTACAGTTGAAGTGATTTAAATGTAGTAATGAATTGTCGGAAAAGAGCGATTAGAAGAAAAGTGAGTAATCTGAAGACTATTGCTAAATGAGCTCTGCACATTGAGAAATGAAAGCCAGTAAAAACACTGGAAACCAGTTCTGAACATCTTCCATTTTAAAATTTTTAAATTTTAAATTCCCATATATTTTGAGTAGAATTTTTTGCATAGAGATCCTTAGCTCATCTACATTATAACAAAGCCAGAATACCGCTAGTGAAGAAGCAGATAGCAGTGTAACATTTGTGTGAAATCAGAAGACTCCAGTTAACTCCACAACTGCACTGCATAATGTCACAACATCATAGCATCATTCACAGGAATGACGGTGGCATCCCAACTTTTATCAACCAATTCTGTCTTCTCGGTCGCAATAGAAACCACTTAATTTTAAAAGGCTCTAGTTATTTTAGTAGTTACAAAACTCCTACCCCTTTTATCCTCTTAGGTGCCAGATGCTCAGTAGTAATCGTAATAGCACACGCATGTTTTACACATTTTATAGATGCACTGAAAAATTAAATAGCAACGTGTCGAGGATTTAGATTGCGGGGTGACAATAAAACCCTGGCAGATGTATTTTTAACCTCCTCTTCCCCCGTCAGCCCCTCCCTCTCCCCCTTTCCCACTAAAGACAGGCGATTGGGAGGGAAAGAAGGACAGAGAGAAGAGAGTTGGAAAAATTAAAAATGTTTTACTAATGCTACTGATAAGAATAGAGAAAATAATACAAAATATACAAAACCAATCTTGAAAGTCCCAACAACTGCAAAGCCAGCACCTGAAGTCCTGGACTGGACTCTGCAGCCAACCGGAGCTGGATTCAGTCTCTCACTAGGCCTCAGTTCGCAGGGACGACTAGCAAGGTCCTCTCCTAATGTCGGCCATAAGCAAAAAAGGGACCAGCTCCTCATGATCTCCCACTTTTATATGAAGTATTCACGTGAATGTGAGGTTATACTCAGTTGGTCAGTTTCTTGGTCACCTGTTTCTCATTGCCCCTCTTATGAGAGGTGCATCAATTCATTATCAATAACCTCACATTCCATTGCTATGTTTGCCAAAACATGTGTCTGTTTCTCCAGGAAAATGCAGCTAATATGAAGGCTTTAGCTGACAGGCAAATTCACTAAAAGAGAACTTGTTTTTTAACAAAACCAGGACACAACGTTATTCTAAAGATCCTAACTTAGGTCCTGAAGTATCACAGAGAAAGCTGAGAACAGCCCCAGCCCCCTTCAAAGTACAACTGAGTGTAACATCTGAGCTCCAGACCCACGTACATTCATACAGTCTGGCCATGTCTCTCAATAGCACATCAAAGGTGTCCAGGCAGGCTGATTGCACTTTCGTGTTTGCATTTTAAAATCTACATCAGATGTTCACATTCACTCCTGATATAGTTCTGTAAATACAAACGTAACTGACAATCATCCTAGTCATCTCTGACATGCTTTTGAAAGTAGCTGGATCTAGAGTGGCAAAGGCAAAGGTATGAAGCAGTGAATAGCTCCCATGTATTGTCTTGAGTTACGCAGTCTCAGCCGTATTAAGTTTTATCTGGCAGAGACCAAACTTTTATTACATTGATAAAATTCACCTAATTGCTTTTAATTTTCTAGAGACTAAATAAGGCAGATGAACAAGGAAAGAGCAGGGAGAATAGACAGCATCAGCCACAGATTGCAAGTGGTAAAAGAAATAAAAGGGGAGGTGTTAAGGAGCTGGAGTTCGTGATCTAAACAGATAAGCGTTCATGTGTTTATGCAAAGTTGCAACAGGATTTTTAGGAGATTTAGCGTAACTCAAGTGTTCTGAAATGAAAGAAAGCACTTTTTCAAAAAAGGGAAAAAGAAAAGAAGTAAAGCGCTGGACAGAATACTGTCCATTTTAAGAAGGTCATGCCCCAAAGAACTACTGCAAAAGAACCATCTATGTACACTTAGTGCTCTTAACAGAAGTGAGAAGAAGAAAAAAATTAAGTCCCTGAAGTAAAATCCCATTGCTTTCAGTGTCTTGGAAAATCAACTCCAGTGTATAGTTTGGACACCAAGAAACAGATAAGTACCTAACACAAGGAGGAACAAGCAAGTAGTGGAGCTGAAGGTTCTGCATGGATCAATGTATTATTCTCAGAGTTACTGTTAAATAAAAAGCCATAGGTAATAAATAATCCTTTTATGGGGTTGCAGAAAATATATTACAGTATGCTAAAATTTCTACATGAAATAATGACATGCTATGGAATTCCAGACAATAAGTGGAAAATTACAAATGTCAAACACTTATCTGATAATTCTGAACGCATGACCATAAATGGTAACAATGTCAGCCGATTATTTGCAGTGAGAGCTGAGGTCAAGGATCTACCACATCATTACCACATCATTACTTCTATTGTCACTGTTCCCTGATTAGATCATGATGAAGACAACAATTGCAGCAAGCAATTAGGCATTTCATCAGAAAAGTGATAAAGCATGTTTGTATGACCTTGGTTTTATAATGATGTTTCACTGCACAGTTCAAGAAAAGGCCGGCAATTAGACACACTCAGTTTGTTCATCATCAGGAAAATACCAGGTATATGGCTGTTTAAGTCTCAAAAGCAAAATAGATCAAGAAGGATTGAAATTTGAAAAACATTGAAGTCATTTTACAGTTCAGTAAGTCATGAGAGAATGCTGATGTCAATCAGGAAACAATTTGGAAGAACTTCAAAGGTTTTGGAGAAGTTACATAATTAACACTGTCGTAAATACATATACACAGGTATCTACAGCAATTATTGTGAAGATCTATTCACTGCAGAAAGAAAGCATGCCTCTGCAAAGACTTTGAAATTCACTATAAAAAATGTATTGGAAACCAGAAATGCTAGAGAGCTAAATCCAGTTTAAGACATTAAGTGGCAGGAATATGATAAATGTCACTGGAACACAACCAGAGATGCTGTTAATGTTGGTCCCACGTCAGGTGATAACATGATCCCAAAACAGAACAAGTGAGATGCTTTGCTTTAAACATCACAGAAAACTGTTTAATCAGCACAACATTGTGTAGCCTTCACAGAGCAGCATCAAAGGAATAAAAGGTGGAAAGTGGGCACCCATCATAAAATACAGGAGGGTATAAATTACTGTAAGTAGTTACATGTGAAATAAATAAGCTACCTCACTTTACCTCCCAATAAGGTAATCTATTTCCTGGTGTTTGTATATATTGGTAACCTTTACTTAGGCTCCAAAGAACCTCAAAGGTGGAATGATTGTGGAGACATAACCATTTTCAGTGAGTCTTTAAAGCAGCAATGTGAAGGTGTTTGCACAGTGATTCGTTTGATCACCTGGCAGAACAAGAACTGATGGGCTCAAATCTAAAAGAGGACAAGGTCCAGCTATTATACAATTTTTCTTTCTGAAGGACTGGTGCTTTAGTACATAGTTGAGTAGTTTATGCCCAAAGGAATCTTCATAGTTACTGGAATCCTGTGTATTAACTAGCTAATCATATCTCTGAGCTGAATTCTGTATTAGAGCAATTCCTTGCAGTCATTAAAGTGATGCTGCCCTGAGAGCTGACACACGCTACACAGGCTGTCTTCTTTCTGTTGAAAATCATTACTATCTTGTAGCATCATGTGCAAAAGTAATAGCAATGAGCTTCATCAAAAATTACAGCAAATTAATTAAACAGCCATTAGCTACATTCCACTTTAATTAGTGATACAGATTTTAATCAGTCATGCAGACAAGGGAGGCAAGTTATTTTCTATTGCATTCTCAACTTCTCATCTCTGAAAAGTGATGAGTCATAGCGAGTTGCTGAACCCAGCACCTTTTATCATTCTCATGGTAACAGCTCATCTCCAGCACAGTTTCACCTAAAAAGTTCTGAAGATACTGTGATTGGAAAGCAGCCAGTATCTACCCTTTTTGACCACCAAAAACCTCCCAAACATCTCTTTTGCTGCTGAAGTTAATAACCGAAATAGTCTAGAAAAAAACACCTGCTTAATTTACATTTTAAGACATTTTAAATAAAAGTACTTGAGGGACTGGGGGTTGACATTTTCATTTTTACTGTTCACTGAAGCCTCTCAGAGCTCACAGCAAAAATGACATCCCAATTAAACCAGCCCCACTGTTTGTAACAACTAAAAGAAGACAAAAATGTGGATGCATTTTTGTGGATGTGTTAAAAATACAACCTAACTGTGACACTATTGAAAACAAAAATAAATTTGGTTCAGCATTTTGCAAACTCTTGCTCTTATTGACTCTTCCTCTCTTTTCCCTGGGGAATACATAAGGCAAAAATACCTGAAGCAGTCCAACAACGATGTGAAATACCTAAGTTCATAAGATAATGCTGGCTGTAAGGGACAGGTTTTGGAGGAGTTAGAGACAAGTGAGAGAACAGAAAAAGAGCTTGTTAAGCATTGGGATAGTGACAGAAGTAATCCACATCTTCCCATTGTAAATCTTGATCTTTCCATATTCACTAATAAATTTTACCTGTGTGGGCAATCCGTGCCTTGTTTTCTTTTTTGCTTTATTCCATTTAGATTAGCACAAACATGGTATAGAATGTTTAAAAAACAAAAGTAGTGAAAATTAGCTAGGGGATTGGCTAGGGTTTCTCTGTCTTTCTTAAGTTCTCCTGACTACTGGCTGTAGCTGGAGTTAGCACTGCTTTTTGAGTACTAATAGTCATGGTGTGTTTAGCCACACAGTGCTTATGTAAGATAGTCAAGTTCTGTTATTTTCATTTGACTGATGAGACAGAAAAGCTTATCTGGTTACTAAGGGCCACTCTGGAAGTATCTGACAACACTTCTGTTATTGTAATTTGCGTAAAACTTTGTAAATCTTGTAATACCATAAGAGCAAGAAATTGATCCCTACCCCCAGTCTCATTCATATTGCAGTTTCCAGAGTATCGTATCTCCTTCATATCTAGGAGGCAGTAATTCTGGGATTGTGTAAGTCTGGCATGTGTAAGTCTGTAGGTTTGGGGCCCAGCAGTCCCAGGTTCAGCCTGCTCTACACACGATCGTATGTGAACACAGATTCTTCTACTTGGGTTTTGCACCTGACATGACATGCTATGAGGAGACCATATGAGTAGATTTGCTCACACAATGCATCATGTAATCTAGTGCTTTGGCAAGGTTCTAGTAAACTACCTAGGAGAAGATGGTCATTAAAGGATTCACAAACTTTCGGCACTGCATCCAGTTTCTACATATGTCTCTCCCTTAGTTGTATAAAAATTTGAAAATGCATTACAAAGATCAAATACACAGCAGGCTTTAGTCTAGCTCTTAAAGGCTGATAATGGCACACTCTGGTTTGGTATCTGAAACTTAGCACACACACCTAGGCAACAAAATTCCTGTCTCGCAACGCTAAGATTGCATAATTTTTGTTCTGTAGTAGAAACGAGGACATAACTCACTCTCTACTGTTCTGTTTTAGGCATCACTGATATAGAACATCCTGAAACCATTTGAAATATCCAGTAATACAGTAGGTAATAACCCACCACCAGTTTCCTATACAGTATGATGGCTAAGCAAGCTAACAAAATTCTTGAGTGTGTGAAGAGGAGATGATGCTAATTAGAAGTAAGGAACTGTTATCTTACTTAGTGGTGAGACTACTAGAGGGAAATGTGACCTTCATTAGGGCCTATAGCAGAAAAAAATCTAATGGCAGATGGGAAGGCATTCAGAAAAGAGCTGCAGAGCTTATTTGACTTTTGGAAAGTCTGTCAAACTGTGAGAAGTTTAAGAAGCTTAAGGCTAAAAGTGCATTAAAAGGCAATTTGATCCCAGGCTGTAAATTCTTTGTGGCAAGGAGACTTCAGATAATAGAAGAATGTAGCAAACAAAGGCAGAAAAAGATCCAACACCTGGAAGATCAATTTATGCAAATCTTGACTGGTGATAAAGAGCAGAATTAACCTAAGTCAATGTAGCCATCTAAAAGTCAAGCATCTACTAGTTATTTAGGCATCCTCACGAACACATTGAAAGAGGCATTTCCAGAGGGGTAATCATCTCACCTCTCTTAGGATAGACTGAATGACTTGGAAGCTTCCTTGTATTTATTTTTTGTCATTATGCTGGAAAGTGAGCTTATACAAGTCACTAATATATAACCAGCTGAAGTCTGACAGTGGGATTCATCTCACCTAGGTGTATATTTCTTTTCAAAGCTGGCAACTTGAGGCCATTTTCTCTTGTCCTATTACTTGCGACTTGGGAGAAGAGACCAACATCCTCCATGCTACAACCTCCTTTCAGGGAGTTGTAGACAGCGATAAGGTCTCCCCTCAGCCTCCTTTTCTCCAGGCTGAACAGCCCCAGTTCCATCATCTGTTCCTCATCAGACTTGTGCTCCAGACCCCTCACCAGCTTCGTTGTCCTTCTCTGAACTCTCTCCAGCACCTGGATGTCTTTACTGTAGTCAGGGCCCCAAAACTGAACATAGGATTCAAGGAGTGGCCTCACCAGTGCCAAGTACAATGGCACAATCACTTCTCTAATCCTGCTGGCCACACTATTCCTGATACAAGCCAGGATGCTCTTGGCCTTTTTGGCCACCTGGACGCACTGCTCACTCACGTTCAACTGGCTCTTGACCAACACCCCCAGGTCATTTTCCACCAGGCAGCTTTCCAACCACTCTTCCCCAAGCCTGTAGCACTGCCTGGGGTTGTTGTGACCCAAACATTGCATTTTCCTAACATTACCTTCTCATCAGACTTACAGAGCTGTCAGAAAACATGAACCAACAGCTGCACATAAAAAATCATACAATCCTTTTTACAGTTGTTTCATCCTCTACCATTAGAGAATACAGGGGATAAACATGTGGCTGCCTTCCTCTCCACCTCTTCCAATCAATGCCTGATTATGCAGCTGGTGCCTAATAGCTGTTGATGCCAGTGAGACTGTGTGGTGATTGCATAATCACACCAAAGAATGGAAATCTCTGGGCAAAGTCCCATCTCAGCACCACCTGCCAAATCCTCTTCTGTCATGTTCTGCAGGCACAGAAAGCCACGGGTGGTGAGAGAGCTGAAGAGGTGAAGATTATTTTTGTGTGTAAGTAACTGGCTTCCAATTTTTATTTGGAAATGCTGCAAGATTATGATGGACACAAGAACATTGACACAGCACTGTGGCATTCTTTGTTACAGTGTGTGCATGTGATAGCTGTTGTTGAATTACGTATTCTAAATTATTACATTCTTCTGCCTCTCATCTAATATTAAGGTGCACACCTGAAAACTGCAGTCAAAAGTGGGCAACTGCAAGAAGCCTAAATGTCTGTCATGAAAAAATGAGCATGCAATGGATCCACAATACAAAACATGCACACACACACAAATGAGTGAACAATGAATAATAATGTAGAACAAACAGAGAATAACCACCAGCTGGCAGCAATAATTGTTCAAAACAAAAATTTCCATGCTTCATAAATTATCATTCAAACCAAGCCATAACAAGTGGAGTACCTCAGCCCGATGACGCCACACAAGCACCATTTTTCCTTTCTCTGTGACTCAAGAAATGCTACTCAGCAGGGGTCATACGCTGTCATTGATCCATGCACAAAGACCCTATTGCAGCCAAAGGACGTTTTACACCCCAGCAGACCAATATCTAGATGCAGCTGTGAGACAATTTTAAAATAATAACCCAGTCACAATCCCACCACTGGCATCAAAGCGTGTTTCTTTGTAAAGCCGACAATACAGCTGAGGTAACCATGAAAGAGAAATTGTTTTCTTACCTCTTCCATTCTGCTAAAATTGTCCAGGGTTGTTGACCTCTTCTCTTTCTGCATCTCAACACACCTCAGCTTCTCCTATTGCTTTTTACATGGGGAAGGCAGGAAGGAAAGAGACATTTCTTCGTAAAATTGTCTTTCTAATGTACTTTCCAGCACATAGTGCTGGTTCCAGTGATGGTGTTGCAGCTGTTAACCTTCTACTTCTAACTACAAATAAACAAAGTTAAAAAACATTTATTGTTTGGATGGTTATGTGCAAAGAAACATATACTGGATCTACAACAGGAAACCAAACAGTAACCAGATAAATTGCAACAGCTTTACTCTTAATTTTTTAATTGTTGCCATGATAATTTTGTTAATGCTAAAAAGCTGTTCTATGCTCCTTTTTGAAGTATCTTCAGACATTTATTTTAAAAGAAATAGTTTTAGATTTCCTACTGCTAGAAAAGCCACATAAAATCAGTTCAGAAAAGAAAAATCATACAGAGAAAGAACAGTTACAGGAAACACAATTGAAATCTAGCTCTCAACACAGTAATTACTACATATTTTTTTCTTGAGCTCTGACTCAGAAGACTAGCCCTTTTAATACTATGAATTGAAAGCAGAAAATAAAGCTCTCTGGTAAAAGGAATAACGATTTCAAGAAACAATTTTTTCCATATGTCATTAATATGCATTTTATTTCCAGAAATGAAAGAATTTCCTGTATTGTGCAGAGGTAAATAAAAAAGCTGATTTAACTGGAAGTACATATACAAGACCGGGCTAAACCACAGGTTTGGAGATCAAAATTCAAGTGCTGAAGTAGATTCGTCCCTCCTAAACAGACCGTTCTGCAGCTGGAGCCAGTTGGTCCGCTGGCAAGGCTGAGGGAAGCAGCGCACACATCTTGTTTCAGCTCTCCTGGAGGAAGCAGCAGTTATTACAGAAAGTTTTCTATGTGCAGGAGAGAAAAATGGAAACGAGAGCAAGAATGAGAAGTAGCGTAGTAAGGCAAAAGAAATGCAGAGGCTGGGTGGGGACTGAGGGGGCTGTTCCAGCATCTAGCAGGGCTCACAGCCAACCTCGCTGCCGAGTGGTTGTTGGATACAGACACAGGAACTGGCCACGTCCCTCTACAGGGCCACTGTTCTGTCCCCTCACCCCTGCAGCACCCACTCTGCTGCCAGGGGAATGAAGAGCCTGGGGTATTGCGAAGTGCGGATGATCCAGTTGGGATCAAGCCATGTATTAATCTGACCTGCTTTGGAAACCAGCTTTGCCAGCTTCTTTCAAGGGGAATCTAGAAAAAATTCTTCTCCTACTTCTAACTTAATTCCTCTGAAAACTCAGTGCCTTTTAGTTTTATTGACTTCCACGGGCCTTGAAAGAAGTCACCACCTCGAAGCTCTGCAGATGGTACCTAAATGCTCGAATCTAATGTTTGGCTAACCCCTTTCATTCCTTCAGCATGCTTCAAAGTTCAGTTTCCAAGAATGTGTTAGTTTTTATCCTCTCTTGGACTTCAGGACATGCTGGGCAGCAATTCTAATAGATTGAATTTTCCTGATACCCCGGTGGCAAAGAGCGCCATGCAAAAAGAAATGATAAAAGGAGCAGTATATTCACCTGACATAGGTTGGACTAATTCTGTTTAGCTTTGAGTTTTACAAAAAGCTAAGCTACAGTTGTGTATAAAATGTGGGAGATTATCTACAGAGATAAAGGGCAGATAAATAATAGATACATAGATAAGATACATAAACACATGCATGTGCACTCATACCACTATACAGATACCCACATACTTCCTTACATGTGTCCACATTTCTCCTTCACTTACTAACTTTTTTGTACAGCTCAATTAACTTCAAAGCATAAACCACATACATCATCCTGTATAATAAAGCTTCATTTAACCTCAGATGTAAGTTACAAAGACCTGTTACAACGTTTAGAATTGACTATCCACATGAGTAAAGATACTCAGAATGAGTATAGCTTGCATAAACATCCCTTTAAATTATGTCCTTAATTTATAAATAAATTATTGGTCACTCTGTGGGAAATGAATTACCAAAAAAAAAAAAAAAAATGAAAGTGATTAGACTTAATAAAAGAATACACTCTATAACTGCTTTTCTTTCTGAATGAGGCACAACCATTATGCCAAAGTTTTGGTGTCTTTGTTTTTAAAGTATCTCTAGTAAAATTTTGGGGTATAGTAGCAGATTGCATAAGCAGGGAATGGCAGCATTCTAGCAAGCTACATCATGCATCACATGGTAAGTTTTACTACTTGCTTTTTAAACCTGGCTATCAATTTATAGCAAAGCAGTATCTTGCAAATAATACGGATCTGTTAAATTCAAACTGTCAGCCAGCATGAAAGGAAGCCCTTCTCTCGTATCATGTACCTGAATTTTACATAGAAGGGCACACTCTTGTAAAGCCTCTTGTAGTTTTCATTGTGCTCTCTTGAATTTTAGATATATGGGTTGACACTGCTGTGTAAGAGCTCAGCAAAAATGAAGAATACTTGAGTATCTTAGGCACGTCAAAGCCCCTTTGTGAGAATAGATTGTGAAAGTCTGTAACATCAACTTTTGGGAAACTGAGATGAGCTGAAATCAGAGACATTCAGATAATTCAGTCCTTACCACTGATATAGAAATACTCAGTGTTTCACAGAGGTTTTACAACAGTACCAAGAGCTTCCACTGTAGGGGAAAAGTAATGAAATAAAAAAGTATCAAGCCCTGCTCCAAAGAGTGCCCATCTATTACCCCATGCACAGCAGCATGCAGCATCTCTTAGGGTGGTTCAGTCACGAGCCTCTGGGATGCACTTTTCCTGCCATTTAGCCAATGGAAGTTCATAAGAGAGAGGCGGAAAAAAAATCTTTGGGACTGCATATGCACGTGTAGGGTAAGCAGCTGGTTTTCTTTCCAGATGTAGCTGTATGTGAGGAAATATCTACAGATCTTGGCTTTTCCATCAAAACCTTTTAGTATGTTACAGGTTTTAAACATATGAATAAAATCTGGTCATTAATAAACACGAGAGAAGATTTCTGACCAGAGCATGGAGAATACAGAACAACTTCCACTTAGTGGTATCAGATTGTAAATAACAGAATTAGAATTAGACAAATTTACATAGAAGATTATATATTTGCATGTGGCGATATAAGACTGAACACGATGGTAACTGAAATTCATCCTAGCATTACATGTTTTTGTAATTCAGTTTTTGGTGGCAGTGGGACTGCTCATTCCCTAAGTTAGGCGTGGGACTTTTAGGCACCTGCACCTGAAGTTATCACTCATCAGTTTCTTTTGGAATCGGTAAGGATCAAGGGGAGCCGCCACAGCATCACTCACCCAACTTGACAGCTATCCCAGGAGAATGAGAGTAGCTCTGCAGAGGTGCCTGTTGCTGTCTGTTAACAATAAAGGAGCCTGAGGTGCTCCACTGAAAATTAAGGCATCTAACCATTTTGATGTCTTAAGTTAGGTGAGATGAAACCCACTTACACTGTCTATGCAGTTAAGTTACACATAGCAATAATCGCCTCTCCAAAGCAACATGCCTGCCCCAAATCTTACAAGAAACAGGCAAAAAAAAATACTGTCTTGCCTATAGCAATAGTTCCTCTTGGTTTCTCCATGTCTAAGTATCTCAAGTCATCTTCCTCTATGACGGGCATGCAATTCAAGCTATTTAGTCACTCCAGTTAGCTGAAAATATGTGAAAATGAGCACAGTTTCACGTGGAACAAGAAGTCTGAGTTCATTACATGATACCCCTATTCAGTTTGGCATCGTGATTCATTGAGGTCTTGAAAAGAGCTGAAGGCAGTTCAAACCGTATACAGAACAAAACCAGTTTTGTTCTGTTTTGTATTTTTCTTGTGAACCATATGAATTAGTTTGCCCTCAGGTGTACTAGTTATTTAATGGTTGACACACATTAGCCTACAGGAAAATTTGGCAACGATCAGCCAAATGGGTTTCAGCCTCAAGTGACACATATGATTCAGGTGCTCTGAAAGTGACTCGAAGGTTTCATAGATGCCTGGCAAATTAGTAAGTCCAGCTCTGTTTCAGTTTTGCTTGTAATTGGCCATCCACACTTTTAAGATACTTTGGAAGGCCTAGGGTGTTTGAATATGTTTTTGAAATAACCTGAAGAGAAGACAGAAAACATTTCAGGTCATTAAAAATCAGGCAGCAATGCTTCAGTGAGGGAAGACACATGCAGCTTTACAGTGATCATCTTTCAATTTGTGTCCTCAAACCTTCATCTGTTCCTCTATTCAGCACTCATAAATCAGAACTCTGAATGCTTCATATTTCCTAAAAATAAAAAGAAAACAAAACAAACAAACAAAACAACAACAACACTTAAGAAATTCTCCAACAGAACTGGATGGTTTTGCTGTCCAGGGTTGTGTTTAGCAGTGTCGACCATTTCAGGAACTATCAAATGAAAAACATTGCTACTAACTGAAAAGTACTTGACCTTCAGAAGCATAGAATTACTTCAGAAACCATTATTCACAGTAAGTAATATTTATTTATGTTAGCAACCCTATTGGTTTCACATCACTGCTCTTTATAAGTGAGAAATGTAAAATATGGCCTTTAGTAAAAAACAGAGAAAATTGTATCCTGTGTGGTTTCATTCCACTCCCACCCAACCCAGTTGATGGGACAAAAGACATACTTAATTTGCACAATTATAGATATTTCCGAGACTCTACAGGAAACCTGTTTTCTGTCTTCGCTTGGGTCTGTTAGCCAGGCAGCCATATTATTACAATAACACAAGTAAGCCCGCTGCTGTTTTAACACCTGCAGTTCTGGTGGAGGAGGTGGGGAAGGCAAGTCCTTTCCTGCAGCAGCTCTCCAGGCTCAGTCCAAGTGCCAAGTCTCCTCCCACGTCCATCTGTGAGACAGACCTGGGATGTGAGCAGATCCCAAGCTTCTCTTAGCAAAAAGGCAGCCAGATGATTGGTAACAAGACCATGCACTGCTCCAAAACCAGCACTGGTGCAGGACTCTCCCCTTCATTGCAGGGGGGAGCTAAAAGGCAATTTCTAACCAGTTGCAATTTGTTTTCCTGTTCTCTGGCTACCAGCTCAGAGCGCTGCCCTATATACAAGTCCAAAGCAGAGGACCCACCAGTATGAAGCCCAGATATGTCCTATAAAGAAAGTATTCCTCTGAAAAGCATCTTTGAACTCCATATTAGCAAAAAGAAGTCATGGAATCAAATAATTAAAAAGTAATTTAAAGATGCAAACAAAGACACTCCACTGGTATAAGGAACCTTATCTCATGTGTGACTACACACCAGTGGGGGACTTGGCTGTTATTAATTAACAGGTCTTAGTATTGGGCTCAGGTTTACCTCGGAAATAAGCAGCAGCAGAGTGTAAATACTTCAAGTTGCTCTATGTCCCTCTGGTACAGAGAGTGGCCCTGAGCCTCCCTTGACCCACCAGCCTTTCCTCTACAGGACAGCAGCACAACGAAGGACCTGGCCAGCAGGTACCTGCCATCCAATAGCAGCTCCTTCTCCGGTACAAGTGCCCAAGCCAGCCTACCCCAGGAATGCAAGATCTTTCCAGAGTTTCTAAAGCGCCCTTAAAGCCAGTGAGCAGCTCTCAGCAGTGATGAGAAGTGCAGTTTGTTTTATATCCCCCAGTCCATACAAGAGTTACGCAAGCTTAATCCAGACCAAAAGAGATGGGATTCTTAAGAAATGGAGCAAGCAATCTAAAAACCAGATTTACCAACACTCATGGCAAATTATTAAAATGGAATTTTCTTAAAAATTGCACTGCTTCTTAATTTGTGCACTTGACTTTTCCTAGTAACCCTTTCTAAAGCATTGTCAACAGTTATTATTGAATACATTGCTACAATGCACCAATGTCTAAGAGAGCTGGCAGCATTCCCTTTTGCAATATATGAAGCCTTTATGTGATAACTAGCTTCCATAACACAGACCTTGGGGTTAAAAATGCATATATGAGGTTCTTAGGGACACGGTTTAGAGGTGGACTTGGCAGCGTTAGGTTAACGGTTGGGCTCGATGATCTTCAAGGTCTTTTGCAACAAATAAAATTCTAGGACAGGCAATTCTTCTCTGAAAACATAATGGAAGTAAGCACATGCCTACTTCCCACCTATATTTCCCAGGTAGAAGGGAGGAGAACAGTCTGACAGGTGACATACAACCCCATTTTTAGTGGCTGGTAGGTAGGACCTATTCCACCTGAGGTTTTAAGCTGGTCCTATATATGCCTTGTGTCTGACTTGTTCCTCATCGAGCACACCATTGTACTGATACCAGCACATTGCATCATGAGCTTTACATTGCTGTAAACAGAATCCAAAGGAAATGAATATAATCCAAATGGTTTCTTCCCACGTGCAAAGCAACAATATGAGCAGACAGCATCTCTTGTGTGATCGTGGCTTTATGAGCATATCATGGAAAGCAGGCTTTGTGGTCCTTCAATTGAACTACTATGAACTTAACTCACACCAGCAAAAGCTTTCTCTCCTGATAGCCTTGTGTGTGTTGAAGTACATAGTACCTCCCAGCGCAGCTCAGGGAACATGGCAGGAGACTTGTAAGCAGGCCTTGTCTTTTCAGAAGACACCAGCTAAATGCATATTCTTCCACTCACTGTTGCAACCAATCTATCTTTTGCATGCTGCTCTTAAATAAGGATAGGAATTCACAAGCTATGATAGCAATAGGGTAGTTATATCCTCCAAAAGAGCAGAAAGACAGAGAAACCCTGCTGAGAAATTCTTCTGTTGAACCAACAGGCAACTGCTTAATCTCCTTAGCACTCTGGTGCTACCTGCCCAGGTCCATCACTCACACAACTTGATCACTCACACAACTTGGGCTTCACAGTTCTGTGCTTAATCCAGAGTGTGTAATAACCTTTCTCGTTGTCATTCACACCTGCACTAGGTAAGTTATGGGCTGCCAGCTTAATACAGTTGGTACTTGCCCTCAAATAAGAGCCCTTCCAAAACATCCCCATGGAATATGATCAAAATTCAACAAACCCATCTATCCCATGCCTCCCTGGGGCTTATGGAACTTTTATGAAGTCCTGCAGGGTTTCTTAACAAATGATGAATAGAAACATTCCAGACATTTCTCACTACTTATCAAAGAGATTCTCTCAATTGGCCTGATTTATGTGTCCCTCAACCACCAAGAGCACACCTACTGGGGCAGAAGCTTCTGTTTTTGTTCTTAACACATCATAGGTATTTCCACCTTCTTTTCTTAGGTCTTCAGGTAAGGGATTGCTTAACTCTGAGGAATCTGACATGTATTGCACATTTATCCTGTTTAATCCCTAATACCTTCCTGACATATTTGCTTCCAAACATATTTTGACATTTCTCTCCCCTTTTGCAGAATTGTCAGCTACAGTAGAAATACTATGTCAGTTGAAAATTCAGGATCTGTTTTTCAAGCTGAAAAATTCCAGTGCCTTGGTTTTATTTAAACTCTTAAGCACTGGATGTCTATCTTTCCTTAGCCAGCTATTATTTTAGAAACATTAGTGATGGCTACCAGTGACGGTGGTCATTTTACATAATGGCTGTGACAAAATTGATTTGCCATCATTTAAGGCAGTCCTCTCATCTGACCACATGCAGGTGTCGTGACACATTTCACAACTAGAGTAGAGGAGAATTTGTGCTGTATCAAAAGTGATGTAGCCCCATAAAAGGTCACTCAGCCTCAGGATGAAAACAGGGGTCAAACCACCACCCCTGTATGGCAAGATTGCAACATCCAGTGCCACTGCTTAATGTTGACTATGTCAGTTTAAAAAACTGCAATTTTTGACCTCTTCAGGACTGAGCCAAACTGAAGCAAATTTTAGTTGCTGTTGAAGTTTCCCCTGCATTGGAAGAACCTGAATCTTTTAGCTATTTTTATTTTCTCCTAAAGAAAAAATATGACAAGTCCCACCTAAAAAAGTCTGAGACTTTCTGCTTTCTTTCAAGTAAACAAGAGGGCCAAATTGAGATTTCACCAGCAGCATTCATTCTGGCATTTAGTAACTTTTAAGAATTAGACTTGGTAACCAGAGCAGCTTTTCGGCATGTATTTAGCATATAATGTTATATGCTATGTATGGTATAGACATATGAGTATACAGAAGCCAAGCTTTCAAAATCATTTCCCTGCTCTTTGGCAGATTCTACAGACAGAGGGATTAGATTATGTTCTATTTCTTTCTGGTTTGTAATATATTTAGACAACTGAATGGCTTTTCATTTGGTGCTTGTCCTGCAATTCATGTCTCATATCCTTTCCTTTCAATCTCGTGAGGTTTTTTTCAAAATCTAGTGCATTGTGCTTTGTCCTCCCTTGTTCTTCCATTTATGGGGAAGAAGGACATTCCAATTGCCTGCGATAATCAATGCATCTGCCAAGGACTTCTTATTACAGAAAGCTGTTTTGTTAGCCTGGTACCCAAGCTCTTCCTATGAACAGAGACAGTAAGAGCTTTTCTTCCACTCCTAGCATGATCAGATTTGAAGGCATTGCAGGAAAACCTCAGCAGGCTCAGATCACAGCAGGTCTGCTTAGATCGGTGTAATACAATTTTATGCCAGAGCAAGATCTGGACATTTGCAGAAACTGTTTGCTTTGTTATCTCAGGTCTGAAGGGGCTGCGGTGATTGATGGCACTTTTATATGAACACTAACTTTGCAAGAGGCTCTGGAACGGTGAATGTGGCAACTGTTTACTTCATTTGTCAGAAAATGACAAAAGTTCCTGAAGAAAACTTGTCTCCAGAGGCTCTGAATCATTCCTTCATTATTAATGGATGTCATTTTTTCCAGCGGAACTAAGCCACCGTGCAAAGTTATAGCTGTGGAAGAGGAGGCAATCTTTTAGTTAGCTACTTCCTTGCCGGGCAACAAAAATCAATGCAGCTCGACTGGGTGTTGTTCAATGAGCAGTCAGGTGGAGCAGCGATGGCAACCTGGGGTGCTAAACGCTGCTGGTAACTTTTGCTAGTGAGCACGAGCAACCTGAGCCCGATTCAGAGCACACGCTTCAGCAATAAATAGGTTAAAATGCAGTAAAAGTGACCAGAAGTGACAAATAGGGGATTTCTGTGGCCAAGCATGCTGTGTTGGGAGGCTGGGATATCATACTCCAGATGACTGCACATGGGAATTTGCATTCATCTGTCTTAGGAAAACGCAAGGATTTCCAAAAAAACGATCTAAAGCACTCAGTTTTACCGGTCCAGTCATCAATCAGTCAATCACACCCTCCCTTTCATATCTCACTAGAGGAAGAGGACCTTTTAGCCTGGCATTTGCCCTGTCAGGGTTCAGTTTCAGGAAGAAGCTATTCATTCAGCACCAGGCTCAACCGAGAGCTCGGAAAACACAGGGTGAATATTTCATACTCAATGTAAGAGGCTTTCAGAGCTGAGTGTGGTCTATGTGTTGCTGGCTCTGCTGTTCACATCCTCCCACTCATTCTCCCTTAGCTTTATACACACAAGGGGAACTGGCAGAGAATCAAAGCTACGTGCACGAGTGGTATTTTATCTCCTGTTCTGCATACAAATATTCATAAACTTTTCTATGGTCTCTGGATGTGGGAACTCTCATTTTACACCACCTTGGTGACACTCTTGATTTTACATTAACCTTGGAAGAATGATCTGGCCAGGAGCAATTCTGGGACTCTCAGGTGCAGGAAAAGAGTAACTGGCTAATGTCGTATTTAAAATGACAATGTGTCCTGAAGCAGGCAAATGGCTGCTCTCCCTGTTCCATCTCTAAACATCTCTTAAAAAACAATAGATAAAAGAAACTGCATCCTGTCCAACAGTCTAATGATTTAAATTATGCAGACTGTAGATGAGTAAAGCATTTGATCTGAGCTAAGGTACACGTAGCACTCTACAGAAGAGTGAAACAAAACAACTGAAGATGCTGTGAAGGACGTAGGTGGCTCCAAGCCATGATAAGTGCTCATACTCTTCAGTTTCTCCCCAGATATTTTTTAGATTAGTTATAACTAAGTATCAGGATACTCTCTTCTGGATGCAAACAAACTTGTTTTAAACTTTGCTGCCTACAGACCTCACAAGAGGCAGGTTTGAATGTTTTGTTGGTATTCCTTTCTACCAACATCAGAAAAAGGATAGTGACTGAACAAAATGACACAAAGTAATTTTTTTTTATTTCTAACATGAATAAGGCTGGCTAGGCTATTCACTAGAAAGCAATCAAACCTTGACATAGGTTTCATTTGGTTGAGTTTTGAAGGCTTAAATCCTCTGATTTAATTATGAGTGAATTATGTATTTCTACTCAGAGGTCCACCTTGGCTAACAGCACTGCAAGAAATGCCTAAATCTGAATTAAGATACTACAGTTCAGTTACAGCTCAGGAGACTGCCTACCTGACCTTGCACTTCTGAGCAGATTCATTGCTGCAAATTGAAAAGAGTTATGCTGACGCAGAAGCTGAGACTTCAGGTTCATATACTGAATAGATTTGATGGGTAAACACTAGATAACCTCAGACAAGCTGATTCCCACAGATAAACGTCTGTCTGAACTAGATGTTTCTTTATGTTTTATACATTAATAGAATGCAATATGTATAATGCAGCACATAGACTTGGGAACACCCAATAAGCAAAGAACTCTGTCTGGTGAGAGAAGTTAATTAAGTATTGTTGCTACTAGGATATGCAAACATGCCTTCAACAGCTTATCTTCGTACCATTGTGCTTGCCTGCTTGAGCAGATGCATTGCTTTGATTTATTATTATGATGACAAACCTTGGTCTACCTCAAAGCTTTACCTAGTTGCGCTTTCAGCCAATCTACCTGCACGCTGCCATAGTTCATATATGGACAGATCACAAAGCAAATTACACGTGCGCACACTGCACAAGGTGAAGATGGGCAGATTTAAAGCATTGGTTATGTGCAGAAGGCACTGTAAGCAAAAAACTATGAATACTCAGAACACTTCTGTGAGGAAAGCACATAAATATAAAATTTATTCGTTTACATATCTGGAAATAGACGTGCATTTTCTCATCATGTGAAAGGAATAGAAGTAGGCAGCTGATGCTTGGTCTGATGCATAACTTGATAATGAGTGTGGTAAGAAGATGTTGTGCCATTTAATAAAGACATTTTCTGTACGGTCACAGGCACACTCATATACACAGCAGTGAGACAATCCAAGGAAATAAGATTTATTTCAAAGTAAATTTATGGTTACAGAAGGAAGCCCTCTGCACTTTGTATTTTCACGTTATACTACAGCCAGTAGAAATGAAAAGTTTAGCAGTTCTTTGCATTTCCTCTTTCATTTTTCCAGGCAAATAATTGATCTTTTAATCTCACAGGTAGCAGACAATACAACAAGGTGGAATGGGTACACTGACATATGTACAGAAAGAGGGATTTGGGGAGAAATCTTATTTTTATCGTGTAGCATACAGCCTTGCTATCTCCAGCAGCCAAGGCTCCATCACCTGCAGGAAAGCATTCCATCTCCCTCCCTGCCAAGATGTCAGGGTTCCCTCTTGTTGATGCTCAGCTGGTGGTGGGCCTGGCCCATCATCAGCACCTCAGGTGTGCACCCAAACCCAGAAGCCAGGCAGCACTTTATGTTCTCCCAGGTTACAGGTAAGAGTAAGCAACTTGCACACCTAATGCGTGATTAATATTTTGCAGGAGCAGCTTAATATGAACAGGGAGAAAAAAGGCTGGCCTCCCACTCTGACTATATAGAAAAAAAAGAGGAGAGTGCAACCATCCATATCACACAATCTCACACTGGGCCATATAGAGCTAGTGAGGGAAGGCAGAGGCCTACTGGGACCTCTTATTTCTTTCTCATGCTTTTCTGTCCTCTCTCCTGCCTCCCCAAATCAAATCCACAACTAAGAAAACTACAAGTTTTTCTTTACAGGAAATACTTCGATGTTGTGTGCTCATTAAACATTATGGTAACATTTGTGTTTTATTTCTTCCAGAAAATTATATTGATGTGCCTCAAGATGGGAGAGGTAAGATCCAACTTGAAGGAGCAGCTTCCAAGAAAATCAACTAAATAACAAGAGCTGAAAAAATGATGAATAATCAGGAGACAGAAAGACTATGTGAGAGGTTGAACAAGTCACCTGAAGAGAAACACCATCCAGACAACTTCTATAGAAAAATTATATAGAAGAAGAAACTAGTCTGTAAGCAATATTTTAATTCTAGACCGACAATATTCTTTCTGAAAGAAATCATCATATTTGAGGAAATGCTAAAGAGGAAGAAAATTCAGTTGCTCTGGCAAATCCACACAAATGTGGAAAAAGATCACAAGACAAACCTTTGGTAGATAACTTTTACTTTGCCTTCCCATCCATCTATTGCCATTTGAGCCTAATCTAAGTGTCAGAATACTGAATGTGAGTTTTTCCAAAGTTCTCTGGTGAATATTTTGTCACAATAGGGTAGATGCTGGCAATCCCCATCGCTGTTAAATTGTTATATACATCACAAGGTAAGTGAAGCTCTTTCATTGAGTCAAACTGCAGGGTAGCAATCATGTCAACCTTAATACACCTTTTAAGATCATTTGCAATGATTCCACTAAGATGTCAAACATCTGAGCACATCTTGGCTTCAGCTTCACACACCCTCCTGAAGAGGGAAGCTTTATTAAGAAGCGACACAGGCACCCCATTCCACCCCATAGTCCTTGAAGATGAAAGACAAACAGAAGAAAATCAACAAACTATATATTTCAAGAGCAATAATACACTTGTCCCACTGCTTTACAAGGCAATAATCTAATTTCCTCAGCCACTGATTGGCTTCAGAATTTACCCCTCACAAATCTAAGAATTCATTTGTAGGCCAGAAGGGTAACGATGCTACCGCAGAAGTATGTGGAGAGTACTTAGTCACAAGGTTGCAATAGCTTGACTTAACTTTCTACAGGACAGGTGTATTTCAAAATCATGGACTATCAATTACATGAGAAAATCCTGTAAAATCAGTCATTCAAGATATACACATAGAGAAGCTGGCAATGATAACCAGAGGAATCAATCTAGAAATGATAACGCAAAACCATGCTAATGCCAAATTAGTCCTTCATGCCTAATATTTTGTCCTGCAAATCTGAATAACTTGAAAATAACTACATATTTTACTGCATAACCAACACGAGGAACACCTTGTCAACAAACAATCAAGTTTTCCTTTTGTACTACTTTGATTTGAGTGCATTTGAGTCTTCTGTTGAACTTGAAAGGTATAGACTACTGAGTGATTTGAGCTAATTCACAGCTACCAGACCAGAGTGCATGATGGCACATGTCTAAAGCCACAGAGGATTAAATAGTGCTGGGTGAGCCAACAAGGCTGGAGACCACAGGAGTGCCCAGTCTTCACAAAAGGCTTAGTCTGTGTAGGATAACAATCTGCTCATGCCCATTTTCTTTACAATAGAACTAGTTAAAGATGTCAAGTATTACTGAGTAAGGGCAGGCAACAGCTAATAAGAAAGTATTCAAATGCCACAGGTGGGAGTGCCACCCTGCAGGCATTAAGCTCCATCCTGTCCTGCGTAAGCAAAAGGCCTGGCTTCTCCTCACAGAAACTCCTGCATAAGCACCTCTACATGCAACTCAGTTTGCAGAGCTGCCACAATGCAGCTGGGGTGTTCTACATTGTGAGAAACATAGCACTTCAGATAAAATGGAGTCGGTATTTTTTTCCACCTTGATTCACACTAAACCGAAGATTATAGTTTTCTAAAAAGAACATTTCATCAGATCACTGCAGAACCATTCAAAACACTTCAGCTGAGAACAAAAAGGACCTACAGCCAAGACTTGCTGTAAAGTAGCTTGCAGATACCGGTAGACAGTGCAAACTCCTCTCTCCTTGATGATGAGAGCTTCAGCAGGGAAAGGGTCAGTGCTCCTGACGGTGGGGAAATTGATCCTATGAGATGTAAGGTGGTGCTGTAAGTGCCAGCTTGCAAGAAAAGCAAAAGAAGCCAGGTAGCTGGAAGCAATGCCATCCATGCCTCTGCCAGCATCACATCCCCTCCACACTCGCACGTCAGCTCCAAGATCCATAACCCCTGCAGATACCCAACAAAGTCTGTATTTACAGCAGTCAGTCTTACCTTGGCGCTTAGCAGTAACTATTTGCTCCTTTTACTTTCTGCCAGCACCTGCTGTCTTTGTGAGGTGATAACCACCACAGAGAGCTTTGTAAAAAGCTTATGTTCATGAAGGAATTTGTATTAGATACTGGTTTGTGTGACTTACTGTATTTTGTAAGGGTTTTTTTCCCTTTGGGAATTGTGTGTTATTAATGAGCAGTTTTATGCTTTACTTCTAGTACATGTATACCTTGTAATTGATGTGCTTTTTGTTTGTTTGCTTTCTTTTATTCTCGGTACAGAGCCAGTTAATGTAAAGTAGATACTTTCTGGCTGAAATTCTGGTTTTGTCTACTAGTTAATTTATGGATAAATCTATGTTGTAGCTGATGAACAATTGTTCATCAATTGTATTGTTATAATCATCTGAGAGCCTCTCTAGTTTAGCAGAATGTAGGATCCTGAACAAGACTAATGCTTGTTGGGCCTTAAACTAAGGGGAAATAGCTCACCACGTTTCCCTACCACCATTGCTATCGGCCCTTCTCCCCTAGTATTTGGGACATTGTAGAAGAGCACTGGGTAGATAAACAGTCACCTGAACATCTCACTCATCTATGTAGTGGTGCTCCAATATCCCTCTGCCTTTATCTAATCAAAATTATGGTGAACCAGATAAACTGCAATGAATTCTTCAATTATTTCTGCAGAAAGAGACTGGTTCGAAGACAGTATATCTCTAAAATAAAAGACCTGGACTAAGATATCTTTTTCTCTATGCCCATCCTGATATAGTTGGAAAAATAAAGGATATGAAATTAACATTTACAGAAGTGTATAATTCCCTTGCACACCCTGTTTAACAATGGCAGATGTCTGTCTCAGTAGCTATTAATGACCTTTGTGCTCCAGAAGCTCCCTTCCTTGTCCAACTGATTTTCTCTCTTCAGTTTTACTGAGAACTGAGTGTCCAACTTACTAATAATTGCTGTGTATAACATAGGACATAAAAAGATAAGTTATAAAGCTTGTGCAGGACTTGGTGTTGTAATTAACCATCTTTCGTGCCTGGTTATCGGTCTTACAAAAGCACAGAGTAAAAACAATCTGGCCTCTTAATGTGTACTTCAGCATATTGTAGCAGCTATTTTAGATGATAACTGTTTTTAATAGTTTTATTATGGCTGTAATTTGTATATGAGGACTGTCCACCTGAAGAAGCAATGAAGTAACATGTCAAAGTGATTTTTAAAGTCAGTAACCTCACCCACTTGCTAGGAAGAAGCATCTTTTCTCAGCTTCAAAAATTCTCTTGTATAAGACAGGTATTTATCCTAGTCCTCCTTTTGCATAAATAGTAAATTAGTAAGAAGATAATATATACAGTACAATAGTCTATTTTAATGGTCTGCAGTCAAATTTTAGGCTAATTAAGCTAACCAGAAATTCTAGGGTTACAGTGATTTATCATTCTTTATTAATACATTGACAGTAATACTGTTTACATAACATTTGATGTTTGAAATCAATACATGCCAGTGTCCAGTGATTTGCTAATCTAATTTCTGATCTAATCCTGTCCTATTTTTTGCAGCATTATCTAACTTCATATTAATAATCATGTTGTCTTTCTAAAGTGATTGCCAAGTAAACCAAAAATGTGTTTTACACTGCTATTGCACTGCTCTTGTCTTTATATACCGTAGTTTTTATAAAGATGTCCTTAGGTTTTAATAAATGAGTGTAACGTAAACTAATACCTGTAATAAAACTTGCTTTAATGTTTCAAAGACTGTCTGGAATAGCTGTAGAGATTTGAGTTTCCACTTCTTTCATTAGGTTAAAACTTCATGTCTCCCTTTTCATCTGCAGGTAAATCCCTAGATACCAATACTCCATAGTTCATACACGTGGTTTATACAAGGGGAAATGAAGAGAGTGTATTTAGTGCAAAGAAAGATGCTTGGATTTGCATAAATGCATACATTGTCCACTTAGTCTGCATCGTATTTCCAGCAGTTGCTAAAACCAGCTACTTAAGAGGGAAACATGAGATACTGAGCATAGAGTGCTAAGAAACAAACGTAATCTTTCCACAACTCAGGCGTGACAGAGAAGGACAAACATGCAACTGAGCAAAAAGCAACATTGAGATTCCCACACACAACGTGCTGTGTCCCACACGGATGTTATGGTAGGTACACCTACCCAGCTGAGGCAGGGGCAAACACAGTTTAACTGCACAGAAAGGCAGGACCAACAATCCACAAAAGCAAAGACTTGCGTTTTATTTCTTCTGCCAGGCTGAAGGACTCAGGCAGCTTTCTAGAAAGGCCTGGACTTTCTAAACATACTGCGCTTTGTCACCTGTCATTTAGGAGGTACCATTGCAAGTATTCCAAAAATATTAAGTATGCAGAGGTGAAATTTCAGCTTTCATCCTAGTAAAAGGGAACATTTTTGACAACTGGATTAATCACACAACTCCTGCCTCACCCTCCCATGTCCCCCCACCAAAAATATAAAACACCACCAAAAAAATCCACAATTCCCCACCACCACCACCACCATTGTTGCTTTCTGTTGGTAGCTTTGCTTATACTTAAAGCTTCTCCTCCATCCACTCACTCCTTAAGAAAATTTCAGTAACATCCATGGGGCATCTAGATCCTAATACAGCAAATGGGTGGGAGGGAGAGTCCTGGGGGACTTCTTGCCTCTCGGTACGAGTTGGTTCCCTGTACAGAAGCAGTTCTTGATCCCTTCTGCCCTGCAGCTCCCAAGTGTAAGGTTTCCTAAGCTGTTGTCCTGTCCAGCACTTGTGGTCCTCCTTGAATCATCTAAAATCTTTAATGTCTGAGTGAAACACTGGCAGGTACAAACTCAGAAAGTACCTTTTCTAATTAGAAGTTATGCTTACAATATCAGGTCACTAACCCCAGACTAGAGACTGTGCTGCAGGAATACATCTAAACAGTCAAAAAAACCCACAGAAATTTTAAGCCAAATTTTGGGGAAAAAAAAATCCTTTGTAATGACAGTTGTTTCATGAAACATACCTATGTTTCATGAAACATAATTCCTGCAGCTTCTGTAACTATGCACATCAGCTCAAAAATGGAAAAGGATCATTTTCATTAAAGCAACACTTCAATAATTCTAGGGGGGTTTTGCAACTCTAACAGACCACAATTACATCCCACTGTGCTAACACTTATGGAGATGTATTGCAGAAGAAAGGAGAGGACAAAAGACAGTTCTAAAAACACACGAATAATCACAACCCACTCCCTTCTCAAACTGCACTTGCAATTATGAAAACAGCTAAATGAGAAGAGAAAGGGTAAATTGAATTATCAGGTGTGTTATGGTTCCCTTACGAAGTTTCAACAATTTTTACAGTGCGCTTCTAGTAATTGAGTAAGAATTATATTCAACACATTACGCTCAGCAGGAACAGCTTTTGTCTACCAAGTGAGCAAATTAAATATCTCTGAAATTTCCATAGAAGATGTTAAAATGCTGATAGTGACTTACAGACTACCATTACCAAGCCATTATCACCGAATCATAAACAAACAAGAGCATCACAGCCAGTTCCTTGAAATAAAGTGTTTGTTCTTGCTCAAAAGCAGCAAGAATGCTGATCTGTTTGTCATTCACCAGTACAGAAGGACAAGGGGAGAAAACCTATCTTAGTTTTGATGTTTACTTCCAAGAAAACAAAATCCCATCCCTTTCACCCAAGTTATTCTCAACAGTTAATCTAATTTGTGTGGAAAATTGAGACTGGGGGGGTGGGGCAGAAAACCCACACAAATGCATTAGGTATGTGTGGGCATTCATGTGCAAGTGTATAATGGCTTGAATTTCCTAGTGGCTTGTGCTCATACTAAAAACTAAAGCAACACACACTCTTTAATATGGAGTGTATGCCTGCATATTTACCTTTGCTATTGTGCAAGCCTGCTTTATTCTTTATTTTTCTTACTTGTTCTTTTTTATTTTTTCTGAGCTAGGGAATACTAACATAGTATTTCTCAGCCAACTGTCTGTCCCACTGAAATAAACTATTCGCCTTGCTGGTGATTCTTTCACAATCTAAAAAACTAACACAGAAGGTAGGGCAGATTTAAAATGAAGAGGCTGCTTGCATCAGGGAAGTTTTTGGTGAGACCTGCTGGGAGTCTCAGGCCACGTTCTGGGCCACAGAGGGTGACAGCACTTGGATGCAAGTAGCTGCTTTATCGCTATGAGAACTGCCAGTGACAACTGAGCTTAAATCCTTAGCGTTGACAACAAACAAACAAAAGAAAAGTTTGATCCAGGTAATGTTTGAGAATACTCTCCTATTGGCCAGCTAAATTATGGTTTTAATTTAATCTCCCAAATTACTTTCTTTAAAATTAATTTTGGTTTGAATTACTTTTTTAAAAATGAATTTTGGTTTAAACTGACTGCTGGAAAAATGCCTTTTTTTAAAATTTTGGACTAATGAAAACAATTCAAAACTTAGAAGCATCTAAGCATCTATCTTTCATTAGACCTCAAGTTTTTTACTCCCCAGCATAGAATCTACTAGCCCTTTTCTCTGGTATTTGCTGGCCTCGGAATCAAGTATATTATATTATTGATAACTAGTATTGTGCAATATCAAGCTGTTCAGTGCGAAGCCACTTTTCTCTAGCATGCCCAGATTTTGTTAGAAGATTTTATGTCGCAAAATGCTGCTGGGGTGGGTGGTGGCACAGTACGAAGTACAAACTCCAGTGAGTGAGTAATAGCTAGGATTTGCTGTATGAACTCCATTATCATTTTAACCACATAGCACACTGTCTCTCCCCTGAATGAACATGCTCTAAGCAGCCAGTAGGAAAAAAAATACAAATAAAATAAAATAAAAAACACAACAACACTTTGGAATTTATCTAGCCAGGAGACACAGCATCCCTGTGCCATACCTCTTATTACTACGCAGAGATATGAGCTCAGACTTTTCACAGCCTTTCCCTTTTCTCTTTGCTAACCACATGGATGTTTGCTAATTAAAAAGTAAAAATCCCCAGACCCTAGGAAAAGAAATCACTCAATACTGTGTGTCTCAAAGATTTTACATTTTGTTATACTACCCATACAAACACCACATGAACAACAAGCACCACTTAAGCCCGCAGCCAATTTTTTATTGAGTTCCTGAGCTGCAGGTAAGCAGCACAGGAGGTGACTTCTGTTGTTTGTGCTATGCAGTCATCATTCCTCCATTTCATATCTTAGTCCAGCACTGCCCATGCACAACAAGCTTCCGCTCCAACCACAGCAGTCAGTGCTTTTCACACATGCAGGTGCTCCCACCCTCCCCAAGACCCAGCCGTGGCTTCTGACACTTTAGCGAGCAAACAGCTCACTGCAAGGACAGACCGCTTCACCTTCTAAAACACTGTCCCTCCTAGTGTACACGTGAATGTTTTCCTTTTCAGCCAAGACATCATCAGCTGATGGCTTCAGCTGGGGGCCTGGCTCCTTTTTCTCAGGTACTTCAGCCTCATAGCGACAGAAGGGGTACCACAGGCATCCAGAAGTGCCTGAAGCTGGAACTGATTCAGGACTGAAATAAAATAGGAACACTTGGACTATGTAAACACTGCATCTTACTCTTTTAAATCCTCCTCCCAATTCCCAGTGCTCAGACAACAGGAAATGAGGCCATGATATTATATGGGGGAGCCACCAAGATTAAGGAATCTCCTTACATAGCACCGCTTTGCATGAAGGTTTCCAGCATCCTTTTGCAGAGACACACATTCCTTTTCGTCAGGAATGGACAAATTGTGCAAATCCAGTTTTCCATTTCACTTCTTCTCCCTGACACTTAAATGAAGAATATTTTGGCTGGATCATAGTCCTAACTCTCCATCTCTCTCCAGCTGGTGAAAAATACCTGTTCTCCCCCACAATCCTTGCAGCTCCACCTTTGTAGTCACTACAGATTCAGACCTCTTAGATGAGATGGCATTGCAGTGCCCATTTAGAGGTCCAGTGTGCTCTGGACAGAACCTTGTTCCCAAAAAGACTCTGTCAGAGCTGTAATAAACTCCTGAAGCCTGGTGCTACGGGCAGTTTTCTGTGCTGCTTGTGGCCACTTCCCAAGGATTCCTCTTTCTGTCCTCTCTTCCAGGTCTCAGCTCCTGGAACACTGACATCGCCTTTGACAGGTCTTCCCTTGTTGCAGGTGTGTTTTTCCAGCCCCACTACAGCTCTCATGCCTCACTCCATCATCAGCCAGTGAGGCATTTCCCTCCTTTATCCCATGAGCCAGAAACATCCATGTGTACTGAGGAAGGAAGCGGCTGCTAAAACTAAAAACACTTTTAAGTGCATGCTTTGCGTTTGCTATTTGAAACCACATTCTGCTGTCCAGATGCTCTCCAGCTTGTACCGCAGGGTTGGGCTTTGGTTTTGCTGCTGCCCAGACTCTGCTGAGATTAATTGAGGAGACAAACCTCAGTGAGCTGGCAACCGGCAAATAAACTTTGGAGGAGAGTAGGGTAAAAATAGCACAGTCTGAAGGAAGGCCAAGCTGCACGCCTGCTAACTGTGAGCCCAGACCCCTCCAAGCCAGAGGGAACCCAAACTCCTCTTGTTGTCAGCACAGCTGTTTGCACGTATCCAAGTAGCAGCTGCCTACCTCGGCCAGGCTCCTTTTCCACCGCAAACACACAGAGAGTGACCCACATCAAAAGAAGTAGCTGCTCATCCAGTGTGTGTGAGCACATACCAAGGATGTGTCTGAAAGCATGAAGAGGGATCTGGCCCAAACCCAGAAAATTTCAGCCTGCTTGGCTAAGGTCTGCTGGATTTGGGCTTGCCTTCCCTGGGCCATCCCCCAGCTCAAGCCATGGGCTCGGCTGTCTCATTTAAGCCTATGTAAGTTATATCTCTAATTCCTCCAGAACTGCTATAGGAAAATGAGCATTACAAATGGCTACTCATGGAAATACACACAGAAAATGTCGGAACTCATGGGAAAATATAAAACTGGATGACATGGGTGGGGTTTCTACAAGAACATGAAGCTTTTGCCAAAGCAACTGCAAGATTTGCCGTTTCAGGCAAGCAGCCATGTTTCTCATCCAAAAAACTTACTCTGGTGTAACCGAAACCATTGACTTTAGCAGAACTACCCATGGGTTTACACATGATGTCCGGCTCCAAGGCATGAAAGCAGGGTATGTCAAACACGAAAGCAGGGTATGTCAAACATGCAGAGCTTGCGTGTACTACATTTGACACCAACCAGTTCTTAACAGGCCCTGAAGTTTATAGGGCATTAACAGAAAAGAATATAGAGCAAAAGGCTGAGCTAGTTGTTGCCATAGACTATCAGAGGGAAGAAATGGAGAAAACGCCTGGTCTGCAGAATAATACATGGTCTTCTTTTTAGTCCCTCCTAATAGGGCCTTCTTGGGTGTAAATATGAGCTATTGCTTCTAATGCCTTGATGCAGAAAATCTGTAGGTCAAAACATGCATAAAAAAACAACAAATTCAAGGCTTCAGTCAGAGCTTTGTGAAAACTGCTGTGGCTATTGTAATCCCAGCATCTGCTGCTTTATTTCTCCCTTATTGAAAAAGAAAGGAACTCAGTAAAATGGTGGTAATTAATTCTGCAACAACACTCAAGAAGGGAAAGTTTGATTTTAACAGGCAAAATGTAACTACTGATTTAACACAAACATATTCAGTTAGAAGAGCAGGACATCTCAAAAACATTTATATTTGAAGCAAGAACAAAGCAGTAATAACCACACTTTACAGGAAGCATTGCTTGCTTTCTGGTGATTCATAAAGCCCGGGAAATAATAAAATAGATGGTCTAAGTTTTTTCTTCCCTGTTTTCCCCAAACTGAAGTGCACAAAGGAGACAAATGCCTACAGTGAAGCCGAAGGCAGAATTTTGTTATGGGCTTACTGTATTATAGGAACACATTGAGGTCCCTCTCACTAAGGAGCTCAAATTTTTTCTTATAATGCTGATAAATCAATGATAGGTAAGGCTTCTTTCTTCACTGAAAGTTCACTAAAGAGTTTGCACCCTCTGTGCTTTCAGTTTCAGGCAGCAAGTTAAAGGTCCCAGTGCTCTCTGGCCAGTGCAGCAGAAGGGTGGGTCAGAGACCTACCCCTCTGAAGCAACACCTGGACATCACCTGGACACATGTGAAATTGTGACCAGATGGGAGGGATTGGGTGTGCAATAGTCCATGTTGCTCTGCACAGGAGGAAGAGAAAAGCATAAGAGAAAAGTTCCCCATCTTACCTCAGATGTGACCAAAAGAAGCCATAGGTTAAGCAGGCGTCATAGTAGTTTTCTTATAATTATTCAGCTCTAGAATAATGAAGAGCTCTTCAGTTTTTGGAGACTGCCTGTCAAGCAGGGAAACTTTTCCTCCTCTGCCAGCCCCAGCAGCCACAGCTGCAGCAGAAAGCAACAGGAGCTCAAGCACATGCATCCTCAGTCAACATTCATGGTTAATCCCTACCAAAACAATGCTAAAGAATCAACTAAAACCTGATTACAGCATTTCTCATGAAAACATTTTGCTTACCAGGAACTATGATGTCATATGGGCTGTAAAAGTTCTATTATTTTTTTATTATTATCCTTCATTTTTTCAAGAAACTGTAGGAAAACAAACTACAGATCCAGTCACTCCTGGATGTTTGCCCCAGAGAACTTCTTAATATTCCTTTTATCTAAAATACCCTCTCTCCAAATCTGCCTGGCAATGTTTTCTTAGGATGCAATCTGTCATCAAAAATGTTTCAGACAGGGTTTTATGGCCCTCACATCAAACCACAACTAGAGGTCGGGTGGGTTTTTGGCTGTCAGAAGCTCTCTGTAAACCCTTGGGCTGCACAATTCATGTATCCCTCACCCTCTCAGGTCCCTAACAAAACATGTGTCTGAGTCCGGCATTGAAAAGGAACAACCTGGAAATCTTTACGAAGTTTTCAAATGCTGTGGTGAAGATGTCAGAGAAAGGCAAGCAGTCCATACGGACTTTGCAGACAGACATTGGAAACTACAACACAGAACAGGTACATGACCACAATAGCGTAGCACAAGCACCAAGCAATGAATATGCTCTATTATCCTTGATTTTGGTCTTACCGCTAATGAATTCCCAGTAAATTTACTATAAAAAGGTAAAATCCCTAAGAAATCAGAGCTATCACCAATAGTCATGAAGAAGAGTAGGAAGGATTTAGCCAACTTATTTTAGCAGCTTAACAGAGATAAACTTACGCAGTAAGTCCCTCTTGGGACACTTTTAAAGGGAAGTCTGAAGGAAGGCAGAAAGAGATAATTTTGTAATACTCTATGTGAATTCCCAAAATAAAGAGCTTTATGGGTATTCCTTTGAAATATAAAACAATCATTTATTCCAGCTGTGTTCACATCCTTTTTGCCTTCCAGGGTTAATCTGCTGAAAAGCTTTTAGCTGAGATTAATGTAAATCCAGCTGTCACTAGACTTTTCTTTTTTATCCTAAAATTAGCACACAACAAACAAACAAACTACTATTGACAATAATATGTTAGCAAAAAAAAGGGACATTTACATTCGGACACAGTTCCCACAACATTGCCTTTAATTCTGGAAGAATTAAAAATGAATTGAATTTGCTTTCCAAAGGAAAAGAAGAAGGGGGCATGAAAAAGGTACTCTGCAAATTTATAACATTGATTAGGATACAAGGAGATTAAAGCTAGAAGCTTAAAGTTGCCGATTGCCTGTGTGGTATGGGTAGTGATAACGTCACCATAGTAAGTGATGCTATGGGTGACATCAGTGGTTTCACCTCATACCAATAAACCCTCTAAAATGTTCTGCAGAAAAATACACAATTTGCTTGGGTCTGTTGAATCGCCAGGCTTGCTTTTATGTTTAGCAATTCCTGAGACAGGGCTAAAATTTCTTTCCACCTCTCACCAGTTCTCTTGGTCTCCCACACAACTGAGAAACACCATGCCACGTGCTCACCTTTAGACCCTCCATCCCATGCACCTCATTACTCTGAGGACACCCTCACCCCTGGCTTCCTTACAAGGGGCTGTAATAGTGGGATGTGGTGTGGTATGGTGTGGCAGAGCAAACCTGCTTAATTCTGCCTGTGCCTCCCTTGCCCCAGATGAACCCTGCACCCCCAGGCAGGACATTTGTTGAGCAAGCGCCTGTCCCCCATGTAGTGCATGAATCCCTCAGCTCACCCTGCCCTGACATCTCTGTACCACCACACAAGAGGTGCCCGAGAGGGTGCTTCAGCGTACCTGAATTAACTCATCAGTCTCCCAAAGGGAGACAAGCCTTTAGACAGGTGTATTTTACCCTTCACGCAACTGGGCTGGAGAGGTCAAGCTGTCAACAGGCATTGCTCATAGCCCCAGAGATGTGGGGGAGGACCTTTGACTGGCCTTTCTCATCCCAAACCACTCAGCATGGGTTTAGCATGTTGGTAACAGACCATCTCCCCAGCATCATGATGCCAGGCCTTTCACTCTCAAACAGAAAATGGAAACAGCAAAGCACAGCTTCACCATGGCTGGCTCTAGCACCAAAGTTTCACTTGCAAGACCTGCCGGATGTCTGGAGGAAACACAGCAGATCTAGTTGCAGTGGGTTTGCTCACAGCTGCTGAGGCACCACCTCTTCCCTGGCTGGTTTGGTGTCGAATCAAGGGACTAGACAATCAAAACAATTTGCCAAAATCCCACAGAAACTTAAATTAAAAAAAAAAAAAAATCAAAAACAAAACTTAACTTGATCCTCATGGCGTGCTTCAGCAAGGTCATCTGCATACAAAGCAGTAACAGTAGACATGGTTTACGTCCCAGTGACAGACCATGATAAGTGAGATTCTGGTGGTAGCCTCTTCTGGCTGTGGGGTATCACAGCCAAGGAGCCTCACTGTGAGCTTCAAGATACAGCTGTTTTGTATCCCTTGAGCTGCGCTGGAGGAAGGGGCCCTTGTAGAAGGTTAAATAAAGACAAAATCTACAAACTAAAAGAGCCTAACCAGATTGGCAGAAAAAAAAAAAAAGCTTCACCAGAACACCACAAAAAAGAAACCAAAACGCCACAGTGCAAATGCACATATCAAGGCTGAAAATTTAAGGATGAACATCCTTAACCAGAACAGAGAGAAAAAAAAAAAGAAAACAAACAAACAAAAACCCAAACAAACAAACAAAAAAACCCACACAATCAAGATGGCACCAACAAGCATACTTTGATCTGGTCTTGACATGCCAGTTTTTAAGGCATCTTTCTAGGCCTTACTGGATTCCTTGATACACCACCAAATCTCACCTAGGTGTATTTAACTTAATATTTTTTAATTCTAAACTTTAATTTATGTACTCACCATATGGAACTTTTTTTTCAGTGCAAACAAAGTTGCTGTCACTTCATAGTACACAGCTAGACACTGGTAACTGCATCACCCTTCCTTACCAGAAAGAAATAATATACTTTTTAAAGCAGGGTTACTGTTCCACCACATTTAATTAACCACCAACAACTTTTTGATTTACAGTAATCACGACCTTGGCATAGGCCCTGTGATAAAAGCTATTTTTCTTTTTTAAATTATGGAGAACCTACTTCCAGCTCTATGGAAACAAAAAAGAAACAGCAGCAAGGAAAACTTTCCAGAAGAGCTCCACAGAATAGCAGAGAAAATCTGCAGTGTAGTGGGAGGTTAAATGAAAGCTGTGCAGAAACTCTGGCCTGCACAACTAGTCCATTGTCCATGGACCAAAGAGCAGCACTGCCACATCACAAGGTCCACATGTAGATGTGTACACACAGGAGGTGGACAGAATCCAGGCATTTTTTTCACTGGCAGTTTTTTTCAATGGAAAATGCTGCTTCAATTCTGCCCAAATTGGTAGAAAATAGAGTGAAACAATCTCATGAAAATGAAATGAAGTTGGACCTTATTCTATCACAAATGTTTCAGAAAGATGTATTCCAAAGTGGATTTTTGAAAAAAAAAAACACAACAATCTTTCAAACCATATTTACTATATTACGTTTTCTTCTGAAGTTTAAAATGGAAATAAAATGAATTCTTGCACACAGTCTCTGCAAGTAAATAACTTGGAGTGAGAAGGGGGACCTCCCCCAAAAATCTCAAACAAGCTCTTCTCTGATGAGTACTACTAGCAGATACATATACATTTAGATACAACTCCAGTCCTTCTCTGCGCGGAGACATAGAAATACATGTCTGTTACAGCTAAAGAGAAGCTTAATTGGAGCTGAAAAAGTTCATGCTTTCAGTTTGGGAGTGTCCCTTGTCAGTAACCAGCACATAAACCAGGATGGAGTGCCATTTTCCATTGCCTTGCTTTTGTGAGGCCATAAAAAGATCAGCCTTAAATATTATAGCATACTTTTTTTTTTTAATAATGAGGGAAAGATTTTCCAACATAAGCTTACTAGGAAAATTCTTCAGGATGATCAAAACCTTCTGAAGACATTGAAGTACTGACAAGGAATGAGAAATTCAAACATTATAGAAGTTGTGGAATTAATTCCCCTAACACATGTACAAACAACTATCAGAGAAACCTTAAAACATGAATTTGTTTACTTGTTGGTTTTGGGCCTGTCTGAGATTCCCTGTAGGGTAACTCACAAGCCTAACCACATCCAAACCAGCTTTCCCTACAGAGCTATTAAAAAATGCTACACAAAAAGGGAAATATACTCCCGGAAGTGCCAGGGCACTGCAATATCCAAGCATCTCATTGGCAAATGGACTACTAACTATACAGTATCTAAGTTATAACAGACATTTTAGACTGTAACAAAAAATTCAACTTAAAAATAACATTTTTTAAAAAGCAATCACAGAGTGCAAGACCCTAAAATGTGATAGTCTTAGAACAACATGTCATCAGAGCTAAAACTAGTAATGATGTGATATGAGGTGGCTGAAAAGAGGTTCTTCCTGGATCACTACTGCTGTGCCACTTCTACCTACTCCTTTTCTGCTTGTTAATAGTTCTTGCTGCTTTTGCCTGAGAGTGAAGGAATTCAGCCACATATCAGAGACACGTATCCATAAAACTGAAAGGTTTAGCGTGAGTTAAATCATCAGATGTCTCCTCAGTAACACCAAAGTCTGGGCTGTATCAGTAGACCACCGAGAAAAGGAGGATTCCTGATCTTCTAGCCTTCCTTGAGACACTGCTCCAAAATCTGTCAAGGTACTTCTGCTGCCACCTTTGAAGTGCTGTAAAGTTTATCCTCAGGAAGCATCACAGGTCAATGCTGTCTTTGTCTTTTCCTACTTCCAAAGAGCTGAGGCTACCCTGAAGCAGCGGGGTTTCCTTTTCAGCATCCCCCTGCAGCTGGCCTACTCCTCAAAATATCTGCTAATTTTGTCTTGGCAGGTTTTCTGCAGAAAGACAGACTGCAAGAAACAGTCCTGTTCTCTTCAAGTGGGAAAAAAAAAAAAAAAAAAAACCAAACAAAAGCAAAAAACCAAACAAACAAACAAACAAAAAAAATAGTTGAGGCCCTCTGAGCTCAAAGTTTATACTTCTCAACTATTTTTCTCTGCATGTAAAATTCAATAGCAGGCTCCTCTGGAAAGCCAGCACGTACAATGTACCAACGTTGAGGTACTGCTGAAAAATTCAGCCACTGTAGTTTCTCAGCGTTGGGTGCAGACCCCTTCCAAGCATGTGCAGTCTCACGGCAACATGCACACCTGGGTTGAGGCTTTGGGAAATTTGCAGGTCAAAATAACCAAAATAAACCCTAGGAAATGTAACATACGCTGCACGAAATACTTTCCTTTTCTTCAAGGGAAGCTATATTCAACAGACTTTCTGCTTTACTTTTAATGACAGCATCTGTTTGTTTTATTGGGCTGTTTTCCAGCAACATATAGACCCTCCTGAGCTGCTTGCTTTTTGGTGCTCACTTGCACAGCAAAAGCAACAAATGGTGAAAATAAGATGCTGGTGAACAAGTAAAGGGTCAAGACCGTGTGTATGTGCAAAGCTGGCTGCAGGCGATGCAGCCACCTCCTGCTTGCCCACACGTCACTCAGGCTGTGGCACCAGCCATGCCATGATGCACCACTTGGCCATCCAGTCCCAGCACTGGCAGGGACACGGTGGGCCCCGAGCAGTCTGGGTGGGCTCACCAGCACCACAGAGCACAGTGCCCATGGCCTTCAGCGATGAACAAGCTTGGCTGGGCTCAGTGCTGGGATCTGAGCTGCAGCACCAGCAACTGTCCTTTGCCTCCCATCATTCATTGGTTATTAGGAAAAGGTTCTTTATCCAGAGGGTGGTGAAGCACTGGAACAGGCTCGCCAGGGAGGCAGTTGCAGCCCCAAGCCTGACAGTATTCAAGAAGAGATTGGA
Source organism: Nesoenas mayeri (assembly GCF_963082525.1). Lineage (NCBI taxonomy): Eukaryota > Metazoa > Chordata > Aves > Columbiformes > Columbidae > Nesoenas > Nesoenas mayeri. The sequence continues at coordinate 74,097,667 of NC_137541.1, forward strand.
CGACACCCTCAGACACATGGTGTGAACTGTGGAGTTGTGCTATTCAAGGACAGGAGTTGGACTCGATGGTCCTTCTGGGTCCGTTTCGACTCAGGACATTCTATGAGTCTATGATTCTATGTCCTCTGAGGGTTTACTAGCGACATGGAAACACACTGGAATTCCTTGGGTGGGAAGCAGTGTCCCAGATCATCGAGATTTTCAAAACCTGCAAGGGATGCAGAGAAGTCAACAGGTGCCCTGCAGCTGCTGCCCAGCACCTTCCACCTGGCCACAGGGTTTCCATTTGCTGTGGAGTCACAGTCACCCCCTGTGCTGTTCCATACCAGGATGCTGACAGTATTAGGAAATTATCATCCCTTTTTCTTGCCTAACCACTTAATTTTTCCTTTATGATCTTTTTTTTTTTCCTTTTCCCCCTTACTGCCTTCTTTTCTCAATTGCATAACTGCATCAATATTCAAAGCTTTTAAGGATTACATTGCATGTATAAAGAAAAATTAGGCCTCAGGCTAAAGATATATCAATTACTCTTGCTCTCTAATAACAATAAGCAACACAATACAGATCAATTGCAAATTCTTAAAAGCTTACTGAAAAATAACGGATTTGTTGTCTACTAACATTAAAAGGGAGTTACGTGCCTCCTGGTGTGGACTACTTGCTTTCTTCTGTTTCCACTGCAACACCATCAGACTCCAGCAAGCTTACATGCAGGAAGAGCTGCAAAGAGAAACCCATCTTCTGCCCCTCTGTCCCATCCACTGTGCACACCTAGATTACTTGGAGCATTAGTAAGCTCTCTGATCATAGATCACTAATAGTAAATCCTAAGGATAGCTAATGGGTGATTAATTAAATGCAATTCAAAGCCAAGTACAATTCTCTCTGTATTTACATTTTTAATGCTGATATGATGCAATTGGAAAGTAGCGTGTCACCTTTAAATAGCACTTCACTTCTGAAAGTTTAAAAAAAAAAAAAGAGAGACAAAAACAAAAAAACAAAAACACAACTCTCTCTTTTTTACTGCCAGTTTTCTGCCAGCTTATTGAGAGCAAAATGGAGGTAAATAAACCTAATTCCCTGGACTGAAATATATCTCATGCAGCAGATAAGCAGAGGTTAAGTCTAAATACAAGCAATCTGAGACTCACAGAAAACAATGCTGGTAGAAACCTCGGTGAGTGACCTCATTGATGCCCAGGGCACAAGGCAGGACCAAGTCTACCACAACAGCTGCTGAATCTGCCTGGCGAACACCCGTCGGGGAGAAGCCTCCATCCCTCCAGCCTCGCTGCTCCTGTGCCCACTCAGCCCAGCACATACAGCCCAGAAGCTTTCTTCAAGCCTGTGGGATCATTCAGAATGCCATTTACCACTCTCCAGAGGTCCACCTGGGATTAGAAAGGATGGTTGTCTTATTTCTTTTTTACACAAAATCACTAAACAGGAAGACTTCACTGTTTTTCTAGGAATACTACTGTCCCACTGCCTTCTGCTCTACCACTGAGCAACTAGCTGTGTTTTCTTTTACAACAATAGCAGAGATTGTAGAGAAACAAAAGGGGAATGGCCTTCATATATTAACTTTGGCTCTTTAAATGTTCTCATCAAAGACTCCTTAAACATCACTGAGCAGCCATTTGCTAGGACTCCTCTTTCAAAAAGTGAAATCCTGCCAAGTCCCACATTCCTAAGCCACTCGTGCAGTTTAATCCTTCTGTTTGGGTGCAGAGAACAAACCTGACCGGTGATGTTTATCAGCCTGTCACCAAACATAAATGAAGCCTTCAGTGTTGTGGATGGAAGATTTCCCCAGCAAACACCAAGTGATAACACTTGCTCCTGTTCAACAAAATCAATCAAACAGCTGGCAAATGTAATCCCATGTGTACTTTTTTTTCCAGAAGTATAAATTCACGTTAGAGAGGAGCCTCAATTCAAATGCCACACTATTGTCAGAAAACCCCTTTGGCTTTGATGGTGGCCAGTGGTGTTGGTGCCAACCTGCTTGGTCCTAGCATCTGCTCTTCCCATCAGCTCTCCCCAACTCCTTATTGCTCTGTGCAGACCCGGTGTGCTGCCTATCAATCATCATTATGGGGCAAGAGATGCCTTTTGCCAGTTATTATTGCAGGGAAAAGACACAACTGTGAAGCTGAAGTACCTATGAGAAAGGGTAGGTTATGCATCACCTTTCTCAAAGGCACAAAGATATGCAATAAGTTACCTAGGAGCTAAGCCTAACATATACTTTCAAGAAAAAAAAAAGTCACCAAAAGCCAAATGTCAGTGAGAAGAGTTTCTCCAAGGCTTCACGCAAGGGCCCTTGGACCACCATGGGCAGCAAACACCTGAGGAGAAATCCATTGACCTGGGCTGGTTGCACACCGTTGCTTCTTTGGTATTGGCTTCAGCTGCAAAGACTGTCAGCATTTTTCTAAGATTTTTGTCACAGCTGACATTACACAAGATTTCCACCATGGCCATGGGAGCGTCCCACTACCATAGAGATGGAGGGCTGTGTGCAGAGTGGAGAAGTTAACATCAGGCACTTCAAAGGATGATTTCTGCATTTAAATGAGCCAGGCAAAACAAAGTCTCTTTGGTACAATGCAAATTAACTCTTATCGCTGACAGATCCAGAGGGAGAGGACCATGACACTACGCCAAACAAGAAAAGAAAGATTAATCTATTTACAGATGCTAAGAAACTGACTGTTGAAAAAAAAATAAAATAAATAACAAAACCAAACAAACACTCCTTGAAATGTGGCACAAAAAGGCACAGGCATCACTCCATTATACTTTCTCACTAGCCCTGACATACCTTTCAATCCCTCATTTTGGCAGAACGATGCTACAAAGTGACTCACAGCCCCACACAGAGAAACTTGCTTGGCATCAGCTGCCTGCAAGGCCACCGCGAGTGGGAAGTGCTGGCTGCCCGCTCAGCCCATCCCTCCTGTCTGCCTTCCGCACCCAGCAGCACCGCAAGGGCTGCCCACAAACCCCTCTGGCTGAAGTCAAGTGCCATTGGGCAAAAAGGAAAGAAATCTTCTCCACTCAGGAGTTTTGGTGGTTTGGGGGTTAAAAGAAAAGGCGGGGGGGGAAAAAAAAAGTCTGTTCAAAATTATAAAGATCAACATATTCAATATACTCACACATCCAGCTGGGAAGGATTTATAGCTCCATGTCCTGGAAGTAGACTTTTTGGAAAAAAAAAAAAATAAGGAGAAGCAGCTCTTGCATCTAAAAGAGGGGATGGGAATCATCAATGCAAAGCCTCATTTTTACTTAGTCACAGACATTAGAAATGGGGAAAAAAAATATAGCCCCTGAGTATCCTCAACTGTCATCACACTGGCTTGAAGCTGGGAAGAAGTCGGCAGGGTGTTTCAGCCACCATGTACTGGAGGCCAGATCTGAACCAGGGATTTAGGGATAACACAGCTAGTTATTGGCTTCCCAAGAATTACAAATGTACCCTATACAGTACATGTGTATCTGAACTCTCCTGTCTATACTGGGTAAATCTATCACATAAAAGGGAAAAACTCTATATAACTACAACGATAACCACAATACACTGGTAAAATAACATGCAACACAACTTATTACTTTGCCTAAAAAGGCCAAGGTGAATTTAAAATTAGTTTAGCATGGGACTGATCAGGCCTGAAATCACACCAGTAAAAATTGGTTTTATTAGGAAGAGATTTTTAGTAGAGACAAGTACTGACAGCCTGTGGCACTCTAAAAACAAACAAAAAAAAAAAAGCTAAATTCAGATGGTCAGGAGATGCAGCTTAAAAATAAGTAATTGTAACCTGACAATATTTGGTTCTTCTTAATCTCCTTATCTTCCTGGAAGCTTAGTCAACACCTAGATTTTGGGGTTTTTATTTTTTAAGCATCCACCTATGATTATGAGCACTGAAAAAAATATTTTTAATAAATGAAAGCTGAATTTCTCAAGTAGTCACTTGCCTCTAGAGGATGAGACTTCAAAAGGGGGAGAGAAAAACCTACTGCTGAATCAATTGAGTAAATTTCATTATCAAAATTTCAGGAGTTCATGATAGATCTGTTCCTTCAAGTCTTTCAAGAGATTTGCAAAAATATATCATTACTTCCTACAATATGTTACAAAGAGAAGTTTGAAAATCTGTCTGAATGCACATTAATACACCAAAGCAATGCAGTGACTTTGAAATGCAGAGAAGTTCCCTCCCGTCCTTCCCACCACGTGATCTGAAAGGGAAGAAAAGGAGCAGAAAGAGAGGTGACAAATTTAAAGGGAAAAAACCAAACAAAAACAGACAAAAAAACAAACCAGCAAGCCCAGTCAGGAGCAGTGCACAGATTGTTTTAGGTGGTTGCTGAGCCACAGGTGTAGGGGACTGTGCTCCCCATGTGTTACTCTCTGCCAAGCCCTTGAGGATGGGACAGTCATTACAGGTGTGTACACTGGTCTGGAGAAATGGGTCAGGGCTCACCCAGAAAGGGACCTCTTCCAGTAACCCACCAGCTAATGACAGGAAAGGCTTGGAAACGTTTCTGAGGGTTGGCCATCAAGGAAGAGCTCTGAGCCAAGCAGGGTTGATGGGCCTCCCAACTCTTTCTGTACTCTCCATACGGCTGCAAGCTCTTTCCCCTCCTAGAGAGACAAAATTGGTTTATCTGCCAGATCAGCATGAGGGAAGAGGAGTCTCCATATCTTTACTCTTTTTGACCTCTGTGTTTCACAAGGGGCATGTTTAAGCTTTTTGCACTAACCTCTAATTTCAAAGAAACTACACACTGAAGCCTCCAGCCTTCCAGAACTCCTGAGGGGAAAAAAAGGTCATCCAATTCCACAGTTTTCCCTGGGACTTGCTCCCAAGAGCTTAGAGTTTACATATTTGTGTGCCTGCTTTGCACTAGACCACAACAGACCATGACGAGCCAAGTGCAAGAGAAATGCTCTGCAGATGGTGCCAGATGGATACCAGACAAACCATTTTACTGTCCAGCAAAACCACTAAACTTTTGCATCCCAGTCAAACTTCCAAGGCATCCAACACAAGTAATTTACTAGCTAGAGGGATGTGTCTTTCCAGTGCCAACTCAGGTCTCAAGTTTACTTATTCTTCTCACGTAGCACAACTGGCAGAAGTAACAGAGCAAGATCAAAAGGAAAAGAAACTAGATGAGAAAAGATGAAGTATGAAATAATACTGGTAACAGACAAGCTGCAATTCATGATCAAAGGAATGAATCAGGCCTCAGCTATCTAAATAAAGTACCTTCCCCCATTTCTGAAAGGAAGAATTTGCTGTTGGCCCTCATGTCACACAATCCTTTCAAGTATACTTAGGTGGCTGAAAGAAAAAAAAAAAAAAAAGTGACAGAGCACCTCAAATTTTATTTATTTGCTTTAATCATCACAAAAGAGGGCTCCCTGGGATCTCACTGCTTTCTCATCCATGTTGTATGTAATCTGGAAAACCAAAATAATCAAATCCCAGAGTATCTTCCATTCCAGTTAAAGCAGGATAGTGTCAAAATGAGGTCTCATGACCATTGCCAGCTCAAAGCAAAGGTTCCTCAGCAGCCAGAGCAGCACAGGCTGTTCTCAACTTATACTGCATGCCCCACACATTTGCCCCCCTCCATAAGCATGCAGTGCCAGCACCTGTGAGTTGACCCTACCCCAAAACTTCAGCTCCCTAAAGGAAACATGCTACTACCTGGCTGCTTCTGCCCTCCATCCTGTATCAGCTCTGCTATGGACACACCAACCTGCAAGGCAGTAAAATTCCCACCTCCATCTCCCCAGTCAGGGAAGGCAACAGACTGATGCTACCAACCCTATGGATCTTCTTGGCCGTCTGCACTAAGGTGTAGGCAAGATGCTCAAGAAGGACTTGATGACCAGGTAGTGGAAGCACACAAAGAGAAGTGACTTTGTAGCCACCAGGACCTCAAAACCTGAAAATGGAGAAGTACCCCAAGCCCCTCACCCACAGACACTAGCAACCCCATGATGAGATGGCTGCCATCAGGTCTGCTACCGGTGCTCAAGTGAGCAAAGGAGATCTCCCCACTGTGGTTACCGCTGGTTCTGCAGCACCCATCATGGAGGTCCATCCTGGGGAATGGACTTTGGGACCCCAGAAAAAAAAGAGGAGGAAAAAAAAAAGAAAAAAAAAAAAAAATCTGAGTTTTCACTGCCTGAGGAAAACAAAACAAAACGAACAAACAAAAAAACCCCCACAACTGATATTTTACAATTCACACAAAAGCAAATAAAACCAAATGTCTAGAAATTTCAAGTTGGAACCCCCCGACACATTAAACACTAGGAAGCAGCAGACTTTCTGTGACACATCGCAGGTCTGGATGATTTGTCCTTTACCTCGCTTGCCAGCATCCTACACAAGAAATGGGTCCAGACCCATCTCACTTTAGGAGATGCCAGTGCCAGCAGCAGCACCTGTACCACTTTACTCAGCATCCAGATTTCTTGTGCTTTGACCTTTTGCATCAGTCAGAAAAACATTACAGGGCTTCCTCACAAAATGGATGATTTCACAGCATGCCTGTGCATGGAGATTTTGTACCAAGAAGTGCTTCAGCCTGACATCACTAATAACTAATGGGCACACCAAAAAGCTGAGTATTAAAAGGCTTTGTGTCCCCACAGGAAGGACTGAGTTTTGCAAGACCTGGTCTCATACTTCTATATTTTACCAACAACTTGATGTGCAGAAAACTCGGTTCACCCAACAGAAAAGGCTGCAGGTTTTGGATTCTATTTTGTTTTTCAGTGTCAGTTTTGAAATATACAAACTGTCCTCATAGAACAGAAATTTCCAAGTAATTTGATGTCTGCATGCCAAGATTTTTCAGTGCAATCGTTCCTGAACAGAAGGTGAACGCTAGTAAACACATTAAAAGGAAACACGCTAGCATCATTGGAATTAATTCCTCCATTCCTGCTGACAACAACTGACACATCCCCATGGAAATCTGAACTTCACAAAGCTGCACCTTCTGAGAGAAAAAAGCTCCTTTGACAATCTCAGCTGTACTGCCAGGTCAAACAGTTCATTTTACCTCTTCACCTTCCCTCATCTCATGTCTATTTAAATTAACCACTGAGGCATATTTCTCTCCCTATTATTTTTTGGAATTGCTTTTGACTTCGGGGGAGCTCTCATCTCCATACAAGCCCCTTGCCACCTATTGTAACATAGATCATTTCAGCATAAATTTTGACTGGATGTGTTTTCATAATTGCTTCGTTTATGTACATTACTCACCTAATAAACAGTTGGCAAGCAATAAGCGACTCCTGGCTCAGTGAATGGGCACGACGCTGCTAGGACTAGTGGAAACATTATCCATCAACACATGGTGTTTCATGGAAGAACAATAGAGACATGGATTTGCAGCAGTGCGATACAGAAGGTGATGACAGCCAAAAGCAGGGAAGCTGGATGGTGGCTGCAGAAATCTGGAGTTTTGTTTGGCTTTGGATATAAAACCAAGCTGCTCTCAGCCTTATGTTTTCAGCTGACTTGGCTGCAAAGTATTTCAAGGTTATCTGGTTCAGGTGATGTTTTGGGGCTGCCTCTCCAGGCTGTTTTGCTGGCCATGTGACCAAGAACCATGTTGTCATCCCATTGCTTGACAATCTGGATTTAATTTGCTTCCCAAGACACAGGGGCACAGAGTCTCTGCCATAGGAAGAAGAGGACAGTCTAGGCAAAGACAAACCACACCATGTGCTCCCACACCTCCATGCCACTCAGCTTGCCTTGAATTTTTGCGTGTCCTTCAGGCACGCAGATTGGGTGGGTAACTCCTGTTTGGCTTCATCCCTCTTCCTCCTACTGTACTGTCCTCTCTACTTTTCCCAGTGCATCTGAACCCAGGGTGATTGTTCTGCTTGGGTTTGGGGTTTGTTTCCTGAGGTAGACAGTCCAACTACAGCTGTGAAACAATGTTTAGAAAAAAAAAATCATTTTATGGTTGACAGGATTGAGGGGGAAATAGAGTTCAAACTCAGGCAAGGAGAGGACATTTGTGAGATGGAACTGAGTTTATGCCAGAGAAAGAAGGACTATGGAGGCAGAGGGAGGAAAATTTTATGAAGAAAAAAAGAAGAAGAAAAAATAGAAATGCCAGATGTTTTTTCCCCATGTTTGCATGTCAAAATACAAGGAGTCTGGCTAAGAAGAGGAAGGCTCTAGCTTTGGGAGACAGAGATGTCCCCAGACTTGCTGAAGGATGCAATCATAGAGGCCTGCTAGGACCATGTCTCAGTAGGGGGTAGGACAACATAAGACCCTTGACCACATGGAGTACAACTTCTATCTCAATAGATTCACAAAAAGATAATTCAACAACTCCTGCCTCCTGAAGCTGCAGGCCACGCTGAAAGGAAGCTCAGGTCCAGGGGCGCCCCACCACCATGAGGCAGGTTGAAAGACACCACGTAGCCCCTAGCTACCTCTTGTCCCAAGGCACACACAAGTTCATATGACTCCCTGTCTCTCCAAAAATACCACACCTTCCCTAGACAGCTGTATTGCACATTAGCAGACTCAGAAAGGTACAGAAAGTTAACATGAGATGCCAAAAAAATTATTCCTAAGCAAGTGCTTTCTCACACATCATCTCCAGAAGAGAAAGGCCAGTCCCAGGGCAAGGGCTGGGGCTGCTCGTACAATGACACCTTCCAACACTGAGCATCCAAATCCAACCCAACCACACTGCTTTCCAGTGAGTCTCTTCCCCACAGGCTAACACTGTGCTGCAGGGGGACAAGGACAGCAGTCACCCTCACACTGCTTGGCCAAAGGATCACCACACTCTGAGAAGTTTTCCCAAAGACCATTGCAAGCCCAAAAGGTTCATTCTTCCACCTTCGCATCTCCAGTGGGACTTTGTGACTAGACATCATCAGGGAAATAGAACAATGTCCCAGTAAGGTGGACCAGAGTCCTCACTCCATCCCAAGTGGAACAAAATAAGGAAAGCACAGACCTCTTCCTAGAGACTGAAGGACTGTGCCTGATAAGCTGCCTCAGGTTTACAAACCAGGATATTTAGGGGTAGAAACTCCTTTTTCTTCCTTTGATAATTAAGGTCAATACCTCACATAACATGTCCTTCTATTGATGCAAATATTTAAACTAAGCATCCTGATTTATTCAAAGGGCTTTTGTTCTTATCTTGGTTTTTTGTTGTCAGCTTTTCTTTAAAATAGAGAGGTGCCACCAAAAACAATTCTCTAGCAGAAGAAGTCCTTCAGTGCTTGATTACTGCAACCCTTCAGTTACAGAAGCATTTGCACAATTCAGTAATTCCCTCCCAACTAAATGTACAAAACATCAATACTACCCATTATTTTTCAAAAATTATCATGTAGACAATTTTATTTTTCATTCCATTCACCACAAGTCTAATGTGCTTTTTCTAAGAAGCAGCAAAAGAGAACCATTTGTATTCATGCTCTTGTCTCTTTACCCACTCCCATTAAAAGCCCTAGTGTCAGTATTAGAGTACCCACTGGTTTTAAGAAAAAAAGGGGGGAAAAACCACAGCAACAGAAAACCTTCACAGCCAACCCTGACAAAAACTAAGCTGCTTTCTCTTGTTGACAACAACCTGAGCAGAGCTGCAGCCTGTCCAGCAGCACCCTTGACCTGTGCACCAAACTCTGAGGGGCTCAAGATGTGTGTCCTTCTGAACTGCCACCTTTTCCCTTAGCTCAGAGTTGTGCAGCATTATAACATTTATAATTCATCAGTTTTATATTTACTTGCCTGCACTAAGAGCTCTGAGATACAAGATTAAAATCCTTGTTGCAAAACTGAAGTCATCAGAACTTCCTGCACCAAAAAAGCCCAACCTGAATTAATAATTCATACGCCCAAAGAAGGAACAATATTTGCTTTACAGTGTGAGTTTGGGGCCTGATTTTTATGGCCTGAAATGTCCAAAGGAGTATTCATAAAACAATGAAATATAAGGCATAGTCTGGCAGACTATTTTTAGAAAACTAAATTATCAAGCTTGAACATTAAAGCTAAAGCTAGGGCACTGCAGGACTAAGCAGAAAGAAACATAGTAATGTCACCATTTTTTAATTTATTAAATATTTGCTTTTTTAAGTAAAATTGTACTTTTGTAATCTCTCCATTTAGAGAAGAGTTCTGGGAAATATTCATGCACACAGCCTGATAGCTGAATCACCTGCATTTGCTGTGCATTTAATTTGCTTTTTCTGTATTATTCACTACCACAGAGATACGGTGATTTAACATTAATTTAATTTACATATATTAAATCTGCTCAGAGTATTTGCACAGCTTGACTAGAACTATGGGACCAGCTTTCCAAATTCAGCTAACTTCATGGCAAAGCCCACAGGATGCAGTTATTTTGCTAAGCTGGCTGTGGAACACAGTCACCTCTTAACTTCCTGAATTTAACTATTCATGAAGAGTTAATTACTTCTGTTCTGGGTATTGGCAACAGCTTGACAAGCCTTATGCATTGACATCTTTACCCTTTCTCAGACCATTGCTCTGCATCTGTGTCTGCTTCAAAGCCTTTCAGAAAGCCTCTGTGTTGATCAATACTGTTTTCCTTTTGGAAATCATAAAATTTGCCCAGTATAAAAAAAATGTCATCATTTTGAGAGCAGAGGGAATCTGGACCTCCACAGTTACCTTTTTGCTCCTTGCATCTGTCTGTCTTGCTCTACAGTGCTATCTATTCCAGACCATCGGTCAAAGCATCCGCTTTTGGCAATTATTTAGAAGGATCTTTATTAGAAACCTGTTCACAGGTGGATGCATTCCACAGTTGCTACAAAACAAACAAACACACAGTCACCGTACTAGCTGATGGAAATGTTTATTGCTTTTAAATCTGGGAGACGAATTAAGGAGAGCCTAAGACTTATAACCCACAGATCTCAATCTGAATTTTCAAAAGGTCTTTGGACCATGGGTTTGCCATAATCATGACAGAGAAGTGGCATCTGCTTCACTGTAGTCACAGCTGCACTGGCATCCCAAGTCTGGGGATCAGCGCTTTCCCAACAGGGGTTTGTTTCAGTTGAAAGGAGTAACTTGTACCTGAGCTCAGCTGATGAGCTCACTAGGAGCCCAGCAGATGTGCTGCAATGAATACGGTGGGTTGTTTGACCCAGTTGTAGATGGTCAGCACTTGGAAATTGGAAAAAAATAGATTCTTGAAAGTCACATTTTGAAATTTTAATCAGCTTCTGTCTGAAGTACGTCATCTTTCCTCAAATGAAGAGGAAGTGATTCAAAATGCAATATGAAACAAAACACAACAATGGCTCCAGTCAACAGCTCACACAATAGGATAGTAATGCTAATAGTAAGCCTCTACTGCTATGAAAATCCTCCTATCCAAAGACTCTGTTTGCCTGCACACACAACCTGTTGTAGGTAATTCATAAAGGTTTTGCGAAGGGAAATACAGAGGCAGGTTTCTGTGGAAAGAATGGTAAACAGTGCTGTAACCTTAGCTATGGGATTATGGAGAACAGAGGAAAACACGGCATGGGGACATCCAAACACAAGGCTAGGAAGAAACATTTGGGGACATTTGAGGTAAATGCCTACTCCAAAAGCCACAAAACAACCACTAGTGCCTGGCAATAAATTTATGTGTTCTAGTAAAGGACTAAAAACACCTATCTGTAAGGAATGGATGTGAAGGAGATTAAGGGATCTCAAGATCATTACCAGTGTTCTAAGTCTCTGTAATAGTAGGAACATGTAATATTTAACTCCTAGAATAATGTTGGCTAACTGCATTCCATTTTTGAATGGAAAGACAGAAAATAATTTGTGTAGTGCTTGCCAGCCTCACCTGAGGAAACTATTTTCCAGGGAGACCTTATAGCAGCTTCCCAGTACCTAAAGGCAACCTACAAGAAAGCTGGAGAGGGACTTTTTACAAGGGCATGTAGTGATAGAACAAGGGGTAATGGCTTTAAACTGAAAGAGAGTAGATTTAGATTAGATATAAGGAATCAATTCTTCACCATGAGGTTGGGGAGGCACTGGAACAGTCTGCCCAGAGAAGCTGTGGATGCCCCACCCCTGGAAGTGTTCAAGGCCAGGCTGGATAGGGCTTTGAGCAATCTGGCCTAGTAGAAGGTGTCCCTGCCCATGGCAGGGGAATTGCCGCTAGATGATCTTCAATGTCCCTTCCAACCCAAGCCATTCTATAATTCTGTGAAAATAGAGGACTAGACCAGAGCCTTGCAGAGTGTTTCTTGTGATGGTACAAGGCAGTTCAATGGTGCAATAGGAGAAAGAATTGAAAAGGCAAAAGTGAGAAGAGTAATGGGCTGAGATAAAGACGGTTTAATAAGTTTAAATAAATTAATAAATAAACAACTAAGAACAAAACCAAGAACAACAACTAACACAACCCCTCCCCCCCAGTTGCTTACTACTAGCTGACTGATATTCAGCCAGCTCCCAAGCAACAAGAGTTCTGGCAACATCCCCCCTAGTTTTTGTTGCTGAGCATGACATCCTATGTTATGGGATGTCCATCTGGTCAGTTCGGCTCAGCTGTCCCAGATGCGTCCCCTCCCCATTTCTTGTGCACCCCCAGCCTACTCACTGGTGGAGCGGTGTGAGAAGCAGAAGAGGCCTTGATGCCACGAAAGCACTGCTCAGCAAGAGCTAAAACATCCCTACATTATCAACACTGTTTTCATCACAAATCCAAAACACAGTACCATACAAGCTACTATGAAGAAAATTAACTTTATCCAAACCAAAACCAGTACAGCCCTGAAGGAGAGTATGAATCATAAAATCATAGAATAGGTTGAGTTGGAAGAGACCTTCAAAGGTCATCTAGTCCAGCCCCCCTGCAATGAGCAGGGACATCTTCAACTAGATCAGGTTGCTCAGAGCCCCGTCCAGCCTGGCCTTGGATGTCTCCAGGGATAGGGCATCTACCACTTTCTCCATGGAACCTGTTATTCCCCTGGGGTGTTTTTTAGTAGAATCAGCTACACCAACCTCTGGTTAACAGATTCATGCAGATCCACCTATTGCCTCCCGTTGGTGTGTTGTCTCCCTCTTTAGAGGAAAAAAATCCTGCCTCTCCCACTTCATTAAAACATCACCCAGTTCTTCAGAACTACCATCAGACTACCTCTCATCTGAAAATGTATGGGTCATCCCTATTTTCTAAGAAATATGTTGAGCTAGAACTAACCACTCGCAACCTTAATAATCAGGTTTTAAAATGAAATAAGAGCTTCAGAAAGCAAATGAGAAATTGACCTCTTCTGTGCTGAATAAGTATCAGAGAGGCTTAATGTTTTATAAACATCAGCTTTTGGCTACCTTAGGAAGCAAGATTTTTTAGGTTATGACCTTCCTTCCTACAGAAAATGCCATATGTGCAGGGATACACAGCAATTTATTTCTGGTTGTGTGCTCCTCCTACCCCTGCAGAGAAGCTTTGCAAGCAGACACAAGGAGATGAGTTCAGCTCTTCTAGCTCATTTTAGGATGGGGGTATATAAACAAAAGATGAAGAATGGCACATATTAAAAGAAAATTATGAGAGTGAGTAAGAAAGCAATAAGCATCAGCAGACAAACCACCAACAGAATTTGCTAATTATCCATCAGCTGCCATGAAGGTAAGTGTAGAGGAAGCATGATGCCCCTAAGCTGTCACCATCATCTCATCAGGGCTCACTTCTCCCAAACATCTTTTCTTTCTCTCCTCTCCACTGAACGACAGAGTCCTCGGGGACAAGCTGATGAGGAGCAGGAAAATACAAAGCTCGGCAGGCAGGCAAGCCTGACACTGGAGAGCTGACAGCTCAGGGACGTTGCCTCTGTGCAAGCTTGCGAGACTCTTGCATTCCAGCATGGAGATGAGCTACACATTTTGTGTTGGCTCCACAGGTACCGTCCTTCAGTCAAGACAGACTGAAAGCTGGTGAAGCTTCACGTTCACCAAGGCTTTGCCGTACAGTCTTTGTATTCTTTTGTCTGAACTTGAGCTAGATATGCAGAAAAAAAAACACAAATGAGAGATCTTCTGTTTATTAAACTGTGTATAAAATTACTGTGCCACATGGGTGCCATCTGTGTTAGCAGCAGTGGGTATTAAAAGCAAACAGTGGAAGAATGAAATTCACGCTGCATGGCAGTTTGTGCTGAATAATACTTCGTGGTAAAGGCATTACTTGAGAAGTGTTTTGAAAATCTGATGCTAAGGCAGTTGGCAAAATTGTATTTAAGTACCAATTAAAAATTGGGAACTGACATTCTGATTTAAGAAATACAACAATTTTTCACCTCTATTTTCCACCTAGGCCATACCTGGAATGAAGAGCACTCTTGTGAACTGAAATTACTATCTAAAAGCAATGCTCTGAGGGAGTTTTCTATAAGCTTTTTTTTCAGTCTGAGTTATCACATTTTTTTACCTTAGCAAAATACATCTAATTTCCCATTCACAGAGCCCAGTCTCTGCTTGATTTGCAGCCCAGATTTTGCAGTACTGAGCAAATTCCTGAGAAGCAGTCATATAAACCAGCTAGAAACAAAAGGAAAATAGTCAGTTTTGTTTCACTGTGTAAGGAGAAGGAAATACAAGGAACTAATGAACAGAAAAAATAGGAAAGGCAGGGCAGAGAGAAGAAAAAAATATATTTCCACCACCACATTTAAATGGTTAACCGCCTCTCCCTTCTATGGAAAAACACTTGTTTACTGCAAAGAGATCCCTGACTGCCACAGGACATTAACTGTGTAAAGATGGGACATTAACGCTTTCTGAGTCACTGTCTTTATGGCAGACTGCATGGATTCAAATAGTCTCAAATAGGTGTCCATCATGCTTCCCAAGCTGCAGGGTTGCAGCTCATCATTGTAGACCCCCAGACCAGAGCTCTGGGCTTTCTGACAACCCTATTCTTCACCCCCCACCCTCACAATTGGGCAAGTACATTCACACCAAAGCCCTATTACCACACAATCCCATTTAGAAAGGGAGCCTTTAAAAAATAATTTGATAACCACCACCACTTTTACTCCTGCAAACAGGAGAGCACTGCAGGTCTTTTTTGGGGGGCGAGGGGAAGTTATAGATTCAGTTTCCCACAAAGCAATCTTAGTCTTTTGCCTCTCTTGAGTACACCAAACAAACAAAAAACCCCTCTGTGATTTCTGTTTTTACACCTTTCTTTTACTGACAACATGACAATCTGCTACCTTTTCTTTCAGGAAAACACCTGATTTTTAAAAAACAGCCCTTTTCTGTCTGTCCTTTGCAGCTAGGAGACTTCTAGACCCCATCCCTCTAGCTGGAGTCAGCCTCAAATCAACTGCCCCCAAGCAGAAGACACCTGTCTTCTGCAGATGGCTCTTCCTGACCAAAATGCAAAGGAGTATGATGCTGTGACTGCCTAAGCTGCCTTTTCTACCTGATAACACATCAAGCAAAAGTGGTGCTTTGGGGAGAGATCTGGAGAAATCGGTGCTTCTCTCTTGCCTTCCTTCAGGTTTACAAGACATGGTGCTGTGCTGCCCGCACTGCAGCTCCTGCCTTCCCGTTGGGGACATCCACCCCACCTGGGGCCATGCAGGTGAAAACACTTCTTACACACCAACTGGCATCAAATCCTTGCTGCAGAGGGAGGTTTTAAATCAACCAAAAAGGCTGAAATACCAAAGAACAGTCCTCAGATAACATGAATAATCCTGAAAGGCAGAGGGGTTCAGCCATCAAAATGGAATTCAGCTTGGCACAGTCCAATCCCTAATCTGTCACAGGAGTAAATGAAGAATGCAGAAGTGAGGAAAACTAGTTTTGGCATTTATTTTTCTTAACTTGCACATGTTTTAAATTTAAAATGGGAAGGGCATGTTATTGTAATGCGAGTGGGCAATATATGTTGTTTTCTATAAAAACAGGCAGAAGTTACATTACCATTGACACAATAACACCATTAATACTTTCTCTTAAAGCACAGAAATGCATTAAAACTTAGGTAAAGCAACCTGGTCAGATTATCTTTTTGTAGAATTTACCCCATGGACCTTTTAACTGAAGTAAAATAATCAGTTTTTATGAGCTACAAACACTTGCACTGCCTCTCTGAAGTAAACATTTTTCAAATGGGGTGGCAGCAGGAGAGGAGAGTCCATATATTTTTTTTTTAATTAAAGTTCCCATTTCTCTCCGTGTTAAGTCTCTCAGTGACAGAACTGGAGCACAAGTGTCTGTGGGGAGCCCCAATAACAACTGAAATTCAACTCAAATAGTTAATCTTTAGGAAGTGTGTCATGACAATCCTAGCACTTTCTTGCCCCTTCTTCTTTGCAGATTCCAAACATTTGGCAAAACACAACTGCGTGCTGTGCATGGGAAGACTGAATAGAAAATAAACCACCCTCATCACTAACCTAGGATATTATCTAACCTCTATTCAGCTGCACCTTGCCGAGATATTACTGTTGAATGCCTGCCCCAGAAAAGCAAGGAATCAGAGATCTCTTTTACAAAACACACTGGCTTAGAAGCTGAAAAATTCCTGCTTGGTAGGGCTTGGGCTAGAAACTTGGTCTTTAAAAAAGGCAGCCTTAGGTATTCACTTGCACAATCTGCCTGAGTGCACAGGCCAAATCTCTGGCACTTATTGGATGGGGAAAAAAAAAAAAAGTTAAAAAACACACACACACAAAAAAAAACCCCTCAGAGATAACTGTTACTATAAAACTATTGCTACTATCAGATAGCAGCAGCAATCATCACAAGTGTCCAGTGCCACTCACATCCACCTTGTTGTCTCATTTTCTCTCAGAGAAACTCAAAATGTTGTGCCAGGGGTTGGAAAGCACACACTTAGAGAAGCTGTTTCAAGAACTTAATGGAAAACATTTGCAACTGAGATAAAATAAATGTACCCTTTAATATTAGATGTTCAGAGGGAGATTGCTTAAGCCACAGAAGCAGAGCAGAAGAAAGGGAAGGGGTAGGATCATATCTTTAAAGAAGATAAGCCTTTGATTTTAGTGTAGAAGTAGTTATGGAAGAAAACTGACACCGTGTTGGTAAGATAAAAGTAACCTAAATTATACAAAGGTTCCTCTTGCCTGATTAGAAAGACATTTATTCTCTCCTGCAAAAGATATTGGGAGAGAGGAATCTGATAGGCTGCACTGCTGTGGTAGAACACAAAAAGCTAGATCACCCGCTACAACTAAAGGCACTGAGAAGCAGCCTACAGGCTGGTGGAATGCAACTTCTGCAAAGGAAGAAGTTGAATTTCACTTCAATCACTGTTATACCAATCTTCTCCCAGGGAAAAAAAAAAATTGCAAACATTTGCATCGTCTGCTTGATAGTGACCCATTCAGCCCACACACACTCTCTGAAGGCCAGCAGGCTGTGAAAACCCATTTTCAGTTTAACAGACACATATCATATTTGAGCTAGTCTAATCACACAAGTGTTCAAACACACCCAAGCAGATAATTCAAGAGCAGTTGTTTCTGCCAGTGCTGTTGCAGCATTTAGGGATTCACATGCAGGGCAGGAAGGACATCAGAAACATATTCTCTGTTCACATCTCTAGAGATGCGGCCTGGAGCATCCCTCTGGGAAAAAAACAGAGTCGTATGAATGGCAATAAGGAGACAACTATTGCACTTTTAACAGCAAGATCCCTGAGCAGGTGCTGCCAGGAAAGGGCTTCAAGCTGTAAATCTTTGTGAGGCTTGGCTGACCAGCACCCTGGGAATTTAATTCTGGCAGGGCAATAGGATTTAAAAGATATCCATTTGCTCATCACTGTTTCCCCAGCTATGTGCAATGGATATGGTGAATTTAGAAACAGCTGGCTTGTCCTCCTGCACTGCCAGATGCCTGTCCAGTGGTTTGAATGCCCTGTGGAGGCTAAGTGTCCAAGAGCTATGCCAAGGTACCAGTGCTCTGAGCATTGCTGATTCCCCCATTTTGCCCATAAATGGTGGGATTCAGTTAGAGACATCCTGCATCATTTTTGACACAATGGGAAGCCTCATCTAGTCTCCAGGTGTCATCCTTCCAGGAACGGATGTCCCTCTTTAACCCCGTCATCGTTGTCCTATTTGCCATCAAGGTCCAAGTGTCTCAGATTAATAAAGACATCACGAGTGGCACCAGGACCCTAGATGTAGACAACCAAATCACACCTTAAGTGTCCTACCCCAGTACTCACTTGTGTAGTGTGTAGAGGAGCTAATAGTTTGACCACAACATTTTTCCTCTACTCTTACCCAGTTGCCTTGCTACCATTCTGGGTTCAATGCGCATATGGATGCACTTCAGGATGTTTATTCTGAAACAGGCAGCAAGAGCCACTTTCAAACTCAGAAAAAGTAATGGCCAATAAGACATCATTGCTCATCTCCAAATAAGTTTAAATAAATATTCGGTGAATAAATTCTGAAATCTAGAGGGTATTCTTTCACAAATAAAGAGTAATTGCCATGAATGCAAATAGTTGAAACAACACCAGTGGTTTTAACTGGAGATGGTTGGGAAAACTCACAATAAGCTTTTCAGGCCAAAGCTTTCAAAGCTGACGACACATATATTGTTATTTACCATGCTTTCCTTGTTTTCTGGTCTTGCAATGATCATAACCAGATTGAATTTCCCCAGGCACATTTATGACACCAATACATGCAGTAATGTCTGGATGTCTAATTCTTGCCAGGTTTTGAACATCATCTTCTTCCACAGACAAAAAGAGATTTGAGGTTTTGTTACCTTGATGATTTGCACTCAAGAAGTTTCTTTTAAGTCTTCCAGATCTCAGACAGAATGGCAAAGTGATTCCTGTTGCTCAGAATTGGTTACATCACAGAAAGTGGTGGCACAAAGAGTGCACCAACACTGCAAGTCTCACCTGGGAAAACAGTAGTTTAAGGTTTTCCACAGCATGAGAAAGAGAAATACAAGATACTTTTGAGGGGATATACCATCTCAGAAGTTAGAACGGGTGCTCTCTATCCTATCCTGGAATTAATTCCTTAAACTGCTCTTGCAGAGTTTGTCTACTTTCAAACACCACTGCAATTACAGAACTTAAATACAAGAGATTATGTACGATCCAAAGACCTTTACTGACCACCACGTGACCCATGCCCTCCTCCCCCCTCAAAAAAACAAATCTCTTAGGTGGTTTCACTTAATTAACTTAGTTAACTTTCCAAAACCATCAGAGAGCTAAATGTTGTTTATCTCATAGTTATTCAGAAAGGTTAGATAAATTTGTGGGTTAATTTTAGCAAAGTAATATCTGATGGCTAAGAGCTAGTAGATGTGTGGAATACCAGGAGAGAGTGATATAGGAGCACTGTGTTGTCATGGAAAGGACAAAATTACGTCCATAGTTTCTCTCCATTTATAATCCCTATAATTATATTACCTTATAAGGAAAATAACCTCCAGGATGTCTAAGTCAATGACAGTTATGTTAAACCATAGCTTTCTCAGATCAGTTTTATCACATATTTTCCAGACCTATTTTGATCTTTTCTTCCACACCCTTATTTAGGAAAGATCATCAATCTACAAGTTCAATGCAGCTCTAGCGACAGCAGTTAGATCACAGACTTTATCCACAAAGAAGCAGTATGTTGTTTAGTACAAAATTAATCTGCTGGAGGTTTGAGCACTGACACTCAGGAAATTATTATGCAGCTAAGCACCACTTATAAGCTCTTTTGTTCCCCATAACCCCTTCAACATCATCAGCCCTAGCATGGCAGGCTGAGGCCAAGCAGCTGAACAGAACTAAAACATGTGTCCCTACAAAGCCCTTGGCAGAGGGACTGTGGGGACCAAAGAATGGCAACACATTTCCCAGAATAAGCCAGAAACTGGGGACAGTACCTTTACAGCTTCTAAAGAAGAACAACCTGCAGGTATTGTCTGGTGGGCAAGCGATACCAAATGGTTAATGAGGGTCCAAGAATTATCTTCCTCAGCTTTGTTTCTTCAGCCTTTGGGGACAGTCATGCCTCACAAATGGCAGCAAAATATTTTTTCTTCATTTAAAAAATTAGAGCTTCCCTGTGGTAGGGTCCGGATTTTATCACAGCACTCCACCTTGCCACCGTGGCTCCTACAGAAGTGGCCACCTACACAGAGCATTTCATGCCAGCCTGGCCAGGGTGGGCCTCTTACTGCCTCTCAGTGCTGAGAAGCAGCATTTTTTTAGCATCTATCTGGTGAAGCTGGAGAAAACCTTTTTCTTTCTTATTTACACAGCAATTCTGTGAAGTGAGGCAGCACTAGGGCTGCTGCCCAACCCCAAATGAAACAAACAGAAGAGTATCTCCTGAGGGCCGTGGACCACAGATAAGCTTAACACAGTTGGTCATTTCCTCAACCCTTCCCAAACACTATGGGTTTGCAATAACCTTTTATCCTTTCTTCTGGTTTCTCAATAGAAAATTGCTTTTCTTTCTTTATAGGGCTCTTTTCAGCAAACTCAGACTTTGTATTAGTGCTCCTTTCTGTAGGGCTCAGCTGCTCAATTCCCTTTCCTTTCTCCTGTCTTGACTCTCCAGGTGGTGGCAGTTCCTGCAGCTTATTATGGCCACTAGACAAATGGGCAAACTTTTCATGCAGGAGTTTTTCTTTTCTAGTGAAAGCAAGTACTCTTTTACACGAGTGCACTTCATTTCTTTTTTAAAGCTACACGCTTTACTGTAGCCTTTGTAGAAGAGAGGGAAAGAAATCAATAAATAAAATAAATAAACCATAAAGGTATCTTTTTCAGAGTCAAAGGGATTAAGGAGAAATGGTACTGAGGAGGCCATGAGGTTATTTGTGTGATATTTATCAATCTGCCATCATTCCTAAAACATGCACCAAAATTAGGGAGCATCACATCACAGGATGCAGAGGTCAGGCACATTGCTCAGAGCCTCAGATCCTGGAGTCATAGAAGTACACTGAAATTTAATACCTTAGAAGAAATGAGAAAAAAAAAAAATAATAATTTTTAAAAGTAGTTTCAAGCCCTGGTTGCTAGGAAAACAGTACACATTTAAATACGTTCCAACATGATACAAAAAAGTCTAGAGCTCTGGAGGAAAAAAGCCTGGAGTTCTGCTTCTCAAATGAGGCTTTTTAGCCAACTAGAGTACATCAGCATCAGAAAACTAATTTTTCTTGTGCGAATAGCAGTGTAATGCAATTATCATTACTTTGTAGAGGAGTAAGGAAATGGCTCACCATGACCATACATAAAGGACTCCTACAGGCAGAGTTTCTGGCTATAAATAGGCCAGTCACAAGTGTGAGATTCAGGGTAGCATGGCTGATACTGAAAACCAAATTTAAGTTGGCTTTGAAGTTAGCTGACCTAAAGACAGTGTCAATCTGTAGTGGCAAAGGCATTTAGGAGCAGACAGTCAAGTCAACTGAACGTGACAGAAGTTTACTTGGATGAAATTACTCTGAAATCCAAAAGCAGGGAATAAGGCTGTGCAGGTAGAGCTGCCATCAAGCAGTGAGATTTGGTCAGGCACAGGCAGAAAAGAGCAGCTCTTGCAGTGAAGATGGACTGGCTACAATCAGGAAGACAAATGGTGCCACCATTTACCTAAGAAAGGGCACCAATATTAGGGAAAGTATCATCCCATAGATTTCCTGTCTTAATGTTGTTGTTTATATACTACCATTTTTCCAGAATTTCTTCGAACCAGATGGGCAGGTCTTAAGAGCAGGGACCAGACCTTCCCAACACCAACCAGAGGAAGAGAAATGTACTTTGAAGTTGTGCTATAGACTTTTTCCCGTGATTACTTGTGTAAAGCTTACTGCAAAAGCACAAGCTGAAAATTCGGCCCATTATATTGGATGATAATTGGTTTTGTCTTTTGAATGTCTTCACACACATATAAGTGACCTTGAACATCTGTTTTATGCTCTCACCATTTTTTTTCTCCTTATATATTCTATATTTGAACAAATTACGCATCTCAATTCCTAAACTATTTGACACAGTGTTTTTTCCAACAATACAATCCATCAAATGCTGGGGCGGAACAAAATCACTTGGATGGTATATCTGCAGCACATCCCAAGATACTACCAAAATAGAGATGGTTAAAAATACTTATGTGGCATCCTTCCTCCAAGCAGGAGATAAACCCAAGTTACCAGGAAAATGGGACTCTAATCTTGATTAGAGAGTCCAGATTCTGGGACTCACTGTATTTGTTCCAGCCCAAAGTCAAAATTAGCATATTTAGCTTAAAAACAAGGCCACTTTAAAGGTCTAATATCTGAGGAAACCTCAGATCTATTAAAAAGTAAAATTAAATTTAATAACCACTTAAAACCAAAGACCAAAAAAACCCCACCCCACAAACAAACAACAACAAAAAAAACCCACCTAGCAAATTATATTCTAGCTTTAGCAACGTCAAAAATGTTGGGCCCTAAAAATGTAATTCTAATTATATTAGACCTTTTTAGTCACTCTGCTATGAAACTTTTAGAATTTAGGATTTCCCAAGACTAGAAAATTAAAGATTTTTTCCTTATGAAAATACGACGAGTGCCAACCTCCAGGAAAACACACAAGATAAATCTCTACCACCAGCAGCCCATGAGAAACCAGATGTTTAAATCTGTTGGATGTAAGAAGAAAAGATACAAAAGAGCTTATATTCCACACACCTATATGAAGGCTTTCACAAACAGGCAACATTTCTAAATCCTGGTCTTAGACCAGTGATCACTAAACAAAAAACATCAAAAATCCCTGTTCTGCAGGCACTTGTGATAAGGGTATTGTTTTTCAGATGAGGAAGGAAAATCAAGATCCTGTACTTGTAGTAGTTAAGATCCCTTGACATTCTTTCTAAAACAGCACTATCCAGATTTCTAGATCCAGCCTCTAATTTGACTATTTCCTCCCTCTGCTGCCCATTTCAATTTGGAAAGGTATCTTTGCTTCGTGTCCCTATTTTCATGTAGCATTGCAGAGAATTGGCATCTACGACATCTGTTCCATACAAGATATTCAAGTGCAATACATTCAGGCTTTAGATTGTGTGGAAGAAACATACTGAAAAATGTAATTATATAAGCAAGTTAAACAGCAGATTCAGGCTCATTTCGGCAACAACAAAAAAATGATTCCTTTGTTTCATTGCTTTGATATTGAAGAACATATTTTTCAAAGGGCATCTAAATGTATGCCTCCTAATTATAAGCACAATTATTTGGTACAAACAAGATATAGTTCAACAGCTAGCTAAATAGCCTGTGTACAGAGGTGTTTTAGATGTGGAATTCATGCAGGGAAAACATATTCACTGTACTGATACCTCTTTGAAAATGTCAAGATGCTGCCCTAAAGCTCTAGACAAAGTCACAGCCAGTGTATACTGTCAGTTCCAAAAATGAGCCTGTGAGGACTTCTTATTTTCACAGATTAGTATTCACATCAATTACTTCTGACTTAAAACAAGTCATAAAATGAAGACAAGGTTTTACAATTTGATGTTTTCAGTTCAGAACATCCTAATAATACGTGGGTAAAGAGGTCCCTCTTCCCAACCATTCCCTTTTTCTTAAAATTTAGTACAAAAAATTCAGAAGCTTGAAGAACTGTAGTATCCTTGCTCTGATCTTACTCTAAAGAGCATCTTTTCCTCTTTCCTTTTTCTTCCCTCCTGAATTGTTAGTGATAGTTTATCAGGATTGATAGTATTTCATTGTCCTATACAAAGATCTGGTGACTTACAACAGCAGAAAAAGTTAGCCATTCATAAAGGTAGAGTTAGAAAAAGAATTATCAAAAACCCCTTTAAGTCCAAATCCTAGTGAATCATATTTGTGTAACAAAATACTAGAAGATAGTTCTCTTCCTTTGCCATCTCATAAGTTTCCCTGTCATCCTGTAGCACAATTCTACAACCGAATTATTGTGGTGAGCAAGCCAATGATTATAAACAATGGAAATTACATGAAATTCAGTGAGCCACAAAACACTGATATTATTTAGGTGTATGAAAATATAGCTTATCAGAACAGTATGGATGGATGCTGCTACCCCAGCTTTCCCTAGATGGAGACTGATGCTATGAGATACTAAACATCCTGAGCGCCAGTAACAAGTAAAAAATTAAGAATGCTCTATACCTCACTCATGGCCAGGATCTATAAACTTAATTATTCACCTGTTAAAGTGGGACCCGTCAGCCATACACACTCCAGCCTACGCTCCAACATGGGCTCCCATTGTCAGCTGCCTCCAGCGTCTGAGGCAGCACCACTTTTCTCACACACAGGAATCACCAGCAGAAATGTAGAAGGATGTATCCTAAGGGTTTCAGCACTTACGTATGGTAGCTGTGGAGCATTAGTTACACAAAAACAATGTATCTGAATATTTTATTTATTTCTAGTAGCTGTGCAAAGGGAGTTTGCAAATTTAAAACTGTTAAAAGCTTTACTGCAGGGAAATATCATTGTTAAGTGATTAATAAGAGAAAAAGTAATAAAATGTATGCTAGAAATGTAAATGCTGTTTCAGTTAAACAAAGTCTGGAAAGAGTTCTGTGCACCATTTAGTATTAACTGTACAGGTTCCTTCAGAGCAAATATCTAGCTTAACAAGAGGGAGCTTATGTATATATTCAGTCTCTGAAGAACAATTTCATACCATTTTGTAATAGAAACCTTTTTGAATGTCTTTCTTTTCTAAGAATAAGCCAGAATAATAAGGGTATTGAAAACCATTTTGAAGTTGAACAACATGAAACTCTAAGTGCCCTCTCTAATGACCCTCTGCCCCTCTGTGTGAAGCATCGTTGCTCAGAAATCTTACACTGATCCACATTTCAGATGCTCTGTCTGTCCCAAGCTCACTAAAAGGTCATTTTCGGACTCCAAGGATGCAGTTTGAAAGTTAAGTGAGCTCTGAAAATAACCTTTCATCTTTAGTGTTGTGTTATAATCTCCCCACAAAATACTAACAATTTTTAAGCCTTGCTGAGGTAATTGTATTTACCCAAATCCATAAGTCTGAAGAACTGACGTGCTGGATTTTAGATACTGGTGAGCAAGTCACTATGCAAGCACATTCATTTTCATTTAACTTATCGATTTTTTTCTCTCCACACATCTTATCCTGTCATTTAAGCCAAGAAAAGAAGGAACATAAAAGCAACTTCTGCCAGCCTTCCTCCCTCTTCTAGCCTTATTTATCTCTTTCTTCTTGCAGAAAAGGTCTCCTGTGAAGGATCACATCAACTCAGTGTGGCAGAAAACAGCAGCTGCAGGAAAATTCAAATAGCAGAAAGGCTATGATAATGTCAATGCATCAAAAGGGTCATATAGTTACTGAAAATTTGCTTTACTGTTTATGTATATCCTTTCATACTGATAATTAAGATGCTCAGGATACCAGTTGCCATAAAAAAGCATGCAACTCCTGGCCACTGTGATGGTGGTCAGCACCTCAGAAGAAACTAAATGTAGCTGAGCTATGAGAAAAGGGGCTGGGTCCCAGAGAGCTGTTGTGAGACAGAGTAAACCTGCACCCTCATGTAGTTCTCCATTTACATCTGATGCCTTTTCTGTTAAAAAAAATACCATCTCTTAGACTTCTATTATTCCAAGGGAATTTTGACATTCACTTGAAAAAAAAAAAAAAAAGCATATAATATTTCCTCTAAAGAAAAATCAGGATAATGCAAACATGCAAATGCTAGAAAGCTCAAAGGAAGAACCAAGAGTCCTTAATGTTTATTTTTAATCTGTCAATTTTTAAGTATCCAGCATTTTCTAGGTGCTCAAGGTTGAATGTTGCATTTATTTTGCCCTTTTCTGCTACACATTCAGATAGGCAGCAGTTATCTAGAAACACACTGAACAGACCAGTCAGGATGGGTATTTTATGTAAAGCAACAGATTACAGAAGGTTACATAGAGCATGGAGATGGTGTATCAGGGTCATATCACCAGGAACCAAAATAACATGACATTACAACTGGAAATTAGTTACAGGGACTTTTGCTACTATTTCTACAGTGTTGTGCCATCATAGATGAAATTTTAAAATGTAGTGATGGTGGGAATGGGAAAGGAAAATAGCTTCGAGGTAATCTCTTCTGTAAAATAACATTCAAGTTGAAAAAGGAATTAAAGAATCTCCTTTTCATTTCCAGGGAGATAGAAGACCACCATGCTTGGGAGTAAGTTGACAAAGTGGGATTCTTGTCTAACATCAACATCTGTAGCTACACTCCACAGTTAATGTAGAGAAATCAGTGGTTGCAGAGTGGGGTGTATCAGTGTAACTTCCAATGCCCACATCAGGCAGAGATGCATTTACTGCAGAAGCCCACTTTCTAGCTGAGTACTTCATAGCTATAGATAACTAGTAGTATCTAACCTAGCTGAGATTCCACTTGTGGATGTTGCCAGTGTCTGGAGACTAGTTATCCAGCACCTAAAAGGTATTTTGACAAACTTTTTTTTTTTTTTTTTTTCAGGCAAGGGAGCCAAATCTATTTGAAAAACTAGAATCCTCAAAACACAGGCTATTCCATCAAAACATCCCCCCCTTCACAGCAAATAAAGAATATGTAACCCGTATTGTTTCTGATAAGATTTTTCCCTCCGAGCATCCCAGAAGAGGGTTCACTAATCACCATCAGGATTTTCTTCGTCCACATTTTTTTGTTTGTTTCAATTTTTTTAAAATGAGCTTTGGTAAGCTGTTAAGAAAAAAAAAAAAAAAAAAAAGTGTAAAAAGGAATTTTGGGTCTTTATATTTGGGGGACATTATTACCAACCATAACCTTAACTGACAGAGATCACTTAATTTCTGGAAAGAATATCACCACTTCCAATCTTCAAGCACATTTGCTCTTTAAATAAAGTCTGCAAAATTTCTCTGAAATTTTCTAACAGGATGTATCAATTCAGGACTGGGGTTTCAAAAAAACAAACTCATAACCAACACTCAGCTGCAGCTCAAAATAAAGCAGATGTTTCTTGCAGGATTTTTTACCTCTCTTTCTTAAGTTACTACATAAAATCTAATCACACTGTGTAGTCGCTGCAATATGTACAACATTCATCACCGAAGATTTCATTAGTTAAAATTCATTCTCATCAATACAAACACAGATGGTTCCTAAAAGCTGCTTCTTCCATATCAAAATGTCCGTCCATCTTTATCACGTGCTTGGCAGGCACTTAACAGGGTACTTCTAAAATCTGGGCTCCCTTGTGGCCCAGTGCTGGACATTTTAAAGTACCTGCTGTCATTCAGTCAACTGCAGGACTACAGCAAGTTTGATTCAAGGGGAGGCGCCAATGGGTTTTTTTGACATCTTTGAAGTCAGAGCAGCATATCTAAAACTATTAGTAATCCCTGTGAATTAATTCACCAACAATATTTACTCAGTGGGTAACGAAGGAAATTTTACACATTGATGGTGGTGAAACACTGGCCCAGGTTGCCCAGAGAGTTGGTAGATGCCCCAAACCTGGAGACATTCCAGGCCAGGCTGGACGGGGCTCTGAGCAACCTGATCTAGTTGGGAGTTGGACTAGGTGCCCTTTAAAGGTCTCTTCCAACTGAAACTATTCTATCATTCTATGATGCACCTTGCCAAAATCTTCGACACTGCTACCACCACTTCTGTAAGCTACATTTGAGAAGATACTGATGGGGTTTTTCTCCACCTGGCTGAGTAGACAGGCTGCACCGAGTGGCTGGTGCAGAAAGTGCCGAGGGAAGCACAAACACTCCAGCTCCGTGATTTCCTTTTTCATGGGCTCCACTGAACACGTGCACTCTGCTTTTCTGCAGATATCTGATAATGAGGTAAGGGCCCACAGTACCAGCAGCCGGGTGGCTGGTAGCAGGGCAACACAGATACTCATGAAACACTTGAAAAGGCCATTATTCTTCCAGAAGTAATGAGAATTAGAGTGGAAAACTAAGACTGAGTCATTCACAGACCAATATATTTATACAAATGAGACCTATCTTTTCAGTCTGCTTCTACCAGCTGCTCCTGCTTGGGAACCAGACTGAGAAAAGATTATCTTAGAGCGAGAAATGATGTGCAGAATAGTTAATTCTTTTTTCCTTACTTGCTTACGAAACATGCTCACATAAACACTGTCTCTTTTCCTAACGTGCATACACACTCTCGTTCTTCTTTCTCATCTATTAAAATATTACTTGCCTCAAGAACTTGTAGCTATAAAACATTAGACAAACATCCATCAAAAGTTATCAAAAGAACTACTAATGAGTCCAAATTATCCCTGCTAGCATCTAGATTAGAATCAGACTGATAAATACGAGTTAGTCTGAAACTGCTGGCCCTGCAAAGCAAGAATGGCTAAAAGGTTTTAACTTGACACCACGCAGATTGCCACTGCACCCTGTGACACATCAGCAACAGCCAGGATGCCCTCCATGCCCTAGGAGTCAAAGTTTAATAGAATTAAAAGAGCAAATGACTGGACTTCAGAAGTGAGGTTCCTTTTCTGTCAAAAAAAACTATGCATATTCTTCATCTTTATAAGAAAAAGTTATAATGAAAAAAGTAGTGCATATTCTAATATTTAATTGGGGGCAAAAGTATTTCAGCAAAATTTCTTCATCACAAAGCCAGGGATAGAGGAAAATTTAATTACAAAACTTATTGAAAACTGGTTAGCTTTACTATTCTTCCTCCTTCCATCATATTTCTCCATTAAGCATTACAAAAGGGCTTGCAGACCAGGTACCCTAATGAAAGTGGCAGCTTATGAATACAATATAAGCTCCTGAACATACTGCATCCAGCAAATCTTTTTTAAAAAAATCTCCCTTTGTCTCCATGACAAATTATTTCTAGCCACAATTGCACTGACACCCTAAGTACTAGGCTGCTAAGCATAATATGTAGCGCATGGAGCTTTGTGACTTATCTATGGGTCTGATTTAAGAGGATGTAATATCATTGATTTCAAAGGTATTTTTTTTCAAGGTTGCCTTTCATCTTACATCCTTGCATCAAAATTAAATAGTAAAGTGGCTCTAGAAAATAAGCACCTTCAAAACCTAATCTCTGCTCAGTAAGCCAAAGTTATCAACCTGCTGAGAAGCGCTACATTATCCCACAGAGGCACCCAAACCTTCCAAAGTTCAGCCAAAATGCTATTGGGGCATATGAGTGGGAATGACACTGGCAGCTCCCAAATTCTCAGCCTCATGAAGATGCCCATGAATGTGTCCCATTTGTTTCTGTAAAACTACCGGTGCACGGCCAGTTCAGTGTGTGCAGAGCCACAGCAGAACATTGTCCAGCTATCACTCGGGAATGCCAGCACATGAGTGAAATACTCAAATAATTAATAAACAGATTGGGTCGTTCCTCCGGTTTGTGTGCTATCCTGGAAATGAACATCAAACCTTCAGAAATGACTCTGTTATGCGAAGGGGCCTGAGGTCAGATATTTCCACATACAGACCACTTGCTATTACCAACCACTACGATGCTCTGTCAACTATTCACAATTCATGCTCTATGGCTGATTACTTAAGTCACTGGGTATTACTTCTCCTTCCAGAGAGCTTTCAAAACATTGATTAGCATTTCTAGAAGTAATATTTTGGGAACCACTCTCTTGCCTGGGTATTTGCTGGTAAATATTTTTTTGCACAAGTCTTTTCTACAAACTCTAAAAATTAAAAGAGTGAAAAAGATAAGAAAAAAAGTTTCAAATCTAGCAGGTCAGCGTGTCATCTTAATTTGATTTGTGGTAATAATTATAATCTACTAATGATAACAGCATGAACAGCAAATGTAAGAATTATAAAAATTAATGTGGTAGTTGTGGAATGATATGAACCAAAACTAGAGAGAGAGGGTGCACTGCAAAAAATACTATTCTAAGAAGAATTTGTTTAATATATTATTTTACACTTATAACTTAAAAAAAAATCTCCATTCTTCTTTGCTTTTCTTTCCCCTGAGACTCCAAACATTATCTCCTTAATTTGAGTATTAATTTTATCCAAAAGGAGGTTGTGTTTTAACCGAAGATGATAAAGAGCATTAAGCCACATTAGGTTTTATGAAGTCAGGGAAGGAACACATTAAAGATTGAATTCTGCCAGCAATCCATCATCCTGTCTTCAAGGTGATTTTGAATTGAGGTATTAAACTTTGGGAATGTATCTTCCTACCCAGTTCACACAGTGTCATTTTTCAGCCCCTGTTCACAGTAAGTTACTCAACATCTATTCTGCTTTGGGTAGGAGGGAGCCCACCATCTCATGTACCAGGGAACAGCTGTTGAGAGACATCTTCCTTGTTTAGGCACAAACCAGTGTTTGTGACATTCAGCATGTTCTCCTGATTATGAGAGGAACTGGGTGCCTTGACATTTTATCAAACATCTCTCAGTCACACTGGGAATGAAATTGCTTTAAAAGCCGTCACTTCAGGGGTAGCAGTGCTTCAGCTCCCTCGCTGCAAAATGGGACTGACTGCACCCTGTTCAAGACAGCATCTAACTAGATAAAAAAGAAAGCAGAAGAAAGATAATATCAGAAAACCAACCGAAAATGTTAAAAGAAAATAAATAAAAAAAAAAGCAGAATGTGTGATTTGCCTCAGTTCAGAAGGAATGAATAGCAGAGTTGGGAATTGAAAGCAGAAAGCAGTTCTTCTGGCCTTAATTTTGAAAATATCTGTATCCAGCACTACCTTTCCCAAATGAGAACTGATAGAAAAGCAGCTGTTTGATTTCTTCTTCTTCCTAAGAAAAATCACACTGTAAACAAGATGATAAAGCGAGGCAGGATCTAATCAGGACCGAAACAACGTCTAGCAGGGCTATCAGTCTTGATGTTGCAAGAGCTCTTCAGGCACTCAAGGAAAGGCATTTGCTCCCCAGTCCACAAGTCTGTCTCAAAGGCTGGCTTTGCCCAGAAGTTGAGGTAATTGGATGAAATAAATCCCTAAGGGAGCTGGGAAGGGGTGTTTGAGTATGGGTGGCAGGGAGTGATTTAGCTTCAATAATAACGTATGTAGCTGGGCTTCAAAAGCCATGCTAATCTTCAAAGAAAAGATGAAAAAAAGCTTTGATGAAAAAAGTTTACATTAAAAAAAGAGAAAGAAACAAACAAACAAAAAACCCCATTAACATGGAAAGGATGTCCACAATCAATTTAAGGCAAGCTGATTTTTTTATGAGATTTGAGTCATCCTACCTACATCTTACAACATCAAGGAGCCTAGCCTTGTGAACACAAAAACCCTTAACTCTCACTACATTCCAGCAGAATTGCAAAATCACTAATATGATCTCACTATAACAAAATTACATCTGTCAATTTTTACACAACTAATTGAAAGTCTGGAATAAACCAAGTTTCAGTCTGACTCCATTTGCATTGAAACCGCTGTATAACAGAGACCTTCCCATGTGTGACCACCTGCTATAGCTCCTGCAAACAGTCTGTACAGCCACACTGCTTCAGTTTCCAGACAAGTTTTCAAATGCTTCTGGTCCTCCGACCAGAGACTGTTTGTCCCCAGAAGGACTTCACAGTTAGAACCTTATTTCATGACATCCTGTTCTTTTTTCATTTAATTACTTGGGCCTCTCTCCCCTTCCCCACCCCCGGCTCCCCAGCCCCATACATTTAGAATAATTTGCAAATGTGACTACAGCTGTTTTGCTTTCCCACATCACTACGTTTTCTTACATTGGGCAGACTTATGCACCTCCTTCTCAGCAAGATAAGGAGCTTTACAGGCTATTTGTCATCCGTAAATTTAGATTCAAAAGATCGGAATTACCTTACTGTGCTTCAAATTAACCACAGTAGGACAGAAACACTTCTCTATGGCGAGATGGACAACGAAGAGTGCAGAGATTTCACTGGCAATGATACATTATGACATATTAGCTAAATAGACTTGGGTATTTTGCAAGGAT
This sequence comes from Nesoenas mayeri, assembly GCF_963082525.1. Lineage (NCBI taxonomy): Eukaryota > Metazoa > Chordata > Aves > Columbiformes > Columbidae > Nesoenas > Nesoenas mayeri. The sequence continues at coordinate 74,129,727 of NC_137541.1, forward strand.
AGATAGGATGCCAAGCTTTGAGAAACAGACAGTTTATTCCTCTTTAAAAATTTCAAACCTACTATGAAATAGAACCAGCTGACAATGGCACTAAACTGCTTCCCTGGCTGCACAAAAAATAAAAAGAGGAGACACAAATACTGCTAGATGTCCAGTGAGACAACCTTCTCTAGATATTGCCTGAGAAGGGGGCAGTGCAAACCATCATATGAGTGAAACACGTCTCTTTCCAAAAACCCAGCTGGCACCACTAGATATGAAAGCAAGGACAATCCAACATGCAGTCCAATTATATTTGTAATGAGAAGTTCTTCAATACTGACAGAGGCCTTTGGTCAGTGATGATTGGGCATCTGGGCAAGGCACATTTTCAAGAATAAGGTAAGTTCTGGAAAATATCTGGTAACATGATACTAAAAAACAAACAAACAAACAAACAAAAAAATCACAAAACAGTCAAAGAGATACAGTACTGTGTTTGCCATTTACTTTTGCACTGCTAATGGCGATAAATGGGGATAGACCAACGGTGGTGGATGTGGGTACACCATGGTCAACTTGGAGGAATAAGAAAATGCAAAGAGTAATCAACAGCAAAGGAAAGGAAAAAAACTGAGAGGGCAAAACACAAATGAACAAAAAGCAAACAACAAAAACAAAACAATAAAGTGCCGGAGGTAGATAGGAGCATTCCCAGAAAAGCAGAGAGGGAAGCATTCCCTTTACAACCGAAGCAAAGAACAGAATGAAGATTGCACCGCACTCAGGGAGAGATACTAAGATGTCATTCCCAGTACGTAAGATAAAAGAGGTCAACTGAAAAGAGTCAGTAGTAACTCAGAGAAAGTAGAGACAAGTTTGCGATAGCAGAGACAACGGTAACAGAATATGTAAAATAATTGCTTATTGTGCTGATCGTATGGGGAGATGAGGAACTGATGTCAAGGAAACTGAATTCTTTGGTTGTTGTTTTTTTTTAAAAAAGAAAAAGTAGGAACTAGGACAAACTAGGCTAGCAACAAAAAAAATAAGAAAAATACTGTGTCCCTACAAACCTCACCACAGATTCTGGCAGAGGCCCAAGTGAAAATGCTTTTACAGCCAGGGAAGAATCTGAGTGTGTGACAAAAATTCCTACTACATGATGCTGTGTGAAAGACCTGGAGACTGTTAAAAGGGTAAAATTTGATTTCTAGCTATTGTAAATGGATTTACAAAAGAAAATATGTCAAAATTAAATCTGGTAATGCTTAAGAGGTAAATGTTAATTAAGGACACAGGAGAACCTGTGTGAAACCTGACTTGGTACCCTGCGCTAGAAGTTAGAAAACAGGTTCTGATCTCAGCTCAATCTCTGACTCTTGGGGGATCACACACGTTAAACCTCTGCTCTTTGTCTGATTTGATTTATATTCCAGTAAACTCTTTGGGGCCAGTGCTGTTCCTTATACACCACAGACAGCACACCTCAATTACAGATCCAGAACTTAACCCACTCACTTGTGTCACGTAAAGGCAATGAAATCTAAAGACAATAGGGCATAAAATAAAGCAGCAGATGACTTAGTGAGTAGAGGAAAATCCTAAAAACACTTTTTATTGAAGAACAAGAGTAAGTGCTGCAGAAGAACCATGTGGGAAAGTAACAAAGGCTGTAGATGTTACCACAGCGCATACTGTTTCAACAGTGAGCTGTAGTAAATGACTGAGACAGTGCAGAAGACAAATCAAATTCAGGAGAGCGTGGGAAGACTAGCAACACCAGCAGATACAGGCTGCCTAATGTACGGCCTGATGTACATGAATATTCACATGTCCCTGTTGGGGGAAATGTCAGGCATGCTTTAGGCTATCCATATGCTTTCAGAAAAAACTCACTGAATCCTTCTTGACATAGTTAAGCATTTCACTCAAACTTTCCACTCTCTTGTACCAGTGGTTGCAAAGTTCTTATACAGTTTCTCTTTTCTGACCAGAAAAATATAGCCCTTAACCAGGTTTTCTCTGTTGACAGGTATTCCCCAATCTTATTTTTAAATTATGCACTTTCAATTCTTTTCCTTCTAGTAATCTTCTTAGAAAAGAAAATTAACATGGAGTGAGGAAACAAAGCAGAACAGATTCAATTTAAAACATGTAAAAGTATTAGTAAAATAATTGTCAATTAGGTAGGGGAAAAAAAGACAGCTAGATGACATGTATTTGTGCTGTGCACTGCAGCACTGTATAGGGCAACCCAAGCCCACTTTAAAGGAGTTACCCTAGTTCTTGCAAGCCCTCTGCTAGCCTGTTGCACAGCCTAGAGTATTTCCCCAGAAGTGGAACCACTCTGCTTTGAGATGCCCATTGCTTCACTCAGACAACGAGGAGATAAACTGCTCCGACTGCCAGTGCTCTGAGTTGACACCAAATTAAACTCAGTGGTCACAGGATTGTTTTCATAGAATCATATAATCATAGCATCATTTTGGTCAGAAGAGACCCTTAAGATCATCGAGTCCAACCACAACATAACTCTAGCACTAAACCATGACCCTAAGAAGCTCACCTATACATCTTTTAAACACCTCCAGGGATGGTGACTCCACCACTTCCCTGGGCAGCCTGTTCCAGTGTTTGTCAACCCTTTATGTGAAAAAGCTTTTCCTAATATCCCATCTGAACCTCCCCTGGTGCAACTTGAGGATATGTTATTTGCTTTTAGTGTGAACAATCATAGGTAAGCATTTGAGTGAGTGATGAGATAATCCACTGAGTCGGTGGAAGCAAGAGGTGGGTAGTCTCCACCTCTGTGGAAAGGGAGTTTCCTTGCTGTTTACTAGCAGTGGGAAAAGTTTTCTCCCAGCTCAGCATCAGCTGGAGCCTTCTAATCCCGCTCTCAAAAAAATTTTGTCATCTCTGGGTTACATTACACAGGACACAACAGACATGCCCCAACACTCCATTGTGCAAAACGCTATGTACTCTCAAAAGCAAGATGTAGCTTGCAATATTTCTTGAGCATTAACGTTAGTTAAAATAGAATCTTTAACCTAAACCTGCATTTTCCCTTTCAGGTCCATGCCAAGGTCATGTGGGAGAGACAACTTCATGCTCCCTCTGGTCTCTGGTGGGCTGGGTGCTCACCTGGGTTTGCCCTTCCATTGCCACAGAGGCACAGCCCACAGCAGGCACTCAACCCACGCAGGAGGGAGCAGGCACAGGTCAGACCATGCTGCCTCTGTCACACCCACACGAAATCTCTGTTTCAGGCTGAACTACTGCAGTCTCCTTGCTCTTACAGAAAATTTATGAAATAATTTCCCCAGTATCTTTAAAAGCTCTGTGATCCTTAGGAGGGCTCAAAGTTAATTCAGTCATCCCTAGCATACTTTAACGAGTATACTGAGATTAGAATAACAACCTATTTAATATAAAAAATGGCCATAACCTGCAAACATAGCTCAGAAAAAAATAAGACTAGTGCTGAAACAATCATTACAGAATAGCGTGTTGGCTAATGTTATAAAATGGTGGTGTCACATTTTGAAGTGTTTGCTGATCCCTGCTTATCCTATTAAGGATGAGAAATTAACAAGACAGAGAAAAATCTAGTGAAATCTACTGGTTAAGAAAGCTGAGCTGTACAGAAACTCCTAGCAGCTCTAGCCCCATATCATCGCCTTGTGAGGGAGAAACGTGTTGACCCTATAGTGATATGCAGTGTTCTGAAAAGAGTAAAAAAACCCTGACAGACACAAATTTATGTCACAGACTAGAGACAAAATACAGAAAGGGTCAGGTTCTCAAGGAAGCTCGGTAAAATATAATTTTGTAGAGACCAGTTAATCTACTCTGCTAGTAAATTTGGAAAGGCTGATAGGTAATTTTGGTGAGCAAGCATGAAGTAGGTGCACTACTGCCAAGCTGAAGACCAGAGGTCTTACCTAGCATTTGGATGGTTTCTACTTTTTCTAGTTATTTAGTTATCTAGTTATTAGGATTTTATATCTCATGTCTCTAGCTCAGAGAAGCCAAGGGTTGTCTCTCTCTTTTTTTTTTATTTTAAAAATATTTTATTTCTACCTACTTGCAACCAGTTTTAATACCACGATCAGATGTTAAGTCCTTCAGAGGGGAGTTCAAACAAGCTAGTCTAATGCTAAAATGAGTGAGCACAGAGAATCAGGTGCCCTCCTTTATGTAAGAGACTTGATAGACTGAACTTACAGTCATTAACTTCACCTGACTATTGAAGAAGATGGTTTTGTTTAAAAAATTAACACACAGCCTTCAGTATCTGGCACACTTCAGTAACTTTTTCTCCAAAACCAGTTTCCTTTCCACACTGACCATGTGGGAATTCCCCCTCAACACTCCCATAAATCTCTAAAATTTTGACAATATTATAGTACAATGTCACGTAGAAATCCCAGCTTCAGCCAGAGCTTTATTGCAGCAATTGCAATGTAGTCACAAAGTTAAAAATATTCCTTGTTATACTCTAAATACAAGAGAGAAGGAAGAGGAGAAATAAATCATCTCATTTTGTAGCCAAGGAACCAAAGCTCCAGGACATTCAGAAACAGCCCCCTGGAGCCAGTTAATGTTTTTTAACAGTCTTCCAACAAGACTCAGTCTTATGCGACAAATTATCAAAACACTGCAGTTTGATTTTTAGGCATTTCTGCCCCACCTAAACCAAAGCCACTCGCAGAGTCCCTGAGTCGAGCACCACATCATACACCTTTTCTCTCCCTCAACTCTACCCAGTATATTAACTTCAAAGTGGTTTCCCCAGTATTTGGCACAACTGCTATCATTGGGATCATGCAAATAATAGATCTCATATCCTACTGTGGCCTCCAGTGTGCCATGAGAAACTACTAGTAGAAATAATAATTAAAAAAAAAAAAAAAATCTCTACCTTAAATCTTTGTCCTTCTGCTTTTCTCTTCTCATTTTCATCAGGTCTGTTAACATGCCCAGGTTCATCTGTCAGTCTTTCAATCTTCTAATCAGCAAACTGTCCACGTTTCTCTATTTCTATCCCTATTCAGCCAAGCAGAGACATACACATTTCACATTAATGTTTTGCTTAAACCCTGTAGGTCTCAATAGCTGCAGTATGAGTTACACAAGCAACGGGGGCTTAATTTTCTCCTTATTAATGACAGATAGTTGATAAATGTGATGCCTAGTAAATAAATACATGACAAAAATTCCTTCTCTTTATATCAATAGTAGAGGTGATGATGTCTGATTCTCCATATTAAAAGGCTTTCCCTGACACACAAATTCATTGAATGTAAAGCACTGGAGAGTAAGCTTCTGGACTGCTTTTTGTATGTGACAGGAATCATGATGTTCTTTAGCATAAGGGGGGGGAGGAGGAAGAGATATTGCTTTGCTATTTAAAGTTTTGAAAAACTGTTTTACTGAGAAATCACTGTGATTCCATGATATCATGCATAGTTTGAAGGATGACATTATGAATTTTCAGAGGTTATTCCAGCATTTGGCCATACCTTTGCCAGTCTAGCAAAACATTACATTAGCTTGGCTAATAATACATCTCTGAATACAATAACTTAGACATGTTGTATGAGAGTTTGGCAGCTACGTTCCCTGAATATATTATTTAATCTTTGCCTGCTCTGTTATAGTCTTGCAAAGCAAAATTCATCTTTCCTCTCTGTGTTTCTTCTCCAAAGCACACAGTGTTGCATAGTCTCATATGGGGAGTTGAGATGGCATAACTAGGAGCACAGGCACACAAGGATGCTGGAAGGGTGTCCAGCAGCATCAAGGCTGTAGCTGCCAGACAATGGTATAAATGATTTTATAGCTCACTAGCCTCTATCTCAACAATAGTTTTTCCTCTACTACCCTTACAGGAAAGTTATTTCAAACTCTTGTTTTTCTGACAGTTGCATACCTTCTAATTTTCAGCTAGAGTATGTGTATAGTTAACAAACACCTACTACTTTTTGTATTACTTGTCTTTTCATGCAAAAAGTTCTTTTCCATCCTACTGCCTGCTACTTCTCTATTCCCAGACAGATAAATACTCCCAACTTCATGCCAGCAGCAAATTCCAATAATGTATTATTTTTGATCCTATAAGCACTAAAGAATACGTTAAATAAAAGTAATTACAAAAGCAATAAATAAAGTCCAACTAGCACATTTTCTTTGAAAACACTGTTACCTCCCCACTCATGTATTCTCCAGGACAGCACCACAGGAACATCCCCAGATTACCTTCCCCATTGCATCTGTGCACCAATTTTAAGGCCCATTTGCATCCTAGGGGTTCCACCCCAACAGTGAAATTACATAACATTGCTCAGTATTATACAAGTATTTTGAGCGACCACTGACTCCATTGCACTATTTTGCTGATAAACTGTAATGGTTTTAGAAAAATAATGTACCTCTGACTTTGCAAGACATCTTTTCTTGAGCCCAAACCATTCCTTTGAAATAAATAGCTGTGTTTACCTGCATACAATCCTTCCACAGGCCAAGGAATCAGAGACTCTTCCAAGTGTCACTGATTACATACACATGTATTGGTCAGAGATGTATTCATCCTATTATACCTGTAGTTTCAGGAATGTCATCAACTAGCTACCTAGCAATCATGCAAATCACAGGGTCAGATAATTTGTGTTGATCAGACACACAATCAGTTGATTAGCTCCAATTAATTTGGAGTTTGATTTCTTAATTTTTCAGCCACCTGTTCTCAGGGAGCTTTCAACACTCCTCATGTCCCTCAGCAAGAAATAACTCAGCTAATATAACTGAATTTTGCATAAATATCTTTTAAAAGGGGAATTTATATTTGTACTGCTCATTACATATACAGGAGGAAGAGAAAAACAAGAAAATCCTTGTGCGAGAGTCCTTGGACACAGGAAACCACAATATAGTGAACAATGCAGCAGCACATGACATTCCTGTGCCCATTGAGTAGAAAATGTTCAACATTACACTTTTTTAATCAGCGTTTTTTTATTCCCTGAGTTAGAGCAGTTAGAAAAGACAAAGCACTGTACTTATGAAATTGCCCAAACATTGTTTTGCCATGCTTTGCATTCAGAAACAAATACTGCTTTAATTTTGTTTGAACTTTCCTTATCTTTGCCTGTCTTTCCAGTGGAAACAATACATGATTTCTGCAGGCAATATTTCAAAGCTACAGCAGAGAAGTAAAAATGTGCAAACAAGCTAGAGAAGCATTAGAGGGTTGACATTCTTTGTCCTCTTCTTCCAACACTTGAAATTAAGTGTAACCAGTTCAAGCTCTGTGTGGTCCAATAAGCTGCCAACAATCAGATGGTCACAAACTCCCACAATTACGAACCCAAATTTTGCACAATTCCCTTTCTAATATGTTAAGGTACTACAATAAAAGGAGATCGTATAGGAGAGGTTCAGTTTTGGTTTCTTAAAATCATTACACTGAAAGAAATGAAGATGTTTGGGGCATACATACAAAAGTCATATTCTAGGCACTGCTGCTCATTTCTGCCAGGGAAAATACCCATAGAAATACAGTGTATATACCTTTCAAAGATCCGGCAAGTTTAAAACACTAATTCATAGAGAAAGAAGCTACAATTTGTAGCTCGTTAAAGAGAAATGCTCTCAAATGCAACCTGCTATGGGTCATGTAAGTTAGAGCTAACCCTGGAAATGCACAGGCTGGTAAGATAAACAACCACATCCACGAGGTCTGGGTGGTGGTTTCTTAACATGCAGTGGTGAAGAATCACTTGCACAGGCTCCCACTGAGCTCGGTATTGCCTTTCAACAACAAGTCACCAGACATTTCATTGCACTGAATTCACTCAATACTCAGAGGATTCAGCTGCCAAACCCTGATGAGCCTCTGCTGGTAACATGCAAACTGCAGCAGAGCCAGGACAAGCTCAGAGCACAACCTTGGTACAGCGCTTGTCTCAGCGTTGGATGTTAAACCATCATTTCACACTGCACGAGGCTCAATGTCTCAAGTAAACAGATGCAAAGTTTTTAACCCTGGGCAAAAGCAAGACATTCTCCTCTTATCTCATTCCTGAGAACAGCAACACCCGTTTTTGCTGGAGATTCCCCACAGGGCTGAGAGGGGGGCCAACACCAGCCTTGGGGATTGTTCCTGCCAGCAGCTGCAGCCTCACAAGGCTCTGACCAGCCAGAAACAGAGACTTGTTGATGGCTTTATATACAGGTGGCACTACCTGCTCTAGCTGATACACATACCTAATAGTTAATTGGAATGATTTATAATAAAGGGAATATATTGGGAAGTAGGCTTTGCCAACAGAGCCCTAATGATGAAAGTTTCTGAGATACATTAAGCATTTATAAGAAAGATGAGGACAGACATTTTAACAAAGCCTGTTGTGATAGGACAAGGTGTAATGATTTTAAACTAGAGGAGAGGAGATTCAGGTTAGACATGAGGAAGACTTTTTTACAATGAGAGTGGTGAAACCCTGGCCCAGGTTGCCCAGAGCGGTGGTCGATGCCCCATCCCTGGAGACATTCCAGGCCAGGCTGGACACAGCTCTGAGCAACCTGATCTAGTTGAAGATGTCCCTGCTCATTGCAGGGGATCGGACTAGGTAACCTTAGAAGGTCACTTCCAACCCAAACTGTTCTATGATTCCATGATCCAGGTAATTTTTCTCAGTGTCGTGCCTCACTCCGTCATTACTGTGACTGGCTTGCTGCCTTTGTAACAGCAACCCTGTGCTAACACCTAAGCCTTTCCATGACAAATGATCCACTGCCTTCCAGTTTGTCACCCAGCGTGGAAGCACCAAGACCCTTCAACATTCCACTTGCTGCCAGAGAAATCAAAAGTTGGCTGTTGGCGCCAAAAGAAGAAACACAAAAAGAGGAGTAGGAAAAATTAGGCATATTGCTGTCAACATTGCCCCTGTCCTGTGAGGAAACAGCACTCAAAGCTCCTGCTACCTGCAATGCAACAAGGGTTGTTTTTAGAAGTTATATGGGGAAATGGATGGGCATTTATTTCATTCTCACAGTGGCAGAAGAGGGGGTACATGATACCATGTAAAAAGTGTAGGTATTAAGGATAGAAGATATGAAGACCATACTCACACAGAATATAAACATTTAGGTACCTATATAAAAATCATTCATTGATATGATTTTGCTTCAGGTCGTAGTAAATTCAGGTTTTGGCAGAGGCTGGGATCTGGAAGCCACCATCTCTCACAGGTGCGAGATGCCATCAGTGTTCTGCTTGGCTGCATCTTGTTTCGAGTCTCTCACTACGTTCTCAAAAATAGCCCTCAACCTTTTTCCTTTTTACCTGAAACCATCAGGAGTATTCTGACATTCACATCATACCTCTGTGAGGCATCCTATTTTCAGCTGTGTGTACATACAGATGCAGGTAAAAACAATTCAGGAGAGCAGAGTGCGGAAATGTTTCCTTAAAGAGATTCCACGAAAACTTTTTTTTCTTTTTATCTTTTTTTTTTTTTTTTAATTAAAATGACTCAACTTGCAAGTTTACCACACAATGTAAGTACCTTGGTCATAAATATGTACGTATGCCAAAACACCATATACACATGAAGACCACCAGCTGCACACTGTTAACAGACCCTTGATAATATATACATTTGAAAACAGAGGAGATGTTTTTGCTCGCTCAGGGACAAAAAAAGCCTTTTGCCATCAGTGAGAGGCCTGCCTGTGCTCACTGCTCAGTCAAGAGCATGCCAGAGCACCTTTGTGAACCTGACCCTGTGTTATTCTCGTCGTATTGACTCTTTGCTTGCTAGCAATGGGAGGCATGATGATGCCTCTACCACAAAACATGTTTGATTGTGCCATGTGTAATAAGGATTATGCACTAACTGTCTCGTGCAACAAATACTGTCCTAATTAATGTGTAAAACCTATAATAATTTTAAATATTAGACTAGTGAGATGTTCTTGATTTTTAAAATACATTAATGCAGGTTGCAAAATCCATCATCTCCAAGTACTTACTTCTCCCAATAAATGATCAACGCACACAAAAAAGTCCACATTTATGATACCTTTAGGACAAAAGTATGCTGGACTTTGAAACAGCTGTGATATTTCCACAGAAAAGAAACCAAAACATATACAGTTTTAAAAGAGTCTGTCATTTGACCCAGAAAGAAATTATACACTCTGAGAAAAATACACAATAAGAGCTCCCAACTCCAAGGGCTTCTATATGAATAAATAATGAGACCCCAATTCTTTCTTCAAATACCTCATCAAGCTGTGCAGCAGCACCGTGATGGGAGCTGCTTTTGTGTCACAGTCATGGGCAGTGTGTGTGCAGTCACTTGGGTGTCAGAGAACAACTCTCACCTAAAAGCCCCTTTCATGCTGCTGGCTGGAAGGACAAAGCATCCATCTTCCCAGTTACTAAACCATCCAACTCTTCTGTCACTAAAATTAGGTTTAAAGTGAGGTATTCACTCACCGGCTACATTTTCAAAGACTCTTTACCTCTCTTTCTTACCTTTTCGACTTCTAACACCACACACACTCTCCAGACAAAGGTTATGGGGAGTAGCATCCCTCTTGAGACCCCCCTCACATTCAGCTCTCCAAAGTCCCGGACCAAAGCCGTGAAAGAAGCAGGTGGTTCCTAAGGTTATGACAGTGTAAAATTGAACATTACTGTTTGCAAAGTGCTTCCAGCTGTCTGAAGGCACCATTCTGCCAATGCTGGATTATCTCTAAGATGGAGGTACCACCACCACCCTGAGCAATCTTCTGTCTATTTACATTTCCATTAGAAAGGAAGTTAGGAAAGGGATACAGAAATATAAATATTTTCTGACTTCCTGCCAGTTAATTGCATGAGGACATTTCAAATACATTTTTTGAGAAGAATTCCTGCAATATTGTGGGAGGACTTGAAGGAAGATGACTGCTACCCTTGATTTCATTTCAGGAAAATCATATGCTAAATTGTAGGAATTAATTTTCCCAGCTAATATTTTGACATTTCTACAATATAGTCAAATTAAAATCATAATAACTGAGATTGGCTTGTTTATCCTGCACCCGGTGGCTGAATATATACTGGGTGGGGGCTGTATGTTAATTAGTGCTAATTTGCATGAGATGAAAACATCAGTTGTGTAGAAGCCATGAGATAGAGTTTAGATTAATTTTACCAGCCTGAGTTTTAATTCATCCAGATTAACCAAGTAGTGTGTGTTACCAAGACACTGACTGAAAGTATAATAACACCATCTGCATCCAGAGTTACACAATGAGTTACATGTTGGTGTTGATGCACACAAACACACATCTAATGAGGAAACAGGGACCCACACCCTGGCACCTGGAGCTCAATAAAGGCACCCCCTGAAAGAGTGGATCTGCTCCAAAGATGTGGCCATTTCACCCACTTGTGAAGAACATCCGTATCATTTCACCAAAGGAAGCATATTTTCGTCTAATTTCTAGCCCTGCACATACAGACTTGGGTGTGAAAATCAAATAGTATGCCTTCTTTGTGGTAAATTAGAGGCTTTTTTTTTTTAATGCATGTGTACAACCACCAGTCTAAATCTCCAGCTTTGACCCAGGCAGAATGGTGCAATAGCTCCAGGTCAGGGTTCAGGCTGGTGCTCACACTGCTCTTTCCTTCAGGATTGTTTCAAATCGTTGGTCTGGCTACTTTCCCCTGCTTGATTTATTGATTGAGGAGGTCACCTCTGCTAAGACTATACTCTCTCCTCCTTATTCATGCAAATAATGTGTAATTCCAGTGGCTTAATTAAAAATAAGATCACAGATTAGAAGAGAAAAACTGTAACAGGACAAAACAACTGCCAAAAATACCTACATAAGCACTGATTGTGTTCCTTCTGAAGCCCACAGAAATGCTGACATCTATACTCAGAGCTAATTCAGACATTCCAGAAAAACAGTATGTCAGCCACGTATCCTAATTCAAGAGAAGCTGCTTGGCTTTTCTAGAGGGCTGCTGCTGTGGTGAGACTGAAGCAGCTGGCCTTTGACTGTAGATCCTACAAACCTGACTCTCAGGAGGCACTGTCTGTTTTCTCCCACGCAGAAATCTGTACAAAGTCTTGAAGAGATTATCACCCATTTTTAGGAAACTCTCAGGCCTGGCTGCTCAGGTTTTGTTTGGGTTTTTCTTTACTGGACACATTTTAAAAGTTATTTTTAAAATAAATGTACAGGACTGAGGTCCATCCCAACATCCTCCAAAATAACAACACTATCCCTGACCACCACAGTCTATCTAGTCTTACCCAATAGCCAAGATTTTGTGTTTAAGCACTACTAGATAAAGGTTATAGTCTGATGCCCACTCAGTTTTCTCTTAAAGATTAAACCACTTATAAAACTAATTCTACCCTATACCCACTTATAATTAGACCAAGATTAAAACTCAAAAATATATCATGTAACTGACTTTCTTCAATTGATTTGGTCTCACAAGGCCCAAAGAAATAAGCAGCAGTAATAAAAATGATTTTCCATCACTGAGGTTAGAAGACACACGCCCAACAACATAACATTCGTTGACAAAGGGAATGTTGTATTTTAGCACGCAGACTGCAGACTTTCTAAATAGTATGCAGATGCCAGACTAGACCAAAAGAAGCAGCAAAAATTAAATTCTGCAAGTATTGAATTACGTCTCCTGACTGCCAGCCAGCTGCTGTTTATTTTCAGATTAATAGACAGTATGGCAATGCTCAGGCATCCAACCACTTGCGAAAACCAAGGGAAACAAAGTTTGTCCAGTAGGTGACTGAAGGAAGGTGACTCACATTGTGTTAAATTTTTTTGTTGTTTTTTTGCAAGCAACTTAAAGTTATTATACTCTTTGCTCATGAATTCAGAAGATACACACATTTACAGCCATCATCTTATGCCCTTTCTTACTGTATGAACAGATACAGTGTTAACTCTTTAAGTTAAACACAGAGAAACTAAAGGTAGTTCAGACCATCACAGCACATTGCAAATGAGATTCCAAACTAGCAACTGGCAATTAACAATTCACATAACATCCTAATACACAATCTACTTGACCTAAATGATCCACAAGGACCTGGAAGTGTACTAATTGCAATATTTTCATCTCATGTGATTATAAATATGCACTATTTTCTCAGATTTAGGCCTAACTCCTTTTTTAAAATTATCAAAGTACCACATGCGGGCACACATTGATGGTTGCATGTCAAGGTTTAGTCTTTCTAAAACTTATAATTTTTTGCACTCCATAAAGTTGAAAGCAAGTATTAAGTCCAGGCCACTCCTTTCAATAATACTCTTTAAGTTCTCTATCACCTCTGATTTGATATCGCAGGTAGATTTTCCCTGATCGTACACAGTCTAAGTTCATTTACAAATTTCTTTAAATATTTTCCATACTTCCTCAAGCTAACACTTCCCTACCTTAACAATAGTCTTATGTCTAAAAACGTTAGGAGATAAGCTCCTTCTCTTTCACTGAGGGTTGACCTTATTAATATTTACAAATATATAAAGGGTGAGTGTCACAAGGATGGAGCCAGGCTCTTCTCGGTGACAGCCAACGGTAGGACAAGGGGTAATGGATCCAAGTTGGAACACAAGAGGTTCCTCTTAAATTTGAGAAGAAACTTCTTCTCAGTGAGGGTGCCAGAGCACTGGAACAGGCTGCCCAGGGGGGTTGTGGAGTCTCCTTCTCTGGAGACAATAAAGACCCGCCTGGACACATTCCTGTGTATCTTCATCCAAGTGTTCCTACTCCGACAGGGGGATTGGTCCAGATGATCTTTTGAGGTCCCTTCCAATCCCTAACATTCTGTGATTCTGTGATTGCCTCTGAGTAGTGTGACTTTTAAGGGACTCCAAGCCATCTTAAAAGCTATGCTACCTACAGACAGCTGGGTTGAAGGAGGCTTTTAAACTTGGTTGGGGCCTTTTAAAAGTCATAATCTGAAAGCACTGAAGAGCTGGCTGAGGCATGTTTTAGGTCAGCATCTTAAGGTTTTGAGTCCTGCCAGAATTCATTAAAATCTTACTTTAACTCTGGTATTTTAAATCCCACCTGTCCCAGCCCCGGGGTGGGCTGATGGGCAGAACTTTGCTCCATGGCACTGTGCTCCCTGAGGTTCCCACTTATTTAAGGGCAGCTCAGGGGGCTGCAGCCCCCTCCCTGAGTTCACCAGCTCCTGACACCAAAGAAACAGCCAGGCAGGGACACAGGAGCAACTGGCACAAGCCCAGCCAGGGTCTCAGCAGCCAGGCATGGGGTTTATATGAGAGACATTAGCATTTGGACCAGAGAGAGCAGAGGCAAAAGAAGCTAGAAAAGCCATCACACAAGTCTCTGAGGGGTAATGAAACAAACTGATTCTTCTGGGAAAGTGGCTGACCGTTTGTGCCAGCACGTAATAATCCTCTAAAGCTGTCAGACCCAAAGGCTCCGAAGATGGAGGAGAGATGCTGCTCAGCAGGCTCACAGCATCAGAAGCAAGGCTGTGCTAACAGGGGGTTGTGCACAGCCAGAGCCCCAGGTAAACATGGCCCTGGATGGCAGAACAGGGTAGAAAAATGTTCAAGGGAAAATGTCAGAGCTGAGAAAAACACACTAACATTTAAGCATTATTTTTTTCTTATGAGATGTGGTATGAGCAGCAGCTAACGGTTATCATTTGTTTTAAAAGTAGTAGCATAAGGAAGCAGATTCTGTTACCCTCAGCTCAGCTGAGTAGTCCTTATACCTACGTAATCCCAGTGAAATTAATTATTCTTTTCATAGAAAGCAAGATGTTTCTTTGCATAGGAAAGTCTACTTGAAACCTCAGTAATTTTCAAACACTGTATGTGGACACACACTATCTGCTTTGGTATTAAAGAGAAAAAAAAAGGAAAAAGGCTTAACAGTGAGATTAATGAGAAAATGTATTTCTTTGCCACAGACAACATAATCAGAGGAGGGGGAAGAAGGCAACCACTGGCACTTTTTAGCTGCATTACAAGGTAAAAAATGCCTGGCAGCACAATACTGCATTGTAACAGTCAAAGGAGTAATTCTCTTGATCTATCCACCAGGAAAAAAAAAAAAAAAAGCTATTTGCCCTAAAGAATGCAGCAAACACACAGAAAATTATTATATGATAATGATAAGATGAGAATTACCAAGGAGGCAGATCAACCTGCAGACAGAGTTAATACTTTGTCTCTAATTGAAAAGCTAAAGAATACTAGATAGTCATGAAGCTCCACAATTTAAATAAAGCTGCACATTTTGAATGTTATCTTATACCAATTGTTGACAAAGGAGCAGCAGAGGTTCATAGAAGCAAAATCTTTCTCTATATTAGATGCATTTCAGCATGGAAAATTAGATGAGTCAATATCTGATTTGGTATTTAATATTCCATTTGAACACTATAAATGTAAGCAAATGTTGGCATTCAGGGATGATAGTGGCGAATGAAAGCAAAAATTACTTGTAGCAGAATGCTGCTAATTTGCACATCATTAATCTTCATGCCCCATAATTCAAATGCATAATAACAGTGGTCTCTCTCCCTGTCTCAGCAACAGCTGAATAACAGTGCTGTACTGTAATCTCACATCATGCATTCAATTCTCTTGGAGGCAGGGCTGATAATACCAATTATTATTTAAATTGCTTAGTATTGCCTGCATAAAGGCATGCTTGCAGTTGCTTATAGATCTGTGCCTTGTGATTGCCATCTAGATGGATGCTGGGTGTCTTCCTGAAAGGAGATTTTTAAGTTTTTTTCAGATTAATAGCCTGAGACAAGATAATTCATTTGCTTCTGAAAATGTGGGCTTGTGAATGGGAAATGTGGTTTTCTATGCTGCTCTTTTTGGAAAACTGCTATTTTCTCTGTTAGGGTGGCAGCTTGAACAGGGCAGTAGGTGCTTCTCCATGATCCCATATTGTTCTTGCCATCAGTAGAACAGCTACGAAGTGAAAGATAAAGTTACCGAAGGCTCTGTCTCACCACGTCTCACGGGGGTTCCAGGGCTGAGCAGCCAACACGTGCACCGTCTGCTTGGTGCTACCAAGCACATTCCCACCTCAGGAAGGTTTTACGCCTGTTGGTGAAAAGACAGCCAAGCTGTGTAGATACCAAATGTGAAGTCTGGGATCTGAAGCCTGGGGTGGGGTGGATAAGAAGGAGAACATCAGTGACAAGGCAGAGACAGACCAAAACAGGGACAACTGAGAGGCAACAGAAGAGAAGATTCAACCACTGGAGAAACCAAAGCATGTGTGGATGTTAGGCCTTGTTTCCCTCTAGCACAAGAGGTGGAAGTTTAAGTCTCGGGCTCACTGTTTTGCAGTGAGCATACCTCATCCCTCACCAGTTTTGCTTCACATAGAGCGTAACCACCCACCACTGCCAACCTTCGTTACCGCTGCGTCATTAGCCCTAGAGCTCTCTGTGGTGGACCCGCAGCCCTGCTGGTGATCTGCATCAGCATCACGCTGAGGCTGCACAAAGGAAACGGTTTCATTTTCTCTTCCTCAACTTCAGCTAATGCACACAAATGCACTAAAAAGAGTATTATAAAAGCCAAAGAAGCAGGCAGCCAGCAGCTGGCATGTGTAAAATTGAAAGCATAGAGGGGGATCTGAATCCATCTCCTTTATACATATACATGAAGACGCTGCCTTTAAATATCTGATCACACATAGGTTTTCCACAAGGCCCCCACATGCAGGAGACCCCGCATAGACAGCCCTCCTGCTTCCACTGCCCCCAGCTCTATTCACCACCTACTGCTCACAGTTTCTTCTGCAACCAGAGCAATTAGCTTTCGTATAGGGTGTCCATGACATTCCTAATGTTACTGTATCTATTTTTAAATAAATAGCCTCTATCCAGTGAATGAGTACAAAAATCAACATACACACAGATTAAGCTGAAGCCGGTTTTGCTCAGTCTGTCTGCAAATCCAGACACCGGGGTCTCGGATGAGGACACAATTAGTGATCACCTCCAAAAAGCCAGCTTTACATGTCCAGGTATCAGATAGGAAGAGACCTGGGCAAGGAACAGCTGTTTGCTTATGAGTATTATTATTGTTACTGCTAGTACTACTATTATTATTATTACTAATATTATTATTACTGCTAGTATTACTACTGCTATTATTATTACTACTACTATTACTACTGCTTTTATTGTACCTTAGTGACCAGACATAGGTTTTCTCTATATAGATCAATATTATTTGGCTTATCCAAAAAAGACACACAAAATTTTTCAGCAAGAAAAGGAACAATTTCCAATCAACCTGAACTATTTCTTTCAGACAGAAAAACCAATATAATTTTCTATCAGGATGATTATTTTACAGAATTTTCAAATATCATTTGGTATATGGCAATTTTTAAATTAAAATACCATTTCATACTAAGAAGAAATCAGTAAGTTTAATTTCAAAAGTCATGGAAACCAAGCTCTTACAGGGTTTCACCATGAGAAAGGCCAGAATCAGTACATTCAGAGCAGAAATACTCTGTCCTGATTAGGCAATCATCTGTTCATTCACTAGGCAACAAACGCATCAGGGATAAAGGCATAGTAAGTTCATTGTTGATGTCCTGTGGTGGGAGGGGGAATACTTATGTGCTGGTGTAGCATCTATGCAAAAGCCAGCATGTTAATTGAGCAAGCTTTATATACAATGGCACTCTCTTGACTTAGAAGGTTTAAGAGTTCTTGTTCTTAAATACAGTTTCCTGCATATGTTGCTCTTCCCAATAAGTTGCAGCTTTCTGATGAACTCTGCTATTTCTCATAAAGAGTCCTGACTAGTTCAGCTTCATAGTAATTTTTGATTTTATGGGTAAAATCTAAATGTGAAGCTGTCGGGACAAAAGAAAAAAATATTATGACAGGTTCCAACAAAACTACAACATAAAAAGCCAGCGTATCTTGATGTTTCCATCAAGGGATGTTCCTCATCCTTCAGCACAGGTTTCTGATACTCAGACTCTCTTCCCTGCCTCAGGTGATCACAGACTCAGTGTGAAGGCAGCCAGGGAAAAGAAGAATTAGTTGGAACTATAAAAACTGAAGTCAAAAGACTCTTACATTCTTACCGAGATGAATATTACTGCCTTTTTCTGAACCTCTGTAACCTAACACAGCCCACCTGTTCCAAAATTCTACTACTTTCACAGGGGCTTTTTTCAGAAAAAAACCCAAGCATATTGACTTTCTATATAAAATATCCATATATGTAATTGTACACACATATGTAAAAAATATGTATATGTAAAATACAAGCACGTATAAATAAATAAATAAATAAATTCGTGTTTGTTCAAATACCTATTGCATAAAGGGCATGCCATAGATTTAACTGTCACGTTCACCCCAACCTCTAGGTTAGGAAGCTGGCCATCTGAAAGACTGTAAGGATTCACTGAACAGACTGTCACACTGACCACAAGTGCCTGAGATTTCTACTGATCATTGCAGTGGTGAGAAGGCACTGAGAATTCAGGGGGAGAAAGGACCCTGAAGTCATCTTCTGGTGCCTGGAGTTCCCATTTCAGAATTTCTGAGATTGTAACGATATTTGTCAGTATTAAAAAATTTCATTCCTCCTTCCAAGCCATTTCCATGCAAAATTGAGTCAGAAAGAAAGCTAAACCAAGGTATTATTTATGTGGCATATTTATAAATACTGAATTCCAAAAGACAGCAGATTCAGAAAGCACTCCAAAGGATTGTGCTTGTTAAGACATAAGACATCATCGTGGAAATATGTCTTTTGCTATTGAAGTGCTTTCCCTGGATTACAACTAAGTATACACCAATGACTTGGAAGAGTTCCCATAGCATGGGAGTGAAGCATTTGAGGCATGCAGTTATGCTTTAGCACATGTTCCTGCTTAAATATACTCAAAATGAAGTCCTTCTGGGGATAGAGAGAGAGCATTACTGATAGTACTGCAGTGATAGTACATAGTCATCATTTGGTGAATACCAGCAATACCTTCCACTCTTATTGAAGTTATATGAAAATTTGAAACCTATAGGCACACGAAAAGTGAATTGAATGAAAATAGCTTCTGATGTTACCTGGAAAAATCTCCAAAAATGTCAGAAGTAGCAACTCAAACTGCTAACACCTTTCTGAAGGCCTATCAGCTCCTCCAGTTTACAAGAGAAGCAAACTGAAGTACTTGGGATTTTTTTCACTATTTTACTGCAAATTAGCAAAGGGCCCGGACAGAACACTGTCCCTAAGCCCTTGAGAGTGAACAGGCTTTGAGAAAAGGCCTTTTATTGTATCTTTCTCACTATAGAGGCTGACCACCAGAGAACACAGGACCAGAGCAGCAGAATCCTCAGGCAATCAGCTTTGATTACATTTGGATCCTTTTTACTTTCACCTCTGTTAATGCTGTCAATTAGCACAGAAGTCTGTTTTAAACAGATATTGGAGAAAATATCTATTTGCATGCAAAATGTGATGAAGTATCATGATTAGCTCAGCTGTAATAAGTGATTGCAATTCCAGGCACATTTCAGCCTCACTGAGAGGGTGATTTCTCTCTATAGAAAAGATTTATTCTTCTGTTGCACTAACAAAAAAGAACCAGAAGAGAAATGAGTAAAGGATTAAGCCACTGTAAAGCCTTAAGGTGTCTTATGGCAATCCACTTCAAAAACCCATTTCCAGCTAAATTAGCTGTAATTTCATAATTAAATAGTCAATCACAGGATTCCATTACATAGAAACATTCCCCTAAAACCTTTTTTTTTCCCCTTTCTTTTTAACAATCCCAGTCATTTCGCTTTCATTTATGGGTTCTTCTCCATCAGTTGACAGGTGACAGTAACACACACAAGATTTTAATGATTTTAATTTGTTTCCCACTGTGCATCCATGTGCAGATTTGACACACTCAACCAGCTTTGTCTTTCATTGCACAACCCAAACCTCTCTCATGGGTATCAGTGGGTGAAACATGGTACATGCAGCTCCCTTGAATCTACGTTGCAACATGCCATCAGCGACAGTTCTATCAGGTGTTCAGAGCAATTCTTGATGTAATTTAATATTACTAATTACTTCTCATTATTCTGACAATGCATGTTTTATAGCTCCATACCTCTGAGATGTCTCACTTGAAGTATGAAGTCTCCTGGGAAGCATCAATGGAATCACAGTAACAAAGTTTTGGAGTAGAGAGCAACAGCAAGTTAAAGTCCTGATGGGACTGGTTTCTTGAGAAAAATTAAGCTGGCTAAATATGTTGGGTTTGGCCCCCAAAAAACTAAAAGTAACATTAAACAGTGAAGAACAGCAAAGAGGAATATCACTGGAGAAAGTGGCCTGGAATCAAGAAAGGAAAATTTTGATGAAACATCAAATTAAAACAGAAAAATAGTGGAATCTGCCCCATGGAATGGCTCTGCCCCTCTGCTTCAAACATTTAGCACAGAGCAGCTCAAGAGGCTGTGTCAGGGAACAATTCTGTCATGGTAGGTTACAATATATATACATATGTGTATATACATATTGCAAGAGAGGGGTGTATAACTGTATTCAGTGATTAAATCACCTATGCAGGCTACATTTAGAGCTGAAAAGCCCTGGAATAAGCTCAATGAGTAGTAGGTAGGTATTCTAAGCATGTCTACCTAAAAAAAGTTGGGTAGGGAACACACAATCAGTGTAACCTGATGTCGCGGGGGAGTGATTTTAGGGTTCTGCTTGCTGCAGAACAATGTTCAGATTTCTTAAAGAGAAGCGCGATCTTAAAGAGTCCAGTGGCAGGTCTGCTCTATTATTTACTGCATGGGGGAGATATACCAAGCCAAATACTGCTTACCTTCTCTCCAGGTGCGTGTATTCGTTCACAAAGCAAACTTTCAGATGTCTTCTTACCCTGATAACCATTTCCTCCAAGGGTTGTGTTTTGAAGCTCCAGAGGCAGACTTTCAGGTGAGGCTTATATCCGTCACGCTGCAAACATTTGGGATTCTTCTTCCCCTGATAACCATTTGCTCTGGAGCCTGTACTTATAGCTCTGAAGCAAAACTTTCAGGGGAGACATGTAACCGCATGCAAAGCAGACTTTCAGGAGACAAAATTCTCAGGAAAAAAAATTTAATGGAGTAAAATACCTAGGCGTTCCTGCTCCAGCAGGGGGATTGGGCTAGATGATCTTTTGAGGTCCCTTCCAATCCCAAACATACTGTGATACTGTGTGATAAAATAGCCAAGGGGCTGGCTCAAGCTGGGTACCTGTGCAGAGGTCTGCCCAAACATAGAAACTACAAACTTTTCTATCTTTACAGACCATTCACATGAAGATCCACTCCAATAGCAAAATTTCACCACCAGGTCCTTTGCTCCCCATTGGACCCTTTTTCCCTGACTCCACGTGGGCCTCTGCTTTTTTCAGTTGTAGACATTGGTTTTGGTCCATATCCTTGAAGGTGCCATTTTGTCTGGATAAATCTTTTCTTCTCAGCAAAGTGCAAAACAGACCCTGCTTTTCAGATGTCTGTGATGTGTCTGTGTTATCCTTGGATTGTTGTTTTCCCAGTAAGTTCCATTTTTCCCAGCAAAATGCAAGCTAGACTTTAACTTGCAGGCATTTAGTATAGTCTGCAGCTGCTTTTGGTAAATACAAGCAGGACCCTACAGGTTAAAATTTTAGCAAATCTAGTCTACCAAGTAACATGAATCAAAGAGTATATTAAAAATCATACAACCTTATATCTCTAAATAATCCATTACATTTGGTGTGCATCTACTTAAGCTAAATGATCAACACTGAACTTGAATTGGGCTCATCCACTGACTTGTGAGTAGTGAAACAACTGCCATACAGCTCACCTATCTAGCAGGGAGAGCTCAAAGTGGGCTCATCCACGCTGTTGTATTTATAGAATAAAGTGGTTGACTCGTAGTCAAACTGCATATAGTAGGAAGAGAATCCATGAGACTCCCTGCACCCACAAGCCACCAGTGTTCCATTGCCGTTCTGTCTCCCTGTGGGTCTCCTGGAAGAAGTTCTTGGCCCGGCTGTGGCTCAGGCCCTTCCCTCCTCTGGAGCCTGGACCAAACTGCTGCTGGTTTGGCTGGGGGGGTGGTGAGTGCATCCACCACACCTGAATAAAAGACAGGAGGAGAAGTAGATACAATGACCCTCTGTCTTCAACAGGTTGCTAATAAATAACATGGACATAATATTAATGCCCTGCCTTTTGGAAAAACTGTGCAGATCTGTTAACTGGCATTTCAGAAGCACTTTAGGGGACTCAGAAAAATGGAATTTGTTATGTAAAGTGCTTGAGTTTGGGAATTACTAAACAAATATAAATGCTAATAGGGAGTCTGGCAATGGTTAGCCACTCCAGGGAGTCCTCCATCCTTGCTATTTGGATACTGAAAACAAGGAGTGTAAATGGGAGCAAATGAACACACTTGTAATAGAAGAGGAAAATGCATGTGGTAATGAGCCAGAAAGTCTCAGCGAAGCCAAGGGGATTGGTGATGTGTGGCTCGGTGGCTGCCACAGCATGGCTGGAAAAATTGGCCTCATACTATGCCAGGAGAAACCAGCTCTCCAGAGCTGCCATGGGCCACAGAAAAAGGAGAGTATTGCTGAGTAATTAGCAGAGGTAGCTCTCATTCTACACAGAGGATTTGGACTGGTGAGGGAAGCTCTTTGAATGCCCAGCAGCACTCTGGCAGTAAAATGTGCCAAAAGAAGAGATTCTGAAGGTAATGTGTCCTATGGGATATTTCACTCTATCCAGCAATGAGCCATAATTCCACATCCTTTGTCCATGTGGGCTTGGGAACCTGACACTGAAATTGGTATGCAGAGTGAAATTGCCTTTTCTGTTGCTCTTTAATAAGGTAAGCCAAACAAACGTAAGAGAGCCTAACGTAAGCGGAGCCTAATGCAAACAGAGACATCAGAATGCACCTTCCTTGCTCTTAATTATCACCATGTTTACTTGATGTGGCCACTCCTCAGCATCAGCTGTCCCTCAGCCCCATAGACAAATTGTGGCCCATCACTTTATTGTTACTTACCTGGGCAGGTTGTCCTCACTGACCACTCTCACTCTGGTGGGGATGCTCCAGCAGCTGTGGAAGCACCACATTTCCCAGGACACATTGCAGACCGTTCTGATGATGGACTTTCTGATAAAAACCACAGTCACTCAGAAAAACCCCTGAAGCATGGCTTTAACAAGCTGTGAGTAAAAAATGACAGTTTCCAGCATCCAGTTATTTGCTTTCTAGTCCAGGAGACCTTGGGCCACCAGCACAGCACTCACCACATAACAGAAGGTTATCTCCGACGTTTCTACCTGCTTGTTTCCACTCTGTGCTACATGGGTATATCAGCAGTCAGCTTACCCATGGTCACTGAGAGTGTCACTGGTGTAACTGAGGTGGCCCTGTCTCACTGCGTGGTGCAATCAGCTGTTATACTTCAGTCCTATACAAGAATAAGGAAACAGAGAGGAAAGCTAATATGTACCACCTATAGTCCCTTGTCCAAAATATAGTCTTTCGGGGGCATTAATCCATCTAGAAAGCAGTTCACCTTCCAGGCTGCAGGGGAGGCTGAGAACAAGTGTCTCAGCACTGCCCAAACTTCAACACCAAAGAGCTGATCTGGGGACTATGGACACACAAGGGAAAATCAGGACTCCATGTACTACCTGGTACTTCTACAACCGCCCTGTGCTACCACAGGGCCTGCCATTCAAACATGTGGAGTATGAAGGAAGCTGGCATGTCCACCACACAGCTGTTTTTCACCAGAAGCTTCTAGTTTTGTAAAGAAGAATAGTCACAACCGAGCCACATTCTTCCTGTCTGTCCTTGTCCTAACATCCTTCTCTTCCAGAGTACTAGGTTTTTATATTGCCAAGCTGAAAAATCCTGAAAGTTTAGTAGAAACAAGAAGAATCCCACACATCTAAGCCTCTGTCTCCTGCTTTGAAGCCTCGTTTTGCAATGCCATACTCCACCGTGCTGGACCACTCAGTTCATCCAAGCTCTATCACCCTTGCTCTACCACCTTGGAGCTACAGCCTCCTTTTCCTCTCCTGTTTTTTCACTTCATCAGCAAACAACAACTATGTGTTTATGGGTTGCTTGCATCATTTCTTCCAGGAGCAGCAGCCTCCCAACTCCTTTCTTGGTCATCACCAGCCATCACTGGTGTTTCTGCTCCCTCTCAATACTTGCCAATCCCCTTCAGACATGCTGAGAAATCAAGTATGCCACCTTCACATTGCCCTTTAGCTAATGCAGCTGGGACAGAAAATTTTATTCTCTTCACAAAAAACACCATTTCAAATTTTTTTTTAAATTTTTAAATTTTTTTAAATTTTAAGAGTACCTTAAAAAGAAATATTGTGTTTTCTTTAGATTTCCTGCTTTCATGGAGGGGAGGGAGTCGCAAATGAAAATCTTTTGTTCCCTTTATTGAACACCTGGGCCATGAAGGGAACAGGCAGTGAGAGAAGGGGTTTTTTGCTTGTCTCCAGGGAAAGAAAGTGGAGGAGCAGGGAAGAACAAATGGGGAGGAAGAAAACAAGTCAGCAAAGGTAAAGAAGAAGATATTTTGCATGGTTTTACATTAATTTTCTCTTAAGTACAGCATTTCAAAGATTTCCTTCAGAAGCCTTACATTAAGAACAGTGACATTTATGTGTCACTACATGTAAACTTTTTTTTGTTTGTTTTCCAGATATTTATATTTAGTTTATTTATTTGTGGTATAGCAGTTTGGTTTTCTATGCTCTGTTAAACCAGCTTCCTTCCTTTGTTTTTTATAGCTCTAGAATCAACTGATCTAGAAAGCAGTTTGCAGTCGAAGGGCAAAAGAAGCAAGTTACAGCCTAGAAAGAAGCCAAATAAACCATTTAATATCCACACACAAATATGAGAATATCCTTCCTTTCCACACCCCTGCTATGAAATGTAAATATTCTTTACTGCCAGATACTGGGCATAAAAGGTGCACTTTGTGATCATGCTTCCTGCTTTTCTGAAGTATTCACATGACAGCAGCCTTTTGCTTCACCACATCTACTTGTGGACTAGACCTCTGTCAGAGCACTAATTTTTCTGATTCAGAAACAATTTTCCTGCACAACTACAAGACGTTCTCCATTTGAAAGATATATGTGTATGACCAGCGTCAGATATATTGGCTTTTCTTTATATGTCCAAACAAGCATGGCTATACAACTTCCCGTGATAAATCGCCTCACGGCCAGCCATACTCTGAGACTGGCTGCACAAAGCATTACTCACCACCATTGCTTTCTAAGAAACTCAGACAGATGTTTTAGACTTTGGCCAGCTTAAAAACAAAACAAAACAAAACAAACAAAAAAAAACTAAGGCAAATGGGAAGAGGGCTGCTAGGTCAACATTTACTGGGCTGCTAGGTCAACATTTACTAGGCTGTTTCTGTTGCAGTTCATCATAAGATGTCTTTGCCTATTTTAATTGACTACAGTTTTTCAGAAGAAAGGGATATCAATGCTGATATCATTTTAACCTCATGGCAACGACGTCAGGAAGCACAGCCAGACATCCCATGTATTTAATGCAGTGGAAATATTCCTGTAGGATGTGAACCACATCAGGAAAATCTGCTGTGCTTTGGCAACACCTGGCTAATATGGTTAATTTTTTTAAAAAACTAAATAGCTGGTTACTGGAAAGAACCACTGAAAACAAAGTCCACTTTAAGGCAGTGAGTACCTTTAGGAGTCTTTAAGTAAGGCATTAAATTACAATTGCTCCTGTCCTTCCTGGGTAATTAAGTGCAAATCTCTTCCAGCAGAATATTCACTCTCCTTCGGATCTAGGGAAGAAAATTTGTGGAAAAATAGTAAAAACACACATCCCTGCCTTAAAACTAGGCATAAGTCTAAAAAAGGCCAGTTCTAGTCAAACTACCTGTTGCTGACCTGAAGCACAAATTGACAGGTAGCAAAATCTCGTGCCTTTTATGGAGTTGTTACCAAGACACCACCAGCCTGTATAGAACAGCCATGTAATGTACCTGCGATGAGACACAGCTGAAGCTGTAGGTCACCCTGTTCCTCAAAACATGTAAGCAGGGCCAGATGCCAGGATGAATGAATTTGGAGGATGTTCACAGGACAGGTACAACTGTGTTTGCTTTGCTCTTGCAAAGACCATTCCAGGGCTAAATTCAAGCCCCTGAGGCTGGACCCTATGCCCAATATGGATACCAACACAACCACATCCTTCCACTAAGTTATTTTATGTATCATTACCAGAGGATTGTCACTTAAAAAATGAAGGCAGAAATTCTCAGAAAGTCCTTTCACATCATTTCATCATGTTCAAGAACTCAGAGCACCTATAGCAGTTCCTAATACTGGGAAGTCTGAACTATCATAGTGAAACTAAACCTAGCATCCATAACCATCCAGCACAGAGCAAATCAAGATGGGAAGTTAGGCTACAAAAAAACTAACTAAGCCCTCACTGCTGCTCTTCTCGATTTATGGAATATTTCAATCTTACTTCACTCCCCAGTATGATTGCTAAAACATGGTGTTTTGTTCCAGTGTTTTAAATCTTAGCTGCTCAGTACTGACAAGACATGAAACTTCAGTCTTTCATCTCTAAAGACTTCCTTAGCAAGACTACAAGCTACAAAGCTACCACTGACCATCTTAACCATTCTCTTGCATGATTTTTTGATGATTAAATACCTTCGGATTATTTATAAAGCTGTTTCCTTTACCAAGTTCGTTTCCCCCAGGCAAAGAAATTTAAGTGGGAGTCAGGATAAAAGTAGAGGAACAGAAACCCTTGTTCTACTGGCACCACAGCACCTGGGGTTGAAACAGCTCCAAAGGACAATTCTTGCTCTAAAATGACAGAGGCACGAAAGAGGTGAGGTGCCCCTCTTCAGCCTCACAAAAGCGCTGGGAGTTCAGGATGACAGCAGCAATGCCAGAGATTCCTCTTCCACATCTCCACTTCTCTTTCTTCCCCTGCCCCCAGCCCCCACAGCACCAGAGAGGGAAGGACAAGACAAAGCCAGGCAAAATTTAAAAATCTGTAGCCACATTATGCATCTTAGTGTATTTGTTGCAGGGTCTACTATTAGGTGCAAAGCTAAAGGGCAAGTGGAAACAGAAAAAGTGTGAAAAAAGCCCACACACAAATAATTTTATAATGACATTAGACACTGAGTGGGAAAGAAACGTTAGCAGCTTTTGTCCCCTCCACACCTTTTTTTAAATAGCAAACCAGTGCCATATGCTTTGAAAGCAAATAAGCCTGAATATTTCTATTAGGAATTACTGCGAGCAAGTTGCTAATGCTATTATTTTTCTAGGTCCATTATCTGAGATTTGCTTTTGCTTGCCCCTCAGCCTACTTGAGGCAATCATTGAAGAAATTTATTGACAAAGATAAAATTCAATCACCACTTAAAAGGCTTTTTCTTGGTTTGTTTGTTTGGGTTTTTTTATAAGAGAATACAGAGGTACCACTATCACGATGACTCTCATTATAATTATCAGAATATACCTCAGAGACTGGAATCTGGAAAATAGAAGAAAGGTGGGAAGTGTGACCAGTGTGCCTTAAAAGAAAATAATCTTCTTGTAGTTAACTGTCTCAATCAGCTTGCTTAGACTTGACAGTATTTCCAGCCTCATGAATTTCCCAGGCTTGAAAACATTTATCTCAACAGGTTGCAGAGCTTTCTGCTTCTGTCTTTATTATATATAGTTGGACTGTCTTCATTTCTTATTTGCAGGGGGTTGTTTTCACAAGCAACCAGTGCTTGCCTTGAAAGATTCATGATCCTTCATGTGCCAGTGCACAAGCATCTCAACACTGAAGGGTGGAAGGAGATTTTACCCAAATATAGCTGTCCTCCAAGTATCTAGCACAGAGTCATAGTAAAGAAACTCTGTTGGAGATGTTGTTTCACATTAGTACTTTTTTCTTTTTCTTTGCAAATAAAAAGGGTATCTCTGCCTTGACTTGCAATCATGGAGAGATGTGGATTTGCAACTAAATATAATCTTTACAGTAAACTTGGTATCTCTCTCCCACCCTCAAGAAAAATTATTTAATTTAGCAGGCATCTGTTCACATTCTCACTTCCTGCGTCAGAAAATGATTACTGAAATTTCTTATTTACTGGATTATTCACAATTTAGTCGCTATATTCATTTAGTCACTTTGAAATGGAATTTTTTACAGAATTTAGAATGCAGAAAGCCAGATGAGCACACGTACATGCACCCTCCATACAAAGTGTCAGACATGACAGATATCCAGTGGAAGAGCATTTTAAAATAAAAAATAAAAGAGCCTAAAAAAAAACATGTAAAAGAAGTTATTTGACCTGTTTCTGTGTGCACCATTCAAGACTCCCAAGCTGGTGGTTGTCCCCCACCCCATATACCAGGAAAATTCACATCCTACCCAGATAAACCCTCCAGGCTGGCTTGCTGGGACCATGCTCTATGTGCAGACCCATAGTGGCTCTGTCCAGAATAATTGGTTATGTTCTGAAATAGCTTCACTATCACTGTGCTCCAGGGATGTGTCAGTGGCTTTAGGTAGATGTCTTCACCCCGGCCAAGGCTTCGGAAATGTTGAGCCTTGGCGGTTGTTCACTGCAGAGCAAAACAAATGCTGGCTTGTGTGCCAAAGGTAGAGACTTTTGGAAAAGCCAAAATCAAAAGAAATTTAAAAATAAACCAAGGAGAAAACAAGAAGCAATAACTTTAAGAGCCATTTCAGGGGTAGAAAGTGTTGCAGGAGCTTTATCCCAAGTCTCCAAAGCAGCAGAGCTGATCCCCATCATAGGTGGGTGTTGTGGAGCAGTGGGCTGAGCCCGCCACCTTCCCTACTAGCAGACCCAACAAGATTAATCACACACCTCCATGAATGCATGCTCCTGGTTAGAACTTAGCTTGCTTATGTGAGGAAGATGATGACAGCTGACAGGGTGGGAGGGCTGCTCCCTGGGGCTGCCTCCACCTGACCCCCACAAACACTCCCATTATTTTGTTCCCAAGTCAGGAAGCCACACCAGGTTGTCCCGGCCAAAACCAAGTAAGGATTGGGGCAGTACAGTGCCCAAGGGATACGCTAACCATGCTCACACTTTTCCAGCTGCTCTCTCCCCAGCGACCCTCCTCTTTCCCTCATCCCCACCCAGAGCCAGGCCCACAAGGAAACCCCATAGCAGAAGAATCTCCCCAGAGTCACCATCCACCCCACAGAAGAGGTGCCCAGCCCCTGCCGTGGGGCTGTGATGGGACATTTCCCTGCAGAGACCACCACGAAATGTACCCACTTGCAGCACGTGGCAGCTCCCCATCACCACTGCTCAGCAGGGCATGAGTATCACCTCATCCTGAAACACTGGCTTTCCTTGCTATGGAATCAATGTAGCTTGCAAAGCACGTTTGTTGGGGGTTTTTTTAAGATAAAAATCCTCATTAAAGGGCAGCAAGCCAAAGCAACTGTTAAAACATATCCCCACAGAAAGATAAATATGAAATTAAACTCACTGCAATTGGATTATTAGAGCTGTCAAATCACAGAAGAATAATTTCAGAGAGGAGCATACTTCCAGCTATTAGTTCATTTTCCAGTACACTAAGTCAGGCTATTTGCTGATAGATTTTGCCATGTTTGATTATCAATCAGTTAAAAAACCAACCCACTTCCTTGGGACATATCGGTTGCCCACAGTCATTTCTCCAAAGATAATGCGAGCAGGATTTCCATAAACTGTTTGCTTCAGCTCCCCGCTAGACAATTAATTCTTAAACCATTAATAACAGATTTGCTTCTACTCTCGGATGAGAAGAAATCCAAGATAACAGAAAGTAATAAGGAAATATCCTAGTTCATGCTCAAATATCCTTTTCTACCTGCAACTATGGCTAAGTATGTGAAGAGGCTGCTGCTGAAAAGTCAGCACAAATGTCTGCAGTTAATCAAAAATAGCTTATGAGCAAAATTGAAGTGAACATTTCCTACTGCTACTAGGATTGTGAAGGAGCGTTTCTTGATTGGACTGGCTCCAGTCCAGCAAGAAATGTATTTTCTGGAGCCACTAACTTTATAATAGATTTTTTTCCAGAGGAAAGTTGTGAGCAGGAGGCAGGATCACCTGTGACACGCACGTCCATAGCTCTCCCTCTAACAGGTCAGCACCCAAGTGCCCACACTCATCCCACACTGGCTTCCATTTGCACCCCACGGGTGGAGACTGTCACTCTCATGAGTGCACAGTGACGATCCTGCTCGGCCTGGGAGCTGCTCTGGAAGGCATCCAGGCAGCACCCCCACGAATGGCAGACTGCATATTTTGGAAAGGATTTTCTGAAATGTTCTAATTTGGCTTAATGCCCACTGAAGTTACAGTTAAGTCAGCGGTGGGCGTCTTGGGAAAAAAAGTCCACAGGACCCAGAAAGCACAAATTTTGGACAGTGTCAATGTTTCCCCTGGGTAGAGGGAGTAGGAGGGAGGGCATTGACTCCCCCAGCATTTGCTCCACCTCTCCTGACACACGGTTGCCCCTAAGAAACCTTTTTCTCTTTTGCCCTCAATACTGTGTGGTCTCTTGCTCCTGTGCAGCGCTGCCTGTCTATCACGACTGTTTCGTACCCAGTTTCTGTAGGAACAGCCTCACAAGGAGCGAGGCAGTGAGAAGTCAGAGAACAGAAAATTTTCCACTGTGCTCAGTAAGGCTGTTTGCTGATGGATTTTTATATATTTAATTACCAATCCATTAAAAAGTTTCTTTATAAGTACCGGCTGCCTATCATAATTTCCCCAAATGATGTTGTAAGCCCATTATATAAGTGCCAAATTATATATATGGTAAGGTCCCCCCAAAGACTCAGGTATGAGAGCACCTTTCTCAGGCTCTGCACCAGCAGAAGCAGAACAAGATTAGGACCTTAGTAGCTGGCATGAGCTGACATTAAAAGCAGACTGTGCTCAGCCTTCTGGCCACTGAGCCCTTTGCTCTAAGGGATCCAGACTGGAAGGTTCCCAACCAACCAGCTTGCTCCTGCTGGGTCTAGGTTAGGGCAGGTTTCTTGCCTGTATTAGTTTCCTCTTGCAGTCACCACCTCCTTTGAAGGTAAGACATGAGGACCCGTGACACTGCTGAGCAAACATGAATCTTCCTTGTGCACCTTCCAGGTTCCCCTTTTAGTCCTAGCCAAGTCTCTTCCTCCTCCAGGCTACCTGTGCCCCCTTACTCTCCTCCTCCAGGTAGAACTTTCCCTACAATGTCTTGCAGCCCTTAAGTCCACTTTCCTCATTGCCTTGCCACAATTCACACCCGTCATGGGGTCTCTGCTGCTCCTCACAGGTCGCATTCTCACAGAGGTGCTGATCACATATGCTCACTCACAGAGCTATGGACTCCAGGTATGTTTCATTCTCCCTGGAAGCCCTAAGAGATGGTGATGACTGTAGCAAAGAGGTACCAAAAACTGGCAGCTCCACTGGTGAGAACGAGAAATGGCAGCTAGGCTGAGGAAGAGAAAACTGGCAAATCATGATTAATAACAAAGTCATAATAAAACCATGCCAGCTGGCAACAGCATCGTCTGTCAGTGGGCTGGATTTGCGGGGAGGGAACCTGCTGTCGTCTGTGTCTTGAAGAACTCAGAGGCCTGTAGGAACTGTGTATAGAGAGGATGTCAGCACACCCTCTCCTTCCCCCAACCTTGTCCTTGCCAACACAAGTCCTACCTTGCACCTACAGACAAGTCACAGCATCTAACACAGTGCTGGCCACCACTTTGGTCAAGGTAGTGACTGCACTAGGGGTCTACAAAAGCAAAAAAATAGGAGGTTCTATGGCTCACACTAAAGAGCTCAGTAATGTCATTGATTCTCATCCTCTGAGTTTGCCACATTGACACACATTGGCAAATGGATTTCACATGCAAGATGTGCAACAAGGGAATGAAATGTGAAACAAGCATAGTGATTCACAGCTACAGATATCTTTTTAAAAGAAAAAGTCCATCTTAAAGACATTGCCACCCCTTGAGATCACATACAACAACAGTATGCAGGACTTTAATATCTTCTGATACCACCAGTAAACACTATCCAGTGACCTGGTCCTTGGGATGCTCCATATATTAGCTCAGCTTAATAGAAAGCAGGTAACTTGACAATAGTTTCAGATTGTCACCCATCCGACAAAACTAGAAGAGCACTGCAAGAGCAAGTCACTTGGATGTAAATCCTTGACCTGCTTACTTGAGCATACCAACCCAGTCCAGATGACAGCAGCTCAACCAAGTACTTTTGCCTGGATTACACTATGATGTTTTTTATAAACTTTTTCAGAGAAAAGAAAAACATGTAATGACATACAGACACCCAAAGAAGCTAGTCCTTCCTAGAATCCCTTTGCAATGTGATCCTGGTTAATATGATCATGATGTACACAGATCACGTATATCTTTATTAGTACTTCAACGCTGATGTTTGCCTATATTCAGTTTTTACTGTTAAGATTAAACAATACTTAGGTTTTTTGAACCTATGTGATCATAGTGGGTACCAAATCTATAAGACTCTTCTGTGTAGATGTTAAAAGTTTGCAGAAACTTTTTTTTTCAATGAATTCTGAGATTTTTGTGTTTCTCCCATTCTAGAATAAAGGGAGGAATTATTTCAAGAAGTATATTGAAAAGAAAATGAAAATACTATTTTGTACCAGCTGGAAGGAAACTGTGGCTTTGGAATATGAATCAATTTCATGGATTTCAGATTGTTTTTTCTACTCACACACTTGAGACTCCTTTCCCCACCTCCACTCAAGAGAACAAGTAGGAACACAACTTCTAGCATTTTTTTTTTCTTATTTAAGAAACTTTTGGTATAACAGATGACATAAAATGTGTTAGCTGCCTACTTTTGCAGAGATGTGCAGTGAACTTCAGTAACATGCTATGAGCTGAATTAAATTGTCTGCCAAAAGCAAGCAAACTTTTCTAGACAATCTGTTATTTGACACACCGCAACCAGTAAAGCCTGTTGTACCATCTGCTCTGTATAAAGTGCATAGTACATGTTTTACATGGTTTCTAAACTTAGCAGTGAGCCAGAGTCAACATTTCTACAGTGGGGATCCCCTATAAGAAATTTTATCAAAAGCTCTTGCCCTTTTGGCTTCATGTCCAAGATCCTAGAAAATCCCTTTCTGTATAGACTTCATTGCCCTTCCAGACTCTACACCACCAGGAGAACCAAAAGTCTTTTCCAAGCATATCTTGCTGGTGATCTCATGAGTAACTGTAAGGACTAAGAAAGAACTGAGATCAAACCTGTGGCTTTTCAAGTTCCATTACACTACTAGGATGCAACCTTTACAGGTATTTGTGTCAAGAAATTACATGCTTAAATTTCTCTTACCTAAGATACACTAATCTGGAAGAGTCTTGGTGTAAGAGTTGTATTCCTCTTGTCTGTACTGTAGTTGTCCCAAAAGCAGCCTCCAGCCTTTGCCTTAGATGTCCAGCCTTCTGTGACTGTCTGCCATCAATGAAGGCCATTGTCATGACATTATTTTTTAACAGAAGTGTGTGTACAAAACTTGCAGGGTGCACAAGGAGCAAATCTGTGGTGTTGCAACTACAAAGTATGTCCTACACATACCTAATTCTACTTGCACCCTGCAACTCTGACATGTTCAGGAGAAGTTACACTGCTACACATGACAATACACCAGAGGGTACATACCCACGAGTGCCAGCGGGGAGACTGGCATTCAGAAATCCCACGCATGATCACAAAAAATCCCAGCATACAACAACTGTATAAGAGGAGTCTGATCTGCTGGAGTTCTCAAACATTCAGAAATCTTCAAAACCTCCCTGTTCAACATTTTCTTGCCACAAAGGGAAACCAGGAGAACTACACACACACACATCCTAGTTGCCTTGCATCGAAAGGTAAAATGTGGATGGGAAATCAGCTCCTTTCTGTGATCTGGATATACTTGTGCATCCCTGACATACTGGGTCAGTCAAAATGCTATCTTGATCTCTGATCATTATTTTTTTACATTGGAGGAAGGACAAAGGAATTCTTATTGCATACCACTGAGAAACATTTTAAAATCTTACACACAGCAGCCAGCTGGTGTTTCCAGATTTTTTTCACAGCTTTTTTGCATTGCAAATATGTCTTCTGTAGAAGCTGCCTTCCCAGTGACACACAGGCAGCTCTGAGAAGGGAGAGGGGAAGGGGGAAGCTCTGTGGAAAGGCAGCTGTGTGGCCATCTGGGCCAGCAGCACAAGGCGGGCACAAGAAGGAGGAAAATTGGGGGAGCAAGGAGTCAGAATGCCCAAGTACCAAAATATGCAGAGGGAAGAACACATAGCGAAGTTGGATGCTAGAAGGATACTGTAAAATGAGGTTCATTTTTTCTTTGCATAATTTTAGTCGGTGTATCTACAGAATAATCTGATGAAAGATATATATCTGATTTCACCAAGACTTCCTTATTTTACTAGGACAGTATAATAACTTAGTGTGGACCAAACGATCTAAACTCTTTTCTATCGCATAACAGAAGTGCATTCTTTAGATGCATTTAAAGTCATACAATATGCTTGCAACAGTATATCTACTAAAAACATCCATGCTAAGAACTACTTTGAAACTTGTGGCATTTTTTACTTTATACAATTTATTTTTCTTGGCTTTTGGTCCCTCAAAGCTTGACTAGCACTGTGCTTACAGACTTTAAAATATTCATAGTGTCCACTGGCCTCAGGCTGGCAACCGCATTATATGACAGGCAGCCCTGTAAAAGACATCCAAGCCCCGGGACAAACCAGCCACCATTACCCATGTGGACATTTCACTGGAAGGATGCTGAGCAGTTTAGGATCCTGAGATACTGATTGCCTTGGTATGACAGTGGTGATGGATGTTATGGTTGATATTTTCCATTAAAATAAAATGCTTCTCCAGTGGAAAACTGGGATTTAGATGGGAAATAGATGGGGAGGGGGAGCTAAGTGGGGAAGAGATTAACAAAGATGGAAAAAGAACATATTCCCATTACACCAAAGGCATTTCAGTCTATGTATTTTAACTTTCTGTTTACTATCATGGGTACAACTCCACAGTCAGGCTCCATTTCCCAAAAGAACCTAAACCACTCAACTGCTGTAGAGCATGTGCTCCCTACAGCATAAGGAAGAGCTCAGAGCAGACTGCAGCTCTTTCTAGGAGGTAAAGCCTGATGGTCACCTGGAACACAGGTGAAGGGACCGCATGAAGCATCTGAACTGCACGGGAGAGGGAGAGGAGAGGCACTAAGAATAGGCTCCACGTCAGAGGAGTACAGGTGCTGTTTCCACACAAGCAAGCACATTTGGGGGCTGCCAGTGTTTTCCCTCTGGAGTTTAACTGGCCACTATCCAGAGAGGCACACCAACAAGGTCCCAATTAGAGGGCTGTTGCCAAATGGATGCATGCAAAATTGGCAAGGTAATCCTCCTCCCAAGGAGAAGAAGGGGGTTTGACAGCAGGAACAGATCCCCAGTTTGCTTTCCTAGGCCTTACTGCCAGTACCCACGTTGTGTCTCTTGATCTCATTGACAAAATCTTTTGTGCTCCCACTGCTTCCCTTAAAGTCATCGTGGTAACTCTGCCTCTTCCACCTGCACTTCTCTCCACAGATCATTCTCACTCTGCCTTTGGACAGACATCTTTATAGTTACAAGGCCACGTATTTTGGAAAGAGAGGACAGCAAAAAGAGGACAGTAAGCAAGAGTTAGAAACACTTCAGATCTGTTCCATGTCCCAGACACTGCCTTGCTGAGAACCCACTGTGCCACTTGTCTTTGAGATAAGGATAGCAAAAGAAGCTCCTGTAGGGGTCTTTTCCGGCTCATTCTTGGACCATTTACTGGTTATTTAAAAGATAAACAGGAAGCATGCTCTTCCTTGGAAAACAAGTAAGACACAGTTGGTCAATGGCTGTTGGAAAACTGAACAGCCATAGCAGTTAAACTTGCATACCTACCTGCACAGTACAATGAAATCACCCAACACCTTAATAGACCATCACACTTATCCATCACAGACACCTTCCTGTCAAGGATTTAAACATGAAAACTGTAAACTTAATTATGTGTCAATGAACAGCTCACATAGAGAGAGCTTAGTTTATTCAAAATATCGTAGTTAATTTACTACTTACTGCAGCTTTGTTTTTCATTAACTTGTATTTATAAGATAAAAGGAAAACAGGCTTTCTTGATGCAAGGAAAAAGCAATATATGAGAACAATAATATCTATTTCTTTTTTCCCTGGTTTCATACTGTTGAAATATTCTTTTTCGTTCTGACACTTTATATTTACTATTAAAACTATGCCAAGACTGTGACTACATCTTAAATGTAAATAGTGCATTTGTATATTCTACACTAATTTATGGAGTGGGTGCCTGTATGATGGATTAGTAAAATTCTGTAGCGTGTTTTAGGAATCAAACACAGGCTCTTTATCAAAGTGTTCAGAGACATCATGCATGTTATAAATTACCTCGCAGCATAAAAAAAACAGATTAAAACATTCCATTTTGATTTCGCTATATTTTTGATTCAAGCACATTAGCTGTCATTTTTTCCCCTGTATGTTTTCAAAAGAATGACTTGTTCAAAACAGGTTTAGGCAAGCTGGTGCTGGAAAGGGAATATGATCCTTTCATTTACTAAATACCAAGAACTAGACTTCCCTGCCTTCCCTGCCAGGAGTCTGCAGAAGTACAAGCACCAGATCTACTGGTAGAAGAAGTAGACCACAAAACTCAAAACACATAGAGGAAAATCCAGCTGTTTCCTTGAGCAGTAATAACCATCCAACCCAGGCAGCACCCACCCATCCCCCCCACCACAGGCTTTTTCATGGCCTCTAGGTTATGCCTGAAGTCATGCACTGGAAGCGACTCCCAGTGACCAGAACCAGGGCAGAGATTCAGGTTGGCTTCCTCAGTGGAAACGGCCACGTTGTCACCGTGACACCACCAAATGCCCTCCTGCTCTCCACAAGCCACATCCCAGTTTTATCTGCTCAATAATGATTGATTCTACAACCCACTTGCCATGTTACAGCAACGGCAGCAGGGATCTGCGAAACAAGAACAAACTTCTCAGGTCTCCCAGTCAATTGTTGGAAGCGCATTAAGAAATAAAGCAAGATACCGATGGAGACTTGCATACAAAAAAAAACATGTATTTCTCACTTAAATCATTCAAAACAGCACACACAACTAACATTTGCTAGAGAAGCAAACTTCTTGTAGATCCACATTGGACCACACATTGGATTTTTCTCTGTAAAAACATAACAAACTGATCATTGGTACAAAAAGGATTAGGCCCAGGACAGATTGCAGAACTCTTTCCTCCAGCAGCTGTGCAGTATTGCCATTTTCAAAGGCAGGACTCAAAGGCTTTTCAGCATTACTATCTAAGGATCTGTCTTAGGCCATGTGATCCAGAAGCAGACACAACAAATTCTCTTCTGTAAATGCCAGCACTGGCACGAGGCAAGCTTTGGTTTCCCCTTAGCACACAGATGGAGGATCAGACCAGAGATCAAATGTCAGAGGCACTGACAACAGCAAATTAAATCAGTTTAGAAGGAAGCAAAAATAATATCAAAACTTTTTTTTTTTTTTAATCACATCTCAAGCTTTATGCAATACAAACATGACATCATTTTCAGGTCAAGGGAGTAGATGGAGGTTTTGAAGGAATTATGGTTTAAGACCTCTGACAGTGATAGCTAACATAAATTGCGGCTAGCCTTGCTGCATCCAGAGGAGGCTTCTGAGATGTTTGGGGATGCTAGCTGGACAAATTCAGCTAAGAAAGTCTCAGAGGAGTTTGAGAATCCCTACAGTGTGAGTTTGCTGTTAGAAGTGACAAAAACTGAGAGTTTCCTTACTGCCATCCGTGATGGCTTCTACTTCTACCAGCTGTGGAGGAAGCCAGCATCGATCCGCCTCTTACCAGAGAGAAAGTGTGGTCGTGTTATTCACTCCCATATGCTGCTTGACACAGGAATCAGCATTCCTGCTACTCACACATTACGTTAGGGCTGCAACAGGCTGGAGCTGGCCACAGTTCGGTGTCAGCTTCGCAAGGAAATAAGGACATCTTGCCACAACTGTGCAGGAAATCCCTCTGTTACTGCAGTGTCTCACATCAGCATGTTATTCTGTGTCCCTTTTCAATACTCCAGCAGGTAAATGGTAAAACTTGTATCAAGCACTTGGCAAGTTCAAATTTCATTTCTGCTACCTATTCATTTGGTGTCCAATCTATGTGCTCTTCTCTTAGAACAGCCGGCCACCCATCGAAAGGAAGTTTTGAACCTGAGATTCAAGCGTGTCTTCAGTCTTTCCAGAGACGCCACGATGGGTCTTTCACTTCTTTAGTTTCCAGAGTGAATCAGAAGCAGGAAAGTAGGGAGGTTGCAATAACAGCTTCCAAATTCATCTCCAGAAGCAAAGAATCCAGACTTCACAATAAACACACATTGCACCACTTTGCAGCTTTAGGGGGCTCAGAGAGAATAAGAGAAAGGGGCTGGAGCAAGAGCTACGGCCACAGAATTACACAGTGCACTGGCCCTGGACACACACATACTTACAGTTGTGCAGACTGATTTGTGAAGCCTTGCATGAATACATAGTTGCATATACAATGTTAAAACAGCAAGTGTCAAACACAAGTGCATGCACATAAACAGTGGCAAACAGAGCTGCGAAACCAAAAATCAGAGCATGACTTGCTAGGGGGAAAAAAAAAAAAGCCCAAGCTCTTGGCCTTGCTCTTCATGTTTCTTTGGTCTTGTATTTGGAATACAAGCAATACAGAACACGCATTGTAGTCTTCATATCTCCATTCACAATATCTGTGGATACACAATAAACAACAAAACCAGATGTAAAGTATTAGCAGTCCCTGGAACAGAAAGAGGCTGCGAGTGCCAAAGACAATCTTCCACCTTTCCCCAATTATAACATGAACTTAGACAATCTAGCTGTAACCAGAAGCAAAACAGGAACTACAGAGCTAGAAAATTATTTATTTATTAAATGCACTTTAGGAAAAAGGACCTTCACTTCACTATCTTGCTAGAAGACAGGATAAATAATTCATAGTAAGAAATAATTTTCACTAGTTGGGAACAGAGTAGATAATTTAAAAGGACTTTACAGCTATAGATTTTATTATTCTTCTATGACAGGAATCATGCTGGGAATTACCTGACAGTTTATTTTTTTGTTGTAATGTTTCCATCATGTTTTGCTGCTGTTGGTTGCTTGGTTGTTTGTTTTTTTTTCATTTAGTTTTTAGCTTGCATGTTCTTGGCTAAACAAACTGCTCTCATATCTAATAACTGCAATGGGAGAGAGTAACTGTTTTAAAGAGTGCATTGTTTTTCTTACAGTGCTGTAAATCACCAGGAGAAAGACTAACAATGAAACACTAGTAAATGAGATCCTTGAACAGTCTAAATATTATAGCTGTAATAAGTACCTCTAAATCATATTAAATTCAATCACTAGCTGAGGATTTTCCCAGTGAAGCTAAAGGCCCTGCAGATATTGGCACCAGTATTCCTTATACTGATCGACTCCATATTTGAGGCAGTGCAGAATGGCCAGATGGAAGGAAAGCAAGCATGGGTTTAACTTCTTTCATACAAAAGGTGGATCTCAGCATGGAGACCTGAGCTTGCACAGATTACTCCAAAGTTAACACAAATAGCTTTCCAACCTCCTAGCTATGTGCCATATGGCAAAAAGCCCACAATTTGTGCATGCCCATCATGCAAACTTCCAACATCACCAAATCATTAGTGGGAAAAGAAAACAAAAGAAAAACCAAAAAAAGTCCTAAACTCTACCCTTCTTTCTCCATGATGTCATGGGTTACTTACTAAACACATACACCCCCTTGCTTATGAATAACTAGCAGAGAAAGTGATGATGTTTTCTGCTTTTAAAAATTATTTTAATTCATTATTCAGCAACAAGCTTTTGAACTTAGTGGAGGAATGACAAGTTGAGGTTATGTGCCCTGCGAGAGGTCAGGCTGAGAAGTCACAAAACCACCCATTAATGCAGCCACATCCCTCATCCCACCCAGAGGTGGTAAATTTTTATGTGGTGCATTTTTATTATTGGAAAACTGGATTCTTCCAAAGGAAACTTTTTAAAAATTTTTTTATTTTTCTTTTCTTTTTTTTTTTTGTGCTGAGGCAAGAGAAAGCAGCATGTATGGACTTTAACTCAGCATCCACTTGGAGGCAGGAGATCAACATTCAGCTCCCAGGTTTGAACTAGACAGAATACCAACCTAAAACCTACGTATTTCACATTCAGGAGACCGACCCACCAGCTGATCTGGGTTTGAATACAGCAGTCAATGTTTCTGATTTTCAGAACATATTCTGTGAGGTATCTTACCACAGGAACAAGCTTGTTTTTAATGTACTAAAACTTTTTATGAGATAGGAAAATAACTTTTCTTCCAGCTCAGCTGCGGTCATGTCCCTAGGAGCGGCCGCTATTTTAAATCTTTAACAAATACTGACTCACTAAACAGTTTAAGTTTAGTAGAAAGTTACTAAACTTATAAAAATACAACATTTTTAGTATAGAAATACCAGGTGTTCAAAACAACTCTCAGCTTTATTACTCTTCATTCTGAATGAGGAGCTATCGAACAGCCATATAATGAAATGTGTCAGTGTCACACTGCAGAACCTACTTTCTTCAATTACCCTAACTTTTGCTCAACCAGGATATTAGCCATTCTATTCCAGACAAGTTTGTGTGTCATGACTCACCTTCAGAGTTCACAGAAAAATTCAGAAGACCTCCATCTGTCAGCAAGTCCAATGCAAGGTTAACGTTGTGAAGCTGTCAATGAGAGAGAGAGATCAACTTAACAGAAGATATTTTCCACCCAATGGTGCAGCGGCCAGGAGGTTTTAAAACTTATTTCTCTAGTTGCTGAAGTAAGATACTGATTCATAAACATGTACTCATATTCATATCCTTAGTTTTGATGGAGTACTCTTCAGAATATCTACCAATTATCATATAAAATCCATCTCCAACAAAATTTATCCCATGAGGTGGGTAGAAGAATCCACTTATTTAAAAACAGACTTTGTATGTGAAAGGCTTGTGTTAATGGATGTTTCTACAGGGGAAAGAGGTTAGATTCATAACTGGATCTAATAGATGCATGGAAATTATTTCTCCTTTTCTAACAATGTCCATATGCTTACCACATTTGGAACAAACAAAAAATACATAAGGAAAAAGGTTTCTCTATTACATTCAGAATTACAAAGACTGGAAATCTTCCCATCAGCTATATTTCTGAGCTACAAGTTTATGCTTTAACATACAAAGATGTCTATGAACGATAATAGTAGTGATGATATCCTTTAATTACTCATGAGGAATTAAACTTATGTCTATGAATGAAGGCTGGGGTTTTTTCCTGTCTTTTCCTCACTTGCTTTTCTCTCCATTCCACACATAAAAGCAGCATCATACACATATGCAGTAGTCAAGAATTATTTTTTTAAAGTAATATAACATCCCATCAGTAGCTTCTAACAGCTTAAGGGCAGTTGTTTACTTAGCTGGTAATTAGCAAGCTGCCTTCCTCTAATGAAGTAACAAGACCTGAATGAACTTCAAATTGTCTCTTCATACATTCCTTAGGCTACTGAGCAGATTATCCTTTGGGAGGCACATCATAACTGCTGCCGCGCTGCTCCCTATTATCTTCTGACAGTAAGCACAGAGGTCCCCCACGCATAAGCCAAGCAAAAACTGTGTGCTCTGAAGCGAGGTGATAGATTTATGTTTTACCTGGTTCTGTGGTTTACAAGTAACTGAGACTGACAGTTCAGATTCGGGCTTCTTTTCGTCCTCTGATAGCCAGGAGAGCTTAAGCTCATCTACACAATTTTCTGATCAGAATGAATACATCAAATGTTTCCTTAATGAACCAGTAAAGGTAAAAAGGGCACATTTCCCTCTCTCTGGCGTATATGAGGTTTCAAGGAATGATAGTATGCACATTTCAAAACAAATCTTCACACAGAAATAGTGATAATTACTAAAGAAAGGCAATCCAGAAAAATCAGTCATTTCATCTAGCTGAGCTTCCAGACTCAAAAGAGCCCAACAATTTTCCGGGATTTACGACTGAACAGAGGTCAGGACATGTAGGGTCTTTCAGGTCTGGGCCTGTTTTGGCTAAAGTACTGAGTTTGCACAGTTGTGATAAGCACAAGGACTTTCCTTCA
Source organism: Nesoenas mayeri (assembly GCF_963082525.1). Lineage (NCBI taxonomy): Eukaryota > Metazoa > Chordata > Aves > Columbiformes > Columbidae > Nesoenas > Nesoenas mayeri. The sequence continues at coordinate 74,172,198 of NC_137541.1, forward strand.
TCATCTTCTTCATCTCCCAAACACACAAGTTCACCCCTAATTTCAGCCTGACCTATTTCATTATTATATTCTTTGCTCCAGAATACTTACTTTCCTACACAAATGAGTGCCCAGAGCTGGACTTTCTTAGTTACTTGTAAAACCCCCCTCCCCCTCTTTTTTTTTTTTAATTTCAATAAACAGCCAGAAAACCAGCAACAAAACTACCCACACAGCGTGTTGTCTTCTTGAACCTGTAGGTGGGTCATCTCCCAAATTTCTGTTTTCCTCACCCCTTCTGTCCCTGTAACGTGAGGTTCTGCCATGCTTATTTCTTGTTTCTATTTCTTCCTCACTTTCACTGCTTCCATCCCAATTTCCCCTCCTTGTGATTCGTGAGGTGTACATACCAGCTATGAACATCAAGCTTTCCACTTGAATGGAATTTGATGCACCACTCATAATGGTGTGTGTAGTTGTCACCATTTTTACAACACAAATTACATGTTTTAAATCTCAGCAAAGGTTACATTTTCATACTTTACTGTACCAATTAATGTCTAAAATGACAGGGAGTTAGAAAGCACAGAGGAATTGAAAGACATTTTATGTACAAATGACAGCCGAACTATGGTCACTTGGTATTTTTAATTATATTGGCATCACGCTTTTCATCTTGTAATGAACACCAGAAGAGAAACAAATGGTAAATACAACTTCTGCAAGCCATTCAACAACAAGTCCAGTACTTGAAAGTAACTTTGCTAAAAGAAATTACTAGGATGTAGAGAATTGTACTGAACCAGTACACAACTCCATTATTTACTTCTCCAAGGCCAGTGACCAGCATGTCCAGGGTAAGAACTAGAAAGTGTGAGCTCTGATTTGTATCTAAAATGTAGCGGTAACTAATTTCTTGAAAGATATCTGTGAGGCTTGAACAGGGCTGATGCAAAAAGAAAAAGGTTATCTGTGAAATTTTAAATACAAATAAAAAAATTTACTTCCTCTGAATAAAGTTAATTAAAATGTTAAAAATTTATTTCCAAGTCAATGGACAAGAGCAAACAATTTTGAAAACTGAGTAAAGGAGGATAAAGGGAAGAAAAACAACTGCAAGGAGTCACCATCCCTGGAGGTGTTTAAAAGACATTTAGACGAGGTTCTTTGGGACATGGTTTAGTACTAGAGTTAGGTTAAGTTACGGTGGGACTCAATGATCCTGAGGGTCTCCTCCAACTGAAAAGATTCTATGATTCTAAGGAAATGCTTTGATTTTGTTTGATTCAACCCTTCAAAATATATTTTACCAGTTCTTATTCATCTTAGATATAAAAAAAAATCTGAATTTTCCTAATACCTTAAACAGTCATCAACTGACAGCAATGGATTTTTGAACCTAGGTCTCAAGCAATTATTATTTTAAATATTTTGATGAAAAACTCCACAGGAGTCTTCATTAATTAACATGGGACCTCTGAGAATTTTCATTACAAATAAATATTGTCCAGGTGCACTAACTGAGGTGAGGTTGGGAATCAAACAAAAGCTTCATCTGTGTGGGGAAGCTGTAATGCAAATGATACCAGAGGAGACATTCCCTTCTCAGGCAGCTCTCAAGCAAAAAGGATTTGACACATTTTACTTTTAGAAATATAACTGAATATAACCCAGGAAAAATAGCTACAGTTTCAAGATTTTCAGAGCTATTCAGTGACCCAAATGAAAAATCCCTACCCACACCAGAGGCAATTTGAAAATATCTCAAATATCTCAAAATATATCAACATCCTCGACCTGTGGAGGAGGCATTTACATCAGTAGCCCATCACACGCTACTTCTGGCTGATGTCACCCTTTTCTTTTAAAGGACTGATAAAATCTGCCTGATGGAGGTTGGTAAAGGAGTCAAGCAAGTCTGGCTGGGTAGGTTACAGCTCCCTGCCTCTGGGAAGGAAAAGATGTAAATTCTCAAGAGCTTTCTAAGCCCATAGGGGGACTTCAAAATGCTCTGGTCATGTCTTGATTAAGGTATATTTTTAGAAAAGCGTAAGGAAGCCTATAGAGATCCAGTTCTGCTATGCAAGAGGTGACAACCATTTTAAAATGTTGTTTGCAGGACAGACTTCCAGGACATAGCATACCAATTGCTTGTCACACAGAGCCTCTGTATTTCACTGGAAGGCTTCAGAAGCATGTATCTGCCTAACACATGCAAGTAACAATAGTTTTCCTCCCATGAGATAATAATTAATTTTTGAGAAGGCATTGACCTGTTCCAAGGTATTTTTACAGCATCAGGTACATGCATTTGTAGTGTCCCAAACCACCATCCTGCAAACCCTGTGCATGCTTACGACTTCATATGCAGCAGTGAGAGCTAGAGCAAGAGTCAGAGCTCTTCACTGGCAGACAGAAGAATTAAACACACAAGAAGTCTGAAGCCTCAAGCTCTAAGTAATTAAATAACAACCTACCATCTCTGTGCTGCTGGCTGGAGTCAGGAAGAAATCCCTTAAATTCAGAAAATAACCCTCCAGTTGTCCAATTAACAGAAGTAAGATAACTCCATCTGCAAACTAGGTGAAGAATGAACATTATTTCTTATGTTAGCTTTTAGTAAATTACTCCAATAAATGCCATTCTAGCAATAAAGGAATTTAAATGGTACACTGGCAAGCAGACAACCTAATGACTCAGCTCCTCAGCCTCTTCTTCTACAGTGAACATCATATTTAGTTAGGCAAGGCTCCAAAGTTCATATTAGTAAAAATACTACGTTGTGAAAGTACAGCTACTAAAACTAACTATTCCAGATGTGAAGAGACTTCAGACAACCACAAGCAACGAGCATATAACTATAAATATGAGTAACTTGTGCCTAGCATCTGAGATTTATAACAAAACACTTGCAAAACTTCCTTTCTTATAGCTGCCCACCACAAAAACCTAGAAGAGCACCAGAGCACAGCTCCACTTTTCATCCACAGGGCATAAATCGCAGCGACCGCCACCGCTCTGAGGTCCTGAATCCCTGGAGCAAAGCAAGAGGCGTGGGTTGATTTCTCCTGCAGTTATTGCCTGCATGTTTGCAAAGGCAGGGAAGAAGAAGCCAGGAGAGACATAAGTCCCTGAGCTCATTTCCCATCGCTCGCTAGCTCCCTGGAGAGGTGTGGAGACGATGCTGCAGCTCCCCGGAGGCAGCGGCCACCAAGGTGCTGCAGTGCCTCTTCCACCACACTGGGGCAGGTGATGCCAAGTTGCCTCATGAGCACTTCTTCTGCAGTTTCATGGACTCTAAAGAAGCTCAGCGTTCAGAGGGTGGGACTTGGAAATGCAATGACAATCAGGCCTTTCTACCGTGAAGCAAATCCAACACTAAAAATCACTAAGCACCAGCGACCAACTTGGCTTTCAGTTTAATTGTCAGAACACCCTTATTTCCATCCTGACAAAAAGAGCATCCGTAGTAGTTGGGTAGACTCTGAAAATTACCCCCTGTAGCATTACAAGGGCAGCATTCAACACAAAGCCACATTTCTTCACTACTTATTAGCTTCAGAAACGTCAGAGTCTAAAGCCTGATATCTTAACCTGAAGCTGCAAAGAATTGTTACGTTGCCAAGTTTCAAATTACTACAACAAAAAGGAGGAATCCTAATGGTGAGAGGAAACACTCAGATGACAAAACGTGGTTAACATGGAGCTTATAGCAGGCTACCTGGGATTCGATGTGTTTCACATTCATTCCTAATTTTCCAACATGCTGGTTGACAAACTGCAAAAATACCTAAAGAAAACAGAAGAGGGTGGAAGAAGAGAGAACTTTTTTCAGTGAAGTAATGAATTATGCTTTACCTTACAAATTTTGATGTCTGTTAAAAAGTAAATTACCTTTTTTACAGCATCCAGTTTATCTGGAGCACGGCTGAATAATTCATCAAAGGCATCATCTTCTGTATCAAAACAAAATTAATTGGTATTATTTGGAATAGCTGTCAGATCAGAAGTTTAAAGTGGCTCCAGAAGGAGAAAGGTGTTCACACCTTAATAAGCCAAGAGGGAAAAACATCACAGGGAGACAGGGAAAAATCCTGGTTTTGTATTTATCAGAGAACAGGGTGACAGGGTTCCCTTCGGCCTCACTACATCAGAGAAAACAATTTACTTTATTCAGCTCTGTAATTTTTGCCTTCAGAGGTTCTCAAGATTTGTGCTGCCACCAGTTTGAGAAATGGCTAAGTTTCACATCGCTACAGTTTACCTCTTTTCAGTATGTTTTTTAACCCTGAACCTCTGGGATAAAACATTGCAAGCGGAGAAGAGCTATACATTTTACTGCTCTTTCCCAACAGAAATGACAGTTACATCAAATTTGCAGGGAAAAAAACAAACAAGCAAACTTTGCTTCAAAAAAAAGCAAACTAGATATCGGGTTTGGAGACACTGCCCTCTGAAAACTCACAGACTTCAAAAACAACCAGCACTGCCACCCAGTTTAAAGGCAAGCTCCAAGCCGGTGCCAGCAAATCTGCACCAGACAACTAGCATGAGTTTAAAGATTTCAAAGGGAAAAAGATCCATTAATGTCTTTGTGAACACCCGCCTCCACCTCCATTTTTAGCCCAGGTTTAGCGAGAGCAGGATACATCTCATCGCAGTAACCTGGCCACAAGTCTGCTCTGGTTCAAGCATGAACAAAGCATTTGAAACACCTTTAAAAATCAAGGGCACTCTGGCAGCATAACCAAGCGGAGAAACAATTTCTACAGTGCAGGAAAGCAAAGGCAGCTTTGCTTAAGCAAGTTTCCTCCCAAAAGCCAGCGACAGAGAAGCCTCTGCTGCAAACGGGTTTCCTCAGGCTTCTCCGTTCTCCCTGTTAGGGGGTTGCTGCAGGAGCAACGTCAGGGAATAGGTGAATCCATCAAACAAATCACAGAGCAACAGTCTGAAACCTGCAACCATCTCCCAAACTAGAGAGCCCCCTCCTGGAGCCACGCTTTGGGATTTCTCTCTTTGTTAAGCAAGCTGTGTTAAAAATAGACAGAGGGAGCATTTTGAAGAGTGAATTGCAGATTTCTCTTTCCAGCAGAATCAGCCCACTGGAAGAAACACCTAATTACAGGGTTGAGTTTGTTGTGTTGGTTTTTTTTCACAATTTCAACCCACACCAGAAGCCACTCAGTGGAATAAGAGGCAAATATGTATTAAATGATATCGTTTGCACCTCTGCAAAGGATGAAAATGCTAACATAAAGGGCACAGCAGAGAATTAAAACAGTTATATTGATTCATTGGGGATGCAACATGCTCCTTTGGAGCAAGGAAGAGCAGCTCACACTGAAGCCTTGGCAGCGCCCAGGCCTTCTGCAGGCTCTGCACACAAGGACATTTTTCACCTCAGGTGTTTCACAGTCCTCAAAAACCCTAACGGTGAAATCTCAAGGGACACTGGCTTTACTGAGCTGCCGTCCGTAATCAAGAACCAGTAGATATCAAAATCTCATTTTCAAACTGCAGAAAAAAAACTATTAAAACATAGAAACTGGTAGCAACAAGAAGCACAATTCTCAAGCCATTATGCTCATAAATAGTTCCAACAGTGAATGAGGTCAGGGCATAAATCCAAGATACACTTAGTCCCTCAGTCAGGTCTTCTCTGTTGGGTTATCAACCTACTCTGTCATCTCGTCTCACCTCCGATCTGTTTCCTGCAGTCTATGGGCAAAGTGACCATCTAATTCCCAAACTGTATAGTGATCATATGAACAGATATTAATAGAAGGCATTTGGAGAAAAACACTGGGAGAAATCCAGGAATCTCCATTAACTCTAATGGGAGCATACTGATTTTATCATGAAGCAAAAATGGATCAGAATGTGGTGTATAATAGCACATAATAGTGAAACACTGAACTTGGCAATGCCAGTACTTACTTGACTGCGCTTCTAAGTTCTCCCTGTAATGCAATAAAAACCAAGAATTAGAAAAAGCATTCAGCAGAACTAATCTTATTCACAAGCAAAGCTTATCTGGGCCATCAGCTATCTTGCAAAGCAAGTAATACAGTACAAAGTGCCATTAACTTTATGACAGAGTAACTTTTTAACAGACATTTTAAAGTATACTGTATATCTGTGTAGGTTTTTGGAAGTATTTGAGATTTCAACTGGCCCACAGACTAATGAACATTTATTTTATAAACACAGTCCTTAATATCGTCTTCCAATAAGCTACTCATGATATTAGAGTTAGAAAATGTTCTAGTATATAAATGATGATAGTAGGAAAATCTATTTCTAGTTCTCGGAATTATGTCCATATTTTCTCAGTATGTAAATGGCATCCTACTACTTAACTCCTTTAATAATGACAGTATTTCATGAACTCAGCAAGCTCAAACCTTTCTCTCACAGTAAAATAAGAACTGCCTCCTTTCTCTTTATTTAATGTCGCAATAGCAACAAATTAAAAATAGATTTAAACCACTGTGGCTTTAGAAAATTTCCAGTTGAGTCTGGGACGGGTAAATTTACAGTACTGTATTTTTATTATTATATTTGTCATTATATTTCATGGCAAATGCAAATACTAAGCCTCAGAAATAATCATACACATTATTTTAGAGAAGTTTATATAAAGAAGGGCATTATAGCATAATACTGAATCTGAAGGGGGCGGGGGGGGGGAAAAAAAGGAAAGAAATCAGAGAAATGGTTTGCATGCATATGCATGCTTGGGTTTATGCTTTTTGTCATCATCATGATCACAGCTATTTTTTCTAAGGGGGAAAACACCCACAATATTTCCTTTTTGATTGACAGTGTAAAAAACAGATATATCCCCTCTTACTTGTTTTCTGTGATATATTCCACTGCATTTACTGTCTTTAATCCTCTGGAGGTGTTCTGTTGAAAGGGCAATAAATATTTTTGGTTTTGTTAAACAAAAAAAATCCATAAGCATTAAGGAGACTTTCATGACCTGTTTGCTGCCTTAAATGGTTACCAGAGAGCATTTATTCAAGAAATTCAGCACAATTAGTACTTTTGGATGTTGCTGCTCCCTTCTGCTCTCCTCACTCTTCAACCAGAAATTACATACTTCTCCATCAGAGGAAGCTAAAGGACAAGCACATGGTGCCTCAGCTGGTGAAGTTCAGAGGTTGACGTGTTCACCTGGAGTTTTTCATGATGCATCAAGCTGCTTTGGGCAGGCAGCGATTTTCTTGTGCACCTCACTGCGCTAAGGACTCTTCAGTTTTACAGCACTGGAGGTGGTCACTTCTGCTTCATAACAACCTTGTGCCACGGCCTGCCACCCATCGGATCCCTCATGCAGAGGACCTAGGTTTGGTGGGTTGCTTAGATTTAGGTTAGCAATTCTTACTATTCCTGAAGCCACCTGAGATCTCTGCTTATGTCCTTGCATCTTTTTTTTTTCCTCTGTATAAAAGTTAGCACTCCACATAGCATCAAAAACCAGTGCCTCAACCCAGCTGACAGTTTGAAGAGATAGGAGAGGATGGGCATGCCTGCTGCTTTATTCATGCACCTGGCAAACATCTCTTACAGAAAAGTCTTTGGTGTTTGCCACTCTCCCCTTTTAGTCAGTGAAAAACACCCTCTGTTTATACACTGAGTCAATTCCTTTGGGTCAACTCATGGTTGAAGAGGACCAAACCTGCCCCACCAGGGCAAGGCAGGTCATTCCTGCAGGCACATGTCACAGAAAGGCCCAGGCCTTCTCCAGTCTCCCTTGGGCTTCCTCAACATTTCTCAATCCTGCCCTCAGCCCCTCTTCTGAGCTGTGCCTTCATGGGCTTTCCTCGCTTTTGACTTAATGACTATCATTCCCATTAATTTATCTTACGGGAAACCAGCTCTCTACCACAACTCCATATCTACACTGCCACTCCTCCCTCTCTCAGGGTTAACAGCCCTTTCCAGTGCTGCGGTTTCATGGACAATCCCTCCTGATTTCTGTGCAGCTGAGGAACTCACAGCCCCATAAGGCACTAGATAGGGGGCTGCTTTCCTCAGTCTGGGTTGCCACCAGTCAGACCCACATGACAGGAGCATGGGCAGCAATGTGCAGTTTGGACTCCCATTAGATACCAGAGAGACCACTCCTCTGCTGAAGTAGTCAGCTGGGACGGGGCCACAACAGCAACCTTTGCAGAACCAAGTCCCAGAATAAGCTGTCCCTCCAGGGTAGAATCACAAAATAATTTGAGTTGGAAGGGACCTTCAAAGCTCATCTACTCCAACCCCCCTGCAATGAGCAGGGACATCTTCAACTAGATCAGGTTGCTCAGAGCCCCGTCCAGCCTGCCCTGGAATGTCTCCAGGGATGGGGCATCGACCACCTCTCTGGGCAACCTGGGCCAGTGTTTCACCACCCACATTGTAAAAAATGTCACCTCATGTCTGGCCTGAATTTCCTCTCTTTTGGTTTAAAACCATCACCCCTTGGCCTGTCATAACAGGCCCTGCTAAAAAGTCTGTCCCCATCTTTCTTATAAGTTCTTTTTAAGTACTGAAAGGCCGTAATAAGTTCTCCCCAAAGCCTTCTTTTCTCCAGGCTGAACAAACCAAACTCTCTCAGCCTGTCCTCATAGGAGAGGTGCTCCAGATCTCTGATCATCTCTGTGGCCCTCCTCTGGACACATAGCTCAAGTGCACACTTTGTTTCAGTCCCAGTTATGATCCTCTGAAAAGGGAAGAACGCAAGGTCATGCCATACAAACCACGTGCTGGGCTCCCAGCACCACGGAATTGCGACGCTGTAACGCAGTGGTGCTAATTTTTGCAATTATATCCCAAGCGGTGGGATATTTGATGTTGTCCTGAAGTCCCAGAGTTGACTTTAAGAAACAAAATACAGGAAGAAAGTGTGTGGATCTCAGCTTGTAGAGAAAAACAACAAAATGTGACCCCAATGCAGAAGGGGTAAAAACTTCCTTCCCTTAAAGATATAAATCCTCAGCATTAAACCAGTGTTATGATTTAAGAGTGCAGGCTCCTAATTTAAAACATTTAGAGACGTAACAGCAGAATTTCCTTTTTTTTTTTATTCTTTACAGAAATAAACAGCTGTTTTCAGTTTGGACCATTTTTTCTTGGATCAAGTAATAAAACCAGCGTAGTGTTTCTACCCTTCTAAAGATACAGTATCTGAACTGAGCCCAAAATGATAGTCTAGTCCAGCAAACTCAGAAATTAAAAGGCAGAGTCAAGCTGCTGTACACACATTTCTCCCTAATTCTAAGCAAAATAAGTATTGCGAAAGGTCTCTAGGATCTACTGTAAGAAATATTAAAACTGTATTTACCTCAATGGTGATTGTTTCCACTTGAACATTTGGAGGCATTTCCAGGTTGGGTTGGAAGTGCTTTGCTATTGCAACCAGAAGATGTAGTGTGCTCAGTAAGTCCTTTGTCAAGATAGCTATTCCATGCAAAGAAAGAAAACAATGTTTAGCATGCAAAACAATTAAACCTCACTCTAATATCCTAAATTCTCCCTGTGTAGAGGATCCCAAAGTTATGAAAGGTCACAACACATATTAGGGTTTATACAATATCACAATTCAGCAGTACTACACCTTAAGAGTCCTTTTTGTGAGACATATGGATGCTGAAGGCATTAAGTGTTCCATAAGCCACACACTTAGAGAATGCAGCTTGTATGACCCAGTCAGGTAAGATACTCCTGTCTCACTTGTGATTGAACTAGTAATGAAAAACAAGCCATTTAATAACTCTTCTGGCACCCCTTTGCCTCTTGGCAGTCTTATAGTGGAGGAGGCCCCATGATGGACAATTTTCTTCTGTACCTACATTCCACGTTCCATTTCAGCTGACTTTCTTCCAGTTGCAAACACTTGGCCACAGCTTCCAGAATCACAGAGAGTTTCTGTTGCTGTTTTTTTTCTGTTAATGCAATCTTGTCAACATCCAGCTTGAGAGATCCTAGTTTTTCTTTGACAGAGTCCACATGAAGAAGAAGGATGTATTTTAACACCACCATAGGGGGAAAAAAAAATAGAAGCATAAAATGACAGCAAAGTACCCAAAGTGTTGTTTTAAATGTTTTATGACTCAATAGCTTCCACAGACCCACAGCTTTATACCTTGTTAAACTCTTGTGCTTTCTGAAAGCCTCAGTAAAATCAGGGAAGCTCTGCAAAAGGGAGAGGACTTAAGCCCTCAAGCCATTCCTTGCAGCATCATCCCCCAACCCTAGAACGCCACGTTCTTCCTTTTCCTACAGGAAGCTACAGGAATCCAATGAGTGAATCTTTCCTGTACACAGCGCACAAAAGTAATATCAGCTCACATATACAGAAGAAATCCCAGCTCATTACTCAGGCAGGTAAACTATGAAAATAAGCCAATCCTATTCGCACTGCTGTCCTGAGCCTTGGCGAAAAGGAGGTATGATTTGATAGACTTACCAAAGAGAGTGAAAGGGGAGAGAATAATGAAGTAGGGACAGGAGAGATGGAGAAATAGAAACGAACCAACAGGCTGTTCCAAAAGGTCACATCTTTATACAAGCACCTCAAAGTGTAGAGAGCCTCTCAGATTTTCAGCAGTTCCAGCCCAGTACTTTAGACCTAGAATTTTTTCCTTTTTGTTTTTGTTTTGGGTTTTCCTTTTTTCCCCAAGCAGAAAAACACATAAACTGTAATGCTGATTCCATCCAATGTTTCTGGTAGCATCAAAAGTCACCTTTGTGCTCCTGGCTTATGAAGGTCTTCCTCCCTTCAGAGGGACTGTAATTTCACACTTCAAAGTTAACTTTTTTAGTATGCTAACTAGCAGCTAAAAAGACTTTCTCAGAAGAAAAATAATTATATATAAACAACAGTGGATCATTGGGCATTTGTTCAGAGTTGCCATTATCACTGATGGCTCATAGTGCCCTGCTTTCTCCTTTAGTGAGAAGTGAGACTTCAGCAGATCGCTGCGATTGTGATTTATGAGGTTTATTCTTTGATCTGGAAGTTCCTCCATAATGTGTTTGTGAGATAAACTCAAAGCAGCAGCTTACCCAAAAGATGATGAAGTACCAGCCCATCATACAGATCTTCTTCCAGACTTCTAACTACTATGTGTTCCTCTTTCAGAGATGTGTTAATCCAGTCAATCAATACCTGTGGAGGAAAACAAAGCAGCTGGCAATTATATTCTTATTGTTTAGACAGTATAGCATTCAGTGTTATACTTCCTGCATTTCACATTTCTCTTTAGTCCCTTTTTTTTTTTTGTTGGTTTGGTTTGGGTTGGGTTTTTTGCTGTTTGTTTGCTTGTTTGTTTTTAAAGACAAGTTAAGTATTAGTTCTTCCTAACAATACAGAGCTCATTGGCCAATTTGGGGCAAATTTTCAAGTGAGATAGACATCTCACAAGTCATATACTTATTAATTTTGTATAAATAGTTATACAGGTGGAGAGACAGACCCTATTCCCACTTCCATCAGGGAAAAGGGTGCAGAGTTCACTTCCCAAGCCCTGCCTTTATTTGACACCAGAGAATTCACACATAAATTCAACCGTCAGACAAAAGTTCGTAAGAAACGAGGCTTCACTCATTCTGTTGGCTGTTTCTTGTAGTCATCCATGTTACTAGCACTCCTCCCTTTCCTCTCCTATTTTTGTTTTATTTTTCTTTCAATTTTATACTAATCTGCCTCCAAATACCTATTTTATTTTTTGGGGGGGTAGCAGGGAGAAAAGTCTTTTGTTTATTTCACTTTCTTACATGACAGTCCTTCCATCACCCTTTCTAATATCCTTCCTGCCTTTGCAAGGGGAAGCTGCTCAGGAAGCCAAGGGTTGGCTACAACTGGAAAGGAACCACATTCCCAGTTACATCCCTTGAGCGTTGCAGCCCCTTCCCTGAGCACTGAACTCCTACAGAGGAGACCAAAGGAGCTCCTCAGCACTTCCCCAACCACGTGTTCTGCCCACATGTTGGTAAAAAGGAAAGAGGACCTGCTGAAGCAGAACTGAAAAGATGTAGCCCCAGCTGGCTGTTAATGAGAACCTCTTGAAAGAGGGATGGGTATTGCTCCTATCGCTATTATTGCTACAAGTGAATATCTGGAGTTTGCTGTAATATCCTCCATACTTGCTGTAAACAGAGGAGAAAATTCATAGCAGATCTCTGTAAATTAGCCAAAAATTGTTAAAAAAAAAAAAAACCAAACAAAACAGTTTCAAGAAAAATACATTTGAGATGCTTCAAGCCTCACAACAAAAAAAATGCCTGGCTCTGGCACGTATGTGAAGGAGAAGCTGTCAAAGGGTTTGTAATGTACTTCCTCAGCTACCAAGTAACAAGAATTTTCTAGAGCAGAAAGCTGTGCTCTTCAACTAATGCCTGCAGGTTAAGACCTGGCAGTGCTTTAGATGTCCGAGGGACAGAGCGGAACACCAGACATCACAATACAACCAGTTGGAAGCTGGAAAAGCAGAAAGCGCTGCTGAGTACAGATCCATGAGACCCCTCATTTGCTCTGTTGCCTCCTTCCCCATCCTGCAGCCACCCAGCTCTGCTTTCAGTCCAGCTCTGGGGGCCCCACTCAGCTGCAGAGCAGGGTTTTGTGTCTAAAAATGAGTAAGTAGGGAAAGGAGAAAAGGAATACTTAAAGAAGTTTGCTCCTGGCTTCCAAACATAATCGCCTTCTATTCTACATGTCGTTTGATATTTATAGTAACTGTAGTGAGCCATTTCACATTCCCTAGTTCCCCAAAACCACGTCAAAATGAAAACACGGTGGAACACAGTCTTTCTCCCAAGTGACTTTCTTCACATCCCTTATTCTTCCCTTGAAGACACCTCCCTGTCCCCTCCTCCATTCCAATCTCTTCTCTAGAGAAGCCATGAACTCTTTTGATGAAGAAGACAATCAGTGGCACCAATGGACACCCATAGGATTGCCTCCCTTGGGACCCAATTTCCACCTCCTCATCATTGAAAGAAGAGAAATTAGACAGGGAAGAACATTGTTTCAGGAGTCTCTGACAGGAAATGGATTAAGCACTGTAGCTCACAGGAATCTTCATAAACTGAGGAAAGCTCTTCATTTTTGGCAGTCTGGAAAGAACAAATTCAGTGTCTCTGTAGACAACATAATTGCTGTGTGCAGCATCACCTTTCAGATTTTCTCTTTTGTATAAAAACATTATGAAAGCCTGACACAAAAATTAAATCTCTTTGATCAAATATGCACAATGGTTTAAGAAAACGTAATATAGAAACATGTATGTTTATGGATTTATGAATGTCGTATAATATGCACATCAGCATATAGCTTAAGCTGGTTTTCATAAAATTTATAACAATTTTAGTATCTCTGTAGCACAAGAAGTGCTGGTCTCAAAAGAGACACGCCACTTTTCTTCCAGGAGATTTCAGTGTGCTCGCCTTCCCTTGGGCTGTGCCATTAGAGAAACACGGTGATTGAATGCACGGGGGAGATTTTCAAAATTACTTGGAAATAAAGTACTTTCCCGTGAAATAGGATTCATCCTTCACAGTTACCTCAGGCAGACAATGTACCATGCAACAACTTGAAAACTTTTCTCCTGACTTCCAGTGGTGACGCGCACACACACCCTTCATCCCTTCTCCCTCTGCTCTGTGCCATCCTCAGCAGCCTCATCCCAGCTGAGCCATGTGCCACTGGTGACTGGCAGACAGGAGGTCGAAAACAAGACAGAAGACAACTGCAAATCAGCACAGCAACCCTAAAACTTGTTGCCATGAGGTCAGGACAGCAAGCTGTCATGTATCCAAACATCTCTCTTCAGCCACAGCAAATGCTGATGTGGGTTTGCTTTCAGTCATGGTCCGCAGCTCCAGATGGATTCTCTTTGCTATTGCAAATGAATTAGCAGCTGGGTACTTCTGATGTGACTCATTCACATGTCCAAAGTTAGGAGAGGTATTATACAGGAAGAAACTCGGTTTTTAAATCTACACTTCACTTTACCCTCAGTAGTGACCACTTTTGAGTGACACGAGCATTTGAAGCATGGTCCTGTACAACCCCAGGCACTCTCTCGCTGTGCTTAAGCAAAAGCTTTGGTTTACCTGTGTGGAGCTTAAGTGCCAAAAGCAGAGCTTATCCCCATCCATGGTGAGTGAGGGGCTGGGGGCAAAGAGCTGAGAAATTTACAGGGCTGAGCATCAACACAACAGGTTAAAACAACTTTAGGTGAGGATTAAATAATACAGTAAAAGAAATGATACCGATTTTAATTCTTCCAATTTGGGATTGTTGCTCGAGGTCGGTTTTATGATTTTCTTCTTCTCACCTGTGAAAGGAAGCAAAAAAGATCCATTACAATTATCAGATATGACTAATGCAAATTTGCTGTAAAATCTGCTATCAGTTTAATATTACCCAATATCATTAATTGCCATATGTAGAAACACTGCCATTTTTTATTTCAACTAATTCCTTATAATTGAGAAAATTGTATGCCAGACTACTAAGATTGCTGTTGGAAATTATGTTTCAATGTAATTCAAATCAGTGAGACCTATACAGACCATTCTGGAAAGAAGAAAACAAACTTAGTCAGATCCTTTATGTGAAATTTGAATTTCAGTTAAAGAGTCAGCTAGAATTTGTGTTGCTTCTTCATGAGCCGTCTCTAGAGAGTCAGCAGCCAAATTACACACACAGAGCTTACTTATTGCTGCCAAAACCATGGGACCACTGCTGAAAAATAAACAATTCATTTGTACTGCACATTTTCTGCTTAGTTCTTCAGGTCATTCTTTGGGCCTTTTTCTGTCCTGGGTCATAAAGTACATACCTTGAGCGATGACAATCTCATCTAGGAGTTGATTAAGTGCAGCAGGCTGTGTAAACGCATTTAAGAAGCCTGAGTCCATTGTCTTTTCTCACTCCTGGCAAACTGGTAAAAATAAGGTGGGAAAAGGAACATGAGTAAAGGCACGTAAAGATCAAAATTAGTACTAAGAAGAAAACAAACAAGCTGCAGGGTTTTTGTTGGTTACTATTTCATCTCTGATGGATTGCTTAAAAACAAGCCAACAAACAAATAAAAACCCAAACAAACAAAAAAAATCCCACAAAACCAAAAACACCTGAAAAGGTATTTAAATGTGTGTAAAGAAAAGTAAGTTAAAAATATCTTCTGGTTTTTTTCTGTTAATCATCAAAATGCAGGGGAAAAAAGCCCTGAAGTACTAAAACTTGCCTTAATCTATCTAATTCTGTTTCAACTGAATTATATTAGTAAAATCCTATTTCAACTGAAATTAAAAAACTTTCCATTTCTAGATATCAATATCTGCTATAAAAATGACCAATACTTAAGTATTAAAGCAGGAATACAGCAGTTAAATTACTGAGACAAGCTTATAAGCAGTTTCCTTTACCAGACCAGCTGGCATAGCTATGGGGAAACAATGATATGTTTCTGGGTAGATAAACCCATCTTCACGCTAGATTAAGTTGCACGGCTTCTAAAAGACTTTTTTATTTTAAATACAGATTGGAGAACGACTTTCCTTCCGACCCAGATGTCCCTGAAAGCAGAATGACAATACTCCATACAGAGGTGAAAATACCTTGACAGCAAACACTAAACTAAGGGTGAGGTTTTCCAAACCAGCTAGGCATCATGTTGGAGAACAGCAGAAGTCAGAGAAAGGAATGGGGTTGTTGAAGCTGGGTGGAGAGGCTGCATAGCCATCCATGTGTTCTGTCCCAGATGAAGTTCATCTCTATTTGTCAGCAACTATCTATGAATAAGAGCCTGGCAATGGTATCTCCCAGTCTTCTAGAAGCCGTGAATCAAAGTACAGTTCAGGCAGAGATGAGTCTGATTTTTTAACCTTGGGTATGTAAGGTTGTGCCATGCTGCTTGCACAGCCAACACAGGAGAGAGCCAGGTTTTACAGGCACCTTACGTGGTAGAAAATGTTCAGTTTTAAGTGCTTGCTTTTGCAATCTTAATGTTTGTGTAAAGGTTTTTCAGTCAAGTGCAGAAGACTAAGAGAACAAGAATGTTTTAGCTTGGCAAATACTAGAATTACAGCTAGTAGAATGATGAAAGAAGTAGGATGGCTCTTTATTAAACCAAATGTATGCTTATTCAAGCACAAGCAACCAGGGTTACGTACTGGAACTGTACCAACAAATGGTTGTCTGCGAAGGTGAAGGGAACTAAAGAAGGATCACAGCTCTGAGGCCTGGACAATGGTTTGTGTCAGGGCAGCATCTGCAGTGGCATGAGTAAGAGATCTCATCTTTCTCAACAGTCCTAAAATCTGTGAAAGCCAGAGCAAAGGCTACAATAATATGATGACCAGTAAGACTTTTTACACTCCTCTGAGTCATCAAACCCCAGCTGCTGCTGGACATGGGGTTCCTGGTGTAATACCTCCTCACGGGTGAGAAATGCTCTCACTGCTCTCTGAAGTTCAGTGCTGCAGGGCCACTGTAGGAGAGGGCAGTCAGACTCTTTTTGCTCTTTTTTGACAGAAAGTGAGAAGTCCATGTTAGAGGCTCACACGGGAGAGGACTCCTACTGTCTACCAGAGATGCCTATATTAGGACCCCTGTCTCTCTAGGCTCCCTCTGCAATGAGTGGACATGGACATGCACCTCTACAGTTGGACTCAATGATCTTAAGGGTCTCTTCCAACCAAAATGGTTCTATGATTCTATGGTTCTTTAAAGAGCAATCCAGAGCATTTAAACGAGGGTCTACCCCTGCCTTGCATTTTTCACTTACCCCCTTCATTCGCATCCCAAAGAGGCAGCCTCAGCTGCTAAGACAAGTGCCCGAAGTGAGATGCTATGGTGACCCAGCCCCACAAGCACAGTGGAACAAGGGAGTTGCTGCAAATGCTCTTGCACCCTGCCTGTGGAAGGTCTTCAAAGTGACATTTCTCTCACTGATAGCTTTATACACCAAACAATATGGTGCTGCTCTGCAAGCCCTCACATATTTACTAAAGGCTTCAGTCAAAGTGCATTACGAACATGGATTTTAACATGGATTTTGACAAGCCAAGGATATTCGTAGAAAACAGTGATTGGATGCTTTTGCACATCAGTCTGGTAAAACAAATTAGATATAAAATTCCCAGGACACCACTAGGGGGAAGGGTCACAAGAGAATAAGTTTCATTATGGTGGCTGCAAAACTGAATGTTGTCTCTAAAACAGTGTTTGGTAAAACAAGATAGGAGAAATTGAGTCATTTAGTGCCTGAGGAACAGCCAAACTATCTGAGATAAGACTGTGCAGATGTAATTAACTGAGAGAAAAAAAATAATTAATATAGAGCAATCTAAGGACGGCTTACTTTTAAATTAAGTTTCTGAGAGCTGAAGTCCTGCTTATAAGTCTTCTGTAATCATCTGTGTAAACCACAACTTACGCTAGCTCAGCCTTGCTGCAATACACAACTTGTGTATGTTTTAAACTTTCTTTGACTACTTACACACCAAAAATTCAGATGTACTGCCTGCCACCTTCTTGGCCTCTGTTTGGCCAAGGAACCAGAAGCTGCTCTTTAAAATATAGTAGTCTGTATGAAAGGGCCTGATATTAAGAACTTGCAATAGCATAAGTTAATATTCTCTAAGGTCTCTGTCCTGTGTGTCCTCCTCAGAGCATTGCAATTGCTATACTGAGTAAGACTAGCTTGCCTAGTGTCTAAGTCCCTTGCAGCACCCAAAAGCAGAAGCTTAGGGGGAGAACAAACAAACAAAACAAAACCAACCAACCAACCAAAACAAACAACGACCACGAAACACACACCACAAAACATGAACAGAGCAAGCACTTACAGATACTTCCCTAAAACAATCTCCTGAGTTTCATCAGCCTGTACCTCAGCCTTATTAAACCAAAACGTGGGCCCTGGTAACTAGAAGCAGTGAATGTATTTACTTCCCGTGAACTTCCTGACCACCTCTTGAATAGGTTCAGTAGTTAGGGGCCGAAGATTTTGGCCTTACCTGGCGTGAGGCAGCACCTCCTGTTGTTTGCTGGAGTATGCCACTTGCCAGCTTCCCCTGACACTCCCCACGACCCACTTTGCAAAGGAAACCAACTGATTCACATTCCTCACGTTGCCATCTTACTACTCCATGTTTACTACTCTGTTAGTATCCTATTCCCTCAGCAGTCATCTCTTTCCAAAACTGAGGAAGCACAGCCTACATCCTAGCCGTCCTTCACAGGGAAGCCACTCGGTGATACCTTCGGTCATCCCAGTCGCCCTTTTCTGAGCTCTCTCTGGCACTGTCATGGCCTTTCTGAAGTGCTGGGAACCAGACCTGCATTTGCACCTGGATTTAGAGAGGCACACCACAGTGTTTGCTGCCTTGTTCTCCATTCCCCTCCCCCTAATTCCCAACATTGTTTGTTTATTTGATCACTGCTGAGCACCAAGCAGACACTTTAATGGAGCTATCTATTATATCCCCAAGATCTTATTCCTAAATAGCAACACACCACTCAGAGCCCATCATTTATCTGTAGTGCTAGTATTGTTTTTTCCCCCCATGTGTTTCACCTCACATTTATCGACATTGATTTCCCACAGCCATTTCAGAGCCTGAGAACTGCAGTTCCTTAGCATTTCATAGACATGCTGCTTATTAGTAATAATTAGCATTCACAAGCGTTCATGTGGCAACTTTAATTTCTGTGAGGCTTGATGCTAGACAGCAGCCTTTTAAAGAATAACATACCGTGGAAACAAATGGAACATGACTGGGTTGGGACTCCTTCTTGGGGTTAGCTGTTTAATGAGAAATAGGAAGGGACAGGAGATTTGGTTCTCACATGCAAGCTTCTGTGTTTGCCACAACCAGCCTCTGCAGCCCATTGCTCAAAGTTGCCATTCAGAGCTGTGAGTGACAGGCTGTTTTTTCCTGCCTCCCCCCTCCCACGGGCATTATTTATCAGTACCTGGAGAAGAGATCATTGTAGGAGACAACTGCTTGAATACTGATTGTAGAGGTATTTAATTATGACATTTTAAAATAAAACTGAGGTTTAATTATTGACTATTCAGATCAAACAGCATGATTTGGTCCTTCACTCTCTGAGAACATCATAGATGACCAGGCTTGTCTGTTTTAAAGTCAAGAGGTGTTTTATTTCTCCTGTGCCACCTGCTGAGGCAGCCAACAAGTGACTTTTGAGGCCAAGAGCTAGACAATTGCATGATGTTGCAATGCAACAACCACCAATAAAACAACTAATTCTCTAAGTGGGTCAGACGAGTTCCCTTTTCCTCCAGGATTCTTCACACAGTCTAGCTCCCAGGTATCCCTGATATACAATATAAAGCATTAATGAGCTACCAGGGGTCTCTGGCATATGAAGTAGCTGCACAACATACACAAGGCACTTACCGGTATTACCAAATCCTTTCAACTTAGTTCCTGTTTTAAAAGACAAAAGCTCTACTCTGCATGAGCTTAAATACATTTCCTAGGAACAGTTGTCCAAATAGATCACATAAAGGAGAGAACAAAAACCAAGTGGGAATGTTGATGTCAAGAGTAATGTTTCTGCCTTCAGAAAACCAGAATTTAAAAAATAAATCAGAAAAACGATGAGAATAAGCATTGCGAGTCCAAGTTTTAAAACTTACTTCTACTTCCTTGTTTAGTACTGGACTTTTCAAGAGCCATTTTTGCTCATTAGCATTAGAAGAAATGTTGTCTTAGCAAGAACAATCCACGTGGACACAAAGTCTTACAGTTTAAAAAAAATAATAAAATAAAAGCACCCAAATGAGTCCTTTTTCACAAACTTACTATTCTCTTCTGTAGTAATTCTCCAGAAGCTCTTCCAAGACCTTCTTGCAGCAAGCACAATGAAGTTTTTGGGGAGAAGGGCCTGACCCCGAGGCTCGGAGCGTCCCACACCGGAGCTGCAGCCTCCCATGCGGGGCGGCGCAGGGGAAACAGAGTGTGTGAGAGGGAAGTTGCTCGATGTGGTACTCACTGCTCTCAAAAACGAAACCACAGTCGTATCCGGAACTTAATTGTCTGTGTGGTTGGTCCCTTGCTGGAGACTAAGGTAAACAGAAATACAAATGCAGGAAGCATGCAACCCTGCAACTCCTGAAACAGCAGAAAGTATTGGAAAGATATGGTCATTCTTCCATGGTACTGAACAGCGTGGCTGTTTGCTGGTCTGCGTCTTTGGGGCAATTCACAGTGCGCTTTTGCATGTAATAATAAAACAGTCAACAACAGACAAAGTCATGATGCTGCATTACACCTTTTACTCGTGGTCCTTCGAGCATTTTATGAAACAGACCAGCACTACTCTACCTACTTGGTAGAAGGAGAAAGCTAGTAAGGAGGAGATAACTCATTTGTCCTTAGAGAGCTAGTTAGCCACACCGGCGCCCAAAACACTCACCTGAGAACAGAATTATCTCCACCAGGCAGTGCTGCTGCTCTGCCCTCCCTTTTCCATCATCCATTACAGAGGGAAAGCTCCCTACAGCAACCACCCGCCCTCGACATTTCCTTCAGGTACCAGTTAAACTCGTCAGCTCTTCCAGAAAGAAAAAGCAAATCTTGAGTTCTCCATGAAATCCCCGAATGAGACAGTAAATGCTTCACTAATTAGGCTGGTCTGGTTTGACACTGCTAAGGGACTGACTCCTGTGTTTAGCTCCATGCTATTGAGAAGAATGAATAGTTCAGCACGAGCCAAATGGGATAAAGGAAAGTGGGTTGCAAACAGATTTACAGCTGCCATGAATTCTTAGTAACTGAGTACTTAACCCAAAATTCTTGACCAACAGGCAAACTTAACTGCATTTTCTAAGCAGGTAACAAAGACGACAAAATTAGTAAAGACCCAGAGAACCTTCTTACCTATGCAGAAGTGCATGCCACAACCTAGAAATATTGTAATTAAAGAAAAATTTAAAAATTAAAGAAAATTTAAAAAAAAAATAAAAAAAAGAGGAAGGTATAGTTGGAAATGCTATTGGAAGCTTTGGACAAAGTCAGTTTCGTATCACCAGGCAGAGGGAACAGGAAGAATTAAACGCTGGGAAATTAATCTGTAATTACTAGATCTCTGGCAACTCGAATGTATTCTGGAAAGCCTCATTCGCAATACAGTGTGCCAGTACTAAAAGAACAAATCTGAAATGCATCTTCTCCAAAAACTGATGTTGCCACCCATGCAGGAAGTATTCTGTCTTGTGTAGAACAGCATTTAGTAAATTCTGTATCAGAGCTGCATTTGATTTTATGCCCATCTCCCCCCTGACCAGAGTCTCTCTGTACATTCCCAAAGCACACCTCATGCACACCCCCCTCACACACACCTGGGCTTCACATAAAAATAGCCACTAAAGAACAATTCAAGGAATCAACAGTACACATGTTCTGATAAGGCATTTTCCTGCTTCCTCACACGGCCTTCTTCTGTTGGAGAGCCACTCTTTGCTCCCTTCATATCAGAGCAAAGGGAAGCACATAGGCATTTTCAAGAGTTACTCCAGACTTACTTGGACTTCTGGCTTCCCAAGTGCTCTGTGAACCCACACAAGACTGATTTTGGCACGTCAGGCTTCCCTCTTGTGCCCCCGAAGGAGAACTGGGCCCTAAATATTCCAACACTATCAGAGGGTGTAATACCATTACTTCTCTCTTGTGGAAGGAAAAAGGTAAGCAGCTTGATCAGGTCCAGTAGCAGGACAATATGGTTGATGAAACCTACAGAAGAGCTTATTTGTATCTGACCATATGTCCTGGTTTTGCTAAAAAAAAAGTTTCTCTTTTAGTTAATTCGCCTGTCAGCTAAAGCCTTCATATTAGCTGCATTTTCCTGGACAACCAGACACATGTTTTGGTAAACATAGCAATGGAATGCAAAGTTATGATAACAATTGATGCACTTCTCATGAGAAGGGCAAAGAGAAAGAGGTGACCAAGGAACTGACCAACTGAGTATAACATTCCATTCACGTGAATACTTCTCATAAAAGAGGGAGATCACGAGGATCTCATCCCTTTCCTTCTTTCCCTTTTGCTTATGGCCGACATTAGGAAAGGACCTTGCTAGTCGTTCCTGCGAACTGAGGCTTAGTGACAGACTGAATCCAGCTCCGGTTGGCTGCAGAGTCCAGTCCAGGACTTTGGGTGCCGGCTCTGCAGTTGCTGAGACTTTCAAGATTGGTTTTGTATATTTTGTATTATTTTCTCTATTCTTATTAGTAGCATTAGTAAAACATTGTTAATTTTTCCAGCTCTCTTCTCTCTGTCCTTCTTTCCCTCCCGATCGCCTGTTCTTAGTGGGAAGCGGGGAGAGGGTGGGGCTGACGGGGGAAGGGGGGGAGAGGCGGTTAACAATACATCTGCCAGGGTTTTATTGTCACCCCGCAATCAAAACCCTCGACACCATAGAATCTCATTACCTGTACCAGGGCCAGAAACCTGAGATCACTGCTTTTCTAGGTCTACATAGATCATCATATATCTAGGACACTTGATGAAGAAGATGACTGAAGATCACCTTCCTTTCAAAAGTTCTTCCCATAGACTTGTCCACTTAGCAAAAAAAAGAAAAAAAGACGTAGAAAACCAAGTGTTCATCATTTATTTATTTGAATAAATAGTACAACTGTCACAAACAATGCTCAACACTCCTGCTGTGATTTTTAGCAAACATAGCATTGCATTGTAACTTGCTTACAGTACACAACTCCTGTCATAAAGCTGGATGTCTCCAGTATATGACAAGTCCAGAATTTTATCTGCAAGGCTGGTTTTTAGTAGTTAGAAATCCAGAGTAAACACTTAAAAATAGTAGAAAAGAGTCTTAAAAAATACATTAATACTGAAAGCACTGCAGTGTGGGCAAGAGGGGTAAGAAGCCCTATAAAGTTTAAACTGATTTTTAAAAATCTGCCACTGTTGAATTTTCATCTTGCGAAATGGGACGTATCTGGGCTTCTTCTTGTGGTAATATAGCTCACTGGAATTGAGTATGTCAAGCAGATGCACCTAAAATGCAAGTTGTATGGGCTGGAAAAGACAGGCATTCACTGAGTACTTAAAAATGTGGAAGCTTTAAAGCTGCCAAGCATCCAGCATTCCAGATGAACTCAACAGGCAGCCAGGAAACATACCTAAAGCTCCCATAACACAGAATTCATGAATTACATTTTAAACACTGATTTAATCTTTTCTAGAGGAAAAGAACTTAAGTATCATGCATATTACAGAATCACAGAATGTTAGAGATTGGAAGGAACCTCAAGAGATCATCTAGTCCAATCCCCCTGCCGGAGCAGAAACACCTGGATGAGGTTACACAGGAATGTGTCCAGGCGGGTTTGAATGTCTCCAGAGAAGGAGACTCCACAACCTCCCTGGGCAGCCTGTTCCAGTGCTCTGGCACCCTCACTGAGAAGTTTCTTCTCAAATTTAAGTGGAACCTCTCGTGTTCCAGTTTGTAAGAGAAAAGCATGACAAAAATAGGCAGTTAGAGAAGCTTCACCTACATTGCTCTTCCTGTAAACTGGACTGCTTGAAGCTCCGTTTCAGCTAAAACCACCCTGCTCCCAGTCTGGTTAACAATAAATACAGTATCTATGTGAACAGTGACCTGGCTAGACACCAAGGAGCAAAAGAATGAAAAACATTTTTTTCCCTATGCAACATTTGCCAACAGACTTAAAAGCAACAAAACAGGGTATGACACCTGCCCACAATGTGTTCAGGGCATCAAACCTGCAGTCTTCACTGACAGGGTTATTAATCAAAGGAACCCATGCCTCAGGTTGTAGAGGAAGGACTCTGGTTTCTGCAGAGCGACCAGAAACACTTAACTGAACATTACAGAGACTGCCTTAAAACTTGGTGGTATGCTCACATATGCTCTCACGCAGCGAGGATGCCAGCTGTAAATCCCCACCTCAGAAACAGCCATCCCCCCTCCCAAAGCCAAGCTCCTCTCATCAATCTCTTCTTGCTACTTTCTCTCTGCTTTTGATATCAATATTGCTTGCCATTTCAAAAACTAGATTTCTCTGGAGGTCTTTCCCAGCACCTCTGAGAATATAAACAGCATCGACACTTCCACATCAGCTGAAGGGAGGTGGGTGGAATGACAGCTCTTTAACAGACTGGTTTCCCACAAGAAACACTGCATTAAACTAAAAGTTTGAGACACCTTTCAGTTCACTTTCCAGACTCATGCTACCCCTATTTCACAGCATGAAAGACCAGCTTTATTAACTTGCCAGGAGAGCTGACCCATCAAGCCTTACTACCTCTGCAAGTCTTCGCTGTAGTAACTGCTGCCATTGTGGTAGAGTCTAGTGAAATTTGGGCCCAATGGTCACAGGCTCTGTATAAACAGCAAGAGGTCAGCTCCCTCCTGAAGTACAGACAAGCAATGATTCCCCACAGAGCCTTGTCGAGCACATGAGATGTGAATTTTCCATGGAAAGAAAACAGCAGCTTCCTTCTATCTTCATTTTGGAGGTGTGAGGGGAGGTGCCAAATAACTCAGTACTAGAACTCTGAACCCCAAAATATGAAACAAAGAAAAAAGCCCATTTATCTCCCTTTGAGATTACAAAGTACTTAAGGAGGGAAGGAGAAATTCCCAGTTGTAAATTATACCATTCAAATAGCACTTTTCCTCTTGAACTCAGGAGAGTAAGTAAAGTTTGTTATAAGAAATCAATTTTTAGGGAAAAAAAAAAAGAAATGCCTGCTTACAGCTGGACTGAAGTGAGCCCATGGAGCAGAGCAATGCTGCCTGCCTCTTCCTTGGGGCACTCAGCCTAATGTTTCACACAAAATCATGGCTGCCCATAAAAGAAAAGTTGCTGCTGTGATACATAAAAGCAGTAGTCAAATCTCTCCTCTATGCACCCCGAGGAAAGGACTGCCATTATATACATATTACAGAAATAATTTACTCTGGAAATTGTGATATAATTTCCTTTGCACAGCTCTCTTCAAAAACCTACTCAGCTCACATTCCAGCGCAGCCTCCTTGTACACACAGCTGCACCTGCACATCACCTGCCAGGAACAGCCCTACAGATGGAACCTCTTGAGTACTCTGAGGTAACTAGACTCTACTAGATAAATCCAGCAATCTTTTTTTAAAAACTGATTCCCACTGAGATCCACAACAGCTGGATTTGTGCAAAGCATTTGACACTGTCCCATGCAAGATCCTTGTCTCTAAACTGGAGAGACGTGGGTTCAACAGATGGACCACTCAGTGGATAAGGAACTGGCTGGATGGTCGCACTCAAAGAGCTGTGGTCAATGGCTTGATGCCCAAGTGGAGACCAGTGACAAGTGGGGTTCCTCAGGGATCAGTATTAGGACTGGTGCTGTTTAACATCTTTGTCAGTAACACGGACAGTGGGATCGAGTGCGCCCTCAGCAAGTTTGCTGATGACATCAAGCTGTGTGCTGTGGTCGACATACTGGAGGGAAGGGATGCCATCCAGAGGGATCCTTGACATGCTTCAGAGGTGGGCCCATGCAAACAGCGTGAAGTTCAACAAGGCCAACTTGCAAGGTCCTGCACGTGGGTTGGGGCAATCCCAAGCACAAATACAGGCTGGGTGGAGAACAGACTGATAGCAGCCCTAAGGAGATGGACTTAGGGGTGTTGGTTGATGAGAAGCTCAATATGACTCAGCAGTATGTGCCTGCAGCCCAGAAGGCAAATCATATCCTGAGCTACATCAAAAGAAGCATGAACAGCAGGTCGAGGGAGGTGATTCTCCCCCTTCACTCCACTCTTGAGACCCTACCTGGAGTACTGTATCCAGCCCCACGGTCCCCAGTGTAAGGACGTGGACCTGTTAGGGCAAGTCCAGAGGAGGGCCATGAAGATGATCAGACACCTGGAGCACTCCTCCTATGAAGACAGGATGAGAGAGTTTGGGCTGTACAGCCTGGAGAAGAAAAGGGTCCAGGGAGAACTTACAGCAGCCTTCTAGTACCTAAAGGGCACCTACAAGAAATCTGCAGAGGGACTTTTTACATGGGCACGTGGTGATAGGACAAGGGGTAATGGCTTTGAACTGAAAGAGGGTAGATTTGGATTAGATATAAGGAAGAAATTCTTCACCATGAGGGTGGTGAGGCACTGGAACAGGCTGCCCAGAGAAGTTGTGGATGCCCCATCCCTGGAAGTGTTCAAGGCCAGGTTGGACGGGGCTTTGAGCAACCTGGTCTAGTGGAAGGTGTCCCTGGAACTAGATGATCTTTAAGGTCCCTTCCAACCCAAACCATTCTATGACTTTATAAAAATACTACTAGGCCAGAGGCTAGCAGAGTATGTCTTGGGATGGCACAGGGCAACTTCATGAAATTAGTTTATAGCATAACAGATTACTGAAGAGCTTCACATCTGAGTGCTAACCATTGGCTTGCACTTTGTATACCATGTCTTGCATAGTCCAGTGCAATCCATTAGCTCTTATTTGTACAGGAATTCAGTTTTGCTCTTCAGGAAAGAAAATATATAAAACTCTGTTTATAAATGCCTGACCCCTAGAACTGTACAGCTGCCAGCAACTCCAACAGGAATGAATCTGAACACTTTCACATGAAATCAAGAGTCAGCCTATAAACTGCCAAGTTCATTATTGCCCATGTTTGTTTCAGAAAGGACCAGCGGCAAAATGCATTAATCCAGCCTGTGCCTATTTGACCAGCTCCTGACTGACCTGATGGAAGCTGCATGCTTAACGCACGGCAGTGGCTGTAGCAATCAATTTTATCCTAGAAAGGAGATGAAATAAAAAACAGACATCAAAAGAGTAGCTGGTTATCCCATTGCAAGACTTATTTTGTGTAAACACTGAATGGAAATAACACTGAGTAGCATGAGGTTAACACAAAACCTGAAACTTTTGCCATTAGCTTCAGATAGTGTCTATAATTCCCCTCAGCCCCACTCACCCAAGAGAACACATAAAACCCTATTTAACAGAAAAGGCTCAGCTTCTAAATAAATTCCAATGCCGATTTCCTATTGCTAACACTTAAGCCTGAAAAATTATCAAATGCCAGTGGCAACCAAGGAGTATGCAAAAGAGAATCAAAGAGTCTCCAGCCATGAGGAAGGTCTCATGTTTTCCCTGCTTTTTAAAGTAGCTAGTGGTATATTTCCTTTATCAAAAGAACATTTGTTGACTATAACAAACAACAGACCCAACAGTATCTTCTGGTAAAAGTGTGAAATATCTACACATTTTCAAGTGACCTAAAGAATACACATGCATTATTTTTAGTGGGATTGTCATACAAACAGCTACAGAGAGATCATATCAACTGTAGAAAGAATGCATGGAATATAGCATAAGGCACAAAGGGAGCGTGCAGAGGGTGTGTTTATTGTGATTTCAGCCTAAGGAGGTTGGAAGGATGAAGGCCTCAGCAGCTTCCAGGGTCATTCAACATTCTTGTACTTTGTGAACAGGTTGTATAGAACCCTGAGGGTGGACTTCAGATCCAAGTTGACAACATCTGTGGAAGAAAAGGAGAAATCCTTAATTTGCTTTCTGTTCTCCCTCATTTCTCCTCATCTCTGACCCAGCGGGTTCATCAATAAAAAAAAACAAACCAAACCAAACCAAACGAAACCAAATACCACCACACAGAGTTCTGATCTCCTCAAAACAAGCTTTTTAAATTCCCATATGATACATTTCAAAAGTCCTTCACAATAATACATTCACAGCTAACTTCTCTCAGTAATGAAATAAAGATAATTCCCTTCCTCATCTAAAACTGGTTACAGAGAAAGTCTGCTTCCGTCTGAGACCTGGCATAAAGGCTTTGGGAAAAAGTGTCAATTATTTCACTGGCCACAGAAGCAGCAAACAAGTAGCCACACACATCACATGAGATATTGAACCTCACATGCCCACCACTCTGAAATGACACAGTACATGAATAAACAAAGACTGAATTCTCTCAGCAGACTAAAAACTTTGTGTTCTCTCATATCCCTTATCATGCTAGGCCAGGGAACAGGTCTGGAACAGTTCTCAACAGAAAGCTTTTCTGCCAGCACCTCCCAACCTTTTCTGTCATAAAATGCCAGGAAATACCAGAGACATGTAACCCAGGGACTATGGGGGAAGGAAAAGCACAGACAAGGCTGAAGGGCTGGAAAGAAAAGTTGGGTAAAATACATAAGAAAGAAGGAGGAAGAAGCAAAAAATACACAGGAAACCATATATATGGAAGTAGAAGTAACAAAGGACAGATAATGAAAAATAATTCAAAGAACTAGGAAGACAGCAAGCAGCTAACAGACTAAGTTTAACTAATGTGAGGGCCAGGGGAAACACCTACTGTCTGTTTGGAAGAATCATTTCCAGGACCTCTCCACCCTTCCCTAACACCCCATACTGGATAACACTCTAACCTCCCCACTTCATCTCATATTGTCAGCAAACTCACAGATTTTTCTTTCTATCTCTTTCCTCTTTATGTATTATTTTACATATTTCCATTACGGTTTTGTATTTTGCATACACAAAAGAATCTTCTGCTGCCCCAAGTAAAGGAAAGGTCCTAACTACTGTGAAGTGATACACCCTGAAAAAAAAAATGTCATACCTGGATAACTCAAATATGAAACATTTTTAAGTTTTCCAAGTATCATAGGAAGTTTCTTACTACCATAGCATTCTCAGTAAGGTAACAGGCAGAATCAATATTGGTTCCTCTGCACCAAGATCCAGTTCCCTCAGAGACAGACTTAAAATGTAAATTTAGCCATGGGAATCAACACTTAGCAACAGCCACACATCTCTAAAGCTGGGAAATTGAGGCAAATAACTGGAGAAGAGAGAACTACCAGCAAATTTGAGCTGTTGATGCTGGGAGCCACATTTGCTTGCTAAACAATTAAACATAATAGTGCTGTCTCTTTGAAAACGCCAAAAAAAAAACCTGGCCCAAGCAGTCACCTCTGTAGTAGACAGAGGTTTGTAGCATGTATTTGCCTCATTCCTCCCAAATAGTTTTCTTCTCCTCATGGCACCTATTTCCACCTTCCCACTGCGAGCAGGATGGGTCTTGTTCCTGAGCCACCGTGAGCTCCATCTCAGCTGCCACAGCATGAAGTCTTGCAGGGTTCAGCTCCTGCCTCCAGCTGACCTCAGTTCAGAGACAGGAACTGCCTGTGCTGTAAACCAGGATCAAGATGCCAGTGGAGAGAAACAGAAATCTAGAGGGTAGAAGCAGAAACATCACTGGAAGCCAGAAGGACAGCTGGGAAAACAGGACACAGCCCAAGGAGAGAGCAGCTGGGAGTAAGAGGCAGCGAAATGCCAGAGTAAGAGCAAAGGCATCAGGAGGAGCCCAAACAGGAGCTGGAAGGGGACCCAGATCTGCAGCTCCCGGCTAGACAGGCACTGTCCATCTGTCCTCATGGAGGTATCTAAGGCTGACTCCTGCTGCTCTGCAACAGCCATCTGAGCAAGGTACCTGCTGCTGATCATCCCTGGCAATTACCCTGAGGAATAAGAGGTATGGGAGGCCCCATCGCTAAAAGGAGAAATGGACCCAGTTCTTCTATTTGGCAGCGTAATGACATGTAAATTTAGGGTCAGAATAAACTATTGTGGTCATACAGTCCAATCTTCTGTACAACACAGTCCTTAAAGAACTTTACAGTAGAAATCCTGTAATGAGCTTACTAACCAAGCTGTGCTTGATTTAAAAAAAAAAAAATAAACTTAACATTGCACTTTTTTTCATTTTTCAATGGTGGAAATTCCACTTCCACCCCTTGACAATTCAGACTGACAATTAATTACCTTCACTGTTGCAAAAGTTATACTGTAAATCTAGTTTGATGTTCTGCTAACTTTCAGACCTTGTTATGCCTTTGTGTGCTGCTTTAAAGACTGTGGTAGTGTGAGACACACCCTCTCTGTGTGGGCAATTACAATGTTCCTTCCTGATCGGTGTCTAACAGGCATTCCCAGGAATAAGCATATTCTCAGCCTCCTGTTTCTTATTTTAAGATGAAGCATGCACATTCATTACATTACCAAAACCAACTAATAAAATGTTAACTGAAAGTGGCCATAAATCATCAAAATAGTTTAAAATATTCCATTAATTTAAAACAGTCACACTCCATAACCCCATTAGAGGCTAATAAATTAATCCACAACATATTTTTGCAGCAATAACTCAGCACCAAGTGCTGCTGCTGGCTCAATCTACTGAAATGAGCTGGAGGAGCAGAGAAGAGGAGTTGTCCTGTATGCTCCTATTTTTGTATATCACCTGTACAAAGACATACTAAAATATTAAACAAGACCTCTTCCTTGCATGCACTGCAGAAAACATGGGCTATAGAAATAAAAACTGTGATGTTCTGCTCTACACAATGTTTTACATGCAAATCCTACAACCAATTCAAGAGGCACATACAACCCAATTCACACTAAAGGACATGGATTCACCTAACAGATCTTGCAGACTATTTAGAAAAAAACAATACATCAATATGGTATTAACATAATATACTACACACAAATCCTTTTGCAGGGGATCAAAGTCTGTGACAAAATTAATTCTTCTTCTAAGAAACATGTATTACGTGACTGTATTGACTATCAGGATCCCACAGAGGATTTGATGAAACTTCTATCAATACTCAAATTTTCAATCAGCAAAACACTTAAACATATTCTGCTGCTTACTGAATTTACACACCTTGATTGGAGCAAACAAAAGATCTGCTATCATGTTGTACCACTCATGATAGTGTAAGAATATAAGATAGCCTTACGGGAAGGTAATGTCTGTTAAATCAACCAGTGAAAACAAACAACAAGCTTTCAACTAGAGAAGTCTTCTCCTAGGTTTTTAACATTTTCTCTCTCTCTCAAAACAGGCTTATCTAGCTTACCTGGTCTCCTACTGCAATCTCTTTAATCCTTCCACTCAAAAACCTGCTGTTGTTTATCCTACACTCACATTTCTCCAGCTTCCTTGTCTTCGTCATACACCCACTGACTCAGCTCCAATACTCAGAACAGTCCTTCATTTTCCCAAGTTAGTGTCTTGTCTCACCACATTCTTCAGGAGCACTTTTCATCCCCAAATTTAAAAGAACAGCACTGACAAGATACAGATGCATTTAATAACGTCTTTTGTTTTTTTCCTCAACAATGTCCAGCTCCATGATTTGTTAGTCTATTTACTATCACAACTTTGGCTCATTTTAAGTCAGACTGAACATTTCTTAGAGGTTCCTTATTTTCCTTTTTTCTGCAGAAGCCTCTAACACATATGTAGTTTGTAACACCAGAAATAAAAATTGCTCATTTAGCAGTCATAAAGTTTTAATCCCTCTTTTTATCCCTGATGCAAATAACAATGCAGACTTTATCATTAACTAATTTAAACGTTCAGAGACTTTAAAGGAAAACTCTGTTTTTATTACTACACTTTTCAATTCTGACTCCCAAGTCCACATACATCAAGAAGAGAGTTTGCTTCTGGTTCTAAAAAAAAAAAACCAACCAAAGCCTTTCTTACCTATCACTGAAATTTGATCACAAGATTCCAAACTAGCACTAACTGTAAGAAGTATGAGAATTAGA
The DNA here is from genome assembly GCF_963082525.1 of Nesoenas mayeri. Lineage (NCBI taxonomy): Eukaryota > Metazoa > Chordata > Aves > Columbiformes > Columbidae > Nesoenas > Nesoenas mayeri. Next base: position 74,203,847 of record NC_137541.1, read on the forward strand.
TAAATAAAAGCTTCCTGCTTGGATTGTTGTTAAGAATATCAGCTGAATTTATAATATAGCACTGAACAGCTCTTGTATCATTCACTAAAGCCAGACTTGAACACCTCAGTGAACCTATTCCAGACAAGAAATAGGTAAGGATGTACCCCAAACACAGACAATGAATCCTTTGGAAAACTGTCAAAAGCAGCATTTACAGCTCCACTTTGTAGTACAACTGCTCCTGTCCCAAATGGAGTTGCACTTGAAATGCACCTGCTGTTATGTCTTTATTTACAGTTTAAAGCTACACAGAACATCCATACCTTCAGGGCGAGCTTTTGGTTTCTTTAGTCCTCCATCTTGCATCAGCTCAAAAGCAAAGGAAACATTATGGACCTGAAAGAGGTAAAGTATTTGGAATCTCAAAGTCATGTAGGCATTAAAAGCCTTTAATCAAATTTTTAAAATACTTTATTCTCCCTATACTTGACATATAGAATGACAATTCTATTTAAATCAATATTAAACATTCACATGTTCAAGCATGGCAGAAAGTACATATGGGTGATTAAGAAATGAAATCTGGTATCGTATAGGGCTGATATTCACTTTTTGATACAAAGGAAGTAATTTAAGATTTCCAAATTTGAAGTGTAAAAATGTGACTGGGTACCACATTAACCACGAAACCCCATAAAGCCCCGATCTCAGTATCTATGGCTGAGGCCAGAGAGCTCCCAGTAACAACTACAGCAAAGCTGCAGTTTGTTGAGTTCTTCCTGAGCCTTTTTTTTCAATGACTACAAGGCAAGAGATCACTTGGAACCCAGGCAACAAGGAATGTAACAGAAGTGACATAACTGAACAGAGATGAGAAAATACATATGGGTGCATAAGAAAGAAGAAATAAGGACACTAAATGAAATTATTTTCAAACAACATTAGTCTTTTCTGCATTATTATCAGCTGCACATCAAGCAACATCAACATCACATCACCAAGGAGTCAAGCTGTTTGTTGCATGGCTTTGTGCTAACCCCTTAGTCTCTTGGTGCTTTGGTCTCCTCTACTTGAAAACAAAGATAAAAGTCAAATTAAGTTCCTCTAATGAAGGTTAGCAAAAGGCTTCATGGTAGCAGATCCTGGACAGACTGTGCAGTGAACTTGCAAAATAAGCTGGGCTCAACTGTGCAGAAAGAGCTCCCTGAGCAAGCCACGAAGGATCATCCACAAACATGCAGTCAGAGTAAAGAAAATGGACAAAAAAGAAAAATGCAAGAATGTGGGTGTCTTCATCTCTCCTCTGAGGAGCAAACATTATGGTTTAAAAAGATCTGTATAGCAGCTTTCTTATCCATGCTTACCGAAATTTAAGCAAAGTAATTTGGATTATGAATTCTGTGCATTTTTGCTGCTGCAAATGACAGTTCTGGAGATATACAGCAAGGGGAAAAGATTTAATTAAAGCTACTCATCTTGAAAATCAGGGAATTACACATCCAGAGATCACCTGCAATAAGGCAGAAAGGCCCTTTTCACTGGTGCTTATTGCTCAGGACTTCATTAATCATTTTTTACCTGCTACAGTTCCTCCTCATTCATTGTGACAAAAACTTTCAAGATGAAAGTATTTTTTCCTTTCCCAAAAACACAGTCTCCATATTCTTCTTTGTTTTACAAATTCCCTTTCCTCAAGGCAGAGCCTCCACACAAAACCACAACATTACTTCAGGAATACCAGATAATTTTATTAATTTAAACTGGTAACAACAAAATCATGACTGAACAGGTGCCGGCTAAAACTCAGCATTTCTACAAGGGGAAAAATTCAAGATACTAGGATAGAACAGCGAAAGAAAGTTATAAAGGAGAGCTTGTATAAGACGTAACAGATAACCATTTTCCCATTGCTCTACCAAGTTCCTGTGCAGTATACAACATTTGGAATGAACTAATCCCCAACTTACCCACAAGCTTAACACCTAAAGAAGATCCTCTTACCAGAGCCTTATTTCCTGCCTTCAGGGAGCCCCTTTAAGCTCCCAAATAGCAACTACTCACCTCCCGAGGAAGTCAACAAACCCTGTATAACCTATAGAACCAGCAGGCTCAGCACGTTAGCCTTGGTCTGTAACAGCGCTCATTCAGTGCAGCTCCATTTCCTCTTGCAATGCTGATATGATCCACCTGGGCAAAGCTGGGATGTTCTACCAGTGATGAAGTCCCATCTCTCAGAGAGCAGGTACTCTTACTGAGGGGTGCTTGACAGCAATAATCTGCTCCGAAGTCTGAAAATCTGCACTGAAAACCCCACCATTTTAAACAGCCCTTGCCTTACAAAGCATCTGATCTTTAAATTTTGCCAGGGTTTCCACTCCTAACTGACCTAGACATCTCCTGCTCCAGTTCAGCCAACACAATACTTGCATCCTCTCCACTGCAGAACCTGGCAGAATAAAATGCAGAAGGCTGATGCATTACTCCAGCACAACCAAGCTCAGAGTATTCTGATACCAGGCACTGAATACACACAGGTGTGTGTGCATGTCCAGGAACAACTGCAGAAAGAAGCAAACTTTTGGTCATGACATCAAAATATGTATTAAGCACTCTTCTCATCATTAACACTAGAAAGAACATGGGACAATGGAGTAAGTGCAGGGCTAAAACCAGAATGCCTATTTTGTCTCCTTCCATCTCTAATACCCTAAGAGTAAGACAATCTAAGACGGCAAAGAATCCACTCTTCTTCCTCAAAGCTTGTTTCAGCGCTATGTGGCAGCAAGTCATTCACTCCTTACTAAACAGAAAGAAATATCCAAAAAAGTCAAGATAGCATTCTCTCAAGTTAAAGTCAGCAATGTTGGCAATGATCCTGGACACAGAACTAGAAGTCTGTCCTCAAAAATTGGCTTCAGACAGGCAATTTTTGGCATGCTCCCTTCCTGGCAGGATCAGGGCATCCATCCTGGGTTTCGATCAGGTCCAAAACATGTTACCTGTGAGCAAGCAATATATAGTTTCTAACCCCAGCTCAACCAAAAACCATGGCCCAGGTAGCACCTCTTCTACTACAGTATCTCATTTACATTTCAAGTAACTATATTTGTTCATTGTAGGAACATTAAATAAACTACAGAAAAAGAACTAATGCGTATTAGGTAACTGATACTAATGAGATGAGGGGGCAGTTTTTGGGGATGACATTCTGTGACTTTGAGAAGAAGCACTATCTCCATGTCAGTTCCAGTGTATAGAATGCAATTAAAGCAGAGTTTCCCATCTCTCACCTTTTGTCTTTCTTGCCTGTTTTTGCATAGTACCTATTAAGCAGGGCCAGACATCAACTCTGCTGTCTAGCACAAGGCATCCCTGCACACAAAAACACTTCAGGCAGTACTTCAATTTAATAAGTCACTTTGATTATGCAAAGTGTTATACAGTACAAAACACTTATTACTGATTTATTCATTCTGGATATTCACGAGCTTTATGTGTCACTTGATGCTAGTACCAGAATACCCTTCTTGCTTAACTATGGGGAATTTACCCATTCATTTCACAAGCAACTTTTAGTGGTATTAATTAACTGTCAAGTGTCACACCTGGTGCATCTTTGCTACAGCTCCTGAACAGAAGAATGTACCAGGTTCTGATTTACTGGGCACAAAGAGAAAGGACACAAGGATTGGAAAATACCATGTGGTAAGAAAGCAAAAAGAATATAACCTGGAATTTTTACCCACCTTTTGATCAAAACTTTCAGGTGTTAAGTAGAAGTTGTGAAGGGGAACAAAATAGTCTTCAAGAAGACCCATGAGCAAAACCAAATAAACACCATCTGCAAACTAAATAGAAATAGTGATGACATTCCTACGTTAAAACATCTGTTTTCAAATAAGCATTCATAAGCAAGCAGGACAAATAATGTTTGGCCCAAATCATGTGCATTTATTTCTACCACTGTTGTTTGCTAACACAGAAATGCAACATGGCTCAGGATTCACAGATTGCTCCTTTCAGGCACAGCAAGGAATTGACAGCAAGTGTAACAAGCATTCAGGTCTTTGTTTCATCTGCACCCTGGATTCCCCTCTACCTTCGCAATCACCAGTGCAGCTGAGCAAGCTCAATCAGTCTGTTCTTGAGAGCCTGTTGATACAGCTGCTTTCTTGCCAGTTCTCTGAAGAAAAGAAAAAAACCCACAGGATACAAGGCTTTCTCCCTATATCTGGTAGCATTATTTCCCCTACTCACTTCCTGAGCAAAACAAGGAAGCCCATCAGCTATTGCTGTAGCATTAACCCATGCAAGAACATGTGCCAATGACTGTTTATATTACTTACACAGAGTAAATAGCTTTAAGCAAAAGAAGCTGAAAGCAATTCACCTGGGAGCTATCTACAATTTGTACTCCTTAGTTGCGCAGAGTATTATCCCCAGCCAGTTATTTATTTCCGAAGCTATTGAATACTTTGGGGTGAGGTTAGAGTATATATGTCTGCTCTTGCTTTTCCTCATGCTCATTTTATTTGCCTGAGGAATCTTGGCAACTTCGCTACATTATTTAACAAAGCTTTTTTGGTTTTAAAAAAAGGAAAAAAAACCCATACACACAAAACCAACAACAAAAGCCTCCTGGGAAAGATGTTTAATCATTATATACTCCTAGTCCTACTGCTACAGCACCTGGTCATTTCAACCACAACCCCTCTTAAGTCGTTTGTATTGGACATTCAAATCCCTGTCCTTAATCATAACTTGAAATTGTCTCCCCTATCACAGGTAGGAAGTTTAACTTCATAAAATAATTGGGTTTCCAAGTCAAAATAGATTGTTTACAGTTTCAGTAAATACTAAAGAACATAATAAATACTTTCAGCACCATTGTTTGGTATTCCTACCTACTGGCTACAGGGGGTGGCTAACGTTATGTATTTCAAACAGACTTCTCAGTTGTGATCCTGATATGGCATTTGCAACATCCTCTAATCTTCTCAAAAATAAATTGTTGGGTACTTCCAAGGCATTAAGCCACAATTTCTTGTGACAGATCAGATCCAGTCACCCATTTATTCCAGCAAAGATATAAAATAGCAGTGAATGACTGGTATTAAACTAAGCCAGGCTCAGACCAATTACCCATAGTCCTGGTATAATTCTCTAGATGCCATGCTTCTTTTTTTGCCAGGACAATAAGATAACCATCTTTGCAACCATCTGAAAACAATCATTGCTTCTGCTTAGCCAAGACCATACCCAAAAACGGCTTAATTTTACCTGTAAAAGGAGAACTACCTCCGTGACTCTGAAATCCACACTAACTTACAGTTTCCAGGACAGAACTCCTCTGAGCACGCAGAGGTGGCTGACAGTCACCTCCACCAGCTTTAAACAAAACAACCTGGATACTGCTGGCAGCCAAGCCACTGCAGCACAGGAGCTTCGAGTCGTTAATCTGCGTTGCTGAGCAGCAAGCACAGTGCGTGCACTCTCAAGATAGCAGGGTAAAGAGGCCTTCAAAGGCCTTTGCTGCCACAGCGAAATTGTTTCCAGGCCCGCTTTGATGTGATCAAAGCTCACGCTGATATCTCTATGATGAACTGCACACTCCAGCCCCCATGCAGCCAGCGGTCCAGAGCTCATCCCAGTTCATTGGGAACCATCACAGCTGGAAAAGACACAGCCCACCGCCCACCCATAAGTGCAGCAACTGCTCTGCAGCACTCTGCTTCGATCCCAGAGACCCTGAAATCCAGCTGTATCCTACAGTCATTTATATGGCTACATTAAATACTCAAGAATTTCACCTGACACAAGTCAAAAGCCACATGAAGTACATGTAAACATGATTAAAGGAAACAAGCATAATGACATTGCTACTGAAAAGATAGATCCCCAGTCCCATAAATTAACATGCCCAAGACAAACAGTTCCATAACAAGGTGTTATAGAGCAAGGGCCTAGATTTGCCATTTACACACTTAGATTACATACAAAAAGACAAAGTCTCCTACCTGGGTTTCTAACTCCGTTACTTCCAAATTCAGTTTATTCAAGTGTTTGTTCACAAAAGTGATCAGAGACTATAAAAGAAAACACCAGAACCAGTGATGTTAGAAACTACAGTCAGCGCCTACATGAAAGGGTTAACATGATATTTTAAGACATTTTTAAGCTTAATAAATATGCATATGTGCTATTTGCTTCTGCATAAATAAGTACAGAAAACTGAAAATAATTCAGTCATACAGTCATTTTGCTGCACCATATGCCAGAAGTCACCAGATGGTGCTATTACACACAGCTTACTATAAGTTATTTTTCTTGGCACGTACACATATTTTAGTGTCATGGGAAAAAGCTGTGATGACATTGGTTCTTTTGTAGGTTCTTTGTGAAGATGAAGCAAGGAGATTCATTTACTGCTCATACTAATCTCTTCAGGTTCCTTGAGATGATCCACTGCCTAAGAGCAAGGTACCAGCAGCACTGAGCTAGAACTCCCAGGAGAAGATGCCAAGAGCACACAGTCCTGCACACATCTCTGCTCCTGGAGTGATGTGTGCATGTCAATTAGCAAATTACAGGTAGGCTGTAACCCAGGTCTGGCATTTCTGTTTCCCCTAGGAAGCAGACAGGCAAGATCCTGCTACTATGAGACAGAGACACGCTCACGTATTGAAGCGCAGAGATATGCCAGCCTCCTGACATCACTTCCAGAACTGACACAGATAGGGTGTTAAGACTTCTGTTGTGTGGACAGAGTTAACTTCGTTCTCCATCAACTCTAAGAACACTCTTCTAGAAGGTGTTTCAGGTCAGAAAGATAAAACCTTCCAGAGACTTCAAAGCATTACTTTAAATGCATACATCATCTGTTTTATATAAAGCAAACGGACAAATTACAGTGATCTTCACATACTATTTAACATACTAAATAGCTTAACATCAATGTTGGAACAAACTGGTGGAACAATGTGGAGTCTCTTCATTATGTGTTCTCTAAGACTAACAAGAGCTGGCAGAGATCAACAGCTACTTTACCCCTCCACTTTGTCTAGCACAGAGATCTCTTCTGCAATTTTCCATATATTTCTGGATATCCTTCAAAAAGTGTAAGAAAAAAAGCAATGTAGCAAACAAAACTTGAATTTCATTTTTTACCTTTTTGACTACGCTGAGTTTGTCTGGTGCATGATCAAAGAGTGTGTCAAAGGCATCACGCTCTGGTTTTAAGGGGGGAAAAAAAAGGTAAAATTAATAGACCTCCAACAGCCAAGTATGGGAAGCAGGTTATGTGTCACAGGCTTACAGGCCCGTCTCAGAAAACTGCAAAACAGAGACTCAAGCTAAAAGCTGTCACCCTGTTTTGGTGTCTAACTAAACACCAGACTGAACTCCCCTGGGGATTTTATAGGTAACAGAAAATCAACATACCATTCTCTGATTGCTCTTTTCTGCCATTCATAACTGGTAAACAAAACATCTAGGTGGACGAAACATTAAAATGCAACACCAGTTCTGATTGTGCCCCAATCCTACCTTAAACGGTGAGGCACTGGAACATCACCTGGTTTTGGTGCACTACAGCTACAATGATAACTACGGTTGCGTCCACCTCTCAGCATCAAAATCAGAAATTCACTTGGTTAATTTAAAACTACTGGTAGTACCCATGACTTCAGTAAAGCTTAAAACTGATCACGAGTGAAATCCGATTCAGTAATGAAGAGCAAAGCTTACATACAGTATGAAGATTTAAATTCTGTTTAGACATTCAAAGCATTGTATAACAATACCTAAGCCAAACTAAAATCTACTAGATTTATTATATTAGTGCAACATTTCATATTGTGGCAGCTTTGGGTTGACTGAAATTTTCCAAACACTAAGTTTTTTGGACGACAACTGTCATCATCAGGTAAAAAAAGAAAAAAATGGAAATCTAACTTGATTGCAGCTGCATTAAAAAAAACCAAACCAAACCAAACCATTAAAAATGCTGTAAAAGTGTGCACATTTTAACTTTCACCATGGTTTTCAACTGTTTTCCCAAGTTCAAATTATTTTTATTTACAGAACACATTTTAATAGGTTTCTATTGTTAAATAAACATTTACTATCCAAATTCCTTTGGTATCTGAAGATATGTTATCCAGCCCCTATAGCCCCCTGACATTACTTGCTTTCTGAGTATCTTATTAATTATTAATGTTGATACTCTGCAAAAGGGGAAATGGTAGTGTAATTGGGGAACACAGAAACTAAATGACTTGTTCTTCATCACACAAAGGTAAGAAGTGGTTACTCAATGCCACTAACAAAACTATACACAAAAAGAGAAGTCTCTTGGCAGTGACACCAAAATAACTTTTTTTTCTTTAGAAGAACAGATCTGTGGTTGGTCGGGTCTAAACTCTAAATCTGGTGAATATGGAAGAGATAAGACACTCCATGAAAAGGAATTAGAAAAGGACAACTGGTCACTGAAAATAAACAGAAAAGCAGAACTTTCTCAGACCTTGTACCATACACTTTTGCTTCAGTAATTTTCATGTATTCATTTATACATAAACTAAATGGCCACATTATGAAGAAGATGTAATTTTTATTGCTGGGAGTTGCAAAGATTTTCACTTGAAAGCCACTAACAACAGTACCAGGGAATATTGCCCTGTGCAGCATTTTTGCTATTCACTGCTTACAAATGAAAACAAATCAATAGAGACCAGTCCAAAGAGCACAAGCAGTATACTGGATGATCTGGTTCTACCAATTATGCTCCACATCTGTATGGAGTAACAAAACCTGCCCCCGCAACGCATTCCAACCCCATGTGATTGCTCAATTCATTGTCTTGATGTGCTGAAGGAAAACAGACAAGATTTCTGTGCCTGACATGAATTAAAAAAAAAAATCAGAGTCAACTTTGTTACTTACCAAATCTTCCCATCATCATCCTGCAAGTCAGAGCATTGAAAAATATCAGGTTAGTTCATGAATAATCACTTTGAAAAGACAAGACCATGGGTTTAACGGGCCTTTTCCTGCAAGATGCCGAGGGCTAACCACTCCTAACAGGTCAGGAGGCTGAGTATGCTGCAGACCAGATCCAACCTGCTGCAGGAACAGGGAGATGCATTTGAAATTAATGGAAATGCATAATTATGTTTTACACATAATTATGATTTCTCATGCATAACTATTTTTATCAAGAGTGAATGAACAAATGTACTTCTGAATGCAGTTTCTACAAATATAGTCATCAGATGCTACACCACACAGCTCAGAAAGTAGCAAGGCTATCTATCTCACTTTAATCTGTTTTCTCTGCAGAAAGAAAACATACATCATATTTGGATATTATGTAAATAAAACTGCCACATATGAATTATATACACAGCCAGTGACATCACCAGACATATTGCAGATGTTTATCTGCTGAGAATCAGGCCCTGATTTGCACAGAGGAATTTGAAAGTATTCAATGAATGTTGGATTCTGCTGATCATTGCATTTTCCGTAGCTATACTTATATCTGGGTACACAACACATTAAACAGTAAACCTCTTAATATTGTGTAATATTAAATAATAAAATAAATGTATAAACATACACGCAAATCTGTAAATGTATTTCATGCTAAAAAATGTCTAAATCCCGCTGCACAGATTACATCTTACAAACCACATCTGAAGGAGAGGACAAGAAAACTACATTATTCAAGAGCACAGGAGTGAAGGGAGGTATTTTGGCCCACAATCCTGTGGCAGAGCTCTGATCCTACAAAGAACCACTATGAGATCTTCAGTGTCTACACAGGGATGTTATGATCTCATTTCTGAGTGCTTCCATTTGAAAGATCTTCCCCACTGAGCTAGCCACATGGTACTTCATTTATCTTCAAAGTCACGGAAAGCTGAGCCAGCACACTGATAAACTGAAGGAGGCCTCACGTAAGCCCCTCTTAGAAGAGCTGCCTTCAGGCCATGCGAAGGAAAATCTCAGCTTTTATTTGCAGCCAAAGTGCATGCCTAGCCTTCTCCTTATACAAAGGACTACAAAAACATAAAGCAACTCAAAGCTGTTGCAAAACTGCAGAGGGGAGAGGTTTAATTATTTGATTTATTTTTGCTGAGCTCTAGTCCTGAGGTACTATATGAGAACAGAGATTATCTCTCCTTACAATTTTAACAGGGTGTCACTTCAGTTTTGAGCAGTATTTCAAAGAATTGCCTTTTGTCAAGATAATTCTTCCCCAAAGTATCTACATTGGCCAGCTTGTGTAGACTGCTTTTGCCGAGAAAGGTTGGACCAGATGATCCTTGTGGTCTCTTCCAACTTGATATTCTATGATTGACTTGAGAGAGGCAACAGCACTGGGCAGAATTAGTTATATATGGCTACCCTCAGAAGACAGGGTGGGGAAAGGGCCCACAAAGGTCACTTTCAATGAACTATTCAGTTAAATGCTCCTATAAAACAAAAATGACAATAAAACACTTTTCTCCTTTGTGACATATTTCCAGAGCCCGAGTTATTTCTATTTCTATATAGATAAAAAAGCACCATGTTACGGGATTTTGTTAATTTAGCAGGAGCAAGAGGAAGATTACATTGCTGCTTTGTCTTTGCAAAAGGTTTCACATCAGGCACCACGAGCACACGCTGAAGCTAAAGAACTTTGTGCTTACTCTGTTGTAGTCGTCAGCTCCTCTGTAACGTGAGTTGTCTGAAGGAGGCCTTCGCGTTTCTGGAAAGCAAGACAGAGTTAAAAACGGAGATGGCATTAGTAAAGAAGAAACTCATTAGGGGCTCTGCAGCATTCAGTGTCTCAGAATCCCAGAGTAGAAATCTGGATAAAGCATGCTCGCTGCGTTTCATAGAGGTAAGAGGTGAAACAGCTGACACAGGAGGGCTCACTCCCAGAACAGTGGCATTTATCAGGCTGACAGCCAAATGGATGTTTGGGAAATGTGTGTGTATAGATATATATTTGCAGCCAGCAAACTCACTAACAATTCTCCTCCTGAGACCAGAGTCAACATCGTGCCTGGAACACAAATTAGAGAGAGTTTGTCAGACCTGTCTTAAATTCCCCAAGAGCCCTCGTTCATGTCACAGTATCAACCAACAATTCCACATAATTGGCAGCCTGGTTCTCCGGAGAGCTCCGTGGCTGAAATAACACGGATGGCTGCCCCAGGCCAGGGCTCCGGTGTGCCAGCAAAGCTCTGCGGGCATGAGGGCAGCTCGCCTAGAGCAGGGACATTACTGAGGCCACCAGCCACGTGTCTGTCAGGAAAACATCCACCAAGGAAACATAGGGAGCATAAAAAGCCCAACTAGTGATCTCACAACAAATAATACTTCCTTGTTACTGGGTTTTCTCTCCTTGGGATTTTCTGCATGAATAAGGACTCTCCTAACTGACAGAGAGACATCATACAGCAAGACCCAGTTTCAAAACAGCTGCCTCAGCTCTGTTAAGACACAGTCCCCTGACAAAGAGAAGGCCAAATGTTTTTGATCCTCTCCAGGGTTTTGGAGACACAGCACATGCCTCACAGAGGCTGGAAGTGGTTCCACTTGAGTCAGAAACTTTCTTAATGTTTCTATGTAATGTTCCCTTTGTAATGTTCTTTGTAATGTTCCCTTACAAAATTATGGGATAAAGCCTTATGCCTGAAAGGCGGAATTTCTTTCCTCCTTTCTTTATACTTAAAAAGCTGACACAAAGAGCTCAGCAGTCATCTGTGGCCAACAGGTCCAGGGAAGTGATTGTTTCCCCGTACTCGGTGCTCATGAGGCTGCACCTGGAATCCTGTGTTCAGTTTTGGGCCCCTCACTACAGGAAAGACCTCCAGGTGCTGGAGAGAGTGCAGAGAAGGGCAAGGAAGCTGGTGAGGGGCCTGGAGCACAAGTCTGATGAGGAGCAGCTGAGGGAACTGGGGCTGTTTAGCCTGGAGAAAAGGAGGCTGAGGGGAGACCTTATCACTGTCTACAACTACCTGAAAGGAGGTTGTAGCATGGAGGGTGTTGGGCTCTTCTCCCAAGTAACAAGTGACAGGACAAGAAAAAATGGCCCCAAGTTTCATCAGGGAAGGTTCAGATTGGATATTAGGAAAACCTTCTTCACGGAAAAGGTTGTCAGGCATTAGAACAGGCTGCCCAGTTGAGTCACCATCTCTGAAGCTGTTTAAAAGACATGTAGATGAGGTTCTTAGGGACATGGTGTAGAGGTGGACTTGACAGTATTAGGTTAATGGTTGTACTTGATGATCTTGAAGGTATTTTCCAACCAAAACAATTCTATGATTCTACCATCTAGGGACCAGGCCCTTCCAGAAAGCATAGCCAATAAAGCTGCCAGCTCAGGTAAGGAGGGAAACTGCCCCCCCTTCCCCAAGTCACAAGCTCTGTATACATATGCTATCTCAAACATTTCAACCAGCTGAACCCCAAATAAGAACTTATTAGGGAGAACAGCTTTGAAAAGAAACACATCCTTCCCAGAAGCAATCTAAGAAACAAAAACTGCAATCTAAAAAGCAGTAAGAAGAACTCCTGCTGTTCTACTCTCTGCTCAACGAAGGCAGCATTGCTTTCTCCAGCCAGCAGCCAGGGGGCCTGGCTGAAGCATCATGGGGGAGCCATGGTCTCCCATGGCTGTGCTGTCACAGCTCCAGGATGACAGCATGGATGGAAGAATGAGGAAGCATCTGACAGGGCAATATTCTCTTGCATGCAAAACAATGTTGTCTTTACTCCATCCCACCACTTCTCTGCTTTATTAACACAGGTTTCTGGACCTTCCAGACACCACATACCCCAGGGAGAAGATGCTATAAACTGTGAACAAAAACTCAGTATGTGGTGGCTAGTGAATAATGCCTCCAAATGCCCGATGAGAAGGAGGAATGGATTCCAACACAGACTCCCCCAAAGATGGAAATGGCACCATTTCTCTGAGGCAGCTGAACATGCTCCTCACACAGCAAGCCGAGGCCCCTCAGCCTTGCAATCCAAAAGCAAATGTCACTATTTGATAAAACTTGTATTCTTTGTACCACAGCCACCAGACACATTTATTCTTCACTCTGCCTTTCCTCCGACCTTTCAGTCTGCAACTCAGATTACAAGAGAATGACTGTAAAAATACCTCAGATCTCCCAGCAGCACCAAGGTGGGACATGCTGCAGTTTCAGAAGTGACGAAGAGGAGAGCTAAGTTCAAAAGAAGGTAACTGCTGAGCCTTGTAAAAATAATCAACACAGGGAGCCTTAATAAAATTTTTACATTTATTTCTGAGAACATTTTTGTTTCCCTGAATTAGGGTATTTCTTCATCATGGAAGTTTACATTTGAAATATAAGGCAGTATAGTCAGCTGGAAGAAAAATCTCAGGATTTTCAGTTCTCACTGGAAGCACACACTGAAACAATAAAGTTTGTCTCCTCACTTAGGAGGGCTGGAACGAGAGGTAAATGCTGAGCGACACCAGTATTAAAACATGTACTATCTTAGACTCTTAACTCAGCACCTGGAGTAGCTATCAACAGGATCTTAAACAGGATCCACCTAAATCTAAGCTCTGCTAGGACACATCATGTAAAACGTGGATGTACATTGCCAGGGTTTCAGATTTTCTATTTCACACAAAAACCACCAAGAAAACTAATTCTAGAGGTTGATTTCAAGAAGGTTTGAATGTATCTAGGTTTCCAAAACTCTGTTCTTGAGAGATGCTACCTCACGGTCCTTGTTATAAAATAATATGAACAGAAGTGTTCTTACGGGTTAGTCTCACAGTTATTCTAGGTAATATTGACAGATAAATAGGAAGGCAAAGCAGAAAGTCCTCTCTAAAGCACTTGTGGGTTTCTTAGTAAACTATACAGTGCAGGACCAAAAAAAGATAGTGGTTTTTTGACAGATAAAAATCCAGCTACAGATTTTTCTCAGACTGTAAATTAATTATTTTTAATTTAAAAAATACAGCACCTTAGGAAAAGATGTTGATAAATACTTTCCATGTAGCACACTAAAAATCAGGGAAGTCCACAGCACTTACACAAGCTAATAAGATATTCTGCATAGCTCTGGGACGGGCTATGGAAATGCACACAATTTGGCTAAGCAATAACTTGCTAAACCAGTATGACTCTCTTATTTTTATAGTGAAAGCACAGCCCTTCTGGGCAAGAAGCAACTCATGCATCTGCACAGTGTGAGGATGGCTTAACAAATTTGATCATGATAATCCTAAATGTCAAAGTCACCCATGAAACTGAAACTTCACTAGTTTTGAAAGCTTCCATGTGGGTATGTTCTTGCACAACACTCCCAAAACAACTTGCAATGTTTTCTTGCTGTGGGGTCAATTCTGCGAAGCTTACAAAAGTCACTTAGCAAACCGTTGATTAATCCCCTTAAATGCATATTCAAGCATTTAAGCTAAAACCTCTGAGAGCAGACATGTTATACTAATTATGAGCTAGCTTGACAGAACCCTAATCATTATTTGGATTTGTAATAACAGATCATTTCACAATAAATTGATAACTATAATAATAATCTTCTTAATAATAGTTTTCTTGCTTGGATTAAGAACAATATTAACCTCATTACCATTCTGTTTGTTATTAGTATAACAAAGGCTAAATAAAATCCATTTAAATAGATCTGTGTTACTGAACCAGCATGTATTTTTAGACTAATTCTGGATGCTGAACTACAAAAATTCAGTTTACCAAGCTATAAGGCAAAATTTCCTGTTCCAGAAGAAATGTGCTTCAGTTTACACTGTGCTTTGCTTTCCATTTAAATAAACAAAGCTGAAGAGGTGCAAGTTTTTCCTAGCAGTGGGATGGGGGGCTGAAATGAGACTCCTCTTGCACAGAGCCAGCTGAGGTAGGCCCACAGCCAGCAGTTGCCATAACCGTCTCCAGGACTCCAGGCTCTAGGTCCAAGACTAAGAGTTAACAGCCTCTTGAGCATAAATTAACCCTCATTGTATCACTGCTCTGACACCTTCAGAGACTCCCTTGGTGACACATGAGTCTCTTTCCTCCTTTCTTGCTTCCTTCCTTTCCTTAGTTTCTGTCAGCCATTATCTCCTCCTGTCTTCACCACAGCCTCGTCTATAGTCTCAAGACACAGGGACACTGGTGAATGAGATGGCCTCAATGGTCTTCTCTATATCCCTCCAACAGGAAAAGATGTGAAAATATTTTCGCCACAGCCTTCCTTCTGCTACAGGGGTGGAGGGTCCTGAAGCTTGAAATAAGGACAGGGAAAGGGAGGCTTTCCGTATTTACTTAAGGTTTTTTTCTGGCTCATCAGTTACAGAAGACATTTCACTGTAGTGTGCAGAAGGATATTTCTAGCATCAGGGTGTCAGAGGACTGTAAACCACTTTATATCTACATTTTCCCCTTCATCTATCCAAGACAGTCAAAATAAATTTAAAAATAAATCAGTCTCTTATTTCCATTCAAGTTACTTTCTACCTAACTCACTGTTCTTAAATTGAAAGAACTACAGCAGACTGAAAGCGGTTCAAAATCACGTCTTAAAGATAATACATACATTTATTGTGAGCCAGAGAGTATCCATCAATTACTCATTTATATCACACTTTGCACCTCTAGAGCATTCAGCCAGACAGTATGGAAAGTGCCATTATTTAAATGTAAAGCAAAATGAGGCTTGTCTCATCAACCACCATGCAATTGCATCTTGTAAGGGGATCCACATTTGCAAAGCGGAGTCCAAGATCATTTTATCTTCTTTATTCTTGAAAGGAAACCTACTATAGCCTGACAGCTCCAACAATAAATGGCAAGTACAGAAAGGATTTCCACAGCCTGCTGCCAGCAGCTGAGCCTGCCTTGCAACAACAGCGCTGAGCACCACAGCAAATGTCTCAGCATGATCAGAGTCCCAGCTGGAACAGCTCTGCCTGGGGTTTCAACAGCTGTTGAGAAGAGCTGGGTTCACATGCCACAGACTGTAGCACCATGGGAGCTTCGGTGAGGTTAGAAGGCAAGATAAAAAGCAAGAGTATATATGTTCCAAAAGAAGAGTCTTTGTAGAGTGAAAGGAAATGGTCAACACCAAGCAGAGAAAGGAATAACTATAACAATATCTAGGGCAGGAGGGAAGGAGTCAGGGTTCCTCAGGTCAGACCTCTTCTCCATATCTAAGAAAAGCTAACAAAAACACAAGGCTGTGAAAGAAATGATGAAAGCCTATTAGAATGCCAAGGAAAACAACATGTCTAAGTCTGAATAATAAGTCATTGGGGAAAAACAACATCAGTAACAGGCTGCCCAGATTAGGGAGATTGTACATGCTGAAACTCCTTTCTGTGCTCTTTGTGTTTCAGTGGGTTCTCTACAAAAAATGTAAGGCAAAAACCATTTACTAAAGTGCCAGAAGTTACAGACACAACTCTCCCTTATACAAAATCTCATCACATGTTTTTAGCTTGATACTGAAATAGCAAATGGTAAACCTAAACATATTAAAGCTATGATGCTCTTGTGATCACATTTAAGCACACCAAAAATGTATTACTAGGACTGGGACTCTTAATTCCCAAGAATTTTTGAAATGGCAAGAGACCAGGAAGCAATGAATAGGAGCAGCTCTGTAGCACAACATCAGAGTGATAAATAATGATTGTTCTGATCAAATTTTCTTCTGAGTTCATACTCACCCGTACAACTACCACTTGTACAGATACATGTTCAGGCAGTCGAATAGGAGCCCGGAAATGCATTGCCAAAGCTACCAGGAGGTGCAGAATGGAAATCAGATTCTTGCCATGGATTGCTGCAGGGAACAAGGAAAAGGAAGCAAATAATATAATACTGAGGCCTTATTCTAAACAGATAGTTCTTGGAGAAAGGCAGGTAAAAGGCAGTGAAAAATGCCTCTGGTGAACAGTCGTCTTTTTTTTTTAACCTCCCTACCTTCTTTTTCCTAAATTAACACAGCCTACAATATACTTTTACAGGTTACAAAGTCTACATTTAACCCTCCCGTCAAGTTACACGCCCAAATTAAAAGTCCAGGCTCTTCAGTGCCCTCTCTAAGTCAATGAAGAAAAAGAGGAAGACTCCATCACTTGCTTTTCACCGTACTGTAGAATACTGGACCATTCTGCTTCTAGCAGACTTTCAAAGTGTTAATACAAGCTTTTCTGGCTGTGAGAGATGAACACCGCCCACTACCTAGGTGAACTGACTTCTCAAATTCCATTCTCAATTTTGGATTGTAACAGGCCATGCCTGAACAGAGGGCACTTTCTGTTTAGCCTATCAAAAGATGAATCCTCAAGAAGGGTGCAGGATCCTTTGACTCTCAGCATGGTGGCCTGAAGGATTAGACCAGCCTCTAGTACTAACAAATTCCTCATATCCATAGGGATTCAAATTCAGGAAGCGAACAAAAAAGCTTTTTAATGAAAGCATATGCTTCTAGGAACTTCAATTATCCCATAGCCTTGTATATCTGTCCTTAAACAAAGACCACAGAAGAAGGTACCAGTTACAATCCATACATGGATGTGGTAAACCTCTACGCAAATAGTTTTTAAAAACACTGCATCACAGAGAATATGATCAAACTATTGATTATCACACCCTCCTTGCCTGTGAAGCTGAGACAGAAAGTATAACAGAGCCCTTACAGTCAACGTTCCACTTGATTGTCCAGCCATGGGGTCGGAGTAAATCATGGACAGCTTCCAGGACCGTCTGCAACTTTTGTTTCTGACCAATTTCAGATTGCGTCACTTCTGCCACGTTCAGTTTACGGTCAGCCAATTTTTCTGTGTTTGAAAAAAAAAAATAAAATAAGAACAACAAAAAGCACAGGCAAAACCAGATTAAACAGGGCCTGGGTGGGATGAGCACAAAGCACTGGGCAGAGCTGAACTCTGCTAGCAATTTTCCAACAGAATGATTTTCTTCAGAAAGCAAAATAGCTGAAAGCAAACCTTTCATCATTGTGTGTCAATTCCGATAAAAACCATGACAGAAAACTGGTAAGTTCTGGCCGAAAATGTTCACCAATCAGGTGCCAAAATACAGGCACCAAGTTAATGATAACATTTATTGTGCCTTCCATTTTCTTTCATTGCTGAAAAGCATTTGGCACAATACAGCCTTCAGTACACAAGTGATCTACACAGGCTTAATGAACTTTTCTAACAATAAGTTAATTTAGGACCAAAAAAAAGGGAAATACTGTGTGGACATTTACTTCAGCTTGACAGGCATTATTTCAGGATAGCTGAAGGTATGAATTTAAGCTAAAGCAAACTTCGTCTTCTCAAAGCATCCAGAGTCATATACTCATATGACCTACAGACTTGTACTAGCTTAGTAGAACTGGTTTAAAGAAAGAAGTTGGTACAATCTTGTTTGTCATGTTGTTACGGTATTGTCACGTCATGGTTGATTACTTCCAAGTATGAATTAATGCAGGAAATTTAATAAAATGCTATTATTAAAATTTGAATTTTGTTTCTGTAATATAATTATTTGTTGCCAAAGTCATAGACAAGTTATTCTTCTCTTCCCCTGCATTGTGGCCCTTGCCAAAGACACAGGAGCTGAATTTCTCTCTCTCAATTAAGAGAGCTGATGAAGGTAAGGTAGAGTTCTCCATCCACCAGAGAAAAGCTGATCCGTTTTCCACTTCCTCTCTGTGGGAAAAACACTCAAACTCACTCTGCTGCTGAATCTAGGAGATCAGGACTAGTTTTGACTGTTTTTATCAATCTACAGTAGAAAATTTTTATGAACATCTAAATAATATTAATGGGACAAATGTTCTTTAGCCAAGATGTCTCTGAGCCTCTTTTAAACTGACTACTAAAACACACAAATATTATTTTAAATTATTTTAGATATTTTTTTAAAAAAAAATCTCCTACAAGATTCATTTTTTGATCACGTGTTATAGCTCCTATCTATTCTCAGCCTAGATTAGCTGACAGTCAGCACAGAGAAGTTTATGTCCTCCCACTCTGACACCATGTGTAGCAATCCACTTCCAGCCTCTCTCAGTGGCACGACTTGTACCTCGATAAAACTAACTAAACAAGGAGGCCTGCCTCAATCAGCCTGCCAACCATTTGCTCATCTCTTACTCCAAACTGCTTCAGAATAAGCCCACTGACAAGTTGCTGTCTTTCATCTTCTTGTGTGTGTCTGCCTATCAAGGCAGATCTTCTTGAAACATCTCTCACACATGAGGAATGATAACTACTACTTGAAGTTTAATGACCCTACTTTGCTAGCTTTTCCTGCAGGCAGAAGAACAGATGACTTGCAAAACAGAGAGACGACTTAATTCTGAGGCCTCAAGCACCAGGAGCACCACCAAAACCATGAAGTGCTTTGCCTCTTGCATCAGTGAGACAGCACGAACATGGATAGATTAAACAGCATAGGACTTGCTGGATAAACCAAGACACCGCTGAAGAATTCTTTTTGTAACAACACAAGACTGAGACATGATAGCTTCAGGTCAGGGGAGAAGCATTTGCTCTCCAGTCAGAGGCCCAACAGGAAGAAAATGAGGAAAAAACAGTCCGGTTAAAGTCTCACACTGCAAGATGCACATGCCCACCTTTTCTCCTGTAAGATATTCTAAGTCCAGCTAAGATATATATGTATGTGTGTATGTATAACTAAGCACTTTCTAAATGTCTGCAGGCCTGAGGGTGGAACCATGGCCTCCACAGGGAACATAAGAAACCATTAATATCTGTGACAAATGGCTACGCTAAAATGTGCTACCACCTGCTGAAGCAGAAGTGTCTGTATGTTAAGAAGTAAAACTGTGTACACACAAGTAGTCCTCAGATAAAATTAACTCTACACCCCTGCATCACACCATGTCTGGAGGGTCCCAGCTGTAGTCTAATCAAGAAATTAAAAGTACTCTTGTTTTATTCTTCAAGTTATTTTTGAGGAGTTTTAATTGCATACAGAGTAATTGTTGTTAACCAATTTTAAAAGCTTATGAGTGTTCACCAGAATGCTGCAGGTCTATTATTTCGGGGATATATGCAGAAAATTCAGTAAGCAGCATCCATTAGCACCAGTGGAATTAGTACCACCAAGTCCTTGTGCCCCACTCTGACGCACACATCCCACATCCCAGCCCACTCTTGAAAACATGTCATAGGTTAAATGAGAGCAGTTTGACTATCTTTCTCCAAGAAACAGTGTGTATTTACAAGGGCACTTGAAGCTTCAAGTCTCTTTGTTTGCTAAAAGCACTCCCGTAAATCACTGTGCCATCACTAGAAGTTTTTCTCCATTGTGCTTCTTGCCTGAACATACACGTTGCAAAGATGTAAGTGGGTTGCAGAATCATCGTTGCTTAACTGAGTGTATCTCTTCCTGAATCATTCACACAGAAGTGCACATTATGAGTATGTGCCTGCTGCCATGCATTCTTTTTCTCATTTTTTTCCCCTAGAATTAATTCTACCAGGACCTCAAAAAAGCTCTCAGCCCAAAAAGCTTTCAGAAGAAAAACTATATAGACAGAATTTTGGATGACATGGCTTCTGCTTGGGCCCCCACTGTAATCACTAATCTCTTCACCTTTTCTCTGCCACATATTTCAGTTGTCTGGACTAGTTTTAGTCCATGAAACAGATATGTAGAAATCACCTGGATTTCTTCCCCTTTCAGCAGACAGCCTGAGAAGAACAGATGGAGAAGCTGATGCCGTAGCTATCAGTGAAACAAACTGTATTCCTGGTGAGATGGTGAGTTACTGCACAGACTTATTGTCTGCAGCTTTGGAAGAGATTAACTTTGGGCCCCTTCTAGTCCTTGGGGTATTCTTCTCTTAGGTGAACTCACCAAGCAGCTTCTGCAGCACCTGCCCATCATAAAGGTCCTCTTCAAGCTGTTTGACAATGATTCTCTCCTCCACCAGCACATCATTGATCCAGTCAATAAGAACCTGGAAGGACAGAAAAAAAAAAGGCAAATGTCTAAAAACCACTGAAATATGTACCTTCAATTTAAGGCAGCAATCAGGAATATAAAACAGAGCAGGAGTAACCATATTTATGTATTTCAAAGTTATAGAGATATAACAGACAAAAAGATGGTTTTGCTCTTCTTGTTTTTAATTCAGGTCTTGCAGTATGGCAATTTTAGCGCCCTCTATTTTTCCTCATTAAAATGTCTCCTTATTGCACCAATTCTAAAGCAAGTAGCAACTGGCAGCTCTGCAACAATTATCTTTGCTAGTACCTATGTTCTCCAGGTCCCAAATTCAGGTTTTAATTGTTTTATGTGAACGGCAGACCTGGCAGTAGCTGACAGCAGTCCCATGATCCCACCTTAATCTCTACCCTGAAGAGACCTGAGCGGTACACTACAAATAAGAGCTTCAGAGGGGAAAGAGTGAATGTTCCTACTAACATGAGCTAAACAGACTCACTAGCTAGATCCCTGCCATTAGCAACAGGACAAGACATTTTATTCCTATGATATTGTAGAATACAGAAGTCTGGAATTACAATTTTGGTTAACTGCGTCTGATAAACATTCTACAACATTTATAATAGTCCCTATATGCTGACTACCATAAGTATAAAAATCATTTGATCACCTACAAAACAGGAATGAACATAAAGGACCTTTAAAAAGAAAAGGAACTGAGTTAAGTTTTCCAGATGCCAAAGGTAATAATTTCCAAACAGTTACAGGAAAAACAGCCTTGACTGCCTGAAGCTGGCAGTACTGTTTTCCTCCAGTTTTTTTATTTGGAAAATTAAATTATTTTCACAAAAACAATACAGTTCTGTGGGAAGAGACGTAAAGTTAAATCCTGCTAAACGTTTGATTCTATAAAGGGAGATGGGTATTATCAATCATAGACATGCAAAATCCAGCAACAAGCTACCTAAAGCAATAAGTCTTATTTTAAAATTCTGCATTTTTTTTATTTTCTTCACTTAAAAGTGCAGATTCTTTTAATTCACCTTCTTATTAGATCCCATACTTTTTTCTGCCTCTTCTCAACAGTCATAATGGTGAAGAAATTTTGTGGGTTTTTTCATATTCAAGAGATTGTGAAACAAAAAGCAAATAAACAAAACATAGATAGGCTGGCACTGGAAAATACACACCTTGGCAATTCAAGTAAACAGGAGTATTTGAATATGTTATTTAAGTAATTCAACCTGGCTGCTGAGGTTCATTGAATCTACCAACCTCAAGGAAGTTTTGCTAGGCTTTATGTTCAAAAAGAAGTTTATGACCCAAACATGAAATACTAATGCGTCATGTACCTCTAACCTATATCTTCAGTACTTTCAAAGCACACTGAAAACGTGCAGGGCTGAAACTCAGTTCTAAAAGTAGAGTAAGCAGCAAACTTCAGCTGGGAGATATGGCAACCAGACAATTCATGGAGATGAATGATCTGCACCAGTGCTCACATATGTACATCAGTTTTGCCCTCTAAGCTGCCCAGAGGGCTGAAAAAACTCAATAATAAAAATTACTCCTCTAAAGGGCTTTGTTTTGAAACAAAGGTTTTCTGGTAAGTTGTTCGCTACTCAATATCAGCAACTTGTATCAAAAGTGGTCCTCCCTGGAACAGGTAAAGGAAAGGTGGAGGTGACGTTTGAAAATAGATGTGTATATATAAGGACGTGCTCTGCACCAGTATTATTACCCCACTGCTCCCCTGTGACCTTGCAGGAACCTCATCTATCACTTGGGCCATTCCCTCTATCAATCAGATGGCCTCTGCTTTGCAGTTACAGCTACAACCACCATTTCAACATATTCAGACAAGTTCCGCACTCTTAATGCCACTTGTTGGGCAGAAGGATCACACAGTTTCTCCCTTTCCTTCCCCTGCCTCATGCTGCCTTGCTGCAGCATCTTCATGGAATCACAGAATCAAAGAATCATTTTGAATGGAAAACACCTTTAAGATAATTGAGTCCAACCATTAACCTAACACTGTCACTAAAACATGTCCCTAAGAACCTCATCTATGCATCTTTTAAACACCTCCAGGCATGGTGCCTGAACCACTTCCCTGGGCAGCCTATTCCAGTGCTTGAAAACCCTTTCCATGAAGATGTTTTTCCTAATATCCAATCTAAACGTGGCTTGCACTGCCAATGATTGACAACCACCTGAGCAGCCCAGCCCGCTGCCACACCAGCTTCCACTGGCACTTGGGGGCCTAGATCGAAAAGGACATTGCAGCACTATGCTCTAGAAGGTACCGTCGTCCTCCTGCTTTTGCTGTGGTCATGGGAGAAATAATGGGAAGCTTGTCCCCTGACACATGCTCCAACATGCCCTGGAAACCATCTTGCTCCTGTGTCACAGGGCCTGATATCTATATCACATATGGGCAGAAAGAAAAATGTCTAGGCAATTGTTCTTCCAGCATTTCATCCTCTTGCCCTTCTCAGGGTGCCCCCTGAGTAGCCTTTGGGTCAGGTAAACTCTCCCTGCCCAGTCTTTCGCCTGTAGACTTAAAGCTGTGATTTTCATACATGTTAGCTACCGTCAGATATAGGGCATCAAGCCTTTGGATTTCCATTGAAAACCCCAACCGAAATTAGAGATCAGAGATTACAGCCAGCAAAAGTTACACACAAGAAGATGCAGCCTAAATAAACCCATCAGCAGATCAGAACCATGACCGCATTTGGAGAGAAAACCCCAGTCAGCTATTCTTGTCTCTTTCAATCTTTTTGAGGGGATAGAAGGACATTTATGGTAAAGGGCTGGAGAGAGACATTAGACAAGTTAGCAAAGGATTACCACAGCTGGGAGACAAAGAGAAGAGGGATACCATCTTTGGCCTCAAAAACTGTTCACCTGCAATAGAGAAAAGTGACTCCTAAATAATGAGATACGTTCTTGTCTCAGATCATCTGGAAAGAGATTTTTGAAGCCTGTCAATAAGGTGACTGCCCAGTTCCAAAATGACACACGTTTGACACATGTAAACGTCAGTAGAAAAGCAAATTAAGAAATCAAAGTCTCAGAATATTTGGGTTGTCCATGAGATTTACAGAGCAGACTTTAAAAACCCATCTCAAGTTCAGCTTCAATTATCATTTGATAACCAGATCCCATGGCAGTCCCTATGGAAAGAGGCCAGATTTTCAGAAGGCCCCAGAAGCTTTGTTAAGGAAGACTCAAGATGCTGAACTATTTGAAACTTGTAATTAACAATTTGTCTTTCCTGTGCTGAATGGTATTGAACTCAGAATCTAGAAAATGCCAAGGAATTTAAAATAAAAATCTGGAAGCACCTTCTAATGTAGGAGCAAACATACAATTTCCAAGAGCATAGGTACACTGGAATTATAAAGCAGCTTTGGCTACAGGGTGTTAAAATACAAAGAATTTAAATGTTCCAGAGAAACTTAGCACTGAAAAACTTTCAGCAAAAAATTACACAAAAGAGATACAAATTAAGCAAGGTCTAGTCATAGTTGTTTTATTATTTAAACAGTTCAGCATCTAAATGAAAGCAAAATATCCCAAAGAACATTCTGAATTCTTTAGTATTCAGACTACAACTCCAGCTCTGCTTGAGCAAATGAATTCGCAATTCATATTTAGAGAAAAAAAAAATCCAAGTTTTAAAATTTTTTTAATGGCTCTTGAAAGCCTGACAAGTGCTGTAATTAAAAAAACAAACAAGCCCCAAAAATCTGCTGCCCTACCTCTTGATTTCCTGATTGTCTCTTAATTAGGAGCCTGGAAAATGTTTCTGCATAGAATTTTTTTTTAACTTGTAAAAGGGAAATAAACCACCGTATTCTTTATTGGAATGACTAACATGGAGAAATACTTTCTCACTCTCTGCTCACAGAAAATCAGCTCTACAGTTCTTTGCAGTTGCTTCTTCATGCAAGGAAAGAAGCAGAAATTATTCAATAACCCGAACGCCTAAAAATTTAAACAGGCACAGAGTACTTGGTGTGAAGCAGACAGAAGGTACAGCCAGAGAGCTTTTCCTGTGCATGAAAATACGCTTAACTTGGCTCTGTTTGGTCTCACACTCCTCTACCCATTCCTTCACTTCTATGCCTGCACTTCATACAACTACTGTTCAATATTGCTGTTTAAATTAGAGCTCCATTTGCTGCATTAAATATTGAGTATAAGAGAAACACTGCAGGCCTGAGGAAGAGCTTTATTCCAAAGCCTGTTGTCCCAGCATCAGCCCTAACACCAGCCTTACATGGAACAGATGGTGAAGCCACCGCAAGATCCCACGTGTAGCTAATGGTCTTCAATGTACCAGAGACTCATCTTCTGTACTTTGAGACCCACAAAAGAGCATGCAGGTGCATAGAAATGTTTGTTAGGTCACTCAACTTGTCATACCTTCATAAAAAGCTGCTTTTTTTATAGTCTTCTATAGCATTTGAGATTAGCAGCATGATTTTAAAACTTTAATATAATATCCTCATATCCTTAAAGCCATGTCAGCCCTTTCATGGATACCGATGCTCATATAAAACATCTCTGAACTGTTTCAAATGCTGAGACACATGCATTTGTAGTTGTAAAATTTCCAGTGGTGCTTTAAATTCTGACATTTCCATTTATTGTATCATTTTTAGGACAAAGGTATACGTTCAGTTAAATGAGCCATACTGCATTACTAAAAACTGGACTGAAAACTGAAATTTGCCATGAAGCAGACAGCTGAAACAAAAGAGTTCTAGAAATCTAGAAGGAAAAATGAGTCTGCCTGGCCAGTTTGTTGTTTGTGGGGTTTTTTTGGTTTTTGGTTATTTTTAGTTTGTGCAAGATGAGTTTTTTCATCAAATTTCACCAGCTCAGTAAAGTATTTTTGTTCTGCAGGATGACGGTGAGGCACATTCAGAGTTAACCTGCAGAGTTCAAGGGCATAAGGACCCCACAGTCACTGCTATACAGTAATGAACAAAATTAAAAACAAGACGAAATACATCAACACATCTGGCACAATGGGAAAACAGGAAGCCCAGTCACCAAAAACAGCAAAGAAAAACCCCTGATTTCAATGACCCTTTTCCTCCCTGACTTTTCAGAGAATAAGGAAGCAGAGATCAAAGGTATTAAAGTTTAACTGGCTTCAGGGTTGAGCATAGACATTAATATTAAAAATTCATATTCAGACTTGGAAACAATTGACTCAGCACAAAGCACTGGTAGCCTGTAAAGAAAGAGAAGGCTGCTTGTTTTCAAGTGCAGTTCACAGAGCATTTAGGAAGCAGGGTTGCATCTGGTCACACATGAAACCTTAACAAAAGGACAGCGGCTTCATTTTGGTTTTCTCTACACCACAGTGAATGTAAAAAAGCCATAAAATTAGATATGGAAAAGGTGATCTTTTCTAGGACAGCGAATGATTTACTACAAATGAGCATTGTTCACTCATTTCAGAGCAGCACTGTTTGGATCTGCAGCAGTTTAAAATGAGGCTTCTAAGGCCAAATTTGTTGCAGTATCAACCAATCTTACAGAAGTCTTTGCAGGGAGAGAAACCATCTTGCAACTGTGGCTTGTTGTCTTTTGTCGAGGCCGGGCACCCTCAGAAGGGACCCGGTTCTTGCAAGCTGCTGTTCTAAAGTTTTGGATTCAATTAATAGAAGCTCTTCTTCATACTTTTCCTTCCAAAATACATGAGACAACCCTAGGAAATCAGCCACTCATTTGAAATCTTAAAATGTAATTTCAAAGTCTCTGACTCTATTCCTACAGCCTATTAACTCTAATTATCTTTAGGATGACGACCAGCAATGCGGCTTTTGAAACTTTTACCTTTCAACCGTATCTGAATCAGAAGGGGGAAAAAAGATTTCTTCCACCTTTACACCCAATACACAAAGAAACACACATGAACAAAGAAAGCCTGCATCAGACTCCACTTTTTTTTAAGTATTCAAAAGAGAGCTAGAAGAACCCTCAAATACTCTTTAGAATTGGTGACATGGACCAACTAAGGGGTCTTTCAATATTAATGGAAACTGAATTTTAAACAGACTCACAATAACATACAGACTATATACAAATACATACTATACTATATGTATATATACTATATACAAATATATAAAGGGTGAGTGTCACGAGGATGGAGCCAGGCTCTCTCGGTTACAATCAACGGTAGGACAAGGGGTAATGGGCTCAAACTGGAACACAGGAGGTTCCACTTAAATATGAGGAGAAACTTCTCAGTAAGGGTGACAGAGCACTGGAACAGGCTGCCCAGGGAGGCTGTGGAGTCTCCTTCTCTGGAGACATTCAAAACCCACCTGGACTCCTTCCTGTGTAACCTCATCTAGGCGTTCCTGCTCCAGCAGGGGGATTGGACTAGATGATCTTTCAAGGTCTCTTCCAATCCCTGACATTCTGTGATTCTGTGACTAGAATCTCGATCTTGAGGTATAAAAGAAGACATAATATATCGCATGACACCTCTGTATTCAATCACAAACCAGTCCAAGCTATTAATTAAAAAGCTTACTTTAAGTTAGTTGTATACTTGTCACCTGGCAAATATGGGACAATTAATAAAAGCAGCTCACACCTTTCAGACACCAGAGATAGAGTATTTTGTGAATAAATTATTTATATGCATATTTATATATTTATATAAAAATAAAACAATAACTCATCTCTCTTTCCTTGGTATGAGTTTTCAGCTTCGGGTCTGTTCAGCCATGTACCAAACTGTGGTTGACTACACAGGGCAAATAAAGTGATGAAAAAAAGGCTGCTGGCCACAGAGGGAACTTACTTGATCACATCACTTCATATTGACAAATTGTGGCCAACTATTTTTAAAGTACCATCAATGATGATAACAAACAACACTTTGAGGTGTAATTCTAGTGCCTGACGATTTTCATATGTGCAAGAGGATTTAAAGCACGTATTTTAGCATCCCCAGCTAAGCAACCTTCAACAAGGGGATTCACTGTATATTCGCTTTAGTAAGAGTGAGGAATGAGGCTTTTTGTTGTTTCGTTTTGTTCTTCCCCTTTTGTTCTCTCCACATTACCACAATGCTATACAATCTGTCTCTCCAGAGTTACAACAGCTCAGTCAAAATCACTTCCAAATGCTTACACGAGCTTGCACTGATCACTTCACTGTGTATATAATTCCTGTTTTATGAGGCTAGCAGAAATTAAAACAACATTTTGCGGAGACAAAGAGATACTAAAGCAGAGTCAGCAACAGATATCTCTGCTGCTTCTTTTCACTGAGATCCATTTACCCAACTGGATGTGACTGACAGAACAGAAACACTCAAAATCAATGATGGCAAACCCTTAGCATGTCTAACTCTGGTGTTGAAAGAGATTTGGGCTGGCACCAATTAAACTAAGTTGTACTGCCAAATTTCAAAAGGCACAAGGCTCTATTGCTGCTATTGACACATTCCTCTCCGAGCAGAAAAGCAAGAGAACCACTTTGAACTATAAAAACCTCTATCTATTCAACTCCTCACTCTTTGCTA
This sequence comes from Nesoenas mayeri, assembly GCF_963082525.1. NCBI lineage: Eukaryota > Metazoa > Chordata > Aves > Columbiformes > Columbidae > Nesoenas > Nesoenas mayeri. The sequence goes on from NC_137541.1 coordinate 74,232,383, forward strand.
GTCCACGGAGATCTTTCATTTCAAACTCTGTGGGGCAGGCAGCCTTTTTTGCTGGCTGCTGCTGTATAGCACTTAGCATGGCTAGTTCACATTCAGCGCTGGGGCTCTTGGAAAATGTCATTAACTACCGAAGAACAGAAAACAAGGAATAAATTGCTCATTTTTTTTTGCATTATCCGAACTCTGTGGCATGAAATAGGTTTTGCCAACATAATTAAAATCTCTCCCTGTCTTACAGGTTCACACCAACATAGTGTTAAATATTTCTCTAGCTGAATATCTGTAAAAAACTCTCAACTGCTGAGAGGTATGCAAATGATTAGCAATTACTTAAATTGCATAATTTTCAAGTAGGCACTCTACAGGACACATCTCTCCTTTGGGGTTGATCCCAAGGCAACAATCTCCAGTTACATGCTGTTTCCTGCACCAGCTGCTCTGGTTCAACGGGTAACACGCTACTGTCTTCACTCAAGTGTAAACCGGTGTAGTGAACCAGAGCCTGATTTTGCAATGTGCTCTGTGCACTCAGATACGTGTGAGTGCTTCTCTATTACTGATTTTCATTCCTCCTGGAGATTTTCAGGTTTTGAAACCAGAAAATATAACCTTGCTAGACTATGACATCCAGGGAAGACACACCAACTCATATTAAATTCAAAAGCAAAACTCCCAATTTAAAAGTAATTCTGATCTCAATATCAAGTCTCCCACATCACAGTGCATCTGGTTCTTTCACTGCAATGACTCTGGTTCAGCTGAATTATTCATATAATATTGCTGCTCTACTATCAAAGAAACCGCAGTATTTTTTGAAAGAGTGGTGCGAGACCACTGTACCTTTTTGAGAGAATTAATGGATTTAGGTACTAACAAAGAAAGAATGTGCAGATTCACTCAATTTAAAACCACAACGTATTCCAGGTGAATTAGAATAACAAAGAAATTCGAGCACAGCTCCTTGCTAAACTCAGTTTGATGTGGTTTTGTAATCTTAAACGTGTTATTGCAGTCTTAACAGATCACTCGGCTTGTTTTAAAGATGTACCAGGTGAGCATTTTGCTGAGGCATTCTGAAGCATTTGTGTGCAGCCAGGGCGCACAAGGTTTCTTGAAAGGAACATGCCACAGCTTGACCCACTGTCTGGGGACAGTATACACTAGCCAAAGTTTTCAGACCCACTCAACTATAGCTGCGTTGTCATTTCTAACAAAAATATTTTTTTAAAATAGTACAGAGGAAGTGCATTGGGAACTGCAACACAAGCACAAATGCTTTTTGGAAAGAGATCACATTTGTTCAGAGCTGCCAGCCCTTCCCGCCCTGCTCAAGTTTTCACTGTTAAACTCAACAACTTACCACATAAAAAGTTCTCCTAAACACTAATCGCTCAGGACTAAATCCTCCATGATAAGCACTGTTGAGGCAGAAAGCCACACCTCACATCAGCACAGCTGGGAACACCATTATCAACACCTTCGACAGGTGTCTCCAGTGACAATACAGATTCAGGATAATCTGGCCCCTGCCCTAGCTCATAAGAATAATGAAGACTTTTCTTCTTAAAAAACAACCAACCAACCAACCACATAATACAGGACAAGAAGAATCTCAATTCCAACTTTCTTATAATACCAAAGGTCTCCTCCTTGTCCCCTACCACACCCTTTCTCATTTCAGCCCTACTCTTTCCTCTCTGGAAATCTCACTAACACTTTCCAAAGCTCCTTCCCTGTTTCCACAGACAGAAGAAACTCAGGTTTACATGCAGTACCTGCAGGTAAATTCAAGCTAAGCACTGATCCTTGCTGTGATAATCACAAAGATATAAGTGGACAATGGAGCCTTAACCCCTAACTACCATGAGCACCCTGATGTTCAGCCTTTTCTTGTTGCTCTCGTTGCTTTTAGCGCCTTACCTGGTTGATGACCTCAATTTTTACAGATTACATACTTCAGTAACAAGTTGTGTTCCTCAACTGTATTCTTGGTAACCAGCTTGTCAATTACTCCATCTTACCAGTTGAACTGAAGAAGGAAAAAATAGTAATTTCCTACCTTGATCAGTTCTTTGAACTTGGGGTCTTCTTTTGAGTTAGGATCAATCATGGTGCGTTCCTCATTCTCTTCTGTCCAAAAAAAATTGGAACATTTAGTTAGAACCTCTTCAAATATACACTGCTGAAATACTGCAACAGTTCCTAATCATGAAGTGGCCTGTCAGCTGATCAAGAAATGACAGTACCTACTCATCATCTGAGAAAGGGAATATCCTATGAGCAAAGTGTTAGGCATTTTAGAGATACGCAGAAAGAGAACACAGCCCTAACTTCCCTAAAATAAGTTTGTTACCACTGATCTTCCCCAGCTCAGACCCTGCAGAATACATCAGGAAAACCACCGTTCTCTATACCCTGTGGAACATGTTAATATTAACATACTAAAAAGTGCAGTCAACTACTTTTCTCCCTCTCCTCAACTCATGTTTAATCTATATTTTAAAACACCTGTTCCAAATTACACCATTTTGAAGAGTATCCCAAGCTTATGGCACTGCACTCATTGCAGCTGCTGAGACCTGGGCTGATAGTTTGTGTCTCCACTCTCTGGTTCCCTGAAACTTGGTCACACACACAGCCCTGAGCGCATCCACCTCTGGTTAAGCTGCAGAATGAAAATTACCCCAATTTACATCAGTTGTACATGTGCATGAGGGAAGAACATAAAACAGATTTCTCAGGCGTGCAGTCTTTATTTCTTTTGTTGCTGTGGGATGGAGAGATATGAGAAATGCTCCCCAAAAGCCAGCAGGACAACCACAAGAGGCATGAATATAAAGAATAATTTTTAGAAGGGATGATTTGATATAGAAACATTGGCAGCAAAATCAACTTGAGCTTGGCGAGGCCAACAACCAAACAACCTTTAGCAGAATTATCTTCACAACAGCACACATGGACACACGTGTGTTTGTATGTTACCATAGATATGGATACCAGCATTTAGGAAACAGCTGGAGCACATCTAGTATCTTAAATTCTGGTGCTTCCTTTTAAGTAGCAGATGTCTCCTTGCGCCCTTCATGTCAGCCCCTTTAGTAGCAAAGTGGTAGCTGTGATCTGGGTTAGATCCGTTCCTTTAAGTGGAGAGCAAACCCTGGCTACTACAGCAAGAACACAAGGATAGGTGATCGTGTCACAGCTACATGAGGTAATCCCCATCTCTTCAGCTAAAATCACTATTGCGATCCCCCATGGATTTATCTTTAGCTGAGTGTAGACAGGCCGCACAGAGTCCTATTTTCCTACTGATTTCCCAGTTCCTTCCAGCATGACGACAAAAGAGGGGTTTTTTGGTATGACCACAGGTCAGCCCATTGCCACGTTGCACAGAGGAACCTTTCCCAACAACAACCAACCTACAGTGACTTCCCTCTGCAGTGCCAGACCTCACTGCTGCCAGATGACAAACACAACACTCACACATCCTAGAGATAAGACAGACTATACCATCTGACTGGGTTACTTTAGTATTCACCCAAACACTTGGGTTCAGTATTTTCCAGGGCCCCTTATCTTTATTAAAAAAAAAAAAAATACCCTGATATCTGAGCATATGTGACAAATTTCCAGAAGCCTACGAAAAAACATGAATTCTTTTGCTGCTCTTTTTCCCCTGTTCCTTGACTTCCTCATTACTCCCTGGGATGAGTCAGGCAGTCTGGTCGTAAGGAAATGACAACTACTACACACCCAAAATACCACTAACTGAAACTCTGAACAAGGTTTGACCCATAACGGTATACAATTCACCACAGAACTTTTCTTAAGGTTGACCTGTGGCCATGTCTTTGCATGACAGGCCTTCAGGAGTGGTCCTGTATCTTCTGAAGTCATACACACCTTTAGTGGTATCCAGAAGAAATCACTGGAGACTCTCCTGATCCGTACATATACACAGAGAAACCAACACTTTGCCCATGTCTTACAAGAACAGCACTTTGCATTTCCTACTACTCTTCTAATCAGAAAATCTAAATGACTAATAGTTTTTAGTTTCCTGTTTTATTATTTGTTTCTATGACAGCTTGCTTCAGCTAATCCCATACGTTAGGCCAGAAAAGAAGAAAACTTTTTTTTTCAACAAGTTTTAAACATTTGTTGCTATTAAATTATGTTGCTGCTCTTGTCAGGACTCAGGGAGGGCAGGGAATGGAGAGAACAGGAATTAGAATATTTACCTTCTTTCTATAAAGCATTTATATACTTCTATCCTAATCACATTTAATTACTATTTTTAGCAGCCTAAATGCTCATCTGTTCATTCAGTATCAGGACCCATTTTGTCATTTGTACCATCACTTGCAATGTGGCAGCAATAATCCAAGGAAGGACATGGCATCCACTAGTTAACAACAGTGTAGTATGTACATTGAGACAAGGCAGTCTAAGGGTTCCATAGGAGCAACCACACACTTCTGCTACAGACTTTCTGTGGGTTGGTCCTTTTGCACTTCAGTTTCCAATCTATATATACAGAGAACACACAACTTCCTTAGCAAAGCAGGATATCCATGAGGACAAATAAAGAGAGACATCCACTTGGCCAGTGGGTTAATGGAACTGAAGTAACACTTAAGCAGACAAATTCAGCAGTATTTTCCACCTAATTCTTTGCAAATCTCAACTTTCTGTTTGCTTTCAGGGTGACCACAGAAGAACAAGTTTTCTGCCAATTCATTGAACAAGTCAGTTTTCCCGTATACTACCCAGTTTAAGTATATCTACGTAGCTGGCACTGCTCTTCAGATTTCATTTTAGCCTGTCTAATTTCTAGTCTACATGTAACATACAATCATTCTAAATCCTCATGCCCAATTCTTGCAGTTTCAACTAAGCAATCTACATTCAACAGTAAAGCAATGGATATGGGTCGCAGTGGCCACCTTTATTAATAATTGCTTAATTGAGGTCTGTATCTTGAATACTTTACCTAATAGTGTGTCTTCTGGGTGGATGTCCACAGCGCTTGGGTTCATTGGTGCATTGATAGCATTTTTACCTTCTTCCTGGAGGTCACTCACTGAAGAGGAGGAAAAAAAAGAAAGAAAAACCATAATAAATGCAAAGTTTGCAGACATGTAGGGGTTAAAGTGGGCATTCATAGTAAGAGAAAACATCTGGTAGATCCATTTCAAAATTGGCCTACAGTTTATAGAATTAAGAACTGCAGCCACAGTGGAAAATAAAAGCAGAGAAACATCCTTCTATAGGTTCTTATAAAACTGAGACACCACACTACTGGCTGAAAATATTTTGCAAGAAACCCAACTCTGTGGTAGGAGCAACCTCAGAGTGCTTGTTTCTCCAGAAGGAAGGGGTGTGAGCTTTGTCCACAGGATGGCCCAGATCTAGAGCAGATGCAAACTGTAAAAACAAACTCAATTTCTGATAGCATGTCCAGCACTCATCACCACCTTTTCCAGCTGCAGAACACCAGGAGCTGCAATTTGCTATTGGCCTTATTAAAAGCCTCAGAGAATCCCAGAGAGACCTACTAAATAAAGACAAAAATGTATTTAAATCTACCATTACCACTGGCTAAAAATAGATGTAGCACGATCTGGTGAACCCGAATCTTGAATTTGTGATTTAAAGCTCCTATCCCAAACCTACAGCTCTCATTTGCGAAAGTCAGTAAAGTATCCTTCATCAATAAAATGGATATTAAAATACTTTCCTACATCCTGCCACATGGGAGGAAATGAACTTGAAAAAAAGTACTGAATAATTGTTGAGTATCTTCACAGAGCTTTACAGTAAGAAAAGCACTAGCAATGCTGTAGCAATTTTATACTCTCCAAGGTATATTTCCTCCTAAACTCAGTTAATGATTATTTATTATAAGCCAAGCTATTGAAGTACAAGCATTTGAAATAAGCGATACAAAGATACTGCAGTAATTCCATCTATTCAGTGACAGTTCTGTGTTAGTATGGGCTAAAGTAATTTGTGGCAGCAAGAAGTCCAAGTCCCATACTTAGGGGGAAAAAAGCACAAGGATTTCCAAACAAATAAGGTCTGCAAGACAAACTTATCTGGGGAAAAAAAGGAGGAACAGTTGACTAATAGTCACAGTATCTCAACAAGCATTTCCTGCAAGAATAGTCACGATTTCCCTATTCAGATGGAAAATCAAACCACAGGCTATCATTTGCCTGCAGTCTGCAAAGGTTACAAAATCCTGTAGCAGCATTTGCTTTTTCCATGTGCAACAGAAGGGGAAAACAACAGTGGTCCTACTGCCCCAGAGGAGGAGAGGGACGACAAATACACTACCATCCCCACTCCTCCTCTCACAGATACTTGAAAACAAGGTGCTTAAAACAAGTTACCACATTTCTTAATTGCGGTTCCAAGATGGTACTGAATTCTGGTTCATGGCATGATAATGAGCATGACTAAAATCCTCAATTATGAAATGCAGTTCTTATGTTCAGCAAGCAACCAATCCTATATTTCTGAGATCTTATGGCTTATGAACCATGTCAGTGGCTGGTTAGAGCTAACACAGCACCAAGCCTGCGGAGAAGGGGTCTGCAGCAGCAGGCACAGCTTGTTTTTGGTATTGTCTAACCTCTGCAACGGGAACAGAACAAGATTCTCCACTGCAAACAGAATACAATGTCTGCAGGCTGAGATTTAACCTCCTGAATAAATGTCGTTATTAAAGAAACTCTTAATTATCCCTTTGCTGCATTCATCCTCATGTTTTGGAAACCTCTACAAAGGAAGGTCAGGGAGTGAAGAGGCCTCATGCAACAGACCACAACAGCCCTCACAGCATGCCTTACCCAGCCCAGCCTGCCTTACACCCATCTAGAGCTTTCTCACCCAAGCAGCTCCTACACTGTGATGCCAACAGGAAAACAGCCACCAGGAGACACATGAAAAATCATGTTGAAACTGGACGTTACAGGTGAAGTTGGTTAAAACTCTGCTGGGACTATAAATGCCCAGATTCCACTTAAACCACACTGTTTGAAAGTACCAGCCTTCTTTCTAGATGTAACTCTTTTCATTACTATAGCATTGCTGTCATTCTGGGAATGCCAAGCGTTCAATAAGGCCAGGGCATCGCTGTTCCTAATGCCCTGGAAATTCAGAAAGGGAGCTGCCAAGTTCCTCAGGGCAGTGAACACACGGTACTGTTTTCAGTGGGTGCTATATAAGCAAAATACTGCATAGATTTCAAGACAGAATACTCTGAAATACAGCAAAACTGGTTTTATTCCTACAAGTTAAATTAGATGATACACTTTTTAAAAAATATGAAAAGTATCACACTCTTCCTAACACGAATACCTTGTTTCTGAGCAATTTACTGAACCAAAAGAGAACGTTCACATGGATTTGAGTATTAAACCCCCTCCCTCACAAGATGAAGAGCCACATAAAGCCCTTACACTTGACTTCAGATCCCATGTAGCCTGGCCAGATCCCACAGGACTAAATCATCCTCACCTATGGCTACCAGCAAAGCACAGCTAGGCCAGCAGAAAGCTTCCCACAGCCTTCTGCCCAAGAAGAGTCCGGCTTACAGAGAGCTCATACACCAGGTCCTAGGCAGACAGCTTAGGAAGAGATTCTCGCTGCAACCATAATCTTTCCTACCTCCTTTTTTGCGCCTTTTACACAGGAGCCCGGCCATCCCAGCCCCAGCGGCACACGCAGGTCACTGATGAACCTCATGGGCCGTCTGAATGCTGAAGGAGAGGCAGCAACTGGATAAGGGGCTGCCACCTCGGGACTGCCAAACCTACGTCAATTCAGGCACGGTGACATCGGAGGAGGCACTAAGATAGCCTGCCAGCTGCTATGTGGGGGTGGGGGCCAGGAAGGAGGACACAGCACTTGGCCATGGACTCCCAGACAAGAATACCTCCCTATCATTGCCAGTTCTGCTGCTGGTTGCCTCAGAGCAGGCGCAAGAACCTCAAAGATTGCTCCCCTGCAAGGAGCTTCCTGAGAAAGCCACCTCCAAGCTCTGGCCAATGCACAGACGGGTCCCGCACCCCGACAGCTCACCTCAGGAACACACAAGTTCACAGAGCAATAGCCAGCATGCAGAGAAGCAATTGCCCTCAGGAACATACATTTGCCAGGGGAGTCTGTATAGGAATGTAGCGCAAGATTGGTGAGGAGGTTAGGTAAACGTAAATCTGCTCAAGTGACTTGTACCTGTCTGTAGAAAAAGCACATACATCACACTACTTGTTTTACTGACCTTGTGTGCTTGATGAGTAGAACCTCTGTGTTAGATAACATAGGCTTGTGAGAAATACTAGGCACCTTATCACTATGTCTGAGATTCCTGCTTTGTTGTGAGAAAGAGCGGGAGGCTGCACCTGCCTGAAGCCTTGAAATATAGGCGAGCTCAGCAGGCCCAGTGATCTTCTATCAGGGCTGAACTTACTAGTGCCTACGTCCCCACTTGTGTCACCTCTGCCTGGGAGCTCAGGTGCCACTTTGGAGATCCCCCAGTAGAGAGGTAACTAAAACAAAACTTGCTCTTTGCAATGCATTCGTGGCCTCTGGCTCTTTTTGCAACGTGCCTGCGTATGTGTAAATAGAGTCCCAGCATCTGCTGCACTCCAGAAACCTTTCATGCTGTGCTTGAACAAACACTGAGGACTTTTTCCCTGCTCGCTGCCCCCAGTATTCACTTATTACTGGTAAGCAAAGAAACAGAAGCAGGAAAAGGAAACTGAGCCCCAATACTGGAAAAAAACAGAGAACCCACAAATGAACAAGTGAAGATAGCTAAAACAATAGTCAGGATGGAGCAACAGGTTCATTTCTGAGAAGAACCTGATTAAGAGTTTTAAAGCAAATTTACAACAAAGAACAGGTTCCAGCCCATGCTTTCACAAATCCAAAGGTACTGTAAAAGACTATGGATACGACTCAACTGTCAAATGCCAACCCTCCCGACTTTGTGTCAGCAACAGTGACCTCGCTGTACGACTTATACCTGCACTGAATGAGCCATCCATGCAAGAGGGCACTTTACTGGTAGAGCAGAGCTGTGCTGGCACAGCAGGTTATAGTCACAGTAGGTCCCACATGAGGCACTGCTCCTCCTTGCCTGCTCCCCACCTGCCCATTCACGGGTTCCCTTCTTTTCCCCTTCCCTTCCCCACAAGAAACATCTTCCCATCTTGTGTCACCACAGTTCTTCACCCTCTAAATGAGACCTGTGTAAAACATCTTTCTCTAAAGCCTGATAATTTCATAGATCAGTCAGAGGAATCCTGCACTAGGGGAAGTCAGGAAGGGGTAGGAAATTGAGGACAGGCTGGGGTAGCGTCACTTAGTCTAAGGCTGGTCCCCTGGTTCCCTTTCCTGTATTAGTTGCCCTGGGCTGGTTTGTTTGCTCCTGATGGGGCACTCCAGGGCAGAGGTCTCCCTCAGACATGCCAGCAGAATTCGTACGAGCAGCCCCAGCATCAAGGGAACACTCTCCTGCTCACAAACAAGTTTTGCACCCGCCTTGGCCCACAACACAGGCTCTGCTGAAGGCTTACAGCCTTAACATAAAACTTGCCAATTGTCTAAATGACTCAGCTGTGAACTAACACAGGACAAGTCAGGTGTAACTACAAGCATAGAAAGGTGATGCCTGGGAAAGGTATCTGGCAGAATTAGCTATGATTTCTCCCAGATGTCTGTTACAACCTCCCTCCCTTCTCGCTTGAGATGTCTCTGAGCTGACCCTCAGTTAACCAGCAGCACTAGTCTCCCAAACTGCTTCAGTACCCCACTGGCCAGCAGCTGCAAAACCCAAATGTAACAGGGACGGGCAAGTGGCCAAGGCACTCAGCAAAAACCCTGTTTCCCTAAACCAGAAATTTAAATTCACGGGTAAAAGGTCACTTCTCTACCGGTCCCCAGGAAAGCAGCAAGGGCTCCTGGCAGCCCTCCTGTGTTTTAGCAATCTCCTGGCCATGTCAGCAGTCAACATGATTTAGTCACATTGGAAGCTGTGCTAGCCTTTCAAATAAATTAATATAATGAGTGGATCGCATACACACATGCTACACACCACTACCATCTGTAAACCAGGCAGGCTGTCTCGGTGCATGGGATTACACGCAAACTGCACAGAAAAGGGGATATTCACTGCAGAAAGTTGGAAGCTCCACCAGGGCCATCAAGGATTTCTCACAAGTCAGGAAATGGCCTTTAAAGTCAGCAGGAGAGCTATAAAAAGAAGAAAAGTCCCCGCTTTCTCCTTTTTATAAGAAAGAGCAAGCTGATGTCAACAATTTGATCCCTTCTACCTTTACTCAATAACTTTAGAGTAATTTTAAAAGATATCAACAACAGCACAGTCCACCTCTTAAGTCTCTACCATTCACTGCCTTATTATTAAAAAATTGACCCCAAGCCTCTGCCTCTTACAAAAACAGATGGTAAATGCTACTTAATTTTAGCCCTAGCTATTTCTGACTGCAAGGCTGAATCCCACCCCGCAGAAAGCAGCAGCTGTCGTGACGCTAATCACGGGTTCCTGGATACGGTGCTTTCCTCCGCATTCAAGCAGTGCCCAGCTGGCGCCGCAGCGCTGCCCGACCGCAACTTTCACACAATGTACTTTCATCTCATGACTAAACCCTAACTTGGGAAGCTATCAGACTGGTTTGTCACCCTTGGCTCCATTACAGATGATTTGTTCAAATGACTTTGTCATCCTCTTCGGTCGGAGCAGCACCCGGAAGGGACACATGCAAAGACCATGTAACACGAACTGCACGGGAAGCTCTTTTCCTGCCCCCAGTCTCTTACTGCTGCCCAAGTTTCCTTACTCTTCCCAGAGATAAAACTGCAACCAGCTGCACTTTTTCAAACAGTGACCCACCTGCCAGCAACTCATAAGAGTTCAGATAACCGTGCAAAATAGAAAGTCCACATTCAAGACCATTTCTACCCTATTCTGACCAGTGACATAACTCTCATTCATTCACATCTCAGGTCAGACGTGGCCACGGGACAAATCCCCCTGATGAAACAGCCAACCCTTGCATAAAACCCTTTTGCTTCCCACATGAGGTGTCAGAAGCAACAGGTCCCTGGTGGGTGAAGACCCTGCAGTGTCTGTCTCTTAACCCGTTCCAGACCAACAGAGGTAGGATTTCTACCTGACACCTAAAACCTTTTAGCAAAAAGTTGTCTTCAAAATTGTAAGGCTTCCAGGAATATTATTTTAAAAAAAATAAAGTTTTACAAAAACTGGTATTTTCCAAGAAAAACTGTTGCACTGAAAGACCTGAAAGGTTTAAAAGCAGCCCTAAATGTAGTGCATGCTGATACACTGACACTCTCTGTCTCTTTTCTAGAGACAAACCACACACACAACTCATCAGAGTCTGCTAGTGCATTACTAATCACTTAACCTTTACAAAAGGCTTTGAGATTTTTAATAGAGACTGCAGGAGAAAGACAAAGCCTCCATTAATTGTAACAGAGAATTAATAAACCCAGGCAGATCAAAGGCAAAGACTTGATCAAATCCACATAAAGGCACTGTATCAAGGGACTGCATTCAAAGCAGAACTGTGGTAATAAAGGAAATCATTTATATGCCTCGGTAGGCAAGACAAGGCACTCATACAACTAGGCTCTGTCACTTAAAGAAATGGAAAAATTTAAAGCATCAGAAGAGTAAAGCTAAATGCAACCTGTAGGAAAGGGCTGTGATAATGCTTTTGGTTTCACAGAATCATAGAATGTTAGGGATTGGAAGGGACCTCAAAAGATCATCTAGTCCAATCCACCTGCTGGAGCAGGAACATTTAGATGAGGTTACACAGGCACATGTCCAGGTGGGTTTTGAATGTCTCCAGTGAAGGAGACTCCACAACCCCCCTGGGCAGCCTGTTCCAGTGCTCTGGCACTCTCCAAGCAGAGAAGTTTCTCCTCATATTTAAGTGGAACCTCTAGTGTTCCAGTTTGTATCCACTGCCCCATGTCATATCATTGGTTGTCACCAAGAAGAGCCTGGCTCCATCCTAGTGACACTTACCCTTTACATATTTATAAACATTAATGAGGTCACCCCTCAGTCTCCTCCAGGCTAAAGAGACCCAGCTCCCTCAGCCTTTCTTCATAAGGGAGATGCTCCACTCCCTTAATCATCTTTGTTGCCCTGCGCTGGAGTCTCTCCAGCAGTTCCCTGTCCTTCTTGAAATGAAGGGCCCAAAACTGGACACAATATTCCAGATGTTTAGTTGCAAAGAGCACATCGCGCTTGCTTATATGGATGTATTAAACTTAACACAGATGAGTGGTCTGTTCTGTGACTGCCAGAACAAAGATCTCCCCTTTATTTTTGCCAGGGGTAAAATATGCATCTAGCACAGTAGCAGCACATTCGACACTTGGGACAGTCAGAAGTATTTATGGGAAGATGAGGCTTTGTTTTGTTTTGTTTATGAGGGTGAAATACCGCTTTTGGGTTTTCTCCCATGAAAAATTTTATCTTTCTATCAAGTTTTTTGTTTGTCTGATTTAAATTTTGGTCAAAAAAAAAACGACTTTTCATTTGTGGTGGGTGAGACCTGTGTTGAGACAACTAACATTAACACTGCGACAGCTGCACACGTACCAGCCCTCCTGAACTGAGGAAGGTGCGCTGGGGCAGGAGGGGAGCGGGCAGAGAGGCAGCAGCTCAGGAGAGAGCAGCACTTCACAGCCAGCGGCTTTCAGCATCACCAGCACTGGCAGCTGAACACCCAATCAAACAAAATCAGACCCTGTAATTGCTAAGCAGCCTATTACACGGCCCACTTCAATTCAGCAAGAAGGCTGAATCCTGCAAAAAGCAAGCTGCTTCATGTAGAAGCTACATAGTCTTGGTGTACATTATTTTAGTGCTTAGGAAAGCTGGGCAAGGGGTAGATGCTTTAGAGATTGTTTTATTTTTGCCCCAGAAATAAAATACACCCATAAGGGCCTGAGACCATTTTCCCATTTATTAACAAGTCTCTGCAAAAGCTAGTGCTTTTTTGCCCATTTTTTTTGTTTCCTACTTGCAAAAAGCAAGCAACTGTGGAACCAGCTCTCTGTTCCAGCTGTTTGCAGGGCCCTATGAATGCAGCGCTGGCTCTGTCGAGGAGGAAGGATGCTCCTGTCCTCACCCAGCCATTGCCCTGCTGGGCACCCTCACCTTCCTCGGTCAGCCATGGACAACACAACAGCAGGACTGACACTGCTCACAAAACCCAACAGATACATCCCCCTCCTCTGATATTAATCTGGCTCTGATAACAACTGGCAAAGCTGGAGCTGACCCACAGCTGCCTGGGCATAAATACAGTGATAAAAGCCAAGATGAGCCCACAGGACCAATGCAGAGCCACCATATTAACATTTGGGTCTTCTTTCCAGCAGTTGTACTGATCCCATTCAAGCCTCACAGCTACAAAAGCACCAAGCCAGAATTCAGCTCAGCATTTGGCTCCATGGCTGTTTTAGTCCCTTTCTGCTCAGCTCATTCAACAGGTCTAACACCCACTCAGCAAATACTTAAATAGGAATCCTTCGAAATAGGTTCTGCAAGGCAGAAAAGCAAGATGCAGACTTTAACAAAAGCTTACAGAGAACTACGGAACAAAAAGTCAAACTTGGGATAGATTATTTTGCTTTAAGTCCCTGTTTCTTGTTTATTTAATTATTGTCCTAAGCCATAGTTACGTAGCTGTCTTTATCGGGCACAAGCAGGCACCCATGCTGTCACCAAAGGGGCACTCCAGACTTCACCTCCACCCCCGGCTGCCACGCATTCCTTCCCCTTTGCTGGCACTAGTGGTTGCAGAAGCCACATTGTGGCACGGAGTGGGGATACCCTGTGCCTGAAAACTAACCAGATAAGAAAGGAAAAAAATATAAGGTCAGTTTTCACTGTGTAGACACACAAAGACTAATGATGGGGGGAAGGGGGAGAAGTTAAAAAAAAAAAACAAACCACCAAAACCCAGCCAGCAGAAATAAAAGTGTAGACAAGAATGGTGTTTTAAAGTATTTGTAAAATTACACCTACAAAAGTGAGGTTTTCAAGTACAGAAAAAGCCACCCCGTAGGGTACTGAGCAGACATACTGACCTAGTCAGCTTTGCTTCAGTCTCCCTGCCTTGACCTCACAACAGCAAGCCCATAGCTTTGAAAATTGCACATCTTTTAAAGCACATTTCCTTATGCCTGAGAGGCATAAATTTTTAAGCAGCTCCCAGCAAACAGTTCTGACACTTTGTCCTCCCTGCCCACAACAGAACAACATTCGCCTTCACACGGATGAGCAAGAAGAGGTGAACAAGCCACATTTGCTACTCATAACATGCTGCAGTGTTCTTGGGATGCTCGCTGGCTCTTACAGCTCAGCATCACTTACACCCTTTGTGCCTTCTGGGGTCTGGAACCAGCACCAGGCTGGGAGCAGGACCCCACAACTTAACACTGTGTATGAGTTCTCATTCCACAGACGTGAGATTTTTCTCCCCTGTTTCCTGCCCCTTGCACTAGCTTTTGCACAGATTTGTTAATAAATGGGAAAATGTTTCAGGTAAAGATGGTCCCAAGCCCTCATGTGTGTATCTTATTTCTAAGGCAAAAAATAAAACAATCTCTAAAGCATCTATCCCTTACCTAGTGCTCCTAAGCACTAAAATAATACACACTAAAACTATCCAGCTTCAGCACTTCAGGACTGAAGTGAGCATACCTTCAGCACTTGTGTTGTCCTGACCTTGTAAACTGATGGCTTCAATCCCAGAGTTTTTTGACAGGGAAAAGCCAAGCTGTTGGGTCAAACACCACAGGCAATAACTGCAGCTTGGAAGCACCCTAAAACAAATTAGGGAAATCTACACTCCCCGCTTCTGCACACAACTTCTACTTGAAAATGGGGAAAATATAACTTCTCAGCCTCCCCCAGCTACAATTCCACCACAACACAGAATAGGTCATTTCTTTCCACGAAGCAATGGTGGAGGATTATGGTTTCCTAACCACACCATATGAGCACCAGGACAACTTCCACCTGAAATAAGGTGGAGTCAAATCCACCTTATGAGAATGGAGGGAAAGAAAAAGTCTGATAAGAAGAGCAAAGGACTGAAGGAAACTTCTGGCCTGTATCCAATCCCAGTAGAAAACCTGCAAAGCTTTTTAAATTTACTGTCATAAATACTCCGTTAAATACCGTATTTTACTACACAGTGCTTAGTACTCCCCAAGGCTTCTGTGTACTCCTGCAACCAAAGCTGATGAGCACAAGCAGGTAGGGAACAGCGCAGTCACCGTCTAGGAACTCACAGTCAGAGATCGCCCACAAAGCAGGTTGATTTCTGCAAGGTGCCCAGCACCAACAAGACTCCTTTATCCAAAAGCAACTCCAGAAACCACAATCAGCTCACCACTTAAGGTACCCATGTTTGATGGGTCTGGGCAAAGCAAATCACCAAGGGAGAGACAGCAGAAGCTGTCAGAAACAGAAGCTAATAGCATTACTCTGGAAGAGAAATGCCTAGTCCATTCATTCAATTCTTGTCTTCTCCATCATGAAGAAATCAGGGAGAAAACAGCACTTCAGTTTACTGTCTCCTACGAACTTTATTTTTTCTGATCCCACATACGAATACAACCGTGTAAACTTTATCAAGCAGAATGTTCAGCATCAAAAAAGTCACTACTGCTGCTCGTGCTAACACGTTTTATGAACTGAGCTGGTTTCCATCCCTCCGTCGACTTCTTTCCCCTTCTCATGGTTTGACACCTCATTTCTAGATACCTAAATGAAACCCCCTTAGTTAATTAACAGCCCAAGCAGTTTTACCTGCTTCAGTTTGCTGCTTTCCCCATATTCTCTGCCCCCCTTTCCAAAGGCATGAAAAGGTTAACAGCCACCACCGAAAAGTAGTCTCCTGTGCAAATATGAAAACATTTGATGTTGCTTGCCCTTCTGAACACGTCAAGAGAAGTACAGAGTAACAGACTCACTTCTGAAGGCAATGATGGCAGGAGAACACAAGAAGTAAAAGAAAGGCACCGTCTTCTACAGCTGGTAGTACAGACCCCAACAAACAAACTTCACACAAATAGAAAGGAGGTGACAGCTATGACTTGCAATTCCAAAAAAGCAACTTTTCTGCTGTGCAACATAATTCTACAGGATGAGTAAGCTAAGATAAATGGTCCTGCAAACCACAAAAAGTGCACATGCCCAGTTGCTGGAGTTGCCCAAATGTCACCCAGAAAGACAAGGAAAACCCTGAAAAATACTCATATATAACAACCACATTTGCAACACACACATCGAGGGTTTTCTAGTAAATATTAGGTTTCAGTTCAACAGAACACAGAACCAATGGAGGGACAGGCAATGCTCCAGATCAGAAACTTTATCCTAAACACTCAACACAGAGTTTTCAGAGTATTGTATACTAAGGTCACTCATGTCCAGCTTCCTTTCCTCTGTCCTACCTGCAACCAGGGCAGTAAAGCAGTTTATTGAAAATGAACTGAAATATCTCACTATACAAGCAGATGCTGCAAAATACAAAGACGTTTTCTCAATGATTTCCATACAAGTCATATCTGGAAAATTATTTTACTTGTTGCTTTGAGGACCGGAGGAGCCTGCCAAGACAAGCACTGCAGTGATAAGCACTAGAGACCTCACAGTGAAAGCAAGACAGGAACTCCGAGCCCATAGTCAGATAAAATTCCATGAGGGGTAGGTACAGTGAAGATAGTGTCTGCCATAAAAGCACTCAGATGTTTAACTCTGACAGGTTTAGGTAAGAAATATACACCACCACATCCTAACTGAGCTGCTAAAGACCATGTAGAAAGAGTGAAGCCCAGGCCTCCGATTGGCATTCTAGTCCAGTCTCCCAAATACAGCCCTCACAGGATAATAAAATGCAATCAGGAAACATAGCCAGTCCAACAATCAAATTAAAACAACTCCAAAGCACAAGACAATGTCACATTTCACCAAGTATCAAAAAGACCTGCAGCTGTTATTATTTGTTTACTTAGCACATGAAAGTTTTGCATGATGTGCAGTTCTGGCTTTCTGTGGTCTGTTTTAAAGCCTTTGCACCAACAATACCAGGTCCCAAGGGCCAATGAGGTGGTGTTTCAGTGGGGTAGACATCTTAAAGACTTTCAAGCTCAGCTACTGGCCAGTCTCAAAATAGCTTTCTAACTGCACAGTCAAAGCCTCTCCAACTCACCCTCGCTAAAGAAGCAGCCAGAGCCCACTGGAATCCATGCTTTCCTCCTCACTAAAAGGTTAGACCAAAAAAACAAAAAGAAAGTTGTCCTCTTACTAGTGTCTTGGTGCAAAACCAGTAAAAGGACCCTGATGAGAAGCACAGCTCCACTGCACAGTCTTGTATTCACATGTTCACAAATCATTAATCCACAGGCTTCGCACTGTTTAAGAAATGTCCTTACTCTGGCCTTTGTTGGGTCTAAGCTGCCAGAAAGATGCATAAGATGACTGGATAATTCAAGGTGGAAAGGACATCAGGAGGTCTCGAGCTGAACCTCCTTCTCAAAGCAGGGTCAACTCTGAGATCAGGCCAGATTGCTCAGGGCTTTATAGTGTCACATCTTAAAACCTCCAAGAATGGAGGCTGCACAAACTCTCTAGGCATTCTGTCCCACTGCTTCATAGTCCCCAGCAGGCAAAAGTTTCTCCCTTTGTCCAGACTGAACCTCATTCCTTTCAGTTTATACCTGTTGTCTCGCTTCTCTGCAATGTACAACAGTAAAGAACCCGGCTCCATCTTCTCAATAATCTCATAAGTATCAGAAGACTGCTTATTAAAGATCTTCTGAAGCAGACTCTACTATAAGCTGAACAACCTCAATTCCTTCAGTTTTCCTCACAGGACAAGTGTTCCAGCCACCATTCTGGTGGCTCACTGCTGAAGGTGCTCCAGTTTAGCTCTGTCTTTCCTGTATTAAGGAGCCCATAAATGGACACAGTGGTAGTCAATGGTGTGGAGTCTAGTTGGAGGCCAGTTTCTAGTGGAATGCCTCAGGGGTCAGTACTGGGGCCAATATTATTCAATACATTCATTAACGATTTAGACGAGGGAATAGAGAGCACTATCAGTAAGTTTGCTGATGACACCAAGCTGGGAGGAGTGGCTGACACGCCAGAAGGCTGTGCTGCCATCCAGCGGGACCTGGACAGGCTGGAGAGTTGGGCGGGGAATAACCTGATGAAATTTAGCAAGGGAAAGTGTAGAGTCCTGCATCTGGGCAGGAACAACCCCAGGTTCCAGTATAGGTTGGGAAATTACATATTAGAGAGCAGTGTAGGGGAAAGGGACCTGGGGGTCCTGGTGGACAACAGGATGACCATGAGCCAGCACTGTGCCCTTGTGGCCAGGAAGGCCAATGGCATCCTGGGGTGTATTAGAAGGGGGGTGGTTAGTAGATCGAGAGAGGTTCTCCTTCCCCTCTACTCCGCCCTGGTGAGACCACATCTTGAATATTGTGTCAGTTCTGGGCCCCTCAGTTCAAGAAGGACAAGGAACTGCTGGAGAGGGTCCAGCGTAGGGCAACAAAGATGATGAAGGGAGTGGAGCATCTCCCTCATGAAGAAAGGCTGAGGGAGCTGGGTCTCTTTAGTTTGGAGAAGAGGAGACTGAGGGGTGACCTTATTAATGTTTATAAATATATAAAGGGTGAGTGCCACGAGGATGGAGCCAGGCTCTCTCGGTGACAACCAACGGTAGGACAAGCGGTAATGGGTTCAAACTGGAACACAGGAGGTTCCAGTTAAATTTGAGAAGAAACTTCTCAGTAAGGGTGCCAGAGCACTGGAACAGGCTGCCCAGGGAGGTTGTGGAGTCTCCTTCACTGGAGACATTCAAAACCCACCTGGACATGTTCCTGTGTGACCTCACCTAGGCGTTCCTGCTCCAGCAGGGGGATTGGACTAGATGATCTTTTGAGGTCCCTTCCAATCCCAAACATACTGTGATACTGTGATCAGTTGGAATCTAAGGAGTGCAGAGTAGAGGGGGATAATCACTTTGCTCAATCTACTGGCTGTGCTTCTGTGAACACAGCCTGCGATATTGTTGGTCTTCACAGCAATGGCACACTGCTGGCCCATGGTCAGCTCGCTGCCCACCAGGGCCTTCTCAGCAGAGCTGCCGCCAGGCAGGCGCTGCCCAGCCAGCATCACTGCAGGGGACTCATCTTTCCTGAGTGCAGGACTTTTCTCTTGCTCCTATTGGATTTCAGAAGGTTCCTGTCAGCCCACTTCTCCTGTCTGTCTGCCTCTCCCTGAACAGCAGCCCTGCCCTCAAGTGTATCAGCTGGTCACCCAGCCTGGTGTCATCTGTCAGCTATACAAGCATGCACTTCATCACCTCCTCCAGGCCACTGAAAATATTAAACAGGACACGTTCCAGGATGGACCACAAGACATGACTTAGGGGCAGTGCCACGGGCAGACATAAGGATCTTTTTCTACCTTTTCTTGCAGGGGGGTTGGTTACTCTGTTTTTACTCTTTTAGTATTAAGAGAGATAAAATTTTCACACTCCCAATACAGCTCCACAGAATCACCTCACCTACTGTGCCGCAACACACCAAATTACTCAGCCTCCCTGGAACAACAGTGCTCATCTCCTGTGCATTCAGTACAAAAGCGGAATTCCCCAGCTCAGTTTCAAGGTAGTTGTGTTTGCATTCTTGGAGAAACCTCTTACCAATCACTGTATCAACAACATGTTTGTTTAGCAAATGAAGAAACCCAGTGAGGATGCCTCCTACCAAGCCTCTGGGCCATACAGCATCTGCATGTAATGCCATTCATGGGAAGAAAAGTGACTCACGAAAAATTACAATTTGTTTTAGCAGTTTGTCCACAGAAAAGAAAATCCACAGGTGTCGCCCACTGGTTAAAGAGCTGACAGAGCAAGGCTTTTTACCAGGTGCTGAACTAGCTTGGCAAATGTTGGTACATGTGATTTGTTTGTTAATATGTAAATTACAGAAATTAAGAGATCAGAAATATGACAGTATAAAGCAAACAAACACCTTAAATGTCAAAGTCATGGCTTGGTCAAGCATAGCTCTCTAGCCTTCTTCTTGCCCTTACTACTGATGTCGGCAGAGCAACAGCCACCACAGTTTGTTTTTTTAAACTAAATGATATGAAGCCAAATGATACTGAGGATCCAAGGTGATGATTTGAACTACTGCCCCTCACTGTGTTAATGCAGCTACAGCTGCAGTGCTGCAGTAAAAGTGGGCATTTTCGAGACAGCAGTCTAATTAACCACATCATGTGTGGTCCAGAGGGAAACTATTAGTCTGAATCTGTGTGAGCAGCCAGAGAAGAACCTCACGAGCAACCCAGTTATCCCAGACATGCCATGGAAACAAATATATACCTTTCGCCTTCAACCATACAGCAGAGAGTGGATTCCAACACCAGTCCCTCTCCCCTGTCAGTGAAATGTTGCTTGGAAGGACCTGCAAAGGTCCAGCTTGAAGCTGGACAACTGCCATATTAGATGAGGTCAGTTACGGCTGCTTCTCCCTTTCCACATGCAAAAAAATCCCCATGAGTTTGTGTGTCACACAGCATCACGTCTGCTACAGAGGCAGCAGATCTGGTTTGCTCCCGGCTCTGCAGGACCATCGGGAGCACAACATCCTGCCCCAAATTAAAGTCCAGTTTCCCGGTGACAGGTCTCCATTACACATGCTTATTTAATTACCTATTATAATTAGAGAGTTAAGATGCCTGTCAGACCAAATTCAGTACAGATACAAGATATATCTATAGTGTTAGCATTCTTAGAGCCTGCCTGATTTTCCAACAGAACCAATTCACTGTAAAAATACTGAGCGCCATACACAGGGAAGAAGGCAAACAGTAATCCCAAGGGACAATTTTCTAACCCTACTCCTGAGGAGGAATATTAAGCAGAAGATGCAAGCCTGGATGCCCTGGTACTTTCTCCTATTCTACCATTTCTGAAGAAAATCCTGTCGATTCTCTAAAGCCTCTAAATCCATCTGCTGGACTAGAAAAGCTACAGAGCAAACACTATTCTATTTTAAAATGACCGAAGTGTCTGCATCTGTTTAATAACATACGTGTATACATCTGCCAAGCAGACCTAGTGGAAAGACACTTTCTGAGGGTTACACATTTTTCTATTTAAAGACAGCAAACAAGACACTGTGCCTCTCTGTAGACATCACAATAGCTTTCCTCCTCATCCAGCTCTCACAGTCTCCTTCTTTACTCCAGATAAATTGTGTATGCAACCATCTCAGCTAATTAAAAATTAGCAATAAGGCCATATGGCAGCTATAATGGAAAATACACTATTTCTTTTTACAGTGAATTTCATTATGGTTCAACCACACAATGAAAGAAGTACTAAAGGAGGAACTAGAATTCAGGAGCCAGAACAGCTTGCTTATTTTATAACCAAAATGCAGCATACATTGAAAAGAGATTTTATAAGAGTTTATAAATGGTTGCCAGACAGGTCTCAGGGATTATAAAGAAGCCTTTTTTTAACTTGGAGAAACAGTCACTGAGAGGTAAAACAGAATTCCCAAAGATCCTGTTGCTCACCACTAGCAAATCCTGTCCCATGGCCTCCCCTCTCAGCCTAAGGGCTCTGGAGAGGGGTCTGCAGCGGGTGCACAGAAACAAATTGTGCGTACAGGATTCATAATTAGAAGTTTTGTGCGGATATATGTTCTTCCATGAGGAAGTGAGAGTGATTTAAGGGCCAGAAGAGTACGTGGTCACTGCTCTAGGCCAGCAGACGCTGCCAGGTGTGCATGTTCTCTCCACATCTGGCTTTCAAGCTAAGACTTAACCAGATTCAAATCACAAAACCCTGAAACCACATATGTTAGCCATAATACTTTTTCCAGCTAAACTAGACATACGCAACAGAAGTAACGAATTTCTGGTTGCAGCTTTCTACTTGGACAACAGAAGAATCCAAATTAGGAAATCTACACCTAAGCAGGCTGGACGTGCTTCACCCTTGGCCACTGACCCACTAGTTGTGCAGCACAGAGGTTTCTGTTCCCAAAACCCCTCCATGCTCAGCCCACTCCCAAAGAAAACTGGGGATCACTGCCACTCACGTGGGAACTGCTGGATTAGAACCCCTGCACACAGCGATGATGGGGGCAGCGTGCATCACCACTGAGCAGCCTGTCCTGTAGCAGAGGTCCCAAGATCCAGCCCTCCTCCTGAGGGCAGCCTGGAAGAGCCCCCTGAAAATCAGGGCTCTCCCATTGCTCATCCTGCCCCTCCTTTCATTCTGCTTCCCTCCTCCTCAGCACAGCACATGCCTCCTTCCCACAGCCCAGAGCAAGAAGCGCTGATGGAGCCTACGACAACAACCAAGAGGCAGGTACACCACAGCCGCCGGGACTGCACGTAAAGCAAGGGCCAGTCCGCGTATGTCATACACACCCCGAGGGAAAACCTGCCAGAGACGTGCATACTTTGCAAGTTACAGTAAACAACACTGACAACTGCATCAGATGATCTCACTGTGCCCTGAGGAAAAAAAAAATGAAGTGACAATATAAAACATGTTTCACAGATCAGGCAGAGGATGTATGAGGGAAGGGACAAGTTCAGTTTTTGGACACTCACTACAAGAAGGACACTGAGGAACTAGAGAGTGCAGAGAAAGGCAACAAAGCTGGTGAGGGGCCTGAAGCACGAGTCTGATGAGGAGCGGCTGAAGGAATTGGGGTTGTTTAACCCAGAGAAAAGGAGGCTGAGGGGAGACCTTATGGCTGTCTACAACTACCTGAAGGGAGCTTGTAGCGTGGAGGGTGTTGGTCTCTTCTCCCAAGTAGCAAGAGATATAACAAGAGGAAATGGCCTTAAGTTGCGCCACGGAAGGTTCAGATTGGATACTAGGGAAAAATTATTCACAGAAAGGGTTGTCAGGCACTGGAACAGGCTGCCCAGGGAAGTGGTGGAGTCACCATCCCTGGAGGTGTTCAAAAGACATATAAATGAGGCTCTTAGGGACATGGTTTAGTGCCAGTGTTAGGTTAATTGTTGGACCTTATGATCTTAAGGCTCTCTTCGAACCAAAATGATTCTATTATTCTATGAACTACCAAAGTCACCATGCAGAAGAGCTCAATCAGAGGGCTGTGCAGAGTAAGGCATGTGGACACCAGGACAGATAACCAGAATAGAGCCTGTGCCATCAGTCACGTCCAGAAACTGGCACAGGTCAGATCCTTCTCTGGAGCCACCTGGTTGACTTCCAAGTTGCTGACTTTCGCAAGAAATACCCAGATTCCATTAGTTCAAGAAACCTGAGGGTTTGCTGAAGTCATGATTGCTATAACGAGCACAGGTCAGCACAAAAAAAATCCTTCAGAAAACAGGCCTCCCCTTCCTCCCTTCTTGCTGGCCTTCAGGTCTCCTGAAATTACTGTGAGGAGTTAGTCTGATGCTGCAATGAAGACCCTGCCCCACTGCCATAAGATCATGGACAGGTGGAAAATGCTGAAAACAGAACAAGCCTTCAGGGTTAGGGAGGCAAGCACAGAGCCTTCTTCATCACCAGCAGCAAGGGTGACAAGGATCACAAACAGACGATGTTACAGCAGAAGCAGAAAGCTCCTCCCGCTTACGATACATGTGAGTGTTTCTGTACAGTCCTGTGTCCCTGTTAAGATACCATGTCCCAGGAACCCTGACACAGGCGCATACTTGCAGGCCAAGATTTCTAGTGGTGCTCAAGAGATTTATTTGTACACTTGACTCCCTTTGAAAACTAACAGCAATCTGGCATCTAAATCCCTCACTATAAGCCTTGAAGTATCAGCTACATGGGCAGTTCTACTGCTACAAACTCTCCTTAGTTGTGTCCATGACACTTGAATGCATAAGGTACAGACATTAAATTTCCTTCCCAGTTGAACAGCAAAGCTGTAACTGCTGAAACACCAATTCCTGCAACCAGCAGACTCTATATCGAGCTGGTCTTGCCACAGACCACATAACCCTGGATCCCTTAGCAACAAGTTGTTCTAACATGCTTTCACAATGGAAAGAGCTTGCCAGCTAATCGCCCAAATCTCCTAACAGCAAAGTATGATCTAAAGCCCAAAGCTATGCATTGGAAAACTCCATCATCTCCATGCATTTTTTGATCAGCTGGCCTGTAGCAGCTCTTAAAGCACATAAAAAGGCGTTTAGCTCTGTCATACATGACTACACTAGATCTTCTGGACTGCTGTATTGGTGAAGTACAAATCAGTATGATGCATTTATATTAATAAAGATCTTAAATAATATAACTCAAAAATAAAAACACAAGTATTTAAGTCAGTATGATACAATCTATTGCAGAATGCAGCCTGATCTCCCTGCACAGATCCACCAGTGGGAACAAGAATCTCCCCTTCACACAGTCCAGCAGAGAACACCTGTACAGGCCTTGTATGGAGCCATGACATTGCAGCTCTCCCCATTCATACCAGATCCACGTGCAGCCCTCCATACATCAAAGTCTCCCAGGGCTCACCCACACACTCCTCCAAACAAAGGGCCAGATGCCAACACCTAGAAGTCTCTCCCAAGACATTAGTATTTAAATAAATCCTTTAGCAGAAACTAAAATAAACAGGTATCACTGAATAAGTGCCTGAAACTAATGACCGACTCATTTATAAGGAGAAAAGGGAGTCCATTTCCAAATTTTTGCATTAGTACTTTTAAGCAAATCTAAAATCGGGTCTTTGAAAATTAAAAGTGTTGATAACCACCATGCTAAGGTTTTACGATGGAACATAACAACGTCCTTACAATGCATCTTACATTAATGACTGCAACTCTGAAAATAAAACAACTCTAAAATGTCTGTTTTTCTTAAATAAAAGCAAGTCACTTTTTTCAATCCACTGCTGAAGAGCTACAGAGCTATTTCACATATCTTGCTGCATCCTGTCTGGAAGAAAACTTTCAGCTGTAATTCAAAACTCTATTGTCTCACCGAGAGACTGTGCCTAAAGCTGCGTTGGGTGAACCATTCTAACCCAGCTGTAGTTACAGGAGAAAAACACGGGGTTTATGACATTATTAAAAGGGTGATTCCTGTGCATGTAAAGTGAGACACTGACACAAACTATATCCACAGCAAATCTTTTGCCAGAATAGAACAGTGTCAGAACCCAAACTGGCACTGCTCTAGCAATAAAAGACTGAAACCAGACTTGGTCAGAGGTACGCCTGAGCCCCACAGGAGAAACTCAGCAATTTGGCTACTCAAGTTCCAACTGGAAATTTACATCTCTGTGTGTTTAATTTACTAGTAGAAAGGATAATAAATCGAACCTGAACTTGCACGTCTGCACACAGTCTATGGATTTATGCATGTCTAGAACAGTGTGTAGCTTCAATACAATTATATGCAAATTCCTCTCTTAAAAAGCAAGTAATTCTGCTTAACCAGCACCCATCCCATCTTCTGTTTGGGTATTTCAGCAGCAGTAGCCCATTATGATGCACAAACACACTTCCCCAGGCAACTATCCTGTCAGGCTGCAGCAAACATGCTTCTTTGAACCAGGACAACAGATCAGACCCTAAATACTTTGGATTTGTCTCATCATCTAACTAAGAACTCACTGCCACATACCATGAGCATGGCAAGTAAGTTAAGATGGGAGTGTGCTCCAACACCAGTATATTGAAAGGAAGAGCCTTAAAAAAATAAATCAAGTGTCAGGTTAGGAGATAGTAAGATGCAACCAGTTGAAGTTTATCTCAAATTGCACCTCAAGGAACTGTGAGAGGCAGATTTGCTCATGAAGCTTCCTGTTGGGTGAGAAATGCCACAAGACTGACCTGCACCCTGCAGGCTACTTGGCACTTCATCCCTACGCCGAAATGCTGACATGCCTCAGGACAAACACAGGAAGGCAGGCACCGCATCAGTAGCACGCCTCTGTCCTGACCTTTCTAGGCACCAAGTGAATGCCCAAGTCCCACTTCTTCCACAATAGAGGGGGTCAGAGCAATTATGCCACCCATACCAGTTCATTAGCTAGGATACATGGGAACAGCCAGCACGAAACACAATCTGCAATGGCCAAGAATAGTTGTGACTGGGACAAATCCTGGCCATGAATAATACCAGCAACATGAGTGCCACTTGCAAGGTGCATGAAGATTGAGTTAAGAGTGTCTTACAGCTTAACAACTTTTTAGGACCTATTGAACAGGGCATCTTCCAGCATCATTTTGTAGCTAAATACATTTGTTAGCAGTCCCAAGTAGCCACCAGGCAGCGGCCAAAGCAAAGGTGCAGCACACTGAGACATTACATTTTTTGCAGTCTGTTTACACAGATAGGCCTCTGGGGACTGTATAACAGACAGCGTTAAAAAGATATTTTAACTATTTTCAGTATATTATGTTCAAATGAAAGATGAAATACATTTTCTAAGCAAGTCCAATTCTCCTATCCTGTTGTGTTCAAGGGGATGCCTTACAGACTTGAGATGTGCTCATCAACACAAAGGCAATGAAGTGGAGCTGGTTTTGAACCTCTTTTCCCTCCAGAGAGCAATCATCTGCACAAGCAGTCCCATCAGTTTCAAAGGAGTGATACAGAGACTGTTTCCTCCAATTTAATTCTGCTGTTGAACTTATTTCCTCATGTTCTTCCCTCCAGAACACCAAAGTGGATCAGGCAGTACGAGCAGCCCAACTTAATTTGGAAATAGGCTTTAGCATATGTAGTGCTGAGGGAAATGCATGGATTGTGCAGCGCCTTTGACTAAGGATCACAGCACCAGAGAGGCCTCAGGACATACAGTTTCTTTCCCTGACTTTGCCACTGGCTTGCCAGATGACTTTGAAGAAACCACTTTGCTTCCTCACCCTCCAGTTTTCCTCCCTGTGAAAGAGAAGCAACAAGTACCACCTTTCTCTGGGAGATAAACCTTGCCACCAAGTTATTGACCAAACTGGTGTGCCCGCAGGCAAACACAACAGCAAACTTCTCATAGCCACGCCATCTCACTGTTATGCTGAGCCACAGACACCAAGAACAATACTTAAATCTCCCTTGATATGCATAAAACCTTCATATTATTCAGCTGCTGTCACAGTAATTCTGCCCTCTGTAAAAGTGTCATCTCCTGCCATCTTCCCACATCCCCCCAACTCCTTGACTTCATCAGAAACAATAAATTGCTCTTTTCTGGAGTGGTTCCCTTACCCCTGTACACACCCTCAATTGTGTCACTGGGAAACAACACTAAGCAAGCAAGTCTGCTCTATTTTTCTCACTTGACTCCTCCATACAGGCTATATATATACATACAAATACACAGATAGAACAATAGGGAACAATAGGAGGTTTATTTAGCCAAACACCTGTTGCCTGGATCTCTCATACAGTGTGTTAGGAGGAAAAGCAAGCAAAGCTTTGCAAATGGGCAAGTAGCAAAGCCTGCAGCAAACCCCCCCTTTATTTTGGTACAAAGACACCACATGACTGACAGGAAAGGGGATATTTTTATTTTTTTTTTTTTAATTCCTTTTCCAGATGGAGATGAAACACAGCACTATCTGAAACCGTATCTTTTACAGGGTCTGAAAGGAAGATAAGGGGTCATTTAGCTTACAAACTGTATCCTGCTATGGGCCCTGCCAACACCCCAATAGCTTCCTAAGGTATTTAAAGCAGATTTTGGAGCTCCTGAACTGATGTGCTAAAGTTTAGTAACCACATTACAGATCTGGCACATCCTGAAAGCCCAAGATGCAACAAGGACAGAATCTTGTTGAAGACATCTCTGCTCATTGCAGGGGGCTGGACTAGATTACCTTTGAAGGTCCCTTCCAAGCCAAACTATTGTATGATTCTATGTCACAGTTACATCAGGCAAACTTAGATTTTTGCAGATTTCCACATAGCCCAATGTGAGGGCAGTGGGTATAAACTAAGGGGTTGCATGAGCACTGGAACAAACACATCCCGCTTTTCTGAAGATGTGTCATGACTGACTGTAACATTTAAGAACACGATGCTCTTCCCGTAGACACATCCTTTCTCCAGCTGCTTCCCTCCCAGCTGGGCTCCCTGCTAGCACTTAAGGGTTGAGTTCATTTGCAGGTTCTCCTGCGGTGAGACTCCACGGAGATCTTCCTATGCTGACATTGGTCACCCACTTCAACATAATCTGCAGTCATTTGATAATCCTTAAAATGGGTAGTTTTCTCTCAGGGGCATATTTAGCCAAACTATGGGTTAAAGCTGTTTCTGGGAAGGAAGAGGAAGGGAGGAGCCAAAACAGACAGGGTGATCACCCACCCCTTACTTCCATAGGAAACCAGGGTAAAAACAGCTGCCCCATGAACAACGGTGGCTGCTGCTTCTTTTCAGTCAGAGCTGCCTAATAAGTCAGTTCAGCCATAAAAATTCAGAAACATAAGCTGTAATGGTGTAAAGCAGAGGTTCAAGGTAGAAATTTAAAGGCTTCCTCAAACAGTAAAGCAACTTAGGGAATTTGACTTAAAACACTGAAGAACTTGACCTGAAATCTTAACGCTGCCTCACCCATCAGCACTCACTTGCAAAGCACCATGTCACGCCATACTGCTAAAGCAAAAGCAGCAGCAAAGCTGTTTACGTGCTATGGTAAATACTTCAAATACTGCCGTAGTGACTATCGCCAGCGTACCTAGGAAGCTTATTTATCCTTTCGTCACAAAGCAATGGTATGAGCTTGCGCTGGCCGCCTTGATAAGCCTAATGAACACTCCTCTCCCAACATAGCTTCTCTAAAAATAGGTTGCAGCATGTTATAGTCAGCCAAAAGAATATTTAAATGTAGTTGCTTGTGGGTTTGTAGCCACACATTATCTTTATTTATGACATGGCTGTCACCAATGATTAGAAGAAGAAAACTGCGTAAGTAACCAAGAAAAACTTTTTCAGTGTCAATATAAGGATCTCTGTGCTGCATGTCTTCTAAGTTGTGCACAAAGACAAAAAGGATTAATGTAAATGGATTGCGATTCTTTATATGAACACAGCTGAGATGGTGATAGCAGGCCTGCATTTATGCTATGATACAAAAGGCAGGCAGTGAAAGCAAAAAGCTACGTATGAAGAGCCCTCTGGCTTGCTTACTTTTCATGCTGTCAGAGGCAGAGGAGACAAGAATGATTTTTTTATTGTGGCAAATCTGCAGCCAGAATTTTCATTTGCTATCGTGGACAGCAGTTGTTGGAGAGGGCAGTGTTTACTCTGGGAAGATCACTCTGACCTCTGCTGGTCCCCTCTGAAAAAACCAGCAGAAACTGCCCAAAGGGAGGGAGGCAGGGAATCCCCCAAGGGCAGAGCCATTCCAAAGCACCCAAGAAAAGTTGACTATGGCTCCTATATGGTCTGTCAATTCATTGAAGGAACGCCACTCAAGCTTCCAATTGACTTCTGCTTCAACGCACGTATAAAGATTTAGTTTCTAGCCCTGAAATGTGCTCCAGCAGCTGCCCAGGTCCTACCATAAGCCACCGAACAGCCTCTCACCACAACACATGGTCACTGCTTAGCCCCAGGCCCCCCTCCAGTTTCACAGCCATGGTCTGGAGAGCCTGCGCTTCAGAGCTGTCCCACTTGATAGAGTGCGACATGTGCCTTCCTCAGGTCTTAAAACTTCCAACCAAAGAAAACTTAACAGGGTAAATAAGCTGCTTCCCCTGACAAGGAAGGGCCTCAGCTGCCTGCGGCCCCACAGCGCGGTGTGCAGGCACGTCACACCCAACACTCCTTTCTTGCAGACTGTCCTTTCTTTGCATTTTCAGGCCCAAATTAAAAGCCGAGTCACATGTTTCAGTTTCCTCCCCATCCCGCTGACAGAAGCGTGACTGTCATGTTTTACATTACCACAGCTGTGGTTCCCCACTAAGTACCGAGGGCAGTAGCCACAACAGGCCCTTCCATGACCACGAGGAGCTGTGGCCACAAGGGTAGGCAAGTAACAGGCAGACTCAGCAAAATGACTGGGTGGCCCCAGCCGAAAGCGGCTGTCTCACAAACATCATCTAACGGTATCGAAATTTGTCATTTTAAGATGGGACACTGCCAGCCTGTTTAAGCTTAGAAGTCACCTTTGAATTAAATACACTCTTGAAAGGTGGGTGGTCCATCCCCTACTAGAGTTGAGTTTTCTCCATTACCTTCCTTCAGAAGCAAATGAGATCATCAGGAAGGCGCAAATGAGATCATCATGAAGGCACAAATGCTTCTGCTGCTCCTAAGCAGAACTATGTTGGAGAAACTTGATTAAAAATAGATAATAAAGGAAATACCAGTAAGACACACCAAAACAGCCAGGAGAAGGAAAAGGAAGCAATTTCCTTGAGCCAGGTTTTGAGGCCAAATATTTTATTTTTAAATATTTAAAAGCTGCCTTCTAAATGTTGCTGGCAATTAACAGATTCAATATGGGTAAAACATGTGCTCACTCAACAGCCAGACGAAAGGAGACTGAAGCTCGCATTACATCCCTACCCTACACCCATCAGACACTAGAACAAAACCAAGGCCAGAAAGTCGAAATTGCCTTGAAGCATAAGACAAGGACACCCAATTTTCCTGCTAGCAGACAGCAGCAGTTTGTGGATAATGTGGAGGAAGAGTTTCTCCACAGAGGTTGGTATTTGGTCAGTAAAAGAAGCAGAGGACGACAGAGTATGTCATCCTGGGAGGAGACAACACTGAGGAGAAAGGTGCACTTTGTGTATACAGGGCCGGACCGTCTTTATCAAGTCTAGCGGCAGGACACCGTCCCCTTATCTACAACAACAACAACAAAGTCACTTTGCCTGAGAGTAAACAGTGCTGTCTCTGCACAGCCCCCGGTGTAAGCAGACGGCTGTGAGAACACCTCGCACGTGTTGCCCACAGGAGCAGGCAGCACCAGGGGGACAGCACCAAGGCAGATCAGGGCAGAGGCATCTGCCCCACACAGCAGCAGGGGTGGGTGCATGAAGGAGGACGAGACACCCCAATGCAGGTGCTGGTCCACTGTGCTCGGGCTGAGAAAGCTTCTCCAGCCTCCCAGCTCTGAAGAAGGGGCTAACACCCCCCTCCCCAGCTGGTGCCAGAGGTGACAACCCAAATGAACTCGGTATACCCGGTTTAAGTGTAGCCATGTCAGATCCTGGTGTTCACAGGCTAGGTGGTTTTGCTGAGGATATTTGGTTATGAAAAATACTCTGGGCAAAGTACCTACGCCAACATGAAGCCAATGAATGAAGCGGCCCTGGAATGAAACACGGGTGGATTTAATAATTCCTTTGTGATTTCCTCAACTATCAGACTGGAAAAAAAAAACGACATCCACAGTCTCCTTGGTCACCAGAAGTTTATTTCACAGTGGGTATGGGGGTTCCCTTCCCACCAGCGGGCAGATGTAGGAGAAGGGGAGCCGGGAGCCGGCGGTGCCAGCGGCCAAGCCCGCAGCGGCCCTGGGGCGCCCCCGATGAATGGCCACCCGGCACCGGCGTGTGGCGGCGGCACCTCCCGGGTGCCGGGACCTCCCTGCAGCTCCCCCGCGGCCAAGCGCCCCCAAGCACCCACCGCGGCGCCTGCGGCCCTGCAGGGCGCACGGAACGCCCACCCACCGCCCCCCGGCCCGGTCCAGCCGGGGTGGGCGAGGCCCCCGTGCCCCACCGCCCCGGGGCAGACAGCAGGCACGCCGCCCCCCCTGCGGCCCCCTCCGCAGTCGCTGGGGCTGGCGAACAAAAGGGGTTTCTGCCCGCAGGCTGCCCGCGGGCTTCCCGCGGAGGGACGGGACGGGACGGGACGGGACGGGACGGGACGGGGGAGCCGCTGCAAGTCACGCCGTTCGGATGCGCTTTCCTGCCTCCCTTCCGCGCGGGCGAACTCACCCTCCTTGGCTTTCTTCTTCCTCGCCAGGGTCCCGCCTAGCTTGCCCAGGAACGACTCGTCTTTCTTCATCCTGTGGGGCCGCAGCGTCGGGGATCGGACGGGCGCGGCGGACATGGGCTTTGCCTGGGGGCCACGGGGGGAGGCTGCCCGATCCCTGCTCTGCCCTGCCCGGCGGCTGGAGCGGCTCGCCGAGCCCAACAAAGCCCGGCAGCGGGCGAATCGACCGAACTCGCGACCGAGCGGGGAGAGCCGGCAGCGGGAGGCGGGGGGTGTGCGAGCCGGAGCCGCACGGAGGGCAGGGGGCGGGCTGGGAGCCGCTGCCGGCGGCCACAGCGCCCTGCCACGGCCTGGAAGTCCGCGGGAGGCGGGGGCGGGCCGGCGGCGCCATCCCGCGCCCGCCGAGGGGCTGCGGGGCGGGAGCCGGCCGGGGCAGCCGCCCGAGCCCAAGCCCGGGCCCAGGGGCAGCCGCCGGGCCGCAGCCGAACGGGAAGGTGTCACCTGCGGGGAGACGTGCGGTTCCTTCTCGGCTGCGACCGATGGG
The DNA here is from genome assembly GCF_963082525.1 of Nesoenas mayeri. Lineage (NCBI taxonomy): Eukaryota > Metazoa > Chordata > Aves > Columbiformes > Columbidae > Nesoenas > Nesoenas mayeri. Next base: position 74,264,945 of record NC_137541.1, read on the forward strand.
GAAAGGGGGCGGAGGGGCCGCAGCTGTGTGAGCGCGGAGCCCACCGGGTGGGCTGGACCCACGACGGTGGGAAAAAAGAGGGTAAAAAATATCGCAGAAAAGCAAAGCTCTGAGTCCCGGCACGGTGAGAGCAGAGGATGGCAAACTGAGCGTGTGTGGTTTGTCAAGTCTCTGCTTAGCACTTACTTGCTGCATACATTGAGATTCGCTTCCTAATTTTACAGCCAAGCACCCCTTCTGTCAGAATGGGCCGCCCCGTCCTCCTGGTACTGTTCGGTTTGGCAAGTCCCTTGCAGCAAGGTTGAGGAGAAGGGGACTAGAGGCTCCATGTTTGCCAAGCTGATGCGTACTGAAGCTCGGAGGCACCTCTGAGAGGTAAGCCGCCAACTCCCAGGTCTTAAGCACAGCTGCCACCATAAGCCTGGTGTGTATGAACACAAAATCAGCCCAAACCAGAAAGTTGGTTTTGATCCCACAGAGAGAATTTCTTATTACTTATCATTTTACAGCACCTGGGAGTGTGATAAGGCACTTGGGGAATACGCTTTAAAAACAGATCCTGGAGAGTTTATAGCGTTAAGCTCTGACCCTGCAAAGTCTTAGACACATACCTAACTTGAAGCCCCTGAGGTGGTCCCATTGGCTTTAATGAGACTATTGGGGACTTGAAGTCATTCACATGCCCTTGGCCGTGCTTCTGCAAGTGGTTCCTGTCAGCAGCCCTTGCCCCAACAAAGAACCGCATTTAGATCAACACGACTTGGCACAGGAGCCGAACACCACACTTACAGGACAGATTTTAATGCTTGACCTGACACAGAAGTAACACTACAAAACACATCCAGAGCATAAGACAGCAGCAGAGACACATCCTTCTGAGTGTGTAGTTTAACTTGAGATCTAAGCAGAGCTAATCCTTTCTGTCATGAAGACCTACTCTTGTCCCTCACCTCCAGCTGCTTGTTGCTTTTCTACAAGCACTTAGGTAACTAATAATTAAAAAAAATAATTAACAAAAAATCACCTTGCCTAGTTTTTGGTGTGACTGAGCATAAAGTCACCCAAGTGCAAGTGCCCACAGAAGTGAAGTGGTAGTAACATATGACTGGGGCTGGGAAGGCCCTTTCAAATGGCAACACAGGCTTTTATGAACTAAAGATTATCAATAACTTGCAGCCAGATATATGACGGAATGATGACTTATTCTGAGTAGACGTTAATTCTTTGGAGATCCAACTCTGAATGTTTTCCAGAGTGAATACTAACTTTTCAAAAATTGTATTTTATTTTGCTTTTTTAATGTTAGTGCTTTCAGAGGAAGGTGCGAAACTGGACTGACACATATTAATCCAGCTTTGCAATTATAAAGAGAGCACCAAAGACCAGGAGGGATGTTGCTGCTGCCAGTGGCCAAACAGCGGATGGGGGAAGTTCAAATGCTTTTTAATAAGAACTATGCATTTCAGGAGTGGGCAGTGCAGCCCACTTCTTGAGGCACGGCAGGGAGCTTTGATCAAGAGCCTGGAACTCATCCTGCAGTCACAGGCCCAAGGGACTCACTGCACCCAGCAGCTATCCCACCATGTCTGCTGAGAATATGATATTACTCAAAGCAGGACAGAGCTGCCCTTAACTGCAAGGAAAGAAACGCTGCACAACACTCAACATTTAATGAAAATGGCTTTTCCTTGCATGAGACAGAAGCTGTGCATAATTCTTCAGAGCACAAACCCAAAACAGGAGGGTGTTTGAACAGAAATGTGGCTTTTGTCCAAAGAGGAACATGGTGCAGAATACAGTTTGATTTTGCCTGAAAGTGTTTCTAAGAGACTGAGAGTTTTGCGTTTCTCTCATAACTCTAGTTAACAGAATACAGAGTAGTTTCTAAATATAGAGATACTGTTAATTTATCTGTGTTGCATTTTAAAATCTGTATATTTTTGTATAAAATCTGTAAATTCCTGTATAAAAATATTTTGCTTTTCCCCATTGAAAGCAATACTTAACACAATAGCTAATGAAAGATTCAAGAAAACAATGCTTGCTCATGTGTTTCTCCATTTGGTTTTCTTTTTGCATGTGAACCATTGGTTTGCCTAACAGGCTCTGCTCCTGCTGTTGTGTTTTGCAAATCCACAGGAGAGTGGTGAACAGACAAATACTATTTCAAAGCACAGAACTGAGAGGTAGTCAGTCACGGGTTTGGAGGAGGACCTGCAGCTGTTTTTAATATTCACATTTAATGGATTAGATGCCAAGTTTGTAATGTTCCTGTGCTCAAGCTGCCTACTGCTTCAGCATAGTGAGGTCTGAAGTCACCTGCAGCACTGCTGTGCATCACTGGCAAAAGCAACAAAGGAATAGGAGTGCTCTTTCTGTGTCTCAGAAGTCCTGCGTTGTTGGGAGCTCAGACCAGAATTTCTCATCAGATTAATGAGCAGCATTGCCATGTCCATCATCTCCTCCAACCCCATACTACCATTACGTTATGTGTTACCACGTCATTTAAATATCTCACAAAATAATATGTACTGTGGATTTTAACAGAATGGTCACTCCCACTGGCTGCACAAGCAGTTCCTACAAGCCATGTTTCTTGTGGTCTGCCCCACCAGCCAGGGTGCCAAGTGGTGATCCTGCCCTGCTGAGCTCCATTCAGGAGCCCCGAGAACACTGTCTTGTTCTGCATCATCCCAGCTCCATGTCCCTGTGTACTGGCCACAATGATGTTCTTCTCATGTGCTCACCTCTTCCCTAACCAGCACAGATTTTCCTTAAAGGTTACTAGGACACGCGTGTCTTGCTTTGTTGCAGAAATGTTTGCCTTAGCTCATAGATACCATTGCCTTTAAAAAGCAGTGAACTTTATGCTGTGCTGATTTTGGAGGGTGCAGTAAACCTAAAACCTTCACTCTTAATTAGACGGCCTACCGTCCCAGCTTTAATCAAATAACCTCCTCCCTGCAAATACTGGATCTTTATACCTCACAGCAAAATAAGCCTGCCCTGTGTTTTTCCATAAAGGCAATGATGATGATTACTTGTTATTGAAACTGCTTCTTTGGAAGAATTCTATTTCCTGAAACAACAATGTGCAAAAGCTTTTAGACTGTGAGAACTTACTGAGGCTGGGATCAATACCAGTTACAAATCCGCCTCTCACTTAAATGATTTTGAGGTTTCAGGCTATACCTAATTAATGTTTTATGTTGATTTCCTGCACAGGAGAGGGTTCTTCCATGGGCTCTTGCTGGTGGAAAAAATGGATTAGCATACCAAAAATGTTAGCTATTCTATTTTATTCAAATACCTACACTTCAACTATTACACGTTTTTCTAGTGAATATTTAATAGAATCATATAATTGTTGTGGTTGGAAGAGACCTTTAAGATCAGCAAGTCCAACCATTAACCCAACACTGGCACTAAACCATGTCCCTAAGAGCCTCATCTACGTGTCTTTTGAACACCCCCAGGGATGGTGACTCCACCACTTCCCAGGGCAGCCTGTTCCAGTGCCTGACAACCCTTTCTGTGAATAATTTTTCCTGATATCCAATCTAAACCTTCCCTGGCAGAACTCATGGCCATTTCCTCTTGTCCTATCACTTGCTGCTTGGGAGAGGAGACCAACACCCTCCGTGCTACAAGCTCCTTTCAGGTAGTTGTAGACAGCAATAAGGTCTCCCCTCAGCCTCCTTTTCTCCAGGCTGAACAGCCCCAGTTACCTCAGCTGCTCCTCATCAGACTTGTGCTCCAGGCCCATCACCAGCTTCGTTGCCCTTCTCTGCACTCTCTCCAGCACCTCAATGTCTTTCCTGTAGTGAGGGGCCCAAAACTGAACACAGGATTTGAGGTGCAGCCTCACAGGTTGCTAATGAGATGCACACCCCATTTGCCATACAGAGGCACGTATGGTATGAATACCTGCATCTCTCACACAGTTCTGTGTCTACATGTCCAGCACCACAGCTGTCATGCTGCTCCAATACCGGGTTTGTTAGTCAAGTGTGTTGTTGCAGCATTTAACAGCAGCAGTGCCAGTACTGCAAGTGTTAAAAAGTTGCATCATTTCTTAAGTAATTTAATTCAAATACAGCTCCTCCACCTTTTTGGAGGAATGCTATTAAAATCTTCATAGACAGGAACTTATAACCTGTGAGTCTTGTGTGTACAATACAAACACTGATGACAAAATCAACTCCCATGCAGCAAATGTGCGCAGATAAAGATGAGACACGCTTTCCATCTTCAGAGAACAGCACTCCCTGCAGTTCTTTCTACGCTTTAAGTTAACGTTACAATCAATATGTCAGGAAAATAGGAATAAATAAATAACAAAGGAATAGCTTTAATTATGCTGAAGTCGTACACAGAAAGACTTTAATTGGTTAAACTGCCCGTTTCATTTAAAGTTATTATACATTTTTTCAAAATTAAATAATTAGCAAGGACATCAACTGCATTCTGCTGGCACAAGCCAAATGAGAGACTTTAGAAATTCAAAGCTCCATTTTAAATGCATCAAAAATAACCTGAATCCGTACGAAAAACACTAGTAACACTAAAGCACACAGAGATGTTGATCTGCAACAGGACTGGCAGAGTGGGTGTTTTCATTTCATAAAATTCATACTGAACTCTTAGATTACATTTAGCCTTAAGCCAGTGTGGAAAAAGTATTTTATCGAGCCTCTGTGGAAAAAAATAAAATCAATCCTCATACCTGAATTTTTTATGAAATTGTAATCAGAAAATCCATGAGTACAATCTTCAAGCAAGAACACACAGAAATTGGTTCACAAGCTATACACACAGTCCAAACAGCATATAAAACTTCACCGACTGAAGTACAGCACTCGATATGTAATGACTTACAAGCAAGTATCCTTTAATAATTGAAATAAAACCACACAGATAGATCTATTCACCTCTAACTTTGATGTCCTATGTATTTATAAAGAAATGCTTAAATTTGTAGCCTAAGTAGAAAAAGCATGTCAGCCTATTGCAAAGCAGAAGGAGGCTGGGTTGTTTGAGAGAAGAAGAAGGAGCCTATGGCAAAAGAAAGTAAAATTACACTTCAAAAAAAACCAAAACAAAACCTGGAGACATTCTGAGCCACATCACGGTGGTTCAAACAAACAGTGCTCTTCAAAGTAGGAAATGAAGAGCTCGTATCAGTGCTTCCATCAAATGTGTGGTAGTCTTTAATAACTTAACTGGCTGATGGCCATTGAAAGTGACACAGCTGCTGCCACATGAGTTGAATGGCCTTTGGTTTGAAGTGCGTATTCTGTCTAAAGACAAGCCTGAAGGTGGCCAGCTGCGTTAGTCCTTTAAACCTTCCATACCAGCACCTTCCATCCCAGAAAATTCTCTCTGGTACCCCACCTCTCATCAGGGATGAGATTCCTGTGAGTGTATGCTCATTAAGAAACCTATCAGAGCACATAAGCATGTCTTCTCAGAAATAGAGAATTACACTGGAAAGACTAAAACTAGTTCAAAATCTGTTTTTAATTTCAGCCCTAAACTGTTAGCTTTAATATTTAGCTGAACATTTTTAAGTCTGAATTCACATTTGCTCCTTTTGATATTGCTCACCTTCTTTTTTATAAAGGTTTTCTGTTTCTCCTACTTCAGCCTTATAATATTTTTACTGTATTCAAAACTTAGACTTCACGAAATAAGTGTAATTAGATGCATCACAAAATAATGGTGACGTTGAATGTATGGTCTCTTCTTCACATATTGCAGCAAAGCAAAACAACCCACTTTTTAAACTAGAAAATCATTACATACAGTCCTGTTCTAATATTATAATACCTTTACTGATTTTTCTAAGATGATAGATACCTTATTGTCACAAGACATTGTTACAGTTGATTTTTCTTCCTGGTCTACCAAATGAGTGAAAATGTGTTGGGGGGGTTGGTGTTTTGTTTTATATAATATTACTTATACAGTACTGAGGTAGAAATGTACCACTTACCTGATGCTACTGATTTGCTTCAGAATAATTTATTTAGCTGAAAAACTTTTAAAAATACCATTTATTCTGTGCAGACATTGGCTCTACCAGCTGCAGACCGGGCTGCATTTTTTGCTTAACGATGGAAGAATGCCAAATGCTCGAGCTTGCACTGAATACATCCAGCATAAAGTCCTGTCCCAATGAAGTTTAAATCATCTAAGAGCACTGCAGTTGCTAACAGCGATTTAGCACTGCTGTCATCAAACCTGCCTTCAATTACATTATTTCAAAAACCTTTCCATGGTGGAGAGACTGTGTAAAAGCCCTTCTGAAAAGGATCCACCACTGCTGTAGCCACCAGGCTCCAGCCCTTCTAAAGACAAGAACGGTACAACAAACCTACAATCCTATACACTCAGGTTCTATAATTTCAGAATTATTTTCTTATGTTATCCCATACAAAGTTCAGGATAATCTCCCAGACTTCTGACCAACTCCTTAATATTCCTATGAAGGAATAGTTCTTTTTCTCTGTAACATCACAGTAAAAATTTATACTTTTTAATTTGAGTAATTGCTCACACACCTCAGAGAAGGCAGAGCCAACCTGACCCCTGCTTACTTCTCTGTGGGTCTGTACGTTTTATCGCCCATGTGAGAGGAAGACCCTGAATGCTTCCTTCAAAGGGCAATTTCGACAGCAATTTCGACAAAACCAACAGGTATTTTGGAACAGTAGTATTATCAAACACCAGTTGCTACATCTCTGCAGAGATTTCCATTGGCAGCAGGTACAGACCTGTATTAAAAAAAACACAGAGCAACAGCAAATGTACTTATGTCGAAGTACGCTTTCAAATTATTCAGAAGTCAGCACATTATGGTCTATTTTTAAATAAAATACAGTTATGCTTTTAACAAGATGGCAGCAAACCTACCTCCTACATTCTAACAACCTCCTCATTTCCTCTTCCACATTCTCCCAAAGCTTCCAAGCAGCTTACTAATGAGCAGTACCTAATATCACCAGATGTCCCAAAAAGAAAGAGCATTTTCAGGTTTTTTATGTAGGTGGAACAGCTCCAAAAAGTCAGTTAACTGTCTTGCAGCTGGTGATACAAGCATTAGTCCTGTTTCTGAGCTATTACGGCATTCTTCTCACTGGCTCAGAGGTGTCCCCAATACAGCAACAAGAGCCCTTGTCCCCAGAAGCCCTCCTCTCCTCCCCAGGCTTCTTTTAGCCCCTGGAAAGGACTGTAAGCAGTAACGTAACAACACAGCTGAAGAAACTCTGCTTCAGACAGTATTTGCATCCTCAGCTCTGTTCAGATAAAATTAAGGAGTCCACAAGCAGTTCCATGTGTGCCATTTGCAGGCATTTATCACCATCTCCCCATCCAAAGCAGAAGGCGTGGCTGTAAAAACAAGAGCATCCTGACTTCTCCATAGGTAAAGTGATATCCAAACCTATCCATTTAAGCAAATACCACGCTTTTGCATTAGCTAGGCTGCAAGCCTTCCTTACGCCTTTTATATTTTCACAGACAAACTCTGGCCAGAAATGCAATCAGCCAGGAATTCAGATCTGTCCTGCCACTGCAACTGCTCAGTACTACAGCAGCTTCTGCTGGGATTCTGATTCTTGTCTTATCCATCCCAATTATTAGAGCCTCTGCAATGAATTTTAAATGCGAATATATTAATCATATCAATATTCTACAGAAGTAAGTGTAATCCAGATGTTGCTTCTGGAGGAATGCAGGAATGCTTAATGTACCATGGTAGTTTTTGTGCACTTGTTCATATGCTGTAAGAAAATGTTATCTTTTGATGTATTGCAATACAGGTGGGGAAACAGTGACCCAGGTAAATGCTCATGTAACGTGATTTTTCTCCCTTTATCCTTACTGGATAATTCTGTAGTATGTGGTACAGCGTGGTCTGTCAGCAGATGTGCCTGAAAGGCCTCTTCAGCCTTCAGCAAAGTTTCCCCCATTCATCCCTTATTTCTGATACAGATCACAGTTCTTTCCAAACTTAATTGTGGACTATCTGCTTCTTGGTGTGCAGGCTGAGGCTATTTCTGTAAGTCTGCTGAACTCAGGAAGGCTACTATGCCTTCTAAAATGACCTGGTTAGGGCACTCTCACGTAATACGTACTACACTTTGAGCAGCCTTTAGTAAGAAACAACGTGCACAAAATGGAGCTTTTAAGCCAACAGAATACATCTAATATTATCAAAAGGACCAAAATAAACTTTGAAGTCATAGGAGAGAATCCTAACAGTATTAGGTATTTAAACATTCCCATTAAAAATATTTGTATATGTCAAAATGTAGATAGCGCTGGAGATAAAACAGTAACATTTGTTGACATTCTTAACATAGTGTCATGTTTTATCTCATAACAACAAGAAATCATCAAAAATGCTTTGTTAAATATATCTTTGCTACAGCAGCTGTCAGATATACACACTGAAAAAGGTTCTTTATATTAGATTTTGGTATTTGAAACAGACCTGACCTCTGTCATTCACAAAATTTTCTGTTTTGAACATCTGTGAGCCTGTTGCTGCAACTTTATAAAAAGGGAAGGATGTTTAGTTAAGCAGAGCTCTGCAAAACCAAGATGGATCAGTTTTTAGCCTTCATATTTTAGAAAGTGAGTTATAAACATAAACAGATTTAGTTACTGTATAATAGCAACGGCAATATATACCAATGCCAAAGCAATGTATAAAACTGTGGTCTCTTTCTTTAAAGAGTGGAGCTCCAGTGCTAACCTGACTGGGGACAAGACTTCATGGGAGTCCTGGCAGCATTCAGCAAAGTTGAGCAGCTTGTCAGTCTGTCCAAACCTGTGTCTTTACCTGAGTGGAAGAAACCAGGAGTATAATAGCTTGTGTATTTTCATTCTGCTCTCCCAGAATTTTCTTTGTATTGTGATTTAAATTTTGCCAACAACTAGTAACAAAAAGTGCAAATTTAGATGCAGGGAGAGTGGATTCTAGGGTCAGATTATCTTAGGATGACAACTCAAGATTGATGCATATAGAAAAATTTAATATGTAACCAAGTTGTTAGGACTAAACAAGTGAATTAGTCCAACCTTATAGAAACTGGAATACAAACCAAGTGATAAAGCAGGACGTTGCTTTTGAGTTAAATCAGAATCTGAAGAAGTCGGTCAAGAGGCCTCTCACACAAGAACAAGATAGTATCACACGATCACATCTGGACATCTCCTTTTGCAACTGCTACAAAAAGATCTGTTTGCAAGACCCAAATCACTGGCTTTCCTGAGAGCATTAAAACACTCAAAACTGCCTCAGAGATGAGAACCCTGAACCTTTCAAAGTTATTATTGAATTTAGTATTTACTGTGCTGAACAGCTAATTTGAACTATTACAGTAAGCAATTCAGATTGTAGAAGGCATTTAAGTATCATGATTTTACAACAGAAAAATACATTAGAAACAGAATATTTTGGTTCACTGTGCTGATTTTGCTGAAGTCGAGTTAATTTTCTTCACAGCAGTTATAATATTTTCTTTTTAGTAGCTAACACAGTTTTTTGTTTTAGATTTAGTATGAGAATAGTGTGACAGCACACTGAACTTCCCAAGGGACAGCGTTATGTTTTCTTTCCGGTAGCTAGGCTATGTTTTGGAGTTGGTACAAAAAGAACGTGAGAACTCACTGACGTTTTGGCTGTTGCCAAGAAGACCAAGGACTTTTTCAGCTTTGCAGCTGCAGGTGCACTTAGAAACAGGAGAACACCTAGACTGACATCCAGGTTGGCCATATTCCTGACCCATATAGAACTGGAGCTGACTCTTCCAGCTCTGTGGTTTTGCCTTTTGCCTTTTTGTGGGATCAGTTGTTTGGGACCCGAGCATTTTCCTTCCTGGGACCGGCTGTTGGCGTGATCGTGTTCAAGCATGAACTGCTGCTCGGATCTCCACTCTTCCAGGATCAGCTGTACAGAACCAGTGTTCATAAGCAATTGCATTATATATCACTTATTTTATTATTAGTAGTGTGTGTATATATATAAAATCATTATTTTTATTATTATTTTCTCTGCTGTCTTTAATTAAACAGTTCTTAGCTAAACTCATGAGTTTTTCCCTTCCCTTTCGATTCTCTACTCCCATTCCACTTACGCATGTGTAGGGGGTGAGTGAGCAGCTGCATAATCCTATTTGCCGGCTGGGGTTAAACTGCAACATTCGCTTACAAACATTATTTGGATAAAATAATTTTTGATGCATAACAGAATTTTTTCAGGGTCATTTGCTCACAGAAGCCGATGGAGAAAAACTGTCCCCCCTTAATTTCTACTCTAGTCATACTCACAGTTGGTCATCTCAACACTTCTGAGACTTGTGGTTGGAAGAGCAAAGGCTGTGCAGGCCAATGGCTACTATAACCATGTGAACTGTATCCAAGAGTCAATTTCTGACAGAAATCTCTAATATTAATAACAATAACTAAAAACTGTAAGTTAAAATAGCTAGAATCTTACAAAAATCCTCCCATCTTTGATAAGAATCAAAAGTACAATGAACCTTTAGAGCATAATTTTTTAATGTAGTTTCTGGTGGAGTCTGAGAGGTAAATCACTCAGATGCGTATCTGTATTCAAGAAAAAAGTTAAACCGTATCAAGCTATATTATAGTCTTGATTTCAATTACAGAGCACAATTTCATATACTGATGTAAAAGGTTTCTGTATTATAGAAATCTGATTCCTGCTCCAAACTGAACACCATCACATATCCTGAAAAGAAACAAATAGTGAATAACGTAAGTCATATATGAAATACGATGAAATGATGAAATTAGAATTAATTCTCCCTACTCCCAAATTCCCAAGGTTTCCAATCTTTGGAAAGTTACAATTCAAATTTTAGCTGACAAAGGCTTTTTAAAATAAATGCTTTGCCCATCTGTCATACATATGGTGTATTTACATTTGCAAAATAAAGGTCATAATTTTCAAACTGCTATTATTCATTCACGTGAATGACAAGTAGAAACATAATCCAACTCCTGTATAAAATACAGAGTATCTTGCACAGTATTCACCAGCAAGAACAAGCCCCCTGAAGCTTTTTTATTGTATACTATAATATTTGCTTGATGTAGGATAATTGGTTGCTAACAAATTAATTTGTTCTCCTTTTCTCTTTGTCTATAGTTAAACTTGTTTTCATTTTCAAGCAAAGGCATTAAACTCATTATTTATCCAACAATTTCATTTTGGAAGGCTTAAGAAAATCCCATGAGGTGTTTAAGTGATCATTTACCCTAAAGAAATAAAACCTGCTACACAGCTATTCATACATTTCAACAGCTGATCTCAAGTTCAATGAACTTTGAAATTTGAGATACAAAGTCTTAAACCACAAAATATTGTGAAATCAACATGAATATAGCAAGCTGAAAGAAGAGCAGCAAGTGCTGAAAAAAAAGCTAAACTGGTATAGAATAAACAAAATCAAAAGGCAGCAATTTTCTCCGCCAAAAGCAGATAAAAATACATTAACCTTTAAAACCAGTCCCCATTGAAGAAATTGGTATAAAAAACCAACCTGTCACCAGACTGCACTCCCATGGGGAAACAGTAGTTAAGTTCTAATCTAGCAATGTTTCCAAGTCGGAGCACTATTCCGGCACCGTAAGACCATCGGATATACTCTGCCAGCCTCTGCAGGTGAGCTCTGGGACCCTCACCTGAAAGCAAAAGAGCAGAAGAACAAGAATTAAAGTCAAGGTGGTCAAAGGCTGCCAAGGCTAAATGGATTTTCAGAGCTAGAAGACAGACTACTTGGAGCACCCACTGTAGATTGAACATTTATTTACTACCCACAGCTCCCATAAACGCCAACCAAGTACCTTGTACTCAAACTACAAACTTCTACAATTCTAGTTGGATTGCTGGTTGATCTTCATTTCCCTCCACAGGGTACCTACTTATATGAACCTGGAAATGAGTACTAAAGACCTAACTGAAAGTCTTTACTGGGCCTCTGTTAAAGTTGATTCATCTGCTTTTCAATTGTGCACAAAATGTTTCCCTCCTATATGAATGCCATCTCTCTTCCATCAAGAGAGGCAGACATCAAATATCACTACATCCCCAAATAAATTGAACTGATAATGAAAAATTGTACAGTAATACTCTAAAATCTTGAAAAAAGTTGGGGATGGAACTAAAAAAAACAACCAACCAAACCAACAACAAAAAACAAACCATCAGTTACCACACCCTCATGATAACTTTTTATTTAATTCGTCCCAGAATACACTACAATCCCATTAAAACACCATCTTCCAGCCTCCCTTTAGATTGGTGTATAGCAGGTGTAAATCAATTACCTTACTGGTCTGCAAACATCACAAATTCACAGATACTACTGTTACTATCCTAGTTCTCTTTCCTACAAATAGTGCTAGAATTTATGTAGAGAGCTAAAAAAAATTACTGGCTATCAGTCAAACACACAAGTTAATAGCAGCAGCTTTTTGACAGGCACCAAGATACACACAGTAAACAAACTGCTTCTGAGTAAACAGACACATAACAGCTCTCTTCTTTTTGCCTTTATATATAGAGAGAAGCAGGTTTTGTTATATACAATTCTACTGAGTCTTACCATAGTCAAGATTGCAGAGGTTTCCAGCATTAAGGAAGAAATGTGTTCGGAAAAGGTCTCCAAACCCTCCCCGGCCTGGCCGAAAAGGGAGAGGGGTGTAGAGATGCAAGCCTCCAGCCCAGTAGGCTTCTCCTCCCAAGTAATCACCTATTTAGGGAAAATGTTGGAATAAAAGCATTTACTGTGGTATATATTAAAAGAACAAGAACACATCCTTACATTGTTTTATATTGCACTGCTACCTCTTTCACAGCTCTTGCCACTTGCTCCCACCTCTCTCCAACCTCACCACTATCAAGTAAAATATCAGCACCTACACAATTCTTTAAACCTTCCAAGTGAATTGCCCTTTTTCTTCATTCCCTCACCCAAACAGCCTGAGGTATGCACCTACTTGTGGTTCAGCAGAGACTACCCCGTGAACACCTCTGAAATACTTGTCTTAGTTTCAAAAATTAGCTTTAAAATATACTGAATACTGAATCCACTGATAACAGCAAGTCAGCAGCAGAGTAAGAAATAGAACTGAGGAAGGTTCTAGCTCTCCAAATGCCTTTATTGATCAGATTACTTTTCCCCTCAGCTACCTGAACACGTGCTGTACCAAAGAGAAATTTAATGTGACTGTTGTTGCTTACTAATTCAAGTGACATGCTGGAAGTATGCAAGTCTGAACACACACTGGGTTTACCAAAGTAGCTTATGCCTTAACTATGAACTGCCAGGCTTCATTCCATTGTGAACTAATATACAGTAACAGATCAAAGACATAACACTTCTCAAAGTGCAGAATGAGTGCAATTACTTTTTAAGTTACGCAAAGCTTAACAACAGAATCTGATTCTTTGTTACACACTAACATTTACAGTATTGTCAGAGGAGTAGGATTTAAAAGTTTCAGACCTTCACTCTGAGGTCCAATGCTGTACATACTGAATCCACGCACGCTTGTTGGTCCACCAAGGTAAAACCTAGTGAATACAGTCAAATTTAATTTAATGCTTCACTTCAAGGATATATTTGAAAATACTTAGCCATACTTCTAACACTGCATTTCAGAGTTACAGGTAACTTTGTAGCAGGTTTAGCACAGCATATTTAAAGAAATACAAGAAATTATATCTAAATCCTGCTGTGTTTGGCAAAAATCCAAAACAAATGGAAGTATTAAAAAAAACCACAAACCACCCCAATTAGTCTTCTATCACTTACAAAGATCAAAATCAAAGGTTCCCAGCAGTTAAGAAGAATCAGAACACTGTCTGATTCTGTCTGTTGTAATAATTTTGATAGAAATACTGTGGTTGACACTTGGTATTTATTGTAAATAAATTTAAGCCTAAATGGTTTCTGCTAGTGATCTTTAGACACAGGTCTTAAAGGGCAAAATTGCCTATAAATCCTACATAGTTACAATATGACTTCTAAAAATACCTACAGTGTTACCTATGCCTGATACAAAATTTTGCAGATAGTAAATACCATTTTGCAATCATAAATATTGGCAGGCAGAGCTACTATATAGCACATTCAAAGTTTATACTACTCTAATATGAAAATCAAGAACAGGAGGCTTGAGTACTAACATTCAATTAAACCTAACTGGAAACTTATTTGATTCTCCTCAGAACCAGAGGTACTACAGCTTTTCTCTTCTACTACAGAATGTTCTTTATACATTACCTGGGTTGGCTGAAAAAAATTAAGAAACATTTAAAAAACTTGCCTATCAGCTATACTGGATGGCTTATCTCCAATAGGTACTAGCATTCCACCCCAAAGTGACGCTGAAAAAACCTTTGGAGAGAAAAAGAAGGTGTTTATTAACATATATTACTTAATTTCCCTAAAAATTCATCGCTCAGTAACAAGCAGAGCTCTCCTTGGTTTGACAGAAAGTTACACGTTCTCACAGTGTATACTTGGATATCACACCATCAGTAATGGTATTTTCAAGAAACTTGATCATTGCTGCCCTCTTTCTTTCATGCAGTGCTACATCTTGAAAAAGTCAATACAGCACATTTGAAGCAAGTGCCACTTTCACAATAGCCAAAGGGAACACTCATCCAGCTCCTGTTTTCTTATGCATTTTCATGTTTTGAAATAAAACAACACTGCTGACAGAAATTACTCCTGGCAATTTTAAACCCATAGGAGGCTAAGTCCAGAAAATAGCTACCAAAAATGCACAATTATTACCTGTCTGTAAATCAGCCTTATAATTGAATGAAACCATATTCTGCAACTGACTATATTGACATCAAATACACTTATATAATTACTGCTTATCTATATAGTACTTATTGGGAGCCAAATCACTATAATAAATACATTTAATGATTTGCCTGCTGCTTGTGTACCAAGTACTACTGCCAGATGGTGAGATCTATTGTCAATACCAAGGCCACAGGTGTTGGGTATTTTCTCTAATTTTACAGCATACTCCTGCTGCCTTCTGCCCTGAGAGTCCCCAGATGCCTCCCCTGCCATGATCAGATGTGAAATCATCACACACATAGTATCTCGTTACACAACACACAATGTGCAAAAGCCAGTTGCACACAAGCCTACCTACACTCACAAACAATGGATCATGTAAAATTATGTGCACCACACGATGAGATATGCTTCACTTCAATTCCCAGTGGAGGAATACTAGCAGTCACAGGAAAGAGCAAAGTCCTCTTTGCAAAGCCATTAAATTACTTCACGCTGTCTTTCTCAGCTGAAGGTCAGTGAATCAATGTGAGATGACTAGAAGTGCACTCCTCAGACAATGCCTTTTCCTCCACCACACAGAAGGTGCAAATATAATGGTATAATAAGAACAGGGTATAGCAGATAGCCTTAAAAAGCCCTTCTGTGTTGGCCTCATTGGTCTAAGTCAAGAACTTCATTGTACCAAGTCACCTAAGAATCAAAGTACAAAACAGCAGAGTGACAGAGTCTTACAGAATCAGTTGATTAGTATCTGCACTACAGAAGTAGCTTGGAGCTTTTCAGTAGTTCTGTTGGCATAATGCTAACATTATTCCAGCCTCCCAAAATTTCTTTGTTATTCCAATACTTTTTAAAAAGCTTTCAAGGGGCAGAGATCTTCTCAACTCTTGGTTTGGTTTAGTATGTTGGGATACAAATTATTGTAACCTCTGATTTTTAATTCTTCATAATGAAAGCTGCTGTTTAATTCCTCATTGATCTATGATACAAGAACTTACTGCACAATCTCTGTGTGGTAAAAGAATTTATTTCTAAATACAGACAGAAATATTTCTAGTATATAGTTAAATTCTTATTTCACTAAGCAGAAAAACACCTATTTCCACCTAATACTAGCTCTGTTGCTGTTAAAAATGCCTGAAACTTAAGACCTCTATGTTCTCTTAAGAAGCTGGAGTACATTAAACATGGAATTATCCAGGGTCATTTCCTCTGAAGGAAATATGGTGGGGATACACAAGAACTGCTCTGCCAACCAAACCAAGTCATGATGATATAGAAATTGGCTTCGAAACCACACACCCTAAAGTACGAATGTAAACACCATGCCATAAAACCATGTGTTCTGCCTACAGGTTGGCCATACTGAGGTCTCATAAACTTGTCACACTACCATGTGTCTTTCTTAGTGGAACTTTAATTCTTCATTGTGCACAAATATGAAGAAGTTCAAAATGTTGCAGTGGAAGTTTAGTGCTATAGTGAAATCAGCCTTCCCGTTCTTGCTCAACAATTTTACACAGAAGAAATAATTATATGCTATGATAACAAAATGAGTAATCATATATTCATCATTTACAATGATAAAAGAAAACTGGACCAAGATTAGGCAGAATGTTCAGAACCAGGTGAAAGTGACAGAACAAAGGCTGTAATAAGTTTTGGGAAAATCACTCTTAAGAAAGATCACAAAGGACAGGCCTATCATCAGTTCTGAAAAGAAAACCGTTCATATAGTTTAACCATCAAACAAGCCCTTCCTTCCAAAATGCCCACTTCTCAATTGATGGTACAAGGCAGGAACATCAGGTGAGAGTATGTACTTTCAAGATATTTACACCAGCCATCTTTCACTTCCGTGACCTTTTTCTAATCCATAGTGAACAACCATCATAAGACACAGATTCAATAACCTCATTTGATTACTCAGATCAAGTACTAAAATATCTTTAAAACAATTACCGAATCCCAGATAAGTTGCTTATTCAACTGAAATTCAAAATCCTCTTTTAGAAAGCTCACGTCTCCACCTGTATAGCCAGCCAGCTCCTGCAAAGACATAAGTTTATGAAAGTTGTAACAGATATTACATATTTCTTTTCTCTAAAAGGTCATCATGTCTGCATCAGCAAAAGCAGTGTTCTCTCCGCCAGAAATAAAAATGCACTGATATGGAGAGACAACTGAATTTGGGATCAATGAAAAACCACACGTGACCCTCACAACGATAAGCTGCATTTTTCTCCTCCAAATATTAAACCAAGCTATTACTTTCAAAGCCATTTTGTAAATGACAGCTGGAAAATTTAGCATCTGAAATCAAAACTCTTACTGTATTTTCCTAGACCTGAGAAGATTTCATATGTACTAAAGCAGGGCTGAAGAACCAAATAGCCAGTTGCTTTACACCAATTCTAGTTGAAAATAACAAGTGAAGTGACTGAATCAGTGTTAGAGGCAGCATCTAACAAACTATATGCTAACTAAACCCTGCAATTCAGGGTTTTTCTCACTCAAAAACAGAATAGTTCACTGCTGCTAAGGAACAGCAGCACTTCTAGTTCCAATGGCACTTCAAAGCAATCTGCTTCTGAAGCACTGCAGAATTTAATGCTTCTGAAGCATTAACCCATACAGCAGAAAAGCCAGCTTTTTAAAAAGCTCTGAAAGTAACTAGAGCGAAAACCATTTTCTGTGCCAAAATGCCATATGCCAGTCTTTCATTTTTAAGGCTTATAAAAAACAGCAACAGGACCACAGTGTGGTAGTTCTGTGTCACAGTGTTAGAAAACAAGGACTAATACCTACTGTAAAGTTTAAATACTGTCAGGGATAATGTATCTCAGCTAACAAAGAATTTAATGCTAATGGCAAGATAAAATGGCTGTGCTGTTTGAACAATGGTATATAAATGAAAATTTGCCACCATAATAAAAAAGGTTTCATAGATTTAAAAGGCACACACTGTAAAGATAAAAAGTAAATACTGGTCATTACTGTATCCTAGTCAATTTACAATGAATTTCTAACTGCAGACACTTTTAACATGAACATAAATTAGTTAAATTAACAGTTAACTCAAACACACTTAAGATACAAAATTCAATAACAGTTCAAGTGATTTAATACTACCTGATTAATTTTCAGCAAAGCACCTCGTCTTGGCAAGATTGAGGAGTTGCGGGAATCAATTACCATGGCATGCTGAAAAGAATCGAACAATTATTTTTAGGTTTAGTATCTGTGTAATAACACAGAGTAACACTATTCTTTTCCTTCAAAAATGGTGCAAACTGGGGAAGACAACCACAGCTCCAGCTAAGGCTAGCATAGCTTCGTGGATTTGGGAACATTGTATCTACAAGACTAACTTAGTTTTGAAGGTTTAGTTTTAGAGGCCACATGAAACACATAAATTTATATCTTTTGGCCATGGTATGCACCAGAAATATAGCAGCAATAATGACCCAGTATAAATAGCCAATTTTGTGACAGTAACCAGCAAGGAGTTTATCTCCTACAATTTGTATGCTACAAGTTAAAGATGACAAGTGATCAAAGACTGCTATAAGAAATAATATTTAGAAATGGCACAGCAACTGCAGGGTGAGGAAATACACTGATCCTGTCATCTACCAAACAAGACAATTCTCCTACG
Organism: Nesoenas mayeri; assembly: GCF_963082525.1. Classification (NCBI taxonomy): domain Eukaryota; kingdom Metazoa; phylum Chordata; class Aves; order Columbiformes; family Columbidae; genus Nesoenas; species Nesoenas mayeri. Next base: position 74,283,467 of record NC_137541.1, read on the forward strand.
AGATGGCACATGACATGGAGGGAGACCCAGAAAAAAGAACAAACCAGACTATGCAACAGTCAGCCATGAAAATATGTTTTTTCTTTGGACATCCTGGATGACTCTGCATGAATGACCAAACATGGCACAAGATGTCTGAAATAAAACACACTACCTACTAAGACAAAAAGCTCCTTTGGTATCATTCAGAAGTATTAGATTGCTCAAAATAATGTTTTTAAAAAAAGTCAGGAAAGAGCCTTACAGAGAGAGAAGATTTAAGAGAATGTCCACTTTCTTCTCGAACAGAAAAGGACGCTGTTCTAGCGAGGCAGCCAAGCTCTCTCCACACACCTTCCCACTTCAGTGTGTGATTAGTCTTCCAGACTGGAAACTATAAATAAAGAATTGGGTATGACATTAACAATTTTTGATACAAATTAAAGTAAACATTTCCCTGAAAAATCTTCTTCTCTAAAGTTTACTTCATCATGAGTCTACGCTTTTTCTTTCCAAACTTGTGGACGAGAGAGAAACCCTTTTTCAATTCAGAGTAATGCTAACTCGGCTCCAGTCAACAGTTTTGCCAAGTAGGTGCACACTACTTAATCCATCCCAAACAAAAAATATCTTGAATTGGGCTGATACAGTGAGCTAGGCTGTCTCTCTGAAATGATACTTGAAACATTAACAATTTGGAGAAAAACATATTGGTATTTTTATATAGACAAAATAAGACTGAATTATAAGAAAAAGACTAAGATTTATTACCTCAGTCATTTTAAAATTGTTCATCTCTTTCAAATAATGACAAGACAGCCCTGTGCACAAGTGTTTCAATCATTCAAAAAGTAAAACAAATATCTGTGAAAGCCAGCTGTGACTTGAATTAAATGTAGATGAAGCACATGTTCCACATACACTTGTGCTACACTTACATTGAGTTCTGTTGATATTCCTCTATCAGTTTCACGAAGAGAGCTCCAAGGGAACTGCCCAGTTACTTTATAGAGGTTAGCTGAAAAACTGAAACACAACATTACTGATAGGTTTGAAAGTGAAACTATTTAAGTAGGTGGAATTTTAAATTATCACAAAAACTTGAGAAAACAACTCTGCTACATTATTAACAGACCCTCAAAGGAATAAATGTAATCATTACTCAATGAAAATCTTACTAATTGTTTTATATGCCTTAATTCATTAAAAAAAAAAAAGGTACTCAAAAATGCATCCCCTACTTTCTTTCAAAGTTTCCAGGCTGTGGCTTGAAGAATGACAGGCCATATGAAGTTTCCTTTGTTCCATAGGAGAACTGGAAGGTTACCTTTTCTGCACGTCCAAAGAGATTTGGGAACTTGAGCCCAAGTACCTATGGAAAATAATAAAAAACCAATTTCATATAGTTCACTATCTTGCATCTTAATCATATTTTGAAGACAAGCATACCTTACCCGGAGAATGAGAAATTAAGATACTCAAAAATGGTTGTAATTAAATCTGTTTTTCTTCGCAAGTTAAGCTTCTCTTTGCTCTGGCAGCAAAAGCCATCACAATAGTGCAAGTTACAGTTAATCACCCAATTTCTAGCGCTGTGCAGTAGCTGCTGACTTAAACCTACTATAATTAGTACTGCTATTATTTCAGGCAAAATCTCCCAGCCAGTCTTAGAGAACTAAGTCTTTGGCATAATAAGCAACTGCTCTGCAAATGCAGATTTTCCAGCCAGGTAGGGCTGATTGGAACCACAGCAATAAGTCAATGGAAAATTATCAATACAGAGCTACTCCTTTGTATTTTTGTTCTGAGAAACAAGATAATTTTGCAATCAGTCCTGATGGCAGTACAACATACCATTACAATTCTCCAGAAATGACAGTTAAACACTTTTGCCTGTTCTGACTAATTCCTTGTGTCCCTTTGGCAGCAAGGAAGAAGCAGACTTCCTCCAAGCACAGACACTACCAGGGCTGTTCTCCTGTTGTATGTTCTATTTTAAAAGAATGTTAAAATGCTACCAAAACCTAATTGCCTTTGTCTAACAGGCACTGGAAGCAAATCAGTCACCTGAACTTTGTGATGACGGCTAATATGCAATTATCCAACTAACCAGAAAGGGCTATTATTATGAAATATTACATCTATAGGCTTCAGATGAATTTAAGGGATTAGAATAAATGTCAAATCTATTTAACTCTTAAAGAACCATGATCTCTGCTGCTTAGACCAATGTATACAAGTCATGCTTTCATATCACTCAGAAGTTTTACTTCTCTGTAAGAAATGAAAATCAAATAGAAGGGGAAGCTGAGTACAAAAAGAGAAACCCAAGTAACTTTCAGACTGTTTCCAAATGCAGTAGAACACATAAATATGATTCTGCGCTGATTTCATTTAGGCCGTGGCACTCTGGACATTGCTCTCACCAGCAAGGCCACATAAGCAGCTCTCACTGAGTTCCTGTTTTCCCTCAACTCGCAAAACACCATCACCTGAGTCATGCAGTATCTTATCCAGGTTAAAAATACTCCTAAGAAGAAAAAGATGAGTCCCTTGATCTGGCTTATCTACCAGCAGCACGCAGAGCTGTACTATGCCCATGAGAAGGCAGAATGGGCACAGGAAAGAGCACCTCAAAGCATCATCTATATACACCAGCACTTCTGTTAAAAATACATTAACAGAACATCACAGCTGTTACTTTTTGTGTCAACTGGTAAATATTTTTCACACAAGATTTTAATGTGATGCATCCTTAATTGAAACAAGTTCCGCAGTTGATACGGTTCTGGAAAACCTTGCATTTTGCAGCCCAGAATAACTGTTACAGCATTAAAACAGCAAAAAACAACAACAATTTCTAAGTCAAACATAAAGCATTTCAACCAAGGAGAAGATTACTTAGGTCTCAGAGAAACTAAATGCCAGACTTACTAACCTCCCCAGTAGATTAAGCGCCTTAAATATTACCACAAAAAATTTAAGTAATTTTTAAGAATCAAAAAATTAACATTCTTAGTTGGAAACTGTACCATTCTTCCCTAGCTCAAAATAGGCTTTTGCTGAATGAAAGCCTGACTAATACAAAGACTCTTTAAGAGACAAAGGTCTGGCAAAGCCTTAGTAAAGCTGGATCAAGAAAATACTTTGCCTTGGATCAAGTCCTCACTTATTTAATCACCAAATTCCTTGCTAGGTTTGGACCATGAAAGTAAGAGGAATATCATACAGTATTAATAATTATTTGAAATAATCCATACCATACTGCCTTCATTGTTGCCAACCATAGTGTTATAGCTTCCAGTTAGTCTTCTCAATTCTGTTACCTCAAAGATTACATCTAAACCATTTGGAAGGGCATCATCTCCTACATAAACAAACATATGTTATCCCTAAAGAGGTATTTAAAAGAATGCAGACAGAAGATGACTTGAACTATTTGAAAACTGGTTTAATTAAATGATATAGTTGAAGTCTACATTACAAACTAAAATGGCTTGAAAAAGAGAAGTTGTTTGGATATGCATGCAGAATTTTGTTCAATCAAAGCATGACTAGCTCTAATCAATAACACATTAGTTTAATTATGAACTAGTAACATTTGTCTGTTAACCTACCCACTAAAAATAAAGATGGAAGCAAATTCTTATATTAGAATAATTAGAAATTAAAGTGGTCCAGACATGGCAAGAAGGATGTCGTCCCCAGGGCAGAGCTTCCAGCACACTGTGGGCAAGTGCTGAACAACAAAAAATGCTCAGTTCCTACAGGGCTCCCTCTGGCTACAGCAGCTGTTCCAAACCACAGCTGCTGCCAAGGGTGTCCAGTTCTGCTCAAAGCAAATGGGCCAGCGTCCCAGCACCAGCAACCTGTGGGACTGCACTGTGTTTCCTTCTCAATAACACAACTTTCCTCTGCTGAAGAGAACAGCAACAGGTTTGAACAGCAAACACAAGCCTGGGAATGCCAGCTGAGCTTTACTGTGAAACCTGCACACATTCAGCTGCTCCATATAGACTAACAAGCCAATTTTTACCCATAAGCACTGACAAAATAACTAGTATTTCCTTAGGCACCAAGGATGTGCTGATATAATGTCAGTTATGTGATGTGTAATACATGAAAGTAAAGGACATGTTTTCAAGCTTTTCCTCAAGTGTTCCCCTGAACCTTTGGTTTAAGGTATGTGCACTGTAATTAATTCAGTGCTGGAAATTCACTCATTTTTGCCCGTATACAATATTTATATTCACATACACAGATATACGGACACATGCAAATGTGTCTTCTTCATAAGGGTAATGCGTCTTCTTCATAAGGGTAATGGATGTAGACACATATTCATATATATACCACACCTACACAAGCATCTAAAACATATAAAGGTATATGAGAGAGCAAGTTATATACACAAAAATGTCCAACCTATTACACAAGGAAATATACATCATGTTATGTCTATGTGTGTATGAGAAAAAAAGGTAAGGATTAATGAGGCAATACATACCTTGACAGGTATCAATCAGAACCTCTACCTGTCTAAAGATTCCTAGATGAAGCAACTTTTCACGAGCTTCATGCGATTTTCTCATCACCTACATGACAAGATAATTAGCTCAGTCTCTCAGGTTACCAAAAAATAACGAGGATCAAACAGAAGAAATGCAGCTAAGTCATACAACGTTCATAGATTTTTTGAGCAAAGACACATATATGGGTCTTCAAAACACAACACAACCAATTTTACACTTGAATCTGTAAAGAAAAAAATCAAATCCAGAGCATCCGTCTCAATTCCTGCCTTTTGTTAGTTTGCATGCTAATTGTTATAATACTTAAACCTACTATTCAAATAGGTTTCAGTCTTTAAAACTTATACACCTATTTAGAGAGCCCATGCTTTTGGCAAAAAACCCAAACACCCTAACCTGTTTAGACTGATTTACAAGTCTGTCAGGCGCACTCCAGAAGGAATCACCACCTAAAAGTGCAAAGACATACAACCTAACTCATACTCATGCCCGTATTACATATTTAGGTTTGGCTCCTGTAGCAGAAGACCAGAATTGTCACAAAGCTTGATGAAGTTGCTGCATGTCTGAAGGGAGCAGCTCAAAGCAGGAAAAAGAGAGAAAGTTGTAACCTGAATTTTTAAACAGCAGGTCTGATATTCGCTGCAGTACTTACATCAATAAGATTTTTAGCCTTGAAAACATCAGCAACTTCATACATGATAATGTCATCTTTGGTCCTTCCAAGTCCATCAAAGTGCACATGCTGAACCACCACCTAAACAAAACAGATACGTAAATACAGAATTTGCCTCTAATAATGACCATCAAAATCGCCTATGCAGAAAAAAATATTGTTGTTCAAGTGAAAAACCCTGAAGATTCCTATGCTCATTACTGCTAACCAACACTATCAGAAATCAGTGTTATCTACAATTCCGGAAAGTTGTTCCCTTACCATGAAAATTAAAGAAAAAGAACTCTTAATATGAAAGCTTATATTGATCGTAGCAGAAGCAGCAGTAATGGATTGTAGCTGCTGGGATTTTAGTTGTGTTGTATTGACAATTAAGTCAATGCAGAAATCACACCGAGATATTACATGTAAGACAAAACATGGAGTTAGTCACAGTTAGCAAAGTGTTAAAACCAAACCTAAAGGCCATAAATATTTAACTCTTAAAATTATTACTACCACTGGAGCATTGTAGTTTAAAATGCATATTAAGGGCACTACAATTATGAGGTTTTATATTTTCTTAAAGTCATTCCTCTTGTTACATAACTATCTGAGATAATTTTACCTTAAAAACCACAACACGCTCTAAGTTAGCTGGTAAAAACGGACTACATTGATTGCATTTCCCTTACTTTTCCAACCTTTTCCGTGCATTATAATTTTAGGGGTAAGTGTAAAAAAAATATATCTTCAGGTATTCACATATAATAAAACAGCAGAGTAAGAGCAACCAAGCATTACTGCAAATTGCTTCAAAATAACGTATCACAATATATACATAATGAACTCAAAAAAACCCAAATGTTGTTACCAAGCTTCTAGTTAGGATGACTCTCAATAGCATAAGGGAAAGGAAAACTAATAAAAACAAAGATAACGCATGATATCTCATCCCTCTACCATGCCTTAACATATTATGGGCCAAGACAGACACAGTCTTGCATGTGAAATATATATTTTTTAAAAGTTATCATCCTCTGCTGAAGTTAATATTTCCCTTAGTAACATAATTCACATGGTGGCAGTTTACCCTAGCCTGTCCAATACTGTTCTCAGGCAGATTAAGGACAGTTGCTTGGTTTGCTCCTAAGCAGTGTTGCAGAAGCAGTAATCTCTTGTGAGAGAGAGGGGAAAGTAGCATCCGGAAACTGTTCTGTTAACTCAAAGCTGAATTTTAATAACAGCTCCTGTGGTAGGGAAAAAGAAAGAACTGGAACTAAACAACATCAGATTAAATTCACTGTACTAAAATTAATTATTTCACATCTCAAGCCACAGTTTAGAAAGTTCCCTTAGGAAAAACAAGCAAGTAAGAGCGCCAAGACGTTTCTCTTGGCACTGAATGAACGAAAAAAATCAGTACCATTGTTCAGGTACTTACATCTTTATTTTCGAGAATTTCCTGCTTGGCCTCAGGTTCAACTTCAACCAGTTCAGCTTCCTCTCCTAGGGCACCAAAATCTGGCCCACCCATTGGAAGAGGCTCCAAACTCTGAAAGCATAAAAGAAAACAGCATTTAATATGGTACGCAGATTTGTGATTTATGCCTTTTGCAAAGGAAAAAAACTATGGTTCTTGACACTGTGCTTATCCGATCATAAGGAGGAAAAACTGGAAGAGAAGAACTAAAATGAGGGGCATTACTAGCACACTTCTTACCTACCCATTTGCTGAAATTTTTAATGAACCTGAAGAGCTTCCATGTTGAATGATTTCTCAAAAATACTCTGCACTCTTCCAAAAATAACCTTATTTTTAAGGCATGCTTCCTGTCTTAAAGATAAATTCTACCTTCTTAAAAAAAAATCAGGGTGTCACTACTTTTTGGGGGGGAGAGGGAGAGGCGTGTGAATGTTGAACAACGAAAAAAATTGTGTTACTTTGCTTTGCATATATTTATATGCTTATATATATTAGTATTTCTTTTAAAAGTATCCTTCTAGGTAATGCTCAAGAACCTCAGGCCCCACCCATTAGAGGAGAACATTTTAATCAAAACCATTTCCAGCACAGCATGGCTTTATTTACTACACCTGAAAGAGTTCTAAAATAAGACTTATCAGAAGATAATGGATTCAAGGAGCAAATAGAGGGTTGCCTGCAAAAGCAGAGGTCAGGATTGGATAATTCAGTAAATCTACTTTTAGTCTTAAGTCACTAATACACTACTGGCTGCATTATTTAAGGCTGACTGTTTTGCTGGAATAGTAAATTGCTGTTACGTATCAGAATCAAGTTCAATGAAGACAGAATCCTCTCTCGCTCCTGATAGTTTTCAGGCAGACACGAAACACTCTGCACCCACGTAACATTGTATATCACTTTATACTGCAGAAGGATATAAACCCAAGAATACAAGAAAAAAAAATTGACTCAGAAATTAAATTAGTCATGGTAATTAGATACTCTGGAGCCTTAATAGCCCCCTTCAGCAATATATTCTTCAGTTTAATTAAACACTATGTACAAGCCTGCTGGTTTTCAACAGGCCCACGGAAAAGAGACAATCTGCCTGGGATCCTGAGGAATCACCCAGACCATTCTTAGCCCCCAAAGAGGTCAGTCACTCATTAACCAGACCTGAATTGTCTACATCACAGTTTTAAACAGCCCTATGCAGGCTCACCATGGCTGTTTTAAGGGGAAGGTAGTTTAAGCCAAATTTACAAAGTTTTTCACCAAATGGACTCAAGATTTGTTCTGTGATTCATTTGCTTTACAGTCAACGGTACCATTAACCTTCTCTACATTACACTGATATTCTTATAGCTTGACTTTCTCATAACTTGTCACACACAGCTCTTCTGCCTTTCCATAAAGTAGAATGCTCATGAGTGGACCGCTTATCTAAAATTATCCTGAGAGATACCACCCTAAAGAAGCCTGGAAGCATGGAGAATTCAATGCCTTCCTAAAGCATTTCAGAGCCTGCTTATCCTTATTCTTTGAAATTATTTTCTGATGTTTAAGACTTACTCTTTCTGTTGCCATTACGATCGCTACTTCTTGTCCTACCGCAACAAACACTTAAATCTTTACCTTCCTCTTTACGCAACAGGTTTGGAGATTTACGCTTCTGTTCGTGAGGTTCTCAAAGTGCTTCAGGAACGTGAGACACAGCTGTTCTCCTTCAGCAACACGGCTGTTTTCTGGGAAGCGCAAACCTACAACCTCCACTTTTCGCTGCCTGAGGGCTGCACTTGGGGGGCAAGTTCACTTTGCCTCGTGCTTTGGATTTGTGGTTTTGTTGGTTTGGTGGTTTTTTTTTGGTTGTTGTTTTTGCTGTTTTATTGGTTGGTGGGGGTTTTTTGTTACTTTGTTAGGGATTTGTTTGTTTATTTTTTGGATAGTTGATTTGGTTTTTTTCCTGTCTTCCCCTCAGTTCCAGCAGGACAGAGAACTGCTGGAGAGAGTCCAGTGCAGAGCCACAAAGGTGATGAAGGGAGTGGAGCATCTCCCGTATGAGGAAAGGCTGAGGGAGCTGGGGCTCTTTGGCTTGGAGGAGACTGAGGGGTGACCTCATTAATGTTTATAAATATATAAAGGGTGAGTGTCACAAGAATGGAGCCAGGCTCTTCTCTGTGACAACCAATGATATGACATGGGGCAGTGGATACAAACGGGAACACTGGAGGTTCCAGTTAAATATGAGGAGAAACTTCTCTGCTTGGAGGGTGCCAGAGCACTGGAACAGGCTGCCCAGGGGAGTTGTGGAGTCTCCTTTTCTGGAGACAGAGAAGAACCCGTCTGGACGCCTTCCTGTGTAACCTCGTGTTCCTGCTCCGGTGGGGTGATTGGACTGGGTGATCTTCTGAGGGCCCTTCCAATCCCTGACATTCTGTGGTTCCGTGCTTTAGGCAGCTTGGCCCTTGCCAGCCCACCGTGGCAAGGTCAACCCCACTCGCCGCCAGGGAGGGAGGCAGGGCCCGGGAAGAAGAGACAAGGCGCCTCCGAGCCCCGGGACGGCGGCAGTTCGGCCGGGCCGGGCCCCTTCCCCCCGCGCCCACCCCTGGCAGGACGTCGGTTACCGGGGAGGCTTCCCCCGGCGGCGCTGGGCACGAAGCCGCCGGCTGCCGCCGCCCGGGCCTGCGCGGAGCCCCTCGGGCAAAGCGGAGCACGGCGGCCCAGTCCAGGTCCCGGGGAGCCGCGCTGTAATCGGCGGAGGAACGCGGCGATCTACGCTCCCGCCCTAGGCCAGGCCTGGCCCGAAGGTCGCCGAAGCGACCTCCGGGCCAGTCCCGCGGCGAGCACCGGCCGCAGCCGCCGAACCACCCTCCGCCCGGGCCCCTCCCCGCTGCCCCGCGGCGCGGCGCTTACCCGGGCGTGCACGGTGCCCATGGCGGCGGCAGCGGGGCTGCGCGGGCAGGGGGCCGCTCCTGCTCAAGGCCTCGGTACGGAGGCGGCCATGACAGGCAGGCCCGCCCCGGCCCCCATTGGCCGGGAGAGCGGGAAGGGGCGGGGCGAAGCTGCGCTTCCCGGATGCTTCCGCCGGGAAGGCGCGCATGCGCAGCCAGGAGCAGGGGGACGGCCCCCTCCTGCGGGGAATCGCTGCATGGAATAGGAGTTCATCTGTATCCCCTCACAGGGGCACGGTAAACTCGGGGCTCTCCGCCTCTTGGAGGTGGGTGATCAAAACTAAGCGCCTCCTAGCCAAGCTCAACAGGCGACAAGACATTTAATAGACGTTGCAGCAGGTGGAGCGGCCACCGCTCACCCGAACCCAGGGAACCTCTCAAACCGACATTTAAAACGCCTTAAATGACTTTAAATGGTTGTTTAACGCTGTTACCCGCACGGGAATTTTTCTTCTTCCAGACCCAAGTATGAACTTCGCTTTTAATTGCCTTAGTTTACAAACAACTTTTTGTATTTAAAGCAAATTGCTTGCAAATAAAGTAGGTTTAAAATTAAGGCGATTTTCGGGTCCAGCTGGAGCAGGAACAAGCAGGAACATCACAGCATATCTTAAGATACCTTGTGACCATTGAATCTTTTGAATCTTCAGTGAAATAAACACATTCTGATTTAATTCACACTAGGTGAATTATACTGAAGAAAGCTTAGAAAACATGGTAACAGATTATCTTTTTATTTTAGAAAAAGGAGACAAAAATCAGAGCTATGCATAACAGGTATCGTTCAGGTAGATTTAAATGCTGTTAATGGATCTATTCAAGTACACAGAATGGAAGAAAAACTTGGCATTCCTGCTTAAATTCTAAAACAGACTGGTAAAACCAACATTTTGCAGAACTTTATAAAATTAAATTAGAAATTTTAAAGTTATAAATAAATATAAAAACATTTTGTCATGTAATTAGAGTAACATTTTACATTTTTCTTGCAAATTCTAAGATACATACACAGAAGAAACAAACAGAGATGAAATAAAATGGCACCAGTCTTCTGCAGTATGGTAATGGAGCTTGAAACCTTCTGCCCTGTCCCACACCATTCTAAAAATCAATTTCAATGCTTTAAATTTTGCACTTCAAGCTTAGGGAAATAATGGAGAAACTGCTTAAAGGCTGGTCTAGTTAGAAATGCTACATTTTGCTCTTTGACAGACTTCTGGACGCCGCAGTTCACAGTCCAAAGTTCCCTCTTCTGAGCATCACAATCTAATGGCTGCTGCTCCTTGTATTAATACAACATACTCTCAGTAACCATCCGTAGTCTCTTCCTTGGGTGTACGTGAGTTGCACGAATAAGAAACCTTCACATGTCACATGCCTGCCCCCAAACACATGCACAAACTCTACTTTAAAGCCACCATCATTTTCTTTTACTCTTAAAAAATTGCACAAGACATGGTAACAAAATTGAAATTATGCAGAACCTTCGTAGCCAAGGGTGTTTTAAAATGCTCATCGCTCAATACAGATGTGACTTGGCTAACCTTCAGTCCATTCTTTGAGACCTTTGCACAGCTCCCTGGGTATTGATACTTGCACTAAGTCTTAGTGTTTGCTTCTTCTAATGATCTGTCTTGGAAAACTTCCTTTGGGTTATCATACCTCATTGAGACAGGAGGGGCCCTGTTTTCCTTCCCTCTCCTATCAAGAGGGAAGTGAAAGAAGGGAAGAAAAATCTATCCTGTTGGAAGGGAAAATGAGAACGATTGGGCATCAATTCAAGAGAAGACCTAAACATCAATCACAACTTGCCATAAGTTGATTTTTTTGTTAACATCTGTGAAGTTTAACACACCTCCACAAATTACTGTTTGCTACTAATCACAGTCACCATTTTACCTACTTTTCAACATTTAGTGAAGTATTAAGCTCTTATTATGTACAAAAAAAAGTCATCTGAAATCACTGAAACTGTATCTGTTCACACTTCAGGGGAATGTGTCCTATTTCTTATGTCTTTTTCCCCTTGAAGTCTTTGAAAAGGGAAAGAGCCATAGAGGAGAAGCAACGTGAACTGTGGAATACATACAACAACCTAGAATCATACTGTTCCTACAGTATAGCGTGCAGCCAACTTTTCCATTAACACAATAGTATGTTTAAACATAAGGCAAAGGGACACTGGAGGCCACTAAAAGTCTCACTTGTGTATTTCCCTTTTGAAGTAAAAGTCTGATTTAAGTGCTATAAAAGTAATCCTAACACATAATATTGTTAATTATATTTTTTCAAAGCTTTTGTTAGCTGTGGTTGTTTGTTTACAGAATTTACATTTTTATGCTGAACGTAGATTTTTTTTTAAACATTTATTTCCAGAGACGCACCATTTACTGGAAGTCTTACTACAGCTGATTGAGCTGGTGCTTCAACAGAATTGCAGTCTGTTACTTAGTATAGCAGCCACCATTTTTATAATCATTGAAACAGTAGAATTCCAAAGGCAGATTTGTCAGGAAGCTGTAAACAAGTAATGTTCAAAGACTTATTGGCAATAACCAAAGTGATCTTAGTCCTTAATGATTTAAATTTCTCTGCCAAATTGGAATTTTGGAAGCTGTGCAATCTACTTCCAAATTAATACTCTGGAGCAGTTTGGAAACTTGTATCTGAGGAAGAGTCCAAATCTATTTCCAACCCAGACTTATCAGAATTTGGCAGAAAATCAGGATAGGGGTTTAAGTCTGAATGCTCCTGTGTGTTAGCAGAAGCACTTTTCATAGCTGAGTGCATGAAGCATGAAGATTCCCAGAGCCAGGTTTCGAGGTCTGCAGAAGAGTGAGGCATTTTAAGGTGGCAGTATGAAGAATGAAATTCCACAGTAGATGGGACAGTTTGACATTTTCTTAGTGATGCATAATTGTCTTTCCTGTTAAAAACAAACAAACAAAAAAATGATTTAGCATTTCAATTACATTTCTATTACTGTTCAGATGTCTGACAGGAAATCTTCATATAAGGAGAAAACTAGAGGAAAATAGTTAATTCTAAATGCATGTAGTGAGTAAGGATACAGGACAGCAGGAAGATGATATTGAAGTGATCATATCTAAAAGAAGGGCACTCTGCCATTATGTGTTGTCCTCAGAAATAGGTATAAATATTTACATTAAAAATCACACTACTCTGATGAGCTCAGAGGGGTGGACCCAGTTTGTGCATTACCTCTTAAGTAGTACTCATCCCTCCCCAGCTATCCATTTGGAACATTTGGTGATTTACCAATCATAGCACTAACTGAACATTAACAAGAATAGTAGCAACATTTACAAGTCGAGTAGCAAATATATCTGTTCAGCTTCCCAAATGCCACCTCTGCATTCCACTTTACAACCAGCCAATTATCACCAACCTGATGACGGCTGGAACAGAACTTTCCTACCCTCTAAAAGAGCACCAAGTTAAGTCCTTTGCACCATGAGAAACAGGAAACTGAAGGTGTCACCAAGAATATTAGAGTTTTTTCTTTAAAGTTCTCTCTCCTCTTTTGCAGTCCTTTTGGGAAAAAAAAACCCAAACAACCCGCAATGCCTCTTCTCCCACACAAAAAACACAAGTCATGGTACACACACCAATTTCCCTACCTGATGTTTAGATGCGCTAAAAGATACCATCCACCAGCTTAAGTTTTCTGAAGGGATTTTCAAACTGTAAACAGCGCAAATTTTCATGAGACTTAAGTTTGATTCCAAAACAGAAGCTAGATCTTATTACATAAGGGGAAGAGCATTAAAAAAAAAGGTGGTGGTGGGGATTAGTTTCTGCAAGAGAAGCAGTAGGTGCTTGGTAGATGCTGAAACAAGCCCACAAAGAGTCACCTGCAGAATTCAATGCAGGATTCCACAAACGGAGCCTTGGGAGCTAGTTGCCTGAAAAGGGAATCCACTTAAAGGAAGGCTTCAGAAAAGTTTGACAGCGTGAACAGTTCAGTGGAAGCTGATCACCTTGAAGTTCTCTTAAAAACACACAGGAAAAGCTGCATAACCACTACGTTCTGTTTTAGAGCCAAGAGCTTTGTGCTCTTTCCACAAGCAGAGAAGCAATGTTTCTGGGTTAGTCATGACTCGGTGACCAAATAACCCCTCTGAGAAGGTAGATCAGATCTGAGACAGTCCTGTGATTTTCCAAATGTCCATTTCCAATGATGAGTCTCACAACTGGCAAGGCTGGAACAGAACGACCAGCAAGAAGCTGCTAAATAAGGGTAAAAGCAGGAAGATGACTATACACAAATTTATTGTGGAAAGGAGTCAAATATCATTACGAAAAGAAGGGAAAAAGGACACTGGATTTGATGTGGTATCAAATACCTGAAGAGGTGATAGTAGGATGATAGCAAATACATAGCAAGAACATTTGTGCTCAGAGAGATGGCTTCAAAAGCCAATTAGTGTTTCACAAGAACAGCCTTTGATTCAGAAAGGGAGAGGAGAGGCTATTTTGTCTACAGGAATTAAATGCTTCTGAATTCTCAATAAAACCAAATATTGTAAAAAGAAAATATTTTTACAACCTAATATTAAAGCCACCATTTAATAATTCCAAAAAGGGAGAGAAACCCAGGCTTCAACCTCATGAAGTCTTCCATTAAGCCAGAACCTCTAGCAGTAAGTTTGACTATCCTCTGCTTTTAAGGGATGGAGCGCATGAAGCAGATCTTTTACGACACCCTTATAAGAAGCTTTGTGAGATTCTAGATTGAAGTAGGATCAAGCAGTTCTTCTCAGACATATCAAATCTGCATTTCAGGTTCTTCAGTGCACAGCATTGCCAGGGCACAAAAAGACCATCCTTGATATTCCTCCTTATTTAACTATTACTAAAACCAGGAAGACAAAAGCTGAAGAATTCTTGGCTCAAATGAAATGGATTTTTTTGTTTGTTTTAATTTAAAAATACACTGTATATAGAACACAGTCCTGCTCTAATTGAAATAACTGCTGCAGTTAGGATTCTCCAGTGCTAAAGTTCTCTCTTGGAAGATTTTATGGAGCATTTAAGAATTCTGTTCAGTCCTAATAGCTCTTTGGGCTAATTACACTCCCCTTTCTTCCATCTCCTACCCAGCAACTCCGGTTGAGACAATTATTAGAAAAAAATATTGTAAAATAGATGTGACTCACTCTGCTAGTCTGGATTTCTGCTTTTTCAAATAAAATCTTAGAGATTTCATATTTATAAGCATTTGGACCTCACAGAGAGCCTGTGGCTCTCTGCTCATAGCACTACTGATATGGCTGTGCAACTCACTGTTTCAGCAACAAGTCCACTTTTTAACACAAAAACCTGAACTGAATGGTTTTCGTATTGTGAAAGTTTGAGTTCCTTAGGCAAATACTACACTCCCCAGGTAAAGATGAAACAATATAGTATTCTCATATTCATAGTGAAGCAAGTTGTCAGTTTCCTCTATACATATAGTGCTACCAAGATTAATAGAATTAAGAAGTCTGAAAGGCTAAATGTCTCACCAGCTTGGTAAAAGAAGCATAATGAACCTAGTTACAAACAGCTTAGAACTACAGGTTCATTAAAAAAAAAAATACATATTTGGAATTTTAAAAATAATTTAATTGGAATTTTAAAAATTGTAAAAATAATGTAAAAAAAATTAATTCTTCCCAGCTATCTTACAAGATGGCCCTTCATATTATTCTTCTTTTACTCTCAGAAACTCCTTTGTCCCGACTCCTGAAACTCTAGTCTTTCTCCCAATGTTTTCCAGTTCCTACCTGCCCAATCTGATTTAAAACATCTTGAGCAACCTTTTCCTCCTCCTTTCCTCCTGATTGATACAGCTACCGTGGAGCAGAGCAGAAACAAGGTCTCTCATCTCAGTCCAGTGCCTGTTCCATAACCCTCTCAAAAGCATAAGCCTGCCCACAGGTAACATCTCATCATCTACAATACATAGCAGTCATTGACCAGTCACAAACAAGAAGCTCCAGAAAAGATTAAGAAACAAAGGTATGGATTAGAAGTGGCGAGAACCGTTTTGTGCTACCTTTGAGAAAATTATTAAATCCTGTTTTAAGAGAGAAAAACTTGAAGTACTTGAAGTTCTGCCGAAAGAGAGAAAATGTCTAAAACCACATCATTTGCACACAGCAGCGCTCCAGTTTACCTGGATGTACAGAACAGCTTGCTTTTAGCCTGGGAATAGACTGTACCAGCAATCTGACAAAGTTGTTCTTGCATCCATCGAATATCAGCAGGCATGTCAGGAAACCAGTTTACTAACCTACAATCAAAAACAAAATACACTTGTTTTGTAAGCGGTAGATCTAATCCACGATATATTTTTACATACCACATCCAACAAAATAAGTTTTCATTCTCCCCAAGGCAACTCCCCCACCAAAGTCTCCAGTTCTTCCCAACCTCCCTAAATTCCCATCTAGCCCACTTACCTCTTTTCTACAAGCTAAGAAAAAGGGCAGCACAGACCACAGCATCTCTGATCTATGCTGAGTGGCTGACCAGTATGTGCGTTCCACACCCTGTGACAAACATTTAGGAAACCTGCAAAATACTCCTGTCTCTGAGACCTCTTCATGTGTGGCAGGCATTTTGTGGTTAGTTTAATGTTAGGTGGAAGAGGAAGGAAGAACAAAAGAATAAAAAAAACAATGGAAGAACAAATAGAAGACAGCAATAGAACAATATCACAAATGTATTTTTTCTTTATGATACTCATGGTAGAAGTCAATAACACTGGAGGGGGACGAGGGGGGAAAATCCCACATAAAAATTCTGATGAAACTTGCTTCCTCCCCAACCACCACAAAATGTCACAGAAGTACCACATTCAGAGGCAAAGAACCAAAAAAATATTTTACTGGACTTCTATGTGGTTCCATTTACAGAACATTTGATTTTTCAAGTATTTTCTAAAGATAGCAATGACATCTGCTGCCCAAGGACTAGAATTCTCTTAAACACACACAAAGCTTAGGGTTCATGGTGCATTCATTTAGCAGAAATTCTCCTTTACTGGAATTGTAACACTTATAAAATTAAGCCCTGTTTGAAGAGTACAACTTGCAGTCAACCTAAACAACTCTAGTAAGAAAATTTATGTGGTGGATAAACACTGGATTTCACTCCTGACTTCAAAAAGAAGCTGAAGCACAAGAACTATCTGAATAGAGTTCAAATACCACTGCAGAATATAGTAACAAAGAATGTGCTCCTGGAAAATACAATGAAGTTTTTCCTTTCGAGCAATTACAAGACAGCTACTAGTAATAAGAGTAAATTGTTTAAGCATCTTCTTAATGTGTTTATTTCTCTATCTTTAAACTATAGAACAGGATGCATTATGTAGATAGAAATATGGTCTTTGGACAGTTACCACTTGAATTCTAGAGTACCTACAACATAGATTAAGCCCTCAGTGAGTAAATTTCTAGAAGTATAATCATTCTAAAATTGTTCATTAAACCTTCCTTACCGTAAAGCAACAGAGTAAGCAGACTCTACTGGTAGCGTATACGGTAGCATCAGATAGGATATCACCCGCATTGGGAAGAGTTTAGAGAACTGAGCGTAGAATCCATTCTGTTCTTTACAAGCTTCCTGTAGTGCTTAAGAATAATTATTTTTGAAAAAGATGTTAGACTACTTTAAAAGAGTTTAAATAATTTCCTCAAAGTTTGGTAATCTTCAGTCAAGTTTATCAAGAGTTACTGAATAAGGCTCAGATAGAAAATGAAAGTATTAAATCTCAAAGCACTCTTACCATAAGCCTTCTTCATGCTATTTTAAAATATGGGAAACACAGGGACAAAAGGCATTAACCAGAACTTCCAAGTACTTTAAATGAATGTATTTACATTTAGTAAGTATTTAAAGAACTTTCTTGGGTTGAGCTATTCTCTAATATCACATGCAGTTATAAGTTAAAGTAAAAAGCATCTTATGGAAATTATAAGAATAAGCAGGAGAAAAAAAATAAATCAAAGTTTGCCATTAAAAATTATAGGAAACAGCCTGAAGAATGTACCTTTACGAAGTCTAGGAGGTAGACTCTCGAATATACTCATCTCCAAGGGCTGTGGATTCTGCTTTAGCTGGTCACTAAGCACTTCCACTTTCAAAGTTTCTACTCTATTATCTGTCAACACTTTTTTCTTCATATGGTCAGTGTGTTGTGCAGCCTCATGAGGATTTCTTTTTGTGAAGGACAAGTGGATATAAATTGAGTCACTCACAATACCTGAAAGAGTCAAGAGCTTCCACTTAGGCTTGATCCACATGTGTGCAGAGTACCCGTATAGTACCTGTAGTTTCTGTATCTGTACAAAGGCCTATCCTGAGGGAACATTATCTACTCAACATCAAGTACAGTGATGAATCCTCTTTTGCAGGTTTAGGTCTAACTTTAAAACAGGTTCTAAAGAAAAGGGAAAAGTGAACAATTATCTGAAACTGCACTGGAAAAAATACAGTCATTTACCAAAGCTGTTTTCCAGCAACAAAGCAAATGATTTAAAGGAGAGGAAGAGAATCAATGTAGTATTTCTTTGAAATAAAACACCTAATGCAAATCAGACATTTGCAAAATTTAACATGGCAGGTATGAGCACTTTGAGGCACTGCTGCAACAAGGTGGAGAAGGAAATCAAGTTAAGTACAATATTTTAAGATATATCCAAAATACAGATCTAAATCAACATTGTTTGCCTTGCAAAACTGGTGCCAATTAAGAAATAGCACTGATAATTACCTTAGAAACAAGCACTAGATAATGAGCACAAAGTGAAAAACACAATAAGGGTATTTATACTCAGTTTCCAGAAAATTGTTATGAAGTTATTATATATAAATAACTACAAAATTTGACTAGGATCCATACCTACAATATAACAGAATCTGCATCCTACTTACAATTACTCCTAAAAGACAAATATCAAAAGAATATACAGTGAATTTAGCAAAAATGTTATCTGAAGTGTTACAGATGGAGGGAAAAAATTAACTCCTACAGCTGAAATAACAAGAAAGGAGATGCAGGATGAAATGAGTTTGGAAGGTTACAATTACCACCGATTAAGCTTGAAGCAAGACAAACCTGTGACAGTCTAAGAGCAAAGGTGATCACAAGGTGAGTAGTATGAAAAAGGAGGGCAATAGTGTGATATAGAGAAGATGTGGGGGACAGGCACCAAGCCAGAGCTGGAAGGAATCTCAGATATTAGTGTCAGATGGAAACACGCACACAGGAAACTTGTGAGTGCAGTACAGCAACAGAACCCGTCTTAGCACTGACAACCACAAATTATAGGCTCTTTGTATAGCTTGTGCTTTTAATCACCTGGTAAAAGGTAGAAGGTAGGATGTTCTCATTAAATATTTAGTAATATTACTAGAAAAATTAAACTCTTAAGCAGAACCATGACAGTCTTTAACAGTGAAGAAAATTGTTCCAAGCAAACCTGAATATTTAATGCCTAGTTATAACAGAGTATAAGCCATAAGCACATTGAGATAGTATCAGCTGCAGTATTGCAGTGCTGCCATAATATCCGTAACAGTGCAGATATCCCATTCCAGTTTCCATTCCTCTAATCCAACCCAGTACCAAATTGCTTCTGCATCCAAAGATTACAGGGGCTATGCATATTCCACACATGGTTAATTTCACCCTACAGCAAGTTACTGTATTTAACTTGTTTGTCTCAAAATGTGCAGAGCAATAACATGTATTAATATAAAACATGTTACTAGAATTCTAGTAAGTAGAGCAGAACACCTTTCAATTCTTCTTCAACAACTGCTACGTTACAAGTCATTTTCTAAAGTCTTCCATGATGATTCTATACAGACTAAGGATTTGTCTGCGACTGGGTTTATATTGTTGCTAGCCAGCTCCCAGTTCCGGACTATAGGGCTTTACTTAGAAATTCGCTTGGATTATAGCAGAGATAACATAAAGGTTTCACGGGATTGGGAAAAATAGCCTATTCCTATCCTTCATGATTACCACAAAAGAAACTAATATGATTTCCCTAGAACTGGAATTATTTTGTAATTTCACTTAACAATACCTTAACATTCACTTCACACAAATTTGACAAAAATCAAAAAGTTCAGCTTCTGTGTGGCAGCACAACTTAAGTCAGGTGAATAGTTACTACAACTATGTGATTTCTAGGAGTACTAAACTTACCATGATCCCTTCTAAAACCTCAAAGACATAGACTGGTCTTAGCTACATAGTACCCCTTCATATTTTGGGGTTTTTTTTGTGAATTCAGATTAAGACCACATCATTAATAATTATCCACAAGTGTAACATACCATTCTCTTTCAAGAATTTAAGAGCATCTGAATATCCTTGCTCACAGATCTCTCCCAGTACCTGCAAGCATAAGGTAAATGAGTCAGACAAAAAAAACCATAAGATCAACACTTTGCAGAATGAAAAGCCACTTTCATTTCTAATTAGCCTCAATTCTTGCAAGAAAAATTTACATTAGTAATTCAACTGATTCAGGCTAATATGCCTACTGTGATGATGCAGACATGACCATGCATACATGAACTTATCTTTCAGCTATTACAGATGCACTGAATGATTCACCTAAAAAGGACAGCATTCTAACAGTTTGCAAAGATTTCCTCCCCCTCTGTTTCTTTGACTAGCCTTTCAGCAGATGCAAGCAACAACAAAAAAGGGTGGCTTGGAGTATGCCAATTCCCCTCCTTCCCTCCCAGTGCTTCCCACTGCCCAAAACTATGAAAAGTCAACTGTGAAATTCTCATGCTCAAACTCAGACTGAGTCCTCCACATGAAAACATCTTTCATCAGATGCAACACCAGCTCACCTACACAGTAGTCCTAGACAAAAAAAAAAAAAAGAAAGAAAGAATTAAAGCCTACATAAGTAGAATTTAACATTTTTCTTCGAGTGGTCAAAAAGCTGTCAATCGGAAAAAAAAAATCTATAGCAGTCAGGAACATTACTTTTCCTCTGAAGTATATGCCAAGCCAATTGGCAAAGTCTCTTTTCATTTTTCTAGCTACTATGAGAGCAATTCAAGATCATCTCCCTCATCAGATCTGCAAGTCCTTCCCACAGCATCCTAGTTGCTAAGTTGCAGAGGTGTGGTCTAGACAATAGAGTAGTGAGGTGGGTTACAAACTGGCTTAAGGAGAGAAGCCAGAGAGTGGTAGTCAATGGTGCAGAGTCTAGTTGGAGACCAGTATCTAGTAGAGTACCTCAGGGGTCAGTACTGGGGCCAGTATTATTCAATATATTCATTAACGACTTAGACGAGGGAATAGAGTGTACTATCAGCAAGTTTGCTGATGACACTAAGCTGGGAGGAGTGGCTGACACGCCAGAAGGCTGTGCTGCCATCCAGCGAGACCTAGACAGGCTGGAGAGTTGGGCGGGGAATAACCTAATGAAATTTAACAAGGGAAAGTGTAGAGTCCTGCATCTGGGCAGGAACAACCCCAGGTTCCAGTATCGGTTGGGAAATTACATATTAGAGAGCAGTGTAGGGGAAAGGGACCTGGGGATCCTGGTGGACAACAGGATGACCATGAGCCAGCACTGTGCCCTTGTGGCCAGGAAGGCCAATGGCATCCTGGGATGTATTAGAAGGGGGGTGGTTAGTAGATCAAGAGAGGTCCTCCTTCCCCTCTACTCTGCCCTGGTGAGACCCCATCTGGAATATTGTGTCCAGTTCTGGGCCCCTCAGTTCAAGAAGGACAAGGAATTGCTGGAGAGGGTCCAGCGTAGGGCAACCAAGATGATTAAGGGAGTGGAGCACCTCCCTTATGAGGAAAGGCTGAGGGAGCTGGGTCTCTTTAGTTTGGAGAAGAGGATACTGAGGGGTGACCTTATTAATGTTTATAAATATATAAAAGGTGAGTGCCATGAGGATGGAGCCAGGCTCTTCTCGTTGGCAAACAATGATAGGACAAGGGGCAATGGGATCAAGCTGGAACACAAGAGGTTCCACTTAAATTTGAGAAAACACTTCTTCTCAGTAAGGGTGACAGAGCACTGGAACAGGCTGCCCAGGGGGGTTGTGGAGTCTCCTTCTCTGGAGACATTCAAGACCCACCTGGACATGTTCCTGTGCAACCTCACTTAGGCGTTCCTGCTCCAGCAGGGGGATTGGACTAGATGATCTTTTGAGGTCCCTTCCAAACCAGAACATACTGTGATACTGTGATACTGTGAAACACCACTTGGTGAAGTTTAATAGCAACTTGTCCATATGAAGTATTAACTGAGAACTTTACAAAATGAAGCTTTAGAACTGCTTCTAAATTCTGAAGCACCTGGTTAGCAGCTAAACATGAAAGGACTACAAACTGAAAGTTAATTTACCAATGTTGATTGTATGATAGAATCCTGTGCTAATTCCAAAATAAATATTGAAAGCCTGTAACAGGACATACACTTTTAGTCTGAAAGAGACTAAAAATAAAGAGAATGAAGACAAGCTATGAAAAAAAATAGAAACAAGAAGAGAAATGTCACCAGATAAGTTTATATGACTACATGAAATGCTAAGATTACTGTAGCTTTCTGCAAAAGCAAGGCTTTTATATGGAAAGCTGTTTTAGTAACTACATGAAGGCAGTGAGTTACCTTAGGTTCTGGTGGAAAGAGCGCTTGCGTTAAACGATAAAGGTTCCCCAAACTAAGCTGAATGCTGGTGTTGGTCAAATTCATTTCATGGAAGTTGGCAGAATTCCCCTTTGGACAGATATCACACTCCCCAGCGAAAGGCGAAACTGTGATGGTATTCTTAGATTCATAGTGAGGTAAGTTGTCACTGATTCCTCCATCCACATAGCGCTACAAAAATTAACAGAAATAAGAATTTGCAAAGGCCAGAAATTTGTAACTAGCTGATTTCTCCTCATGCAAGAATTAAATAGCATTTAAGACTGTAGCAGAACAGTCTCTGCCGATGGCCCCAGGCTAAACATTTTGAGTAGTGTGCAGTATTGTGAATTTTTCTGTATGTTTAAGAAAGACCAAGTCCATTTTAAAGATCATAATCCCAAACAACATGCAGAGAAAAAGCAGCACAGCTGTCATCTCTTCCTCAAAGGAGAGCACCAACCAAGGAGCTACCAGGGAACTTCTTTAGAAAGAATGTAAGTAAAAGAAGAGCTCTACACTTCAAAGCTCCAGCTCCATCATACTAAACCCTTCAGTTCAAAAAAGAGTATCTTAAAATTACTCTTACTAAATAGAATTTTATATAAAAGCATCAAAAATATTTGGACATAAGCACACTGCAAGTAAAAATTGACAGTGCTTCAGAAACCTTGTCAGTCACGGATTTCTATTCTGCTTTAAGTGCAAGCTTACAAGCTGTTCCAGGTTATGCTTTTTATCTCCTTTGTCTTCAGTTGCCCATTTCTGTAGTTCTAATGTGTCACCACCACATACATTTTAAGATTCAAGACCTGATGAGTTCTATACTGGGGTAACCAATCTGTAGTGCAGAAGCTGCTATGGCCCAAGACAGCTCTTCCAGACACTCAAAACAGCAAACCTTCCAGTAGCGCCAATTGTAGCCAGTTTGTTCTGGCTACAGAAAACAGCAGAAAACAACTCCACATTACAGCTTTGCCAGTCCAGTAGCTGCATTTTCCTTCTTCCTAATTAGCCAACAGAAATAACCTATAGGCCCTTGTAAAATGTAAAGGTAACAGAGCAGGTGTTTTAAGCAGGAGCAACCTGGATTACCAATTTCATCAGCCTTGGTACTTGCTCCTTGGCCCTTCTGAGAAATAAATTAGGAACAGGATGGCTCAGAGCAATTTATCCAACATACTCTTCTAGAGCAGCCTGCTCCTGCCTGTCAGCTTCCTTGGCCACCTTAAACCCAGCAGCATGCAGCTCCTGACAAACTTCCTATAGGTGTATAACACAATCACTAAGGTACCCGTGCAATCACCAAGTCTCTTGTGGAAGTAGCAAGAACAACATAACAGGTTTGGCAAAGGAGGAGCCATAGCATGCAGCCTTCCTGTGAGATCATTAAAAGGTGGAAGGATGCCTCTGAGCCACTGTTCTATAGAGGTAAATGGTTTTAATTATTTGGGGTTTCTGCCTGTCAGTTCCCTCTAGTAATTTTTCTAATCTAAAACCATTGCTGTGTTGGAAAGGGGTAAAAACAACCTAACAAAACCCACCATACCCAAAAGCTTCACAACCGGCAATCAGATATACCTACTGAAAGTTATCCTTAAGTCTTTGTTTTAAAGTACGCATGCACGAAGCACCAAGCCAGTAAACAGCAAGATGCTACAGAGTTTACCTGCTTTACATTCTACTGTGTTTAAGCCCTGCAGGAGTCATGCCAAACAGATGCAACTGTGCTATTCTTACCAAGTTACATAAAAAATGCCTCCTAAGCATTAAAATACTACCAAAATAATTGCAAAGTTCAAAATTATACAACAATTCCTTCCTTCCCCTTCCCTCAAAATAGGGCCAAATAAAACATCACCTGTATGTTTCTGTACTCTGAACTAAGCCTTTTAAAATAACATTGTTGTCTGGTGACAAGAACTGAACAGCCAGATTAGCCTGGATCCACCTAAACCTTGGATTCAGTCCAACGTCCTGTTTTCATAACACCTTTAATCTGGGAGAGTTTAAGGAGACATAGAAGGTTTAGAGGTACAGATAAAGAAAAATCCCTCTGCAGTTCTAATCACTTTTGCTTAAATTTCAGCATGAAGAAAATGCATTTCATGTCTATCCTTAACCTTTTAGCACTTCCAGATGATCTTTAGAACCATCTGTAATCAACTGCTCTTTAAGATATTTTGAGTTTTCTTTCAGTATTCTTCCCCTTTCGTTGGGTAACAAGCACCAAAGTTGAAAGGAAAGCAAATGCAAGTTAATACAACACTATTAACATAAAGCCGTGAATGTCACTGCCTTGATTTGAAGTGCATGTCTGCTTCCGGACCTGTTAATCAAAACACCTACAACAAACTATACTAACTTTTCTGCAGTTGTTGCCAATTTAATGAGGGATTTTAGAAAACCCAGTATAGCCACAAAGTATTAAGAGGTTTTGTAACCAGCAGTTCCTGTGAAGTAATAGAACAGACTAATATACTGACACTTTACCTTCAAAAAGCAACCTTTCTTACACTGAATACAAATGACAAAAGACATTTAAAAGCTTCATTTCTATCTAACTGAACATGTACATTTAATCCAGTTTTAATGCAGATCTACCTACTGCAAGGACACAAAGATATACAATAAACTATCTTACAAGATTATACCTGTTTTAAAAAAAAAAAAAAAAAATAGGTGACACTTCCTATAAACCTGTGCAGGTGAATGAGCATCACTTTATTCCATAAACATTCATCCTTACGTTAATTATTTGCTAGCTTAGAATACCCTCTTTTAATGACTGCATTAGCAAGTAAGAAGAGAGGGAGCATGTGTTTCGCACGCTGAAGAAGAAATACACATAATAGATCTTTCACAGACTTTGTTTCCTTACTCTTTTGAAAAGCTGTAAGGTACAGCTGCAGTACTAGACACTATGATTAAGGCATTTATTTTACAGTAGGATAACTGAAAAATCATATACATTGTCTCTTAATATTTTCAGAATAACTAAAACTCTTTTTAGATCTTAATAGAGACTTACCACACCTCTAAATGATGGTGGAATTAGGCCACAATAAATAGGGACAAATGAACTACAGATTAAAGCCTGTAAGAAAATAAGACCATATTAATTAAAAGGCAACTGTGCCATTATTGAAATTATCATTTATAATTATCTCTTTAGATGTTAGCAAAAACAACTGAGCAAGCAACTGAAAAAATCTTCAGCAAGTACACCTGAATAAAAAGGTGGTGGTGGGGAAACTACTATCGAGCATTATTTTAAACAGGATGAGGATATTCTACATTTCTTTTTTAGAATGTAACCACACTCCACCTAAAAAAATGGTAAGACTCATTAAAAAATCATTCCTAGAAACAGTAATTAGCAAAGAAAAGTTTATGATCATTCACTCAAGCTATACATTTTCTAATTCTTGGATCATATTACATTAGCTTTGTAACTGATATTAAGAATTTTTTTAAAAAACGATTTTTGACTGTTTCTTGATCTTTGACTTATTTCTTATAAGAATGACCTTAAAAAAATCTTATTCAAGAAGTATATAGTTTTATTTGATACACTACACTTTACAGGCATTTATCCATTTAAAGATTGATTCTTCGTACCTACTCATTAAAACAGTTTACGGATGTATTGACTGGGAAACTTAGTAAGTGAATTTAGCATAATGAAGCTTGAATTCATCTTTAAAATACTGTCAAAGTCACAATATCATAAAATGTTTAAAATGGAATCCAATGGATGGCATTAAATGGATTTAAGATTACAGAAACTTTTTAAAGTTGCCAAAAATAAACATACCTGGACAACTTCTTCCTTAGAGTTAAAATGAGATATCAATATATTTTTACCATCTGATACTCTGGTTAGTGAAATACAGAGTCTCCCCGAAGACAACTGGTGAGTGTTTTCTGGAAGATTTCTCATGAGTCCATCTCTTATTATCTTTATTACATTAAAGGAAGGATGAAGAGGACCGAGATTCCGCTTTCTGGCTTCTTTGGCTAATGCCATAACATCTGCACAGGCTTGAGCTGAAAATAAAATGCATTTCATTTAATAACAGAAGATATGTCCAAAACCAAAAAAACCACACTTCCAGTAATAAAGCATGTCTAGAGATCTAACTTTTCTCTCTGATTGCTAGCATGAAAATTTAAAGGCCTTCTTACAGATAGAATAACTGCCCACGAGTTTTTAATGGGGTTTAGGAGTTTTCTGAAGAAAAATGAGACACTTTAGACTTTCAAATAGAACTCTTTGTGAAGACCCAGCCACTAAGTTATTTATATGTCATTTATATGTAGACTGTATGTGTAAGATACCCATAAGATGCTTCCATTTGCAATTATTCATTCCAGAAATTTTCAGAAGAAACAAAGATGAGTGACCTTCTATAAGCATGTACACACAGATGTATTCCATATGCAACATCCATAAAAAGCCAGTGTATGATGCACAGATTTAAGGTCCGCACTATGTCTACTGAATAACCAGAGCACCCGAGTTCATCATAGCTAGTAACACTTGTTGGACTTTAACCAAACTAAAGGTTTCAGGGCACCATTTACCTTCATTTATATATAAACACAATAAATGGAACATTGAATCTGAACATCAGAAGGTAAGTTTTTAAAGTAGTGGGTAAGGAACATGGAAGTGATCTGTAACACCTCTCACGTCTCCACCTAAATAGGTGCATTTTTACCAATATGCAACAGACCTAATTTTTTCTCCAATTAAATCAGCATTTTGGAACCAGACAAAATCACTACAGAAGACACAATTGTTCCCAAAGAACACTAAAATCGTTCTAGCAACCACGTATCTAATCATAGTAAGAACAGCAGCTCATCCACCTGCAATGTTTTGTTTAAATCTTTAATGTCATGTTTCTCCAGGACATACTTTGAGGAAGCTGCCTGATAAACTCTTAAACTTGGTAGAGGAAAGGGGGTGGGGAGAAAGGTCAAAATAACAGGTTGTTAACCTGAGTGATATGCTACAAGGTCATCCAAAAATATTTTCAGAACTTGCATATTTTAACATACATAGACTCTTTCTAGAATAGATAGGATTCAACTTACCAAGTTGGATTGACCACTGCACTGGAAACAACTTTGCTTTAAGCCTTTGAATTCAGATTAATTTCCAAAAATATCATCTTTCTAGAATATTATTTCCTCCCCCTTACCCCCCAAATAGCAATACCTTTCTAATTCTTCGCACAGTAAGCCAAGAGTCTATATTCAAAAGAGAATATATCTAAAAAATATCTGATGTATCAGACATACTCCATTTTTACCACAACTTCTTTTTTTCAGTCCACCCTTGCAGAGTAAAGCCTTGGGCCATGAACCTGCTGATACCAGTGGCCTGACCCTGCCTCGCACCCCAGAAAACAGCAAGCAATTTATTAGACACAGCTCACCATTCATGGTCAAACACATGCTTATGTTAGCAACACACATGTTACATGCAATTAAAAAAAAAGGCACAAGACATATTCCTCCAATTGATGAAGTTATTTCCAAAAGTAGTTATGTAGACAGTTTTAGCAGTTCTACTTTTTAAGCACTCACATATAAATCACAAACCAATTTAGCAATGTTCAGTCTTCTAAACCTTCTAGAGAGTGAAATCAGGCATGTTATAGGAGTTTTGAGATACTGAACTACCAGAACTCTGTCTAGGAACAGCAGTCTCTGTGCATGCATTACTTCCTTTTGCAAAATAAGTACATTTTTGAAAACTTATGCACCAAGCGAGTAAACTGCTTGTTCTAGAAGACAGACCAAAAGCACTGGGTACACAGATGCACAAGCAAACAAATACACACACTCTCACCTCTCTGCCAGGTCTTGACCCTGTTTTTCTAGCTGGCATCCTGTCATATTTAAGATCATGCTATAACTCAAGTTTGAAGCATAGGCACAGGTTCACTCATTTGCACTGCAAGCCTGTTTCTGCGTAAGAATATAAAGTAAACCAGTGTCCTCTACTAGCCTTGTGTTGCAAATATTTACCTTTCACTATAAAAAAAAAAAATCAGGCAAGTATCACCTTACTTTACATACCCCATTAAAGGGCTGCAAAACTGATGACTTGAAACAGTTTAGATTTTTAACTCGTCATTTCAGCTTCCTTTCAGAAAATAGCTAACCATCAACATTAAATTTGATTTCACAGTTTCCACATCTCTTCTATATATAAGAATTTCTACATTTGAGGTAGTCCATAGGGAAAAAATAAGGCAAAAAATAAAGTTTACGTATTTTATTTATTGTAACCTATTTTAAATACAGGAAGCAGAGAAAGTAACATGTTTTGTCTACCCAAGAGTATGTGATATTAAAACACTGACAATTTTAAAAGACATTCATTACTAATTCAAGACTTCAAAGTATTGGAATTTCTTTTCCTTCTCCCTTCCATCCTCAACAGGAATAAAATGCAGTTACCTCTTAGGCTGGTGTATTCCCAAATGGAATCTTCTCTTTCCATGACAACAGAAAGGGACAGAGGGCTAGACCTCAAGTCAGAGTGGGATTTTAGGCAGACCTTGGTACATCCATATGATTTATTTTATATGCAAAAGAGGTAAATAAATTAATGTTCCTATTAAAGGTGAACTGTTTCTAGTTACATTTCTATATTCCTAGTTATGTTTCTATGTTCCTTTTTTTTTTTTAAAATGGTTGAAAAACTATTGATTTGTTTCCCACAAAGGAAAACCAGACATTGTATTTACAGCCCTCAACAAACTTCTGCTCTTTAATGCCCCACTAGAATGGACGACTACATTGCTACTGAAATACCAGATCTCCAACACATCCATGGGGAACACCTAACAAGAGTGCACCTTAACACTGCCAGTTTGGAGTAGCTTGGAATGCACTTCATCCTCAAAAGAACAGTCACCTCTAAGCTTCTCCCTCTGCCTTCTTGCTCAGTCTGGGAAGGTACACCTTTTTATTCATTCAATGGCTAATGTTTACAGTTATTCAAACTTGAAATTCTACAGACTCTTAGTTTGCCTATCCAACAGGTAACATGAAGCACAAAGAAAACCCTTTATTTAAAGCATCAGGCTACAAATGTGTAAGAGACAGAACATGCATGTTAATTCTAGTCAAAAACCCCTGGTCACATGTACACATACACTCTCAGCTTCCTGCCCACCAAGTGTAGTAATTCAGGGCTGGGTCCAGTCAAGTCCTAAACACCACCAATGATGCAGATCTTACAACCTGTCTGATACCTGTTCCAGTATTTTACCACCCTCAGGGTAATTTTCTTTTCTTTACATCTAACCAGAATTTGCCATGTTCCAGTTTGTGTCTGCTGCCTCTCCTCTTTCCACTGCACATCTCTGAGAAGAGTCTGGCTCTGACCTCTCAGTGAAATGCAACTGTGACAAGATGTGGGACTTAAAACCACAGCTGCAGAAATAAATAAATACTGTGTATTAAAGCATACCAATGTAAGGGAGGTATAGAACATAAATTAATAAAATGTATCAAATTATTATACCATATAGTGTTTCTTTACAGCTTATTTACAATCCTCTGCTTTCACACAAACTCACAAAAAAGTAACAGCTAAAAAGATATAGAATTAACACTGGAATAGCTTCTTAGTTTAATTTACAATGATTCACGGATTTTAGAATGTCTTCCAACATTCTCAAGTGGCGCTTTTTTTTTTTAAGTTTGCAGGATAAATACACTTGACCATTAAATACCTGGGCAGTGGCCACACACCTACTATTCTATTAGAGAGAAGCAAAAATCCTTGTTGGCAAATGAGAAGTGACAGACAAGGGAATCATTTGAAGTCTGCAAGTCTCAATTATTAAAATGCTATTTTTTTTAAAGCTGTTAATAACACATACTTTCAGGTAAACAACATACTTTCTTTGTGCTTAAAAGCACTTCAAATAATTAGAGAAGCTTCCTTCCTAAACCATTTACAATGACTTAAAACTGGATACACTCTAAAACAGTTATTGTGGATAAGTATTTCTTTTAAAAGCTGATTTTAGGCTCATAATGACTCAAGCGTGTTATATTAGGACATTACAGCAAAGTTAAATTAAAAAGTTTAAGTAGCACAAGTTTATTGCTAAACTTTTAAGAAATGAAGCATATGTGATAGAGATCAGTGGGTAAGCAGCAGGGACAAGCATTTCACAGCATTACTGTCTTGCATATAGAGAGAACTTCTGTTCATTTTAGTGAATTGTTCCCTCAGAAATTTAAACGCAAAACCCAGACCTTCTCCAAATTCAAAATAATATCTCATTGTTTTCCTCCTCTAAGTAAGATGAAATGTGAATTTACAAAATCATCTAGTTCTACACCTGTTAAGGGTACCGCTAACAGAAATAATCAGTGTTGAGTCATGAACTAGACAAGCTTTTACTCAGTGGACCTCTTTGATTTAAAAAGAGAACCATTTTCAGATTTCCAGGCAGTTTCCTTTTTAACTGCATTCTTAGACACTGTCCTGAACACCTTGATATTTTACTTTTATCAAGCTGCTTTAATGTGAAGCATGTCTGATTTCCTAGATAAATGTATATTTGGGTTCTCATGAGCCCAAAATAGGTGAAAGTAAGGTATCCTCTTACTGTAAGGAAGAGTTAATTTCAGAAGACTATTCAAGCAAACTAACAGCTTTTTATCAGAAAATAGCCAGTACAAATACTAATCAGGATTAACTCTTATTACTCAAATTGCAACTAAAATCAGTTATTTTAATCAAGCCACTGTTTATAACTGTATAGCTAAGTGACCTATGCAATATACACTGTGCACAGATTAAAGAAGAAAAGCACATTAAAGCTAACCTAAGCCCTGACCTTAACTCTCTTAGCCTTACCCCAAGAAAGAAGAAGCTTTAGAGGAAGCAAGTTAAAGCTCGCTGAAACTTCATCTGCAAAGATACCTACAGAACAGATGCCCTTGTGATTTTCCAATAAAGTGTTAATATCTCGTTTCAAACTGATGACAGGGTTCGATTCTTTGCCCTGAAAGGTGTTATTATTCAGGGCATCCCGCGGTAAAGAGCAGTTGTCACCAACGCGGTGTTTGCAACCCTGAGGCCAGGAGGCACAGGACCTCCTCAGACAGACACACATACCTGTCCCTAGGGCTGTAAACTCCGACCGGTTGACTGACACAAGTGTTGAAATCGGATGAGGCACCCGGCAAGATCGTTTCTTGTGCCCGGGAGGTTGATAAATAACCACCCGAGGCGAAGACGCGCTAACCTTACCGCCCGCCTCTTGCCCTACCCTCAAGGAAACACAGGATTTTAATGTATCTTACTCGGGATGGGACGTAAGGGAACAACAACAACAACAAAAAAGCCATAGAACCTGCTCGGGTTTAAGTTCAGAAAAGGGGTCGTGTTCCTCTCTGGGGGCAGAAAACGAGAACGGAGAAAAGCGCCATCCCCGCCCCGCGGCTGTCCCTGGCGGAGGCGCTCCCTAGGCCCGCAGCCGCCCTCCCCATCCTCCGCCGCCGCCGCCGCAGCCGGCCCGACCCGCCACCCCTGCGATCCCCCCGGCTCGGCTCTCCCCGACCCGCTCCCCTCATCCCGCCAGGCCCCCCGCCGCGGCGGCAGAAGCGCGGAGCCGCTGACCCAGATTGCCGCCTCCGACGAGCACGGCGCCGGCGAGCGCCCCGGCGGAGGCGCCGTAGACGTGGCGGGCGTCGCGGATGATGTGCGGGGCGCGCTCCTGCAGGCAGCTGGCGGCGCCGATGTGGTAGACGCCCAGGAAGCCGCAGCCGGCGAAGGAGACGCTCCAGCCGCGCTCACGGTCCAGCATCGTCACCGGCAGGCGCGGAGCGGCGCCAGGCGCCTCACAGAGAACACAGCTCTCCCGCCCGCGGCGGCCGCCGCTGCCCAGCAACTGAGGCACTAGCAGCGGGGCCGCCCTGCGGCTTTACATGGCGGCCACGCCCAGCGCCGCCGGCCGGCGCAGCGGCCAATCCCGCGCTTCCTTTCGCCCCCGCCCCGGTGGCCCAAGGCGTCTCAGCCAACCCGAGGGCAGATGCAAAGGAAGCCCCGCCTCCCCGCTTTTGTCGTCACAGGGAGGGCGCGCGGCGGGCAGTTGGAGCGCTGCGTGACCGGTGCTCCCCGTGGCAGCGTCCCGGGATCCACCCGCGGTGTCTTCGGCCCCTCCGGGCTGCACAGCCCCCGTTGTGCCCGGCTCCCCGCCCTGCGGGGCGGCTGGCTGCTCCCTGCGCGGGCGGGAGGCGGTCCTGCACACCCCACCTGCGGCCGCGAGTGGGGGCCGGGGCAGCCGCGCTGCGGTGACGCCGAAACGCCCCTTTGGGTCTTCAGATAGGGAACGGGGGCAGCGCTGGGATGCGCCCGCTAGCCCGACTCCCGCAGCGTGGGCAGGCGGCGGGAGGTGCGGGTTTAGCAGTTACCTTGGTTATCCAAGGCACAAGGAAAATATCGTGCTAGCGTGTGCAATCGTAGAATGCTCTGAGTTGCAAGGGACCCACAAGGATCATCGAGTCCAACTGCTGTCCCCACACAGGCCAGCCCCCAGTTTCTTGAACACTGTCAGGCTTGGGGCTGTGACTGCAGTGCAGTCTCCTCTTCTTGTCCCACTCGGCACTGTGGGACAGTGCTCCTCACCTGGAGCACTGTGTGCAGTTCTGGGCAACACAGGGTAAAAAAGATAGAAAGCTACAGGAGAGTGTCCAGAGGAGGCCATGAAGTTGGTGAAGGGTTTGGAGGGTGTCCTGGTTTTGTTAAAAACAAGTTTATCTTTCAGTGAATTTTGCCTGTCAGCTAAAGCCTTCATATTAACTGCATTTTCCTGGAGAACCAGACACATGTTTTGGTAAACATAGCAATGGAATGCAAACTTATTGATAAGCATGGATGGACATCTCGCGAGAGGGGCAACGAGAAACAGGTGACCAAGAAACTGACCAACTGTGTATAACATTCCATTCACGTGAATACTTCATATAAAAGTGGGAGATCACGAGGATCTCGTCCCTTTTTTCCTTCTCTTGTTCTTATGGCCGACATTAGGAGAGGACCCTGCTAGTCGTCCCTGCGAACTGAGGCCTAGTGAGAGACTGAATCCAGCTCTGGTTGGCTGTGGAGTCTAATCCAGGACTTTGGGTGCCGGCTCTGCAGTTGCTGAGACTTTCAAGATTGGTTTTGTATATTTTGTATTATTTTTTCTATTCTTATTAGTAGCATTAGTAAAACATCTTTAATTTTTTCCAACTCTCTTCTCTCTGTCCTTCTTTTTCTCTCCCGATCGCCTGTCCTTAGTGGAAGGAGGGAGATGGAGGGGCAAAAGGGGGAAGTGGGGGGGGAAGAGGGGGTTAACAATACATCTGCCAGGGTTTTATTGTCACCCCGCAATCTTAACTCTCGACAGAGGGGAAGTTGTATGGGCAGCAGCTAAAGTCATTGGGTTTGTTCAGCCTGGAGAAGAGGAGGCTGAGGTGAGACCTCATGGCAGCTACAGCTTCCTCACAAGGGGAGGAGGAGAGGCAGGCGCTGATCTCTTCTCTCTGGTGACCAGTGACAGAACCCAAGGGAGTGGCAGGAAGATGTGCCAGGGGAGGTTTAGGTTGGACATGAGGAAAAGGTTCTTCCCCCAGAGGGTGGTGGAGCACTGGAACAGGCTCCCCAGGGAGGTGTCACGGCCCCAAGCCTGACAGTGTTCAAGAAGAGACTGGACAAGGCCCTCAGACACATGGTGTGAACTGTGGGGTTGTCATATGCAGGGACAGGAGTTGGACTCGATGATCCTTGTGGGTCCCTTCCAAGTCAGGACATTCTATGATTCTATGATAAGAATAATCTGCTTTTTTTTCTGAGTGCCTTAGGCTGTTAACTGACACAATTCCATGTTCACATGCTACCAACATTTAACAGACAAGTACAAGCAAAGCAGCTAAATGGCATCTGAAGTCTGGAACAGTGTCCTCTAATAGGTTTAATAGTACCCAGCTGACTGATCTGTCAAAAACAGATGTCAGGTACTGATAGGCTTTTGGAGGTCTCATAGTGGCATCTTTAAGTGCCTGAAGACCTCCAGAAAATCTGAAGGACACTGATAGAGTGATTGGCACCAACTGATCCCTTGCAAATGCCTTTACAGAACTGCTTCATGCAGTGCCACCTCATGATGTCTAACTTAGCTGCAAAGAGGCTCATATGTTTCCTAAAACAGCACTGTGGGATATCTGTCTATTTGCTACATAATATGTCTGTACAAAGGTGTTGCATTGGTGTCAACCAACCCTGGCTCTTGTCTGTGTCAGTTTAGCAATACAATTATGCTTTCAGCTCTGCAGACTATTTTCCTCATCACTAGGTTCAGGTATTTCTGTGGAGTGCTGCATTGCAGGCCAGAGATGTCTCCTAAATGTTTCTCTGCTCAAATCCTCTGGAATTCCTAAATGCATCTGAACACATCCTGGCATGGTTTAGCTCCCTGTAAAAGGTGCTGGTTTCCTCCAAAACTTGTAAGAGGAACTGGTAGTTGTATGTGACTCCATCTCCACAAATCTGGGAGTACCATCACTCTCCTGCTGAAATGCTGGTGGAGATGGAGCAGCTCAGAAGGGAATTCACAATTACTCTGCCCAGCGGGGAGCTCCCCAGAGCTGGACTATGAAAAAACAGAGAACAGCACATCTGAAATCCTCTAGGATTTAATTGCCTCGGGGCTGCAGAAAACCTCTTTAGCTTCTTGCATGCACCATCATATCCTAACAATGCGATTTAAAAACATCTCAGGAGTCCAAGAGGAGCTCATACTTTCCAAATACACCTGGGAAACGTTGTGTTGAGCAATTTTTTGTTTATGGCAAGCAGACTACCAGGAAGAGAGGGCAGGATTCAAGCTCTTTTTCAGTCTGAGTGGGCTTGAAGCCATACTGAGCAATCACTAGACAGTGTTACTAGAGAGATTTTGGATAAGCCTTGGCAAACACTATGATGAGAAACTCAGGATTCTGCTCCAAGTGAGCACAACAAGCACTTGACCATACTTCCACCTTTCCAGCCTCTAACTTGGCTTTCTAGCCACCTCTGTCTTGTTGGGCCATGCATCTTCATTCATTGACTCATCATTTCAATGAGCAGAGAAGAGAGTGTCCTAATCCCAATCCTGCCTGTCATTGAAGCACTTCCCCTCATCTAGGGAACAGGGAGGTAGGTGCAACACTGAACCCATTTCAGTTCACAGGGGAGGAGGGAGCTGAAAAGGGAAACTACGTCCCCTTGCTTCCTGTCATGAGAAAGGTGATACAAATGCTACCCAACCCATACTGCAACAGGTTGGGTTTCACTAGAGCCTCACACAGTCTTTGCTAGGGAAGCTGAATCACTGATTCTGATTGCTTATAATCATATTATAATCAGACAATAAATCTTGGTCCTTCCCCATCCCACCTTATATAATATATTTCTTTTAAATGTGTTGCAGTTCCCCAGGACACAACATCAAGTTTGTTCCTAACACTGAACTACCCTTCCTGCGTATGCCTACTCTTTTTCAGTATCTGTTTTTATCTCCTTGGGCTTCTCCCTAACAGGTCTTGCAGTTTCTTCACTACATCATCTCCATCTTAGCAAATAGCTTCTCATGCAAAGAAAAAAAAAAATCAGCTGAGGTACACATAGAAAGAATGGATGCCATTTCCCTTCCTAGGAAAAGCAGCTGTGTCATCAAAAAGGTAGATTAGTTTGACACACTGAACCTTTGGTTATGTCATCATCACTGGTTGTCTCATCTCCCTTTATCTCCAAGCCTATAAAGATAATTGTCCTTCTCCCCAAAACTTGTTCTAATCCCCTTTTTTTTCCTTCCTTTTTTTCTTTCCTCCACATTTCTCAGTTTATTCATTTAATTCCAATTACAGATTTAGCTGCCCTGCACATAGCTGTTTAGGATAAAGATCCTAGAGCTAGCTCTAAAATCTGGACATCCGAGAAAGCTGATGCTACCTCATCACAAACACTGCCAACTAACCCTACTGTTGTACAATATGCAGTTTCAAGATTGTCCCATTTATCTCAAGTATCACTACATAAACTGTGCTGCAATCTGTGTTGCAGGCACATGCTAAATCCTTTACTGAATCCAGTCCATAATCATTTCCCCATAACTCCAGGAATATGAAGTAAGGCCTGAAAGGCCACGTGATGAAAAACAAATATCGTTTTATGGGGGTAAAATCTATAAGGAAACCTGCATGCAGTTTACAAACTTTGGTAAACAGACACCAGCCTAGCCCAATGTTTAGCATGTAAATTCAACGCGCATTCAATCTATCCAGCATTTAACCACCAAAACCTTTTCCCTTAATCCTTTCCATTTAGCTACCACACTAATTATGATATCAGCACACCATTTTCCTCAAGTACAGATAAAATCAAATCTATCATAAAAGAAACTGATAGTGCACTCGCGAAGTGCCTTTAGCTCCTTAGAAGAAAGGTACCTTTTAAGTACTAGGTTAGATGGAGGCATATAATTGATAGCAAAAGGAACCACATAGGATAGAGCACCAGCACGAGGTAATGAGCACTACTGGACAGGTGGCAAGTCATCAGATCTGAGAACTTGGTCAGCCTTGAAAATCTGATGAGATTTTCTGTCATTGGAAAGAGAAGGATATGAGCTCCAAGAGATGATTGCCAAGCCCTGCTTGGAAACAGTGAATGTTTCCTATTACCTTTTTTACTTCCAGGGATTTATTTGTAATCATTGATTTCTCACTTTTCATAAAGCATTGTAGAAGAGATTGCTATATCATGATAGGCATCTTCATAGAGGAGGTGGTAAGGGATACCAGTAGTGAAGTTGAGCCAGTATCGCTCAGCAAGGACAGTTTCAAAGGTGGAGGAGAAGCCTGATTTAATGAGTGCTAAGCCAGATCAATAGCCTAGCACTTCTCCAGAAGGACGACAAAGTACCTACTAGAATTTCTGGAGCCCAGGAAAATTGTCTTAACTTGCTAATACAGTCTGTCATGTGTGTGACATTACTCTGGCCTTACCGAGTGATAATCTACCTAATCTAAAAACATCAAGGCTTCATCTCTGCCTAACACCTTTTTGTGAATGCTCTACTGTGAAAATTTTCTGAAGAAACACAAAGCATTTGTTGGCACAGTTTAGGTGCCTTTGGTGAAAAATGCAATCTTGTCTCATGATAGAGACCCATCTTCTCCTCTCCCTAAAAGGATCCAAAGGGCAAAACTTGCTTATACTCCCTTTGAGATCTCTCATATGCGACATTCCAAGTTTACCCCTCTTGTTTCAATGCATGCAGGGGAGAAAGTATGAGCTATGCGGTCTTTCTTATTCTGCTAATTCCTGTTTATATTTCCCTGAAGAAGCCAATTCATCCCAGAAATTATAATCAATAACAGAGATTAATTTTACTCCTTTTGTATGATCATCCTGTATGATTATCGTGCTTGGGCAGACTATAAGGGAAATCCTACTGAATCAGTGGCCAGGAGACTGTTAAACAGCCTTTAATATTTAAAAAGCACAAGGAGCCACATGGCAGAAACGGAGAAGTGTTGAGTTACAGAGGGAGGTAAACTGAGGACAAATACTGATCATAACCTGGGTGAGGAATCCCATTGCACTCCTTGTGCCAACGCCTCACATGCACACTGCACCACACTCTTCACCCACTTCTGCTGCAGGGCTGTACACTGGGGAGCAGGGACAGGGAAAGGATATTTAAATTTTCCTAGCCAGAAGAAGTTCTCATGGTTTTTAATCTGCTTGCAGCACCATCTGAAATACTCTCACTACACTCTACACTAACCTTCACAGAGAAAACACACTTGGCACAAGCATTGCTCTTGTTCTATTATTGGCTTCCAGCAAAGACACAGGCACTTTGTGAGGATGTTTTTCTCTTTGCATGTCATATCATGGCCCACAAAGCTTGCAAAGGTCTCACGGTAACTACTCTCAGGTTTCTTTGGTGAGACATGGAAAGTAGGTCACTTCAGTGAAAGCTGCTTTTCCCTTGGGCCTGATCTTCTAGCGTTTGAGTAAGATTTTGGGGTTTGGGTTAACAGTCCGGTGATTCTATTCCTAAGTGATTATTGTAGTGCATAGTAAAGCTGCAGAACTTTTAAGAGTAAGGTCTCAAAAGTTGACTTGTACACATCTAATACAGTAGACGCTGACAGTTTGAACAATTTTAGTGTAGCTTCCAAGCTTCACAGCATAATCCTAATGATTGCTTTGAGCTAAGCTAAGAGATCTGTTCTCCGAGTTTTTGTTGTGACTGTGGACTAACAGGCTCCACTTTGGGCAAAGGGAAATCAGCTGTGAAGACCTGTATGAAAAGAGCAGTACAAAATCTAAAACCAGACAGATAAACCAACCTCTGGAGTTTTCTATAGGCATCTGCTCTGATCTTCTTGAAAAGAAAAAAAAAATCAAGCATCTGTTTCACATACCTTTTGCTAAGATCTAAGATTAAGTCATTCTGTAGAGGCAGACCCCTATTTTCTCTGTAATATGGTGGAAGCATGGGGGCAGTAGGGCTAGCTTTTGAAAAAAATCTCTTTACAGGCCCTGTTTCAAGCTGTGTGTTCTTAAAAAACTGGCAACTTCATTTTGGAAGCTTTATCGGAAGTATTTCCTCTTGTTACTCTGCCTAGTATTGCGTAAACTATTTTGTAACTATTGATGAATCTCAAAATATATAGGAGGTTCTCAGATTCATGTCCATCCAGTGTCCTAAAAATTCTGTCTGTTGAAATCCTAATTCTGCTGCCAACCCTCACTTACTCCAAGTGATGTGGGAGGGAGAAATGTGGCAATCGAAATTTAGAAAAGACAATACAAAATGTGTTAACTAACAAAACATATTGAGTGCATTTGCCTTTGACCAGCTTGTTTGTAAACAGGTCTCTCTAAAGAACATAAAGTGTTTTAAGTGACAGCAGCGTTAGGGAATCGACTGCCTGAGTGCATTGAGCAGCAGGTTGAGAAGAGCACAGTGCAACAGGCACATATGCACCATGTGCTTTGCAGCACTGTGCAGCTGGCAAGGGTCTAGTTAATCTAAAGCGCCTGTAATCCACTCACTGATAATCAAAAGCTATCCACCCCATGCTAAAGGAATGAAAACAGTGACTGAGCACTGTGACCACAGTCTTGCTTTGTCAATTTATTTCTAAAAGCAGGAAAAATTATCTAGTACTTAGCAAATTTTCGTATTGGAGGGTGGCTGGAAAGCAGTGTAACTGGTTCTGGTAGGAGAAGCGATGAGTTTTCATATCTTGAATTCCCTGGTGTGACCTGTGTTTTTAATTCTCAAAGTTAAACAGATAAATCCCGAGAGTTAGAACTTGCTTCTCAGTCTGTTGTCACAACCATTGCCTTTACTCTTCATAATTTCAAAAATATTGCACAGAATAAATAGCATAATACTATTTCACATGAACATGGTCCATTTTTTTAATATTTTCACATTATTTTTGTTTCATAACTTTGTGGCCTGATATGTATGTGGCAACAGCTTATTGCAAAAGATCCCATACAGCTTTATATGTCCTACAAATGAGAGAGAGCAATGACCGTGCCCATTGCCAACTTGCAACTTTATTTGATTAGTTACTTTTGAAGGATTTGTTATTCTTTAAGACAGAAAACTAAGAAGAAACAAGAAAGAATATGGATAACAAACTGTGGGGGAAATTCAGATAGCCATCAGACTTTTTCAAATGTCATCTTGCAGAGCACAAGTTCATTTTTCTGTTTGTAATGGCGCTATTGTTTTCTCTCATAAGCTGTGTCATTTCTACGTTAACTATATAATTATTTTTAATTACAATTATGGATATTTATCTGGTAACTGCTAGGTGACAAATAATGTTGCGTCTTGAAGACCTACTATCTTGTCATAAAAAGACCTAATAATTAGCACCTTGGAACAGCTGCTGAGACAGATTCTCAGCAAAGCCTCCTTCTTGGTCTTGATCTAAGAAAATATTTCAAACCTGTTATTGCTCTAAAGACTAGACATCTGTCTTCCCAGCTTTTAAGACAAATAATATTTAGTGAATTATTTTAGAGGTAGATAGGTGTCAACTCCCTGAGGGACAGGATGCCATCCAAGAGGCCTGGACAACCTCCAGGAGTGGGCCCATGCAAACCTCATGAGGTTCAACAAGGCCAAGTGCAAGGTCCTGTACCTGAGTTGGGGCAACCCCCCGCAACAATACAGGCTGGGGGATGAAGGGATTGAGAGCAGCCCTGCCAAGAAGGACTTGGGGTTACTGGTGGATGAAACATTGGACATGAGCCAGCAATGTGCGCTTGCAGCCCAGAAGGCAAAACATATCTTGGGCTGCACCAAAATGAGCGTGGCCAGCAGGTCAAGGGAGATGATTCTGCCCCTCCACTCTGCTCTCTGGTGAGACCCCACCTGGAGTCCTGTGTCCAGCTCTGGAGCCCTCAGCACAGGAAAGACATGGACCTGTTGGAGAGGGGCCAGAAGAGGCCACGAAAATGATCAGAGAGCTGGAACAGCTCTGCTGTGAGGATAGGCTGAGAGAGTTGGGTTGTTCAGCCTGGAGAAGAGAAGGTTCAGGGGAGACCTTATTGTGGCCTTTCAGTACTTAAAGGGGGCTTGTAAGAAAGATGGGGACAAGGGGTAACAGTTTTAAACTAAAAGAGGGGAGATTCAGGCTAGATATGAGGAATAATTTTTTTTACAAGAAGGGTGGTGAAGCACTGGCCCAGGTTGCTCAGAAATGGTTGATGCCCCATCCCTGGAGACATTCCAGGCCAGGCTGGACGGGGCTCTGAGCAACCTGACCTAGTTGAAGATGTCCCTTCTCATTGCAGGGGGTTGGACTAGATGACCTTTGAAGGTTCTTTCCAACCCAAACTAATCTGTTATTCTATGTACACAAAGAACAATTTATCTGGCAGATATTTCACAAGAGTTACGATGCATTTTGAATCTTGTCTTGCAGCAAAACTATCCATCAGCTAGGAAATACACGTGAAGATTATTTTATATTCACCTACTTAAAGAGGTTCTTGTTCTGCAGAGAAACTGTGGACACAGAAATAGCTGATCCTTTATTTAGCACTCCTGAAACATAGAAACTCATGAGAACAGTGTGGCATTAACATTTGTAATAAAAAGAAATTATTGTTTGTGTAAATAGTAACCAGTAAGCTGCTTAGTGTGTATTAGCTCCTTCTTAACATTTGAAACTGTTGTAAGAAATTCTGGAGAGGAGATTACGGAGCTGAACATAGACAAAGATGCCGTCAGCAGAGTGTGTGGGTGGGATATAAACATATGCACTCTGCTTAAATATAGGCCTTCGTTATAGTAGTCCTGGTTCCCTTGATTCTTTAAATACCATGGATTTGAAATTCTCTGATTTTTTTCCTTCCAGTTCAAGAAGGGAAGAAAATTATACTGAACAGTTGCACCTTGCAGATGGCTAAGCCAAGGCTGGGTGACAGAACCACATAATGCCAGCAAAAAAGGAGCAGGGACTTCACAAGTGCCACAGAAGATTGCCCAAAGGAGTTCAGGCAGTTTGTCTTGCAAAACAAGAATTTCTAGTAAGCTTTTGGGCAACAATACGAACCCGAGCAGTCACTGCCAGCCTTCTGCCACCCTTGGCTGTGCTCACAGAAACATCCCTGCACAGTGGACCAGCTGGAGGAACTACATTGCCAGGACATAACTTTTTTTCCCGTGGGATGTCTCTCAAACCATTCTGCTGAACAGCTAAACACTTGTGGCCTCACCTTGGACAACCTTCCATGCTGTTTTTGTAAACCAGGTGACCTGGGGAAAGGCACTCACTGGCACATAACAGGGGGCGAGGGGAGCTGAGAGACTACGGGTGGGAGGGGAGCTGCCTACATGGGGGTTATGTAAACTGTATGCTGCACAGTGTTTAGGAACCTTGCTGTTCAAATCAGCTATATTGGAGATTTGAGAGTCTTAATGAAAGTTATCCCTGTGTTGTGAAGACAACCAGACAGTGCCCATTGTGGCCAGTCACAATCCTGTAGCCTGTAGACTTCCTAAAAATGAGAGTAAAGAAAGAACATAGGGAATATGCAGTTTCCCAAATGGTCTCTGAGGACCCTGTTTGTGGAGCTGGAAGTTAGGAGCAGTTATTCCAGAGCACAGCTAGAGAAGAGCAACTGACACCATCAGAGCTGGTTACAGCTGCATCTACAGGCCAACCAGCTCTCTTACAGGAGCTGTCATAAGTGATCTTCCTCAGCCTGGACCTCTGTTTTAATCATTGAATTATAGTTCAAGGAGGAGGACTTGGGGAAGGCTCTTCATCCTATAGCTCTGCTTTAACAGGAATAGCGTTTTCATTTTGTTTACAGAGGAAGGATGTCATCTAAGGTCAGTGAGGAAGGCATCTAAGCTATGCATCTCTCATTGGCTTAAAATAAACATCCATCCTAATCATCCTCCTGTCAGTTATTTTAGGCAGCCAACTGTGCAAGGCCCTGGCCATTGTGAATCCCATTTTTAATAATTCACTATTCTTCCCAAGTGTCACATAGGAAATGCAGGCACAGCCTTAACTCTAGGCTGTAAATTTTATCCCAGGGGATCTAGTGTTTCAAGAGAGCTGTTGAAATGGAAAATATAACAATACCTAATTCGTTTTTTGGATCTAATTACCATTTCATTTTCATCTACGTGGCACTAGATATGATCTAATTGTTTAGTAGGCAAATAATCTATACAGCAGAAAATGAGAACCTGTTAAGCTGGAACCTACAGAAGTTCACAGTCAGCAAGAATATTACTGTAGGCTTCCAGTGTCACCAGTTGCTTAAATGCCATTGTAAATCAACAACTCTCTATCCATTGGTATCTGGATTTAAAAGTAAGTGCCAGGTCCGGATCTTCAATTGCTGCAAATCATTGTATTCACATTTCAAAACTGCTGGTGAATTTGTATTTAGTTTTAGAAATCAGTAAACTGCTCTCCTTGAGTAACACTTTTACTTTGAGTGGTCCCCCCTTCTGTGATGCTTTTCAGTGA
Organism: Nesoenas mayeri; assembly: GCF_963082525.1. NCBI lineage: Eukaryota > Metazoa > Chordata > Aves > Columbiformes > Columbidae > Nesoenas > Nesoenas mayeri. Next base: position 74,326,840 of record NC_137541.1, read on the forward strand.
GAAAAAAATAGTATAAAATTTGTACCAGAAAGACAAAGTGCTGTTCTGTACCCATAAAACAGGATGGCAGTGATTAACTGAAAGGAGACATGCCATCTATGTGATACGGCTGCCTGAACTTCAGGTGAAGAGCAGGGATAACTAGAAGAGACGGTGCCTGTACTCGTGGTGTGGTTTGAGGTGATCCTGAGCAAACATGCTACTCTGGATGGTGAATGATGGGATGGTGACTGCTGCCATTCTCTTCTCCCACTAAAACATGTCCAGAGAAGGGGCTCTAGCTCCAACTTCAAATGAAGAGAACAGCAAAGAGGAGGAACAAATGTAGGGGTAGACAGTGAGAGCAGAAATTAAGCAAATCTATGAAGTCACATTAGTTGCCTTCTACATGTACAATGCTGAGAAGTTTGCCCAGTGTCCCCAGTCAATGGTTAGTATGCTCAGACCAAGGCAACTCTTTATCAATTTTGAAACAGTTATATGAATAGGAATTTCTCATAGTACACTCAAACTCACACTTCAATCTCACAGTGATAAGTGAGGCCAATGAAAGTCTTTCCTCTGACTAGAGACCCTGGAGTACATCCTTTAAGCATGACACAAAGCTTTGGAGAATTGAAGTCTTGGTTTCACACAATGACAGTGTAGGATGTGATAATGAAGGAACACTTAAACAACCATCTGTTTACAAAGTAAGCACTTGTCAGGGCTTACCATTTCTCTCACTATTGTTCAACAATCTTACAAGCAACTCAGCAGAACAAATTAATGAGGGATTTGAGAGCACATAAGATGGCAACTGAAAGATGGATTCCCCTCCCCAGCCATTAATGTTTATAATTAAAATGTAACTAGGTTTACTTCTTCAGCTAGAGACAATTTGCATAACCAATAATAGCATCATGGTCTGCATCATTCAAGAAACTTCTATTGGCCTCCACAGGAAGAGCTTGAAGGCCTCATTTCAAACACTGTGGTGATCAAAGTTGTCCGAATTGCAGCCCATCCCAAGATTTATCTGCTAAATAGAAGCATCTAATTTCCCTGTTATAACTGAATTATTCTGAAACTAACTATTGTAGCTCATCCAAGAATTTGAGCTGTATGTAGAGCAAGGTCATTTTAGAGTTATTTTTATAGGTCAGTGCTGACTGCCACAGAATTTGTTGTTGTTATTTCTCAAGAAGAAATTGCATGCATGTTCTCATTGTATGTTTGCTGGTTTTCTACTTCTGGCTCAATCCAGTCAAATTCATACTACAGGACTCATTGTCTACTGTTAAATGAATAGCCCATAGTAATACACATTTTATAATATAGATTTTAATTTGATAAGCATATGTGTTCAAAATTTGTCACTGGAGAAATAAATTCATACAAAGAGTTTTGACTAAATGCTTGAAGACTGAAGCAGATTTCCCAAACAAGCACTGCCAGTTCATACACTGTGCTGATGCTCTGCTAAATTTTTGTTTCACTGCCACATCTGATCTTCATTTAAATATTTGCTAGTTTGATAAGAACCTTTTCCTAGCATGTTTTTCCTCTGACCTGGTAGTCATATCTGATAAATCCTGCTCTTGTATCAGCAAAAGAGAAGCTGTAAAATGAGAACAGAATCAATACATCTTCTTGTAGCTGTTTTGGGCTCTATTTTTTATGATTTTACACCTTCCTTCCTCTGAGAAAGTCTAATATTTTCAACTATTATTGCATTCTGGTTTAGAATTTAAATGAGATTACTTTTCTTTCGCTGTGAAGAAGAAAATAAATGATTATTTGAACTATTTCAGTGTGAAAATTCAAATATTTCCTTTAAATAAGTGGGTTTGATAATGTTAAAATATATGAACCAAATTAATGTTAATATGGAGCTAAAACCAAATGGGTATAAATATTTTACCTTACTGGAAGTAAATTGTTTACTAAATTTAAATACCAAAGCTGAAGCAATTATTTTGTTCTTTTATCACTGAAAATTGCTGAAACTGCCACATTCCTCTGATTTATTATTTTCACAAGATTGAGTTTTCTGAAGGAAGAACCTGTTCTTTGTGGTTTTTCTATAATTTAGTTGGAACTGAAATATAACTTTATTTTTATCGGTCCTCTGGCCAAACTTTAAATCACAGAAGTTTGAATAATCCTCATCTTTGATCTTCACTTGTGCTTACAGATAAGGCCAGTGACAATTAAACTGAGAGCCACATATAGCACATGACAGCCTTTATTCACCTTAAACCAACTATCCTTTCCTCCCTCTAATAATAACCATTGGTATCTACAGATGCCCACTGTTTCCACAACAGAAATATGTGAATGTATTCCTAGTACATAGGGTTGATCACTTCTTGGCCCGTATTTTGTAATAGTTTGTCCATTTGCTCAATCAGATTTGCTCAAACCCCTCATGTAGAGGGACACCCTGGGACCTTGCTCACTATTTTATTGTTATTTGTAAGATTACTTGTTCTGAAATAAGGAATTATGCAGGTGTTTCTTTGGACCAGGAGTACCGACATCTTTCCCAGCTCTGCTCTGCTGCAAGACCAAGACACTTCACTTCTTGATACTTCCATACTTCATCTCTTCGCTCCTTGTCCCGCTCCCAATTTCCCTGTTCCTTCCTCCTCTGCTTCCATGTTTGTATGCTCCCCATCTTCATTTCCTTCTCCTGCCACTTCTCTGATCCCAGGCTTAGCCAATTCAATTAGCTAAATTCAGAAAGACTAGAGTGGGTGAGAAAGCTGCATTGGCTTGGCAAGGAGGAGCTCAGCAAGTACCAGAGCCAAGTTTTTCCCTTCCTGGCAGGAGCCAACTGGTGGCCTGACTGTCTGTAGCATAACTTCACCTTAAGATGGGGGTTACGGCAGTGAGGCCCTGGGCACTGAGGCACATTTGTCATCGTCTCATCTTGCAACTCATGGGCAGCCCCTGCTTCCCTCACTAGGAAGAGGGCACAGCACGATGCCAGCAAGAGCTGGGCAGTGGGTCAAACTGACCTTCACCTCCTCTGCCCTCTGCCATTCCCCAAAAACACACGCTACAGAAAGCAGACTGGTGCTGTATCTGCCCTCAGTTCTTTCAGAAGCCTAGTCTTCTGCAGTTTCAGTCTCTCCTGTGACAAAAGAATGACAAAAGGGTGGGGTTTTTTGGTCTGTCCCCCCTCACCTCCACATCTGCTCCCTGTATACCCCAGGCACATATAGATGCCCCTTGATGCACTTCTGATGTCTGTGTGCCTGCTGAGGAATGCCGCAGTGTACCAAACTGTTTACATTTTTAACCATTTTAAGTTGTGTACAAACCAGTAATTGTCACCTTCTCATGCCTTAAGTTCTTGTCCATATACTAGGAAGACACAAAATCCTTTTCTCCCTTTTCCTTCCCTAATCCATTATAATTTATTAATCTAGGCCACTGTGTCACACCACCACCCCATATTCACCACTCCCCCTTCTTTCCCAGCTGCAGAATGTTGGTATGCTGTAGGAAATTTGGCTGTGGAATGACATATCAGTTATGCTGTGAAACAATCAGACTCTGATTTAACTGCCAGCTGGCACATTCAGAGAAATTCTTAACTTCAACTTTACCCACAGTGATAGATCTGGCCCTGACTTGTCACATGGAATGAGTTATATTATTACAAAAATAGAATAAATACAATGATTGTCCTTTCCCGAACTAAATACTGGCTTGGGTCTACCTAAGAAGCAAGGTTTGTTTGCTTCAATCAATTTCAAAAGTAAATAATAAAGTTTAATCTCACTGGAGTCAAGTTCTGAATAAGAAAATTCCCTGTTTCTACCCACATGTCTTCCATGGAATGCTGGCTGCCAGCCCTCTGCCTGCTGATTTCCCACTCAGTCCCGCTCAGTGTGCACACACACCGAGGCAAAGCGCAGTCCCAAACCCATTACATCTAGCTGAACCGTGCTCCTCAGTTCAGCAAAAGATGATGTTCGGAATAAGACACTGCAGTCCTGATATCTAGCAGATCAATCTCTTCTTTGCCACTTCTAAAAGGGGATAATATGCATCTCACTGTACAAGAGATCAGGCTAATACTGATTATTGTTAGGAAATACAGCAAGGTCACAGGAAGCTCACAAGGACAGCAGCAGTGTGCCTAGGTGGCCAAAAAGGCCAACAGCATCCTGGCTTGTATCAGGAATAGTGTGGCCAGCAGGACTAGAGAAGTGATAGTGCCACTGTACTCAGCACAGGTGAGGCCCCACCTTGAATCCTGTGTTCAGTTTTGGGCCCCTCATCACAAGAAGGACACTGAGGTACCAGAGAGAGTGCAGACGAGGGTGAGGAAGCTGGTGAAGGGCCTGGAGCACAAGTCCGATGAGGAGCAGCTGAGGGAACTGGGGCTGTTCAGCCTGGAGAAAAGGAGGCTGAGGGGAAACCTTATTGCTGTCTACAACTCCCTGAAAGGAGGTTGGAACATGGAGAGTGTTGGTCTCTTCTCCCAAGTAGCAAGTGACAGGATGAGAGGAAATGGCCTCAGTTGTGCCAGGGAAGGTTTAGACTGGATATTAAGAAAAAATTCCTCATAGAAAGGGTTGTCAGGCACTGGAACAGGCTGCCCAGGGAAGTGGTGACGTCACCACCCCTGGAGGTGTTTAAAAGGTGTTTAGACAAGGTTCTTAGGGACATGGTCTAGTGCCAGAGTTAGGTTATGGTTGGATTCGATGATCTTGAGGGTCTCTTCCAACCGAAACAACTCTATGATTCTATGTGCCAGGCAGAGGTTTTTTTGGTTTTTTGTTTTTGTTTGCTTTGTTGTTGTTGTTTGGTTTGGTTTTTGTTTTGTTTTGTTTTTCCTGAAACACGACAACAGTTTTTTCCTACTGCAGCAAAAGTGTTCTGTCATTTCTGGATGTTTCATGGAAGGGGGGAGATAGTTCTAGCCTACCACAGAAGAAACACCACTGCTTTTTTTTCCCTGGCCCAGGCATACAGCAGTATAAGTGAAGATTAACTGGGAGAATAGGAGGAAGAAAGAGTACAGGTAGTTAGGATAAGCAATCTTATCTTTAGATGACCTCTTTTAATCTCAATTGTTGCCAAGATAAACACAACCACAAGCTCTGCATATTCAGAAAACAAAAAGACAACGCACTTGGTAGCTTTAATCTCTATCTTGCATGAAACTTGCCAAACAGAAGTAGAAGCTTAGCATGATTTCATGGGGGCATTTCAAAGTTCAGCTAGATAATCATGCTTTATGCACAGGATCTTTCAGTGTGTCATCAGGGTAAGCTGTTTCTCTGGCATAATTTAAGGCACATATTTTGATCTCTCTCTACTAGAGAAGACTTCTATGTGGCTTTGCTGACCTCCATTCCACCATGAAAAATACTACATGTATCTACAGTACAAATAACAGCATAAGCAGTGAAACACAATTTTAGGTCTTTTGCTGCATCATAGGTTTATAAACTGAGGTGTTACTCTATCACAAACTATTAGCATAAATGGTTCAACTACATAGACACATATATGCTTATAGACACACTTACTAACGTTGGTGTCTGCTTACATTTTTCAGCCTTTTTATGAGTACCAAGATAATGCTGTTCTGTGTGGGGCCATGGAAATCCTGACCCCGAAGAGCAGGGTGCAGTCTCTGGAAATACCAAGATTCAGTCATGATTAGCTGCCACAAAGATTAGTACAATTTGTCCCAGTCCATGCCCATTGTCTGTTACTGGGCTGTTAATTCAATTTCAGCAAACCTCAGACCACAACCCGTGCTAAAGGCAAGCATATAGGAGACAATACTACAGCCTACAGCAAGTGTTTTCATATCCAAAGTTCTACAGGCATCCTTTTAAGGGCCATATCTCACATCTATTAGTTACTGAGGTTGAGATAAGTTTAGCAACATAATTAAGATTATAATAGGGAAGAGCTGAAGTAAAGGTTGCCTTTTCTATTTGCTCTCCAGACATGATGAGAGGTTATTTCTTAAAGAGGTACTTAAGAGCTGTGTGCTCTAAAGTCAGAGAGTTATGGCATACCGGTGGGTGTAGGGAGCAGGGAACCTGGTCGAGGAGCATGTCTAGCTAGACAAAGGGTGAAGTCAGAGAGAAAGAAAAAGATCGGTCTTGGGAGCACTGTTTTGTAAACACTTGACTCTGCCCTCTAGACTTAGGAAGCCTGTTGCAACAAAGCATGGCAGCTCCTCATGACCCCAGTTACCTGTACAAGCTTGCAGGACCTGCTCAGGTGTCAGCAGCTGCTCTTTTCTGTGACTCAGTACAATAATTGCTAGAAGAGGACACCAGCTGGGTTTACATTATCAGGACTACCATTTCCTGGCATTAGGACTGCTACCACTTGTTCTTCTGCCTGTCCTTGAATGCGCCTCTCCCTTGCCCTTTTCCTTTGCAGACAGCAGACTCCTTGCTCTGTTGCTATAACACCAGGCAGTGCTACAGCCTTCCTCCAGCATGTGCTGCAACTCTGTTCCCATTGATCTGGCCAATAGGCTTTTCAAAGTGGAAACACTGACAAACATGGGACTTTTTCCTGTTGTTAGGAGCAAGCAATCTGTTCTCTTCATAGAAAATATCTATTAGCAATGGGTAAGCTATGAAAGCCAGCCCGTGACATCGATACTCCAAGGGCTGTCTGCCCCATGGAAAATTAAGAATCCAGAAAAAAACTTTTCATGGATGCCTTCTTAAAGAGGCATTAAGAGGTTTATTGAGTCTACAGCTAAAAATATTTTCATGTAGGTCACCACTGATGGGTCAGCTGAGATTAGTTATAATTCTATAATTCTTTCAAGGAGCATGTAGAGACAAACCATTCTTCCTGGATCCGTTTTTAAATTGGTGGGGTAGGGGTGTACCTAGTCTGAAAGGATCTTTAGACAAGTCTAAAGTTACCAGTCATTTTGTAAATCACAATTTCATATAATTTACATTCAAATCCAATGTCCAACAGAAAGAGCATTTGGGGATGTTTTTCCCCATTGTTTGATAGGAAGGTCCAGCTAGAAGCTCTTGGCTGTCCAGCTGTTAATCACTGGTGAATCCTAGAAGTACAAAAGGTCCAGTGTCAGATGGAGGCCTATTGTACACAGCTTGCCCAATGCACATCCCAAACTGCTCACAAGCACTTTATCCACCCTGAGTTATAGAGACCTCAGTCAGCTCTCAGCCCAAGACCTCAAAAAGCCTTTCAACATAAAACCAACACTAATAAAACACATTCCTACAACTCCTAATCTTGTGAGTTGGCTGTGATGTCCCCTACTGAGGGGAAGCATCCATTCCCTTCCTTGTTATTTGTTGCTAGCTTCAGTGAACCCAGAACTTCAGTCCCAGTCTTCTGCTTAAACCAACACCATTATTCGTTTTCCCCTCCTGAGAAATCAAACCAGACCAAAGCTGTCCTCAAAATTCACCAAGTCTCCTGACTGAAGCCATAACATACTGCTTCATAGCTTTGAAGAACACGTGCCTACTTCCAATTCAGCTGCCTAAGAAACATCCACAGAAAATGTGGAAAAAAAGAAGTTGTCCCCACATCTCATTTTCATCTTCCAGTTGCAGCTAAGTGACTAATTCCTCAGATCTCCATACCACCTTTAAAAAGAGCGAGACAGAACACTTAACTGCCAAATAAACATAAGGAAATTTGTTCACTATTGCCATCCTGGTCACCAGGTAATACCAATTAAATATTAGATTATAAATATTTTTATTTTCCCAGAATGGAATGGACATGAACATGTTTCCATTTCTGCCAAGATTTCTCTCTTCTCTTTCACGTATCAATAATGCACAGGCTCTAGGTCAAAGAAACAGCGCCCTGCAGTAGCAACAGGCAATAGTTCTATGCTGCATTGTTCCTAATACATATATATTTCCGCTTTTCTTGTAAAGAAAAATCTTATTCTGTATGACTCATTCACTGATGTTCTGCTAACCAGAAGCCCAGTTCCCTAACAGAAAATCATTCCCAGTTCAGTGCTTAGTGTCAACAACCGCACACCTTTTATTTCCTCCTCCCAATAAAATCTCTAAACTTAGAGAAGGCTGCAGCTTATCCTCTCTCATCATGCTGTGTTTTGCAAAGTGAAGCAGCAGCCACAGAAGCAGTCAAATAACATGACTGAGAAGCTGTCTCAGAAGCAAATAAGCAAGAATGAACAGCTGAGGTTAGGCAAAAGAGGGAGATGGGCAAGTAACTGATCAAGAGAAAGTATGGTGGAACAGCAGCCTGAAACTGTTCTTTAATATGCTAAGCTTTTTGTGGGATTGGCGATATGTGCTGTCTTTGCCTCACAACAGGAATGATTAAGTTTAGTGCACACAAAATAGCTGCTTTAATTGAGTTTAAGAGATAGTCGTAATTCTATTTAAAGATGTTGTCTTTTGTTTAAAAACATTCCTGATGTCAAGTAAGCTTGATTGATTTGTAGTTTCCTGTAAGCACAAAATAAGTTAGATCCTTAGAGCCACACTGCAAAGCACGATGATGCAACCCAGTTTGTCATTTGTTCATTTCACAATTAAAATAGCAGATTAAAGGATCACTGAATGTTACCTCTGTATTCATTATTTTTAGTGCAACATCATGTGTAGAAAATATAACTCTTATTTTTCTCATTCTAACTCTTTCACTTCCCTTTACAGAGAAGAAATAAAAAGCCGGTCTAAGACCCTACTGCTCACCCACTTCTTGCGAACTACAAGGAATCATCTATACAAATAGAACTCTTCTGGTTGAGGTTTAGCACTTCAGACTAAGATTTGTTATGATCTAATGGACAATGTATCACTAAGCATTTACAGAAGGAAAAACATAGTGCTCAATATTTAGCTGATATAAATTGTCAGAGCAAAAAGTGAACGGTGTTATAGTATTGACAAGTAGTGCAATAACTATTGTTTTGCTTTATCCTACAGCTTTTCCTTTGTAATGCCAACAGCAGTAATCTGGAAAGCAGGTCTAGCACAGATTAATGCAGTCCTACTCCCAATAGGGAGTTTACAGTCTCAGTAGCTGGAAGGCACATACACAGGCAATGTGAATTCTGGTTTCTCAGTTCCACAGCCAGACCGAGTAAGCCAAGTTTTCCTTTCTTATTAATTTTTTTTGCAGTTTCATTTGGATGTAAGAGCATATAATGCTGATACAAATCCAGTGAGAGAAAGTCCAGGTGCAAGAGAACTAGAATGAAATTAATTTAGTTTGTTGTACAAGAAGGAATACTCCCTTTCACATCAGATTTTCAAAATCTGGCAGGCTGAATTTCTTCCTAAATTCTGACAGTCCCATTTGACATGTACCTGGCTTTTGCAATTGCAACAGTATAATAAAGGACAGTTTGAACAAGAGTTACAAAGGTTAGGTCATGCAGTGCCTAGAACTGGGGAGGACAACAGACCCTCTATTACAGCTCAAGTGCCACTCTGTGTCTGTTTATGTGCTTTTTCCATGCATATATTATTTACTTAGGCCATGAGGTATCCTTTTTTAACCAAAAATCATTTAAATCCATATTTAAATCCAAGACTGCTCATCCCTATGACAGAGATGAAAAGCAATGGAGTTTACACTCAATGTGTTCCTAGTGTTGCAGAATGACAACTGGTAGTCACAGCTGTAGCCCTCAATTGGAAACCACCCCCTTGAAAGAGAAAGAAGTATTTAGAGGTGCAGCAGTCATTGCAGTTTCAGTCTGTGAATGCAAATTGCATTGTCTGAAATTGCAGTGTAGGAGGTGATACACTTTTTTAAAAGTTGCCTTGAGTTATGCTTCTGTTACGTGTATTCTCTAGCACTGGAAATACTGGCACACGAAACACGAGTAGTGGATATTTCCTTATTATTTATTAAAATAAAAAGTATTCATTGAGATGCAGCGATTCTGATTCTGATAATGACTTTTGCTGTGCAAACCAAAAGCAATGGAATCACTGAAGTCCATGGACATGCTATTTAATTTGTAAAACATGACCCTGGCCACAAGTTCCTGCTGTAAATCTATGGACCAGTTGTGTCTTGTTTGTCTTCCTGCTACCCCTTTCTGGAGATGACTGCTCCCATGGCAACACTGGTAAAAGCAATGGGAGCTGGCATTATTTGCTTCAATGTGGAGTTACGCATTTTAGTTTAATTTGCTATAGAAATACAAGGGTGACCTGCTAGTAAAGCAGATTAGAGGAGTGCTCACACAATGAATGTACATTGCTCCTGCAGGACTGGCTGAGGAAGCAGGGACACCCATCCAAAGAACGGCAGCTTCCTATCACTTGAAAATGATGGCTGTTTCTTCAGGTGATGGTTACATCAGGAATGAGTACACAGTGATTCTGATCAAAAATAGTGCTCCATTTTAAAACTTAATTTGAAAAGAATAATGCAGGCTACTTGTTCAGCCTGTAGTGAACATGGTGGTGCTTTGGAGAACCCCTACAGGCTATCTACAGCTTCAGTGCAATTCACAGTGTAAATACCTAAGCAGTTTAGGAAACATTAATTTTTTTAACATATGGCTCTCCATTATTAATAAGAACTTGAAGCTCGATAATGGATTTGGGCCTATGTGTGAAATGCAGAGCAGACCTCACCAACGAGCATTTCCTGCCCAAATGTACCACCATCGCTGAAGACTTTACCTCCCTTGTTACAAAGGAAAGCGTTACTTTCAGCAGCAATCCAGAATATCATCCTCAGCTTCAGATTCTGAGGAAAAAAAAAAATAAAAAATCAGGCTGTACTTTGCAAAATTATAGCTGAGCAAAAGAATAGCAAGGACTTGAAGAATTCCACTGTTGTTAAAGTTTAAAGACTACCCCTGTTCATTTTCCTCTTCCTAGTGACTGCTTCAAAAATCAAGCATAACTGTTGTAAAGCATAAGATATTTGGCACATGAGTGCCAGTTGCACCTTACTACCTGACAACAATGTGAACTTCACAGCTGCAATATGAAAAATTAAAGCGTTCTGGCTTGGTCTTTAGAGACTTACAGAATAAATTTCTCCATAACATGCTAGCTTGAACAGCTGGGATTCAAAAGCTCATTTCATATTTTCCTGTTTTGCTGGCAGATTCCCAAGAGCACAAGACACTTGGAGTTGCTTTTGCAATTGGACTAAACCTCCCTCCAACTCACCTCCACAATGAAAGTACTCCTCCTGCCACAGCCTTTCAGAACACCCATCACTGATTTAGTAACTACTGGTTTGGAGTTAGATTGTCCAGGAGGGCTTTTATCTGCATTAACAGCAGCTGAAAGCCTTTCATGTTAATTTGCACATAGCTGCTTGAAGGTTTTACTTCACATTAATTTCTCGTATGCATCCAAAGAAATTGCCTTTACTACCCATCTCAAAGTAGTGGCAAAGCAACTCGGTGACAGCTGAATTTATTTCTATCTGCTATTTAATACCTTGCTCAGTACAGCACCTTCAATTTTATGTAGAACATATTCAGTTATGACCTGAGCTGTATTTATTATGACTATTCAGTGTAATTCAAGATAGTTTGATGAACTCTCTACTAGGATTTTTAAGAACAAATAGGAGAATGAAAAAATAATACAAATTTCATAAAAAGGGTCCTGGACCTGTGTACTAAATCACAGCCTGTTCAAAACTGCATTACTAAGCCAGCCAATGCCCCCAGCACTCTGCTCAGTACCGTGGGAAAGAAGCCCAAGACTCCCGGGATGCACTTTTGAAGTTTTCCCTTCTCCTGGCCCCCAGACTCTTCTAGCCTGCAGCATCCATAAGAAGCATAGTGAGGGGGAGGACCCTTCATTTTCACCCAGTATATGTTTGATGACCAGGCCACAGTCCAAGGACATGGCTGATGGGGATTTGAAGCTTTCTCACAAATGTGTTTTTCATCTTTGTTTGCCTAGGCCCTCATTCAGGGTCCTTCAGTGTAAACACAAGAAAGGCTCATCTGTGAGAAAACACGACATTTCTGAGGCTTACTGTAGTTTGTTCAGATGGCATCGGAACACATGCAGACTTGGACACCTTGTCTTCTGCTCCTGGAATGGTTTCCCGCACAAGCCACACAAAGTACTGGACATAACCAGAATAGCTTGCAGTACTAGGTCAGAAACTCCCAAGTCTTTCAATGCAGAACGTCTTGGGCAATAGCTTCCTTTTAACAGCTTCTTTCCCTAGCAATTGTCCTCTCTGTGTCAGTGCTTGATACAAATTTCATTTCCTCTGTATCATCCCCACAGGAGATTTTAATTATGTGCTCACTGCAGCTGCCTCTCAACGAAAAGTCAGTCTTTGCTCAGCTTTCCTAGGTCATAAAAGCAGTTTGCCTGTGCTTTAATTTCTCCGATTACTCTGATGCCTCCTTCCTGTCTTGCACAAACTATACCAAATGCGTGCAGATTAAGTGTTCTCTGAGTGGATTTGTACTGTTCACTCACTAGGTGGTCACACATACATGCCCTGGTGGCAAAGTTACAAAGCTTGCAACAGAAGACAAGAGAAGTAGGCTTTAATAGTCTTCCTCTGTCATTGTTGCTCGGGTGTGTAGTTGAAGGTTGAACAAGTATGAAGTATTGGGAGCTGGAGTTTGTGGTGAGAAGAACACAGCACTGGATGTGGTAAACACTCTCGCATTTAGCTCAGAAGAGGCTGCTGTAAGGAGGAGGCTTTAGTAAATCCATCATAAAGACTTTGAGACACTAAGAGAAAGACATTCGCTACATTTTACAAGTATGGAAAGAGGAAGTTTAAGAACTGGAGTAAGAACATCAAGTAAATAAGAGCAAAACTGCAATTGGGAACTAAGACTTCTACTTCCCATCTGCATGTTTAAGTGTCAGAACAATAGTGTCTCTCCTGGAGTACATCTGGTTTGTATTTGTTCCCTTTTTAGAGATGAAGCTTACATCTCTTCATATGATCAGTCCCATAGAAACTAGTGAGAAATGAATCAGGATTCAACATTTAAATTACAGTCCTAAGGATTTTTTGGCACTTCTTTTTTTTTTCTTTTAACCCAGCACCTATGCTTTCTTAGCACTTGGTACGTAACTTACGACAATAGAAGTAATTAGGAATAATAGCAGGTATATTCCGAACGCTCCAAATTACATTTAGCAAACAGGTATGCTTGCTACTGAGAGTATAATGTAAGAAAAACATACAGAGCTATTTGCCAGACTAATTAATGAGTTTGATTAATATAAGTCATAGTACACCTGAGCATATGACATACTCTTCAAAGACTGTGACCTATACCCTCATTACAGGTCCACCCACAGGATATGAGTGCAGTCATTTGCAGAAGGCACATTATCTCTGAACTATTCATGGGTGCTTTCATGATGCAGCTGACGAAACATCCAGAATAATCACGATACTGCCACAGGCCAGCAGATACTGTATCGTAGTCCTTGTGATGTTTGCCTGAAGAACCATATTGCTAGCCGTACATATTAGGATCAGGATGGAGCTAGAGGTGGTCTGGAAGCAAAAATCTCTTGACTGTGTAATAGTCAACATGTGAATTTGGCAGCTGAAAGATCAACAACTCATTTCCAAATGCAGCAATTGCCACTAAAAGAGCCTGCTCTTCCATTTGTATATCACTTCAAACCTTGCAGGGCAGAATGGCCTTGAAGCCCAGCATATAGTAATGCACAACAGTAATGTGGTTTGTTAATCTGCATTACAAGACACTTGGGCATGATCAGACCACTATGGATTGATACTGCTCTTATCACAGAACCAGTCATGGCATCTTACAGAGAAGGTTCAGTCAGTTTTGTGTAATCACTCTTGGGTACTTGAGGGTTGTTCTCTCTGTGCCTTACACAATCCATGCAGGTGATGATGTAGGCATTGCTCACATCTCTTCTTGCTCCCTGCTGAGCAGACCCTTTTGTGGTAAGAATAGAGGAAGAGCCTGGCTTCCTTCTTCCTGTGCCACACAAGCCTTCAGGGAGTACACTTTGCACAAGGAGCAACAGGCAGGATCAGAAAGAAGATGCGTCCTGAAGAACACTACAGTGACTGTCACCACTCACACAAGAAGCCTTAGCAAAACAAGGGAAAAGTCTAGGCTGCAATTTCTGAAGTGCTAACAGCCATTCTGTCTGCACCCAATTTACATAATAAGAAATGTTATTCAAACACTTGTATGAGAAAATATATCCCTCCCTTTCAGCAGTACGTGCCTGCTACTGTGCCAGTGTCTGGAATAATTGTAAGGGAGATTTATTTTGTCCTGTGTTCACCAAGCAGCAAGATCATGGTCCAATCCTGCAACTTGTACTCTCTACAATGAGAGCTATAGGAATGATATTTTGATGCTTTGAGCAACTACCTTCCTCAAAATATCTGTCACCACACTTCCTTCTGCCTTTTTAAGTTCTTTCCGACCATTGCGCTTTCCCACTGCTGAATATTCTGCTAGAATCTAGCAGCCCCCTTTCCTCAGAGAAGCTGCAGCAGCAGCAATTGGTAGGTGTCCAGGATATTTAACCCATAGAGGTTGTCATCCTGGACTGACTACAATTACAGAAGAGGAAACAGTCCCTTAAAATTCCTCTTTCTCCACCACACACTTAGGGATCAAATGAGTGACTAGGGAGATGAATTTCAAGCTCAGACAACAAAAAAACAAAAGGTTTCTCTGAAGATTGAAAAGAAGCACTCTAGTTGCATGATAAATCATAGATAGTACTATCTACCTTGCTTTGAGAATGTGTGAGACTTGTTCAGCTGAGGCCAGTGTTGGATGGCTGTACTGTTGTGGCTCAGGTTCACAGGTAACATATATCAGGCACCACCTGCTCAAAAGATGCTTACCAAAGAGAAGGAAGGAGAACTTTTGCATTGATTCTAGTATGCAAGAATTCTGTTCTTACAAACAGGCTGTGTATGTGATAGACATTTTGTCACTATTCAGTGTCTCACATAGAATGAAGGCAGCCCTTAGACCAGGATTGCTACAAGAGTTAAAAACAAGAAGCAGGCATGCTTGTGAGAACCATGTGAGCCAGTTGCTCCATGTCTCTCATCACATTTCCTCAGGTGTATGTTTTGAGGCTGAGGTGACGTAACTCACAATATTGGACTCTGTGGGAATGCCTTTGAGAATGAGTCTAACCTTGGCAACCATCATGGGTTCTGTCTGCTCACATGCACACAAAATATAAAGTAAAACTTGACAGATGGAACCATCAGGAATGACACCAAGAGTGACTATTTTCTTAATCATCATATCTAGCCTGACTCAAATCTGTTCTGAAGTGGTAGATGACTAGTTAAGTGCATGTGTGATATCCATGAACATACAGAACATTGTGGCAGTTGTGCCACTAATGACATTACTACTATCAGTTTCCACTCAAAGTTTGTACGTTTTAACATGTCCATGAAAGAGACTACTACTGCACACGGTCATTTTAAGTATGTGAATAGCCATATTCATGCTAATAGTGCTCATGTAATCCAAGTCACATATTCTTCAATGTCTGCATCTTAAGTCCTAGTCAACGTTTAGAGTAGTTTAGTATGGATCACATTACTATATAAATCTGCTCTTACCTTCTTTTAGGCCTCTTGTGTGGTCTTCCATTTCCCACTCACCCTCAATTTCTGTCATATGTTTCTGGGACCTTTAATGGTCCTGACAGCAGCAGGCTCAGTGGCAAGCCACCACCCATTACTGCAAGCAACCTGGCACATTCATTTCAGCATCTAGATCCTTCCACCTCTATCTGGCAAACACTTCCACTCTTCCTAGACTGACTACCTTTATATTGCCTTTCTGTGGTTGTCCTGTCTCTTCCTCGACATTCTAGCTTGCTCACCTCAGAGATATGTTTCTCTTTTTTTTTTTTTTTTAAATGGTTTCCCCTCAATCTTTCTAATCCCTTCCTCTAGCCTTTCCTTTCCCAGAAATCCATTAGTAAATGAGGCAGAAAGCTGCCTCACAGTTACGCACACCCATTTGGTTTTCTGTGTTGATGTGAGGCAGGGGTGTCAAACTCATTTTCACTGGGGCCCACACCAGCCTCGCAGTTGCCTTCATCGGGCCAAATGTAATTTTAGGACTGTATAAATGTAACATAGTTTGACACCTGTGATGTGAGGCAATTTTTGTAATGAATGTGTAACAGAGACTGTTGTTCTGTAGGTTTCTGAAATCATATAAGAGATTGTCTAGGATGACATATCACTCCCTTCTGAGGTAAGTGGTCTAGAACCATGATCAACACCTGTTGATTAAAGCAACTCTGGACACACCTAGGAAGCCCAGCTGAGCAGCATCTTTCTTTGCTGTGACCTTTTATTGCCATCTACACCCTCATTGTGAAAATGATTTCACAGCTATAGTAGCTAATTTCCCTTAACACTACCTTTTTTTCTCTTTTAATTTCAAGGCTAGAGGCAAGATTTATAAAGCTGTAATTGCTAGGAGATGTTGATTCGGTATCTGAGTGGTTTTACAAAAGTGCCTGAAGGGTGGACATTGCAAAGCACAGCGCATAGTCCCTAGTCCAGTACCATCCGAAGCCTTTAAATCCACCCACAGTTGCTCAGCTGCCCCAGAAGGCTGAGCTGTTGTCTGGAAGCAGTGAAGCCCCCCTACATCATTACACAAACTTGGCTACACCAAAGCCTGACCTGTGCAGAGTAAGCTCAGAGTTGTCTTTGCATGTACAAATGTATCTGGACATGACATTCTGCAGCGGCTTGAATGCCAGAAAACCAGTACAAAAGCATGCACTTTAAAGGCCATTCAGTAGTGTCTTGTGCCATTCACAGAGTCTTGTGTGGTTTAAGGCCCATGACTTGAAAATTACCTATCCTCATACCTCTATGTCCATGTTTAGATAAAAATATTATACTAATATACTTTTAGAAGCATAATATAAATGAAATGTTTCTCACTGATTCTCATCAGGGACAACTGTATCTGTGTCATTTCTACAGTAGCTTGCTTTGAGAAAGATAAATTCAGAGGCATTTTGAAGGGAAAATAACTCTCAGTCCATAGCACTAAACCAGCCACATCCAGTTCAGCTGCTGTGAGTCTTCAGTATGTATGGTGTTGCAACCGTAACAATCACCAAAAACTCCTGTAGAACTGACTTGTTTGAGTGGTATCGAATCACTGAGATGTTCAAATCAGGCCCCTCAAAAATAAACCAGTTTAATATGAGATAGCTGCATGACCTTTATTATGCAGAGATAATGAAACCAGCATATCCAAAGGCCACTTAGCTGTCTGCTTCTCCTAACACACTGAAAACTAAGTTACTACATGAATACAGTGAAAGCCACACTAATTACTGCCTTAAAACAACCATTTACCTTCAGTGCCCTGATCTTACTTAAGAGACCATTTAAGTTATGCCCAAAATGTTTCTCTTCAACTTTAATGACACAAATAACAAATTTAAGACTTCTAATTAATAAGCATAGTTAACAGATAGCATTGTTCTTTATCAACATTGAATTTTACTTTCTCCCATGAACACATAAATATGTTCACCTGTCTATGTCCCCATTTAAAATGAAGGGTGACTTAAGCGAAGCATGGCAAAGTAACTCACTCAACTTGACCTACAGAAGCAGCAAGAGTTTGCAATAGAATCCAGATCGCTTACATCCCAGGCCAGCACTTTGCTTACAGGGCCACATTGTGAACATTTCCAATGAAACCTAGGGCAGATTAAGTTAGAAATTTTCTTTCCTTACAGCTCAGTCCCAGCCATAAATTTATGCTACAAAAAAAAAAAAATCTCTAATTAAAAATTAGCTCTTTTTTTTAGAATTAAAGTTGCTGTTAAAAATAGCTACAAATTCAAAATTGCGGGAGGATGGAATAGAGAGAGAAATGTGCAGACATCTAAAGCCATCTACAGCTCAGTGGGGAAATATTTACAGTGTGGCTAGCTGAGTTATGCAAGGTATCCCATACTGTCTTGTCTGGTGGAATTATCATTGCACAATTTGTGGTGGGGATCTACAAAACTGTAACTCTGACCTTTCAGGAAAGCAAAGCCATTAATACGCAGCGCTGACTTACATGCTGCTCATCTTCCTCTCATGTGATCTTTGTTTTGACTCACCCAAAATATTGGTGTACCTCTTGTGTTTTTTCCTTTGAAGTGATACCATAGCTTGCTGATGATTTTTAGTTATTTGCCTTTTTATGTTACTTCCTTCATTTTATACGTAACCTATACCATGCATCAGCAAAGTGACCACACGTTTCCTTATACTGTTTAGGCGAGCGGTAAGGCAAGCTCATCTGAAAGTCTCTCCCTACACAGCCTGCTGGGAAGCATAGCGCTAAGAATAAAGATGATACATGATGTCTACACGTACTCATGATCCCATGATCCCAGTCTGATGACTTTTAAATGCTGCGGGGTATAATTTTAGAAGCACTGTAAATTTGTGTAAAATATGATACAGTAAGGACCTGTATCAGAGTTGCACACTGACTGATTTGCATTGCTACTGAATTTAATGCTAGTGGTCTTTTGCAGACTGGGAGTGAGCAACTGGCTCTCTTTTCAACTTTATCTTATATGAACACTAAGCAAGAAATACAAACTGTTGCAATCTGATCATATTGATCAGGATCACTGCAAAGAGAACATTATTTGCATCAATCTTGCCTCCTAGAGAGACCTTGAATCTTGTGCTTAGGTAATGAGAGGCAAGAGATTTATCTTCACATAGCCTTGTGAGGTGGATTACAGTACTTTGACTGTTTTGACATTTGGAAATTAAAGCACAGGGAGACTCAGTTAATTAAAGTTATATAGAAATCCTAGCAGAAAAGCGATCACATTCCTTAACATCCTAGATATGAGGCCAGAACACTCGTTCCTGGTTACAGGTACTAGAAACAGAAAAAAAAAGAGATGGTGACTGCTGATTAATGGCTTGATCCTCAGCAGAAGAATTAAATGCTGTGTTAGGATCATGTGCTCAAACCTCACAGCTATGGCACATATTTGGGCTGAGTCAGTAAGAAAAATTCCTGAAAGTTCATGTGTACCCACTGAACAAACATAAAAGACAGCAGAAAAGACAGTAGTGCTTTATAAACACCAATCTACTGCACAGTTGTTTACTGCATTAATACAATACCACATGCTGTTGTTAGGGTATCACTAAATCAGCTTCACATGTAATACTTGAAGTAGCATTTACAGATTTCACGTCTAAAACTAAACTGCAGTTGGCACCCCAACATGTGCAAAAAGTCTATCTTCCTCTGAAGATGTCCCTTCAACCTTGATGCAGGTTGCTATTACAATGGTTTAATAAAGAGGTGACATAAAACATTACCACGTTTATACTTTTTCATCAGGTAGATTTTGAAAGCTGAAACTCCATTTTGGTGTGTGCAACAGTACACATACATCTCAAGACAGGGCCATTCTTTACAGTATCTTCAGCTAATAAGTAAGCACATCTGACAGCAAAGACAAGCAGACACTTTCTGACCCTTCAGCAATACAAAAGTATAGGAGTGCTTTTTGTAGTGACAGACCACAGAAATACAGGTATATCTGAACAGCACAGGAACACACATTCTTCTTTCTAGGACTAAAACCTACCTTCACAGATCTTAAAATGACAACATTTTCCTAATGTGAACATTTTATTCCTTTTATAAGATCTTCTTTTCCCATGTCTCAAACAAGTTTTACAGAGAGGGGAGTCTAGTGACTTCCATGAAGGTGGTCCCAGTTTACAGCACTGTGAGAGAATTCAAACTTTTTCACCTACATTTCTTTCTGCTTCTTCATGGGAACACCGAATAGCTACATATTCTGAGATCAGTTACATTACAGAATAGTCTAAGTGTTACAGAAGAGGCTGTGAACACATTCAAATAGACTGAGATGCTGTTAAATTTTTTCTTTTAAACAGGGAAAAAAAAAAGGCAATCTACTAAAAGTAACTTTGCAGGCTACATATTCTGATTCCTTCCAAAACTCCTCTCTAGTTTGAAGATAAGTCAAACAGTACTGCATGGTTAAGCTGTTATAGCATATTTTATTCTTATTTAGCTCTAAGGCTGGAGCATTCTCAAGTTGTTTGCAAATACCCTTTGGTAACTGAATGAAAGCCTAACAGCTTCAGCATTTTTGTTGGAGACTACCCTGTTTGCGAAGGGTGTACTGCCTCTGGGCACAATGTGTAGGTTGTTGTGGTTTTTTGTTTTTGTTGTTTTGGTTTGGTTTGGTTTTGGTTGGTTGGTGGGTTTGGGTTTGTTTGTTTGTGGTTTTTGTTTGTTTTTGGCTTTTTTTACAGGGAACTCCCAGACAAACCGCTGTCATGCATTTTGTAGTTCAGCTGTCTTTGAATTCCCAGCAAATCAGATGTGTCTCAAATATGTCAGATATGAGTAAGCACTGGGCTGGTGATCTGCATGCACACAGTAAATCCTGTATGCTTAATATCCACATGCATACATCAGCTGTGCAATTTGTGCACCATAGGTCCAACATTAGGATTTACTGCCCCATAACACAGGGATGATCTTTCCAACTGCAGCAAATCCAGGGCACCTGCTTTCTCCACCACACCGGGCTTGGATTGATCTTTCATTTGAAACATTATAAGGTAAATGAAAGCATCCATTGCTAAAGGGACAGCTCCAATTATTGTTGCATCCCTTGTGGTACTGCCTGCCTGGCTTTTTTGCTCTTCAGAAGCTGGTATTCCACCCAGAGTTATGTTTGTACAACTCCTATTCACTTAAAGGGAAAACAAACAGTTTTTCTATTGTCAGTATGGCTCCCTCCACTTGATGTATTGAGCAAAGACCATATCCACAATTAAGGACTAAGTCAGGAATTAAAAAAACTAAATTAAAATTTTAAAAAATAATAACAGAGACCTGAATTCAGATCTGTCTGTTGTGTTGGACTTTAAAGTTATCTATTACTAGTATAGCTTAATGTGTTAACCATCAGAAAATACCAATAAATTTTGCCTCAAAGGCTGGCTAGAAAACCTCACAACTCTACTTTCCACAGAAAACTGCAGGTTTGAATTATTTTATTAAGCAAGGAATAGAAGAAATCAAGCAATTTAAAACACCATAGGAGAAACAAACAAACAAAAACAAACAAAAAACCCCCACAAAACAACAACAAAAAAACCCCAAAACAAACCACAAAACAAACCAAACCAAACCAAAAAACAACCCACAAACCAACAAACCAGGCATCAGTGCCAGGATGCCAGTTGCTTCTGAGTTTACAATATTATCTTAAAATACAGAATGCCAGTTGCCCAGCTGCCTGTTGTTGTCAACCCAAGATGTTAGTTTTTGGTGTACTTTTCCTACCAGCTCTAACCAAAGTTCCAATGTCTGCAGTTTATTATTAATAGGAACAAACACAATTAAACTACAGTAACAGTGTTGATTTATGCATGCTAGTAGATAGAACTACAAAGGCTGAAAGCAGTTACTGCCCTCAGCTGTTTGCACTGTTGCTTTTCATAAGATTGCTCCTGTAAAAGGGACAGTTGGACAGGACACACAGCCACTGGCTGGTTGCTGTTTAAAATTCAATAAACTCAATTAAAATTAGCTGTAATTTACTCTCTAGTGCTTAGATGCATATATTTTCTAAGTCATCGTACCCACTTCTCTTGCTTTATTGCTTCTTTATGTACTTCAAATATACATCTTCTACACACACTTTGTATCTGAAGCTTTCAAATAAATTCTATTATATTCTAGCATTATTACAGAAGCATACACAATTGAACACGAAGTAGCTGTTATAAGGCTGAGTAAGCTAAACCAAAACTCTTCGCTGACTTTTTTAGAACTAACAGAAGTCTTAACTTTGTTTAGGTAGTTAGCTTTCCATTCATGCCTTATCAAACAGCCAAAACAGTCTTCATTTCAGTAATACAAGCAGATCTCAGAGGGGTTAGAATTTTTATACTTCCCCTTCAAGCACCAAGAGGACTTAAATAATCTGAACAGCAGCACCTAGCTGTCTTGCCCATAAGCCCAGCTGGGAGTTCTGCCTCAGGCCTCATTTATGCTGCTAGGAGCAGTGAGATTGGAGTTGCTCTAACAGGAAGATTGAGGGATGTGCAGACAGGGCTGTGTCCTCACTAACCAGCCCTCTGTGATGTTCGGATAGGTGTGTTTTCTGCTGCATAATGACCACCAAACAAGGTAAGTTAGAGTCAGCTCTGATGGCAAAGGAGCAAGTCAGAAGAGAATGTGCTGGGTACCTGCCCTGGCAGGGGCTGGGTGCCCAGACCTGAGCTCACCTGCAAGATGCCCCAGGCTGTAATGAAAGCTGTTACCATCCCAGACGGAGAGATGGCACCCAAGAGATTGAGAAAAGGGAGCTAGGATAAATGGCTTATTGTGTAAAAAACAGGTATGGGTTTAAACCTGAGCATTACAAGGACTGAATGATCTGTGTTGCTGGAGAAGCTGGCTGTGTGCCCCCTACCAGAAAAATGGAACAGGCTGCCCAGGGAGGCTGTGGAGTCTCCTTCTCTGGAAACATTCAAAACCCACCTGGACACATTCCTGTGTAGCCTCATCCAGGTGTTCCTGCTCCGGTGGGGGGATTGGACTAGATGATCATCTGAGGTCCCTTCCAATCCCTAACATTCTGTACTTCCTTACTCTCTCCCCTCCCGATGCATTGTGCTGGGGTTCAGTGCAAGGACAGCAATGACTGCACCTGACAGCTGCCGCTCAAGCCCCTCTCTGGCACATCTCCCCAGCCGGCTATGCCTGCCTTGAGGCCGGGCCTTGGCGCTGCTGCAGCACCGCAGAGCACCGTACTGCAGGCTGAGCTCTGAGGTGAAATTGAGGAAGGCAGGTCCTTCTCCTGCCCTCTGCCCAAGCGGGCTGCGGCCCCAGCACCGTGTGCGTGAAGAGGCCCGGCCGCGAAGGAGAGGTGCTGAGGGGCAGACAAACCCGGCAGGGAGGGCAACCCAGAAGGGGCTGCAGCCGCCCGGCAGTTACCGGCCGTTGGCACCGCGCGCTGCGGCTGCCGCGCATGACATCACCGCGCGCGGGGCCCATGCGCCGCCGGGCGCGCGCCCCCTCCCCGTGCGTGCGTGGGGGCGTGCCGGGGCAGGGGCTGCCGCGCCCGCCGCCGCTCGCCCGCCCTCCCGCCCGCCGGAGCGCCTGCGGCCCCCGCACCTCATCCCCCCTTCCTCCCCAGCCCCCGCTCCGCGTCCGGCAGGGAACAGGATGGCGGAGAGCGAGGCCGAGACCCCCAGCACGCCCGGGGAGTTCGAGAGCAAGTACTTCGAGTACAATGGGGTGCGGCTGCCGCCCTTCTGCCGGGGGAAGATGGAGGAGATCGCCAATTTCCCGGTGAGGGACAGCGACGTCTGGATTGTCACCTACCCCAAATCAGGTAGGTAGGCGGGCGGGCTCTCCTCTCTCCCTCCCTCCCTCCCTTCCTTCCCCGCTGGGTGTGGATGGGTGGCGGGAGCGGCTTCCTCTCTTCCCCGCTCACAGGGTGGCCGGCCTGGGGAGGGGCGGGAGGCGCCCCCTCGGGCCCGACCCCGCGGCAGCCGGCCCTGCCCGGCGGGCGGTGCGCTGCGGCCGCCCGTGCCCCCGCGGGAGGCCGGGGCGAGGCCGGCGCTCTGCCGCCACGGGCGTGTGCGGGGAGAGGGGCTGCCCTGCCGGCCGGGGGCTCCTGAGGCACCTCAGAGTTGAGGGGAGCGCACCGCCCCGGGTCGCGGGCACCTCCCTGTCCTCGGGGGTGCCCACCGGGTTTAAATACCAGCCAACGGCGGGTGCTGCTGCCGGTGGTCCCGGTGCCCGCCAGCCGAACTACTTGGGAAGAGAGGCGCTTCTCCAGGCAACGGATACCTCGCTGTTCTGTGTTTAAAAATGGGGATGTATATAGCGTGCACGCAGATTTCTGATGTGACAAGCAGGTTTGCTGTCGGCTCTGCAGACCTCCGTGTTGTGCTCCCGAGGCGGCTGCCCAGATCGTTCTGGGAGAACATGTGCTCCAAGTACATTCTTGCTGCACTGTCTGAATTACCAGGAATATCTCCTGTTAGCAGCACCAGTGTGCATTTCTCCAGTAGATGCATCCTGTGGCTGTTTTATACCATTTGGGTGTCTGCTTTTAATATCCTGTTTCTTGATTTCTTATCGTCTCCATTTCCAAGTTAAAATGTTTGAACAGAATTAACACAGATAAAATGCTGCCTGCAAAGAGGCAGACAACATGGTAGCTTTGTAACCCACCTGATAAAACCAGAACTGAACAGGGATGGATAGGCTCTTTTCTTGAGAGACCTTTTTCCTGGCAATAAGGTGATCTCTTTCTAGAAAATTCAGAGTCCACTGGAGATCATAGCTGTTAGCTCTGTAAATACCCTTGTAAAATGATGTTTCGTTATTGTAGGTTTCTGACTTATTTTGTAAGGCCAACGTCTTTCTATTTCTTGGTGTGCAGTTTCAAGCATATAGACATTTTCTGCAATGTTGCATCTATTAAGTTATCATTTCTTAAACAGTTTCAAAAATTTGTGTTCACATTTTTGTGGTATTTTGATATTAATGATGCTGTTAAAGACCAGCTAGAGCTTGATAGAGGCATAGGTTAGATAAGGGATATTACATAGACTGATTACCCCCAAAATGCTAGGGTTAGAAGCAGACAGCTGCATCTTATTGTTCTTTTAAACTTTTTTCTTAAAGATTTATAGGATGCAGCAAGAATGCTATTTAATCCTTTCAGTTTTGCAAATCTGAGTTTACAATGCTCTTGTGTTAGTATAGCACCCCAGCTTCATATTTGTGGATCATTAAATATCCTCAGCTAACCTCTGTTTCCAACAGCCAAGCACAATATAACTAACACATCAGCTGGCAGTAGCTTAGTTTTGATGGCTATACAGTTGGCCATGGAAAGCCAGCCTGCATAATCATATTTAATTTGCTATTATTTTGTGAGTATAGCAACATCATATTAGGTCTCTTGGGGCCCCAGCTGAGGCCAGTCACAGGGAACTGTCCACTTAAAAAGTTAGTAGCAGTGCTTACTATAAGTGGATTTACTAACAATGTGTAAGAAGGAAAAGGAAGGTTGAGAGCTGGGGCAATAAAACTGAAGGCAGAGTGTTGTGTGGAGGAGCTGGGGGAACAGCCTTGGGATAAAAGTAGTATTTTACTTGCCAGGAAAGGGAATATTTAGGTCTTGAGGAATCTGATGTCCTTGTCATGGGAGTAGGTTCTAGACAATAATAATAATGTCTGCAAGCTTGACCTTCAGGTTGCCTGATGTTTACTGACACCCTTGGAATTTGTTTTGTCAGCTGATCCTGTGTGACTTACAGCTCGGTGCCTTATTTAGGGCTTCTGAATGAATTATCAAAGGCTCTGCTGACTAGGGACAGGCATGTCAGTAGAAATTAGGCTGTCCTAATATTCTTTCCACTGATTTAGCCAAGGTCATGTAGGAAGTCTACAGCAAAGCCAGAAATTGAATCCAGAACCTCAAGCTTCTCTGCATTACTTTAACTTCGTTTTCTTCTCTCTCATTAGCATTGACAAAGACTTTTCTGTTTACTGGAACTAATCAGAATTTTCATAATATTGCTGTAATCAAAAAAGTAGTTTTACAAAACAGATTTCATGGACAAATAGAATTATTTGGGGTGAAATACTTTGGGTCTTTTTGGTGATATTTAATGTTGAAACATGGTTGGGATCACTTGTCTATTCTAATGAAATACATTTGAACAAAATTTCAGTAATATTTTTGACAACAGAATTTTAGGAAAAGAAAAATGCACTGATGTCAGATAGGTTCAATGGAAAAAAAAATATTGTTCTTAAGGAAAGCAGTTTTGTTCAGTGTTTCACCAGCCCTCCATCTGCTCAAATTGTGGAAGATATACAAACAAGACCTTCTGCTGGATGCGTGACAGGCCAGAGCTTCTCGCTCTTACTGAGCCCTATGCTGCATTCTAATAGCAGAACACTGCATTGGTTGCTGTTGACCATATGTTGGTTTATCTGGCAAAGAAAATACACAAGTGACTTACAGGGTCAGGACTGCTTCAGTAATCCTAGGAACTGGTCAAGTAATATGTATACCATTTTGAAGACATAGTCTGCAAGACTATATGATACAGCTCTAAACATAAGCAATGCAGATAGTGCTTGGAGATAGTTATGGATATTGTTAAGTTGGGAGTGACCCAGGAAAACGTTGGTCCAATAATGGTTGAAAATTGAATGTACCAGTGGCCTTACTGGGCATAATGTAATAAGCCTAATGGAAAATGAATCTGCTTTAATGTTATTTCCACTAATAGATGCCTAAATAATGATACTCCTTATATATTTAATTGTTCTTAACACCTGTGTCCAGTCAATGGTAACAGCTTTTGGGAGCTGCTGGAGCTTATGCTTAAAACCCAAAGACTCATTTAGACATGCAAATATGTGAGGGTGCATATATGCTTGTACATATCTATACAGTAGAGCTGTAATTACAGAAAATATTTTTATCATGATGCTTAACTTAAAATCAGGAGTACTTCTACTCTTGTAGAAATGACAATTTTCATCTTTCATGCAACTTCATAGTATAGAATGGGCAGGCTGAATGGGACACACTAAGATCTACAGTAGTTGCCAATGTAAAATGGAATACCATTCTCCAGAGCATTAAATAATTGGAGCTCACACAATGTATTCCTTCACAAATAAGTTACAGATGAAATGTTCAAGTGAAACAATGTGCATTTGTCACAGCTTTCCTTGAACCCTCTCATACTGTGGGCTTTTAGTACCCTAGTTGAAAATTAAAACTCTTCTCTATGAACTTAAACTACAGAATTAATGAAATAAGCAAATTCTTTCATGGTGTTTCCTCAGTCACTGTACTAAGGGCTAGATTAACTGTTTGTTAAGGTCAATTATTTTAATGAAATTCAATCAGTCCCCAAAGTATAGTATTGAGTCCAGGTTCACTTAGTATTTTGCTATGTCTTAGGATGATAACCCCTGACTGTACATGATCTGTCCATTTGCTTTACTCATAAGTGGTACACAGTTGCTCTCTTAATACCATCTTGTATCTCTTCTAAATGAATGTGCATTTTGCATTCTTGGGTCAAAGCCCACAAATTAATGCTTTTTGCAAAATTGGTAATTTGAGAAAGCGAGCTATTTACATTAATAATGAAGCTGTCTCTCCCATGCTGAGTATTTTGCCAAATAATTTCTGCGTTCTGTGTGGGAAAATGTCATTTGTTGGGCAAACACCAGCTTCAAGTCCATAATTCTTGCGTTTAGCACCAGACAACAGGTCAGAAGAGCAAGTGCTTGGTGTGGTCTTTACCTATCTAAAGGTGAATATTTTTTTTTATAGGTAGCATTTTGAATTTTCCTTGCAGCATTGTATTTTTATAACTATCTATTAGCTTGTAGGGAATATCATGGCTGACTCTAGGCCTTTGGCTTAATGAAGTGCCAACAGTAAATTTGCAGATCAGTTGAAGGAGAGTTTTCCTGTATGTACATTCATTGAATTCTCCTTTTTCAGATTCTTTAACACTTACCTCCAATGTTGTATGAAGTTGACCAGGGAAATTCAAATTGAGTGATCCATTATTTTATTTGCTTAAAAGATTCTGTATGTACAGAAGGAGGTCATGCTTCTCAATGTATCTGTTAGTAAAGTGCATTGCACGCGTTATGGATTTTCTGTTTCTTCCCATTCTGTGTGCCTCTCCTACTGCATGCATACCACTCTTTTATTATCCTTTTCTATTTCCAGTGCTACCAAATGGAACACCTCCTCTTGCTGGGACACTAGTAAGTCCCAGTCCCTTCCCTGGCTGACGGGAGGAGCTCTGATATGGTTCTGGCCTTCTCCTTTCTCTGACACGTGTCAGGGGCTGTGTCTGCAGTCTTCCATGGCCCATTCCCCTCATACTATAATTCCTGTCAGTCTTTGCTTGCCAGGGACACTGTGTGCCTCTGGGCTTTCTTCTGTTATGGGGAAACAGTTGTTTGATCCCTTGGCCATTACAGCAGTGACAATCACAGCTGCTGGGCTCTGAACCAGATACAAGACAGTACGATGTAAACCCCACTTCTCTTGTTTGTTTCTTCACTTGAGTTAATAGACTTCTGCTCATCAACATCTAGAATATTCTTTGGGTCAGACTCAGCACTCAAAAGTTATTACACTTTGGGCAAAGTGAGGCTCGAACCATTGGGGATGTAGACACGTGCTTTTTCTTTGTCTGTGAAAATGGTTTAAGAATTTCTTATTCCTGGCCTCTTGTTTCTTCCCCTACATCTTCCAATCAAACTTAGCTGTCTATGGGACCATGTTATAAAAATGTATTGGCAAAATGGCTCAATCTAAGAAATACACCATAAAGAAAATGCACCAAGTGACTATGCCTTGTGTGAAATCTTCCTTTGTTTGTCTTGTGCAATCCTGCACTTCACATTTTCCCCAGATCATAAAAATCTCTTGGCAGGGATGTTATATTTACCGTCAAGGTTGGTTTGTGGTTCTGTAAGCATTAACGTACTGCACAATAATACCCTTATTATTTAATATAAAGAGTATTACCACTTGACTAAAATTACATGGCGACACATGACCTGTGCTTGCAGGGATGTCCTGCAGTCTGTGGACATCTAACCCACCTGCTGACATACCTGCAGTTACCTGCTGTAGCAAGCAGTGAGTAGGGGACAGATCAGCACAGAGTGACATCAGTTGAGTATTATGCCAGGGTATCACTGTGCCTGTGTCCCCTGTTGCCTGACTGTGGGCAGACCCCACTTATGGCTTGGTAAAATGTGCTTTTTGGTGCCGTGGCTTGCTGCCTAACTGGCTAACGTCCCAGTAGCCTCTACATGATGTGACAGACTGAAAAGCCTAAGTACAAGGGGTCCAGTTCTTCCTACCTACCCAAATACGCACAGGTCCAACACTGCCAACAGTCCTGATTTGCACAGTCATCAATGAGAGGAGAACCAGGGTGAAAGTTTACCCCAGGATGTGCCCAAGCTGGAGGAGTTTCTAGGCTGGGGGGTGTCAGACACAGTGTTGTGAAGCAGCTGTGGTAGATTGCAGGGGTTTACCCTTGTAGTGGTGGGTCTTAGATGGTCTTATGCCATTGTAGCTAAGGCTCCTCAGGGAATGTGAGCATCCACATGGATGTTTTTGTGTTAAATCAGTTGACTTGCCTTAATTTCCAGTGTTTTCCTGTGGAACTCCTTCCAAGAGTTTTGTTGGTGTTATTTTCTAACAACAGTGTTTCAATGGCAAAAGAGACAGGTTCTGCTGTTCTGCATTTAAGGTCCTGTTCTATTTGCAGGATCTTTGTGTGTTGAGCTTGATCCATTTTCATTTAAAGAATGAATGCACATGTTACTGGCCCAGAGGCATGCCTCAAGAAATCATGAGGTTGGCCCCAAAACCAAGAGGTTTTTATACAAAATACATGTAGGATTCTTTGACCTCTTTTTTTTTTTTTTTTTTTTTTTTAAGGCAGTATTATGCACACTTACAAGCTCTTCCTTGTTACATGGAATGATAAGAAACCTCAGTTAGTTTCATGAATGTGGATGAACAAGTTAGTTAATGTCTTTAAAATCAGAATATGGTATTTAACTTTTTTACAATAAAATCACAGTTACTTGGTTTATCTTAAGTAATTTTTAAAGCTCAGCCATAATTCTATTTTAATGCTATACGAATGTGCATCCATTCACATGCCAACTGGCCAGAAAGAACAAATTATTTAGGCAAACAAAAAGGGAACAGCAGACTGCATTAAGTTATGGAGATATGTTTTGTGAGCTATTCTTTAGGGAATTGATGTACAGGGTCCATATTTGAATCTGATTTCATGCTCTTGGTGACTGAAGTCATGTTCTCTCCACCAATTAGAAGGGTAAATACTAT
This sequence comes from Nesoenas mayeri, assembly GCF_963082525.1. Taxonomy (NCBI): domain Eukaryota; kingdom Metazoa; phylum Chordata; class Aves; order Columbiformes; family Columbidae; genus Nesoenas; species Nesoenas mayeri. The sequence continues at coordinate 74,356,794 of NC_137541.1, forward strand.
GCTGCTTAAATTCACTCAATTGAATCACAGAATACCAGGTTGGAAGGGGCCACAAGGATCATCTGATCCAACCTTTCTTGGCAAAAGCACATTCTAGACAAGCTGGCCCAACACGCTGTCCAGCTGAATGTTAAAAGCGTCCAGTGCTGGAGAATCCACCTCTTCCCTGGGGAGATTATTCCAATGGCTGATTGTTCTCATCCTGAAAAATTTCCCACTTGTCTCTAGTTGGAATTTCCCCAGGAGTAACTTGTACCCATTGCCCCTCATCTTTTCCATGTGACTTCTTGTAAAAACGGAGTGTCCATCTTCTTTGTAGCCACTCTTTAAACACTGGAACGTGATGATGAAGTCTCCCTTAAGCCTTCTTTTCTCAAGGCTGAACAAGCCCTGTTCTCTCAGCCTTTCCTCATATGGCTGCTTCCCAGTCCTTTGGTCATCTTCGTGGCCCTTCCCTGGACCCTCTCCAGTCCGTCCGCATCTATTTTGAATAGCAGGGACAAAAACTGTACAAAGTGTTCCAGATGTGGCCTGACAAGCGCTGAGTAGAGTGGGACCACTCAGATGCAGAAAGTAACACCTGCAGACAAGTATTTGTGGACATTAGGGCTGCTGGGTTCCTGTGCTTTGAGAGTCCTTTTGAAATGAGTCTATCTTTTGTTTTATTTATGAATAGCTCAAAATACCTTCTGGTATTGACTCAGTGTTAAATACTGCCAGGCAAAGAAATGATAAATATAAACATCAAATAATAAGTAATTGAAGACAATGTTAACTTTGCCACTGATGCATTTAACTTTATTTCAGTGGGAGCAGGATTGAATGGGTCCTTACATGCCTCAAACAGGAAATAAAGGTGAATAAAGGGAAGAAAAATCTGTTGTTAAGGAACACTCGTTTTTGTTATCTGTCTAGCAGTGTTTCTCTCCTGAGCCTTTTATCAAACCAGTGAAGAGGTGTTACTAGAGACAGAACAAATTGTTCAGAACAGGAAGAATTCTCCAGCTACCTAATAGGTTTCACTGGGTCTTTTGCAAATGTAGCGTAATTGCTTCCCTGCTGTGAAGTAGTGCAAAACTGGAGCAACTTGCTTTCTGAAAGCAGGCCCAGGATGTAATAAAAAAAAAAAAATTAGCCTGTGTAAAAGGTATATTCTGGACATGAGAAGTCACTTTTGACTGGATTAGATGATAATGACCTCAAACACTAAAGAATTAGAAAATGATGCAAATCGACCAAGCCCAACAGCCGGTCATTCTCATTTCATGTTAATGTTCATCTTTCATAGTGAAGATAGTAATGAAAGGAAGCAAAATGCATGAACATCGGACTGAATTAGATTAAGCACACATAATTTTTCATTCTTATTATGCAGTCTTTTATTAAGTGGAGACTTTTCTCTTATTGGGTACAGTAGGGATTCATACAGCCCATGCTGAGGGGAAGGAACTACTGCTTGTGTTGTCCCATCAGTGTTGCTTTAGAAGTGATGCAAAGTTTGGTACACTGGATGTGTGATGTGACTTTTTGACTAGAGATTCTGTGACCTTGGATAAGTCTTTGAATCTTTTTGTCTACATTTTCCACTGGAGGCATGTGAAGGTATCTGTTGCCTACCAGAGTTTTTCATGTATAATGACAAGAAATTATCTTGGTCAAAGGGTGTCTATATTTTTATAGAGAAACTAGCAATTCATGGCTTTGAATGGAATTAAGTATCTAGGTATTAAAGCTGGGCACATAATGCTAATATGTAGGGATATGTTTTTCCCCTTAGTTAGACGGAGCAATTAACAGAGGATTAATAATGTGAAGCACCCAGCATCTCATCACTGACCTACCAAAGTCTTTTACAGACTTTTACAAAAGAAATAAACCTTTTATGTCATGTGTTAATCCTGTAATACATTGCAGATTCAGAAGCAAGTGAAGTGTTTCTGCTGTGTGCAGAGAAGACAACATAGCAGAGGAAACCGTCCGTTATTATAACATCTCAGGCAAACTGGGCTGTAGGCTTAGAAAAGCTACTGCAAGGGGAGTGAAAGGGTACTGAGGAACATCAGGAAGGAAGAATGTCACATGGCTGACAGTGCGTAGAGCAGGTTTAGCTAGTTAGGTCTGAGGCAGTGACTGAGACCTTAAGGGTTTAAAAGTAAAAAGAAGAGCACTGGAGAAACAACTGAGGAGAGATTTTTGTCACTAAATGACAAAATCTATCTACAATTTGAAGAATGCAAGCTGATTTAATGTGCTTTTATCCACTTGCTGTTTATAGTGCAGGATATGAAGGCCATCATCCCTTCTAAGGTGTCAAGTTCTAGATGATGTATAGTGACATTAGATCACTTTATAGGATATAGACAATGGTGCTGAATTAGCCTTTCACTGCATGAGTAATAAATTCATAAAAGCCGACAGAATGTGACAAGCATGAAGCAGGTGAGATGAGAATAGTGTTCAGCAGATAGACACAGACTATACATGCGGTGTCCTGTTGTTGCAAGGCAATCATAAACCCAGGTTAACCCTCCAGTTAAAAGCCTGTTTACTGCTGATTAGGGTTGCCAAAGTGGCACAGAACAGCTAGAGGCATTGCTAAAATTGGCTTGCTCTTTGCATATATAGCTGAAGTGCACATTAATAATGATCAATGTCAGTGCTACTATTGGATCACCGGTGCTTTCTATCAGAAATAGTGTGTTCTTTTCAAGGATTTTGCTGCAATACTGAGAAAACCCATGGTGATATAGATTGGCTGATCCCCTCTTATACTCCCAATTAGATCTATTTCTGTTTCTAATTCTGAAAAGCAGCAGTAGAGATAGAATAGAAATGGCTTTAATTTGCCTAAAACTGCAATTCAGCAGACAGAGGGAATGACTGTGTGCTAAATATGAGTGGAGGCATAGGTACCTTGCGAAGAATGGTTTTGCTTAGGGCAGCTATAATTTGAGGGGGATTTTATTTGAGACAAAATGCTTTACTCCCTGACCTTAGACAACCAACAGCTGACTAAACAGAATGCCTAATTTCATGCATAGAGTGTAAATAGTGTTTCTTGAAATTTTGAAACAAATTTGGTGGTTTTGAATGTATAACTCTTATCTGCAGTGGTTTCACACGATACTATTGCTGTCTTGTCTCCTTGCAATTTAATTGCCTAATATACACAAATGAACATTAATGTGTAGGCAGATTTTGCCTAACAATTTTCCTGGAAGAGGCTGAAACTGAAGCATAGGATTGCATTTTGAGTAGTGACAGACTCCCACTGAAGTACACTTAGCAAATGGGGAGAGAAACATGTTCTCATCAATGGGTGTGAGAACTACCTCAACACTGGTTTCAAATGCAAGTGCCCTCTTGTCTCCTGTCTTCTGATTCTATAATATTTGAGTCAGCAGAGCTCACTATGAGGCTCTGCATTCAGCCACAGACCATATTATGACTCTGTGGAACACAACACATAGAAATCAGTGGTGCTAAGGGTAACTGTGCACTTCTCTTCAACACAATGAAGTCCTCGATAGTGATTTTGAAGAACAATGACTTGTCATTACAGTAAAGCTCTTTTCTGCATTGTTATCTTGGGTACAGCGTTATGTCACCTGTATGAAAATGAATGGAAATTAGACACAGGTGGGGGGAACTTTCTCTTGGAGATTGAGCTCCTGCTGGGGTAAGGTATGATGCAATTTGGGCATGTTTTTGATATAGGCTCTAAAAGGCTGGGAGAGTGGGACTGCCAGAGGAAGCTGGGGGGGCAGGATACAACTGAGGTGAGATTGGGGTATGTGTGCCCCAGAGTGGAGGTGAAATTTGGAAATTTGCTAAGACATCTTTTGCCCATCGCTGTCAGGAGGTAGCATTGTTAGTTTACTTGGCCAAAGTTTGACAGATAATTTTCAGGTATTTGAGACAGAATCTGCCCTGTAGCATGTATTAGCCCATAAAGGTACCCTTCCTCCATGAATTGCTGTCCTGCTGCCCAACCCTTTGGTGTGACTACATGATCCTACATGCTCACCCTATTGTCATGAAAGGCATGGTGTCTCTGAATTGAGTCGTGAGGATGTCCATCAAAGGGAGGAGCCTGGGGAAAGAAGGTAGCAACCGAATGTAGGGGGTTGACTTTGGATGTGGTCAACCTTGAATAAGTGTAGGAAGGGTGAAAAGGGATGTCATTCTGTCAGGTAGGTGGTAAGGGGGCAGGCATGCTTATCTATTATTTTTACGTTCCTGACATTATACTGTACATTTTTTTCTTTTTTTTTCTTTTTTCTTTTTTTTTTTTGGCATGATAGGTGGTGTGCTCTGTTATACCATGAGGGCATGTTTGGTTGATAAGTAGAAACTGAGAGAAATAACCCAAGAGTATGGGTAGATGCCCTCTTTTAAAAGCATCTATGCTAGTGCAGGATGCTTAGCCTGCTGATTGTCATTTCTCTTAAAGAACAACCTGCAGAGTACTCAGGGTGAATGCATTCTAGTTTGTCACAGGCAAAATTTGCTAGGTGAGTTAGTGCCAAGCATAAAAACTCCTTAAGCTTACTTGGCTGATTTAACTTTAAGTGAATTGGAGTAACTTCATACAAACAGCTTCATTGGCAGTGGCATCTAGTGCAGACACAGTGGACATATTTTACCAGCCCAGCTAAAGCTTGAAGAGAAGAGTAAAATACTTTTCCCTAAAATAAATGTAAATAAATATCAGTTACCAACCAGTGTCAGCTGTCAGTGAAGGACTTGTAACAAAATCTGGGACACTTAGATATGATGAAATCATGGATGTCGTGACAGGCTTGAAGACATGAATCATGAGGAGAGGAAATGGCCTCAAGTTGTACAAGGGAAGATTCAGATTGGATATTAGGAAAAATTTCTTCACAGAAAAGGTTATGAAGCGCTGGAACAGGCTGCCCAGGGAAGTGGTTGAGTCACCATCTCTGGAGGTGTTTAAAAGATACATAGATGAGGTTCTTAGGGACATAGTTTGTTGACAGTGTGAGGTTAATGGTTGGACTTGATGATCTTGAGGGTCTCTTCCAACCAAAATGATTCGATGATTTATCAATTGGAAGGCAAATAAAGACAAACTGGTGCCTTGTCATTTTTAATCCCTAGATTTTGAGCAATCTGTGGACCTGACTCATTAAGGCTGTTAGTATACAACTTACTTAGTCTTTGCTGCAGAGCATGTGAGGATGTTGTGGCTTATTGAGAGGGATAGAAAAGAAATACTTTTGCTCCAGCTGTCCTCAACAAGAGGCCTTTGCCTTGTGGATCTCTGTCTTCTGGGACAGATTAGGGTAGCCACAGGTTAGATTCAGTGGTTAGGGAGTATGTGACTCTTGAACTATTTTATTCTGAATTCTAAAGTAGGCACCATAGACCATGCAGTTACCTGCTTCACCATGGCTACGCTAGTAAACATAAGTACGACAGAGGCTCTGTCAGGCTGTCATCCATGCTATTTCCTTGCTAGCACGTTCCCTGATGGTTTTGCTCTCCCCTGGTGCATTCCCCAGCATGCTGTGGGAGATAGGTGGAGCTGGGGACTCTTCCCAGGAAGCTGTGGATGAAGCTGTCTTGCTCTGGGAAATTGATCTCCGTGAATGTGGGTTTGGCTGTCCTGCTTGTCCTCCCGGAGAACAGGCCCTGGTGTGTTGTATTTACTAGTGTTACTCCAGCATTAGGATCTAGCATTCTCAAAAGTGTCAGGAGACCTTCTTTTCTGAGCTGCTGCGGTTGGCGTTAGATGTGAAACATGCTTAATCGTCTGTCTTGCTGTGTGGAAGTAGAGATGCTTCAACAGTTGGTGCCTGGGCTGAGATGTATTGTGGTCGATTCTGCACTTTTCATCCTGTCCTCTATTGAGTAGATAGTGTGCTAATGTACAGTTAGGACTCAGGCAATTTTTTAAAAAAAGTACTAATGCATTAGCCAAAAATAACACTGTTTTGTAACCTGTTTATTAAAGCAGAGCTTTAGGATACTGTATTAAAAATAATAGCAATAATTCTGTGGATGATACATGTGTGTACACAGTTAAGGGACAACTTTTTTACCAAACAGAATATACATTTTAGTTCTGAATTGAATATGGTTTTCTTAGTTTGCTGGGTACAGCCTCTGGTGAAACACATTTGAAACACAGCTCAGACCTAATGGACCTACTGCTGTGTTCTCTGATATAAGTCTAGTGAAAGGCAAGCAGAATCTAGCTTTTCAGTTTACTTTTAAAAGCCAGTAGCTGCAAGTGAAAACTAAATGGATTAGTAAGTCTAAAAAGCCAAGATCTTGCTTACTGAATGTTACTGGAAATCGTGCAGTTAACATTTGTTTTAAATCCAATCTCACTTAAGCTGTTGCCATCAGTTTCAAAAGACCTGGATTCATTTTCCTCATGTTCCACAGAATCCCTTGACAGGTCACTATTGAACTTAGAGGCATTTAGGCCATGTAAAAGGAGCTTAATCTTAGATGATGAGTATTCAGTCCTTTCTGAAAATCAGGCCCTCATACATATTTAATTAGGCAGTCAAAAATATTGAAAATATAACATCATAATTTCAGCATTTATTCTGAATCCCCAGTATCATCTAGGTACAGAAGATTTGGAAAATACGGTATCAAGGTGTATACATTATTTTTATTATTAAAACCCTAATTGCTAATGAAATTCCCTATTCTTAAGGAATTCCAGGATATAGAACTACAACTTAGAGACCTCAAGAGGAGATATTTTTATGGTTTGGAAATTGTTTTAATGGAAAAATCTAATTTTCCCTCCACTATTGCAGGATGAAGATGAATCTGTCATATTTACCTGGAGATATACACTGAAGTTGGTGAAAGGGGAATGAGCCTGCAGGCAATTAGAGGAGCTATGTGGCGAATCACTTTACAGCGCTTGCTAGGCCAATCTGACAGCTTTAGCAGCCCACATTTTTAATGAGCACTTACATCTACTGATGCTATTAAAAAAAAAAAAAAAAAAAAAAAAAAAGAGTTGTAATGGGTCCATTGCATTGTATTAGCTGAAAATTGATTGAAGTGCAGCTAATTGGGAGTGCTGGAAGACTGTTAATACTAACATTAGTATTTATTTATTTTTCCACGTGGTTTCCAAACAATGGTTGAATAAAAGGAGCATACCAAAGATCTTTGCATCCTTGAGCTGTAGGTTTGTCCCATGTTAGCTGATGTGGGTATATTTATGATATAAACTACATTAGAAAGCATATAGGGAAGCAAAGTTTCACAGGAAACGTTATGTTTTTATATCTGCCACTTCACTTTGAACAAATCTGTGAGGTTCAGTGGCTTCATGGCAGTGTGCCAGTGGCCAGGAAGTAGTGAGAGGAGCCAGGGAAAAGCTGCACTAAAGATTATTTCTCCCTCCTGCAGAGTCTAAATTTGATGTCAAAAGGCATCTGATGCAGAGAAACAGAAAGGAGTAGCTGTGGTGTTTCAAAGTTTCAGCTGTCTTACTGTGCTGCCTGGCTTCTGCTGCAGCAGTTACTCTTGCTGATAAGCAGAGGCAGCATCACCATGAACTGACTTTGCCGTTGTTGCTGAGGCTTTGGCCATGAAAAAGGGTACAAATGGAGAGTTCCCATTCATCATGGACTGCTGGAGGGGTGATAGGATTCTTAACGAGTCCTGATTTCTCTGCATCATTAGGCATCACGGAAAAGGACAGTGCAGTCCAACTAGTGGACTTTCAAACTGCTGTCATCACCTACTTTTATACATACTCTTATGCAAAGTAGAAATGCAGGTTAACAGATAATTTTAAAGGCTGTCCTAAAGCCCTGCAAATTCTGGCAGTAGCTTATCACCATTGTTTCCCATCCTGTCTTTTCCCAGATACTATGCAATAAACTGGAACACTCTTTTCTCCTGGGCTGTTGTATTGACATAACACAGGAGCTTGTCAGGGAAGAGCATTTCTCAGGTACAGTGCACCGACATTCCTCAGATGCTCCCTGGCTCCATTTCAGTAGGAGCTGGATAAATGTAAATGAATTCCACACCTGTTTTGGCAATATGACCTTGGAGGTAGCAGGGCCAGCAATCTTCCTCCAGGATGAAACGTGGATCTGCTGCAACTGGAAGTAGGAGGGATAGAATTGCACAGTGCTTAGGAATGTTTAATCTGGTGCCTCATGCCCAAAGGCTGACCAGTTAATTCTGGTTGGACTCTTCCTGTACCATCTCAAGTGAAGCATGTGCATACATGCGCATCCACAAGGAGAAGACTGCATAAAATACTAGAGATGCACAAGATCCACTGATTGTCTGCAAGAAGGGCCTTGGCTTCAGATGCATACATGATGGCTTTTCCATTTAGTGACCTAATCCTTTAATTTCACTTTAAAAGTAACCCTAAAGCAACAATAAATAGTTGTTGGCAGCCAGGCCAGAAATTTAGGGAGTATAAAGATAAGTTCTGCACCTTGTTTTTTCTTTAGCTTCCTTCATCTTTTTCTGCTCTCCAACAAGTGCCATCATTGTCCCTTTTACAAAGAAAATTTCTGTGGCATTTAGATTTGGCCAAGTTTTGTGATAGACTGGGTTTATTGGAGGTTATTCCCATAATCTCCTTTGAAAAATCTCAGTTTCAGCAATTTACTCTAGCTTCCACCAAATGGTTGTTCTTGCACATCTCCACAGACATGAGTCTAAGTCGGTTGGTTGAAATGGCCAGTTTCTGTGCACTTTATGCATAGATAGGGAATCGGGGGCTACAGCAGAAGACTTGCATTCACCTCCCACCATGGCAAATTTAATAAATTCTGCTAGCCCTAGTCTAGGCCTGGACCTGTCATCACATGCATAGGTACAGTATACCAGTTTGATTGGCTTTACAGCCATCTGGTGTTCCCAGGGGCTAGAAAATCTTACCTTAGCAGCTGGGTCTGGAATTTGGGTTGCCATTCATGTATTGCTAGGTTAAGCCATCATTTCTAAACCAAAAGAACATTCAGCTCTGATATATGCAATTTAACTTGGGTTGTTTTTAATCCCAATAGAGATGTGAGGAGGTTATGTATATTTGTATATAAAGACTTTTAGATATTTGCTTTTCTTTTTAAACAAATTAGCATGTGGTGTTTTAGGGTTTCTTTTTAGACAGGAGATCCAGTCAATAATTTTTTATATGGGGATCTTGGGAATGTGTGTGTGGGATAAATAAAAATTGTTTGAATAACAAGTTAAAAAAAATCACAATTCTCTCAAAAGTTAAATCTCTAGTTTTCATTTGCATTAAGACCCTGTAAGTCCTAAGCAAAGCAACTGGAGTGCTAATGTGGAAGAAAATCAGGCTAATATAGCGGGTGACAGAAGTGTAAACTAGCACAGAGATCATGAGTGGGACAATTCAGGATCAGTTGTCCTACTGCACATGTAAGGAGGAGGAATTCTAACCTGCTGAATAGCCAGAAGCCAGACATCTAAACTGTCAGCTTGCAATACTTCCCTTTGTAGAAGAGATATTGCAGAAATACTGCTTGCTGTGTGATTTGAAATAGGATGCTGAAATATGTGCAGCACTACACGCGTAACTACAGTAATTTGTGTATGTGCACGGGAATAAGTAGCACTGAGGTTCACAGATATACAGCACTGTTTTAAAAAAACCTGTACTTGATGAGGTTTTCAATTTTCTGCCTTGAGTACTTGCCACGTGCCCAGCATTAGTCTGTCAATGAATCACTGTTTTTGATGGAAGCACGTTTAGATGAAGATTTACACGCTTCCAAAGGCCTACTTCCTTCTGAATCAGAACGCTTCTTTCCTATGCTTCATACATTAATATGTCATTTCCTATCTCTACAGTGCCCCATGGATCTGCTAGTGATTAAGCCAAGCCTAGCACATGGCCTCGGGTCTGAGCAGACCTAGGTAAGGCCATGGGGGCTGTGCACCCTGGCCCTCACCTCCTACTTCTCTGGTGGACTTTGTGGGGAGCTGGCAGGGAACATGCTGCTCTCCTAAAGTTTCAGCATAATTCTGCCTCAACCTTGCAGCCTTTCTGTATTCAGAAGCACAATGGAGATGGCTTCTTTTTACCTAGAGAGCAGCTGAGTAATCAAAAATTAGAAAGTCCTGGTGGTGTTGTTGATCCCCATGCAGTTATTCCTATTCCTTTCATGGAACAAGGTTGCTACAATAGCATTTTTCTTTGCAGGCGGAATTGGAAATACAGAAATAAATTATGGAGAACTAGGATGTCTCCCGTCAGAATAAATATTTAATGAGAAACAAGGGTTGTACTCATTCAGAGTCACAAGGACTGATACTGAAGTACTGTATGTATGTGAATTCTAATGTATAAAATATATGCTTGGGCTTAAAAATGCAGAATTAACAGCCTTAAGGGCAAGTGTGTATTAAGTCTGTGACAACTGTCTCTGTGGGTGATGATAATGTAAGTGTGTCTTTTTTTTCCAAGCCATTTCAATTTACCCACCAATCTGTCAGGAAACAGAGGAATCTTTAAAAATATTTGCTCTCCAAAGCAATTCTTGGAGACTTGTGATCTTTTGCGTTGTACCCAGACTGTATTCACTGTAAGCAGCCTCTAAAGTACATCAGCTTTTAACTCTTCCTAGCTCAGATTTAAGAAACAAAACCAAAACTAAAACAAACAAACAAAAAAACCCACCACAAACAGCCTGAATAATGTTACACTGTTTTTCTTAGTGCTGTAACAACACACAGTTTATACAAAATGTGTTCATTAGTGTCTACAGTCATGCTAGTTAAAGTGAATTAGGGAGTGACTGTTACAAATTACTTGCAATTTACAAATTATTTTCAAGTTGAAACAGAAACAAAGTGCATGATCTTGGAGTTTGCAGCTCATCTTCCCAAGGACATGGGATGTTGAGGCAGGCTTGAGCTCTGTAAAGAGTTCTGAAACAATTACTTGTTCCTTTCGGCAACATGAGAGAGAGAATAAATCCTGGTCATATTTTCCTTACTGCTCACGAATCCTAAATAATTGGTCGATCTGCTACAGTATCCAGGATGCACCATGGACATGTGACTTGTCATCTGAAGTGTGGGGTCCCTTCCCTGCTAGGTCACTTTGACCTCTCCTCATTCTGTTCCTTCATCTCACCAAAAGCCTGTGCCTTTCTCTTCATAAGCCCTTGTCAGATATCTCTGAACCTTTGTTTGCCTGTTTTGAGGATTTCCTACCTGCTTGAAGGTAATTTGAAATAATTTCCCTGTTCAAACTCCTGTTTGGAATACCTATTAATTTTCCAAAGTGCAGTCATTAAGGCTATAGTACCTAATGTTTACTTTGTAAATGTCCTTGGACTGGAGAGAGATACATAATTGGGGCCTCTAAAGCTTATGACTAACTTGTGATACATTGATGCTTTCAGTGGTTTGTCCAGGTCATAACGTGGAGGTATAAATAGAATCTCAAATCATTGCATAACACTAGAATTGCCTACAATTTAGAGTAGAAGACACTAGCAGTCTCCCAGTACAGCCACTAATGCATTTTTCTGAACTTCAATGATCTCTGTCTGCCTCTTTTTTTTTTTTTTTTTTTTTTCATTTTTTAAAATGGAAATAGTAGTATTTGCCTAGCTAACATTCACAATGGAAAAACTTTTCAAAAATGCTTTCCAATGTACAAGTAAAATGGTTGGGAGACAAACACATTTAAATTATTACTGAAGACAATCTCGGGTCTCTTGGATGAAAGGAGATCTTCGTGTGTTTAAAATAGAACTAATGAGCAGACATACTGTGTTAAATAGCAGTTACAGACTTAGTTCACGGCAGACTGCTGAGGACGAAAGTTATCATTTTTTCTGTGTCTAGGTCTCTCTTCTGTTTAGATAAGAATTGTAATACAATCTGTTCTCTTTCATTGTTTGGTTTTTGCAGGCACAGGCTTGCTGCAGGAAGTGGTATATCTAGTGAGTCAGGGAGCTGATCCAGATGAGATTGGACTAATGAATATAGATGAACAACTTCCAGTCCTAGAGTACCCTCAGCCTGGTCTGGACATCATCAAGGTACAATTTATTGCAAAGAAAGTCTTTTGAGCATTTGGATATCTTTTTCTTTGGTTCCATATTTACCAGTTCATTTCGTCCTGTGTTCTTGTCCTTTTCATAATTAGAGTTGCTCTGTTTGTTGGAATGACTCAGAATATTATTAGGTTATTTTAAAATTGCTTTTATTAAGCTTTATTCTCTATTGAATGCTGTAGGAGATGTTTCTCCATATCCTAAATATCTTGGCAATGGGTTTCCTGAATAAAAGTTCCAGGCCTCTCTTGCTTATGTAAACAGAAGCCACCCAATTGAGGCAAATTTACTTTGATCCATTCCCTGAATTTGTGAAAGAGGAACTACAAATACAGAGATTTATGGATCTGTAGACCCACTACTCTGTATTTACACATCTAAATCCTTATAGAGCTGGGATCTGTGGATCTGCAGACTCCATAGTTGGAGGAGTTTGGGATATTCTACATGAAATGAATTCCACATTATTAAAAAACACTGAGAGACTAGTGGCATGGCATAGAAGTGTGATCTTGTCGTTGCTGTAACTACCTCTGATACAGGCATATCTTGGAACGATTGGGCAAATTACTGGGCTTCGTCCTAGAACAACCACAGTGCTTGTTAAATTGAGCTAGCTAAGATTGGCGCAGATAGATTTAAGCTGCTTCTGGTCAATGACAACGGCAGCATCAGCCTCTTTTAGGCTGAGAGTGTTTGGACGTCAGAGGTTGCTTTTCTTTTTCATCTGCGTGAAGCCTAATCTGATGAGACCTCAGTGCTACCTTGATGCAAATAAGTGGTGGCAACAGTGAGAGGTTTAGTTTGAGATTATAGTAAAATCATTGTGATCTATATTATGTTCTAGCAACTTGATCCAATATGGATTTTTGCAGTTTTTTAACTACTGGAAGGTTTGTGTCATAAGATGATTTTGTCTAAATTATAGAAAAATACTGTGTGTTAAAACTGTTCACACGCTCAGATAAATCTTTGGATTGTCTGGGCCTAATTCTGAGCATAAAATAAATTGCAAGAGTAAAATTTTGAACTGTGAAAGTTAGGGTAGGTTTTTCAGAGCTTTTAATATTTTTCAAGGCATTTTAGTGGAAGCATCGTTGGAAACAAAATTAGTTTGATTAACTATTACGCTGTCTTCCTGAGAAGGTCCTACTTTGAAAACAGAAGGAGGGAGGGGGAACAAAACCAAAAAAAACCCACCAAAAAGACCGCAACACATTATCCAGCCTTTTGATATTTAAAATCCAGATGTAACTCCGTGACCTAATTTCTAGACTCAGACTCTTAGTAGTTTAAGAAATTAATTTGTGAATGTGACTTGGTATAGTAAAGGGCTTCAAGTATGACAGTTCAGGACAGCTCAGGATGTGCCAAACACTAATGCACAATAAGAAATGTTTCTGTCTGCTTTATTCAAGGAACTAACATCTCCTCGCCTTATAAAAAGCCACTTACCATATCGATTTTTGCCTTCGGACCTCCATAATGGCAATTCAAAGGTAAAAATGAAATGAAATAATGTTTTTAACTGTATTCACAACAGTTGTTTAAGTGCTTGGGAAACAGAGTGGGGGAAAAAGTTTTCAATAAGATTATTTTTTTTTTGCTCCCCTCCCCTCTGTCATAGGTAATATACATGGCTCGCAACCCTAAAGACCTGGTGGTGTCTTATTACCAGTTTCACCGCTCCCTAAGGACCATGAGCTACAGAGGAACATTTCAGGAGTTTTGCAGAAGGTTTATGAATGACAAGTGTAAGGAGCTGTTCTCTCTGCACACGCTGTTACACATTTATTTTCATCTCTGCATTCCTTCTGCAAGTACAGAAATGAACTGGATAAAGGTGCATTTGTTTTGCATATACAGCAAGGAAGTTGCTACAGATAGTGCTGCGTGGACTTAGATTTGGCCATGCCTTGTCAATAATTGCCTTACAATATTTGACCCCATGGGCTCTGCAGTGTTCCACATGGCTCAGGCAAAACTGTGGTGTGCTTTTCTAGAATTCAGTTTGCAAGGTACCAGGTACCTTGTGAAAAGTGAATGTTCCAAACATCATTTTGTTTCAGTTGTACTTCACTGTTAGCAGCTTCACAGAAGTCTTTCTGTTCCTCCAGTGGTTATTTTTTTTCCTGATAATTCCTTGGATGTTTTTATTTCATCCAAAACCTTGAAATTTGTCCCTTTCTAGGTACCAGTTAACACAAAAAAATCTCTAGTTTGCATGAGATTGATCTGGAATACATCAGTAAGTTGAAGTGAGCCACTGTAAGAAGGCAGTTGCAGTCTGCTACTGTCTGAAAAATGCACCCCTATATTGAGAGTGCAGAAACCTCCTTTACAACTACTCATCAGCTGCTCACCCAGTAACTCCTTCAAGTGAGGGCTGTTCCGTGGCACACCCGCTGTGCTCCTGCTCAGGCTGCACTGCCTGAAGTAGCTCCATTACACAAGCTCAGTAAACTTACAGGGAGGACAAGCCCCATGTTCTCACATAACTGGCTGCCACTGGGCTTTTTGCCAGTGGATTACCACACTTTCTAGCTAGGAAGAGACAATTTTTTTACTGCCTTCTGTTTCTCTACAAAATCTTCTCTATGATACCTTAACATGACTCTAACAATTCACTAGGTGCCTTGTGTTCTGAGAGCAGGATCTCCTCTAGATCTCCTCTAGATCCAGTGCAGTAAACTTTGCTTCAACCTGAAATTTGGAGGAGTTGATGCTAAAGGAGCTGTATAATACTAAAAGGAAGAAAAATGTAAAAGCCCACCAATGGAGGTTACTTAACAGGCCTTCAAAACCTTTGCAGCTTTCTCCTTCAAGTTTGTGGAGGGAGGGTAAATGCTCTCCTTCCATCCCAGCCCACCTTCAGCTTTTTCTTTTGCATTTTCTGAGAGTGGGATATTTGTCTATAGACCATGATCAGAAACTTCCAGATTGGCAACATATGAAAGATACATTAGAAGGCCTTCAAAATCAGGAGGAAGGTTCATTATTCTTTTTCATATACATATCCCAAGAGTTATTTATAGCTCCATCTTGTAGCTGCTAGCTGATGTACCACAACCTCCTAGAGTCAGTAAAACATCACAGCATGTTGTATGTCCATAATTGTGCAAATGGAGTGTTTTGTAATACAATAAATTTAGCATTTAGCTAAATGTTTGCATCTCATGGAAGCAATGCAGCAGCAAAAAAACCTTCACAAGAAGTCATAGGACTGTTAGAGAGAGAAGCACTGAACGTACTCTTTTTACCCCATCCTTATACCTCGCCATCTCAAAACAAATCCAGTCCATGGTAGCTATATTGTTCGAAAGCACACAGTTGGATAGGGATTAGTCTTGAATGTTCTAATTCTTTGGTATTACCCTCTAAAGATAAAGAGACTGTCTTACATAAAGCATAGGTATACTCTGCTAATGTGATCTTAATGGATTCTTGCCCTGTACCATTAAGAGCAGCTAGGAACAGTTTTTGTTTGACTGATGTGTTAGTTACATGCATGAAGTTTTTTAGGGGTGTATGGAATGGGAATAACCAAAATGGAATTTTTCCAATACCTTTATAAAAATTGAAAATTAGTCAGCTTATTAAAATAATTTTCCTATGAAACTGACCTCTTTGTCCTTCAAAAATGTTCCATTTACCAAAACTAAGCAATTATTTTTTTCCAAGAGAAAAGGTGGCTTCAGAATACAAAACTATAAAGTTTCATATTTTTCTTTAGCTTCTTTGCTGAAAAGATAAAATTGACCCAAAAAAATAATTGGGAAATAATGTGAAGAACTGCTCACCATATTTGCTTAACTCCTGCCTTGATTATTTGAAGTCCTTTGGGTGAATTTATCACTGGTAACAAAGAAATATGCAGAGTGTGTTTCTCTTTGGGTTGTCTTTCTGGTAATATTGGCAGCAAAGTCATTCCATAAGTAATAAATGCTAGTGTCTGAACCTCTGCTAGACACACATAAATTGACTGAAATCAGTGCAAATGTGGACTTCATCAGAGAAGTTAAAAACAAAGTAGGAAAGTTTTGGGGAGAGGGTTAAGACTTCCAGTAACCACTGTCTCAGCAGTGTTGGGAGCACAGACCCTCCCAGTGTAGCACCTCAGCTTCTCTTCAAGTCCCAAACCCCACACAGCAGATAAGCGGAACTGAAGAGAAGCTGCTGGTGGCACACAGGAGGTAGGAGGAATAAGCTTTTCTTCATTGGCAAGCCTGCACACTGGGCCTGCCCACAATTTGAGATATATGGGGAGTATATTTGTGATATATGGGAATGTATCTGAGATACGTGGGGAATATACCCCATCACATGGCACTAAGCTTTTGGAAGAACCTCATAGGTATCTGATTGTAGTCTGGATTTATTGTGTAATTGAGATAACTGCTAACACTATGACTGAAACTGTGTTCTGGCATATCTGCAGAAGTTGTTTGGAAGTGTTCAGAAAATAACAATAGAAGAGAATAAGTCTTAGATTTTTTGGGGGGGAGAAAGACATAATGATAAATACAATATTCTGTCAGTACATACTACATTTTTGGGAATGACCATGAAGCATTTTTATAGGCATATTTCCTTAATACTTATCTAATTAAGAAAGGACAATGGTTGGTAGCAATTCTTTGTTCATAATAGAGGATCTTCTATGGAACTTTCCATGAATGCTATATCTACCTTCGAAGTGAAGGATCCTGCAGTGTGATACGTTAATTGCAGTAATTCACACAGATTGGAGCCACTGGAAATTTTCCTTCTGCAAAGCTATCTGTGTAATTTTTATTTTGGCTCAATTTCCATTCAAAAATCAGGCATTATTAATACTGAGCTCCAAGAGGTCCCTAATGAAATATGGTGGCATTTTCAGTTGAACAGTTTATGTTAAGTTAGTTATTTTGAATATTCCAAAATGGTAGAAAAAACTCTTTTTTTAATTAAGTTCCTTGCTGTGCATGGCAATGGGTCAAAACCAGATGCTGTTCTCCTGGGGCTATGAACCACTCCAGTTAATTTACTTTTCTCCTTTTTTTTTTTTTTCTTTTTGAAATGGGCTGAATAACAAGTGTTCATTTCCCTCATGCCAATCATAATGTCTTTGTAGTAGGATATGGTTCGTGGTTTGAACATGTGCAAGAATTTTGGGAACATCACATGGATGCCAATGTACTTTTTCTCAAGTATGAAGATATGCATAAGGTAGGTTAGGTGTAGCAAAAAGGTATTATAATTACGTTTAGCATCATAATCTGTAAAATACGTAAAGTAAAATATTTGCTTATCTCCATGTTTGAGCTCCCTAATGTCTGATACCATTTTTAAAGCATTGATATTCAATAGCTTCTATGGACTTTCAGCTCTCTCATAAACCCGATAATTTGCTCAGGAATCTGCCTGTGTCCATCCATGCGCATTAAACTACTCAGAGAAGGCAGAAATGTGTAACTGTTCAGTGCTTGCTACACTCAGCCCTGGACATTCATTTAAAAGAAGTGTCTTGCAGTGTGTACTGTGTCAATGAGAAAAAAGCATATCATCAGTGTTTTGTCCTATATATTTGGCACTTACTCTGATTATTTGCTTGTTCTTAGTGTCTTCTGTGAAACAATGTTGAAAACCATTAGGGATGATCATGTAGCATAAGGTGAACAGAATTATTTGGTCCTTATGGTATGCTGGCTAATAAATCCACTATATTTTAAAACAGAAATTTAGTGGAAATACTACATAGACTATTGGTTTCAATTTCCTGTTGCAATAATATATTTTGAGAATTAATGAAAATACTTCAAAATGTTTATTTGAGTGGAAAATTATTGCAAACATGGGAAGAACCCAGCTCCTATCTCTAAACTTCAAAAAAGCAAATTCAGGAGAGAACTCAATAAAGCTGAGTAAATTATAATTTCAGCTTTACTGAGCCTTCTGATGGAGTGGGATGCTAAAAGAAGATGTAATACAATCAGAATAATTTAAAAAGCTTAGTAGAAATTATTTCAAACCCATGGTTTTGAATAATGATATATTCCTAGCTGTGCTCACTGATGGGTGCTGCCAAAAGCTGGTGGCATCACAGTATCCTTCTGCTTCCTGATAAACATTGCTCTTTTGTCCTTGCAACTCCAGAAGTCTTACTCATACTGAGGAACCCCGGAGTTTTGGATGTATAAGTTAGTGACTGCTTATTCTCAGAGGCCACCTCACTAAATCATTTCCGTCTACATGAACTTAGCGCCAGAAGCTAATGATGAAGGAAGGGCTGCTCTAACATTTGTAGTCACTTATTTTACCAAGATCAAAAATCAAAGTAACTTTTAATTCCTCCAAAATACATTTGTATTCCGAAGTGATCAGTTAAGGCTGTGGGGTTGTCTGAAGTGGGAGGCATCACAGTAACTTTGCAGTTCCCCATTGTAGTATGTGAAGAGGTGAGCTTATGTGACTGTGTTTTCTGCTGATCTGTCTTACCTTTATTACTTTAAATGTGTTTATTTTCCACAAGCTGAAAGGTGGCAAAATTTTAAGACAATGATGCTTCTACAGCTTCTGCTTATTTATTTTTCACACTCATCAGGATATAATTTGAAATATTTAAACTCATTGAAAAAAGGTAATTTAAAATATTGTAAAATAACCTATTTTAAAATATTCTCTTACAGGACCTAGCAACAATGGTTGAGCAACTGGTGAGGTTCTTAGGAGTTTCTTATGACAAAGCACAGTTGGAATCCATGGTGGAACACTGCCATCAACTCATTGATCAGTGCTGTAATGCAGAAGCACTTCCCGTTGGCAGGGGTATGTTTAAAACCCACAGTAAAACTCTGGTTGTGGAAGCTGCAAGAAGCAACTGACAACTTAGTAACCTCCAGGATGTGTTAAGATGTTGGTGAAATATTGCTGTGTAAATGATGGGAGGAAACTGACTATCGGTGCAGTCTTGGGGTTATTTTAAAATAAAGTTAGGTAGAAGTGACTAAAAAGAATGGAAACGTCAAAGATCAACAGTGTATATTCAACACCATGCAAACCACCCTGTTAGAGGGTCTTTGGCTTACTTCGATGGATTGAGCTGTTCATGCTGAGAAGACTGCACTGTTCCTTCTGACCTTTAGCGTGTCAAAGCCCACACAATTTCATACAGTTTATCTTGGCCTAAGACCTTGTGTTTGAGTGTATCAGATTTTCTAGAATAACAGACAATTCTAATTTGAAGGCATCAAATGGCAAGGAGCTGTAGTTTTGTTCATGAGCTTTTTCTTGTCGTTGTCTACCCTAGCTGTTTAAAATGTGTTAAACTTCTAGATGTTTATTCTGGTGAGGTGTCTCTGTAGGAACCTGAAGTGCCCTTAAAGCTACTGATGCATCTGGCCTTTGAATAATGTCAAGAAATCAAGTCCTTTCTCAGTCTTCCTTCCAATAAGCATGAAAAGTCACTCAGTAAGTCTCCCTCAAATTGTTTTCTCTAGGCTGCTTTACAGCATTTAAAAGTTTTTTTTAAAAAATGAGAGCATAAGGTGAAGATGGAGAATTCCTATGTCAACCTCACAAATGCCTTATCCAGACATAAAATCCCTTTATCCACTGATTTAATCCAGTTTTAACTGGAACTGTCTCTGCCCGTCTCCCTTGTTTGTCCATCCATGGCCACACTAGCACTTTTTGCTACAGCATCATACACAAAATGTGTCATTTGTCATGACCACACTCTTTTCAGAAGAACTAGTAGCAGGGTCTTGTCCCTTAGTCAGGGAGCCCGACCTGAATACTTTGCTCTTAGGTTTCTGTGTAGGAGCCCTTTCCATACTACCTCTCTCAGCCAAACTTAATATCTGCAGATTTTATCACCTATAGTTTTTATGATTATTTTCAAATCTCTGATAAAAATAATATCATCAGTCCTCCTTGACTGCTAATTCTGAGTTAGCTGGGTGTTTTTCATTTGTCATGCATTTTGTTGACATTATGTAGTTCTCTTAAAAAACATTGAGAGGGCACGCCTTACAAAAGCCTATTGTATCTTTTCATTCACCTTTAATACAGTCAAACTGTGATCTTAGGAACACTTAATCAGGTCTGAGGGCAAGTTTGCTTTCCATGAAAGCAGTTTCACTGATATTCTACACTTCCTTTGTGTCTGTCTTGGCAGAGCCCTATGCCAGCTTTTTCTTTACTTGGCTCAGGCTGTCATCAGAGTAACTGACTCAAGAGAACTTGCTCTGTTTGTATGTTGGCACAAATGTTTCAGGATGTCATACTTGGAAGAAAAGCCATTGCTTTCCCCTCCTTGCTTTTATTTGTGAGTTTGCACACCTGTTATGGAAGGGCTCTTAGTGTTTTATGTATGGGCCATATACTCCAGTTCTTACAGTAGGACCTAGAAAACAGATTTCTATTAGTAGTTTTCTGTCGTAACTCTACATGCCACCTCTTTTTGTCTGAATTCACTTACGTTATGGTAAATGATGAGTCTTGAAATAAATATCTCAAGTTAGTTGGCTTGAGGTAAAATTCCAGTGAAAATAAAGGAGTTTATAGTTTCTCTGAAAGACCTAATCTGTTTGCTAAAGTTCCTGGTAGAATCTCTACTGAATGGTGTGTTTTCGTTCCCTTATTTATCTTGCCTTCAGCTCTCATCCTACCATCCTCTTATTACTTCAAAATGAAAATTCAGCATGTAATACAACTTATATCTTATGTAAAAACAAGATACCGTCTCATTTGCAGTGGGATTTTATGGCACATTGCCTGTTTACCAACCCACTTCTCTGCTATGAAGACAAGATCACAAAATAATGAGTCTGGTAAGAAGACATCCTGAGAGCCTTGGATAAAGCGTTCAATGTCAGTGCAAGGTTTTACAAACAACAGAGCTGTATACTCCTCCATTGACTTGCATTTGTCACAAAAAACCTAGGTTTGTTCCTAACCTCCACGATGTGGACATCTCTGGAGCAGCTGCACTGCCACACACTATGCATAGCACAGAACCCCCCTCCTTGTCCAGTGAAGGCCAGAAAGGCATTTTTTAAAGAAAGGCGAGGTTGTAATACACAAGAAAAGAGACCAGAACTGCTGGTGAAACCTTCCACAGGCAGAAAGGTCAACTGCTGTCTCTGCTGGACCATTCCTCTGCACCCAGATAAACAGGGTGATGTCCACTTCAGCTGCATGCACCATTTGTACATGGTGTTAGTGTTCGTTGTTGTGCAGTGGAGTCTCCAAACTCCTAGTCAAGTGTCAGAGCCTCATATTTATAGCGTCTACAAAGCTTTCAAACAGAAGCCTCCATTTTGTGATAGAGAAGGAAGGGAGCTACAGCAGTTAATGTAATATTTTGTCATTTGCTCACTGTGTGCTTTTTATTGAAAATATTCTTATTTTGAATTTCTTTTGTTCGCTGTCTCTAGCTTTTACAGTATTTTGTTACTTCAGAATGCAGCTTTGTTAACAGTGCTTTGTTCCTTCTCTGTTTGTTTCTGTGACAAAGAATGGTGGCAATAACATGACAGCTTATTGTAATTTGTTTTAAATACTTTTAATTTGTCATTCGTTACATTTACTTTCTTATTTTGCTTTATTTTAGTTCTTCATTTTTTTCTTCTTTTAGCACATTGATCTTTACTCTGAAGATAACCCTGAGCTGCTGTGAAAGCAGAACAATGGTTAGATATGTTACTTATATTTGACTGTTATCACATCCTAATTTACACAGTTGCATGATTCAAATCATAAACCAGGTGGGTGACTTTTTGACAAGCTATCAATTCATATGGTTAAAAAAACAAAAGTGACAAATAATCCACTGTATATGTCCTTCATAGAACTTGTCATCTGTCCATACATGTTGTTAGGGAGATTCGGAAATAAAAGGCTTATCTTTCCCAAGCAGAGGAAGAAAATGTTTTATTATAGTTATTGAAAGGGAAATACAGGATTTTAGGTTTCATGCTGTACTTTATGCAATTATAGTTGCCAGAGCAAAACTGAAATAAATATCAGATGTTTGATTGCAAGTGTTTTCTTAATGTTTTTTTTTTTATACAGGAGAAATTTTGTGAAAGCGATAAATGATGCATTGTCAGTGAGTTTCAGGTTCCTTTGATCTTTCGATCCTGAAAACAAACTAGCACACTATCGTACCTTCAGGAGGTACAGGAAAATCCTAATTTCATAGAACAGCCTTTGCCACACATACTACACCATCATGTTAATATGTAATTTGTAGATGTTTCTGGGAGTTTTGTCTTTGGACTCAATTATAGAGCTGCTGCATAAAAGCAATGGTAATTAAATTAAATGAGTATTCTCTTTATGCATCAAATGCATAATTAAGCTCCCTACATGTAGTTTTGTTCTTGCTGTCATGATTAAACTCTCTGGTAGCACAGTCCCAATTCTCCTTTCATTTATTCCAGTTGAACAAGCCTGGATTTTGTCTTCATTTGTATCCAGTACAAATGAGAAGAGAATTGGGCCTCTCAGTCTGGTTACTCCATGGCTTACTCAATAAGTGACCTTGGCTGACTTGGTGTTAAATAAATTTTGGACTGCAGTGAAACAGTGGTTAAGGGGTTTGCAGCCTTTGACTGGTAGGTTCAGCAGTGTCACCAGATTACGTTACCAGTTGGATTCAGTAGAATAAAGAATAGTCCATACAAGGCAAAAGTGTTCAGTGTTCATATTGCATCCACCAATTCCTGTGTACAAAATCTAAATTGCACAAACTGGGTGTATGGCATTTGTTCTCTTCTATAGATACAATCTACGCACTCATGTTTAACAATTCTCTTCATACTGAGAAATGTAAGTTCATCTGTTGAACTTATCTTTAAATATAAGATAGTAGAAATTAGTAATGATAATATTATATCTCAATCAGAATTCAATAGTCAGTTTAATACACCGTATTCCATGTGGCTTTTGGATAGTTCTCTAACCAATGTATGCTGAAAACACAGTAATTTTGAAATGTATTGTTTTTAGCTGTTGAAGATATTAAACAGCCATAGTTTGCACTGAAACCAGAAATCCACTTGTAAATAAACACACACACCAAAATCTGTATTCATTTCTAATTAAGGCTAAAGCAAAATCTCACAAAAATCTGAATTCTTGTATAATACTTGCCTGGTACAGATGACAAGGTGTTTGGTGCTTATCTTGAGGCTTTGCAAGGCTTGTAGCAGGGGAATTGGGTAAGGCGATGAACAGCCTTAGGACTCGTTGAGCTTTCAATGGAAGCCAAGACTGATGAGCACCTCACAGGTGATACTTGGTGCTCTGCATAATTAGACTGTAGATACTTGGTGTCCTGTTATGTACGTTCTCTGACTTGTGTTCCTTCTCTGTGTTTCAGGACGAGTTGGCCTATGGAAAGACATCTTCACTGTTTCAATGAATGAGAAATTTGATTTAGTTTATAAACAGAAGATGGGAAAATGTGACCTCACATTTGATTTTTATCTATAAAAATGCATGCATATGATATCCAAATATAGCTAGAAGTGCTTTATGCATTCATTTATTACCTGCTGGACAAACTACTGTGGCTATTATATGTAACAAGATTTAAAGAAAGAAAAACAATCTTAAGTAAACCATATCAGATAAAATTATCTTTGATCCTAAACAGCTGTTTATCTTCTGGTATTTTAATCCTTTATCCACATGCAAGAACTTCTTAGACTATACTAGAATATTCAGCTGTTATGGAATGTATTATATACGTATAAGGTATGTATCATATATGCAACTAGAATGTACACCTTTTCAGCCCCACATTGATTATTTAATGTGTTTTATAAAAGTTTTTCACTAGAACCTAAATAAATGTCCATAAACCAAATAAAAAATTATTGCAGAGGGAAACAAGTAACAGGCCAAAACTGTATGCTAGAATGATCTCAGGGGTTAAACGTCACATTTATTTTTATAGCAGGTGAATCGAGTATAAATAAATCCCATTCCAAAATAGTAACTAATCAAAGTGGGGTTCACATTAGCTTCTGCACACCTTTATCTGTATAATATGAGTAGGTTCTGTGCACTGGCGTACTCTGCAAGAAGGGGCTTATTATGAACTATAGCTGCGATTGTCACTTGAATCCCAAAAGCCACCCCTGCTTTCATGGATGACAGCACACAGCTGTCTTCCTGATGGAAGAAGTTCAGCTCCATGCCGAAGGCCAGCAAACAGAAGCTCCTTAAGCCCCCAACTCTAATTCAGTCCCTCAAAATGGGGCTTAAAAGCAAGGCATGTGGTGCTGGGTCTTTCTTGAGGAATCGATGTCTCTGACCTATATCATTTCGCTGTGTAGATGTGAATTTCACCCATTACACACAGTAAGAGAAGATAAGGTGCTGGGCATCCTCTAGTTCCACTAAAAATTAAGGGCACTTAGCGCTGTTGGTGGTTTGTGCTGCTGGACTCCATCAGACTAAAGTGGAAGATGGATATAAAGGCCACTGTAAGCAGGCAGAAGAAACTGTGGCACTGAAGGAAGAGTTTAAAAATACACCACCAGATGGGAGTATTGCACAAGTATTCATGCAGTGTAGTTTCAGTAATCTTTGGCCATGGCTGGTCTGGATTGTAAGCAGGATTCAAGTTTATTTCTGTATCTTTTTTATTCTCTACGACAGGTACATAAGCAGCTTGAAGCAGGCTGCTATCACTATAAAACTCTCCAGAATTGTTTTATTGTTAGGTAATGACAACTATGCTTTATAGGTTCTCAGCTGCAGAAGGCCCGTTTTTGCTAGTCAAATACTCAGTCTCACTAAAAGCCGTGAGGAAGGACTAGCAGATTTTTAGTGTTTCAGTTATGTTGGGAAACAAACTGTCAGTTCAGCAACTGGCAAGTGGTGTAGCATGATGTGGCTTGACAGCACTTTTCCTTGTATATTTGTGAGTGAAAATGCTTTCAGTGAAATTTTATTTCTATTTTTATATTTTTAGTACTGTATGAATATTAAGCACTACACATTCTACTTCTGTGCTTGCTTGCTTATTGAATAAAAGATGTGTTCCGTGCATCGTGGTTTGCTCATTTTGTAGACCTTCTACTCTGTCCAGGTTGTCTTAGTACAAGCCAGAGATTGTCTCCCCTACCCATACCTCCTGACTTACGACAGAAGAACCACAGAAAGGTGGCATCAACTCAAACCACCATCTGACCCACTGAGCAGTCTCTGACAGCGGCCCATAGCAAATGCCTCTGCAAGAGTACAGTAAAGAGCACGAGACTCTGTGAGGATATTTGTGTTTAATAGCCCTTCTTGGGGTTTTCCTTCCCCTCATGCAACTACTGACAGTATCCCATGGCAATGAGCTCTTCGTCTAAATACATGGTGTATGTAAAAGGACTCACTTGCTTAGAGACTGCCACCAGGTAGTGCAATTTGGTATTCCTTTGCTCTTGTGTTATGACAAATGGTACACAGTCACTGTTCAATCCACTCAAGACTTTATATGCTTTTATCTTACACCTCTTGGGCAACTCCATGCTGAGGAGTCCTACTGGTCTCTGTCATACAGGGGGCCAAAACCCATGAACTACAACAAGCTGCAAGAAGACAGAAGAAGGATAATTCTTCCTTGCTACAGAGGAGCACAATCTCCCCACAGTTCCTGTGGATTAGAGTCTGAAAAAAATTTCGTTAACACCAAAAACCTACTTAAGTCACTTAATCCTGAGGATGTATGAGTGGTGTATCTTCGCTGGCTGCCTAAAAGGCTTCTCACATTTTTGAAGGCACCAGGGCATCCTACTCCTGTTTCCAGGCACAGCCTGTCTCCTTCGCTGCAAAAGAAAACCGGCCCCCAAAGCCAAAAATGTCCTTTTAAGGGCACTTTTTTGACAGCCAGGTGTATACACGTGCCCTTGACAAACTGAGCCTGTGTAGAGGGCCACCAGCTGCCAAACCAGAGGGGAAACAGCTAGACTGGGGTGGGGGAATCCTTGTAGAGAGTAATAGCCTCTGTGACAGTCTATTGCAGAGGTGTCCAACTCATTTTCACCCGGGGCCGGCCACATCAGCCTCAAAGGGCCGAATGTAATTTTAGGACTGTATAAATGTAGGAGTAGTTACATTTATACAGTCCTAAAATTACATCTGGCCTTTTGAAGGCAACTGCGAGGCTGATGTGCATGCCCGTGAAAATAAGTTAGTCACCCCCGATCTGTTGTGCATGTACTGCTATGCTGGTGCTCCTTGCTTCAGCCAACAAAGTTGCTGTGTGCTAGCAATCTGCTCGCTAGGACCAGAAAGACTGTCCTCAACCAGAGCTGTTCTTTCCTAACCCTTGACTCTGTTGCATTCTGTGCTACTGGGTGAAATTCATGCAAAAATTGAAAGGCTGGTCAAAGCCCATTCCCACATAAACCACGCTGAAATTTGATCTTGGGATTTCTGGTCCTTGAAAGCATTTCGGTCCTTCTGTTAAAATCCATTCGTGGTAAGCTCCTTCCTATTTTGACAACTTGAACTTTGCAGGACTTGGCCAAATGTCACTGTGACTCTATCCAAATGCAGACACCCCTTGGTCAAGTGTGCTAAATTATCTTTGGAGAGAATTCCTCATTGATTCGAATACACTGCAAATTAAGAAGAAAGATACCAGAAAATCAAGATAATTATTTTTTTTCTCCCTTCAGCATTCAAATTCGGTTAGCCTCTCCTGCTGAGGTAACTGCCACAAAGCACAGAAGTCAGTGCTAGCGAGATCTATTATGGTTGTGCAGCAGGTAGCCCATTCAGTGATACAAATCTGCAAGACAGGGAGTATTTGGATGGCTTCATTGCAGTGGTATTTCAGAGCACCAACGGGCATTCCCCTTTCTTGTAAAGCTCTGAGCACCCTTGCCATTAGCTCAAACCAACCAGCACTGGCCATATTCCTTCATGCAAATACCAAATATACCACCTCACTAAGCAGGTGCACATAAAGAAAGGCTTGAAAGGCCTTGGCTGTAAGACCAAGGTGTCAAGAGGATGGGGCCAAACTTTTCAGTGGTGCTCAACAACAGGATGAGTGGCAACAGGCACAGACTGAAGCACAGGAGGTTCTGTCTGAATATGAGGAGAAACTTCTTTATTCTGAGGGTGCCAGAGCACAGGAACAGGCTGCGCAGAGAGGCTGTGGAGTCTCCTTCTCTGGAGACATTCCAAACCTGCCTGGACACATTCCTGTGCGATTTACTCTATGTGTGCCTGCTTTAGCAGGTGGGTTGGACTAGGTGATCTCCAGAGGTCCCTTCCAACCCCAACCATTCTGTAATTCTGCCCCCAGCAAGCCCCCAGGCTGTGCTGAGCACTGCCATGGCTCCTGGCTGTCCAACCCTGGTGCTCCAGTTGGTGTGATGCCTCCCATGCCAGCAGCACTGAGTGGCTTGCCTCAGGAAGAGCCTTCCAAAGTGTTAACATGAAGGAACTGAGTGAGAATTAATCTAGGTAAGAATTTTTGCACAATTTTGTATAGAAAAGGTTTAAGTGTTTGTTGTGGTGAAGCTGGCCAGTGAAGAGGAAAGACAAGAAAGTTCATGGATAGCCATTAAAGATTCTCAGCACTTTTATGTAAACATCTCAACACAACATGGCACCAACAGTTCTGGCAATGGTTATAAAAATATATAGGCTTGAGTCACCATTATTATAAGCCATTCAGTCTTGCCTGGGCTGTAAATAATGTCACTCAGTAGCTACCAGAGAAGATTTAGAGGCAGGATTAAGGAACAGCAGCTGCCTCTCCAGTCGAAATAAAAAGGCTAAACAGAGATTCAGCTGAATCAAATAATAACAAAAAAATTCCCAAACCCACTGACCACATCCATGGGAGGGACACAGTACAGACATGATGATTTGTAATCTCACTGCATCCTTCTCAGCTGTGGGTGTGCTCACTACATAATCCATTTGATTTCTTTACCACAGGATCTGCAGACTGGTGTCCTCTAGTGTTTGAATCATAACACATATGCAGATGAGCACTTTCAGCTATGTGTCGTGGTGTATACCATACAGACAGAACAGAAAAAATTGCAACCAATAATCCGCTTCATTCTGACAATAGAGTCTGTAAAAATGAGCACTTTCGTTTAAAAAGAAAAATTACCCAGTTTTCAGCATAATGAGGTTTAGACCTCAAGTGCTGAGTCATATTCTGGTAAAAACTGCTGTTCTGTCTTCGGGAAGTGGCAAGAAAGTCAACAACACTGATGCCATTCTGCTCTGGTCTACCTGTGTATAAATCATCCCTCTAAAACAGGAGTGTCAAACTCATTTCCGCTGGGGGGCCACATCAGCCTCACGGTTGTCTTCACTACTCTACCACTCTATAAATGTAGGAGTAGTTACATTTGTACAGTCCTAAAGTTACATTTGGCCCTTTGAAGGCAACTGCAAGGCTGATGTGGCCCCCAGTGAAAGGGAGTTTCACACCCCTGCTCTAAAAGATGGGAGAGCAACAGCAAATTGTGCAGGCAGACTGGAACAAAACCTCTTTCCAGATCTCAGGCTTGAACCACACATAGGTGTGTGTAACATCCAGCTTCCCTCTTAAAGCATCTGAGCTGTGTGGTATTTAAAAACGCATGTGAGAAATGTTTACAAAATCCAGGATACCTTTCTGTACTTTAGGACCCCAACATGTAGGAATTACTATTAGCAGTGTAGGACTCCTGACTATAAGCTGGTTTTAGGAACAGTGAAGCTGTTCACACCAATCAAATAGAGAAAAGAAAGGAAAAGCCTCTGTACTCCCTGCTTGTGCAGGAACCTAAATGAAGTTCTTTTGGTAAGCTGTGCTGTTTCAGTACCATGTTTCTGGATTTTGCCACCTCATCAATAAGTAATATTGTAAAGCCAAGCAACAACTTTTGCTGGATTTCTCACTGTGCACAGATGATAAGCCCTGGCAGTTCACACTAGAGTGATTTTAGAAGCTGCCACCTCTAGCTGTCCACTCTGCCAGGAATTGCCACCGTGGAGGAGAGACAGCAGAAACAAACATGTCGTGGCTCCTCAGCTGCTTTAATTTACAGGCTGACACATTAACTTAAAACTGGTTGGGATGATGGTTTCAGATAATAGGCTGATTTGTTAACTGCAGCTGCAAGGAGTCAAAGCATGTCCTTGGGTGCTGCCCTGGCTTGGAGGTGATCTCCCGAGTCTTTGTCAGAGCTCTTCAGAAAGAGCTCTGCAATCGGCTGGATGCTGCCTCTGCTGGGGAACAGTCCATTTCACATATGGACCAAGTTTCACCTGTAAAAGACAGTATATAAAGGTAGAGTTGTGTCCTTCAGTAAGAGGGGGAGGCAGACCTGCGCCGCCACATGGAGTGAATTAACTAGAACCCACTTTTGGAAGGAAAGTTGTTTTGTAGGAGGCAGTGCTGCAGTATGACATGCTGTGTGACAGCGTGCAAGATGCAGAAATAACAGTAATGTAACGGCAGCTGAGCGCCCAGACCAATTTCAAGCTCTACCGCTAATATGCCGACTTGTCTGATATGTGTGGTACAAGTGATATTCAAAGTAACTGCCACCCAGACATTAAATCCACTGTCACCATCTCTGTCACATACTCAGCTTTTGCCAGCACTGAACATAAGACGACAATTTAATCCTCACACGCAGATAACAGTAACACAGCTGGTGTAACAGTGCGCTGAGACTTCAGCCCTCGCAGCCTTACATCTGCTTTCTTACAGCTTTGGAAAACAGTCACCTGTAAAGTGAGAGCTCTAGGAACTCAGCACAAGTGAACCAGTTAGAACAAAACAACAACTAGGGAAAAGGTTTAGATTCCAAGCTCCATCAGGAAGACAGTATTTTATTTTTCCCCATTCATCACATAATCAAATGGCTGGGTCTCTCTCTCTCTTTCTTTCTCTCTCTCTCTCTCTCTATATATATATAACCATTTACCAGAGGAAGCAAAGTTCATGATGAATATTCCCTACTCAAAACTTGCACCACTCCAGATTTTAACTTTTCCCAGGTGTCCTGGTTTTGTTAAAAACAAGTTTCTCTTTTAGTGAATTTGCCTGTTAGCTAAAGCTTTCATATCAGCTGCATTTTCCTGGAGAAACAGACACATGTTTTGGTAAACATAGCAATGGAATGCAAACTTATTGATAAGCATGGATGGACATCTCGCAAGAGGGGCAACGAGAAACAGGTGACCAAGAAACTGACCAACTGTGTATAACATTCCATTCACGTGAATACTTCATGTAAAGTGGGAGATCACGAGGATCTCGTCCTCCTTTGCCCTTCTTCATCCCTTTTGCTTATGGCCGACATTAGGAGAGGACCTTGCTAGTTGTCTCTGTGAACTGAGGCCTAGTGAGAGACTGAATCCAGCTCCGGTTTGGGTGCTGGCTCTGCAGTTGCTGAGACTTTCAAGATTGGTTTTGTATATTTTGTATATTTTCTCTATTCTTATTAGTAGCATTAGTAAAACATCTTTAATTTTTCCAGCTCTCTTCCCTCTGTCCTTCATTCCCTCCCGATCACCTGTCCTTAGTGGGAAGGGGGGAGAGGGAGGGGAAAAAGGGGGAAGTGGGGAGGGAGGAGGTTAACAATACATCTACCAGGGTTTTATTGTCACCCTGCAATCTAAATCCTCGACACCAGGGTATTTATGTACCACTCTTGATTGCTTCTTCACCTTGTTTCTTGTTCTGCAACCCCTCCCTCCCCCACAAAAAGACAGTTCTAACCCTACTGAAACAGATAATCCTGGAAATGCTGCAGGAAGCTTTCAATTCCTGGCATTGCCACCGCTAGGATTTACACACAGACGTGACCACAGTGGGTTTCCAGTTCTGTTCTTTAACCACTCTCCTTCAGCCACACATGCTTAGGGTTTGATCTCTCTTAACAGCGAAACCCTTTTGGATATGTTCATTGTTCCCTCAGTAAATCCCAGTGGAGATTAGAGATTAAAACTAGTTCTGACTTTGCTTTTATTACTGAAGATCTATGTAACCCTCTGTATTCTAAACAAGATGAAAAAGAGTGTAAACAAAAATATAATATGGCCCAATTCAAGCTGTTAACATTTTAACCATGCAAGTATGGATCATTTGGTCACTTTTTTACTCAGTAATCTGTAGCAGTTTACATGAAGTCTTCAAAATGAAGAAATAATTTCAAAACTATTCTTTTTGGGTTTTTTTCTAGCAATAACAATGATGCTATGTATAGCCATTACACTCCTGCAATCTTACTTCTGCTGAAGTTATTGTCTCTAAATGAGTACTACCACTGAATTCAAAGGGATCACATGAAAGTTGAGTTACATGCACAAATGTTTGTGGGAATCAAAGCTTTAACGTGCCCTGCAGGGCACGAGTCTACATCAAGAACTACTGAAATACTGAACTTGTTCATGGGCTTTTGAAAATAGAAAGCATTATCAGTTAATTGCTGATGCATGGCCAGTGTGTCTAGACTCTGCAAGGGACTGTATTTTTTCCAGACAACAGCTACAATATGGTTTTCAACAAATTTCATTCAATTTATTAAAAAAAAAATACACCAAAGCTTAGGGAAGGCCTTAGAATGAGGCCTCTTTTCTTATGTCGGCCTGCAGTAATTGATGCAATCCTTTGGGAATTAACAAAAAGGGCTTAAATCGTGACAGTAACGCCCTACCAATACTTTACATGGATCACCATACCATGAGAAAGTGTATGTTTTATACTGAATCAAAGTGGCTCAGTTTCCCACTGAAATGTTCCAAGAAACCTTAAACATAAGCCACTCACACAACAACTGGGCAAGCAGGTACTAATACCTCCTTGGCTGCTCCTCAGTTTGGGCCTGGCCAGCAGTCACACCATGGCCATGGCCACCAGAGCCTCCAGGGATGGCCATGGGGGCACCTGCCTCCCTACATGAGGGACAACTTGGATCACTCCAAGTAATCACTTCAATTTTCTGTCACCTAATGGCAAGCACTGCCTGAACCAAGGCTGCACAGTTGGCTTGCTCTGGAGGTTGGGGTCAGGGACTCTGCTGGCCCGGGGGCTCTCTGCAAGGGTGGAGGGAAAGGTGCCTCTGGACTTTGTGCTCCGTCAGATTTGGGTTGAAGAGAAGATGGTGCGGCTGTTGAAATCCTCTGCTGTTGTGTTCAAGGGGAGTAAAGAAAGAAAAGAAATTATCTTAGAAGAGAGGCCATCCCTAAGTGCCTCTGATGAAGAAGAATCTGGTTTACATGTAGTTTATTCCACAGTTCTGTTTGCCACGAGTTCTTTCACCTTTTCTCTGAAGTACCAGAGAAGCATTATAGTTCAGGACCTTTGTGGACCAGTAGTCTGTCCCTGTAGCCCAACTTAGAGGATGTCTGATAATCAGAATGACTTGCTACACTCTGAGGTAGGACAGGGCACTAGAGGAGGCAGACTGTGTGCTGTTGAACTTCTTTTTTTGATGTGTTGCAGGTTGGCTTTAACTTTGGGGAAATTTCTGCCTTTGGGATACAAAATGACACACTGCGCCTGAGCTCATAATATATACAATTCTCTTTGCAAAATTAAATGCACATCCTGTGGATTATCTCAGTCTTTTGTGTTACTCATCAGAATCGAATCTTGGAATGCCCATTTCTATATCTGCTGAAAACCAAGATGGTTATTAGCACAGATTAGAGTGGTGCCACGTGCCTGCCTGATCGGTTGAAGGTGTTTCCAGCTGTACCATCTTGTTTGATAAACGCAGGAACAAGTGAACATGCTCAGCCACTTGAATAACATACGGCCTTTTAGAGGGCAGGACCCTTGGAAGTGATTTGTCTGTGTGAAAGATACATGTGCTGGAATCCAGAAAGCTCTACCTTAGTGTGTCACACAGGTACAGCCTACATGCAGGAGAGGATATGGTATATAAATGGTTGTTCTTTCCAGAGAGCTTTCATGTTTATCTGCTTCTGTTTTGCATTTGCCATAAAGTAAGTGCTACTACTGTTTCCCCCAGATTGTGTGAAGTGAGAAGACTTCTTCAGTCGTCTTCTGAGCAGAGCAAAATCAGTCTAAGTAGCTGATATTACTAGAATTACCCTTTCCCCCTCAAACCATTGGAAAAAGTATAGGGAGAAGTAGCAACTGCAGACTGAGAATGTGAATTACGGACTTAATGATTGGAGCTAGGGAGGTAAGAAGAGGAAGGCAAGGAGAAGACACTATCTTTACAGTGGATAGTCTATGATTTACATACCAGAATTTTTCCTATGGCTAACAAACACTGACAAAGATGCTGCGTGCCTCAGAGACAGAGAGCTCCAGGAAGAGTTGTGAAGTAGGATCTAACAATGACTTGCCAGGAAACCCCCGCTTCACCCATTGTTTGGGTTTCAGGGTGACTTGCTCTGTGTATTTGGTGTAGATGTTAAGGTGTTGGTAGTGGGGGACTGCAGGGGCACCCTCTGTGAGGAGAGGGCAGGGGGTGCCCCTTGCCAGACACAGCTGCTTCCAGCTGGCTCCAACAGACCCACTGTGGTGCACAGGTGAGCCCATCAGCTGTGGTGTATCGGTGAAAGGGTGTTTAAGAAAGGGTTTTAAATAAAAAAAACAAACAATGCAGCACAGCTGTGTTGAGGGAGAGGGGAGTGAGAGGAAAGAAAGAAATGTGAGAAACTGTCCTGTGGATACCAAAGTCAGAGAAGAAGGAGGGGAGGAGAATGTGTTCCAGGTGCTGGAGCAGAGATTCCCCTGCAGGCCCTGGAGGAGACCACAGTGAGGCAGGTATTTCACTGCAGCTCATAGAGAGGACTGTGCTGGAGCAGATATCCATGCTGCAGCCCACAGAGGACCCCACATCAGAGCAGAAGGGCATGCCCCGAAGGACACTGCAGCCTATGGAAAGCCCATGAAGGAGCAAAAGGGTGGTGTGAAGGTGTTTTTAGGTCCTTTGCCCTTGTTTCTTATCATCCTAGTCTATTTTTAATTTGCAATAAATTAGATTAATTTCCCCAAGATGGAGTCTGCCTTGCCTGTGATGGTAACTGGTGAGTGATTTTTCCTGTTATCTCAGCCCATGAGCTTTTCCATCTTCTTTTCTCCCCTTGTCCTGTTGAGAAGAGGGAGTGACTGTGCAGCTATGCGGGTATCTGGCAGCCCGTCCAGGTCAACCCTTCACACCATGGAAGCCTCTGGTAGCTCATTTCAGATTACACAGGAGCTTATACTCTGATGTGGCTTGGCTGCCAGTTGTTTGCTATAACCCAATTATGAGAACAACAAATTGTGCCAGAGCCACAAGCTTGTGGCCCTTGATCTGCATGGCGGAATTCATAGCCTTGATTGGCCTTTGACAGTTGCAGAGACTGCCACTCTTTTGAGGGGAATAAAATGAAATAAAGGATGAGGTTACAGTGATCCTTTTACGTTAGGTTACATAAAATAAAATGTGTTAGGCTTTAAAAAAAAGACCTAAGAGAAAATGAAGATGAGTCTTTCTGTCTTGCCAAACACACTACAAACTAGTGAAGCTTTCAGAAACAAATAGAAAAAGCATTCTATTCTAGATCTTCATTTGTTCTTCTAAGAAAAAGGATGTGGTCCCATAGGTCTGACTGAAACACTATAACAGATCCTCATTATCCTGTTAGTTAGAATTTGCCTCTAATTTCCTATCTAAAGTGGCCAGAAACATGTTTTTATATCATTTGTGAGATCCACCCATCTTGTAACTATGGAAAAACATGCCGCAGATGCAGGAACTTGGTGCATAGACACTTGGGAAACTCTTATCAATTAAATTATTGAAATGAGAAGAAATGAGGGCCAAATCCCTTAGTGGCTATAAATGCTGTAATTCTTCTGAAGACAGGAAACAAGCAGACTTATTCTGATTTATGGTAACTGAGGATCTGGCCCTCAGACTAGTAGGAGTGTACTTAAAAATATAAGCAATGGATCTGATTTATG
The DNA here is from genome assembly GCF_963082525.1 of Nesoenas mayeri. NCBI lineage: Eukaryota > Metazoa > Chordata > Aves > Columbiformes > Columbidae > Nesoenas > Nesoenas mayeri. The sequence goes on from NC_137541.1 coordinate 74,391,804, forward strand.
ACTTTGCACTGGCATGAGTTCCAAGTAACATATAAATCAGGACCTATTCAGTGCAGGTAAGTTGTTCTTGATTAAAGCACTGATATTTTGCAGGTGTAAAGGCAGTGTACGTGAGAAGAGAACCAGGCTCTTTATCTGATCAAACTTTAAATTCAGTTGTTCTGTATCAGTAATCTTCTATCTTTCAGTTTATGGACTTCTTATGGACCACGAACTGTTTCTGAAGGGTCTGTGAAAGATAGCTAAGAAAGCCAAGCTGGCTGTTAGTAGGCAAAGTGGACATATGCTTCCACCAGAAAGTGTTTAGAGTCCAGAAAAATACCAGTTGCACTTGGTTTTGTACAGGAGTGGTTTAGAACTCCATCCTGATTTTCTGAAGTCAAAGAAAGCTTTGCTAATTACTTCAGCAGCAGCAGGATGTTTTTCTACTTACCATATTCTTGTTGCAGCCTAGATACTGAGCCACATAGCTGTTGCTGCCTTAGCTGTTTGAACGGTCCTTTTGCTAACAAATTGATTTAAATATGTCTGCTGAACCTATAAAAAGGGCAGAATAGTATTGAAAAGTCCATGAATTTCCCTCTGGCTTGGGCATGGTACAAAGGGCTGGCACAGAATCATCAAGTATCAAACCCCTAATACCTGAGGTGGAGCTTGGTGGTGTCTGGGGAGGCAAAGGCAGAATCAGCTTGTGTATGTTTGTTTGTTTCAAACACACTTATTGTCTTCCATTATTTATGATGGGTTTAATCTTGCAGCCAGAACCCATTTATTTGAGCTCTTGGTCTCTGAGAAATGGACCCTCCTTGTTCATTGTTTCTAAGGAGCCAAACTTGCACGGGTGCACTGCAAGTGCATCAGCCAAGTGACTGTGGTAATGATGACACTGAGCCATGTATCAGATAAAGAAATGGTTGTTTTCCACTTGAATGGTGGAGAAAGAACACTTGGAGGCTGATTTCTTTTAATAGATGGTTACAGACCTAGGACATCTGCCAGGGGTTACTGCTGATAGGCTGATACTGAAGATAGGCTGTGCTAGTAAATTAAGTGTGCATGTGACTGCTTCTTGGCACTGAGCAGAACTGGCATAGAATAGTCCATGTCCAGACAGTTAAATGTTTCTTACCCTTTGAAACAGGATAGCTGCACACTAACTGCCCCTTGGGGATGGTTCTTGACCTCACTGACACCCCAAATGTGCCCAAGAAGCTGCTTGACCCAAGCTTGGGTCAAAACTCAGTCAGAGATTATTCCAAAAATTTGAGTGTACAGAGGATGAAGATGCAGTGCCCAGTGACAGTACCCAGCAACTGTTTAACTTGCCACATGTTAAGCAGTGGGGATGGTCTACTAGGATCTATTTCATTTCTGTTTGATAATGTGGCTATAAGATTGCTTAAGTTGTCAGAAAGATGTTATTTCTTTTTCCTCTCCTTTGAAGATTTGAACTGTGGTGGTTATGGGTTTGGGGTTTTTTGGGGGGTGGAGGGAGGCAGCGTGTAGGGGGCAGAAGGGCTTTTCTGCCTGTGTAAAATGCTGCACGGTGCCGCATTTTTGCTAGAGGACTAGTAAGCTGTGCTCTTGTCCTGCTGTTTCTCGCTTGGCTGTTCAATGTCTGCTTTTTTTTTTTTTACTTCTCATCTCCCTTTACATAGGACTATCTGAGCCTCCTTGCATAGCTTTCATCATTTGTACACAGCATGCTGCATTTTCAGAAGGCTACAAGTCATAGAATTCCCTGTGCTAACATTTGCTTTCTATACTGTGGTAGCTGAAAGGCTTGTGCAAGGTGCAATTGATTGGCACATATCAGAGAGAGGTGGAAATATGTTATGCTCTCTGACGGCTCCTCAGTTTGGGGAGAAACCAAATTTTAATTTCTGAATTAGGTTTTTAATAGTAGAACAAGGCCTTTTAAAATATTTTCTTTGAGGTGTCTGATTGGGTTAACTACATAAGTATCAGTAGAATTACCCTGTGATCCAGTGCATAAGACTGCCAATATTTGAAAGTATTTGTGTGACTAATGACTGTAAAATGGTATGGAAAAGACTGGGTGCTAGCACCACCACCTGAATCACCCTTATTTTATCAGCATTCAAAACGTGTTCCATGTGGGCAAGGACAAATGCCCCCTCATACCTTCAAAAGCCCCAGAGTGGCATCACCCAAAGTTTTGAGCTCTGTCACCTCTCCACATCCCTACCAGGAGCTTGCAGAAGAGTGTTTGTGACCGCAGGCGCTGTTGGAGCTGCATGGTTGCATGGAGCAGATGCCAACGGTGTAACATCGCCTGGCGGGTCACCAGTGAGACATGTTGACGAAACCCTTGCATACGCCATGTGATACTCTGTCTGTCAGTTATTTTCCCAGTTAGCTCTTCTGTTTACACTTACAGTGCAGTTTGCCTCAGATTTCTGGGTGTGGAAAATTAATAATAGCTCTTCATAAAACAGAGTAATTAGTGTAATCAGCTGGTGTCTGGTACATGCATATTTCTCCTGCAAAAGCTTAGAAGTCTAAATAAATATCTAAGCAACTATACTGCTTAATAAAATAACAAGTTTTCTTAACTAAAAGGTTGTGTTTTTAAAGATTTTTAGAGTACTTTAATGTGCATGGTCTTCAATATAATGGCCAAAAACATTTCCAGAGATACTTTTGTGTTACTTGGTAAAAGATCTAGTCTACCATTCTAGTCTCCTACTCTAAACTGGATATCTGAAATGGCTGATGGAGGAAATGGTACCCAGCACAACCTCAGAAATTCTGAACTCCTCTCATTTGCTTGCTGCTAGTCAGCAAGAAGTATCTCAGTCAATATTTTTATCAGCAAATTAGATCTCATCGAATCACAGAATACCAGGTCAGAAGGGACCTCATGGGTCATCTGGTCCAACCTTTCTTGGCAAAAGCACATTCTAGACAAGCTGGCTCAGCACCCTATCCAGCTGAATGTTAAAAGTGTCCAGTGCTGGGGAATCCACCTCTTCCCTGGGGAGATTATTCCAATGGCTGATTGTTCTAAGAGTGAAAAATTTCCTGCTTGTATCCAATCAGAATCTCCACAGGAGTACTTGTACTCCCCCAGGAGTAACTTGTACCCATTCCCTCACACCTTTTCCATGTGACTCCTTGTAGAAAGGGAGTGTCCATCTTCTTTGTAGCCACCCTTTAAACACTGGAACATGGTGATGAGGTCTTTCCTAAGCCTTCTTTGCTCAAGGCCGAACAAGCCAAGTTGTCTCCACCTTTCCTTATATGGCGGCTTTCCAGTCCTTTGATCATCTTTGTGGCTCTTCTCTGGACCCTCTCCAGCTTGTCCACATCTTTTTTGAATAGCAGGGATCAAAACTGAACTCAGTATTCCAGGTGTGTCCTGGCAAGCATTGAGTAGAGTGGAATAACTACTACTTTATCTCTGCTGGTGATGCCCTTGTTGATGTACCCCAATATCCTGTTGGCCTTTGCCACAACAGCACACTGGTCACTCATACTGACTTCTTCTCCACCAGGACCTCCAGATCACTTTCCACAGAGCTGCTCCTCAGCCGGGTAGAATCCCAACCTGGACTATGTTTTCGCAGGTGCAAGACCTTATACTTGTCTTTGTTGTATTTCATAAGGTTCTTGTTAGCCCACTCTTCCAGCCTATTGAGGTCATCCTACAGGGTGGCTTTCCCTTCCAAAGTGTCCACTTCCCAATGAGTTTGGTGTCATTGGCAAACTTCATCAGGGTACACTTGACCCCATCATCCATCTAGCGTCAAGAAATCAGTTTTTGTCTCTCTTGTTGCTGTTGCCAGCCACACTGCTTCTTTTTGTGTTCTATATCCGGATGTATTCTCATAATCCTGTTTTAAACCCAGGGGAGACCATGGCCAGAGTGACAACTGTAGCAGAACTCAGCACCTTGCACCCCTCCTCTCATGGAATTACATTTACCTCAGGGCCTCATTCTACAGAAAACAAAACATCATTGTGTGGCAGCAGGCAGTGCTCAACTAAATCAGCTGCAGGTTTGTACTGATGTCTAAGTGTTCACACTCTTGAGACTTTAAATCGAAATCCTTCTATTGCTCAGAGGACAAACACTGTGTAACTTGCAGGTGGCATCTTCCCCTCAGTCTTTTCTGTCCTATTTGCTTGGGGTTCAGTGATGCCTTTCAATGCAGCAAGTTGCAACGGCCAAGAAGCCCATGTGCTATTCAGGGTTTGGGACACATTTCCCTCACTACTTTGAGATAAGTTATCTGCCACAAATACACCATGTTTGTTGGGTCCTGTGGACATGAACAAAGTCAGTCTAGTCCTACTAATGGAAAGAGGGTGGTAGAGGGAGCCATGGTCCTTCCCACCCAACTCTTGTTCCTCCTGCTTCTATGTGACGAAACAGGGTCTTTATTTTCTTCCCTTCTCTGAAGTCCATTGGAACTTGAGAGAGATGCCTTCTTGGAACCGCTGTCTCACTTCTGTTCTGAAGTCACTACAAGATCACTGATGCCAATTATAACATATTATCAGATGTGATATACATCTTATCCTTTGGGAACTCATTTAAAATGACTATACACTTACCAGAGAAAGCTAATTTTCTGGAACAGTAAGATTTATAGTTTGTTCCAATCAAGTATGCATTTGCCCTTAATCCCAATGTGAACATTCTTCTTGCAAGAAGTTTCTAATTATTATCATGCAAGGCTTCCTCCATCACTGTTCATTTTGCTTTTCCTACTCTCCTTGCCATGTGGTTTTAGATTTAGGGTCAGACTCATTGTAGGAGTAAGCTGTGACAGCTCTATTGATTTCACCAAAGCTGTATCCAGCTGTGAATTTGAATCATTTCTTTTGTTGAAATGGCTTGAAGTTGAAATGAAACGTGCAAGGTGTCCACGATTGTATATTTTCATTGTATGAAAGGATGAGCATAAGAAAAAATTTAGCTCTCATAAAAATGCAGCAAAGCTGTAAATAACAAAAAAAAGCTGTATGTTGCTATCTTGTTTTTTGTAAATAAAGCTTCTTCTGAAGGCAATTACATTTTGTTTAAGAGCAGATCCTAGACCGAAGTCTGGAAAAAAACTTAAATGCCTATGAACTTGCCCCAGTGTTCAGTTTTGTGTGCAAAACCTCCTTTGATTCAAGTAGAAGCTAATTAAATGCTCATAGCACTGGCTGAATTTGGCTCATTATGAATCCAAAGGAAACATCAGGCCAAATCTTTTGGTCCTTGTTTAGTTCTTATTCAGGTTTAATGAAAGCCAGAGGTATCTTAAGTAATATAATAACAGGCATCCCTGCACAGTCAGGCACTTCCACTTTCTATTGCTGGTTGTGCTTTTAGTGGGAAAGGGGCTGGCATTACTAAAATACTTACCAGCCAGACACTCCATATGCAGGCAATAAATGCTGACCCCACTATTACCTGATATCTCTACCCGAAGCTAAATAACTGAATAAAGTGTCTCACTTTTACAGGGTGAAGAGATCATCTCTGTATTTTGAAGTGGGAGGGCTGCTGTCATGAAACACATCTGTGCACTGGAACTTTATTGATTTTTAACCTGTAAAATTTAAGTGTATACTCCAATATACTATTTTGACTGGAGTAGCAGAAAAAGACCTTGGAATCTTTTATTTAAATACTTACAATTGTGTTTGATTACTTTTTGCTTTCAAATCAGTAGACAAACAATAACAGACTTACTTGTGTATTCCTAGAAATGAACTGATTTGTATTGAACTCTTCAGAAAAATATGTGATTCTGCCAGACTTAAGAGTATCTGATGACTGCCTAATATACTTTATATTTATGCCTGTGTTCTCTGTCCCAGATCTCACATTATTCTCCTGGGACAGCGGGCAGATCTTACTTCAAAAGACAGCTGAAAAAGAAGATGAACTCAAAAAATCATTTCAGATACTTGATATTGGTCAGACCCTGACAGTCACAAAAAGGCAAATTCAGAAGAGTGATCGAAACCTTTCTCTTCCATCTAGCAGAAGCTGAATTTGATGCTGTGCTGACAGAGATATGCTACGTCATTGCTGTTTATAATCATTTAGAGGCTGTTCCTCTTTACACCAAGAGCAAAATTTCAACAGGAGCAGTTTCCAGACCAATATTGTCAAAAAGCTGCTAGACATGGTCAAAACCTTCTTTGAGTAGCTGAAGTGACAGTCCTAGAAAACTTGCAGAAGTAATGTGAGCTACATTTGATGATTGGTATGTTTACATGAGGATTTTGTCTGCGTGGCACATCTCACTATTGGGAAGAGTTGCAATTTACTGGCAGGTTTTTTCGGTGTGGGTTTTTTGTTTATTTGGAGGTTTTTTTTTTGCAGGGGTGTTTGTTTTTAAAGAGCTCACAGCTTAAATGCACATACATGCGGTGTTATGAATATGGATACCTTAGGTTGTGAACTCTGAGTCATAGACCATCTGCTTTTTGTCTGAACAGGGAGTTTCTCAGCTCACTTTTGGTATTTGCTACCTTAAGATCCATCATCAGATTGGACCTGAAGGAACGTTGGGTGTTCATATGATATTGGGGCGGGTGGGGGTAGCGGGGCAGGATTCTGATGCACAATCTGCACCAGTACTATTATACAATGAAATCCTTGTCCTGAAAGTGTAGGTGACTAAGTTCTATATAGCTTTTTTTTTTTTTTCCTAATGTACTTGAATCTTGTTTGTTTGTCTAATTTGGATGAACTGATCTATTACATTTGCATTTTATATTAGTCACTCTGTAATGGGTTTAGCCCATTTCAGCTAAGATTGATGTTAAATCCTCTGCTAATACTAAATTTCCATTGGGGGATGCACATACACCTGAAACACATTTAATAGTCTTTTGGAACAAAAGAAAGATGCATCAGTGAGGCTAATGAGAATGCATATACTTTCAAATATACATGTGAAAGATCATAGAGCTAGTAGAGAAATCTTTATCCTATATGATTGAAAGACTTGTGAGTTGTAAATTTTATGAAAAGGGTTTATCAGATATTAAATAAAGGCTCTTCTAAACAAGTTGCTGAGAAGTAGTAATGTGTAATACACAGAACAAACACAAATTTATAGGATAAATTTATTTTTGCTGTTTAAGAAAAGACTGAGTAATGCAAATGAAGTATTTAAAAATTCTGATATCACTGTAGGACTTCTACTTATCCATGTATATTGAAATACAAATCCCAAATACTGGCAAAGTTACTGTGCCATATCTTGACTTCCTGTCAAAAAGTCCACAAAAATTGCCAGAAGTACCAGCATGCTCAAAAGGTAAGTAAGTGTTCCATATTATGTAGTCAAATTGCTCTTAAATGTAGTCATGAATCAGTTGTGAGCTGTCTAGCTCTCAAGGCAGAATCTAGCTGCTAATGTGAGCTTCTGCTGACATAGAGATACGATGTACTTTTTTCTAAAATTGCTTTTTCTGTACATGTAATTGGGCATAGTTGCTATAGGAATGTTACTTTATTGCCAAAGGGAAAGAAATGATTTGCTAAGCCACTGATCTGCTACTGGAAAAATATGAACCTTGAAGACTAATGAGTCTGTTCTCTAAATTAAACATGAACGTTATTGTGTATGTTGTGTATGTGTATGAAAGAAATGATAACTGATTCAGTTTAATAGGGATTTGAAAACATATGACTCAGCTTGACATGTCTTCAAGGGAAATATAGGAACTAACCTAAGGGACCCACTAATGGGCAAGTTATAATGTTTCGGGATTCGGTCCTTTAGGAGTGGATAACTCACAGTGGTCTTTGTTTCCAGTTCAAGTAATTTTTCAATAATGAAGTTGAGAAGACACCAGCTGTGTGCCAACTGGGATTAAGTTTGGATTCTTACCTTCAAAGAAGTAGAATGGAAAGTAGAGGCACACTCTACATCTAAAACAACAACCAACCAAACAACAACAAAAGAAACGCCAAAAAAAAACCCAATAAGAAACCCCCACAAAAACAACAGTAACAACACACCCCTCAAAAAAACAACAAAAAAACCCACCCAGACAAAACAAACAAAAAAATCACAAACAAACAAAAACTACAAAAATCCTCCTGTGTTTTCACAGTAACTTTCTTAGTGGAGCATTAAATATTTTTCACACCACACCGCTCCCCCCCCCCCGCAATGAAATACAAACGGTGAAATTCTGCAAGGGGATCTGCAGGGAAAATCCTTTTCCTTCAGTTTTTCCAGTGGGTTTGTATGATCTGGCCTTCAATAGAGTTGCCTCAAAAATATTCTGTAAATTCCAGTTGAACTTTGTTCCCAGCAAGTGCAAAGCTAAGGAAACTCTCAGACAAAGAGAGAATGAGGGAGTGTAATACTGAGGATACAAAAATGGGATTAGGAGTTTGAAAGGAGGCAAGAGGAAGAAGAGGAGCAGCAAAATAAAAGAAGAAAAAGGGAGGGACCTAAGCCACTTTCTCCCAGAGAGACAAGGGAGCTTAAAAAATCCTAATTAATTAGTGAAAACTAATTAAATAACAAATGAGGGATCTTTCCTGGAATCAAAGGGTAATCTTTTCTTTATTACATGCAATATAATAAAATGGTAAAGCTTTTTGTACGCTCAGGGTTGGATTTTCTTCCAACGTTCAAGGAGAATATATGGGATGTTACTCTTGATTTCCTCTCAGACTCAGTAAAATGTGGGAAGTAAGGATCACGCTTAGACGATCTTGTCTTTTGGCCAGCTAGTTTGTCAGAGAACTGCACTGAAACTGTGTGTAATGTAGAGAAGTGAAAATACTGTTGGGTTTGTTGGAGATCCGGGGCCTGGATAAATGTGATTTCACCACAGGAGGGCAGTGCAGGTGCTGTTTTCCAGGAGTTCTGCTAGGCTGCATTGTGAGAGCTCCTTTCTCTCTCTGTTTAAAACTCAATCAACTAACCCCACTACATTCAGAGGCTAAAATGACGGCAGAGACTGGCTTCTGGGACTTCACCCCACAAATACAAATATGGACAAAAATGCATAAGGTTTTTCAGAAGCAGTTCCTGAAGGCTGAATTCAGAGAAGGATGTGCAGAGAGTAGAATGTGGCACTGGCAGAACCCACCAGCGAAAGTAAACTTGACGGGTTAGTCGCCTCTGAAAATGACCTGCTCTGGTGTGTGATGCAAGTCAATAGCGTGAGAGAACAAAAGCAAAATCAAAGCGACGCAGTTTTAGTTTTAAAAATAATTTTAAAAGTTACTGGTGACAAATGGATCTCAGGTTTCTGCCGGGGGAGGAGAGTAAGAGGAGGCATGGTGGTTCTTCTCTGAGGAACAATTAGAGGGAGCAGAGGAGGAGAGAGCTGGCACCATAACTTTCTTGACTTTGGGACTCCTGAGTACTCTGTTATCCCATCTGCTAATAGCCTTTGTGTCCCTTATGGCAGCAAAAAACAATCCCCGAAGAAAAAATATTTTGCACTGAAAGTCATCACATTTGTGATAAAGGAGCAGCTGTCATATCTCTGTTTTGCTCAGGAACCCAGATTTGTGGTGACTTTTCCCCAGGAGCTGTGCAGAGCTGTGAAGAACAGCCACAACAAAGGCAGGACAAAGATACTTTATTGCATTTTTAATTGTTCACAAGCTAAAAAAACCCTCTCCCATTGATGTCCCTACAGTGGTCTTCAACAGTACCGTGATGCACTTGTGGTTTATGTTCACTGACGCACTGGCGGTTTATGTCCATCTAATCTTTTTTGTTATATTTATTTTCAGGTTGAACAGCCACAGTTGCCAAACAATGACATTAAGTCAGCTGGAATCCCTGCTCAAGCAGAAAGTATGTTGACCAGGGTAATAACAGAAACCACATGCTGGGGTAGTAATTCATTTCAAATAAGTGGATGTTGCTCTTTGTGTACTAGTATCAATTTAGTAACATGTTTAAAAGGATGTCACGCTGCTGTATAATGAAGAACTGGTCATTCTTGTGTGCTTAAGGCTTTGTTTCTTGCTGTAGTGTGTTTGGGGTTTTTTGTTTGTCTGTGGTTTTTTGTCTGGTTGATTTTTTTTTTTTTCTTAATTTTGCTAACATACTAAGTAGTATTTTAAAAGCCTCTCTAATCTACACTGTAATTCCCTTTTTAGCATGAAAAAATCTAAGCACTCTTTCAAGCAGTCTTGCAACAAATCTCTGGTGTAGAACTGGCATAGTCCTACTGTTATTTTATTTCTTACTTACTTAGATGCTTGTGGCTTGAGTAACAACACTTGACTTATTTAAGAAACTAGATTCTCCATGGCAGTACAATTTCTGTAATTGTTTAGCCTTTGCAAGACTGGTGTAAAACATTCTGTCACATTAGAAGAACAACTTTTTAGGCATTTTGTACTCTTAGAAGTATCCAACCACATGAGACCTCAGTCTACTTAAATCTCATTGCCAATTTGAACAGCACAAAACCACTTTTTTAAATCAAGGAGGAAGTAGTGGTGTGAGTACGGGAAAGCTAGTTTTTTATTATTTTATTTTTGCACAAATCGAGCCATGAAAATCCATTCATCAACATAATGATATTTTATTATATTTGGGCATTTGCTAGGTAACCTAATGCCACATATCATGCCTAATAATAGTTATTATTTACAAGGATACAGAAGAATACTCCATGCCTTCTAGAGCACAGTGTGGCACACTGTTGGCTCTACCCAAAGACTGTTCATAGAGGAAGAAATACATTAAACATAACCTGATGTGAATTCCAAGGAAAATCCAACCTCCTGCTGTGCTTGGCATGGGCTTGGCCTGTAATTTGGGAGTCAGAAATAAAATCTTTCTGACTTCACAGCTGTTATTGCACCTCAGGGCTGCAGTAGTATTCGCAACCCATTTGCTTCTCTTCCACTGAGTAGGACATCTGAATATATCCTCACTTTAGTCTGAATAAAATATTAACATATCGCAAGGCTGTTAGGACAGATTGTATCCAAGACAATCTTTTCTCGCTGTAGAAAAGCCTATCAATCATAACTTGGTATAGTTGTTATTAGTGTCATAGCTTTTATTCATTTGGCTATATGCAGCTAACTGAAGAGTAACATTTACGTTTTCATGTTAAGCGTTTCCTATCACAAAAGAAACTGCTGAAATATCTTCTTATTATAGAATTTATGACTTGAAAATGTCCTCCAAAGTCCTAATTAGAGGTCCAGTATATTTAATTTACAAGGTTCTATGTTATTTTTTTAACAGCATTGTGAAATAGAGCTGTTACATATATTTTAGTACATTAACAGAAAACCTCATTAACTTAAGGCAAGGTTACTGCTACATATATATCCCAGGAGCAATTCAGTTAAAAATGTACTGCAAGAGATGATATACACAGATAATTATTCAGATACACTTAAGAGTTCATATACTAGTTTAAATATTTATCTGTAATGTATCACAGTGGTTATTCCTAAGCCAAACCTTATTCTGTATCTCTTGGGTGCACATCATCAGTCAAGGATACCTTTATGGTGGTAACTCTGTTTTTTTGGGGGGAAAAAGAAAATTACACATACAAGAAAACCCACACCAAAACAACAACAACAACCACCAGCAACAACAAAGAAACCTGAACAAAAAACATCATGAAACCAGAAGAAAAAGTTCTTTGTGTCCTCACTAAAAGAAGGCATAGTAATTTTCTCCTTGTATAAGCAGAAAGCCACACTTGGACGACCTACCACATGTACCTGTATTTAGACATCTTAACTACCTTAATGGCCAAGACCAACAAAAGCAGGAGGTGGTTCAGAGCACCTTCTGGTCAGTGAAAAGACACAAGGGAACCGAGACTTGGGAGGCAGCCTTGAATTTCTCATCACTGTCCTGCACTTAGAAACTCCAGCCATGCAGACAGTTCACTTAATCAAATGATTCAGAGCTGGCATTACCTGGTTTTGTGACACCGAAGTTATTTGTTGCAGGTAGGTCTTCCTGCCTTTTTCAGTCATTGTTCCATTACTTGCTCAGTAAAGTACAGATAAGCTACGAAAAGTTTTTGAGCATTTCAAATGCCAGTGCAAAACTCTTAAGTTTAGTTTTGACTATAGGGGTCCTTTCATAATTTCTAGTTAAATGCAATAAAATGTTGCCTCTGAAGGTCACTGTCTTAGTAACAGCAAACTGTAGGAAAATGGCCACAACATGCAGGATCCCCAGTGCTCCCTCCTAAGCAAAGAACTTAGGTGTGAAGGAGGGTCAAATGCTGAACAGATGTGTGCCTGGGAATATAAATTATGGTGTATGAAAGAGCTCTTTTCTGCTAACTCAGTGAGTTTTCAAGGCAGTAAGGCAGCAATGTAGTTGGGAGACTTATGCACTTCTTTATGTGCTGTGAGTAACAGGAACCAGAACTTTGACACCACACCAGAAGCCCAGACTCTTCTTTTCCATGCTCCTGGCCAGCTGATGCCCCGGCTGCATGCTATGGCTCTAGCACAGCAGAAACCTGTTCAATAAAGGGCAGCTTGTCCTCTAAGCACCCAAATCTGCCACCTTTTTCTTTATAGAGTACAGTTTCACCGACTTGGTTGCTGGGACTCCAAAATTAGGGGCAGGATTTGTTCCTCAGTAACACTTGCAAAAGGGCAGGACACCACAGAAAGGAGCCTCATCTTCAATGACACGGTGTTTCTAAATGTTAGAAAATAAAACTGTGTTCCAGAAGGACTTGCAACCTGATACAGTTTTGGTTTTTTTTTAAGGACAGCTAAATTACTCTCCTGAAGTTAGTCCCTCCGTGTAATAGTTATCTTAGGAAAGGAATCCATAGAATCATAGAACAGTTTGGGTTGGAAGGGACCTTCAAAGGTCATCTAGTCCAACCCCCTGCAATGAGCAGGGACATCTTCAACTAGATCAGGTTGCTCAGAGCCCCGTCCAGCCTGGCCTGGAATGTCTCCAGGGATGGGGCATCTACCACCTCTCTGGGCAACCTGGGCCAGTGTTTCACCACCCTCAGTGTAAAAAATTTCTTCCTTATGTCTAGAATCCAGCAAGTATGAAAAAGAAATTATGAAAACTCAGTTTGTTGAAGTGTATAGATGGCTCTGTACTGCATGTGCACGTCCATTTTACGCGGAGGTCTTCTGCTCATAGCTGGTTGGTAGAAGTGGGAATATTACATTGGCTAAGTTCAGCCTCCAACTGCTTCTCTTTAAAGATTACTGAAGTAGTGAGATTGATTCACATTTACAACAAAGCTGTTCATGTAAAGAGGACTGAAAAGGGATTTATTTTGTGTACTCATCGCACAAATTTCAAGGTCTCTAAAAATTGCTAATGGATTGTAAAGGGCTATCAATATGAATAAGCATCAGGCCTATATATTTTCCTTGCCCCACCCCTACTCTAATCTACCCTCCCCCATTATTTTTTTATTTTATGTTTATGAGGTCTGAAAATAGTCTAATTCTTTTCTATCTGGTTTGGGCCTATCTTTACCAGCTGGTAAATAGGAAATGTTCACTGTAGGAAGCCAATACTCTGCAGAGTGTAAACAGATGGAATCAATATAAAGTGACAAGTTAGACTGTGCTACTGAGAATACAGAGCCAAAACTAAGAGCATAACAGTCACGATACTTATTTTGTTCCAATTCATTTGGTACTGAATAGCACTTCATATATGCACAGCTGTGTCCTTCCGTTTTTTACTTTCTTTCTTCTGGTTTGATGAGGACAATTTCAAAGAAAAACTTTAATTAAAGATTTTACACAAAATGGCCCGAAGTAGAATATAGGGAAAATGAGCACTGATGTGTTTATAGCAAGAGAAGAATATTTTTCAGGCATTTATTTTCTTTATTCCTTTCTTCCTTTTTTTTTAACAAAACAAACAAAATCTGATGTATGTATCTCTCTGTGTGTAATATGCTAGATTGATAGATTTTTGCAGATTGAAATCTTCCATTTGGCAATAAGGTATAGAACCATAACCCTAAAAGCTTCCTCATCTTCCCCTTTCTTCCCCTGGTGCCTATTACAGCAGGGTACCTTGGAGGGCAGGAGATCTAAGCGTACATCTCTGCATGGGTGTGCTGGCTGAAGGGAAGGGGACTGTCAGACAGACAGACTGCTGTCAGACTGTCCTGAGGCAGACTGGAAGCAAAGTGACCAAGGGTCTTCCTTCTCCTGCCCTGGCCAGCTTTCTCACGTGCTTCTCCTTCACCCTCAAGAAGGGTGTTCTGGAGACCGTGGATCTGATACACAGTCCCTTTGGGGATGGTTAGCAGGGTGGGAAGCTTCCAAGCTGTCCTGTGTTGCTGGATTTGTCTTGAAAGCACATCTGAGCTCCAGTCCTTTTGCCAGAGAGAGTGCCAGGTGTTATAGGATGGGTTTTGCTTTACTAATTTATGCATTTTTGACACATTTTCACAAAAATGGAAGAAGGCAGCATGTTTTACCACTCTGTCCCCAACTTGTTCTTAACAGCGTATTTCTTAATGTTGCCATTAAAAATTTGCTATTTTTGTTTTCTTGGCAAATAATAACCCCAGATTTCCCATATGTTGTTTATTAGGGTGACTGTACGGCTCTAATGAGGGGCAGCAACCACAAGTTTGAACACAGATTTTGCTTCTGATCCTCGTGTCAAGGGCAAGCAGCTTTTGTTTCCCACAGAAGAAACACCAGGCCTGTCTCGGTCTCCTCCATGCATATCCCCCTAGATAGGTAAGCCATCGTAGTGCATCTGTGCAGAACTTCTCTGTCTCCCCATCCAGCCAGTTGCCTTCTCTGCAAAGCACAATTCTTCTCCTAGCTATAGTGCTAGGGGCCTGTTTGGCTCAAGGATTCCCTAAAACCTCTTTCAGACCCATTCAACATCAGAAAGAAGATATATGTTACTGTAGACAGAATTCAGGAGTTTGGGGTAATTTGAATGCATAAAAGCCCCTTTCCAGATCTCCTTCCCACCCTTGTCAAATACCCTGAGCCACTAAACAAGTTCCATAAAGGCTGAGAGATGCAACAACTGACATAAGTGGCATCTTACAAGCCCAGATCCATGAAACACACAGTTGCTGAGGAAAATGCCTTGATATATGATGATTTGCAATACTTCAGTGGGTAACAAAATGAACTTAGATCATTTGTGGCAGGAAATCATTTCACACTAAGCCTGTGTAAGGGAGAGTCTGGTAGTTCCTCTTGTTGCAATGCCTGTAGGGGATGTTTTCAATGGATATCCTTTGTTCTTCTGAAGTATAAGAAAATATTTAAAGTATTTATTATCTTTCTTCTTCCCAAGGGATGCCCAAGTGCTGCACATGCATAAATGCTGCTGAGATGCAGTCACTGCTGGGGTGGGGAGCAGCAGCCAGCTGGCATGTGTCAGTGACAACAGAGCGCGGTGTGCCAGACACGATGGCAAGGCCCTGTGCTTGCTAAAAGTGCTGCGATATCACTAATGCTCTGGAGAACAAACAGGAACATTGCTTCTCATGTCTCTGGTGAAAGATTCTGATAGCATAAACTGGTTGGTATGTAGCTTATCTAACCTGTAAGGACAAATGATCGTATCAAGCTGGCAGAAAAATGTACCGCTGCTGCCAGGCACCACAGTATCCAGCCCTGTGCTTCACTCAGTAAATAATACATTTCAGTTAAATCTGCTTACAGGGAGAAATGAATCAAGATTGTTGCATTTCTTTCTCCGTGAGAAGCTTGGAGTTGTGGTGGAAATGTTTTGCCAATCATAGCAAGAAAGAGAAATCCTAGCCTACTCCGGTGAGGTCTAATCCTTTCTTTGAATTTGAATTTCCTTTGTTGTTTTATATCTATCATTATAGGAAAATACTCTTTTTTAAATAAATGAAAACTGTTTTTCTTCCTTCATGTCTTTAGCTAGATAAAAAGCTTTGCCCTCTTCCACCCTTTTTCACCAGGCAGATTTGCCAAGGAGCAGTCGTCTGCCTGATTCATAGCTACTTACTTTGGGCAAACTTTGTTTGCATCAGTGGATGGTTATAGCTACAAATAGACCTATTTGCTCTGAATAATGCTCTGTAGTGAGAGTACGGGTCTTGGAATAGTGACTCCTTTGGTTAAAACAAACAAAATATGAAATATTTGCTGCACTGGAGTACCAGCTTCATTGTGATCAGCGTTTCCTCCAGAGACTTACCTCCTCCTTACTCTCGGTAGCACTGCAGAGCATATGCAACTGAGCTGGACTGAATTCTGTCTCAGGCAGCCGCATTTGAATGAGTGAGTAAGGACCAGTGGCAGAATCTTTATTATTGCTGCTATTATGTGAGCCAGAAGGAACACAGCCTGACTTTCAATTCCCCAGTTGCATTTGCAGAAATAGCAGTTAAAAAGAGTGATATTTTTAAACAAGGCTTTATTCTTGTAAGCTGAACAATTCAACACAGAACAGAGTAAGCATAGAAGCTTTCAATACTGCTTTTACTGTCAGTTTTCAGTTTTTAAGTGTACTTTAAGGTCCAGGTTGCCGAAGTTTTTAATGGACTTGGAGAAGACATTTGCTATTGCTAGAATGTTAATATGTTTCGTCAGTTTGTCCAATGTATACATTTTCTTTCAACTCTAAATCTTCTAGATTTTTGTGATTTTTGAAGTGAAGTGAAAAAAGAATGCTTCTGTATATGTAGAACAAATAACTTGCTGTCATTTTGAAGTTCACTGACACTTATGAAATATATACCTGCCTTGATCTTTGATATTTGGTTTCCAGCAAATCTTTAAGTTTCAGTCATTGAAGGAAGATGATCCTCTGCCTACTGTTTAAAATATATGAATTTATGTGAAATTCATTGCTTTGCCTAAAAGAGTTTTGTAGTAGTGCCACTTGAAGAGGAAATTGCCTTAGACAGTGAGTAAATGCAAAATATTCATTTCTCACAAAGTGTTACTGTAATATTTCCTACTGTGCCAAGGAAGGTTGTCCTGTATTATGAAAATAGGTATAAAATGGCATTTTGTACTATATGTTAGCAAAGCTTTCCAGTGCTTGCATTTGTGTCAGTATTGGTTTCTTGTTCATTGAAATCACCTGTAATTTGTAGGTTGCAAAGAATGTGAAAAACATTATCAGGTGCTGCAGACTTTTTGGATACAGCTGTGCAGGATGGATATAGAGGCACAAACTAAGGTGAGTTCTTGAGATCACCTTGTTCTGTGGTGAAGGACTCAGAATTTGAAAACTAAGTAAACAGCCACGATTTTTTCTGTGAGAGTAATAGTAACAATAAATGATGAGGCCTTTGTGATCTTCTGAATGACAGTGGCTGGGGGCTGCTTGCAGCAGGCTAATTTACCAGTTTATCTTTGGTATGCAAGTTGCAGCCTTCAGCCTTTCTCTGACTAAATGGATGCAATAGTATGCAAGGATAAAAATGTTGGTAATTCATTCTGAAGGGATGAGTCCTTCATCAGAATTCAACCCAATCAGCTTTATTTTCAAAATGGAGCTTTAGATACTACAAGCATAATGTAGGCGTCTCGTTGCCTGCAGTTTCAGAATGACATTGGCTGTGGACATTCTTGGCCTCAGACCCAGGACAGGGTTGAGGAGTGCGCATGGAACTTCTGGACCCGCTTCACTCTGAAAACTGAGAAACTTGGAGGCTCTTTCAGAGGAAGAAGTAGTGAAGAGAAGAAAAGATTTCCTTACTCTGCTTATAAGAAGTGTTAGGACAGCCTGTTTCTTGACCCCTCCAGTTTCTTTGGCTGATGTAGGATATACGTAACATTTCTTTGAAATACTGTTCAGCAGAACCAATGTATCAAGGGGATAAAATACATGTGCAGGACATACCTGTAGGAGCCAGGACCCTCTCTGTTTCACCAGCTGATTTGAAATTGCTGTCTTCTCAATGAGAAAGTGGCTCCACACTCCCGCTGAGACCAGTGAGCAGAGAAAGCTGAGAGCAATTGCCTCTCACTGGAAAAAAGATCCTGACAACCAGGTGAGTCATGAAATCTTGCCTTTGAAAAAGGCAACAGGCCTCATCAACTCTGTTTCATGATTTTGCTGAATTCCTGCAAATGGTTTGAATATGACTAGTTTTTTTTGCCCATGGGCTAGAGGAATGCTGTTATTTGTAATAAAATAGTACTATGGCACATCTTCGCCTCCTGTGTAGCTTGAGATGGTTAACATGGAAATGTTGTATCATGGATGCTATAATCTGCTTCCTCTCCCCTCAGCATGGTTTTCATGTGAATTCATACAGTGAAATGAAAGCTCAGAGGCCACCTGCAAGTAGGATGAAGCCAGAAAGCAAGGAGCAGCTTGATTCAGTGACACAGTCATCTAGGCCTGGCAGTTGTTTCACCAGGAACCTCAGAAGAAGCACTCAAGCTTTTAGGGCTGTAGTTTTGCACAGCTACATAAGGCAATAACACTTGCTGACTTCAGAGGTATGATGTGAACCTTGACTAATGTTTGTTTACCATTTGGAAGCAAGATTGCTCTTCAATGATAGTGCAGTGGCTAAGTATCTATATACAGAGCCAATATGTGCTTCAGATATGGTGGATCCAGTGCCCCTACTGGTTTGTACAGGCAGGAGCTGTAGCAGATCGTGATCTCTCAGAGCAGGACTTGGGCATGTAGCAGGGACAATGGGAAGTAGCAGGAGCTGTGGCTGCAGGGGGGATTGCAGGAAGAAGGACGGCTTAAGCGTGGTCGGGTAGGAGAGCACATGTGCAAAGAGCATTTGAAATACTTGCTTAGCATCTTTGCTGGTGGGTTCTGTGAAACTGTGCTTCTAAGGTACTACGCTAGAAATGTTAGATCAAGTGATGACCATGCCTGTGAATTGACGCCAATGACATGCAGGGACATCAGCTACAAACTGCCTTACACAAACTAGAATCTGATATTACATGCTGTGTTTCCAAAGCATGTTTAGCATCCTATAATTTCGAATGACTTTCAGTGGATTTTGGAGTCCATGAATCCATCAGGAAATACCACTGGAGATACTGTTTGCTGGACAGGAACGTAAAACAAAACGTAGCAAATTAGGATGGTACCTTATTGCTTGAGGATTTTTGTTTGGATTTTTTATTTGTTTTTTTTGTTGTTGTTTTTTTCCCACTGTGAACAACTTCCAAAATAATCTTTGTCAGTTCATATTGCCTGGCTTACACTATTTCATTCTGTATATTTTTTCTGGTTGGGATACTTTCCAGAATTAGATATCAACAAAACCAATTAAATAATTTGGTACAGGCAATTATGGAACATAAGCAATACTACTCTAAAGCAGGCAATCAAAAAAACCAAAATGATGCTTTATTTGACAATAAACCTTGTGTTTGGCACTGCAATTTGAAAGGTAATAAATCTGTAAAAATGTTACTACATTTCATAAGTACTGAATAACAAAAAAGAGCACAAATTTTCGTTTTGGGGGTTTAAAGCTCTAAAATGACAAAGTTTCATCAGAAAAACTTCTGGAGCTTGACAAATAAATATAATGGTACCATGTTACCTCTCTATGGAACAACAGAATATCAGAAATAATGGAGAGGTAAAATATAATATTTATTTTCTTGTTGATGGAATATCACACAAATGACTCTTGAAGAAGCCTATTAAATTTGAGAGTGTTTAAATATACCCAAATTATACCTGAATTTCTTATTATGGATGAACCTTAAAGCAACTGAAAGTACATTCTCCTCTCAAAGTACAAATTGCAAGATAATTAATGTTAACAACATGTTTAGGGAAGGAGAACGATGGCCTAGTCAAAGGAATAAAATGCTTTTCTTTTGAAAGCATGGTTAAAACCGTGGGCTAAATTCACTTCTGTGCTGACAATTTTGCACTCATCTGGTTAAATCTCAAGGACAGCATAAAACAGATGAGTGTACTCTGCTTCTCTGCCTGCACATTTATTAATGTACAAAAATGATACACCCTGTAATCATCATGCCCTAAAACAACGTTGTCCAGGTGACTTACATAATTTTGACTGGGTTTGTTTTATCTGTATCATAGGTGTTTGGGGAGGCACAAGCAATCCAAGAAATTTGAATCTAAATGTCCTCCACTATTTCAAGCGTATCACAGTATCAAAGCATGTTTGGGATCGGAAGGGACCTCAAAAGATCATCTAGTCCAATCCCCCTGCTGGAGCAGGAACGCCCAGGTGAGGTCGCACAGGAACATGTCCAGGTGGGTCTTGAATGTCTCCAGAGAAGGAGACTCCACAACCCCCCTGGGCAGCCTGTTCCAGTGCTCTGGCACCCTCACTGAGAAGAAGTTTCTTCTCAAGTTTAAGTGGAACCTCTTGTGTTCCAGTTTGAACCCATTACCCCTTGTCCTATCATTGTTTGCCACCGAGAAGAGCCTGGCTCCATCCTCGTGGCACTCACCCTTTATATATTTATAAATATTAATAAGGTCACTCCTCAGTCTCCTCTTCTCCAAACTAAAGAGACCCAGCTCTCTCAGCCTTTCTTCATAAGGGAGGTGCTCCATATATGTCTTCCTCTAAATTCCTGATAAATTGGGCAAGCACAATACTTTTTCTTGTATATTAGGGACCTTATTGAGTCACTTGACTGTTCCAAGAATCTGTACTGCTGATAGTAGCTAAGAAACTGGAAAAATCCGAAGCAAACAGCAAAAACTCTAACCAAAACGGGTCTCCCATGGAACATTTCAATTTACCAAATCACCATCCATGAAATTCCTTTTCAAAAGTCAGTAAGTCCCAGGCTTCTTACATGTCAAAGGCAGGTATGCAGGCTGGTGAAGTAAATACTAAAGGCCTTTTTAGAGTGTTTAGATGTATCTATTCCCACTCAGCTACCCTCCTTGGGCAAAAGATTGGAGTGTTGTAGTCCAAACCCAGCAGCCTGAAATGTTGGTTTCATCAGAAAGAAATGTTCTTCTATTTTTGAGTTTCCTGGTGAGGTTTCTCTATATCTAAAGAACCTCTGCTTCAAAGCTGTGGGTCCAGGGATGTTCTAGGGTGCTGGATGCTCAGCTAGCTGCTGGGTCGTGTTTCTTTGATATAATTGTCTGTAACATTTTTCTGGAGAGTGTATCTTTCATAGCGTGGACCTGTGACTTTTAGAGAAAATGCATCTTATTTGATAGGGCCTGGGGCACTGCTGTCTTTCAGGTTTTCTAGTTTTGAACTAGAGTGTAATATAATCCACTTAAACTGCTTCTTTCTACATTGATCTGGAAGAAGGAAAAAATTAAATGCAATATTGTTCTTTGGATCAAGTTCTGCTGCCACTTTTCTTCCTGCTGTCCCTTCACAGTGTGGTCTCCTGAATTGATTTCTGCTTTTGGACTCTGCAGCTGTTTCTGATTCAAGCCAGAGCCTGCTGAATATTTGCCCTGGATTTATTAACAAATACTTTTTGCCATAATCCTGTTACGGTTGTTCTGGGACACAATGTTGAGTCTCTCAATTAACTTTAATGGACTTTGGGCCAGTCCTGTGATTATTAAGAGCACTTTTTCTGTCAAGATCCTGACATAAGGCACTGCCCATACATATCTTTTGGACTGGGGACACTTACTGTGTAGTCAGGGGAAACTATTCATTTTCAGAAATGTGTTTTGGATCCACAAACTCTACCAGAAAGCCCTGTGTGCACTCACAGCATTTCTTTCAGATAGGCCAGCCCAGCTCCAGGGAGGCAGAGTAATTATATTAGCTCACCAAAAGGATATTAAAAATTTTCTGATAAAAACCTGCAGAATCTAAGAGTTCTGAAAACCAGCCTCTGCTAGAAAGAAGTAAACCCTTTTTGGATGGACCTCCCATCTAAAGATTTCCTTGATTATGTGAAAAATATAAATCTCTTTCTAGGTGAGATCCCAGGACTTCAGCTTTTAGGGTTTCATGTTTGGGCAGTCTCGATCCTAATGATCAGGACAGTTATGCAGGTTTCATATCAGGGCTACATTCTCCAGTTTTGTGGGGAAAACCACCCATGAAATATATATACCTTTTTTCTTAATATCCCAATTATATCCTGAATTCCTTGCAGCCAGGCAATACGAGACTTCATTATTAAATAAAAGACTGAAAACATAGAAACAAAACTTGTCCGACCTATTCCTATATGCGCTAACTGGATTTAATTTAAAAATCAGAGAAAGAAAAGGGATATGGCAGCAATTTTTAAATATAGAACTTGAAAGCTTTTTCTTAAAAGTCACATGCTCAAGACGAAGCTGTCCCTAGGCACCTTTAATGTACTCATGTGGCAGTTATGTAGCAAATAACTCAAGGTTATTTTCTTTGGCAGCAATTTTAGAGCAAATCTTTGTGTAAAGAATGATTTCTTTTCCTTGAACAATGGGCTGGATTCATAAAAAGTATAATGGGTACATTTGTTTGTTTTTCAATTTTAACAATTAGGAGATATTTGTACTTGTGTAAAAATAGAAAGTAGGAAAATAATGAATAGTTGTGCTTATAATTAGCATATTTTGATACTTAGGAAACCAGAAGCCATTTCTATGCTTATTAAATGTGCATTGTCAGCTTCAATGTTTTGAAAATTACTAACTAAAAAAATAATTTCAGATGAAGTGTTGCTTAAGGAATATATTCTGAAATTAAAAGTAAATGTAGACTTTAAAATGTATAGAACAATACTTAGCTTTCTTGTGCTTAGAATCACAGATTAGTTTGGGTTGGAAGAGATTTTAACAGGCCATCTCGTGCAACCCCCTGCAATGAGCAGGGGCATCTTCAACTAGATCAAGTTGCTCAGAGCCCCGTCCAGCCTGGCCTGGAATGCCTCCAGGGATGGGGCATCTATCTCCTCTCTGGGCAACCCGTGCCAGTGTTTTACCACCCTCATCATAAAAGATTTCTTCCTTATATCAAGTTTGAATCTACTGTCTTTTACTTTGAAACCATTACACCTTGTCCTATTTTTACAAGCCCTGTTAAAGTGTCTGTGCCCATCTTTCTTATAAGATCCATAAGAACTTACAAGCATGTTTGCGTAATAGTCTTATTGGCACTGAGATATGTGTTAGCCTTCTAATTTTTAAGCAAAACTTGTGCAAAGATCTCTCATTGTGGGTCTGGGTAGTCCAGCTGTATTCATGGCACTGATTAAAGAATATTATGGCTGCACAGGACTGGATGCTTCATCCTATCAAAGCCAAAACCAGTAGTAAAGTTAAAGTAGCTGTCATGCACATGCTCTGAAAGACTGTATGTTTGCAAGAACAGGGCTTTAGAGAGGGTCTGATCCAGTGCCCTTTGAATGTAATGAATGTATTTTCATTATTTTCAGCTAGCTTCTATGCAATCCTTCCATCTTGGGTGTAGAGAGGAAACAGTGATCAAATTCAAGCAGGTATAGACAATAAGCAGGTATGGGAATCTTTTTCAGATGATGACCTATTAATTGGTTTAGGTTTTATAAATAAGGAAATGGAGAAATCATAGAAATAAATAGGGAAATCATTTAATGAGAGGAAGGACAAGACAATTCCATGACTAACTTAAGATACCTGAGGCTTGTTGCCATTTCCAGTGAGTGCAAAGATATTAGCATAGAATCATAAAATATTTCAGTTGGAAGAGGCCCTCAAGATTGAGTCCAACCGTAACCTAACTCTAGCAATAAACCATGTTATTAAGAGCCTCATGTATACATTTTTTAAACACCTCCAGGAATGGTGACTCTACCACTTCCCTGGGCAGCCTTTTCCAGTGCCTTAGAACCCTTTCTGTGAAGAATTTTTTCCTAATATCCAATCTGAACCTCCCCTGGTGGAACTTGGGACCATTTCCTCTCATCCTGTTGCTTGTTACTTGAGAGAAGAAAACGAGACCCACTACATCCAGAGAGCAAGCAGATGAGGACCATAATTTAGGATTTCTGAATCATCCTGTGGGTAGTATTTGTTTTCCTCCTTCGCTCTATAGAGGGTAATAAAAGAAACTGCTGTCAGTGTTTAAAGCCAGTCTTTGGGAATACATTCCTTGGTCAATAAATTTATGAAAGCAAACTAATAATTGTGATGGATAGGACCAATAATTTGTTTTTTTTAAAGCATATTAACATAGATAATCAAGAATGATGCTACATAATTTGTGTTCTTTTCATATGCCCAGAAGAGGGCAAGAACAAGACTCCTATTGATTTCTATCATGAAAAGAGGCTCTGGCACAATTTTAATGGCTGCTGCAAAGACCGACTCAGTCTCCATTTGTTACAAGTCCAGACAGCCACATCCTTACAGAAGGGGCAGGATACTAATGGTGTGCCAGGCATGACAGTGATCCTTGTCCATTCATGGGGATCCTGCATAAGAAGCTTGGAGTATTAAGAACAGAGGGCAAAAGTGTGATTTTTTGAACCAGTGATTAGTTCTGTATTTCTATTTGTTTATTAAATGGGATTGACTTTCCAGCCTTGTTATATGCAGATCCATAATAAGCTATCTTGTTCAAAACAGCAGAAATTGCCCAAGAGTAGCAGTAGAAAGTTCCTAGGGGAAGGAATGCAACTGTTTTCATGCAACAGAAAGCAGAGTACCCCATGGGTTGCTGAAAACTGTCACTAATGTAAGATAATGACTGAAGAGTGTTCCTGTTCTGTTGTAAGGCCGTGGTAATTTGTGTACGTCTCTGTTTTCTGTTTTAGGTTGGGTTTTTTTTTTGGTAGATCAAAAACTGAGCTGTAAACAAGGGAGAATTTCAGATGCTTCTAAAATGTGTCAAAGTATTATTCCTGATGTGAGATTTACTATTAACCTGATATTTCTCATGGTGTTTCTGTAAAATAAAACTGTCAATCCTCAAATAATCTAGTTGTAAAAATTTTTTGAAGTATTCCTTTTATTTTGAATGTATGCATGAAAAGCTTGTTCAAGGTAGAATCAAATCTACCCATTTTGTCATAGACATATCACATTCTACCACACTTCACATATGTCAGAGTACTGTCTGTATATTCATTCTATATTTCCATATATACAACTCACAGCTAACATAATCTTAATCCCTTTAAAATTTTATTGAAAATAAATTAACAGATAATCCTTGCCCTCTAGTAAGACACAAAGAGAAGGCTCAAGGCAAAATACGATGGGGGAATTGCTGGAGAAGAGAAGTCCGCTATGAATTATGCATATACCCATGGCTTATATGCATCAAAAACAGGTGTGTGGTTTGTTGTGATAGTCAGGATAGCCTCATGGGTTAGGCAGGATTATAATTCAATTGTTACAAATGGGAAACTGAGGCAAGAGACAAGTCAATGCCTTCCCAAGTTTGTAAAGTATGTTTAATATTGTGATCAGGAATTCCTGTCTTTCAGAACCCCACAAATGTGACGGAATTATAATGAGTTTAGCCACTAATCATACTTTTACACTGTGCCGTACAACCCAAAGAGTAGAGACAAAAATAGGGTATGTTACAGTGCAGCTCCCTTTTCTTGTCCTAAATGGAATTTACCAAATGGCTAACCTGGTTCTTTTTATCACCTAAATGGTCCCATAAATTGCAAGTGGAATTTCTCCTCCTCACTCCCCATGTTGATGCAAGTAGTGGTATTTGTCTATTTTCATAAGATCTTGGCTCTCTGAAAGGATTAATGTCCCAAAGGTGTCTGGAAAAAGTACTGACTAGAAATTATGCTTTTATTTTCAGATGTTGTCAAAGTCAAAACCAAAACACAGCCTTATTCCCAGGATGCTGGAAAGTTGTTGGGGGGGGGGGGGAAAGTCATGATTCAAGGGATGTTGTGAATGCTTTAGAGCTTCATGTTAACACCTAAACTGTTTAGCCTTTGAAAAGGGAGCTTAAGAGGTCACTACATTTTATGGTGTAGTATCTTCACTAGATAGACAAATTCAAACGAAAAAATAAAGCAGTCAATTCTTCGGCTATTAATCCTTGGAACAAATTTGTCAGAACTAATGAGATGCGTTTTTGTCAGACATGCTTTAATCAAACAGAAGTTGTAATGTGTTTAGAGATTAATTATGGGGCTAAATGCAAAAGAAGTTGAGAGAAACTTAGTTGCTTGTGATACACAAGGTAGTCTAATAGTACCATTTTAGCTTTAGACTTTATGGATCCTCTTTATGCAATGGAATTTTAATTTTCATTTTAAAAACTACATCTTTCTAGGTTCCATCATTAGGAAGATGAAACATAAGCATGAGTCACACCAGTGTTTTCTGAAGGGGACTGGAAATAAATCCCACAGTAACGTGATAAACTGACCCTGGATTCTGTAAAAAACTATATTTCTGAAAGGTGAAAACTGCTCATTTTTTCCAAATATTTCATAGAATCATAGGATGTCCTGACTTGGAAGGGACTCACAAGGATCATCGAGTCCAGCTCCTGTCCCTGCACAGGACAACCCCACAGTTCACACCATGTGTCTGAGGGCCTTGTCCAGTCTCTTCTTGAACACTGTCAGGCTTGAGGCCGTGACACCTCCCTGGGGAGCCTGTTCCAGTGCTTCACCACCCTCTGGGGGAAGAACCTTTTCCCAATGTCCAACCTAAACCTCCCCTGGCTCATCTTCCTGCCATTCCCTTGGGTTCTGTCACTGGTCACCAGAGAGAAGAGCTCAGCGCCTGCCCCCTCTCCTCCTTCCCTTGTGAGGAAGCTGTAGCTGCCATGAGGTCTCCACACTGAACAAACCCAATGACTTTAGCTGCTCCTCATATGGTTTCCCCTCTAAACCCTTCGCCAACTTTGTAGCCTTCTTTGGACACTCTCTAGTAGCTTTATATGCTTTTTATCCTGTGGCACCCAGAACTTCCAGCTCCTCTTGCTCGTTCCTCATGCTGCACACATTTGTGCAGAAACACTTCAAGTGTGGTCCATTGTGCTCATTACCTCATGGAGCAGTATACAATCTGAGGATGGCAAGTGTATACAGTATTAACAACTTCAGGGCCAATAAGGAGAAATACCTATAAAATAAACATTTGCAATCAAAGATTAATTTCCAAGCTGTAGAAGTTAATATCATCTGGAAATGAGTTCTAATTGCAAAGTGAGGTTCCCATTTAATCCAAATGAAGCTGCTGCAAATTTTCTAGCCTGATATAAAATCCATACAAATTGCTTAAGAGTTTAAGTATGACTTAATCATAAGTTACACTGGAATTTGTTTAAGAATATCATAATATTCTGATAGTATTAGAAGAGAAATGTCCTTGTGCAGATATGTTGAAATTCATGTTCATGTAGATGGCCAAGAAAATGGCACTGTATGTAGGATTTGAATGATATTATACAGACAACTTGTATACTATAGACATCCTCCAGCAGAGGAAAGAGACCAGAAAAAAGTGTAGTAGGAAGGTATAAAAAAGTAATTCGCTGCTTATTTGTATTTCACAATCTTTTACATATTATGTTTATAAAGATTTCATAAATTTCCTACTTCTTCAGTTCACTACAAGTATGATCTAGAATAGCTGTGTCCTCTAAAAAACTGCTATTTTCTCCAGGCTTTGGAACCGTTACTGTGTTAAAGACTCTAATGTGATGGGCTATAACCATTTCTGAAGAATTTTGGCATGAACATAGACAGTTAAAAAAAAAGCACAGATAATAAAGTTCCAGGTATGTGCTCAGAAAAGGGATGGAAACTTGGGTGCTTTTCCTCTTTCCAGTTAAAACAATAGAAGTATTTCTGTTGACCTTGATGGATTTGGTTTGCAATTTTGTAGGACATTGATAGCCTCTGATTCTTACCAGATACAACTAGGACAGGGAAGAAAAGAAGACAGATTTCCTTTGGCTTGGGAAATTCCACCAACTGTGTGTGAAAACTGTCTTTAAAATCAAAATGTAACACATTGCATGGACCAAAATTTAAAATCACCATTACAAGCTCATAAACCCCAGATAAAACATTTGTTACTGCAACCTGGAATCTTGTAGCACTTGGGAACCTCAGTTTTCACCCTGTATTCAATCATACTGATCTTCACAGGTGGTCTTTGTGAAAAATAACTTACACTCTAAGGAAACAAACTGAACTTGGACAGGTTGGGGAGGTCCAGGTGACAGTAAGACTTTTTTGTCAGCATGACAAGAGTAGTTTCAAGAACAGCAGCAACCTAATTTATTGGAGTATTGGGAATGCCTTTGTAGACCTTAACCGAAAGAAAGATGTTTAAGAAGGATTGATGGTCAATAACTAAGTCAATCTGTGAATATGTATGGGCAGGTTCTCTGAAATATGAGGGTCAGCATAAGAGTAGATACAAAATGTATTTGTTTGAAATTGCAAGAACAGGACAATCTAAGGTCACACAAGGGGCTTTTCTGAGTGAAAGGTGATTGGTATGGAGGATGTGAGCCATAGAGATCCTTAAAATGAGGGCATTAGCCTATATTTGTTGTTTAGGGAAGAGTCATTGATAAGATCAGGACACGGTTGTTTTCCTCAAAGGCAGAAAAAGTGTTTCAGTAATCCAGTTGCTGGATGAATGGAGGCAGTGAAGAGATTTAGCCCTGTACATGGATGAAAAAGCTTGTGTTTGAGAGGTTACACAGCAAAAATTTGCCCGATTTACCCATAATGTGAATGTAACTATGAGTTTAAGAAGGTGCTCAAGATAGTGAGAAAGGCCCTTTCAGTACATATTAAAATAATGTCAATCTCTTTGTATACCTTGAAGTTTAATTTAGTGTATTTAACAGGGTATTTCTCTATCACACTTGTACACATATGATATTTTGGCAGTAGGATTTTTCATGAGTGTGAGGTTAAATGCTAATTATTTTAAAATGTGTTTTTGTTTAAAAAGAAGCATTTAAACTTATCTATGCCGAAGAAAGCCAGTAAATATTACTTGTACTTTGCAGGCTAAACAGCATTAGCTTCAAACATTGTCTCTTTCATTTGTATTACTTGAAATTTAGCACTTCATTTAAAGAACAATAGAAGAATGAAAAAAAAAAAAATCTGTCCTGGTCCAGAAAAGAGAAGCCAGAAGTCCAGAGTGTGAATTATTATTATCCTCTTCCTGACAAGAAGTCTTCCTTTGAGTGGCAGGAATTACTTTAGAACCAATTTTGAAAGATGGCCCAATGTTCAAAGGCCCTGAATACCAACAGTTCACATTGACTTCAGAAGCTCAGCACTTTTGATATCATGAGGTCACGATATACTTTTTCTTCACACCATTTTACATGACCATGGTGTGACTATATAGAGGCTAGTAAGTTTGTGCAATACTATCAAAGATTGGTTTGAAACCATTAATAGAAATAAATATAAAGATTTTTTCCAGAAATAAAGATTTTTTTTCCATGTGGGGTACTGAAATTGTGGAGGAATAATCTTATCAGTTAAGGCACCTGGACCTTGCATTGTGAATGATTAACCCTCATAATTAACCCATTTAGTTAACGGGGCATGGGACACAACCTTCCCACTCATTCAACCATAGGGTGCCTCAGACATTCAGAGACCTTGTCTGTGGGTTGTTCCTGCAGCCCTACTGTACTGACAGTGTCTTGAATTCACCTCTTGCCCTCTGATTCTCAGTTTCATCTCTTTCACTCACCCACGTGGAGAAATGAAGCCTTGTTCATGTGAAGTAGTTACATAAAAAAATACTGATCAAGTCGAAACATAGATTCAAAAATCATCCAGATAAACGAGTGGTAACCTCTCTGGTGCATTTTTGAGGTGCAAAACTGAGTGACATTTGTTCAATAATTATTAGTACCCAACCAGAACTAAATGGAAATGGGGCAGTTCTAAATGGAACTGAGCATTCACACAAATAATTTTCAAAATTTTAAGTCACAAGAAACACAGCTTTATTTAAACATGAGGGAAAATCTGTTTTCAGCAGGCAACTGAACAGGCAGAGGGAACAGTGGAGAGCGTGCCCTAAGCACAGAGCTGTCACACTTGAGTATTCTTTTCCATACAGAACAGCATTTTTGTTTCCTAAGTATCCCCACTGGAATAACCTTTGAAAGAGTTTGCTGCACATACTCTTTGTGCACAAGGTTCTCAAAATGCCTGTGTCTTGGCCATCACAGTGGTTGCTGCTGAACTCTGAATCAAATATAACACATCCATAGCAGAATCGTTACCCCAAGGAGTGTACATGCCAACAGCACATTAAATAGAGCGGTATACAACAGATCACCATCACAAAATGAGCTGGGTTTTTTTTTTTTTTGATGGGGCAGCACTGAGGAGAGCTGTTTGACTTATAGTAACCGCAAGCTCTTCCAAGGACTGTGGGACAGTGAGATGGGAGTATGTGTAGGGAATGGGAAAGAAAAGAGCCTTTTGAAGGTCAACAGGCATGTTTATTATGAAAGGTCTGTAAGGATATTGTCTTCCATTTCCTGAAAATACAGGGTGTTTCAAAAAGATGGACCAAATTTCAAATATAAGTATTTTCAAATTGGGTCCATCTTTTTGAAACACCCTGTATATTTTTGGTAGTGGATCGTTTTGGAAGCATACTGACAAGGAAAGAGTTTCTTTCTAGTGGTACCTTCTGATATTAAATGTAATAAAATTACCTTTTAAGATTGTAAGTTATGTGAATTACGTTTTAAACAACAAATGCACAGATTAGTTAGCATAATTTTGAACTGCTGATCAAGTTTGAAATACAAGAAAATATAAAGAGGTTGTATTTCAGGTTTGGTTTGGTCTGGCCTGCAGATAAAGATTTATCCAGTTAACAAAAACAGCCTTTAAGAGTTTTAGATGGTTTTATTTCTTTGACAAAGCTCTGGACTTTGCCAAATTAGTTTTCTTAACAGCACTAATCTGCCAGAAAGTAAAAGAGAAGGAACAGAAACAGAAAAAACCTTTTCTACAGCCTTCACCAACAAAAATTTTTCTTCAGCCTTCACCAGTCGAGTGAGCTATGACAGAGTGCAGTCTGGAGAGCCCTGAGAAGGCATTTGAGAAAAGGTAAGGGAGTGCCATTGATACCTTGGGATATTTTGACAAGTGGAGAAGCTGAGACAGGCACCACAAAAAAATGGCCAAGCATTGAGGGCAGTTAATTATATTAACATCTTTTATGAACTAATTCCATGCACAGGGTTTCTTGTTTGCTTTTAAAGCCGGATAGCGAAAGCAGCAATTCTGTTTTATTTTGTGTGTTCAATTTTTGCTTATTAGATTCACACCATTAAAAATGTATGTATTGGAACTCCAGATTCCTTAGGTTAAAATGAAATGAGAATGCATCAAAGCTTGATGGCTAAGGTGTTTCATAATGTGAATTGCTAGATCACTCTGTCAGATCAAAATAAGTAATGATTTACACTGAGTGATGACTAGTTATCCTTGTCTGACAATGGTTTTCTGACCTGCATGAAATACATTATTAGTGGACAGGTGTTACTGCAGAAACACACTTTTTCTAATATGTGGTGGCAAGCTTTGAATAGAGACTGGAAGTGGAATGGACGTGGCAATACGGCTCTCCTTGTACCCTTAAATGTGACCTTAACTGAAGAGGGCTGGGGAGTGTGATGGTGGAACATAACTGTGTTCCACCTGCTTTATTGGGAAGGTGAAAAGAAACAAAATTTCCCAACACTCACTCTTGTGCCTCTCTGTCATGAAAATCCTGACGCTCTAAGAAAAAGGAGCCCATACTGTGCATTGAGACTGCATATTCTGCTACAAACTCGATTACACAGACCTGTTACTGTGCTTTCTCAGCCTTGAAAAGACAGGAGAGGAGGGACAAACAAGGCTACAGGGACATTCAACATCTTGACTCTTTTTCATCTTGTGTGTCTTTGATATGGAGGTCAAGGCCTGGATTGGAAACACAGTACATCTCACCTTACAAGCCTTCCCAGTCCTTGATGTTTATTTTGGGCTTTCTAAAGTCTCTCTATACATTATCTTTACACTGGGATTTCAGCAGTTTTGAATGAACAATAATCAGCTTAGAAGCAGATGGGGTGCTTGTCAAAAAATGGTGGGGGGAGAAAAGCCTCAGGGATGCTTGCAGTATTCAACAACCCAGTGTGAGCTAACATTTCAGAAAAACAAACCAGTCTTACTATTGTTTCATGAGCCTTATCAAAATCTGCAGTAAGTCAACTTCCAGGCATTTTACAGGTCCCATAAGCAAAAACATACCCACATAGCTCCTTTGCAACAGCCCATGAATTAAAAAAAATAACCAAAGAAATGTGTAATATGTTTACACAACAGCTATGATAGAGTCTTCTAACGTTTTCCAGTGCCCATTGTGCTAACAACCCATTTTAATAAAGGGAACTTTGATACTAGGTTATGCAGTGGATGGTTTTAAAGTTACCTTAAGACAGATGTTATCAAGCAGGCTGATCCAGCAAGTATTTTTAGCTCTGAATTTTGAGACAGAGTTATTATTTGAGAAACTTGTCTGACCTGTCATTTGAGAGTGTGTGACTGGGAATACTGTTTTGTAGTGAGCTTATTAATTAAACATCTGACGGTCAGAGCATGCCAGGGTAACCTATTTGATCTGTTCACAGAGAAAAACATTTGAAAAAGTCTCGTAAAAAATGCATCATTGTCTTAAAAGCTTCATGAACTTGATTTTTCTGAACAAAACACTATAAATCATATTCGCTACAGCTGTGTTCATCCTATCAGGACATTGAAAAAGCCTTCAGAGCAATTGATGTCAGTTGGAGTAGATTTGTACCTTTGGATTACCTGAAGTCAGTCATAAATGGCTTTATATTTCTTTTGCCAAATGAAACTTTTCAAGAGTTAATGAATAAGTAAGAATCATATTATTTTCTTAGGGGACATTTTTATCACTGCCACCTTATAACTTTGTTATTGCTTTTTGCGACTACCATCATTAATTCGTCTTACTTGTGCCTGTGTTACAGTGTGTAAAAGCTGATACAGCTGGGTATAAAACCAAGTTTTTTGCAGTATATAGGTTTGATGGAGTAGAAGCCTTAAGTTGCTGCTTTCTCCTATTTGCTCACAAATTTGGATTTAATTTCCTAAAGGGAGCATTACTCTCCTGCATTCAAATGACTAGTGATGTAGGATGGTGTGAATTTGCTGGAAGAGCAGCTTCATGACCATTAGCACCATATCTGCACGGTGACAGTGTGACTCTACAAGACTCTCCTTTAAAAATATGCTGGTGTGGCAAGGAAAAGAAAGGAAGAAGTGGTGAAACTACAGTGAAGGAATGAATGAATGCTGAGAGCTTTCACTCTGCATTGCTCATTATCACTGGAAAAGATAACTAAAGGGACACTTCTATGCTGCACAGTTGTCGTGGTTTAACTCGAGCTAGCAATACAACCATGATAGCTGCTCACTCACTCTCTCTCCGCGCCCCCCAATAGGGAAGGGAGAAACTTGAATTGAGATAAACAGAGTTTAATAAAATAACAAAATGCTAATACACTACTGGTAAATATAAAATAGGTATATATAAAATAGAAATAAAAGATACATGAGGCAGTTCCTCATGAACATGCTGAGCAGCCAGTCCCAGGAAATGGCACCCGGTCCCAACAGCTGATCCCAAAGAGAGAAGAAAGAGGAAAAAGAGGCAGAAAGGTTCAGAGGCCTCTGCAAAATGGCAAAAGCCGAACTAAACGTCCTGACCAAAACTCCCCTGACTGTGCCCTAGAGCGAGAGAGAGCAGAAGGGAGAAGAGCAGAAGGCCCATCTCTCCTTATATCTGAAGCATGATGCTTATGGGATGGAATACTCTCATTGATCAGTCTGGATGTCAGTCAAAATCTGCCCCATCCATGCCCCACTTCTTGCTGCCTCACACCTGTGGGCAGAGTCCTCAGAGTGTCCTTGGCTCTCAGACCAGAGCAATTAAAAACATTAACTCTGTGCTGGGGTGTTACCTCTTGTTCTCAAACTAAGTCCAAATAATGAGCGTTCTAGCCACAGAAAAGCAAGGTTTCTAACTGCATGAAGAAAATGAACTCATTTTCAGTCAAACCAGCACAACAGTGAAGGAATTTCATACCTGGAAATTTGAATTCAAGCTGAAATGAGGGAAAAAAATTTTGAACTTATGTTTTTACATTGTTAATATTTTTGTTAATACTGCTGTGAAGCTTGAAAAATCATGCCAACTACTGGATTCAAGTTAATGTACTATTTTACATTAACAAGGCATCTTTGCAGTTTTATGACCAAAATTCAAGTCATCTTGTGGGCAGTATAGGGTACGGAAGATAAATGGATAGAAAATATTTTCCAGCCCAGCCTCAACGATCTCAGCAGACAGAGTTTAGGCCACAGGACAATTTCCAAACTACAACTTCCTGGACAGGATCATTTCAGCTCATGCTGACTAACTTACTAAACTCATGTTTCCTTTTAGAAGCCAAAACATCACAGCAATGGATGTTTTTGTGGCTTTTGGTTAAATCTAGACCAGGATCTCTCATGATTAATCTTTTGTACTCAGAAACCAAAAACTGTGAGAAGAAAACTGCCAGAATATACGTTATACTTGTTGGCAACAGTGCCAAGGGCATATGGCCAGTCAAAGAGAAAGGAAGAACAACTTAACTCTTACACAGCATTTTTACTCCAAAATGTTGCTTAAGCTTACACCAACAGGACAAGGCACCTAAATCATACAATGTGAAAGAGGTCAGTTACCAAATCATGCATTACTGTGTAAAGATTCCACAATTTATAGTTTATCGGTTTTAAATTGTTGGAAGAATAGAATCATCCGTGTAAATAATCAGTTGAGCGGGGTTTTTTTGTTGTTTGTTTTTTTTTTTTTCTCTTTATATGCGCTAGTTAGCTGTAAAGAGCTCAGTGCAGATATATGTTTTACAGCAGCAGATGCTATATGAGAGTGTCATCTGCAGCAACCATATTGCTTTGTGCATTCAGCAGATAAATTTGGTTTGCTTCTAGTCATTCGCAATGTGATACAACAATGATCAACTATTACTTTGTCAAAAAATTACTATTATAGTTTTGGTTGATTTTTTTCAATTCATGTCACTTGCTAGTTTAAATCTCAAAGTAGATCTTGCTCTTACGAGTAGTTTCATAATGAAAAGCTTTCTGCATGTATTCTTCCAGTAGAGTATTCTCTAGAATTTGAAAAATATAGTGACATTTTAATGATGCTGTAAACAGAAACGTTCGAGCCTGTGTATGCTGTATCTCTTAGGAAATATTTCTCACATCATGTAATTCAAAAGATCCACCAGGTGAATGGAGCAACAGCAAAAGTTCCTCATAGTCATCTAACTCTAATAATGAAGTAACTTCATTGTAGCTGATAATAAATGTAATAATAATTGATGAGCAAGGGACCTGATTTCAGTATTTTTAAGATCCTGTTTAAATAATATGACATGAGATGTGCCAGGGAGCTGTTTATAAGAAATAATACATGACAGCATTTTATGGTTGTTTGAGGTATTTACATCTCACGGGCTCCTGATATAAAATTCAGGGCCCATTGAAGCTGATGCAATTTTGCCTTAGACTTCAGCTAGGATTTCATCCCTGACTGGTTTAGGACCAGATTACCCATGCACTTATCTCTCAGTACATGTCCCCACTGTGGCAAGATCAAATACATCAGAGACAGACTATTGAGGTGAACTTCATCCAAAGGACATCTCGAGTCCTGAGTTCTCTGAATTCTATCACTTCTACTCTTGAAATTTCTTTCACTTGGGAGTAAAATATTGTGAACTTGAGGTTATATAAAGAGTTGCATAGTCTGAAAAATATTTTGGCTATGTTTTGGAGTTTCACTGTGGATTGTGTCCCTTTACAGGCTGAGGGGTGTGAGTGAAGGATATTTTTGCTGATGGCTGGGAGCAAATCATACATGACCAGTATGAAGGTTTTGCCAAGAGAGGGACTAACTTTTAGGACTTTGTTTTCTGGTGGCTGCCAGGATTTCTAATTGGTGACTATTATTTGTGATATAAGGTAAATCATTGTGCTCAGTTGGTCAAGTCTTTGGTGAACATAATATCAGTTTAAAACACAAGGGCATTTTTCAGCAGCAGAGGTAGTTTTAAACTCATGCTCTATTTCTTTAATATTTGTATAGAAGTATCAGATGCTAAGGCATTGATGATTAAAAATTTCTCAATGAATAGTATTCTGTATTGGATCATTACAAGGTGATGCATCACGTGTTTTTAGCAGGTATCCATATTGCTACAGCTCTAATTGGTCAATTCTTTTGCAATTGGTCATTCTTTTTGCATATACTCTTTTGTACTTGGACTTAACACAAGCATACTTCCAAAAAGCCATGTAGAATTCATTTTTATTACTTTAATAAGTTAGCTTGCCTACTATAGCAGATAAAATGCTAGATTACTACTCAAAAAATATGATCAGTTTTTCTGGCCCTACAGTCTACACCACAGTTATTCTGTCTATGGCATCTAAATATTTTACTTTTTGCCCTTCTGGCACAGCTTGAAATCTGAGGGCCAGAATTATAAATATAAAGAGGAATTTTTTTGAAATTAAAAAAACCCTAAAACCTAAAATCCTTCCTCAGTTTTTTTTTCTCACTGACTTGACTTTGTCTAAATATCAATTTCTTCAAATTGTTCCTTGAAACTTAATGCTGAGGAGCTCCTCCTCGCCGACTGTGAGGACCTGATTCATCCCTTCCCATGATTAAACCTGCAAAAGAAAAGTGCTGTGCTGGCCGGCCACAGGCAGAACTGGAAGAGCTCCACCATCCATTACCCATCTGCAGAATGGAAGAAAACCACTGCACCTTGTGGACTGATCAATGGCACCACAAATAATAGCTGGTAATGTCGGACATTCACATATCTGCATTAGTGTTTCTTCCCAAGTTCCCTTCAGCTTCCAGGATTTTGGCAATTGTCACTGCTGAAGCCTGAGAGGCAATTGCAGGGCTTCTGAGAAAGGAGGCTTGAAGTGGAGAGGTCTGTTGCTCTGATTGACGCAGCTTTGGCTGGTTGCTCATTTTCAGTGCAGAATTGCTCTCTGGAGTGCGATTTGAGTGATTTAGTAGGCCATAGACATTTGAGTGTGAAGGGATCTCAGTTGGGGGCTCAAAATAACAGTTGTTATCTTGGCCTTATTGTAAAGATCATCTGTTATTTCGTACTGTTTGTTTCATATTCATTTATCCAAGACAATAATCAGATAGGAAATATCTCTCTTTCCCACAGCTTTTTTTAATAACCCATGCCTCAATAGCATTGTTGGCAAAGCCCGTCCCTGCAGGGTATGAAATGGCTCCCCTGGTAAAATTCGAATGCTGGCACTGCCTCTGTCTTCATTTACCTTCAGACTTTGGTGCCTGGCCCTTCCCATCAACTTTTCTGGGCTCCGATGCAATTGTGCTCCCTGTGCGGTCGGAGATGCTGAGCCCTTGAGTCACTGAGCCGTGGTGCGTGCCTGCTGTTCGCAGGCAGAACCACCGTGAAAAGTCAGGTTCCCTCCCATTAGATGCCCCATGCTGTCAGGTTACAGTCAGCCAAAGCCTGAATGCTGCGATTCTTGTAACTTTGGGGTTTTAGCTTTTTTTGGCTGAGCTTGAGAAACTGCCACGTTGTCCAAAAACTGGAGGGTTTTTTGTAAAAGATCCAGGAAGTCTTGCATACCTCTGATGGCATTTGGTAATTTTTTAGCTTTGTCCTGTGCATCCTGGATTAACAAACACTCTAAACACCATCTGCCACCATTCTAAGGAGCATTAGGAGTTTTTAAAGCCTTTCTGAGATGACTAGAGTAGCGAGTCAGCATGTTTCTGATAATATGTGAGGAATGTAATTGCCCACAAAGTACCATCTGAAATAGGAGTTCATTTAGCCGGGCTCATTGGAGCTTTCTGCAGTACCATTGAAACTGAATAAGGGATATGCCAAAGGTTTAGGGGGGTCATGGTGTCAGGGCCTTATTGATTTTAAAGTAATTATTCATGGGATATGATACTAGTTAACTTCCGGGGATTTTTAACACAGTTTAGCATTTCCAGTGCTTTCAAAGTTTTCAAATTTGGATACAATTTACATCATGACATTTTAAAAACCCCAACATACTACTCCCCTTAGCTAGTTTCTCTACTGTTATGTGTAAATAATGAGAAGAGATGCATTAAATACTACCTCATTCTAGACATGTGTAATGTGAACATCTATGCCTGAACTGCTCCTCCTAGACTCCATTTTATAGTCACTGGAGAGAAACAACAGGCAGGATTCATGTAAGCAGTTTTAGATGTCTACTTTAGGATGAGATGAATCCTGTCCTGCAAGTGCCTGTTTCTCCCCAATGACTATAAAGGCAACTCAGAGTGATTCGCTCAGGTGCAGGCACACACATTTGGTTAGATGAATTCTCACTTGGGGTCTAGTTCTTCCACAGTTAGACGTTTGGAACTGAGAAAATAACTTGGCTCAGTTTACATATTTAGTAACAAAGAAAAGCTAAGCAAGCTTACTCAAATTATGAACGCTGTATACGTTGATATTATAGTGATGATGTGACGTTGGAACTCAAAATACTACTTGGAACATAGAGTGTTTTTATAAGAAAATATTTTAAAACTCTTTTCCTATTTAATATCAGATTTGGACTGAAAGCCACAGGTAAGATTGCTCAGCAACAATTTTTAGAAAAATTCCAGAATCCTGGGAGCATATTCAAAAGCAGGCAGACAATTCCTAAGAGAAAAAAACATAAGCAGAAAGTTCCTTTTTTATGTGAGTAACCTGCGGTATACATATTTATGGAAAACAAGGAGTGTACCCACTCAATGATAGCCCTTGATTAAATTCAGTTAAAAAAAATTTTTTGCAATGCTTTCTCTAATGCACACAATTATTTGAATCCTATCAAACCCTGAGTCTTAATGAGGTGATTTATTCTTCCCGCTCTGAGCAGAACACAGTGAGTGAAAGAGTTTAAGACATGAAAGCACTGCAAAGACTGTGTTTTTTCCTCTTGCAGAGGAAATCCAGCTAGAGGAGATGAAGCTTTCTCCAGTGACACGGTTCTTCAAAAGCTGTGCAGATACATCCAAGATGCTTATCCCTCTTTAAAGCAAGAATTCCTTATGCTTGATGAAGTAAAAGCAATTATTTTTAGGTGTTGTCTTAGTTAATTACTCTTACAGCTAAACATTTGTGTCTCGTATCTGCTTCAAAGTGATCTGGTGGCTGCCAGTCTTTGTTTTCTATTACAGCAGCACAGAGAGTCTATTTTTCAGGTTTCCTTAACATAGATATGTGCAACCGGGGACTAAATAATCTGTAACAACCTCTCTGATAAACAAAAATTATTGACCTCCTACAATATCACTGGCAGTCATGTTGGCCAGTTCTTTAATCATCCCTGTGGCTGCCTTTGAACCCCTGCTAGTTTTTCTGTGTGTTTCATGAAATGTTATGACAGAAATGAGAATTGGCACTTTCATCAAAGTTGCACTGGCACCAGAAAAATAAATAATATAACTTCTCTGGTACTGCTAAGCATTCCTCTGTTTCTACATCCAAGGACTGCCTGATTCTCTTGTGGTTAACATCATACTCACAATTTATTTATGCTTTGATTATATATTATGATCTGCAAATCTTTAAGAGTAACTGCTTCTTATAATTAAGATTCCACCTCTATTGTGTTGTATTTTCTCCATTACTCGGTGTAGGACTTTAGTAGAAAGCCTATTATTTGCTTGTGTTTATTCTTACCCATCACGCTGTGTCAGGGGGTTGTTCTCTTCATCATTTTACCATTCCATTTTTCTTTCAGTTATTTATGGTCATCTGATATTTTAAAGTTTTGAGGTTTCTTTTTCAGGTTGTTTGTACACATGTGTATGCATACATGCGTGTAAATATATATTCAGAGAGAGAGCTCTGTGTTTACTCTGTTTATACACACTCGTACACACAGACACACACACATGTAGCATGTGTGCATAAAAAGCCTGTACAGCACAGTGCTAAAAATCAGCCCCTGCAAGACCTCATTAGAAACAGAGAATGAGTTATTATCTACAATTCCATTTGGAGGTTTCTATTATCTAGTTCTGTTATCTGTCACACTTGTTTGACATCTGCCATTTGTATCCATAGTGTTCTCATCCCTCAGTCCCACCGGTGTGCCGCTGGGCACAAGTCAATTGTGCCACCACCTCAGGCAGCCGACCGCCCTGGGACAGCAGCACAGGCCCCAATGCCCCTTTTGCCTCTGCCAGAGTCCCAGGCAGCCCTATTAGCTGCTCCTTCCAAGAGAGGGGTCCAAATGTGTTACTTAAGCAGCTGTGGACACCTCTGTGTTGACCAGAACCATTGGTTGTCTCAGTGTTGGACATTCCCTCTTCCCACTCTTCCTCCCACTCAGGGCTGTCTCTGGGTCCAAGTGGGTCACCTCCTCTCGTTGCCTGCCGTGGTCTATCGTCAAGTGTGGCAGCTCCCAGAAAACCCATTTCCTTTACTGGTGAAATGAAATGCGATATCTACTGGCTTTGAAAATTAATGAAGAAGGAATGCTATGAAAAATGTTCAGTCTCATGTGATCAACACAAGAAAAGTCTTCTTAGATGTTGTATTTCCTTTTCTTACTAAGATCTGCATGGTAACATTTAGCAAACACTATTCTCCCGCTCAGCTGCTCTGTGCAATAGTTGAACAGAGCAGTGATCTCACCAGTGAGCTCATTATTAATAGTCTAAATGTGTGCATTTTTAACATTCCTAAATACTTATCTAACTGTGTGAGTGGGTTTTCAGCTATTATGAAAAATCCATATAAACCAAATAAAGACATTATTACATGTCTTAGAGTTAACAAAAGTAAGTTTCTTGCTTTTATTTTTTTTTTTCAGGAGATAGAAATAAATTTGAACTAGAATGTCTTCTGTTTCAGAATTTAAATACATTCATCTTCTTATCTAAAAGTTTTCAATAGATTCATGCAGCATGCTTCTAAATCATCATCACATTACTGCCCAGGCCACAAGGAACTGCCTCTTCCCTTTTTCCTCCTACCATTTTTTTTCTGACTTATTCTCGATGTGTTGAAGTCTAAAATGCTACTGGTCCCTACCTGTTAATCCATATTCTGAAAACAAAATCCTAACCCATTAGCAGTGTTTTCTGATGTGCAACCTAGAAATATAATGTTCCCTGTAACTGCACTACAAATTTTACTTTAAAATGTTGTATCAGAATGATGTTTTATAAAAGGATGAGTGAAGAAACCTTTGATGTTCTTTTGGGAGTCTTGCAATATTTTGTGATTTACTTTAAAACTCAGATCCTAGAAAAAATAGTTATACAAGTGTTTCAACACCAAAGAATTAATAATAAAACAACTTCTCCAGTCTCTAGAAAGTTTGCAGGAAGTTTCTCCATATATCCCGAAAAACAGAAAAAGAAGTCATTAAAAATAATTTGAATGGGCAACATTCAGTATAAATTCATTGAGCTTTTTTTTTTTTTAAATATTATTATTATTACTAGATTTTTTATTCATTCCATTATGTGGAGTACATTGTTTGATAGTTCTTGTTCTTGATGATGTGTGGTATCCTAGTCACTTAAAGCACTTGCACTTTTGTCATTTGAAGATGTGTCATCACAGGTCTTTCAGAGTCATATTGTTGATTCTCCTGCAAATTTAGAAATTTAAAATTGTGGTATCAAGTTATACATTTTCACCTGCGTTATTTTATTGTTTTTATTCTAGTCTCTTGTCAAAAGAGATTGTTTACATCAACGCAAGGAGTTCAAGCAGTATTGAAAAGCCTCCTAACTCAAGTTCTTACTTAAATGCATCAGATTAATGAGATAAACTAAAATGTTTTTCATCCTGTGCAGAAATCTGGCATCAGGTAAACTTCAGAATGTTCTGGGCATTGCAAAAATTTAAAGGAACATAATTAATAGTTGTAATATCATAGCTTAATACTACAGAACATGAATACCTATTTAACGTTACATGCTGAAGGAGACCAATTGGTCATAATTG
Source organism: Nesoenas mayeri (assembly GCF_963082525.1). Taxonomy (NCBI): domain Eukaryota; kingdom Metazoa; phylum Chordata; class Aves; order Columbiformes; family Columbidae; genus Nesoenas; species Nesoenas mayeri. Next base: position 74,433,774 of record NC_137541.1, read on the forward strand.
ACATTTAAATTAAAGATAGGCATTAATATGTGCAGGATAAGGCTACACCCTAATCTGAGATACAGCATTTCTGAAAAGAAGGGAGATGACAGAAGTGTGTATATCCAAATACACCACTTAGCAATGAATATCCATCACCATGGTCCCAGTGCACACAGGAGAAATCACAGATGAGGTAAATCTCTTTCGATGAAGGGGTAAAATCACTGTGATGGGTAAAGTTAATGAGAATCAGAACTGTGCAGTAACTATTACAAGCTCATATAATATAGAGAGTGCTATCACATGATGGTAAAAGGCTTATGTTTGCAGTTCGTCATCCAACAGGTATACTCCAGCTTACGTCTGACACTGACAATGTTGAGACTACTGTTCAATAGTTCCCTTCAGATTGAAATGTAACTTTATCTGACTTTTTCTGTACTTCAGATTACCTTTTCATGTTGAGTTCTGGAGTATGAGCTTTTGATAAAGAACTGTCTATCCTTACCACCTCTGTGGCACTCACGATGTGCAGAACTATGCTAAAATGCCTTCCTGTCAGTTTTGATCAAATGTCATGATATGTCTGTCCCATGCACCAGATCGTGTGATCATCCCTTTAGTGGACAAGCTGGACTGTTTTATTACTTTGATTTGTTACATATTGCACTTCTTAAATTGTGGACTCTGTATTTCTGAATTGAATGAGCAAATAATAGACTGAAAAAATTAAAGCTCTCAGTCTGGTTGACACAAGCAAAAGGAGCACTGGGCATATCTTCAAAAGTAGTAAAGGCATTTTTTTTATTAGATGGTTTTATATAGATGATATATCACAATTCCTTTCTAATATAATTACATAAAAACTGTTCTTTTTAGCTCTGCAGTATTTCATCTACATACATATATATATGACCAGAACAAGAAACAATTCGCTCAGCAATTTATAGGAAAAGAAATCAGTTTCATACAGTGCAGTAGATAATAACACCTACAGCATTCAGGCCGTGATTCAGTAAGGCACTTTACTACATAATTTTAATTCATTTACTGAACTGCAGCATTACTGAATGAAATTGTTAACACAGGCAGAGGTATTCGAGGTGGTGGAAAAGGAGGCTGAAGAAAGAACTATATAATTCACAGAATCTAGAGGCTCTCACAGTCAATGTAATACATGTGAAAATGGTTTATATTTATACATAACATAATTATTTTTTTGTTGGAATAGACCAGTACATCCCCAGTCTGATGCTGGTCCGACTTAGTGTTGTGCGCAATAAAATTAAATCCTTTTGAAGAAATAAAATCAAACTTGCAAGGTGGCCAAATAAGTGAATGCAACATGCTTAATAAATCCTGATGTAGTATATCTTAACTTTTGCGTATTATCTAAGGTTTGAACAAAACGTAACTTTTTTTTATTGTAACAGATATCTCATCTTCATGGGTAAGACCTAGTCTTTCTGCACAACTGTTTCTTGTGAAGTACAAACTATCTTTGTAGCTTCAGTACTGGATTCCCTAACTTATTTACTGGAGGAGGTAGGTATATTACCAGGTTTTTCTTCCATGTGATTTAATGCAGTGACAACAGTCTCTAAAGAAAATTCAAATACCAGATAGTAGTTTCACAAGACCATTATCTTTTGATTGCAAAACTTTAAAGTATTTCCCAGACCAACTGATGAAGTAAATAATTGCTCATCCTCTATATTATTACTGCCACCCTGGATCTCTGTGGGGGACTAAAGGGAAACAGAATTTTCTTAGGGTGAATTTTATGAACAGAAATATATTTGTCTAGAGCTTAGCCAGGAAAACTGAATCACTGAAGGAACTATTTACTCCTAATTTTTCTGTTATTGTTCCAAAACCTTTATTCCACTCTTTCTTCTTTCCCCCATTATCTTTCATCATGCTTCTTTAGAGAAAATAAAGAAACATTTTTTTTCAAAAAGTAAAAGTTCAGAAACAAAATTAAAATTATAAAATGCAATAGACAGTTATAGGAAAGAGTGGTATAAACCCATATTTAAAATTATTCTACATATATTATGAATATTACTTGCTATGGGAATGAAAAACAACCTATGCCTTCAGTGCAGCAAAATAAAAATACCCTGATTCTGTTGCATGAACACATCCATTGCCCATTACCTTGCAGTTCAAATGGGTATCCATTGGCACGACAATGTGACGGGATGTCAGATAAAGAATCTCCCTGAGAGCTGGTTTATCCTCTTTAGCAAGGTCAAGAATGCCAATAGACCCAGCCTAGCAGTATAGCTGATTTAAAGGATCCATGCTTGGATGGAAAGGAAGCATGAGAAAGGAAAGAGGAAGTCCAAGGACAGTAGATCTCAAATGTTTTGGATTAACACATCACTGTCAACAGTCAGAATTTCTCAAGGCTCACTAGGTACTTATAATGGCATTTTTAACTGAAATCTCTGTAATGACCTAGGTATTTGCACAGCATTTCCTCTGGCCTTATGGACCATCATGGCCATGGACCACATCTGAAAACTGCAGCCCTAGAAAAAGCTGTGCCCAAACATAAAGTGTTTAGTTGAGTTTTTCCTTGTTTTACTGAAGCTAATCATGAAGAAAATTCTGTGAAAGATGAGTGAGCACTGATAAATGAAGTCTCACATGCTCTCTATGAATGTGCTGAGAGCTGTATTAGGCTCTAATGACAGACATCACGTGATGGACTTTTGCATGGATTTAAGGAAATTGTTGGGGTACATGGTAATAGCAACTTAGATCCAAATTGGCTCACATGTTCACTCAGATCCAGCAACTATTCAGTCAGGTGCAACTTTGAGTGAACATTGATTCTGGACCAGGTAAGGAATGAAATGCAGCTGATAAACTGATGGAATGTGAGCTGGTCTGTGCAAAGCAAGTTTACATATCCATTCACTTGTGACACACTTTACCAGCAAATTATGTAATCTATCCCAAGGTAGTGGAAAGATCATTGTAATCTCATTCCATAGTTTTCGTCTTCCATCCAGTAAATATTGCAGTTGTATGTTCACTAGGAACTGGAGTAGAAGTACTAGATTCAGTATATGCAGACTATTGAAACAGCTACGGAACTCTCAGCTATTGCAGGTCAGGATGATCTAGCAGTCTAGAATGGCATGTTGGAATTAGCATTGTTGTAGTAAATGTTCACTTTTTTATTTTAGAAATGAGATGGAAAGATCACAAGAAGTTACCTTCACCATGTTTTATGTAACTTGTTATTTCAAATGAAAGATAAAGATTTCCAGGAGTTAATCGACATAATTGATCCAGAAGAGACTGGGTACCTTGACTGCCGTGATTTTTTTTAGACTTGTTTGAAGAAAAAGAATCAGTAGTAGGTGTTTACTTTTAATACTCTTATCATAACATCTTCTATAATGGCTGTGGCAAAATGCTGGGTTGTGTTTTGATAAAATGTAATGCTCTGCATAGTTTTTATCTAAGTTGTTACGTTCACATTCTTTCTAGCAATAGAATAATCATAATCAGCACTTCTGGACTCTTCTTTCTGAAGCATCATTTATAAAGCAATCTCATGGTGACTGAATGTGTTTGAACACTCCAGCAGAATCACTAGTTCATGCATGTGTGTGCAGCAGAGGAGGAGCAGCAGTAGTACTTCGTAGCTTTCAGTTGTCAGATCTGTTTTGCTGATATTTTGCTGTTTCTTGTTTTATCTATTATTCTTTATAATACACATTGGTTCAAAATATGTTCTATATACTACACAGACATTGCATATTTTCTTGGGTACAGCTTTGACACCTTCTGAATTTGCAGTTGTCTTATAATATTTTCCTTTAGAACCATTCACTGAAGGTATAGAGAGGTTACAGACTGAAACCCACAGTCAATATTTTGGTGCAGTCTGATCATATCCTTTGACAGAAATAAGTCAAGACTTTTTTTGTTTACTGAATTATTCTAGGAAATAACCTAACCATAGTTTGCAAATCCATTTCCTAATAATAAGAAGCTGTTCATTATTTTTAATAATTTTAATTATCCGATCTCTTTTAGATTTGCCTTAGTATATCAACTGACTAACTCCATATTTAGCTTTGTCTTAGGTAGTCTGGATAGTGGTTTTGAGATATATCAAAGGAGATCAGTAGTGGCAAGAGAGATACTAGAAGCACAAAAAGAAGGTCCCGTTGAACAGCCTTGAATGGTGTGCTTTGCTTTTAAACGTTTTTATGTTAGGAGCTGAAACAAGCTGCTTTCCACTCTGATGGCTCTGACAATAGCAACATTTGATGCAGCAACTCAAGTCCCTTTCAGCTGGTTTTGAGTAGAGTAATGGTCTGGCTGAATTTTGGAGGCAACCTTTAGTAGTTACAAAGTCAGCATACTGGGGAAAATGCAAATGCTGACAGTGTCTACTTATGCAACTGATGTGCACACTAAGCGGGATTTACAAATTAAGCTCGTTAGGCTCATATTAGATAAGTACACAGATACCTACCTATTTTTGTCATTTGAAATAAGCATCCCAAATGAAGTAGATGCTAGCACAAGAGAAGGCAGGTAAAGAAAATGTGAAACATCAAAGGCCATTGTCACCTTGGGATGAAATACCACCAGGGATGACACAATAGCCACATGGGACGCTGGTGACTGTGGTTTCAGACTTTGAGGGTGATTCTGCCTTGAAGAGTAGGCTTGTTCTGCACTTTGTGGCTGGGTTTGTATCCAGATTTTGATGAAAAGCAGCTGCAAGGAAGCCCGAGCATCTGGGAATCCTTGGGTTTTGTGTCCTGAGTGGTGATGCCAGCTCCATTGATGTGGTTCATCCTGTAGAAAAGGCAGATTACAGCATGCACAAATGAAAGAGGACAACTCTTTTCAAGGAATCCCTTCATTTTTTATCATTTGTCAAAAATTATTCGGTCAGAGGAATCTTAGAAGCAGCAATGGGCAGAACCAAGACGTGGAATCAATCTAGACCCCCAGCCAGCTAAGACAACCCAGGGGGCATCTCCACCTCCTTCCTCTCCCCTGAAATTTTACGTAGTACAGGGCATGATCAGATCTGCAATTATGCTGAAATTTTCTGTCAAAATGTGGTTCTGTGTTTCTTTCTTCTCAGAACCTTCTGGTTTTAATGTACTCAATTTACAAGTGAAAAACACTCTTATTCTAGCTGCTAGTGCTACAGACAGTCCTATAGCAGGTTCAATAAGCCAATTTTTGTCATTATTTTCCCCTGTGCAAGCCCATTGTCTTCAAATTACACCCTGAGTAAGTTGAGTGCCACTTGCAATTCATTCAGTCCTGGTGGACTTTGTTTTACAGGACTGAGGGGAGAAACAACAGTAAAAGCTCAGCGTTGTTCTCAGGAGCAGACATGCCTCTTCGGTCATTTAAAGAAGCAGCTCTATGCAGTGAGGTATATGCTTTCTTGCAGCCGCTTTTCATTTAGTTTTCAGAACAAACATTTTCAAAGATAAATGTGGGGCCTGATGTTGCATCATGCTTTGAAATGAGTACACTGAAATTGTTTTAGTTGAACATAACTTTCTTTTAATCTAGTTGGTTCATGAGTCGCTTAATGAAACAAACCAAATAAAGAAGCCTGCTCTTGTTCTAGCTTGTAATACTGTAAGTGATAATATGATTTATTTTCAGTAAGTGTTGGTCTTCCAACATTAGATTTGTCATTTTAGTACATTTTTTCATGTGGCAATGCTATTATAGTTTAACCTCAGGGATGCCTCTTTTTTTTTTTTTTCATTCGATTGCTAGGTGTAGGAAATCCTTTCAGATAAAATCACAGAAAATTGGAAAGATTTTCATAAGGCTTTGCAGTCCTATGATCCTAAGCATACTGGCATTATTAACAGAAGTCATCTAAGAAAAGTCCTACAGCTGTGTTGTCCCTCTTTGTCAGATCAGCAATTTATTAAGTTGATGATGTGTGAATTGTAAAAGATTTAATGTAATTCCTTTTCTTACTGTATCTTTCTACCTGTCTTTAAATATGACAGCTATTGCTGGAGGCATTAAGTATTTCGGTTTGCGTTAAGCATATAGAAAAGTAAAGGCTGGTGGAAGACATGCCCTATTCCCAATGTGATCAGCTTGTAAGTCTCTTGTTTATTTTCATAACAATTCCATGTTAGAAACTCTTGTGAGTTTGACATTATTTCAGCATTTCAAAGGTGAGACAAGCCTTTTCTACAAAGGAACAGTGATGTGCTGGAGATCCAAGATGTTATCAAATGTTATTTAGTATTTCCAAACACAATGTAATACAAAATCAATTAAATTAATGTTATGCCTTTCCTCAGTAGACTATTATTTTATAGAACAAGGAACTGAAATTTAATATTGTCAACACGAAATCTCATTTTCAATACGACCAGGGTCCCCAAAGTGGGGAGTCAAAAGAGCTACAAGTATGGGGAGCATGGGGTCAAAATATTTATGTCCAAAGAAGAGGGAATAGTGTTAGGCATTTTATTGCAATACAATTTCAGTCAGGTTATAATCGGGTCTAATCTACTCTCTCAGGAGCTCTAGTTTTCTCTGCTTGAAACTAGTGACTTTCAGAAAGATGTGGAATTCTTTCCTACCTTTGAAAACATAATAGGAAAATCAAAGAAATCAGTTCCAGTGTGACCCTTACAGCCCAGTGTCCTGCTGATCATTGTGTGTGAGGAGGAAACACAACAGCATCAATAGCAAATGGCTTTTGGAAAATAATCTTTGATCCTGAAATATGAATGAGCATGAGCGTGATCAGTAAAACCAATTCTACTGTCTGCATTTTCCTTTCTATAAATGTCTAAGAGAAAACTTTGGGTGCTATGCATTGGGTTCATAAAAGTCATGTTCCCAGCGCAATGTGCTATAACGATATGCTTTCATCATCTGTCAGTTTTATAGCTGTGTTTTGTAGTATATAATCAGTGGTCATTGATCAAGAGCAAGTAATTATCCTTTGAATTACCTGGGACTCAGCAGTTATACAATTTTCTAAGTAATGTTTCCACCATTATTTGTGTCAATGAGAGATCTGTACTATGAGAAAAGTCAGGAATTACAGCCACTTTGAACTGGAAAGTGATCTTTACTTGAAATTCTAAACATTCCCTATAAGAAAATAATACAGAGTGAAGCAGTAAGAGGCTGTTTAGGTTTAATTCATCCACCACAGTCAACGGCTGCTTTGCTTTTGTTTTAAAAGGATGCAAGATAAGCCTTGTGAGATCAGTCTAGAGAAATACTGAACACCGAGGTGATATTGTGGCAAAGCACAGGAAAAGGTGGGTACGATTCTTTTAGGATTTCTGTTACAGTGAACATTGAGCACATTTGTGTATTTGCATTATTGAACTGCGGCAGTGTTGAAAAGTGCAGGTATCTGTTTTTAGCAAAGCAAGATATGCAACATCATAGATGGGTTGAGTTAGGAATCTTGTTATAGGAATAGTATCTAAGATACACATCTAAAAGATAAGATTTGGATTCCATTGTCAAAGACTTTCAGGGACATATAGTCTTGCATTGGCCACGTTCAATCTGTGAAAACAGTGTCTCATTCACACCATATTATGAATTCTACTTTAGTAAACATTTGTAAAGGCACCTGTTCTTAGCATTATCACTCATCAAGGTAATGTTCTAGAGAGCTGATGACTACACTGGAGAAGAAAAGTAATTCTTATAATAAGATGAAGAGAGAATTTATACTCGACAATGCAATAGATGGCCTACTTGAGAAGTATTTGGTTTTAGGATAAATGAGTAACTGTATGTCTAATTCAGTTAGAATGGCTCATCCACAGGTGGGGAGACATCTTGAAAAATCTACTTTGTTGTGATCTGCTTTTAGAGTTGCTATTCTGTGATTTAACCTCACTCCTTAAAAATATGTTTTGACTCACATCTTTTTACCAATCTATATTCCTTTATTTTAAATGGGACATTAAATATCATCCCAAATCTTATTTAAGACTATCCTAGGAAAATGTTGTGGATTATGCAGAGAAACAGTGGATGGCACTGTTCATTCGCTGCTCTAAAGTGGTAAAAACTGCCAGATTTAATAAGGTTGTATTTTAAAATAATAATTAAAAAAAAATAAAAGTAAATGACTTCTCTAAATGCATACACACTGGACTTAAGCTATCACATCTGTGCTGGAAATGTCATAACCAGACTGGGGATTTAGCACGGGTGCTTTAAGGGATACAAGGTTTTCGAGTAAAAGGTGATGAAGTGACTGAATTGCATTCTGAATTCCAGTGGTTCAGCTACATCAGTCTCACTTATTTAAAATGGTACTTCTGCTTGGGGGGGCTTCTCCTGTAATTGGACTTTTGCATTGATGTGACTCATCCTAAGGCACTTGAGGACAATACTGCTATCGCTGCACAGAATAGCTGGCACGCGTGTCCCAGATGGCTTCCTGTGAGATGACATTCAGACTGGGGAAAAGAGGGAACAATTTTTAAGGGCATTTTGAAGCCTTTTACGGATTACACTCACAAAGCAGATGTTGCTCTGTAGTGTCTCACAGCCATTTTCTGTTTGAGGGCTACACTTGTTTTAGCTGAGCAGGGCTTCACAAATGTTAGAAAATGGAGACTCTCTCCCCGCTCTCCTGCCCCCCTGGCACTTTCTTCCCTACCATCTACATGGTATGGATTAAATTTCTCAAAAGAAATTTTGAGCTTTGATTTCTCTCTTTCTTATTTTTTTCCCCAGAAGGAAGTTACAAGTGTTTTTTAACCACAGGTGTTTCTTTTAGTGTCATTCTAAATAGAACAGGCACTTGGGGTAAGATACTATTGTGTGTCCCCCGCACAAGGACAGGATCCTTCTGCTTTCATCCAGGAATGCCCCAGAGCTTTATGAGCATGAATGAAACCTTGGAAGGTTGAATAGCTCAGGGAGGAAGCGACACAGTGATGACAAGGGCTCTGATTCATGAGCCCTGCTATATAAATAATTTATATGACAGTGATTCAAGAGGGTAATTTAACAGGCCCAGGGAACTACCAACTCAGCCTCTTTGCTGGAAGTTACCCTCAGAATAACAGAATGGGCTGAAAAACATTGTGTCTGTTCCTGGGCTGCTAAGGTTAACATCCAGGAGTATTAACTTAAGCTGCTAGTGATTTCATTCTATCTTCATATGCTAGGCACCAAGTTAAGATAAAGAAGGGCTTTCATTCATGATTTCTGACAGATTTAGTTGCGCAGTGGCTGTGATCTTAGCTCCCCCTTCCACCAATGCAGCTGGATTTCACAGGTCAGTGTCAGGTGAGCCAAATTTCTTCCAAGTGTACACTGTATAATTCAAGTGTTAATTACACAGGGTGTTCACAAAGGGAAACTGTAGGTAGTGGAGACTTGTATCCTTAGTCTCCTCCTAGAGTCAATGGAGTTCTTCCGGGTAATGATACAGTGTTTAAGTTAGGTTCCTGCTTTCTCTGTAGGCTACAGAAGGAGCCTGGGAAGGCTAGTTTCTAGTGCCTCAGGATAGCCCTCTGCATAATGCCCCTAGCTGTATATAGAAAGGAAATGTGTTACTTTGATCATTTTTGCCTTAAGACATTTGTATTATGCATTGTTCTCAACCTCCCAAATTATTTTAAATTCGTATTTTTATCCAGGTTGTGCTATAAATATAAGTCTTCTGATGGAATCTTTTACAAGATGCTTTTGGATAACTTGAAAGTTGCTGTTCTTTCTGGTGACTTAAATGGTATCAGCTCACATATATCAAAGGAAAAACAACAAAGAGAAGAAAAAAGGCAAACAGAGCTTTCAAAAAGGTACTATTATTACAGACAATTTTCTGTTCAATGTAAAGAAAAAATATGTATAGAAAGGAGACTTTCAGATAGACTGAGGATACATGTTGTCTTTCTAATGGTAAGTACTGTCCTGGGCTGATCTCTCATTTCATAGAGATATATTCAAAATTGTACAACACTCAAAGCACTACATTGGGAGAGCAAACACACATGGATCATTCATCAAAGACTCTTGGATTCAGGTAAAAATGGTAAAGGTCACTTTACAGGGTCCACAGTGATTATGTCTCACTGCATTGTTCAAAAATTGGGGGTTTGCCCTCTAGATTATTCCTGAACAGTAGGTTTGTGATCCTCTGTAGAATCATTGCAGCTCATTATTCAGGAACTGGATTTGAACATCCTCAGAGGATCAGGAACTCTGACACATTTGATGGCTGTAACTACTGCAGGCCATAGCTACAGCTTCCAACTGAGCCAGCATCACTGATGCGGGCATCCAGGCTACAAAGATGTATGACCTGTTGATTCTCCTCACTTTTTACTTTTGAATATATGTAAATGCCTGCATAATCTTGGTGGGGGGAGCAACAAATTTTCTAATAGGTTGAGCTTCTGTTTAAAATATTACATATATATATATATATATTTGCAGGGTAATCTACGTGCATAGTCAGACCCAGGATACATGCATTTCTTTGACTTGAACCCAGATAATGCGTTACTCTAATATATCCATGAAGGCATGCACACTGCCTGTCTTCCCTCATTTTTAGTCTGGTATTCCATAACACAGAGTGCCCTATGCAAAGATCACATTTCTGTCAACAGCTCTCAAGACAGGAGTGTGCCCTGTCTTGCTCCAGATTCTCCTCAGACTTCTTTGTTTCAATTATCTGCCCTTTCTGTGTTTAAGTCCCCATCTGAATCCCCTTCAGAGCAGCTCTAGAAGTTTCCTTATTTGTGCATTCACGTCAGAACTGGCAGCTTATTCCTATGGCTCAAAAAATTTCTGTTGTCTCTGTTTTGTTGTCTCAGATTTGTTGTCACAGAATGTCCACACACTTTTCAAAGGAGGTCAAGTTTTGGAGGGACACCAAACATAGTTATAAACAGCCTCACAGCTCTGACCCTGTCAGTGTCACTCTTAAAGCAACCTGCAGCAAAGCTTTCACTAAATGGTTTGTAGGCCCACCAGGACCTTCATGTTTCCTTCAAGAACACAGAGAAATTGGTAGTATCTATTTGGCATTTGGATCAGCAATACGAGGATTCAACTGCCTGCTGAACAGCCCTGCTCAAGGACAGCTTGCACTCACCAGAATTCACTTACTGCTCTTTGCCAAGCTCTGCTGTAGAAAGGCAAAGCAGAGGATGAACATGCTATCCATCTTCTGAAGGCCTCTCAGGCACTGGGACATCCTTCTGCCTCTCCTGGCAAGGTCTTGGGATGACATAAGCCTTCTCAGATTTTTTTTAAAAGATCATAATCTCCTTTACCTTCTTGCCAAGGTGACTGTTGGGTATGAGACCTTTGAACTGCGTTATACAGTGTGGTCAGTCGTGAGCTATTGGGAAGATGTCAACTGTTTGGAAGTGTTACCTGGCTACCTGCCAGCAGTTCATGTGAGACAAGTTCTCAGGCATATGCCTGAAGTCATTTTACGATGTCAGGCCGGCACAGGAGTGTAGAAAGCTGGGACCATACTGCAGATATACCAAGTCTGACCTTTTGTTTATGACACTGACAACAACTGTTAGTTTAGAAATTCTGATAAGTTTGAAACCAAACCTTTGAATGTTTCGTTCCTGAATTGGTCTGTGTCTTGGAGCTATGTCAGATGAGTTGCTCCTACTGTAAGTATAAGCAGTGCTTTACATCTTCCCTTCAGTTCCTCCTGTCCCGGTGATGTTCTGTGGTGGTCAAGTCAGTTCTGGTATCAACACCTTCTAAGCTTTCTAGACTGGAGTTCCAGGTTCCTGTCCCTCGTCCTGAAATTGCTAAAATGAAAACTGAATTTCCTTATGAATCTTAATATTGCTTCTTTCCTTATTCTATAATGGGTACTTGGTGGCTCTCATTTGCCAGTTTCTGTCTACTCCATTCATTAGTGAGAATTCATGACCAGGACTTAAAAAGTAGTATTACATGAAGTCTCTAGGAAAGCAAGCCTGGCCTCTTTCTTGCCAAAGTGGTGATTTTGGACAAACAATCTACAACGGGTGAAATCTTTATATTTTTACATCTTTCCATCTGTAAGTTCTTTAAGAGGTTGGGGTTGTCAAGGCATCCTTGCCTGTGAAAGATCCTATTCTACAATGGCCTTTATCTTAATCTTCAGAGGCAGACTGCCTTTGTCTTCAAAATCTTTTCCTAATTTGCTTTTGTGAGATGCTAGGAAATATATAAGACCTTAAAATGGCTCCTTCTATGTATGTTTTTTGGGAACAGAGTGTTTCTCCAAGTGCATTCCAAGATTGTCCCTACAGCAGCTTACAAGCTATACTTTAATCAAGAAATCAACCTGTTTTCTGCAAGCTCTGTCCCTCCTGTTCTTGAGGTCAAAAGATCTTTCAGAAATTTCCCAAAGTAATTTTTTCTGGGATCCAATGCCATTTCTACTGAAAGACTGTCAAAGCAGAGACCTGGCAAGATAAAAAAAAAACCCCAAACAGATGACTCACCAACGTGGGATACAGTTCTGTCAATAGGACTCAGTACGCTAAACTCAAGATAAATCAGTGGCTTCACTAATAAATATCTCTGTCCCTACCTTCTGCTGAGCCACCATCTGGAGCTTTAATCACACCTTCAGCAAGCATTCTGGCACCCAGAACTGATGTGTTAGAGTAGGCAGTTAGGTTAGGTTCGTCAAGCCCGACTGAAGAACTTTGACATCCAGACCCAGTGAGATGGGAATGTGCATGGAAGAGGGTTTGGTGTCTCACACAGTTTGTAGATATACTTGTGGCTTATTACTTGAAGGTAGAAAAAGAACAGACTTCTCCCTGAGTACTCCAAGCTGTCGGCTGGGCAAGAGGCAGTACGCGGCTAGCCCGGAGAAGCACATATGCTAACTGTTTGGCTAGCTACTAACAAATGGAAAAGATAATGTCCCTGCCTTCCCAACTAGGAGAATGAATGGTCTATCTCTCCTTTTCATTACTGTCACCTTCACAAAACTTGTAACCACTGTATCTGGAGAACCCCTCCCATCTCAAGTTCGACTGAAATTGGTAGATGGACTCTAAATTTAAGGGAAAGTCTGACAGGTGTGGATGAAAAGGCTGATTGCATTATTCTTATTTCCCTAGGAAACCAAGGTGAAAGTGCTGCTGGTTGGAGGAGAGTATAATTTAAAATACAAGCGTGCCTGAAAATCAGGGTAGATCTCAAGGATCCCTAGTGGCTCTTGTGTCTCTTATCAGGCTTTGAACTCTTTGTGACTCTGTAATTACTGCCTGAAAGCAGGAATAGAGTTCTTAGAAATATGTCAGTAACTCTCCTGTTCTTCTCTTTCCCTCTTTTTAAAGCTAGGTAGTGTGTTTGCTTTTCTGCATAAATTTGGGAGACAATTTTAGCCAATTCTTTAAGAACTAATATGAATACATAGCAATATTCTGCAATTTATTCTTTCCTGATTTGTTATTAGTATTCATTGTTCAAGCAGCCTGCTTGTATTTGACTCTTTATCGAAGACCAATAAAAAAGAAGCTTTAAGTGCTTCATCTCCTTGACTTCAATCAGTTGGTAGTTTTCTTCCTCTGTTGAACAGGAAGTCAAATTTTTTCTTGATCCCTCTTATATTACTGAAGCATTTATAGAGTGAGCTCTCATTACTCTTTGTATTTCTGATATTGAATCTCACATTGTGTTGTGGCTTTTCAGATTTTGGTCATGTATACTCGTGTTTCTCTCTTATACTGTGATGGCATGTTCCATTGACACACTGCCAACTCTCCTTAAATTATTTTCCCTTTAGACCTATTTCCCATGAGACTTTAGTTCTTTGAGAAGGTAGAAATCTACTTTTTTTCATTATACTCCTGCCTTCCTTTTACAATTGTCATAAGCTTTGTCACTGCATCATAATTCCTGCTTAAGCTGTATTTCACCTTTTCAAGCAGTTTCTCTCTGTTAATTAGGACAAAATTTAGAAACTTGCCCTTCACTAGATTTTGCAGCAACAACAGGATGTCACTGACACATTCTGATAATCTGCTGGACAGCAGGTGTTCTGCTGTAATTACCCAACCAATTACAACCAGCTCCTTACCCTGGCTGATTTTGCCTCTGCTTTTTACCTCAGAAAAAAAAAAAAAAATCTCCAAGAGCTTCAAATCCAAATTCTGTTTTCCCCATTGATATAAAGTAGGCATCCCGCCATTGTAGCACTCATGTTCTCCAACTTTTTTCTCAGCAGAACTCCAAATAAGGTACAATTTACTGAACTGAAAGATTCCAGGATCTTCCAAGAGCCATAAGGACTTCCAGGTCCCCTTCTTTTTAGCATATTTCTTATATTTCTGTACTAACAACCAGTGTGCTTGATCCATTCTGTCTGGTTTTATCTCTTCTATGACCCTGTAATATATAACCCTATTCCAAATAGTTTTAGGTCCTCACCTAAGCGGCTGGGGTAAATACCTTCCTGTGAAGTTTTATGTCAGCTTCTTTCTTCAATCTAGTGTAAGGCTTCCTTACTAAAGAGAGCTTTTTGTGAATAAGGCTCTGACAGGGAAGGTGGTCTTTTTGATGGCATCCTGCAAATAATCATTCATTTATTTCCAGGACACATCCAGCCTTTGCCTTAGTCTTGAACTTCAGTAAAGAGGAAGGGTATAAAGAGAGAACTTCATCATCCGTCCTGTAATTACTTCTTCATTTTCTCAGGGTTGTTCATGGCAAAGCCTACATTGATAGTCAGGAGAATACAACAATCAGTGGTGCAGGGCAGGTGAGGTTGGTAATGTTTTGGCAATCTCTTGCATTCAGGCAAGATAGCAGATATCTCAGAAGACCAGAAGACTCAGAAGACCTTCAGCAGATGAGTCCACCTGAGATCCTCACTCACCAGTCACTGTCATCTTTTGATCTCTTTCGGGATGCTTAAAGTTAATCTTCTGTGTGCTGCTCAGATCAAAGTAAAACTCTTTTTATTAGCATACTTTTAGAGTAAGAGTTAAGAAGTTAGTATTATCTTCAAGTTTAAGGAGTACTATAAAACACTTAATAAATCTATAAAATAAGACTGCTGAAAATTTCTGCATTTTGCTTATATGGAAATATGTGCTCTAAAATTTAACAAAAATAATTGCTCTAACTTTCCTTTTCATGGGTTATAGTAAATCCATAATGGATGTAAAATAGGTACAAGTGGGATACGTTGCATACCCTTTAATTTAATTTCTTCTCTTTTCTATCTTTAAATGTTATTAAATATTTAATTGTTATTTATTTTAATGGCTTATTGATGGAGGTTGTGGTATTTCAGCAAGAAGAGTGTATAGTCCGTATCTATGGACTTTCTTATAGGGCCCAAGAAAGAAAGATATTCTAGCCATTCCTCCGAAGGGAAAAAGCGTGGAAGTAATTTATTTAGGATTGAGAAAGAGAGAACATGTCATAAGATATATATTTTTTTTCCTTTTAAAATTAATGGAAAGACTTTCATTAACTTCTTTCATGTTAGCTTAGCTATCTCATGTTAACTGGGGAGGTATTAAAGGATAAAGGTGGCTTCTTGTCTGATGTAGAAACTTGGGCTCATTAGAAACTAAGCCTGTGATTTGGAGATCTCCATTTACTAAAACAAACAAACAACAAAAACCAAAATTGCAGAGCAGTATCTCTCAATTTTTGTTTTGTTTTCTTTTCCATAAAACGAGCAATACATAAGAAATGTTTGCACAATATGGGCCTTAGAATCAATGTGTTCTCTAACTTGATCAACCTATCATTTTGGTTTGCATCAATGAAGCTTCTTTCTTGTCTATGTCACGTTTGCCATTAAAGCTGTCTTGTTCTTTATTGTTGAATCAAATGTTTGAATCTATAAAAATAAGTGGCTTGTCTTCATGCACAATCCTTCAATTTTAGAATCAAACAGATTGAAGATCAAGCTAACAAATATGCCCAGAATAGTACTGTTGATGGAGTAATTAAAAGGCTGAAGGACAGAGTGACACAAGAGGCAACAACTATTAAAGACAGCTATTTTGCCTACAGTGAGCCTACAGGAGAAAATTAATAAAGCTGGCTTGCAGAAGGTAGGAAATACGTTACTTATTTTTCTCTCTCCTGTACTTCTCCCAGAAAGATACTGTCTTAGCAATGTGCCTAGACAGCTAGAGTTAAATCCTTCAGGACTGTTTCAGTTACCGATGAGCTGAACAGGTCTCATGCAGGTTATTGTATGAGAAGGAATCTCAACTTGTCTTTAAAGACATAAAATTGTCATCCTGTACCATCATTACACCTTAAAAGCTTCAACTGCTCCCAGTTGTCAAAAAGAACATGTATTAATTGGGACTGGCAAGACTCAGTTGGGACTTGGAGGTCTAATGTCAACCAACAACACACCTCTTATGCACAATGAGTGGACATACCTTAAAGAATCTCTTAAGCCTTAACTCAAAGTCCTTAGGCCCCTCTTTGCAACTCCACAGTGGTAGCTGGTAGGAAATGGATATAGGTAGATGAAGAATAAGATTCTTACAAATACAGCATGACACTTCAGGGAGAATGACCTAAACTAATTTTATACCATCTTTCATATTTCTGGGCCTCAGATTCCTCTGAACAACTCTTGGACTGCAGCATGGCTTGTAATTATGCTGGGAATAGGGGCCACCCCCTGGGGTCCCCCACTCTCTTCCTTGCTCTACTTTCACAGGAGACTGCAGTGATTGTGTCAGGGAAATCTCCTCTGGGCATCTAGTAGCATTTCAGGACATAAACTTGTCCTCAGCAGGAGAGAAGAACCTTTCTGCAGCACTTATTTGAATTCAGTGGATTTGATCATACTGTAAATTTCCATTGGAATTATTTGATGGTGGGTGGCTTTTAATACTGGGTTAGCTGATTTAGGTACAGCATCTCAATGCTGAGAGGTTCCACAACAATACAAATGTAATGAAATTGTACATTTTCTACCTGCCAAGAATTCCAATTGAATTTTGTAGGTGTCTTTAATGAGGTAGAGTTTTATGTGGTGTTCCAGGGCCCATCACAACCTTGGTGGCTTATCTGACTGACTGCATGTTGTGCTTTGGACAGACTTGTGAGGTCGTGGATTTGGGATTGTATCTGTGATACTGATGGCACCCAGCTGTACATTTTTTTTATTTTCACAATTCAAAGCAAAATACTTTGCTGCAAGCTGAATTTGGGCAGGAAAAGAGACACGATGGTAGCAATATTTCCCTAGTGTACCCAGGTTTAAGCAGAAGTTGCTGCTGCTGAATAGTGTTATGACAGTAACGCATGTTCTGCCCTTTGTCTGGGCACTGGAATAAGCAAAGAGTCAGCAAAGATCAAACCAAAACCATAGTTTTGAAAATGGCCTACCTAGTCTCTTGAGAAACTTTGTCCCAATCCAGTTTTACTCCAGTGCAGTAATAAACATCATCTTCTCATCCATGTACCATGGACTGTGCATATTTTTGCCAGCTACTGTTGCAGGGCCAAATGTACAGTCTGTGATGGGGTGACAAGCTGTCACTTTCCTTTCTCCCTTTCTCAACATAGACCCATGAGGTCTGTGCTCCATGCCATATGACAGGACGAAGGTTGTTACTACAGAGCCTTCCCCCACAAACACTGATCTTCATTCAGCCGCACGTCTTCTTACCCTGGGGTGGACATCTTTCTGCAATTGTGTGTGGGAAGTGAAATTGCTATTAAATGAAGGGGAGGGAAAGAGGAAGGACAAAACACCTGAAACATTTTCCATCCTTCTTAATATTTTCTTTTTAATAATACACTTACTAAGAATGTGTTAAGCTGCAACCCTTCCTCCCATACAAATCTGACATCTGTCACACATACCTTTGGGACATTGGCTTTAGTTGCTGTGATTTACACTACAATGTGATACGTAAGAAGCTTATATGTTGCCTGCAGCGAATGCAGTAACATGCATTTTGTCACTGTTAGGGAAAATAAACTCATTTTACCTGCTGCTTTTTCTTCTGAGTTGGCTATCTGTGTAAAACTCACATTCAAGGTATTTGTCTAGTACCAGAAGCTATTGAACAGTCAGTCTTTGTGATTTCGTTGTTCTTTTATTGTACTATGGATGATGCATTTTTAAAGTTTTGGCAATGCACAAAGGATAAAAAATCATCATGTACCTGCAGCCAGGTATAAGCATCACTGCACTGTGTTGTTCTTGGACTCTGCAAATTCAGCAGAGTCCAGCTGGCTGGAATACTGCCCAGGAACCCTGCCCTGCTGCCACTGATTATCATCGTGTAAAAGGGACATGCTTCCCTGCTATAGTCCTGTGCCCTGCCTTGGACTGAGTGAAATCAGCCTGCCCTGGAATGAGTGAGGATGAGACCTTTGTGTCAATAAGGGCGATGAAAAGGGATTCCTCATCAGAACTGAAGTGACAGCCTACCTTATGTCTCTGGGAACTGCCTGGGCATGTGTACTTTCAGGTGAAATGCAGACTGAAACTGATTCTCCATGACTTGTGGTCTTTAAAGATCTCTGCACCTTTTGCAAAAGAAAGGGTTTTTCCACCTCATTGTCTAGGTAGAATTCCAGCTAGGAGTTTTCACATTCTTCCTGTTTCACTTTCCCTGACACTTCTACCAAGATGTTCATCCCTTGCCCTGGGAGCACAGCTGCTTTTCACCTCAGAGCTCACAGAGTTTACATGGTAGGTAAAGAACGTGTAGAAATGGGTGTCTAGCACCATTGTAGGCATTGTGGGAAATCTCCCCTGGCCTCCAACTGCCTCTTCAGAAGGATGTAGGACTCTCTGTATCACATCTGCAGCTGCAAAAAGATGGTTTAGATACACCAGATTATCGCTAGTGGTGTAGGCAATATGACATGCCCCAGGCATGTTTGGGTGGGTAGGTTGTGAGGCATTTTGCGGTGCCACTGAAGTTAAAATGATCTACAGTGGCATGCTGTTCTCTGACTGGATCCTGACTCTGTAGCTGGGTGGCTGTGTCAACACCATTGCCCACCTTATTGGCACATTTGAAACCGCTACTCTCATCTACAGCTTCATTTAGAGCAGCCAGGCAGTGAGTGTAGAGCTGGGCAGAGTTGCTCATCCTCAGAGGTGGGGTAGGTTACTCAAACAGTAATAGCAGAGTGTGGTAGTGATAAACATAAAAGCATACTCATTTTCTGATTTTTTTTATTCCAGGTGAAGCCCTAGAAGTGGGCAAAAGCTGTCTGCCCAACTTGGAAGTGGATGAGCTCTGTTTGTTTGTATAACATTATGTTACATGGGCTTTTGAGGGGGCAGAACACACCCTTAGATTCTTCTGAAGGGTAATTGATCTTGGTATGCCTGAATAACACAAAATTGCTGATATAAAATCACCAGTTAACCTTTGCAGAGTTATACCAAAGCTGTTGGTTCTCTGTGTTTTTCTTTCCAGCTTACAGCATAAGGATACCAGTATAAGTTGGGGAACGACCTACTAGAGAGTACTGCAGGGGAAAGGGACCTGGGGGTCCTGGTGGACAGCAGGATGACCATGAGCCAGCACTGTGCCCTTGTGGCCAGGAAGGCCAATTGCATCCTGGGGTGTATTAGAAGGAGGGTGGTTAGTGGGTTGAGAGAGGTTCTCCTTCCCCTCTACTCTGCCCTGGTGAGACCACATATGGAATATTGTGTCCAGTTCTGGGCCCCTCCGTTCCAGAAGGACAGGGAACTGCTGGAGAGAGTCCAGCACAGGGCAATGAAGATGATTAAGGGAGTGGAGCATCTCCCTTATGAGGAAAGGCTGAGGGAGCTGGGTCTCTTTAGCTTGGAGGAGACTGAAGGGTGACCTCATTAATGTTTACAAATATATAAAGGGTGAGTGTCATGAGGATGGAGCCAGGCCCTTCTCGGTGACAACCAATGGTAAGACAAAGGGGTAATGGGTTCAAACTGAAACACAAGAGGTTCCACTTAGATTTGTGAAGAAACTTCTTCTCAGTGAGAGTGCCAGAGCACTGGAACAGGCTGCCCAGGGAGGTTGTGGAGTCTCCTACTCTGGAGACATTCAAAACCCTCTTGGACACCTTCCTGTGTAGCCTCATCTAAGTGTTCCTGCTCTGGAAGGGGGATTGGACTAGATGATCTCCCTTCCAATCCCTAACATTCTGTGATTCTGTAATTCTGTGACATCTTTTAGCTGCTTGCCTGCGGAGTATCAAAGGTGTGAGGTGGGTTAGTCAAGGGGGATGCTGAACTCCATCTCCTTTACCAAAGAGTACCAGAATACCTCTGACTTCACTGGTCTGGCTCTCTTGGGAGCTGAGCAAGTTGGCATAGACCCATCCTTTTCACCTTTGGACTTTTTCTAATTTTTCATATAATTTAAAATCAGGAAGATGGTAACTGAAGCTCTGTCAGGGGTCCTGGGGTAACATCCACAATTTGTGTGTGTGCCTTCACTTTTGTGAAGGATTACAATAATTCCTCTCTGCAAGGTTGTCATCAATCCTATTCCTTTGAATAAGGCTTAGAAACTATGCCTTTTGTGAGCCATTCAGCACAGGACAATGACCTGGTTGTACAAATTACTATGACTTCATCTTGTATGCAGTATTGGCAGTTTTATCACTTTTTTTCTTTAGATGAAAGTGCTAATAGTTGAGACTATAGTCACCAACATTACTATTGTGGCTGATTCTCTCCAGCTTTGACTGGATTTGTGCAGCCAGATTTCCTTATCGCTACTATTAAGCGTTTGATTTGATGGTAAATACTTGTTCAATCGAACATAAAATGTGCTTGCTTATCCAGAAGCTTTACATTAATAGAAAGGAATGATAATTTGTTAATTATTCTCACTTTTTAACAGTCCTTTTGCTGTTTGTCTGTTTAATGATTTTTTTCTTTTAATCTGTACAATTAACTAAAATATAATGGCGAGAGTAATTGCTGTAAGAACACTTGGAAAGTCAGGACAGAGCTGTGCAGGGCAGTTATAAAGAAATGCACCCAAATCAGGAGTTATAAAGCAGCTGAAGAAAATTAATGATTTTGGAGAAAGCCCTCATCAGCATCAGGGGTGGCAACTACAACTTTTCAGGGAAACAGGAGGTGGGAAAAGCAGAAGAAAACCAGGGACCCCTCCATAGTCGACTGACAGGTAACATTAATAGGGGTGCTATGGGAGACAGCCGCCACTCCAGATTGCTGCACCTCTGAGATACAAAGAGGCAGAAGGTCTGCAAAAATCAGAGAAGGGGACATGGAAGGCATGTAGGAAGATCAGAAAGTACCTTGCCAAAATAAATTACCTAAAATGGATCCCCAAACCTGCTTTGAAGATCAGCAATGCAGAAGGAATCATGCCTTCCACCCCACTGTAGTTGTATGTGGTTCAGGGACCTGAATGTATTCTGCAATATTTCTTGTCCAGGAGGTAGCTGTGGCAGGCTTCTGGGGAAAAGTGATAGCAGCAAATTCTACAAATAACAGTTTTCCTCCAGTTTGTTAATTGAGCTAACGTGATTTCTTCTGGCACTTTTTATTTTCCTAGTGAAGTTTAATCTTAGCCTGTCACTTGGTGCTTTTGCTTAAAATGCCATTCTCAAAAATATAGTCAAATTTTGCTCTCTGTCTCTTTCTGTATAGAATTGAAGCTGTGCACAATAGAACTATATTTAAATGGCTTACTGTAAATGTAAGGAAGAGAGATCAATTTTCAGAGTAATTTCAAGTTGATCCATAGGATAAAACACTGAGGTATTTAGTATTCAAAATGGCATCTTAAGCAACAAAATAGTCCAATATATAGCTTATTTTATTTCTGTTCTAAGAGGTGTTGGAAGATCGTGGCATGCCAATGGATGACAGTCACTTTACCAACAGAAACGCTAGGGTTACCAGATGGAGAGTTGAGTTACCTGAATTTTGTGGTGATACTGGAAGGTAAAGGAATTTTAACACTGATAAAGCACAAAACAAATCTTTCCTGGAAGATCCAGAGCTTTTCTCTTTCGAGGCTATTGGTGAAATGAGGAAGAGATCAGCGATATGATTTTTAGCACCCAGATGACCTTCCTGTCTATAATTATGTGACTTCTGATGCAGTTAAGCTGCTGAGTATCTAACTCAGGGCTAGAGGGAAACTGGAACATGTGGGATGTGACCTAACTAAAGGTCCACAGAGAGGTGTGATAGAGTTGTCACTGACAGATTGTAAAAAGTGACTGATTGCTCTGCTTTGAGTAGATTTTTGTCCTCAGCATTAATAACTCTTGCTCCCAGTTTTTACCTTATTATGTTTTATCCTAATTTGAAGCGGGTGATTTTGTAATACTGATGTCCAGCAACATTTTCTATTGAGTGTAAAAAGCCAAAAGACAGTAATTACTCTTCTCAGAAAAGAAAGATCTGCTAGTAAACCATTAGTGATGAGTTTTAGTGGCAGTATAATACAACTGGAGTTCTGTGGTGTCATCTGGTTTCTTATTGGTTTATGGTTTTAATTTAAAGTATTGCTTTTGGATGTTAAAGCTGTTAAGGAAGCTTACTACTAATACTAGAGAATTATGAAATGTGGTTACCTATCAAGTAATTGATAATTTTATTGGAGTATCAAGAATTCCAGTGAGAGAGTGAGGGTTACTGTTTGTTTAGATATAGATGTATTGTCCACCCATATAATGAGAATGTGGTCTCCATTGATTTGGTTAGTAGGTGGAGAGAGGTTCTCCTTCCCCTCTACTCCGCCCTGGTGAGACCACACCTGGAATATTGTGTCCATTTCTGGGCCCCTCAGTTCCAGAAGGACAGGGAACTGCTGGAAAGAGTCCAGTGCAGGGCAACAAAGATGATTAAGGGAGTGGAGCATCTCCTTATGAGGAAAGGCTGAGAGACCTGGGTCTCTTTAGCTTGGAGAAGAGGAGCTGAAAGGTGACCTCATTAATGTTTACAGATATATAAAGGGTGAGTTTCACGAGGATGGAGCCAGGCTCTTCTCAGTGACAACCAGTGATAGGACAAGGGGTAATGGGTACAAACTGGAACACAAAAGGTTCCACTTCTGTGTTCTGTGATTCTGTGTGTGATTTACTGCTGTTGAGGAATGAATAGCAGAGGAATACATTCATAATTTGGGAGCACATTTTTTCACCTAGCTGAGGTGCCTTATCCTATCAGTAATTTCACTGATTTCAAGGCACTGTAAGTAAGATGTTTGATTTCCAGCACTTAAAAATGAGGCTGGTGGAATCTGAACTGATTTCTTAGGATGGAACCCTGAATGCAAGGCAAAACTAAGAAGTATTTCTCATTTCTTTTACACATCTTTTATGCTTCAACTCAAGATTTTGTGGGTAAAATTCTGATGCTACTGAAGTCAATGGGAATTTTGCCATTGTTTTTAAGGCCTGTTTTAAGTTCTGTATTATGCCTCTGATATTTTTCTCAGAGGTACACACTTTTTCACATTGTTACTATTATTTTCTGCTGTCATTATTTCTCTTTCAGAAGTAAGACAAGGAAGAGAGCTGACTTGTGTCTGGCTGACATAATATTCGGGTTTTTCTTCATGTATGAAGTTTAGGAATTTATGAATATAGCCAACTAATCATCTGTCCACCCAAATATGTGTACCTTCATCCATTAGCATAGTTAAAGATGTTTGAAACAGGTTAACTTTGGGGAAAATGAGTGTGCCAGCTCTTTGATTTAAATCAAAGATCAACAGTGTTTTGTCTGTATTTGAAGTTTTTGCTTTTGTAAATTATGCGAATCAGAGCTTTTCTTTCCATACATGCCTATACTGACCTACATTAAACATAAACAAAGTCTCAGAAACCAGAAGACAGAGAAAAAAAACCCTCATAAGTTTTATTTTTCAATGATTTGTGCTTCATTTGGATGGAGGGTGTTCTGTCATTACAGAGAAAAAGGAGATCTGATTATCTTCTCATAAGCTTTAATGGGAAGATAACACAAGTACAAATATTTTTGACTGGACTTCAGTAGAAACTGGAATTGGAAAAAGGGAGGGATAGCACATGTCTGTAGTGGGGAGTAGGATTGAAAGGATAAAATCAGAAGTTAAAATGATTCAGTGAATACTATTTTGTGATTCTTCAGAGTAGTTGTACAGGCTCTTGTGTGTCAGTGTATGTAAATCCTTTAAAAGGCAAAGAAATGTTTCTTTAGAACAGACTATTAACATTTTTCTTATCAATCAGGTGTAGGGTGTTGTGAAATGTCAGTGTATATATTTTTCTTTCCAAGTTGTTGAAATCTGACATGAATTGCTTCAAAGTTAGTATAAAATACACTAGAAATTTGCTAAACATATGAAGTAAGTATCTACAAGCTGGTGACAATATTTAGTCAGTGGGAGGAGTTGCTGCTGCTCCTATTTTCTTCTCATCCAAAGGTTTCTGGGAGGCAAAGTGCTGTACACCGTGATCTTGCTCTAGCTTAAGCTTTGTAAACCACTTTGCTGCAAAAGGATGGCTCATCTTTCGTGACGAACTCTTGTCTGTACCAACCTGAGCAAATCCAAGTTCAGGTTTAGTGTAAGAAACATCCTTTCAGCAATGCAAACATACCAATGAACAGTGTGCATATCCATGTGAGATGGAACATCAGAATATAACGTGGCGATTTCATGGCCAAGAGTTCTTTCACAGCAAAACCTCTGTGGCTTTTGTCCACTGACCCTTCAGTTCTATCCATGTATCCTCTATATGGCTCGTATGTGGCAGAAAATTTTTAAGATGCCCAAGAGACTAAAAAAAGATGCTTTGTGTTTTTTTTTCCCCAGGAGCAAGACAAAATAGGTTCCTAGAGTATCACTGCACAATAAGCAAAAGGAATCAGATCTGGAACAGTGACCAGAATAGCTTTTCTTATGGACTAGAAGTACCTCAGGCCTTCAGGACTGGAAGTACATGAGTGCCCTACTGGGAAGCTCGCTGTCTCCCTTTGTTGATCCTGCTGGGCTGTGGGATAATAACCTTGTAATAATATGAAGCTGCTGTTTGTGCAGGACCAAGTCTTGCCAGAATGGAACATCAGGCTAAATAGTTTTTAGGGGTGACGCTCCATAAAGTCAGGAGTGTTTCAGGAGTCCTGAAACATCTTGCACTGGTTCAAAATGGAGGAGGGTTTAGCCAGGATAGAATTGCTCTAGGGTAGATGGTCTAGCATGCAGCGGTTGTGCTACATGAAGACATGCCAAATTACTTTCTCTGACACCGTCTGCAGCTCCTGTGTTCCCTCAGTGAGACAGGTGGGTGGTATGACAGCAAATCATGGCTTTCACGGTGATTCTTTCTCCTCCTACAGTCTGATACTGCCCTTCCTCAAAGCAACCAGGCACAGAGAAGGTTACAGCAAAAGAAAAAGACCTCGTCTCAGCTGTGCTTTCTTCAGTTGAGATTATCTTCTTCTCCTTGTGCTGGGAAACCTATAGCAGCTGAGGCCATTCCTGTGAATCAGGTGGACACCACTAATACTGCAAATAGCTATTGGACTTTGTCATATTTGGGCTGTAAAGAATACAATTGCAGGGTTTCTTGTTTTATTTGTGTTACATTACAGTGCTATTTATCAGATACATTTAAAATTATATTTTCAGTGTTTGCTATACTTTGATTTCTTTATTGCAGATACCAGATTGAGTAGGCCAGGAGCTACATTATGTAACAGCTCAAACCACAGAATAAAGGGTGCTAAATATCACTATATGACTGCTCAAGAATGTCTCAGTCAGGTTAATGATAAGCTGATAGAAATCTATAGGGTAAATACCCAAAAGCCATGGCTCGCTTTTGGCAGTGAAGCTGGTTGTTATTTTGATATGAACATTTGTTTTAAAAGTTGGTTTGGAGAAGCTCTCAGGAACGTGACTCCAAAAATTATGTTGGATTTCATGTCGTCTGTGTTCTCAGAAACTTCCAGTTCAAATACATTCAGTTTTCAAGGCAAGTTGCTTTTTTTTTCTTTTTTTTTTCCTAATTGTCTTCTCTGCAGCCTCTGCCAGGAAAATAAGTTATTTTTTCCCATCCTTTTGTGAGCATAGCTATTAAAGATTCTGCAATTAGAAAAGAATAATGCTGCACTCCTCATTCATGGAACAGTCCATCTATTCATAAGAATGATCTTTCAAGAAGATATTCTTAGTCCCTAAAGTCTGCAACACAGTGAGCTTCATCAAAAGCCGTTTTCCAGCTTTTCTGTGTTTGTTTAGTATTTTCTGTTATTACTGTTAGAATGTACTCCTTGAATTCCCACCATGGATATGCAGAGTAAGACAGATCACATTTTACAAAGGAGAGAAGCTGCAGTCACTACCCCTTTGCTCAGTTTATCCCATCCCATCCCATCCCGTCCCTGTTCCTTGGGAGAAGTGGAAAGATCAGTATTCAGGGAAGGAATTCTCTGTTCAAACCAGCTTGGACACCCCTCACAAAGCCGATCATATTGATCAGCATTACTTCAGATTTCCAAAAAACTGCACCATTTTAAAGGGGTTTGATAATTTTGCACTTGTTTTAATGGGAGAAGCTGTTCAGCTGGTAGATCGATTGCTGTAAAGTCTTTAAGTTTTCTAGGAGTGTGCCCAGCAAAGGCTAGAATATGGAACCTCTCAAAATAGTACTGATGGAAAGTGGAGGTTAATTTGTAAATTTGTATGGGGGTGGCTTTTTGATGTTCCACACTTTTGCTCAGCTCTGTACATGCTTGAGATGAAAGCAATAAGACTGCAGTTTACTGCAGACTATCCCAAGTGTTCAGTAAGGCAGTACTATAAAGGCTTTGTATTCTCAAACTGCATTAAAATATTTGTTTGTTGTCAAAACAAGTCTAGAGCAGACATTTTTTATGTTTAAAAATATGTAGTTGATGTGTTAAATGTATTTAGTTAAATATTCCATGTTAGGACACCTATTCTGTCTTCCTTGAAACAGATAGTAACCATCATGGCATCATCAACATAGTTAACTTTCAGCAATTCTTGGGCAGCTTTCTGCTCTGAATTAGAGATAAGGAATTACTGCACCTACTTGGTTTGATGTGAGTTAACCTGCCCTCCATGTTAAATTACCAAAAATTATGTCAACTGTTCCACACCCAGGAAAATAAGGGGTTTTTGCTCATGCCACCTCACAAGTAAGAAAGAAAAATTTGTGTAGTACTTACACTAACCTGATGTCTTTATGGAAACAAATATGCTGTGTGAAAATCTGCATTGGGAATAATTTAAAAAAAAAAAAAAAAAAGATAGTATTAAAATATGTCTGTCAAGCTGAAGCTTAAGTTCTCAGTGATTTATTACTCCATTAAATCAGATTTTGAATCCACCGCTAGGTTAAAATGTCAGAATGACCCCTGGGGACTGCTTGAATCTGTAAGGTCAAACACATATACTGGTGCCAGAGCTGGAGCCTTAGAGCTGAGCCATCTTCCAAACTGGACAACATTGCTGCATCCTCCAAGTTTGCAGAGCTGGAGACATGGAATCAAATGTCATTTTGGATTGAGGAGCAGCCAGGGTATTATGTATCTGGCACAGTGTCTGTCAGTTCTGAGACTAATATAGTTGTCAGCATCCATTGCAGCAGCCCAAACCCTCATGCTTCCAAACTTCAGTCCGCCAGGGCACTGAGTGTAGAACCACAGAATATCCTGAGTAGGAAGAGACCTGCAAGTATCATCGAGTCCAACTCCTGTCCCTGCACAGGACAACCCCACAGTTCACACCATGTGTCTGAGGGCCTTGTCCAGTCTCTTCTTGAACACTGTCAGGCTTGGGGCTGTGACATCTCCCTGGGGAGCCTGTTCCAGTGCTCCAACACCCTCTGGGGGAAGAACCTTTTCCTCATGTCCAACCTAAACCTCCCCTGGCACATCTTCCTGACATTCCCTCGGGTTCTGTCATTGGTCACGAGAGAGAAGAGATCAGCGCCTGCCCCTCCTCCTCTCCTTGTGAGAAGCTGTAGCTGCCATGAGCTCTCCCCTCAGTCTCCTCTTCTCCAGGCTGAACAAACCCAGTGACTTCAGCTGCTCCTCGTACGGCTTCCCCTCTAAACCATTCGCCAACTTGGTAGCCCTCTTCTGGACACTCTCCAGTAGCTTTGTATCTTTTTTATCCTGTGTTGCCCAGACCTGCACCCAGTGCTCCAGGTGAGGCCGCACCAGTGCAGAGCAGAGTGGGACAATCACCTCCCTCACCCGGCTGGCAATGCTGTGCTGGATGCACCCAGGACATGAGTAGACACGAGTGGGTGAGGTGCACAGAAGCACTGAGGTGCTGTGGTGTGGGCGGAGGATGTGAGGAGAACAGTGCTGCGGCCTCCCTGCCAGAAGTGATGCTACTTAAAATGCCTGGAATTTTAAAGCTTGAGCTTAACTTTAATGATAAATAGCATTTAGGCACTAAAAAATTCATTCTAAAAACTCAGTGTGAAACTCTGTTTAACTATGCAAACAGAGATAAATTCATAAAAATAATGACAAGATACAGCAAGACTGAAAAAGCTCCTCATCAGCAACTCATCTCTGCTGTGGCAGTGAAGATGTGATATATACACATAGGCTTATTTCCCAGTTTCTATTTGTCTCTTACAGCATTACTGTTGGCTCTGATGTTAGTAATATTTATGTGCTTGGTTTGCTTTTCTTTTTTCCTGAATTGGACAACTGAGTGAATCAAGGACATCAGCCTAAAACAAGAAAGGAAGCTGATGATTGAGTCCTGCTAACAGTTGGAGTCTGAGACCAATTACTATTGCGCTCTCATTTCTCTTTCAGTTTGGACTTAGCTAGAAATTGAACCATCTTGAATTTAGTTCCACAATTTCCTCATTTCAAATACTATTACTATTCCAGAAGCCCAGCAAAGAAAACACAGTGATTAAAAGCCTTAAGAGCATTTGCATTTTCCCAGCTAAGTTTTCAGACTACTTTTGCTGGTTAGTTGTTTAGATTCATTGAATGAGAGCATGGAAAGCTCAGAAGGCTCCCAGGCACCTAAAATAGATTAATATGGCATTCCTGTTTCTAATTCCAAATGGAGCCCTCAGCACAAGCTGTCAAGACCCAGGGCCCTGAGAGCTCAGAAGTAGAGTCTGCAGTGTTGCAGTTCTCCAGGACCTAAGTTCTGGTCTTTGTGTGCCATGGGTGGCATAGAAATTCAGTGGGTAGGTCAGATGTAGTTATCACCATCTTACTTGGTCTGCAGCCCCAATATTCTTCTGCCTCTCATTTGAGAATTTTGGTCCAGGGAGCATATTCCTGGAGCATGGCTGAACCAAACTCTGAAGCTGTATGGCTGCAGCATTTCTTTACAAAGCAATAGCTGGAGGAGAAACAGGTGTTAGGATGAGGTGAGCAGCTGTATGTTAAGAAAAATGACCAGCCTTTCCTCAGTTTTCTAGCTGGACATGCTTACAATAGCTAAAGAGAACTGGGCACCAAAAGAATGGCTCTTCTCAGGTGAAGGAAGGTGCACTGTTTCAAAGAACGGTGAGATGCAAGGTTCTCTCAATTCTCAGATAGGTATGTAGCATATGGATTTAATCAGCTTTCAGTGTAGTGCAACAGCTATGCCGGATGCTAATCATAGAATCACAGAATCATTTTGTTTGGAAAAGACCTTTAAGATCATTGAGTCCAACTGTTAAACCAACACTGTCAAGTCCACCTCTAAACTATGTCCCTAAGAACCTCATCTATGCATCTTTTAAACCCCTCCAGGAACGGTGACTCAATCACTTCCCTGGACAGCCCGTTCCAGCGCTTGACAAGCCTTTCCATAAGGATTTTTCTCTGAGGCACCCATATTCCTCTGCATGGTTGGATTCAACCAGAAGCACCAGGCCCCCAAAAGTTAGACACTTGCAATGGTGGCTAAATTTGCAAATGTCATTCTTAATCCCTAGACTTACTAGCCATGCCTTTGTGACTCACGAAGATAGTTTTGATCTAAGTTACTGATGTAAATCAAGGATAATCTTCCTGGAGTCACTCCAGGATATAATTGTTTCTGAGATAATTAACATTTCCTTCTCTGGGTATAAATGATCTGTGTTGGCTCTTGAGTTTGAGGGAGAACTGAGCAACATTGATTTGAAAATAAATAGGGAATTACCAAATTTAAAACACCTTTGCTAACCTGCAACTAGGGAAATAAGGCAGTATTTAAAGAATTAAGTTTACACAGATGTAAAGTAACAGTCTTCCTAAATAGGAAGCAAAACCAACACTACCATGAAGACCAACAAAAGGGAAGGAAAGTTGTGGAGATTAAAGATCCTACTAAAGTAAAACATAGTTAGTTGGGCTTTTTTTCCTTTTTTGAGAAAAAAAAAAAAACAGATGATAACAGATACAGAGCTAGCTTGTGATCATGCTCATTACTACCTTGTTATCAAAGAAATAACCAGATGGGATGACCTAGCAAGGGTAAGAAGAATGTTTTCTTTAAATAAATAAGCAACACTAATAGATTTCAGAACACTATGCAATGTTGATCTTCTATACATATTCAAAGAGAATTGCTTGCAAAATAGCTCATTAATGATAAAAAACTTAGTATCTGATTTTTAAAAAAATCAACAATTTGAACAATATTCAACTTTTGTAGCATTGATTATGTTGGAGATGCTATTACAGTTATTTCTAGAAGTGTTTGCATATTTTACTGTTGTTTGTTTGATTTAATGTGTCTATTGTAAAGTAGTAATGGGGTTCATCTGAGGCTAGTTTGATTGTGTGCTGCACACAAACACCACCCTACTCCTATGCTGACACCCAGTGAAGGATTGACTGAGATGCCTGCAGCGTTCAAAGAGACTCTTACAAAACTGCTCTATAAAAATTATTTCCACCTCTTTATTTTTTTCAACTTGTTAAATAGTTGTGATATTTGGACGACAGAGTAGCAAAAGGAAAAATGAATGTAATTTTTCTTTAAATGTTTGTGTAAATCAGGTAATAGTACTGGTAATATTAGTTTGCAAGATAAATGGTAAAAAAAAAAACCAACAAAGCCAAACAAACAACCAAAACCTAAAGCAAAATCTAATTCGTATTGAATACAGAATAAGTTGGGGAGAAAATCTGCAGGTTTGACATTTTCCAGTGCCTTCATTCTCCACCGGCACGCTTCAGCAGCCAGCATACCCCCAGTGGCATTCATGCTTCTCACACTCATATCCGCTGTGTTTGCCATCAGCGAGAAACACTTCACACCGAGTACATCACCTGAACACCTGTGATGTCAATCCTGATTCAAGCTTCTGAGATTTGCACATCCACAGCAGAAAGTAGAAAACAGTAAAAATCAAATTAAAAAACATTAAAAGATTAAATTCAGACATGCATGATTTTCCATTTCTTTTTCAATTCCCGTGATTCATTAACCTTATAGAGAGATCAAAAACTTTGTCAAACTTGTTGGTTCTTGTTAGTGATGATTTCTTTTACCTTTCCAGAATTTTCAGGAATTTGACAGCAAAGGAAATGACATTATACAGCAAAGGGACTTGAAGAAAGTCTTCTTCAGATTTGGCATTCCAGTCTCCCTGGAAGAATTTAA
Organism: Nesoenas mayeri; assembly: GCF_963082525.1. NCBI lineage: Eukaryota > Metazoa > Chordata > Aves > Columbiformes > Columbidae > Nesoenas > Nesoenas mayeri. The sequence goes on from NC_137541.1 coordinate 74,465,324, forward strand.
GCAGCTTTGGGCAAGGTATGACAACTCTAAATGATTAGCTCTTGCAATAATGCATCTTTTAAAGGATTACAGAGCCTTTGGCAGTGCAGTGAATGAGAATAGATTACAATGCATGAGAAATCTTTTATTTTGTTAGGATTGTGACCTCAGATCATGACGCTGTGTTACAGTCTTGTCATACTAAGCTCAAGGATACAATTAGATCCAGCAGTTCAAACACAGGATGTTCTCTTGCCTTCAGGATTACCAATCTCTGTAATTTAACGTGCATTTTCTTCTTGGACAGCACCTTAGGTCACTGGTTATATTAACTTGTTTTTCATCAGTTTTGTTTCTACCCACAAACACCTACCTCGGTTTGTGATGGGTGAAAGTCAGTTCCAGGTGTCTCGTTTCAGGTGGGAACTGCAGACGAAGGTCCCATCGAGGAGCTCTGTGGAAGGTCTGCATTGCAAGCCTGTCCGAAGGCAGTCCTATCAGCCTCTACTTTTCAGAGCACTACATTGACTTACAATATTTTCAACCTTAAATAAAAGTGATTCCGTCAAAAGAAAAATGCTACATACCCAATGCATAACAAAAGAAAGTAAGGTAATTTCATGCTGTGTAAAGATGGCAAGTGGTATCATGGAATGTTTTTATAGATAAGTAATTTGTTGTAAAGTGGGAGAAAATACTTGTGAGAGTTCAACAAAGAGGAGCTGTGCTATAAACTGTGTTTGAAATGGCATAGATGTCAGCTGTATGTGACATTATATAAAAAGATACCTTCATTACAAGTCTATTTAAAAAAAAAAATCACTCTCTAACATATAGAACTTGAGTGTATTGCATTTTGGTTTCAAACTGCATTAACTATATAGATTTTTCTTAGCACTGATTCATCTCTGAATTACTTTCTACTCCATTAGATTTTACTTTCCATTCTTATTCCTTATGGATGCCATGGCACATTGAAGAGTATCCTTTTCATGCAGTTATCTGCTGCACAACTTCACTCCCATCAGCCACTCCTTTTACAGAATAGCTAAAATCTCTTGCGTGCCTGATATGTCTGTAACTTGAATAAAAGAATTAGAGTGAAGCATAGGCTAAATTAGGCATTACCATGCACCAGAGCATTATCAGGGGGAAAAACTGCAGCGGAAAAAGCCTATGGAAAGGTTTATACCTAAGAAAATACAAAAAGTGCTCATGAAGCTAAACCTACGTTTCTGTAGAATTATTACAATTCTGAGCTTCTCAGACTTGTGTGACCAGTTTGAGACACATGAGACTGAATTTTTAGGAGCCCAGTTCCCTGCATCTCAAGCCAGACACTGAAAAGCAGCAGTACCGAGAGATGGAGAACACTCCTGACAATTTGGTCCTCAGGGTAGTGTTTTCATAATCAGCTCCGTGATTACAATGCATAAGCCCTATCTTTCAAGTCTCATCTGAAGTCATTCATTCTCAGTGTGCTATGGCACTTCTATAAGGAGGGGAAGTCAGTGAGATTTAAGCTGTTAAGTCACTTAAGGACGTCTGTAATGCCTTTCTATGAGGAATACATGAATATTTAAAAAGAGCATTTCTTCTGCAAGGTGTGATACAGATGCAAAAAGATATCGTACTCACCAAGAATTTTTACAGAGACTGGAGATAGAGTTTGCACCCGCTGGCACAGGGCTCAGCAGACACATCACTGAAGACAGCTATGCACATTTACAAGCACATTATAATGATCAATAAAAGAATCATTCAAAGCTGGAAGAGCAGCAGAAACAGCAAACTTAAGCTCTGGATGTAAGAGAAATTAAAAAGCAGATCAAGTAAGTTATTTATGAGCTTAGCACATAACTTTCTATGTTTGTGTTTAGTTTGGTAAGATGATACTGTGTACAATATAAATGTAATTGTACAAAAAAAAAAAAAAAACCAACTCTGAAAAGGAGTCAAGGAGTCTCAGAAGGTACTGGACCAAGCTTATCCATGGTGTTATTCTCTTGATTTGCTGAAGTTAAGCCTAGCTCAGTGTACACCGTAAGACTTTTTTAATAGATATTCTCCATGGCTTATATTGCTTATTTTACAGACTTTGTGGCGGCTTCTATACTGACAAATCAGAATATCCAGAGACATTCCCAGACTCAGTCATCTATGTTGCTAGACTGCCAAAAGAGTCCCCATCATGCTTTGGCCTTTCTCAGCTAATTTTTTCCCTGATCCCTCCCAGAACCGTTTGGGAACAAGAATGCTTCAAGGACCGTTCCTAATAGGCAGTTTGCAGGCAGCTGCTCCCTTTCAGCAGCTAAGAGGGTTCACTAGCAGAGATGTGCCAGCTGGCCTCTGTGCCTGGAGCAATCAGTCCCTGGCCTGCTTGCTGGTACAGTCTCGGCTTGTGGTTCCAGTCCTAGTGCTGCTGTCAGCTCACATTGAGGGAGAAGAGCAAGTGTGGTTGTGTCGCCCTGCAGGTCTCTTCTTAGACGGCTTCAGGCAACGTAAACTTAGAGCTGATTATGATCAATAGGGCCTTTTTCTTGCAACTGGAATGGTTGGGCGTGGAGGACAATGTGGTCCCATAACCTACCCTGAGCCTTGGATGAGGGCCAAGTAGCAATCACAGTTGGTTTCACATCCCTCTAGCAGCTAGTTAAATTGTTAATAAATGGCTCTGTAGATGCAGCAAAAAGCAGCCTGGACAAGGATGGACCCTGGCTCCATATGACAGAAATAAGCATCTTGTCTCCAAGCAACAGGAGTCTCTGCCTCGAACAAAATCAACACTCACGGAGTTAATAGGTCATTGCTCCTGAGAAGACCATTTGACAAACAAATGACAAAATTATATCCTATTTGGAGCAGCGTCTGATGATCCATGCTTGCCCCAGTGAGTCAGCAGTGATTAGTCTGCTGCTGCTTCTGCTGCTATAAGGATTCCTGAACCTGCCAGCAGATTGAGGCAGCAGGAGAATCCTCTATCCCAGTAGAGTGCTGTTAAAACTTTATACCTCCAGGTTGTAGATAGATACCACCTGGGTGCATATCATGTTTTCTTCTTGTGCTTTCACTCTTCTCCTGAACTGTTGTTTTATTATTATGATTAGTAGTAGTAGTATTTATTCATTTATTTAGGAGTATAAAACCTCAGGAGCAAAAAACATGTAAAAATATACCCCCAGGAACACACATTTTCTTTCTTTTGTGCTTAGAAGGTGTCTGGAAGTTGTAGAAACCAATAAATTATTATTGACAAGAATGGTAATTCCCCATGACATTGTTGGTAAAGGTGATACACCCATAAAACAAAGATGAGCCTTGTCTTGCAGATACAGAGGCAGCTTGGTAAATGAAAAAAAAAAAAAAAAAAATTAAAAAAAAACCACACAAAAACAAAGAAGAAGAAAAACAAAACCAAAAAAGTCTTTTGCCTTTTTATTCTGATTTTTTAAATTCTTTTTTTTTTTTTTTTCTTTTTCTGTATCCCAAATAGGCTAAAATAATTGAGGGAAAAACTGTCCTTTTTTTCAGCATCACGTCTCTCCCACCCGCATTGCAGCTCGTACTGCACCTATGACACATACAGGTATCAGTATTCCACCTGTCAAACATTGCATAAAATACAACAGATATGGTCGGGCAGCTGCTGTGTTATAGGCATTGTTGATTACTGCATTTGTAAATGCCTGATGTGAAACTTAGGCCCTGTCTCATACTGGGCTCTCCCACTCCATTTGTTGTACTGAACAGTTTTCTCTGGTCTTACACTTGGATGAAGTGCCCTTTTGGTCAGGAAATTTCTATTTGTTTCCTATTAGTGCGATGCCAAGTGCAAGGCAGCCCTGCCTCCAATCCTATAAATAAGAAGCAGCTCTGCAAGTAGGGAAGATGCTGTGCTGCAAGCAGAAATTATGCAGTGTGGCTCAAAGATGCAAATACTCATCCTGAAGCAGCTGGAGAGTAATAAAATCAATGGGGAAGACATGCCGGGTAAAAATAAAATAGTCATGATGTGACATGCTGGCAGGTCCACATCATTTAGAATTATTTAGTTTTGAGAACCTACCGTAACAACAACCATGTATGGAACTATGTATATGGCAAATAGACACATGAATACATATGTATATGCATGGTAATTGTTTAACCATAGTTTGGAGGAAAACAGAAATATAGTACATTATATAGTATATAGAATAAGTATAACTGGATTTGGTTACCTGCTAGCAACTGAGCCAGATGTTTCTGGTTGAGGTGGAGCAGCCTTCTAATAGATGGATATAGAACGTTCTGCGTGCTGCACTGCAGCTGTCTCATCCTCGGCAATGATGGAGTTTGGCTTAAGCCTGCAGATGGACTTTTGTATCCCTTCCCAAAATTATGTTCTAATTGTTTGTTATATTCTGGCTTTTCTTCATTTATATGTGTAAGACATCCAGTTCTGTTCTTAATCTTTTGAAATTTCTGGCATCTGCAGCTTCCTTTGGGAATGAGTTCAGAGCTTAATCACTCGTGGTCTGCAAAAGCATGTCTGGTTATCAATTATTGCTACCTTTCAGTTCTTCTGAATGTTCTCTTCTTGTCTCCTACACTTCCTCACCTACTTCCTAGCTGGTGGGAGCAGCCCAGTGGTAGCAGTTCCCATCTGATTTTCTCTCTTAGAAAGCTGGAAATGCAAGAGAAGCTGAATCCAGGCCCCAGATTTCACATAAGGCCCTGGAAACCCATAAATTACTCTTAAACCACAGTCATTGTTTGACAGATTAAATCCATCTGTGTGGTGGCTTTGGAGGCAGCAATCCAGCAGAGTGTCAGCCTTCTGCTCCAGGACCACATAAGACAGCTGAGATACAGGATGCACAGGTGGGCACCATGCCCTTCTACTTTAAAGGCCAGTGTAAGATCTGCTCTTAGTCAGGAAAACAGGTGCTGCGGCTGCAAAACCTAAACCTAGTGATCTGCATGGGTCTTGGCCCCCACTCCATTCTCAATAAGCTGATTCCTTTCACCTGGCAAATTCAGAGTGAGAGGAGGCATTTGCTGATTATAGGACCCACAGCAGCAGCACTGGGAGCAGCACTCGACCTTTGGTGATCTTGCTCAAGCTCTCTTGTTTCTATTTGCACAGTGGCTGTGTCCACCCTGTGCCCTTTCTTCCAGCTTTCTGCAAGGGCTGTGAACTTCACCCTGGCAGTTTTGGAGCAGTCTCAGTGCCCTGTGACTACACACTGTGAGGCAGACAAAAGCTCTGGATGTCTTACAATTCCAAACATACCGCTGTGAACTTTTTTTTTCCTTTTTGCTTTTGTTGTAACTCACAGAAACAAATTGCCCAAATTAGAAACAGACATTGAACAGTGGCTCTCCATCTCTTCAAGAAAAATACAAAACATTTGCAAGAAAATAATATATTTTGGCAATGTAGCTTATCTATGGTTTTCTCCGCGCACATATTTACTGCTGTGAGTGGAATAATTACTGCTTGGAAATCTTTTATCAGTCCAAAAATTTTGAACGCCTCAATTTTCCAAAAATATGAGTCTCAAAAGTTGTTTTGATTTTACTTCAGCCTTTACTTTCATTGGGAAGATTCAAGTGGAAGATGATAGTGGTGATGAAGAGTGGCACTCGGAGTAATGTACGGTTGAAAAGGGTTACAGAAATTTTCTGCAATGAGGGTACAATGTGAATCATATCACACTTTCAAAGCACACCCTTGCAAGATGGAAGGAGCAGTGCTGGTTTTCCAGGGCTATCGGAGAGCAATCTCTCACTGAAATCACAAACTTCCCTTGGGGTGATCAGCTGGTTTTGGCTTCTGGCCTGCTGGATTCTGCTTCTCAGGCATGATTCTCTTGGTGTCTTGCTGGGCGTCACCACTCATCCTCCTCCTCCACCACTGCACCTTCACAGTCACTGTAAAGCTGTGATTTTTAAGCTGTGACACACTACAGTAACTCAAAAAAACCCCTAAGATTAGATTTGTGTCTCTGCTGCAAAGTCTGTAGGCTTCTGAACATAATAAAAGTTAAGACTCAGAGATGTAATTAGCAGATGTTGGATCTCTGGGGTCTCACATCTAAGAGGAGGCTGAAGGAGCCTGAGCTGGTTCGTCAGTAATTAGATAGATGGAGATTTAAGACAGTAAAGTCAGCTTAAGTGCAACGCGAGTGCACCCTGACTGATGTGCACCCTCTGCAGCAGACTTCTGGGCTCTTTCCAATGTAAGTCTTGCTTTGAGTGTAAACCAAATACCACATGGTAGTAGGAGCATAATGTGAAAAAGAGGAAGGAAATAACTGGAAAAAAAGAGATCTGAAAATGAGATTAAAAGTGATAGCTCTTTAGGGGCTTTTAGAGACCCTAAAGCACACTAGTAATATTGCAGTTTCCCTGAAAAGATTCACATCATGTTTTGAAACCTATATACAGTGGCTAGATTAATCATAAGGAAGCTCACAACTATTTTTCTGGAATATCACAGGAGTAGGAGCTATCGAAGTTTTTAATGTCATGAAACCAAGCCAGGGTAAGAGGGCAATCCATGCAGCTACAGAAAGTAAGTTGAAGGAATATTGCACTCCCAGGGGAACTTGAACTTCTGAAAGACACGTTTCATATGAGAATGCAGAAGGAAAAATCTTTTGAAGAATTTTTGGTTGATCTTAAAATAACAGATCAGTCAAGTTATCTATGATGCTTTCAGAGATTCCATTTTAAGGGATCAGATTTTGACTGGCATCAAAGATCCACAGACACAGAAAAGATTCCAGGAAGGAAGGATATAAAAACAAAACAAACAAACAAACAGAAATCTGTTCAGTCAATCTAGGAAAATCATAAGGGACAATATGGAAATATTACAAGGAAAACAGGGACATGCTGTCTGTCAGGAAAGGAAGCTAGGAGAGTTTTGAAGAGACTCTCCAGAGCTATCTGCAAGAACTAGCCAAAGTGAAATACATGATAATTCACAGGTTCACATTATGCCCAGGAGTTCAGGAATTCTGCAGCAGCTATAAGAAATACAGGTATTTTGCAAGACCTTGTGACTGGAAAAGCAGAAGCAAAGGAGAATACCCTCCATGTCTCCAGATCTATGTGATGGTGCACAAACCAACAATACAACAAAACACCACATAGAGATTCTGTGCAAAAGCTACACAATGGGGCTGCGGACTAAGAATCAATAGCTATAAATTCAAAATTGGTGCACAGTCAATGTTACCTCCAAACACAGAGTAAAAAATCTGGCTCAGTAAGGTCTACATATGAAGAAAGACTACTGAAACTGAGGGTGTCTACTGAGAATCTAATTCCTACTAAAGGTTTGTATGAACTTAAAATGAAAAGTGACAATAAATGTAGTATTTAAGTTTACAGGAAGAAAGAGCTAATATTTGGTCTAAAATATGCCTAGCCCTGGTCTTAGTCAAAGCAGTGAGTCTGAGGAAGGAACCATAAACACAGGAGGTCAGTACCCAGAAATCTTTAGTGTCAGAGATAAAGCAGAGACAGAATATGTATTTTCACAGCAATGTCTGCAGCTGGTAATGTTCCTCTGGTTATGAGAGAGAACTTTGTAAAGGAGTTGGATTATGCAAGAGTAATAGTGGGAAGTTTGAAAATGGAAGAGCCAATTAGCAACAGAGAGATCAAAAGACAAGTCATTGAGGTTGTCTTTACATCCAGTGGAGCTAAGTATATATTTCGGGACAAATACTGTCATAGAATGGTTATTTTCAGGTAAAAGGACTATGTATATTTTTACAGATTTTAATAAATCTTTACAAAAATTACAAATTCAGATTCTTTGTCTGGATCCAAGCAAACTTCCTTGCATGACTGGAGTTTAACACTACAGATTTTAAGACCACTTCTGTTTTCAAATACTTTCTTCCGCCTTAAAATCCATTCTTGAGTTTTCACAGGAAAGTGTTGGAAAAGCCATTCACTTGAAGCATCTGTGGCTGCTTAAGAAGATACTAAAGAGGTAAAGCAGAGAGAAAACCAGTAGGACATCTGAAAAAAGTGTCCAAGAGGGCCTGAGAAGTAGAAATAGACAGGTAATGCAAATGTAAGCGCAGAGAAATAACATTGAAGATTAACTGTCAACAAGACAAAACAGAATAATTACAAAAAAGCCATCCACAAAGATAACAAGGGTGTCCAGAGGCCTGTTTGGATGTGAGTGTTGCGTGTGAGTTCGTATCACGTGAGCAATCTGTGCAAGTAGTTTTGAGTTACTATACAAAATGGACATACAGGGCTGTAAATCTGGGAAATGAATTTCCAAATTAAAGGCACTAATAAAGTTAAGTCCTGGCCTTACCTAGGTTGGCACTAGAAGACAAAGTCTGCAAAAGGTGTCTTACAGGCAGTATTATTGAAAAAAAAATCAATGGAAATGTGTGGCCTGTGTTTCTAGGGTGCTTGTCAACACCATGATTTGAGGTACAGGCTGAGAGCAGAGCTCTGGCTCTGGCTCTGCTCTCTGACTGTAAGAAATGTCACATACTTGTTTATCAATCTGTTATGGTCATGGATGAGACAAACCATTTTGTAGGGAAATGAAAGACCAGCTTCCAGAATATAAAAATCACGTGACTTTTTAGTGAGATTTTTTTTAGGTAAAACCATTCAATTTGACAATGAAGTTGAAGTTGGAGAAGTAATTACTGATGAAAGACATACTTTCTAGAGCATTCAAGCAGTATGAAACAACATTGAAAACAACACAGAGAATGATGTAACACCTGGAAATACAAATTTAAAAAAAAAAAAAAAAAAGAGAGTTTTATCCTATTTGAGAAGAAAGCGGGCTAGGTTTGGTGAGGCTGTGCAGAAGATAACACAAAGCAGAAAGTCATGAAGGTTACCACCTGTTGGGTAGTGAGGGCGTTGCATACCAAGCCCATATGACCAATGCAGATCAGAGTTTTCTGTGTTTAGCAGCATTCTCTTCAGAGGTAACAACATAGCGATGGCAATGTGTTATGATCTGACGTGTCTCACAGAGTACAGGACACTCACAAGGCTGTTGAAAAACGTGGAAGACTGTATGTTGATTCATCTCAACCTGTTCTAAATATCTGACTTGGGCATTAACTTGAACTTGCATTTGTATTGAATTTAACATTAGAAAATGTCATGGCATACAGTAATGCTCTGTTTGGTTATGGAGTCCCAGAATTTTGTCTAGCAATTGTGTCCTGCTCAGCAGCTCAGACCTGAAATTATTTGTAAGAAATGAAGGATATCCAGATATCCTGAATACAATGGTGAGCTGAGTTAAAACTCTTGAAAGATGGTTCAAGCAAGCTGTGAAGCTGAGAAGTGATCCATACTTTCACTGAGCTTGAGAGGAATATCATTGAAAAATAGTTTCTTGCCAGCAGAAACTTGGTTTAACAGAGAGTCCTGGTACTCCAAATTTAGTCCATATAACAGTGGAAGGTACAATGGGTCTGAAGCATACAATAAATTGTTAAGAAGGGACCTAAATCATGTAATAATCCAGATTTTTTAAGATAGGTGATGTCGTTTGTATACACAATGGTGCTCCCTGGACCCTGAGGGCTGTGGGGAAATTGCCCTTTGTTCATATGAAATGCAAACTCCAAAAGGATGGATTCTTAGGAGAAACAATTGGCAAGGAAAATTTATTGTTCTTGTAAACGCTGTACTCAGCTTAGAGCTTCTTGAAAAGAAACAGAAAACCAAGGATTCCGCAATGTTGTGAAAGAGCACCAGCAACTACAGCTGAGACCAGATGCCTCTGAGGAGATCCGTAAGAGTCTGTAGAGCTCTCAAAAGACTTATTAAGTACTTCTAAAACCATACAAGATTTAGCATGTCCCATGTTAGCCTTATAACAACTGATTATATGCCTGAAGGACAGGATGCCATCCAGAGGGACCTGAACAAGCTCAAGAAGTGAGGCCATGTGAACATCATGAGGTTCAACAAGGACAAGTGCAAGGTCCTGCACCTGGATCCAGGCAACCCCTGGTATGAAGAGAGACTGTGGGATGAAGGGATTGAGAGCAGCCCTGGGGAGAAGCTCTTAGGGGTACTGGTGGATGAGAGATTGGACATGAGCTGGCAATGTGCGCTTGCTGCCCAGAAGGCCAATTGTATCCTGGGCTCCATCAAAAGGAGCGTGACCAGCAGGTCACGGAGGTGATTCTGCCCCTCTGCTCTGCTCTGGTGAGACTCCACCTGGAGTCCCACATCCAGCTCTGGAGACCCCAACAAAAGAAGCATATGAACCTGTTGGAGTGAGTCCAGAGGAAGGCCATGAAGCTGGTCAGAGGGCTGGAGCACCTTTCCTATGAAGACAGGCTGAGAGAGTTGGGGTTGTTTAGCCTGGATAAGAGAAGGTTCCATGAGACCTTATTTCAGCCTTTCAGTACTTAAAGGCTGTTTATGAGAAAGATGGGGACCAACTTTTTAGCAGGTCCTGTTGCCATAGAACAAAGGATAATAGTTTTAAACTGAAAGAGGTTAGATTTAGATTAGATATAAGGAAGAAATTCCTCACCATGAGATTGGGGAGGCACTGAAACAGGCTGCCCAGAGAAGCTGTGGATGCCCCATCCCTGGAAGTTTTCAAGGCCAGGTTGGATGGGGCTTTGAGCAACTTGGTCTGGTGGAAGGTGTCCCTGCCCATGGCAGGGGGGGTTGAAACTAGATGATCTTTGAGGTCCCTTCCAACCCAAACCGTTCTATGATTCTGTTCCTACAAAGAAGAAAATTTAAGGCTTGGGTGCTGGCTGATTGACATTGGCTTAACAAGGAGCAGAGTGAACTGGTCTGAACTGTTAGATCCACAGACAGATTTGGTGAGAGGCTGAGGCAATGAATCATGCTTGATTATGTCAGCTACACTGTTGAACTGAGTTATCGCTGTAATAAGTCTTTTATACTACAAATCCTGACTCTCTAACAAACCCAGCCTCCACGCTGTGTACCCTGGGGCTATCAGAAAGAGCAATCCCAGAGCAAATGGAGTGCAGCTGTAGGTATTAACCCAGATTCAAATTTGTTGGTTTTGCCATAAGGGTATCATCTTGTAAGTGCTTAATATATATGGTTTATATACATTTGGTAGTTTGCATCAAGAGGTAATTCACAATTATTTTAACTTATGTTAATCTTAAGTGAACTTGCTAGTTGAAGACATGCAGTAAGGAGAGGTACTTGTGCCTGCCTTGTCCTCCTGAGCCAAATGCGGAGAGGCTTTTATTGAATCAAGAGGCAGAGAGGAATACTGCTTTGGTTTCCAAAGGTTGATCAAAAGGTCGCTGGTGTCAGTGAAGTATAAATGACAAAGTGGGAAGAAGAGTCAAGATTTTGAGGTCTGAATTTGCTAATGTGTAAGAACTGATAAAGGTCTTAGAGAGGTTTTAGGGTGCTGATCTGAAGTCCACATGTGTCAGCAAATGCTCTGCTCTTCTTCCCTTGGGCAAGGATCAGGCCCTGTGCTACTCCAGATTTTCCGCAGGTGTTTTTGTTGAAATAGTTCTTACTATGTCAAAGTTTCAGGAACCTCAAAATGCAGAAAGAACACTGCCAAACCCTTATAATTTTAGCAGCTGTACTAAATATTTTGTAAATCTGATCCATACAGGCTTTAAAAGGGAGCACTATGTTTTGTAGCTGCACTTCTGAATGGGGAGAGTAACCAGTTAATCATGCAAGGAGCATTTATTTACAATGGGAAGCGTGAGCCATGCAATTCCATGTGCAAATTAAATGGGGTGGATGTTGGGCTTGAGGTTGGTTTGTTAACAATTTGGCAGTCTTTCAATAAATTATACGAACTTACCATGCACAAATAAGCTCAAAATCTTTCTCTGCCCCTCGACCCCTATTTTGTATATTTGTTTGTATCCTTTTCATCTGATTTAACAAAGGAGCTAAAATAAACATCTGCTCTCTTTCAGGGATAAATTTAGGGATTACTTCCAAGATTTCAATAAGGTCTTTCATAAAATGGGTAAAAATAGAGATAGCTATGTAACAGCGTGTGACCTGCATAGGATACTACAAGAATCCAGCTATCACCTTGATCATGATCAGTTCAGCAGGCTTCTAAACAGGTTTGTATTATTATCTCCTAAGCACTTCTTTGGCCACACCCAGCAAAACCTAGAAGTTTCTACTTGGTGTTAAGCATATAAGAAACTGTTAAATACTAATGGAGATAGATACCCACATGCTTAAAACTGCATATGAGTGAAAAATTGGTTGAGGTAATGTATTGATTCAGCAGGTAATGAAAGTGAAATGGCTTCTTACACAAAGAAAGCATGCTTTGACTGTGTGAATTTGTTTACCAGTTTGTTTTATTTAATTTCAATTTAATAGAGCAAGTGTGTGAAACAGATCCTGTTCAAAATAGAAACAGAATTAAATCAGGTTATAAAACATGAATAATTTTCAAATGATCTAATGTTGGTGCCAAGCAAAACCATGCTTTTAATTCTGTGCGTTAGCCTGAGTAAGAAGAAAAATGTCTTTTGTAGAGGCTGAAGAACACAAAGGACCTGCTCCAACACTAGGTACTGCAGTTCTCTGCACCAAACAGCCCCCAAAGGCCATATGCCTGGCAGCAACTGGTTTTGTTCTCCAGAGCCTGCCAGACCAGACTCTTTTTTTGAAAGAAAATTAACAAAGTCTTCTCACAGTTCACCTTTAATTGGGTGATCAACTTTTTATGAATTGAAACCTTAATAGGAATCTGCTGCTTGTTTCTTTCTCAAAGACCTCTTGATGATAAACACCTCCATTCATTGTAATTTTGTGCAGATTATTCCTTTCTTTATCCAAAATAGTATTTTCTAAATAATACAGAGTAGATTAGCATATGCATTTAGTTTTATTACTAAAATTTTAATGCCCACTTGGCAATTTATTTCTCCACTGAAATGGTGTTGATTATTTCCTTTTCCACACAGTGTCTCCAATATTGGAGCCAGCTTGACATGGGTAGTACGTGGGAGTGCTGTGCAGCTGCAAGATGCAAAATCAGGGCTCTTGAATATTTTTTTTCTTACTAGCAGATATGGGGTCTATAGTTAATTTCTTTTCCAGCCTGTTTTATAAAGCTTCCTCTTTGTTTTACTGGCTCTCCCCATTAATTAGACATTCTTGTAACTGGATACTCTGGTGATTGGTAGCTGAGGCATTGGTCCCCAGTGATTTACTGTGAAAACAGATGATACAAGTACATTACAGTAATTCAGTTTTAAACAAGAAAATCAGGGTTGTGTATTGGGGCTATCGCCTCTATCAAATCTTGGCTCTCAAGGACTTGTCTTGATCATAATTCTAACAAAAAAGCTGAATGCAAGGCTAAAAGTGGTCCAATCTTTCCCCTGCAGCATAGGAATTGTCTACCTAATACATGTATGTAAAGAATCTATAGTTCCCATAACTTGCTATAAAATTATTAAAGTCTATTAAAAACCTAAACCTCTCCATAGATGGTAACTTGAAGGTCAGTCTCGAGTAATTCCATCGGAGCCAATGGGTCTGTATCAAAAACACTTAATGTATACTCTATAAAGTCTGGAAACTCTGTGATTGTCTTTCAGTGGTAGGAAATTCCATAAACTGACTGTACTGGCTTTATACTGGGTAAGCAATAGCAGAGCAAGCTCTTGCTACTGTATACCTTGTGGTGATTAACTACAGGCTCACTACACAAGTTTGAAGTCCTTGTTTAAAATATACCAGGTGTCTTTTCATTAAGTAGTCACAAGTCACAGTACACTGGACAAAAGTAGCTTTTCATGTATTTGTTAGTGTTACTAATCTCATCTTAATCTTTTATGTTAAATAGCTTTTGTTTTCACACATTTTCTGCATATGTGTAGCTTGCCTTAATTCCATCCTTTTTATGGCAAAACCTCTTTGAATGAAAGTTAATTCAGTTTGGTAACAAAGTCCTCCACAAAAAAAAAAAAAAAAAAAAATCCTCAAATCATATGCAAGAGCTGATCTTTCCCCATGCTGATATTTGATGCAAAAATATATTCATTGTTGTTACCTGGAGCTATCTGTAGTCAGCTCTGTAACCCACTGAATTTCCAATGTGACAGAACATTAAATTCCCCAGTGTCTGTTATCTGGCAGATGTTTCAGTTGACAGACAGAAATTCGGCAAGTTGTGAGTACAGCCTGCAGAGCCCCTGGGCTGGGCTATTGGGTACAGCCTGACCACAAGCGACCACCAGAGAAACCCTCACTGGACACAGAGTGGCCACCAGTCAATGACAGTGTCTTCTGGGCCAAACGTACCAGCCCTCTGTGCAGCTCAGTGGACACGCCAAAGGAGGGAGGTCCAGTTCCTGAGACAGTGAGGCTGAGTCCTGCCAAGAACGTGTAAATGATCCTCTAGTGGCCTGACAAACCGTGCAAAGTGAAGTGCAGCCTGAGAGTGAAGGTAAGCCTTACTGTCACAGCCATAAGGAGAAACGTTGCATGGAACCTGGTTCGGTTATCTTCCATGTGGCAGAGAAATCTTGACGGATTACCTGTGATGGTACATCCATGAAATGTATAATGGAATATCCAATGTGGTAGAGAAATTGTGAGGGATATACCTGTGCTGTTACATCCATGAAACGTATCACAGAGTGGTGTTGGATGTCCTAGCTTGTGTCTGGTAACAGCTCACCAGGTTGTACATGGTTCTGTTTCTTTTTCTCACAACTGTAATGGTCACAACATATTGTGAGACATCAGCAGCACTTCAGCATCTGTGAGTCAAAGGTATCTTTGTAAAGCAGAAAGTCAAGGGGAAGTACCAGTGCTTAGCATAACAACCATCTGCTCCTCAGCAGAGTCTATTAGGCTGTGTTTACACTGTGATGTGAAAAGGAGAGTCAAGGACAAGTTTGGGAGCTTACATGTTCTCAGCCACATTGGGAATGGGAACCTCAGCAGTAGATTGTGATCAAAATACTGTGCTGTGTTTAAAAAGCACAGACTTAATGCTGATAGACTGGAAGGCTGTGCACTTGGGCTAAGGCCGTTCTGTTGAGCATCTGGAGACTGACCTGCATCTGCACCCGAGAGCATGGTTGCATTTAAGTGATAGGATTGGTGGTTTGGACCTGAGAAAGCGTTTAGGCTGCAACTAAAAGGTTTTATACACTGACACCACAAGCATATTCTGAACTGCTACTGCAGAAGAAATAATACATCGTAATAATTAATCAGTACAGACAACAGTGAAATAATTATTTAAAATAATGGATATGTCATTCTGTGTTTTTACCTTAGCTTCGGAATCAGCATTCATGACAGCAAGCTCTCTTATTTTGATTTCCTGAGAGCAATTAATGATGCCAGAGCATCTAAGTACCAACAGAGACAAAAAAAGGCTGCACAACCTGCAAGTTTTGCAGCACTCAGTTTAGAACAAACCCTAATTAAGATAAAAGAAATAGTCGCATCATTTTATGATTTGTTGTACGAGATAAGTATCATGTGGTCACTGCAACTTATTTAATCTGCATTTTTTTCTGCCTGGGTGGGGACTAACCCAAAGGGTTCAAAACTTTCCTGCTGTTAACTGAATACTATCAACAACCTTGGCTTATGTAGAAGCAGCATCTTCTGACCACTGTAGACTTCTTAATTGATTGTTTTCTGTTAACTTCACCAAGCAAGCATATCAAATCAAGCTGAGAGGTTTTGTGAACGTAAGGACTGGGAAGGAAAAAGAGAATAGCAAACTACCAGGACCTTCCTTTTTTCCCCAAATCCCTTTTCTTTCTCCAGTTTTCTGTAAATTTTGTCCCAAGCATGTAAATAGCACATCTTTCCAGTAGCTCTGTCAAGGTTCCTAAGCTGAGACTTATTATAAGTAGATATGATGTGCTACTGCAGGAAGGTATTATATTTTTATCAGATGAAAGGATCATGTAGGAACTGAGGATAAAGACATATGATCAGATGTGAGCACATTATAGTGGCTGTAGAAGTTAGCACCTGTCAGGTCTGCAACTATCTGCATTTATGCTCTTGGCCACTTCTGATTCTGACACAGACAGATAAGGTGCATTAGCTGTTGAGCAGCAAGTTTCCTGGTTTTCCCAACTGTAAAATGAGAACCATAAAAATAACTGCTTCTCTCTAGAATTTTGAAAGCCTTGAATGAAAAAATGCTGTATATTAAATAGCCTTAGACTCTTGTGTCAGAGTTTACTGAAATGCAACAGCCTCTAGAGTAAATAATTCTTGATGCCACAGTAAGATTGTTTTCAAGCGTGGGAAAGAATAATCAAACAGACCTTAAAGGAAGCATTGCTGTCACAAAGAACTGTAGAGCCATCTCATCTGCACCTGCAGTTTCAGGTCCAGTTTGAGCTCATGAATTTAGAGGGAGGCTTGTTCCTGCAAAGATGGTCTCGTTACTC
The DNA here is from genome assembly GCF_963082525.1 of Nesoenas mayeri. Lineage (NCBI taxonomy): Eukaryota > Metazoa > Chordata > Aves > Columbiformes > Columbidae > Nesoenas > Nesoenas mayeri. Next base: position 74,481,736 of record NC_137541.1, read on the forward strand.
CAGTGTCCCCAGCAACGTGGTCCTCCTGCCTTCCCTGTGTCAAAACCAGCACTTGTCTTCTTGCCCAATGACCTGGGTCAGGGAACTGCAGCCTGAGAAAAGCCTGATGGGTTGTGTGTGGCTGTGGGAGAGCTGCTGCCTGCACAAGGGAGTGGAAGGGACCAGTGGCTGGGAAGACGATGGGGGTAGAAGTTGCCTGACATTGATGGCTGCATTTCTGAAATCTCAATCTGTGAAATCTGTCCTGCAGTTAAAATTAACACAGGCTTCCAGCAAAGGCATCACTGGTGACGTCATTGGTGCAAGCACAGCCCTCCCCAGGCTCCCCAAAAAAGAGTAGTACCATGGGAGATGCTGTTTCTTTACAAAAAACTCTTTTCACACTGTTTGGAGACTCCTGTGACATTTGCAAACTTATTGGGGGCCATATTGCCATTTTTGACCAGATAGACTAACTATAGAATGGGATACTGAAATATTTACATAATCACTTTACATTTTTCACAGTAAGGAGTGGGGGGGTGGAATCCTTCCTGTTCTCTGCATTATTGAAATAAGAAATAGATAAATTCAACAGCATAGGTTAGTGTTCATTAAATTTAAATAGAAGACAGTACCTGTCCTCTCATCCCTGGGTGTCTTGGGAAGGAAGAAGGTCACAATTTTGTCTGTTGAGGGTGTGATTTGAAAATGACTTTTGGCAGGAACAAGTCATCCATTTAGTATTTTTGGATACCATGTGGTGGTTAATGTAACTTCAGGGACCAAGGGATTTCCTCCATGAACGTCCAGACTTTGTCCACTATGCCATGGAAAAGCAGAACTTTTTCTCATTTCACTTACATGATAAAATAAGGAAGTTCTCAGTTTTCTTCTGAGCCATTTTTTGAGTAATAATTGCTGCCACCCATGTGATGAGGTACTCTAACAACATAAGCTTATAACAAAATATTTTGTTAGAAAGAGGCAGATCTGAAAGCCCAGTTCCTAGAGTCCAGCTAGTTGGGGAAAATAATCACATCCCATCCACAACATTTCTAAAACTACATATAGACCTTGGAAGTTTCATAACAAATAGTTTAAGAGTTAAAGTGGGTCCTTTCTGTCTGCATAATAATTTCCCATGCATTTTCACCATACTCAGTACAACACATTCTATAACTCAGTGCTTTGTTTTACACATAAAAATTCCAGTGTGTAAGCAAAGATCAAACTTTCATGTTAGGAAGTTAGAGTATTGTCTTTGGTGTTCAAAGGATTCCTTTCCAAAATCCTTTGGATATGGCAGCATTTGTTTTGCCAGTAGATGTGGTTCACATACATGAAACACATTTTAAAGCCCATTACTTAGAACAGTTTTAATGGTAAAACAAAAATTTCTGTATTATACCAATATGTTACAGTGTTAGCAGACTAATAGAACTCTAACTTGAAGTTTTGAAAGGTGTAATATTCATTTACATTTATAGAATTAGTGATTTATGTGCAGCATCATAAATAAGGGGCAGAATAAAACAAGTGAGCTAGAAGCAGCCAGGCAGAATGGCAGTGGATATGACCCACAACTTTTCTAGACCTTAGTAGTCCTGCCACTCATTTAAACTACTCTCTTGCATGCCTCTTGCTGCAACTCTGTTAAACCTAATCTGTTTCACCTGGGAAACCTTCAGAAAACTCCCACAAAGAATAGGCTGGGCATTTTGTGCAAGGGAGGATGAGAAGAGAGCATGTAAGGCTTCAGGATGAGCCAAAGCTAACAAGGAGGAAGGGCTATTGAGTCCTTTACAGAGCAGAAAACAAACTTGCCCTGCTAGGGACAGTCCTTGGCAGAGGGGAGGAACAAAGGGAAAATTGAATATGCTCAGGTGAGTTTAATAAAAAGTATTTAATTTAATTTATTTAAGGCAGCCTTCCAATATTTTTGTTTGTTTCCTCTCTTGTCTTAACCACTACCTTTTCTGGAATGTTTGGATACTTGATATAAAGCCTTTTTGCTTTTATTGCAGGTTGTTGTTTGTTTCCATATTTACATTTACATGTGGCACAGAAATACAGGGTATATTTGGCTTGCTTTAACAACAGCATCTCATTCTTAGAAGAAAGGAAATCTTCAAAATAAGTAAGGTTCTGAGAAATGTGTTTTGTTTCTTCATGTATAAAATACTTGCAATTAAAAGGCATGTGAGTCTCAGGCATTTCCATGTCAACTGCTAAATGGTTGCTAAAAAAGAGTTCTCTTTTGCAATGTCTAGATTTGCTAAAATAATTTGATTCTTCCTTCTCAGGCATTTTCTTTATTTGATAAAGAAGACACTGGAGCAATTAAAGCTCTGGAATTTTGGCAAGTACTTGACTATTTCTGAGTTAAATTATCAGTCAAACAGTTCAGGCACCTTCTCAAGAACTGTAACCTTTGTTAGGACTTCATGGTAGAGTGGAAATTATTTCTGAAAAATATAAGCCACCTCAAAGAGGTAAGGAGAGCTACCAAGCTATAATATATTTCTTTAAAAGATACAATCCAATGTGCTAGAAGTGACTGACTAACTACACACCTGAATTTCACATATATTTCTGTTGAACTCCATGAAGCCCTTATCCCTTTACCGCTCTAAGGAGTCAAGTCTTACGTAGATTTAGGTCTGTACGTGTGGCAAGCTGAAAGCATGACCATGGACACAACCAGATTGCCCCAACGGGGTGATGTAGGATGTGGGATACCCAAATATGCCCAGTGACCCCTGTCCTGTCTTGATGGACTGGCAGGGGCTGGACAGAAAAGTGAGTGGAGTGGGAAGCCCACCAGGTTCTTGGTGCCAAATGGTCATGGCAGTGTATATGTAGCAGGAAGATCAAACACAGAGATTAGTCAAGAACAAAGAAAATCTTGACTGCAGTCATGGACAGAGTCTTCTGATGCTCTGAACGCACATGTCACAACAACTCAAAGCTGGAGTTGCTGTTTCTATGGGGCAGAGGCTCGTGTCCACGGTGCCTCACTTGGAGTAATTGACTTGGTGCAGACTGCAGGAACAGGTCCTTCAGCTCAGAATCACATCCTTTTATCAGTGAAGCAGTCCTCACTGTGTTTGTAAACAGCAGAAACTTTATCAAAAGGTGTAAGTAAAAGAAGTCTCTGTCCTATTTTAATTTCGCACTCCTTCCCTGTCCTTTGGCTTGTCCCCTCCTAGTTTGCCCTACCCAGCAGGAAGTGGTTGTAAGTAGATTGGAGGGTGCAGGAATCCAAATGACATTACCTTACAGCTCATTTCTGAACTTGGCTAAGGATGTGAATGCTGGTTACTAGCTAGATAAAAAGCAGTTATTGGGGGGAAAAAAAATCTTATGTTCTAAGAACTAACTATGTTTCATTTTCAAAAGGATATGCTCCAAGCACAAATAAAATGAGAAAAATAGTAAGCATCACCCAATGGAAAAGCATATAAAAAGCCTACCACTTTATTGCCATGGAGATAATAGAATGTTGTGCTAAACAAATCCGTAGAAAGCTATACAATTATTAAATCTTGTGTCATAAAGTAGAAGCTGGAAAACCAGTGAGATCTGTCTCAGCCTCTTTGTGTCCCAAGTCAAAGTCTGTGAGGCTTCAAATGATCGCGGGGCTTGAGTGATTCACAGGCAGAGGAGGGACCACGGATCTCGAATGAAGAAGGACCCATAAACAGCTCCAAACTCTTGTAATGTGTTATAGGCTCTTGTAGCAGGTTAGAGACTTTATGTGTGCCATTTACCAATAGGCATAGCTTTGCCAAAGCACTTATTGTAAGCATAGCTTTATTCAAAATCTTATAATGTTGCTTAAATGTATTTTATTCTCTGTAAATTTAGCATTAATATTTATAGTAGTGCAACTGTTACTATGTCCTTAGTGGCAGGAATACATATAATTATAGTTACTGAAAAAATATATGGGGATTTTTAAATATTTGTATTTTCAGCTTATTAAAATTAAAAAGCAATCTTAACAGATATAATGATTACATGGTTCTTAAGTGTAAAACAGTGAAATACTTCATGTAGCTTCAAAAATACTGCATTTCCCCCTTTCCTGCTTTTATGCTGGTACAAATTCAGTAAGTTTCATCTGAGTCCTGCCAGCATAAACAAAATTGTATGAAATATAACGTATCTGTATAATTATTTTAAGAATGTATTTGTGTGCTCTAATATGGACCCACCAGCAAGCTTTTGTGTCAACTTTAGCATAGGTAGCTGCTTTCGTTAGGGACAGTTTTGCTGCAATGTCTCCTCATCCTCAAAGTAGGTGCTAAGCCTCCTTAGCAACTTGACACAATTCCTGGGATCAAATTCAGCAAGAGTCTATGTTTAAACATGAAGCCTCTTAAAGAGAGTTAGTCCTCCAAGACTTCGAATACTTTCCACCTCAACAAAACAGTAAGTTACCCCCACATCTTTTAGGAGGCACTCGGTCCATGGCAGGACTGGAGCCTGTACTGGTTTTTTCAGCATTGTACAGTTCACCTTGAACATATTTTCTGTGCTGTGTTAGGGGTAGAAGGGATAAATCCATCATTAAAATCTCAAATTAATCCACAAGGGAACATTTCTGAAAAGACAAAACAAATATGAATCAGGTTCAGAGTGCTGGTTCAGCTTCCAGATGCTCTCAAATCTCATGGTTTCATTTTGGGCTCAACCCAAAATTTCCCAGGCCTTTGCAATTTCATCCTGCCCTGGGTTCACACATATTCCTGCGCTCCTGTGCAGGTTCTGAGAGAAGGCTGGTTGTTAAATTATTCACTTCATCCAAACATGCTACAATCTTGGCCTGTAAAGTGTGTATCTAAATTAATGAGGTATGCAACTCATTCAGGCACGTAAGGAAAACTGATCATTACACTATACAATTTGATCACTGAAGTATATTAAAAAGTAACAAGTAAAGTATGCAGCTTGATCATTAAAGTATGGAAAATTTACTGAACTAGTAAAGTATGAGCCTGGGATGACTTTTGTCTCAAATGGCACCTCATAAATAAAACCCACAACCACAAAGGCAAACATTCACAAACCCAAAAGCCATACAGGTTTAAGTTGTATTTTTTTCCTTAGAAAACAGCTGAATAAGGAGAGACGAAAAAAATCTTGCGGAAATTATTTCTAAATGTTTTAAGCATCACATGGGTATTTTGATGGCTTTGACATATGCTGATGAGCTTTGCCTTCTGATTAGAATACATGCTACAGCAGCTGTATATGAGCAGGATGCCCCCTGAAATACAGGTCTGTAGGATTAAAGAAATATAAAGCATTTTAAGCAATATGATTGCACCTTAATATTCAGATGAGAAAGAACCGAGGTTATGGCACTGAGCTTGGATGTTGCTAACCAACTGCAGGAGAGCTGAGGAAGGAGACAGAGAGGACATTGTCTTGGGTGGTGAAGCTATTAACCACCAGTGGACTCTCTGAGGATATTTGTAAAAGTCCAGACCCTGGAGCTGGGAATGTGCATCATGAACTTTTCTTGACTGAGCTGCCAGTCTTGTGATTAATAAGGCCCAAGTGAAGCTCTTCTGCATTAAAGTAAGTGGTAATGCAGTCCAGCCTAATGAAAGCTGCACTTGGGAATCAGACGCCTCCAAAATAAAATGTACTCACGTCCTTCCCCACTGTGAGATATTTCAGTTGTGGAATGGGAAAAAAAGTAAAGAAAGCATTAAAAAGCAATAGTTCAGGGTATACTGGTCAGGTCTAGAGCAGCAAGGGGTCCATACAGGATCAGCACAGCTGCACTACAGAGTGGAGTATATGGGAGTATATGGGGGAAGGAGAGATTATCATCAGAGTCAAACAATTTGTTGCTCAGCCTTTCTGGAGCCGAGAGTGCTGAGGGGTTTGCTGCAAGCTTAGTGAACCTTCACCTGTCAAGTCCAACAGTGAGTAGAAGGAGAGTAGGTCAGGTTGAGGCGATAACAGAGAGAAGGGACAGCTCATCGCTTGTGCCCATTCAAGGGCAGGAACAACAAGCGTTTTGCTGACACGTGTGTCTTTCAACTGACAAAGGGAATTACTGAGGTGAGTAGAAACATATTCATCTGTAATTATGAAATTTGGAAATCAGATTGACTTCCAGGACTTCTTTGCAGAAAAATCTGCAGAACATTTCAATATTAAATCAAGCATTTGATTTAGTTTCGTCCTGAACTTTCTGATTCCACACTAAATTCTCCATTTTTGCTTGTGTTTAGCTTCATGTTCTGAGTGTCTCTGCAGTCTGTCTCATGCTGCAGAGTGCCTTCTTCACCAGCTGGGTGCATTTTGTTTTCAGCCAGTTCCAGTCCTGCAAAACTGCAGGCCTGTTTGTTCATCCTTGATCCTTTTCCTGTCAGAGAGTGGACCAGTACTCATGAGAGGATTTACCCCAGTACAGCAAGTTCACATCTCTTCTTGAAGCCTGGCACTGTGAGAACTGTACCTCCAGGTACCAGGACTGAGGTCCAGGACTAGTTTCTGCTGTTTGCTAGTGAAAAGCATGGGTACATATTCACTGTCTCCAGCTTTCCTGGGCATGTTACTGGTGGAGATTCCACAGAACTAAAGCCATTTGCTCTTATATCTCATTGCTGTCAGCAGTGTCTGCTACAAGCCCTTCCTTTAAAATGCAAAGAAAATAGCTTCCTTGTGGTCTTGGAAACGATTCCTAAGTCAACCAAGTGGACAGCACTGGCACAGCTTTAAGCTCCATGAAGGGGGGGTGACTGTGCATGACTCCCCAAACACTGATTTATTCATCAGTGATGAAACACACAAAGTGCAACTCTGTGGTGTATCTGTTGCAACCACATAGTATCAGAGCTCAGAAAGCTTGTGCAGCAGAGAAGTGACATCCTCAGTCTTTTCACAACCTTGCTTCCTAAATTCAGCAGTGTTAGTAACCCAGACCTTGTACACTGTGTTCATGTGTGGGGGGCTGAAGTTCATTTTGCTACCATGAGGTACCTGTGAAATTACAGCAGGAATATGCAAGGACCTGCTCTACAGAGTTGGTGCTTTTCCCTGTCTTGAGGATGGTGGTTTTACAGGTTTATTCATTATGCACTATCCTCATCTGTTGAACCTCTGAGGCCTCCGGTTCTGGGTCACTGATTTGAGCAGACAACTGACTGTCATCAGTCATGACCCATTGCGCCAGCAGCAGAGATTAGCAGGTCTGCTATGTCCCTATCCTCAGTCAGCAGGGTCACAAACTTCGTCTGTCCTCATGTAGAAGAGCAATGCTCCACAGAAATACCCCTTTTTGGGATACCTGCAGGTTTGCATCTATTTTCCAATATTACATCTGCTGTGGGCTGCAAAACATTAAAGCTTTCCTTACACCGTAATTTAACTCTGTGTTTCTCTTTATACACAGCAAAAGTAGTTTGAAAATTCCCTTTCCTCACCCCTGCTCTCCTGTGCAGGGCCGTTCTCATGACTACAATGTGTTGACCCTCATTGTGCTGGGATGTCTGGTTTGGGATCTTTCCCTGCTGACAAGCCTGCCAAAGCTGTACCTTTCCTTCTCTGTTCCAAGTAATGAAGAAAAGGACCTAACAGAATTTTAAAATGGCAAATTGTTCCTTGAGATGAAAGCCTTTCACTCTATATTTACTAAGAGTAGAAGAAAAGGAGAAAGTAGGGACAGTGAAAAGTAGGAAACATAATGTTAGACCATCAGGTGTACTCCTGATGGGCTTAGACGCTGTTGGGCAGACAGGGGAGCGAGGAAGCCTCGCAGTGGCTGCTGCTTCTTTCCCTAGTTCTATAACTATTCTATAGTTATTTAATACAATAGTTATGTTAATTACATTTAGAGGGATGTGGCTTTTTTCTAAACAAGGCAGAGATTGGCATGTGAGCCACCTTTGGCTAATTGTGTCAAATAGTTTTGTCAAGCCATCGTATACCACTACATATTCTAAACACTACCAAGAGTATTTTATCCTGCAAATGTGACCTCAAAACTTGAATCTGTCTGTTGGAAACAGTTGGTCAAAAGGAAAATGATATATTACAGACTGACCCTCAATGGAGTTTTCATCTTTTATTTATAATGGGGTTTATTATTGCAAGCTCCTGTTGCACACCAGCTATCAAATCCTCAGCAGGCGTAAATCAGCACTCAGGTTAATGGAGCTAGACTGATGGCTGCCAGACGAGGATACAGCTCTACTTGTAACCCAGGGATGAAATACAAGCTTATCTGTAGTGCTGAGACTCTGAGAGTTGGAGCGGGCTGGGTGGTGAATTACTAGTTATCTGAACATGAGAATAAAATGCATTTCTACCCCAGTCCACACTCAGGCAACTAACTCTGCTGCTTCCACACATCTTTAGGGAAAAGCGCTTACAGAAAACAACTAGAAAACACACGTTGTTAGGGTAAAGGAGGGCCCATGGGCTAAGCACAGCAGCCTCTAATACTGTGTAAACTGTCAAAAGGATGATTATTTCTGGCAAAGGTCATTCTCATGGACAAAGAGAAAAATGCATCCTTTTTCAGGGGAAGATAGAAGGGCCTTCTTGTGTAAGCTGTTTCCCAAGACCTTTGCTTTCTGAGCCTCCCCAGAAAGGGATGAAGGTCAGACATGTAACAGGGTAGGGAACAGGACCAGAGAAATTGTAATTTATCTTGAGGTACCAATCGACTTTCTAATTAAGAATTCCTCTTAATAGAAAAATCTTTCAGAAACAGGAAGGAGCTGCAGGAATGGAGCTTCACTAAGCAGGTGTGGGTGGCAGAGCCTTCTTTTATTACTAATCAGCATAGTTATGCCATTTATAGAAAAGGACATGAGGCTGTGCAAGGAACTTTCTAAAGAAGGAAAATACAGCTCTGCTTTGAACAGCGAGTGAGCTACATAGGGTGGCCCTTAAGAAAAGCCTCATAAGAATGCCTCCTCTCTCTTGGTGAAAGCACAAGGTGAAAGTGGATTCACATGGTCCTCTCAAGGTGCTCTCAAAGTCTGTTAGAAAGGGTGAGAAAGCCTGTGAAGAGCTGAGCAAGCCAGACAGGTAATCTGGACTTGGCAGCCTCGGGTGGCAGCTCCTGGGAGCCCAGGTGGTGGTCGGAGAAGCTGCGAAGCAGGAGCAGGTTGCAGAGTCCTGGCCCCTGAGCTCTGAAGCAATGTACAAGACAAAGCTTGATGGGACATGTGGAGCGTAGGACAGTGAATATCAAGAAATTACTAAAAGAGAAGTAACTAGTTTTCCTATCCAATGGAAACTCTTCCATAAACAACCTGTAAGCACCGCGAGGGCATAAACTGCACAGCCCTGAGGCAGTTTCATTCCTCTTGCTCACCTTCACTCATGAAGTTAAAGGCAGACACAGCAAAGCTAAGAAACATAGCCACACTGTGTATAAGGTTAGTTTCAAATGCAGAAATGGCACTTAAATGTGCAGATGCCCAGTCCAGAGTCTGAGATTTTAGGCTCCAGCTCTGTTATTTCAGCTAAAGGTGATAATTTTAGCTGTGGATCATAAAGTCATAGATACACACTGAATGCACTAGCTGCATGTGGTGGATGAACATAGTGCAATGAATGAACCTAAAAGGTTTTCTAGTTTTCATTCTGTGGTTTGTGAGAAGAACAAGTGATTTACTTTTTATTGGCTCTCTAACCATTTTAAGATCAAAGTGCATTAGGACTTATGAAATATTAAAAAAAAAAAAAAAAAAAGAGAGAGAGAGAATAAAAGAGGAAAAAAAAAAACCAAAAGAAAGAAGCTCTTAAAATTAAATACATTAGGAAAGCTTGCACTTCCAAATATGTTTCTTTAAAATGTTACAGGGCAGTAACACTTTACCTGAGTCTTTGGCTCCATTAGAGTAATTAAAAGCAGCAGTACAGTGCTTTTTAGTTGCAGTAATGTCAGGCAGGCAGAAGGTGCTCCCTGTGCTGGACTGTGCCAGGCTTCTGCGTCCACATGCACTTCTCATATTTCTTCTCTTAATAACAATGCAGCTGTAACGCCTGTCCCGCATGCATGTTTTATGTAAAACATGGTTAATACTGAAAAGTGTCATTTGCATCTGAAGATAGTGGAATCTTTTCTGATTAGGAGGCAGGTTTCTTGCAGTTCTGTAAGAAACATATTTTCCATCCAGTTATAATGATCATGTGAGACGTGACAAGGAAACAGGAGCTCAGGACCAAAAGCCATCTGTTTCTTTTTTGGTATTTCATATTGCATGGAGCAAGAAGGTGGCAAAGCTTATATGCTTAAACATGGGGGTATAAAATATGATAGCAACATTTAACATGCGGCAATGTCTTTGAACCAAGAACAGTTTTTTGTTGTTGTTCTTACCATGACCTCTTGCCATAGCTATAGTAATACTGGCTGCCGCTTGTGTCTGTGAAAACTCTGCTTTCAAGATATTTTACATATTTAGTTTAGACAGCACAGTGGGTGGAAAGCTGGCTTCCATTCCTGAAAATAAGTAGTTTCTTCTTCAAAATTATGATACTGCTTTTTATTAGTCTTATTATTATTCCACATTGTACCATTGCTGAGACTAATTTTATAAGTAAAACTTGGTTTCCTTCTAAAAAGTGAAGTTTACTGCTAATTCTGGCAGTAGAATGTAATTGTTGAATAGACCTCATTGATATTTAACTTTATGAAATGTAGCCTTTTGCATGCACAATTAGACTTTTGGCATTCTCAGGTAGGTCCATACCAAAACCTAGCAGCGCTTTACTGTGGAGTTTATTCCAGCCAACCGCTTTTTGTCTTTTTTTATTTCTGCTTGCCATACAGCCTTCTACTGCATTCACCCAAGTGTGGATTTCCACCCTGCAGAATGCCTAATGGAAGTTTAGTCAGCAATAATCTCCAGTGGTCGATTTTAAAAACCATACCCCAGTGCTAGATTTGAAAGCAACATGCTGGGAAAAAGAAGGGGTTGTGCACTTCTCATGCTAGCATTAACACACTCGTAACCAACCTTCTCTGCTTTCCTCTCACACATTCTGTACCTTTGCAGCCTTCAACTGCATGGTTTAGCTGCAGTATCCCTACTGCAGATGGCCAGATTAAAAGTACCGCCGTAAATGTACCTGGAACTTAGAAAGAAAAGGGAAATAATTGCCCTCTCTTTCATCTCAGGGCTGAAGTGCCTTTTCAATCAAAGAGATTTCCAATGCTTGCTAAAGACTATTCAGATGAGAAGAATACGTTTGGGATATTTGGGCTAGTTAGCGCTCACTTCCTTTTTTTTCTGCATTAACAGAATAGCCCTCTTTGTAAGATCACCCAATTTTTCAGACCTTTGTAGAAGTTTAGGTCAGTCTTGAATCCTGTGCTTTTGTTGGCCTGTCACCAGTTGGATCACGTTTATAGAGAGTCTATTTTTTTCCCTTAACTGCTTGCATAGCCCCTTTTCTCTTTTGTGGTGCAAGCCAGAATTCCTGGAAGCAGGTTTTACTGCCTGTGGGATCTCGAAGGCCACCTTCTCCACGGACATTTCCCTCTTCAACTGGCTGACTGCCACGCCACGAGTTATAATTTATTCAGTGGATGCATTACTGATTCTCTGTGTATGTTTTTTGTCTAGACTGAGGAAGGGCAAAAAGTCATTCTGCCTAAATCTTCTTGGGAGCTCTCAGAGAGAAGCATCCTCTCACAAATACAAGATCTAGTGACTGCTGGCATTAACAGATTTGCACAAGATTTTTAAGGATATCAACTCTTCAAAAGATAATACAATATCAAAAGAGGAGTTCGGGGATATATGTAACTGACATTTTCAGACGCTGACTGAAGAACAAGTAAGAATACTACATTAGTTTGCCTTGTTAATTCAAGTATACAACTGGGTAAATTGGCTACGGCTAGAGACGTGTTTGCATACTGTCGTGTACAGGCAAGTCATTTAAAACTTTGGATGGAGTGAAAATGTTTTAAAACTATCATTCCATGAACATTTGTTGCTACATTTGTGGGAGATAATTTTTTCCTTATCTCTGAGTATGGTTATGAACTATAATAATCCCAGGCTTTCTAAAGCAAAGTCACGGAGACGCTATTGCTAATAGCGAAGGTGTGAATTTAGAGCGCAGTAGTTCTCTTTCGCTAGTTCTTTTATCTATACATTTGCAATTTTAAAAATTTCTTTCTTCAGTTTTAAGCTAATCCACTTCCAGTTGATGGGGAAAACGCCTTCTCAGCATGGTATAAAAAGTACTTCCATGGGGAGCTAATGCAAATTCCTTTTTCTCAGTAGCTATTTTGTCCTGCCCTCCCTGGACAAAGAAAGGGGCAAGCATTTGACATTTCCTGGCCACCTCTCAGCTACTTTTCTGGGTTAAAGATTCCCCCAGATTAGTGTGAGCAGAGTTTATGTAACCTTGAATTTAGCTCGAGTGACTGAAGTCATGACATGAATCTGGCAGTACAAACCATTTGATTAGCCCAGTGCTAATCTCAAGGGAACCTGAGAGGCCAGTCTTTCATAACATTCTGCTTCTGCTGAACTTAAAATGAAAAGAGACATTTTTTTAGCTTTGTTAATGCTGGTTCAATGTGATTTTTTCAAAACCAGTGACTAGGTGAATAATAAAACAGAGGGAACCTTGACTGAAAGATTTCAGATTTTACTTAATGGCATCCTAACCTTCATGCTCATGGTTGCAGCAATGCCGTTTGGCAGCCAATTGAAGGACAAGACACAGAGCCTCCAAACTTGAATGCCTATCTGCAATGCAGAAAATTATTTTGGTACTTCATAGAATGGTTTGTACTGGAAGGGACCTTAAAGATCATCTAATTCCAGCCCCCATGCCATGAGCAGGGACACCATCCACTTTGCCCATTCATATACATCCTCTGATCTCTTGACCCTGTACTTCCCACTAGCATTTTTGACAATAAATTGCAGACAGGAGTGGGGTCTGCTTGTGATTACAGTAAAGAGACTGTACAGTCTGCCATGTTATTGGGCACTGCTATGCATGTGTAAAGTTGCAGACAAAAGCACTAAAAAAAAAAATCCACTTCCTCCTTGAAAATAACAGAAAAAAAACCCCAAACAGCCTGTGTTCTCTATTCCTAGTAGCCGCAATTCTGGTGAAAGCAAAGTGAAAATGTGCTGATACCCCTTCCTCATCCCTGTGAACTGCTGAGCAGAAATGCCAAGGTGAGCTTGTGGTTGAGGAGAACACACACCTTCCTGAGCTGTGAAAAATCTCTTTGTTTATTTCATTTTTGTTTTTGTAGCAGTAAGGCAAACATATCCAGCTGAAGAGTCCTCCAGACTAGATCCTGTCTGTGCTCAGTGAGAAGCAAAGGGACACAGGAGCTATTTTATACTTAAAGGAGCCTCAGACAAGTGAAGAAAAAAAATCTTGATAGAAACTGTCATCCGTAACAGCAAGGAGAAGCAGGTCTGAGGAGCCTCATTTATATAAGCAGCAGCCTCTGTGTGAGTGAGACTCAAGCCCTCTTCTCCAGAGATATTTTGATTTTGACAGGCCTCTCAAAGATATGCCTACGTATATCTATATGAAGATGCCCCAGGAGAGCCTTCCAATCTGGGCACAGGGTTTGCCATTGCTAATCCAAACCCCTGCCGTTCAGGCTGTTGTTGCTGCTCAGGGTTGGTACAGAAGCGTTACTAATAGTCATAGTCTGGAGGACTTCACAGAAAATGTCTTCTTTTATTCTTCTCTGGATGATGGCCACTTACTGTTTGCTATTAGCAAGGCTCAGCTGGAATCTGTATCGAGCAGTGGATGAAGAATTTCTTCCTGAAGTTTGTCTTGTTGGTCTTCTGAATTTCTGAAACTGTGACCTTTTTCATAAAAGGCTAAGGATGGTAAACACGGTGCAAGCAAGGTGCTCATTAATATCTTGCTGACTGATATTCCCCTTTTTATCACAGGCACTTTTCTCCTCTCTGCTTGAACTCCCTTGACTTGCTTGAACTATCTGCAATCCCCAAAATGACTAAACTTCATTGGGTGTTGAAATAGTTTCTAACTATAACTAACCCAGCTCATCAGGGTATTGTTCTATTTAATTGAAGTTTGTAATACACTTTGAGATTTCTGTATGAAGTGTGAAGTATAATCACAAGCACAAAATAGAATTGTTTATGATTCATAATGTGGTAGCAGCCAGGCCAATGGGGGAAAGTTGAAAGGAAATTCAAAATGTATCCTTTGCCCTTTGAAGTTTGACTGCAACTTGGCACATGCATCAAAGAGGTGACTAGTTTCCTTCAGGGTTTAAGTCTCTGCCGAAAAAGATCAAATCAAAAGCAATCTGAGGTTCCCAATTAGATTTATATTAAAAATCAATAATGAAGACCCTAAAAAGGCATACTGATGACTCTTGAAATAGTCACAAAATGAGTGCAGCTCATTTAAGGGCACGCTGTGATAATCCTTGCTTTGATTAGTAGCTTATATCATGAGTACTCCCATTTAATTCAGTGCAGCTTCTTACTGAATAAAGTGCCATTCAGCAGGAAATCAGCCCTTACAATTCCATACGTAGCTCAGAGTGTGGGCTGCCTGCCCTGTGTAGGGCCAAGCAGACACATGGTCTTCCACAGGCAGCAGAAGCAAGGGTATCAACTAGGTCTTCTGTAGGCTGGCTGCATTGTACAGGTACCATTCCTGGCCATATATTGTAACTGTATGTCATTCTAAAGGCTGTAAAGGTTTCCTGCTATGATTTTCATGCTGATTCATTTCTGCTCTCAAGGTGAAATAATTTGTTGATGCAAATACAACAACTGAGGAACCTTAATGGCCTCCTGAGATGGTGGTATAACTTAGGTGCACATGATAGCGTGAGAAATTTGCCTCAATGGTACTTAGCCAGGATACTGGTGCACCATGTATTTGATTTACATCTCATGTTAAAGTGTTATTCTTCTATACTGCAGCTCAATCACTGTGTCTAATCACAGGGTTTAGTAGTTTAAACAGCATACTAAGGGCCCAATTCAATTAAAAAATGTCCTGCAGAAATCCTTCTTTCATTGTTTTCCCAGCCTTGTGTAGGCTTCTGCAGAGAAGCTGTGATTTTTCTTTTTCTTTAATAAGATGGGCCCTAGGAATCCTCTATTCCAAGTCATCCTGTCTCTTTGATAAGTTTTGTCATACCCATAGTACATAAGGAGATTATGTTTAAAAAACCTCTAACATTTACAAAAGTAATCTTTTGCTTCTTCATTAGTCTGAAAAATCTTTGGAACACATCGGATGTGAGCATTGGTGGATCATTGAAGTACTAAGACATTTCAAAGAGATTCAGCTCTAAGCTTGTGACGATGCCATCAAACACTCCCAGTGCATCCACTGCAACTTCTACCAAGCCAGCTGCCCATGCAGTGTAGGATCCATGTGTGTCTTCTCAGCCTGAATGTTCCAGGACATCATCTTCTCTAGTAGGGCAGAAGAGCATAAATGTGGTCAGCTTATTAATTTTCTGGATTTTCTCTTTTGCACATAGGCTGAAAACAATAGCTGTGGAACTCCATGCAGGTATTTCTATTAATTGTCCATGAAATCAGGCACAACCACCATTCAAATGAGGTAATTTGGAGAACTGTTACAATAACAAAAATTGGGGCAGATAGTAACTTCACTGAAGTCAAAGGATATATGTCAATTCATACCAATAGCATTCTCTGCTGTTACCTCACACACATCCATTAGAGCTGTATAACAAATACAATTCCCATGTTTAAGAACAATTGGCTTTCTGAGAACAGCCTAAATCACAAAAGCTCAAAAGTTGCAATAGCAGCATAAAAAAAATATAGACAGCGTACCTGTGGTCATCTGCCAAAGCTAGGCAGGATTGGCAATTGCAGTTTTCCAACAGCAGTCTCCTGGCCTGTCCAAAAAAAATCTGGAAGCCTAGTCTGTTTTCTTGTGGATGCCAAATTGCAGCTGTTAATGCCTGATAGCGTAACTGTTAAGCTTGTCATACAGGCCAGTGGTCTGAGAGAGGTAAGGGAAGTGGGTTAGGAATGCAGTAGCTTTGCTTCACTTTTGCATCCATACCTATACCTCATGTCAATAATACACTTTGGTCCCCTATACTGCCATGCTGGCCTCTTACACTGGTGGTAGACTTCACAGAAAGGTGGGGAAATCATTGCAGGCTGAAAAATTATATTTCCCCCTTGTGGATCTGCACCTACCTGTTTCATGTTCTTTGGCTACAAAATAAAACATTTAGGATTATTCAGTGCCTGGGTTGGGTTTTCTGACTACTTATGCATGGATACGTTTTGCTACTGAAAAAGAAATAACAGATTGAGCAAATTAAAGATGCAAGCAACTTGTCAGGGCTGGTAAATCTAAACACTGGCCCATTGCTAGTTCAGTTATTGCATTAACTATGGGTTCTTTCTTGAAAAGGCCAAATAATTAGTTACATGCAACCTTCGTGCTTTGATCTAGTTCCCAGAGAAGGCAGTGGAAGATTCCTCATTATTGTCAGTGAATGCTAGATTGGGCAGTATAAGACAATAGGAAGGGAACTTAAGCCTCACCAAACTTATGGCTGTTGCAAACACCCCAGCCAGCACAGACACCAACCAGGATAAACGTTCCGGCAACATTCATTGCATGGAAATGTATGTGAGGTCTCAGCAAGTCTGCACCAGTGAGATCCTCAAGAGAGCGCTGGGAAGTCTCACTAAATATGAGATTATATGTTGGATGTAGAAGCATAAATACTACTTGCGCACATATTATACAGTGTTAGGCTGAGGCTTTGTTTCCAGCTCACCCACCAGTACTGCTAAGGCAGCAATCAAAAAGACACCAAGTACGAGGATTCTCCCATGTAATTCCTTTTGTGGCTCTGCACAGGATCACTGCAGAACTGAGTCCTCCCAGTAACAAACCAGAACAATGTTGTTTCATAATTCAGTGACTTTGCACTGTTTGGTGTTTGGTATAAGATTGTACTACATTGCTTTTTTTGAACACAGTATCTGTTATCTAATAAGAAACACTTCAGAGAAACTAAAAATTATTTACAGATTAAGCCAAATTAAGAAAAAATGGTCTAGGCCTACTAAATGTATAGTATAATTTTGACACTAAGAGTGTTCTCACGTTTTTACCTACTGTTGTGCAGACACAATTCAAATCAAGCTTAGAAGTGTCTCAAGTGGTACAGTAACCTCAAGTCTGGAAGACTTGATTTGTCATCTGGTGGTTTGTGAAGGTGTACTTCCTGTGAATGTAAAATGAAAATGACATGTTATCAGTCCCCCGAAACCCTGTAAAATGTGAACTGCCACCCCATAAGTACAGGCATATGCATATGCCTGCATATAGCAAGATCTGCATAACACACGTATGCAGCAGTCACCACAACTGATGGCCTGTCACCATAACCCTGCTAAAGCCTACGAACAGAGGACGACAACTGGCTATTTTTAAGAACGACAAAACTAATACTCTTTATTTGCATTTCAGATATAGCAGAGAAGTTAAATTTAAATTTAAGTGAAGAGGTAATTAACCAAATAACTAAATACATTTTAAAGAAAAAATGAGAGATTTGCATACTATGACTTCCTTCACAGTTGTATCTTGTTAAAACCATGGGAAAGCTCATTGCTACATAGGGTATTATACAGAAGCCATAAAAGCCCGTAGGTACAAAGCTTATAAAAATAAAAATGACAATTTTTTTCAGTTTCTGCTGTACTGACAAGATATTTCATGGTCTGTTTCTATAGTCACTTTATACAGGGTCTTTCCTGTATTCTCTTCTTTAATCTCATGATACTAATTGCCTGGTTTTCATTTGATATGTCATTCAGTTGGAGGACTTAACTCCTTGGGATCATACACTGTGTATCCAGGTCATGTGGTAAATTGGCAAAATTTACTAAAATTTGGATAATAACTCCAAATAAAAAACCACAGGAGCTGACAGTTTGAGAGTTTTTGTTGAACCAGCACAGGTTAGGGATGACCTGCTGGAAAGCAGCACTTCAGAGAAGGACTTGGGAGTTCTGGTTGACAACAGGCTGACCATGATCCAGCAATGTGCCCTTGTGGCCAAGAAGGCCAAGAGTATCCTGGGGTCCATGAGGAAGAGTGTGACCAGCAGGTCAAGTGAGGTTATCGTCTCCCTCTACTCTGCCCTGATGTGGCTGCATCTGGAGTACTGCATCCAGTTCTGGGCTCTCCAGTTTAAGGACAAGGAACAACTGGAGGGGGTCGACAATCATTAGGGAACTAGAGCACCTTTCTTATGAAGAGAGACAGAGAGCTAGATCTGTTCAGCCCAGAGAAGAGAAGGCTGAGAGGGAAGCTTATCAATGTTTATTAATACCTCAAGGGTGGGTGTCAAGAGGATGGGACCAGACTCTTTGCAAGTGGTGCCCAATGATAGCATGAGGGGCAACAGGCAAGGATTGAAGCATGGAAGGTTCCATCTGAATATGAGAAGAAACTTCTTTACTCTGAAGGTGCCAGAGCACTGGAACAGGCTGCCCAGAGAGGTTGTGGAGTCTCCTTCTCTGGAGACATTCAAAACCCGCCTGGACAAATTCCTGTGCAATATACTCTAGGTGAACCTGCTTTAGCAGGTGGGTTGGACTGGATGACCTCCAGAGGTCCCTTCCAGCTCTAACCATTCTGTGATTCTGTGAAAAACAAGTTAGAAATAAAAAGTACGTGGAATGTGTCTTAGGATGGCCTCAACTAGAGCTCTTCTCAGCAAGCTGCGCCTCTGCTCCACACCCAGCACTGTAAGAAACGCCCAGAGGTAGCTCTCACTCACGCTGCTCTTAATGGGCACCAAAAACATCTGGTAGCCAGGACTGGTCAGCACACATCTTGCCCTTGCAGCTCTCCCTGCCACATGCACCAGCTCCCCAAGCTACAATGAAGCTACAATGAAGAGGTAAAAGGGTCCCAGCAAGATGGCAACACGGGGGCTGCTCCTCTCCTCCCAAAGTGCCACTCTAGGACAGTAAAAGATCAGAAGAGACACAGAAATCTGGCTTTTGTGGCCTAGAAAGGAAGGCATCGGTAACAGCATCCCAGTCAAGTTCTGTAGTAGGAACAGTGCCAAATTCCAAATCTGCTCATTCAGCAAGCCTGCTACATTTTTAGGCTGTTTCTGACTGTGCCTAATTAGCTTAGATATGGTTAGTAGCAGCATTTTATAGAGAAATGACATTACCAAACTGTTTTCAGATGTAGGACGAACAGATTGCTACCAAGGTATGAAGAGAGCATCATTAGGAATTATCAAGTATTCACTACCAGTAGGGAGAATAAGGTAAAACTATTAAGTTTTGCATCAAAAAACTTAATTATTTTACATAAGGCTTCCTTTATATACAAATTTGATGCTGTAAAACTCAATCCTAGTATTCTGGAGTGAATAAAGCAGTAATTTCTAAGCTCTTATGTAGTCGTCTTAAATATTTTTTATTTATTCTATTCAGAAAAAAATAATGAAGGTCTCAGTCCATGCTCTGAGCATCTTTATGTAATGTAATATTCAGAGTGAAATTTCCTCATCGACTGCTCAGTCCTTTCCACCTAATAAGTGTACAGATACACATTAAAAGGAATTAAAAAAAAAAAATAAAATCTTTTTTTTCTTTTTAATTTTCTTCTTTGGCTGGAAGGCACAAATCATTCTCTTTCTCAAAAGTCTGAGAGAATCAATGCCCTAGGACTTCATGGAAGTATCCAGGCTCTTCAGCTTGCAGTCACTGTAAAGTGTCCTTTCCCTCCTTTCAGCTCACAAGGGTACTCTGGGTTGGAAACAGCATTATTCTTGTACCCCCTCATTCCTCAGCTACACGGACTGAAGGAGGAATACTCCAAGAGCAAAGAAAGAAGGCGCAGTTGCCCACCAGGCCACTGCTGATTCAAGCGGGTGCAGCACAGCCTTGTGTCCATGTCGCAGATGTATAAAGCCAACTGTGCATTTTCTTCCCAGGGAGATGCCGGTAGAGACACCGGTGACACATGCAACCAATGCAAACGGGGCACCATCATCTTCCCCAACCACAATAATAAATACCAGGAGAGTGTAGGGGAAAGCCGAGATGGAACTATATTTTAAGAAAATAGTGGGGCAGACTAGAGCCTACAGGTGGATTGAGGCTTGCTGATATTTACCAAAGTCTCTTACTCATCACTCTTGGGTTAAAGCTTTCTACAGGTGGAATTAATTCTGCCTTGATTAATAGTTCTGCAGTTCACCTGTGTCCAAGGTACCTCCACGTTTAACAAGTTTAGCCAGGCTAAAACAACAGGCCATAACATATCCCAAGGAAAATTAACCCTAGGCTCCAGCTGGAACCACAGAAAAGTTCAAAAGCTGGTTACAAGGTATTTTATGTACTGGGAAATGTGTACAGTAGGTTTTGTTTTTTCTTTAATACTGTACTGTTCCCATAGTTGTCTTATGCAGTCACTTTTAAGAAAAATCTCACTCTGAAAAATTAACGCAGCTGAGAATTAAAAATTACTGAAAGAGAAGTTGAAACAAGGACAAGAATAATACATGTGAAAACACTCAGATCTGAGCAGAAGTAACACTGACTTCAAAATCAGTTTGAAATAATAAAAAAGTTGGGGCTTTGACAGTGATTAAGTAAACATACCATCTGCACTTCCCAAGAATATCAAAATGTTATAGGTTAAAAGAATCTTGTGTAAACAGTGTCTTGCGATAATTTGTAAACAAGTATTCAGCAGCCAGTCACAGATTAAGGCAGCATTACAGTTCAACACCTTTTTGTGCATTATAGTTGTGCCCAGTTTTGTTCGTGCTGCTGTTAGTAAATGTGACTCTTTCTCATCCAAGTTTGTGACCTGAGTCCTGAACCGCAAACCACACTGTTATTCAGCACAATGCTGAGAATTCAGCCCCAGATCTTGCACTGCTGGAGACCAATGAAGTAAACTTTTAAATACTATGATGAAAGTCATACTGGACCATTAAATATTGCAGATTTCAGATAAGGAAGTCACATTTAGCAATTAGCAGTCAGAAAATTACAGTAGTCTAATAAGAGCTTCCTGGCTGAAAATTTTCTGAAAAATTGTACTGAACCAAAACACATAAACTCATCCTGGCCCCTCTTTGTGACTTCAGCTCTGGCCATTACTCACCATAATCTTTCTTAACATGTGATTATCCTTCCTTGAGGTCTGAAGTCTTAGCGGGGCCCTGAATAGATAAAAGAGAGAAAAACCTTAGTCCCTATACAAAGTTTAAATGCATAACTTTCATCAATGCATGGGAAGGGAACAGAAGTGGACCTTCTAGTAGGTGTCCCTTCAGGCAGTGCTACAGCTGCAGGATCCTGTGACCCTCCAGCTGGTGTGGTCTCTCCTAAATGTGGAGCAGGCTCAAGCAATCCACACTTGAGAGTCTCTGTTTCTCATTTCACTTTCTGCTCTTCTGTGTGCAGCATAATTTTGTACTACGGAAAGGATACATATCTTCTGCAAATATTTCAGTACCTTGTATCTCCTCAAATACACACCTGTGTATTCTGGATATCAGCGATTCTTCATCTAGATTCATCACAGGTTTGATTTTTGCTTAGCTGTACTGGTCTCAAAACTTTTGATATTGTTTTAATGAGGAATAATCATCATTATTGCTTCTGGAGTAATTCTGAATATTTGCTATTCAGCTGTAAGAAAAAAAATGGCATAGGGTCCTAAGCCTTAACACTGCGTGCAGTAGGACATCCCTTGGTATTGTTACTGCTTCAAAGAGGTGAGGCAAGCGCTGATCTCTTCTCTCTGGTGACCAGTGTCAGAACCCAAGGGAATGTCAGGAAGATGTGCCAGGGGAAGTTTAGGTTGGACATTAGGAAAAGGTTCTTCCCCAAAGGGTGTTGGAGCACTGGAACAGGCTCCCCAGGGAGGTGTCACAGCCCCAAGCCTGACAGTGTTCAAGAAGAGACTGGACAAGGCCCTCAGACACATGGTGTGAACTGTGGGGTTGTCCTGTGCAGGGACAGGAGCTGGACTCAATGATCCTTATGGGTCCCTTCCAGCTCGGGACATTCTATGACAGAACTGCTCAGCAAGCAGTCAGGATGCTCAGTCACAGCTGGCAAACACTTGGCTGCAATAAGCAAAGCTGAGGTGTGCTTCCAATGCTGCCCTTCCCCTGCAGCTGCAGGAAGACAGCTCCTTGCCTGGTGGACTGTAAACCTGGTCGATTATACCAGTCACAGACATGTTATTTTAAATCTTTACTTTTTTAAGCCTGGTGGGAATGAGATGTGTTCTGGTACTGCCACATAGCTAAAAACTGAGTCCCTGTCTGCCCTTCTACAAAGGCTGAGGAGCAAGATGGATCAATGTGCCCATGTCATCCTTGTGCCTGAAGCTCCCAGTCTATCACTGCAGCTTTCTGACAGCTTGGGGACGCCCTCAGCAGACCAGGCTCAGGGAAGAAGGTGTGACAATCAGGCCCATTGCATTTGATTTTAATTTGTCGTGTTCCTCTAGGACATGTGATGATTACCATTGCTAGTTAAAGCAATGTCGACAACTTTCAGATCAAGCTTTCTAATACAATATAAGCTAAGGAAAAAAACAAAACAAACAAAAAAAAACCAACCACCACCACAACAACCACCATAACCAACAACAACAAACGAAACTGACAAAACCCACACACTAAAAACCCCAAACCTAAAAACCCTCATGGATCTAGATCAAGAAGCAATCCTCAATTTCAAAATCCTACTACAAAGGTGTTAATCTGCTGTTTGACAAGATATCAAGTGATTTGTGGAGGTACAGATCCCTTTATCTCCTAGGTAACTTAATTTACTGAAATGGGGAAATTAGCTCTCTACTAACTTCAGTAACACTGCTATTTATGGCTGTACTGTCTGCAAGGGGTCATTAGTGATTTCTGATGCTGATCTGTTAAGAGGGAAAGAGCGGCTAGGCTGATTTTGCCAGAAAACTGATGACAACTGGTATAGCACACAAGGACACACCACGCTGCTGGTCACTTTCAGCATTTAAATTCTCAAGTACCTCTAAAACCAGAAGTAATCCTCACAAAATTAATGCAGTCTTTTCCTTCACGTTGGGGCATTGAGAACATTTTAAAATGTTGAAGTGCTAAAAAAGTGCACTGGATGAAATATTTGAAAGATGCAGGTATCTAACCTGGCTTTTAGCATCAGGTGAACCAAATGTGTGGTGTTCAAGTCAGGTCCTCACTGCAACGTTAGGAAGGCATGTTCGCAGTCGGACCATTTGTCCCATTAAAATTAAAGGCATCGAGTGCATCGTTTGCATTATTATACACATAAGGGTTTGCACAGTTTGAGCAACTGGATTATTCCTTCTGATTCTCCATATGCAAAGGGCGCTGTTCACCTAAGAAGGAGAGAAAGGACTAAGTTCCACCTCTTTATCTCATCTCCAGATGGCAGTGAAAGCCTTTTAAACATATACTTTTGTAAATCAGCTTCTATGCACATGGGTGCTACCTGTTTCCCAATGCTCCCTCAGGTAAGTGCTGGCTGGGCCAGTGGACAAAACCCGTGTGTATGCAGGTTTTCAGATATGGAATCCAGGGAGCCAGTATTGCTGTAGGAAGACTAACAGATAATAAAGGAGGGGTTTATGATTCTAATGGTCTGATAAACCTAAGACAGAGTGGAGCTGAATCATCAAGTTATTTTGTAAATAAATTTTAGCAAAGATAAACTAATGTTTATACTTTTTGCTCACCCAGAGCACTGGAATAATTTTTAAAGTTGTCTCTGTCTTTTGCAGGTTCTTCGTGAGTACAGCATTGACCTAACTGGATTTATTTAAGATTTTGTAATAATACGATAAAACTTTGTCTTCAAAAATATTCTATAATGATGTTCTCCAGGCATTCATCCAGTAGGATTTGGTCAAATGCAGATAAAGAGAGTGACTGATTTATAATTTCAAATTTCAAACTAATAAATGAATTGAGTATGGCATTTTTGTATCTATTCATTAGAAAACTCAAAATAGTTTAAAATTCTGACAGTGGTCCTGTATTGTGGATTAAATCTACATAGTGAGGGAATTAATTTTGCATAATCCATTTATCAAAAAAGAGAAAGACAACAATTAACATTGTCAAAATAATGCTTTCTAAGACATCTCCAAAAGCAATTCATTTAAGGATTTTTTTTTAATTTTACGCATTTTATTCATGTCATATGCTTAACTTCAGTAAAAAGGTTTACAAGGCATACTATTCAATTTCCTCAATTGTCATTTTCCATGTGTATTACTTTTCACTTGTTATCCTTCATTATTCAGAAAAATCATCCAGTTTCTCGGTGCAGCTTTTTCCCCTACTTGCAGTGCCATATTTGTACTGTCAAAGACATGTTGATATGGACCAGCCATTGAAATCTGAGGAGATGCCAACTGTGTGTGGACACCACAGCTTTCTCTGTTAAAACTGTTGTTCTACATCCTTCAGCACAGTTCAGAAAATAAACTGCTTTACCAATAAACATCAGCTTCTTAACTGCAGAGAAATACACAAAGTGTTAGCTGTGAGGCTTAGTTTTTTAAGGATACCAGATATATATTTATAAGATAAACAGTAAACTCCAAGTAAAAATCTCTGGTTATATTTCCCTGATTCTGTTTGCGTATTTTGGGAGGTATTAAGAAATAATTGTTTGACTGTTGAACTCTTGTGATAATTAAAGGATAATATAATCATCAGAGCCTGCTTTTTGGCATTATATCAACAATTAAACACTCACCTGCTCTGAAGAGTTTTTAAATAAATATTTCACTATCTGGTTCCTGAATTAGTTTTTATCAACACACCAAAGAGCCCTGTCCTCATCACCTGAACTGATTCAGTACCTTTCTTTCTCCCAAGTAACAAATAAAGATAACTCAACAAAAATTAATAAAACAAACAAAAAAAGAGAGCAAGTTATGCATGCACAAACACATATATACACATCAGTGGAGGGTTTTGGAATGAGAAAGGGCAGAAGAACAAAATCCTGGGTTTCTTATTATTTCTAGTGAACATGTGAACCATTGAGATGAATCCAAAAGGTTCCCAGTGCAGAACACTTCCATGCATGTTTTTTTCTGAGAAAATGTTTCATTGCATTTGGACCTTTCAGGACATACTTTGAAAATTCTGAGTAAAAAGCATTGGGGAGGTTTCAGGTTGGATGTTCTGTATTGTTTCTCTTTTAGCTTCTAAGACTTGTGTAATTTGTACCCTACTATAAAATAAATACATTTTGAATTGGACATATCTGAAATAGTAATATAAAAAGTGCTTGCTAGGATGTTTTTCTGACACTGCTGGCTATTTGTAAGCCCCGCTGCTTAGATATTTGATTAACACGGGAGATCGAAACTATCATTATTTAAGGATGTTCTCCCATACTAAATAAATACCAAAATTCCACTAATAGAAAACAGCAGGCTTTAAGAACACACGAACATGTGTCAGCAAGAGTCTAAAAAGGGCTAGTCCCTGTTGAGTTGCTTGACTACAGGCACGAGTCAGCTGTTCCCACCTGGTCGCCATGGTGGGTCCCATGTCAGCACTGTCCAGCCCCACAAGAATGTCCCCAGCATTGGGGGCACCCCAAGCTGCAAGAGGTAACTGTGCTTCACCAAGCAAGCTGAGCACAAGGAGCCTTCAGTTTAGCCGCACTTAGGATCCAATTAGCCTATTTTTGTTTAATTTTATCCTTGAAACTGATGTGAAGCTTCAAACTTCTCCCTTCCTTAATGGCAACTTCTTTCCTCCTTCCCAGTCAGGTGCAACATGCCTGACGTAATGTCTATTATTATTTCATACAGTTTATGTACTGAATTAATAATTCATATTCATGAAAGAATTGCTATTTTGGAATACTTAAGATTATAACACAAATTTTACATTAATAATTTTTGAAATAGTCAATTTCACTGTACTGATATAACAGGAGAAAAAAATAAACTACTTAAGCGATTATTGGGTAGTGTTGTTTGGCTTTTGTGTTTGTTGGGGTTTTTTTGTGAGCTGGTTGGTTTGTTCCTTTTTCCTGTTTTTGTTTGTTTGTTTTTCAAACTCTCTTATACTTCATCTTTGATAATGTGGTCCAATTTTATATTCAAACACAATAAGACCTCCATCCCTGTGCTGCTTTCTGGCACGGAGTGGGGTTGCTGTGTTTCACGAAGGGTTGCGGGAGTTGTGTCCCTTGCTCCCCCATTTCCAAGATACCCACCTTGTTAAGGAGTGGCAATGTGATGGATGTCCTCAGGTTTCCTGACACATCCTGCCAGAGGATTTCTCATTAGTTCGACTGGCAGGAGTATCAAATCCAACATCTCTGAAGAGATTAAAGAACAATCTTGTCACTGTACAAACAAATCAAGTCCTGCTGCTTTTTTTAGTGAATTCTTACAGGCTGGGATGGCACTTATCAACTGTTTATCCAACATCAAAAAAACCCCAACAAAACAAAACTCACAAAATTGAATTGCAAACTGCCAGCATTTTGAAATAACAGAGGTAATTCTTCACATTAAAATTGCAAACTGCTGGATGGATACACTTTGTAATAGAGAGCACTTCTGCGGTTTTTTTTGCAGCCATTCCCCCAGCCATGGGTCAGCCACGCAGCCAGGAGGGGGCTGGCAGAGATCCCCTGTGTTTCCACTCTGAGACATATAATGTCAGCGGGACTGAGCATTATCCCAGGGTAATGGTCTCCCGCTGCTGTACATAAATGCTGCAGCAAAGATGAGGCAGTTACGAAAACAAAGAACATCAGTGCAAAGCTCAGAAATTTCACTTCCATGTAGAGGACAGCAACACCATGTCTGCTCCAGAGGGATTGCCATTTGCTCTGTTGTCCCCACGGCTACTGCTTGGGGCAGGAAGCAAGAAGGACAACGCCTTGGAGGGATTTTGGCAGGATGGGTTCCCATCAGAGCCCCCTGCAATGTGACATCTGCCGCCACCAAAACACAGGAGCAGGAGATGGCCTCCTCCCTGCCCCTGCTGGCCATCAAGGCACAGAGAGCCATCACTGGCTCTTCCCTCCAGACATACCTCTTCTGGGCTCAGCAGTGAAGAGCCCTTAAGTGTGGTCTCGCCTCTCCCTCTCCCTCTCCAAGGGTCCTACGGCTATCATTGGAAGGGAGGCATCAGCTCTCGCTCCTGGCCTCCTGTCTGCTCCTGGCTTCCTGACCAAGCCCTCACACTTGGCTTTGTGGTGGGCAGCCATCAAGCATCTCACTGGGCTAATGACAATTAACACCATCAGAAACCTTGCAGGCCAAGCACACTCTGTAATCAGGGCAGATGTCTGCCTTCAGCGGCCTCACCAGTAAAGCCTGGAGAACAGTAGATACAAATTCTCCAGGGTTATCTCAGCTGTGGTCAAAAAGCTGTTCCCTCCCAGATGACTGCCAGGCACCTGCACCCAACCCCAGCATTGCCCTTGCTTCTCTGTTCCCAAAACCAGCAGTCCCTGCAATTGCCTGTCAGCCTCTTCTAAGCTGAAGACAAAAGGTTTGCTGAAACTAAAGGAAAATGGGTCCTCCGGCAGTATTTTAACATTGTTATAAGGTTCACTTCCTTCACTTCAGAGCAGAATAAGCTAATTGAAGGAGGCTGAAGCCACTAGCAAATCTGCTGCTGCACAGGAGCTTCATGTCGCTGCCAAGTCATGCCCTCACCCACCAGACCCCTCTTGTCTCCCCAGCTACACATTCAAGTTTTGATCATTGCTAAATCCCTCAGCAAAACAGCTGCTCACACATAGCAGCTCTAACAGGGCTGGTGAGCAGGCATCTCCAGCTCAGCACTGCCAAATTATATAGTCTGACTGTTTAGAAAACCCTTTTACAGTAAGAAAACACCACAAAGAAATACTGGCCACCTGCATGGGGAAAAGCCCCCCAGAGCTGTAACTTGCCCAGAGGGACCAGGCCACCACAAGAAAGCTTACACCAGCCAAGCATCACAGGGCTTCCAGGCAATTAAAATACAACGTAAATATCCCTCAGCACACAATAAGTGAATTTCTTGTAAAAGCAGGCTATAAGAGAGAGTGTCTGTCCCCAGATTTTCTTTCTCCCCTGTTTTTCTTCTCAGGTTGTTCTCACTTCGAAGCTCTTGCAAATATGGATGCTCACCAGTAACATGTGCTGCTCATTAGCACATCCCCAAGCCCACCTGAGCTACTTGGCCTCTTAAAATCCCCTGCCCTGAGGCCAGCCTGCTGCTCTTGCCAAGAAGCAGGGGCTGGTTTGGGGGAGGGGGGTTAACTCCAGAAGAGCTCTTTTGGAGTAGGGCAGAAAGGCTGAGGCACAAAATCTGTTTACTAGAAGCCTGACGAAGCAGGGCAAGGGGTGTGAAAGGTAGGAATCGGTCAGAGGAGAGGGGGAAGAAGAGGTTTGTAGGCTCTGTACCAGCTATTTCTGTCCTAAGGCTTGGCATGGAGCCTGTTAGAGCAGAAATAAAGCATCTCTGTGCTCAAAGGATGAAGAAGTCGGGAAGGGCAGGGGGAGGACCAAGGCTAGGCAAAGGCACAGAAGAGAAAGGAAAGAAGGAAGGGATTAATGTGGGCCATCTTCTACACCAGCAACTGGCATAAAGCCTGCAAAGCTAGAAATAGACTGTGCTTCAGGAGAAAAAGAAAAAAATCAAACTTCTTCAGAATACAGTCATTTCATTTGTTTGATTAAGGCATTACTGTGTGAAGTGCCTATATCTCTGTGCAATTACTGTTTTTATCTGGATGATGTGCAGCAGGTCATGAGCAGTAAGGGATGCTCCAAACATGGGAAAATGAAAGTCAGATTAAAAAAAAAATCCATTTTCTAAAAAAATAATTTTCTTCAGTCTTTGAATTTTTCTATGCTAAAGGCTGTCATGGAATGGAAAGAGCATTATTATGCTGTGAAAAGAGTCATAAAAAGAATTTTGTATTATATCAATACTTAAAATATGCAAATATGAAATCTTCACAACGCCCAAAAATTATGCTTGGCATGAATTCCTAGCAACAATACAAATATCATCATCTTCAAATAAGCAGGTATAACATGCTGTTCAAATAGCTGTAAAAACAACCTCATCGCAGCTCTGGGAGCATCCAGATTTCGTCTTTGATGTAGGTAGATTTTAAGTAGGAAATGAAAGGAAGTTATCATAAACATCAGGGTGCGTTGGGATGATCCTTAGCGGAGCAACTGCGTATTTAAAGTGGAAAGGAGATCTGCTGGCATGCATTTACCATTGTCATTATAAAAATCAGGTTCTGGTTCTGAGAGCTGTGGCACAGCCTCTTCATTCCCTCCTGAATCCTCATGGAAACAGGGTTACCCCTAGGCTGCCATCCAGTGCATTTGGGCCTTACGTGAGCTAGTGTCTGTCTGTATTGCCACCTGTGAATTGGCTGTGATTTTTTAATAAAAGGGAGGGGAAAATGGTAAAAATAGCATAACATGGAAGTTTCCTTGTCAGGTGGATACTCTTTTGCACCTTCTTTCAGAGTAGGTACTTTTACAGGGCTTGATTCTGATCTTGTTAAATTCACAGCATACTGTGATGACACTGAGAGCAGTGGGTTAGTCCCAGCATTTGAGATCAGGATCAGACCTCAGCACTTTCTTTTCTTTTCACTGCAATCAGGTTTTCAAAAAAGTAGCAGCTATTTCTGCTCACTCCAGAGCAAGAGTGGCAGGAAGGTTTTGCCTGAGGAACAATGCATCCTTCTCCATACACTGTGCAGAATTCCCATCTTGTGCATTAGAATAGATGTTGAAACAGTTCTAATTAACATTTTTAATTTGCATTTTAATTGCCTGCCAGGGTGTGAAATGACATGTCTGGCTAAAGGAGCGTTTTTCTTAGTTGCAGTAGTTTGCACAGTCCCAGCAAGGTGACAGGGGCAGAAGCACTCTGGCCACTGGTCATTTTTGCAGCGTTCCCCATAATCCGCAGCCCAAATAAGTTAAGATGAAAGGGTTCACATGGGTGTTTGTTTGTTTGTTTATTTTTAATGAAGGGGACTCCCATAATTAATTTTTGTTTGAAGATTCACATCAGATCTTGATTTTTAAATTGTCAGTTGCAAAGAATCAGTGCAATCATTCAAAGGTTGTTTTAGTGGCTAATTACTTTCTTTGTAAAGAAAACACCATATACATACCTATGAATACACGTATATATATGTATTTGTAAGGTGATGTTATTTCAGATATTCATTTACCTCTGTGCAGCTTCCAGCTTGTGCACCCTGCAGTTACATAAAGGTCACGAGGAAATCATCCTGCACCTCTTATTTTTTCAGCAAGACAGAGCGAGCTATCCAGATTTTTACCTCTTAGGGCAAATTTTCAATTTCCACAGGTCCTCCTGAACTTCTGCAAATCATGCTAGAGTCAGAGATGTATGAACTAGGAGGTTTTCAAATCTCAGCCATAGGGATGTCAAATGTGGGGGTCATGTAATCTCCTTCTGCCAGCTTTGCCCACTCAACTGCTGCATTTGCTCTTCTGGCCGCAGAACCATCTGGGCACGCCAGGTCCTTTCTGCCAACCAAACCCATATCCAGGTCTTTTTCCCCAAGGCAAACTCACTCTGGTCCATGTCCTTGGCGATATGACTTCATATGTGGCTATAGTGAAATGTAGACCAAGTTGCTGTACCTCTAAAAAAAACCCTATATCATTGTGTACCTTTGAGCCACCCTATTCAGTATTTCCTGCAGTCCAAAACTTGGTTCATCTATAAAAGTTTCAGTAACACCTCTTTCTTTGGAGGGGGAGGTAGGTTTCCCGGCCAAGGTCTAGCAGTTAAATCATGTCGGGACAGGAACCACTAACTGGAGGAACCCACAAAACATATAGCCTCTTAAAGATGATTCCCCTTTTAATTACATCGGTTAGGTGGTTTTAAATTCATTTAATGTGTGCCATGTTGAAATTATATCATTACCGTTTCCTCCTCAAAATACTAGGCAATGGTGCCAAATCATGTGCCTTACAGAAGTCTATTACCTTAACACTATTTCATTTGTCATCCCAACTTGTAATCTCGTAAAAAGATATCGAATTAGTTTGATGAGATTCATTTTACTTAAATTCACCTTGATTAGCATTTAATTTTATTAGCCCCTTCTAATTCTTTATTACTCAATCCCATCATTGCTTTTTTCCGGGGATCAAAGTCAGGCTGACACTCTCTTGCGTTGGCCATTCTCTTTCTCTTTTTAAAATATTGGCACAATCTCAGCTTTCTCTGGGCTACTGAGACTTCTCTCATGTCCTAACGTGTCTGAAAATTCATTATTAACAGTTTAAAAAGCTCCTTGGACAACTTCTGGGATACGAAGTTCCCGATTCAAGAAATTCAGTAGTTGCTGTTTAACATGCTGTTTGAGGACTGCTGGGATGAAAAATACTTGGTCAGCAGCAGTGTGTAATGTTCCACTACTACCTGGCCTTTTTGTCTGCACACAAAAAAGACATTTATTTAAAAAGTCAACCTTTTTAATAGGACTGTTGAGGAATCTCCCATTCCCATTTTCTTTTGTATTCTTATCATTGCTGTTTCAAGCTATTGATACTCCCTGTGCGCATTTGCTTTCGTCGTCGCTGTTTAACATACATTTTTCACTTCATCAGTTCGGTGTGTATACATATGTGTGTGTGTGTGTATATATCTATATATTTGTTTATTTATTTATTTATTTTAAAATTTCCTCGGTGTGCTTTTATTTACCCTCAAAAACAGGATGTTTTTTTTAAAAAAAACTAGTTTGGATCTTTCTGGATTCTGGGACTGCTCTTTGGCAAATTTGATTAAAGCTTGCAAATACCATCCATATTTTCATGCTTGAAAATTCTCCTAACTGATGTGTTAGTGTTTGTCTTCGTAAAATCGCCCTCTTGAAAGACAATTTATCTGACTTGTTCTGTCTCCTTATTTTACGTTCACACAGTGGATGTGATTGAAGTCATGGCTGCTGACATCTCAAGCTGCTCCAGCGTCCTTGTTCTGTGAACAATTCTCCTTGTCCACCAGGATGAGACGCGGTGTAGATGTTGTTCCTGTTAGAAGTAGCCTTTTTTGTCAGAAAATTGAGATGTGGGAGATTTAGAAACTCTGGCAGACTAAATCTCTACTTTCAACCATTCAGAACAAACTGCCTCGCAACAAAGGGTGAAGGGCATGTTGCAAGTGTTATTGGTACATGTGTAAGTAGTAGTCATCCTCTATAGGTATGACTCACAAAGCTCAATTGAATTTAATGGTGTCAAGTGCATGTCACCTGGAGGGACACAACAAGCTTTACTTCTTAGGTCCAGTGGATAAATAAATACTCCAGTTGACTGACTTCATAGTTGCCAGGAACACCATTTTATACTGTGAGCCTGTTTTATTTCCCTTTCGACGAGTTATCTTTTCTAAAGAGATTATAAACAACTTAATCAACATTCCTGTCATGTGTCATCCTATTAAGTTTCATTAATATCAACTAGTTCAAATGCATGTTTCTAAACAAGCAATTTCTATTCCTTGCATTTATTACTTGGGCTTTTATTCTTGATACATAATCAATTTATGAATTTCTGCGCAGCATAATCTTTGTAATACGTTGCTAATACAAAGATCTTGTACAGCCTGAGGGTTTGGTGTTCTCTTATTTTCACACACCTCTGCTAACTGAAACCCCTCCTTGCAGCTCCAGAAAGCCTGGTCTTCTGCAGAAGAGGAGCTCTTCCAAACCCTGCAGATTTTCTGGTGTCCTAAAAACCCAAATTCTTTAACTTATACCACTAAGTTAAGCAGCATGTTCATTGTCAGGTCTATGCATCTTCTGATTTCCTTCATTTACTTCCAAGAGGATACCTTGGACATCACTCTCCCTCAGCTCCTTGGAATCAGTGCAGCGGTGTGTTCTGATTTCATGAGGTGGTGTCCTTTGTGCTGTGACTCTTCGTGTCAGTTCATCACTCTGCTGCCAGTCTGTCCCCTGGAGAATGTTTCTTCCTCCTCTTCTCCATGCAACAGGAGTCCATCTGCCTCCCTGATTTTGTCTTTTTCTGCTTCTTTCCAGTATCTCGTGTGGGGATCTCTCTACATTTCACCATCCCAGTAGAAAAATTTCCTTAGACTTGTCTTGTGGAAGTAGTAGAGGCTGTGCACTGTATTAACTTATCAAAGGCAATAATCAGTTCAACAACTTCTAAAGCAAAATCCTTTCCCAAAGAACGAAACATTTTGCTTGACATAGCTCAAGTTCCTGCATTTGAAGTCTCATATCCTGGCTAAATGTGAACCAAACTGCCATGGTTTGCAAATAACTACATAGTTCAGCATCTGGCTCTCACAAGGATAAAACTGAGGTGATGCAGGGGCAGGTACCCATGTCTCATTGATGAGTTGAAGATGTATTCCCTCAAAAAGCTGAAACGTTCCTTGGAAAATAGTCACAAAAATAAAGTGAAAGTGGGCTGTAAATTCAGGCATAATGAGTACAATATTTCATTAAACATGATCAGAGTGTTTCCCCTGGAAAGGATACTGCTCTAGTGTGGCCAGGTGAAGCGAAGGTCTGGCACAGAGGGTATTTCTCTTGACAATGCCAGCTCAGGGCATAGTGCAGAGATAAACATGGCTACTCTTGAAAACATCCCCAAAACTGCATAAGCCTTAGGGTGCAGTCATGTTAGGATGCTCTTGGCTCAAACTTACTGAGTTAGCCACTCATTTTGCTGAAGTTGGTTCTCACACTTCCACTGACTTCAGTAGGACCAAGACTTATTTTCCAGCATACATTTCTTCAGAGTAGGTTTTCTTCCTGCTCTTCCAAAACAGCCAAAGCAAATCAAGCTGTTGCACTGAAGTCATCAGAGAATAAGAAAGGAAAACAGCATGCTCCAGAGCTTTGCTTTGTTTCCCATCAAATTTTGGAGCAGCTGGGGCAGCCAGATGGACATGCCAGCTGCCTGGAGGCCACATGCCAGCTCTGAGCCAGGCACAACACAAGGCATCACCAAGCAGGAAGTCACCATGCTTGGTGGTCCCTCATCATGTAGCCATGTGGGCTGAGGGACACTGAGGACAGGGAGCAGTGCAGGCACCTTCCATTGGGAATGCAGGACATGAGCTTTCCCTTTTACAAGGAGGAGTGTTTTTCACCATGAGCGTGGTCAAACACCCACACAGGTGCCCAGAGAGGTCATGAGATCTCCATCCTTGGAGATACTCAAAACTCATCTGGAGGAGCCCTGAGCAGCCTACCCAACTGGGTGGGCTTCAGGTTGGAGGTTGGGCCAGGTACTGCCAGAGGTGCTCCAACCTGAGCAACCTGGAAACCAGACTTGGGTTGTTTTGCTCATCACAGAATAAATTAGTTTCCAGATTGCATGGACCTTGGGCTTCTGACGCAGTATGGGATGGATTACACTCAGATTTGCACTTCTACTGGCATCAGCACCCTCCTCTTGTGGGAACAGCTTTGCAGGCCTCTGTAGACACATACACAGGAAAGGAAATGCCACTGTGAAGCCATTGAGGAGTCAAGAGAAGTAACTGTCCTTTACATATATGGAACTTTTAAAGATTTTTTTAATTATTATTATTAAAAAAAAAAGCCACATACCACCTTCTGGTTTCAGCTTTACATGTGGGCTGTGATTTCCTCACGGCTTTTAGATGAAGAGCACGGTTGCAGAACGCAGTCGCTGTTAATAACTACAGCACAGAGACTACCAAGACAACACTGTTCTTTAAAGGACACTCTCCTTTTTCACTCAGAAACAGAAATGAAGCCAATAGGGAGCACGAAACATCACCGTCACTTCTGAGAGCCCCATTCAAGTCATTTGCTTTCATACATTTTGTTGCCTTCCATCTCCCGGCTTTGAGTTCCTTTTGTTGTTCCTGCTAGATAACACCAGCTTCAAAGTTTGGAGGAACTATTCTTCTGCTGCTGCTGTTGTCCTTTTTTCTTTTATTCCTTTAACAAATGTTGATTTTTTTTTTTCCCCAGTTAAAAGGAACTGCTTTAAGAAAGCACTCCCAGTACCCAGGAGATCTGTGCCTCTGGTGCTGTGATGTCTTGAGCTCATGGAGGGGTGAAAGGACCCTTTCCTGACCAGCAAAGTGAGCTGCACCTGTTGCCCCTCCAGTCTACCCAACCTGGGGGGCTTGGCGGAGAAGGTCCTACATTTTAAATTAAAACCAGTGCACTAAAGTTCCTATGCCTTTACTTTAAGGGATGGCATGTGCCCGTGAATTAAAAGCAATTAAGAAATCCTCTATTTTACCTTAGAAGCGAGCACAGTTCACCTCAGCACTAGTGAGAGCTCACTGGTTACAGCTGCCGTGCAGCAGGCTCAGCCAGCACTGCCTCGAGTGCAACACACTGACACAGAGCTAAAGGCAATTGATGAAGTGTCTTCATCATCGTTTGTTGAGTGCCTTGTCTATAATTTTATGATTTATTACTTCCCTGACTTTCTTCGGTGTTGGGAGGAACAATGAATCAATCCAGTCATTTTCAGAGTAGGGACTGCTAATTGCGTGAGCTCTGTTTACCGCTCCAGTTTTGACAAGTCTCTTGACCGCATGTTAATACATATGATTAATTATTGTTACAGGTATCCACAGAAATGGACCGGATAAGTAACACTTCAGAGCTATTATTTCTTCCTGACCAAGCAGTAAACATAATTATGTACACACTGCGTTACAAGCATAACAGGCAGGGAAAGAAGGTGCTTTTGAAGGTGTGTGGGCAAACCATCGCTCCCCAGTGATGGGTACCCAGATGGCACCGGCTGAAACGATGGGGTGGCAGGTGCAAAGTAGTTGCTTCTCTTGACTCCTTGGTGGCTTCACAGAGGCTTTTCCTTTTGTGCTGCATCACCTGGTGTGTGAATGAGGGGTGAACATCACGGTCAGAGTGCCAGAGGCAGGCCACAAGTTTAGCGAGGTGTCAAATTTCTGCAGTGTTTCACAAATGGAGGGGACTTCAGTGCCAGGAGGCTGGTGGACCCTGCTGGGCACACCTCTACAGAGGCTTGTCCAGCTCTGCCATGCTTTGCATTGGCCACCCTGGTGAGAAGCTGCCTTTGCTCTGGCTGTTGTTGGTATTTAATCCTGCTGGAGCAGGACTTTTCCCCCCCCACAGAGCAAACTCAGCTCATATGTGGGTAACTGCTAAGCCAGAGAGGCTTGGGGTGATGCTGGGAGATGTTGCAGGCTCACTCCAGGCAGAAGGACCTGTTTGCCTTGTCCTACACCACTCTTGGCTCATTGCTGGTTGTTGGAGTCGGTGCTGATGGGGGAGGCAGCAGGGTTTGTCTGTGAGCTCAAAAGCAAGACCAGAATGGGGTAAGGCTTGCACATCGTCCCTGGGGAGACCATATGGGTATCCAGGATGGGGGTGGCCATGGCGAGAGGCTGTTCAGGGAGTCCTGTCACAAATGGCACAAAGTGGCAAAGGCTGGCAGGACCAACCATGGGAAGCAGAGGAGTCGGTGACAGAAGAAAGGTAATCGACAGCCAACACACGTCTCTGTGAAGCAGCTCTCTGCTCATTTTAAAATATCAGGTAACAGATGCAATCAGAATGGCTGCGCCATGCAGCAGCCTCGTAAAACAGTAGAAAAAATATAAATACAGGTTTAATTGCCCACTTCACTTAAATTGCTTTATCCTGCGTAACTTCATTATTTCTAGAAAATAATGACCCAGGCCATTATGGTGAGCAGTAAAGTTTGTAGGAGCCTATGAAATTTCCCACTGCAGCAGCAGCCTTCCCCAGTGGGTTATTCCACCAGTTAGATAAGAGCATTTCTGCTTGCACAAATCTCTCGGTCAGCATGCTGGAGGCAAGGCAAAGCGCCATGCAGCTGGGGCCCGACCAGCACTTCTTGGCGTCCCTTGTGTCTCTCGGCGAAGGGGCAGCACCACCCATCTGAAATGAAAACCCGAAAGGACAGGGGAAATCCTCTCTTCAAAATCCACAGCAGATGACACCAGGGCTGCCCGGCTTTGCAGAGGTCAGGACAGAGTCACCTGCCCCATGTTGTTGGCTCTGGCCCAATGCACCCCCAGGAGAGGTCCCCACCAGGGCACTCACTGCAGCATCCCCAGACATTCCCTCATGAGAAAGGGTAATTTTTTGGGGGGAGGCACCCAGGGCTCTCTGTGACGCCTTCCCACTCCAGTGGCCTCTGCAGAAAGGTTCGTACCATCAACCCCAACAGCCTCCAATATCCCCTGAGGCACTCATCAGGAAATGGGGCCAGCCCCGGCATCCATCTCGGACCCACAGAGAGCCCCTGGCCAGGTTCGCATTGCAGTGGGGAAGGGGAAGCCAGAGCTGGGCTGGTGGGAATGTGTTTCCATGTCACTTGCGCTCCTCCCCTGCTTTTGCTGTGTACTGGGTAGCTCAGTTGGTGGGGTAGAACACTTTCCTTACCCTGATTTTGCAGTTTAATGCTACCATAAGCTGTTGCAGCAGGTTTATAGCATACAGCATTTTCCCATCTGGCCCTCCCCAAACTGCTTATCCCATCCAGAAAGCAGAAAGCATTAAAACAAAAATGCAATCAGAGTAAGCGAAATGGAACCCTGTTTGGGTCATAGCTTCCTACGGCTGTACCCCTTCCCCGGCCGCTCGCTGCAAGCACAGCCTCACGGTGCAGCAAAACTGGGGGGAGGCAGCTGCACTACTGGGTTTGCTCTGATGGAGTGTGTCAGCTGCACAACCTGATGAGATCCAGAGCCTTCAATAGTGCAGCTGATGGCTCTTCAGCACCTTTCGTGCCCCACTGTGCCTGTCCCCACATACACACCTGGGATGGTACTGACAGTCACCTTCTCCCCACTGGTGGCAGAGTGACTTCACCTCCACGCAGCTGGGGCTGGGACCCTCAATCAATTGACAGGGTCCTCAACAAAGGAGGTGCCCAGAGAAGCTGAGGAGCTTCTGAACCAAGTTGTAATGATCACAACCAGATCTGACCAGGCTATAAAACGAGGCCTCTAGTTTTGTTTCTCATGAGTGTATGTGTACATGTTGTGGATCGTCATTATTCTTATGTTATCATACCCCAATAATCTCCTCAACTGATATCCGAACGTGTTTTATGTTGTCGGAGTGCTAAATAACTTGTACAAGCCCTGTTTCTAGTCGGTTTATTTACTATACTTTTCTGGCTAGAATAAAGTCTGCTTTGGAACTTGTCCGCCTAAACTGACTTTTGTGGTGCCTCCGTGACAGGGAGCAAATGTCACTTTGTCCAGTGGTAGGAAGCACTTTGTCCACTAACTGGGCCTGGACTGCACTGAATCAGAGCAAACGGCACAAGGGTGAGGGCATGTTGTGCACTGGCCCAGTGGCCGGTAGCGAGGTTAATTACTCTGTTCACATTTGGGCCATTGTGCTCTAGAGTGGGAATACACTTTGCTGGGCAAGTGAAGAGGGGAAAGCCAACTGGTTTGTGGAAGAAAAAAGCCTGTTCCTTTAATCTATTTGAAAGCTTTTGGTACATCAAAGTCCTGGTGAGAAGAGATATCTCTGATATGTAATTGGTATGGACACTTGCAAAGGTTTTGATAAAGACCTTTGCGAGAGAGCTATTTATGGGAGGCAAAGAAGGGTCATGGGTTAGGAACTAGCCAAGAAACAAAAAACCCAAAAGCAGGATGAGGACTGGGCAAACATCACACCCTACCCAGCACAACCCCACCATAAAGGGCGGACAAGGGGTCCCCGAAAGCAAAGCCAAATTGGGGATGATGACGATTGCCGAGGGCACCACCAGATCCAGGGGAATGGGCCACAAAGGGAGAAGGATCTCCCCATGGACACAGCCTGGGCAGGGCTCCCTGGGACGAAGCGGGTGATGGTTGTGAAAACCGGCCAAGTCCAAATCAGTCATCATCTCAAAGAGAAAACACAGCTAAGGCCATAGGCAGCTCACCAGAGTCCTCCATGAGGGGTTGCAAATATATATTATGACCCTCAAAAACCCTAACCACACAAAGAACAGAACTGGATAAAGATCGGGAGAGAAAGTAGCAGGGAACTGTGTCCAAATGTTCAGAGAGGAAGGAGGAGGAGGTCCTCTTCTGGCATTGCTGCCTTGTGCTAGCTCCCGAAGGACACATCAAAAGGAGAGGAGGGGAGCATTTCCGAGATGGGAAAGTAAGAGAGGTTAGAAATAGAGTCTAGCTAGAATTGAAATTGTTTTAATTTCTAGACAAAGTGAGTAAAAAGCAACATAACGGCAGTATACAAAATAATGAATGGCACAAAGAAGGTACATATAAGTACTCCAATTTACACTTCTCGCAGAAAAAGAGAACAAAGGGACAGTCAATAAAGCCAAACAGCAACACACATACAAGGATAAGCGAAATACTGTTTGTTTTAAAGCACTGTGCACAATCACCTGGGGAGCTCACTCTTCCAAAATATCGCTAAAATCGCAGATGCAGAGAGACTTGCAAGAAAGGGAGAGGAATGTACCTGAAAGAAAAGAACATTTGCAGTTATATTTGCTATATGTGAGTTACATTAGCAGTGAGCAATAATACAGGTTTTAAAGAGAGAAATTCTCATACAAACAAGAATAAGTGGAAGGGGGGCAAGGATCCCCCTGGGCAGATTATTTCCAAAATTGCCGCCTAAGGAATGTCTTGTTCCTTCTTCCTCCGAGGCATTTGCATCGGCTGCTGGCAGCAGTCAGTGATTGGAGAGGAACAGCTACTTCATAGCCCCTGTGGCTCCCTCCTGCAGCAATACCAGGCACCTTCCCACCCGCTCTGTCCCCATGCATCGCCCAGAGATGGGGATTTTCACCTTCCTCCCCACAGCCACCTTGCCAGAGCAGCACCCGGCAGGGCCAGCCCTGCGTGCTGCTGCCACCAGCCTCGCTCCCTGCAGTGAGCTCCCTGAAGACCATGATAGTTTTGGGGTCTCTGGCTTCAGAGGCTACCAAATAGCACCATGTGCCAGCCAGTTGCCCAGGCCGGGCTGCAGCTGCGGTGGGTGGGGGCTGCCTGGGCAAAGGCAGCTGCTCAGGAGGGTGCCGAGTCCCAGCCTGCTCGTTCCTTGTAGCCAAGGAACATTTCACATCCTCAGCCATATGTGACTGAGAGAGGTAAAAATAATCATCTTTTCTTCCTTTTTCCTTTTTTCATTGACATGCAGCGATATCTCCCATATTCGTCATCAAGATGAACTGAAAGTAATCTCTGTAACAATTCTGCCTGGTGACGGGAAGGCACGTATTGGTGATACACATCAGCACACCTGCAGGAGTCATAGTACCTGGATAGATATCACTGAAGGTCAGCAGTGGGGAGGTGGGGAGGGAAATTATTTGAGAGACCATCCCTGAATTTAAATGGAGCTGACAATTGCAAAACTGTGTTTGCAGAATCCTTCCTTTTCGTGGCCTTGCTAATCCAAGGTAGATCAGATTCAGGGAACAAAGCCCAAAATCACAGAATCACAGAATGTCAGGGATTGGAAGGGACCTCGAAAGATCATCTAGTCCAATCCCCCTGCTGGAGCAGGAACACCTAGATGAGGTTACACAGGAATGTGTCCAGGTGGGTTTTGAATGTCTCCAGAGAAGGAGACTCCACAACCTCCCTGGGCAGCCTGTTCCAGTGCTCTGGCACCCTCACTGAGAAGCTTCTTCTCAAATCTAAGTGGAACCTCTTGTGTTTCAGTTTGAACCCATTACCCCTTGTCCTATTACTGGTTGTCACCGAGAAGAGCCTGGCTCCATCCTCGCAACACTCACCCTTTATGTATTTGTAAACATTAATGAGGTCACCCCTCAGTCTCCTCTTCTCCGAGCTAAAGAGACCCAGCTCCCTCAGCCTTTCCTCATAAGGGAGATGTTCCACTCCCTTAATCATCTTCGTTGCCCTGCACTGGACTCTCTCCAGCAGTTCCCTGTCCTTCTGGAACTGAGGGGCTGTCAATTGTGCCACAGTTTAAATAAAAATAGCCACCTTGTCTTAATTGCCTTCTCTGTGAGGGTTGTGCTCTTACAGACTCAACCCAGATCACGAACCATCTTTCCCCTGGTTGCTGCTCGTTCCCGAAGGACGGCACCTCAGTTCCCCACTGCCTCACCGCTCTGTTGCAGCGTTGGCTTCTCCATGCCCCACAGGCACATCTGGTACATTTCCCCACCAAAATACCACATTAGTGGAAG
Source organism: Nesoenas mayeri (assembly GCF_963082525.1). NCBI lineage: Eukaryota > Metazoa > Chordata > Aves > Columbiformes > Columbidae > Nesoenas > Nesoenas mayeri. Next base: position 74,522,995 of record NC_137541.1, read on the forward strand.
CAGCTGCTTCTTTCCCTTCTCTCTGCAATTGCAACTTCCAACTTGTGCCCTTCTGCAGGAGCTGCAGAGACCTGACACTGGCAGATGGATCCGGGCACCTTCTGCCATCACCCCCATTGCCCCCACCCCCTCTGCCAGCTGTCCCCCACGCTGACCCACAGGGGTGGGTCGTGGTGACAACTTCAGCATCCCACAGGCTGGCTCCTGCCTCTTGAGGCATGTGGGCAGCCTTTGCCCACATGGAGCTGAATGCATGAGGTGGATATAAAGAGGCGCTTTTTGTTTTTTTTTAAGACTTTATTCGTCTAACATGCTTGACCAAAAATTACAACAACAATCAAGTTATGCAAAAATGATTAAATAACCTTTAAGCTCTCATACCTCAAGTACTTTAAATGATATTTTGAAGTAACAGCTGCTTTCGTATCCTTTTCACATAAAAATACACAGCATTTTGAAGATACCTTAGGAAAAAACTATTTTTAAGAGAATAGTTTATGGTTGGCATAGAAATTTTGTTGAGGCTAATAAAAGGACCTCTTCCCCCCACTTTAACATTTTAGTGTCTTTAAGTGCCGTGAGCGAATGTAAACATTTCAGACTTCTTTAACATACAGCCAATTTCCTGCCACATTTGTTTCAAGCCACTTGAATTGTGACTAGCTAAGACACTTTTATTCTAACTACATGCTATTGCTCATCTTCCCAGTGAAAGCGGGAGTTCATATTCAACTATGCAATTCAGTCCTTGCTGATTAAGGAGCTGATCCTGCAATTTCTACAGCAATAGTTTTGACAAAAGTGGCCCCATCTGAATTCACGGCAGACTGCTCACGCACTTTGTGAACTATTCACCCAAAAACCAGTTGCAGGTACCACCGATCATTCTGGGTTTCTTTTCAGGAAAAAGAAGCAAGTTAATGTAGACTTCAAGCCACCCAAGAGCTTACAAGAAATGTCAAGAGCTGTGACTTGTCATGTTGTCTGGTGGGTTTCTGGTGGGTCCACAGCACGAGTTAGTGACTGGGTTTGCATGTCACCGGTCCCGGCAGCAGCTGGAAGAGCTGCTGCACACGCAGAGCCAGACAAACACCATGTTTCTGCCCACCTTGCTTAGAATTGAGGCTGACATAGCCTGGTTTTGCGACACAGCTATTTCTAATTGTGTATGCACATAATATACATGCAGCTGCTACGTGAGGCTCACATTTCCATTCATATATCAGGCAAAAAGTAACATACACAATTATCCAATGCATGTGTGCAGATGTGGGCTACGCACAGACCTGCTCACAACCTGCTAGCATCGGCAGTGCGATGATTTGCACAATGTGTGAACAAGATTAATGTCTAGATGCTGTCAGCCCGAATTCAGGATGTCCACATTCGGAATACAGCAGTTATCTCTGTCAGGGCAAAAAGGCTCCTTTTTGAGTATGGAGATATTTGTTAGTTCAAGGCAGACTTATTTCTCGTAGGGCATGTTGAAGCACTTGGCTTTGGAAATGGGTTTGTCATCAATTCTCAAGCTTCTGCTTAGGATGGGATGGAAATCCCAGCAGCTTCAACACCACTGTTCACCTGCAGGAAAGCTGCATGGGCAGCCTTGGCCACTCCAACCAGCTGCTGACACTGCTGTCACATGCAATGTGACAGACGGATTTCAACGCGGTGGACGATTTTGTCTCAGGCCTCTCTCAGCAGTGTCTATGAGCGGGCAAACAGCAATGACAGGTTCTGTGAGGTGAGCCCTGCTCGGTACCCACTGCTGTGTACTCGCTACTCATCACACTTAGGATGCCCAAACTCCACCTTGGGATGACCCCTTCCCCCTGACATCCATAATGCTCCCCAAGGACAAAACTATCATAATGACATTTAATTGCTTCTGAGTGAGGCTAAAGTCAAACCAGGAATCTCATCATTGGCTGTATGTCGCATTAACAAGTTTTAAACAAACAGTCTCAGTGGGCTTTATCTAAAATGCCATTGCTGAGTATTGGGTGGGTTTTTTTTTGCTTTTTACATACAATCACATACCGCCTTACCAGACAAAAACACAGTCATATTTTTTCTTCCTTATTTTTTTTTTTCAAGGGAAATGTCACTTTTTTTTTCACAGGCGAGGCCAGGTTACAAATTCCTGAGTTTATACTGCACTTAACACAGTCTCCCTTCTTGAACGTTGAGCTGTTTACAGCATGCCGGCAATATGCACCATTTCCCTTACCATCTGTAACGCCAGATGTAGTAAAACTTCATTTCAGTACAGTGAATTAGGGCCTATTGCATTGGTTTTGAATAGATGCAAAGACTTAGACCTGGAGGACTTGAAGTAATAGCTTTCCTCCTGTGACTGGTCATTCGTGCACCATCTTTTATACTTGCCATGTTAATTAAGGGAAAACATCTTTACCATCATTTTTCTTTTACCAAGAGCTCACTGGGAAACATCTGAAATGAGGAAATCCTAGTCTAAACACTTAAGTTTAAACCGCAAACTTTCTTAAAGAAACACTCCTTTGAAAGATGTCTTTTAATAAGTCCAATATAATGTACGGTATATACAAAAGTCCCTACTTGAGAGAGATATATATGTATATGTATATATATATATGTGGAATGCATTCACTTTTCTGTGTTCACAAATATTTTAATGGTGAAATGTTGAAGTCTTTAATCTGTTTCTGGCACCAAAATGTCTTTGTTCCTCATCCACTTTTGTCACTCAAAATTTATCTGTGAAGAGCTAGCAGGGAAAAAGAAGAAGGTTTTTGCTTTTTTGTTGAATGGTTCCCTATTGGGATTCTCAGCCAGCAATACAAAGTTGCTAATGTGTTGGGTACAACTTCAAATCCTCATTATAATCATGTGTTCCTTGGAGTAGGTAAATCAATAACTATAGGTGGATTAAGCGGCTGGTAATTCACAGTGCACACAGATGCATTCACATAGGTAGTAGTTCCATCAGCCATGACACCATAACCTACAAAGAAAGGAAAAACCACTCTGGTTACTCTCATTATTATTATCTTCTTTTAATTATTCAACTTTATCACATCATGGTAAGTGCCACATTTATTAGTCAGAAGGAATTTAAAAATCCCCTACATGCAAAACACAAAAGTCTCCTGAATTAATACCATCTTTGTCCTACAGCAGAACCTTCTGCCATCTTTTAAATTGTGTAAGAAAAGCAAAATGGACCCTCACTAGTTAGTGGCTACAATCTCTGGCAGCCAGCTCAGCAAACCTCTTTAGAAAGACAGATACTTTGCTCAGCAAAGGTTTTTTCTTAAAACCTTCTCAGTTTTGGAAAGGCTTAGAAGATAAAGCTTAGGCCATGGCAGCATTGAAGAAAACATACTTCTCGTCATTTAGATTTGCTGCCATCAGTGCAGCAAACTTTGGGTAATTTTCATCTTTCCACCTTTTTTCTTGTCCTGTGTTGTACACCAATGAAGAAAAATCACTGCTGGACTAAGGGGAGTATGTGTGCATGTGCACCTGGTTGGGATTTGTCTAGCAGTAACCTCTTTTTCCCATGTTTTAATTTGTTGACCAATTTCCATCAAATTTGATTTCACCTTATATGTCAGAGGATGCATGAATAAAGCTGTTTTTCCTCTGCTGGGGCAGGAATTTCCATCAAATTTGATGGAAATGCCTGCCCCAGCAGAGGAAAAACAGCTTTATTCATGCATCCTCTGACATATAAGGTGAATTCATACCCTAAGACACCATAACATTTCCACAGGAGAAAACCCCCTTCTGTATGTCTTCTCAGTGGTGAAAAAGCTTTGACTACATCTCATGCCTGACTAGACACCCAAGCCAAACAATTCCAGAGATAAATCTGCAGAAAATCAAACTTCCAGCTCTGAGGCCTTTAGAAATATGGTGAAATGCTGTTTCAGAAAGTGAAGAAGCAGCCCTTTAACTGCCCTGGTGTTATGAAAAAGTAGATATACTCTCCATTGTCAAAAATCTTTTCATGAATGGCTAGGAAAAAAACATAAGCTTGATCACACTAAGACCAGAAGCTTTATGCTGGAAACTTGTGTTGAAATGTTATGATCAATATGAAGAAATGCATTCAGAATCAGAAATATATGATTTTGGGGAACTCACCTGGTAGAAAGCGTTTCTACTTCAATTCAATCTCATCATTAATGAAGTTAACAGTAAAATGTATGCATTGCTACACACACTGAGTTACAGCTATTCAAATCCTAGCATCCTACAGTTTTTCTGGGTGCGATTTTGTGTCTTATAGAAGCATTGATAGTTGCATAATTTAAAACAAAACAGTAGCCAAATTCCTTTCTTTCTTGTTTCTCAAAATATCCTGAATAATGCAGGGCCTCCTGGACTCCCCATGGAAAAACCACACTATAATTAGGGACTGGGGAGGGAAGAAAACTCTGTCAGGTTCCTGTCACAGCCATTTCTTTAAATCATTTGCTGTTTGCCACAGAACAATTGTTCTGTGTAAAACACAAACTGCACGGAGGACAGTCAGCATTGCTGCTGGGACTTTCTGTCTCCTCGCCTACACGTTCAGAGAGAACGGAATCAGCTTGCTAATAGGCTCTTTTTGCTGGAAGATTCCTAATGCTACAGTTTTCCCTCCTACCCCACCGCCAACAGAGTTTCCTTGGCCATGACCTCAGCCCAGATCTGGCAGTAATGGGCTCATCAGGATTTTAGTCGGAGTCCCTGCTACGCTGCTTGACACTTCCATGGGTCGATGGGCAGCAAGCCCAAGTGTAGAGGTATGTTTTTGGCAGAGACAGCAGTGCAGAGGGGGAATAGGGAAGAAACATCCCTTCTAAGCATCTCTTCCTCCCGGATGTTCAGTAAATGAGTGCTGCAGATGTAGCTATGCTCAGTCAGGGGAAGAACTCATCTGTTCAAATCACGCGTTCTCTCTGCAAAGAGCAGCTTCGTTTGCACAGGCTGTCTGCAGTGGGAATTCTCCTCTGCAGAGATTTAGCATCCCACTGCAAAACAGGCTATGCAGTTTCCCATTTGTTTTCTCTAAATTATGATAGTTAACAAGAAGAGCATCTTGTTTCTGTGTTCCAATACCTACCGTGCCAACTGTATAAAGTGACCAGATTTACCATTCTGTGGAGGTGCCATTCTTTTCCCTTGGGAGCCGAAGTTGGGCCTGGTCTTAGCAGATGTGGTTATGTTTACCTGCCTGAAGCTTCGTGGCTTGCTAACTATTTGCTTATATCCCCTGCAACCCACTTGGCTTATGATTTCTGAAAAGGTAATGCGTTTGAATTGTATTTACTAGCTCTCTTGTATGGAATCTCAAAGACTGCTCTAACAGCAAAGGGTTAGGAAAAAATACTGCCTATGTGTTGTTTGTTTATTCAGTGATTTAACAGCACTTTAGACATTAACTAGGTATTAACAGGTCACTGCAGATGAGGCACATGAGGAGAATGGACTTAATTCCTGAGCTGTGAAATAATGATCTGAATGTCTTCTCCACTGATTTTATACCATCACACCTCTCAGCCATGTCACTTCTAACTTATAAAATCGTAGAATCATTTTGGTTGGAAGAGACCCTCAAGATCATCGAATCCAACCACAACCTAACACTGGCATTAAACCATGTCCCTAAACACCTTTTAAACACCTCCTGGGATGGTGACTTCACCACTTCCCTGGGCAGCCTGTTCCAATGCCCAACAACCCTTTCCATGAAGAAATTTTTCCTAATATCAACTTAGCATGGTGAAAGCCCCAGCAGCAAGTCAGAGTGGGATTTGTTGGGAAGGATAAAATGGTTCTTCACAAATCCAGAAGTATCTGAAGGCCAGCTACTCCAGTTTTTCTATTTGTTCATTTCTACACTTGCGAGACCCACAGAGATCCTACATCAAAGGCTGGAGCAGTCCCAGAAGCAGAAAACTGGCAGTTGCGGAACACCTTTTCCTGCCAGTAAGTTAACACTGCCAAGAACTAAGCAGCTGGCAATATATGCCTACATACCACTAGATACACTCCTGCACAGCCCAGTGGTTTCTTTAGCTGGGGGTACTGCTTGAAGTCTTGTTGCCATGATAAGTGAACAGGACAGATTTCTCTACAGGGGAGAGTATCTACCTTTTCCTTTGTCGGGAGAGGACCTCTGGCTGTCACTGACTTCAGTGGTGCATATTTGTCAACATTTACAGACTTATACAAAGGAAACCCATTTTTTTTTCCAGTTAAAAATCAAATAGTCAAGAGAACTGCTTTGTTTAGTCTGGGCACAAAATGTTTTCCCTGCCAAAGCAAATAAATACATGAATAAATATCTTGAACTTCTACACAAGTCAGCAGTGACATCCCTCTTGATTTCAACTTCTTATAAGCACTGATGGAGAGAGACAACTTTTATTGTACAATCTTGAGGATTAAGCCTCAGAAGCACCCCTCAAAGCATTCTTACCCGTTTTATAAACAAAGAAACTGAGACACAGAAGGCTTACATTAATTATCTTAAGTCAGAGAGATTCAGCAGAAGAAAATACAATCCATCAATCCTAATATTTAGTTGCTTTCTGTAACTACTGGACTTGTGTTCTTATTTTAAAATTCACAGTAATCCTCCCTGTGAAGGAGGCATCACCCTGTTTTATAGATGTAGAAACTGAAAGAGAAGCTTATTTTGCTGCATATATAGTACAAATACCGAAATATGGGTATCGGCAAATTTCATCGCTATACATGCAGCTAAGTAAGTATCTGAATTCCATAAGTGCTTCAGTTCAGACATTCAAGTTTGAAAATGTTAGTTAAACCAGACAACTTCTGTGTTTATGGTTTCCAAATATATATAGAAAGCAATGTGTTCTGACCTTCGTGGATATGTCCAAAAACATGAAGCCTTGGCTGTATTCGTCTCTGGACTGTGTTCAGCAGCTCAACACATCCTACCCGCTGCATTTTCTTAGGAACCCAGTCTAGAAAACCTTTGGAAAAGAAAGGAAAGCTTTAAAAGAAGACAGGTTATCTGCAAAGCTGTACTGCTACACAGTGTTTCTGAGATTTCACGTCTCGTGGCTTTTCATGAGCAGCAATGGAAGAATTGACATGGAAAAAACAGCATTTACCTTGGTAAGTAGAGGAAGGAAGGAAGGAAGGAAGGAAGGAAGGAAGGAAGGAAGGAAGGAAGGAAGGAAGGAAAAGTACTTGAGGAAAACCATAAAAGCCCATCTGAAGAATAAGCCCTATAGCTCTTGCCAGTTGTTTTTCAAGGACAAAAGAATTACTGCAATTAAAGCATTTCTGCACTGCTGTTAATGGGGAAACTCAATGTTTTATCCATTCTTCTTCCTTTCAGAGAGTGAGGTGTAAAGAGCAGTATGTCCACAGTGAGTCTCCAAAGAATCTAAATCAGCGCTTATCTGTTTAAACCTAGTCCTGGGATCTAGTTTCTTAAATTGAACACTTTAACTAATGTCATGGAATCTGTGTTGCTAATAATAAAACTACATTGCTATCACATGGAATTTTACAGGAGTGTCCCACTCAGGTGGACACAGGAGTGTCTCACTCAGGTGAGGAACACACAGCATGCCTAAAAACAACATCCTCCAGGAAAACTGGATGAAGTAGTTCATGACACAGTAAGCCTAAATCTATGGACCTCAGATAGGAAGCGAAGCTCAGCCCTTCCGCAGTAGATGTGTTTAAGTGCTATATTTACTTGCACAAAGTTTGTATAAAAATGCAATTTTTACGAATATAGACAAAAATGTGCACCAACTTGCTCAGATGTCTAAAAACATACTGCAGAGGGATGCTTACTGACAACTGAAGTCTCACGTTTCCCTCAAAGCAGTAGTATAAGAAGGATGTTGTGGTATTAGAGAGTTTGCAATAACCAATCTTGTTTTCTTTCTGTTGTTCTGCCATTTTCATCAGGCTCAAATTTTTCTTTAGTTGGTGCTTTCCCTGTGTGCCTCTCATGGATTTGTGTCTCTTACGGTGCTGCAATAGCATGAATATACTGTGCCTTTGAGAAAACAGTTGTCAACCAGAGAGGTATAGAGACTGGACCTCGTTTTCCTGTGTTTACTTTTGATGCCCACTCAGGCGTGGCTAAACAGCAGCTAACCCACTGGCTTAAAAGACCAAAACTGTGGTATTCAAACTCTTGGAAGAGCTCTCAGATTTTGTTAGAGTATCAGGGTAGGTTCACACACAGAAATAACTCTTTAGATGCCAGTGCTTGATAATGTACATTGTGCGCTTTTACAAAAATGGTAAAAATTTGCCCTTGCATCATAGTGACTCGGAGAGCAAAGTCTAGTTTTCAGAAATGAATTGGGACTGCAACATCCTAAGTGTCAAAAAGGAGTTCTGATAATGGCCACAGACTCCCAATTCATTCAGACGCCTCTAAAGACGCTGCCGGAGGGATGTGCAAAGAGAAAGCCCTACTGAATTACAGACAGAGCAGAGCAACGCCCAGCCCTAGTAACCAATTTTACCAGTCACTCTTGGTATCTGAGGCAGGTCAAAATTCACTGTAGGAAATAATTAGTATTTAAGATGTCAAAGTGAGGCCAGCAGCTCCTCTGGAATCCTGCCGTGTTTTTTTCAGAGCACACATGCTATAACCATAGGTTTTGTTACTACAATGATTTGAAACGGTTAATTGTCAAAATGTCTGTGGTGAACATAAAGCCAAAAGTATTTCCACTTCAAAAACTTCACAAACAAAAATCCATAAAATTAACTTCTCCATTAAATTAAGCATTATTTATGTTGAACATGTTTTTGTTTACATGCATTATCACCCTTCTGAAGCTTTCCCATATGTTTGCAGCTTATTATGTACACCTGACTACACAAACTAAGAATAATTGATTACACCTAGCTAACAATTAGAGCTCATCTTAGGGGTTTTTTAATGTTTGGTTACTTGAAACAGGTTTCTGCAGCTGTCAGGAGAAGTATAAATCTTTGTCACAGACAATCAAGCAGACAGCGACAAATGAAGACTTAAAGGTGAAATTAAATTAAAAACAAAGGAAAGTGAACTTTTTGAAGAGAAATAAAAGAATCGTAAATGCAGATCTTTAGGCATGAGATAAAAGACTTAAGAAGTTATACTATACATAAAAGTAACAAAAATATGCTGATAGAGAAATGAGCATTAGCACTAATCCCATAATCATGAATATTGTGTTTCATAAACTATGAAATATATGGCGTATCTTTATTAATATTAAACAAGTTACTAATAAAATGGTCAATAACAGCTGTTTTAACCCTTGTTTTCTGTGTGAACCTCCTGCATGTCTCTGTCCCGGTTTCATCAGAAAGCACTACTCTAAAACAGGAAAAAAAACCCAACAAACCCTCAGATTTTTATTATGCGCCTAACTGACTTAAACCCACCACGTCCATTAACTATCAATGGTGCTTCTGCATCTAAATCATGCAGGCAGTTTGAAATCTCTCTAATAATGTAGTATTAACTAGTTTAGGAGGACGCACGCTCTTTTGAAGTGAGGGAATGAGATAGCAGAACAGAAAATGGATGATAGACAGAATTCAAGTAGCCATGCTGGAGAAAAAAAAGGAATTTGCAAGAGCATTGATTTCTATTTGTGATCATTAGGAACAGCTCTAGTTATGCTGTCCAAGATCAGAACAACAGTAATCAGCTTTCTGGTTAAAATAACTGGCTGGGCGGGTCAGGAGAATCCTTTCTCCTGAAACGTCTGTGGACAGAGCTACACAATAAGGAGGTTCTCTAAGTTAGGCAGAGTGCTAATTTCTTTTGAAGCATCACGTATTTGTTGCCACGAGTGTCAGGGGGACCAACAGCTGATGCCCTCAGGGAGAGGGTTCTGTGCCTGAGCCATCTATTAATGCATCAATAACAAAAAGACAAAGAAACGGGAACTTTAGAAAAGAAAATCCTTGGAGGATGGTTGAAGCTTAAGAAATTAAAAAAAATAATAATAATTGAACAAATACTGAGATATGGAGATGGGGGGAATTCACATTAGCCCCTTAGAGTCAGTGGAGAGGGACGGCTCTTCCTCAGAATTACTACTATTACTAAATTACTTTTCAATTATTAAATTTACTATTAAATTTATTATTAAAGCATGTCTGTCGAGTGCCAGCTCTGCAGTGCTCCCCAGAGGTTCTCCTCCCTCTGCTGGTCCCAGAGGTTGCCTGGAGAGGCCTGGTGGCTAAATTAGCAAGGTGGCTGACGCTTGGTGGTGCCAACCACTCTCTCCCCTTCCCAACACGGGATTTCAAGTGCTAGATACAGGGATGTTCTGTACATCAGGCAAAGGTTGGACTTCTTTACCACTGATGAGCTGGTTTTAAAAATGGCTTTAGAAGTGCCGAAAAAGCTTCTGAAAAGGTTTTAAATATGCCTTATAAATAACACTGTATCAAAGACCCAGCAACATGTCTTGGATCCTAACGAGGACTCGTCTCCAGTACTGACTGTTTGAAGTCAGTATCTCAAGGTCTAAACAATTCCTGCCATGCACTTTTACAACACAGGTCCATGTTAAAAACAGCCTATGGCATGGCATGAGACTCCACTGAGGTGAAGTATCAAAACACATGCCCTTACTGTGAGAAACCGCTCACAAAGAAGCCCTTTCCATCAGGATTAGTGAGCAGTGGAATGCAAACATGTCTTTCTAAAGAAAACAACAAAACACAAACCCTTTAGATACTTTCTCCTCCAAGCTCTGAAAGAGAAGAAAGGGTGGAAGACAAGAGGGTTTTACCTTCAGGAAACTGACTAATCTAAAGGTTTAAAGAAACCAACTGCCTTCATTTCACACAAAGGACTCCTCCACAGTAAGGCTCAGCAGAACACTTAAGCACATGCTTCATGTTTGTGTCCATTTATTAAATCGGTGAGAGTTAAACACACAGTTGCCTTAATATAGTTTGCTATATGTTAAATACACTGAAAAATACGTTAAAAGCCTTAAGCCTTTACTGAATCTGGACAAGTTTCTGTGACTGTATTATTTCTATATAATTTCACTATTATTTAGGAATACAAGATATCTCTCCTGGGTTTTACAAAACCTACATTAATATTTTTAAAATACAAATACAAAACTATCTCTTGTTGGCCTGCTAGTGTTGCCAGATTGTATAGCAGACAGGCAATTCACCCATGCTATCCAAAGAACAGGCCAACAATGGCAGCATTTGGGTTTTTGAAGCAGAAGATGCACCAAGTCAGCATAATGAGGACAAATACAGACTCTGGGTACTTGTTGGTGGGGAATGCTACTGCAAGGGAGAGAGAAAGACAGTGCTAAAAATATAAGATCCCAATCCTTCATTGCTCTTCAAGCAGGCTCCATGCTTTAAATCTACTAATTTCACCAGCGGCAGACTGGACAGATGCACAGGAAAACTAGACTTTGCTTATTTATAAAGCTCACTAAGGCTTTATGTGTGAAGGCTTTATTTTAAGCCATTATTTAATTTCCTACCCTTGACCATAGGTCATCATGAAACATAACCTGAGCTGAGGTCCTGGTGCTGCTGAAATCATTATAGATGTTACTTTTAACTCTTCTAAGTCAGGATTGCACTCTTTTCTAAGGAGAGCCATCAGTTACTCTATAATCATCTGAAATACACAGCTAAGAGCACTAGTATTTTCTTACCGAGAGGTGGTCCATGTGTTATAAGAATATCTATTCCATCTGGAATAAGGTTCCATTTCTCTAATAGTGCTTGGCCTCGTGGAAGATTAAAGCCCCAGCCATAAAACCAAGGTTGCCTGCCAAGAGAGGAGGAGAATGTCTTCAGTGCTACTTCCATGTACTGGTTATCTAATTAAAATATGGAGATTTACTCTCCACTAGCATGGAATTTGGAGACACAAATAGCATTCATTTTCTTTATTGTGTGCACAGCAAAACCCCCTTTCCATACATCCAGTGTTATTTAACTTGTGTGGCAAATCAGTGCAGTCCTTACCGCTTTCAGTAGGCACCATACAGTAAAATATTCACGGTATTCCTCTAACTAGGCGAAAAATAACTCTTATGAGACCTGGATACCAAGATCTCCATCTGTGGATTAGCATGCTGGACTCTCACAACATCTAGAAGAACTCCTGTCTCAGATAACCTGGGTGTGGATACATGTTTCACATTGGCTCCCACGACCTTTGGCCCTCAGCCTACGACCAGCTGGGCAAGGACAGACACTGGCACAAGGAGAGATCCTGCTCCCAAGTCAGGGACATCATCTACGCTGCTTTGTTTCCCTACTTGGAAGCATCCCATCAGAACAAGAATACTGCTTCTTTTCTCACACACAATTTTCTTCTGTCCTCTGGTGTGTGGGCTTGATTTTAAGTAAGACTTTACATATTCAGGATTTCTTATCAGACAGGCATTTACATTTTTTAAAGTGTGCTCATGATGGAGCAGTGCGACAGTAACACTGCCAGTTAGAACATAATTTATCCAGATCTTGCTATCCCATTGATTAAAAAACTGTATTTCACAGCAATTATATCACACTGGTAAATTATGTCTTGCTGTTTATGCTCTAATTCTAGGTCATAAAACTGAGGGGTTAGTTTTAGGTTGGAATTTTTTTATAATTTTTTGACTGACGTCTTCTGGCTATGTCCATATTTGGAGAACAACAAATAGGCTGCTGTGATTTAATAAGGTTTATAATAATTGCAGCCTTAGTGTTTATAAATACATACACATCAACCAGAATTCTCTTTGAGATGTTACTTTGTTGAAAAAAGCTTTACACTCCCTCACTGCATCAAGAGACAGAAAGAATTCTTTCAAACAAATTCTCTGAACTGCACTTTACATCATGTATGCCAAAGACAAAAGAAAATGCCCATAAAGCTATTATTCATCCTCTTCCACTACTGATGCTTGACTAACATTTCAGAAATTAGCACATCTTCATGATGATATATTTTCCACTTTTCTTTTTGGAATGCTGTAAAGCACACGCCTATTGGAAACAGCTTTTAAAAGACAGATCTTGCAAAAATACGAAGCCATGTGGCTTACCTGAGGGAAGAAAATAAAATTCTGGTAAAAGGAAGAAGGGAGCTTTGCGGAAGGTTCCCTGCCTTTCTTTCACAGACAAAAAAGAGCCTCAACCATTCTAGACAACGATTGAAAGGCTTTCTGTTTCCATAACTAAGAGCTCATCTCCCAGCTCTTCATCACACACCCTGGATAACCAGGGTCTTGATAAATAGGTGTCCCAGGAAAAAAAAAGTGAGGTGAAGGAGTATGAAGAAGAGATGCTAATAGCAGTAGCAATGAAGCAGAAGCCTTGTTCCAAGTCAGGTTGCTCAGACCAAGGCATCTGGCTCACAAAAAAGCATATCCCTATGTCAGGGACATGAAATCACACTTTTCTGGTTACCTGTTCAACTCCTAGCAGGTTTCCTCATCGGAAGAACAGCACCTAACTCACATGTACATGTTTTCTTATCTTCCTACTGCTTGGGTGGTAACTCATGGTCCAGTTAGGAGGCTGAGGGGAGACCTCACTGCTGTCTATGACTCCCTGAAAGGAGGCTGTAGCATGGAGGGTGTTGGTCCCTTCTCCCAAGTAGCAAGTGATAGGATGAGAGGAAATGGCCTCAAGTTGCACCAGGGCAGGTTTACACTGGGTATTAGGAATAACCTCTTCACTGAAAGGGTTGTCAGCCATTGGAACAAGTCACCATCCCCGGAGGTATTTAAAAGATGTATAAATGATATTCTTAGGGACATGGTTTAGTGGTGGACTGGCAGTGTTAGGTTTGTGGTTGGATTTGATGATCTTAATGATCTTTTCCAACCTAAACAATTCTATGATTTGAGTTACTGGCTTATTCTGCAGTGAGCTACCCATGACATTACCGTGCAACAGTCACACAGAACCAAATCCCAGTCTGGGGAGCTTGATCACCCTGTCTTTACATTCAGCTCACCACTGACAGAATGGGAGTATTTTTATCTCACAGGAGAACCCTGAAAATAAATAAACTGAAGTCTGCGATGTGCTTGGATATTACAGAAAAGAGAGGCTTTGTAAAAATATACAGATGTTAGATTTTTTCTAAACTGCCCATTCATTCATGTCTTGGGATTGTGTTTCACACTGTACATGCCGAGTATGTTTCTTCACCAAGATGAAAATACTCAACCATTTGGCAAATTGTCTTTAGGCCTAGAGCAAGCTTTCCGGGAGCAAAACCTCACTGACAGAAAATATTTGCAAGGGCAAATAGGAGACAAACAAAGTGTCAGCAGAGTAAATCACGCTTTTAAAGTCACTGACAGATTCAGTGAATACAAGCCCCCGCTCCCTCCCATTCTTCGCCCCGTTGCTGCTGGGCACGGACAGGATTGTCCCCAGGTCCCCAGTGGGAAGCTGGGCGAGGTGCCGTCCTGCGTCCCGCACGTCTGCCAGATGCAGCACAATGGGCCCCAAGAAAGAAACCGAGGGGAAAGATCAATATTTGCCCAAGAAGGAAAGGTTAAAAACCTACAGAATAATTATTCTAATGCCACAATGAAACATTTATAAAGAAAAATAATCATGACTGTCACAGGTCTCGCCAGAAGTCAGTGTAATCCTGCTGAAATCCAATGGCGCAGGCAGCTGTGAGAGCCTCTGCCAGGGCTAGCCTGTACACGGCCACTTTTTAAAAATCCCGTTTACCCTTATGAATAGGCATGATGTGGTTATTAAGACAAGCAGCACTTTCCCCCGTCCCTCCTTCCCTCCCTCCTTTTGTGGTGACGGCAGCGCGGAGCCGCCTGCGTGCGGGGCTGGTAAGTTATGCATGCTGGAGCTGTTCTTTTGTGAAGGGGAGATGTTACAACTTGTGTGATTTGCCATTATGCTGTCTTTTGTGACAATCCCGAGATCGAAAGAGATGTCTCGAATATTTCTGGTAAAAAAAAAAAAAAAGGAAAAGAAAAAATAATCTGAAGTCCAAGAAAGGATTCAGCAGAGGATGTTGGTGTGTTTTACATCGGAGAGAAGAAAGACAAATCACACACTTCAGTGCCCCCACCCCCAAAGCAAAACCATCTTTATATGCACACAGGGATTTTACAAATCCCCAAGTCTCTTCTGAAAATTTATTGCAAAACAGCCATCAAAGTTTCTGAGTAGGGGGAAAAAAATCTTCTCTAATACCCACTGATGAGTCTGTGACCTGGATATCATGCAAAGACAACTTTCTCTAAAATTTCCATTTAGGATGGAACCTGAAAGGAAAGTTAAAGTGTTTGTATCACACCCCAAATTTCTGGATCCCCAGTTACTGCTTCCTCAGGAAAAGCATCATTTTTTAATATATTTTTTTTCAATACCACTTTACATTTTACCAAGAAAATGCTGTCATGTATGTTCCAGAAGAGAAAAATCCACTGTTCGCAAAAAAAAAATTCAAGAAAAACATATTTAGCAATTAAAGACATACATCATGAGCGTATTTCACCTCTGAGGTGAAGCGCTCATGTGTCGAAATGTACTCTGATTTCCGTCTTATGTTCTTAAAGTGAACAGTTTGAGTCTTTCCACATACTACTGAAATTCAATGGCATTATTATTATGGTAAGTATAATGATTGTCTACATACAAGACTCTAGGGGGAAAATACACTGGAAGTGAATTTGTTTACAGCACAATTAACCTTATGTTAAAAACATATGAACAAGTTTTGCAGGTCAAATAATCTACCATACAAAAAGGGCTGAACTATCAGAATTTGTGCTAGCAATCGGATGTTGCTTTATGTACTGAATTTCTGTCTTTCTGTTCTAAAGTAACCATTGGAATAATTTTCTTACAGAATGATAGTTGCTATGACAACCATAGCAAATTTTCCTTTTCTGAAACAGATGTCTCATTTAGTTGAAAATTAGAATGTGAAAAACCCATGGGAAAAATTAATTCAAACTTTAACAGAACACTGACTACAATGTAATCTCTTATAGGTTAACCCCTTAACATCTTTCTACACTCTTATAGTAACCTTCTCATAAATTCTAATTAAACCAGTTTAACCTCACAGGAATGACCTTCTTAGCTACCATTAGTGCTTTAGTTGTCTTTGAAAGGAGCATTTCTGTTACAATTATAACAGAAAAAGTCATAAAAAAGAAGCGGTCAAACATATTACCTCCTTAATTATTTATTAGTTTTTCTTCTTTTATTCAGCCACTCCTGGAAAGAGCTACCATGCAGACCAATAATTCTTTTGTCATTTAAATGTGGCATAACTTAGTTTTGGATGTGATTTACTGTAAAGGGCAGTGATGCACTACACAGATTTGACCTGTAATTTACGTGAAAATTGAAGGCTTTCAATTTTCAAGCCACTGGTACCCAGCTCAATCTGCTCAGAAGATGCACAAAAAGGGGACACAAAAAAGGATACTTGATCAGGGAAACCTATCTATGTGCATGGATTTTTCTATTACAAGCAGCAAGAGAGTGAAATCTGATTCTCCGTTACCTTGATTCAATTTAAACACCTTAACTTCAAGAATGGATTCCTTCCTCTCCGTACACTTACCAGCTCAGGAGGACCCCCCCACGGTACTTGGT
The DNA here is from genome assembly GCF_963082525.1 of Nesoenas mayeri. Taxonomy (NCBI): domain Eukaryota; kingdom Metazoa; phylum Chordata; class Aves; order Columbiformes; family Columbidae; genus Nesoenas; species Nesoenas mayeri. Next base: position 74,539,612 of record NC_137541.1, read on the forward strand.
CATCAGCTACAAATGGAGGCAGCAAGCAACCAGCAGCCCCTCAAAGCAAAATTCCCAGCAAGGCTCAGCTTGCAGTGCTTGCGGGGTGTCAGCTACCAGAAGAACTTTGGGACTGCAAGATTTAGTGCAGCAGCTGCCTCCAGGTTGTCCAGTTGAATACAACAAATCCTACCACCAGCAGGCGCTTACTCTCTTTGACTTCAAGGGAGAAGTCCCTGGCATAAGCCAATACCCGTGGAGAGCAATAGGTGGTAACTGACTGAATGGCCCTTAGCGTATCAAAGGGATTGGTGGGCAGTACCTTGCAAACATCTTAATAGCAAAAAAATGCAAAAAGAAAGCACAACACACCTCCTCATCTCTGTAGTTTCCTGCAGAAATCTTTTCTGCAGCTCAAAGGCAGGTTGTCTCCCTAGAATTCCTTTGCTTACAAAACACACTTAAAAGGTTCACAAACACATGTAACTTGCTCCAGTGTTTCCTCCGCAGCAGTTGGCATTTTTCTCGGATAGGAAAACAACCAGATATTGGCCAGTGCCTGTAAAGAAGCTCAGTGGGAAAACAATGGACCAAATCAGTCTTCTCACTTCTGTTCCCCTTCCCGACAATTGTAGAGCCACATATATTGAAAGTTTAGAAGACTGGACTGTGCGCACTGAAAGTCACACTGGTTAAAGTGACAGGTCATGGAGCACCGAAATGTAGTTCGATTCAGCAGTGGCGATCACAGGTAAAATTCCAACACATCCTGATTCCCAGCCTAAGAAATCGCACTGTTGGGGACTGAAGTCTAATTTTTCCTGGTCTTGATTTAATCTTACTATTATAACTAGCTATAGACCTGTGAACACAGATACACAGTACTATATACGCTCCATCCCTGCCTGGTGTTCACATCCTTCAGGTGTTCATATTTTTACGTTACTTTAATTTACCCAATGTCTGTAATTACCTTTTTAGCCTTTCCTCACTACATAACTGTCCAGTTCACTGAGTCCTTCTACTGCTTTTTACTCAAATTTCCCTCCAAGTATGGATTAATAAAAGTTCGCTTTTTTTTTTGCAGGGGGGGCGGGCAGCAATATTGGCTGTTTCTGCATCTGAAGTACTTGTGAAATAACACTCATTTTTCTAGACCACTAGTGCGAAGAAGGACTTGCTGGACACTGTTTATGGGCTTTCAAATACTGTTCAACATCTTGGTATCTGAGCATTTTAACAGTGAAACTGATATTTATAGAAATATAGGTTTCAGAAGTTTCAAGGAGTTTTAGGAGACATATAATGATCAACTTCCATGTGAGAGACAAGGGTAGTACGATTTTAGAGAAGAGGTACAAAAGGAGTGTACAAAAACAATTAAATTCCTCAAGAAAAATACTTAGTTTCACTCATTCATAATACTGGAACCGGGGTTTTTTTTAATGAAAGCTAAGGCCTTATACTTAAAACTAATAAATGCAAATGATGGATAATCTCATATTAGATTATCCCCTGGAACACATGGCCACAAAGTACAGCTCAGCAGGGGGAAAGGAGAAAGCAGAAGGGAGGGGAATGTAGGAGCTAAGACAGGAGATGGTTTGCACAGCATTACTTTGGGGGGCTGTACTGAGAAGCAAACTGAACTCAGACTCTCCCTCAGTCTGCTGGCCACAACAGTGTTTCTTCCTTGGGAAAGTTCTGCTGTGTTCTTTTTTTTTTGCCTTACTTGCTTTGCATCCAAGGTTGTCATTCTTGAAACCCGGAATCAAATTAAATTATTGTTTTGAAATTCAGGAAAGGAGGGTAAAAATCAGAACATGGCCCTTTGTCAGTAATTATTTCTTTTGCAATTTGACTTATACATGAAATCATTCATCTTTTGTTTAGTAAAGGATTTCATACGTCTCTGACTGGAAAAAAAAGAATGAGCTGTGACTAATAGGAACTGATCATTTCTGAACATTAATCTGTTATAAAACAAAGGAAAATACAATGAAATCTACTTTGTCTTCATAATAAGAAAACAGAAGATAACAGGTAAGGAGAAAAAATAATGAAAGACTGAATTTAAAACATGACAACACCAAATGCAAATTCTGCTGGGAGCCAAACGATAATATCCCGTCTGTTATTTTTAAAAAATAATCAAATAAACCCAACAACAACAAAAGGTAAAAGCTGATTTGCAATAGTTAGCCAAGAGATCCAATGCTGAGAGTACAGAACTGTACAGACTTTCAGTACGCTCTTACACATTTAAAGCAAGGCTAAAGTCTTGAGTTGCTGATGTCTCGGAGTGTGTTCCCTCAGTCTCTTAGACTATCAATATGTAAAAGTATAAGTACAGCCAGGTTGTGCAGACTGTACTTCACATGCTGACAGCTGACAGTCACAGAAAGAAGAAGGGTTAAGAGAGAGGAGGAGTTAACAGCCTCTCTGTCCACAGTAGAGTCAGCATCTCATTTTAAATGTAAAACTTGCCATGAATGGGCCAATCAGTAAGGAAAAATAATTTGAGGCCCATTGATGCGTAGCATCTTTATCATTTTTCACTATCAAATGACCCAACAACTGAAGAAAAACCATGTTCTTCCACCCAGCCAGCTAGTTAGTGTTTGCTGCAGTCCTCTCAGACTCTGCAGAAGTTTGCTAACTGTAGACCTGGAATATCCCTTCAAATACAGATCCTATACTTGTGGCTTTTTTTAAGGATGCAGCTCCTGGAGGGGCTATCCTAGATGAAACATGACTAAAACACATAGGATGTGTAATAGGTGCACTGAGAATCGATAAAAAAGGCCCTCACGGTAGCCACTTCTCAGTTTAGTAACTCACCAGGTTTACATTCTTTTCTCAAAACACCAGGAGTAATTAGACCATATGGACTAACTGTCTGCCAGTTCTTTTCTGTTTTTCCTTCCTTTTTGTTTTTTTTTCCTTCTTTTCCTTAGAAAATTCAAAGCCATTTTGAGTTAAACAAGCATGAAAGTGCTTCCAAAACTAATAAATTAATCTAGCACATGTGCATATATGCATGAAGTGCATTATTTTTAACGTTTTCAATTTAGGAACAGATGAACTTCTTGTTTAAAAAAAGCAAATACTGATACTTCATACACCATGTTTTCACCTGAAGTGCACGAAATCTAAGCAATCCTAAATTCCAAATTTATGTTTTCCTACAGTCCTCAATTCACCCTACAGTACAGTGGTGGAAACCAACTGCTGCAATGTAACTTTCTACATCAAAAACGTACAGCCTTAACACCTGGATGCTCATTCAGCTAGCGAGGAATTCTGAGATAACCTTAAAAAAATCATATACTTATCTGATGTAAATTATGTAATTAGAAATACCTGTCACACACAGCTGCAGCCCTCTGTTTTAATATTGGTTCCAATTTATTCTAATACCTTACTGGGGAAGAAAATCCTCATATTAATTCATATTAAACAATGCTAGTTTATTAAACAAAATTAATTTATGAACAATGAATCCAAAGGCAGCGTTACGATGTTAAACAGCTTCACAACAAGTGGTAAATTACTTTTCCTCTTAAAATCTGGTCAGGGAAAAGAGAAAGAACTCAGAGAACTGCGCTGCAATTAGTTCCTGTGACAGTGGCTCTATTTACAGTTCTTCACGTTGAGCACAGTGTCAAGTCACCAGCTACTTCTTGATGTAATAACACATGTACCGTGTAAAAACCTAGAGAAAATGCACACATAGAAGCTACCGTGAAGTAAGGGGGCTGATTTTCACCAGGTGTAAATGGCTCAAAAGCCGGTGGAGCTCTGCCAGTTTACTACAGCTGAGAATCGACTCCATGTAGATTCCGCTCCAAACTAGTTATCTGTTTGTGTTTCTCTTGGAATATCGCCAAAGGGCTCATCGCAATACCCAACTGTGTTTACATCTTTGAAACATCCTGAAATTGCTGCTGTCTGAGCCTACAGCCCAGACTACAGATAGAGCTGGTAGTCCTTTTGTTCAAGAAAAAATGGGGGAAATATGCGCAAAAACAACAACACCACAAAAAAGCACTTTAAACTTTAAAATCAGCTCTGTCTCATAAAATTAAACTTTCGGCAAATGTGAAAAATAAAGAGAAAACTGCTGTGGGGGATTGCAATTTCACTCTTGTGGTTTATGAACTGCAAGAAAGTGAAGCCAATTCCCTGTAGTGAGATTACAGGTCTCCTCTTCTATAGGTATTAAATTAAAAACCAGCTGAATCCAAAGTGAGCTAGTTTACTGGATCAGAAGATTTAATTATTTCTGCTAAGTAACCGAATGTGAACTACCTCCTTTTAATAATATACAACTAATAATTACTGCCCAAGAAAGGACTTTTTTCTACCAAGCTAATTAAACTAAAGCAATATATTTTTTCAACTGCTCTCAAATTTAACTAAAGCTAGAAACATTCGCAACAAAACAAGCAAATACAAATCTCCACTCACAAACAGAAATATAAAGCCACACAATGTGTTAGGACAGCACAAAACCCATGATTTGCCCAAAAAATGTAACATGAAATCACTATAATTTCTGGTCTATATTCAGCATACATGCATGTATTGGCAGCGTAACATCCTGCACTTGTACAGACACAATGGAGGAACACAACTGCAAAGCAGACGCAAAGAACCTTTGGTTTCAGCAACAGATTAAGGTCACTCTGCAAGAGGTCACCGTGAAATGTGTTGAGAGAATTGATCCATATCACTAATACGCAAACACGTACAACCAGCACGTGAAGGAGTTTGACTTGCTGGTTTTCCTCTATTGCAACTGTTCCAGACTCCTCCACCTTGGGCAACATTGGGAAGAAATTCTATTTGGGAGAAAACATTTTCTGGAATGTTTGCTAACAAGAAAAGAGAAAAGGGATACTCTAAACTGCTGTGACCTTAAAAAAATCTTGTGGGAAATGGAAAAATACAATTTCTCAGGAGCACGTAATTAATAGAATTTATCACATTGGTCTGACTTTTATATTTGTGGGCTAAAGTAGCTGTAGTTCAGTTTACATTTTAATTCACTCATATTCCTATTGCAGAGCTTAATTATAGTTAATAACAACTAAGTTCCTTTAACGTGCTAGAGAAACTTCACTTGGAGCCTGTGAAATTTTTATTTCCTTCAGTACACTTTTTTCCAGCAATGTTAATGATTCTTGCTAATTCATTTCAGTCACTTAATTTGTACAGCAGTGTTCATTAAAAAGACCTCTCCTGAATTCAGTATGATTGCCCACATGAGCAATAGCACCTGTGTACCTGCTGTCTACTGAATGGCACTCACATTTCCTGTATTTCCAAGATGTGTTTATCATACGAAATGTAACAATTTTAGCAAAGTGCTATTTGGCTGGTTGGTTGGTTTTTGTTTGGTTTTTTGTTTTGTTTTGGTTTTGTTGTTTTGTTTTGGTTTTGGTTTTGTTTGTTTGTTTGTTTGATTTAAAAAAGGAGGTGAAAAATTATCTGTTTCTGATGTTAAAACAACCAGAATGCACTCTTTATGTCTCACTTTCTGCCCCTGAAAAGCCTTTCACACTTCAGGAGTTCAATATCTTCCATTTCTCCCCACCACCTTCCCTGAACAGCTGAATTTAATAGATCAAAATCATTTTGCAGGAAAAACCATTCTTACGATCTTCCATATGCTGCAAGCTAAACTACAGTGTATTGTGGTTTTATGTATTTTTAGAAGCAGCACTTTCCAAAATGGAAAATAGTTTCTGATAGGTATGGAAGAGGAAATAAAAATATCACTCCAGCATTCTATTAAAATACAATAAAACCTATATCTATGTGCCTCAGCCTGTTAATTAATATATTTTAACAGGATGATGAATTTTGCTTTCTCTCTTCTAAACACATTGCTGCTTCTTACACATCTGTCACATCTTACCTACCTTTTACTGAATGCCTGAAATAAAACACCTGCAGCATTCCTAATCATAGTAATGCAGCCATATCAGGTAGTCTTAGATGCCAACCTTCTCCCCAAAATTTCTGAAACTTGAGATGCCTCAATTCTAAATTATGAGTGGAGTCTATTATTCCCACCCATGATTTTCGTTTTCTTCAAGAACCGTATCAGTCTACCTAAATTACTCACATTGCCTGCCTCAAAGTCACAAATTAAAAAAAGCTGTGAATGGTTCCCAACTTCAAAGATCAGGGAACATCTACCATTTTTAAAACATACTTCTGAGCAAACAAAACCCAGCACGCTGTAGTATGTCCACATCCAGCATTTCCACATCCATACATACAAAACTGTAGTGCTGACAGAGCTAGACACAAAAACAAGCCACTTGCTCAAAAATCTATCTATTCTGAGGTTTGCAAGAATTTTAGAGTGGTATTTTATTGCTTTAGAAAACAGTGAACAAGTGAGGGTGCAGAAAGAAGAGAACACAGGAGGATCAGCTGTTTTACGTAGAAAAACTTCTAGAATGGTTTTGTCCAAAAGTCACAAATTTTTGAGTCCCTATATATATATTAGTCCTGTGCAAGGTACTGAATAGGGTTTTTTTCACATTTGAAAGGGGGCATAAGAACTCAGAATAGGAGTAGTCACTTTGAGGCACAAGTTATTATTTTCTGTGAATTTTACAGGAAATAATACCTATAATGTAACGCCTTGAACTGCTACTGATGCTGTGTCTGGAAGCCACGCTCCCAGCTTGGGATACACATTATGTTAAATGGAGTCAATATTTTATATTAATACAGCTTCATTTTAATTGATGTTCACCTCAATAACTGTAAAGATTTGTACAATGTCTGGGAAAGTAAACATTAGGTGATTCATCACTGGCAAAATGAAAGCGTGTCCTTCTCATGAAATGAATCTATAAATCTTTGCTACATGATTTTACTTATGGAATCTGAGCTCAGTGAGGAATGAAAGAGACTATTATTATAGCTGTTCTTGAAAAGATGGAGGAGGAAGGCACTGAAACGGAGACCTAGGGTATGGTGGTCTAGAGCCTGTGGGGAACAAAAAGAAGTTTGCCCCATTTTGCCTTTTACTTGCTCTCTGAAACAACCCAAATTATACATGAAAGTTACCAGCTTTGCTATGCAAAGTGCACATACACACACACGTTTACACACACAAAGAAGAGAGGGAGTATTTGAGAAGGAGTAGAACAAAGTCACCTACTTCATGATGAAAAAACAAATCAGACAAGAAAATATTAAATCAGGTGGGAGTTACGCACCTGTAGTTAAGCACTCATGATCACACAGGGCTACACAGCTGAAGTAAAGATACTGGAATAGTACAGACAGCTGCAGTGTACCAAGGAAAGGGCCAACAAGTTGGAACAGATTTCCGGCCCTCACATCCAAGTGGGATGAAGATTTGGAGAATAAGCTCCCTGTCAGGGTTGCTTTGGGCTGATCTGGTGGCTGACACTCACTAAAACAACCTCCAGGTTGATGTCTTTTGCACTGGAAGGAGTTCAGCCTTCTTCTCTGACATAGCCAGAGCTCACCAAATGGCCCTGACCCAGAATGCTGAGCTCAGTGAAAACAATACTTGAACAGAAAGAAAACACTCCCCATATACAGACCCCTAATCTCCTTCACTGAGTTGCCATCATCAGAACAACAATGTCGTACAAGAGCTGTTGGCCTGCATGTAAACACACGGGGGCCACATCTCATCAATGTTCCATTGAAGAGAAGCTGCCAAAACCCAGAGTCCAGCCCAGGCATCTGTCACTTCAGGACAAATGGTCACAAATGTCTTTCTAGACTGATATTAATCTTTGCACTCCCATTTTCCCTGACTGGGAAATAAAAGTTTCTGAAGTTCCAGATGGCCTTTAACAAAAGAATGAAGGAGGAAATGAGGATACATAGACACTAGAAAAAATGGTAATTCTGCAAAAAGAAAAATGAGGTTCTGTTTCACAGGCATAGATCCCTCCAGATAATCAAAGCCAAGCAAAAATTCACTCTCTGGATAATGAGTCTGGAGGCAATCTCATTCCGAAGGGCTTCCTTACTCTATCCAGGCCAATATGTCATTTAGAAATATTAAATTGTCATATGTTTGGCAAGAGGGCTTTGATTGTCCTTTCCTTTCCCACATTGTGGAGAAGAAAAAATAAAAGCTAAAAGAGATATAATGCTCTCCTGACACCTTGTAGGCCTGTTTGAGGGTAGAAGGGGCAAAGTTTCTCCTGCAGTTCTGTACAGCTGCTTAGAAGCATTATGGAGATTCAGTGGCAAGGAAGACGTTTTCCTTCTGCCACTTGCATTTCTCTTGCTATGGCAAGTAAAAGGTGTACTCTTACCCTGCCATTAATACACGATAATCCACGTTTTCATAGAAAATGGCACTGGAATTCCTGCCATTTTCCACAAGATCAGAGCATATACACAGAATACCTGTTCTGCAGATGCACACATTTTCTGTAAATTTGGAGCAGGTGTGCAATATTACATAAGGGGGAAACAGCCAGCATAGCCTTTACAGACAGACACAAACAGCAACTGATTATTGATCAGGTGTCTTATCAGTAGTTATTGCATGCAACAGAAAAACAGAAAGCCAAGTTGCTTACTCATTCAGTTGCAAAAAACTCAATGGAAAAAAACACATAGTTCATTATCGGAACCTTGCACAGCAAAGAAGCAGACATAGCAACACTCAGGATCACGCATGCAAGTATGAACCTTAGACAGGTGTTCTCACATTCATACAAAAACATACGTGCACAATTAAAGGCATTTATTTTTACATGGCAATTCTGAACAATGACTATCAAAGGAATAAAATACAGTTGACTCGTTCAGCAAACACAGATCTTGTGTACTGAATGCATCAGGGATTTTTGTGCAAACAAGGTGTGTGAGTGTGCAATTAAAATCTTCAGCAGTGCAGAGGCACAAGTGGATTGGATGGCCTGTCTTCATTCCCACTGCAGCCAACGCTTAAACTCTTTCCTGAAAAATAATAACGCATTGTAGGGGTAATGAACCATAATTGAAGGCTGAAAACCTGTAACTGAAATACTCACTGATCATTTATTAATATGGTTCCATGAATAACATCAACATAGAGACAAAACCCAGTCTGATGACACAGGAAAGACCTCCTGCTTCAAACTCAAATTCAAATTTCCACTATTATCTTGGCTTCTTGGCTTCCAAACCACCTGTCAGGACCATCTACTGCTTGTAGCATGTGTGGTAACAACAGCAAAGCTCACTATTGTAAGGGCTCTGTTGATACCTGTTCAAGTATCAACACTGATATTAGCTCTAGCCCCACAGAGGGACTAAAAGAATCACAAAAGCATTGCTCAAAAGGGACCTTTGGAGACCTTTAGTCCAACCTACAACTCCCTACCACTCACCACCACCAGACCTGGTCAGCCATGCATGTCTAGCCAAGTCTTGAAAACATGTAAGGATGGTATCTCTATCACCTCTCTACAGTAGAAGGAAGCACGTTGTACTCTGTCTGATGCCCTGCTCATCCAGATTTGGCAGCAACACTGGATAGCGCACTGTCAAAAGCATCAGCCCTCTAGGCCCAGCACAGCCAACCTTAGAATTCCAGATTGCGCTAGATGCATTTACCACATTGGTATTCCCCAAGTTTCTCATTAAGTATTTAATGTTCTTATACTCCTCTCCCTCATCATCTATACTTATAGTCTGTGGTCCAAGATACCAGTGTTGCAAATACTAATTCCTAAATAGCAGATTTTGTGCTGTGCAGCTCGCATTTCAAAATGGCTGCTTCTTGCTTGATGATAATACTAGCATAATTAACATTTAAGGCAGTCAAATTTTCATTAGTCAGTAGAGGGTCAATCTGGCACTTGAAATCTTGCCCTTGGAGACCAGAAGAGTTAGAGTATTGGTTTCTGAGACAAGGCAGTGTCTCATTTCTTCTATGCAATTAAAAATAACCACCGAGTTTTAGATAATAATAGAGGTCAAAATACCCAAGTGCTTTTGAAAATATTTAACCACACACAAATGGTACATATTTAAAAGGCCTTAGAGACTGGCATGTTACGCAAACCAATCAAGCTCTCATGGTGTACTTGGCAACTAAAACATCTTAAGAAATACGAGCTAATTGTGTACAGGTCACATATAAAACCACAGATGGCTACAGGTAAACACGCATTACATTAATGCTGGTTGGCATTCACTCAGACCTTACTCTAGAGTTCTCAAAATACTTTGCAACTACTAGTCAACCTGTTTTATAAAGGAGGGATATCCACAGCTTGTACTTATTTTTACACAGTTTGAAGTAAGACAGAAGGTCAGGGCTGTAACCAGGAAAGGAAAAGGCAGGATCTGGGGCCACAGCCTTTTCATTTCTAGATTGCTTACCTACTCATTAAATAGTGTCATGTATGGACAACAAACATAAACTGTAATTGGGAATTCTCCAATTAAACAAATCAATTCAAAAGCTAGATGCCTATTTTCAAGGCTGGAAAATAAAGTATTTTAGGATACTAGAACAGCAACTGCATGAAATTTAGCTTTCTTATTGAGTTCTGAGATCTCAAAGAGCTCTAAATTTTGAAGTCTTGACTAGGATAATAAGCATTTTCTAAAGGACTAGCTTCATGATGCAAGGGCAAAAAAAGATTCGCCAGGGAACGTTCACCAAAATTCTGTAGTTCTTTAGAGATAGCACTACAAACCTCTCTTTTCAGAGTGAACAAAGAACAGAAACAAAAAGTAATGCTAAAGAACAGTAGTGATCAGTAAGCACAGACTTGTACTACAGCCTTCAATCTAGAAGGCAGCAAGTTTAACCCACACAAAATAGCTGTTTCTCATCCTAAGGTTTCTGACTGGTGGGCTGGTTGCTGTGACTTCGTTACTTCTGCATCTGCTGTTCTGATAGACTAATGAAGAACAACTTCTTATTGCTGTTCCTGTTTTCACTGGACAAGACATCAACTAGCAGGGAAACTTCATGCAGTATTGCATCATAACAAACAAAAACCACAGTTTGGCTGGAAGACTTGCATCAAGATTTTCTCCCACATGGAGTAAGCAAAGATCTTCAAAGGACCTTACAACACTCATCTTCCAGGAGCATAAGGGGGTGGAAGATGAGTTAGCAACACTGGCAAACATGTTGTGTGGAAGTTTAGATATAACCCGAAGATGCATAAAAGATGGAAAGCAATCTTTTTTCATGAAGAATAGCTCATGCCAGATAGCTTAGACAACTTGTGCAAAATGACAGGATTAGCACACAGAGGGAATGAGGCAGAGCTGATTTTACAGAAACATTATTTATGGGTTAGTGGGTGGACAAAAGTTTTCTCAACAGATGTTTACAGATCTAATCACACACAGAAAGTTCAAATGGTTTCCTTTAGCCTCCACTTAGTGCTACTTTATAGATAGTGTTTTACTTTAATTTAATTTATCTAGACTTTAATGAGACTTTTGGTACTTTACTGCCTGGAAAATTATTACTGACATTGGAAATATGGTGCTTGGTTACGAATATTGCAATGAAGATATGAAGTTGCCAGACATATTGTAAACAGAGCATAATTACGGTATTTACAGTTGAACATCAAAATGGGAAGAGATGCCAAGTGGCATTTCTCAGAAGTTAATATTGGGACTGATACCATCTAATATCTTCCCTAATAATTTGGAAATTGAAGTAAATTGTACATTGATTGAATACAAAGTAGACACAAGAGGAAGATGAACTACAACACAGCAGGTGGGTAGGTTGAAAAAAACCCAGAAAGATCTGGAGATCTAAGAGGGAGAGAGAGAAGTGTGCATTTAAGACGGGAGCTATTTAATGTAGACAAATGTAGAATAATAAGCTCAGAGAAAATTAACACCCATCTCAAGTAACCAAATGGGAAAATGCCAATTTTCATTTAAAAACAGAAATATACAAGAGATTTCACAGTTTATTCACACTGAAAATTCACATTGGGGTATATGCATCAGGTTTGACAACTTGTTTGCTACATTCCAGCCTGATGTGATTTTAAAAGAATAACAGATTCCCTTAAAAACCTACCTTTTAAAATATTTTTTTTTACTTATTTTAAATATATACTGATTGCTCATAAAAGACCCAATTTCCAGTCCTGTTAGCAGAAATAACACAGTAGTAATGTAATGCAAGAGACACAGATGCAGCACATCCAAGGTCCAAGGTAGAGGTCAGGAAGCCAAAGCCCATCTGTCTCCAACACTGTCAAGGAGTTCTGAGTGTTCACTCCATACAGTAGAGCAAAATCCATGAAATACTATGTTGCTACTGATTTGTTGACTTTAGTCTAAAAGCTCAACTATACCTTGAGGAAAGCTATTACTGTATAAAAGAAAGCAAGATTCTGAGGGATATTTAAAAAAAAAAAGCCTAAACAAATACTAAAACAAGCTTGCTGCGTTAAGTGACTACTGTAGGCACTAATGAACCTTAAATATTACCTGTAGGATGGAAAATGTCAAAAGAATGTACCCTTGCAATAAAATTAAACTATAATTACATAAACGAAGTATAGAAAACATATTTTATGACACAAAAACCCCCTACATGGACTACATTAGAGAATTGCTCCTGGTTGAGAGTTTAAAGAGCACACTACGTTTTTCCCACCATTATTCGGTTAACAATACCAATAGTACATTATTTTGTCACAGGAATGATTCATTTTAAGAAAATACAAAAACTTTATCGAACTGAGTATTACTTTTCTTCCTAACACAGCAATCCAAATATAGCTGATGCATACAAAATGGCTGATGTGATAGCAATCAACAATATTTTTTGTTATGTATGCTTAAAAACCTGCTTACCAAGGGGAGCCATATATTCTGAATCCCCTCACCGTCACTTCAGAGTCTTGAAGATAGATGCAGTTTGTTAGAAGAGATTGTACATTTTCATAGCTCTCTGGCTTCAGCTTAGAAACAGAGGGGAAATAGTAAAAGTCCTGCTTGATTAAGTCAGCCATGAATTCCTGGTCAAAGGTCAATTCATGATTTCCTGCTATCACAATCTTGTATTCATAGGGCAGGCTACCTAAAACAGTGAAAAACAAACAAATTACTTGTTTTGTGGAAAATCTGATAAAAGAAAACAGATACTCACAAAATACTATCGATTCCTATAACATGCTCACATATTTCAAACAATCTAGCATATCCCTACTATGTGTTACTGTAATTGCTGGTGATTTCAGGTAAATGACATCACTGTCCTTTTCAGGGCATACTATGATTTAGCATGCCTAGCATTAATGTGTTGAAACTACTTTCAACTCATCAACCTTAAAAACCAGTCTGCAGACTTCCGCTCTACTATTTACTTCTAGTTAATTGCCACTTGTGCTGCACGTATCACTTACTGTGACAGTGATGATAACTCTTTGACAGAAATTAGGGTTCAAAGACAATTGGCCATAACGCTTCATAAAATAACGTCAGCTCTCTTCTCCTAGAGCTGTGGTCTGAATCAGCTTGTACTGAGGAGGCCTTACAGACTCAGAACTTGGGTCAGCAAGAGGGGTCTGCCACCCTTGTTGCCCTGACATTAAGATGAAACCTTCCACCAAGACAGGGATTAGGTTTAGCTGTCAAAACTCCCCATCCCACAGAGAAGTCTTGCAGTTTGCCTCTAGCCCATGGTTTTTTTTCAGCTCCATTTTCTCAGTGACTTCCTTAGATCCATGGACTATAATTTCAAGTGATTCATGTTCAAGAGTATTTTACAACCCGTATTTAGTGAAAAATCTTACAACAACCTTCTGCTGAAGGCAAGATTATATATATGCCCACAAATGTGAGTTCTTCCTTAGAGCAGCACTGAAACAGAAAACTTTCCACCTAACTCCACGTTTGATTATCAACTGGATTCTGCCCTTGGGAGCAGGCATTGCCTGTCTCAAAAAGCTCATCAGAAACCTTCTAAGTATATCTGAGAGGAACCAAAGACAGAAACTGTGTGAAGCTGCATTCATTAGTGCTTCTGCACTATTAATTTGCATCAGGATGAAGACATTCAGAGCAGGAGACTGGGAGCAGAAATAAATATTTTGTTGAAAATGAGACCCACCTTGCACAGCAGCAAACTTGTCATTTTTTAAATAAAAATTTTAAATAAAAATTTTTTATAACATAGAGACCTATAGCAATGACCCCAAGCTTAAGCTAGAGGTAGGATGCCTAGAAAAAGTAAACCACCAGTCAATATGTAATGGCAAAAGTTGGCATGAGTAGGATTTAAGAACAAAATGCATCAGCGTGATTCAGAATTATGGAGAGACAAGACAGAGAACAGTGCTAGCCCAGAGGAGATGCCACATGGCTGACTCATTATTTGCCAAAGGAAAACATTGTGTAACTCTGAAGTTTAAGTTTCAGATACTTGTGACACCTGTATTAGAAAAATTGATTGTATAGGTTCCAGTCTTTCATGTGGAATATTTAGAATATTTATTAACAGAAACTCTTTTCAGAAATTTATAATTACACATTGAATGTTGGAGATCCAATTATTTACCTGAAAGACTACTTGAGATGTAACTGTTGTAATTTTTGCTTCTCAAAGGCTTAATATTTTGCAGATGTGCACTCCGCCTCTGCGAGTTTGGGGTGTGTGCACATACACAAGTTAAAAATTTTACTGACATGCTACAATGTATATGGGCATTTATAGGCCTTAAAGCGTTCTTGGGATTTAGGAAAATACAGCAATATTGTGTGCCGCACTGTTGTTAACAATTCAATTTCTCTTCTGGTTTGCAAATCTTTTCCAGCTCATCTGATCCATCCATCTAGCAGCCAAGAACCTGTACGAGCTGGTTATAGTTGTTGCTTCCACTAATGTATTTATGTCATGTTGCTGTCTGTGGGTGTTACTTAGGCAAATTAGCAAATTACTCTAAATGTACAGTTACATTTATTATAGTGGCGGCCAGAAGCACTGCTGTAGTTACAGGTCTGTCAGCTTTTCAATTAACAACTGTGTTTTTGATGAGTTTGCAGCTCAGTTTGTCTTCCTTTCATTCCATACCAGGCAGAAACTTGCTAAACCTATTTCCTTGGTTTTTGTCTCCTCAAGCCCACTTTACCCTTTAAATCTTAATTTTGTTGTATACCTTTAAATCTTAATTTATTTTTGTCTAACATGGATTTTTTTTTTTGCTGCTTGCACAAAAATTTAACAATATTTTGTTTAAACTTTCTTCCTTAGAAGACTTGTGAATATGCTTTGCTTTTTACCCCAAGTGCGAAGTCAACCTCTGGAATAAATCTGTGAAACCTTGTTCTTGGCTGGGCACCCCTGTCATGAACTGTATCTGCAGAACACCAGCTGAGCAGCTGCAGATGCAGACCCTCAGCTTTCAGACCACAATATTGATTACACATTTCCTACCTTCCCTGCTTCTAGCATGATCCATACTTACCAGTGCTCACTCTTGTCCACATGCAGAAATCAACACTGAATACTAAACATCTTTGCACTAAGTATGGTACTCCGACCACTGCCCTCAGAGGGACCAATACCACCTTACTGCAGCATCACCACAGTTGAACATTGTGTGTCAGCACAATCCTGAGAAATGGTGACTGTTTCAAGTGCCTTTATAGCATGAAGATCCACCAAACATTATAAATATCTGATCAATATTTACCTGAAAACTGCTTTAAAGCATAAATTCTTTCCTATTTCTGACCTACAACTTCTTACTTTTCCTTTTTATATGTTATTATTTAAACTCTACTGTATTTTCTTATTCCATTTTGTCCTTCCAACACAAATACATGGGTTTCTATTCCTAGGCACAGACTACTACACAATTTGTAGCCTTGGCTCAGCCCCTGGCTAGGACCAAGACCTCCCCAAGAGCACATAGCCTCATAAAGTCACAGAATCATAGAGTTGTTTAGGTTGGAAGGGACCTTCAAAGGTCATCTTGTCCCCCTCCTAGCAGTGAGCATGGACATCTTAAACTAGATCAGGTTGCTCAGAGCGGTGTCCAGCCTGGCCTGGGATGTTTCTAGGGATGGGGCATCTACCCTGGGCAACCTGGGCCAGTGTTTCACCATGCTCCTTGTAAAAATCTTTGTTGTATGGCTGTGTTTCTACATGTGTTCATAGCTTTAGAAAACTGCTTTTCCATATATTATATTTTGTGCCACCAGCTCTTGATCAGAGATAATTTAAAACACTTCCGGATTGACCAGTTTATTCCCACACCTGCTAGTGGATGCTAATGACAAGCTGAGTAGAAGACACTGGGCACATTTCCTGTCCCTTGTTAAACAAACTGAGCTGAGAATGTTGAACTCTCCCTCCTGCAGGTTTTCATGGCTTCTTATAACAATGTTTTGCTTAGAAAGACTCTGATTGAAGACAGCAGTGGCTACAATGTATGCATTGCAGTGGGTTCCTTTTGTCTTCTGTTTACAAACTTCATGAAAACAAACCTTAGTAAAGGCACTGGCTAACATTTTCATTTGCTAAGCTGTTTTCCTTGGTTTATTTTCCCTTCTTCTTCTTTTCCAAAATAGACAACTGCTAAACATTAAGTTCCCTGACTCTTCATCCATGTGGGCACCAATGGTACCACAACAGCAATTTTGAGCGCATCAAGGGTGACTGACAGCCCTGAGATAACAGTGAGGGGCATGTGACCCTGTTGGTACCTCCTCAGTCATCCCAGTGAGGGGGATCACTGCTCAGCTGGGAGTGGACGCATCCCACAGTCAACACGAGGCTGCGTGGCTGGTGCTGCAAGCATGGTTCCAGCTTCTATGACCACAGGACCATTTTTGAAGAACCAGAATTGCTGCACAGGGGCGGCAATCCCCTGGCAAACTGTAGCAAGAGTGGCTTTGCCAAAAAGTTCAATAATACAGTCAGAAGAATTTTAAATCAGGTGTGTTGGGGAAGGGTTGTTGTGCTGTGAAGGGCAGTGAAGGCGTGGAGGAGGCAGTGAGGAAGCATCTGGGGAGCAACAGGATGGCAGGGGCTCTTGCATTAATCTTGCAAAAGCAGCCTCACTGGGGCTCCTCTCAGGCACAGCATGGAGAACAACCAGGAGGAAGGAGAATTCCATACACAGCAGAGAGCTGTGACATCTCTGAGATTATGGAGACACGGTGGCATAGTTCACCTGACTAGACTGCTGCAATGGATGGACATAGACCTGTCACCTATCACAGGTCTATCATCTTTGAAAAGGATTGGAGAAGCTCCCAACGGCTGGAAAAAGGCAAATGTCCCACCCATCCTCAAGAAAGGCAAGAAGGGGAATCTGGGGAACTACAGGCCATCAAGCCTCACATTAGGTCTGGGAAAATTATGGAGCAAATCTCCCACTAAGTAATTCTCTAGGCACACAAAGGTCAGAAAAGTGATTTGGAGCAGCTGTCCTTGGTTTAACATGGGTAAATCATACCTATCACAACTGCTTTCTACAAGGAGATGACTGGCTCAGGGGATGTTGTTCACCTTGATTTTAGCTTTTGACACGATCTCCCATAGCATCCTCATACCCAAACTGGTGAGATAAGGATGGATAACAATGTGGGTTGAGTATCGCCTGGAATACTTTTCTCAAAGGACCAGAATCAGTGGTGCAAAGTCCATCTGGCGGGCAGTCACTAGATGTATCCCTCAGGTAGTGATGCTGGGGCTAATACTGCTCCTCATCTTTATTAACAGCCCAGATTATGTGATGGAGTGCACTTTCAGCAAGTCTGCAAACACCACCAAATTAGGGGTGGGGATTTGCTGCCCCACTCTGGAGGGCATGTCTGCTACTCAGAGGAACCTCCAGAGGCTGGAAAAAGGGGCTGACAGGAACCTCATAAACTTCATCTAAAACAAGTGCAAGCTCCTGCATCTAGAATGGAGTAACTTCATGCAACAAGCCTCAGCAGCATGTCTTTGTGGCAAAGACAGCCAACCACATCCTGGCCTGTATTAGTAACAGTGGAACCAGCTGAACAAGGGGAATGATCCTTCTCCTCTGTCTAGCACTTGTGAGACCACATCTGGAGAGTGGTGTCCAGTTCTGGGTTCCTCAGTAAAAGCAAAATATTGACAAACTGAAGCAAACCCAGCAGAGGACCATCAGGATGTAGCTTATGGGGAGAGGCTGAGATCTGAGTCTGTTCAGCCTATAGAAGATGAAGACCTTACTGCTGTCTGCAACTACGTGATCCAAGGTTCCAAAGAAGGCAGAGCCAGGGTCTTCTCAGAGGTGCACGAAGATACAAGCGGCAACAGACACAAGTGGGAACATGGTATAAGGAAAGAATTTTATTATGAGGATGGTGAAAAAGTGGAATAGGTGCCCAGAGCAGATGTGAAATCTCTACCCATGGAGATACACAAAATTAAACTGGACAAGGCGCTGAGCAGCCTGCTCTAACAAGAGCTGCTTTCAACAGGAGGTTGGACTCTATGTCCCCTCCATCCTGTGTGATTCTAGGTTTCTTTAATTCTACACTGGGAAACAAACAAGAATTTTAAAGAGACTGCAATGCTGAAGGAAATTAAAAACTCATTCTGTGTTGTGATTCTAATGGAACAAATCTATAGCAGACAAGCAATTTAACAGGACTAAAGATTATGTTCCATTAACTTTGGTATAAGTTTCTTGTGCCATCCATTTAGCAGATGAGTAGGACTAAATACCCAACTGATTGCCAATTAACATTTGATGCTAGCATATGGCTCTGCTGGTGGGCAGGTAGCAAACTTGGTATTAATACAGAAGCTCTATGTATACAAAGATATTAAAGAAAATGTATGGCTGTCATAGGAATTCTGCACACATATCCAGGACAAAATTCATTCCCCAGTAAAATTAAGGCAGCAACCATGTAAGAAATAGATCTGCCCTTCAGGAGTGCCAAGAAACACATGCAAGAACATATGCTATGGGAGTCAACGATGTATTTTCAAACCAAAAAAAAAGGAAAAGTTCTGAATTTGGGGGAAAGTTACTTCTTTTTTTTTTTTTTCTGATCTCTTAGTCTGACTAGCCAAAACAAGCCAAGTGGTTTTGCCCAAAGATCGGGGATCTCCCTGTTTTTGGCACCTGAGAAGTTTCTTCTAAAATATCCCTATAGCCTGGAGATGAACTACACCTAGAATTGGTAGGAAAAAGTTTACCTAAACAGTTTTCTCTATTAAAATACCACTTGGATGGAATGGGATATATTTGGAAATTCATGTAGTGATTCTGACATTACCAAGGAAACAAATGGAAGCAAAATGTCAGTTTAAAATATTTTGAGGTGAATAAAATAATCATTTCCAAGCAAAATTTCACTTTTTTTTTTCTAAAATAAAGGGTTTTTTCCCTCCCATAATGTCTAACTTTCAAGAGATTAAAATTATTTTCCTCCATAATCAACCTATAGCCACTTCACCCTATTTGGCTTTGGAATCAACAGAAATGTTTACACATCAAAATTCTGTCAGAAACCCACTGGCTCCAATTCTGTCCTGGGCTTCAGGGCTTTCTCTTTCAGGCCACATCCAACTTGCGCCTTCTGCCAATTTGGAATGGGGCTCCAAGACACCACCCACTCTTTCAGCCTCTATCTTAACATGGGATAAGAGATTTTTCCCTTCCTTCTCCTTCTCTGCTACATGGTTCTTCATCTTTTCCCTTTCCTTACCCGTTTCCCTTTCCTTACCCATTTCCCTTTCCTTTCCTTTCCTTTCCCATTTCCCTTTTCCTTTCCTTTCCCGTTTTCCTTTCCTTTCCCGTTTCCCTTTCCTTTCCTTTCCTTTCCCGTTTCCCTTCCCTTCCCGTTTCCCTTCCCTTCCCTTCCCTTCCCTTCCCTTCCCTTCCCTTCCCTTCCCTTCCCTTCCCTTCCCTTCCCTTCCCTTCCTTTTTTGTAATTGCAACCTGTAGGCAGAAAAATGCTGGAGACATATTATCTTGCACTTTAGCAGTTCCAGCAAAGAGTGTCTTTTTCTCACAGAAACAAAATCTGTATCAGTACGATGCTTTACACTTCTGTATGCTTGTCTCTCAATAAGCCTCTGAAAACACCCAATAAATTCAAAAGTCATTTACTGTATTCAGCAGAGGAGAAAAGGCCTCAAAGATAATTATGTTCCTTTGACTTTCCTGTAAGTGTCTAAGAACACTAACGCCAAGTCTGAAGGAGAGGCTTCAAAGGAACTGGACACCTTCAGTATCTCATGAGACACCTAAGAACCCACAGAAGTCTATGAGACAAACTCCAATAAGTTAGGCAGCAGTGGTTTTGCTCCCAGAACAATTCATCATGCACATTCTGCCTCAAATCTCCTAAATCAATGTCATCATTCTTTGAGATTATTTTACTATCAAAAAGCCTGGGATGTCATATTTAGCTTATATATAGCCAGATGGTATTATCCCCTTACAAACTTCTTAACTAGATAACATGGAGTTTTTGGCAGTTCTGGCGAGCCCTCCTCAGAAAGTTTCTTACCCTTTGTTTGCTTAGTTTAAGAATCTGACAGTAGTTCTGGTAATATAACTTGTGTAAGAGTATATATATTGTTTAGCTGGTAACATCTTTGTTTATTCCTTTCATTACTGTAGATTACTAATTAAGAAAATCAACTGAACATCTAATTGTTTGCATGTTTATGCACCAATTACAAAATTATTACAGCAATTCTTAACTTCTAAACTACAGTAGGTCCTTTTTATGGTGAACATAAATTTTACAAAATAACTTGAAATGCTTGGAAACCAATACTTGAACTACAAACTGCATAATGCAAAGCACTGCACAATGTGCCTTTGTTTGCTATTTCTCTGCATCTGAGTTTGTTCAAAGTAGAATTCTATGTGCTTAAAGATCCATCTCATTCTATCAGCTAGTTGTCTTCTCCGTAAATTAGATCAACACTGCAAATAATTCAAAAGTAAATGCATGATGTTTATACTCCAGGCTCCTCTTGTACTAAGAGGTCAGGCATCCTTATCAACCAGTGACCTCCTTTGGAGCTTACAATTGTTATCAACTTGCAACTTCACCAAGATAAATGCAAACTTGTACCAGCAGATGTGCTTTGCTTCTCTCCTGCTATTGTACTGAGCAGGATTTTTAGTATTCATTAAAAGCAGTGACAATCATATAAGTGCCCACTTAATGCTTTTTCCCTCTCATTTCAACCTTTCAGAACAGAGCAGTGAGTGATATAGTAAAAAGACTGCATAACTGTCTCAGATTGCTTTTTTAGCATCTCTTTGACAGTTCTGTGTTTAAACACTAGGGCTGATGTCTGGGAAATTCACATTAACATACTTTTTGTATGGTGCGTAATCTGGAATAACATTGTAAATGAACACTCCCTCCTAAGTCATCCGTAACCTGCTAGCTCTAGACATTCTCGCATTGTAAAAGCCAGCAATTATATCAAACACTAAAACAGCAAACACATACAACACTGCTCAAATTTGCAACACAGGATTTCTTAAAATAAATACATAAAGACAAATCAAACAAAAAAATATCTGATAATAGTCCAACGTAGACTCTTTGATATACTGTGTTTTATATGCACCCACACATATGTATAGTAATTGGCCCAAATTACTTCTAAAGAAAAAGTGGCTTCCTTTTACTCTGGTTTATTTAATTACCCTGCAATTATGCTGAACCAGTCCAATTCATGCTGCAAACTAGGCCCCTAGAGTAGCTGTAGTCAGACAAATTAGAAGATTACATAGCTCTGTACCTTCTGTCCACTAGTGGTCAGTAACAGATGCCTAGAAAATTATACGACTGCAGGGTTTGCCTAGATTGAACCTTCCTTTGACATGTCCCCTTAGATTATGCCAATTAACGGTTTGAGAATCCCCAACTACGTAAGTCACAGGGTCCATTGTAACTTTTTTTCTTTTTTACTTCCTGGAATATAGACTTGAATAATACACCTTTCTGAGGAGATAATTTTTCTACAACAGCTTTTTTGCCCTTCGGAATATTTTAGTTTTGGTTTACAACATGTATCTGGGGACAGTGAAAGCGAAGGAGATGGAGAACTGTGTTAAAAAGTAACAACTAAAAGAATCTTTAAGACTTCCTACCCGGATCTCTCTGCACACTGATACATATTCCTATTCAGATCTTCAGATCCAACAAATATCTCCCGCTTGCCACCTCTGGAAGGGAAGACTACAAAGAGCTGTGTGTCACGTCACCCTACGAGATGCACCACGCTAATAACAATACTTAATGTTTGTGTGTAGTGCTTTGCAGTAGGTGTTCAAAGCGCTGTACTGAGAATAATTAATACTCCAACACATTCATGTGGTAGGTGGGATCAAGCATCATTTTCACAGTTTTACAAAGGGGAACAATAAAGAGGCTGTCAAACCTGAAGAGGACAAATTAGAATATGGTTGCCTGTCTTCCTCAGGCTTTTTCAAATATCTCTGCCAGAGGCAATGACAGTTCACAAAATCAATATTCCAGATCTTTCAGTTCCCTGGTTGCTCCCCACACTTCTGGGTTGAGTGCCTTCCTAAAGCCACACCTGTCTGCTAGTCTGGAATAAGACTGTTTACTTGTACTCACTTGCTTATTTGGGGGGTCAGTGATCTCAGTATTTATGAAAATCGCAGGACGTTTTTAGGTGAGTCATCCCGAAGACTCAGAATCTTGAAGTCTGGCTACTTTCCACTCCCTCAGGGGCAAGAAGCAATCTCAGTATTAGTACAAAAAGCAAGAAATCCTCCCAAAGCATACCTGTGTTTGGAAGCGGGGGATGAAGGAAAAATCCTTTAGCACCTACCACTCCTATAGCTTCTCACCACTAGCATGGGAGGAATACCTGGAAAACAGTTGTTCTGGGTCATCTTCCCAATACAGGGACGTAGCTTAAATATTCCCTGAGACTCCCGGCAACCAGTTTAACCATCACAAGTCTCCAAGACATACTAACTCCCCAGAACTGGAGAAATATTTGAAGAGTGTGTTGCAGTGCACTTTTCTGTACGGCACTGTCTGAGCCTTAGAGGTACAGACAGATCTGAACCATCACACATTTAAGAAATGCAATAAAAGAACCCAACACTTTTTTTAGTATGCCCAGTCTTTTAAAAATGACATCTGTTCTAAATCCCTACACAGCTCAATGTTTTTTCACTGCATTTCCAAAGCCATTCTTTTGTAAATAGATAATTAGTGCTTAAATACTTCTTTCAAGGGGTTTCTACATTAACATAAAAATAGTGTAATTACCGATGGTCAAAATGGCATGACTACAATTTATAAATTCTAATGTCTTTTGCTGCTCTGAAGCTTATTTTCTTTCTTCTTCAACACAATTTTGATCTGTTTTAAATTTATTCTTGAACCTAAAAATATAAAATACCTGTTAAGAGATGAAGAAAAATAACTACCATCATTTTGCAAGACTGAACAGTAAAGTAAAAGCAAAGCTAAGCCTAGTCTTTCAAGCTTTTCTGAACGTATTTTATTTTTTTATCAAGAACTTAGAAGTAGGGATGACATTTATTGACCAAAATTAGCCGATTTTGTTCTACCATCTAATACTAGAAATAGGTAATTCTAGTACTGCTAGTTACTATAGCTGGGAAGGCATCTTCACTCTAAAACACTTTTTAGTCTGAAATGAAAATACTGGCCTTCGAACTGAATCTGCCCAGGTCAGTTCCTGAAGTGCATGTCAAATAATTTGTTTGTGTACAATATGCAAGTAACATTAACATTTTCAGGAAAATACTCTGAACAGCTAATTATTATTTTCAACTACAACGCAAAGCCACCTTCTGTTTTTTTATTTCAAATTTAGCTTGAACTTGCATTTTAAATAGGAAGACTGACTTTGACATTGGAAAATCTCAAGCAAACACACTGAGACAATGCATAGTATAAAATGTGCTAGTTTAAGTCATCTTTCCAATCCATGCACAGAAGAGAATTCTCAGAGAGAATATGGAAGCATGTGTTGCAGCTTATATCACAGATCGGCTATTTAGTTAAATTTCCAGGAAAGTAACCCACAAGCTTAAAGTGACAGTGAGTCCTGGAGCACATACAATTTGGAAACTATATTACAGACTTCAGCAAGGGGAATTACAAGTGCTACTGAGCCAAGTGGGCAATCTGCAGTGCCAACAATATGGGAGATAAGAAATAGAGACAGTTTGGGAGTCATTATTTGATGAGTGCACTAAAGCAGGACATGACTTTGTCCTACAACATATTTGATTTATATGCAGGTAGAGAATAAGTAACAAAGGCAAAAATAATGATAAATCTGAGGACAAGAGTAACTATAGTGCATAATGAGCTTGATATATATTTTATGATACAATCTACCTTATTTAGCCTTGATTACATAGAATCATTGAATGGTTTGGGTTGGAAGGCACCTTTAAAGATCACCTAGTCCAACTCCCCTGCCATGGGCAGGGACATTTTTCACTAGATCAGGTTACTCAAAGGCCTGTCCAACCTGACTTTGAACACTTTCAAGGATGGGACATCCACAACCATCCATCTGGGCAACCTGTTCATTGTAAAAAAAATATTTCTTTATGTCAAATCAAAACATACCCTCTTCCAGTTTAAAACCGCTGCCCCTCCAGTCAATACAGGCCCTGGTAAAATGTCTTTATTCATCTTTCTTATAAGCCCCTTTTATATAAATATATTGAAAGGCTGCAATAAGGTTTCCCTGGAGCCTTCTCTTCTCCAGGCTGAACAACCCAAACTCTCTCAGCCTGTCCTCACAGTAGAGCTGTTCCAGCCCTCTGGCTGTTTGTGTGTACCTCCTCTGGACCTGTTCTAACCGTATTTAGAAACAACTCCCATTAATTATTTTCAGCTGTTCAAAGTGATGTCATTAAAATCTCCTGGACACACTGGAAAATTAGCCCATGTTCAGAGCTGTCATACCATGCATCCTTACAATGTCGTTAGAAAGTTTCACTGGTCTCTTGGCCTTCTATTTGACCCTACCACGATACATTTGTTGCACTTCATTTTTTTGGATGGTCAAACTTGGAAGAAAAACACAGTCAGATAAGAAACTAGGTAAAAAAAAAAAAAAGGAAAAGATGAAATATAAAAATAGGAGAAAGATCATTTTGAGGAAAAAAAAAAAAAAAAGACAAGGAAATTACCAGGTTGGCACCATTGGCAAGTTTTGCAAACTGACTATTCATCCCTTTTTTCCCTTCTTTTTCTAAGCTACCTTGCATAAGAGTAGCAAAATAGAAATCTGACTTACAGAAGTACATCATGATACTGCATGACTGGGCAATAAAAGGACAGATGAAACTGAATATAAATTTATGCAGAATAATTCAAGTGCTGGAAAAAATATACCAACTATAGATACACACTGATGGGTTCTGAACTAGATATTACCATTCAGGAAAGAGTTCATAGAGTTATAATAGGCAATTTTATGAAAATGTCATCTCATTGTTCAGTCACAGTCAAAAATATAAACAGAATAACCCACAACACCAGAAAGGAAAAGAGAGCAAACTAGGAATTTCATTATGGCAGGGGATAAATCTGTGGTATACTCAGATCATGTGCAGTTCCTGTCTCACCATTTTGAAAAGGATGTAGAACAAAGAGGTACAAAGGCATGTAAGGACTTCTAAACAAGTCTTCAGCCTGAAAAATACCTTAAGGGCAGATATGGGAAGAACCTATAAATTCTTAAGCAGAATGAAGAATGAAATTGTTCCATTGTGTCTTTCTGTATTAGGAAATACCAAATGAAACTAGAAGATGACAGGTTCAAAATAAGCAAAGTTCTTCACACAATCCATATCACATTGTGGAACTCTGATGCAAGACTGTGTCAGCACTCAAAATTTGCATCGATCCAAAAGGCAATTAAAAAACTCAGAGAAGAAAAATCTATATATTAAATACAAAGTAATGCTATGGCTCAGGAAGTCCTTGGACTGCCTACCAGAGAAAGCCAAGAAAATATGCACAGCCAGTTATCACCAGCATTTAATCTCCTCCATAGAGTTATGCATCAACATAGTCCTAGTAAAGCTTCAAATCCCTCCCTGTGAAGGCACGGAGGAGGTTTTGAGAAAAAGAATAGTGAAGGAAAACTACTATTACTGAAAAGAACAAAGTGAAATGTAAGGAAGTGGAGAACTTTAGGGGTCAGAGGATAAAAAGTATAAAACCAGGTGACTAAGGGGCAGACAGAGCACAGCACGTTGGCTGCTAGCCACAAACACTGGGCTACAGAGACATATTATCTGAGCTGGTACAGGCCTTCCTGTGTACCCACATACAGTTAGCCTAAAAAAGAGAGAACATATTTTAGGGTATGACTCAACAAGCCAACATGCCTCTATTAGCACAACACTTGAGCATGTGCTCAATGTAACCAGAAGGTCCATGGAAGTTAACGATGTTAATGTAAAATATACTTTGCATCAGAAAGGCACTGAAATTTTATGTAGAACAGAAAGATAAAATCCAAACTTGCTGAAAGGCATCTTGAAAAGATGTAATAGGCCGATAGCCCAGAGTGGTACGGACCCAAGAGGGTATGATGGAACAGAAAGCCAAAGGTAGGAATCAATGCTACATAGAAAGATATGGTGCAAAAGCAGGAGGAGGAGATATCCCTAGTACCTAAGAGAAAGCTGAGATCAAGGGAAAGCGTAACAAACATTCTAGTGTGCATTCCAGGGCTTTAACAGAGTTATAGTCTAGCAATGGCAGAAGACATAGATCTGACACAGAACAAAATAAGTGGGAAGGAAGGCGAGCCCTGTGCTATGGGATGAAGGAATGGACAGGGAAATTGGGTGACGGCAAGTAAAAAATATGGTGGAGGTAAAAGTCTGTGCCAGGGTCTGTCAATCACTTTCTCGAGAAACTAGTAATATGTTAAGACAAGGAAGAAGGAGAAGGTTGAGAAGTTGCTGTGGGAGAAGGAGAAGGCTGTGGGAGTTGCAAAATCACGGCAGCTGCTGGAAGCAGCTACCTGGAAAATCCAAACTGTTGCAGACTAGTGCCTTTCACAACACAAGAACAATCAACAAAAACTTGAAATTTCTTCTTCTCAAGGAGAACGCCTTTAACCATTCTGCCATTTACTACAGGTTTTGCTAACATTCCAAGTATTTGAGAGTTGATAAATTGTTTATTTAAAACAAACAAGCAAAAACTTTCAAAAAAAGCTAAAGTTTCCATTTTGAAATCTCATTGTCTATAATAAAAATTTTCAATTTTGAACTGGAACAAAACTTTAAATGCTATCTGAATGAAACCCATGCAGTGACCCCAAAATATTTTTCTACTGGATATTGCAGAATGAATTAAAAAATTAAATTTGCTATTTTTTCAAATGGCCAAGACACTGAAAAAATCTTTTAACTTGCTAGATTTGCCTATCTCAAAGATGCTCTTTCAAAAATATAACTCAAACCACCACGATCACCTTTTCCCAAAATGCACACTACCATGAAATTGGAAGCATGCCTGAAAAGTCAGAAAATTAAGCCTTCTTTCGGAATAAAAATGATGAAGAGACCATCACAGAAATGCCTTGGGAAATCTCCCCACCATACTGAGAGGATTTCAGCTTAAGGACTTCTTCAGAACACTGTGCAGCTGTGACCAGCAGGGAGGCAGATGGAGAACTAGGGAGAGAAAAACTGTGCAGCAAGTAATGTGCGTAGCCCCCATCCTTGCTCGCTAGCAATATCCCAAAGCACTTTTCTTCCCACACTAGCAGATAAATAAAATGCGTATTATTTAGAAGGGACAGCCATATGGTTTGTATAATCTTTATATGCTATTTTCAGTACAGTATTATAATACATGGTAGAGACCTACGAAATAGGATTAAAATTCACTGTTTTACAACCGACCTGTGCACATTTGGATACAGAGACAGAGGTGAGGGCTCTAGGTGTTATGTTACTTCCACATGCTGTCCCTACCCTAATACTCCTAAAACAACGCAACTGTTCCATGCGGGGCATATTATTGGGTTCCCAAGCTCCAATAAATATTTATCAGCCTTGCTGATAATTATTTGCTAGTAAATATTTAAATTGTGAAGTCCTGACTTTTTTTAATATTCCATTTCAGCCTACATGAATCTGTCCACTTTATGCCTTCCTAGTGTGGAATGCTGTCATATGTAGCAATAAGAAAAAAACCAAGAAAAATGCAAAACTATCAACTACAGGAAAGAAAATCAACCTTAAAACTGAAATCCATTACCCTTAAACTGTGTCCTTGCTCCCTCCAACTCCTTCATTTCCTGTCGTCCTTTTTTCGATAATGAAGTATCAGAATCAAGAATCCATTTTTATTCTAAATTAAGGTATCCACATTGCTGCAGGAACAATACCGATCAGGGCTTTTGTCTGGATACAGTCTATGCCTTCCAATTTTCACTGTCATTTTTTTTGGCATATACAAAACATTGCTGAAGCACATGTAAATCACCACTCTCTTGCCCAATGGAACAGAATTTCAGTTACCAATGCCAACAGTTGCCTACAGAAGGCATCTACATCTGGTCTGCTACATCCAAGACAGCAACCACAGGCACACGTTTCGCTTTGTTTGGGAATTCATCATTGTGGTGCAGCTGAGCCTCAGATAAAAAACACTATGAGCCTCCGGGGTTAAACAGACAAATGTTTTCAGTCACAACAACTTTTTTTTGAGGGGAAGCAGAGCCATAACAATATATGTAAGAGGTTTTATGTAAATCATTAAAGGCCTACTGACTTAAATTGTTGCTAACACCGAGAAGTTGCTTAATGTACACTTGAGAGTGTGAAGGCAGAACAGATGAATAGTCTCACAAATCTTATTTGCTCAGTTGGAAAAATGCAAAAATATTTGTTAAAAAAATCTGATTCCTGCTCATTGCCATTCAAATTTAAAAGTCAAATTAATATTCATCATTTTTGAGTGCATGATGGTTTTTACTGGGAGGCAGAAGGGTAGATACAATCAGTAAACAAATTTACTTTCAAATCCACAGAGAATTCAATACCTACCTAGCCACTCGTTGAATTTTTTTACTTCACTAGGAAGTCCCAGCTCAGTAAAATCACCAGCATGTATTAACACATCTCCATATGGCATTTGGATGGGATCAGTTCTTGAGTGAGTATCAGAAATACAGACAAATCGTGTATATCCTGGAGGTTTTGGAGCATCATGGGGCACCGGATCAACCCTGTAGGAAATGCATCATAACAAGGTTATGTACTTCTTAGTATCTGCTTTGCAATTCTAATACTATTTTTTGCCTTTGCAAAAGATTACATAGACTCCTAGATCTCTCTGATGGAAAGGATTTATTAAAACAAACCTAACACTAATGGGAGGTGTAAAAAATCTTGATGTTCACATCACAACATTTTCAGTATTTGTAGGGTAGATGGATTAATTTAAAGAGATTAAGAAAAGGCTGCAACTCTGAAACAAATACTTACAAATAAATCAAAGCCATTGCCAGTTTCAAAGGAACAGTAGTATCCCCCTCCATTGTTTAAATATGATTACATGGTACACAGAGAAAAGATTTATTTAGATACATAAATACATTTAAATGCATTTTTTCTAATCGTAACTTTTTTTCTGCAAGTTATATAATTCCAGCAAATTTAATTAACACATTTTGGAGATATGTTTCAGTGCATTAATGCCAAGTAAGATAAGAACTCTCCTGACAACAGCTGTAAATGTATGTTCAAGCCTGACTATTGTTAGGACAAATGTGGCAACTTTCTGGGCTTAATTATACTAAATGAAATCAGATGCTATGAGGGGTACGGCTGCATTGTTCAGAGCCCAATCTTGATATTCAAAGCTGAGGAAACTAAAAGATCTGACCCAGTTTGATGAGACTTACTTATGATTTAGAAGAGAAAAGCAGAGAACACCTCTCTGCTATATGAGGAATATTTACTTTCAACTCAGTCTTTTTACCCTCAATCCATATTTTATTGGAATATATAGAAGCACATGTATCTATATGCAGCCATAACATATCTGCTATTCCAGTTAGGGAATTCTGGTGGAATAAAATGAAAAAGCCAGATGCACAAGATTTACATTTATGTCACTAGAAACTAGAGATATATAGAGAATTGTTATGAATTATTTTACTTTTACAATATTTATTTTGAAAGGACAAGTAAAATTAGTTTTGTTCACTGTTGCAGTATGTAATACATATTCCTACACCTTGCTGGTTGTGCTTCAATTTAGGAGCTTACTTTTATTTAAATAAACTCATAAAAAAGTTTGAGATTTTTGCTGTTAATAATATTACTCCTGTTTACTGGGTAAATTTTCAGAAGTCATTTTATTGCTTGAAAGACACATGATAAACATATTTAATCCCACAATCTTTTCTCTAAGTGGAAGAAGAATTCTATAGGCAGGTAAACTGAGCTGGTTTTGACAACTTCACAAGATTAGTGAGTGAGGAATAAATATAAGACACTCGATCTTGTTAAATACAGAAAAAGTTCTTAGCATTTTCTACAATATAACTACAAAATTAGAGTATAACAAATTATTTTGTACCCGTCTTTCCTGTACCCTTTTAGGAAGAAGAAATGTTGGGTTTTTTTACAGCAGCACTGAAGACACAGCCTTTTGTACAAGTACCTTGTAGTTGTCTTTCCGAAGTTCCAGTTTTTGAGCAGGAAGTAACCAAGTATGAGGTAAGGAGTAAAGCCAGCTGTGATCAAATCACACCTAACGAACACCCAGCACTATGTACATGCTAGCGGGATATGTAAGCAAGCACGTACTGGAAACTGTAAAACTTGGCTGACAAAGAGTGGAACGTTTGGACCTCGAGAGAGACCAGCTGCAAACACTGTGTGCCGGGCCGAGGGAATGTGCGTGTTGCGAAAGGACCACAGGCATGTGTAGAAGGACAGATGGGAAAAAGAGATGCAGAGGGAGTTAGGCATAGGAGGTCACAACCCCAAAACAGTGCAGCTGCATGACTGCCATCGCTTGTTAAAAATGCCTGTGTTTTGGAGGGAAGATAGCTGCCGTAGCACGAGTTCCATGGGTGGTGAGTGTGGAGGTAGCAGGGGTGCAAAGGCGTATGGATGGTGAATGGTGGGGTTTACACTAGTGAGTCTGGCTTGTCATAAGGCGTTAACTGTGTGAAGGGTAATGCATTGAGTTCATGGAGTTCCTCCACAAAATGAACTGAGATTGCTGGATAAAAATGATGAGGAGCTGACCCCGGCTATCACTGCAGCCATTCAAGCTAAAAAGATTAAACATCAGTTCAGTAAACAAATTTCTGATTACTGCTTTCTCTGCCCAGCACTTCTCAAAGTGATTTACAGGACGTATTATTAAGCCAGGTTTAAATTATGCATACTACCCTGGCACAACTTAAGGATATGGACCGATCTAAACTACCACTTTTGGGCTTTTCATGGTAGGGTAGCCTTTAAGGCTGCTTCTTCTGAAATCTTTTGAAGCTCAGCACACCAGTAAATTGCATGTTGGGGAGCAGCATGCATTTCACATGTTGCTCCTCTGAAGCTGAATGGAAAAAACAACAGACTTACCATGGCAACCCATGCAGCACATAATACATACGCTTTTTCTTATAGTTTGGGTGAGGATGAGGAAGATGTGGACAGTACTTTCCTGGTTGCTGAGGTATGTATAACTTTTAAATCCTGTGCAATGGGCCAGAGAATTTTCATGGCAAAAAAAAGCGTCAATACAAAAAAAAAAAAGGCAACAAATAAATGAGATGCAGATTTTCACACTGAAGTAATATGCACACACTGAGCCCGGATATAGGTAAAAACATATGTCAAGTTTCACAAGCGCATCTAAGTTGTATGACTGGAAATAATTTCTGAAGGCTCCATCCCCATACTCTTGCGTAACGCATTCCCACAGCAGCTGTCACACCAACACCCAATGCACTGCTTGCAGCACAAGCAGAGGAATAAAGATCTGCTGATTATTTTTGTGCTAATGCTTTTCCTTTTCTTTAAAGCAGAATGAAAACTTGCAGAGAAATTGAAAAGCAAAGTTAAAAAATCTCACAGCAAAATCGCTGCCAGAGGTTCGTTTATACACTAGATCTCAGTAGTTTCACAAAGGAGCAAGGCAGGAACTTCCCAGAAATGACTGGTGGACTTGAAAACACTATCAGAATTTACCACCCTTCTTGTCAGTGGCAA
The DNA here is from genome assembly GCF_963082525.1 of Nesoenas mayeri. Lineage (NCBI taxonomy): Eukaryota > Metazoa > Chordata > Aves > Columbiformes > Columbidae > Nesoenas > Nesoenas mayeri. The sequence goes on from NC_137541.1 coordinate 74,571,846, forward strand.
GCCAGTCATCTCACAAGCAAAAGCACAAGCATAGGAATGCCAGAGTGAGATGGGGCTAGGAAAGGGGTTATGGGTGCTAAAAAGTAAAACAAGAAATATAAAACTGCATGGAGGACCAAGGAAGAGCTGCAAGACTGAGTTCAAAAGAAGCACAAAAATAACCCTGTGCTTAAAGTAGTTAACTGCGAGTTCAGATGTTAACAGGTCTATGTGAAATCTGTTTATGATTGTCTGCAGCATCACTAACCTACCCATTTTGAACTATACATAAAGACAAGACAAAGCCTTCACCTCCCTGAACTTAACAAAAAGCATGGACTAAAACAGGGCTAAGATTTCACCCATAACAATCACATGAGTAAAAGGTGCTTTTGTTACACTTTTTCCGTCTATTTTTCCCTTCTTTGTTATTAGTCTATTCATTGGTGGGAGGCAAAAGCATTCCTGCTGCTATTCAGGAACACTTCCTAAAATTTCTGTACCAAGAGAAAGAGGAGGTCAGATTGTGGCAAATGTATCAATTGATTTAGCCTGTTTTTCTATTTGCACAAGCTTCTTCAACAGTATTAATCATTCATGAGAGACCTCCAAGCTCTTCTGAGGAGCCTTTTTCTAAGGATAGTTTATTTCTAACTTCTTGCTTAGGTGATGAACTTCTATCATGCAGCTGACTGTCCAAGCCCACCAGTAATATGATTTGTTACTGGTTAGTAGTTTAGACAGCATATTGTTGAGTAACCAAGCAAATACTAATAACTTATTTTTCACCCAGTAAAAATATTCAGCTTTAAGTCCAGTGAAAAAATTCATGAGTGCCCAGGAACTGCCTGAATATTCACAAAGAATGGCTAAGCCTCAAAAAATAAAGCAACCTGAATTTGGCATTTTCATTTGTAAAAGTATTTCTGAACCCACATTTTTTGTTTGTACTTTTGCTACCATTTGCCAGTTCTATAAATAAAATATGTTTCCCAGTGCTAATACTCAACTCATTTTACTGTTTGCATTTCAATAGTACCTAAAAAGCCCCAACAAAGACCACAAGCTAATACACTGCCCCCACAAACTGAGTGTTTTTTCGACACCCTGTTATATATGTTAGTCTTTGGAATTTTCTAATATAATACTTTGTTTATGCCAATGCATGCACATAAGCATTCACTAAATAGATAAAGATCATTCAACCAGTCATAATTGCTGGGGTTTTTTAACTGCAGAAATCATGGCCTACGTTTGTAAATTATCAAATCATATTAAATATCAAAAATGTGCATGAGGTGATTATTTATTCAGTCTTCCTAAAGGAAAAACATTTCCTTTAAAAAAATGAAAACCAGCCTCCTGATCTAAAGATAAGGCTGCTTCTCTCTTTAATAAACACAATAAAATGGTGCAGACATTTTTATTCCCTATAAAAGTATTTTACAGTAGAATTTTATACTTAATTTATTTGTAATAGCTTTACTGTTTTGTTCTTCCTTCTGGCTTTAAACTTTATGGCAGGTTTCATTTTGTAATTATAATTCTCCACTTTACATTACAAGTAAATCATTTAGAGCAGTTAATTTTACTGATGTTGTCATTATATAAGAAGTCAGAAACAAACACATTATTTTAATTACTCTTTAAGCACTTGGCATCTTCGGCACATCAACAGGAAAGTAAGTTGTCGGATGGGTGCCCACACTATCTTATTTATTGATGTGATTTCTCCCTTATATGTAGCTGTAATATAACTAACCAAACAGTATGTGTTGTACAGATACAGGCTTGGTATTTTCAACAGCCATTTACATCAATAAGCAAGTGCACAATGCAAACAAACGTTATTAAGTTTGCAGAAAGTATAATCTTTGAAGCATCTCTTATTTTATTACCACTGCTTGTTATTTCTTTTTGTAATACATATTATGTATAGAAGTTACATTGGTGGAGTGATCTTTTCCCCATCCTTTAGCAAAGTACTTGTACTTTCCAAACAGACTGATTTTGTATCCTTATTGTAATTGTTATTAGGAAGGCGGCAAAACAGTGTTCTTTAAACTCTTTTTGACTGATCCATCAAATACCACATCGACAGGGCAATAACAATTCAGAAGGCTGTGCTGGAGCAATAACAAAACTATAATACTTACATTTGCACATGTGGGGGCTGAAAACGTCCCTGGTTAATGTTGTAGAACGTGAAAGCCTGTGTGGGGTTGGAGCTGTACTCATCCACTTCAATTATAAGTCTACTGTGCTGATGCCTTCTAGCTGCCATAATGTGCGACTGGGAGAAAGCCATGCTTGCACTGCAGGGTTTGTTTTGTTCAGGCGATCATATCTGCTATCTTCCTACATCGACGGAAGAAGACCATGACATCTCCTTACCTACTCAGCACGCTCCTCTTCAAAAAACCTACAAGCAGATTGAAGAGATGGAGCATAACTGTTTGGCAGTTAATCTGTTTGGAATGTGCATTATTTAATATGAGATGAAGATGAAGGGGGGACGTGGAGGGACGAAGACGCACAGCTCAAAGATCTCATCACAAATCCTTCCACCTCAGCATTTTGATGAACATACTTTAGTTGGGGATGGGAAGCAGGGAGTGGAAGTAAACTCGTTAAAGAAACACAGGGGCAACTTGCTCAAATATCTCAGACATCTAACACAAATCTAAAAGACAAGGCAGCCATTCTTCAGAATGGTGTGTCAAATAATAATGCTTCTTCAACAGAATCATTTAATTTCTTTTTTTTTCTTTATTGCATTGCTGAATGTTTATTCCCCATCATCTTTCAAAAAAGGCCCACCAAGCCCAAAATTGAATACATTGCTGTACAAGACTAAAATGCAAGTTAATTAAACAAGAATCAGTTCAACCAATTCTTCAGAAAGTCGGTGCCATTTATTACTGGGAAGCATTGCAAGCGGTTGTTCTTTACATCCTAAGAAACAAAACAAATGGCCTTCTGTGCACTCTCTCCTGGTTTTACAGTATCACTGAAGGAACTCCTGAAACAGAAGAGCTCTCCCCTTCAAACGTTCTCTTCTCAGACAGCCCTAGCCCAACATTCTGGATTCACTAGAAAAGAAAGTGATTCAAAGGCTAACACACAGTTAAATGTTATTAAATATTTAAAAAGTAAAATCCATACAGGTTTTATGTTTGGGAATAAATTTTTCCCTGAAGTTTATGCAAGTCTAGAGCAGCAGCACTGAAAATGGGTAGAGGAACAGCAAAGTTAAACCAACTGGAATGCAAAGAGCATCCCCTAGAAACAGCAGAAAGTAATTTACATGTGAATTTTGGTTTTATTTCCCAGTTTTAATAAAAAATGGATTATAAGCTATAAAGGTAGGTATTTTTACAGTATAATTTTGCATCCTTTTTAAAAGTTGCCTGTCTTAAATATTTGCTTTCATACAAGCGAGGACTCTTTTCTTCTAGGGAATATAAATAATCTGCTTCAGAAGATGTATTTCATGAAAAGCCATGCTAGAATGCAGCAATTCACTTAATATGTGCAGTCTCTAGAAAGCAGGACTACAAGTATATTATGTGACCTTGCTGATATGCCTTACTTCCATTCTGAAGGGACCAAGAGTGAGAGATGCAGCAGGTCTTCCTAGTCACTCAGAGTTTTAAAGCGATTTACAGGTTCTTAGGTCAATTCAGTTCTAGTGGCAGTCAAGCACCTAAGCATCTTTAAAAATCTGGGCTTCAGTCCTTTGCTTATCTGCTACAGATGTTAAGTGCTCCAAGAAGTGGCTGTGTATTTTTTGTTTTGGGAAATCTTGTCCTTAGGAAACTGAAATGAGAGATTCAGCTCAGTTGCTGAATGGCTGCAAAATTATGACAACTTGCTGTCACTAACAACCCACAGGAAAACAGTTTGAGAATAAAAGAGCAGATTCCTTCATGCTGTCCCCCAGAACTGAGTGGTTAAGGAAATGGCAGAATAACAACAAAGAAAATTTTGGATTTTAAACACTCTCAGATGCCGTGTTCAGGCTACAGAACAAGCAGCAGCACAAAGGAATGTGCCAGAGCAGGCGGATGGACGGGAGGCACGATCCTTGTAAGAATAATCAAGTACAAATTGCTGCATTTAGGAAATAAGAAATTACGATGGCAGATGTGAAGAACCCTCCCCGAGGAGCTTCCTGTATTAAATGATGCATTTGTAAAGACGTTTGAATAGGCAAGGTCAGAGATTTTATAGGGGGCAAACTCTTCTAAGTGAACCTACTTCTGTTTGAAAGAAACTATTAGAACTGGTGACCTCTAGAAATATTCTCTAGTAAGATTAATAATTTATGATTCCACAGCTCTACATAAGGATTTTAAGCTACCTGAAAAACACAGCCTTTGTTTTATAATTCAGGGATTATGCCCACTTTACGCACAACTGAACTTGAAAAGGAGTTAGGGCACTGCCTTAGGGACCCAGAATCTCCCTTTGGCCTTAGTAAGTTCCTAGGAGCTCACAGCAGCCGAGAAAACGCCTTCTGTCAGCCCCTTCTTTGGGTCCTGTCTTTTATGACTTCTCTCAAGCTATACATCAGATCTGCTGCAGAAACAGCAGATGTATGCAGGTACCCCAATATCCACCCTTAAACTCTGCTTCCTCCTTCTGGCTAAGTGGAAAAGAGTACTCACCCAGGCAAACTAACTCAAAAGAACAAATTTGTTTGCAAACAGAAACAAACCACAGCCAGCACACCACTGGTATACCCTTTAATGCTGAAGAGTTCTTTTAAACAGGGAATCAATCCTTGCACATGGGAGAGTGTGTGAATCACACCATTAGGCCAGCTTGAGAGGATGCTAGCCACAAACACTCAGCAAGAAGTTCACCATATAAACATTTAGAAAATGGGATGATAACATATTTCACTAGAGGTAAGGAAAAATAAAAAAGATGCCACAGCACTGCTAAGCCTTCTGCCAAATGACAGTCACCCAATATCAATCCTGGACATATAAAAGGCATCCAAGACTGAAGAAGAAAGAGCCAGATCCTGCAATAAAAGAACCAAACCCTAGCAATCATATGAATAGCCTATGTTTAACAAAAATCAGATCTGTAACACACATAATCAGTAAGCATAATTCAATAGCAAACTTAATTCAAGCTCATTTCAGAAACATACACAGATGTCTTTGAACCTTACCTTTCAGTTTAGGGTTTTTTCCTGCCTAAGTGGTTGGCTGACTACTAACATGCTCGGTGTTCGACAGAATAAGCTGTCTCTTTCCAGCTTGACTGATAACCAGACTGACACCCATTACTCCCCTCTTTCTGTTTCCATTTCCAATAGTCCCCCAAATCGTAACTTTTTCCTTCTTTTAATATATTAAAAATTCTTCCCTTCCAAACCAGAGTATAAAATGCAGCAGGGAAATAATTATCTGCTTCTATAGCATGCAAGGTTTTAAAATTATATGCCCAGCATTTCCAACACAGAGCTTTAAGACTCGAATCCCCACAGCAACAACATGCTAACCATCCTCTTCCCCCAGACTTATGGAGCTGCGGGATGTCTGCCAGGGAAAAGCAGAGAAATGTAAAAAGGACTGCAAGAACATGAATACTAAAATAAATATCACAAACCTGGCTGTTAGAATCACAGACTGAGAAAAAGCTATTAAATCCGCTAAGCCATCTTCCTACCGATGGCAGGAATATTCTCCAATACACTATTTTTCTGCTGCTTTCTCCAGCACATGTTCAAATGTTCACAGAGCTCTGACCAAATGCCCACTGTTTTGGACACTGCTCCACTGTTTTCAGAAGGCTTTGCATCAGGCCATAAACTATGTGGACTGAAACATGTCTCCAGAGGAATAACTGAACTAGGCAGGTGTTTAAACCCAGACATACAAGTCCGTTGATGAGGTCCTCAAATAAATCTTTGTCTTTAGATTTTTATACTTTTTCACCCTGACATTTCTGGTATTTTCATCTCACAGCCTCCTTGTATAGCTGGCATAATTATTTCCCTCTTTTACATCAATCTTCCAACCTTTTTATGCATCCTATTTCTCTTTTTTTTTTCCATTCCATTCCAAGCCAACATTTTATTTTAATCTCACTTCTTCACTCACAAATGCTGTTTTAGTCTATGTTCATCCTTCAGTTCACTCTCACATCCACTGTCTCTCACCATATCTCATTCCATCGTCCCCACTGTTCCCTCCATCACCTACCCTTTGTCTCAAGCCTAAAGAAAACACTGAGACTTCTTGAAAATTATTCCAGCAACACAGAATACAAGTCTAGACTTGAAAACAACATGGTTTAAGCGGATGTCATAGAAATAATTAGAAACCAAGATAAAATACTGATGATGATGATAAAAAGGAAGATATAAATTAAGAGGTAGTATTGTGAAGGAGTTATCTGTTGAGCAATGAACTTCAATAAGTCACAAAAAAATCTGGAAGTCAAGAAGCACAACATGGTTATAGCACATCCTGGCAAAAGCCAAAGAGAGGCAGTTGCCAGATTCTGCACTAATAACTGTGAGATGACATAAAGAAAGAAGAGGATACTGGAACTGTCGGCAACACCAAGATCAGCGGCAAAGAGCTAGGTACAGAAAACATGAGTTTTGTTCAGAGCGTCTGACACACTGGGATTTGGGGAGGCAGTGAAGAAACAAAATATAGTATTAAAAAAAGAGGCATTTTCATGCAACTATAAAACATCAAAGCCATATTTTTTTTCAGGGAAAGACAGTAAGACCACAGCAGTAAAATATCTTAAAGAAGTGCGTGAGAGTTTGGGATAGACCACACAGTGACATACTTGCTTCTTGTGCAAATCTTGTACACTGTTAACCAGAAACCCTTCAAAGAGCTTCATCAAGGGTTCAGGTCTTCCACTATACTGCACACTATGCACTCTTTATAAACTGCCAGGTCATCCTTTACACAGGGAAGTAGACCTTTTATTTAAACCCCTCAAAAAGTGCTATAGAATATTCTGCAGCAATTGTCCAAATTGTCATAGTAACATTCCTATAACCAGTGGTGATTGGCTTCATTATCACAAATTACTGGTTTTGTTTTAACGCACCCCCAAAAAAGCTTGTTATAGACTGACCAGCAGTAAGCAAACATAATGGAACCAGTAAAGCAATTCACTTACTATGAGACATATGCTGAAAATGCAAAAGGTTTTTTGCTGTCTAAAATACCCATTTCAGATACTTCAGGTAGAAGCCAATCAATGGAATTACTCTGCTATCTTCAGTTCTGCCATCGGGAAATGAATAGTGAAATAATCCTAAAAAGGCATTTTTCTGTGGGAAAGGATGAGCCAAACAAATCACTCTGCAGACGAAACCTTTTTCCAACATGATACACTCTCTTCTTCCTCCTCATCATTTTCTGAAACAGAATGGAAGTCCTGGCAAATCAAAACCACTGAGTCTCCCCTTAGCAGGCTGGTTTGGACTTACTTGACAAACGAGGATTTTAAAGTGAAGGCAGCATAATCAAATGTCACTGAGACACTTGTAGATTTTAAGGTCGATCATGTACCTTTCTACTGATGGAATCATTAGGCTTTCTAAATGAATACAATTTGTCATCGACAGAAACACTTCCCATTGCATTTTAAGAATCAAGAAATAAAACTACAATGTGTTGAAGTGAAATACACACTTATAAGCCGCCTTTTTCCAAAGCAAAAAAAGCTTTATGTACCTGCAATTTGTGTCACTGAGAACTGAACAACAGCGTTAAAAAAAGAACAGACTCCTCGAGGATATCTGAATTACAATCTCACAACCTCTGGTGCCATTTAAGGTGTTTCCCATCCTTACAAACCTCCCAGAGCTCTTCACGATGAATGCAGTGACACAGAAATCCTGCCAGGAAACCTAACCCCACTTCAGCTACAGTACCATGAGATGGCAACATGCTTCTCGGGGCTACAACATGGACATATATTGCTGTGCAAGCTCCTGAAGTTGTCTTAAGGTCAAAAATTGGAATAAAACCTTTACACATGACTCTTTACCATGGCTCTTACCATGGATTTCACAATCCTTATGTGGTAACTTGAACACATATGCTCCAGTGTGGTATGACCAAAGACCTTTGCCTGTGGTTTATCTTTAATGGAAAGGGATCTTAAGCATCCCGTTTATAAGCCTCCACTCTCTTCAGTGGCTCCTGCTGAAAGAAGTTTTACCATCTCCATGATTTATTAAGGCGACTCTTTGGACTGTACTTTTAAAATGTGTCTGAGACAGTTTGCTGTGCCATCCAACTCTTACCAGTCAAATACTACTCAGTTCTGTGACCATATCTTTTCCCTGGAAGTCAGAGCTATTCCCACATGTGTAACCAAAACCAAGGGGCCTAATTCTGAGCTAATTGTATGCCTCAAAATAGTACTGAGTTCCATGAGAAGAAATGGAAAATCTATCCTGTTAAGAATCTCCTATTTCACCTATAAATGTGAATCGGTGCCTCATCATATATATCACATACTTGTTAACTGCAGATCTACAGGGTACTGCCGAGCAATCTGTTTTGTAACACCACAAAAAACAGTGACTTAAGTAAGACCTCTTATTTCTCTGTAATTACAATTATCTTAACCTGCATTAAAAAAAACACAACAAAATCTCCCAGGATATTTCTCACCATGCTAAAATATACACCATTGTTCCCTCTGCTAATTATAATGACCTGTCAAATGTAGCATGACAAAATTCTTCAATGAAATTAATTTTTTCTTCAAATTAGTTTTCTTTCATTGCTCTCAAACACAAGCATTATACACATTTCTCTCATTACCTTATTTATAAAGAACACTAACGTACTTGTTAGCTTTAGCTGTCATAAAAAGATTATATAGACACAGCAAGTAGGAAATGAGATCAATTATTTGTCTTTTGGAACTATGCCCTAACATCCACTTCTGTGGAGCTCCCTCCAAAAATATATTGCACCTACTATATGCCAAAGTTCTGATCGGGCAGCCAGAAAAAGAGATACATGAATTCATCCAGAAAACACCAGAATTGCACATTTGCCTATGAAATCTAATTCTGAATTTATTTAAAGCAGTTACCATTTAGACACCTTCCTAGCTAGTCTTATTTTGAATGATGATTGTATGATTTTAAATTACTTTTTCTCATTTCCCTACCTAGGGTCCTAAATCTACAGTAACTGAATATTCTATTTTAAAAGATTTAATTTTATTTTGGCTCATCAGCATTATCATTTTCTGAATCAAATTCTCATCCATACCAATAACTGTTCGTTTATTCAATTTACAAAATAAACACAACCTAATAATATTCCTTTGTTTTCACCTTAAATGTTCCCTTTACAATATATCAAATATATTTTAGATTTCAGCACTGCAATACTCTAAAATTTACAAACGGACTCAACATTTGTCAAGGCTAAATGCATTATTGTAATCCTACATGTGATCTTGTCTGAATGTGTAAAGCATTATCATATTTGGATAAAATACTTAAATTGATACATTTTTCTTAAGTAAAACTGAAACTTTTCCCTGAAAAATATACTGGTTTGGCCAAATATTAACTCCATTTATGCACCAAAATACCTGCAGAGGTAGCTAATCTATTTAGTAATTACCTCTAGGGAAGAAAATCTAAAATAAATAACTAAAAGCCACAAAACCCATGCCTCACTCTAAAACATTTGCCTTCATCTCTGGCAGTATTTCAAAATCTACTACTTTACTGAAAATCGTAAGTATTCATAAAAGACAAATTACAAGTCCCAAAATGGTAATAGTCATTCTAAAGAAAAATAGCTGAAAATACAGTTTATGTGGCAAAATTATCTAAAATGGACATTCCAACAGGAGTAAATTAGGGTTGCAGGAACTTGATTCTACATTTCAGTCTGTAATTTGGGCATGTCGTCTGATTAAGCTCTTGAATCTCTTAAAATATTATGTACTGAGAAGATAAAGTACTGAAACAGGATATATTTAAGAAATGGTTTGGCTTAATTTTTAACTGAAAAATGTTCTTTCTCTTCATCCTTTTGTGACAACTGGCCTCACACTCACATCCTAGCCTTTACCTGTACAAGCCCCGCTGGGTCAAATCCCATTTGCCTGCGCTACATACTTTATCCAAATGTATTTCAATGGAAATTTTGTATAAATGCACAGAATTTGGCCAATTTGATCATTCACGCATATCTGAGAGCAGAATACATCCCATCTGGCTTAGCTGTTCACTCCAACACCAAAATTACGTTGGAATATGTCAAAGCCTAACACTGAGCAGCCGATTATTTTAGCAGACAGCTCGAGTAGTTTTCACGCATGCATTCAAAAGCAGCATTGGTCACCAGCGGTGCCAGTCGGTGGGGTCGGTGAAGGACGGCAAAGGTGCTGGGGTGGCTCAAGGCGGAGGCGAATGGCACAGAGCACCCTTGGAACAGACAGCAGCAGAGCCAGCGACTCCCCTGCTCCGAATTTAGCAGGAGCTGGGAGCTGCTGCTTCATCCATAGGCACGTTAATACTGGTGAGACAGTTCCCAGGGTCTTCCCTTTTTGTGCAGCAGCACCTCTCGGCTGCAGATGAATTTCTATTGCCAATATTGTCATCTGATTTCAGAAAGAAACCTAACACTAACTGCTCATGAGAGGTTGCTGATCTCTATGTCAGTACATAAGAATGGAAAATAGAAGTGGGCAATCTATTCCTGTAGTTCGAGATGAATGAAATGCCAAAGCAGCAGCACACAAATATATATAAAGTGGAAAGCAGAACGCAGCTTACATGTAAATGTATTTCTAGTGATACTACTTCTGAGATCACTGTATCTTTTTCTATTAAGGCCAGGAGTTAAATTATAAAATGAATCAAGCAAATCCGTAACAGCTACATTTTTTTTTCTCTTAGACATAAAACTTTGAAAATGAAGTACACTGTCCTATTGATTTTGGTTTTTTCTGCTTTTCACTCATTTACCTGCATCCATTCCTTTGAAATCCTGCATGTCAGCTGATTAATGTTCAGGGACTCACTCGGTTTGTTCTATTTATTTTTCCAGATATCCTCCCCAGGACTGATGTAAGGAAAAAATACTCAACAGTTGTTTGGGCCACTCACTCCTCCCTACCCATAAAGTCATGTCTAAAAAGAGCCCCCCTACGTGGTCCACAGGAAACTGAAACAAAGGCAACTAAACCCTTTCCTTTCCATCAAAGAGATAGTATGGGGGGAGTGCCAGACCCACACTCCTGGGAGGGGAGCATTTCAGGTTAAAGACCTCTGGATATTCTCTAAGACCTAAAATGGAGCCTACTGATTAGCAAAGTATCCAGTCCCACAGCACCTTTCTCACACAGGGATGCTTCAAATCACTGCTCTCCCTGAAGCTGAAGAGGGTTCTCATAAAAGAAGCAAGATTCAGAAGAGCTATTCGGACAGTGTGCTCCCAGTGCTCCCTGGTAGCCAGGCTGGCTCAGGTAGAAGCCATCACACTGGCTGAGCAGGCACTGACTTGGGACTCCAGGCTGTGTGCACTGTGCATCAGCCGATACGCTGGCTGCCTGAAGAACTCCTTGGCAAATTTTATTTGGAGTGACTACAAATTTTTGTGTGATGTGAAAGATGCTAAAATAAAGCTGAACAGTTCAGGGGTGGAAAGTAAAGGGAGATCAGAATGAAAAAATATTTAGGAGGAAAATATCCAAGTAGTGAAATGCACTGACTACACAGTTTCGGATTTTCTTTTCCCTTGTTTTACTTAGTTGACCTGGTGAAACCAGACGTTTTTTTGTGTTGCCAAATCTGAGGTTTCCACTGAAATGTGTTGAAACTGACATTTTTTTGTTTCATTTCTTGTCCAAGGTATTAGACTGCTAATTACTGGCAGTGGTTGAGTTTTAATCCATCCCAACCCTCTACATTAGGCAAGTCATCTTAAACTAATCATAATAGGGATGAAATGCTGATGGTCAAAATCCAGAAGAGCAATACAGTGAAGATAAGCTCCAAGTGAACATTTTTTTGCTTTACTATCAAAGAACCAAAAGAAAGGCTTTCCACAAAATTGAAATAATCCCAGTACTACTATTTGTTATCATATGAGTGCCCACAGACCACATGAAATCCAACAGCAAACTATGCTAGGCACTGTACAACCATAGACAGAGTCTCTGCTCCGAACAGCCTGCAGTCTCCAGAAACTCAACAAAAGATACGGGAGAAAAATAATACAGCAACGCAGAGAAATTATCAGTGCCATGGTAGAACACTATGTTTCTATTTTATTTGACGGAGAAGGAAAAAAATAAGCAGGATTAGTGTCACAAAAGAGAGAGAAGACGGGATATGATAGAGTCAGTGAGAGGAGGAATAAGGTGATAACAAATAAAGTGGCATGCAGGATGTTTGAGCGACACAGCACGTTAAGGAAAGTGAAGCGACTGCGAGAGCTGGCAAAGAGTGAGCTTGAGAAAAACAGCCAATTAGGAAAAGGCAGAGAAAAAACAGTCAAAAATATCAGTAACCATCAGTCTCCTTCATATGCCGCTTCTACAGCTGCTCTTCTGGCTTCAGTCTTTGGCTGAATGGCAAGACCCTCACCTGCCATAAGGGAAGCTGTATTGGCTGTATGGCAGAGGAACTGAATTTAAAAGGTCAGGGGACATACCATACAAATACTAAATATAGCAAGCTTGGTTTTAGCGGAAATGTATAAATTAAAACTACATAATAAGTAACAGCAAATACTTGCAATTGAAATGTATTATACATATGTGTTAGATTTCTGAATCTGAGTAAAAAAGAAGACAAGTCCTTATCGCACTAATATTAGTATGGCTCCCTATATTTATACACAGTATAGCATATTTAAATGGCATTATGAACCAAATCTTACCCCCATGGTAAATAATGGCATTTTAAATAGTGACTGAATGGAAAACGCTAAGCATTTTGTATTTAGGTTAGTGTAATGAATCCCAAATCAGTTGTGACTGCGAGTTACTACATATAAACTGTGATGGTTATTTTTTAATCCTAATACAATTTCCATTGTTGTTCCAAATCACAACAAAACTGTCACACTTGTTGACAGCTTCAACAATGAGGTCAAGCAGTGAGCAGTTACAAAGAATGAACTGCTTTACCCTCCAGAGGTGGTCACTGGAGAAGCAGGTGAACAGCCATTCACACAACAGCTCTGATCCTTCTTGTGACAGATCTTATACTGGACAGTCATTCTGCAACCTTGCCCAAGGATTACATTCACATGTTATTTTATTTGTAATAACATGAGCCTGACAAAATTACTTTCTAAGAGGCACTCAAAGCATCGACCTTTAAGGATTTCCTTACATTACTAAGATTCTTTGTATTTCAAAACATTACCTAGAACATCCAGAATTTAAACAGAAGCATGTATTTAAGTTTGAAATAACAATTGGAGACTACCTTGCCCTCAGACACTCTCACGCAGACCCAAATTACCTACTAACAATGATGGCAGAATCCAAACTAGTGTATGAGCCAGAATATCCAAATTAAGGTTTGCAGCACTGTACTTTGTCTTATTCTGAAAGCTCAAACTCTACATTGTAATATTCTAATATATCTTAACATTACAGGAACATGTGAAAAGGCTCTTCCCTCAGATTACCTTATACATTCTCTCTGAATTCTTCAGAACAAGGTTCAGCAAGAATCAAACGGACTGCATTGATTTATTTTTTCTATGTTTATTAAACATTTAGGATGAAAACTGTTTTCATGGACAAAACTATTAAAATTCTCTATTATAAATGCACTTTTTCATTTACTATTTTCTATTGTTTCCATATGTCTGATAAAAGAAACTGCTTGGATAATCAACTAAGCAGCTACCTGGCTTCAGGGGATTTGAGTTTCCTTCCTTGTAATTCAGCAGTAAAACTCTAGCTGACTTAAAACAGTAACCTTTTTATACATCTCTACATGTTCTACTATACAGAAGAGCCCACTCCAGTGTAACTCTTCAGGTGAGAAGGACTGCACCTGAGGAGGCAGATCTGATCATATATGGTTCCAAAAATTACATAATCTGGACTTTTTTCTAATTCTGTATAATTAATTCAATTAAATAAATATGATCACGAACAACACTATATTCTATGAACCATTAATTCAAGAAGTAGACACATCAATGTCAGAACTGGCCATGTATGCCAAATCGGAATTCCAGTTCGCTTTACATTCCTGTTGACGGTTCCTGTAATGACCACACAGCATTAAATAAAAAGCATGACCTGTTTAAACAAAGATCAGAGCACCAGCTTTATCTGTGCATTCTCTCATGTTTGCTGTTTGGCATCACAAACTAATACCAAAACAAGTAGCTTATTAATACCAGCTCAATAGGTTTGCATACAGGGCATGAGGGGTTTACTCTCATCTACCAAGAAGATCTGTATATCTTTAAAATGGGCACTTTTCTTCACACAAACATGTACAGGTATTCTCAGCAGTTACTCTGCTTTAAACCAGACCGAAGGAGAGCAGGGAGAGAAGACATACAGAGAATAACATACAAGCAATAAATTTTAGGATTCTTCCTTCTCAGATAGCTTGAGACAATGAAACAAACCAGAAGAGTCAAGCTAAAACTGTTTACACATACTATTAAAATTTAATGGGTAACAATTAGTAGAAATCAATTCATGTATATATCATACATGGGATAGCCACTACATTCAATATTTTTTTAAAATACATAAAATATAAATTAATCCCCCTCATTTTTTTAGTACTCTACCAGAAAATTTACAGTGCCTGGCATCGTGTAACTATTTATTACAAGTGGGTGCAACACGGAGTACCGTCATTTAATGACTCTAACTGGTCTTCTCAAAAGATACACTATTTTTTGGTAGTCAGATTTCAGACATGCACATTTTAAACGTAGCCTTGCATTTTACATATCTACAGATACTCTTTCGCAAAACTGAGAGTGCACTTCATCAGGAGCAAATTACAAAGTTTAATGATCTTGCCTGGTTATAAATTTATCCAGAATACCCAAAGATCCTTTATACTAGTCTAAATTACCTACTATGTTCATTAAGCCTTAACTGAAGTTGAAATGGCTATCAACACCGCACATTATCAGAAGATCTCTTAATAATGATATCGTCAAGGTATAGATTGTGTAAGCAGAAATCTTCAACTATTGATCTTCCGCCAAAGAGAAAGGAATGTTTAAAATCTGTCTAGTTTCTGCATGTTCCACATCCTTATCTTCTGTGATATTCACAGACAAGTATATGCACTTTTAAATGTATTCCACAATACCCATCTGAAAGTGCAAAATGCAGGTATTAAGAAAGCAATGTCTTAAAAGCAATGCAATCCCTACCTAAACGTCCCTGATGTTTTTTTTTTTCTGCTCCACTGCTTTGAGCGTGCTGGACACCAAATAAACAGTGCCACCAATTACATGAAAATTTGCATGAACCCTGAAAAACTTATTGAGCCGTTTCCTCCCGGAACAAAACTTCGGAGGTCACTAAATCCTCTCCTACGACAAAGGAAAGTTCCTCCACTTCAGTCACCCCTTCCCCCGGCTACGTAAGGAGAAGCTATCGGGGAAGGCACACACGGATCTTCCTCACGGGGCTCCCCTACCGGGAAGTCCCCGCTGGCGGCCGGTGACACCTGAACGCGCGGGGATGAGAGCGGCTCGCCCGGGCCGAGCGGGCGGGCTGGTGGCGGTGCCGGGCGCCCGCGGGGGGGTCACCGCCGCCCGCCCGCGGCAGCCCAGCCTCCGCGGGAACTCTGCGAACAAAGTAACTTCCCGGCTGGCTGGCGGGAGGCGGCTGGACACGCGTGGGGCAGGGGAGCTGCTCTCCCCCTTCGCCAGCCCGCACTCGGCACGGCCGGAGAGGCAGGCGCGGGCAGGGCAGCGGCAGCCCGTACTCCCGGAGCGCGGTGACAGCCCTTACCTCCACACACCCCCTTGCTGGCGGCCGGCGGCAGGCGAGCGCCGGCAAAGGAGCACGGAGGCAGAGCGAGGGGAGCTACGAGGCTCTCGGCGGCTCTCCCTCCGCCTCTCTCCCGCTCCTCAGAGAAGCCCTTCCCCCCCACACCCCGACCGCCTCACTCTCTCTAGCTCTGGGGCATATATATCTATGTTTTTTTTTTTTTAAGGCGCAAAGAAAAGCCACGGGGAAGCTTGGTTGGGGGAAGCAAAACCCTGACGCGCTTAGGGGTGGGTAGGTGGCGGGGATGAATGGGGAGGGGGGGGTTCAGACCCTGGCAGACCCATCCCCCAGTCTCCTCAGTCCCCAGCCGGGGAAGACAGCGCCGAGGCTTGAACCTCGCCGCCTTGAGCCGATCCTGCACCAGGGAACGGGCCCTGCGCACAATTCTCCCGCCCCGAGCTGGCGGAGAGACCCCGCCCGGGGCGGCCGCACGCATCTCTCCCCCGCTTCCCATCCCTGCAGGGACAGAGGGGCGCCCGGGGCGGGGGGAGAGGGGGGGGCTCCCCCGAAATACTTACCCTGCCCGCCGGGGCTGCTTTGAAGACGCAGGATTTTGTGCGAGCGATCGCCTCCTTCTCCGGGAGCCCAGCCTCCCCTTTCCCCCGCCTCCCCTCCCCCGCCTCCCCCACCTCCTTTGGGGGGCCAGGAATCCCCCACAGCCGGCCCTCCCCTCCTCCCCGCCCGGCCGGGGAGCTCCGCCGGCCGGCTGTGCCCCGCGCCGCCGGAGCCGGGAGCTGCCGGGGCTGCGCCTGGGCCGCGGTCGGGGCGGCCCGGCCGGCTGCGGCTCCCACGGTGCTCCATGGCCACTGGCCGGGGCCGGGACGCGCTGCCGGCCCGCGCTGCGGCGGAGCCGCGGGTTGGCGCCCTCCCGCCTCAGGTGGGGGTCAGCGGGGGGCGGCGCGGGGCCGCCTCCGGCAGGAGGGGTGGCTGCGCCCCCCCGGCCCTCGCCTGAAGAGCCCGCCGGAGCCCGCCGGCGGGGCCGCCCGCCCCGGGGCAGAGTTGAGGCAGCACTCTGGGGAGCGTGTGTGTGTAGGGGGAGAGACAGAACTCCGCGCCGGTCTTTCTAGGGGACTGTCGGGGGGCGGACTGGGGGATCCCGGCCTCCGGTGCCCGGCCGTCCCTCCTTCTCCCCTCGGAGAGCAGGGGGAAGTTTGGCAGCGGGGCCCCGGCGATGTGTGCCCGCAGCCAGGCCGCGCCGCGCCGCGCCGGCTGTGAGGCGGGTTGGCGACCGTTAGGCGGGTTGGCGACCGTTAGGCGGGCGGGCGGGCGGGAGGCCCGTTGGGGTCAGCGCCAGCTGTCCCGGAGCCTGCGTCCCCGCCGCAGCCGGAATGTGCCGCTCCGGCCAGCGCCTTGGGGCCGGAGGAGCCGCTTCGGCAGTGCAGGTGCTTGGTGGGCGAGAAGGACGCGGGGGCTCCGAGGTGGCCGAGGAGGTCGGGTCCGATGTGAGGTAGCGGTGCGGAGCTCCGGGGTTACACGAGGGAAGGCCCCTTTCCTGCCAGCGCCTGGTGTGTTTCTCAGAGGCAATGAGCATGCACAGCTTTCCCTTCGCTTCGAAATCAGGCCATGATAGAATCATAAATATATAATATTACGTTCCTATGATATTATGAGTAGAGAGCAGGCAAGTTAAATGCATACATCGAGGAGAGGCAAATTACATATGAAGGGCTTTCCTGCACAATTGTCGCACAATTCTAAACCGAAATACTTTGAAATCCCTCCAAGAATAAATTTAATTCCTGCACGCTTGTTCCCATATCGCCTACTAGGCAAACAAGCATGCTGGATATCTAGGCAACAATTAGTGGAGTTACGTCTGCTTTTGGTGCACATGGTGACTTTATCACCAATCAAACAGTCTTTTTAAAAATCCGGGGCTGGAAAGTGTCCATTCGATTAAAGAAAATTGAGGTTTGGGCATGTGTTCTATGTTAGAGTGAAATAGAAGGAAGGAGTTAGGAAATTTTTTGGAGGTTGTGGAGTCTCCTTCTCCGGAGACATTCAAAACCTGCCTGGATGCCTTCCGGCAGGGGGCTTGGACTAGATGATCTTTAGAGGTCACTTCCAATCCCTAACATTCTGTGATTCTGTGAAATAAAGGAATGCATCCTAGCGTAGCCCCGTGGTCAGTGTATTACCAAAGCAGAGGCCAAACGTGAACACAGGCCTCTGCACATGGAGGGGATACCTCAGCTACCCACTGACCTGTTACTTACGTGTGCAGATGGAGATGAGGCTGGGCTGTGCATCAGAAGCCAAAAACTGGACCTGAGAGCCCTCCCACACAGTTTCTGTTACTGGCAAAACATATATTTATCTTGAAAGTTTTCATTTTGACATGTCAGCGTTTTTACAACAATATAAATGTGCTTGAAAATTTTTTGATCAGCCTAATGGTTAGGACCTATTAGAGGCTACAGAACATATTCACAATCAATTCACTTATTCAGATGCATGAATATAAGCTTAGAAAAGTAATTACAGGCACCTTTTTTGGAAATCTTGAGGCTGTGTAGTTTCCCCATGGGAAATATGAGTAATAAATTCCTACTAAAGGAAAAAAAAAAAAAGGCAAATGTGCTAAGCATTGTTCTTATTTATTTTTGTCTTTAATATTAAAAATTGTTGATTAAATGTTCCAGAAAGGGTAAGGGTGGTGGATGTAAATCCTTCATTTTAACTATTGTCTAAAACAACAAGCAGAAAAAAATGATCTTGGTAATTTAGATATTCTTTTTAGTTTTTAAATTTTAGTTGTCTTTCTTAAGAGAAACTGATTTTCCTTTTATCGTGAACATGTAAACATATATTTGCCACTGATCAGTATTACCAAATCTGGCTATTCCGGGTCTAAGAGATGACATTGTATCTATACACATTGAATTAATCTATGTTAGCTTTAAGATCTTTTATTCAGAATGTTAATTTCTCACCCTTTATTGCTACAAAATAGTGCATGGTACTTTACCTTTTTAGTTATTTCTTTATTATTTCCGTCAAGTTCTGTTTGTATGAAAACTGACATTCAATTAAAATTTACATGACATAATTATAAATTGTTCCTTAAGACCACCTTAAATATGCTTGATGCATTTCAAAAGCAGGTTTGCATTTTAAAATGTTTAATGAAACAACTGAAATAATGATCTGTAGATTGGCAATTAAATTGGAAGCTTCTAGTGGCCATGCCCTTAACAATCTTGAAGCAAGTAGATCTTATCCTCTCATACTTAGGTTTAGCTGTAGATTGACAGAAGAAAATAGGCAATCTTACTTTTTCTACTCTTACGTTGATTTTTCAGCTTTGAGTTAAATAGTTCTTAACTGAACTACGTGAATGGATTGAAACAAAGAAGATATTCACCCTGCCAGCACAAGATACCGCAGCTCTCAAAAATTGCTTTCCTGCATCAGTTACATCCTGTTCATCTGCTCAGCTAGTGACTTCAGTCAGTTCAGTGGCATCACCTTCAAAACTTCCGCAGCAAACTTATCTTTTGATTGACTGTCTTAACTCACTTCAGTACATGACAGCAAGTGTAAAATCTGAGTTAGCTGCAATATCAAGTATAAATCAAAGAAATACCAAAAAAGTGTTATTTGATTTTTTTTTTTAAATAATGAATTTTGGGGAAAAAATTATGAAATAATGTCCAGTTAGGACAGTACTTGTAATGTGATTTTGATCAAATTCATGGGATAACAAAGGAAAGAACCCCTAAACAGTTACCCGTGGTGGTACTAAGAGATTGTTGCTGTTAGGTGGAAAAGGCTATATATGTTATTTTTGAATGATTAGTTTTGACAACAGAAGGTGCTCTATGTGAACCTTCACTTGCATAGCAATGGACAAAAGTTAATTTCAAGTTATATGGGAGGAGATTATCCCCTTTTCTGAAGTGAAAGGTAGTTGGGCAAACGCAGTATTCAGGATAACACTGGGGAAAGCAGAAACAGATAATAAATACAATCCTGTATAACAGTGCATCACTATTTCTGCTGAATTTTTGTACTTAATTTGCTTTAGTGGGTGACATTTATGTGTAGCTTGATTTAAATCGGTACTTCAATATCACCCATTAAGTGAACAGATCTAGTCTACTTTAAGGGTTTTTGTGATTCTCAAGCGGTTTGATTTTTGCAGATAAGAATTCATGCAGACTTCTGTCAGCACTGTGTCACTGAAGAGGAGGAGCAGTAGACCACTGCTGAGTGACAGCCTGTAGCTCTGAAATCTGCAATCCATCCTCTCTTACATTATCCAGTTCCCATCCTCTGTGCTTCTTTCACATGTCAGACTTCCTGCATGTGCAGTGCAGACCCAGTCTACTCGTGTGAACTGAAGTCAGTGCTTCCTAAACCTGTCTGACTTATGGTCCTATGCTGCTTTCCTGAAGGGTCAGATTTAACACGCATGTGGAAGTAACAGCTGACCTGTACATTCAGCGTGGTCTTAGCCAGGACACCTGCATGTATAATGTGCAAATCAGAGTTAGTGTACATGAGCTCTGATTCATTGCTGTATGTCCATAAAACATGAACAAATACAGACAAACATCAGGTTGTCCCTGGACATAATAACCACACAGAGAGAATTACATATGTAGGAAGCCTTGTTTATAAAGTAGCCTTACCTCTTCATTGTACAGAATGGAGAGACCTGTTACTGGGGCAGCAGAACTTCTCTGCTAACACAGAAAATGTGTTACAGAGGTTTTGCCCTAAATTTTACATCTTTTCCATGGAAATTTAAAACTGGGTGTGATACATGACTAATATCCCATTGTCATTTCTTTAGTGGGGAGGAGGTCTCTAACATGCATTATATTGTTCATCTAATAAATTCATGGCTAGGTCTTAACACTAAATATATCAATCAAATCAGTCTCATGTCATTATCCAGTAAACCTCATTGATCTTTTTTTCAACTGTGGTAAAGTGTTCCCTTCAACTCCTCATAAAATATGGAACTGCGGTACTCTGCCTATGGGGAAAAAGCCTGAAGGCACATAGTGGTGTATCTGTTCAACAGTGTGAAAGAAAAATTCCCTATTCAGAGTCCTACATAGTCAACGTTACCTGCTGGTAAATGTTAAATTGCTGGAGTTGCTTAACATTCTAATTAAAAGCCATTTGTTTCTTGTATTATGTTGTGTTTGACAAAATAGAAGAGACACAAATCTCACAATTGCTTTCATATTGAGCAAACAATTGTACATTGTCCAATTGTACAGGTTTTTCTTATTCTTAAAACTATGGTCTAGTAATACTGTAGATACCACAAGGCCTTTTAATTTATCCATCTCGAGCAAAATGAAAGGCCGAAGTCTGGAACCCCAAAGCACAATTATGTGAATTGGGAAACTGAGTAGGTATATCCAGCAGCTACAGAAAAATGACAGGACAAAACCTCAGACAAGCCAGCATTGTTTCACCCCAAAGATGCTGAAAATGGCCTTGGAATTATATTCAGCTTTTAATTAAGACAAATAAGAAATGTCACAAATCATCCATTGTACAGGTCACAGCAAAAACACGTAACTACCGTAGAATTTCTCCTTCTTAAACACTGATGTAGTTCCCAGTTTAATTTAACTGGAGTTTTTCTTGAAGTTTACTGCTGTGTCAGAGGCTGGGGTGCTACAAATAACTCTAAAGCCTGAATAGCACTTGCTTATTGTTTTTAATACTAAGACAAAATGTCTGCGTTCTCCTGTATTATAAGGCAAAAATTAAGTAGAGTGAGTAAAAAAACAACCAACCAACAAAAAAAAACCCACAACCACAGAAAGTATTTGTATTTTGAAAGATCTGGAGTTACATATTTGGAACAGCTCCAAAGATTAGCTTCTTTTCAGTGTTATAAATTTTAAAATGTAACTGAGATGCCATCTATAGCGATGAAAGGTGTTCTTTTTTTTACCAGTGATACATATCCTTCAGCTCAGGGGAAAAAAGTCCATTTCAACAATCAAGTGGACATATTTGTGCTCCTATTTTAGGAACACAGATCCCTTTTATATACATTAAACAGTTTACTAGTGGAATTTTTTCATTTATTATAACTGTTTCATGTAATGTCTTTCATGTAAACATTATAAAAAGGATTTAGTGTTGGATTTAGAAGTTGGGGGTTGGGTTTTTTTGCCCTTTGTTCTTGTTTTGTATTTTATTTCTTTGCAGAACCCTTTTTTCCCCCTTTCAGGAAATTTCACATAATCTTTTCCATTCGTCATCAGCCAGGTTGCTGATTACCAGAGGAACTGCCAAGCTTTCAACTCCTTGTCATCAATGGGCTGTGAATGACAGACAGCATTAATGTTGGCAAGCTCCCACTCTCCTTTTCGCCTTTCCCAAATGTAATTAAACTGCACTAATACAGCAAAAGAAAAGCTGCAGCTTTATTTTACTCACCCTAATAACATAACAATTAAATCACAGAAGCACACAATACAGTCAAACAAACCCATCATGACAAGGAAATTCAAAGGTCCTGGAGGTGTGTATCTATCATTTAAAGAAAAACAGGAGTGAAGAGTCTTTCTTTCCTAGCACTATGGCGACCATGCTGTTTGACCTTCAGCAAGATGATACTGCCAGCATCGGAGTAACCACTCTGTTGCAGCCTGGTGAAAGGCCTCAAGTGCTTCCTCTTCTGTTGCACCTTTGGTTTAAAGCATAAAGGGAATCATTAGTTTCTCCTTCAAATGATCTGTTATCTCCCTAGTAGGGGACAGCTGGATAAGGAACAGAAAGGATGTGGGTCGTAACATGGAGTTCAAACGGAGTTACGCACTTTGCCCACCCGAAAGAAGTGGGATTATCCTGACCTTCAATGAAGTTCTGGGCCTTTGGTTTAAAGTCTGTAGTGGTAGAAGACAGCCGAGAGTCAGGAAGAGGGAGAAAACAGAATCCTCGCTCACTTGCAGAGGATTTTGCAGGCTCATAGAATGTACAGATACCACTGAATATTTCTGGGGTAGATAAATTGTCAGTAAATGAGTTTATATATGTTTCTCTGGACCAAGGCAAGTGAAGAAGCTGCTGGCCCTCAGAAAGGCAATGGAATTTACCCATAAACCCATTATTCCTCACAACAGTGCTTTAGGATGGGAAGGAAACAGCACAAGGAGGCTGAGAACTCATTGCCACGAGCTTTGTAAGCACAGCCTACATACATAGCCTGTCTCGCTTTTCAAGCTATCAATAAAAAGGATACAGTTGGCTTACAAGACAAAGTAAATTTGCAGTAACACAAAGAAATAGTTAAAATAAATGCAGACAGAAGAAGATACACAGCTAGCCAGAAAGAAGGGGCACCGTACTCAGTAGGGAAAGCAGGGAAGTTGTCCAGGACCCTCACCAGCATCTACTTGGGCAACAAGAAGAGGAACTTGGTTACCGACCAAAGGAGACCCAGCTTCAAACATGGCAATAATTAGGCCAGCCAGGCTAAACAGACTCTGAATGAGTCTGTATGCTTGTGCAATTTGGTGACTAATAGTGGGTGCTGGTTGACAGGTGGTACCTTATAAATCCAGCCCGTGACAAATTTTCTGAAGATCTGTTAGTGTGGAATAAGTAATCTACCAGTGTGAACAAACTGTCCTGCAACACTGAAAGCAGTTCAGTAATACGGTAGACTTCTAGAGGAAGAAGCCTTTGGTTGAAACCAGCTTTTAGACAAAGTTTACAGCAGGATGTTATGTGTTACATCTTTAGTAGATCTGGAGCAGGGGTGAATTTTTATTTTTGATAATGTGGCTAATTTGTAGTGAGCAGCAAAAAGGGGAAAAGAGGTGCATGTGAAGTGTAAAAATGTAAACCCACTGGAGCAAATGAACAGTGTATAGGAGGAACACTAAAGAGATAGAGTTGAAGGTTTCTTTTAGATTTGTTCTGACACCATACTGTTGTTTTAAACAGGCAGTTGCAAAATGGCCCAAAAGACCTTTTGGTTAAGTGTCACGATTTTATTCTTGATTCAGCAAAGACGGAGGCTGCAGTGTTCCAAGCCAGCTTCAGGCCATCAGAGGGAGAACCAGCACATCAAACACCCACCTCATCTGTTTTTGCCATCAAGCAAAGAAAGAAGAGGCCACAAAGGACATAGAAAAAAACATATCAGAAGAGCATGAGTGAGCTGTCAGCTGTGTTTGTGCATCAAGCACAATTCTTGTTAGAAAAAACCATTATGGCAGACTTGGTTCCTATGTAGAAACTACCCTGAACACTTTAAAAGGCTGTCTGAGTGACTATGAATAGATGATTCCCCAGACCTATAAAAATTAGTCTTATTTTTCAGACTGAATATTAAGCCAAGATTGACAATAGAAATTTGCTCTAAAGATGAGGAAAAGCACTTTATTGCAAGCAAGGTTTGCAGCATTTCAGTGTGATGGCCTTTGATTTTCATAGCGGGCAGCTACATTTGAGGTACCACCAGAGAAGGCTTTGGTCCAGAACTCCTCCTGGCCTGTTCACTACACCTAGATAGTACCCTAGGCACATGCTAGAATCTTGGAACAAATTTAGATGTATTTACAACTATACTAGGATCAGCTCAAGGCTGCTGACCTGAAACTGGACCCAAAGCAATAGTAACTGTGTTAAAAAGAATGAATTTAGGTCTGGCACACAGAACAGTGAGGAGGAAAAATCTGCTTTTAAGACCTTTGAACACCAGCCAGCTCCCCAGAGACTCCCAGATGTGCAGTTTTGTGGGACTTTAATCCTACCAAAGGAGGTATATTTGTGTGTTTCACAATATTACATAACATTTGCATAAAAAGGGTAGGAAAAGAACGTTATTTCAGTGGTCAGTGTGTGATTTAGCATTCAGATATTAAAAGGTTCTCCTGACTTTTTTAACTGACCAGGGCTTCAAGCCTCCTTTTCAATTAGACACAGATGCTTTGGGCTGGGTATTGATACAGGAATGTAAATGACTCGAGAGGATGATGGTTTATTAAGAGTCAATGGATAAACTCTCCTGGAAACAATTATCATATGCTCTGCCAGTGATTAAAACTATAGAACATGTTCACACCTACTTGTATGGAAAGAAGCTTAGGATGGGAATGGACCAGTAGTGGTTCTTCAGATTCAGAACCAAAGGGGCAACTTACTCCAACCGCAGACTGGAATAACTGTAGTGTTACGGTTTTGTAGTAACCAAAAAGCATGGATGCAGGTTTGACATTGACTGCTATTGATGTTTTGTCCAGATAGCTCCATTGAGGGATTGATTGCAAATGTCAGTCTAAACAAGCAAGGAGCAAAGAATTGATTGTTCTGGGGAATTAGTATATTTGGGAAGAGATGATTGTTTCCTCCCTTCCTGTATCCTGCAGAAGTGCAAATCCAGGGGAACAGTGGCTACAGGGATTTCCTAAGAAACAAGCGATTTCCACAGAGAGAACCTGATACCAGAGTACTGTGCTATTGGCAACAGCTATCCTGGAATATAGTCTCTCCCTTAGCATACTGCAGCGAAAACTGTTCACACTGGAATGGCTCAGGGTTTAAAACAAAGTTCTGTATAAAAGACAGGAAGAAAGCAGTAGATTATAAGCTTTATTAGCCAGCTCTAGATTCATTGAAAAAAGAAGGCTACAGTGTAATGTCAACGTTTAAAAACTGCTAGATATTTGAGGGGTTGCAAAGTAGTATGATTACTTTTGCATGAGTTACAAAATATATGTATAAAAAGTAGCTAGGAACTGTTGACACAGGAAAAGTCTCTGTCAGGCAGTATTTTGCCAAGCAGATATTTCTGATGTTTTTGAACAAGGACTAGTAATCATTATTTTTTAACTAGTTCACAAAATGGCATAAAGATTACTTGGGATGGCATTATCAGGGCCCCAAGTGCACTAATAAGTCTTAATGACCTTGACCGGCCTCACTTGAAGCCTCCACCCACACTCATTGGCCCAGGAACTCTATTTAAGCTCAGCCCTGGCCCTTCAGTATCTCCCTAAGCTTTGCTGGAGAAGTAATGGGTCATGACCATGTTGTGCAACCTCTTGATCTGGATCTTAACCTGTTGCTGTGGACCTCTCTGGTGATCACTGGGCCCATAGTAACTCTGACCTGTGGGCTGACTTTCTAGCTAAATCTGAGGCCTGCCTCATCACCATGGACTGCCTTAAGATCTGGATTCTTGGTTGGACCTGGCCACCATCTCTGGGTTTGTCCTGCTATGTCCCTTGAGTTGTGCGGAATGGGCCCTGGCTAGTTAGGCACCTGTCTTGGTGGCCCCAGCATTCCCCTTGGTTTACCTTCCTTTATGGAACAGCCTGCCCTGCCTGCTCCCTGCCTGCTCAAGTAGAACAGACTGTAGCAAAAAAGATAAATTAGATTTGGAATTTTTGGGGTGGGTCATACACAGGTCAAGGATGAAATTTTGAATCTAAGTGTTTCTGTAGATTTGTGAGACTATAGGAAATCTATTAACTACCATCTCAGTGCATCAACTTCTGATGAGATAGTAGAGGAATTCAGAGGGGATACTGCAGTTTTTTGTCCACAAGAGGCAGTAATTAACATTTTGTGTTTGTTTTAAACTTGTAGGCTAGAGCTTCTTGCTCTTGGTTGGGGGCTGGAGACTTCTGGAAATCTTCCACCTGGAGTTCCTGTAGAGTAACAAATATTCGGGTCATTCCAAAAGGACAAACTGAAGTGTCCTGTGCTTGCTGGAATATATTTAAAGCCAACGTCTGATAAATGGGACTGTCTACTACTGATGCTTCTAGTGTGTAAGCCAGGAGTGCTTCCCCACTCTTGAGTGTGGGTGCTGTGCAGGGACAAGACCCAAAGTGCACCAGCCTTTTACATACTTATTTTCACTGAGAGATTCGAAGCAAGCTTGGAGTTTCTCAGCTGGAGAGATCAGGACTGCAGGGTGTGCCACAGATGGCACTTTTTCAGCAGTGTTGTGGTTTAACCCGAACTAGCAATTCAACCACAATAGCTGCTCACTTATCTTATTCTCCGCTGCCCCCTCAAATAGGGGAGAGATTCAAAAGGGAAGGGAGAAACTTGGATTGAGATAAACACAATTTAATAAAATAGCAAAACTAATACTCTACTAGTAAATATATATATGTATAAATAGAATATAAAATAAAAGATAATCAAGGCAATTCCTCATGAAGTTTTTTCACACTGAGCAGCCAGTCCCAGGAAGCAGCACCTGGTCCTGAACAGCCGATCCTGAAGGCAGAAAAGAGCAAAAAGGCCCAGAGGCCTCTGCAAAATGGCAGAAGGCCTAATTAAATGTCCCAAACAGAACTACCCTGGCACCCACAAAAAGAGCAAAGAAGAATGCGGGAGAGAGGGAGATCCCAACTGTCCTTAAATAAGAAGCATGACACTAATGGGATGGAATACTCTCATTGCTCAGCCTGGATGTCAGTCAAGCTCTGCCCCATCCATGCCCCGCTTCCTCAATGCCTCACACCTGTGGGCAGAGCACTCAGAGTGTCCTTGGCGCTCAGACCAGAGCAATTTAAAAAATTAACTCTGTCCCAGGGTGTTATCTCTTGTTCCCAAACTTAGTCCAAATAATGACCATACTAGCTATGAAAAAGAAACGTTTCTAACTGCATGAAGAAAATTAACTCATTTTCAGTCAAACCAGCACAAGCAGCAACAGTGCCATTCCTGAAACAAAGATAATTTGCTAGAAACATCTCAAGCCCTGTTCCATTTTACTGGATCTAAGACAGTTTCTGAATTTCTAGCAAACTTTGGAGACTATCATGTCCTCCCCACAGAGCAAATCACAGATGGAACTACTTGGAACTGGGAGTTTGAGTCCCTATCACTGCTTTGTGAAGTCAATGCTCATTTTAGCTGTGATAATCACTGAGCAGCTGAATGGTTTGGGGAACTTCCAGTTCAGAAGAATTCCTGAAAATATCTCACTTAGATTTTATTTGGACTCCAGTCAAATCTGAAAAGCTCCCTCAAATTTCCATTGAACTGCAAATCTTGCCTTTGAGCCAAAACTGATTGGAAACTTTAAACTGGGTAAACCTTGGATAGGACCCCACACAGAACTGGTATGAATACAAACAATGTCATTTTAGATAATCTGGGGTTCAATCTTGGAAATATATTGTCGTGTTCCACTGAAAGCATTTCCAGGGTTAACATTATTCTCCTCCCTCTCTCATCCTAAAAATGGAGAGAATACCTGTCAATCTTCAAATTTCAAAAGCTGTTTCAGTAGCAAGCTCCTTCCCTTAGGATACTGTGGGGGGTGCCTCAGCCAGCAATTTCCAGTCATACAACAGACATTGTTCAGGAACCTGTTGAAAGGGATCCCTACAAGTAGGCTGAAAGAAACCTGTGTGAGGAGTGGAAAACTCCAAAGACAGATGCAACAAGGTACAACTGGTTTGGAGTGGCACATGAAAGCATCCTAATAGAAAGGGTGCAATTGCTTAAAATTATATAGTTTGTAATGAATCTTCTATATAGACTCTTTTATTTTCATTTCCCTATAAGGTGACTTGTAGGTGTCAAACTTCTGTTCTGAGTTGCAGTGATGAATAAGTGAGGTCAGTGGAGATGTGGCTATGAACTGCCTTGAGTCTGATCCTAATTGCTGCCTTATACTTCTAGTAAGTGGTAATAAGCTGTAAAGCTCCCTCATGAAACACTGGAGCAGAAGTGATGGAGAGTTCAATCCAAAGCTCATTGTCCAGAAACAAAGATACAGAAAGCAGTTTGGGAATTTACAGTATGTGGCCAGAGAGTCTTCAGTGGGAATCCCTTTGAAGGGAATGCAGTATATGTGTATAAAAATAGATAAGAGAAAGCTAGGTATGCAAAATGAACAGGTATTAGGAGTGTGGTCCTAACAAAAAGCCAAAGGAGAGCTTTTGAGGCTGAACTGTGTCAGATGACTGGCATTGTGAGCAAAGGCAGTCTCCTGCTCTTTGAGTCCTCTTCTGTTCAGGCAAATAGGGTGTCACCAAAGAAGCAGCCAACTCCTTCACCAACCAGTTTCTCCTCCTAACTGGAACAACCTGCAATGCCCAGTGTGATTCAGAAGGTAAGAGGGATTATAACACATATGCGTTATTTGCTAGAATAGTTATGATAGTTTATAAAATAGTTTCTCTCCTCTACTCAGCATATGGATCCAGTCTGACATCTCATTATTTGCAAATGGACGATAAGGGGAAAAAATAGTACTGGCACAGAGAGAAGTGGATCCTGCACACTGAAGTTAAGGAATTGGGACAAGTGCAAAGGAAAGTCCACAGTAGGAACATTTTTGTTCATGGTGCCAAGAAAAAACATGAAAGATTATACTATTAAGCTTGGAAAATAGGAATCTCATGCCAGTGATGTTAGAACCTCAGAAATGTGTCAAATTTGTTGGAACATTTAGAATACAATCTTTTACTGTTTCAATGTCATCAACATGTTGTTCTCACTATTTTCTATGACAAGAGAATTTATTGAGTCAATTTGTCTTCAACATGTTAAATGTACTATGTATAGGCAGGTAAGCTAACCTTACTTATATAGTATTACAAGGCAGAATGCTGACTACACTCACTTTTGCACTCTTGAAAACTCTATTTCTTCTAACAGAAAATACCACACATCCATTTTTCAGAGTTACAGACTCCAGCAGGTGTGAGAGTGCTGTTTCTTAAAAGAGTGGCTCTATGAAGAAGATACTGAGGGCAGGGCGTAGTCCTATCTGTGATGTTGAAGTTACACTGAAAAGTTTGGCTCGTCACTTCGCTTGAACTTCTCTCAGACCAGATACTGGTCCATCTTTCCTACAAAAATGCTCTCTCAGAATGAGACCCCAAGATATCTTTCCTTGCTGACCCTGAAATATCTATCGCCTTTCTGCTTCGTGCATTACTTCTTCTCAGCTCCACCTTTTTACTTTGTTGCTTTTATTGACTTACAGGGAGAATTTATTGTCTTTGCCTTTATGTTAATTTGGTTTTTGTGGTCATTCCCCTTCCTACCCCTAGGTAGTGATAGAACAAATGAATACTCAACCCTGTGCGTTTTCCTCATCTTTAACCGTGACCACTTTATATCTCCTATGTGATCCAAAGGTCTCAGTTCTGCAGTCTGCTCCTTCTGAGCGAGTTGCTTTTTTGTCACTATGTGGTATAGCCTGTGCAATATGACATCCCTCTCCACCACTGCACATGCTCAAGTCCAAGCAGAAACAGGGCTTCTTTGTGTTCATTGCACATCTTATTGCACTCTCTAAGGGACTCCAGCTCTCTAAGAGTTGATTCTGACTCAGGTGGTCTTCATACTACTCAACTTAGGTGGCAGTTCTTTTCATTTTTCTCTACTTCATGTCTGCCTACCTTCTTTGGTGTTTTCCCTGTCACTTTTTCTATATACCTGTTCACTGTACATACATACAGCTGAGATTGTGACTCTGTGTATTTCTGCACCTGTGTTCCCTGACATTTTCCTGCAATATGTTTGAGATCAGCAGTTGTTTATGAGAAATCTCACCCTGAGTATCTAGTTTAAGTATACGCTCTTTACCTTTTTTTACCTTTGCCCTTTCATTTTTCTCTGCACAAATTTCCTGTTCTCAAAGTAGATAATTCCTCCAGTCTCATCTTTTTCACTTGCTTACTTTTGTCTTTTTTTGCTCTTCAAAGGGCTGTTGGTCAAAACCCAAGACATACA
The DNA here is from genome assembly GCF_963082525.1 of Nesoenas mayeri. Taxonomy (NCBI): domain Eukaryota; kingdom Metazoa; phylum Chordata; class Aves; order Columbiformes; family Columbidae; genus Nesoenas; species Nesoenas mayeri. Next base: position 74,602,554 of record NC_137541.1, read on the forward strand.
TTTCAGCAAAGTAGTCATCCTGTGCGACTAAAATCTCATAATAGCCCTTTTCCTCCCTAGCAAAGGTAGGCTTGTAGTATTTCTAGACAATGAATAAATCTTTAAGCACCTTACTGTTTCTGAGAGGGGTGCCATATGCTGGACTTCTCTCCTTCAAGCAGAGGTGATGTAGCTGCTTTTGCTTATCATATGAAAGGTGATATTATATGTGGAGATAGGATAACAAGCAAACTGGAGCCAGACTGGTTCGATGGCTTCACAACTTGAGAAGCAGGGTCTGATGCCGCATTCCTTCTCCTCCCCAGTCTGCCAAATATTTCTTCAAAACATTACACTGAATTCTTGTCTCTCTAAGACAGTGGTCCTTGCCATACCGTATCTCTTGTCATAGATAATACAGTCTGCTGTCATTTGGCTTTATAGCAATAACCTCACTTATCCAAGCTAAGCCATTAGAAGCCACAGTCCTTGCATGTTAGTCTCATAGTCCAGTCTCCTTTCCCTCCCTCCTTTAAATCACTGCATTGACTTTCCACACCAAGCAGAAACTCATCACTGTTACCTCTCAGCACTTGGTACCAGTCTGCTGATGTATCTGTCAGCTTGAACCTGGCAAACACCCTACTTTTACAAACTGATATGGACCATCTTGCTTCCCTGCTGTCCTTTCTTTAAGCAAATCCATGTGCGGAGAACATTGTGCTGGATGTTGTGCCCTGCAGCCACGCACTCAGATCCCCCCCACCCAGTTTCACTGCAATAACCTCTCCATTCTGCTGAACTGTGCTATAATGATATTAAATGTCCAAAAGAAACAATCTGCTCCTTAAGTGTCAAAACTACTCTGGTGCCTCATGGAGGTATACATCTCATAATTCACTGACTATCCTGTCTAAGGAAGAGCAATCTCTGATTGAATCTTTTTTCATGGTTGAGATGCTCGTATGGTCACTCTCCCACACATGGATATTGATGTCTAAAAATATCTTAACCTAAATGACACTCTTCTCCTCAGCAGAGGCAATTGTAGGGTTTCTGGTCACTTGAATTCACTAATGCTGTAAGAATTCAGTTACTCAGTTTGGGACACTTGTTCTCTGACAAATTTGGTTAAAAGATGTTAATGACTTGTAGAGGTATTCTGGGAGGGACAGATGTGCCTGTGCACACCAAGAACATGATTGATCAAGTAAAAAGCCTAGAAAGAAGCTTCTAATGTTTGTAGGCATGGTATTAATCTCAAGCTGTTTTCTTGTTGCAGACCTTGTTGTTTATCTTCTCTCATTATCTTACAGTGTCATTCCTGGTAATGTTGCCTCCCGTACTACACCTCTTATTAGGCATAATGTATTCTTATACAAGCACTCCCTTCATTAAGTTTACGTGGGTATAAGATTATAGGTCACATCAGCTGTTTCCTTCTGTTGTTATTCAGACCATCACCTGCCAAAACAGGTCTGCAAAGAAACTAGTGTATGTATCTTTTAAACATAACACTATGTATGTAAACTGCTTTTGAGAAGTTCTACTAGTTTGTAGATTTCAGGATTTTGTAACTTAGAACTAGGCAATTAAAAATATAGTCTGTACCAGTGTGTGTAGATGGAGAAGCAGGATACTTCTTTTCTCAGTTTTATTGTTTTTGTTGAAAGAACAAAGAGCTCTGGTGGCAGAGGTCACATCTGTGTCTGCATTTTGTACAGTGGCAAGCACTCAGCACATAGTCATTGATACATGGGCAGGCCAATTTGCAAATAGAGATGCTTTAATAACATGTCTAAACACAGAACTTGGGCACTCTATTAAGGTCCTCCAGGGCTGACACAATTTGAATCAATTTGACAATAATGTTGGGCACTTTATAAAAGCAAGACTAAACAAAAAGAAATTTTAAAGAAAGACTCACTTGAGACATGGAAATTTGGATATTATTCAAACCACAAAGCAGAATGGGTGCAGGGCAATACAACTGGTAGCTGTTGAAATAAATCTGGAAGCTGGAAGAATCTCCGCTTGGTTTTACTGATGTAAATCCTTTCAAAGGCAAGAACTCAATGCACTGCAACTTTCTGAAGCTACAGCAGATAAAAAGGTTTGAGTGATTTCTCTAAAGTGGATGAAATGACAGCAGCATAGAAACATCTTTCTGATATCTGCTTGTTAGGGCTTTAGCTAAAGTGTAATTACCCTAAGAAAGGATGACTCGTAATGGGACACTGTAAAATATAACAGAGGTCTGTGCACACATTGTAACCTTCATGTTGTTTGGATTTTACTGCAAATGTAACGAACTACAGAAGTAGCTTTGTCTAAATATGGACAATAATGAGAGAAGTATGCAAAATTCAGGGTTAAAGAAGAAAACAAGTAGATGGAGATGTAAGAAGAAAACAAGTAGATGGTGTCCATGTAAGCTCCACGGGGCAGGCTCTGATTCTTTCTCAGCATTTGCACCATGCCCAGATTAATAGAAGGGCGCTGATTACGGATCTGGAGCAAAAAGAATTAGAAGATAAATGAACCTTCGAGACACCCAGATCACAAAGAAATTGCATCTGAGAGGAAGTGTCATTAAATACACTCCATACATACTAAAATTAAATCCACTAAAGGGATTCTTAGTCAGAAGACTTTACAAAGTGGGGGGCTTTGTATACAAAATGCGTATTACATTCTGCATGTGTATTAGGCAATAATTTCCAGCTTCCTTAATTTGTTATTTGTTTACATTTTTCCTAATTACCATCCTTAATTTTCTTTCATTACTTCCCACAGTGTTAAACCACATAAAAGAACATCTACGAAGTGAATAGTACTTAGCACTATCCCAAACGGAAGCATAACAAAACCTAAACCTGTTAATTCTGCAACTGTGCTGAGGCATCTGTGCGGTAGCGAGGTCACAGCAGAAGGCCCAAGGGAGGACTAGGTCTAGTCTCAGGTCTGCAAATAAGCGATTCTGGATGCTGTCCAGCTTTCACTGATGTTAATGTTGAAACTCGCACTGAGTCTAGCAACTTGTTTCAAGTCACTCAGTCTTCCTACGGCTTGATTTACTCCCACTAAAGAGGAATAGAATGAAGAATGAAATGGAGGGAACTTTTTTCCCCTGCAAAAGCATTTTCTAGGGGGAGGAGACAAAAAAGGGGAATAAGCAAATTACTGGAGCAGTCAAAAATATATCTAAACAGGAGAGAAATGGAGTGATACGCGCTGCAATACAAAGGACTTCTAAGCAATGTTCTGATGCACTCTTTAACTTTCTGTATTGTACCTTAATTATTTGTAGGGCAAACCTGAGTTCATACCTCTGGTGCCTGGCTCTCGGGAAGTTAATAGATTCTCTGCTTTCCTGGAAAAGCCCTGGCCAAAGAGAAGAGAATTTTCTGAAACAGACTCATCTTCAAAACCCCTTTCTTATTCTTCCTTTTTCTCCAAAGTTGTCCTTGCCACTAAACTACACTAGGGCAAATAATAACCTCCATTTTATTTGAAAAATTTTCCTTATGAATGTGGTCACTTCTTTCCAAATTTTGATTTTTCAGAATTAAAACACTTGAGGTCAAACAGAACATTTCATTTCACTTGAAAAGGAATGTTTCCCTTTCCATAAAGCCCAAAGTATTACTGTGGGTCATACTGAAACCTAAAAGTTTATTAGATTCAGCTACCAAAATCATTTGTTCACACAGCTCCATGGCAGGGTGTTTTTCATGGCAAATTAACAACTGAAGTATGCTTTGAGACCTTTGGATGAAAGGGACTATAGAACTGGAAACGATTATTAGGTATATTTAATTTGCCTCTAGTAACATGATGGAGGAAATAATCAGTATATTAAACATACATGAAATATTTTCGGCATGCATAGCCTGTTGGAAAGGAATGAATGGTTCACGTTATTAGCTGGGAAGTGAAGTATATATAATCCACGGTGTGTGGTTGTCATCAAAGCCTTACCAGGAATACAAGACTAAATGTGCTATTACTACCTTATTTTTCTTTCCTGCTTTGTTTGTGGTTTTAGCAGAACAAAAAGAGACCCAGATATAATGCGAAAGATTGTTTTGTGTATATCATGATTGCATTTGAGGCACTGTCTTCAGTATGAAGGCACAATAAGCTTTTCATTTATTATTTGTATTACAGTAGAACATAGAGGCCTAAACTGAAACTCTACCATCCTAAGCACTGTGTACTTATGAGGAGGAACAGTCTCTGCATCCAAAGACTTTATGATAAAATAGTTATGGCAAACAATGAGGAGTGAACCGAGTCACAGAGAGTAACTCTGTTTACCTCATATCTGGAACATAACAAAACCAGTGCTTGGGTTGTGGTCTGCTGCCTCCCCTGTTCCTTACTCTCTTGAAACATGCTGCCTTCCACTGGAATTGATCTCTGAACAGCACGTGATCCCAATAGAAGTATCATCTTTTCTGTCCACAGATTTCAGCAGAGGCAGTGGATGAGTGTGATATGTGATTCACTAGAAGGTACCTGTGTTATTTTAACTTTATTGTGACAGAAATTTAAAAATAAACATATTTCTTTCATCTCCCAGACCTGACCTGGCAAGAACATTCATTTAAAGAAGCTGGTGATAATGCTATACAAGAGATTAATCAGCTTTAAATCCAAACCATTTGTAAAAGAAAATGGGATGGTACAAGCCTAGTCTTATTTTATTTCAGTATTTTAACAACAGATGCAATGCTGCCTTTGTTATTATCCTTTATTCCTCAGACAGTGTTCCCCCTCCTAATTATTACTTGTCGTCTTTAGTAAGATTGAGAAATGGCGTTCGTTGAGCTCAGGTAAATATCAAAGCAGTCTTACTTGTAATGACAGAGCTGCTTTCACCGGGGAGTGAAGAGTAATGAACTAAAAAAGGAACTTATACACTTTCCAAATTAAATAATGTATTAATTTCTTCCAAACAGAGGTCCCCAGCCCCACTTGAAAACAATGGTGCTTATAAATACCTGCAAAGCTTGAGGGCAGTCCAGCAACCAGCAGCCAAGAAGCAGAAGGTGCTGGGGCCACCTCCTTCATTGCAGTGCTGCTGCTGATGAACACAGCTGCCCATCGCACCCCTGCGTGAGCTTTGTCCCACTGCTGGCCCAGGGCAACCTGTGCGGGGACTCACTCTGTGGACACTCTACTGTGTCAGTCATCTCTTCCTTGGTTTTCGCCCCTTCAGCCGCCAGCAGTGACGCACATCACAGCCACAGCTTTCGCTGCAGCTCCCCACCACCTGAGCATCCTTTCGCAAGGGCCGCCATCTCTTGCGGTTTGTCACAACGTGCAGCGTTTCCCTGGCTGCCTCTGTGGCTGGAATCATGATTATATCCCCTCAAAAATGGCTGGTTTTGTGATTGCAGCAAATAGTTTGAATATAAAGATTCTAAAGGTTTTTAAAATCAAAGGCAAGTTAAAAAACAGGTACCTTTTTCATGTTTTGAGGCAGATACTCCTTTGTTTTAGGTATGTGTTTATTTAAAAGGAATAAGCGAAGATAAGAAACTCATTCAACTCAGTGCTTTTAACCTCTTGGAGAATTCTTTAGAATTGTGTTGAATGATTATTTGTTTTCCTTGGAACATCTTCTTTTTTTTTTTTTTTTTTTTTTTTTAAATTTCAGGAAGGGTTTGGAACAGCAATTCCAACCAGTTTTATGCAGAATTTAGTGATTAATCTCTGTTGAGCGTCTTGAGGTCATTAAAAGTGATGTTGCTGAGAGCAAGCGTGGATCCAGGCATGCTTTGCTACACAGAGATGGAACCACAGACTTATTCCAGCAGAGACGTGAAGTGAGAACTGTGACTTTTTAATCCGTCTGTCTCCATGAAACTCCATGTAGTCTAGACTGCTCTGAACATATCTATATGTGTAGATGTGTAAACCTATGGATGGAAACATATAGAGCTAAAACAGAGAAAGCGTGGAGGCCTGTATTCCATCACTCCAGCAGAACCATAATTAATGCATACTTATTTAAGGAGAGAAAAACAGACTTCAAAAGTGTTAAGAAATAAAGGAACATTCCCTGAAACTGAGAAATTTGCAGACTATCACAGATATAGCAAAACTGACAGAGCTGGCCAGAAATTTGCCATTTAAAAACTACTTCAAAAAAAATCTAATTTTGTTCGTTACATTCAAATCAATTTCATTTAAATCAATACTTAATGAGTGAAATGATCTTTTTCACTTTGGGAAAAAAATCAAGGATCTGCTTCACAGGCTTCATTTATCAGCCTTTCTGGTTTTCTGTGTATTACTCATGTTATTTCAAAACAAGCCAGTAGCACGCATAGAAATGTTCTTTTATAGACTGAAGTGTCAAAATGTCTTTTTTTTTTTTTTTTATTAAAACATAAACAGCTGTTTCAATTGGAATTCAGAAATAGCTATTTTAATTCTTTTTTTAAGTAAAGGGGAAGTTTGTCTCCTGCACCACAGCAATGCCTCAGTGAGCATTGGCATCATACATTCTTCTTGACACCTGGGAGCAAGGTAAAAATAAGAAAAAAGTGTAAATAAGGTGTGTTTAAGCATCATACATTCTTCTTGACACCTGAGAGCAAGGTAAAAATAAGAAAAATGTGTAAATAAGGTGTGTTTAATTAAGATATTTCACCTCCAAACTGCCTTTTTTTTTTTTCAGTAGGCTCTTCGAGACATTTAGTCGGAAGAGGGGCATTGAAAAGCACTTCCTGTGAGGTCCTGAAAATATTTGGTTTTACTCTGACCTATAACAGGGGGTAAATAACTCAAAACCTCGGGTCTCTGGAGGCAGCGGGCGGTACAGGCGGCTCGTTCCCCCTCTCCCGACCACAAGACCCCAACGTGCAGCTGCCTCCTCACCCACCGCCCGCTGTGCGGGGCAGAGACACCCTCCTGTCCGCCCCCACCTCGCGGTAAGGGTTTGGGTAGGAAAACAACCAACCGACCAACAACAACAACAAAAACCAACGTCGCCCCAAACCCCGGTAACGCCGCAGCTTTTCACACCGCGGGTCTGAGGCGAACAGCAGGCGGCGGCGCCCCCTGGTGGCCGCGCTGCGGGAGCTGCCGCGCCGCCCTCAGGCCGCTGGGCGGGCGGGAAGCGGCCGAGGCCGCCCGGGCTCTTCGGCGGAGGCGGCCCCCGCGCTTCTCACGAAGGCGCTTTCGCGTTTGGCGGCGGCGGCGGCAGCGAGGGAGGTCGGACGAGCGGGCAGCTGCTGGCTCGTTGCAACCAACACGAAGGGTGAGCCTGGCGGCAGCGCCGGCCGTTGCGTGTCGGCCATCCCCGCGGTTCATGCGCCTTCAGGGAGCTGCGGGGCAGCGGCGCGGGTGGGAAATGGCGTTTGCACTTAGGGCAAAGCCCGACGGGTTGCACTCTTCTGTGCACACGGTTTCTTTAGTTTCAGGGCCTCTTGGTCCACTTTTTCCCTCCGTGGGCTGTGCGTGAGGCTGGGTGCACGCAAACCCCAGCGTTAGTCACCTCAGATTGGGCACAACTGCTGCATTTCTCACAGCTCTGCTGAAAATGGGCCTCTCACTACAGGAAAGACATTGAGGTGCTGGAGAGTGCAGAGGAGGTGACGAAGCTGGTGAGGGGCCTGGAGCACAAGTCTGATGAGGAGCGGCTGAGGGAGCTGGGGCTGTTCAGCCTGGAGAAAAGGAGGCTGAGGGGAGACCATAGCACCCTCTACAACTACCTGAAAGGAGCTTGTAGCATGGAGGGTGTTGGTCTCTTCTCCCAAGTAACAAGTGATAGGACAAGAGGAAGTGGCCTCAAGTTGTGCCAGGGAAGGCATAGGAAGGTTCAGATTGGATATTAGGAAACATTTCTTCACAGAAGGGGTTGTCAGGCATTGGAACAGGCTGCCCAGGGAAGTGGTGGAGTCACCATCCCTGGGGGTGTTTAAAAGGTGTTGAGATAAAGTTCTTAGGGACATGGTTTAGTGCCAGAGTTAGGTTATGGTTGGACTTGATGATCTTGAGGGTCTCTTCCAACCAGAATGATTCTGTGACTCTATGAAATCTTCTCCCGGCTTCGCTTGAGAGGTTTGCAGCCCTGCGGGGAGGAGCATTGCTGAGCCACCGTGGGGTGAGCATCCCCTGCGAGGTGCTTTCTTGGAAGTTTTCTCCGTGGGGCAGTTATTCTCATCCTCTGTTCACGGTAACCTGCTCCAAAGCACCTGATTGTCTGAGCACCAGTTAGCCAAAATCTGGTGGGGCCAAGGAGTACCTGGTTAGATTATGTATGTGGGTGAAGAAAGAATCATAGAATCATAGAATGTCAGGGATTGTAAGGGACCTTGAAAGATCATCCAGTCCAATCCCCCTGCCAGAGCAGGAACACCTAGATGATGTTATGCAGGAAGGTGTCCAGGCGGGTTTTGAATGTCTCCAGAGAAGGAGACGCCACAACCCCCCTGGGCAGCCTGTTCCAGTGCTCTGGCACCCTTACTGAGAAGAAGTTTGTTCTCATATTGAAGTGAAACCTCCTGTGTTCCAGTTTGTATCCATTGCTCCTTGCCCTATCATTGGTTGTCACCGAGAAGGGCCTGACTCCATCCTCATGACACTCACCCTTTACATATTTTATAAACATTAATGAGGTCAACAGCTGAGCTGTTTTCTCCCCCTCCCAAGAGACAAGAGCTGCCCAAGCAAGGCAGCCGCCTGTGAGTTGGACAGTGTTGGGTTGACAGTTGGATTTAAAGGTCTTTTGCAACCAAAATAATTCTATAACTCTGTGACAGGAAAGGGGATAAATTAACTGTACTACAGAGGCTGCACCCAAAACATGTTTCTTCTTTTTCCTTTCAGACTAACTGGAAGAACTACCTGCACCAGTTTCCAATTGATTTGTGGCCAGTCATTTGTCCGAACTATGAGCCCTGTGCTCAGCTTTACAACTGAGATCCAACAGATTGTCCTGTGTGGGAATGGGGCCTTGTGAAAAGAAGCTCCGTAGTTTAATGCACTCCTTCCAAAGACAGGAAAAACATGACTCCTCTGCCTATTTGTGCTCTTCAGGTAACTCTGTATTGTACTCAGGAGAGTGGAAGGAAGGATGCCACTGCTCAAATCCTCAGCCCTGGAAGCCTTAAACATGGACTCAAGTATTTCCGCTAAAGACCACACCACATGCAGCCATAGTAGTTCATCTCTACCACTCTACCAAGCTCTCTCAATCCTTTTGCCCATTATTAATAATATTTGGGTGAAAATGCTAAGCACAAAGTCTGATCTGACAGCCACGGGCTGAAGAAACACCTGTATCAAGGCAATACTCAGATATGTGATAAGTAGGTAGGTAGACATAAAAGCATAGATAGATTCCCCACTCAATCTGTAAACCAGTCATTAGATGGGATCTTCTTCTAGGTCATTCATTAATCACTAATTCAGCCTCGGAAGTGATGCATTAGAAAGTAAATATTTTTTGGATTTTTTTTAAGCTTTTGAGACAGTGTTTGAGGCTTTTGAAAAAAACAGGAACATTTGACTCCTTAAAAATAGTCATTCTTTTATTGGGCAAAGGGGGCAGAATTCCTGCTTTTTTAAAACTTTCCTGTTCTTTTTCCTTACCCACAGGTGAAAAAGTGCATGAAAAAACAGAAAGCACCATAAACCATTTTTCCTCATAATTTATCTTTTCCCTTGGAAAAGGGATTTGCTTTCCTTGTTTTACTTGAAATGTGAGAGAAGGCTTGTGTTCCAAATTTTTTTTTTTTTAATGGAGAAAGCAAATGAGCGGGCTTTTTGCTCTTTACTTACTTTATTATGTTTTCCTTTTTATTATATGGAAGAAGAAACATGGTGATAGAACATTTCTTCCCACACACTCTATTTCAAGTTCTGTGACCTTTCCTTTGAGAAAAAGGGGTTTAGAGAACATGGAACTGGAATAAATCCCCTCCAAAAATCCCTCCCCCCCCTTTTTTTTTTCAAAATTTTTCTTCCTGTGGGAAAGACAGATGTAAGATAGCAAATAACATTTTAAGTATTTGCTTCTAAATGTGGTACTAAGAATTATTGTAGTGTTTTTCTTAGGTTTTCAATAACTTTTCCCTTCCATGAAGTATCTGCTGTTTTGTGGAAGTTGTTTCGCTTTTTTAGTCAAAATCTGCAAACTGAAATTTTCTTTCAGAGTTTCAACAGAAGCAAAGAAAAATTTAAAAAGTGAGAAATTTGGCAGGAAGAAAATAATCCTGCCAGCTGGCTTCCCTAGTTACACGAAGTGGAAAATGGAGCCATTGCTGGTGCTGCTGTCTCTTGCTTGGCTGAAATCTGGTTTGGATGAGTAAATTCACATAATCATCATGGAGGGTGTAAATCAGGTGAGATCCCACGTCCTCCTTGCTTTTTTCTGTAATTATGAACTCAGCGGGGCTATGTTCAATAGGTAAAGCCTTTGTTCCAGGACTGTCGAGCCATGGACATGAGGCCATCCTAGGCAGAAAAAGTAGCTCTGTGTGAGAATGTGCCATCTTCACAGGAATAAAAAAAAAAAAAGATCAGGGAAAGGGAGAAGCAAAACAGGAATTAATGCTTGTACATCAGCATGGTCAGAGATATGACAAAGAGTTATGTACAGATTAAGACTCTTTGTGCCAAAAAGGCAATCATATATTTTTAGGAGCTGATAATTTTTGAGCTTGCTGCACCATTGAGTTCTAATAAAATAGATTGTGAATATTTGAAGATTAAGCTACTTCTGCAGGTGGATTGCTCTGATATCTCCTTAAGCAGTTTCCAAGCTGGGTGATGCCTTGCTCCGCATTACAACTCTATGGACTAGGTATGCCCGCATATGTTTAAAACCATATGAGGAAGATGTGACAGAAAATTTCTGTGGGAAATTATTGCTGGGAATACCTATTCTTAGTTATATTAACTGTTGGCAGAACATGCATTATGGCCTTCTGCAGTTTTGGTGGGTTAATCAAGTTCTATTGGAAGATTTGAGGGTGAGGCAATGATCTCACAGTCTGTGCTGGCCTGGACAGCAGACTCTCCACTTTGCACAGGACAAATGGCAGAACTCTCCATTGGACCTGCACTCCTGTGGAATTGCCTTATCATGATTCCTGGGAAAGTGCCGCAGAGAAGCTAATGTCGTCAGTGCTGTGTTTTCCTGGGTATGTTTAGTGGGTCAGTAAGCTGTCCTCCTGGTCCTCACTTATCCAGTTATTATTAATCCCCTATAATTCCAGGCACGTAAATCAAGAATCTCCCCTGAGCTTGCTTTATAATCATTAGAGAAAGATTTCCCCCTGACAGTAATTCAGTTCTTAAGGAGCAGTGCATCTCTGGAGGGTGGTTTGACTCACTCGGGTGGCTCAGATGAGGGAGAATCTGATCACCATCTCGTCTTTCTTCCCCCATAGAAATACCAGTGAAGGCCCAATTGCATCTGGGTGATGGCAGTGACAGTGCCAGTTGCTGAGGAAATTTAGGAAGTAGAAATACAACATGAGGAACAACAAAGGTCTGATCTTCCCGTGCTAAAGAAGGGCAGACAGAGCTGTGCTGACCTGCTGACCTGCCCTTACTCTGGCAGTCACTGCTTGCTGAGTCAACAGCAGCTCGTATCTCCTCCAGCGCTAGCCAAGAAGTGCATCTGGTGCCCTGTCTTCCCCTTCTGCGCATGCTTTGCGCCTGGTCACTCCAGGACAATACCACACTTCTCTCCCTAAAAAAGGCTTCTACAGAACCTCTTGGCTGTGCTACTGTCTTCTGTAAAATGAGTGTTGTCTTCCTCCTTCAGTGAAGGGTCAGAGTTATTTTCTCCATAGCTTTTCCTCAGGAATAGCACAGAATTGCTGTGCCCCACAGGGATGAGGGAGACCAAAGTGGAAGTCACATTTTCATAGCAGTTCGAGCCCATCTATCTCAGCACTGCTGCCAGCTTACTGCTCCCCTACCTGTTGTAGCTCTAGAGAGCAAGGTTTGGGGCTAAACCAGTAGAAAACTTTACTTTTTTTTGATTCCTAAGCTTAGAAGTAGTGGGAATGTGTAGCAGGATGCCACAGCCGTTCCTTGGTCACTCAAAGTTCAGGCCCAGCCCACCAACAGATACAGAGCTTGGGGACAGGGCAGCCAACCGCACCAGAGTGCACCTTAGTGGCATTTCCTCCTGTGGGACTGACCAGTGAGTACTCTGACATCCTTCAGCATTCATCTGTAGTGCTCCAGTCCTTTTTTTGTACTTACTAGCTAGACAGAGGTGTTTAGAAATAGTCTTTCAAATTGGCTTGAACTGAAAATGCTCTTGCACTTGATTCTGGTTTCAAAATAAATTCTAGGTGAAGGCATCCCAGTCTCCACAGGGAGGCAGCAGAATACCTGTCAATTTGTTTGCAAGCTTAAATTGGCTGATGCTTTTTTTTTTTTTTCCTTTATTTTAAAGAGCTCCCTAACAGCGTACATATTGTTTGGATAAGAGGTTTTAAGAATTTTAAGTTCAGATGAAAATTCTTTTTTTCTTGCCAAGATAAAGTTTGCCAAAATCAACATTCCCCTTATTTCCCTCTGAGCTGCCACTGAAATGATTTACAAGTTATAAAAGAACCGATTTTGATAGAAATATGCATTTAATTAGAAAGTAAAAATCACAGTGTCTCATTTGAGACAGTATAGTTAAAGTTCTGCCAGTATTTCCATTATTTTTAGGGATTTATCGCCTCAGGAGAAGAAAGCGTTCTACTCTGCTGAAACTTGGAATTTTAGGCCTCAATACTTATAAAATAGGTAGGAAATAATAATACTATAAAGTCCAGCATTTCCAAACCAGCCATTCAAATATCATTGAGCAGACACCCACCACACTGCCTAAATTATGTGATTGGCTTAAAAATTGTGAAATCTTAAAACAATAAACATAAGGTTCTTTTTGTTTGTCTTCTGACTTGTGAGAATTTATGATCCATATTTTCAAAATGTTTCTCTGCAACCATGGGGACTAAAAACTTACTTATTTTTGCTTTTTCCATTTTTCTAAATGGAAGTTGAGATTTTCTCACATGCTCACATAACCCCAAAAGCTGAGTCTTGAAAAAAAATTGCAAATGTTGAAGGACATGTGAACATACACATCTTCACTAAATCAAACTACGTGTAACTGTTCTGGACTGCCTATATTCTTAGAGTAGCTTGCCAGGAAACAGGGTCAGAAATGCTTTAAATAAAACAGAATGGAGCAGAATGGACAAGGCAGAAAGATTTAAACTATGTATTTGCTTCAGTCAGAAGCGGTTGAATTTAAATGTATCCTTCAGAGAAAAGATAGGTTTTTCACAGTCACTGTTTGTTTTTGTTTTGTTTTGTTTTAATGTGAATGAATTCATCTTTTATAACTGTTAGTTTTATCTACAGGAGAGGTATCTCATTGCTAGGAGCAGAATCTATTTCTTTCCTGCTGTTCTGAACTAGCTATCAATCTGCCTCTGAAGTTTACTTCACAGGAGAAATTCCAAGTAAGTTTCCTCAGCTCCTTTGCAGCACCGTGTATTTGCAAAAAAGCTCCTCTCACTTGAGGAGTCAATTAATTGATACAGTGTGGGAAATCCTGCATTCCTGGCAAGACTTGGGGTTTTAGACTGTTCTCAGAGGTTCACTGACTTAACATGTAGCCTTCTGAAGACAGAAAAGAAAGATCCTGCTCTCTTCATGGTCATTTCTGTCCAACACAGTGCTAGATTTGCTTTGTGCAACTCCTATCTACTTGGGAAAGACAAGTAGAAATACTTTATACTTTTCTGTCCCTCATAAAATTCCGTTGAAAGTAAAAGCCTTAAAAATGATAGTGCATTTTTATTACATCTAGACATTTTCTTTACATACTTTTCAACTCTACAATTCCAAAATTGATCTGTGTGAAAAGTTTTCAGATTTTTTAATCTGAACACGCTTCTCTGAGAAGTATTCAACCAAAATGCTTGCTAGGGCCCTGGGAACACTAAATAGGTGTGGTCACTTCAGGGTAACACCATGGACCTTAGTGGTCCTGACTAGCCTCACCTGGAGACCCCACCACACACCCCCTACCCATTTAGGCTGAGCCTTGGGTCCCAGCCTGACCTGTGCTGCCAGGTTGCCTGTCTGTAGTGCTGTTCCGGTGGTATTTGGATTTCCTAGCCTGACCTTGGACCTGCCTTGTTACCTTGCTTGGTGCTTGCTGGGGAGGACTTGTTGCTTTCAGCATCCTTCTCTACATGTCTGTGTCTGGTTGGTGAGGTCACTGCCCACCTTGTGTTGTTTGCTTGTCTTCCCGAGTAGTAGCCCCACGCTTGCTGCACCCAAACAATGCTGTTTTATTTAAAAAACCTGCCAAACTTCTGGTGAAACAGGCAGAGAGAACTCTCCTGCAACCAACAGACCTAAGTCAGTGAAATCATGAAAGGGGAGCTTTCAGTCTTAGCTTAGGGAGATAGTGAACTTGTAACCTCAGGGTTAAAAGCTCTAGAACGAATTACGTGAGTTGTGAGCTGTGTAGTCCCTTTGAAACGTGGTTATAGGTAGAAGAGGAATGATAGCAATTCAAAGCCACTGGTGGTGTAAAGTTGTGTTGAGCCACTGGCTTGCTCCTCCAGCGCTAGCATTGTTCTTGCTGCTTTGGAGATGCTTCCTTCCCAATGTGAGTTGTTAAGCTAAGCTGAAGGGAAGGGTAGGTGCCCCAGGATGAGATGGAGTGTTTGATATTAGGAAGGAGCCAAAGGAGAGCTCCAGTTCTGTGGTGAACGATAGGCAGGAACTCAAAGATTGGCTACAGCCTAGCAGCAGTTAAGAAGCTGTCCTGAAACACTTCACTGATGAAGCAACAGCCAGAAACAAAGCCACCAAACTGTACCTTGTCAGTCCTGTTCCATGACCATGAGAATACTTTAGGCCTGAGCAACTGAGGCGCCAAACCCTAAGGGGGCTTGTCCAGTCCTCAAGGAGAGAGGGGCCAATCCTCAGCCTCTGCCTAGAGGCTTTGATGAGGCTATGGCACTGTGCTGTCACCTGAAAAAGAGCTGCTGGATGTAGAAGATGTGAGTGTTCCTGAGCCTTTGGTTCCTTCTCTGTGTAACTGATTATCTTTACAGGGTTGCTGAGAGGAGGAACTCATCTGTGACTGAAGCACTGGAACTACAGGGATGTCTGTTGTCAGGTAATCTGTTATCAATCTTTCCTTCTGTGCTGCCTTATCTCTAGTGTTTCGAGTTAGTGTCATCATGCCAAGTCCTCCTGGTGTTCCAAATTGTATTTAAAATAATGATATTATGATGAAAGGACAAATGTACATCAGAGCTGCTGCACAGGGCCACTGCATTTCAACAGTAATGGGGAGCCAAGAACTTAACAAAAGGGCATCACTGAAGACTTTTGTGAAATCCTTGGTTAAATAAGTTGGATTCAAAGGCTCTGATTTGGGCTCGAGAAATGACAATTCATCTGCCTTTAAAATTAGCTGATGTATTTTTCACATTATTGCTGCAGTGTTTCTGTTCTCTGCCCTCCCTTTCACTTCAGATGTAACCACATTTTGGTGGCAGATGAAGTGGTTCCTATATATAGCATGCAAAACATTTTGGGATCCTTTCAGTGGATAAGTCTCAGATACATGTCAGATATTTGTTTAGTGCAGCACTCACCACGGTCAAGAACACAGCCCTGGAGCACTTTCTGGCTTTAAGCTCTAAGCTGAACCTACTGTGTGTGGCTTGACCAGAATCTTTGAGTAGTAGATGTGCTGAGAAAAAAAATAAGTCTGCATCTTTGTTGTGAGTAATGAGCTCCTCACACTGGATTAATTGCAGTTTCCAAGGAGGCTGACATTTCTGCCCATTTCCATAGGAAAGGAAATACCAAAGGGTAGGCTCAAAGGAGGGCTTTCCAGGAATTTAGGATTTGCTATACCTATCAGGTCAGATATCCTGTTCCTAGCAGCTGTCAGGACATGATGCTTCAAAGGAAGTTGGATAAGTTTACCAACAGTTAGCCAAAGCATGACTAACTAAGGCTGAAGAGAACTGAGGTAAGCATCACTTTAGGTGGTGTGGGATTCAGCTTTCTGCCTGGAACATGAGATCTGGTTACCCGTGGCTTAGTAAGTTGTATGGCTGTAATTTTAGTAGTAATCATATTCAGACTTCTGCAGCTTTACCAGCTCTTTTTGTTGTCCCTTTCAGTTACCTGTTCAGCATCTGCTATATTTTCCCAAAGGTTTTGCAACCAAAATAGGATACAGCTCAGTGGGGAGACACTATATAGTTTTGTGTGATCAGTGACATGGTTATTCTGCAATGTATCTGCTGGGTCCAGATTTTGAAACAGATGAGAAGTGGGCAGAGAGCTGAAAGCCTTAGGACCACTGAGCTTCAGCTGTTTTCCTGCCCACTAAATTACAAGATCAGGTCTTCCTTAACACTTCCGTAAAGTGCCATATGTTAGAGATATCACCAATCCTTTTGCCAGTTATTCAAGTGTCTGTTGACTTCAGAGGTCAAACTTATTACTCTTTACCAAGTATGGCACTGAGGGCGCACAACACCAAATATTTTGTTTCATCTACTCTTTCAATGTATCTCCTCCTTTGAAAGATTCCTCTGTTAACTAAAATTGTCAGCTAGTGCAAATGGGCTTGAGGTTTTCTGAATTCTCCAAAAATCAAGAATTCTCATCTGCCTTTCCCTCGTCCTTGGAAATCATAGTCATATGTTGTTGTGCACTAGTGTTACTCCTTTGCATCTAGGAATGGGTTTACTTCAAAGTATAGTGGTAATTTAACCACACTTATCTCTGATTATCTCTACAGAAAAAGGACTCTTGGAAAATGTTTAGTAGGCAAATAACATAGGGAAACAGTTACATTTCATACCTAAACTTGTATATCTTTTTTCTGAAGTGTTAGGCAGACTAGAGGGAGAATATTTATTTTAAATTTTGTTGGGGGAAGGTAAAAGATTAAACAGTCTTTACTACCCAAGTAATTTGATTTTTTTTTTTTAATGGGCTGTTCCTTTTCTAAGTCTCTGGAGATACCATATCTTCTAGCATAGGAAAATGAGTAGATACAAAGGTTCCTGCTCAGTTTTCCCTGGATGTGATCAAGTACATTCAAATGTTGAGTGATAAATGAGCTAATTTACACATCTGCAAAACTGGCATTAGCATTTTACTAACTCCCTACAGTGTCATGAGGTTTAATTAATGGTTGTAAAATACTCCTCTGAATGAAAGGTATGACTTTTTACATTTGAGATTATGTAGATCCATCAGCTTCTGCTGTATTTGTAACAGCCGTCTAGAAGACTAATAACTGTGCAGATTTACTGCTGTGCTCTGCTGCTTTCTGCCAGCCTGCATTTTTTGTAAGTTTGATACTGGTGGTCACTTTCAGAGACTAAGACCAAGCCTAAATTTGTATTTAGCTGGAAGACGCCTCTTCATTAACTGTTCAAGGCAATTTCCTGGCATTTTAATACCTGTAACTTAAACTGTGTCAAATCAATACAAAGTGCACAACATTATTCACAAGAACGGTGGTTTTCTAGTAGTTGTGGAAAAAATATAATCTTAATTCCATGCAGCCTCAATGAGACGACTCAGTGAAGAAGTGAAATCCTTTCTGACTGCATCATCACTAGGTTGGTAAACCAGATTCTGGCTGCAGGACCAAGGCTGCATGCACTGGGACCCCTACAAATAGTCTTAAGAGGAAGCCGACTGAAGTGACAATTCAAAATATTTGTGCAATTCTTATCTGAAGGCTCCTTCTCAATTTCTACAGATAGCTGAATGTGGTTTTGTGGGTTACCCCTTGAGACAGCCTTAAGACTGCCCAGAGTGTTTCAATGAGATCACCAATCCTAATTAAAGATCATGATGAGACTATATTACTGGGGTACAAAGGATTTCTTTTTTTTTTTTTTTTTAATTACCTGCTCTCTGTTCCCCTCTGTCAATGTTGCTCCTGCTGATTTGGTGTAACAATGTCCCTTCCTGAACGAGATGGCAGTGAACACATGGCCTTAAGTTCAGCAGCAAGAATCTGTAGCCTGGTCAAATACTTATTAATTTTCACCTTTGCCTTTTGTATTGTTCCACATCATTTACTATTGTTCACTCGTCCCCAAAACAACATCAAAAGACTCTTTCCTAATGTTGCTTTAAAAACTAGAGATAGATAGAAAATGCTATTGCTGTCGTCATCCTGAAAGTGTCATGTCCCCCACTCACATGGAGCTCTTGTGTCCTTTTTGAAACCAGGAAGACACCACAGCTCTGCAGCTGAGACCCAAATAATCCACTGCAATGTCCTGTGCCTTACTCTGAAGGGACTCAATGGTCTCCTGAGGCTCACATAGAGCTGTCAAATTCTGGCAGAATGAGAAACCACCAGGTAGGTTTTTTTCTGTAATTCTATCACATATATCAATATTATATATGGATCAAGCCAGGGTCTCCTGGGCCTATGCAGCTAATAAGAGAGTTATTGTACTTAGAGAAGGATGTGACTTCTGGCCACACCAAGTAGAGCAATTAACCCAAAGTTACATTATACATTCTGTATTGCTCTGTTGATCTAAAATATCTGGGACTGTCAGTTACAGCCATCTCTGCTTTAATCATTTTTATTTGTATTAGCTGCATAAAGATCAGGACTATAGGAGCACATCTGTCTAAAGTGTTTGCTTTTTTCCTTGTGATAGCAAATTTATGTTTGACTGTGTTTATAACCCAGCGATTCTCGGGTAAATGATACAAACTAAAAATAACCATGACTTGATCCAGATGGTGATAATGCTTTTTTTACGATTCCTTAAGTCACTTTCTAAGACAAGGATGATGTTTGAGGTGTACTTTTTTAACCAGCACATCTTGTGTGGATAGCTAGGAAGCAGTCTTGCAAATAATTATCACCTCTGCATCAGTGTTGGAGCAGGAAGCAGTGTCGTACCAGTGCTAGTGCAGCACATAAAAGTATGGAATGGTCTTCGGAGCTCTAATTACTGAGCAGTAATTCACCCCACAGCAGGTCAGCAGCACACTGCAACCACCATCATTCTATTATTCTGCTTTTATATTGTTTCATTTTCCTTTGAGAATTATGACAGAAAAACCCTGCACAAATCTTACATGAGTTATGTGTGACAGCAAAAACATTCCAAGAGAGAGAAAAATCTCATTGTTGGTGACTTTAATCACTGTATCCTAAAAGGTAGTGAACGACACCTCTGTGGAATGTTGGAATATGCTTTAGCATACGAATTGAAATTGCAAACAGTACCTGGGAGTATGCATGAAGGAAAAAGACAGGACAAACAGAAAAAAAGTGTCACTACTTTTCTGGGTGGAAGAGCATGTCTAAGGGGCTGGAATTCCTGTAGGGCAAACAGTTTGAATTACTCTGTACAGTTGCTCAGTCCCTCTCATCACTTTCATCCCTATAGTGGGGGGCAGTTCCTCCTGTAGGGTGGTCTTTTGATCAGGTGGATTCTTGTTAACCAGGCAGTAATGTTGGAGCACTTGCCAGCCTCCTTCCATCAACAGAAGCAATCATAGGGACAGAAACCATGAGACCTCAGCAAGGCACCCAGTAAATCCTCTATTTTCTTTGCATGGAAGCAGCTAGAAGTCAGCAGGAGTGGAATATACCTCTCATCTCTTTAAGGATGCTTCCCAGGAGCCCTGCAGCCCCTTGGTAGGGAGGGGACGAATGCTGCAGCCATGCAGTGTCCTGCTGCAGCTCTACAGGATAGAGCTGAGGTTCAGCCTTGGTGCTGCGATGGTGGCCTGAGTTAGGCTTGTTCAAATAATCCATTTGTACAACTGAAGTGGAGGAGAATGGAAGGGGGAAAATAACTGTAGACATTTTAAAGCGGAGAATGAAAGATTGACTTAATAAACAGAGTTGTACCATAGTGTTGTAATATATCCAGAGGGTCTCTATGCCTCCTTTGTGTTGCCACCCACAAAGTTCTAGGCACTGCTTTGTCTGTAGCTGTGTGGTGCAATCTGTGGACCAAATGAAGGATGTGCCATGACTTGAAATGACATCCTTTGTTTGACATTAGACCACACTTGTACTTCCCAAATTTTTTTCTGTTGGCATTTCAAGAATTGGATGGTGTTTCTGAGTAAAAGCAAATCCATCCTCTTTGTCAGGAACACTTCATTTTTAGGCAAATAAAAAAGACTGTATCATTCCTTGTTATCTTTGTTCTTCAATCAATTATTCTTTAATCTTTATTCAATATAGCTCTTTTACCTGAAATACCAAATAATTGTTGTTATACTTCACAGGTTCTGTACTTTCTTTACTAATATTGATTTGTCTTTCAATTTCATTGGTGAAATAAGAGGCCAATTTGCAAACCGTGGTCTGGGGAAACATATGAAAGCACTACATTACACAAAAAAGGCAAATGATTCTGTGTAGTCACCGTTTTGTACAATACCAGCTAGTTGTGTTAGGATGTTTGTTCATGGATAAGCTGCAGTGCACTGACAGCCTTTGTTGACAAGATATTTTTTTCTATTGTCTTGAACAGCTGAGAGAGGCGTATCCCAGTTGTCTTTGTGCTTGCGTTAGATGTTAAGCTCTTGACTTCTGTTGGCTGTGGACCATGACTCCTTTCTTCCTGTCCGTGAGATTTTTACAGGCAGTGGCTGTTGAATAAGACCTGTGCCATTGCCTTTCGATGTCCAGTCGGAGGATGCATTCTGTCAGTGGAAACCTGTGGTTGGGTTATACCCATTGGTCTAGGAAGACAAAATAAAGTAATAAATATTAGTTTGATGGTCTAGTATTGTGTTACAGTTCAGCCACTGCATAGGGAGCTGCAGCATGTGCAAACTGACCTGTACCCACAGGCCATCTGCCTGTCTCTGATTTACAGTGTAGCTAACAAGCTTCCATTCTGGACAGAGGTGTCACAGTGTGCCAATAGCGGTCCATCTGAAAAAAAAAACAGAGTGTGAATTGAATTTTTTCAAGTGTGATTTTGAAAGAGAGCAGAGCACAGCAGGAGTCACATCCTATAGTGTAAGGGGAACCCAGCCTGGAATGGTAGAGCCTCATAAGAGGTATGGGAGCTCTGACCAGTCTCTGCATTCAAATGTTGCTGCTCAGTTCTCATGTCCCATTTATGTTAAAATATTTTATGTCTGAGGTTCTGAGACAAAAAGTTTGGTCAGACACTGAATGTCTCATTCAATAACATGTTACTGAGTGTTTTAATTATGCTGAGAGAGCAATTTTATTGTACTGGCACAAAAAATTTCAGCAAATGTCAAGCAAGCTGCAAATAAGGCAATTCCAGGCTGAACTTTTATTGCATTAAATGGATTATTTCCTTGGTGCCTTCGAAGTCTTCAAATATGTCTGGAATCTCTTACCCAGTCCTCTAAGTCTACTGAAACCAGATTATTAAATTGTCCATTTTCCATAATATCAGTCTGAATTTTTCTCATCAGTCCCTTGATGATTATAAATTGCATGGTGTGATATTTCGGAAGATTAATATTCCATCTGCCCTGCACACTGCCAGGAGATCAAAACGATTGGCTGCTCCAGCTCAGACTTAATCTGCATGACAGCAAACCGCTGTAAACACCCTATGTGTTCATGGTGGGCTTGTCTACATGGGTGGTTTATGCTGGCGGGAAGCTGACTGCATCAGTATAAAGAGATCTGTGTCATGCATCATTGACAAAATGCTCTGGAGCTTTAAATTCTGTTGAGATTAGTAGCACTTTCACAGTGGAATAAATACTGTTGAGTACCAAGTTAATTTTGTCTGTGCTACCGTGTTTTGTTAGCTGACTTGTTACTTTCCTGTATTTCTTTGTACCTAGTCCCATATGACTGCCCTGAAGATTCCCACTTACCTCTGGCCATCTGCAGCTGCATGCTGGTAAATGAGAAAAAGGAGCTATTCTACATTGTAAGGAAACTACCATTAGTGCAAAGCTGTGTGGGACACCTACTCACAAGCCTGAATGCATATTAAAAAAATAATAATAATCTGATCAGTAGTAGCTGGTAGTCAGCAGTTTGTTTGGATATGGTTTCTGCATGTTGGTTAATGTGAGACATTACCGCAAAGAATCTTACAGTAATGTGAATCTCCTTGCACAGTAACATTCACATTTGTGTATAATACATGAAATGGTCTTCTCTTTCCACACTAGTTTTGGTATGAAGGCTAGTGGAATGAGAATAGCAACAATAAACCCCATATTTGTAACCCAGAAGAGATTAAAATTCGCTTTTCCATTCTGCTTCAGTGCTGGCCAAGCTGTGGCCTGTAAGTATTGTGCTTCCTTGCTTAGGCAAGACGCCGTTCCTGGTGATGGGAGCAAAACTGCTTAAGCTGGTGTTTGCAGAAACCTTGTGTTCACCGTACAGTGAAAGAGGGGGCTCCAGGAAAGCCACTGTCATCCTCTGTATCAGAACTCATATAAAGACTTGTTCTGGGTGTACTCTGAAGTACAAGGCATACATCTGGCAGCTGCCAGCTGTGGAGTCAGGATGTACATCAGGAAAACTGTCCAACCCTTTGGTTGTTCTCATTCTTTTCTTTCAGTGTCCTGTCCCAGCACCACAGTCTGTATCACCCTCTTCACAAACTGTTCAGCTCTGGAGACTAAGGGGAAATTATGTTGGCTCAATAGTGAGCCAGCAATGAATAAGCATTATGTGGCAATTTGTACTCTTAAATTATCTGTGACAAAGATGAGCTTCAGCTCACAGAGAAAGGTGATTCTGGTAATTTTTTACACTCAGAACTAATCTGGACTGTAGATATTCAAATGTAATTGTGACAAAACGGTGTTCACTTAAAGGAATGGCTTTCGATTCTTCTTCCTCTGTATTTTTATACTTGTAGCCTTCACTGACCAGCTCTGTTCCAATGTACTCTGGGCACCATTGATGCCTGTAGGGACACACAAACATTCTGAGAAGTGAAATTGTGTTCTCGTGATGCTTACTTATACATCTATGCATTTCTCACTGAACAGTGTTAGCATGTTAAATTCACTTCTTGGTACAACCCCACTGTAATACTACATATCAGGAATTAATTTGGTATATAGTATCAAAGTGTTTGCTGAAATCATGGTATGTAGAGTGTTTAGTAATATGTTTAACATTGTCCTGAATCTAAACTTTCCCTAGCTCAAGAAGTTTTAAATTGCTAATGTGCACTCTTTAGAAATCCTTTCCTGATACTTTTTTGGTTTCCTGCTAATAACAACCACATTTAAACTGCTAAAAGGCGTTGAAACTGTGTGTGAACTGAAACATATTACTGTTATTTTTGTGTAGTCGAAGCTAGCAAGGCCAATCAAAACCTGTCTTGCTGTGTTTCATACAAATGTATGTGAAATAATCACCACCCTGAAGATTTTGCCATGAGGCAACATAAACTTCTCAGAATGCAAAACGGTGCCAACCCAGCTTCTAAGCCAGGGATGCTCCTCTCCAGCCAGGTCAGAACCTGAGCAGAGAAGCTTGTGTCTCTCTGCTCTCACCAAGCAGATGATATATAATTTCAATATGTGAAGCAAGCATTACAGTGAAGTAAGGATTATGCAACATGCAAATGCTGTGACAAAGTATAGGATATCAGGATGTTTGTGGCTAATGCCTACATATCACATGCTACCCCTGATGTTTGATTCCATTCTCTTTGATTATTCAGTTTTCTGCATTATTTAATGGCAGACCTTTTCTTGTTCCTAATAAGATAATCTATTGTCTCCCAGATATTTTTATAAAGGATTTTACAAAAGTACCTTATAAACTATGGCTAAAGTTGGAACTCTGCCCTTGACAAAAGCTGGACAGAGAGCAAGAGAGATGTGAGGGGAAAAGCAAACATACACTCAGCCTGGATGTTCAATGTCTGACTTTTTTTTCCTTCTGTAGAAACAAATGACTGACTACCATTGAAACCCCACTTTTTTAGGCATTGACTTAAAACATTTCAGTTTGGGATTTTCAGATAAATATAGGAAGTTATCACAGCAAACTTATCATTCTCACAAGAATTTTGATTTTGCTGAAAATGTGATCTTCAGTTGCATGAAAATTACATTTTTTCATCTAGCTCCTGCTGCCCAGGAGCTTTCTGTAGCATATTCTGGACAGAACCAGGATGCACCAGTATCTCCTTCCTGGAAACATTATTCTAATATGATCATAGTAGCTCATTAATGCTACTTGTGCTTATTTAAACTGTCAGAATTGTGACTAACAGCTTTGACCCTGCCCCTTCACCCCTCGAAGCTGTTGTGTGGAGTCGGGCAGAACTGCTGTAGGTGTTGAAGCACTAGCAAATGCAATTTAGAAAACTGTTTTTTGTGCTTGCTAAAGAAGTTCCACTTGAAATAAAAATATAAACAGCTTTAATTTCTCTTCTGTTGTTTGGAGATGAAGGATCAGAGCTTCTGCTGGTGAAGGCTGACTTGAGTAGAGCTGTATCAGGCTGTCAGTGCTGCTTCTACAATTGCTTCTACAATCTATTTTTCTGCAGTGTTGGTTCAGCCCACCCAGATAGCGCAGAGACCGGTCATTACTTTTGACTTGGGGAGCATGTTCCTAGACTTAGATTTCAGTCTAGCATTCTTCTCCATGACTAGAATTCTGAGCCTGAGACTTCCCAAACCATTACACACATTTCCCTTGAGTCTTACAAAGGCTTTGAGAACTCTAGGCTGGTGTTGCACTTCTAATTCAACTGAGCTGGAAAAACACAGAGGTGAAGAACACAGGTTCGTACCGTAGAAGTTTTATTTCTAAAGCATCTGGCTCTACAGATCTTGGAAAACAAGTTGATACCAGCTACACAGCTCCATTAATACAAATTTACCATATCCATAAGACTAAAGTTGCATCATTATTTTGGGAGAATTCCCTCTACACTTTCTGTCATGCAAGAAAGTCGCTGTATGTAGCAGTGGTTGATCACACTGCATCAATGATTATTTGGTGCATTCCTCATCTCTCTTCCCTGTGCTCCACTAAGATACTGCTCCTGGAGTCATGAAGCTCTAGCTGTGGTCTCTTGCACAGAAAATGTCCTGGTGAATGGTGAAGGGCCAGGAGCTGAGATGCGCAGAGCTGATGTCCCCAGCATGTATCTCTGAGGTGTTCTTTGTGATGGTCCTTCAGTGGGCCAACTAACTGATTTTACTTGGCTGAGCACCTTGCGATACCATAGACTGTGGACCTTACCCTCCTCACTGTCCTGCTTCTCCCTTGTTTTTGGACACTTCAGATTAGAAAGCTGCAATAAAATAACAACAACAACCTCTTAAGGACACAGAGGTGCCAGTTTGGATCAGCAGGATACACATTGTGTGTTCAGGTCACTGTGTCTCTAGCCTAAGTGCCAAGGATCACTTTTTAAGCAGATGTGTTTAACAGGGTGTAGATATAGCTATTAAATGGTAATGATTATTACTGGAACTTAACTGTAAAAGTAACTCTGAAAAAGGTCCTGGGATATTCCAGTTGAATTATGCTGGATATGTTTTGAAGCATAATGGTCTGAATTATTCCTAATGCCATTGTCAAGCATTATTATCATGGTCTTGAAGGCGAAACTTCCTGTTTTGTGAGAGTCCAGCCATAGTAAGACCCCAGAGTGTAAACTGCCCCATTGATTTCAGAGAGGTATCAGTTGCTCTCCAGGACCAAATTTTCCACCAGACATTTGGACAGCCAAGAAAGGGACAGTTTTTGTCACCCTGAGAGAGTCCCACTGAAAGGTCCTTTATCTAGTGGAAACAGACAAAATGTGGTCATAATTAAAACCACCCTTTCTATTAGAGAAAAATATTGCAAATTGAGTGAAAATATCCAAATCAACTTTTGCACTACTTCTTTCTAAAATATTCAGAACAATGGACTGTGAAATTCAATTCTTCACCTAACCAGATTTGTTCAACAGTAGCTGTTAACATGACACAAATGCAGAGAAGAAACACATGCTGGAAAGTAATCAGTTTTGAGATTTGAATACATGGTAGTGGCTTTCTTTACTTTTACAGAACAGCATCTTTTATCTGAATAGTTCAAAGCATTCCTCAAATAATTTATTACATCAGACCACCGCCTCTCTGAGGCTTTTAAATATTATTTTCTCATTGCAGAAGATGGAAAAATGGAGAAATCAGAAAAATTAAGTTACTTTCCTAAGACCACACAGTGAGTCAGAATCAGAGTGAAGAGTAAAAGTCTGAAGTGATAACTTCTTTTCTGCCATTCCAAGTACTGGATTATATAGTTTGCCTGTGACATTCCTTACAGTGAGATGTAATAGCTTTCTCAAGATCTCCTATAATTCAACCTGGAAGTTACTGGGGCAGATGTGTTAATTACTGGGTGAAATTCTGTGACCTGCTATTCAAAGGGTCAGACTAGATGATCAGAAAGGTCTTGTCTAGTCTTAAAACCTAAGAGTCATTACCACCATACAAACCTACTTGCCCTTTCTCTCCTTCCAACAAAAATCAGCAATTAGTCTTGTTTAAAAGCTTGCTATGAAACTGTGTTTTTCAAATGTAAGCATATTTTGCCAGAGGTTAGCAAAAATAGCTTCAGAATTCCTGAAAAATTGACAGGTTGAATCAATCAAATCCATTTTAAATTTTATTTTGACAAAAATTCACACTAGGGCTGACAGCTCCTTGTAAAAACAGCTTTGCTGACTGCAGTTTGAAACACACATGCTATAAAACCTCGGAAACAGTATTTATAATAGAAACCTGGCAGTCTCCTAACTCTACTAGTATTATCACCATGTGTGACGCTAATATATTAGGACCATACTTCAGAGCTCCTTCATTAGATTCTGACATATGGAGGAGAAAGGAGAGCCTGAAAACCAGGGAGGGCATAGAGTGCAGCCTCAGCTGTGCATATTTATCATCTAAATCAAGTGAAGGCTATTTATTGACTTATTGATTCTAATTCAAAATGAGAACTTAATTAAAAGTTTAGTTCATTACCACACAATTACATGGCCCTCAAGACATTTCTAGGCTAGTAAAGTGCATGCCTAATCATGTGGTATATTGGGAAGGCTGGATCTTCAGTTATTATAAATCAGGCATTAGTGGTACCATGCTAATTTGCGCCATCTGGGGACAGGGCCTATTAGTTTTCTATGCAGGAGACAGTTGTTATTGTTTTAAATAAGCGAACTACAATGTAATATTGTCCTTTGCTGAGCAATAGCATATGTTAACTTCCCACCAGAAGGCAAAGTAGTGATGAGAAATCTAGTCTCAGTGCCATGTATACCACATAGATATACCAGCCTCAGAACAGAAGCATTCATAAGCAGCATAAAGGACTGTCTGCCAAAATGTTAATAACAGGCCCCAGAGAAGCTGTTCTGCCTTGGAAACATGCTGTAGTGACTCTGCTAAGAGAGATTCTGGCAGAGAACAAACTTTCCTGCCAGTTGCTCCCAAGAACCACAGCATACGCGTGTCGGGACACAGGGAAAATCTACACAGATGTGCTGTGCAAGCTCTGACACCCTTTCTGGTTCTCAGCCTCACAGGGCTGTGCCTACTCCTCACAGCTTGTCGTGCTTCTTCCCCTCTGCACAGCTAGTGGAATCGTTTGTGTATGTAAATTTGATTTCCAAGGCAGAGGTTCTTTGAATGCAGCAAATTTAGGATTTGTTCCTGCAGAGGACCAGAGTCGTGGCTATATTTGCACTCATATCATGTAGCGTTCCAGGGCTCTAATCTTGAGCATTTTTATGTGTTTACATTTCTTTGGAGCATTTTTACATATTTACAAATGATCAGAACTTAAAATCTGGGAATCGAATTGTTAAAGACTTTCACATACAGGCACAAGGCACATTGAGGCTTAGCTCATTTGAGGTCAAGTTAAGCTGTTCGTGCAGACACACACTGTGTATCTTCAGTGACTGAAGTTCGTACTCTTAAAAAAGAAACTCAGCAAAACCACACAGAATGATACTCTTCAGTGTGATCCACAGTAAGAGTCTGAAGTCTTTGCTTTGCCTGGTATCTTTATTCAGCTAATTCTTCCCATCTCTGAGGCTCCTAAAAAGAATTAGGGGAGGCAATTTCTACATGTGCTTATATTTTGGATTCTCAGCATAGGATTTTCAGCAGTAATGTTGGGTGGGCTAATGTCAAGGAACACAAATATTACTGCACTTCTGACCTTAGGGACTAAAAGATTTTTCAGCTTGTATGTGCTGTACTTAGATGGACATCAACACGAGTCAGACACCAACAAGGAAGCAGGCATAGAAAGAGTTTTCAGACAATTCTCTGTTAGCTATGGGGCTGTTCTTTACATTTGAAAAGAAGCACACCTAGCAGTGCAGCAGGTGTGGGGTGAACAGCAAAAATTTTACCTGTTCAATCTGAAGCAAGTAATGGACAGAGGCAACTGAATGCAGAAGGGCACCACACACAGCCAGGAAGCTGCATTCATGCTTCTGTCACCCAGCAAAAATTAAGCATGTTCTGCGGGAAGCACAGTGAATAACCTCACACAGGTACATGTGCTCGTGTGGTTGCTGTGGTGGTGGTAACAGAGCCAGACAAGAGGAGCCTTAAGTGACAGAGCCTTTGAAAACTGGTATGTCTATAGGCCAAGGAGTATCTGTGTAAGGAATCGATTGAAGGAACAGGCATTTTAATAGCTGCATAGTAGGTGCACCTGCTACTACTCAATGTTCAACCAAATAGTATTTTCCAACTATTGATTGAGCACATCCCAGAGCTGCTGAGGAGCTGTTTCTACATAATGCCAGATGATGTGTGTGATTGCTCTTCTCTGTTGTCTTGGGCATTTCTGGAACAAGAAGACATGGGCTAAGGATGGCCTCTGCTATGCTTGATTGCAATATCTCCAGCTGGCAAGAACCCACGTTTTATGCATTACAATCAGATTAATGGTTTGTGCCTTTCCAGCACTCACAGCTCTGAGCCATCACACTGAGTTTATGGCAATAGCTGCATGAAACATCCTGCTGTCTCAGATCCCACTTACTGTTGTGCTAATTGTTTTTTCTCTCTCTGCTTATGCTTTCTCCTAGGGTCCATTCTAGTAGGCTGAGATCAAGCAGGCTTTTTGTGTGTGGCCAGTGTATATTACTGGAATGGACAGAGGCATAAGTAAGGATAAAAGAGCTTGCCTTGAAGCCATGCTCTGTGCTGTAGCTTGTAAACTGCATTTATTTTAATTTTGCTTCTTTGCTTCCGGTATGACTGTCTGGTTTTTCCAGCCAAGAAAAACAGAACACCACATTTTTGCCTAGTTCCTTGCAGAACTTTTGGAATCTGAGAGAGAATTTCCCTGACACCTTACAAATCCCACTGAAGCCTGAAATAGAGCAGTTTGGGGCTAGCGGAGCCATCAGTAGGCAGGTTAACAGAGTAATGCAACTGAACAGTTTATCACTGCTTTTCAGGCTTGCAGAAACTGGTTTGATGAGGAAGAACTCCTGCTAGATAAATTTCACATGGATTTCAGACAGTGCCCTAGTAGTGAGGGTAACTGAACATTACAACAATAGATGAAGGGGGCAGCATGACTGACGTCACTTGGAGTCTAAGTGACAGTTTAGATATCTTTCTAAAAGATATTATTTTAAACTGGCTTTGGCATCAATGGTCCCTTCTGGCCAAGGAATCTATCCAGAATGTGTCGTTCATTCAGCTCTTTCCTTCATATGTAACAGGCAGAATCAGTCCTCAGCATGATCATCATTTGCATAAACATAATGGTTGTAATAAAAGCCTGTGCTTCAGGGGTTTAGCTGGGTAACCACTGGGGTCACGAAAGACTTTTTTTTTCTCCCACCATACAATTAGCCAGATGTACTCTGGGTTAGTGTTTGCTTAGTTCCTCTGAAGCACTGGAAATTGGCCATGCCTAGAGACCAACCCTTCCCTGATGAACCTCGCAGTGGCCCAGGGTTATACTGAGACTTCCCTCACCGGTACCCAAGGGAAGCAGTTTGATTATTTGCTCAGACCTCAGAGATCTCCTGCAGCATGAGAGCATGGCTAGCTGGGTGTGTCTCATCAAACAATCCCTCATCTCCAGACAGTCTCCCAGTACCTGAGAGGCTTTGGAAATGTAACAACCTACAATAAAGATTAGAGTGACTCCTTTGTTTCTAAACTTTTCTGTTTGCAACACCATTTCTGGAGTAGTAAATCCCTTTCTGTGCTCCTAATGTCATTTGGGAAAGACAATAACAAGAATTTCCAAGATGGGAATATCTGCATTAAGTAATCAATAGTTTCTTACAGCCTTCACTTCTGCTGCTGCATTTATCTAGTTTTTGTCAATGTAGCTACCTCCCTCGCAGCCCAATCACTCTCAGGCCCCCTGATAGAGGCACTGCAGATGTGTAAGCTGGGGCACACCTGGGAGAGTCTGCAGGAGCCTGGGGAGGTGAGTGGCTCCAGCCATACCTTGTGTGCTAACATGCAACTGGAGATACTCAGGCAGGCTGAGGAGGACGTAGAGCCTGCTGTGCCCTGGTTGGCCTTGGGATCATTTTTTTTTTGTGTTGTTCTGTTTGGTTTGGTTTTGGTTTTTGTGGGGGTTTTTTTGCCTTTTTTTTTTGCTTTTTTTCTTTTTTTTAAGAGTGGTGAAGGCAGACTGTGAAATTGGAAGAGAAGGTTAGAGGTAAAGGTAACCTGCCAGTCTTGTGCTTGCTTTCAGAGTTACTGTGCCTTTCAGGCATCTAAGATGTGTGTTAATCCACATTTACAATATGCTTGTGTAAGATTAATTCCTACTTTGTGGGCACTGAGAACTACCTGTATTGTGCAGATTCTTAGAGAAATAATAATCTCTGAGCTGGATCTTACCTGTGTGAGTAAATAGGTAAGTAAAAAGACCTATGCCTGAGGATCTGCAGCAACAGGTCCTTAGGCAACACAAAATAGATGTGATCCTTCTTTCCTAACCTCCAGTGATTTTCATGGAGAAGGAAGAAGCCTAATGAGATTTGCCAGGACATATTACTGAGATCTGATGGCTGTGGCAGCTGAATGCTGCATAAAATGTGCAACTGTTATGTGCTGTAGAGTGCTTGGATTGAGTCACTGGCCTCTACTATGGTTTCTTTGGCAGTAAAACTTACATCTTTGTGACAAAGTAGTCACAGTGATTCAATACAAATGCATTTTCTAATACAGGGCTCCTGCAGCTCAGGAGTGGGTTCTGATCCTGCAGCTGTGATTGTACCTATTTTCATTATTGTAAACATTTGTTTTTTGTGGAGCTGCTCACAGGTGTGCATCTGCTGTTTATCTTACCCAGTGCTGGAATCTTTGCTTTCAAACATTTTTTTACTGAAAGCCTGACTTCTGGTGGCTACTCTGCTGCACAGGTTTTTTGGCTCTTGATAGAATTTGGACTATAAGCTAGTTCTCTTCCCTTTGTACACAGTAGCTTTTCTCCTCTTGCTTTAGGAACTTCCATGAAGATGGATCTTAATGCTATTTTTAGTTGTTGAAACCAAGGCTAGGAGAATATACCTAGTGTACCTAAATTCACAGAGCAACTCCTTGGCACAGAACAAGATCTGATTTGCAGTCTCCCTTTTTTTACTGCTACAAAATGGTAACAGAAACATGGTAGAAACAGGAGTTATTTTATATATAACCAAAAATCTGTCTTGTGTAGGGTAGGAAAGCATCAGGTTTCTTAGAACTGAGTGCCACAAGATGAATGCCTACTCTAAGGAATTTCCTTTCAAGCCATTCTTTCAATATTTTCATGTGTTCTTATGCTGTATATTTAGATAGAGTGCTGTTTTTTCACCAGTACTCCTAGGCAGGGCTGGATTTGTCTTGCTAGAAGTTTACAACGTCTTGTTCCTGTCCCCCACCCCAGTGTATATTCATTTTCTTTTTGGCATTAATAGCAGCACTACCTTAGAAATTTCAAAATGTAAGTTAACACTTTTTCAGGGGAAAAAAAAAAAGTCTGCCAAATACTGCTTGTTTTCAACCCTCCTGCAGGGTACCAGAAGTCAATGGAATTTCTTTCAACTAACGAAGTAAATAAAGTCTAATTGTACTTAGACTTTTAAAATGTTTTTGCAGCTTTTTCTCACCCCTCCTGGACCCTCATTTTTGTGCTGTTTGGTAATATTTATTTTTTTCTTGCAGGGTAAGATAGCACCTGATTTACCCTTAAATCTGCTTTTTCTAGAACTTTGCCACCCTTTGGTGACTCAGGTGTGCAGATTTTTTCCTCTTCATGTTTGAAGGGAACAGATATTCCAGTTACGAGCCAATTTTCTTATAACCACAATAATTCAAATACACAGTGATGCTTTTTTCTGTCTCGCCTAGTGGGAACTGTTATGTTGTCTGTGATATGCCAGTGCATGACATCAGAACAAACATTTACTCATCAGCAGCCCATATGCCACTTTGGGGATCATGAACTACCTTTTACAAGCCTGACAAAAAGAGGGAATTTTAGTTTATGACATATTGACTACCAAGTATGAAGTGTTACCTTTAAAACAAAATCACAAGTATTTAGTGTTACATCAGTTACAATTTGTTTCTCTCAAAATAGTTAGGCTACAATCTAAAGAGAAAAGAATTTACATTTTTCCAAGCATTACTATAATTTTCTTTAGTGAACTTTATTAATTTCAAAAATTGTACTCAGAGTTGCTGCTGCCACTTTCTGCAAGGTTTGATTGTTTGCTGCACTATCTGACTAGTGCTGCAGTCATCTGTAAACATGGGGGACATTTAGAGTTAATAAAAGGAAAATGTTGAAGCTTTGATCAGGGGAAAAGCAGGAGGGGGTGGGTTTTGTTTTTGATTTTCTTCCTCATGATTTTACAGTTTATTAGCACCAGGTTAAACAAGCTAATGGGTTCAAATTATAACAAAATAATTGCAGTGGTTTATGGAGCCACTGTGAAATAACCCCTCCTCCCCTTTTTAACCTTTCATCTTAGTCTCATTCTTATCTGTGGACTGCCGCTTTGCCCTCTTCTTCCACTTTGCCTGAAAAATAAGCAGAAAATACAGTTTATATTATGCCTGTACACACTTCTAGGTGTTTTTTAATACATCCCCAGAGGAAAGTGGATAAATAAATATACATTTTTCAATAGTTGTAGAGCATTTGTTTAACATTGGCTAACTCCCCAATAACTGGCAGAAGATTATACACGCAAATCTAATTTTCTTGCTAGCTTAAGCCTCTCTTGGGAATCTTGGTGGCTGCCTGCAAACATTTTCTTTGAATCACCAGTATCAGCAAAGATGCATTATGTTGCTAAAAGTATATAATGTAAAAAGTGAACTAAAAATGGAAGAAGATTTAGAAAGTAGGAGGAGATGGAAAAGGGAAGTACTATAAAGAGAAGGGCATCTATAAAGACAGAGGGGTTTAAGCCTTTTACAATAGAGGCAGTCTGAAATAACCATGGTTTCTTCTTTGAATCGTGAGAATAGCTATTTTCTTGTTTAAGAGCTTAAAGAGCTATTAAGTTGGGCAAATCACTGGTAAAACAGCTGGAAATGTAAATAGCAATTTAAACAGTCCATTGCCCCTCAATCCAAATGTGGAATGTGCAGATCTACTTCAAAAAAGTTCCTCTGGTTTTATTATATTGTCAATGGTAAGAGGATTGAGTAGGCACCCTTTCTCCGTGGACTGAATGGAGACCATGTGCTTTATTTAGAAAATCCACAATTTTTTTTCTTTTCTCATTTTTCTCCTTTTTTCTTTATTTTTCCTTTTTAACAATTTCGTTTCTTTTTTCTTTCTTTTTTCCTCTTTTTTTTCCTTTTTTTTTCTTTTCTTTTTTTTTTTTTTTGCAAGTGAGCAGACGGGTCTCTAATTTTCACGCCATTCTCCCTTAGAGACCTCCTTCAATTGCACCATTCTTTCATTATGTGGAACTAATGAAGTGCTCTGCAACCTTTAGGTCTCCAAAGAATCCATTGCTCTAGGAATATAGTCCTTAAATAAAACATGTTTCATTGGCTGACTTCAAAACACTATTCTTATTGCGGGGGGGGGAAGGAAAGGGGGATAAATAATTGGCCTGGAATCACTGTGTGAAAAAAGAAGAAATTACATCAGACAATGCTTCTAAATTATAGTTACAGTCAAAGGATACATTCAGCAGTGACAGTTTTGGTTCTTATTCCTAGTAAGTTGGCAAAATTAGATTATAATTTTTTGAAGTCCCAAATTACAAACCTTTCTATGACTGTTGCCTTTTCAGTGCCTGCGTTCTATTGAGTAACTACTGGGTTTTGTGATATAAAAAATAATGCAATGACAGATCAATAATTCAGCAGCTGAGTTTGATGGCTGGCTGCCTTGGATGCCTTAAGAATAACACCTCACATTTTATATATCACTTTTCATCTTCAAAGTACACACCAAACACTAACTTAGTCATATGGCTTGTTTATTTAGCCTGTGAAAGCACAGATCTGTATTGTCCATGATGTACTAACTAGATGCTTTATTCTCCCATTAATATTTGCAAGGATGAATGCAACTTATTTTCTTTTGCTGTTATGGGCCTTGTAGAACACAGCTATTTCAAATTTGTCAAAGTCTCTTTCTAAGCAGTGTCTGGCCCCTGGCATTTTTAATTGATTTGCCTTTCTTCCCTTAAGCCTTTAATTGGTCTGAGCCCTGTTTTCCTTCCCTTCTGCTAAAAACAATATCCTTGCAACCAAAATGTGCTCTCTCATAGTATCTTTGTCTGCAAAACCTGCTTTTAAATTAGAAAAACAAACAAACCAAAACAAACCAACCAAACAGAAAACACAAACAAAACAACAACGGGGGGGAGGGAGATCGTGGATGACGGGGGAAATAAAGCTAGAGTTCAACATGAGATTGCTTGTATATGTCAAGCTTGTATCTGAACCCAGCAAAGAAATGTAAACACTTCATTTTTTCTTAGTATTCATTTCCTTTAGCATTGCTTATCTTTTGCTTAATTTTATTTGGTGCCTGATCTAATTTGTAGCATATTGGATTTTGGCTTTGGTAAACTGAAATAACACTATCAGCATTATTATTATTATCGTACTGGCATGAGAGATTTGCTGGCTTAATTTCAGGGAAAACTAGAACAAACTGTAATGTCTGTTTTTGTCTGTAAAACAATTTGTATTTATAGAAACTGTTGTAATCATCTATTTTTGAGTGAAAGGATTTCTTGGATCATAACTATTCTACAAAACCCAGGACTTATCCCAAATTTCTAGTCTTAAAATAACACATTTAAGCTCTGTTGAACAGATTAGAAAACAAAACAGTGCTTAATGAAGATGAAGCTTTATTTTTTGGGTGGCTAAGGATAAGTGATAGTCTTAAGTTAGTTCCCACTCTGTCTTGGTAGGACAGTACACTGTGCTTTGTGCTACCAAAGAGCAGGAGTCAAGAATATGGACTAAGTTTTGCCAAGGTCATTAGTGGAAATGGTTGCCTAATTATGGACTGTCTTGAGTCGCCTGATTTTGAACATGCACAGAGCTTGCAATCACTGTATTAAGCCATCCTGTGTTGTATAATGGAGACATCTGAAATCCCTTTGAAAGTCTCCGCTCTGACTATATTTCTGGGTTTTCAAACTTCCAGTGTGAACCTGAGAAAGTCATTTAACTTCTCTGTATGTTCTTACCCTTGTCTTTACTAAGGGAGAGTAATACCCGTCTTTTCAGTGTTATACGATGTAACTCATGAATATTTATCAGTGTCTTTGTGGAGAGTATAATTTTTGAAACTGCAAATTGGAAACCTGATGTAGTTTCTGTAGCTCAGTATAGGAGGCTTTCTTGAACTGTATCTCATCAGTTCCTTGTGTGGAGTAACATTAATTTAACTTTGGTACCTAGAGAGAAAGTGCTATTGTGCTTTCTTCCCAAAACAGTGTCTGCAGTCCCAGGCTGACAAGCTGTGACTGGCATGCAATGGGAGCACAAAGTCATGGACAGATGACTGGCTGGCACAGCTGGCAGTGCTTGCTGTTGTCACCCAGCTGCTCATGGTACACTTCTACTAGAGACGTAGTTGTGGGCTCTACTACACCTCTGTTGTCTTCAGTTTGACCTAGGAGATGCAGTGCAAGCTTCCCGCAGGGCTGACACTACTGTTTTGCACTTTGCAGAGTTGTTCCTCTTGCTGTTTAGATCTGGCACAGCCTTTGTGTGAACCTGAATGCATAACTGAGGGCTGAATGAAGCCAGTAAAAAGCTCTACATTATTCTGAGTTGTTGGGTTGGACATGCAGATGAGAAACTGAGAAAGCAGATGAGAACTGAGACCCTTTTTGCACAATTAATGACATGCTAGGTGAAGAAAAAACCTACATGAAAGCTGTAGAATGGAGATTATCACCATGTTCAGTGTCAGTTCAATAAACACTTACGTGTAGATTAAGTTGTCTTTTCCTAGGTATGAAGAGAGAAACCTGAGATGCTGTGTGTAAAGCAGGTTCTAAATGTCAACAAGATCTTACATGTGCTATCTGCAGTCTTGGTCTTGACCCATGTAGGTTTCTGCATAGACCTGATTTGGGTTTTTTAGTGTCCAAGGATTCTTTACATTCACTTGGAAATCAGTGGGACAAGCATTGATTTTGCTTTTCTATAATTCTATTGTAGATATGTAATTGAAATTAATTCCAAATTATTTTAGATGTGTAAGCAAAACATGATCAGTTGAAGCATGAGAGTTTATCTGAGAGCTCTCAA
This sequence comes from Nesoenas mayeri, assembly GCF_963082525.1. Taxonomy (NCBI): domain Eukaryota; kingdom Metazoa; phylum Chordata; class Aves; order Columbiformes; family Columbidae; genus Nesoenas; species Nesoenas mayeri. The sequence continues at coordinate 74,639,328 of NC_137541.1, forward strand.
GCAGACAGTAGCTTCTGCTTCCTGTATTTTCACTTAGTACTAAGCCTGCTTTTTTCTGATTTCATGAGCTTTCTGAGCACGCCTTTGTGAACCAGTCTTTCCATCCTGTTCTTCTCCGTAAGTTACTTCCACAGTAATTTAGTATACCTGCGTTAATCCAATCCATCTCTAATGATATAATACTGCTAACAAACGGCAACATTATTCATAGGTCTACACAGTCCATTTCATACAATTTGAAAAGAGAAGCAGTAAGCATGAGACCAATTCCTGCTGTCTTTATTCATACAGCTATATCCATTCAGTTGAACAGGATAATATGCAGGATTAAGCTGAGTGGAGTTTTTACCCTTTCTATATCAAGGCCTCCTGAGGATGCTGTATTTAATTGTATTTGATAATCTTCTCGTTTATTTGCCATTTCACACCACCTGAAACTGCAGCTGCCTGTCAGGAATTGAGTTAGTCTGAGCTTCAGCTATCTCATAGGTAGCTTAGCACACTAAAGCATTGGCTTCTCCAGAGAGCCCTTAGGGAGAAGATCTCATTTAGCAGAAAATGATAATTGGGTTTTCCAAATGGTTCTGGAATTGTCACTATATATTTGGATAGGATGATATATTTTAAAAGCCTCTGCAAGCGTGTAACTAAGCAGGCTGTGCTTTTAAGGATGAAGTAGGCTCCTAGGCTACCCCAATTCCTGGTTCCTGTAAAGATGATTACTGGGAAAACATGCAAGTGTGAGATAAGCATTCTACCATAGAGGAGCAGGAAGGTTTCAATATGAGGGTTTTGGGAGAGATGTTTACTTTCTGTGCTGGAGAGGGATCACTGTGGAGTCCTTCACAGCAGGGGCTGGTGTCTGTATGAGCGTGGCCCGTGAATCATGGGCTACCTGACAGCAACTGGAATTGCACCTGCAGACAGAATAGGACTCTAAAATACTGTAATATATATATTATATGTACGTAATACAATCCTGGGACTTGGAGAAAATGTGGTAGAAGAAATGAAGATTTGCTGACCTTCTGTTTTGATGAACTCTCTGCAAACTCAGGCTAGAAGAACTGCAAATATCAACACCCGTGGGTGTGTAGACTTACGTTTTTAAGAAGGGGGAGGCATTGCTCGATATTGTGGAAAAGTCCAACAGTAAGATTTGAGCTTGAGTATTTTCTGCAATATGTTCTCAGTTGAAAGTTTCTCTTAAACTACAATGATCATGCTAGTTTTGTTCCATCAGATTTTTCTTGTGTGTTGAGAAACACGTGTCTACTCAAAGCATGTTCTTTGCCTGTTGCTGTGTAGTCCTACGGGAACTGAATTTTACTTGTGTTGTGCCCATTAAAACTTTAAGCACACAACTATATTCTGTGGTCTAACTTCTGTCTTCCATTTACTTTGGCTAGTCTTTTGAACTAACGCATGTTCCTCTTCTCTGGGTAATGGTCACAATAGTGCTCAGCATCGACATTTTAAGTGTTTGAAGGGCTGAAAATGAGAGGAACACAGGTTAACCTTCCATCAAAGAATCTGCTCAGTCTTCTTAAAAGTTAAACAGTATTCTGGTAAAGAAGCTTCATCCAAATATTCTTATAAAGATCCTATTGTGAGATAAGACAGTATTTTTTTTCCTTCTCTCTTAAAAGACACTGAAGAAAATAATCTTTCCCTGCTTTGAACATTTCTATGTACAGAAGCACTGTTCTATTTACTGGGAAGTGGTTGAAGCTTCTCGTCTGTTACAATCCTTAGCTAATCTGAGCACAGCTAGAGATGGCAACAAAATTGCTTAGTACAGGATTATAGAAGGCAGGACCTTGGTTGTTCTGATTTTGAACCTTTAAATGTCTTGCGGTGCTGCTCTTGTTAGTTATTCCTCATCATGTGAACACCACAGTCCTCATGCTACAAGACACTGTAACTTTCTGCTGCCATCTACCTGATGCTCACTTGTCTTTCCAGGTGACAGGTGGAGTATTTTATATCCATTTGTCACAACTGAAGAAGCCTAAGCTACAGTCAAAGCAGGGGAAATGCAGGCTCCCTCATCAAAGCTGATCTCCACTCAGCTGTGTTGGAGGAACAGAATAACTTAATTAAAATTTGTTTAATTACAGTGTAAAGACTTACATGTGCTTATTTTTCAGTATAGGCACTGACTTTGAAATTAAACTCTACTTGGTCAACAGTGGTTTTGTCTCGGATAAAAGCTGTTATTGGTAATAGACCAGGCTTACTGAATAAAGTCAGGGCTTGATCTAAAGCACCTCTTTAACAACATACTTCTTGCTTAAGATGAAGTTTCTGTGGCAATGGGCTCTTACACTGTGAATCGTATGCAGTAAAGATGGCAGCTAAACAAGGGAATAAGTACATATCTACACTTGCACTAAAATAATTATATTGGTTTTAGGAAATCTGTATGCAAATCGCCACCAGCACATAGCTCCCTACTACATAGATAGCAGGACTTGTGTTGGTAAAGGAATTGATGCCATGACCTGGTCCTTGGTCCTCCAGATGTTTTTGATGGAAGAGTTTTTCTCCCTGCAGTGAAGTGAACAGATGTTGCAGTACAAAATTATCTAATTTTTCAACAGCATTGGACCCTTCTCATATTATGGCAAATTAAAGGGAAGGTCTTGAAGAGTAGCTTTGGTACCGCGGGCCTCCCTGAAGAATGCAGAATTTTGAATTGGTACACAAATCTCACTCTATGCTTCAGTGGCAGGGTAGATGGGTGGGGAAGGAGGAAAACTGCAGAAGCAGGCTGTATTACAGATATTTTTCTTTCCTGTCTGCATGAAGGTGTCCTGAGAAACAACCTTAAATTGTTCGTGGAATTGTGGAGTCAGGAAGCATTTTGATTAAAGAACTTCTGTTGAAATTTTCCTGGACTCTTGTTGCTGCTGTTAATGTTTAAACTGAAACATTTTGGGTTCAGGAGAGGTCCAAAAGAACAGATGTAGAGGTCTTAAAGGATCTTACCGTGACTTGGCAAGATGTCCTGCCAACTCATCCACCCTTGCAGCTGTTCTGTGAGGCTACATGCAGCCTCTGGAAGTCTTGGGGCTTCTGGAAGTGTAGGTTTTGAGTTTTGGTTTGGCTTGGGTTTTTTGGGGGGCCAAGGAGAAGAGTATGCAGGGCTCTGAATTGGAGCAAAATAAAATTTCACAATATTAAGTCCTCTGTGAAGTAGAATCAGCTTTTTCCTCTGAAATGCTGTCATGTTATGTTCTATGGAGCAAAGAGGACTGCCCATGTGGATTAGAGCCATATTACTCCCCACATCTGTTTTTGAGCTAAGCTGAAGGATAAAGGGACTATGAGTAGAGGCCATGGCCCCTTCTCTTTATCTTGCAATATACAATTCTGAGCCTGCTGAGGCAGTCTTTGCAGAAGTCTATGTGCAAGAGTAGTCCTGCTGATGAATATGTACATGCTTCAGTGTTCCTTGCATGTTCAGGGCCTTGATTAGACTGGGAAAGCACACAGATAACTGACTGCAGATCATGAATAACAGTAAGAAAGGAAACAACAGAAAGTACCTCTGCTTGAATGCCCTAATCAGAGCTTTGAAGAAGAAATTGGAGACAGCTGTAGCTATTTTTGAAGGATAAGTTCACTTTAAAAAGACTGATCATAAAATGTCACCTAAAACAACACAAAAGCTTTCTCACCTGTTGGGTTGTTATAATTCTTGTTGCTGTCCTATGCAGTTAGAGCAGTTAATGACTATTCAGGATTTAAGACTAGAAATGACAGTACTTTCTTCTGAGTTGTTGGATCTTTTAGACTGTGCAAACCCAGGTGTTCAAGAGGATAGCACGTTAAAACAGCAGCAGTACCACGTATTTCTTTGGAATCAAAATAATCAGTGAAATTCATTTTTAGAGTAACTGAGCTGCCAATGATAAGAATACAATGGTAAGTAAGCTGTACCAGATCAGGAGCCAGAGCTTGTACTAGCACAAAGTCACTGTTTTGAAGGCTTCTGTGAAGTAGTCTTTGAGTTAAGATTCTGATCCTACTCTGGTCTAAAGTTAGCAGATGGACAAAGAGTAATGGGATCCTGCTCGCTTCATCCCCTTTGTAGTCAGGATAGGATTCGATGCTGACATTTTAGCACCTCCTACATCTTTCTGTGAAGTCCAGGTAAATACACTGTGGCTTAGCTTCTGTCAGCTGGTGTGTTTTTTGTTTAAAGGGAAGAGTGTTCTTGCCATCCATTTTCTTTCTCTATAACATCTATTGGCACAGAAATCTGAATGCTCAGCTACTGTTTCTCCAGTCTTCCTTTTTTTCTTTTTTTTTTTCTTCCCTACCCCCGTCTTGAGATTGCCCCTCTGGTTCTCTTATGCCTTCCCTACCTAAAATCAAACCATTTCAGAATGCTGCTGCCCATGTCCTTGTGAACACAGACACATCACCACCTCTAAAAATATTATGGCAACAGAGTTGACAAACAGGACTTTTAGAAGAGTATCCTTTTCAGCTGCATGTTTCCACAGGTCCTTGTCCTCCTACCTGCTACAGTGTAATCTCGTAACAGGTAGTACACACAACCTTGTTCTCTGCAATCCCTTTTACAGCTTTTATAGGTGTCCCTCATTCATTTTAAGGTAGACTGCTGTATCCAGTCTCCTGCATAATCCAGGTCATGAAGTTTTACCCTTTACTTTTTGTGTATGAAGTCCTTATTCCCCTGTTTGGGAAGTAACCTTCATCATGCCTCTACCAGGATGCAGTGAATACCAGTAACAGAGGATCTACTCTAATCTTAGTGGTGATGGTGTTATGTTCCAGCTCTTCATTAATATTATCATCTTCCCCTCTCAGTGGGTACAATCCAAGCAGGAAGAAACAAACAAAAAAAAAAAGCACTACTCTTTCTAGTAATGTTTCTCCCCGCTTCTAGCTGCTAAAGCAGTTTTCTGGATGGAAAAGTGTTCTTAAGACAGTTAAGGGGAAGACAGTTTGATGAATTTGTAGATATGCATTGCTCAATAAGGTGTATCACGATCCACCATGTTAAAAGATTTACAGGTTTAAGAAAATGTTTTTGTATGGGTTGTAATCTCTTTTCGCACTTTGGCAAATGAAAGGGGGAGGGTCAGTTGGATTAAACAGGTGATGTGTTTTGGAGGAAGGTGACGTCACAGTAGAAACGGGAGAGTTGCTGTCCTCAAGCATGAGTTGATGTATCCCTTCAAAGTTTGGCACTGACTCACACAATTTTTTTGGCCAGAATACCCAGATTTACCACTCTTCCCACAAGGTTTCAGCCATTGTCTTACCAATGAGAGAATGAGATAAAATTGGTTGTAATCTCACCAAAGTGAGAATGAACATCCCCTTTTAACTGTTACAGCAGCTGCTATGTAATTTCCCATCCCCTCCAAGGAAAAAGAAAAAATCTCATCCTCTCAGATTCTTATTTATAACTTTTGTTATGGATTGTGGTGGCCTTTTTTTTTTTTTTTCTCCCAAGTACAAGGACAAATCATGGAAATACTTCAGCTGCATGCTGCTATGCTGCTTCTGACAAATTCAGATACTGTATTTTCCTGGAAAGAAGTAATATAGCACTGAGCATGTTGTGCTATGCATGTCCGTGGCCTCTAGTTGCAAAATCTTTCCCTAAGTACTGTAGAAATGCAAAATAGTCTATATTGGATTTTTACATTGTTTCTTTCTTCCCAGTAGAAGAAAGAAGATTTTAAATAAAGTCTGGAGATACACGGTTAAGGGTTCATAGTGTATATGCTCCCTGCACAAATTCTGGCACATGGCCTCCCTGTCCCCATTCTGAGGGAGGCAGGTTTCATGGAATCATAGAATAGTTTGGGTTGGAAGGGACCTTCAAAGGTCATCTAGTTGAACCCTCCTGCAATGAGCAGGGACACCTTCAACTAGATCAGATTGCTCAGAAGCCCTGTTCAGCCTGGTCTTGAATGTCTCCAGGGATGGACTACACTTCAGGGAAAGAACTCAAGTTAAATAAAAGGATTCTCCTATCAGAATTTATATGTCTCCTTGACCTCATGAAAGCCCTAACTGGGGAGACAGGCAAAATAAGTTTAATTTGTTCTTTTGTAGGGTGTTGTATTAATATAGTGATAGACAGGCCCCACTACATTTGGCTTGCCCTGTAAATGGGCAAGATGGACAGAAGGAAGAAAGAGAAACAAGCAAAGAGGTACAGGAATTTACTCAAGTTTGCACAGCCTGTCCAGTGACTGCTGTGATTCCTAGGCCTGTCCATAGCTTGTGTTGCCTCCTGCGGCAGCATGTGCCTCAATTTACAGGTGTTGACAAATAGCAAACCAGGAAACCAAATAATTCTGCAGATGCTGTTCTGTCTTCTCAAAGTATTCTTGGAATGGTGCACGTCTGTGGTAGAAGGTGTTCTGGAGGCGAGGTGACTGTTCTGCAGCCATGTTTCTATTTCTATACGCTTGGCATTCTCAGTATGCAGGTGTTCATGGATGTTCTACTCTGTAAAGAGATGGGTCCTAAAAAAATGTATCAATTATTATTATTTTATTGGAATATTTCCCAAAAGCTTTAAAGATGTTGTTACAGAAGAACGTTAGAAGCCCGTGCAAGATGTTGGTGCAGACTGCCCAAAGGTTTTCAGGCAGAGCTCAAATACATTGGTACAGGCTTAAACAGAGGCAGTGATTCCAGGTGAGGCCTCCTCTACATTCAGTTCGGGTGGCTTTTGCTTACCCCAGTTATAGAGAGCGGATTTATGGTCATGAATCTTGCTCTTAGTTTCCACACTGGAAGAAGTTGCTTGGTCATTACTTCTAATATAATTTTTTTCATGCAATTGGCATGGGATGATGTTAGATGATGATAAAGCAAGCATAGAAGCATAATTACAAGTGGCAAAGGTGAAAGTCCACAAGGATCCCCTTCTGGAAATATTCAGACTGGCAATGTAGATCATATTCTTTATTGTATGTGATGATCGCCACTTAAGGTTCAGGCCCTCTTTTGAAAAACTATACTATTGTATTTTCTCATATGTTCTGTCAGTTAGGAACTTGGGGGGTTTTGTGTGTTTGTTTTTAAAGAAGGAAAAAAAAAAAAAGAAAAGGTGTGCTTGCTAGAAGAGGGACACCTGATATGAAGGATCTTTAGCTTTCGGTTGCATGTGACCCTTGAAGTATAGAAGGGCATATATATTATAGACAGTGTGATGTTTGGATCAAAGTGACTTCCTTTCCTGAGTGCCATACAGGTAGTATTAGTTCTGTACCAATTATAAATGCATAGAATCAGGGAAGATAAAAAGGCACAAGTGTAGTGATTTCTGTAAGAGTAACTTCACAGATGCAGTTAACATGATATTTATAATAAATGCTAAAGAGCAAGTCACCAAGGCAATTGGAGTATTTTGTTGAGTTAGCAAACCTTTTTATTACACGCTGACTTTTTAAAAGTTGAGATATTTAATTTTTAGCCTTAATTTTAGTGAATTCCTTCATGGAAAATATAAATTTTGGACAATTCATCCCATGATATCCCATGATAAATTGCAGCATGATTTCATGAAATGCAATGACAAGGCCAATTACGAAAGATTTCAAACAAAATAGTAAGAAGGCTTAGCTTTATTTTCCACCTAGGGCAAAACTCATACTTACAGAGTCTCTGAAAATAAGAGCCTTTCCAGAAAGATCGACGAGTGGTGTTAACAGGGTAAAGATCATCCTACCAGCGGATAAAGTTATTGAGGTGCTGTTCGCTCTGCTACAGCGTGGCATAAACCTCGCTAGGTGGAGCTCTAAGGTACCAGGTAATCCCTCTGGGGACCTGCATGGGAGTAACGCTCATGGTCTCCATGGGAAGACTCGGGCATGGAATTCACAACCGCATCTCCGCGTATTCACACAAAAATAAGGGGCTGGAATTAAAATAATAATACCCCTGCCCCACCCCTAAAGGATTAAGGACGGGAATGCTCAAAGCAGAGGTGTAAACATTCAGAAAGCAAACAGCTTTTGCTCTGTGCACAAGTTTAGTTTTATGAGGGGAAAAGATAGTGGCATGTACTTTTATTTACCAAGCAGCCAGGCTGAGCAACATTTCTCAACGTTTCCTTCCCATCTCCTCAGGCTTAAAGATACTTAATGGTGCTACTCTCTGGCCCAGTGTATTGTACTGAAACATGCATACATTTGGGAGGAACTTGACAAAAAGAAGCATCTAAGGCTATGGAGGAGTGTATTTATTATCCAGATGACAAGTGGATGTCGCATACAATGGACAGCCTCGCTGGGGAATTAGGAGGAGTTAGAACCTAAAGTAGCAAAGCATTTCAGTAGGGAGGGGTCTGTGAAAGAAACAAAGGTGTAAAGCGAGTAGGGGTGTAAAGTCCTAATGAGGGATGTCTGCAAGCTGTTCCAGTCCTTTAAAAACAGTCTGGAAGACGCCAGGGTCAAGAAGTTTGCCTCAAAGGGGGCAAATTTCTCATATTTGGGTTTAAAACCGAAAGATTTTCTCCTTCAGGGTGGTGGTGACAATGACACTCAGAAACACATGGCTGCAGCAAGGGGCAGTTACAGCTTCCCTGATGATTTTGGGGGAGCATCTCACCCGGGGCAGGGCCGCACGGGTCACCTGCGAAGTCGCAGTGGGGCTTGGAGGAGAAGAGCTGGGGGAAGGCTGGCCGGCTGGAGAGGGACATGCGCCTCTGCGAGCAAAATCCTCAAAACGCTGGAGAAACCCAGCGGCTGGTAATGACCTGAGGCGAGTGGGAACGGCAGCGCTAGGAGTTAGGCGAGGCTCAGAGGAAGGCGGGGGGGGGAGTGGGGGGGGTAGACGACTTTTCTTTTAGTCTGAGCCCAGGAAGGGGGGAAAATCCCTCTCAGCTGTTGTCAAGGAGATGGGCGGCCGGGTTGGCCGGACTGTCTGCTTTCAGAGCCCGCAGCTCGGGGGGAGCCGTTTCCCCGCGGCTCCGTGCGAGGGGCAGGGGACTGTGCCCCCCAAAGAACCACTCCCAGCTGCGGGCGGGGGCACAACCGGGGGGGGGGGGGGGGAGGCACTAACGGTCCACCCGCGCGCCCCGGCCCCTGAGGGGAACAAAGCTGCGGGCTCGCGCAGCTGGGTACGCCCGAGGTCGAAGCCCGGTAACGGCTGCAACGGCTTTCTGCGGGCTTCCTACCTGTTGGGAGACGGGAGCGGCAGCTTGCGGTGGCGCGGGCATCGCGCCGGTAAGCACCGCGCTAAGCCTGACTAACAGACATCTCTCGCGGGTGGGGAGGAGTTCCACCGCTTCGCCGACCACCCCCCACCACCGGCGACGGCGGCGGGGCTCAGGGGCAGTCCCGGGGGCAGGAGGAGCGGCCCGGCCCGCCCCGGCCCGGCCCGCCCCGGTGGCCGGCACCGCCCCCGCCGCGGGAGCCCCGGCGAATCAGCGGGGCGCTGTCAGGGCGTCGGCGCCGGCGGCTCCGCGCGCCCGGCCCCGAGCGCGTCCCTTATCGCAGACAGGCACCGGGGGCCGGAGATCGCATCATTATCATGGGCACTGTTTGCTTTTCGCGGCGCTGCTGTTTGCTTTTCGCTCTCGCCTGGGCCGGCAGGTTGGCGGGAGGCAGCGGGGGCGCAGGTAAGAGGGGGCTCCGCCACTGTGCCGCCTTCCCCAAGGCACGGACGGCGCGGAGCCGTGGCCCCGGGGGGACCGTGTTTGTCCGCTTTCCTCTCCCTGGTGCAAGGTGTTGAGGGGGAGGTCACTTCTTGCTGCGAGTAGTGCCGGGCGTGTTGGAAGTTGTGGTGGGGAGGCGTTTTCTCGCATGTTTGACACTGCCGGAGCCAAGGGACGTCTGGAGGGAGAGACTGGGAAGAAAAAGTTACTTTCCTTTAAGTGCCTACGTGATAAGTCTGTGCTGAACCCTAGAGACTCCATAGGGGAAGCGTTGTCTGTTATATCTTCACAGGTTTTCCTTGTTTGCGCATTAGCCCAAAGACCTGCCGTTTCCTAACAGCCGCGCTCGTATCTGTTTCATAGCAGTAATGATATTAAGTCTTTGCTCCGGTGTTAAAAAAAAAAGGCACTGAAACCGCTCTCCTCCCCCCTCCCCCCATCTGCATAGGAACGTTGTAAGCCCAAAGTAATTCCTTTAAGATGTGTGTGCAGTCTCTGAAGTTGTGCTAGAATAAATCGTTTAAGGTGAAGTAGGAGAGTGGGGGTGGGCCGAAAAATCACTTTTTGTCAGATGGCAAGAGTTTAAGCGCAACAAAATGAACGAAGTCAGCGTAGAAGTTCTTAAAGTCCAAGAAATGCAATGTGAGATGTGGAGCAGAGCAGGGGCTCATATTTGGTTTTGCCCTTTCATTTGACTCATTGGCATTCACGCCTGACTCCCAGGCATCCTCTGGTTGCTGTGAAATGTCCCCCTTGGCTCAATGCAGTTTGAATTTTTGACGGCATTATAAAGAGTCCAGCTGTCACTTTTGCTGATCTTGATGGGAGATGGGTGCCGGTTTAATGAGTCAAAAGTATGAACCAAAGCATTTAAAAAAAAAAAAAAAGGCACAAAAAAACCCCTTCTTTTCTTTTCGTGCTTGACTGGATCTGTGTCTGATCTGGGCAACACCCTCGGACCCCCTCAGCTAATTCACGTAAATCATAGCTAGATCTGAACCGGTTCAGCGGTTAAAATAAACGAATGGACAAGAGATAAGTATACAAATTACAGCAGCTCTGCGTTTCTCCAGAAAATACAATGCTTTGCTGTTGGGAAGGGGCAAGTGTTCCTTTTTTTCTTAAAAAAACAAAACCAAAACATAATAACAACAATACCGAGTGCAGGCAGTTCTCTTGCTAGGAGCCCTGAGGTGCCCCGCGGGGCCGTTCCTGGTCTGCACATCTCAGAGAAGTTCTGTGTGCCGTGCCACAATATCTGATTATTCTCCCCTCTCTAAGTAGCCCCCTCCCGTCCTCGGTTACTTTGAAGGATCCGTGTTTTATCACTGGAGATGGCTTGAATGAGCACTTCTGAAACAATTCGCGTGAGGATTTTAAGCTAACAATAAAAGTGTTTTCACTTTAGTGCACCTTTTTTGAGGATCTGTTAATCTAATTGGCATGAAACTAGCTGCGCATGTGTCTTGCTGGATGCCCTCCTCCCTCCATCCGCAGCACCTCTCTTTCCTCGACACTTCCCTAAAAACGAAGAGGGGAGACTCTACTCTGTGCAGCTCGGCTGGTTGTTACCCGGCTGCTCACCCGCCCCCCCCAGGGCAGGGCGCTCCCCTGCCTACCTTTCTCCTCCCGGGAGCCCCAGATGTGGCTCTCGCCTGCCTGACATGATGAGGGAGTCCCCGTGAGGTGCGTTACTGACACTGCGGCCGCGGCTGACAGCGGCGGCCCGGCCGGTCTCCTCGAGGCAGCGCCGGTCTCTGACGGCGGCGACATCGCCTCCTCCCGCGGCGGCCCCGGCGCCCCGGCCCCTCGCGTAGGGCGCTGCGAGTGACGGGGTGGCCGGGGACAGCCTGTGAGGAGAGCGGGGGGCAGGGCAGGTTAGGCAGGGCTTTAAATGTTCCCCTGTTAACAGCACACCCCATCCTTGAATAGGTCGGAGCTTTTTTATTTTCTTTCCCCTTCTATGTTCACTTCATTAACATTCCCACGACTACCAAATCTCGACTCTCTCTCATCCTTCTCCCTCCCCCATTTTCTTTAAATCCGGGGGAGAAAACGAATGCCCGTCACTGAAATGTTTGTAAAGGCTTCCTACCCTGAAAACAAGAAAAGAAGTCTGTGTCCCCCCTTTCAGAGTCCGTTTCACTAGTGAGGCACCCACCCGAGCAGGGGCTGGGAAGGCTGCTGGGACCTTTCCCTTCTAAATGGGTTTTAGTCCATGTAGATGATGCAGGTTGCTTTTCTTCGTGCTAACTTACGGAGTTTCATATGGTCTTTTTTTTTTTTTCCTCTTAATAAAAAGGATTCATGTGGTTTTGCTGTTCAAATATTTCTTTTTCTCATTCCCCCACCAGCATAGCTTATTTAAACTAGTGTAAATTAAGAAGATCTCTTTGCTAGAACATGTAAATGGGCTTTTTTTTTTTCCCCCCTCTTACAGGTCATTTAAGCACTCTTTTGTTTTATGAAGATGTGAGTCCAGACCTATACAGCTGATGCTAATTTCTCATATGTCTAATGATTTCCTAACGCAGAAGCTTGGTGAAGCAGTGCTTATAAATGACTTCAGAAGAATAACACATTGGTTTGTTAAGTTATTTGACCTTAGCTGTTCCCATTTCCAGGATGACACTTGGAAGGCAAGCCAGCAAACAGCTTCTTCAGGGGGAGTATTTCTCCTTCGTGGTTTTCTGTGTCTCAGGTCTCCCTTCTTATCTGTCCCCTTGGGGTTCATTCTGTGCTTGCAGATGTTGACGAGTGTGCAGAAGCTACGGATGACTGTCACATCGATGCAATTTGCCAAAACACACCAAAATCCTACAAATGCATCTGCAAGCCAGGCTATAAAGGTGAAGGGAAACAATGTGAAGGTAAGGACAGCTCAGCTCCTCTCCTTTCTCCCCTCCCATCTCTTATTTGTTTGCTCTTTAAAAGCTTTTGTAAACAGCTGAATTCCTGAAACGATTAATGCAGATTTACAGCTGCTTACTCTCAAATCTCGGTGTTTATTGGCAAGCATCCCCCTGCTGCTTTTGCTAATTGTCCGGCATCACAAACATCGTGTCCGCCAGCCCACTTTTAGCAATAAAAATAAATAAAATTTTAAAAAGGGTGGGGGGTGGGCGCGTTTCCCCCTCCTGGGTAGCACCAGCTTGTCCCGGGCAGCGCTGGGCCCGCTGCCGCCGGGGCTCGAAGCGCCGCGCCTGGCACGTGGGCCTGCCCGGGGCGCGGCCGCCGGGCTGGGCTGGGACTTCGGTTCCCTCCCGGTGGGGAGGGAGGGTGCGCTGGCCGCGGTGGGGAGCCGGGGTGGCCGTCTCTCCCAGCCGCAGGCGTTCGGTGAGGCCAGCCAGCGGGGCTGCGGGGAACCGGGGCCGCCTCACTGCACCGCCGTCCGCCCTGCGGCCTCCTCAGCCTGGCCCAGCACGGTGTTGCAGCCTGTCTCAGTCACTCTCCTCGGGGCCCTCTGAGGTGCAGGGAAGCTTGCACCTTCCACTTGGCTAAGGTGTGATTAACCATCACTCTTCTCACCCAGTGAGAGCCTCGTTCCTCCTGGTCTGTTTGCAGTAGGTGTTGTTTTGTGTCAACTCGAACAAGACACTGGAGCTTGCTTCTTTCACCCCACGAACATGTCATGATCATGTATTTCTAGTATATGAAACACTATTTGAAAAGGAACTATTTCAGATTATTATACTTACACAGACTTTAAAAAGTTGGTTTGCTTCTGTATGTCCTTGCATCAATCCTTGCACTTGAAAAAGACATAGCATGTTTTATTAGGCACTCTGTACACTCATATTTCAGGTTTTATGAACTCTGTCTTGTTCTCTGGTGAAAAGACCTAATATTGTAATTGCAGCAGAATGCCTTAAAAATATAAGATACAAGGTGTGTATGGGGGGGTGTTTGTTTGTTTCTACCTACTCGTAGATGCCTAGCAGCTATAAAAATTCTAAGTCTCTGTCTTTCTCTAGCAGACTGAAACTTTTTCAAAATGTATATGGCCAGTCCATTAAAAAGATTAAAGACCTAGAAATGACTTTGCTGAAGTCTACAAAAATTTGAAACCACATATTATTCTCCATGGACTTCCGAACTGTTTGTTCAAGTGCCCTCATAAAGCATTTTTGTGGTTGTCATATTTTTCTGTGTTGGGCTTAACGTTGACAGAGCCAAATTTCTACTGTCCACCTCTTGGTGCTCTAGCATCTCTGAGCTGCTGTTTAGAAGCCAGATTCTCTTTCTTGCAAACAATAATAATTCAGCACCACTTATTCATCCTTTCCAGGGGAAGAGTTTTGTACAGAGAAAATGTACTCAAGGCCACAGCTGTGGAAGTTATAGCATTCTCAGAAATGGGTACTGCTTGTTGTATTGGTTTTCCATCTCAAAAGCTTCCTTAAGCTTTAACTACTACTACTGTTTTAGCTGTTGAGCTCTATTTAATGGTAGACCTGGCTGATACTCATGATTATTTAATACATATATTTCTCTTTGCCTGACTTACCTTTGCTCAGTAAAAAAGAGAGCTTAGTAAGTAGTAAAAAACAAGTTTTGTCTGTGGAATGATATACAGAATTATAGAATTTCTGTGACTGATGTCAAACTTGTATCTGATGGAATGTAGTGTCTGATAAGCTTGATAAGTAAGGTAAGCCGAGGCAGACTGCAACACATTTTGCATGCATGTTAATTATTCAGCATTAGGTAAATGAATGCGAGGTGTCTAAACCAGGTATTACTAGGTGTGATATATAACTTTAAAAAATATCACAGTAAGAGTTCTGAAGATTTTGCATCAGGTCTATATTTTAAGTTTGTAATTCATATCAAACTTAGAGATAAGCAGAAAGCTTGAAATATTTTTGGATGCTTCCTTTTTGGAGCTCATTTTAGATTACTTATGTAGTACGTTTTCATTTGATGTCAAAGTACTTTGAAACTTTGTTACTGACATTATGTACCTTCAGTGGCAGGCAGATGTCATTATGTCCTTTTTGTAAGTGAGCAAACTCAAACCTATAGAGGTGAAGGAAGGGTCATACACAGTGCAGGCCTAAGGTATGTCTCAGGTCTGCTGTTCACATAGAGTGGCTTGATTTTGCATCTTGAGGTCAAGTATTCAAAACCTACAGAAATAAGCAGACTGGCAGTATTGATTGGTATTTAATATTCTGTCATAAGACAACACCAGTAATCAGCCATTAAAATTATCTTTTCAGATAAAAGTGACTGTGCTTGTAATAACAAAGATGAAATACAGTGAGTGGTTTTTGTTGTGCCAAAACCAAAGCGGGGTCATGAAGCAATTCTGGATATTTATAGCTGAGCGTTTCTAAATAAGCTTTTTGATTGCTGAAACTAGAAAAGGATGTCTTGTGCACAGATAATGTGCCTATTTAACCAAGTTTGTAGTAATCTACTGGTATTGCTTCATGTCTAAAGAACATTCCTTACATCATGACTAACTCCCTTATAATACAGGCTCTTATATACAGCCAGATTTTACTAAACAAGCAGAATTGCAACTTTTATAGTGCAGTGAGCTTAAAGAAATTATATGATCAAATTTATTCAATTTAATTTTAGTGAGCTGCCAGTTTAGGTTATACTGAGGCATTACAATTAATTTAGAAACATCAGTCTTTAAACATCAGTCTTAAGTTTTACATTTGTTCACTTAAAATCCATTTTGAAAGAAAGGGATAGGGTATGGGAACTAACATGATTTATAAAAGTGACGGAGAACATATTTGTACAGATATACCCAGTACGTGAATATGTATTTTGTGTACTTTTGCATATTTATTTATAGTGTTTTATTCAAAGAAAATTAATATTTTAAAGAATGGGATCTTTAGACTAATGCAGGAGATGTGGAGCCCAGGCATTTGTGCAGGATTTTGTGCATATTTTGGTGCTCTGACCTAAAGATGGGGGAGAAATACGTACAACAGAAACACTCCTTAAAGGGACTCGTGGAGAGCCCTAGCAGCAATTATACTAAAATGAAACATTTTCTTGACAGTCTGTTAAATGCCTTTAGCAGGGAATTTGTTTCTGAACTTTCCTTTTCTCCCAAAATGTCTTTCGGATTGGATTGCTCCAGAGTTTCCAAGGATTTGGGATCACTTCACAGTTTGCAGATCTTTTTTCTTTCCATTTTTTCTTCTGGTTAGCCTTCTTACCTGAACCAGCTGACCTGTTTTTTTTCCACAGAGCACAGTTGTTTCTCCAGACAGAAGAACTGCTCATTCTTCAGGTGTCTTGTCTCTTGCTTCTCTCTGTAGTTTTCAGTTTAACTTTTTTTCAACCACCTATCCCTTGTGCTTTGTCAAGCCATATGGTCAGCATTGCCATGATGATATTTCCCCATATCACATATTATACCAGTATCTTTTGACCACAAATTCTCTAGCTGGTATTTTCATAGGACAGAATAATGTGTCCAGCCCTGGTAATCTTAAAAAAAATACTTGCTTCCAATTGTCCATTTCTATTCAACATACAAAACCTATTCATTGATAACTGATTCAGTTGCCCTGGCAGACCTACTATTACCTAGGAAATCTTCCATGTTGTGATTTTAGTCAATAACTCAAATGCAGTGGCCTGCATTCAGCTGCAAGTGTGCATTTTCATGCTCCCTAGGTCTTTGTCCTTGCCTTCTCTACATTGACTTTTGGTCTCCCCACAGGTTGATATCTCAATAAAATTGTTAGCTGGAAAGTGGTGTCAAAGCAATAGAGATTCCAGAGGGTTCAAAAGGATTCCAAGCCCTGAGGTTCCCCTAGGCCTCGACAGGGTCTTCTTTGTCCCCGATACCAATGCTGCATGTTTGCTCTTGTACTCTGTCATTGAACAGTTTATAGCTCTTAAACCTAAGGTTTGGAGGTTTTTGTCCATGTTACTTCTCAGGCTGTTCCAAACCCTTGTGCCATTAATGGTTAAAATACTCTGTATAATTGCTGGTTGCTGTTTATGTGTGCCAATTTTATATCCAGTTAGTGTGTTAGCTTTATTCTCTATTTTAAGCATTTTTTTCCTTCAGCCTACTGTTTATCCCCAGTGTGACTGTGATTTCAGTGAGTTCCTCTAGCTGTAGTTTCTTTTTCTTTTGGATACCTTATGTGTAGGATTCTTTCTCTACAGTATATAGAGGATGCGATTGGGTGGATGTGATTTTTCCTTGAGAGATGTTCACTGGGACCTGTTGCTTCTAGGTTGCAAAACTCTGCTCCAAGATTTCCCATATTGAATAAGATTTCCCTCTTGGTGTGTGTTTTCTACTGTCTTTCATAGTATTTGCATAACTATTCTTCAGTTGTTTTAATAATCGGTCTGATACAGTTGTTATGTTTCTTGAATTCTGTACAGAAGAGAAATGCTCAAAACTTTTAGGTGTACTTTATTTTTTTTAATTCTTGCTGTGTAGCTTCATAATACTGTTGATGGACTTTGCACGGAGAGCAGCATACATGTGCTGTGGCAAAGTATGCTGTCAGTATGCCTTGAGAGGGTGATTATCAGGTTGGAAATTTGTGCTAGCAGCAGCAGTTCTGCTTGAATACTAGTTGAGTAACCCTGTGCAGTTGTCATGCTGTTTGTCATATATTGAGGTACTTGCAGACTTTTTCCTAACGTAAGTAATCATTCGAGGTAAACAGGCAGGTGATCATGCTGATCTGCAGAGGGGGCTGTTATTCTTGATTACCCCAGTGATAGCATCCCACTGGGTATAGGCATGATACAATCTCAGAATAAGATAAACCATTCCTGTCTCAATCACAGGTTATATTCTGTGTATGTCCATTTGGAAACACAGACTTAATTGTCCTTTCTGAACATCAGTGCTCATCTAAGGGCTGCCTAGCTGAAGGAAGCTTCTGGAAAATGTGCAGCCAAACAGTCTAGGAAGGCATCTCATAATCTGGGGCTGATATGCTGCTCGTTGCAACTTCTACCATAGTTCCTAACATTTGTCTGTTTACAGTGGATGGAAATAATATGGTATCTGGAAAAATACTTGCATGGATATAGCTAGGTTTTGTTATTCCCATATGTTATGTGATGTCTGGCTTTGCTTCTGACACGGTACATTGCTGCAGACAGAAAAGCACAGAGTATCATACAGATAATCTCTGAACTGTTAACTAAAGTTCCCTTTTCTGAATTAGGAATTCTATTGTTGTGGAAACAACAGGATGGTGAATTTCTTACTTTGGCAGGTGTTTGAGACTCTTGTGATAGGACATGCAATTCTGTCTTCATACTGCAAGTGCAATAATGTCCCTAAGCCAAGATTTAAATTCCTCATGGTGTTTGCAACAATAGACTTAAGTATAAAATGAAAGCTCATTGCAATTACAATGAATCAGAAATGGTATAGATAACCCACTCATTATCATATTCAGTAATTGTGTGGTGTGAAGATATACCTATTTGTTAGATCTGTTTAAAAAATATTTTAAACAAATATTAGCAATAAAATTATTATTACAGGGCTACTCTGAAACAGCAACCTGGAACCAGCACAGGACATTTCAGCATTCTCACTTCCCAGCTCCTGGTCCAGTATCTCACACTGAAGCCTTCTTTTCTCTGCAGAGATAATTAAGTATGAAGCTTTTGGATGTCTTCGAGATGGAACAATGTTCCCAGTTCTTTTAAGAGCTCTGTGGTGTGCAGTCAATCCACTCTCAGCTATTTTTTCTTAAGTGGACCATCTTTATCAGTGATGTTTTGTGGGAGTAAAAGAACACTGTTGGGTATCCTTTGGTTTCGGAAATTTGGGCGTCTTGATGCTTGCACAACTGCAGTGGTCTCAGGCTTGTACTGTCTGTCTCATTGCTGAATAACAGAGATGCCACTGAACAAGGCAGCTTAAGTGACTTCTTCCTGATTGATGATTCTTCTAATTGCAGTAGAAGGTGGATTAATTCTCTCAAGGAAGGGTCATCCTCTGGGATCTTGCAAATATTGACTCATTTCAGGCTGAATATTATTACTACATCCATAGTCTTGTTGTTATTGCTTTCAAGAAGGTGCTATGGGAAGTCAGTTTGGTCAAATCCGCTAATAATATCTACTACTAATGTCCCACTACGTATCTGTCAGGGCAACAAAGGATTTTCTGAATAGCTCTGTGTTGGTGTGTTGAGGTTCTTTTTCCACTTAAAACACCTCAAATATCTACACTCTTTGTCTGTTCTGAAAAGCTGCAGGAAGACGGAATGTGAACATTTTTTCCTACATATTGTTTCAGCCTTTTTTCATATCTTTATTCAAATTTTGTTATTTTTTTGTTAAACCGTTTTATGCCTTGATCTCAGTTTAGTGCTTGAGGCTTTGATGCTGATCTAATTGCTTTGGAACTGGATGTCCAGTAATCTTGAGGTCTGCAGTGAATATTAGGTAATGAAGCTGCTGTGCTTTCTATTTTTACAGTTATAATACCTTAATAGATGACATTAATGTCATGTTTTGAATTTTATGTCACCCTTCTGTAATGGCTGTGTTCTGGATGAGACCTGTTGCTACAGGCCTGTGATGCTGGTTTTGTCCTGTTGGCTGCAGCAGCCCAGCTGACCACAGAGGAGGAGATACTCTACAACCTCCCAGTTTTGTGGTGATTTTTATTTCAGGGTCAAACCTTCCTTCCCAGTTTTATTCACACAGATCATAGCTTTACTCTGGGTAAGCCATTGTGCTGATTTCCTGAAAGCAGCTTCCAGAAGCTGTACATACTGTCAAAAAACAGGGAAGGGAGAATATAAAATAGCTGCTTCGATTTAAGCTGGTAACTTTTTTTTTTCCCCCCTCTCTGTAAATCCTACTTATTTGATTGGGTAAATTATGCATCTTTTTTTCGGTTTAGGCTGATAAAAGTGTTTCCCAGAATTCAATTCTGAGGTCTTCTCCGTGCCTTTTTTTTATATTTTATTTTTCATTTTAATTGTCTGGTACCATTTAATACTTGATTCTCAGCTTGCCAGTTTTCCGAATTACTTCAGGGATGGAGTTTCTTTGGGGATGGAGAAGAAGTAGCAAGCAAGAAAATACTCTTGAGAACATTCTGTAATAAACCAGAGTTTTATTAGAGCCTAAGTGAATTAACAGATTATGATAACTTTTTCTTTTCTCTTGCCACTTCAGTTCCTTGAATAGGGCTTTTGTTTTGGCCAGGGTTGAGCCTCAATTTGATTTGTTTATTTATTTCAGATGGCTTCATTTTCCGTTTGTTCGGCAGTTTATTCAGTAAAACCAGAATATTCCTTAGTTGGGATGACATGACACTTTTCACTGCTCACAGTACCATCAGTCTGCAAGTGTCACACACCCCATTGTTTTCTCCTCTCCCTTTTCCTCTCTGCCCTGTCCTGCCTCTCAGAGCTACTTTCTGGCAACCCATAGTGCTGCTTCACTGAACAGCTCCCCTGGTGGTCCAGCTTGGAAATCTTTCATTTTTCCTTAAAAAAAAAAAAAAAGAACATTTGCTCCAACTTTTCTTTTTTTAATTTTTTTCCCCCCCTTTTTCCTCCAGAAATGCTTCTTGGATACAATTATCGCTATATTTTGCATAAACAAATACCATACCACTAGAAATTTGGTTTCATTCTTCAGCAGCATTACATGTAATTCTCAATTTGGAAAAAATATAGTTTTATCCAAAGACATTTCTCTAAATAGTTGATAAGCTCCCTGTCTGCTGGATGGTCTGTAGGTACTCTGGGAACTTATAAATATATATAACATTTTATCAGTCTCAGCAGTTGTTAAGCTGCAGAATCCAGGGTGGCCTCCTGTGATGATGTAAACTTGGTATTTAGAAGGAACCTCTCCTTTCCCCCAAATATAGAGTGTAAATTTTCTGCCAGAAAAATTATAATAAAATGAAGGAGCATAAATAGAATGTACTAAGCTCAATGTGTAAGAACCTGTCCTTCTTTTGTCTTAATTCTTTAGACATCTGCCAGATACTGCCTGGTTTTCCTTGTTTTCCCACCCGTCACCTTTACTTGTGGTGTAGTCCCCTTTCCTTGCAGTCTTCATTGTGTTGTCTCGTGTATTCTGTTACTCAGCTGTCTCTTGGTCTTGTCATTTCCATAGTGCAAATCCTACTTCTCTTTCTTTTGTCCTCTCCCAGTGTATTTTCATGTGCTTCTTTTTTATTTTCTTCAGTTTTCCTTCCCTTATCCTTTCTCTCTGCTTACTGCAGTTACAGCAGTATCAGTATGCTGAGAGCCAGTGACCCACAGCAAGATCTCTGGGACTGGAGAGCTGGTAGCTGCAAGCTCTGAGGACCCTTTACAGGTCCTTTTCCTTGCTTTCTGTCTTCAGGTCAAACCAGCTCCTGCTAGATCCTGTAGTTTTCCCTTTTTCTTCCTTTTTCTCCACCTCTTTCTTGCCCCCCCCCCCGAGCTCGGAGTTGACCTGTCGCCTCAGCACATTTCTCTTAATGTTGCCATTCATTGAGGAAGATCCTAGTGTTTGTAATTGCAAAGCCACCTGAATGATCCTATTTGCACACAGCATATTCTGTAGGATTCATATTTAATGAAAAGGACAGCCTGGTGTCTTGATTACGTTATCTGATTTGTGTGCTCATGGAAAGTCCTGAAGGGTGCAAAGAACACAGGAGAGATTTGCTATTTGGGTGTGAGTGTTGCAGAGGGTCCTGCTGGGTGAGGGCTCTGCCACAGCTGGGCAGGGCTATGTGAGGGTGTGTGTCATGCCCTCAGAAATACAGGCCTCAAGCTTGCTCAGCTGTTTTTGCTTGAACTTGCTAAAATAGCTTGATCTCAAAGACGAGACCAAGCATGCAGAATTTCAGTCTTTGAAGAAGCTGTGAAAATGAGAAGTGGAAGGTGAGGTTCTTTGAAAGGCAGTTTATGTAAGTAATACTAATTGCAGTATACGTCTGCCTTTATCTGTCAGAAGTACACACAAAACATATGTGATTAAGACCATTAGGCCAAGTATGAACACAACTAGCAAAAGGGAGAAATACACTACTGGGAAGTTTACTACATATTTTTATTACCAAACTATGTAAAATTAAGGGAGAAAAACCATAATAGGAGCAAAAATTATACTACATTTATAAAATTACAGAATTCTATTTTATATTTTGTTTTTAAAATTATGCATGGTAAGCTGTAACATACAAACATATAACAATCTGAAAATCTAGTTTACCAAAGGATTCTTCTTTAATGACCTTTATGATCAACAAGGAACTATAAAACTTAGGGGAAATACATGTCTTCTGGTCTGAATTAGTCACTAACATGGTCTTTTCTATTATAGTATTTGAAGCAGGAGGGAGTGCTTTAAATGCTTCAACCCATTTAACCTTAATTGCTCAGTTTTAATAGACATTTGCTAACTAGAGGAACCAAATTATAGCTTGAATTAGGGCTTACTAATCTTAATTAAAAGCTCTACTTTATAATCGGAAACAGCTTATGTTTAAACCAGTAAGCCTTTCTTAAATGACTTTTTTTTTTTTTTTTGATGCTAAGGCCCTTTTGATAATAATTCTTTAGATTGAATATGGGAAACCATTATTCTCTTTGCATTGCATTTAATTAAAAATATCTCCTCCATGTGGTTTTGTGCCTTCTGCTGGCTGTAAAATTTTTGAATTGGTGGGGGGTGGGATTACTTTACTTTTCCTGTGGTAATTTGAAAACATACTGGTGCCCTTTGGTTTAACAGTTTTCTGGAGTCACAACTTAGAAAATTAGTGCGTGAATTAATACAAATAATAGCTTCCTGCGTTTCTCTATCCTCAAGTGAACGCTTGTCATTCACTTCAATTAATTGGTGTGCTAGGCATATAATTACAACTGTTAATAATACATCTGATAATTCATTTATTTTAACATTTAAATTATGCTGAGACAGTTGATTATGGTCTTCATGTTCCACTCCTTCCTGAGACCTAACTTCTAGTAAAAATAAAGTCTGTTATATTGAGAGGGAGGCCCTGGCTCTATGTATTGCACATTTGGTATACTGGTAGAGTTTCTGTTCATTTCAGGGGTATCTGAAGAGAACAAAGGGTGGATTTCATCTGTCCAAATATAGATCTCAGTAGCAGAGACCAATACACTTAAGCTGTTCACTTTGCTTTCCCTTTTTAGTTGATGGAGAGAAATAGGAATTTCCTTAGCGGCGTTCACCTTGTATTAACTGAGACAAAAACAGGTCAGATGAATCGTGTCCTGACAATAACAGTCTCTTTCTAACACAGATGTGGACATGTACAATGTAGATGTGTGAAGTTGGGTGAGGTGTATCTGGGCCAAAGAGCCTGCAGCTGTGAGATTCAGAGGCCATTGAAATTAGTGGAAAATATTCTGTACTTAATTGCGCTTTGAATTTAACAAGGACAGGAGATTTTTAAGCTGCAGTATTATTGTTTGATCATTATGAAATTCATCCTCTCAGTTTCAATTTTACATTTTTTATTCTTTAATTTAAAATAGGCTCCTACCTCTTCAGCACAGGCATATAGTTAAAAATACAAAACCAAACAACCTCCCCCCCCAAGTTTATTCTAGGAAAAAGCTGATTTTTTAAATTGTCTTTTCTTAGAACTCAGCCTTAAGATTCTTGGTGCATCCTACTCAGGAAGCGCTGCCAGACTGTATAGTTATACTTGTGTTTAAATTGCATTGCTTTTAATTCCAGTAGCTGAGTTGTCTGCTTGCATAAGCTAAATGCATATTAAGAGTCCTTTACACTAAGCCTGCTAGACCTTTCTGCACACTTAGAAGTAACTTCTAAGAAAAGTCACTTGTGCCAGTTATGGAGATGGACAGACCTTCTTGAATGTCAGTCTTGTTTGTTTAGTTATCTGTTCTTTAGAACACCTCTTAAGCATTTTTTAGAATTTTTCCTTTTTGTTCAGTTTGTTGTATGTATGTTCTGTGCTGATGGAGTAGAAAAAGGTTTTTAAATTATACTGGTTACAGGAACATAAAATCAGGGCGCTCTGCAGTGGGTTCAAAGAACTCTGGTCCCTGTCCATGACACATGTCTGTATATATTTATCTTTTAATATGAGAAGTGTGTAAGCTGGACAGACCAAGTTTGACTAAAGATGTCTAGCTTGACGTGCAGTCTCTGACAGGGGCCAGTGGATGTTTAGGGTAGATGATATGAAATGGAACATGGAAGAATGCAGCTAGAGGTTTAAAGGCTTCTCGTGCCAGAAGTTTCATTCAAATCACTGTGTTTAATTGCATCTTCAGAATATAAATGGAAAATGAGTATGTTTGCTTCTACAGGTGTTCTGCAAAACTCACAGCTGGTAGATAGGTGATTAGCCATGCTCAGTATACTGGAAAAGAATTATATAGGAGCAGGGAGTCATAAACACCAGTCTCTTTTCAGCCTCCCATCCACTGTTGTTTACCATGAGTGTCACATCATGCTTCTCTATATTGGATGTACTGTCCGTTTTTTTTAAAAGAAACAACTGTTTATTGGATTTACTGTTATCAAGTCTTTAGTCAAGCAACTGCTGCCTTTGCTTTTCTGTGCGTAATAAAATAGCATTGCTGTAAAAGGCATCTGTTGATAAATTGTCTAAATGAGAATATTGAGGATAACTCTACAGGACTAAATGAATATTTATATCAACATTTCCACTTTCATTCCTCTACTGTTGGGGAGGAGAGCAGTACAATTAGACTGCCTAGCTTTCTGTCGTGTATTCTGTCAAATGCATATTATTATTTGAATAGTGCACAGAAGTTGTAGGCATTCTTTGGTTCTTTCTACCTAACATCCGCCCCGATATAACAAACAAATATAATTACATAAAATTGCAAAAGGAAAATTTCCAGGTTATGAATATAAGCAAATGCGCATGTTGCTGTTTCCATATCTACAGTATCATTCTTTTTCTACTGAATAGTATTAACGGTGCTGGATGCTATGTTTGCTGTCTCATATAGGGTATTTGAACACTGGAGCAGAAATGTCTAATTTCTTGGCAACCCTAGTTGATTACATCTGTTTGCTCTATATTTCGTTCTTGTCCAAACATCAGATGTGAGCATAGCCTGTAATTGAAAATATTTGATGATTCATGGTTCGGCAATGGTGTTTTTACATTTAATCCTTACTCCTTTTCCTGGATTTTCCTTACTGTGAAATAGGTGTTTGTACAGCCTGCCCTGGCCTCATCTAACCCTCACTCTGGCGTGTCAGGCAAAGGGGAGTGTGTAACTTCATTAGTTTCTGTTCAGGGAGCCCCAGCTCTTGCTTTGTTCTCTGCTGGCTAAAGAGTTCAGGCAATGTTTTGAAGTCTGTAAAGGGTCATGATGGAGAAGCTGGTGGGTTCCATGCTGGTGTTCACTATGTGTAGACATGTGCCTCTGCTGGACAATTGTTACACATCTGCAGGTCAAAACTCAAAAGCTGCTTGCCACTGGTTTTCAGATTTTCTCTGGTTTTATTATATAGAGCTCTAGCTCACAAGGCCAATTTCTGCATGGCTTTTTAGAAGACTAAGGAGAGCCTATATCATAACTGCTGAACTCCCTTTGTGAATAAAATTTTAGAATTGTCAGCATATATCAGTAGGAGAGGGTTCTCTGCTTCAGGAATAAAAAGCTTCAACCAAAAAATTACATTAATATTTGAAAATAAAACTTTTTTGCATTGATTTACTGCAATAGCATCTAGGGCTTCTTGTTTATACTGGCTGGGGCCACACTTTCAAAACAGTGTGGAACATGTTCCATCTGTATACCCAAACAAAATTATGTGGCAAGTATTTTACACATTGTGGCAATAGAATTTTTGATACGAATCTGAGAGGCTGTGCCAAAATTCTGAATTGTGGAGCAAAATTGCCAAATGTTTTGGCATCTTGGAAATAATTCCACATTTCATGATTGTAGAGTTCCCAAACTACTGACTTCTGATTGAGGTAGCTCTTAGAGCTGTGAACTGTTTCCAACAGTGCTTTGTGTGCACCCACATTTATGGTATTATATTTATTATCACAGCTTTAGTAAGATTCAACTTACCGAAAGTTGAGATGCTGAAACACAATTCTGTGACAAGTTGAATTTGTCATTATAGAAATATAATGTGACTTGATCATCTTCAGCTCTTGCATAATAACAAAATCTGCAGCCTAGTAACTTTTTTACCTCCTATACAGTGCACAAAGCTGAAGGGTGCTGGACAAAAGTGAGTTTGAGCGTTTTGTAAGCCCATCTCAGATTTTTAAAAAAATACTGTAAATCTTTGATGTAATTTCTGTTCGATTTAGTCTTCACAGATCTTTTTGAAGTAAATGTGTCAAGCTCATAAAGGAGACATTTCTCTTAAGTGTAGGGTCATCTCAACTGATTTTATGCAGTTTGTTTCCTAAAGATGCTGGGTACCCACAGCCCTGCAAGGGACTCATGAGAAAAATTAACAATTACCACTCTCCTGAAAACATAAATTAGATACAGATAATATATCTGTATCTAGGCTGGAGCACTGAAATAATTTTTAAGCAGACTTACTATCAGTGCACAACACCATAGAAAAGAGAAAGAAAATATGGAATCCTCAGTACCATCTCCTGGATAAGAAAAGTGGAATATTAAATGATTGATATTGGAAGTAGGCAACATGCTGATATTAACATATTTGTCTTTCAAAGGTTACTCTGGAGTCTTAATTACCACAAGGTGTTTGGGATTTCTATTTAACTGAGTTTTAACGAGTGGCCCATACTCTTCATTTGTTAGTACATTCTGTGCGTGTTATTGAACCATCATGTGGACCTTTGTAGTCCAGATAACCACTTCTGTAGCTGGAAAATCTACTTATGGCAAAAATAAACATGATGATTCTGAAACAAAGGAGCATCCGTGCTTTGATCGTCCAAGTTGTCCTCCAGTAAGCCCCTGTTTAACAGGTGAGGAGTTACACTTATCATACTTGTGAAGGACTGAGAGTGCCAGTCCTTACTGGCTGCCCTTTGCTTTTCTCTGCAAAGCAAAATGTTGGGAGGCCTTCACTTCATAAAAGGGTGCTGTTGGGGAACTGTGGGAATTTGTCTGCGTTTGGGGAATGAGTGACAAAATAGTAGGCAGGTTTGGTTTCTTGAGTTTCATAACTATTAGGTCCAGCACTGTCAGGGAACACAAATCCATGGATCCTCTGTGTATCGTGTTTAGAATCAGCCACGCGACTTCGATAAATGTCGCAACAGAGGGCAGCCCTGAACAGGTCATTTGAGTGCGTGCAGTGGTTCTCTCATGGCAGTGTACAACAGCGTGCGCAATGCAGAGTTGCTCTGATCAGAGTTAGATGAGTTGTGTACTTTCATGGGAGTTTTTGTAGGCTAGTAAAATTTATGTCTGATATGTGTCCCACACAAAGGAGAGAGTTTGTCCAAGTAATGCAGGATGACAGGAAGCCCTACATTTTACAAATCCTACATGATATAAATTACATTGTATTTCCCAAGCGGTTAACCAGCACAGCAGGACGGTTCTCAGCCAGGAGTCTGCAGTAGCCCCAGGACTACTGCTAAAGCACATGTGGAAAAAGTAGATTGAAAAGTCAAGTCTACTGTCAGAAAACATAAATTTGCTATACCAGGATTTGCACCTCTGCTGGAAAACATAACAGTTTCTCTTATCCAAGAAAGTTGAAAACTGCTGCTATATAGCCTTTCAAACTACTTGTGTCCTTAGCTGTCTCAGCCTAAAACTGGAACAGTGTTGATCTGCCAGGGACTAATGAAGCACATGCTGTGTGATATCAAGAAATCTTCCATTTTACAGTACTTGATCTGCCACTGACTTGTTCTGAAATGAGCAAGAAGGAATAGCTAACTTCTGTTCTCCCACATGAAGAGCCCCAGAAAATAAGTTAATCCATGAACAGATAATAATTACATTTATTTCAGAATTGAAGCTTGGGATTGTTTCCTTTTGTCAATGGACAGAAATTTTAATATTAAATGCAAAGGAAGGTTGATGGACCACAATCTGAGAATGAAGGAGATGCCTACAGGGGCTGGAAAAAACGTAGGTGTATGAATCAGCTAGTTTCACTGTTTTAAACCTCTCCCTCAAAGTTTTTAGATTAATATTTCAGTTTAAAGGTCTAGGAATAACCTTCTGTCTTGACTTACTGAAGCAATAGTCATTAGGATGCATGCACACCAATTGTGGCAGAAAGGCACACAAAAATATTCTCCCATTAGATCTCCAAGAACTTGCAAGATTAGATGTGAAATCAAACATTTCCCATTATATTAAAAGAGGGAATTGTGGTGGAAATGACTGTGATTTAGAAGTGGTGGGAAAAATGCTGTCAAATGTCATGTTTCACATTCATAACAGCTTGTGAACAGGAAATCTCTCTGCTTGAGCTTGTCGGGCATGGCAGCTACTAAATAAAGACAGACTCTAAAACTGTTATGTGCTCTGCAGGTATCCATCTTTATTTGGGTATCTCACTTGCAGTTCAAAGAACTTGTTGCCAGTCTGTTTAAATATCAATTAAGAAAAATGTCAAACCACAACAAACTCTAATCAAGTGTTCAAGATGCGTAATGCAGGATAACAATAATTTTGTTATTATCTAGAAAAATACTGTATTAACCATGAATAGATCTGGAATAGTCCCAGATAAGTTTCCATGGTGCTGAGATGTATATGAATAGGTATATGAATAGAAAACATATTTTTCCTCAGGGAAAAACCTCTGCTTAATTATTTTTTTCCATAAATGACTGTAGCTGTCCACAGGTTTTAGACCTTCAAAAGGTACTCTTGGGTAAGAAACACTACATGAACCTAATGTTAATGCAGTTGGAAGACTTGTCAATTAAGCAGTCAAAAACTTTGTAAGGTCCTAAATGAATAGTATTCCTTGTCATTTATTTGATCTCCTTTTCATTTCTGCTTCTGGAATGTTATCTATATATATAAAGAGTATTTAGGTGGCTTTGAAGTTGCACCAAGCATGCAGAATCTCAGCTTTCAGTTTCTGTGGGGTTTTGTTTGTTTGTTTGATTGTTTGTGTGTTGTAAAGTAATTTTTATTACCCTGTACCTCAGTGATAACTTTTCATTGATAAAGTACACGTACACTGAAGCAGTGATACCTGCCTCAAACTGCAGGCATCCTGAAAGAATGAATCAAAGGGGCAGATTCTTTTGTCAGTTTGATTGGCATATCGATGTCCAGCCACTAAAAATGTTCTTCTCACTCTTTGAACTAGGAGTTTAAGCAAGGAGGGAAATGTACAGGGAAGAGAACAGAGACAGGAAACTGCGGAAGGAAAGGTGAATTTAGGAAAAATACAAGGAAGGTAGTCTCCAGAGACCATGTTTGTTATCAATGAATGAAGAATGTGATGGTCATTCACCAAAAATGTGAAGTATAATCATTCCGCTACTGCAGAAAGTTTGGATTTTAACAGCCTTGTTTCGTTTAACAATATGAGCTGGACCAGCTGAATTCTGCTTACAGCATTTGGTGCTTGACACTGTCTAGCCACTAGAGTCTTTAAAAGTGACTTTTTAATGTTCTCTTTGTATGATAAACAGTATTTAAAGATAATTAACTAAAACTTGCAAAATAACAAGCACTAAACACACCTACTTTTTCTACAGCTGATTAACTCAGAAGTTCACATAGTCCATTGACTCCTTAGGGAAGGACTTGTGTGTCTGAAAGCTTGCTGTTTTTTCTCCGAGTGGTGAAGGTGACTCTTACAAGGCCATCCTTTCTCTGTGCAATTTGACAATTTGACTTATACTTGCTGTGATCAGTGTAGTAATAGGAAACAAATTCAGACACGGGACAAAATAAACATCTGCAATAGATGTGTCTGTTCATTCTCTAAAACTAGGAGATAATAAGTGTGGTCAGAGAAAAAAATTAAACAAATAGGAAGTAAAAAAGTCCCATCCTACAGCCAGTGATAAATGGGCCGGTGTCTCATCTGCCTTCCAAATGCATCCTAAATGTTTTTTAGGCAAGCCAGTTCTAAATATGAAGCTGCTCACACTTTAAAAACATATGTGCTGTTTAACCAGCTGGGTATACCTATACATAGTTTGGTTTGTATTCCATTTCCCTCCCACCTCCTTTCAGATAAGTGCTTTAAGAAGATACAAAGCATAATGAAATTCATGCTCAGCCATCACAGAAGGAAGCAAATAAAACTGGTTCAGATTACTTGATGTTTTCTGGAAGCTGTATGAAATGGCTTCCAGAAAAACACCCCAACAATACCACAGATTGCATCCAAATAATCTCCACTAAGTTGGCATGGCATTTTCATTTTATTGCTGATTTAGTACTAGAAAATAGGAGTTTGTGACATTTTTGAAGGAAGTTGTAAAATGGATTTTTTTTTCTTTGTGGATGCACTAATAGGAAAAACATTGGAGAGGCAGTTCCCATAGTGTAAAGGCTCTTGAGGGATTTAAACTGAAAAAACCCATCATGCTAAACAACCTATTGTACCTGTTCTTTTTCCTTTCTCCACTGAGAAACATGAAGCTGCTTTTTCTGATTTTACCCTCTCTCCAGCCTGCTCACCCTTGACCTTGGCTCTCAGAGTAGTTCTAATGGCTATCAAATTTTACAGTTTTCTTGAGCACAAGCGTCTTGAAAATATCATGACAACTTGAAAGCTGTAAAACTGCACTGTGTGTTCCTCTGATTCATTAGATCATAACATTTCCAAGGTCACAGCATCTAAAGAATAAAGATGTTAACATTTATGAGTCAAAAAATAAAGTGTCTCAGGAAGAACCAGATGTTACAAATGATGGTTTTTAATTTGTTTTCTCTTATAGAAAAAGTGACTTATGAAGCTTTTCATGCGAAGGGATTTTCAGACTTCACTCTGAGATGAAGGTCAAGGTTTCATTTGGAGTAGAAAAAAAATGATTGAATCTTGATATGTCAATATTTTCTTCATAAATTTTAGACTTGGAGTAGATATTGAATTCTGCTACCATGGAACTTAGAAAGGCAAGCGGAATTTCAGTGGGTCAGGTTGAGTGGGATTGATAACATTTTCCCAACTGATTCTTCATACATCTAGCTGGGTCAGATCTTGCAAATGTTAAGAGCAGAGCTGAGTGGACTTCAAATAATTTTGAACACGTGGAAATGTGCTGATGCTAAACTCCTCTTGAGAATCTAATAATTTTAGTATTCTTGCTTGGGTTGAATGCTTTCCAGAGAGCTGAACTTTTGGCAAACTTGGCCTGCCTTTAACCAAAAGAGTCTTTAACCAAAGTGTGAGGGTTTTTTTTCTGGTCTTCAGATCTGAAGCTGGTTCCCTTCTTAAGAAGTGTGCAACTTGATATGAGAAATACAAATGCCTTAGGTTTGGGTTATCCAGTGTGTGTGTAACTGCTGAAAGTATGTTAAATGTAGAATCTGCCGAAGAAACAGAGTATATCTAAATATCCCCATGTTGTTTTTATTTAATGGCTTTTACAGTCTCCAGTCCAGTCATTAAAAGAATAAGATGCTGATCTTATTATGATCCAGGACATGAACTTGTTTGTATTCTTGTCAGTATGTGTGTTATTTCATGTCTGCCTGTTTCCTTAAAAGTAAAGTTAGTGTGTTGACACTGCACTGCTGCCTGTTCTGAATTGGAAGCAGGAACAAGAAATTTAAGTGCTTCTCCCGTCTCACATGTCTCTTAACTGTGAGTCCCAGGAAACACGTCTTCCTGGCTCCCTGAAGCCACTGGCAAAAATGCTTCTTGGCTTTAATAGATTGGGATTTCACCCCAGGGCATTTCACCTTTGGATATTACAAGGTCAATTCTTTCCCAGGCATCTGAGATCAAGGTTGCATAAAACTATGCAGTGATGAAGACAGCTCTGTTTGTACTGTAATTCTGTTCTTAACTGGGTAGGATTCGGAACCTTGGGTGAAGCTTTTATCCTCTGTTTTCCTATGGAAATGAGGATACTGCGTTAGTCTTAGTGACCAAACAACAGTGACCAAAATGCAGTAAAGAATCAGTAAAAATTTTTGAAAGCTTTTAAGAGGGAAGCCATGAAAGTGCAAAATATGACCACATGGAAATATGCATTCCAGCTTTTTGCCATGTCCATTGCTGCATAACTGTTCTGGATAAGAAGGCAACATACTGCAATTCTAGAACTGTAGTATGACTTTTTTTAGCAGGAGAGAACTGGTAATAAAGAATTCTGCAAGGTGTATGTTTTGTCCTCTGTAGGGGGCTAGCAGCAGCCTCTCATGGAGCAGGAAGGTAAAAGCACAATTCCTTTACTGGCAAGTTTGTAAGGACAATGTGATTTACTGTCTTCATAATGCCTCTTTGGCAGTATTTCATTCAAAGCACCTAGATAAATAGATGAAGATGAACATAAAAATATTTTTCTCCTCAGATACTGAATAAATATGTGGATTTATTCATCAAGGTACACTTACAAAGAATTTAACATTTCTTTTTCTTGCTATTTTATGGATCCAGCTCCTTTAGGAGATATTCCACATCTGCATAATATACCTGTGTGCCAAGTTTTGGGTTTGGTTCTTTAAATTAGAAGAAATTCATGTGGGCAGACAGCTTCCTTTGACTATTCATTTTTAAATGTCCAAGCACATAAATTATTCCTTTCAAAGTCAATTGAAATTTGTGTTTCCTAAATTAACTCCAGATCTTTCCCTTACATTAGTAGTCAAGAAATACTTTTAAAAGAACACAGATTTTACCCAATCCTACTCCTATTTTGAACATCTTCTGTTGCATTGAGAATGTTGGGATCTGTGGCCTAAACAGATGCCAAGATAAAGCTTATGCCAATTCACACTTTCCCATTTTCTATAGAAATCCATGGAATTCAACACTAAAACTTGAATTTGGCTGATTGACTTTCAGGCCTCAGCTATTCTTCTTTTTGCGTGTTAATAGCCGTCAGACTTCTATGATAGTTTAGCTGTGACACTGATGCAAAATTCATCAACTCCCTGCAGACATTTGCTTTGATTTCAGTAGCCTTGCCCATTATGATTTGTAGCTATGCTGACTAGTTTTGTTACACGTGTTGCAACGATTTTTGGACATTCAGGAACTTAATTAATGGCAACTGCTATAATGGAGAGTGGGAATGGATTTTGCTGGAGGTAGATTTTGTACGTTGCTGGTATAAAATTGATGCCATCTTCTAGCAAAGATTGTTAGTGTTTGGAAAAGATGCTTGGCATGCCGCAAATTTCATGACAATGCTGAAAATGTTTAGACGAAATGAGAACTAGCATTTTCCTCACTCTGTTTTACAGTTTGTTTTGTCTTTTGGACATTAGTTATTGCATGCTGATGTGTCTTCTATTCTCTGCTGAAACAGAAAGCTGAAATACTGGAAGCAGAAGAGACGGATTCTTGTTTTATGTTGAACATTTCTTAGTCAAGTTGTATGTGCTCCTGGAAGAGCTGCTTCTCTGCAGGGTGGCTTTGTGAGAGCTCTGAGAGTGCCGTCTCCTTGTTGCAGAATACACAAGTAAACAAATTTCTGGAATAGTGTCAGTCAACACCAATCTGTATAAGGTAGATACAGGTCTCCTCAAACTAAAAAGAATTAGGTCACTTAAATACAGCAGATTGTAAATTACAGCACTGCCTCACAGTAACAAATGCTAGGATTTTCTCGGATACTTGTTTAGGTTTTCTTAAAAAAGCTCTTGGGTATTTATAGAATAATTGCGGTCTCATACAGTATATATTCTTTAAGTAACACCACTACTCACTGATGAGGTCAACAGCCAAGTATGGCAGTGCCGTGTTTCCCATGGCTGAAAGAGATTTATTTCCAGGCCGTAGCAAAAAGATTCATCTCTGCTTTCCAGAAGGAATTATAATGTACTTCCCAAGCTTCTTTAACCTTGGCAAATAGCTGAACCGGTGCAGTCGGTAGTACATCCAGGTAAACGAGCTTCTTTTTATCTCTTTTTTTTCTGATCATTTTTTCCTTTAAAACTTTTGAAACAAACAGTGGATTTTGGAGATTGCCCAAACCAGTTCCAGAAAGATGGTCAAAACTACCTCATCAACAGCTGTGGTTGTGGTTGTATACATCCAGCTCTGGCATTAGGAGTTGCTTTCTCATTTGAACACAGTAATAAGTGGCCCTACACTTAATCACTTTGGTGCATTTAATTTTTTTCCAAGGTTCCTGTAATTGCTCTTGTTGTAATAACATATGAATTTAATTCCTCTTAGAAAGGAAATCGAAATGCTTTTTAAAGGTGTTTTCTTCTCTTGATACCCCAAAAGTTGCCTGTCTGCACAGGCCAAGTTTACTGGAGTGAAAATTTGATAAATATTTTGCCAGTGTAGAAAAAGTTTTACATTTCCCATTGAGAACTAGATTGCAGTAAACCTTTATAGTTCAACAGTATATGCAGCAATTTCATGGTTGGATGTCAGCATTTCTCTGTGTCTCTTGTTTTGTTTTTGTGTTACGGTAATTCCTTCCTGGTGAAAGACAACATTAAATGATTGAACACTACAAATGTTAAGGGTAGTTGAAGCAAGATTAGTGGGAAGAGTTAACATTCTGAGATAAAGGGGTTTGATGCCAAGAGTCTGATTAGTACCCAGTCCTATCAATTACAGGAAAAAAAGAGTAACGGGATATGACCTAACCCAGGGGCATCAAACTCATTTTCACCGAGGGCCACATCAGCCTCGCAGTTGCCTTCAAAGGACCAAATGTAATTTTAGCTTCTGCTACATTTGTACAGTCCTAAAATTACATTTGGCCCTTTGAAGGCAACTGCGAGGCTGATGTGGCCCCCGGTGAAAATGAGTTTGACACCTCTGACGTAACCAAAGGGAAATGAACATAGCTGGCCCCTGCTGTGCATTTTACAATAGATAAAATTCAGAGCAACCCTGCAAGTTTTAAGTGTATGTACTCCTATTGCTTTTATCGCTTATATTAAGCTTACTAAGGAAGCTGCGTCGTGCCATGGCAGATGTAATATTCTTCCCGTAAATTATAGCTGTTCAGCACTTTCACTGATGCATTCTGTAAAGAATGTCCTCCTCCAGGTATACCAGAAGAGAAGATGGGGTGATGTTCACATTATTTGCAAGTGCATTGTCTGCTTTTATTTTGGTGCAGCTGGAGCTTGAAAGAATCATTTAGGTTGGAAGAGACCCTCAGGATCATCGAGTCCAACCATAACCTAACTCTAGCACTAAACCATGTCCCTAAGAACCTCATCTAAATGCCTTTTAAACACCTCCAGGGATGGTGAGTCCACCACTTACCTGGGCAGCCTGTTCCAATGCCTGACAACCCTTTCCGTGAAGAATTTCACAGGCTTTATACATGCTTTTGGTGGAGTTTCTTCATGTTTGCTTTAAAAAATAAAGTGTTAAATTCACCAGTTTTATCCCCTTGGTGTTTTATTAGCAATACTGAAGATAGAAATTCCGGTCAGCCTGCCAGGTGAAGTCTCTTAAATAGCAATGTGGTTTTGAAGGGGAAAGAAACACCAAAAAACCCACAACATTGCTCTTAAAAACAGGTAGAATATTTGGCTCTACTCCTAGTTTTGTACAGTTCTTGAGGTACAAAATGGAGAAGTAATCTTGTAATCCTTTTGCAAAATTTAACATAACTGGAATTCCTTGAGAGAGATGAAAATAATCTGTTCCTTTTATTATTTTTCTGGTTTATGTATCTGTTAAATTACCCTTTCTGGAACTGAAGTGTTTGTTCTACATCAGCACCTTGTGCTGCTAATAACAATACAGCTTTTTATAAACAGGTATTATATAAAGGGTAGGCTCTCCCATCACTCGTTTAAACCAGTAGTCCTGTTTGATTAATTGTTTGAATAAAGAGAATGAATTGATCAGTCTGATGCTGAGTAACATAACTGATAACACTTCATTGTGAATTCCCTCTTTTGAAGAAACTTGATGCTGGATAAAAGTTAAGAACAAATCTTAAAATGAAGGTACCGTTTTTCCTGAGTGTCCTGAAGGAAGGCCTGGCATCAAAATCATGTTACGTGCCTTTTGATTATTGACTTGGCCTATTAAAACATGGCATTACTGTAGAGTTCTGATTTTGTCCTTGTAGCCTGAGAATGATAGGAGATTTCTGCAAGTATTCTTGAATGGTTATGGAAGCTGCAAATATCTGCTAAATCGAAACCTCACTGGAATGCTTTGGCAATGTGTGCCCAGGCACACTGGGCTGTAAATAAAGGAGAGTGGCTTCTCCGGGACTTTTAACTTTCCATTTAGCTATATCTTTATTCAGCATAACTGTAGATAAGGCAGCAAACAATCATTTGAAGCTTAAAAAACACTTTTAAATAAGTATCAAGGCATCACATTTGTTCTGAAACGGTTTTATTTTTAGGGAATACTGTTTAATTGTATTTCCTGCCATGCATTGCGACACTGCAAGTATGTTCAGAATGAACCAAATATGCAGTAATTGACTTGCTGGTGGTAGTTTTCAGGAAGAATCACAGTCATATCTTTTTGTTGTCATACTGGACTCCAGAAGGTTGAGCATATCCACAAGCTGTGCTGACTTGGAACTTATACGACTAACAGAAATTTTTAGTAAAGGATGGGGACTTTCTGAAACAGAGCAGTGGCTAAAAGACTGGAAAGTTTACCTTTAAGCAGCAGGTCATATTTTTGTGAATAAGATCCTTTCTCCCGCTTCTTACTTACAGCATTTTTGTGATGCTGAATGCTGAGTTACAAAAAAGCTAACTGGGTTTGCAGATAAAGTCAAATTTGTAATTCCTGTTTCAAGCTGCTGCAGAGATTGTAGAAGCGGGAGCTTCAGGGCTATTGGAGGGAAGTGGGTGGAGACCTGGGCTATTCAGAGTTTAAGGTAGGTTTCTGGTGGGGTCAGACCAGAGTGGGGGAAGGCTTGCAAAAACCTTGGGAGGAGCGTGTCCCTGCTCTGACAGACCAAACTTCTCAGAGCATTGTGCAAGGAGGGACAAAGCTGGCCAGACTCAGTCCAAGGGCCAGAAATGCTGACAGCTTTGAGTGGCTGAGTCTTAGCTGGCTTTTGAGAAGAATCTGGTTTTACCTTTCTGTTTTGACATTGTGGCTTGGTATGATGTCAGGTAGCAATGCTTTTCCTGGACTACTTAAAGAAGTTAATTAAAAAAAAAGGAAAAAAGGCTGTGTGAATGTGAACCTAATACAGAAATATTTCAACCACCTCTGCAGTGGAAGGCACATTTGAAATGTACAGCGAGGATAGCTCTGATGTATTGACAGTTATCAATGACTTTATCTGTTTATCATACACTATCTAACCTAGAGACAGTAGCTGGGGTTTTTGATCTAGCACACCACAGATATAGAGCTGGTAGTTATCAAACTATGAGGCTGTCTATAATTATTTGTGTATTTTTGGTTGGTTGATGTGCACCACTGAATGATTCAAAGCAGTGACTGTGGTGCTGATGTTCCATAAATAAGCCAAGATACAATCTGTAAGAAGAAGAAAGTTTGCACTTTCTAGAATGAGTGAAGAAGTGACTTTTTATGAGGGAGGGAAGATCATAACAGAATTGTTTGTGCTTGAAGCAGAATGCATCTTGCTTACCATTCATGATACTCTTTCGGATGCAGGCCAGTGTACAAGAAAAGAATTAAAAATAGCTCTAGCATACCTTCTAAGAATAAAACGTTTGACTTTCTCTTGTTGCTGTGAATTAATACAGAAAATGATAATAGGGCTTATTTTGTGGAAAAAGGGGAAGAGACAGACAAAACTGTACCAGGTTTTCAGCAGTAACTTCGTAGAGCTCTGTGGACTGACAGCTGTTTCAGAAATGGTGTTTTTCAAGGTTTATTGTACAGAACCACAGCCTTATGTGTTGTCAGGCATGTTGCAGATGATCTTTATTCTGAGAAGACAATTTTTTGTTAAACAAGGTATGCTTCTGTCTTATGCCATATTATTATCATGTTTCAGATAGTTGTTTGTTACTACAAAGTCAAAGGTTAACTCATTGTCTTCTTTTCACTTCGGAAGACAAAGGACAAAAAACCCAGAAACCAGATATTAAATATTAAAAATGTACCAAAATCAGGTGTTTCTTTTTAATTTTTGACAATATATCATTGTTTACTGTGATGATACTACAATTATTTTGGGAAGGAGTACTCTATACATTGGCTTGCTGCTTTTCAGTCATATATGACCCAGCTATATTCAGTCAGTAATTCCCTGAGCTGTCTTTTGGATGAAATATGTCATATGCCTATTTAGAAAGATTAGGAACATGCGTATATTCAAACATCGTGCTCGGCTGCAGAAATTTTTCTGAATACTTAGCAGTCTCTTTTTACAAAAGATGGTTTTCCTCCTCTTGTGTTTTAGATATTGATGAGTGTGAAAACGACTTCTACAATGGAGGTTGTGTCCATGAGTGTATCAACATTCCGGGAAACTACAGGTGTACATGCTATGATGGGTTCATGTTAGCCCACGATGGCCACAACTGTCTTGGTAAGTACTGAACGCTGGCGAGAATGTTTCATTTCAGAGCTAAGGTAAGAAGGCCTGATCTGCTTGCTGCATTTTGTCATCTGATGTGTTTTCGGTAAGGATTTGATCCACATCACACTAAATAAGTTCAGATCTGTCCATTGACTCCGGTGTGGTTCAGAGCAGAGCCTTAAAGTTGGCACTCTTAATCCTAACATACAAAAATCAGTTTGCTCATCTTTAACATTGCTAAAAATAAAGCCCTGGTGTCCAAAGCCTGTTCTGGGTGTTCGGGCTTCTTTTTTTTCAGAAAAGTAGTTGTCCCATCCACTTAAATATATTTGGTCTGTTTCTTCCAACTTCTATAGTTCCAGTCATATCTTTAAAGCTCCCTTTCCTCCTTTTTCCCTTTTAGGCTAACGTAGTTCCAGGATATGCTATTTGAACTTGAATTACAGAATGTTAAAAGTGCAAGTGTGTTGAAGGAATACTTGGACAATAAAACAGGGCAGAAGAAACAGTTATCTGTAGTAGCAGTTTACAAACCGTCCACTAACTGTACAAAGCCATCTGCACCAGTCTGAGGATTTGGGGATATGTTTTTGTTTTGGTTTTGTTTTGCTTTGTGAATTAAAGTCCATTGCTCTGGTTTAAATAGGTTGAGTTTTTCCTATAAGCTAAAAAAGTATGTCTTTTGTTTTGAAATTTCTTCACACCAGTTATCTGGAAATGAACTTAGACTGCTATATCCAGTTTCCCATACCTGCTTACTTGGTAGTTATTTTAGCTAAATCCTAGTGCCTAGAGACTATCTTTCTGAAATGCAATGTCCAGTGTTTGGTACACTCTCAACTTCATTTCAATGTGTCATTTACTAAAAGTTTGGAAAGGGTATTTCTTCTGTGTCACGCAGCACCTTTAGCAATAAAAGTCAAGAAATAGGTAGTGAACCAGAAATAATGAAGTCCAGTAACACCAGTCTGCACTGACTGAAACCATGGAACAACTTGAATTTCTGAGCAAGAATTTGGTTAGCCTTTCAGTACACGTATTTCCTACTGGGTTCATTTTCAAGCTGAGTAATATTTGTTCAGATGGATTATATATCCTGACCATTGACAGGCTTTTGACTCAAACTTCCAAATTTCATTTGTTATAGAACAGACTAAATAGATTTATTTGCCACAACCCGAGGTGGTTAAATGATTAATTGTGCAAGAGGTATTTCTTACACAAAGAGCAGCCAGCCATTCATTTTAGAAAGAAAGGAAAACTCTATTTATACTCATGTTCATAAATATATCTCAATAAAACAGGACACAAACATAATCAAATAGTTCAGCTATTTGGAATTCAAATAGCTGTGAGTATACGTTGTTTCAAACAGCTTGATATTTTCAACTTTGTTTCCACATGATTCCCATTGGTTAGCAAGTAAGTTAGCAAGTATGAACAGCAAAAGGAGTGACCTGGTAAATGATAAACCTTTCAGGAGCTCTCTGACATGTATTTGGACACCTGCTGTCTGTGCTGTTGCTCGCTGGTCATGAAGTGTAGAGGCTGGATCTACAGACATGGCCAGATTTCTGATTTTCTTTTAATTAATTTCTATTCAGCCACTTGGGTGTGGTTTTTTTTGGGGGGGAAAAAAAAAAGTCTACAAAAATATCAACAATTGTGCTTAACGGGTGGCTACAGTTGGAAGTACCAATCTGAAGCTTGCCAACAGATCTTTCAGGTTTTTTAGAATGAGCGTCTGCCCACATTAATAGTCTACTCTGAGCTGACTTTCTGTGTTACCCCAAAAATGTTAAGAACCATGTTGCTTCTAGAAGTTCAGTGAACTCCCTTTCTCCTGGTGTGTGACTGTAGGACACTAAAAGAGGTCACAATTGCCCTTCTAATTTTGAGACCACAGACTGGGGAAGTTTCTATTCCTCAAATGCAGATTGAATATTTGCAACTAATGAATGGTCTTTGATATCTCAATAAAATAACTACTTTTACTTAAAGGCACTGAAAAGGAAATCAAGGGACATTCCTCTTTTTACCTTTCTTTGAGTGTGTTTACTGAGGACAGAAGTGTCTGGTTGTAAGGTCTCAGACTGAAGTTTTTAATCCTGACAGTAGCCACGCAAATCTTGCCATGACTGCCTCTTGTGTGCTAACTCAGATTTTGGACAGCATTGCTAGAAAAGAGAGAATTTCATTTTTCTGCCATCATTTGGCCCCTCGCTACCTGTGGACATTATCAGTTAAACTGACCACTGGGATAGCCTGTTTGTGCCCATTAGCACAGTACCAGTTTTGAAAAGGGGAATGTTCTAGTCTTGTCCCTTCTAGAATAGTTGTATTTCCCTTCGCTTCTGCTATCAGAAATGTATAAATGGAGTTGGCTGTTTTTAAGAGGACACAGTGAGGTCTCAGATCAAAAACAAACTTTGTGTTTGCACATATTTAAATTAGGATTTCTATAACCTTTTGGAAAATTTTTCCAGCATGTAAAAACTTGGTTCATTTATTCCAAAGAGATATGTATTTTTTTCCCATGAGGTAATCAGGCATTGAAAGGAATTAAATTTTTGATGAGTCCACTGTTCTTGCTTTTTGAGAAACTACTGATTTTTCATGGATTATAAGGAGACAAAGAACTCTCATAAGATTAGTGATAATGTTTTTCACCTTTCAGTGCATTCTTTTACTGTTTGTTTGGGTTTTTTCCCCTCTTCTTCACCCTCCACCCCCCAACCTCTATGGGACTTTACAGAACTGTCAAATTGAAAATTATTAGTTAGGTATTGCATCATATGTTCTCTGTATCAAGTTTATGTTCCTCTTAGAAAAGGCATGTAATATTTGATCAGCATGCTGAAATTAAGTCAGTATACACGTTAAGTAGGGCTGTAGTGTAGAAGGTTGATTTTGAAAATGCTCTCTGAACCGTCTTCTCATGCAGCACCATGGACGCTTATGTGCTTGGATAGAAGATTTTCTTGGAGTGACCCCGTGTGAGGCTACACTTTTCCAACTTCTGTCCTTTTGCCTTCCAGGCATTACTGTTGGGGTCCATTTGGTCAGCATATGGGGAGGAAGGCAGCAAGAACTCTTAGGGGCAATTTGACTGTCTAAACACAGGAGCCTCATGCCAGTGAGAACACCCTGGAGCTGACAGATGTGATGTGAGATCTGCAGGAGTAGACCTGGAGCGTGAGATGAAGGCTGGATGAGATGATACTAGGAATCTAAAGTGGCATCTGACTTCAATGTTTAGACAGTTGACTTGCTCTCACAGTGACTTGGGCCACGTTTTATCACGCACACAATCTTTGCCTAGTGATTTCAGATAGAAGGCCTTGGGATGAGACCCCACAGAAGTTCAATGATAGTCCTATAGGCCATCCAGGAACCTTTAGGAAACAGATTGTAATGGACAAGAGTGCTATATCAGGATTTCTGCATCTCTTGCTTGACTGAAGTCTGTCCAAAATATTAAGCCATCTGTTATTGACCGGGTTTACATTCCTGAAGCCTTCGCTGGATATCTTTCTAATAATGTCAGTATAGCAAGATCATGACAATCTTCTTTATAAATAACAAACTTGGAGTATTCACAACTAATTAGAGCAGGTACAGTTGCAGGTTGTTTTTTTTCTGAGTACTTGTTTCAACATTTGTTTCTTTCCAATCAAATTAAATTTCCTATTTATTTATTTGTTGGGAGGAGGTGTTTGGGTAAGAATTCATGGTTAAAATTTGTACTGGAAAATATCCAAAACTGTCCTCAGGGAAACTTGACTTGCTCTCTATTTGACATTTTTATTGAGGAATTTCTCAAATATAACGTTAAATGACACCACAGGGAATTCAAACTATGATGAGATCCTTGTCTGGCTAAAAATAATTTATTTTATCACTGTAATAACTTGAAATAGCAGTAGTTCTTTCTCAAAATTGTGCTAAATTCTGTTCAGTGGATGCAAGACTAATATTTGGTCTCCTGCAATAGGTTTTCTTTATCCTTCATTTGAAACCAGTTATGAAATATGTTTTCCACTCTCATATATGAAATACCAGTCTGGTTTTTTTATAAGCAATTAGCTCACTGGTCCAGATGTTCTTTCCTGTTTGATCATTTTTCTCAATGATCTTACTGATAAATTAGTTTTTCCTTCTTTATGTCTTTCACATCCAATGAATTTTCATTCTCTTTTGCCTTTAAGAGAGATTATGGCATAACTGATCATCATTCCTATAATGTGCCAAACACTTTACCCACCTCATTTGCAGTAAATCAGAGTCTCTTCTCAGCTATCTGGTAAAATCTGTGCTACAGATAATCAGTGGATAAGATTTATGCTTTTAAAGCTGATTATTCAAATTATACTCCCTGTTCTGATTCAGCATGCCACTAATGACATGTTTCTCGTTT
This sequence comes from Nesoenas mayeri, assembly GCF_963082525.1. NCBI lineage: Eukaryota > Metazoa > Chordata > Aves > Columbiformes > Columbidae > Nesoenas > Nesoenas mayeri. The sequence continues at coordinate 74,681,940 of NC_137541.1, forward strand.
GCCTAGTGTTTTTTTAATTTATTGGTTTAATATTAAGTAATAAGAACGGACTTTTGCATATATATGTAACTGCCTATTTGTAAGGCCTCTTTGGCAGTTGGGATTAGTTGTATTCTGTCTTCACATCCTCTTGGAGGCTTTCAGTAAGACAGGTAGCAGAGGAGGTAGATTGATTCTGGTTTTATAAGCCTGGGTATTGTACAAGGTGAGAAATGTGATAGATGGGGATGACATGGAGAAGACTTGAGAATTTGTCTTCCTTTTCAGTGGGAGTTTCCGAGGAGCTTGGCATAGCTGCCACTATGGTGACTCCAGAATGTACCCAGGAGGGTAAAAGGGAATATCCTCAGGTTTTCAGTTTACTCTCAAATTATTGGGATAGAAATTTTCATATGGTAAGAACCTCTCTGCTCCTACAGTAGCAGTAAGGCTTCAGTTGGTGGAGGACTGTTCAGTTTAGGCCATTGCACTTGGATGAAGCCAAAAGAGAGCAGTGAGAATGAGTGATCTAGAGAATACAGAATCACTGAATACCTCAAGTTGGAAGGGACCCATGAAGATCATGAAGTCTAACAGGGCTAATGCCAGAAGAATGAAAGAAAATATGTAGTTTTCTTATAGGGAGTAGAAGAAGAAAAGTAAGACTCACTAGTCATAAAATTCAGAAGAGGCTACTTTGAAGAATTAGATTGTTACTCTTTTATTTTTTTATCCCTGACAAAGCAAATGAGGTAGCACAATATTATTTGGTTACTACACTTGGGAAATTCACAAAGTGTGTTGAATTATTTTTTCATTTCTCCTGAAGGACTCTCAAGTGACGAATCATTATCTTACATTAATCTCTCTCCTACTGTATAAAAATTTAAGCTTCCTGGGAGAGCATTGTGTGCCGTGTTGGTCTGAAGCATCACCAAAGAGAAGAGTTCTGAAGCTTATCATGGATTACTAAACGTTGGGATTTATCCCAGAAAAGCTTGCTAGAAACCTTGCTGAAAGCAGTTCTTGCTGATATTCCTGACTAGGTCTTACAAATTTATTCTGCATCTGAAAATAGAAAGTGGAAGAGAGTACCCTAACTATTCGGATGAGAAAGCAGGGAGCCTTGCTTTGCAGAATTTCCTTGCCAAAGGGCTCAGGTATCAGCTGGTGCTTCAGCTGTTCCAAGCCTTCTGGAATTAACCTATCTCTGATCAGAATGTGAAAAAAATGGGGAAAAAGGAGTGTATAAGAAAAATATGTAGCACCAAAAGCTGACTGTCAAGTGATTCTTACTGGACAAAAACATGTAATACCTACTGCACATGCTGCACTTCTCTTTTTCCTGGAGGCAGAATTTTTGTGTACATATCATTGTGGAATTCTTCCTAAAGACTTGACAGAACTGTTTTCTGTTTTCAAACCAAATCTGGGTGTGAAAAATATTTCATGTTAAAGAATGAAATTGCATGGAGTGATTATTTTCTTTTGCTTATCTGTTCAGATATAGATATGAATAGGTATGAAGTGCTACTCATCTCTCCTTTTGTGTGGCTTTAAAAATTTTCTCCATAGCTCTGATTTGTCATAGTCCCTTTTTAATAGGGGGTAAGTTTTTTGGCAAAAACACTTCTTGCTTCCAGGTTGCACTCATCTTAACTCTTTTTTTCTTCTGATGATTAGCGTAGGTTTCATGAAGTTTTCTGCTCTTTTTAATTTCTGTGGCAAGTAAGTGTGCTCAAGAAGGTTGTAAACTCCTCTTGGAAACCATAAAAAATATACAAAGGAGCAAGGACAAAAAAATGTATAATGATATATAAAGAGACTTATTTATTTTATTTATAGGTTTTTCTGTGGTATTAGTTGCTGTGGCTTAGGAACATATGTGAGCACCTTGTAAATACTAATAGATTTGTCCTCAGAAAATCCTGTAAGGAAAAGAAGTATAATTCACTTTTTTTTTTTTTTAATGGATGAGGAACCAGGGTAAGCAGATTAAGTTACTTCTCAGTCTTAACACAGGATGTCTGGATGTCTGCAGCATAGCCAAGAATAGAATCCTCACACTTCTGAATCCCTGCTTACACAGTCTTGTTTTGAATATTCTGTGTAACTTTGGTTTCTCTTACAGAAGAATAACAATTACTAAATTTGGACATCTATAATGCGATATCTCAGTTAATTCTCTTGTATGTCAGTTCTCCTGAAAATAACTACAGAAGTAGATTTTGATGATCCAGTATATTTTATGGTTCGGCAGCAGTTAATCCTATGTCTGATTTAGAAGAGTCCTGGGAAGTAGAGTGAACTTCTGATTATAAATCATATTGGAATTGCAATTACAAGTGTGCATTATAGATTCTGTGAAGCTCTCTGCAAGAGCTGAATGTTCCGTACAGTAGACAGAAACACAAGCACAGTGTCAGCTGTCAATTCAGTAGCAAAGAATTGAATAGCAAAGTCCTGGTCATGTCCACAATCTTGCTGGTGTGCTTTGGGCAGAAGCCTAATTTTCCAGCCTGAAAAACAGACATTACTGTTTTATTGGTCTATTCTCAAATGCTATTTTGCATTTCTTGACAAAGTGACGAAGTCACGTGGAACACCCTGTGGGAAAGGAGAGGCAGCACTTTCTCCAGAGCAACTGAGCCTGCTCCAGGTGTGGTACTCATGTGCCTATTCTGATAGGTGGAGCAGAGTGACAATCCCAGCGAGGCATTTGGGAGCCTGCAGCAAAAGGAGAAACTTCTGAGACAAACCAGGCCTGGATGTTCACAAGCTTCGAAGTAACATCTGCCTGTTATAAAATGGGCCTTGAGATCCCAAACCAGTATAAAAAGCAAGTTTGTGTTTGAAGTCACACAATTTCTTTTCTTTTAAGGTCTGAGGTTAGTATCTAAACCCAAGTTCCTGTCTTGCAGTGCTCCTTTAAAATCTGTTGTGATATTTGAAGAGAAGGGTGGTTTTAACCCTGGCATGTAGACTTAATTCCTCACTGGTTAGTAGTAATCTACGATCTGACTCAGATGACAAAAAGGACATTTGTATGTACATACATGTGTGTAGATCACATTGTATTGTTCATCCTCCTTCAGTGAATGTTCCAGAGCTCTGTGTTTGTTGTTTTTTTTTTTCCAAAACAAACCCAAAACAGTTAGAACCCTGAATCTACCTATTCCTTCCCTTCTGTTTGTCTGAATGTATGCACTGGGATAGGGGATTATGACCTAGTCTACCTATCAGTGTGATGTGGGAGGAGAGTTGCAAGTGTATGAGAAATAATTTCTAAAGCTCTGACATGTAAAATGTCAAGAAGTAGTAAATAACTCATTTAAGATTGCATAATCACCACTATGGTTAAAGAGACCAGTGTCTTCCTTTTAATTTAGCTTTATTTTTCTTTTCTCCAGACAGCTGTGCACAATGTGTAGCTTACTTGAACTCCAAATGAATGCTTCTGTTACTGTTGTTTATTTTTCTTTATGTTTCCCAACAGTTCAAGTAGATATTTTTTTAATGTGAACATTTTAAATATAAAACTAGCCAGCTTTTGGAAAGTTGTTTTTAGTTTCATAAAAACAAATATTTTAAAGAGAAGCTGAAAAATGGTCAATTTTCTTGGCTGTCTTCCAGTTTTCCTTGCCCTTCTTTCCTAATTCCAAGAGACTATTAGGTGAGCTGACAGTTAAATATTGTCCTACTCTAGCACATCAGCAGGGCCTCTAATAATACTATCGGTCATAAACTCTCTTCCAGATTTTCATGGTTGCTAATCTTAAACTCCTTGGCAGATGGAAGAGGGTTGAATAAACCAAATAGCCTTCTTTTCATAACTCTTCATTTTTATTAAAACACATGTAAAATTATGGTATTTTTGTAGAGAAAGCTATTAATCTAAATCTTGAAGCTCTTACTCATTTCCAGTGATTCCAGTCAGAGTTTTGCTTGAGCAGACCTTCAGGATTTGGCAGTTGTTTTATGTCTTAAGAGAAGGAGGCCAGACTCCCAAATCAGGGCTCAGTGGTTGAATAGCAGAGATCTGTTCTAAATGTGAGGGGCCTAGCCACAGGATGGGAATGGGGCCCTATATAAGACATATTTACAGACAGCATGAAAAGTGTCGAAATGCAAATTCTAACAGTAGATGCATCTGTATGCTTTGAACCTTTATGTGTTCTAAATTTCTACAGTGACTGGCAATGATTGGGTCCTTGGAGCACAGTAAGAACCTTGGGATTAGAGGATCCGTGCAAATGGGGGCCCAGAGGTATTAAGCTACTGAACCTCACCCAGACAAGCTGCAGTGGGTGCGTGCACAAATATCCACACTGCATATTTCACAACTGGCTGAGTTTCAGTGATAAATGTATTCTTTCAGAGTAAAAAACTTGAGTGCATTTTTTTAAGTTCTTGGTTTTTCAGATGCAAGCCTAAATGACAAAAGAAAGTTACTTTCTGATGTATTGCTTTAGCAAGCTAATTTTTACTCTATTACTGCTTTCAGATCTTCAGTTAGTCTTGCTTGGTCTGTACATTAGATGAATGATAACAGCTGTGATTCATCACAGCAATTTAAAGTATCCAGTCTTTGTGGTAAGGTGGCATGCATCAGATTTTATAACATGTACTACTATTCTACAATGCCTTCCGCTAACTCATGATTAGGTGCTGAGCAAGTATGAATAGCTAGGATGATAAATGAATATTCTATAGACAATTCTGTATTAGATGTTTACATACAACTTCTGTATATATGTCTTTACTTCTGTTACTTGGTTACCTGCATCTTGTGAGAGTCTTCATGGGACAAATGCTAGTAGACAATCAGTATGGGACTATAATATGTTGGTTCTGATGATTTTCCTCTTCTGAACCTCACATTCAGTTTTATGGCATCTGGTAACTGTAGAAATGTCCAGACTCTGAGCCACTGCAGCCTCCTCTCTTTAGGAAGGTTCCATGATAGACAGATAAGAATCGTTATTATGGTGTTTGCATACAAGTTTGAAAAACATTTAATGACCAAGAAGTGAAGCCCTACATTTCTATAAAGTTTATGAAGCCCTCAAATTAAGAATCACTTACTTAAAATGTCCTAAGCTGTGCTTTAGCTGCTGGAATGTTAGTGTCTGCACACAGGCCATCTATCTGTACTCACCTTGGAGTCACTGGAGAGAAACAGGTATTTTGTGTGTGTGTGACTGCCCTCATCATAAAATACATCTATACTATAGTTCAGATGAACTGCTCCCTTTTTTTCATGGATACAATCTCAAGGACTTCAGTTAATCAACACTTTCAAAAATAGGTTTGTGGCTATCAGAAGTTTGGGGCCCAAAACTGGAGACTAATTTTGAAAATATGTCCATGTTCACTTTTGAAATCCAATAAAAATATGGTACTGTCATTGTGGTTGGTGGAAAAGCCTCTGATATCCAGCCCTCTCTGAGGCCAGGATCTGAGCACACTGCTTTTCTTATCCTGCTTTTTCAATTTCTGTATCTGAAAGTTTCCCCCTTCGAAAGTACTCTAATGTTTGGTCACCCCACATTAATCTTTTGAGTTCAAAGAAGATATAACTTTCTTTACGTCTTAATTTCCCATGTATTTGCTTTCTTAAGCCAATGTGATCTGAGAAATACCAAAACAAGTGAGAGTATAAATCAGCGTAGGCCCAAGGTTTTTTGTTAGGTATGGGGAAATAATCAAAAGTGTGGAATAAATCTTGTTCGCTGTCAACTGTGAAGTTGGATTCTCAGACTGTCATAATAAATTAAGAAGCTGGGAGCTATGTGACAGCAGCATCAATCTCAGTCTCTTGTTTCTGCAAGTCTTCTTGTCTGAGTATTTTTTTTAAATACTTACTCCCTGGAGGAGGTAATCAATCACAGTAAAGATTTCTCTACATGGAACACTCAGGAAAGTAAAGAATAATCTGCTTAGAGTGTGAAGTTCATTTGTGTAAGTTAAATTTGTTAAATTGCATATAGATGCTCTTATTTGGTCTGATATGGCCGTAGATGCCATGTGTCTTAGTTCAGCAAAGAGTTCTATTCTCAATTATTTATTCTGCATCCTTATTGTTTTATCTTGTTTGCATTAGTTTCGTATCTTTTGTCAGTTCATTTTAACTTTCTCATAGTAGCAAATTTCTAAGCCAGTGTTGGCTAGATTAATGTATATCTTAAGAGAAAAATTATAAAATATATTAAAATTAACCAAAGCTTTGGAAGCCACATTGTGTTTAGTTCTTACTTAAAGCACGAGTGGATGTGTATTCACGTGAGGATGCAGGGGTTCAGCCTGTAATGGGTGTGTTTACCAGTCAGATGTGCGTGTCATTCAAGCCATCCCTGTGGAAAGGTGCCTTTGTCAATCCTGAAAATTACACAGATCCGGTTAAAACACTGAATTCATATGGATTACAAAAAGGCATCAGACAAAGTAGAGAGCAGTGAAGTTGTCTGGTCCCTGATTTCAAATATAGCCACTGTCATTATACTTTGCTTAGAACACAATCACTTCTTAGCACTGTTGGTTTATGATAAACAGTATAGTTTATACAGTCATAGAATAGCCATTGGAAAGAATAGCTGCTGCATGATTGCCTACTGTATTAGAAAATGAAACCAAACTCTTTTGCAGTATGAATGAGTACCAGATGAAAGGTTGGTAATGATTTTCCTTGTTAAGTAGATTCCAGGGTTTCGGCTTTCTGTAGTGCCTTGTTTTTGCTGTCTAATACTTTCCATGCATTACTGCATCTTGATGTTTACCCTTTTGACTTCAGCATACAACGTGCAAACTTAAAAATTTGAATCAGACTACAGGACCAATATAGAGGATGCGTTTTATTGCTTCCGTTACCTTCTGCAGACTTCAATCCAGATCGTTCTCAAGTATCTCAAAATATTCCCTGTATACGCATTTCTTACTGGAATTGTATCAGAGCACAAGATGTAGTTTTGCATAAAAGAGGGGCAGGAGGTATTATAACGTGGACTAGTTAATGGTAGCATATTTTAAAATGACTTTGTGATTACTGTAGTTAATATCTGAATAATAATAACTCATTAATGAAACAGTAATTGAAAAGTCTCTCAACACAGTTTACAAGAATGATTGGTTAGAGAATTTGGAAGGTTTAGGAATAAGGTGAAATTTATGATTAAGAGGCCTTATGGGATATGAAAATAAATGTTTGGAAACAATTGAAATGTACTTTGTTAAAGAAATAAGGCTGGAGTGGACCTATGGTAGTGTGCTGTAGGACAGGAGCAGAAATGCGAGTCAGGGCAAAGCTTTTCCACTCCATCTTAACAAAAGAAAATTCTAACTGAAGAGAAAGTTGCTACAGCACTATTAGGCTACAACACAGCCTCTTCAGCAGAGCAGTAATACCTTCGTTAAAACAGAGTAGAAGTAGAACTGAAGAGTTCAAAAGAATGGAAACATGTATTTTGTGAATTTATTTAGACAGCAGCATTACAGACACTCCTCAACAAGAGTTAGGCATCCAGAGTTCTGGGAGCCTTTAGCTTTGTGTATTTAGTGAGTGTAGTTCCCTGGGTACTTTTCCTCTCATAAGAAGAGTTGTGAAGAGAGGACAAGATTTCTGCTGCAGGACCTTGAATTGTGGCTTGACTTTGAAAATTGTGGATATAAAATTGTATAGTTCTTCATGGGCAAAAAAGTGTATTTTTTAATTTTAGCATACACCATACAGTTTTTCATGCTATTTTTTCCTTTTATTTGCTCTTGCGTGAGGCAACATACTAAACAGAGAAAACACATAGGAGAAGTTTCTTATAATTCTTTTTGATGAAATAAGCTTGAATAGGAAAGAAGCACATTTTCCTATGAGGTTTTTTCTCCTACAGCATTTCTTCAATGTAATGTGTTTATAAGTATGCAAGCAACTTGAAAGTGACGTGATCTATTTTTGTGCATCTGAGTTAACAAAAAACACCCCCAAAGTGATTTTTTGCAAGTACTTCTTGTGTGTTTCTATTGTGACCAATATAGGCTGAAAAGTTTTCTGCTATTGATGACTTATACTGTTATATAAAAATACCAGAGTCATATTTTTCAGATACATATTAGCAAATAAGGAGTAGAAATATTTCAGTATTATCTTCTGAAAAATAGTTTCTGGAATTCAGTATCATGAGTATATACATTGGTATATTTAGACTTAACTGGCGAGCTTTAACAATTTCCTTTGAAAAAGTTGAGAAACTTCATTTATTTAATTATTTCTGTTGTTTGTTTTGAAGGCATAACTAAGAAACTGCTTCTGAAGTTAGTCAGAGAGACAATGAAAATGACTAGTATGACAGCTGAGGATGGGTTCTGGATCCTACTAGTGATTTATAGTGACAGGCTTGGAGCTGCACTCACTGGACAGAGAGTCCAGCTTTTGTCGTGTGATTTAGGAATCACTTAGGGCTGGGTTAGATGAGATGTGAAGCATCCCAGTACTTCTATGCACACACCAAGTATGAGTCATGATATCTGCTGCCTGTGCGAGTGCAGGGTTTGCTTTAATAGGCTGAGGCTGTCTGTGTGCCACTGAGTGTTAGACAGGACTTGCAAAAACCTCTGAAACATCTTAGGGAAGCCTAAGAGACTGGATTTTACTCACTTTAAAAATGACTGGAAGAACTCCTCCTAACTATAAATTCACTATCAATTAGGTTCTGAAGGGACCGCAGGCTCAGCCCGTTAATGACTGTGCATTGAAAGAATGTGAAAAACTCATTCTTGTACTCTGAAATGACATGAATATCCTGGACTGAGTTTTGCTTTGGGTGTTTGAATTTGAAATGAGAACTCAAAGAAGAACTGAGCTCCAAATAGAAGTGTCCACTTTGTAATTTCACGTGGGCTACATCTTTGAGAGGGACTTTACCTGCCTTAACATGTGCATACTTTTCCCTCTGACTTCAGATTCTGTACAACCAACAGCAGATATCTTAGACTAAAAAGTAAGAAGGCTTTTAGTCGAATAAGTTGCCCATGGGAAGCTCTGCATGATCCTTGTCATTTACAAATTAATCTGCGCATGAAACACAAGGTCATCTCTCTTGTATTTAACCTATCTGATGCATTTGCAAAGTGAGTAGATGCATAAACGTCTTATGTTGGATGCTGATAATGGAAGACCATGACTTTGAATTAAGTACTTTGAATTAAGAAAAAATGCACACTTTTATTCCCATGTGTTGGTGAAAATAATACTGTCAAGGTTTAAGGACAAATACACAGCTCTGGTGAATTTCATGGAGAAGGCAGGGATGAGGCGGTTGTTTGTTTTGATTTATTTGGGCTTCTTTTTTTGTTTGTTTTGACTTTACACTACCACGCTACAAGTCTGAGGAGCAGCTGAGGGAACTGGGGCTGTTCAGCCTGGAGAAAAGGAGGCTGAGGGGAGACCTTATCGCTGCCTACAACTACCTGAAAGGGAGTGGTAGCATGAAGGGTGTTGATCTCTTCTCCCAAGTAGCAAGTGATAGGATGGGAGGAAATGACCTCAAGTTGCTCTGGGGGGAGGTCTACATCGAATATTAAGATTAATCTCTTCACAGAAAGGGTTGTCAGGCACTGGAACAGGCTGCCCAGGGAAGTGGTGGAGTCACCATCCCTGGAGGTGTTTAAAAGGCGCGTAGATGAGGTTCTTAGGAACGTAGTTTAGAGGTAGACTTGGCAGTGCTGGTTTAATAGTTGGACTCAATCTTTACGATATTTTCTAACCAAAATGATTCTATGATTCTATGCCAGCTTCAAACCTATTAAATTCATCTCTTCTTTACAGAGTTATGACATTCCCCAAGTCAGGTTTTTTGACCACTGTTGCTTTTCATTGGTAATTCCCAGCATTCTTACGGATCAAGCAATGCTGATCTCTGTAAGAGATGCATGTGCCTGATGATGTTCATCTGTTGATGCAGCTTCCGTGTACTAATTGGCAGCCACTGCACAGGAGCAATTTCAGCATTTCCCAAATGTTTTCAGCGTTTTCCTCCTCCAGAAATGTTTAATACATAGATATGTGCCTGACTGAGCCAGTGTTTCTCAATTCCTGATACAGATCTCTTTGCAATGTGTTGAAGGTTGTGCTTCAGACACTCCTGTTTCTTCCACTTTTCATGGATTTCAAGTTTAATCAATATAGAGAGTGAGAACGACTTCATAGCCTACTGGATGCTGCAATGCTTAGTTTAAAATCCCTCATCTGAACCTAGAAAGTCTGATAAATAACAAAGAAAATAATTAATCTAGCCATTTCCTTGGCTTTTATTACCAGAGCTTAGAACTAAAATGCATCATAGACCTGGAAAATATTACCAACTCGAAAGGGATATATTGTTTGGTTTTTCATGTTAAGTTATATGCCGACCGACAGCAAAATATTTTTCTTTTTTTTGTAAGAAAAACATCAAAACAAACAAAAGCACTTTTGAGTAAACCCAAACCAGGGTCTATAAGTAGATGTAAAAGGAAACAGGTACAAGCACTAGTTATCTTGGACGAAGGATATAGAATAGTGCTTCAGTAGCCTGGAGCAGTTAATGATGCTCCAGATAAAGCCCAGGGATAAGACAAAGTGAGGGACATTATGATAATAAACTGCATAATTTGCTCAACTTGTCCCAAAATTTTCCTTCACTTGATGAGGACTGCTGCTTGTTTGCATCTGTAATTAACTTCCCTCCTTCCAGTTTATAGAGGATTGTTAATCTAGCATTGCAACTTGGAGTGCCCTCTATTCAGCTAAACATCAGGGGCAACTGCAAGCTTCTTGCCTGTGGGGCCGGGGCTCTCCAAGCCTCACAGTAAGAGCCTCATGCCAAGCTGGAAGCCGCTGGCATTCCCCAGACAGTGGCACTGTAGATGAAAAGAAGCAGGATCAAATTCATACAAAATTATTTTAAAGCCCTGTATCAGGAGAATGGACAACTTATTGAAAAGCACTTGATTGGAGACTTGGTTGTGTTTAGGCGCTGTTGTCAGGAGGCCACCATGTGTATTTGTCTGTCTGAAACACAGACATGATTACCAAGTGAGAAGATAGAAGCTACAACCAAGATGTCACATTAAGGGGCTTGGATGTTTATTTTGGAAATGCTAAAAGCTGCAAAAAGGGTTTTGGTGTCTTAAAAGGACAGACAGTGGTGCCCAGTTGTTTAAGAAAGGCATAAACAAGTGACGTCAAGAGTCTTGAACTCGATGCAACATTCACGCAGTGTCCATGGGGCTGTTTAATTCAGCTCAGCAAATGGGCAGGCATCACATGCAGCAGAGTTAAGCTCGAGTTAAGTGAATATTTCCTATGCTATACATAGCAAAGAAGTCTGTTGCAGCCACATTTACACTGTGTTTGTATAGTGTGAAATTTAAGGAATTCCACTGTGTGTCACAAAATAGATGTCAAGCATTCCTTTTCAAGTTGCTCACATCTATAACTCTCCAGGCAAACAAGAAGCCTAGTGAGTGGGTGTTGAGGTGATAGGTGATTGTAGCCCATTAAGAGAGGGGATTCTCCAGGACAGATCAGGGGCATCATTTTAAGTGTTCTGTCCTTGTGTGTACGAGAAGACTGGTTCTGGGGATCAATTAATTGATTGTTTTAGAACTATTTTAGTATTCATCAGCCAAGAGCATTCTTGTAATTAGTACTTCATATTTATCTTCTGTAAAATGCACTTTATTTTTCAGGAAAAGGTAGTTTTTTTAATGTCTACACCAGTAAACACTCAATGCTGTAGGATCCATTTTTTTGCAACGGGATCTTTTCTCAGCAAGGGGTCTAGTGAAAATTTCTGTAACTGTGGTAGTGAATGAAGTGCGAGATTCAAAGGTGTGGTGACTTTTTCCTTTCCTTCATGACATTTTTCCATTTCTGAAGGCAGGGGACAAAAAGCAGAACTCTAGCCTTATGTGCAAATAGTAGATAATTTGGGCTGTGCTTTTGAATCCTTAGTGAAGTCTGATTTCAGATCTCCTGGAGCTATGAATGCTGTGTACATAGGTAGTGGTGACTCTTCTGATATTTCCCTTTGTACACTCTTATGAAGTTGGTCTGAGAAAGACGGCTTAGCAGTTTTTTCAATTAGCAATGATTCCTGTTTCCATGCCCCCTCAGCTGATGCATTATATCACCCACCATCCCTACCTTGACAGCATATTGCTTCTTGTTTGATCCTTCCAGCATGAACACCTGCCTCCAGCCTCTAATCTGATATGACTTGCTTCAATCCTACGTGCCAGATTTACTCCTTGGGCTTCCACAGCTATCTTGAAATCAGATCTTCCAAGTCACCCACTCCAATAGAGCATCTTGGTACTTGAAGGGAATGGAATAGAGAAGTGAAAACAATATGACAAATATTGCTGCCATTAAGGTTAACTTCAAGAAATGAGCACTTTTTGTTTTAAATGTGATATACAGAAGTAATTTAAATTGCCTCTGTAGTAATCATATTTGTGTACTGCTGTGCTTCAGGGTTCAAAATAGCTGAGGTAGACAGTGTGAGGCTGAGGAGGATCTGTAAAATCAAGAAAGATGCAGAAAAGGCAAATAAGGAATGGGTATTTACTGTTTCTCACAACTATGGGATGAGGGGCATTCATTCAGACTATGAAGCAGCATGTTTGAAATTAACAAAAGGATGTCTTTTTTATGTAACTCATAATTAAATCGCAGACGCAATTGCCCCATCGTGTTTGGTTCAGAAGTGATTGCACAAATTCATACAGAAAAGTTCCAGCAGGACAATAGTCTAGCAAGTGATTTAGGAAGGTTAATGGGTACGTGGTTGCTGGAAGCTGGGGAAAGCATGCCAGCAATAGTTCTGTCCTATCTCTACAGTCTTCTCCCAAGTATCAACTACAGGGCAGTGTCAAAGAGAGGATGCTGAGCTAGATGTTCTTTTGGTATAAGGATAACTATGACTACAGTAAACCCAGGTATATTATTGTTTTAATGAGACTTTCAGCCATCTTTCTGACTAGAAATATTCAGAATATAATGATTTAAAAACCCCAGAATCATGCACTCATTTTTTTCTGAGTCTGTGGTTGCTAATTGGTTCTCTTACAAGTATAAGATATCTTCAGTGGTTTGGTTGCAAACTTTTGAGAAAAGTCTGCAGTATTGCTATCATCAGTAGTTCATCTCTGTCACCATGTTTTGCATTGGTAGAACAGGCATCTTAGAAAAATCTTCCAATGGTTTCAAAATGTAGCCTAGAGGAAAAACTAACAGGATCAGCTCCATGGATCATGAGTCAAAGTCCTGTTTTTAGAAGTCTCCAAATAAACTTAATGCCATCATAAGTGAATTGTACTGTGGCTCCCAAATGCTTTGGAGACTTTGAAGATGAGACTCAGATTTCTGAGGGACTTGAGTGCTTATGAAAATGCCGACGTGAAGGAAAAATGTCAGAAGGAAGGAAGAGAAGATCATGGGAGGAAGTGGACAGTGGACATACTGTTCTTGACATTGATCCTCTGTAGCGTTTCCACTTCTGTATCTTCCTGCTTGTGGCTTTGGTTTCAGGTACCCTTAGTAGATACTTCTCCCTTGATTATACCCAAACATAACGCTGGATCAGAATAGCTTCTGTAGGCCAAATACTGCGGGAAGCTCTGAGCTAGATGAGGATGAAATACCAGTGGAGCTAGTTTGAAAAGTTCATCAGATAAAATAAATGAGAAACAGAAAGGATTTGTTTATTTAATAAGTAAAACATCCGTCTTTACCAACTGTAATGTTTCCTACCCTTTGATACTGTTCCACACTACCACTGTCTAGAGGATCTCATCTTACCAAGATACAGAAGTTTGATTATGGGAAGGCAGTGAGCCAAAAAGCTAGAGGTCTTATGCAAATTCAGATATGCATTAATTTGCACAATGCTTCTGATAAATAGATAGATATATGTATGTATGTATATATGCATCCATTATCTCTCCTTCTCTTTTGAAAGATACTTCTACTTTCCCAGCCTCTCCCTGAGCTGGCTCTTCACGAATTCCCTGTTGTCTTTGATGATGATTGGCCAATTTGAAGTCCGGGCCCTCATCTCCCTGGAAACTCAAGTTTGTCACTCTGGTCTAAATTCTGTATAAACAATTCTAGCTCTTGTACTGATTGTCATCTTAACTATTTATTTGTGCTCGTATAAAGTAGTTAAGAGCTGTGGAAACTGAGTTATTTCTAGATGCTTCCATCAGGGTTTGTGTTTGGTAGACATAATCACAGGACAGTTCTTTGTGGTAAGTGTTACAGAGAGTGAGTTAAGGACATATAGTCACTTTCTCCTAGTTTTTCCTTCTCTTTTTGAGGATGAGAGTTGGAGCAGCCGTGTGGGATAACCATCTGAGCTCAGCTCAGGTGAGAACCTTTTTCCATCTTTTTGTGAGTCTGGATTGTGTAGATTTGCTGAAACCTTGCTCCAGATTCGGCCCTGAGATCATTAGTAGGATTTTGAGGCTCAGTTCTCCTGCAAGCAGTGGATAATGCACTCTAGGAATCAGCATGCTGTCAGGTGGTGAGGCCAAGCTGGATGCAAGAACTTTTCCCAGATAAGGAGCCTGGGAAATGGATTTCCATACACCAGTTTAAAGGAAGGGAGATCTGCACCTGCTGCCGTGGGGCTGCCATCCTCAGGGAGACAAGCCTGGTCCTGAGTAAGATAAGCAGTGGTAGCTGATTTTATGCAAAAGATACGTCTGTTTGCTCTAAAAAACAAGTCATTTTTATAAAGAGTAGAGTAATAAAGTGAGCTTTGCATTTTTACTCAATAAATTTAAAAGTTTTTAAAATGGGTTTAGTTGGGGCTTAGAGTAGATGTTTGAGTGAAGGGATTTTACATCATAAGTGACTTTTCCCTGTGTCTAGAGTTAGGCTCTGGGGTGCAAGTCTTCAACAGGTGTAAACTATCACACAGGGTGGCAACAATTAAAGCTCCTGAGGATCCACCCTTAGTTTTTCAAAACAGTCAACAGCCCAGTTTGACATGTAGGACCTCCAAAACTGGAGCCAAGGAGAGCTTTATTGAAAATCTGGCTACTTATTGTGGTGTTTATGTGGAACTTAATCTCTAGAAAATCTGGTCCAAAATGCAATCTCACAAATGCTGCATTACTGATGTTTACGCGTTCAGCTGGGTAACTTGAGCTGCATTGAGCGAAGGTTGCACAAACAATGAAAGAAAGGAAAAGCTTCTCTGGCAGCTATTTAATTTCCGAGCTTTGAAAAAATTCAGATACATGAAGGAATTATCCTTCCAGATTTACCAAAGCTTGAGCTTTTTGGAGCTGGAGTTCTCTCTCCTAACTTCGGAACTCTTTTTAAAATGCATTCTCTAAACTGGGTTAGTTTTAGGCTGATCATAAAGTGCCTTTATTGGAAAGAAAGTTTACCAAGTAAATAATTCAGTAAATATTTTCCAGGCAGCCATGTCTAATAGATTGCTTGGTATGGTGGATAATAAGCAATACTGTCTTTTAAGACTGCAGTAGTACAAAGTGCTCCAAAAAGCCTGACCCTGGTAAGACTGATTTTAATCCTACACCACCAGGCCAAGATTTACTGGAAGGCATGTAGTATGGAGATATAGCAGTCCTGGATTCCAGCTGCTCCCTTTCTTCAACTTATTCCATTCATGAATGCCAATGACAATAATTTTCAGGCAAGTAATTGAAAACAATTAGAAGAAATTCCTCGTAGTATAAGTTTTTAAAGAGTTTAAATTGTAATAAAATTTATTCAAGCATATGGATTTGTAGCTTGATGGTAAATTTAGCTGTCTCTTTATGGAAGTGCTAAATCACCAGCATTTGCTATCAAGAGCAGAAAAAAAAATGTTTATAAATAATTGCATTTGTTTCAGATTATTCATCAGAGCTGGAAGGCAATTGTTCAAGTTGCTTTGTGATACTATAAACAGAATGCTGGGAAGGCTGCATACTTTGTAGCAAAATTTTGGGGTTTGTATGTGTACCAACTGAGACTTCTTCCTTCAGTAAGTGTTCAACTAATCCTCCAGAGAGCAGGATCTAGATTCCAGTGTACTGTTTTGAAGGATCAAGTTTAAGTTGGCACTGAGGGCAGCAAAGTCTGCTGACTCACAGAGGAAGGGTCTCACAAAGTTGTCTTATTTATCTTTCCTTCTTATACTGCAGTCAGCAAGGAAAGTCTTCACTTCTCCTTTTCCTGTGTGCTCCCAAACTGCTCTGATGGGGTTATGACAAGGTTCAAATCTGGAAAAGAGTAAGAACTGAGGACAGGGAGGATTTTGATATAGAAAATTTGAGGCAATAATGCTCAACATTTCCTGGTAAATAAAAAAAGGACAAGGACTGTCTCCACACTTGCATTGTAGTTCAAGATGGGAGGAGACTCCCGGTTTTCCTTGTGTACTGCTGTAATTACCCTAGAGTTTTTCTTCTCTGAGAAAGAGCTACAATTTCATCACATGAAGCGCAGGCAGCACACCAGCGCAAACAGCAGTGGCAGGCTTAGTCGAACAAGCTACCAGAAACAGCCAGTGTTCCTGCATTAGTTACTAGCTGAGTTTCTCCAGCATTTCAGAGCTTCCTGGCCTTGCCTGCAAGAGTATTGGCAAAAGCAGCTTGGTTTTACCTTAGCATATTGTGGCCAGCCCTGGATGAATTAATTCCTGTAGAAGCTGTGCCAGCTCTTCTGAGGTTTTGAACATTGTGGATCATTTAGCTTTGTTGTGGTTTTTCTCCCCCTCCAAAACCAAAATGAAAGTAAAACACATGCCAACTCATTTGCTGACATGTTGACACATACTGTGCAATAACTAACTGGCTGCAGAGTCTCCAAAAAAAATGAAAACATGGATTTTTCAGGTGACAGGTTGCTTTTATCCAGAGGAGAAAAAAGCCCAAACCAAAAAAAAAAACCCAACACCCAAACACACACCAAAAGGAGAAAATGGGTATGGTATACCTTTTATGAGTAAAACAGGAGAGTTGCAAGGTTGAATGTGGGTCACATATGTTTTAGTGGGCATGATTTCCCAATGCTGAACCATATGCCTCTATTAAACACAACAGCATAAAAACTTTAATGCCAAAGAGAGGTGATGGAGGGTAGGCAGGGATCCTCAAAACAGCCAGTAGCTAATGCTGCCTTTGTGGTTTTATATATTTGCCTATTAAAATGACAATACAGACATGGAACATTTAGATTTAAGAAGCCTTCTTTTCATTAAACAACATTAAACAAACTGACAAAGTAGGAGGTTATGACTCCAGTAATTGAAACATGCTGTTCTGTTCAAGACCAGAACTCTGTAAAGCCTCTTTTCACCCAGTAATGCCCTTTGTGTTTGCCTGCTACCCCTGCTAGAAATTACTGTAGGCCTGAAGTATGTCTTTCCAAGTGGAGTGGGAATGACAGAGTGCAACACCACACTTGGCAGATGGGGTCACAGCCTTTTTAGGCCGTTAACATTCATTGTGCATTGGAAATCAATTTGCAGCTCAGAACGCATGGAGGCTTAGCTGGACTTCCCTCCCTGCTGTTTTTTATGTTAACTTTAAACCTAGGATGCAGGAAAAAGAATCAGATGGATTAATTTGGATTAACTCTGATGGGGTTCGGGTAGTTTTCATTAGCTTAATTTACAGTGTGCCTTTTTGTGGATTCCTTGCTCTTCTAGATGTATTTTCTGAATCTGTACATTATCTTGCATTTATTTTTCCTTCTCTCTTCTAGATGTTGATGAATGTCAGGATAACAATGGAGGGTGCCAGCAGATATGTGTAAATACTATGGGCAGCTATGAATGTCAGTGCAAAGAGGGCTTTTTTCTGAGTGATAACCAGCATACCTGCATTCATCGCTCCATTGGTAAGTTTTCCGTGTGTAAACTGTGCTCTTTAGAATAACTGTGTTCAGTCAGAAATGCAGAAACTGTTTGGGAGATATTTTTCACCTGCAGACCTTCCAAAATGATTTCACTGGTTGGTTCAAATTGGTTAATTCTTCTGCTACTCAAACTTATAGTAGAGCCATAAATAAGACAGGGGAAAAGGCTTTAGTTTGACATAGAAATTATACATGGTTTAAACAGCAGACTTTTTGGGCAGGCAGAGGCAGATTTTCAAATGGCAGCTTTCTGCTTCTGAGTTTGCAAGACTTAAAAATTTCTCATCTGTTTGTTGCATGATAGTTCCCCTGTCTTCCACCTTGGAGAACATGGTATCTTAAGTCAAAATGAACAGCTCATTGCTTCTGAAAGTTACACAGGTTATGTTTTTTTTGCCGGTCATGTAGCTCATTGCTTCATTGCAGACTGATGATGGCTGATATTATATTGACACAGTACCCTGTCTAGGGTGGATTAGAAAACTGCTTTTCTGTTGCCTATGCACTAGCAGTAGAAATAAGGAATCCCTGCAAAACTGTGATCCTTGCCTGCTGCTGATTTTGACTATAATAAGCAGCTCTCCCTTTTCTATACATGTCAGACATGGAAGACAAGTTTGAGTGGAAAGGGAGAAAAGAAAACAGCATAGCTATAAATCTTCGCAATTAGGTGGACTCTTTATGTGTTCATTCAGACTTCTGGTGACCCTGGCAGCAAAGAGAATATATGCTAGTAAACTCATTTACCAATAGGCAATACAGAATGACAAAGTAGCAAGATGAGTCTGGTGATCAACAATGTAAGCACGCTGTAAATTTCAACGAGCCACACAAATGGTTCTTAACTATTTGAAGTCACTAAAATTAACCAGAAAATCCTACTTGAACACAGAGTATGAATTTAGTCGCTCTGTTGACAAGAAAGCAAAACATTGTAGTGTAGCATCTCAGAAATGTAAATGTGTGTGTCTGCTTCCACAGAGTTGTAAAGACAAGTAGGAATTTTGATTTTTCAGAAATGTGAATCTCGGGAATATATTCACAGGTCCACTTTTTAGCATGGTTGTTAAGTTTTAAGCAATTGAGGTATTTTAATTATGATAAGGACATACAATTAAGCTCCATCAACCAGGGCATTTTAAAGATTGTTATCTAATAGGTTTTTAGTCATTAATTTGAAAATATATTGTTCAGATTTCTGTCCAATGTCTTTACAAAACCCTGATACAAAGATATCCAACAGAGCAAGGAATAGTAGCTGGAGGCTTAATGAAAACCACTTGCAGAGTACTGCAATACAATCATTATTTCAATTTGCACGTTATAAAAATTCCCAGCTGTAATAAAACAGAATTT
This sequence comes from Nesoenas mayeri, assembly GCF_963082525.1. Lineage (NCBI taxonomy): Eukaryota > Metazoa > Chordata > Aves > Columbiformes > Columbidae > Nesoenas > Nesoenas mayeri. The sequence goes on from NC_137541.1 coordinate 74,701,183, forward strand.
AGTTATCTGAGATGGAAACTAATGAAATAAATGAAAAACGAGACTCCAAAGGCAAAAGTTGCTTCTAAGGAATAGATCTATTGAGGGAAAAGGGTAATTTTTTTTCACAAAGAGGATTCCTAGTTTGCCAGAAGGACTGGGGAAGTGGATTTGTAAATTGACTGCTGCATGGACATAATAAATATGCATGGGAATAATATATTTGTGTTAACTTGTTTACAAAGAAAATTTCATGTAAGATGTGGACATTTAATTTGAAACATCTTCAAATTATTTTAGTTCTGAAAAAAATAAGGAGCCTACCAACAGTGATTGTGAAGTGTTTTAAGAGCGAACCATTTATAGCTTTTCAAAAATAAAGTACCAATTTGCAATAACAGCAAACACTGTGGTACCATGATCCCCCACAGAATTATGTCAGATGGGTATGCTGGAGGAAAGAAATAAGCTGAAATGATCTCCTTCAGTTGTCAGAGGTGACTGAACTGCAAATAGTGAACATACACAGGCAGAAAGTAAATGGCTTTTAAATATCTGCGTTTACATACTTTTTTCCATCTCACTTGTAAGCGCTGCTACAGAAACTATTGGAACACAAAAATACGCATCAACTTATTTAGCCAGAACTGTGCCCAGGGCTATATTGTGTCTATACCTCTGTTGGTAAACAAGGCTGAAGTAGACAAAGGGCACACAGCCAGCATTGACACCCAAACACAAAGGTGCTGACTTGCCAAAGCCCCTCAGCAAGCTTGTTGACTTTGAGCATAATAAGATCCATTAATTGCAGTGGGATTACTTTTCTGTCTCTGAAAAATGCATGTGTAGTCACACAGTCTCAGTGTTCTTGATATTACCTAAAGTTTCTTCAAGGACTGAGCTAGCCTAAAGTAATCAACCACAAGGTTCTTCATACAGTTCGCTGTCACCTTTTCCCTCCTGTTTTCAAATGTCTTGAGGAAAGGGGAGAAGCATTGCAAGGTGCTTAGGATGTCCTTGGAGTTGGGATGAGTTTGGACTGGAGGGAGCAGTGCCAAGCCTAAGTAAGGCCCTGTCTGCAGGCCCAGCTCACCTGCCTTGGCCATCAGCAAGGCTGGTGCTGATTACATGCTTTGAGCTCATCAGCACATGCTAGTGATGTGGTAGTTTCAGAGTTGAAAAAGGGCACTGTGTATTCTCCTAGGGATTGAGCAGAGGAAGGAATATGTTCTTTTTTGCACTAAGCAGCCAAGGGAGAGGTGTCTTCTGATATGAGGCACCACCCTCCATTAAATTATTGGCTGCTGTGAGAATTTTCTCAGCTTCCAGAGATGATGCCGTGCCTGTCCCAGTATTTTGGGCAATTGTACCACCATGCTCCTACCCACAAGCTGTGGTTAAAAGCCACACTGGATTTCATGGTAGGGGCTTTTAATATCCTTGTGTCCCAAATGACATGTTTATTTGCCATCTAGAAGTGTTCTTATTATTTCCCGTGGACAAAAAAGATTGATGATCCACAGAGAAATACAAATTTTATACCAATGGGAGGCCAGGCTGACATTAAAGTCAAGGTAAAGCATGTTTTCTGAGTATTTGCTTTGTTTCACTGTCTTTCATTATAGACTTACTGATTTCTTATGTTTAGTTTCAGTATCTTTTGGGAGGATACTATGCCCAGTACAACTTACCTCATTTATTTTTGCATTAAACTTAATTTCCTTTTGCCAAGTCAGATTTCTGTACTAGTTTATTAACAATAATAATGGCAACAACAGGGAGAGAGAATAGATGGGAGAATACATTGCAAAAGATACAGAGAACTTAACAGTTACTTATGTTAGTACATCTTAATTGTGATAGTAGGCGTGAACACTGAATTATGCCAGAGGCACGTTTGTGTTTGTTTCTTCGTGACTTAAAAAGAAACCAGAATAAACCAGCTGTTACTGTATCATCTCCAGCTCCAGAGGGAGCATGTGTTTAATAAATGTGTAGATTAGTATTGTACACTGCAGCTGTGACTGGGTCAGGTGAGTGGGTTACAGCTTATTTTCCCTTAATTTGATGATAAGCCAAAAGCCTCAATTCAGCAAAGCCTCTGGACACATCCTTAAAGTCCCAGTGACAGCAAAGTTGGTTGAAAAAACATCAAATAGAGTTTAGCTATATGCCTGCATCTCCGTTGAAGTTTAGAGACAGCTAACAAAGGGTACGGTATGTCCTATTTGCATTACAGGTATAAAAGGTATTGTTGTCAGGAGCCCTGGCTACAAACTGCCTCACCAACCATAATTCTCAGGTGAGGTGTTAGAGAAAACCATTGCTGTCCCACCTCCAGAGGGCGAGTCTCCTAAAGCACGAAGGTGGTTTGCTTACACACCAGATACCTCAAGAGTTCTGTGGCTAGGAAGACTTCTGTGATTTTAGATTCCATCCCCTGAATGTCTACCTAAAGCATAATTATATTAATGATCTTATATGTGCTAATCATTGACTGCCAATGTTTTTATACAGCTAGTGCTAAGTAAGCTGAAAAGGCTGGTGCAATTAGGAATGGTAATTATAAACAGAGACGAGAAGAGGTGGAGAAGTACCAGGCTACAGAAGGCTAGAAATTATGATGGTCCAGTCAAACAGTGGAAAAGCTTTTTACACGGTTGTCACTATCATTTTCAAGGCTGTTTAAAAAACGTTTGGCAAGGAAATGCTTTTTCACTTCCCTGTATCCCATTAGCGTTATGTTCTTAGCAGAGTTAGGGAGTTTGACATAACGTCAAGCTACCACAACTTAGCAAGTTACTGTGCTACAGTCTCAAAACCAGCTCATCTCTTTTCTACACTAGACGTGTAACAGTGTAGTCCCAGAGAAAAGGCAGACATGCTAAGCCAAGTTGTCTTGTATTTTTCATGTGCTAAATGGGTTTATGAAATGGCTTACTATGCTTGTGCTCATACATAGTAACCCATTAAACTTGATTATATGTTTAAATGCTTGTTAATTTTGCAGTAGTAGCATAGGAGTCCTTTGGTTAGCTGATGTCAAACTAGGAAGTTCATTCTTGTTCTAAGGATTATAAAACCACCTTTCTTTCATTTTTTTCATTCCTACTTTCCATGATTTATTTTCATTGTTACCTGTTTTCTTAATTCAGTGTGATTTTATAGCGGCAGAATGATGTGTTGGGACTCCCTGAGAGGAAGCATGATCCCCAATCAGTGCAGGAAAGGTTACAGGTTGGGATTCTGGACTTTATTCCCATCTCTGGTGCTGGTGCCTTGTAGGACTCTAGGCAAGAAGGTTATTGTGACTCAGAATTTCTGCAAAGCACTTTAGAGAACAGAGGTGCTTTTTCTACAGAAAGCACAATAATCTATTAATATTTAGATTAATGTGGAAGGGTGACTGTATAATTAAGTGTTGCCAGCACTGTTCCAGACTTTATGAAGTACAAGGTTTTTCATCTCAACTATGAAAGCTGTTTCATGATGATGTAACTGGTTAAATTACTCCATTACTTGAATATATTTCACCATTGATACCTTGAGTACAGGCATCCCATTCACTGGAGCTTCAGAATAGTCCTATTTGTCTTTTTAAATTGGAATGCTAATATGATTGTAAAGGAGAGGAATATATGTAAAATAAATTTTAAGGAAATCAATTCATATGCTTTTAGATAACATAATAAGAAAACCTTTCAGGCACCATAAGTTTTATCTGGACAAAAATACTGTGGTCTTGGAAGCTATTTCCTAAAACTGCACATAGTATGACCTAAGTGTAATAGAAACTTGTCTGTTCATACATTCCCATGATACATTTTGAATAAATAGTTCAATTGATTGTCTTTCACAGAATACAGGATACAGAACATATCCCGGAAAAAAAAGCTCAATAAACCATTTTAAATGTCATTGTGCCCTGTTAACAGTGTGTAACCTTTTAAAACTGTGTATAAGCCATGAAACTTGCTGTACTTTGGTTTCAAGGATTCTTATTTGCTGCAGTAGCCTGTGTGACGGTCACCTTACATTTGCTTTCTCCATTCCACTGGAATGGAAGAGTTTGTAATTTGTCTGGAGGGAAAATGCAACAGGTGAAAACACCTGGTATAAGCAAAAAATAACCTCTGTTAGGCCTGGTCTCTCCCCTTTCATGTATCAGTAATTTACCATTATTAGGACAAGTAAAATTACACGGGTGTAAAACTAGTTTAAGTGTGATCTGACTTAAGTTCAACTGTGAGGGGGAAGTAGTAATTATATAATAATAAAAAACAGTGTTAGGTGAAAGTGTAGCACTAGATGTGAAGGTAAGTAGTCTCACAGAATCATAGAACAGCCTAGGTTGGAAGGGGCATCGACAGATTGTCTGGTCCAACCTTTTGTGGGAAGGGAAGCCTGGACGACAATATCAAGTACTGTCTAGTCGCATCTTGAAATCCACCAGCAATGGGGACTCTACAGTCTCCCTGGGGAGGTTGTTCTCATTGTAAAAAAATTATTCTTATGTCAAGATAGAACTTCTCACCATGAAACTTGGACCCATTGCCCTTTGTCTTCTCCATGTGGCTCCTTGTGCAAAGAGAACATCCATCCGCTTCATAGCTGTCCTTTAAGTGCTGTTTAAATAAAACTAAGTCTTGTTTGTTTGTTTATTTTCTTTTTTGTTTTCCCTTAGCTTTTCATGTTAAGGCCTTCAATAAATATCAGCTTAAATAGTGACTGCTTAGGATGTTATAGATTAGAGGCAAAGTCCTGTCACTTTTGGCTTACAAAAATTTTAAATGCATCTGAAACATGAGGATTCAATCTTCCTTTTATAGGTAAGAACATTGAGCTGTAGAAGTTTACAGTATTGTCTAAAGTTCTTGTGATTGTGTCTGAACTGCGGGATAGATTCACCCCACTAGAGCAGCTGCAGTTCTGTTCCTCAGAGCAGTCCCAATGGAAACCAGGATGTGAGGAAATGATATAGGGTATGAAATCAAGATAGAGTTTCAGTATATGCGAAGTTGCAAAGTTAAATATAGTTAAGTAGAGTTTGTTCCAGGCCCTCATTGAGTTCCTGGGCACTAATTCAGACCCATATCTTACTTCTACTCAAAAAAATATGAAGTCTCTACATATTGTGCCTTAGTTTTATAGCTTGCCTTCCTTCTGAAGGAAAAATATTGTGCTTCAAAGTTTTTGGGGACTTTGATGTAGGTTTAGTTCAGAAAGAAAACTGAATTTGTTGAGTAATCAATACCCTCTGCTGCTTTGCTTCAGCTGAGATTGAATGCAGTAGTAAACCAGCTGGTTAGGGGATGCAGTGGTGGTGAGTTCATTGAAACTGAAAGGAGAAATGTCCCAGCGCTCAGGAACAAGAGCAGAATGCCAAATTTTGCCAACATCTGGGATTGAATTCTGAGAGGGTTGTGCAGAAGCCGTCCTGTAGCAGGTCCTAGATTTAAGTGTACTGATCAGAACAGACAAATATTTAAAAAACAACAACAAAGAAGAAAATAAAATAATAATAAAAAAATTAAAGCCTAGATGTACTAGAAAACATAAACTGAGGTCAAACCTGTAACTTGCGTATAGTGCTTGAACTGTAGTAAAAGCAGATGCACAGATGGACATGACTGACTAGATGATGAACTAGGACATGCAGATAATTTCTTAATGAGCCCAAATTTGAAATAGTTTCGTGGTACAGTAGTTGTTTCTGCATGGCTCCAGTATCAATGTCTTTTGGTATGGAAAGGATGAAACTAAAGGGAGAAAAGAAGTGTGGAAGAAACAATGAAGCTGGAGATGCAAAGTAGTGTGTCTTGGAAAGAGCAGCTGTTTGAAACACCCTGCAGCAGCATGACAGCCAACCAGTTTGCCAGGGGGAGCAGGGAATTTGTAACTCAGATCAAAAATCTCTCCACACCTGTGTGACAGAAAGTGCAGTGAACAGTCTGTAGCTCAGCAACTGACTGACTGTCAGTGCTGACAAGATGGGAAAGCTGTACGCATGAATGGGAAAACACACTGGAACGTAGTACATTAGAAAAAAAAATTAAAGAGAGAAAATATGCAAAGGGGGCTTTCACACTCAATCATTCAATAGCATTGGAAGGGAACCAATGTTCTGTTCATTCTGTCTGCTCTGGGTATAGCAGGATTATACTAAATAAAAGAACTGACATGTTTTTTAAAGGCCTCTAGTATCCAGTTGACTGAAACATCAGGTGAGAAAGATCTGGGAAGAATATTAAGCCAGAGTGTACTGGAAAAAATCTTGTATTCACACATGAACACAACAAATGGACTCTGTTTTAAGTATAGCATACGTTGTATTTGTCATGATGTGTCGCTCTCATGCCATCAGGGGTATAATGATGAATTCAGGGCCTGCTCTGAATACTGTGTAAAGATGCTGAGCATCTTTCATCCAACCTGTAGTCACTATGGGTCTCTCTGTGTATGTCTTGTACTTTTCACTGTGCAGAGAGATCAGCTACAGACCATGTTGCAGGCACTGTTCCTCTTTTCTGCTATTCATGACAAATCTCAGGGATGTGATCCAGCAGAAACTCTCTAGAGGTCAATACTGCAGTGTGGTTTTGGCTATAAACCAGTAGGAATCCAATATATGAATGCCAAATACCTGTTCATAGATACTGTAACCCTCCTATATATGGTATGCATACTATGCATTTAAAGAGTTCTGTTCATTATTCAATTCCATATAATTATGTTTGAGGTTGCTCTGAGCTATTCTGAAATAATTAGGAGTTAATGGAGATAAGAAGGAAGATGCTTGTATTTAATAGCCATGTATGTTTTCAAACCTAAGAATACTTGCCTGCTCTTTGAAGCTTTATATCTTGGAAGTATCTGGGTCATAAAATTGTTGGGTTTGTTACTGTTCTTGGTGGTATTTTGATCATTTTGTACTTGAGCACCAGTCAAGAATGGGGCTGGATTGCACAAGATGCTGTACAAATGGAAAATGTACAGCCTGAGTAAACAAGGCAAACATGAAGCAGAGGACAGCACAAAACACATAGTCACTATGAACACTTTCATGGCAAAACCACTGTAGTAGCACCATGAGATATTTTGAAGAGGGGGCACAGAGGAGAAAGGGAGTGAGATGAGGGTATGTCAGGTAAACAGAAAGTGAGAGGAGGAAGGAGACAGCCAGCCAGCCAAGTGGGAATGAGGTGAAATGGAGGAGAATAGATTGAAGAAAAGAAGGGTGTGAAATGGCACAAGTCAAAATCTGGTCTTCTCTGTCTCCTTAATTCCCTGGTTCACTAATGCCATTTCTTTTCAATATCCTCTCCCTCATAGTTTTCTTTCTGTTTAGCTCACTGCTCCTGTATAAACCACAGTCTAGTCATAGTGTAGTCAAACTTCAGTAATGTCTTTGCAAGCTAATGTTTTTCTCAGTGGAGTGGGTCATGTGCTGAGACTGCAAAGCCAACCTGCAATCATGCACAAGTGATCAGGATGATACCCTTGCAAAGGTTCAACTCCTTTGCTTTTCTCAGGAGTCGAGAAATGTGGAAACAGAGACGTAGAACAGGGAGACAAGCATCGTGTGCTGTTGGAGTTACTCTCTGCACTGTGTTTGCCATGGATAAGAGCATTGAGCTTGTGCCATGAATCAGTTCACCTGCTTTTTGTGCATGATGCATAGTGTGACTGAGTGCTTTCAAAAGGCTTTGCCTGATTTACCAGTGCTGAGTAGCTGCAAATAATCTGTCTTCTCTTGTTCCAACATAAAGCATTCACCTTTGAGTAAAAGCAACAGCACTTTTGTCCCTCTTTGATATGGAACACCTCCTTTAAAAGTTCTTCATTGTATTTATAGCTGACCAAATTGCTGCACACACAATGTAAGCCAATCATATCCGGTACAGTGTGCTGCAAGTATTGTGTTACATTAGTGATTTACCAGAGTTGGCAGGTTTTCTCCCTACAGTTAACGCGGGCTGAGGATAATAGAATAGCTGCTATCTTCAATCCATATCAAACTGCAAAGTACTAGACAGGCCAAAACTAAGAGCCTCCTTACTCGCACATTAATTTTTGACAGAAATTCACATGATCGGTGTTGGCATTTCAGTATTTAGTGTAATGAGAATCGGTTATTTAAACTGACATTTGTTTGGAATGCTGCAAATGCCAAGAAGGGGAATCAGTGATGTGAATTGTTCTTATGCTGTGCATTTCTCGTTCTGCCTGCTTCAGAAGTGAACTCCTAGTTATTTGCTTTTCTAATCACTAATTCACTAGAGGCTGTCATAGGAGTCTACAAAAACTACCTGAGGACTCCAAACCCCCTCTGAAATAGGAGCTATTTTGCCATGTGCTGTAAGCTACAGATATGGGAGGAAGAAAAGTTAAATAACTTGCATAGAGTTACACAGGAAGGCTGTGGAAATCCTGAGAGCTTTTCAAAAAAACTGTGAAGGAATTATTTGCCAGAGCCAGTAGTTTAATTGATGCTATGCTGATTTCACCAAACCTGCTCTGTAAAACTGTTCTTGTCTATGCTTCTACTAGGAACACAATGCAGATACCCTGAGCTCTATTCTTTTGGTCTGTTATTTAATTCCCTTCTTTTATCCCTGGTGCACTTTAACATCAGTGATTGATGAATTACACGTACACGTTTTGAGATCAGAGCGTAGCACAGGGAACCAAGTGGGTAACTGCACATTTTGCAGATCCCGTGCTCTCCTGCCTTCCCTCCCTACACTTTTTGTTCTGTTTGTTCTCTGTTGGCTCACTGTTGGAAATTGAACAATTTTGGATGGTGGCAGGCAGCTTGACTTCTTACTGAAATTCAGGATTCCTGATGACTGTCTGCACTGTGCCCTTGTACTGGGAAGGCAGCCAAACTGACACTGGGAATGTGTGGGTTTTCTGAAAAGTGAGGTGGAACACAATTACCTGAACAGGTCAACCAAATGTTGTCAAAATTTTTTTTTTAAAATAAGTGTATTTTTCCACTAAACTAAAATTTTTTCTCTGAAGTAGCTGCTTTTCTTGTAATAATAATAATAATAATAATCATCATCATCATATATAGAAATAATCATAGAACAAACAAACAAATCAAAGCTCTGAAACATTTAGAGCATTGTCCTTGGCACTATATGGTAGTGGTGGTTTGGCAGCCTTGCCTGCCTCCATAGGCGGCTGTTGTATTGTACTATAGCATGAATGTCCATGAAACCCCCTTATCAAGAGGAGGGACAGCACGCTTGGTGCAAGAAACAGCTCAAACATGAAGCCAAATTTGTTGGGTGAAGGTGCTTATTCTTGGTAGTGTTTCTGAAGCGCCTCCTTTCACAGATGAAATATTTCAGTGTTGGGGAGCTTTCCGGGAAAAGGCCAAACAAAACAAAAAGTCCTCCTGCCATTTAAGCTGTGCTTGAGGTAAGACTGGCCTGCCCTGCAGACAGCTGCTTGTCTGCCTGCCCCTCTCCAGTACTGTGTGTCCACTCCTTGCCTCTCCAGACAAAGTGCTTTCAGAACTCCCTCTAAGCTTCCCAGGAAAAGCTATCATTTGGCCTAAGTGCTTCTTTAATGGATATTTAATTACTCTGCTCTAATTGGAGTCTGAAAAACATATAGTTTAAAAAAAAAAAAGCCTATAATGAGCTGTTTTAAATCAGGTTTTGTGAGTAATACTCCTAGCCTAATCTATGTCTCTCTCTTGAATCCTCAGTAGTATGTTTACCTGGAGATTTATTTTGAAAAAGCTTCCTGTGTAGATCTCAACATGACTTTTTAGCATTTGGCTAAGTTACCATTTGTCTTCAGCTAGCATTAGCTGAAAATACCTCGTGCTGTTCAATCTTCCAAGAATTTGCAGAAAGAGATAGTGAGCTGTCATTCCTGTGCTATCTCACAGGGAAGCTGACCACTTATCGGCCAAATGAACTCTGAATTAATCTGGAGGATTACTTGTCAGGAGCTCACTGAAGTGCTCTGTGAAATAGCCCCATGATAGAGTAAAATGCCAGAAAAACAATAAAATCAAAGAACACTGGTGGTAATTCTCAGTAGGTGGATCTTTTAAAAATAAAGCCGTGGTGGGAGACAGAAAGCCCCTTTGTGTTTTTTATGTTGTTCTCATTAGTTTCATATAAGAGGGACATAAGATGGCTAAAGGAATTTTCCTGTTGTCCAGACTGTGGATATGTTATTCAGCTTGGCTCTGAGGCTTTCTAGACCTAGTGTAAATGCTGCCACTTCTGAGTGTCCATCAAATTCACCTCTTACTATTAGCTGTCAAGTGCCCAAACCCAGAATGTAAATATAGCTCCCAGCACTCAAAGTTTATTTATGTGTCATTTGATTAAATATTTTATGGGGTTGTTTTGTTTCTTTGTTTCCTCTAAAAACACCTGTAAAGGCCTAATTTTCTCTTAGTGTTTATTATGACTCACTTCATGGAGGTACTTCAGTGTTGAGCTGTCTCAAAAGCAACATTGTGGTCAGCAGTGTGGCTGTGTTGAATGACATCCCATTTTTTCTGTTCCATATTTATTCTCTCCTTGGACTTCCACAGTCTATTTACAGGCAGAAACAGGATTTCCTTGCTTTCCAGTATGACCTGATATCAGGAAAAACACTGCCATTTTTTTCTGCTTAACTCAACCACCAGCAAATACTGCCCAAATTAAAATCTGTATTCAGTGTTTAGCTGATACTTTTCATCGCAGTATAGAAATCAAATAGAGCTGCTTATCCAGAAGAGTTCTAATTTTCCATGTTCACCCTTGCACAGCAATATTTACTGCACTCTATTTACTGTCTCAAAGTCTTGTTGACCTCTTGCAAACAGCTCATAGTTCCCAAAGGATTTTCTTCACCCTTCTTTTCTTAGATCGTTAAGCCAGGGGTAGCTACAAACCAGGTATGCTATTAGCAGATGTCATGCTTATTTCCATGTGCAGTTCTGCCAGTGTATCTTCACCTTCATTCATCCTGTCCTGTCATGTCCTTCCTCTTTTAAAAAAATGGAATACCAATTAGGTGTATACATGGCGACTAAGAAAAAAGATGTAGCTTTGACCACAAAATCTGTATAGGCTAAAGACAGCTTCAGTCACAGGTATAGGGTTCTTTCTGAAATGGAGATGAGATGCAAGTCTGATCAAACTGGTTCAGAAGTCCACAAACTCCCAGAAGTTTCATTAGGATTTGAACCAGCATCACAAGACTCTGAGTATCTTCAACAACAGAGATGGAATCAGAAGGCGATGCAAATTATCGTTGTTTCTTTCGGTTACAACATTGCACAGCTAAAGAAAGCTGTCAGTAACTGTACTACCATTGTAAACTTTTCACTTTCTATGGAAGAGCTAAGCAAAGCATTTCACTAATCTATAGGACAGATGTGTTTCTAGGACCTACGCAGAACTTTGAGAAAAGAGGGTAAAAAGTTCCAGAAAAAAAAAAAACAATAGGTGCTAAGTAGGTTAAAGGCAGTTCAGTACTGTACAATATGTTTGCAGGGCAATCATGGAGTCTGCTAATCCCAAACACCACTAATGATTGTTATTGTAGTAAGCAGTCACTACACGCTGTAGCAGAGCAATAAACAAGTGCCAAGAGATAGTCACCTTGGCATGGAAGAGAGCCGGCTAGTTTTAAGATGAAAAAACTATTCTGCATTGGCAAGTTAGCCTCAATGCACAGAAAAAGAGCAATGATATGAGAGCAACAGAGTGGTTTGTGTAAACACTGAATGTTTCTCACCCTGAATGTGCCAGCAGAGCATATAGACTTCTGAGAGAAGCAGGTTCTTCCACTTTCACACCACTATTGCCCTATAAATATTTCATTCATTTCTGAAGTACAGCTTGGAGATTAGGCTTCCACTCATTGTGTTAGTGATAGCATTTGGTCTTAAACAGCTAATAACATAGGACTGCTATTTCAGGTGCCTCCACGTGAAATCTGATGCTGAGTGCCTCAGAAAAAAATTAACCATTTGTGACAGGAATGGGATCAAATCTGCTGCTGTGTGGAAAATGTGTTTGCCTGCGTGCCCACTGTGTGTCTGTATTCATTGCTGGTTGTAGCATTTGAACAGAGAAGCAAGAGGTTTATTTCGGTGAATATAAATACTAATGATAGTAAAAGGTGAAATAATAACTGTACTTAGTCCTTTTGGTGATATTCTTGCTCAGATAATACAGGATTTTGTTGCCTGAGGTCAGTGCAAAATGGTTTTTGAATGCCTTAATGGTGCTGTCTGAGCAGATCATGATAGCAGGTAACTTTTATCAAATGGCAATAGATTCATCATCTCCATTCCACACCCACCTTTCCCCAGCACCTCTCATTTTTCCCCTGACCCAGACCCTGCAACATTGCCTTCCATACCGTGAATCACTCATCTCTCTCCCTTGTGCCTCCACCAAATGTTATCACCACACTCGCTTGAACGCTGACACTTGATTTGTGTGAGCTAGGATTGCTGCGTGTCTCGGGCTGATATTTTATTCAGATTCTTTCTCTGAGGAAAACTCAGGGAAAATGGAGCAATATATTCCATTTCCACTGAATAGCAAACTGTCTTCCCATAAAAGCAAACCCAGTAACAAGTTTTGATGTTTTTTTCATAGCTAAATGGCCCTTTCATATTGTGAATATGCTAGACTCTTACAATGATTAGGAAACAATATGTAATACCACCAATGTATATGTATTTAAAATTTGTATATATGAATACATAGCATTTTGTAAATACATTTTCCTAAGCTGTCCTTGAATGTGGCTGCTGTGAACCCCCTCCTTGCCTGCTATACCCAAGGGAGGCAGCATTGATTTTATTCTCTGGGTTCTGTAGGTTTTTCTGAAAGCAAGGGAGAGGCTTGTGCCTACATTGCATTTTACTTTAATGTATGGTCAGGCTTTCAGGCCTTTGTTGTTGGGACTATTCATGTACTTAAGTGTTTTGCTGGATTGGAGCCACAGAGCAGTTAATGAATTAGTGCACATACCAGGGTATAGCATTCTATTTCTTCTTTCCAGACAGTCTGCATTTCCAGTATTTGTATAGGATATAGGGTGAGCAGCAGCCTGTTTTCTTTATTTATGAAATTGTATGTAAAAATGTCCTCTCAGTTTTTATATTTCTGCATTGCCTTCTGATCGATGAATTATGTTCTCCTTCCGATCCAAACTCCATTCCCTAAAGAAAATTGTATGTGGTAGACATTTTTGCTGTACTTTCTTCTGTGAAAGTGGCGATGTATGAATGTATATTCCTCATGGTATGTCCCAGAGAGTATTAGAAACAGAATTTAGTTGCCAAATGATTATAGTGATAGTGGCAACAGGTACTCAGTGCAGGCTGACAGAAGCTTCTTTGAAAGCATTTGCTTAATTTTGTTGCTCCCAGCTTGGAGTATGGAACAGTAGTTGTGCGTGTCTTCAGCAAATTTCTCCTTTGAAATGAAATTTCGACAGTGGCATTTGAATTGGGAAAACACATATTCGTAGACAACTTATTAGGTGCAGATGAGTTCTCATTTTGCTAAGTTATTTGTGATCTTCTATATTGATGTTTCTGCTCTAGTAGTAAATGGACCATGTGAGCTGAATATTGCTACTCGTCCACTGGCACTGCTTTGTGTGGCATGTGCTGTCAGTCACCAGCCCATTCATGTCACAGCTATGTTGGGTCCTGGTTTCCACTTTTGATTAATATTTGGTGGCTTTCTCAAAGCAAGGTCGTGCCCCAATAGAGCCAATAGTGCCAGGGTTCCACCTTCCAGGAAGCAGTGCTGGTGACTGCTTCTTATCTTGCATGTTAACATTATTTTCTGGCCCTCTAGGCCTTTTTCTATCCTGTGTCATGATGCTGTCTCCAATGCTTGATTCTGTTAACTTGGTATTCCTGAGTGAAGTAGCAGGCCAGCAGTAATTTTAAGGTACTGGTATGTATTGTTTTCTCACAGTGCTGCTTCTGAGGTAGTTGTATTTTTAATGGGGCACCTCTCATCCTGAAGTATCTCAGGGTGCTTTACAGATATGGTCCTAGAAAATGCCATTACCTCTGGACAGAGGCCCTTGAAGGCATGTACAGTATGGGGTGTATGTACAGCATGCTCTTGGTTTTACTGGAAGCAAGCTGTAATACTCCCAGTAGTGATGACCACTAGAATCCAGTGAACAGAAGGAGGAGCTAGGGATTGTTCTCCCTTCACCATCTCCCTGAAGAGCTATGGGAACTCATCAAGTATGAGGAGACAGAGACAGGTGGAGGCAAAAGCTTGATGTTACATAGAGTGGATATGCTAAGAAGCAGCCAGGGTCAAAGACTGAACAGCAGATGGACTCATTCTTTGAAGAGTGCAAACTCCATTATACAGAGAAGTAAGGAAAGAGTGGTTTATAGAGAAAGCCAAGTCCAAGTTGCAAGTGGTAGCTACTCTGTAGGTGAAGAGAGAAAAACGGGAATGATAGCTTGGAAGGGATGTTATGACAGAATAAAGCGGGCAATGCAGTAGCTGTTTGCCAGCATTACATTAGGTTGGGAGTTAGACATGATCATCCTTCTGGGTTCCTTCCAGGTTGAGGTGTTCTATGATTCTATGATTAAAGGAGTTAGCAAGAAAACCAACACAAAGGGGGAGGACACCTTAAGAAGATGTAACTAGATAGGGGTCAGAGAATGATAGAAGAAAATGGTGAGTGATGTTAAAGGGATAGCGGGGAAGAACAATTCCAGATCCTTGCTTACAAGTCTCCCTTGCATTATATTCCATTTCCCCACATCAGAAGAGGCAAGTAGTTCAGCCACCTCTGTGGGTTAGCATACACTTTTTTCCATACCCCGGGACTCCAAACAGAAGCCCTACTGGGAAAGGACAATGAAGAGACAGGTTCTGGAGAGGCTATGTCAAACTTATTTGGGCAGCTGGACAACAGACCCTCCATTGTGCTAGAAGATAGTTTAAAGAAAGTGCACACAGTTTTTATATTGCCAGGGACCTGCAAGATGCATCAGATTACTGTGGTGAGCTCTCTTACCTTTACTGGGATACAGAAGGGAGTTATTTACACGCCAGAAAGCTAGGAGAAATCTCGCGGAAACCTTTCTGCCCTGTTATGTTCATCAGTTTCTATATAGCAATACAATGTGGATTTGTTTATCTCCTGAAAAGTGGGAAGTGTGAAAGAAAACATATTTGCACACAGTAAAATATATCTGTACTTGTTACAAGCTGGTTCATAAAAGTGTATATCCCTTCACACAGCAGTTTCATGCTAAGAATCCTGGATTTTTCTGAAGGTGTATTGATATTAAGCATTCAAAGAATAACTGCTGATGTTTTGTGGTAGAGAGGAGTTATTATCTAACACAGTGTAAGCACAATAAAATATTTATACAGTCATTAAACTCTCCGTGTTGGATCAGTCATTGGATCATTCGCTAAGCTAATTCTCAAAATGTTAGCAACAGGCCTCAGTTGGCAGTATCGTTACAACCAACACAGATCTCGAGCTAACACTGCTGTTGCCCTTTTGTTTGGAGTATCTGATTACAAGTGAATGGATTCACTCTGAGATTCTATGAGGAAAAATGACTTATTTCTGCTTTCAAACTCTATGGAAAGCATAAAGTCATGCTGCCTTCAACTCTTCCTGCTAGATGAATACAGTGACTGTGTGTAGCACCCTCCTGTGGTGCCTTGTGGCTTTTACTGCTACTTTCATTTTCTTCTCTGCTCTCTCGTTACCAAATTGGTGCCTTGATACTGTCTCACATGTTGTAGCCCAGACTGAGAACGGAAAGATGTACTGTAATGAGCAATTCATGTGATACTGTCAGTTTTTCTCGTGGACTTATTTCTGGATTCTACCACATCTTTCCGCAATTCTGCTTGGCATCAGATGTTGAAAATATTTAATTGCTTTAACCTTCTGGTTTCTGAACGTATTTAGTGTAATGTTACGAAGATATTTGAAAGAAGTAGAAATATTATTAAAAGGTAGGTGTAGTGCGAATAAGTACCCTTCATCACGCCTCTCAAAATTCTTCTTTCTTACTAGCTGGTAGCATCCCTTTTACTCCATTTTTGACCCTTTGTCTGAGCAAGCAATGGTTAGTCATGCTGAAGTTAGTTTAAAGATTTTGTATGGGAACATTCATCTAATGATCTCTTTGTACAGCTTACTTCAAGAATTGAACTTACCTTTCCAGGGTGTAGATCAAGCAGCATTCATCTGCTGTGTTGCTGTTCCATTCCATATATGCTATTGTATCCTAATCATCTTAACATAAAACCACTGCAATATTAATCTGCATCATCAATAGCAGTTATTTCTATCACATGTTGCTTGTTTGTATTGTCATCTTTTCCACAATAAGTGTGTACAGGATCTCCTAATTCATCTCCCCTTCTTCCATTCACCTCCAGGAATGATGTCTCTGTTGCAAACCAACTTTTTCTTTGTCAGGGAGAATTACACCTCAGTGAAGAAGTGAGCTTTTAGCTGAGGCATTCACAGTAGGGATTTTTTAAATTCCTTTGAAGATGATTAGAAACTGGGTGTAGAAGTCATTTGAGATAAGAAGGAGGAACTTGATGACACGTCAGTGGCAAGCCAGTGTAGAAAATGGAGGGAATGTCTGATGTGCCTAATCTAGGAAATACGCTGCAGTTTTTTGTACTTGAGCACTAGCATTTCCTAAACACTAAAGGTTTTGAGCCTAGGTGTATCACCTTGGTGTGGCCCCACTGAAAGAGGATAACATCATGAACTACTGAAGCCAAACTTAGTTAGCAGTCTCCTTTCTAGCCAGAAGGTATAGAAGGTGATAATTGGGAGCTTTGCTGTGTTAGGCTTTACGTGGCAAGGAATGCAAGAGGCTTTTTCAGCTAGAGAGAGAACATACCACTTACCATCCAACCAAAAGAGACTAGAGTGTCTGCAAGCTTGTCAAAATACTGTCATGGGTCCCACTGCATCATTTGCTGTGGTGCAGCTTTAGTCACACGTTTTTAAGGTGATACCTTTAAATTGACAGCTGAAATGCAATAGTGATAGAACAGACTGCATCTGTAACAAGGAACTACTCAGCAATGCATTTCGAAAAGAAGGGTTTAATTCTCAGATTATGCTTTGTAACTCTATGTTGACGCCTTTGGTTTCTTCAGGTACAAAATGACTCCCGTTTTTTGAATGAATAAAGGTCTGCTAACTCTGTAATAAAAGCAGACACTATTCCTTATGGGTTTGAAAAGCAGCTGTACCAAAATTAGGTTGAACTGATGTGTTTCATACTCTTGTTATCTGTTAAAGAATGTTGCTCCTTTTGTATGATATTAAATTGCTATTACGTGTCACTGTCGAGACAAGAATGGTTAGGTGAATGATGGGAGAAAGTCTGACAGAAAAGCACTAATTAAATACTGTTTTGCAAATCCCTCATTGAAATTCATAGCTTGGTACCTTTGGGGACTTGAAAGTAGGGGAGATGGAAAGATTTCAATTAAAAAGGTATTTGTATGGTTCTTTGGGAAGCCAATCATTGCCTTTTTAATATGAAGCATGTAAGTATCTGTCTAGTACACTTCACAAACATCAAACATCGTGCCTTGAAACAATGAGTGTTTTAATAGGTCTCAGAGCAAGGTATTTTTAAATAAAATAAAAATTCCATAGACCTAAAATTTTATTCAGATCAAGGTTCTGTTTTTTTGTTTTGTGTGTTTGTTTGTTTGTTTTTTGCATAAATGCAATCTTAAGTAAATTCTGCATTTATTGCCTAATTAGAAAATTAGAAAGAAAAAATATACTTGCAAAAAGGAATACAGTTGCTTAATAACTAGTTTAGTTATTTGTGTTTAGCAATCATTGTAGTTATCATTCACAGCTTTTCCATGTATGCAATGATCTTTTTATTCTTAGAAAACTTTTACTCGTTTGGTTTTTTTTTAATTCTAAGACCTTCTGTAGCATGACACCTCATTGAATTGGTGTTTGAGCAACCTCAGTCAACAAATAACAGGAATATAGCAATATAGGGCTAGAAAAGAGCACCAGGGCCATCAACTGAAGTCAGTTGCAAGAGATACATAGTTCTGAAGGATTGAGAAAGCATCTATTCCAGATGCGACTAAATACTGTGAGCCACAAAACGCTTGTCAGTAAAACAAATGCAAAACTTATAGCAGAACCCCAAAAGCAGAACTGTAATTTACCACAGAAAGAAAAAGAAAAAAATGCAGGCATTGCCAGTTCCTTAGATCCTTGAAGTCATGGGGAACTTAAAATGAAAGTTCCAGGTAACCCAGTGCCCCATGCCCAGTTATAAAAGCCAGCAGATCCAGAATGATCGCTGTTGGACTGACGTACAGTTAGAATTACTCTTGTATCTAAATCTGATGGTCAGACAATGAAGAAAGTGTACCAGTAAGCAAATGCTGGTGGGTGTTCAGACTAGCTATTGTAACAACAGTAAAACCTACCCAGTCTAAGCAGCATTCTTCACCTTCTTACCAAATCACAAGCTCTGTCTCACACCTACTGATCCAAGCAAAGCTGGGACTTTTATAGCATGTCTTGGAGAATCCACGGAACCAAGTTAGTGCAGATAGTGGGATTCAGGGCAAAGAGCCTGAGCAATTTCGCAAGGAGGTGCAGAGTCATTTGAATCTCATTAGATCTCATGCAACACTTGAAACTGTATCTTGAAGCCACAAGGTTCTGACCCTATGAATCTCTAGAGCATTGGCCTGAAATGAACAGGAATTCCTGGCAGGACCGCAAATGGTAGCATATTAAGTCAGTGCCCTTTCAAGGGAAAGTTGCTCATTAATTTAATCTTCGGTTTGTCTGGGGTGTCTTTGATGACACTTGAACCCTTAACTGCTGCATCACTGGAAGCAGCAGAGCTGTTAACAGGCTTTACAGGAAAGACAAATATCAAAATATTGGTCATTCTGATAAGATGAATTCTACCTCCTTTATGTGGATATAGACTGACCAAGAAGGATGTAATGGAATGCTTTATTTGAAATTAATCCTTTTATCTAAAACCACACCTCCCTCCTCCAAGTTCTGCTCATCAATTCCTTTTTCTTTTCAAAGTTGCCTTAACTTTTTGCTTGATCCAGGAGCACTCTGCTCATTTTATTTCTGCAGATTTCTTATGTAGCATTGCTCAGGCCATGTCCAGCAGGAAACTTAGTTATGGTTCTGTTATCAGGAAGAGTGAATCAGGAGTCAGAAAATAACTGTGGTTTAGGACATTGTCTAACAGTCAGCGGAACACTTTCTTCCTACACATGCCCACACACTACCACAATAACCATTGCTACTTCTGTCTCCTTTGTGACTTTGACCTCGACCATTCCCCTGTTGTATCCCCAATTTCCTATGAAGACAGAAGCTGTGCATGCTGTGGTGGGTTCTCAGCTGTGCTTTTGTCAACAAGCCCTATTTTTTTCCTATATGCTGCCAGAGTGGGTGGTATGCCATGTAAAGCGGGTAGCGCTCACGCTAATGTTGCAGCCTTTCCTGGCTGGCATCACCAGTCTAGTTCTCTCCTCTCTATTTGTTTGCCAGTTTTCACAAAGCTTGTAGGAATGTAATTATCTTTGGTACCTCTACCCTCTAGCTAAGTGAGTTGGGATAGCCCAGTGGATTCAGAAGTGACTAAGTGGAGGGAGGCTGAGGGAGCTGGGGTTGTTTAGTCTAGAGAAGAGGAGGCTTAGAGGTGACCTCATCACTCTCTATAACTACCTGAAGGGAAGTTATAGCCAGGTGGGGATTGGTCTCTTCTCCCAGGCAGTCAGCAATAGGACAAGGGGGCATGGGCTTAAACTCTGCCAGGGGAAATTTAGGCTGGATATTAGAAAGAAATTCTTTACAGAAAGAGTGGTCAGGCATTGGAATGGCCTGCCCAGGGAGGTGGTGGACTCGCCGTCCCTGGAGGTTTTTAAACTGAGATTGGACATGGCACTTAGTGCCATGATCTAGTAAATGGACTGAAGTTGGACCAAGGGTTGGACCTGATGATCTCTGAGGTCTTTCCCAACCCAGTCGATTCTGTGACAGTTGCTTGAGCATGATGAGATGAGATGATCAAAATAATTTTTTTAATCTGCAACTATTTCAGGTATTTTACCCCTTTCTTCCCTAAAATCTATATGAAACGTATGTGTATTTAATTTCAAAATATTGTTTATCTGTCTGAATAGGTTTTCTTATTTTTCTGTGAATTTGCTCATGATTTCAGATTATGTAAATATGATTTTTGAACTAATGAACAGTTTGTCTGTGAAATCTTGCCTGACACTGGTAGCGAAGGCTGGAAATCTAGCAAGCTAGAAATCAGGAGGCAGCATTCTCTCCCTAGGGAGGCCAGCTGAATACCATGCCTCCCTGCCCGGAAAGTAGGGATACACATCTTTTATCTATCTGAACGGCAAGGAAAAATCTCAGCTTCTGAGTCTCTATC
This sequence comes from Nesoenas mayeri, assembly GCF_963082525.1. NCBI lineage: Eukaryota > Metazoa > Chordata > Aves > Columbiformes > Columbidae > Nesoenas > Nesoenas mayeri. The sequence continues at coordinate 74,721,647 of NC_137541.1, forward strand.
TCTCTATATTGAGTGTAGAGCAGTTAACACAATAGACTCTGACCTAAAAGCTACTGTAATACAAATTAATACTTGTTTTCCACCAGCACTTTAGTAATGCTGCCTAAAAATACTTTTTGGCTAAAGTACAATCCACAAAACAAATGATTTGCATTAGAGATTTTTACCACTTGCATTGCAATTACCACAGTGAAGTAAGTCTTTTAAGAATCTTAGAGGTATAAAAAGAAAATAGCATCATCTTGTTCAATGCCAACTCCTCTGCTAAAATATTCATCACCTAAGTGACAGTTATGTGCTTTTTCAAAGTGTAAAATGCACAAGCTTTGCCACTGGTAGACTATGTTCTTACTATGTTTAAATCTGTGTAGAGCAGCCATAATTATTAAGCATGGATGGCCAAAAATCAAGATAAATTTTAAGAGAGTATATATTTTTATTCAAGTTATGTATGGAATGTTTTAAAAAGAAAATTAAGAAAATCTCAGAACTGAAAAATGCACACTTAGACATCTGAACTTTTCAATAAGCCATTGCTTTAAAATAAGATGCAGTTATAGTTACCAAATAAATGAACCGACACTTATTTTTTCTTACTTGCTACTATTGGTACAATGTGTTATTATTATTTAATGGATATTTGTTATTGTTGTCTACAAGGTAAAATACCTGAAATAGTTGCAGATTTAAAAAATGATTTTGATCATCTTTACATGAAACTGTTGATGCTTCATTTTCCCAAGAAAACTGCAAAAAATATCTGCTGAACCTAAATGAAACAAAACCCGGAACTTGATGCACAAAGCCAGCCCCCTTATGGGTATGAGGGAAAGAGGTTCTTTAAAGCTTCGGTGTGCAGGCTCAAGTCAGTAATAGGAATGATGATGAACTCTAATGGAGAAGTTATTCAGAGCACCTGAGGTTAGGAGCTGAGGCTCCCTGTAGAGAGTAGAGAGCACCTCCAGAAGGCCACCAGGACCTTATATGCAACAATGAGCAGGATTTATTTCACTGGTATTACGGGTATAAGCAGAATGCATAGATGTGTAAAATGTATAGCATGCATGTAATATTTGTGTCAGTGGCAATTAAACCCACACTAGTAAGTTGGAAATAAATTTTCCTTCTAAATTCTGAGATAAAACTCCATTCCACCCCAAATTTCAGTTTATATGGTAAAAACTTGTTTAAAGTTATTTAAAACTCTTGCAATTAAGCCTTTAAAAACCTATATTTTCCAGTATATTCCAATATACATACTTGACTTTGCATTCTGTATTGAGTCTAGTCTGTCCTTAATGATCTATAAAAGTGGTCTTGTTTTCAGTCAGAAAGCTGTTGGGTAAAAGTAAAGGGGAGTTAAACATGCAAGCATGTGTGTTAGTGCTTATTTGCTAGTTTACTTCTATGGAATTAGGAGCAGAAAGGATATAAAGGAGAATGCTTAAGAAATGTCTCATCTGCCTTATGAGTAAAATAATTTATTCATTACCCAGGAAAAGTGGGGAATGGAATAATTTGTTAATAATGGGAAAAAAAAACAGAGTGTGTAAGCCATAGGGTACGTGCTACAGGGACTCTTCTTGGATAGTAGGAACAGTGTTATTTGTTCAAAATACGGGTCCATCTTGCCCAATGTCCTGCCTCCAGTAATAGCCAGAAGTATCTAGGAAAGAGAAAAAGCAGGGCAGGCACATGTGGTACATCCTGGTACCATTTCCAGCTCAGGACAACTTTCTAAACCTGCTGTGGTTTGTCTGCTTTGTAGCCCTTAGTGGATCTCTCCTATACATATTCTTCTTGTCCACCCTTGAATCCATATCAGCCTACTGCCTGTTGTCTGAACAAGTGCCACCACCTGTTTGGTTCATCCTGGCTCCTGCTCCCTTCATTTGGTGGCCTCTTGATCCCAGGGTATGAGAGGCAGAGATCTGTTGGTTTGCATGCACTCCCACACATTCATTCATGATACTGTAGGTCTGTACAGTACTCCCTCACTCTAATGTTGCTGCGTACATCTGTTCCGGCCCTTGGCTGGAACAGGTAAACCAACCTGGAGGCCAGCAGCAGCTGCAGAGCCACGCAGAGATGCCCCCCTCCTTCAACAGTCATACTGGGAGCTGAAGAAGTTGCTTCACCAGGTCCTCCAGGCTCAGGTGAGCTGCTTGGGCTGCCCTGCGCATGCGCGAGCCCAGAAACCCTTCCAGAGCTGTCACAAGTTCAGCACAAAGATCTGCCAGTACCTCTGCAGAAGTCAGCTCAGATACAGTCAACATTATTAACAACCCAGCATGCAAAAATGGGCAAATTGCTTCTGACAGAAGACAACCTTGTGCGCGTACAATACTACATGATTTTGCAGTTAGGCCAGTCTGACCTGAACTGATCAGCAGCTTAGTTAATCCTCAACCTGGAAATATAGCCTACAGTGAAATAGAGCCGGTTATTTTACTTGCATGTGACACCATTTGCCACCCATATCTAACCAGTGATTTACTGGTTATCAGATTGCAGTAAGGTTTTATCACTAGCATTTGGAGTAGGGGAGTCCACATAAGTAAGGGAAGGTGAGTCCCATTGGGTGCTTTTTTGGTTGGGGTTTTCTTTCAGTAGTTGATTATATTTTTTTTTTTCCTCAGGAGGTGAAATGTAATAGTCTAAACTTTCCAACATGTATAAACCAGCCCAGATTTATTTATTATAATAAGTAAAAGTGGATGCTTCTTCCTAATTTTGATTCTGTATTTGTTAGGGATGAATCTAAAACAATGTAGATTCATGCTGATATCCATCAGAGAGCCATGAGAAATAGTGGGAGTTTACTTGCTTAAAGATTACGTGGTATTCTGTGTTCTAAAAATTAGTGAGGGAAATGCACAAAATATGAAGCATTAGAGAGATGCCTGAATAGTTAAAAGCCAGGACTTGTTTATCAAAAACATCAAATATGTTTCAAAGTAAATATTGACCGTAACTGAAAAACATCTGTGACTATATTTCCCTCTCTCCAAATAGACTAGTTGACATAAAGTTCTGTTTCGTGTGGCTGGCTTACTATTAAGAAGGATTATTTTAGTTGCAGTCTCTAGTACAAGAAGGTCACTTTTTTTCCCTTTCTTAAAAGGTACAGTGATGAATTCTGCCCAGTTACATCTAATCAGTCAGGCATACTGCGTTGGTCCTTTCTGTTGTCTTTGCGACTGGTAATTCTTCCTTCCAGCTTCTTCATACTATGCTGCCTAACAATTCCATACCTGATATTATGGTCTTACTTTCAATATAAGAACACCGTTTTCTGCAATGTGCTTTCCAGTTTGGCCGCTTTTCTGAGACAGTAAGTGGATACAGGTGTGGGGTGAGGCAAGGGGAAGCAATTAGACTAAGTATCAAAGCTCCAACTCTCTACTGATACGAGGTGGGAAATATTAACAGAAGTAGCAGAACTTGTTAACTGTGTCAGGATGTCTGAGTAACAGGGAAAAAGGATGGAAATACGTCATTAAGAATGCCACATTGGGGTGTTGTTCACTCCTTTGTTTGAATTACAGAAATAAATTTCCATTTTTCTTTTATTAAGTCATTAGTTTAACTCCAGTGTTGCAAACTTTTAGAAGTGCACTTATTTTTGCTCCATGAAGATAATTCAGGATGATATCAATATGATTCTTTGGTTAATATTAGCACAGTTGTCTTTCTATGAAATAATCTCAAAGGAAAATGGGTAGAGCTGTGTTCTGACTGTTGTAATAGCTTGTCTTCTAGATAATCATGGCCCTAATCAGTTCTGAAGAAAGGAACTATAGAAGTGATGTGAAAATTAAAAAGGAAAATTTGTCTTTTTTTTTTTCTTTTTCCCAAGAATCCCATCTCAACTGTATGTTTCTGAGCAAACAAAAACATTTGTGGGATTAATCCAATAGTACTGATATCAGTGCATCTTTATGTTGAATTTAGCAGGATTAAACACATAACCACTGAGGTTTTTGGTTAGTTTCCAGGAGCATTTCTACTAATGTTAATCTACTGGAGGGTATTGTTACCTTGCTTGTTTTACAAATTCCTGTCATATGATTTAGTTAGGTGTAATACATTATGATAAGCATGCTTCCAAAAGCAAGATGTTGTCACAAATCATATAGATAAACCATTTATTGGAAATAACTCCTTTTTTTTGTAAGCCTGATTCTTTCCCTTCCTAGTCATATGGTGAAATGAGCCTGTGCTTCACAGATGTCAGCAGTGAAATTAACTTCTGACTACAGGAGGAATGATTCTCGTAAAACAGAACTATGTTCTCAGCTGACATTTTTGAGTAGCAGGTGTGTTCCTAAAGCAGACAGCGTGGGTATAATGCACGTAAACTCTTCACCCTTCAGAGCAGTGGAATATTTCTGTTTCTGTGAACACCTAAGGAAGAATAAATTCAAGGCTATATTGGAGACTAACACAAATACTATTTTTCTAAACTAGGCCTTTTGATGCAATCTCTTACTGAACAGTTTTGCCAGCAGCTTCAAAGAAAGCAGAACGGGACATCAGATTCGAGCCATTTGAATTTCTGCTTCTCACAAGTGACAGGTCTGGTTGGCTACAGCCTGGCATTAAATGGGTTAGTTTTCAAAAGGAGAGTGCTTAGTAATTTCTGGAAAATCATACTTCTTAAGCAGAAACCAAAAGTTAGATCATGAAATACTGAAACATCAATTTCTAAAAGCTGGCCTAAACAAAAAAGGAGCTGATAAGTCACTTTCTCAGTCAATGGAAATATTTCTCCTTATTACTAATGGATGCTGCGTCAGACTCAACATGCCCACAGCAAGTGAATTCCGACATCAAGAGGAATGTACTTCCTTTAATAAAAGGAATAGGGAATGTTTGAATGTTTGTGTTTAAAATAGGTGATGCAACTATATGAAGGTCCAGACTATTTTCTAGTACTCTCTGACCTCTCCTCCTCATTTTTTTTATGCAGTTTTCAAGGCTATTAGGTGTGACTCAGCTTGCCTTCCCTTCCTTTGCAACCACCTTCCAATCACAAAAATAAGCTGAAGTGGATAACAGCTCTGGCCTTTTGCTCCCAACACTCTGTTTCTACTACAGTGTGTTGTTCTAATGGAATGACTTAGGTGGTCTCAGTTCAGATCCCAGTTGACTGCAGGCCATATTGTAAAACCACTATGTACAGATTCAGTGGAATTGGCAGCCTTTGCTTGAAATAGATCCAGGGCCAAACAAGCATAAAGAATGAATTATTTCTTGCTTCTAGAGGGGGTCTCTTTAGGTCAGGGTTGAAAGCATTGGCAGGCCAGTGTAGGGAAGCTTCCACTCCAGCTGCCTGCATTGAAATTAGGCTGCTGACAAATAGAGGACTACAGTTTTCAGGACTGCCAGCTCCTTAAACTTCATTAGCACAAATATTTGCTCAGGTTTTTATGAATGTTGTATTTTCCGTGTCTACTATTGTATTTCATTCCTAGAAGGATACTCTTCAGGACAAAAATCTTAGGAAGTTGTCTTTTTCTTCAGCAGACATGCAGCAGCTTGAGCAAGGTGTACAAGATTCTGCAGTTTTCAAAGATAAGTTTCTGTGAATTTCTCAAAGCATTTCCTCTTGTGTTGGGTTATATGCTAAAGAGGTAGCATGAATTTTTCCTTTATAAAATAAGCAGGAGGCCCACAGGGACTCATAACCTGACTTCAAAACACTGCTTTCTTAAGCCACTCCTTATGGCAGACTAGGAATCCCTGGAGAGCTGTGCTCGTCTGTGGTCTTGGCAGGGTTTTCTTCTGGCCCACCAGGTCCGGTGCAAGCACAGGTAGTCCTAAGCATAAATAACTCTGATTTTAATGAAAAAGATTTATGTGGTCATAAAGGAAAAGTTTCCCAGTGAGCCAGTTCTGTACATGGCTAAATACCTAGCCACATATGCACAGAGGAATAGTGTCCTTTTTTTTAATATTCTTCCACTACATAAACAATGGAGATGACTTTGGATAAAGCTCTTACCACAGCATATGTTCACTTGCTGGAAGTTTCTTATCAGATGCACATAGATTTGACTTCCTATTTGGAACAGATTAAAGAAAAAAAAATGAAAGTGAATATCCCACAAATAGATAAGACATAGAAAAGAACTCCTTTCCTCCAAGAAAGCATTTTGGTGTTGGATAATAGCTCTTCATATCTCCTGGTCGGGAATCCAGTGCAGCGTCAGAGGTAGGGAAGTGTGGATCTAATACTTAAGTTAGAATAATCAGTTGCAAATAACTTTTCTTTTCACACCTGGGGATCTCTTCGTACTCTGACTTTCATCACTCTACAAGCAGAGCTTAACCATAGGCAAGGGGCACTTGAGCTCTCCCCCATTGACAGCGGCTTTGGCAGATTTCCAGGCATCTGAGGGCCATGCCCTGGCTCGCAGAAACAGGAGCTGTCTGGAGTCAGATGTCAAAACTCTCTCCATCCTTTTTCTAAGCAAATTACAGGGAGGATTTAAAATAGCATCAACAGTGAAAACTTAGTTATATTGAAATTTCAACAGTTTTTGACTTTATCTTAAAGCCGAGGATTTACCCAAACTCTGGAGGACTTCACAGTGTGTTGCAGGTGTCGTTCGTGTTAGTAAGGAAGTCATAGCTGCGATTTTTGAATGGCATGAGAAAGGTAGGGATTTTCAGAAGAGACAGTAGTTTTTCAGACTTGATAGACGTGGAAAACTTGGCAAGCTTGGAGCATATAAAATCTTCAGGTCTGGAATAAAACCAAGAATATTCAAAAGTCAATATGAACTGAGCGCTATTGTTCCATGTTTGACTAGATGCTCTGAGGGAAACATTGACTGTAGTGAGCAGGGGAAGAAAGGGTGATAAGGTGGTTTTCTCCAGTGGGAGGAGAGAGAGAGGTTGGTAATTGTTCTTCAGGTGGCACTGTTTCAGTATTTCCTCCATGCAGATAACTTGGTTTATTTTATTAATTAGATTATTTTTATAAAAACATACTGCTAAGGTGGCAAAAGTAACAATGACAGAGATCACCAGCAGGAACTCAGCAGTAATTGCATAACAAATGGCTGACAACTTTATTACAAAAATCCTCAGAATTACTTTACAAATGTTTTAAAAAGCCATTTCACCAAGCATGACATGGTTCATAATTGCTGTGCTGAGAAATAGGTACCTTTAACAAAGCAAAATCTGACAGTCCAAGACCCAATCTAACTTCCAAACTTTGAGCAAACATGGAATCATAGAAACATTTCGGTTGGAAGAGACCCTCAGGATCAACGAGTCCGACCATAACCTAGCCACTAAACCATAACTCTAGCACTCAGCCATCTCCCTGAGAACCTCATCTAAATGCCTTTTAAACACCTCCAGGGATAGTGACTCCACCACTTCCCTGGGCAGCCTGTTCCAGTGCCTGACAACCCTTTACATGAAGAAATGTTTCCTAATATCCAATCGAAACCTCCCCAAGTGCAACCTGTCCTATCACTTGCTACTTGGAAGAAGAGACCAACCCCCTCTGTTCCACAACCTTCTTTCAGGCAGTTGCAGACAGCGATAAGGTCTCCCCTCAGCCTCCTTTTCTCCAGGCTGAACAGCCCCAGTTCCCTCAGCCGCTCCTCATCAGACTTGTGCTCCAGGCCCCTCACCAGCTTCCTCACCCTCCTGTGCATTCTCTCTGGTACCTCAATGTCCTTCTTATGGTGAGGGGCATCTTCTAACCTAAATTATTCAATAATTTTATGATAGAAAGGCTTACTATAATTTGTATTCTGGTGATATGATGGTAAGTATGTAGGTAGGAAGGTGGGGAGGTGTGTAAAGTGGTTGAGCTAAAAGTGTGTTCTCTGGATCTATGTTGCAACTGTAACCCTAGCAGTACCTCAGAGTGAATGTATATAACCAAGTCAGAGTAATGTGCTTTGCTTCTTTGTCAGTATTTGTCTCTTTTTTGGGGAAGTCCAGCACTGAGCTGGGGGCAGGGGGAAAAGATGTCAAAACTTTCTTAGAATTGTTTGGATATGCCTAGCATATGTAAGTGCTTCTAAATTTGCCCCTGAATGAACATGGAAAAAAGTTGTATCTGCATGACACTGAAAGTGTTCCTCAGTGACCCTGAAGCTTGAATCTCTTGTTCCAGAATTGAAGTAAATTTCTTTACAAACTCATACAGTGGAGTCACCACATACAATGACCAGTTTTAGTTCAGGAGGAGATATAAGGAGAGAAAGTAAGATTTCTGAGTATGCATTCCACTTCTTCTATACATTCCCAGACTAGGGTAATGTCTGAAGTTCTTTTCCACTCCTTTTCAATAATTGTGGTTTATTTACAAAGCAAATTCTAATATAGCATGGAAATTATTTTGAAACTCTCTGTATGTGGCTTTTCTTTGTGAAGACTGCACAGCCTGTGCCTTAGATACTGCATCCCAGAGGGCCCATCCTATATCCCTTGAATTCAGAGGCATTGAGTCAGTCTTTCCAGTCTTACCTGAAATGTCAGGATGTTACAAGCATGTCATACTGTGACAACGGCTTATTAGGAGAAAGAAGAAAGTGCATTTTACATCTTATTTAAGAATGCATAGAGTTAGATACTGCATATAAAGCTACACTGTGGACTGAATGTATTTTTTCTGCTTGATCAACATTATGTGAAATGTGTTCATTTCAAGTCCACCTTCAGCAATCCTTTTTTTTTAAAGATCTGAAATAAAAATATTTTATTTTATTATTTGAATATCTGTCTGTTTCAGTAAGACTTGTGCATGTCAGTAAAGCATAGCACAAGTTCTGTGAGCTCTGCATGGTCATAGAATGGCTTAATTTTCACAAAATCACAGAATAGTTGAGGTTGGAAGGCAAGTCTGCAGACCATCTAGTCCGACCTCTTTGCACAAAGTAGGATCAGCTAGAGTAGCTTGTTCAGGTTGTCCAGTCAGGTTCTGAATATCTCCAAGGATGAACACTCCACATCCTGTCTGGGAGTGTTCATCATCCTCACAGTAAAAACAGTATTCAGTGGAATTTCCTGTATTTCAGTTTGTTCCCATTACCTCTTTTCCTGGCACTTGTCTCCCTGTGGACCACTGAGAAGAGTCTGGCTCCGTCTTTTTGATTTACATCAGGTTAACTTTACATCGGATGTTTAGATACATTGCTAAGGTCTCCCTGAGCCTTCTGTTCTTGAGGCTAGATGATCCCAGCAGTCTTAGCTTCTCATATGTCAAATGCTTCAACCCCTTAATCATAGAATCATTTTGGTTGGAAGAGACCCTCAGGATCATTGAGTCCAACCATAACCTAACTCTAGCACTAAACCAGGTCCCTAAGAACCTCATCTAAATGCCTTTTAGATGCTTCCAGGGATGGTGACTCCACCACTTCCCTGGGCAGCCTGTTCCAGTGCCTGACAACCCTTTCTGTGAATAAATTTTCCTGATATCTAATCTAAACCTCCCCTGGTGCAACTTGAGGCCATTCCCTCTTGTCCTGTCACTTGCTACTTGGAAGAAGAGACCAACACCCTCCATGCTACATCCTCACTCTTCACTGGACTCACTCTGGTGTGTCCATGTTGAGCACTAGATGCATAAACAAAGAATAAACTGCCTGCAAATTTACAAAGGTTTTGCTTCAAAATACTATCTCCAGACTAAAAGAATCACTGCCACATCCTGAAAACAAATTCACATGGGCTTGGAGGGGTGAACATTTGTAAGGACTTGTCTCACAACCCCAGAAATTGTAACGAATAGTTAGCAGAAAAGCCGTTTGGACTTTCAGATCTAGAACTGGCTGCTTACACAATGGTAATGTGGTTTGTGCTTACTGACATTTTGTGAACAACTGTGATATTCCAGTACTTCAAGTTAAGCCTGCAAAATAGAACTGTTTCTGTGGCCTTTTTTTCTCTACACTTTAATTTTGTTGCTGAAAATCATTGTTTTTCATTTCTGGTAAGCAGATTATTTTAAATGGTTAAAAAAAAAACTTACATTATTTTTACACCAAAATACACTGTTATTCTTTAAGAAAAGTCCAGATGGATGTTTTTAATCATCTTTATTAAACTCATTGGCAGGGACTCTTTCCCTGATTATACATGCTGGGTACTGAAAGGAAGTTGATCTTGATTGGATTCTGTGGCCCATCGGTAATCCAGTAGTACTAATGATTAGTTGCAGTACTTTATCAGACCTCAAGTGCCGCAGTATCAAAAGAGGAGACTTAGTCTCTGTAGTAGTTGTAAAGAACAGGCTATTTGATTAAATCTAGTTTTTCTGTCCACATGTACCCACTGTGTTAGAAATCCTGTCTTCATGATTTGTATTACCGCATTGACTAGCAGCGATGGGTCTGTTCCTGGATCCATGTTGCTTAGGCCCATTCATTCAGGCAGGTAGCAAATACAGATATGAAGCAAAGATCTTTCCATCTAAATAGGCAGAAAAGACCCAAGAGGGAAATGCAGGCATGGGAGTTTAAGTGAATTTCCTTCAAGGTATTGCAAGAGATCAGGCTTCCTGAGTTTTATCTCTGTATTCAGTCCAGTAGAGCAGCCTTTGAGGGCACAACTTAATCTGAATACTTCTTCATATGCAGCTTTTTTTTTTAAATTGGAAATGGTTCACAATTTCTTTATATTTAAATGGATTTCTAACTAAAAGCACAGATCATGCAAGAAATAACTTTGGCATGAGTGGGCAAATGCATTTCTGAAGATCAGAGCTTATGTGTGAATTCTTACATACACTCAATATATTTCTTTTCATAAATAATGTGTAATTCTAGCTTAAAACTTGCTGTTTCAGCAAATTATCTTCATGAAATTTATTGAAAACATGCCTGAAAAGGGAATGCAACATTCATGGGCATTTATTTTAAAAATCAGACGTGCACTGGGCATTTAAAAAAAAATCTGTCACATTCCGACTCAGGTCTACAATAATACGGATTTTTTTTGCTCAGAACCAACATCTATGTAGATCGTACTGGTGATAATTCATGGTAAGTACTGCACCATGTAATAGTAGTGCTTAGCCCTGAAAAATACAGAACTATCTCATCTTTTAAACCACAGAGCAGATGCGTGGTAAATAGTCAGGGATCCAATTGAGAGTAATTGTGAAGTGAGCTGTAGGGACATGTAATTATTGTGAAGCCCTACCTATGATATTTACTGGTGTAGTTACCACGTAAGTCAAATACATTTCAAGACTCTGTAGTCATTCTCTCAGTATAAAGTATTACCATTAGTTTTTGTCATGGTTTTTCTCCCAGAATTCTTCTGTGTGTTAAGTTTTCAGCTCATGTTTCCCATTGCATCCTTATTACAGCCAGCCAAAAGAAGGGCTCAGCCCACTTCTCACACAGGAGGGTCCTGAGGGAAGGGTCAAAAACCTTCCATGCCATCCATCTTCCCTGTCCTTCACTTCCTTCAACGTGCAGGTAGTTTAAATCACTTTGTTTTCTCTTTTGTCATATGCTTCTGGGCTGCAGTCCCTGTGGACAGCCCTGCCAGTTGGGTCAGCAAACCTGACACTCTCACTACTGCACTTCAAACTTTCATTATAAAGTTTGCACATGACAGCTCAGAAAGAGAGCCTGCTTGTTATAATGAAGTGCGGTGGCTAAAAGCTGAAGAAAGGTTCTGTGTAGCTCCAAAATTCAAGGCAGCAACTTTAAGAGATAATTGATACCTAGGTTTCTTGGTACTTGCATAGACTGATGTGAGCATATAAAGGCAAGGCACAACCATGGCATAAATGGCCACCAGCGGTATTGGTGGCAGGGAAGGTAGAGAATGGTAGAACGAAAGTACTATAAAGTTTGGGCAGGAACACTGATAGATTCTCTAGATGTAGTTGTTGCACTTTCAGAGTGAAATAGATTTGTCAGGTTTACTGCTGTATTTTGTAATTTGTAGATCTAGGTGCTAAGTCTTTTGCTAATAAGCTTTCCGTTCTGCTGTGCCAATATATTACACTTAGAAATTTTTTATTTTCGTCAGAATTAGTCTTGACATCTTTGTTTTGTTTATTGGGTTTCAGACCTACTCAGAACCAGCAGGTTTCCTCAGCGCTATACTTTGCACAAGACAATGAATATCATAGTTTAACTGCAGTTGAACACATTAATCTAGATGCTGCACATTATTAAAAAAAAAACCCAACTATGTTCCTTTGAAAGAACTAATGTTTTCTTCAAGAACTAATGTTTTCTTTGGTTGTTATGTGCTAGATTGCTGTCTTAGACAGACAGATGCACACAGATCTAGCCAGACTCTTCTGCTACTCTCTTAGTCATATGACTGTTCAGTTATATTTTCTCACAATTTCTTCATGATGTACATGTCTCTTTTTTTTCTATTTTTAGTATTAGTATTAGAAGAGTATTAAAAGACATGGACCTGTTGGAGAGGGGCCGGAGGAGGCCACCAAGATGATCAGAGGGCTGGAACAGCTCTGTTGTGAGGACAGGCTGAGAGAGTTGGGTTTGTTCAGCCTGCAGAAGAGGAGGCTCCAGGGAAACCTTATTGCAGCCTTTCAGTACTTAAAAAGGGCCTGTGAGAAGGATGGTGATAGACTTTTTAGCAGGGCCTGAAGTGATAGGACAAGGCTTAGTGACTTTAAACTAAAAGAGAGTAGATTCAAACTAGATATAAGAAATATATATTTTTTGCAATGAGAGTGGTGAAACACTGGCCCAGGTTGCCCAGAGAGGTGGTAGATGCCCCATCCCTGGAGACATTCCAGGCCAGGCTGGATGGGGCTCTGAGCAACCTGATCTAGTTGAAGATGTCGCTCCTCATTGCAGGGGGTTGGACTAGATGACCTTTGAAGGTCCCTTCCAAACCAAACCATTCTATGATTCTGTGAGGAGTTGGTTGGGCCATTTGTGCTTTTTGCCACAGACCGTGTGAGTCTAACCAGGAGACAACCTGCCTTACTTCTCACTCATGGCAGGCTATAGAATTGGCTTGTTTTACTGTTTCTATTTTACGTCTCATCTGTCCCTGGAGTCCGAACTAGAGAGGTCTGTGATGCTGAAGCAGTTTTTGTTTGTGAGACATAGAACTGATGTGATAGCTGGCTGTTATCCAACATAGTGAATGTATTTAATAATCTTTTGAAAAACAGTGGTCTGATATTATGTTGGAAAACAACAAACACTTTAAGAGGTTGCGGTAATCAAGGGATGGTTGCATTCTGTCTGTGCATTTCATGTCACATGTCTAAGGGAGATTCTGACTTCTAGAGGAATTTATTTCTCTCCCTTAACCTTGCAGGGAGAATACAGAGACTGGATTCCTACTTTAGACAGAAACTGTTTGAGATGGATTGTAAATATTCAGGCTTCCCACTTTGACACACACATCCCTTAGTTTCTTCAGAGTTACTACTATAATTTAAACAGTCTCAAATGCAGATTTACTGTTTGTTCATGTAAGATGCAGTTGGTTTAGAGATTTCTGGGAATGGATATTTTTGCTGTGAGAAGTAGCATTTAAAATCGCTGACTTAACTGACCTTACTATGAGAGCAATGCTATTTAATTTTCTTCAAAATGCTTTATTATCTTTGGAAAACTTGAAGATATTGAAAACAGGCATAATTATCAAGAAGCAATCTCAATATTGCTAGAAAACTGACTAAATTAGATATGTTTCCTATTTGACACTGTTGTGATAACACTGATGCTTCATGTCACTGTGTGGCATAGAAATGCATGTTAATTTATCCTTACTCCTAGAAAATGAAGTTTAGTACTTGAGGCCCTTGACCTTGTCTGAGAGGGTGAGAAATTACTTCTTCAGTTTTAAACTCTGAGAAGCTATAGAACCAAAGAAGTTGTCAATATTAAACTAAATATAACACTTTCCCTTGATAACAAATCTGCCCACGGCTTGTTTCTCTTAACAAGGTACCTATGCAGAGGTCATCATTAAAAAATATGCTTTCACAATTTGTTCTGAATAAGCCATTCCAGGTTATCTCAATCCCTGTTGCATAATTTTCAGTGACAGCACTAATGGTAATTTATACAGCGTGACAATAAATTAATCCATTGCATCCTTCATATAGAAGCAATAGCTGCAGTAAACATTCAGTTCCATTCCTTAGAAGGAACCTGTATAATTTTCTGTCCAAACATGCAATTTCATTTCAAGGTCCTTTCATACACTTTCCTCCAGTACTACTTCTGGGATGGCTTGTGATCAATGACCACAAAGTCATTTTCCCAGCAGTATCATTGTTGTTCTGACATTAGCACGCTGGGACTCCTGGTGCAACCAAGTCAATGACAGATTTACTTTCTGTTCAAATAGAGACCCCTTTTTAGCTACTCCATTAATAAGGAAATAAGGTGGTGGTTCTGTGCTGAGTAAAAAGATTGTTGGTGATTACTGCATTGTACTGTAGCTTTGGGATCTGAAAGCTCTTGCAACATCATAAATTCCATGTAAAAAGCAATGTCTCTTCTAAATTACCAATCTTTGATTACTCAATGTTTCATTAAAAACCTTATTTTGTAGGCCTGTAAGTGCCTTAGAAAAACACATTAGTACAAAGTCTCTTACAAAGTACTATTTATTTATAAGATTATGCAGTTTTACCTAACATTAGTCTGATTCCTTACTATTTCTTAAGCCATTGGCATTAATAAAGCTTGCATGCAGGAGAAAAGACCTGGAAGACAAGAGTCAGGGTCAAAAGTAACATAGCAACCCTCCCAGTACTTATCAAAGCTGGCAATTACCAGTATGGAGAAAGAAGTAGAGTGGCTGCCAATAATGTTTCACAACAGTAGATGGAAGGAAAATCTCTGTCCTTTTGTTCATACCATGAAGTTGAAGATGGAAACTCAGTGGCATCAGTGTGGAGCAGCAATGTTATAAATAATGTAAAATGGCTTCCCAGTTGTTAGGCTGGGGTAGTACAAACCCTAGTTAGCAGATGTGCCAGACCTATAAATTGTACGTCTGAGTTGTGAAGGCGAGGTCATAAAAGCAGTTTCACAGAAGAATTGCAGGCATAGGGAAAGGCGTCTCTGAAGGGCTTAGGGGGTGCTGTCCCAGTTTTGCTTTCTGGCATCCACCACTTGGCCTATACTCTTATTCTTTTTGGCAGATCAGGTTTTACACAAAAAGAGAGGGTAGCACTTCTAATGTGGTAAACATGCACAGCCTAGAGTAGCATTGTGTTCTCTTCCTTGGCTGGCTGAGTGACGTAGCTGGAGTTTGTTGTGTATGTGTTGGATTTAATTCAGATTATGGTAGCCTGTAATTTTTAAGGATGTGGATTACCATCACACTAGATATTTAAATGTGAAGCCAGGCCTAACTGCATGTTGTCTCCTTTATTGTTTCAGTGAGTGTAGAGAAAAGCACATCAGTGATACCCAAAACCAGCACACTACATCTATTAAAATGGCATACAACCCACACCCTGTGGCAGTTTTCCAAGTCCACAAATTATTCTAAATTATGGTAATAACCCAGCTAATTATAGCACTTTTTTTTTTCTTTTGTAAAATAAGAAGTGTATTGTTAAACAAACAAAGAACTTAATTTCATAAGCACTCAAGAATGCTGAGCTCATCCAGTATAGCACCTGGAGACTGAAACTCCTGTTTGTATCACAGATTAAGAGTTTGCCCAGTACTTTACTTCTGAACATAGAGAGTTTCCACTGTTACGCTTTGCTGGGTATTGATAATGATGATCCTTATGCCAATGGCAGAGAGGAATGCTCATAGTGTTTCTTTGGTCTGATGTCACCCCACAAGCAGCCTGGTTATACAGAGCTGTGGTGAGAAAGATTGTAATAGATTAAGTCAAGCCTTCCCACAAAACTCTATTAGAGATGCTGAAAAACATATATATTCTCAAGCTAAGAACTCCAGTGGCATGCAAGCAATTGTCATAAAATATCATTGAGGAACGTGGAATAAAACTGAGTGGCACGTGACACACCTTTTTCTCTAAGCCCGAAGGCTGTATTGACTCCCTCTGCCTGCCATTTTTTCCATTCATTTCTCCATTATCACACTTTCTCTGTGCAAGGAATTTAACTGACCTGTTCAGCACACTGCCTTCTCTATTTCCTATGCACACTACGTCACTTCCAGGACTTTATCAAGAACAGCTTTGCTTTCCTTCCCTTTACAGGATTTACCTTCTCCAGCAGGGGACTGTAACCCCAGACCTTCTCTCCTGATGGCTGATATGCTGTGTGCCAGCGTTGTTACTCACGTCCTCTATGAGCCTTTATCCAAATCCATTGACACAGCGGCAATGAGTGACTGACCCTTCATTCCTTTCTAACCTCCTTCATCTCCTTATTTTGCCTCTTCTCCAGGACTCATGTCTCATCTGCTTTCTCCATCTGGGCAATGCCCACGTGCTGACAGCTTTCAGTTTTCTCTCAGCAAAGGATCTGGCAAGTTCCTTAGCAAAGATATGTCACAAAAAAGTCTACCCTGGTACCTGCATGCTGATAAAAGCACAGCTGTAAGACATACTTGCTAGCTGTTGTTGTGCAAGTTGTGGCCAGAAACATGTCACTAAAGCTTTTCAGTGCTATCTTTGAGAACATTTTAAAAATACTTTTGTGACTTAAGTGTAGGGGAAATGCACCTATTCAAGTAGAAATGGTGGTGATGTAGAGGTGGATGCATTCTTGCAGAGGGCATGAAAACAACTGAAGTTTTGTGATATGGCATGATGTAGGCGGTTGGTGGTTTGGTTTTTTTGTTTTGATTTGGCTTGGGAGTTTTTTTGGTGATACTCTGCCTTTTCCCACAGTGGTAGTCTTATTAATTCTAAATAGCCACAAAGGCACTCTTCTGGGTTCATCTTCAGGTTTCTGTTCTGCAAGCATCCGTAAAATGGAATGATTATTCTCTTTTGAGAAGCACCACTAGAATCCTCTATTAGCATAGAGGAGTTTAAATTTTAACAACACTCCTGCTTTTCCATTGAAAAATTGTACAAATTTACATTATTATGTGGAGGAAATTCTATCTGAGGATTCAGAGGACAGAAAAAGAGAATGATTTAACTGATGCCTGATTATTGTAAGGAATTTAATTTTTGTAATTACTGGTGAAAGAAAATAATATTATAAGCAGTGACATATCTTTTCAAAATGTCTCATCTCAGAAGCTTTTTTCTCTCTTCAGAACAGAAATTAAAGATTTTCTCAAAGTTCTGTGCAAGAATGTGTTCACATTGAAGTGATCCTTATGTACCGCATGCATTCTGAGGTAACCTCTGAGCAATTAATATTACTGAGTGTCCTTCCAGTTACAGTGTCCAACAGAGTTAAGAAACTGTTGCTTAACAAAACACATGTACAATTTAATACTTACTCCATAAATTAAGCAGATAAACTTCCAGTGGCCTTTAAAGTATCTCAGAGGAGTTGCAGAGGCTCTCCCCAATTCATCAAAACCATTGGTTTGTTTTGTTGACAACCATGCAGGAGTGTCGATCTGAATGACCAGTAAACTGGGAGTTGCCATTCAGGTTTCAGCCTCTTGAGACCAGCTAGGAAATTACAAAAGTCGACTTTTTATTTCCAAGTCTCAGACAGACCAGGAGGGAAGGGAATCGTAACATTTCTTTCCAATAATTTGTCTTTTATTCCTTCAGCTTCGGAGATAAAGGGTCATGTTTGGATACTGAGAAACAGATTTCACTAATTTTTGTTTTCTGGAGAATTTGGTGAATAGCCCCTGAGATAAGCTGAATTAGCCCATTAGCTGCCCTATCAAAGCCTTTCAAGAGAGCTTTCTAAACAATTCTTAAATGTGTTGAAATCTAGTCAGAATGTAGAAGCTTTTTTTCCACGAAACAGAACCCAGTCAGTGCTAGCATTTAAACTGGATTGAGTGGTGGAGTACTTTGAAACATTAGAGCAGAGGCTCTAAAACAGAAAGGAAAAGAATTGGTTCCCGCCATCTGCATATGTTGTTAGTGTTTAGTGGCTCACAATTCCTTTAGGATTTCCACAGTAACAAGAGAGAGCTGGAGGAGCTTTCCAAAATGGATAAGCATTATCTCTCACTTTAAAGGTGGAGAGATAGAAGCAGTAAGGAATCAAAGGACAATGCAAGATGATAATGTGTTCAGGAAAAGGATTCAAACATCTTGAATTCCTTTTGCTAACTAGCTCAGACTTCCCATGGTAAATGTAGCTGTATGGTTAAGTTGTTATCTTTTATTCATAGACCATTCTTGTTCAGCTAAAGTGTTTGGAATTGCATCATCTTAATAAATTCGTTTTACTGCTCTAAACGCGGTGAGTTTTCTGCTGCGTATCTTTACTGTTGTTAACTGTAACAGCCCTTTGGTCTGATTCTGTAGGATGTGTGTCTGAGCTTACCAACTCTTATTCTCATCTCCAACTCAAGTGCTCCAACTACCTTTAAAATTCGTCACTCCTTTCTTCCTTTCCTCCACACTTTTCTCTTATGTTCCTTTTACTACCTAGATTTTCCCATCACCATCTTCAGCAACTGACCTTACTTAGTACAGGTATGTAGGGAAAGACCCAAAATATATAAACAAGCCATTGCACAACATGTTGACCTGCACTTTGTGTAGAAAACTCCAAGCAGCACACTCAGAGCTCCCATTAGCACATCGCACATGAGAATGTCAGGACGAAAGCGTAACATTTCAGAAAGGTTCCCTGATTATATGTTACATGACTCTTAAAAGTCCATGCAGTCAAATCGTGCTTTGGTAAAGGTCCCATTATTTATGAGCTGACTTTGTGTAGTAAGTCTGTCTACCATTTTGCTTTGGCCTTTGAGTTTTTCAGCTTACACAGTGTTTTACACCTGTTTAGTAACACATGTAGTATTGAAATCCTGTATTCTTCTGTTCATACAGATTTAGAATAGTTTCCTGTTATTATACAACTTAAAAAGCCAAACTTTCCCACCACAGACGACTTTAACCCGCTGTCTTGAAATTTATATTGATTCTGTCACTAATCTAGTTGCTTTTGATATGAGTCTTTTAGGAGAATATGCAGGGTTCTTTAAATTTAATTGCAGCAGATGTTTCTTTGGGTTTCTCTCTCTCATTTCACTCTGGATTTTAGTTGTTTTTCCTTGGAAAGGTACATGAAAGGGAAATCCTTGTATAGTCAAATGTTTGTTTTACCATCTAAAGCTTGCGAAGGGTCCTTAGCCTGGGCTGATTTCTTCTTGAAGAGCTGTAATTATTCATGGAAAGGAAAAAAAAAAAGCCTTTGTCACTAATAGGCTTCTTGGTGCTTCTCGTAACAGTCTTTATTATTCCTTTCTACATAATTTTCTATTGATGAGGTGAAAAAAAGGCTTCCTCTGCTGTTGAGAGAGAAAAGGTAATTGTTCTTTTTTCACATTTACCAATGCTTGTTGCGTTCCTTATGTGTTTAAAGGACAAGGATGCAGAAAATGATGTTATTGATGGCATCACCATGGCAACAGTTCTTTGGAATAATGCATTCTGGCATTGTTATTCTGCACACACAAAAAAAGGGAGACTTTCTTTTAAGCACAAGCAGATTGTGCCCCTTTTAAATGCACCCATGAACTTTGCTTTTCTGAAGATTTACAGACTGGTTTGGGGCAGAAAGGATTCTGACATCACTTACCTCTCTGTGTACATCACATTATGGCATTAAAAAACTCCACTTTGAAAAAGCCAATGGTTTAAAGAGACACAGTATGGGAAGGATACATAAACATTTCTTTGATCAGAAAGCTAACAAAAACTTGAAAGAATTTTGAAATTTATGAGCTCTAGCACCAGACCCACTAAATAATCAATCAAGAGACAGAGGAGAGTAGAGACAAACATTCTGAGCTTATTAAAGTAATTACTTAGTTATAACAGTACTCCAGATAACTTAGCTTTTACCCCGGCCACTACACACGTCTTAAAACATTTTGATAAGAAATTGAATTGCCTGTTTATAAGGCAGTTTGCAAACACGTATTTTGCCTTTCATATTCAATCTTCCAGTGTCTTCAGGTACTGACAGTCTTGCTAGAATAACATTTTAGAAGCAATAGCGTTTTCTAAGGCATAGTATCATTTTTTTCTTTCTTGACTCCACTGCAGTTCTGAGATGGATTACTTTATTTCTCTGACACTCATCACTGAAATATATATGTGTTTTTATTCTGTGTTTCATTCTGCCGTCTGTGGTGCCATTTCTGGTGCCCTAGCGTACACCTTACAGCTTGACTTCCCCAAGGGACAAAGTATTTCCAGCACACCCCTGGTTGGTGGAAGTGGGCTGTACAAACCTTGAGTTTTGAATGTAAGAAAGCTTTGCACCAGAAAGACCTTGTATTGTGTGCAAACTTATTACTTAAGTATACCCACAACCTCATTTTTGAGAGACACTGTAGTTGACTCAACAGCTCCAAAAGTACTGTTAAAATTTTGGTTCCGGGTTGTATATGATTTCTCCGAATGTTGCCACAGGTGGTGGAAATCAGCCGTTTAGTTGTTGAGCAGTTACTTAGACCACCAGATTTTTCTGCTATCAAAACATTGATGGAAATGTGAAGCTCTGGGGACTATAGCACAGTTACATATTGATGTTGCTTCACTTTCAGCTTTCTAGAGCTGATGTGACCCCGAATAAACTGAACAGGAGGCTATAAACTCTATTGCTTTATCTCTTATCTTTGAGAGACATGACCACCTTTGTGTTACACAGTCCTTTCTTTGTGGGGCCAAGTCTATGGATTCTTTAGCATCATGGCCAGTGTTTCATTTTGTAAGGGACAAATAGCAGAATGAGCTCTGAATCTTGGTCACATCTACCCCTACAAAAATGATAGGCCTGATGCACAGTAATTATTTGGTCTGTTCTTTATGTTTACCTGTAGAGCAGTGGACAGTCTTAATTTATTGCACAACACATTTCGGGGTTTAAATAGGTTATATATGCATTAGTACATATAGTATTATATATAATTATGAATATTCATTATATATATGAATTATTGCATATTATAATGGTACATATCTCTATGATAGTACATAATATATACAGTTAAATATCATATCAAATATAATTTTGCTAATTAGTCCTAGAGTGTATTTTCTGTATATGTAAAAAGAAAATAGGACAAAATCTATTGCATATATGAAACTTTTTCCAGCCATCAGCACTTAGAAATGTCTTTACGTGTTGCGTTCATGGTAATAAAAATATCTTACTAAAATAGCAAAATTTGTATCAGATTTTTTCAGACAATGTTGTCTCATTTGGGGTTTATTATGGCTTAGAAAGGTAGTGCCTGTAAGTTGAGGCCACAGGAGACTCTTATTTCCCTAAAAAAGAACTTGAAACTTGTGAGAATATTCTCAGAATAGGCATTGCTGAGGTAATTCTTCCACTTGGAGTTTGAAAGTAAACCCTTGCTCACATCCAGAGCCCTTCATCCTTGGTTGGTTCCATGGGGAATGAAGCATCTTAGCTAAAGCTTAGTAGGAACCCAAAAGAAGAATCTGTTTCATCCTACTATTTTACAAAATGTATTTGCTACACAGCTTTCTTAAATAGCAGTTGGAAAGGAAACCTGCTAAATATGTCATCTGACTTCCAAAGGTGATGATCAAGCACATATTCATTTTATGTTTAATTACATCATGTTGCAAGAGTTTGGGATGTGAAGGAGTGTTTGGGATGTGAAGGAGTTCCTGCAAAGGAAAGTGTTGTTGAATTTTATTTTCTTTCTTAATATATGCTATGTGTTTGAAAAAGTGACCTAGAAATACTGATTTTTAAAATATTTCATTAGAAATATTTATTTCTGGAAACCAAGGCTATCTCATATCAGCTGTGCAGATTTCAGAGAGAGGAAAAGATATAAGATTTCAGGATTCTTTTTATAATCAAGTAATCCCATCTCTTGTCTTTTCACAAATAATACTGTAATGATTTAAACTTTGGTTAGACCCAGTTCAAAGCCTTCTCAGGAAACACTAATGAAAAGCTCTATTTTAAATTAAATTATTTATTTATATTTGTGGAAAGTGTCTCTTTCTGAGATTACTTTAAGTCTTTGTAGCGGTGTTGACTGTTGTTTTGCTTTGCTTTCCTTTCCTGTCCTTGGCTTTCTGTTCCTCTGCCATTTATTTCCTTTTGTGTAAAATCAGTGGTAATGTCAGGTGCCAAGTAGACCCTGGCAGAGACCAACAACCTTGATTCTGACAGAGCAGCAGCAACACACATTCTCTGGCCTATATTGCTGAATTTCCTTTGAGATAAAGCATCTGTATGTGTGAGGAGGTAACGGAGACTATTGGAAGGGGTTTCAGTGAGCGCTGGCTTCCATTGTTAACTCTGCAATGTGGGAAACAGAGCAAGATGACCAGACTTCTTCCATGTGATCCACCAAAAAGCCATCACACAGTCACAAGTCAGTCACAACCAACCTGGGCTGCATTTCAGCCAGTCTTTCTTATTCTCTGTTCATCTTCCCATGGGCATTGCTGACATTTTCTGGAAATTTTTGAATCTGTTTCTCTTCTCTGTCTGCATAGTTTTTCTGCTAAATTAAACTTGATCCTTTCACTCCCATCATTCATTTAATCTTTCTGTCCTCTTTTCTGAAATTACAGTACCTTTGCATAATTGCAAATCTTTGCTTTTACTGGTGACAGAATGAAGTTGTATTTCTGACACATGCCTATTTCTAAATCTTAAGACAAAACCCCTGTTCAGGGCTGGATGACACATACAGTTTCCTGGCTGCCACTCAGAGCAGGAACATCTTGTCAGAGATCAGGCTGCAAGCCTGCCTGCTGAAGATGCCGTCCCTAAGCACATTTTACATCCAAGCTGAAACACATGTAACTGCTAAACAAACTTGAATTTGTTTATTTTGTAATATAGCAGCAGCTGTTTTCTTGTATGATGTCCAGGATTTCTCCAGCCAACCTACTTAATTAGTGTAGAATTCTGTTTCCTTGGGTCAGGTTCCCTGCTTTGTTTGTTTTCTTTTCAACCTCACTTGGGGTGAGTTGTAGTCACTGGAACAACTGTATTTTTCTAAAGCTTTAGGCAGAACCAAGCAGCTTATTTCAGAAATGAAGATGGAAAGGAAGTGTTGTGTTCATTCAGTTAAGAATACAAAAAACATTAGACCGTGACATAGATTATTACATTTGCGGCATACCCAACATGTGGTTTCTCATGAAGCTCTAGTGCTCTGTTCCTAGATGGCTGCTTTATACCCAGGGTGTTGTGATGAGCTGAGAAAGGGTAGCTGCCTCAACCAATTAGGTTTATCCTCCATTACCTTGCTGAAGAGAGCAAATCTTGGTGATTTTTGTTTGTTTGTTTATCCTCATGCAAGGACATATTCTGTTTTGAGATGAGAGCATCTTAGGCTCTCACTGGGGAGCCAGGCTCACCCAGACATTCTTCACATCCCAGAATCCCTTGTCAGTGAGCCAGAAATGTCTGGAGGATCTGATGTAACTGTGCAGCATAAAGGTGAAGGTCAGATACAGGCTATTGGAAGACAATCCTTTGGCTTCAATGGAGCTAAGATCTGACCATATGTATTTGTTGACTATAACTGGAGTTTTTAGCCAAATGTTGATTTTCATCACTCTTTTGAAGTGCACAAGATGCTGGATTTAGAAGGCCAAAGGAGAGTGTGAGAGTTGGTCGACAGAGGGACACTCGGAGGTGTAGGTAGGGAGCTGCTTTCCACAAGCCAGGCGAAAAGTTACAGTATGGGTTTTTTTGGATAGTCAACCATGTAACTGCATTTACGTGACCAAAATTTACATGCAGAATGTAACATTTGGCTTGAAACAGCTATCTTGCATTTTCACTAACATCATGTTCCTGTCTCCATCAGAAACTTAGTGTGTTCTATTTGGCCTACATTCCAAACAGAGTAAAACAAAAACTCTGGGAGAGGAGTTGTCTCCCTCAGTGTTCTAAATTGCTTGGTCATTGACTAGTGTGTTTATTGTAACTCTGTAGTTCCACACTTGAATTTTTAAAAAGAAATAAAGAAAAAAAAAACCCACTATGCTAGTAGTGTAGTAAACAACTCAAATCACAATGCTTGTTTCCTCTTGTATTCTTTCTTCTCTCTGCTGCTGAAGATGTATTCCTATCTTCCTAGCACCAGGCATTGAGAGAATGACCATAAGTGACAATCAGGTAATCTAAAGACATTCTATTTCATGCTACTTATTGTTTCTTCCTTTAAAGTTAATTATAAGATATTGGGTATTATCATATTTTGCCATGATATATAATACCTACTGATACAGTTGAACTGTATCAACTGATCCTGATATAGTTGAACTTTACCATTCCTTAAATTAACAGGTTTTTTAAAGAGAAAAGTCCTGAAAGTCCTGAATATCACCAACAGCAGTTTCATAGCACCACATGGATCCCCGACCCAAGCAGAAGTAATTATCCCCTATAATAAAGATTGATGGAGAGAAACTAACCACAACAATTGCTTGTTGTTTGTGTTATAAAGATTTATGCTTTAGTTTACATATAGGATATGCTCATTAAAAGTTTGTAAAGCAGTTCATAAATAATTAAACACTGTGGTTTATCTGAGTCCAGCAATTCAGTGCCTTGCATATAACTTATATTTAATGTCTTTCAACTCTTTGAGAAGTTACTAGAACAGAATCATACAAATCATGTGATGTATCAATTTCATAAATCATGTCTACAACTTTTTACATTATTTTTTAATAAGATTCTTTTTTTGTTGTTAAATAGGGTGCAACTATAATACAAGATTTCACTATGTAGCTCATGCTAAATTAACAAAAAAGATAATCCAGTTACATAGTTTTGGGGTATGAGTACTGTGTGCTACTGTGTGTGTCAGTGTGTATATATGGGTTAAGTTCAAGATTTCTTGTATTTTCTTGCCACATTCAATCACATCTACTCTGACAGTATTCTAAAAGCTATTACTGTATTATATCTTTGGTGTAATGTAAAGTAGTCTTTTTCAGATTATGTTTGGAATCAGCATGTTTAGTTGGAATTTATAAAATATAGCAACAATATAAATACAGAGTAAGTGAAATTATGACAAAGTAGAGGATAATACAAGCATATATGATGAACACAGAGTAAAATAATTGCAAGAGGTCTTAATTAAGATGAGAACATGCAGTGTTAATGAGAAATAAAGGCTGATCAGTACATTAGTTGTCACAGTCAGCTTGATTTAAGCACTTTCACAGCCATTGAGCTGAAAACGTTTTTAGAGCATAATACAATGGAGAGGTCATTGTATCAGACTGAACATTTTGCAGAACAGCACTATTAAGAGATCTGCGATAACTAGATAGCAGACTGGATTTATGTAGTAGACTCACACTCAAATCTCTCCTAGGTCAGGAACAAAAATGAATGTGGACTGTAGGTCATATAACAATGTCTGCCACTCTCCCATGAACAATCTTTTGTAACTGAAACTCAGAAAAAAAAAACAAACAAACAGGAATGTGATAGGAGAGCGTTTCTCAAGTCATATAAAAAAACATTAGGAGAGGATTTAGTTTAATTAGATTAGTGTTTTCCTTTCTTAAGTGGCATTTCTCTTCCTGTTTATAATATATTTTACATTGGATTTTGTTTTGCTGTCTTTTTTATTAAGGTGAATTTGCTAAGAACATGTCTGTGTTTGAAAAGTTTATTTTACTGTCTGCCAACATTGCTGAAGAGAACATGCACCCACTTTTGTGCTAGGCTTTAGAGACTACCTTGAGTAGCAGCATGTTAAATTACGATGCTGCTTTTATTAACAGTTAACATGAAAAACCTAGAACCTTTCAACATAGAGCATTTTAGTGTCATGATGATAAAATGAGCATTTTTTTGGTGTGCAGACTTCTCTTTCATGAACATCTAGTCTGTCCTTTGATTTGGGAACTATAGTTTTTCGCTTGACCGTAAACACATCAGTTCTAGAAGCTGGGACACACAGATCATTGCAAAAATCGAGAGGAGCAGCTGGGAACAACTCCTTGTGCTCGACGTATAGAGTACTATCCAGGGGCGGATGAGGAGTGAGTTGACACTCTGTGAGTGAGAATTAAGGGGCAGGCTGGCAGGGGTGACACTGTTGTCGGCGTCTATTACAGGCCACCAGATCAGGATGAGGAAGTTGATGAGGCCTTCTATGGGCAGCTGAGAGCAGCCTCACAGTCACAGGCCCTGATTATCTTGGGGAATTTTAACTACCCTCATGTTTGCTGGAAGGACTACTCAGCCAGGCAGCCACAGTCCAGGAGGTTCCTCCAGTGCATTGATGATAACTTCCTCATGCAAATGGTGGAGGAGCCGACTAGGAGTGGTGCACTGCTGGATCTCATCCTCACTAACAAGGAGGATCTGGTTGAAGCAGTAAAGGTTGAGGGCTGCCTTGGTTGCAGTGACCATGAGATGATGGAGTTCAGAATCTCATGTGCCAGGAACAGAATACCAAACAGAATTGCAGCCCTGCACTTCAGTAGGGCCAACTTTGGCCTTTTCAAGCGATTGCTAGGGGAAATCCTGTGGGAAAGTGTGCTTGAAGGTACAGACCCAAGATAGTTGGTTAGCATTCAGGGACTGCTTCTAACAAGCTCAAGATCAGAGCATCCTGACATGTAGGAAGTCAAGGAAGGGAGCCAGGAGACCTGCATGGTTAAGTAGGGAGCTGCTGGGTAAGCTCAAGTGGAAGAGGAGAGTTTATAGATCATGGAAGGAGGGGCTGGCCACCTGGGAAGAATATAAGGCTGTTGGCAGAGGATGTAGGGAGGCAACTAGGAAAGCTAAGGCCTCCTTCGAATTACACCTTGCAAGAGGGCACAAGGGCAACAGAAAGAGCTTCTTCAAATATATGACAGATAAAACTAAAACTAGAGGCAGTGTAGGCACACTGATGGAAAAGGTAGGTGCCCTGGTGACAGAAGATACAAAGAAGGCAGAGTTACTGAATGCCTTCTTTGTCTCTGTCTACTCTGACGGAGGCTCTTCTGAGGAGCCCTGTACTGCTGCGGCCCCAGAGGAAGGCAGGACAATGGAGGAGGTTGCCTTGGTTGGTGAGGACTGGTTTAGGGAGCAATTAAGTAATCTGGACATCCATAAATCCATGGGTCCAGATGGGATGCACATGCAGGTGCTGAGGGAGCTGGCTGAGGTCATTGCTGGACCGCTCTCCATCATGTTTGCCAAGTCTTGGGAAACGGGAGAGGTGCCTGAGAATTGGAGGAAAGCAAATGTCACTCCAGTCTTCAAAAAGGGCAAGAAGGAGGACCCGGGTAACTATAGACTGGTCAGCCTCAGCTCACTCCCTGGAAAGGTGATGGAACAACTTATCCTTAGTGCCATCTCAAGGCCTATCAGGGGTAAGAGGGTTATTAGGGGCAGTCAACATGGCTTCACCAAGGGGAAGTCATGCTTGACCAACCTCATAGCCTTTTATGAAGACATAACCAGGTGGATAGGTGATGGCAGAGCAGTGGATGTGGTCTACCTTGACTTCAGTAAAGCATTTGACACAGTCTCCCACAGCATCCTCACAGCTAAACTGAGGAAGTGTAGTTTAGATGATTAGGTAGTGAGGTGGACTGTGAACTGGCTGAAGAAAAGAAGCCAGAGAGTCATGGTCAATGCGGCAGAGTCTAGTTGGAGGCCAGTGTCTAGTGGAGTGCCTCAAGAGTCAGTACTGGGGCCTATATTATTCAATATATTCATCAATGATTTGGATGAGGGAATAGCGAGCACTGTCAACGAGTTTGCTGATGACACCAAGCTGGGAGGAGTGGCTGACACGCCGGAAGGCTGTGCTGCTATCCAGCGAGACCTGGACATGATGGAGAGTTGGGCAGGGAAAAATTTAATGAAATATAACAAGGGAAAGTGTAGAGTCCTGCATCTGGGCAGGAACAACCCCAGGTTCCAGTATAAGTTGGGAAATGACCTATTAGAGAGCAGTGTAGGGGAAAGGGACCTGGGGCTCCTGGTGGACAACAGGATGACCATGAGCCAGCACTGTGCCCTTGTGGTCAGGAAGGCCAATGGCATCCTGGGGTGTATTAGAAGGGGGGTGGTTAGTAGGTGGAGAGAGGTTCTCCTTTCCCTCTACTCTGCCCTGGTGAGACCCCATCCGGAGTATTGTGTCCAGTTCTGGGCCTCTCAGTTCAAGAAGGACAGAGAACTGCTGGAGAGGGTCCAGTGTAGAGCCACAAAAATGATTAAGGGAGTGGAGCATCTCCTGTATGAGGAAAGGCTGAGGGAGCTGGGTCTCTTTGGCTTGGAGGAGACTGAGGGGAGACCTCATGGCGGCTACAGCTTCCTCATAAGAGGAGGAGGAGGGGCAGGCACTGATCTCTTCTCTCTGGTGACCAGTGACAGAGCCCAAGGGAATGGCAGGAAGATGTGCCAGGGGAGGTTTAGGTTGGAACCTGCTGCGGTCATAATTCTGTACTGTCTTGGTAAAGGCGAAGAACAATTCCATAGGTGCTTCCCCTCTCTTCCCTGGTTCTGCATTACGTTGGTCAGCTCTAGGAAGGAGCAACACATGAAGCACAGGGCACTCCTCTTGATGCTGAGGCCCCTGTGGTGAGTTAGGACTTATGATGATTAAGAGAAAAACTTTGAGCACATTTAAATGAATCCCGCCCAATTTTTCTATGATCATGTTTTTTTTTCCCGAATGACTGTTTTTTCACCCATCTCTACAAACCAAGCTGTTTGGCCTGGATTATGCCAGATACCCCCAGAGGGAAGGCAGTGCTTTTCCTGGAGCTGTGCACTGCCCGTCACTGCGCAGCGGAGCCTCCTGGCTGCCTGCACATGGCAGCAGTGCCAGGGGGTCTGAAGGCTCCCTGTCCACCTCCCCTTTAGGTCACGCTTTGGCCTGGGGCTGAGGGAGGATTAAAACCAAGGCAAGCACAGCAATGCATAAGAAACATCCCACTTGAACATCCAGGGAATTTTTTCCATGCTGTTCTTCACAGTCTTAGCTAGTTCTTTAAAAAGCATGTGCACATTAGGTGGCCACTAAACATTAGCCAATATAAGGCAAAACTCTGTTTCTCAGAAGGTGATAGTGAAGGGAGATGATAACTCAGACATTTTACTTCTATGATAGCAGAGTGATGTGCAGTCAGCAGACCAGTTATTTTATTAGCAGCAGTGCGCTGCATCCAGCTCCAGTATAGGCAAATATATGAGAGGTGATTTATGTACTTCTAGTTAATTTTAGAGTTTGCACCACATCCTGCTAAAGAGAATACTAAACAAAGTCATTTTAGGAGTATTTGTCTCTCCCATTTATATGCATTTGTATAGCAACTGAACTAGTATTAGGAAGCTATTTAGCATATTTTTGCATTTTTTAGTGTGATTTATATGCTGTATCATAAAAGGTTCAATATTGTCAGAAGAGTTAGCTTGCAAATAAGTAAATCTTATGTATCAACAATAAATAACTTGTGTATGTAGATTGATACAGATGACATTGGGCAAAATTCTGCATTTGCTGAAAAATTAAAATTTGGAATGATGAATGCTGTTTGCAAATTAACACAAATTTCATTTACATTACATTTTTAAACAAGCCAAAATATTGATTTGCTACATTTTTATTTAAATAGTTTTTTCAGGCCCAAACAAAATTTTGTTTAGGATTTGGTTGTAATTTAATTCTTAGGGATTTTGAAAAATACTGAAATACAAATGAGAGGTTTTGTTGTGGATGAGTTTCTGCTCTTGATTGGAAAGTAATGGTCTTCCATTTCACCAGAAAAACCTAAATTTTCTGAAATAATGGTTTTCAGGCTTAGGAGATTTCTGTGCTGTTCTTCAGCTAAATAGCTCCAACTACCCGATGAATACAATAACTGAAATTATTACTGTAGTAACTGAAATATTGTGGTTTTATACACAAATACCAGCATAAAATTCTGCTTTCTCTTTCACTTCCGTTTCAGAATGTAATAATTCTGATCTTTGATTTCTCCTGATATTTTAGCAGTGCACCATTTCTGTCTTCCCAAGTGATTTTAACAATGGCAGATATTCAGTATGTGTAAGTAAACACTGAAAATCGCTTGCTTCATTACACTTCTGGGCCATTAAATATCTTCTTTCATCTGTCTAATTCCTCTCTTCTCATTGCCTCAGCAGTGTGACTCAATCAGGCATGTGTTATCTTTCCCAGATCCTTTTCTGAACATAGCATAGCGCGCAGGAATGCAGTTTGTCAAACACATTGTGTCTGAAATCCTTTGTTGGGAGAAGTGTAGAGAAAGAGATTATAAAATGCCTCAAAACCTTCATTAAGGCTGTTCCCAGGTTTCTTACATCTGTTCAGCCAAACAAAAGATTCATACCTCACTTCAATGTATAGGATGGTGTAGTATAATATAGGATGTATTATATCTTCCAATCGCATCTTTTATCCAGGCTGCAGTTTACAGACTAACTTATTTTCTGCTTTGACAAGTTTTTTAACTCATCAAGGCTGACACAGAGGGGAATTTAGAAGAGAGAAATATATCTGTTGTCCATAATGTTGATTTTCATGGGCGGTGAGATTTAAGATCCTGATATTTTTTGTAGGAGAGATGAACAAAAATACCCACGTGGAGTGGTGATGGGTGTTTTTCATTGCTCTGCTAATATAAACCTTTCTGAGGTAAAGTTGAACAGCGCAAATAACTTCTGAAGCTGGTAGCTTCTGTCATCCTGAGGGAATCTCTGGCTGACTTCTGTATCATTTCCTCCTCAGAATTTTGTACTCAAACTGTCTTACATGCTAATAATTTCATTTGAGTTACATTAAAACTATGCTGTATGCAGACAAATTTTGCACAAATTCATCATGAAGCTTTCACACTTGGTTTCAAATATTTGGTAGTGTGAGACCAGCCTCAGCCTAAAGGCTGTATGTGTAGATGCCAGAGGTGGCAGGTAGGTTCATGTAGCTTCTTTGAGAATAAAAAGGGAGAGCAGTGATCATTTTCACCTCTGGAGGCAAAAACTTTGCAACAGCTCTGAGAAGACATTTAATTACAGTACATTGTCACTGTAGGTGTGACTTGAACGTTTTACACTGGAGTTATTTTGAGAAATTAGGCTAGAATATGTAGAATATACAGCTGCTGAGCCCACACTGACATTGCATGCACCAGTGTTTTGGGCAATACATGCTGTGTTCACACTAGTAAACTGAGTTATGCAGTGAATTCTCTGTCAGTGTACCCCGAGACAATTTTTTTTCTCCTTTCCAGGTCAGATATCCAAGGGGAAGTCTGGGAAGGCTTTGTAATGCAAATCTAGCTTGCCTTTGCTCACAGAAGGAATGCTAGATGCTGACCCATAAGGACTGAGTTCAAGATTTCTGTGAATATGTGGGATTTGAATTAACTGGTTAATGAAAGCCTCTAAGAGTATAAGACACGTTCAGTATCTAAATCTCTTACGTGGTTTAGATAGCTAAAATTTGCCCTGTGATGATTAAGAGAAAGCTGGTTGATGCTGCTCCTTGGTATAAACATTAACAGGAATCCACACATGGCACTGGGATTTTTGTTGAAAAGCTGGTATGTCTTGTTTTCTTGTTTAATAGAGTCAAAGAAAAAAGTGGTACTGGGTTTGTTGGAGTTTGGCTGCGCTTATGGCGAATGACACAGACAATAGATATGTGTAACGAATAGTGAAGAAACAGATCCAAGCAAAAATGCTCAGATATAACCTTTGGTAGTTTTTTTCTGTTTGAGAGTATAAAGCACATTAACAGGCAAATAAAAATGCACCAGACAGCGACAACCATTTAATTTATATGTTGAAAAAAATAAGAGTGAGTTCAGTTATTCAACTCTGATAATCACCTGTGGGACAGACAGCTTTCTGGAGCTTCTTTTGAATCCATTATATTTTCCAGAGAGATTAGAATATGGATATGGAATAGGGAAGTCACAGGTCCTGGGTTTCTACATGCAGCAGAGACACCCTGTATTCCATGGCAGTACTTATATTCGCCCCAGAAGAGATTTGTCTTTTCTTACACTGTTTTGTTGATTGTATACCTCTTTTTCAGCTGCATTCTTTTGCATTGTGGAACACAGTTCAGATGCAAAATTAAAATTACAATTAAAATTACCAGAGGACTGGATGTGTATAACTATTTTGTAATTTTATTTCAGTATTAATATTTTCCATTTTTCTTTCTTTTTTTTTTACAGAGGGTATGAACTGTATGAACAAAGATCATGGGTGTGCACACATCTGCCGGGAGACGCCCAAAGGTGGGGTTGCCTGTGAGTGTAGGCCTGGCTTTGAACTTGCCAAAAACCAGAAGGACTGCAAATGTAGGTAGATAAAGATTAAATTTCAAATGCCCCCAAATGTCTTATTTTCTTCATTGTTGTTATTTTCCAGAAGCCAAGAAATCAACTTTGTTTTGGCCAAAGGTGATTTGTGATTTTAGTAATGTGGTTTTTTTCTGTAGAAGGTTTACTTGGGGATGGTTAAGAGGGATTGAATAACAGAATGTTGGCAGTGACTCTTTTAGCAAAATGGTATCAACTTCTCTACCTGCCTATGAATGCAGAAGAGTGAGGGATCAGTTTAATCCAGGTGTTCCTTGTAAAGCAAAACAGATAAATTATAGAGGATTCTGGGATACAAGGTTTTGAACGTCCACAATGATAGATGCATTGATAAATCTGCTAAAAGGTTTAATGATAAGTCCACTAGAGAGATCAAATTAAGAGTGTTAATTCCTCTCTTTTAAATGATAAAAATGTTTGCTCTAGTCCTGATTCCACTGCACATAGGCTACTTTTCTTGTTATTATGGTATCATCTATATACTGTTCTTCAAAGAAAAACACTAAGTGATGTATTCTCGAAGCTGGGATTCTGAAGACACAGATACTCATTATCCCACAAAATTGGAAGTTCTTCTGTATAAGTTAAAATAATTGACCCTCTATAACTTAGAATTGTCACATGAAAGCTTTCAAATTGCATGGGAGTATTTCTGATGCCTTCTGTGAGTGTTAGATCTGACTCAAATAGCTTGCTTTCATACTTGGCAGCTTTGTGAGGGACAAAAAAAAGGAAGTGCTATAAAACAATATAAAATATGTTTTGTGCTTTCACAGGGCCAGTATTTTTGTGATAGCCTTTCTTCCACTTTGACTTTTTTCTTCCTGAGATCTCCACTGTATAAACACACTTAGATGATATTAGGTCCCAAATACAAAGTCAAAAGAATAACCTTCAAATATCATCAAGAAATGCCACAGGATATTGTACAGCCTGATTGCTCCTCAGCATTAAGAGGCTACACAGAGCCAAAGGCAAAAGCACAGAGAAAAATTGTCTTCATGGCCATTTTCATTCTCAATGTTTATTAGAAGTGAACATTGCATGTTGTTAATTGCACTGCAACATCAGCTACATCAGTAAAGTGGGAGAGGATGTTTATTTATGTTTTTTATTATTTGTTTCTACAAATCTGTACATTCTTTAGGAATTACACTCGCCTTTTTCATAGTGAGATGGTGACAGGAGAATTAGGGCCTTTTCTAGAACAGTATTTCTAAATGCCTCAAGGTTTAATGGAGTGAAAAACTTGAATTTATTCTGTGCCTTGTGGTGTTCAAATTGTAGTTGGAAGTACAATGAACTTTTGCTGACAGACCTCTAAGTAGGGCTGCTGACTTTTTCAAGGCCGCAGAGCTTGCTGCAGAGTACACTGACCCCTAAACCCACAGCACATTCTGCAAATGTGTTCCAGAGTCTCCTTTAAAATAACTGTATTTCCAGCCTTTCCAAACGCAAAGAAGTATAAAGCTGTAGCCAGATAGTCTGGGACAAAATTTGTGAGATTACAGGAGGCTATTTATAAAGGACTAGTTCTGAAACCAAATCTTGACTTCTAAAAAAACCTTTTCACAGCTGACCATTTCAGTGGAATTGGCTTAAATCTTGAGCTGCAGCTTTGCAAGTACAGAGTAGAGCTATGTTGAAGAGCTGAAAAAGAGACACTTGCCCCTTGTCAGCCTGGACTGGGTCTGTAGCCCTGTATACCAGGGACTGGTAGGGTCTGATATACTCCTGTCCCTGGATCCCTCTCAATTATTCTGATTTATCACGGTCCCTCCAGGAGACTGTGCCTTTCAGAGGCTGTCAGAGCTTGCTTCTCTGTTTTTTATGAGAGCAAGTGGTAGAAAACCGGTACCTTACTGGGTGAATTTTTGTCAGTTTGCAGTTGAATCAGAATACTGGAGTGATTTTCAGACGTATTGGCCTAAGTCCACTAGCAGTGGGATCTTTGTTCCTCAAAGGGAAAAAAATATGTTAAAACAAGTTAGAAAACAGAAAAAAAAAAAAAAAAAGGAGGGATGCTCCTGCCTTTTATACCTGCATTACAAGATTGTCCTTACATCCTAATCAGATTATTACATATCAGCTGATCATATAATCGCATGCTCATGAGGAAGTCACTATTGGTGTCTTGCTTCATTTAGTGTACATGATGGCTAGTGCTCATTAAACAGGCTTTTGTTCAATACCTTCCTCTCCATAATTCAGGGTCATACCTTGCCTGCTGCACAGTATTTAAACCCTATCATGAACATGAAATTTTTAATTTCCTCATGGATGTTCCCACGATACTCATTACTGTAATTCTGAAGTGCTTTGTAGGCATTGGTCATGTGTTTTCAGAACGTTCTTGTCAATTTAAATAGTACTGGTTTGCCTATCTTACAAATGGGTAGTCAATATAAAGATGTTAATATCAAAGTCATTTAATAGTGATAGGTGATTAACAAGAGACACCCAGAACCCAGGTCAGCATTTATAGTACTTCAGTATGATCAAAGCTCCAGCCATGGTTGCAAATGCTGTGGCGAAACGAATATGATATTAGTAACCTGTAATAGATATGATTCAGGTGACTTGCTAAGCCCTAAGTAGGAATTCCCTGGCAGGAGCAGAAATAGATTAAAGTTTTTTTAGGTCTCAGTTCACTGTCTGAACAAGACCATCCTTTCTTGATGGTCCCTTTCTGATTTACTGCTCATTCTACAGCAAATGAGACAAGATTCTCCAGCTGTTTCCACAGACCTGACTTTGCCCAGCTCCACTGTGCACTGAAGAAGACAAGAGTGTTTTCTTCATCTGCCATTAAGGATGATTATCATGATACAACAAGTCTAGATACCAAAAGTGTGGTATTTTGTAACTTTTGAGTGCTTAATATTGCGAACTTAATGGTTTCTTAGTGTACATTTTAAACATGCAATTTATTTTAAAAAAAAAAAAAGTCTTGCTCACCATTCTAGGAAAACACAGAAGCACTCAGGCTGCAAAGGACCTCAAAAGGTCACCTAGAAATACACCAAGCAGAATCACACAGATCCACACATAATCCACACATAATTCCTCAGAAGAGATGCATCCTTTAGATCCAAGCTGCAGTGAACTATCATCTTCTGTGTACACAAGCCACTAGAAAAGGAATATGCTTTGTCAGTGATTTTCATAGATAGGAATAGTGGATTTGGTTCCATATCACAGTAGAAAATCAGAGGAAAAGACCTTTCTTTATCTGTATCCATGATAGATTTTAAGATCCTACTCTTGAGCATAATTGCATTAGAAATTTTTGACAAACTGAAGATTTCCTTCCCAAACATGAACAAGCCAAGACATTTTTTGTTAATCTCATTATTACCTGAAGCAGTTTAGCTGGAACTTGAATAAGTAAGAGAAAAACTAAAGCAGATACACATACCTGCAAGTCACAACCCAAAAGAAATAATTCTGGCAGTTATAAACAAGTGAAAGCTGAATGTTTTAATGAAAAATACTGGCTAAACTGAACTACGTCTGTTTCTGTGTGCCCTCTCCGATAATAATGATTTAAGTGAGGAGGAAGGCTAATGCTAAGTAATTCTAAAAATCCCATCTAGTATATTTACAATAGAATGCTGTCCCACCAATGCCAAGTGTCAGCTTTTCAGCTCCTGCTGACAGTGTTCTCATACAGCTATTTGCTGTCTGTACTAAGATCTCCAGAATTTTGAAACTGTAAGGCCATGCTAGAATAAATAATGCAAGCAATGTTGCATGCACAACTTTATCACATAGAAAGAGGTGCCCATATATTTGTATAAATTATATATCTAATTGATCTAATTATCAATTTACTTTAAAAAACAGTGCAATTTTTAATTTACCTGGAATTACAGCAAACTGCTGCAGAAAGCCATGCTCCAAAAAAAAAAGGTCTGGCTTGTTGCAAATTCTGTGGCATCTAAGCCATTATGCATTTCTCAGTCCACATACAGACAAGATCGGGACATTGTTGTCTTAGGGGATTTTTTGGGTTAGTGGGCACTAAATGCTAGATTTAATATTTGGCCGTATGTTTTCAAATACTTGTTATGGGCAAGTCAGATGGAAGGGATCAGAAAAAGGATTATGTGAAACTTCAGAGAAGCACTGAAAACAGGATTTAGCCTGTAGAGTGAGGCTGAATTTTGGTGTTTTCTCTCTTCTGAGGGGTTTAGCATAGAAAATCAATATCATCATTTAGAAGAATTAAGTAAATTAAAATCTCCTTTTGTCTTTAAGATGTCATTCCTCTTCCAGACAGTTGTTTCTTGTCTTTCATCATCAAATGCCATTTCAAGACTAGTCCATATATTTCCATGGATATAAGCAGTGGCCCACTTGCAAAGCTGTGTCTGAGGGATGCTTAGCTCAGCCCAGCCTAACTGAATAGTGGCTGCTGCTCACAGTGTAGGCAGGTGGGCACTTAGGGAGACAGGGTCAGCCTGCAGGCCCTAAAGGGTGGCTGGCCAGTTCAAGAGCCTGAGCATTTTAGCCAGTGAGAAGAATTACTCTTGTCTGAAGGCTGTTTGAAGCACCAGCATCAGGGTTGCAGCTCAGGGTGCCCCATAGCTCTTCGTTCACAATAGAAACAATGTTGGGACAACAGGCAGGTAACTTGACCACCAGCATTAGATACCTCACTTAGATAGTGTGCATCTTTGTAGGATTCATCTGTGGTTTCTGCTCATGTTTGTAGCCAACATGAGCAAAGGCCCCTCTAGCAGATGCTGGTTTTTGCCAATTTTACAGGGTATTTCTTCCACTAAGGGAAAGAGCCCAGCATTTTGACTGCACTTAAGACAAATGCATACACAAATGCTGAAGCGGTGGCAAAAGCAATAGTGTTATTCTGGTTTTGAATCTGGTATGTGAGGTTAAGTATATCTGAGTTCTAACAAATATGTATATATTCTCCTTAGGTTAAAAAAAAAAAAAAAAAAAAAAGAAAGAAAAGAAAAATTACTTACTCTTTTCCATCTATTTTCCATCCTTTTTATTGTAACATGATTTATAATATTTGAAGCTGAACTGTGTCTATTGGAAGTTACTCTTTGGCTTCTGTTTGCCATTGTAATGTCATAGACTCTGAATGAACACACAGTCTTAAAGCTGTGGAGTCCAGAGTTAATCAGAACTAATTTTTAAAAGAACGCTGAGATATCTCATTAAGCTTGCTTTAATGATTTCTGGCAAAAATGGAGTAGATCTGGATGTCCCTTTGCTTTTAAATAACTTTGATTTTCTTCCTCTAACAAAAGGAACTTCTCACTGTGTCACTGCCACAGAATTAAGGCTGGAAGGAAACTGAAATGACATATTTTACAACTGGATTTTGTACCAATTTCACCTGCAGACCTGTCAAGCTCCAGAGTTTTTCTGAAGTGCTTAAAATAAATAAATAAATTGTAGTCTAGACAGAAATTCAAATATTTCAAAAACATGATTTATTAATATTTGTAAGAGACAGGAAAAGGAACTGACCTACATCTATGACTTGGTAGAACAGGAACCAGTAACTTTAGCATACAGGGCAACTATAAAAGAAGTGTGTGATTCTGCAGGATTTACTATAAACTCGTCAGTCTAATGAAGTTTTTCATAGACAAATATAGCAAGGAAAAGTCCCTCATATTACGCAGATCAGAGAAACCATGTTAAGATATTTTCATCTCTGCCAGCAAAGGCTTTCAGCAAGGAATACCAAAAATAACCACTGCATTCAAGCTGTTTAAAATATACACTGTGTTGCTGATTGCACTTTAAAATCCTCAATAAAATTACTGTTGGCTAGAAATGTATTTAAACTTCTGGCATAAACAACACCTTTAATTTAATTCGTGAATGGCATGACAGTCCAGTTGGGCTAGAAACATGTGATGAACTTCCACATAGTCCAAGAGGCAAACGGGGTCAAGAAGGAGGAGAGGACAGGTAGAGGGAAGTTACCCCATCCAGGATTAGCTCTGCCAGTGCTTGCCCAGCACAGACAGGCATAGCATTGAGCAAGTAAATGTTTTTTCAGCATGACTGCATCCAAAAGGCGGGAGGTTTAAGACTAAAATTTTCATTTATTTGGTTTGCATCAAAAATAAAAGCTAAAATATTATTGTGTATTGAAGGAAATGAAATGTTGCCTCCATTTGATGCAAAGCGGAATGGCTTGCTTCATGTATTTTTTCACAAAAATACATTAATAGGCAAGTTATAAAACTGGAGAAGGAGAAAGAATGCCTGAGAGTGGTTGATGCTTAGGAGGCTTTTTAATGTAATTCCTTGGAATTTTAGGATTCTTACGGCTTTGGGTATGTGAGTTCAATTCCCTCCTCTGTCTGTGGGACAGAACCAACAATTCCCATTTTCCAGCCTAGTGCCCAAAGTGTCAAGCTCCAATAAGAGAATGTGGATCTGGCTGCTCTCCATGTTTCTCATTGCCATTCTTTGCAATGGGATAGAACTGTGACATTCCTGGGAGGAGAGGTGGGAATCCAGGCCGGCCCTGTTCTCAGGGAATGTTCTAGGCCATGAAACTACTCCCTTTCTATCTCTGAACAACACAAGAATTCTGTTCAAAATGTACAATGTGAAGGACCAGGGATGCTTGCATCTCTGGTCTGTACTCGCTTGGGAGATGGACAATTCCTGTTGTGATCTTTGCCACACTTCAGGGACCACGGGTGTAAACTTGCAGTTCCCACGCTGGCAGGAGGTTTTAAGGTGAATTCTGTTGAGTATGCTGTGCTGGGTCTCCCTCAGTTCCTTTTCTTAGAATTGTTCCATTTTAAGCAAAATACTATAGTGATTACTGAGAGTGGCATGACTGTTCAGCACTGGGACACTCATGCCACAGGTGGGATATTTCTAGTTATTGTGACTGAAAATTCCAGTCTACTCCATTTTAAGAAGCTAGCATTAAAGTGGGGTCACTGAGGTCAGTGGGAAATTATATGAGTTTAGCCCTATTGGATTAGATAGAACCCCAGTTCAGATGTAGATACATGATTTTAAAATCTTGTTAACCATTATCCTAGTTTTACTGTGCATTGCAATTTGCTACCCTGGCTCTTCTGTAGACTCTCTTCTCTAGAACCAAAATTCTGCTAAAACCAATGTGAGGAAGTTCCTTCTGATTAGTAGGAGC
The DNA here is from genome assembly GCF_963082525.1 of Nesoenas mayeri. Taxonomy (NCBI): domain Eukaryota; kingdom Metazoa; phylum Chordata; class Aves; order Columbiformes; family Columbidae; genus Nesoenas; species Nesoenas mayeri. The sequence continues at coordinate 74,761,224 of NC_137541.1, forward strand.
CAGTATTTAAATTACTGTAGTGACTGTTTAAATGTACTGTAACATTTCAAAACATTGAAGTCCTCTGAAATGATGAGCATAATGTAACTGAATGACAGCATAGTGGATTTGCCCTGTATCTGCCAGTATGTGTATACTGATAAAGAACCTAGCCCAAATTACCTGTATGTGAAGACAGTAAATTGAATTCAGTCAGATCAGAATTGTACTATTCAGCATCACGCTATGTAACTGCAAAGGATTAAGGGGAACAGGAGCAAATGAGCGGCATTGTTAACGACACTCGCAATCTTAATATTTAAAAACAGTTTTGTCTTAGTAGTCAGACGTTAAATCCATCATGTGACAAAGGAAGTTTGATCTGTTGATTCATGTAAACTTCAAAACTCTGTCTTGAACAGTGTTTGCTTGAATGAACGTTTAGTATTTTTTCACCAGAGGATGTTTTAATTGCTAAAAGCCATTTTCCACTGTATGCTTGGAAGTGGAAGTGACATCTCCAATGTTGCCTTCCTAGTTTAGGCCAGAGCACTGCAAGGCCATAACAACCATGCATTTTTTGCTTCACGGAAGAAAAAAAAAGTTCCCTGTTTGGTTTTTTTTTAAACAATATTCTACTCTAGGAGGACTAGTACTTGAAATAATGGATTTCAAGACTTACATAGTTTTGTTCCTGCTGTTTGGTCTTTGCTTCCTCCACTTAGAAAGTGAAGGGGAATGGCAAGATAATTGCTGTCTGTCGACTTGAAAATAAATGTCTATTTTGGTAGACTGCTCATTTCTTCATGCCATGTACATCACGGATATGAAGCATGTAGCTTTTAGAAAGAGATGGAATTAGCTAACCACTCTTACTAAAACTATGAATGCAAATAGGCTGGGGAAGAAGTAGCACATACTTCTGTTTTTCTTCCTTTTTTTCTTTGATGCATGGATTGAGAATAGGGTGTGAGACAGGAGCATGGCTAAGATAAGCAGGGGTCAGAAAGAATAAGAAATGCAAATAACCACAAATACAAATGTTATGTTGCCTTATGTCTTGGTTTGTTACTGCTCTTCTGTGTTCTGAAAGGCCCTCAAGACTAATTGGTTTCATTGTCATTTTATTTGTATATACATATATACACATTCATTTGGGGCTTAACTAGTAACCTGTAACTATGGGAATGGAGGCTGCCAGCACACCTGTGATGACACAGATACTGGTCCTGTGTGTGGTTGTCATCAGAAGTATGCCCTACATTCAGATGGCCGAACCTGCATTGGTAAGTACTTCACTGCAGCACGTTTTATTTCATATTCCTCATAGAATATATCTGTGCACATGTGTGTGCGTGTGTGTGTGTGCATGTGTGTTTATATCTCACAGGTGTGCAGCACCATTGCTGAGAGAAGTGTCTAACAGCAGTTACTGGCTGTAGCAGCTAAGGTCACGCTATACAGAGAGAGAAGCATTTGTTCTTGTTTTGTCAAAATGTTTGTTAATGAAGTATCCCTTTGTTACTCCTTTGTAACTTTATTTTCATAACTCTAATATGAAGTTAAAACGTGTAGAACATTCATAATTATGAATGGAAGTTCAGCTCTTCCATTCACTTTCATGAGTCAAGACTTACTTGCGTAAGCAAGAGGCGGAAAATAATCCTCTTTTCTAAGCTGTTATTGGGGAAAATTAATCGTCATTACGTGCTTTCTTCCCTGTTGTGTGTTTTATGATTCTAAAAATTACAGCACTTGTAATGAATTAGCTTTCACTCAGATTATCAGTAGGAAAAAGCTGTACAAGAGATGGAGCATCTTGGGAGATGCTGTGCAAACTTTTATGATTATAAAATACAATATTTACCTAACACTATTTCTTTCCACTCTGCCTTTTTTTTTAATAAAAAAGCATATTTTTGCATAGCGCAAGTTAAAATTTGGATATTCTTACTCACCGATCAGAACCTAAAATCCATAATGGTTTTCATTAGCACTGTGGTCATGTTGACTTTTTTTGTTTGGTTAATTTCAAATGCTTACGAATTCCTAGTAATTTCCTGAGTTTGAAGAATCACGGATGCATATTTATAATCTTTCCTCTCCTTTATCGATACTGCAAGACAGAACACTTGAAATCCATGGAAATCTGTCAGTTATCTTTAGTGATCCGTCGATCAGATCCATGGCGTAAAACTCAGTGGCTGCCCAGAGCCTCGCTCGCTTCTGCAGGGTTCGATGGCACACACGTGTGGTAGTGTTGTGTTGGCAGAGGTAGAGCGGGACAAGGTTCAGCACTGGACACTGCCTCGCTGTGCACACAGCTTGTGTCTCAGCTTACGGGATCTCTCAGCTTGTGCTTTTGATTAACACAGAGGGCTCCATTGCATGGTCTCTCTGTTTCAATAACCCGCCCTGAAGCCTGTGGCAGTTCCAGATGCAGAGGATTAGCAAGAGCGAGGGCCTTGAGAGCAGGTTTTATTGAGTGGATAATCGGTCTTCTATTTCTTAGTGTTCACTAATATCCTCAAACTGATGTTTTATTTTGTCCAGCATGTAAAAATGATTTTAAAAGCTGTGTACACTGCACCTGTTTTTTACTTTTTCCTTTTTTTTTTTTTCATTTTTGTAATGTAATACACACAACTCCATGTTACATTCCTTGGTCTTGTGATGTAAGTCACATATTACTGCCTGTGCTGATTTTCTTCCTTCTAAGTAGTTCTTTCTCCTAGAATACTTTTGATTATTTTTTTTTAATTTATTTTTACATTTTTATTCCTGCTTTCTGGTGATGGTTCCTGATTGCCTGTCTTGTCTGATAACCGACGTTCATTAATTATTTACAGAGCTAAATAAAAAAAACTCAAACAAAAGCCTCTATTGCAGCCTGATCCCATCTAGAACTTGTTAAAACAAAACAAAATAACTTCTTGTTACCACTCAACTATTTAGTGTTGCCACAAACAAAACCTGCCAGCCTCCTCCTCCTCCTCCTCCTCACTTCAGTGATTCCAGTGTTTGCTGTCTTCAGTGGTGTGTATATTCCAGGCATCACTGCAAGAAATGCAAACTTCTGCAATGCCGATAAATACTTGTTGACTCTTTGTCTAACATATTATGTCTTTGTTTGCTTGACTTATCCTTTTTTTTTATGTTTGCTGCATGTGAAAGTTTCCACTTGCACTTTTGTTTTTTTCTTTTGCTAATAAGCATTTCCCTCTCTGTATGAATCATTTTATTTACCCAGCTGCTGCTTCTCCATTGCTCTCCTGTACCAGAAATCTTTATTTTTATTTCATTACTGATCATCTCTTCCCACACTTGTGACTGTTTCTGTGTTTTTCTAGTGAAGCATAACCAAACTAAGGTCCTCATTATGCTGTAATGGAACTCTTACATGTAGCATATCAGAGACTACTTTGTAAAATGACCTTTGCTGACATCATCTTGCTTACTGCATGCTTATAAAATTACTAAACCCTGTTCTTGCAACATCTTTCCTAGCATTGAATGTTTAGCTAGTAGTGTTTCATAGACAAGCAGGCAACCAGCACTGCCCAAATTGTTCTTTTTTTGTGTTTGTTTGGTTTGTTGTTTGTTTATTTTCGTTGGTTTTGTTTAATTTGCATGCTGTTGTTTGGTTTCTCCTCACAATGTGTCAATGTGTACAAGACTATGGTGCATCCGTGCCCATCCATCACCGGACTATTCTAGCTCTCTCTTGTCTGTCTTGATCTTCTGCCTGCCACCCTCAGATCCTGGTCCACCATTAGCCTGAATCACTTTACAGTTTGTTCTTGATAGTTTGTTTAGCTAGCACCCTTGAATTTTAATTTTCACCATTAACACCTGTCTGGGGCACTCATGTGAGCTGTCTTGCTCTCCAGTAGGAATCCAGCTTCCTGTATGTGGTTAATTACTTCATATTTGACCATTCTTCCTCCCCCCTCTCTTTCTTCCTCCTTTCCCCAAACACCCTTTAATTTTTTCCTGGGGTCCCAAAGGGAATTAACTCTCTAACGGGGATTAGTGCTTTCATGCCTTGCTTCTTGGCCTTGGCTATGCCATGCCAAGAAACTGTCTTAGGCAGTGGAAAATTGGGCTTGTGATTAACCAACTGCTCCATGTTTGTCCCTTACTTGTGTTTTAGAGAAGGATGAGGCTGCAATTGAGAGTTCTGAGTACAATGCCACGTCAGTAGCTGATGTGGACAAGCGGGTGAAACGGCGGCTACTTATGGGTAACACTTTTCTTCCACTTCCTTTGTTGTGCTCTCACTTTTGTCTGTATGTGTGTGGGGGGGAGGTTCTCTTTTGGTCTCATTTGGTCCCTTTGGTTTTGGTTTGGTTTTCTTTAACCTGGCTTCATCTGTGTGGAAAGATCATCAATTTTGTTAAGTTCTCATCTGTTGTACAACTTCATTTCTCATTTTTAAACTTTTTTTTTTTTCCTAATGCTGCAGCTTTAATGTTACATTTCTTCTGCGTAGAAAGAAGCTTTTGCTATTAACCTTACTTACCTTATGCAAGCTACCTCTTACATGTGATTTGTGTGCGTTTGTGTGTATGTGTTGCTGTAGGATTCCTGAAAAATCTCATGTTGCAGACCTGCCTATTGACTTAAAAGTGAATTATGACGATGATATAAAACAATGTTCTGTTACATATGTAGTGTTAAATTAACAAGTGTATTTGCCCACTTACAACTTGCAGTATTTTTCATTGAAATGTAATATTATGACTGAAAATTCTTTTATTTCCTTTGTGCAGCTGTGTTAGTAACCACTGAAAGATCTTTCCCTAGTGACTAGTGAGCTTCCTTATTTTCTTTTTTCAAGACTGAAGCATGGCTTGTTTCTCTTTGTTGTTGGAGTCTGAGAGTAGAAGGGATGAGGAAGTGCATTGTACAATGAACATAATTCTTTAGTTTCCACTCTGGGTTGGCACATTGCACAACCTTGTGCCTGTCTTCATATTGCATTTATGGCCATTATTGAGAATGACCTTTTGGGAACAGAAAGGGTGGAGTGGTTGGATCTGTGTCAGACTCTTTCATGTGACAAAGAGCAAAGGGTGACACAGACTGCGGAATGATGCCAACGGTTTGGAGGTTTTCAGGAGGTTTATTACACTGTATTTTCCATTCCAGTGCCCTACTCCACACACATAATTATTTCTGCTAGGTTTTAAACATAGTGAGCATTGGTGAGATGTACCTAATGAACCATTTACAAGACAGGGATTCTTCACGCACAGAAAAGATTCTGGCGGGACAAGATTCTGCACTCTTCCCTTGTGGTCCTCATTTCATTTCCTAAAACCAGTAAGCCCATTGCAGACTCTGTCCTTGGTGAGCTCAGCTCTGGCTATAAGCATCCACACCTATCTGGAAGGACCACCACTAGGAGGCCAGAAGCCTCGTTTTGAATATTTAGTTGATTGCTGGGCTAATATTTATAAAGATTCCATATCACTTGTATTTCATCACCCATGACAAACCATCCGCTTAACCATAAGCCAGCATACAACTACTGTATAGGAAATGGCATGGTGTTATAACTCTGAAATGGTAATAGATTGTAATATTGAGGTAAAATATTTTCCCTCGCATGAAAACCTGGACATATCTTCCTTTATTTTTACATTATCTATGATTGTAAATTTGCAATTAGTTTTCAGACCTAGCAAGTGACCCATATCAATTTATTGTTTAATGATGCACTGTTTAAGTTAATTTAACTAACAAAAGCTATGAGACAGTTCATCTCACTTTCTAAAGGTGTTATTAAAAGTTTTAGCTGTAATTTCAGTAAGACCCATAATCTAACAGGAAGTCAGGGAAAAAAATGTGCAAAGGCCTCTAGACCACTGGAAAATCCAATCCTCTAGGTCTAAATGTTGAGTTTGCCCAGCCACTAAGAGTCTGTACAATATGGTTTAGAGGGATTGAGCAATAGAGTGAATTGCATTGCTGCCTCACCCTCTGGTGAAAGTACTTATCCAACATGAAAATAAGCTCACACTGCCTACAAAAGTCCAGGCAAATACAATGAAATAGTTATGATTAGCAAAAATCTTGTTAGTTATACCAGGTCTGCAGGTTCCAGGCTGAACATAGACTGCAGAAATAGGTTTAGGGAGGTAGTTAAAAATCCAGTTTGCAAAACACGTTCTTTTACTCTTCAGTACCTCCTGTATTAGCAGGTATCAGCCAAGAGCTGAGAGTTGCTGGACATGCTGTGTTTCAACAACTGATTCCTTAGAAAACCATTAATGAGAGCTGAAAAGAAATTTAATTAATAAGTGAGACCTGAGTGGGTGGCTTATTACTTAGGGACTTTTCTACTTGTTTATTTCTACTGGTTTCTGATGCTCAGAAAATCCATAATTTATTTGCTTCATGGAGTCTTAGTACATTTCAAAAGTGTAGTGGCATTTCCATGAAATACCATGTCTTGAGATGCTTTCTAAACAGCTGTTTTAGAAAGTACTGGAAGGCTCCTCAGGAAACTCTGTTACCAGCTTTTGTAAATGGACTGCGATTTTTACTGTCCTACAGGCAGTCTTGGGAGAGTAGTAAAAGTAGATGACTTTATGTAATTTTAGTAGTTTGATGAAAGATGCTTTCAACTGCAAGCCCAGAGACGATAATTTGTAGTCCCCTGTCATTTGCTGCATGCTATTGAAATGGCTATGGTCTTTGTAACCCTTAAAAACAGCCAAGGCTAAGAATAAGCTCACATGAGATTACTTTAGGAGAAGGGGACTGCTGTCAGACATGGCTGCTTATGCTGCTCAATTTGTTACAGCAAGACTGGCTGACTCTTACAGGGGCTCATGTCCTAGTCATGGTGTGGTCTTGTGACTTGTGGCTAAATCTTGAATAGAGAAAAGTTTCTTCCTGTTAGATGTGTTTTTATCTAGATCTTCAACACCAGAGAAGAAACTGGTCTTCTCTGATGATCTACAAGAAACCTTCCTTCAGAGCCATCCGATGATTCCTAGGAATTTTCATCCAGCTCTTTAAATTATGTCCAGAAAGACCCCAAGGTCTTCCAGCTGCTTCTTTGTCTCCCCCGTTCAGATAAAAATACTTGGATTCAAAATAAAGAGCACTCCCATTAAAGAGATGGCACTGAATGGCTTTTCTCTGATCCGTGAATGCTGCACCACGTTGCTGTTCATACAGCTCATTTACATTTTCTTCACGTCCCTCTGGGCCGTTGCCACTGCAGAATGGAGAAGGGTGCAGCCTTAACTATACTCCAAGTGGGCTTCTGGTGAGGTTCTGTCATCTACCAGAGTTCTCTGGTGGGTGCTATAGACTGGACATTGAGCTGTGTACATTCTGTAGATTAGGAAGGAAAGTGCACATTCATCCTGCAGAAGTGCACACCTCTAAGCATTTAAAACCAAAGCCTTACCATTATCTGTGAGTTATGTTTATATCTGCCTTCTTGATTAGAGGAGCGTGCTGATACATTTCACATATTGTTCAGTCTAAATCCAGCATCAGTTTGAAACACCGTATGTCAGGCTCTGCCTACCTGGATGTAAGCCCTTCTAGTGTGGGCACACAACTTTAGAAGTACCAAATTTCTGCTTGATCTCTAATACACATATCCTCAAAATATTTTGTCCAGCGTCACATCTTCAGCAATGGAAGTTGCTTTTATTCATGTATCCAGTTTCCAAATGTCTTTTTGCTGTCGCAGCCCTGGATGGAATTTGTAAGTCCAGTGACTCCACAGTCTACAGCTGTAAAGATGAGTTTATCCTCATATATGCTGTCAATTATCAAGTCTCCCTGACTTAGCATTATTTTCTTCTTGGGCACTGCCTTTTGCTTGAAAAGGCTACAGGATTTTTCTAGAGAAGCTTTCTTTTACATAGAACTTGATACTGTGGATGCCAAAATAGATTTTGTGTCATCAGTGATGCCATTGGGCTGCTTCATTACAAATAAGTCAACCACTTACAAAGATGTGATAGGGTCTTTTTCTAAAAGAGCTGAGAACTGTCAGGTCTTAAGACTCAGTAAGTCTCCATCTGCTAATCAAAGGTAATGCTTTGTTCTTTGGCTACTCTTTACATCAGCTCTTAGGACGAACACATTTTGATATATTTTTATATTGTCTTTAAAAATGCAGTCGCTGCATTATCACCACAGACCTTACTAGTCTGCGTGAATCCTTAAGGTGCTTTAGCAACACAACCATGATATTCTATCCAGGGCACTTCTTAGATCTTGTCCTCTGATGTGCACTTTTTTAAGAGGTGAGCCTGACCCATTTCTCACTGTGTTTCATTTCCCTACCTGTACTCTTCAGTAGTCAAATGAATCAAGTTCATTTTGTCTTGAACCCAAGTGACTTCAGAACAACTGCAAAGGCTGCATTTCTCTCCCTCACCTTCCATCCAGCTTTTCTATTCTTTCTAGAGATCACTTTTGTAAGAACTCGCTCTGGCAGTAAGATGTTCTTCCTCTGACCCTAGAAGATACAAAATTTATTCATTCTTGTCTCAAGAAGAGAGTTTTATGAAGTTCTTTTCAGTATAGCAAAAAGCAACAGGACATTGAGCCTATCTTGAAGTTAAGGAAGCACAGTAATTTCCCTGGAATATTTAAGGCCAGGATAACAGTGCAAACAGCAGTAATACCATTGCTACAAGTGTTTTCAGGAGCCTAAACTCCATACTGATATTCATTCCTTCACAAGACATGTTCAACTCGTATGTCAGGGCAGCTTAAGGTTTTGCCATTGGACATGGACTTCTTGGGTCATCAGTAAGGCTGTTTGCAGCCCATCTCACATACAGGAATGTAATTCTCTTTCCTTCCCTTGAAACTGGCTCCCAAGATCCCTACAAATTATTTTACTGTCAGTTGAAGTGCTTGCATAAACTGTAAAGTGGATTGGAATTGTCCTGGACTTTGTTACTGCTAAAATTTAGTTCTGCCTAGATTGTTTCTGTAGTGGAGGAAGCACTTCAAGTCATTTGGAAAATCACACCACCAGTGTTGCCAGTCTGGGATATGTTATATATGTAGCTATGTTACATTTCATCTCTGATTTCCCAAACAGGCAGGGCTTTGGTCTGTCTATATTCATGGCATGTAACTGGCAATTACAGTAGTACATTCACTAGTTCTATATTTTCCCTTGCTGTGGCAAGAATCATTTGACTTCTGCAGATGACTCCTCTTCCATCTTTAGTAGCCTTCCAGCCAATTATACTGAGCATCCAGCTATCTGCTTGGAGAGCCAAGTGTGCAGTCCACTAAGACCATTTCCTTGCACAGCAATCACTGCTGACATGAGCTGTGGAAAATGCGATTTGGACATTTCTCCAATGGATTAGCTTATGGCAGAGGACATCAGTGCATGTTATATGCACTTAATGCGGGCTAGCTTTGGAAAGCATACTGCCACTGTCAGTTCAACTCCAAGGATCTCAAACGTTGCAGCAAATAACCAGTTCAGACTAGTAGTTCACAAATGCAGGTCTTGCTTTGGCCACTTCTGTACATGCCAGTACTCCTTTCTCTGTGTACTGGTCAGCTTTTTCATCCAGTCCTGTGCCTCCTGAAAGCATCCAAACAACAGCCAATATAACTGTATTTACCATGTCCTGGCCAAAAGACATTTTGATTTCAGGAGATTTTTAGCCCAGTACCTGTAATGGATTTTAATAAGCTGCTCACATCAAATTAAAATTTAAAACAAAACAAAACAAGCAAACAAAAAAAAAACCAACACCAACCACACCCACAAATTGAGCTTATGGTCATGACTGACGGCATTTGCAACAAAGGAAAACGTTTAATCATCTGTTACATCAAATGTATCAGTCAGAGAGATGTAGACTTTACAGCTGATCCTTTTTTTGAATCATAGAGTAGTTGTTCTTGTGAAAGTTGTGCCTACCTGACCCAAGCTGTTGTCTCCAGTCTGGTGTTTTGTTTGTTAGGAATTTCAGGACTTAAATCTCTTTGAATCATTGTTTTCTTTTCAGGAGAGACATCCACCAAGTTAATTAGAATTATCAGAGTTTCATAATTAAAGTCATTTGCTCCTGCCATGTGTAAAATTTCATCATTTCTATATGGAAACTTTCCTTGGTCATTCTTTCAGCCATCCAGAGATCTCTCTGCTGTTGGTTCACTGTGATCAACTTCTCCAAAGTCAAATCTCTATCTCGAGTTACTGTATAGAACACACAATGATTGTGCAGTCCATATGGAAATCCACCATCTTCTGGATTTCAGGACTCTGTGGTGGATCCAATATTTAGCTCCTTTGCAAATCAGGAAGGAGCTATAGAACTGTAGAACAATGAAGCCACGCATTCTTTATCTAAAAAAATCCTCTAATCTGATGAGAGTTTTCTGGCAAACCCCTTTCTTTTTTCTTGAGAGTTGGTTTTGTGGGAAGGCTCTAGTTTTCACAGTGCTTTTGCCTGGAATGATCTTCAGAAACAGGGAAAGAATATACACAGTAGTTTGGTTAGAACATTTATTTGAAACATGAGGAAATTACATGAAGACCCTTTCATTGTGATTTTGGAGGGAAATGTTGGGATGTAAAGTCAGACTGACTCATTATTGCCTCATGAAGGTGCTCAGCTCCTGGGGCCAGTATTGATAACCAATAGCCTGATAAGGGCTCGGGATTCTTCAGTTTCAATAAACATAAAAGAATAGAAAATGAGACCTGGGTTTCTAACATGGTATGTAATGCCCTAACTACCAAACCATTGGAACCGAGAGTGTTATGAGCTCTGGTTTTCCATTAGAAAATTTCCTAAAGTCTTAGGTTGTTTTATTCCAGTGTGAATTAAAAATGGATTCTGTAGTCTTCATTTTTGGTTCTCTTTCAAAATGGAATGAGAGTTTCTAGGTGAACCTATTCTCAGTTTTCTGTGTGAAAGAGCAGGGAGATGGACAAGCTACTCTTTGCTTCCAAGTGTTCTCTCAAAGCAATTAACTTCTATCATAGTTACAGCCTACCAAGGGTCACTTTAAGCCAAGAGCACCTTTTCAGTATGTACTTCAGATCCTAGCTGTTGTACTGCCTCCTAGGACTCTTTCAGATTACTTAAAATATGTCTTTATTTCTCTGAATGGCTTTTATCTGACTTTGAGAAATGCTCACTGTCAGAAAGCCAAGTGTGCTGCTCTGTGTGCATCACTATTTTTTTGTGCTTTAATCAATAAAGCGTTTAAAACATATTATTAGCAGGCATATTGCCAGGAGGATCTCTAACTCAGTTACTAACTGTGAAACCAAGACATCACTTTAACTCTTTCTGTCAGTTCTACATTCCCATATGAAATCATAGAAAACAGAGGGAAGGAATCCCTCAGGTCACTCATGCATTCTCTCTCTCCCAAGGGCAGATCCTTTCATCTTGAGTTATCGTCACTTTTATTCATTGAGTTTGTGAATAGTGTGCTATTTCCTGTAAAAATCCTTTTTCTTCATTTCTTTGCTAATGGTAAAGACTCTGACCTTATCCAGAATTCCTACCAATACCTTCCATTGTTTTGCTTTTTTGTTTAAAATGAAAGGATTTGTCCAAGGTCAGGAGATAATGCTCCTTCACGATGTTCAAAGTATTTTGTTTTTTCTTAAATGCAGCTTCTTTATTTAGAAGAAGTGCCACAATCACAACTAATAGTGCTGTTTTTAAGGGATCAGACTGGGCTCATCTGGTGCTTATAAAACACCTGATCCAATCTATCAGGTGGTGTTCCCTAAATATGTAGTGTCCCCTGAAGAGGAATCGAACTTTTCTGAAATGAGAGCTGTGGGTTTTATGATTCAGTGCAAGATTCACCTAGACGTTTCTTCACACATCCCATATGTGACAGTGCAGAATTCTCATCCTATTTTCATGCAAATAAAATTCTACCAATCATGAAATTGCAAGGAAATGAGGAGACAAGCATAACGGAGTGAAGAATTCCACATCCTGCAAGTTACCCTTTCTGTCTCACCTTTTTCATTCCCTGAATATGAAGCTCTTTCAGTTTCTCCTTCATCTGTTCTCAGCTCTTTGTTTCTTTCATTATACTCTTCTGAATGCTCTTTCTCTATCCTTTCAGCATCACAGAGCATAATTTGCATGAGAATGACATCATTCTCACTTAACTGAAAATTCAAATATTTCAGTTGTGTGTTTAGTTTCTCCCTGTGCTTCTTGTCCTTTGGGCCCCTCCATGTACCCTGATCTCGTGCCATATACCACATGCACTGCCGCTTGCAGTAAAATGCTTTTTATGGTTGGCAGCAGCAGTCTCATCATGTGTTCTCTGACTCGTTGCTTTCTTACTCATACTGCATATTCTCTCTTACTTAAAGGCAAGAACATCTGTATAATCAACAAAATTTTTTTAGATGCCTTTCCTGAGTTAAATGTTAATCTCTTCCAAGTTTCAGGCATTCAGAATTTGTGTAACTTTGGTCAGAATTTGGGTGGGATTCTGAGTGTTTTGTCATCCAGTTAAATAGGCTTTGTTGTTAGGCATTGCCATGCAGTTCACCTGCATACAGCAGTGATGCCACTAGTGGTAAAATTATTTCTGTAAGATTCTCCTATATAACATAAATGTTAAGAGAGTCGACTATGCAAAAACCCAGTATACTTGGAATTCAGAAAGATCTGTGTTTGCTGGGGATTTTGCTGAAGGAAACTGTTTAGATGTCAGCACAGGCCACCCTTGAGCCAGACTAAGCAAAGAGCGTTTTTGGATGTGAGAGGAGATGAGATACAAGTTATGGTCTAATTTGATTCCAGATACTGGCATGAGTTTGACATTCTTTACAGTCAGGAAGTCAGTAACACTTGGCTGAGAAGGATCTGGCCCTCCAGTGGAACTGTTGTAATACCTTAGTATTACCTTGGTAACCGTAACTTAATAATAGCTGGTCTTGATCCTTATGAGTGCTCAAAAATGCTACAGTGATGCAAAGAATCATTACATATGATAGCAATGGTTTAAGATTTTGCCTTCTCAAAAGAAAAGCAATAATGAGTTTGTACTTTTTTCCTTCTTAAAAGAATCACCTAATTCCTGACAGTTTCATTTGAAATCTTACTTTAAAAAATAAATCCAGTTTAAATTTAAGATACGACTCACTGATATCCTGGATTCTCTATCTCAGACTGGTTCTGCAATTTCATTTCAACTGAGATGTACTCTAAAATCTGTTAGGAATCAGTGCAGGACATAAAGCAAATGAGCAGAGAATGGCAGCTCTTTTGATAGCTATCAAGGTAATGAACGTTAACAGGCATTTTTCAGCTTTTTAGTATTCATACTTACAGATAGCCAGATATTTGACTTTCTTTCACAGCTATCCTTAATCTTTCCTCACTTGTTCAAACATATAGTTTTCCTGTCTTGTACACATAGCCTGGAGAGTCAGTTTGTGTTTCACTGTGAATTAAGTACAGACAAATCACCTCATTTTTTGTGTTTAGGATAGGTAAACATGTTATCTCTTGGTTCAGACACAGGAGCAGTTTACAACAGGTTTAGTTACAGCACATCTGCTGAAGAATAGAAATTGCAAGTAGTTTAACCCTTTTTGCCACTTCAGTTGCCAGGCAATATTACTTCACAGGCACCTCATAAGGAAAGAATGGTCTAATGTAATTCTTATACCTCACAGACCAGCTAAAACAGTGAGTGCTCTAAATCTGCCCTTCTGCTTACAACCTTTAGCTTTCAGTTACATCAAGACTGACTTGCTCATGTGTCTGAGTCCTGAGTTTAAGACAATTATTCTGAGCATCAGATACTGTGTTCAGATCTTGTGTAAAATTCAGACCGAGTGTAGGAATAGATATTATTACATTCTGAGTATTATTACTCATAACTTTGCTTGGGATATGACCTACTTGATAGGACCTGAAAACTACTCTAAATTCACAGCTCCAGACTCTACTCCATTGTGAATTGCTCTCCAGCTGGCATAAAAGTTGGCTCAAAATAATCTTCTCTAATGTGGTACAAGTTTTGGGAGCAAAGCCCGACCACCCTTTATCTACTGAGCCCAGTGAGCTTTAGGCTACTGCAAATGAATTCCAAATGAAAGGCAGTTGAATTGATAGTTTGCTTTAACTTGCCGTATGGTCAGTGTCATTATTTGGCCAATCATGGGAACAAGGTAGGAAAAGCAAGCATTTTTCCTCTTTTATGTCTTCTTGTGTCAACCTAAATGATTTACAGAAATCTGGCAAACTTGGAAAACATTCTGTGTTTTGGGAGACTGCTATCTCTTCTTCTCCCTTTTATCTTAGAGTCAGACATTGCCCAGATTCGTATCTTCAGACAGCGTTTTACATTTGAAAATCAGCAGAGAATCATAGAATAATTTTGGTTGGAAGAGACACCTAAGATCATCGTGTCCAACCATAACCTAACTCTAGCACTAAGCCGTGTCCCTAAGAGCCTCATCTATACATCTTTTAAACACCTCCACCACTTCCCTGGGCAGCCTGGTCCAATGCCTGACAACTCTTTACATGAAGAAATGTTTCCTAATATGCAATCTAAATCTCCCCTGGTGCGTCTTGAGGCCATTTCCTCTCATGCTATCACTTGCTACTCAGGAGAAGAGACCAACACTCTCCATGCTACAACCTCCTTTCAGGTAGTTGCAGACAGCAATAAGGTCTCCCGTCAGCCTCCTTTTCTCCAGGCTGAACAGTCCCAGTTCCCTCAGCTGCTCCTCATAAGACTTGTGCTTCAGGCCCCTCACCAGCCTTGTTGCCCTCCTCTGTGACCAAACCTAATATTTTATTGCCTATCTGTTGCTGCAAAAAATCCTTTTCTTCTGCACAAGGCCTTAAGACAAGAGGTCAGTCTAACCTTCGTTTCTCATTTGGAGGAGGAGGCAGTCATCATGTATACAGAATTTTTTCATTTAATTTTTTTCAAGGACAACTTTTTCCATGGAAGAAGGTGCTGTTGACTGTCCATCTGATGCTTTTCCTAACACATAGATGACCAAGACAGCAGCTGCCGCAAGACCTCCTTGAATATAGGTGATGACTTAAGCTGCTTCCCTCTCAATTTTCACCTAAGCCTATATATGATTTCTTTTGTTTTCACTACAGCTAGCCAGTTTTGATCTTCCATTAAGGCCTCTTTGTGTGTTTCTAGATGCATTATTGAAAACAGCTCCTTCGTTTATATTTGTTGTCTGCTCTTTCCAGTCATGATCAAGAGTTAGAAAACAAATAGGGCTTCTGGATCCTGTTGACTGCAGACTTCCATGCTGGGTAACAGAAAAGACTGGAGAATCACTTCTCCATATCTCCAAAGGAAACACCTTGATGCTAGGTGGCTTGGTTTTGCTTTCATGCCTTGTGGCTGAAAGTCTCTTCATGATAGATCTGCGTATTGATCAGACTAAGGGAGTTGACATTGATCACCAGTGCAATATTTCTAGACTTTTTCTACATTCTGGGCATAACATTAAATCAAGATCATCTTCCTTCATGCAGAGATCTACAGAGCACTCCTCTGTCTTGTGTCTTGCTCAGGAAACAGCACCGCAGGTCAACACAGTAGAAACAGACTACATTGACTGCTGTCTCAGTGGCCAGCACAATGGCACACTGACTGCAAATGTTTGTGCTTTTAGACAGCAATAGTTCAAGCCCAAGTTATAGTCAGCATCTTTTCCTGAGGGCTCTTTGTGATTGCTGCCTAGCTCAGCCTTCTTGTGTGATGGGCAGGATTACACCTTTACAGTCCAAAAGCAGTGCTTGCCTTTTTCTGAAATTACCTTCTTGCTTACCACCCAAAGAAGCTTATTTTGGGTTAAGTCATCTTAAAAATTATGACTGATCACTTTGTTACTTGTCCATTTCATTTGTATTACCCATGTGCAGTATCTTTAGGGTTTTGATTTTTTTTAATCTTTTAAGAGAATAATTTAAATATTTATGTTATTTTAAGCAAATTTTTATCCCACTGAACAGTATACCAAATGTTTTACAATGTTGACTGATATTGGGAAAGCAGAGTTTTGCATATAGGTGCAGTTATATGCTCACATTCCACAGTTTATGAGATTAATTTTTAAAGTAGAAAAAAATTAGAGCTAATCCAAAAATGAAAGACCTTGGTTATGACAAAACAGAGACACCAACCTGTCTGCTATATAAAGCTTTCTCATATTAATCACAGATCACAGAATGTTAGGGATTGGAAGGGACCTCAAAAGATCATCTAGTCCAATCCCCCTGCCGGAGCAGGAACACTTAGATGAGGTTACACAGGAATGTGTCCAGGCGGGTTTTGAATGTCTCCAGAGAAGGAGACTCCACAACCTCCCTGGGCAGCCTGTTCCAGTGCTCTGGCACCCTCACCGAGACAGTTTCTTCTCAAATTTAAGTGGAACCTCTTGTGTTCCAGTTTGTATCCATTACCCCTTGTCCTATCATTGGTTGTCACCGAGAAGAGCCTGGTTCCATCCTAGTGACACTCACCCTTTATATATTTGTAAACATTAATGAGGTCACCCCTCAGTTTCCTCTTCTTCAAGCTAAAGAGCCCCAGCTCCCTCAGCCTTTCCTCATAAGGGAGATGCTCCACTCCATCATTTTCGTGGCTCTGCGCTGGACTCTCTCCAGCAGTTCCCTGTCCTTGAACTGAGGGGCCCAGACCTGTTGCATATTATGCTAATCTAAAGGAATTTAAGAGTGGATAGAAAAATGAAATTCTCTTATCCCTGTAAAAAGGTAAATTTACAGAGGAATAAGTATTATCAGGGCAAAAAGTAAAGAGTAGTGTGTGTCAAGTCTTGCATTTCATTTTGGTACTATTGGTAGTAATTTTTATACTATTGGTAGCAATAAAAACAATGGTATTTTATACTTATATATATGTGTCCTAATGAATTTCAAAAGATCTTATGAGTATAGGAAATACTGCTTCTCTTATATTTTACATGAGGGGACCAATATATCACAAATTTTTTGTGATCTTCAGTCCAAGTAATTTGCCAAAGGTGAATCAGCAGCTTTTGGGAAGCTAGTGAAAAAATTTAGGTCTCTACTTCCATGCTCTGACTTTCTGAACATGATCATTTCCTACTGGAAATATTATAGAATCATCAAATATCTCAAGTTGGAAGGAACCCATAAGGGTCATCGAGTCCAACTCCCTGCTCATCATAGGACTACCTAAAACTAAACCATATAACCAAGAATGTCATCCAGACACTTGAACTCTGACAGGCTTGGTGCCGTGACCACTTCCCTGGGGAGCCTCTTTCAGTGGCTGACCACCCTCTCAGTAAGGAACCTTTTCCCGATGTCCAGTTTGAACTTCCTCTGAAGCAGCTTCATTCTATTTCTTCATGTCCCATCGCTGGTCACCAGAGAGAGGAGATCAGCACCTCCCCTTCTGCTGCCCCACTTCAGGAAGGTGTAGACTGGGGTGAGGCCCCCCTCAGCCTTCTCTCTCCAAGCTGAACAGACCAAGTGACCTCAGCTGTTCCTCGTAAGTCTTGCCCTCAAAGCCTTTCACCATCTTGTTCGATAGTTTGACATCCTTCTTATACTAAAGTGCCCAGAGCTGCACCCAGTGCTCCAGGTGAGGCCACACCAGTGCAGAGCAGAGCGGGACAATCACCTCCCTCACCCGGCTGGCCATGCTGTGCTGGATGCACCCAGGACACGGGTGGCCCTCTTGGCTGCCAGGGACACTATTGGCTCATGTTCAACTTGCCGTCGAACAGAATCCCCAGATCTTTTGCCACAGAGCTACTCTCCAGCCTCTCATCCCCAATTTGTACGTGTAGCCAGAATTACCCTGTCCCAGGTGCAGAATCCTTGCTCTTGTTAAATTGCATGTAGCTGGTGGTTGCCCAGCTCTCTAGTCTGTCCGAATCTCTTTGTAAGGCCTCTCTACCCTTGAGGGACTCCACAGCTCCTCCTAGTTCAGTATCATTTGCAATACTAGATGTATCAGATGTGTATTGGCAACATGTATTGGTGATATGAATGTATCAGATTCCAAAGAGATCTTGAGCTTGAATAGGATAATGAGTAGAAATGAACCATGCCCTTGAATTTGACATGTTGCTTGCTGTGTTCATGGCATTTCCCTTCTTCTTCCCCTCCCAGTAATCTGTATCAGAAATAAAGTAAAACCGAGACTCAAATTCCTTGATCTCTGTAGGATATGTGAATCAGTTTCATTGAATGATAGGTTCATGTAAATTAGAAGGGACCTCCAGAGGTCATCTAATCCAATTTCCTGCTCAAAGAAAGGGCAACCTACCTGGTTGCTCAGGCCCACATCCAGTTGAGTTTTTAATATCTCCAAGGATACAGATTTCACAGCTTCACTAGGAACCTGTTCCTGTTTTTGACCACTCTCATAGTGAAAAATGTTTACCTTGTAACAAGCTGGAATTCTAAGTCGTGTTTGTTGCTTCTTGTCCTTCCACTGTGCACCTCCAATAAAAGACTTGCTCCATCTTTTTTATACTGTCCCATTAGTTAGCTGTAAACAGAAATTAGATCTCTGAGCATTCTTTTGTTAAGGCGGAACAGCTCTCAGCTTCTCAACCTCGGCAAGTGCTCCAGCCCCCAAAATATGATCTTAATAGGAGTCCACTGAATTTGCTGTAGTAAATCCATGTCTTTCTTGCCCTGAAGTGCCCAGAACTGGACACAGCACTCCAGATGTTGTTACTCCAAGCACCAAATAGAGGAGTCGGGTCACTTCTCTTGAGCTCCTGCTTGTACTGTTACTAATCCAAGCCAGGATGTTGTTGGCCTTCTTTGCCTTAAGGAAACACTGCTGACTTAGATTCAACTTGTCCGTCAGGGACCCCAGGTTTTTCTTCAAAACTGCTTTCCAGCCAGTCAGTTCTAAGCCTGTTCCGTTGTATGGGATTATTCCATCCCATACACAAGATTTGGGTTTGCCTTCACTGAAGCTCACAATGTTCCCCTCAGGACAATTTTTCCAACCTGTTAAGGCCCCTCTGAATAGCAGCCTGACTCTGTTGTGTACCGACCACTGCTCCAATTTGATATAATCCAGAAATTTGCAGAAAGTGCTATCCATCCCATAATGTGGGTTGTCAGCAGGGACACTAGGCAGTGTTGGCCCTAATATCACTAGCTGAGGCTGAGGGACAGCTGTAGCGACAGACTGCCGGTTGGACTTTGTACCGCTGATTCAGTCCTTTGAGTCCATCTGTCCAGACAATTTTCCACTCCCTGTATTATCCACTTGTCTACTATATCTGACTCTTCATCACTGTGGCCTTAAGGATGCTAGGGAAGACCATGTCAAGACACTTGTTAAACTTAAGATGAAAAACATCCACAGCTCTCCCCTTATCCAAAGTGTAAGTCGTGTCATTGTTAAGGCAATCAGGTTAATGAGACATTGTTTGCTCTCAGTAAGTCGATGCTGGCCATTCCCAGTCATCTTCTTGTCTTTCATATGTGCTTGTAAATGGCTTCCAGGATGATTTGCTCCACAAATGCACAGGGGTCTGATGTGAGTAGTAGGCCAGTAGTTCCTAGATTCCCCCCTCTTGCCTTTCTTGACCGTGTCCAGTCATCAGGAACGCTACCTTGTCCTCATGACTTACCAAAGATTATAAAGAGTGACCTCACTGAGACATATATGACCATATGATCTTCAGATGTGTCCCTTCTAGTCCTACAGATGTGTGGTTCTTCTGCTTTGCACTGTATCTCAGCTCCTAAAACATTGTTTTGGATCTTACTTCAGATTGACCTAGGCTGCCAAAGGGAATAATAAAAATTCCAAGATTTTCCTGATTTTGAGTCATAGCCTTAAAATCACAACACATTCTTTTGATCATAGAGATAAAATGAAGTCACAAAAATTGGAAGCAAATTTTGGAGACCCCTGCCCCCAAGGCACTTTCTCAATGGCTTTATGAAATAACTGGCCACTTCAAAAAAACAGATTTGAATAGAAGCTTACAGTTTGAATGGTTATGTTTATCTGGTTCATAAAATAAGCCAAAATTTAGATTTTCAGAAATGTTCCCATACCATGACATATGTGTTCAGAGTTTCAGGCATTTAGTCATATTCAAAGCCAAATAAATCCTTTCTGGTGTCAGTCTTATTTTTAGGAAAGTAACCAGGCTCTATTGCCACCTGGTAGAGATTCTGCTTCAGTTCAAAAACTTTGCAACTAGAACCTGGAGAACTGATGTGTTATTGCTAAACTCTTGCAGACACTGAAGTGACACATTAAAGGGCTGAATACCCATGTAACTTCACCTGGTAACTTAGTCAACATTCCTGATCCAGTGCTGAATGACCAACAGCTCAAGCTTCTGCTTTTTTATAGGATATTTTAATATCCAGAAGTAGTGCTTATCCCACAGTGCGATGGACTATTGTTAAAACAATAAATCTGCTGAGCAAGCCATTGGTATAGCATGTTGATAATGATTTTGGTTATTTCTTGTCTAGAGATCCAGGGAGCAGATACATGAGACTTTGTTCCAGAATTAGGAGCTTACAGTGGAAAAATAGAATGTAAGCTGTCCCAGACTGCCTTATGTAAATAGATGTCCTTCTCTTTAGATCCCTGTCTCTGTCTGAGTTTTCTGGTGGGAATTCAATAAGGATGTAAGTGGGGCTGTAAACATCACTTCAAATTCACAGGAAGGTCTAATAGTTTCAAATGATGAGCTTTATCATAATTCAGAAGGATTCTAAACGTCAATTACATGACAGTGCTTTATTTGTGTCTTCAAGTTATTTTTCTGCTCCCAAATCAGAATTTAAAAAGTCAGAAACATGCCAAAAAGTCTGAAACAAGGAAAATAAATTTTTTAAAAAGAGTAATAAAAGAAAGAGTAATAAATATACTGAGGTTGCCTTTCACAGTGAAAAAAAAAACAGTGGAAAATTGTCTGTAGGATCAATATCAACATAAATTTTGAACTTCCGTTCTTTCTCTTCCATATAAGTACAGCTTCTCCCATGTGATACCTTGGAAATGAGTAGTTTGCTTCCGCTCTTTATTTCAGACCTAGAACTTGTGTTTGCATTTCAAGTATATAATCAAGTTAGATAGTCATGAGGTGAAGAATGAGTTGAAGCAATTTCTAACAGAAATATAGGTGGTGATGCGCTTTGGTTTGTCTTGTACATAGATCTTAGCTATTCTATTTGATGTAGCTCATGATACCCTTTTGCCACATTCTACTGTTCATGTTCGCTTTCTCTTGCCAACGTGTTCTCATGACCTTGAATTTAAGGAGTTTCATCATTACATCTCTCCTATTATGCGAAATGTTAGATGTATTGGCAGATGTCCTCTTGTTCACTTGCATCTTCATTCTGTTAGAGTTCATCATGTATTAAAGTCCAAGTCACCAGGAAAGCTGATGAGTATTTATCCTTTTTGGTTTGTTTTACTAAATCTTTGTGAAAATAAGAAAAGCTGGCTTAATTCCCTCTATTTATACATAGAAATAACTCTTGTTCACTGAATGACCCTTACCCTATAGATCCAGTCATCCATGCCATGGGAAAAAAAAATTGTTGTGTCTATTCATTTTCACTGGATGTCATCCAGAAAGCAGAAATATTACTGCTTATGTTCATCTTGTGTTGATGAACTGCAATAAAGGACTCTTCATGTGCCAAAGTTAATCTACTAGTGTAAGATTTACTGCTTTTCGCAGTGCCATGCCAAACGTACATCTTCAGCACTTTTTCCTGGTTTTTAATCTTAACTCTTTACTCTTGGCAGATCATCCTACCATTAAACTCTACCCAAGTGAAAAAGTTTGAAATGACCCGAAACTTTTTCCCTTCTCTGAAACATAAAATTATTTGCTATGTTGGCCGGTGAGAACACACACACACATTCACATACAAATGGAAATGCCAGCATTGTCATTTACAGAAAAATTCTTCAAGCAGCAGTGTCAGCATCAAAGTCTATAAAATAGTCCTTCCCAGGGGAGTAAATGAAAATCAGAACTACATTATTGAAACAGTTAGGTTCAGGTCCTGCAAGTCATACCTAAGGTGAGCAAGAGCTCTGCCTGGAAATAAGGAGTTGCAGACTCAGCTCCCTTAGCTCCCTTTTCAGAAAGCTGTTCCAAAAGACGTGTCAATCCATTTGTTAGCTGTGCTTGCTGGCAGTTATATGCAAATCCATTTGTATGCTGATTGCTGCTTCTACATGATGTTATTACATAACACACATGGCATAAAAAATATAAAATCTGTCTAGTAGAGCATGTATGAATGTACATGGACAGCAGCGTTCTGTCCCATGCTGTTAATGCATGTGTGCCCCAACCACTTGCTTTCCGTTTGTTCGTAAGTGCCAGCAGCTCATTCCACAACTGATGGAGAGGTCTGTGCCCAGTGCAAAAGAAAAAAAAAGTTACACTTTTTTCTTTTATTTTGAAAGAGGGAAGTCCCTCCAAAGGGCCAGTCTAAGTTCACCTTGAGGGCATTAGCAGAGACTACTTCAAAACAAAAATCTTTTAGTGCTAGTCATTGAAAGATAAAGCCTTTTCTGTTCCATGTAAATAATTTTTGATCAATGTACTGTTCTAAGGCAATTCCCAATTAGCATATCCTATAGCTTCTTGTCAGACCCTGTCCACAGGGTACAATTGTGACACAGACTCTGAATATTCAGCAATAGGAGTCTGTAAATCTGAGTAGGTAATGACAAAGCCTCTTTAGGGAAAGCCAGAATGAGGTGAGCTGAGTAGAATAATGGCAGTCTTGGGGGACAGGGGGGTATTTTAATCAAAGCCAGAGCAACTGAAAAAGATACTATTAAAAGGACTTGCTCTCTGAAGTAAATACTTTTCAGATAAATGCACAGTTCAAACTGACATGCTAAATTGGCATCCTTACATCCACTCTGTTCTCTGGATCAAAGCAATGTTAATCATTTCACTTGCCTTTTATCTGTTTTATGGATGTATGCGTGTATGTGTGTGTATGTATGTGTACGGTGTGCGCATGTGCACACACGAGTAACAGACAAGAATGGCAATGAGGGAGGGGTTTTTGCTTTTTCTGTAATGAAGTTGGAGATTTTTTTTTAAATGTGGTGGTACCTAATAGTCATTGCCCACTGTTGTAAAAGCTCAGAAGTATTGCAGCTTTCTCTTGCCTGTGTTTGCCCAGCCACCCTTCTACATACTACAAGCACTGGGAAATTTCAATGACACAGCTTGGAATGGGTT
Source organism: Nesoenas mayeri (assembly GCF_963082525.1). Classification (NCBI taxonomy): domain Eukaryota; kingdom Metazoa; phylum Chordata; class Aves; order Columbiformes; family Columbidae; genus Nesoenas; species Nesoenas mayeri. The sequence continues at coordinate 74,784,460 of NC_137541.1, forward strand.
CAGTGACCTCAATTATGCCCTCCCACCCACTCCAAACTCCTTTCAATTTGCAAAAAGCTTTAAGTGGACAAAACCCAGATGCCTTTTGCTTGTAGTTCAGTAAGAACAGATTGGGCATGTAGATTCTTGTCAAAGTGATATATGTAGTTCATTTTCCATTAACTCTTTCTTAACTAAGGATTTTAAATTCTGAGTTCCAAGTCTAGCACTCTGCTTTGCTTCCTGCTGCTTTTTAAAGTTCATTATGCCTACAACATCATTTAAAAAAATGAACCTTAAAAAGCCTCAGCTAGACACTGACTGATACAAAACAGATTGAATGTTTGGTTCTGCTTTTAAAGGCAATCACTTTTTTTTCTTTTTAAGCTTGTTTCATATGTAATAACCCATCCTATTGTCTAAGACTGTTCGAAAGCACTAACTAAAAATAATAAATAAAAACACGAGTTTGGGGGGAGAAAGAAATCATGACCTGTGGGAATGATTTACCAGTGAAAACCAGTATGTGGGCCCTGACGACCCTGAGAGCTTGTTTCAGTTGGTTTGCTTAAACTTAGATTGCTTTCGTAATGTTGTAGTATTGCCCCAAAGAGTCGGTGCCTTTCCCCTTCCCTTTCCCCAGAACATTTCATTACACTCCTTTTCTTCCTTCCTCTCTCTCTCTTTCTCTCTCATTCTGCAGAAACATGTGCTGTCAATAACGGAGGCTGCGATCGGACTTGCAAGGATACCGCGACAGGGGTACGATGCAGTTGCCCAGTTGGATTTACCCTGCAGCCTGATGGGAAAACGTGCAAAGGTCAGCTTCTGTTTGCTTTGCAATGCATCATTTGCCTTCAGCAGTTCCAGTGCAAGATGTAAATGTTCAGTTATTTAATCAATACTTTTAAGTTAAGGAAATACAGGCAGAGTGATTGCAATTGAGTTCATTAGCTTTCTCCTTCCTTAATTTTTCTGTATTTACCTATTTCAGTCATTTTTCTCTCTATTTATTAGAGGGTTTTATTACTGCAAAGAAATGAGATACAGAGGTCAAACTGTTTCAAACTGACCAGAGATTTAGAGGAACAACTCTGGGCTGCAAAAAGCCTTCCGTTTCAAAAGATAGTCCGATACCCTTGTAAAACTTCAGTCATCTAGTGGTGTCTGAATTTGCCTATTCAAAAAGTGAGTTAAAATTCTCAGTCAGTACTTAGTAATAACCAGTTGATTACCTGAAGGTAACAAAGAGAAGCCAAACACAAGATGCAGAGGCATTGCTCAAAAAACCCCAGACAACTGTCCATTTCTGCCCCTTCAAGACGTAAGTAGCCAGCTACAAAGGAAAATCAAAACGTTTACTAGTGCACAAGACTAAACCGGACAGCCAACGCTCAGATTTTACAGTTCCAAAGGCAGCACAAGAACCATGGCATTTCGTCCTTCATGAGTGTGTTAAAACTGAAGTCAGGGGAGGAGAGAACAAAGAAGAGCATCTGATGTCACTGTCAACATCTGTTCTCAGTTAAGGAGACAGGGACAGTGCTCAAATATCCTTGCAGAATGACATTTAATGGGACTATGCATGTGAGTAAATTTTAATACCTCTTAGTAGGACCAGGCCCTCCATCAACCATTTTCCAATCTTCTATGTATTTCTTTTGAGATCCATTGCAAGAAAGTTGATGATGGACATCCAGGAGGACATTGGATGTATTGTTGTCACAGAGAATACTTTTTTATCACTCAGTGATTTAGCATCTGTTGACCTAACTTGCTAAGACACTGTTGGGACTTTTTTCCTTCAAAGTAACCAGAAATGTCAGAAAATGTTCAGTCCAGGACTTGATGTTACTTAAAATAGTAAAACCCACAAAAATAAACAGAAAATGTGTGGTTTCCTCTTGCTCCAGGCTGAAAAATCCCAGTGCTTGGGCATGATCCTGTTAGTATTTAGAGAAATAACAGTCCATTTGCCTGTTTATTTGAAAATATAACATTTAAACTGCCATTGCACACGATGTTAATAGTTAAGGGTGAGCACACATCAAAAATTTGTCGTTTTAGTTCAAGCCACATAAAAATAAATCTTCGTTTTTACAGGCAGACTACCTAAGCCATAGCAGAGCAATAACAGTCATTCCAGCAACTGCTTAAAAAGGAGGCATTTTAATACTGTAACATACACCTAGACTTCATCATAATGTTTATTATTGAAACTGCATCATGAAAAAAAAAGAGTTCCAAATTTAGAAGTTGGGCCATAGAACTAATACAAAACAATATTTATGTAATAATCAAGTCTATAATTAGTGCTACAGACAAAATGTAATACTTAACCGATCTTCAAAGCAAATACCCTAGCTCTAAGCTCTTTCACATTTTTTCTTTTCCCCACTTTTATGAGAATAAAATATAAGAAACAGAACCTGTGTTTTTATGATGCTGCTGATTCTTTCTTACTTTCCTAAAATAAGTAGCAACTGGAAATCAACTCATATAGTTTAACAAACCAACCAGACCATTTCTTTTTAATCTGTATCGACATTTTAGGAAATACTCTTCATCGTAAAATGGTAAAATACATGTTTTGCATTTACTTTCACTGTAACTAATAATGTTTATCTAATATATAGCACTGTGAGATTTTGGGGCTAGATTCTGCTTCCTTGAAGCTAAAGTAACTTCTCATTTAAATCTCTTTGCAAAAAATCCTGCATGTGAAGTGACCAGTGGAGCTTCTTCTGTAGCTTCGCCCTTAGTCAAGGCTACTTTCTCTAAGATTTACATCTTCTGAGTGCAAAATTGAGCATTTTGGTGGAGTGACACTGATGCCTTCTCAGCTCCTCTTGCTTATAGGTAAAGCCTGGAAAAAGCTGGGTAGGGAAATGCAGTGTGCCCATATTACTTCCTCTGAGTTCCATAAGAAACAAAAGAGTGATCAGCTCAGGTTTTATCCTTTTATTTTTTTTCTCTTTACTCTCATTGATTTAACTGGCCCACAATTTCTCATAAATATAGTTGATTGTTCCTGCTAACTGTAACATTACATGTGTGGTAAGAGCAATGGATTATCTATTAAAGCATCTTCAGAGATCATGCAGCTGTCACATCCTGTCTTTTTGGGGCAGATTTTTCAAGTCCATCAAGTGTCACAGCTTACCCAAAATAATGTTTTTATTGGAAAGTCCACGATTTTTCAGTCCATTTTGGAATCTTCCTCTCTTAAGACATTTTACATAGTGCAGCTACTATTTGAAATTATGTAGTTGTTTAGATACAAGAAGCTTAAATAAGACTCAAAGAAACATCTGAACTTTTGAGTGCTTTGAGGTTAACATTGTGTAATTAATTAATCTGTAATTTTAGCTCACTTATAGGTGATTTCCTCAATAGTGTGCTTTTACCAGACTGGTTTTCTGTGGAAATCTATTGCCACTTTTCTTCCTTATTTTTTACAGCTACATTAAAGAATTTTTTTTTGTTTTAAATTAATGAAAGAAATAAAAATATTATTTTTTTCTAAATTACAAAAAATACTAGATGGTTCCATTCAAAAATCAGTACTTGCCTGTTTGAGGCACTGTATAGACACATATAATGGGGAAAAAGAGTTTACTGTCTGAAATGTTCACAGGTTTTTGCTTAGTAGTTTGGAATTTTATTAACTGTTTAGTATAGGAAAAGGCAAGTAGACACATAAGAAAGGCAGTTTTTAAAGAAAGAGCATATGCAGACATGCTTCATTTGCCAAAAGCACATAAACCCTATTAAATGTAACTAATTGTTCTACACTTTATTTGCAAGATCATATTTCACATTCTATAATATTCTATAGTTCTGTCATAAAATCTGGGGTGGATTCAAATCATAGAGTACAGAACTGAGTCAGGACTGAAACTCTGGTATTTCTCTTGGCCCTTTCCCAATGTGTCAGAGAATGGAGGATACAGGAAAGCAATTTCCAGGTAATACAAGGGACCTACCTTCAGCAGTTTTGCATGTTGATCTCTTTCACAGACTTGGTGGGAAATGACAGTTCATTGTACCTCAAAGAATCAAGTTCCTTTTGTTAATGCATGGTGCAGTCTGGTTTATATCAAATGTCAATAAAATAGGAAAAAAAAATTATTGTGGAGAAAGTTTTAACATGGAATATGTACAGGTAGCTACACAGACCATAGGAAGACTACTATAGTAGTCTTCTGATTATTTTGGCTTCTGGAAGCTGAAAAAATCTTTTTAATCTCCGATTCTTTCTCCCTACATATATTACTTACCTGATCTCATGGTGAAATAAGAGCACAAGTGCTGTCTGTGGTCTAGGTAGAGGGACTTTCAGGTGTGTTGATGGTGGCTGGGATAAAAATTCATTAACCTTTTGCTTTTCTTTAAAAGTCAGTCTCAAACTCAAGTATTCCCTCAGATGGGTTGGCAGACAATGGGAAATGCTCCTGTTTTCCCTTCAGCTTTCCTATCAACCTGGCTCTTAATAAGCCAAACCATGGAGGCTTTTGTCAGCTAAGAGACACATCCCAGGCAGAAAGAATTCCATATTCTCCCTCTAAATAATGCTATTTAATTTCTCCCACTATTGTAATGGGGTGTTCCCAGCTTGACACTGAGTTTATTTGACGCTGTTGATTGTTGTGCTGCATGTGACAAAACAGTGTAGTTCATTTCCTTAAATGCCGAGCAAGTCATCCCACAGAAGGCAGCTAATGCAACCAGTAAGAGAGCCAAAGGACTAAAAGACATAGCGGCCCAGGATGCTTATTGCACGTTGCCTCCTACCCACTTTTTAATATCCCCTGTATTGTGCGTATCAGGGATTCTGTGGCCCCTACCTCCCTTGCTTGTTGGTTTCTGTGCATCCTTCCTGCTGAGTACCCTTTTCACGCATCTGTGTGTAATCTGCCCTCAGCGAGAATATTTATCAGTTTAGCATTTTAATTATATTAAATACAACTTATGTAGCTGATAAAGCAGGAGACTCATTTGCAAAAAACTTCTGGGGTTCAGTCAGACTAGATTAGACTTAGGACAGTTTTCTGAAGATTGTTTAACTGCAGCTGCCAAACTGGATCAAACAATAAAGTGCTCATCTGCCCAAGGGCAGCTACAGAAGGATGGGAGACAACCTGAGCAAGGGAGCATTCTTCTTCCAGGACTTACACTAGAGAAGGACTGGGAATGACTGTAAAAGACATCTGAGAGAGACAGAAGCTTTCTTTGTGGATTCTCTAAGAAGTTAATTAGAGCAAGAGGAAGGGCCACAGGCTTCTGGCATGGTGTAAAATGTAGGACTGTGTATCTGATGTGCTCCATCTCTGCCTCGGGCATTTAACAAAGCAGCTGTGCCCCCAGGGCACTCTTGTGCCCCAGAGTAATGCAATTTCCCAGCTCTGTACACGTAGGCATAGAGGAACTGTGGAGGGTATTGCACTTGCTGAACACCTGGCTTCAAATGGCAGAGAAAATTTTTAAGCAGGAGAAGAGAAGCATAAGTGGATTTCTAAGGGTTATGGAGCAAAAGCCACATCTCAAATATGACTTTTCAATAAGCATCTATAAAGTGCCACTTAACTTTGCAATGTCCTGTAGATTATTTGTAATAGCAAGATGTGTATTATTTTGTTTAGCTAACTTTCTATGTTGCATCATTTTCATAGGTAAGCTTGACAATGGGATTTTAGGGAGGTAGATATTCAGCTGTGCTAGAATGTCAGTGGTTTTAGTAGCAATATGATGTTACATTGATAATCTGCCACCAGCTCTGGCTAAATTCAGCAGTGTTAATTCACATGCATGAATAGATCTTTTCCAAGCCCAGGTGATCCCATAGACATGTATTCAGGAGACAGAAAGGTCCCTGCACATCTCCACCTAGAGATGGGGCATTTTATTTACTGTGCAACAGTAAGTAGGCCCTTCTTAACACTCCGGCATATTGTTTAACTAGAGCGGTGTTAAGCTGGGGTTATGTGACTGGATGCTGTTTAGGCAAACATTTCTTCTTCCTGCTGTCTCATTGTCATGGTTACCCAGCAGTGTGGTGTGCTCTCCACTTCCTTGAAACAGGCCCCCATCCTTTTGCATTCAGATGCAGCAAAGAAATGTGGTGCTTACACGCTTAGATACTTGACTGCGCTACAGTGGGAACATCAAAAATGCCTTAGTGTTGAATGGTTTGTCCACTAATGCAACTCTATAACCATCCTTATCATCATGCAATCTACAAAAGACAAGCAGGAGCATAGAAACTAATGAACAATTTCAGCCAAAGGACCAAATCAAAGTTTATTGAAATAAAAGGGAATTTTTACATTGGCTTTAGTAGGTTGACATAGTAATTGCTTTTTTATCTTTCTCAGCTGCAGCCTATTATAGCAGGAAAATGCATTTAAAATTGGGTTTTGGGGATACAAAAAGTGAAACTCTGAAAGTGAATTAATTTTTGAAAACAGAATTGTTTCTCTGAGGAAAGATTTTGTTACAGAATGAGTTTCAATGAAGCAAAATATGTCATGTTTTGTTAAATATTAACTGAGAAGTTTAATTAAATTAAATGTTAAAAATTAATGCTTGACATCAGTTTGATACAAGAATATGACTCAGATGTTGAAGGCTTTCCTCTCTTTTCATTCAGAACACACTAAGTGAAAAGCTCACAACGAACAGTTTAGCTGGCCAATTTGGCTTCATTTCCTGACTACAGAATATCTGTGAACAGTTATAATTTCCTCCATCATTCCAGTAGTCAAAATCACTTAGAATTTGGTGTAGGTTTTTTTCTCTAAATTGGATTAAATTGACGAAAACTTTTAGAATTGCATCTTGTCAGTCCCGATCAATTCATGTGAAACTAAAAAAGTTTCTACTTTCCCTAGAAAGAAACACTGGAAGGAGTTGAAGGTTATTCATATTGTTTATTATTAGTAGGATGCAGTTATTAATCTGGTATGCCAATTATTGGCTTCCTTGACTTATGATACTGCCTTCGTTTGACTGTGATTGATTGGATATGTATCAGAGTGGCATATTTTTTTTCACTGATTGCCTAAATGGGGAAGTTTTTGCAGTAGGAGTAATTATCTATGATGAATTCAGGTTTTGTTTAGTTAGTGTCCCTGACTTGACTTTTCTTTACATGCCAGTAAAAGTTTGACAGTAAAATATATCCCTGTGCAAGATAACCTCTATACAATACATGCATCAGGCAAGTTTGCACCAAGGCAGATAGAACTTAAGTGGCACAGGTGGCCACACTTTTCATATCATGGAAGTGTCCCAGTAACTTTAGAATCAAATCTATATGTTTGGATCAAGTCTTCTGAACTAAAATTTATCTCCCCTAAGAGGCAAATGCAAGACGGACACAACTGAATGCATATGAATGAACTTTTTTATTGTTTTGGCTTGAGCACTGTTCTAGTTTTCTTCCTTCACTATAAAGAGGCCTCCTTGAAAGTAGTCACTCAGATACAAAAAGTTTTCCTTGGTTAGGCTGCCACAGAAAATTCTTAGGTTTCTGTTTGAGTGAGACCGTCATCTTACCAAAGGTATACATGACTTTTTCATAAATGCATAAGAAGCATTAGAAAAGACACCACTAAAAAAGCATGCTGTAAGGTAACTTAAGGTCTCTGCTGAAGTGTGTAACTTCCATTGGAAGGTACACACAGAGTTTAGATATTTAGCTTCTGCATAACTTCAAGGAACATACTGCATTAGAATCACTAAGATACTGTGCTGTAAAGCTGGAATTGTGTTCCCTGTTCAATTAACTTACATATATCAGCAGTTCAAAGTAAAAGGTATTTAAATTATCTCCTCAAGAATTTAAACTTCTAGGGATTGCTTATAGAGGCAAATCTGTTCATAGTTGCCTGACAATCCCCACTTAAGATCTGCAGGCTGCTTTCTGTGCATCTCCCATTAGCAGTATCAGTTAGTGTGATACCTGCAGTACTTCACACAGTGAAAGGAATATTGGTGCCTGCTCTACACTACATTGTGTGTCAATATGTATTGGATTGGCACTCAGAGCAGGGCCTGGGACATACAAAACAAGCTTTTTCCAGCTCATCTTCCTCTAGGAACACAAAGATTTTTAAGACATTTTTAGCTTCCTCCACATTAGACACGTGTTTTTTGAGGAAAATAAACATTATGAGCCGTTGGCCATAATGAGCCATTAGCATTTTCTAGTACTCTATCCAAAAAAAGGGAAAAAATACATGCAAATGGTGCGAAAGAATAAACTCAAATGCAGTAAGTTGCTGGCAGTCATCACCTCCACTGCAGTCAGGGTGCTGTGGCAGCAGCAAATGTCAGCATAAATGTCAGTCAGAAGACTACAGGCAGCAGTGGCGTTTTTGAAGGGGACATCTGGCAAAGCCAGAGAGGGCAGAGACCTGCTTGTCTCATTCCCTTTTCTTCTGATTACATTTTCCTCAATAATTGCAGCACCTGAAATGGCCATTTACTTCTGTGGCAGATCTTTAAGATAATTTATGTAGTTAATAGAGTGGTTGTACTCTTAAGTTTAATACTAGTTCATACCATTGCTGCTTGATGCTAGAGTAACTTGGTGTACAACAGATTAAATGTTGTTAACATTCTGCTGATATGGTGCCTTATATTGTACTTGGTTTGGAAAATAGTGTATGGAAAACGGTCCCTTAGCCTTACTCTCAGTCAAAGTTAGAGTGATGACTAGTGAGAGCAGCTTTTCATTAAGCTAATAAGTAGCTTATCATGGCTTGCTGCGCATAAATAAAGCTATCTGGGTTGGATTGCTCTGGGATATCCCAGAGCAACAGTATGCATGTTGCTTAGAGTCTGTCAAAAGTAACTAAGGGAAAGACAGGATTACTCTTAGTAGGCTTTTATTTACTATTTTCATATATCTAGTGGAAAAAATGCAAAACTTTGCAAATGGAAACAGATTGAGATACACCGAGTGCTTAGACCTTCTATGAAGAAGCTGACCCAAGCAGATAGAACATTTTAACCATGATTTCTGGGAGTGGCAAGTGATTGGCCATATATGCTTCAGGCTTTTTAGGGGAAAATTTCTCAGACGTTTCAGAAAACTGAGTCCTTGTGGAATTTCAAGTCAAGAACCTCAGAAAACAAACAAACAAACAAACAAAGGAATTGAAAATTACTATTTCATTTTTAAGATAGAGGTTGTCATCCTCAGGCCTTTGTATAGACTGTACCTTCTGTGACCCCTCCTTTGATCCCCAAGGCCCATATTGCCTCTGCCATGGATACTGAACTAGAATGTCTGTCCTCTCTTCTATGCATCAGCTCTCAGTGGTCATCAACTTTGATTCTGGACCTTATGCCTTTTACTTCTCTCAGGAATCCCACAGTGTTCCACTTTTTAGAATATGGTCAGAAGAATAGCTGACCCCAAGGAAAAATAAGCACATCAGCCTTGGTAATTCCTGATGGGATTAGAGATTTTGCATCATATGGCTAAATTACCTCCTATTTGCACAAGCTTAAAGGTACGTGCATTGGGAAGTAACATAGAACAGCTGGCACCCTGTAAACTCATACCCTATCACAATAACATGCTCATAAGCACATGCAAATAGTCTAATCCCATCCTATAGGGTATCCACTGGACTTGCCTTGAAACTATATCTGAAGTGAGTTACCCATTCCACTCCCCTTCAGAGTCTGACCAGTGAGGAATGAAGTGACTCTTCTTGATCTCAACTATGAAAAAAAAAAAAAAAGAAAGAAAAAAAAAAGTGAATGTTAATACAGTGTTGCAAAGAGGCCTGTGTTCTCCACTCACATGTGGAAGTCAATGCAGCACAAAATTCCAGTTCCACTCCGGTTTTCCTGTACCTTCTGTGTCACTCACTCAGAAAAATGTCCTACTCCAGAGGAATCAGACTTCCCTGATTTTTATCAACAGCAGTCAGTAGCCTGTTTGTCAAAGGCAGTTCACGAGCTGTCTGGAGTCAGGGGGAAGAATTTTTTGAAGTTAGTTATTGAAGTATGCGTTGTCTTTTAACAACCCTTAAGTGTTTACTGAAGTGGTTTATTCTGAGCCATTCTTTCTCCCTGAATGACTCTCTCCCTGCTTCTCATCATCTTAAACCAAGAGTAAACTTCCCAATAGCCAAATCAAGATCTAGTTTTCATAGTTCATTATACAGCAACTCTACTTCCAACAGACCCCTTACATGACTCTGTACCACTTACCAGTGTTTGTAACTAGAAATAAGTGCATGTTCAAATATAAACACCCTTTGAGTTTGCTTCTCTGTACATGTAAGCAAAGAGCTATCAGAAAATAGAAGAGATGAGGTATTATCACAAACCACTGCAGTCATGAATCAAAACAAAAAATACTTTTTCCCTCTCCATGTTGAACACAAGGCAAATACAAATCTTGTGGCTGAGGTCTGTCTTTTATCCTAAAACCAAGTAAAAAACCCCCAAACAAACAAGCTTTTAAATGTTTACATGCATAAATTGTATGACACAGAATGGAGAATGGATAGAGGAATATCTTTGCCTTTTATAAGAAATCAGCACCTAAATAAATTCATGAACATGAGACTGATGTGAAGAATGATGATAATGAAAATGTGGGTCCTCCAGTAACAAGGCTAGTGCTTTTAGGAGGAACAAAAGTAGTCATTTTCTATATATGTGATGCACAGATTAAATGTGCAATTAAATGTTCGATTAAAATAGCTGAACTTTCTTTAAAATGCCTTCTATCAAACAAGTTCTAACCATTTTCCAGTGCTTCTGTGTAGTTAAAGCATCATGAGATCACCTGGCATTTTCAAGAAGGAAGCAGATAGCTTCTTGGTAAAGGCAGAGTTGTGTGAATCTTAAACTTCTCAAGTGATTTATGGACACCAACAGATTTCCTGGGTAGATGTTGCCCCAGCAGCAAAGGATCTCCTTATCTCTTCCCCTTCCTGATACACCTCTTCTGGCAAAACCCTTATGATTGAGAAAGTAGAGGCATTTGTGCCAAAAAGGTGACCAAAGGGTGGGTGATGTAGGACTATGAAACAATAGATGCAGCTGCCTAACCAAAGAAAAAAGTAATGAAAACAACATTAAATGAGAGCAAAATGAGGACTTCTGTCGTGAAAACAGTGGTCCTGTTCACTGCTTAAGTACCGGCAAGAGTTTCTGAGAACAGAGGCCTTGTAACCTCTTTGTGAAAGCACCAAGAAGATTGTGTTATAGTGCAACTCAGTAAATGCTTCACCAGGAATTTCTTTGGCATATGAATCAACCACATGCATGGACTACGCAGCCGAGATAACAGGTGGACTTGTACTTGTTGAAAGAAGATGCAAAGGAAATTTTCTAAATTTATTTTATAGGAGTGACAAATGGTCCACTGAAGCCAAAAGGGAATATTAAATAACAGAGGCAGTCTTGAGGTTATTTTTGTTTTGGTAGGACATGAGCAAGACACAAGACCATCTGTGTCCAATAAAACCTAATAAACGTTGGGAGTGGGAGGGGGAAGACTGAGTATCTGATGGAGGAGCAATGGTCAAGTTCAGTTTATCAAAAGAGCTGCTTGTTTTAGAAGAGATGGATAAGACTAGGAAATCAGACCAGAGCATGAGCTCCCAGGCAGCTACAAAAACATTTTCAGCATAACTACCTAAATGTGGATTAAAGAAGCAAACGTTGAGGCCTGACGGTGATAGCCTTGTTACTGAGGCCACAGTCATTTTATGTGATTACATCAGTGTTATCCAGTCTCTGACGAAGAACAAATAAAATCAACCCAACGTGAGGAAAATGGTAACAGCATCTGGCAGACAGCTGGAGCAGCTCAGTAGAAAGCTCCATGTAATGTCCAGTGAGGGGGCCATAGTCATCTACTGCCCTGGAAACAACTGTTTCAAGGCTTGATAAGACTGCGAGGTGACTCAGAATTACGATTCTAAATTTTTTCCCCACTTCTTTTGAGAAAAGAGGGAGTTGACTATTGTTGGTGCAGAGGCAAATCTGGCATGTGGTAAGATGACAGAGCATCCGACTGAGGAGCATAGGGAGGCACAGTGAGAGGTGAAGGGTCAGCAAAGTTGGTGGTAAAATCATAGGTGGTAGAGGAGACGTTGCAGAATCAGAAAGGTGCTGATCACCAGCAGAAAATGTATGGAATTTGAGGGAGGGAAAGATAGAAAACTCTTGGTGGTAGGTTGCTGTAAGTGGTCAAGCCTAAGGAGGGGATCAGAAAAGTGGGAAACTGGACACTGGCTGATGGCTGTGTATGTTGACTGGGCATCGGAACAGTAAATTTTAGCTATATAGACATAATTCGATCCAGACTTTTTAAGAGAGAATTGGAGTTCCAGGCCACAATGAGGAAAAATTAAATGATAAACCCATGGAGTTTTAAGAAAATGAGAGGAAATGCAAATTGAAGGTACCAACACAGGTGAAATTTGTCAGAAAGAAAACAATGGAACAGAAGACCAAAAAAAATGTGAGCGGATGAAGAGCAGAATCGAAGAAATAAAACTGCGGATAACATCTGCCTGCTAACTGTTGCTGCAAATTTATCTACTCCAGAATGTGTGTGAAACTTTCACTGCCCCTTCCCTATTTTGGAGGCGATTGCCTTTTGTTTTGTTTTAGGTTAAAGACATACAATTCATTTGTCTGCTGTAGACTTCTTCACGACAGACAAATGTAATATAACAGATTATCTTCCATTAAAAAACTGCAGACTTGGGTCAGCTGCCATGTAGCTCATTCAGTTTTGTTCCCTCCCAAGGGTTCCATCTATCCCCACAAAATAAATTCATGTGTACTAAGTTAGGGTTTTTTCATGACTAGGCAATATCCCTGTTCCCTGGAAACTTGCAGTTGTTATTTGTCTTTGTGAACCTCCCCTTTGAAAATGCCAAATCCTTTAAATTAATGCTTGGGAGGGTCATATTTTGCATTTCAGTTGCTGAAAAGACCTTGCAATTATTCAACAATATAAAGCTCCCTGCGGATCAGCAACCGCAGTTTATTATGTAAAAGTGTGCTGTGCTTTCTGTAATTTGAGGGTTGACTACTCACATAATCATAGCTACCAACATTCAAAACTTACGGTATTTTTTTTCATTCTTTTATTATTGCTTTTTTTATCATAAAATAGAGCTTGTTTTTTATATGGCTAGATCCTGATCTTGGTGAAGTATCTGTCTTCCCTGGTACAGAACTGATCACTAGTTGCTTGAAGTAACATCTTCCAAAAGTTTGGGGGTGTTAACTTTTGGTCATCAGCAAAGAGGCATTTCAGTTATCGTGGGCTAATTGCATTCAGATGTCCTTTTCAGCAGGAGCGGCTTTATCATAGGAAAGCTACCATAGTTTCAGTGGGATTTTAGGGAGATCATCATTATCATCAGCTGTCCTTAATAGCAGTTTTATTTTTAAAATTTAATTCATTAAATCAAACACATTTTTTAGAAGCAAACTGGGAAATAAGCACACAGCTTTCCTCAGCAGATAGCAATTCCAAGAGGGAAAATGAAAACAATGATGAGTAAAGGTAAATTGAGTTGTTATGTTAAGTCTAGGGATTCTTGTTTCTTGGTCCAATAGTGCACAGCTTGATCACTTGCCCCTTTGCTCTTTGTGAGATTACACAGAAAAATGGAACAGTGTAATGGCAAGGCCTTGTTTTTTAGTGAGCCTTGATACAGAGAAGATGCCCAGGGATGTCAGCTCCCCAGTTTTGTCCAATTTCTACATTAAGAGATGCTGAACTAACTCCTTTACTGTTGCCGTAGTGTATAATCTTCAGCAACTTCTGCCTCAGCTCCTCCTGCATAAAATGCAGAAACATTAAACATAGAATTATTGTGGTCATGGTGGCTGTGTGAATAATTGAGGTAGACAGTAGTCAGCACAATATATTTGCACATTCCTGTGCCACTACTTTAACCACAGCCCCCAGGTCTGCATGTGTTTACATGATCACTGTTACCTTCTGAATTTCCCAGGGCCTGATGTGCTGTATTGTCCACATGCTTTGTAAAACAGAGATTTTATTTGTTGTCCTGAAATAATGATGGGAGTCTTAACTGCAGGTTTATTTCTTCCTCTCCATCATTTTATAAAAAGCATTTTGATTGATAAAATGTTACAGCAGGAGGAAGACTTTATTTTCTGGTATTCCTGTGGCTGGGGGAGGGGCGGGGGCTAGCAGGCAGGGAGGGGTTTTGCATTTAGTTCAGCCTAGACAGTAACTCACTTTATCAGCCTATTTTTTTTATGTCTCCAGTCCACTTCACAGCCTGAGACAGCTTGCACTGTTTGGTTTCATAGCATTGCACTAACATGTTTTAAAGTTTAAAAAAGCATTCAGTGTTCAGCAAAAATTTTAAGTGAAAATCCTTTCTTTTCACGTTAGATTGAGCAAATCCCTTCCCTTTCACAAATGAGAAACCAGGGCCTAAACTATTCTGACAGCATTTCGAAGTTTTTAACTTTCGAAGCTTTTTGTGCTTTATAAATCTAATTAACTGTAATAAGAAAATAATAGGTCATAATGTTTGTTTTACAAGGTGATTGATCTCTTGGCAGCCTGGCAGACTCTTTTATTGATTGGTTGGTGGATACTGTCAGAGTGGATACGTCCTGGAGGAGAATAGCTGACACCTAAATCCATATGTGACAGATTACCATCTGGGTTGGAAGACAGGTTTCTTCATGAAATTGCAGAGATAACAGGTGAAAATGGAGAAAGTGACATGAGGGAAATGCGTTGAAACCTGCCTCAACCTTTCCGTGCTCTAAGAGCATTTACACAAAGCTCCCTATTTTGTGGGCAGCCTGTTTTCAGAATGAGAGAGATTAAATTTTAATTACACTCATTCCTGTCTGCCCAGTCGAGTTTTAATTCTGTTAATTAGGAAAGTGTCTTGCCCCACAGCCTAGCCATAAAGCTAATTAAACAGAGAACCTTCATTTGCTACTTAGTGGAACTTCAATTCAGTAATGATTATCATACATTACAGTTAATTAGCACTGTGGGAGGGAAAATGAGGATGTCACTGAAGAGCAAAACTCAAATTAGAGGTGCTGTAATATATGCCTTTTTTCATTTTGTAGCTATCTGATGAAGGGAAGTCACACACTACCCTGCCTGTCTCGGTTTCACATTTGTTAAAGGAGAATTAATTAAACTTATCTCTCCTGCAGATGTGTTGTGTAGGTTTAATGTAATGAAGTTGATAAGATGCTGGCCTTTGAAATCCTCAAGTAGAAGACACTGCGTAAATGGAAATACTCCTCCCTGAAACATGCAAAGCATATTAGAGGCAATGAACTATGCAGTCACAGGTAGAGTGGTGGTACGGCACATGTACCTTCATAAAGTAAAGACGGCCATACAATTCTGCACATATTCACAAAATCCTCCAGGGCAAAACACTACCAACATGGAACTTGCTGCTGTATCAAACCATTCAGAAGCCCAGACCACAAATTAAAAACAACTGTCATTTGACTAAAAAAATTTGACAGTAAATGACTTTGATTCGTAATGCTTTGTTAAATTATGATAATCCATTTTAAAGTATTGGTCCTGAAAATATCAATACCCCATTATACAGGTGAAGTAAAGCAGAGGAGGGTTCAACTTGCCCAAACTGCTAGATAAATCCTTTGTAAAACTGCAACTGGGACTTCTAAATCCCTGTAAACTACCAGGCAACAGCTGGCTCCATGTTTTCTAGAGGGAACAGCAGCAGTTGTATTTTCATTTAGATTTTCTCGTGGTGGCACTGACTCCAATGAGTCCGGGGTTATGAAATTATCATTATACCTTAATAAAATATCCCTGGCATGCTTTATTTAAGACACTGCGGAAAATGTTGTTTAGAGCATTGCGAGTATAGCCCGATAGGTTATGCTTATGTTAAACCCGACTTACTCAGTATATTTCCAGTTTTATTGCAAAGTGACAGATGAATGTTAAAATAACTGGAATCTGAGCATTGGTGGCTTTGGTAATATTTGTAATGTGGAGAAACATGTAAAAAAGCATGTGTTTTCTGCAAGCCTGTGCTGGTTGATACACCGTCTAAGAAAAGCAATCTGCTTGGTTGTGCACTGGGCTTGGATTCAAGTGTGGATGAGTTTGTTTGTCTGTGCCGCTATTTCCCCACCTCTGACATGGGATTTAAAAGTTTTGTGGCTGCTTTATAAAGTACTTCGTGGTCTATATGTATCAGGGAACTAATATTTGTGTCAACAAGGCAACCCTAGTTATAAGGTTTGGGGGACAGTGGTGATTCGTAGAAGCATGAGAAGAGAGAAGGGAAGAAAAGGAAAAGTATGAAAGCAAGGAATAAGAAGAATTAGCAGACTGGCCCACTTTGCAGAAAATACGTCTATATTGATGTCTACTGTATGCTGGCAATAGCATTATTAATCCTAACATGCTGTCATTAATAAAAACAAGAAGGGTATGAAGCTTCCATAATGATTTTAGGTTGAGCTGGGACTCTCATTTTCCTGGAGCTGGGTAGCATTTTAAAACTGCAAAGGATTAGACAGACACAATCAGTTCAAATATTTGTCCAGCCATTGAAAGGAGAAGCCTCACTTCCGCTTGTGATGAGGCTTTGGAAATCTCCATATTCATCATTGTTCAACAGCTAAGTGAAGACTGCACATTGATTGCCCTTTCAGTTGCCTTTAAGCAGCTTATGTGAAATGTTAAATTCTAAGTTGCCTAAAATCCATACTCTTTAATTTGTTTTCTGACTTGTATGCAGCAAGGCAAATCTTTGTGAGTTTATATGCACACAGGCATGCACACGTGCACCATGATCAGAACCAGATCCTTCCAAATATGAATTATGCTGAGCAGAGCTTTAAAAGGCACAAGTGGAACAGAACCAGTCATTCACATTCATCATCATAAGGACGTGAGAAATAACAGACTGCTTGTTTCATCTAGTCAAATTGTGGCTATGCAAGTTACCACAAAGCATCTGAGTTTCTGTTCCTTTATGTAAAGCTGAAAAGTTTTATTTAAAGCTGATTCCACTGCCTCCCTCATATGTTGAGATCCTCAGAAAACTTAGGATAATCACTTATTTCAGAAATATTTTATTTATTCCTTCTTTATTCTTCCAAAATTATTATGTCTTCTATTCTTCTGACATTAGCTTTTGACTGTCCAAAAAATATGGAGTGCTTTGCAAAATAACTACAAAGAAAGGGCATTTTAATAGAGCACTTGGATCTGTGTACCAAAACTGTGACTTATTAGCAAATGCCACAAGGCTCCAAAGTCACATAAGCAGATCCAGAGAGTAGTCGTGCTTGGCTTCATCACAGTGGCTTTCTTGATGCCAGGCCTTTGCGTATGGGATTTGCTGCAAGCCCAAACTTAACAATGCACATAGAGATGGCAAGGGCTCACAGAAGCTGGAGTGGAACTTGTCAGCTGTTTGTGAATTTTACATGGGTGTTGGAGAGTTCCATCTCCAGCCTAATATTTGCGATGGTCTTTTTCCACCCGAATATTACAACTTTAAAGAAAATTTTAGCTACCTTTGTTCAAATCTTCTGTTTGCTTTTGTTTGGTTTTAGCTGCATGGAAGGAGAGGAATTAACCATTTTCAGAGCTAATGGGAGGCTTGAGTGCTGGCTTGCCTGTTATGCCATACTTGCATCTGACATTTTTGACTAGTAAATTTTAATGCTTCTGTGGTTTTTCATTGGTCTGTATTTTGCATTTCTGATTGTCTCCCATTTGTACTGAGCACATCAGTTGGTCTTTGTAGCAGATCAGCAGCTTGTATAACCAAGGTATCATTTAACAATATTGACTTACTGCATTAAGAAAAATCCTTTGGGATTTCATTGCTAATGCACTAAAAGCCCATCAGACCTCCTAGTCTGAAATGACCAGCATGTTGTCTGACACTGATCATCGGGGCATTTTACATACAATGCCCTGTGGAGAAATACAGTTCTTTATATACTTCTGCATTTCTGGGGATGCAGCGAAGCAGAGCACTGTGGAAAGTTGGAGCTGTTCTTCTGCAACCTGCATCACACCTTGAAAAGGAGCCACTTGAGAACTATGTATGAAGACACCAGGTTTATGACTCCCATACAGACCAAATAATAGTATGGAAAGATGTGACCAAGTAATTTCTAAGCTGGTAGAGGTACCCTGATGGGTTTCCACTGTGTTTTCTTTTCCTACATGATAGGTAGACATGTGTTCTCTCTGTGAAGACCACAACAAGCACTTGACAAAGTTGGGTAACAGTCAGTTTAAAGATAAATGTGGCCTTACCTTCTCACACAGTGGAATCATTTATTTTCACATGGCTCGTGACATGAATTATTTATAGCTATGGAAAGAAAAATAGTGGGGTATAGACATGGTGCAATTTCTATGAACCAGTTAGACATGATACGGTTGGATACTGCTTTCTTTCAAGTGAAATGCAGCAATGCATTGCTCTCCATAGAGTGAAATAATTTTTACATGCCTTGTCAGTCTCGCTATGGCCGTGGAAAGAAATACAGTGAAAGCAGAGACATTGGCGCTATTTGTGTTATTTAGAATGTTTTTGCAGCTAACAGTTTTGACCTCTATTCTGTTTTGATGGTTCTGGTTTCACAAGGCCACATCATGTTTTCCAGCTACAAGACCTGAATAAATACTTTCTTTTCCCATGGACTCTCCCAGGTTTCACTCAGACCCTGGTTCAGGATTATTCCAAAAAATTGCTGGTGTAAAACTGATATGCTGCATTGTCAGTGGAATTACAGTGATTAACAGCTTTAAATCCAGTCTCTGAGGGCAGGAGGGTTTCATTTTTGTCCCTTATGGTTTGGAAGTTAATATGTGAAATCCGGGGGCCATCATTTAAAACATCAATCCTTACTTCAGAATGGTGTTTGACAGGCTGCAAGTAATTTCTGCTTCAAGCAGTCTCAGGCAGCAAAGTAGCCCAAAGGTCATGTTGTTCTTATCATGGGTAAAAGAGATCTTCTTCATGATGGATGACTACTGTGTGTGTCTATGATGCGTAATATATTAGTAATTTTAATTCACAATTCCATTTGCCCAACAGTTTTGTCAGGGCAAGCAAAACTATGGTTAGGTACACCTGTGCTGCGCAGGAGAGGACCGTTGTGGTAATCCATCATAAGACCTGCAACACAGTCCCATTGCACATACCGGAGCTGGGAGGAATCATTTCTACAAATGGAAATGCCTGGCAAGTCTTGCGTTGTCACTGCTGGTCCTCACCTGTGCTGGTGATCACAACTGACACCAAAGCACTTGCTGCCTCTAGTCTCGTGGTATTATGTAGAGCAGCGGTGTCAAACTCATGTTCACCGGCGGCCACATCAGCCTCGTGGTTGCCTTCAAAGGGCCAAATGTAATTTTAGGACTGTATAAATGTAGGAATCGTTACATATTGCTATATGTAGTTACATACTCTTGTAGAGCAACATTCAGTGTGTTCCTTAGCAGATTTATCAGGTTGGGAGTCTAAGGTTCTCTGTTCTTGGCTAGCCTAATCCTAACCAAAATTGGAGGACCACAGACAACAAACACAACTCCTGATTTCAGATCACTCTGAGAAGTTTGCTACTGAGGACATAAAGTTTTCAGCTGGCTTTGTGCAAAGCACTCAGGGTGTGCACAGCTGCCACCTCTCTTTTTACCCTCATGCTTTTCATAGGACTAAATGCAAAAGCCACTTCCGGCAGAACCAGAAACGAAGGTAATAAGCAGTAGTATTAGTTACGAGAGTCTCGGAGCAAATTTGCTTTCTCTTTGCCACAAATGAAACTCATAAGCAAACCGTTATAACAATATACATTGATCTCATTTATTTGAGTAGTACATCCTCCTGAGCATGTTTCTGTCAACATAAGTGCAGCAAACTGCCATTTAGAAAAGAGGGCTGCATTTGCCTCTCAGCTATTAGAATGTCTAGATTTACCTCCTCACTCCTCTTGCTGCTGTTTATAGTTTACATGCAGAAATGTGGTAAGAGCTGTACTACTCTCGCATGTCAGAAATTGTATGTTTTCAGAAATGACAGAATGACATCCACTAAAAGTCGTACTGAGTTCAAATAATTTTTAAATGAGCCATTCATTCACCAGCATTATGCTGGCTTTCATAAATTTCCCTCTCTGTATATTAGCTCTTTTGGCATCTCAATTTGCATTTTGCAAGATTAGCTTTTTAAATGGCCAGCTGTCACCTCAAAGTTTCAAAGCTCTTATAGCAAGAGGCTTTTCAATAGGATACATCATTCTCCACTCACTTCTCTGAAAGATCTTGTTTTCACTTCCAGAAGCGGGCAGCCAAGGCTTTATGATATTGATTCTTCATCCCGAAAAAGAGCTAATTTTTGGCACTGTTCTCCTGGGAGAAAACAAAACAAAACGAAACAAAACACTTATATAGGCTGAAGTCTTCTGTCAGGCAGACCACTACATCTTCAAAGCAGCTTCCCTGAATGTTCTTTAGTATCAAAGTGCCTCAGCTTGACTCATCTGGTGCTCATCTTGGGTCATCTGAGATAAATACTTCTGTCTCCACAACAACTCAGCCCATAGCTCTTTTGTAAGCCTGGTGAGAAAGTTTTGGGAAGGGAAACATCTGACAGGCCTGATTCCTAGCAGGGATAGCAGCATCCTTGGAGGTCTTAGTGAACTCCTATACCCCTGCCCTGAACTACTGAATTGCTGTTGTGAATTACATTTTTACTCTTTCACTCTTTGCAGACATTGATGAGTGCTTGGTGAACAATGGTGGCTGTGACCATTTCTGCCGAAACACAGTTGGCAGCTTTGAGTGCAGCTGCCAGAAAGGTTATAAACTTCTCACAGATGAACGGACCTGCCAAGGTAATACTTCCTTTATTTTACAATTGGTACAATGAGGATGTTATTTTCAGTGAATTATTTTTGTAATTAAGTCATTTGTACTATAGGTTTTAGTCTTACTGTCATATGAAGTAAGGTTAGAAAAGACCTACCAGATTTCCATTTTCTGAGATTGGGTTAGAAGGTTTTTGGAAATGTTTAAATGTTTTTAGTAGTGGGAATGCCAGTGTCCTGCTGAAGTAGGAAAATCCATGTGGTGTAATGGAATAGGCTCAGGGAAAGAGCCTTATGTTCAAATCCTCTAATTTGCTATGATCTTAATGGGGCAGAGGCTTATCTTACACCACAGTCACTTGGGGTAGCTTGCTGGAATAGAGCATTTGCAATATTTAAACTGAATAAATAGTCTAATTTGTGAGCTCACCGTTGCCTGACAGTATCTGTTTATGAAGCAATAACAGAGGTGTTTTGTGAGAATTCAAACGAAGTATGTTTTGTGTTGTTTGATGTGCATGTTGTGATTTGTTCTCCAAGTCATATGATGTTATATATTCTATGACTAATTAAGTTCATAACTTAAATACTAACCATGTACCTTTGGAGAAATGACACTTTAAGCATTTGAGCTCTGTAACTTCATTTTTTAAAAGCCTCCTAGAGAAGGCTAGAGATGAGCATGCATCAGCAGAGAGGCAAGCAGAAGGAGAACATATTCAATAAAATTTTGTACAGGAATTGCCTCTTTATGAGTACATAACTATTTGCATGGGTTTTGAACATGTAGCAGTTATGAAGTCCAAAACAGCATTAGTATTTGAGCACTTCTTTGTTCCTCAACAAAAGAGAAACCAAGGTCTGAAGGTGTATATGTCATTCAAAAAAATTTCCATTGTATCTCATTTGTATTTCCATCGTCTGAGAAGCCTGCTCCACCCTGACTATGTGATTAGACACAAAGGAGTCAGTGCAAGGTTGGTTGCAAGCTGAGGCAGGATGCGAAGAGCTGAGAGTGGCACAGTTAGTGCCACATGGCTGGGCAGAAATAGCATTGTAGGATCATGTCAGGCAAGGGTATGTCATCAGGTGTTTATGTACCTACTAAAAATAGGGACAAAATGTTAACAAGAAATGTTCCCTTTGTGATATATTTAGAGATAGTTAGGAGTACTTTCTGGTTCATGAATTTTAGGTGTCATCACATGCTCTCTCACTGTGGTATCAGTTAGAGGTTTCACCACTGAAGTAATTGGAATTACACCAGTGAAAAACTCAAAAGAAAAGTCAAGCCCTGCATTCTTGTTAGGCAAGAGCTGGTGCAAAACTGATTTGTTCATTATGCGAAGTCTTAGTAATAGGCTTTGAAAGCTACCTGTAAATAATCAGATCTCTCTTGTGATAATGGGAAACTAGAAGCAGCTCTGTAAATGTTGTTCAGCTGAGTTTTGTTTCTTTGTGTGCGTGGGCTACTGCATGAGTGAGTTGCCAGTAACAGTAAATGCCATGCAAGGAATAAAGCAGTAGCTGATCTCCTCTCCCTCCTGTGATCAGACGTGGAAATAAAAACATGATTTGGCCATCCTACTTTTTCCGTTGTCAGTGAGCAAGGACAAACACTCTGTCTGCCCTTGTCTCTGTCATGGTACTTTGACTGATTTATCAAGTATAGCTTATCTATTGCTGTAACAGATAAATTAGTGCAAGCCCAGAGAATTTCTGGGCTGGATAAGTTCCTCCAGTCCTAGAAACACTGGTTCTTCATACTGTGAAATGGGGAGAACAAAGTTATTTCTTGTTTGATGTTTGAGGTATTTGGGCCCCAGAGACAGCAAACATGGCATGATGCCTGCTTTGTAGACGGAGCACTGCAGTAATTTAGTTCCTGTCTGGTGCTTGAGGTGATAACTGGTAACTCATTTTGTCAATAGGCCTGCTAATAAAGAAAGAAGGAAAGTGACTATAGATCAAGAAATCACTGATGTATGAATCACCTGTACTTTGCTTCTTCCGCAGCAACAAGAATATAGTTATTGGAAGTGGTTATACTTATTAATGTCAGGTTTGACAGAAAAATGTGGTTTGTGGTTAGTGATTCTGCTGGAATATAAATCATCCATGGGGTTTTTTGGTAACAGCCAGTCAACACTGACCATAGAACATTACTGAGAGATTCAGGAAAATTTATTTTGGGCATGCTAGGCTTTCCAATGTGTGAAATAGAAAAGTGTAATTTGTATTAATAAAAGATTCTGTTGTTCACTTGTTGTTTTGATTCATAATAGAGTTTCTATGACTTACAATCTTACTGTCAACATTGCCGTTATCCTCTGGTTTTCATTTTAAAAATAAAGATTTCATTCAGTTATGAATCAACATATTTACCAAATCCTCACTTAGGACTTTAGAGGTTTACATTTTTTGGACCCAAGTCCTATTTAGTTCAGGTGGCCTCCCTAGTTCAGATGGCTTCCCTAGTGTATAGGGTGTTCATCTCCAAATGAGTTAATCACAGACGTCAAGGAACATATTCTGCTAACCTTAGGCAAAATGCTCATGGAAAGAGCTAGTAAGCTTGCCCCTTTATGACCTGCAGAACCCCTGGATAAGTCTATGACCACAGGAAATAATCAGTGAAGAAGAACAAAACCACAAAGTTACAGTTCGTGTTAGCAACATTTTGCAAACTGTTAAAAAATACAAGTAAGCTGTTGCTGCATAACTTTCTTCATATGATCATTAATTTCAGCACAAAGCAATTTTACATGTTTCAATAAAAAGCTTTCTTCATATTCCCTGTGAAATTCTGAGGTTGTCCCACCTCACCTCATTTCCTTGATGCCCTTTCATTGTAGACCTTCGAGCCGACTTTAAGATTGCAGGGAAATTGTATCAGAGTCTCAGACTTTGTTCTGGTTGTTTGCAGAGCTCCCACTGCATTATACCAAGTGCCTTACATGCATTCATCCTCCCTGTGAAGAGGAAAGTGTTCCTCTGTGTTTTTCAGGCAGGAAGGGTGAAGCCAAATATAGCAGCTTGCCTAAGATCACACGTATGAATGCCTGCACTACCTGGAGAATAAACCTCAATTTTTTTGTAAATCTGCCCTCTGTGAATCTGCCCATTACAAGAAATTTTCTTCCTTCTGTGTTTGTGCTCATACCCTGATAGGAAATTTCATTGGTTTTCAGGAACGCCAAAGCTTTCTGCTCACTTGGTGCCACTAGCTTGCCACTCTACACGTAGAGTACTTGTGTAAGCGGCCCTTGCATTTGTAAAGGGCATTAAAATGTTCTGCACTTGTCTGTTTACAGCTAAACCATTTTTAGCCTCAACTGTGAAGAAAACCATTGTCAATCACAGATTACTTCTGCTAGGGAGTGGTTCTTGTGCTGTGGCTCCCTGCTAAACAAGGAGAATGTGGGGGTTTCCCTTCCTTTCCCCTCCCCTGCATTCCAGCCATTTAAAAGGAAAATTATTTGTAACGCAGAAGGTGAAGAAGCCACATTGCCCTGCCAGTGATATTGTGGAGGCTGATAACTGCTTTCCCAGAGTCTCTCTTTTCATGCAGACTTAAAAATAGATTTTTTTCTCCTTTGACGACAAAATCACTGTATGACAATACAAAACCCATCTCTTGTGTGTTATTTTAACAGATCCCTTAAGTCTAAGGCATTTTAAGTTCTTTTATACAGGAAGAAATGGTTGGATCAGTTTGTGTAAATCTAGCAAAAGAGGCCTGCATCTCCTTTGAGCACGATACAAATAACATAGCTGTATTTATAGCAAAAAGAGCTTCTGTTTGTAACCTTTGTGGTAATTAACAGCAGGACAACAACTCAGATTAGTTTTAGAGCCACATCAGCAACAAAACAGCAAGCAAGACTGTTTAAAGCAGCAATGAATGTGTGTAAGCGCAGACATAATTACCTTAATCCTCAGCCAATATGAGTTTTAAAGCCAGTTAACTTAATTGCTTATTCAGTTTCTGTTTGTTGTGCAGTGATCTCGAAAAAAATTGAACAATAAGCACTCTCTCTGCTCCACTCAAGTTCAAGCTTCATTAAGCACCCAGAAAAATGTGTGAAATTCTGTCATAAATAATTTGCTCTTCCTGCTGTAGGAATTGCCTTTAGCAAAGCAAGATGAGGAGAAACAGCACATATATTTGTCATAACTTTCTCCAGGGAGTGGTAGAGTTGGAAAGATGAGTTACATTCAGAAAAAAAGTGCTTTAGGTGGGAACATCCAGTGATCAACACATAATACTTCGGCCTGCTAAATCTACACTCTTGCCCTCTGCCCCTCCCCACCTCTGTCCAAAATAGAGCCAGGTCCTCCTGCGCTGAGGAATTTAAACTTTTCCAGGGGGCAGTTCAAGGCATTTGCATCATTCTAGTCCACTCACAGCCTCCAAAGCAGGCCCAAGTGGGGCTTCATGATTGCTAGATCTCATAGACATGATGCTCAGCCGTAATGAAGTTTGCCCAAGTAGCCTTTTCACCAAGCATTTGAATTGATGAAAGGAGGTGCCTGTAAAAGGAGATGATTGTCCACCAGACAAAAGTACCTCTGGGGCTTGTGAAATACCTGCGTGGGCCATCTGGCATTTTTGGGACATCTTTAAGGCCCTGTGTTTACACACAGGAGGTGACAGTATATTTTGCTTGCTTTGATGTATTGCTTTGATATATGTAATAGTCTAAAACTTAGTTATTCTTTACTACCTTTCTACCAGATTTTAAATGAATGTGATCGACTCTTTTGTAACTTGGCACTGGAATACAAGGCCTCATAGTCTGCTGTTGATAGTGCTGGTGTCTGTCTAAAGGATATTTAGTGATGCAGGTTTATACAACAGGAAATCCTAAACAGTATTTGTTTCCCTAGCTTCACGATATGTCAAATTTTCCCTGTAGTGATTTTCTGTGGACACATTTTGCTAGAGGTTTGGGGTTTTTTAATGCTACAAAGCTATCCCGTAGAAGTCCAAGTATAGCTGATTTTAGGTGCTTTTTCCTCTCATTATGAAAGACATGAGCATATCCACTATCAGATTTGCGTATTTGGATGTTTCTTTCCCTCTTTTAACACAAATGTGTTTCTTGTATGCCCGCCTGTATCCCCACTTTCTCTATCCCTAGCCTCACTACCAGACAAGTGTTCTTTAAAAACTTGATGCTCATGGAGTTGAGCAACTGGAAGTAATGGCTGGAGCCAGGGATATTGTGAGCAGATACTGAGGCAGTTTTCTTAGTAACTGTCAGCATGTCTCAATGCTGACCTGCAAAACACCTCAGACCTTGTCCCAGCTCTGGTTTTTTGTTTCGCAGGTTGTCTCTGAGCAGACTTGATGAGTGTAGCAAGTTTTGTGATAGCTTTCTGATATGTTACAGGATATATCTCCTAACTCTTGCTGTCCACAACTGTTTTTTACTTATGATGTGAAATAAGATTTGAAGTCAGCCTCAGACCTTCTGTGTTAACCCACTGCCGCACAGAACCGCAATCCATGCAACCCTAAAGTAATACTGTTAAATGCCTGACCTTCCTCTATTGCTGATTGGGTCTTCATTCCAGATAATTCAATGTGATTAGAGCTAGCTGACCCTATGATTGATCTGATGGTAGAGGGATGCTTTACATAGAGCTCCCAATGCATAGTTGTCAAGAGAAGCCTTTCATTGCAGAATGAAAGAAAGAAAAATAACACCTTGAAAAATACAGTAACTGTCTATGATCCAAGGATCCTGCAGGCCTGGTCTTGAAACATTGCCACATTAACTGGATATGTAATCTCCTCTCATAACATCCACCTTTTCACTTATTTGTACAAAATATGCACTATTAGCCTTCCAAAGGCAAGATTTGAATCTCCCAGCATGGTATCTCCATTTTGAAAATGGGTATGAAATGAGGGATTAATCATACAGGGAAGGACAGATAGAAAGTGTTTGTGGGAATTATTTTTGGCCTAAAGTAGCCCACAAAGATTAGCTACAATGATCTCACTGTACTCCTCTGTATGGAACCATTGATGATAAATATGGCTGTACAGGACCAGTTTAAACCCAAATAAATCAGTGCATCCACACTGGCAGCACTGAATCACCAGACATGTTTGAAATAGGGTGACCAAATTAAAAAATAAAAAAGAAGCCAGAGACATTTGCACCCTTGGGTTACATGACAGTGACCTGCCATCCACATTTGATCATGTAACCCAGTAAAGCAACTGGCCTTGTCCCAGTCACATAACCTGATAAAGGTCTCAGGATGAGGATACACCTCTTGCATTGGTTTATACAGGACACAGTCACCCATCTTAGACTACTTAACTAAATGCATGAGTAGAGGTCAGGCCTGGAACATCTGTCCCTCTCTGTCTCTTCTTACATCATGAAAATGGAGGGCAGGGAGAATCCCATGTCCTGTGTCCTGTTTTTAAAATCCTGAGGAAACTCCTTGGAATAGCTGAACAGGGCAACTTTCTGTCATGACTCTCCCAGCCAAGCCAAGCTATCTTTTTACCTTACTGCTACTCCTTCAGTTCTTCTTGCTCTGAGTTATAGCTGAATGTACCCTCCTGCAGTCCCAGAGGCAGTGAGCCATGAGGCATGTTAAATGCATACAGCAGCACCATACAGCAGGGAAGAGACTGATTAAACCCTTCAGCTAATCCGTTTCAGTACAAGAACTAGTGTTTCATGTAAATTAGTGTAAAAGACAACGGGAGAGGCCCAGACCCCTCAGACTCAGTACATCAGCATTACTGTTGGGCTGACTTTCCAGGGAAAAATATTGGAAAGTTTTACTGTTGATTCACCTTCTCTCTTTGCTTTTCTCCCACATTAAATAAATAAAAGAAGCAGATGTTCAATTAAAGTGTCATTATTTAGCCTTCTCCTTTCTGGAGTAGCAATAACACAGAGCTATATAGCCAGCTGAGGTGGAATTATATAAAGAGGACACCAGCAGAAATTTTACTGCTTGATGTGTGGTTCATTCTTAATATTTAAAGCAATTTTTTACCTGAACCCACACAGATATCTCACTGAGGTTGTTACCCTCATGGTCAGGACTGAACTGTAGCAGGTGGAGAGTGTTAGCAAGCCCTTAGGGTGCTGCTGGATGAGTCCTTGCGAGGGAGGTGGCATCAGGATCTCGGAGACTGTTTGCTGTCTGGGATGAGGAGCAAGCAGGCTTACAAGTTCCCTTGGTGGCTTTTGCCTGAGTTTGCATGTGCATTTGCTGTAGGTTTTACGTTTTCAGCAGTAAGAGAAAATACCCAAGGCTTCATTTTGTTCTCACTTACGGAGAAGGCTACTGTACTCAGCAGAGTTACAGTGCTGTCACGCTAAGGGAACCTGCTGGTATTATCTTCAGCCACTTGAGCAGGGTGGTGAGTCAGTGCCAGTGGGGTGGTGATTATTGAGAGAGGGATGGATGGACTCAAGCCGTTCCCCTAGCAACACTAATTTCTGTGATACACATGAAGGAAAGTAATTTTGCTTTGATGCACTCATATATACATCAGGTTAGCATGCCATGAGATATAAAATACATTGACTTGATTTTCAGCCAGTCCAGCTGAGTCTGGCCCAGTATGTTTAGTTGTGTGGACACTTGGTATATAAACAGCAGTGCTAGTTCAGCTGCTCACGTAGCTCAAGAAGCAGGAAGAATCAGTGGTGCACTGGAGGAGATATTGAAAGCTTCTTGTGGAAATCAGACTAGCTCGCAGGAAGAAAATTCAAGATGATTTCCATCACTGATGATGTTCATTCCCTCTGCAGATTTTCTCTAAGGCATTCTGTGTCACTGAGCCTTACAAAAATATCTTGCTTATGACAAGCACCATATTGCTTCTAGCATCAGATTAGAAAAATACTCCGCTGGGAAGCAACCTGTTACACTGTCAATAAAAGGAATACTTCTCAAACCTTTTCTGTTACACATGGTGCTTGCTCTTGGTGTCAGTGAGACTGTGAATAGTGGTACAGTCTGCCTTTGTGAGAAAAAAAAAGGGTTGCAAGATCATAACCAGAAACAAGAAATGCCTCAGGCACGAAGTAAAAACAGCTCTAGCCAGTACAAGTTTGTTTGCCAAGTGATTGTATCTCCCATGTTGGTTGTAGCAGTTAAGTCTGCTGAAACATGAAAATAAATACATCCCCCCCACCTCCAGTTCTCCTCTCTGCAGTACAGTGTTATCATAAGTTAAAGGACAATTTTATTTGGTTGCTGCTCCTTGGAAGGAGCATTAAACCTCACAATCTAGGCTTTAAATCAATTTCTAATGCGATGAGACCTGGTGTGGGGAAGGCAGATGGACAGATTATTCCACCTCTGTTTTCCATGAAGCTTCTGACATGGGCTTCTGTTGGAAGGAAGATACTGGATTAGTTTGACCTCAGGTCTCGTTCAGTATGATAGCTCTTGTATTTGTATGCTAAAGTCTATAAAGTATACTGCTATCAAATTGCCTTTTACAGCTCTGTCTGGCCCCCTCCCCTTGCTGATGTGTGTGGGAAGCCAAGCAAAACGTTCCATTAGTGTTTAGAAAGAGAATTTGAGATATATTTTGGTTGATGTTGTAAGATTTATGATGTGTATAGTGCAGAAATTATTTTACTGGCCTAGAATCATGTTATGTATTAATGAATTACCAGGATATGAGTCAGCCTTGGAACAGTTTGATCAGGAAGGTAACATTATTCGGCAAACAATAATTTGTTGATAAATAGTGCTGAAAGCTGTAATTCAATAGGAATTGTTCTTAAAGAGAATCAGAGAAAGACTATATGTATATATATTCTCTACTGTTGCAGTGGTGCACATTGAGATAATGCTCTGTTACCACGTTCAATCATTTAACCGCCTTGATTAAGGTCAGATATCCTTTACACTAACTGCTATACAGGTTTGCAATAAAATGACAACCTTATTCCAAATGTTCAGGAGAGTTTTCTTCTGCTTGCATCTATCCTTCTGGGCCTTTTAAAAGTGCCCTCTTTTGTTTATTTTATTCTCATGAGAATAAAAGCCTAACGTATTGAAGCAAAGGGGTGTGATTTTCTTCCAGTAGCCCTGTTATGAACTGCTACCACTTGTTTTGATAACATGGAGATGAGGCCCTAGTTAGGATAGGTGAGATCAAAACAAAAATCTCAGCTCAAAGATTAAGAGGCAGAGGAGGGGAGGAGTATCTTCTGGGGTTTTGCTGGGTGCAGGTTTTTGGATGTGTATTTGCAAAACATTTCTGTTAGTGTTTCTGGAGGGATACCTGCCGTTTCTCGACTCCACAGAGGCCGGCCTTTCTGGGCAGAGTTTTGAAGCAAGCCTTTGGAGCAGAGCCAGAGAACAGCAGTTCTTGTGTGTGTTCAGTGGCCACTGACTTCAGCAAGAGCTTGAAGTAAGCTGGGAATGAACAGCCAGGTCCATGGGAGGTGAAGGGAACTGCTGCATTTGAGTTTTCAGTTGAAAACTGAAACCGTGTTATTGTACTTGCTCTTTCAGCACCATCAAATAACACTGGGCACATTTTCACCCAGACTAGGCCCTTGTTCCTTCAAGAAGTCTCACTGGCTGCTCCTACTAAAGAGTGATGGAGACAAACACCCTGGGGAAAGAGAACCATTTCCTCTTTTCAGAAACAGGTCTAAAAATCAAATGTATTGCTGGATAGAGGGAATATTACTTGCTTGATGCAGAGAGGGTAAAGCCTTTTTTCTGTTGCCTCGTCAGACTGTTAAGTTCCTCTCACAGTGTTGCTGCCTAAATAATGGCTTGAGCAGAGTGCAGACTACTAAACATGTTTCTGTTTGTAGAAAAACAAATAAACCTGCCTGAAGTTTCTTTTAATGCACTTCTACTCTTGATATATGACTTCCCCTACCCCAGGCACTTGAAGTAGTAGCACAGTTTATTGCCATAATAGCAACAGATAACTCAGCTTGCCTTCACCTTCAAAAATGATAGATGTTGGAAAGGGATACATGTTTGTTTATAAAATCTTGGCAAAGTTTTGATGAAAGTACTTTGTTTTCTCAAAAAATGTTGGGAAAGTATTGACTTCAATTTCATTTTAGATTGTTCTAGCAAAACAATAGTTAGAGGATAAACGTAATAGGAGCCAAAGCCAATTGCCTCCTACTGGGTTCCTCAGATTAATAGAGGAGCGTGAGCACAAGTGAGCCCTCATGTAATGGAGAGTGGTGGGAAGGATGGAATAGAGCCAGATGATACGTAGATGCAAGAGCACAGGTAGTGTCTGGGAAGTCTACAGACAGTCTAAGCATTGACACAGCTTCAATCTCCAATTTCAAGATCTTCATCAAACAGAAACTTAGCCTTTTGCCTTTCTTGTCTCTAGATCTCTTTCTCTTTTACCCTCGTATCCCAGCAGATTCAGCTGTCAAAGCCTGGAAGCGCTTGTGTTACCACTAAGTGATTGTGTCCAGTTGTCACATGTAGAAATACCCATACAAGTGAGTTTGGTCAGAGGATCTTTATTTTCATACCATAAATAATTCTGTTTCAAAATCTTGTGTCAAACACAATCTGTACATAATATGGGAAGCAAAGAAAGGGAATGTCAGAGATGCATCAGGGATGGTGGTCTCAGGGATGGTGGTCCCCCACATCTGCAGGGCTCATTTCATGTAACAATGAAGATGTGGTTGCACAGACTGATCACTGAAGTGCTCATATGGGTCTCTGAGAAGAGCTGTCATCTGAGAGCTGGACATCCTCGTTCCTGAAGTGCTACAACTTTGTTGGTGCTAGCGTACAGAACGAATTTGACATATCACAAATACCATCAACTGTAGCTGCACTTTCATTCTCCAGGTTAAGCATTCAGATGTACAGTTTCAAGTCAGGCTTATTTATCACAGCTCTATTGACCTTTCTCTGATTTGCCATTACCGAAAGGCTGCAAATGTACTTAGACTTTCTCTGGCACGTGGCCTTTCACCAAGCAGTTCGAGCCCTTCCTGGTCCAATAGTGGGTAGTTTTTGTAACTCTTGTGAAAAAACTATGATCTGACAAAGTGCTTAGGTCAACTCATTTCATATCAATTTTAAAAGTAATAGGTTCACAAAATGGACAATACTGTTAGATGTATTTACGCATTTTTTATCCTATTAGCTTTGGTTGTATTTAGAAGATACCAGTGCTTTACTCAGGTTCAGATCCATTTGGTGCATTTTTAAATAATTTAAAAATCCTTTAGAAGTCCTTTTAAAAATTGTTATTCACAAAGATAACAGTAAGAAGACAAAATAATATGAGAGAAAGTGCCATGAGCCTATGGTGAAGGTAAGTGTGAGGCAAGCGATAGCAAAAACCAATAATGATTTGAAATCTTCTGTTCCAGATGCCTTTATAGAACACCTCCCTTTGCTCCCTTTGTGTCTGTGACCTTGGACAGACTTTCTAATTTTATACCATTGTGTCTAGTTAGTAGTGGGGGGGGGGGTTATGTTCCATAAGAGACCAAGCAAACTTTCTTCCCTGCAAAAATAATTCCTTTCTTTTCTTTTAACTTCTCTATTTGAAAGTGTCTGCAGAGCTGTCTCTGGTGGTTGGCACAGCTCTCTGCAAACCCTCTGGGGAGACTCCCCTAGCTGAGGGTTCTTCTGCCCTCTCTGCTGCCTTCCCCTGTCTGAGAGCAGATGTGGAACCCTAAAGTTTCTTTTCTTGGAGTACATGAATACTCAATCCGAGGGTGTCTAGAGGGTGTCCATCCTGAGAGGATGTACAGACGGTACCACATGGCCAGATGTATGGGCACCTTCAACCTTCAAGTGGTGATCCTCAGCTACAGCACAGATCTGGGGCCTCTCGCCAGCCCCAGGAGCTCACACATTCTGTGCAGCTGGTCATTAAATCACACACTGGGTTGACTAAGGTTACCTGTCAAGTGATTTCACAAACTGAGGGAGAAGCCATGGCAGAGTTTGTTGAAATATGGTCAGAAGCATCAGGATGCATTAAGCTAGAAGGAGTTCTGGATGTGTTTCCTGAAGTGAGTGACCAAGTGAGGTGTCTGCACAGAAGAAACAAACCTACCTCATTAGCTGTTAAATGTACTGCTGCCTGCCACTCAGAAGCCTCAGGACTCAGTGTTGCTTTTCTCATTCCTCTCTCTGCTAGAACAGCTGACCAAATTCAGAATTGCTGAGCAGTTCAGCTCAGCTGAAGAAACAGAGGAAGAGAGAAGTTGGGCTTGGCACTTCTGAGGCCTGGCACCTTTTCCTCCTCAACAGTCCCGTGAGCAAAAGCTGCCACTGCTGTTCTCCAGCTCTCCTTGCAGTACTGAGATTTAGCAAGTAGTTTTGCACAACCATGTTTAAAATATTCGAAGAAATTATTATTTGCCAGAAAGGGAATTTATCAGGTAATCCTCTGCCATTATTCTGGTTTTCAGTTTGGTGCTGCTTACAAAAAAAGAAGGTGGTGTGGTCTTTAGTAATACCTTTTTTTTTGTCCAAGAGAAGAGAACTAATAATGTAATAATAATGGCGGTGATGATGATGTATTTCATTATAGAAATGTAAAAACCCTTAGGCCAAATCCCACCAATGTATTCATTGACATCCCCAAAGACCGCAAAGTTAGCTGCCAATTTTTGCCTGACTGAAATTGTCAAATTCTGCAGTTTCAGTCCAAAATCATAAATCTTCCTAGCCCCTCAGGCAAAGCTTTTGGTGATTCAAAAGCAAGCAAACAGTTCCATGGCTGATTCATGAAGCAGAACAAAACCATACTCACTGACTGGGAGCAAAATTTGCTCTGCAGAGCCAACAGGAAGGAGAACGTATGGTGGTCAGTTGACTTGGCACGTGTGGTAAGGAGAACGCATAGGGAATAGGTATTTACTGTGTTAAGATGTCGTTCTGCAGCCTCATTTGCAGACGCTGAGGAAGCCCTGAGGGAAGTTTGTGGGAGACAATAAGTTTGCGGACTTTTTGTGTGGAGGAAAATTAAGTAGGAAATTTTTGAAAGAAACTGAAGAGGGAAGGGAAAATTCATTTGTTGGTACGTGAGATCACATAAAACTCCCTTCGAAGAGTTCCTAAAGAGAGGATTGTATTTACTCTGGAGAGGGAGCAAACAGTTTAGTCCTACAATTTGCCAAGTCTCATTTTTTAACCAGCTTTCCTTCTGTTTTCAAATCCCAGAGATAGCACAGTGGCCCCCAGAAAATGCAGCTGGTCTCTTTTGATAAGATCTGGTAGCAGAGATCAAGAAAATGAGCTGCCATTTGCCTTTAAAGACTCTCACAAATATATTGTCTTGTTCCTCCCAATGGCAGTTCCCTTTGCTGTAACTTGTAGGTAAACAGTGGGAAACCATTTGCTCTGATGTTAATGAGGGTGATGAGTTTGCTGGGTTAAGAGTTGTCCCCTTGGTGTATAGCATCAAAGAAGGATCTGACTGCTGCAGTTCCTCTGACCGCTGAAGGGGCCAATGAAAGATTACTGTCTGCTGAACTGAGCTGCTCTGGTGATAGGAATTAACAGAGGCAGCCAGCCAGGCCAGGGGAACTACTTAGTTGGAATCCTGCTTCCTTGTGTGTAACTCAGACCCAACAAAATAACACGAGAAATATGTCAAGAGGTACATGCTGATTCCTGGAAGGATCAGGTATGCATTATGCTCTTTTAAGAGAAATTATTCTGCCTTCACCAAATTTAGCAATTTGAACTCTAAACATTAAACTGATGGAGAAGACTGAGAGATCAGTCCAGGAAAATACCTAGACAACCCTTTCTGGAATAGAGACGATTTTGGACGTTACCAAGCAAAATAGCTAGAGGCTGCTTAAGTGCAGGAGATCAGACTAAGTAAGCATGGTCATCTTACTGGCATTAAATATACTCTATCGAAATTTCTATCAAAATAAACATCCAGTTTCTATCCACACTGCTAGGACTTGGAAGACATCATTCAACATCAGACATGTAGCAGAAGTGTGAGAACACACAGAGAAAGGAGGAATCGATGATGTCCAGATATTCCTTAGAGCAAAAGAAGAGGATCTAAAATCATCAGACCATAATGACAAACAATAGACATAACTGTGAGTCCCTAAAGTGCACTTGCAGCAGAGCTATAGAGTGTTAATACTGCATTTAGTATTGGACAAAGACAAAGACACAGCCTCTGTATAGGAGTGATGGTTAGCATTTTGAGAGCATCAAGAACAGAAATACTGGGTTAATGAACTTATTACAGGTACAGATAGGCTGGAAGGGAGATGAAGACAAGCTGTTGTCAGGATCTCAATACAATGAATAAAAACATAGAGGCATGAAAGGATACTGAGGCAAGAAGGCAGAACTAGGTAGATGATCACGCTAGTGGTCCTTAGTACAGCTGTGGATTGAAAGGGATGGATTCCCACTCCAGGTGTTGCATACCATGCAGGATTAAACAAGTGGGAACTGTGGCCTAGTTGCATCTTCCAGGGCATTTGGCTGCTTAGCAGAGCACTTCTTGCTTAGCCAGCCTGAAGAGCTGGAAGGCTCATGATCTATGGAGACCCTACTGCTGTGGCAGAAGCTCCAGCTGCCAGGTGGCTTGCAAGAAAGCAGCCATTTTCCTGTGTTGAACCCAGAGGAAAGCATGTTTTGCAATTACTGAAGTCCATGTTAAGCCACTGCTGTGCCAGAGTGTTGCCCCCTGGGGCAGCAAGAACCTTCTGTGGATTGCAGAGCAGAAGTGAACGTGAGCCCAAATTTCTGCAGTGGGAACGTGACTGGAGGCAGAAATGCATGACCCTGGCATCACTGCAGGTCCTCGCTGATTTCTGTGGTTCCCATGTGGAGCGAGACATGGGCCTGCTCATAGCATTATTGCCTTAATCTGTTGCTAGGGGTCAGAAACATAATGTTTGGTACAAGTGAATGAGAGATACAACTAAATGCTGTGGCTGATCTGGGGAAAATAGATTGGCTCTGATTTGCTACAAGCTAACTTCTGTTCCTGAACTGAAACAGAGCAGCATGTTTAAATAATGCGTGGAACAGTGGT
Organism: Nesoenas mayeri; assembly: GCF_963082525.1. NCBI lineage: Eukaryota > Metazoa > Chordata > Aves > Columbiformes > Columbidae > Nesoenas > Nesoenas mayeri. The sequence goes on from NC_137541.1 coordinate 74,820,371, forward strand.
CTTACCTGTATTAGAGTGAGTAGCAACCAAAGATTCTGCAGATTTTGTCACTGACTACTACTGTGTGCCTGTCCGTGAAGCTGAGTAATAAGTAGTTTCATTTTGTACTGCTAAATCCTTGAAATACCTCCGCTGTGAGAAGCTTACATAATAAGTCACAGGTTTCTAATTATTTATTGCCTCTGTTTTGCAGGTTTCCTTTGCAGTTTATATACATTTACTTGCTTTACTGCCACTTTGCATTCTAAGAACAAATCATCTTTAATAAAAAGCACATTTCCTTGCAAGCAGAATCAATTTCCTTCAGAAGTCTTTCATTCCCCGATTAACGTGTTACATTTGGTCTTCACTAATTACATAGTTAACTGTGAGCAATAAAGTTCTTAAATAAATAAATGCTCTGGTCCAGGTCAACGTTAGTCATAATGGACAGTTTCCCACTTCAGTTTCTGGAATACAAGATGTGACTGTGCTGCTTAGGCACTTAGATTCACATTAAAAGCATAGCAATTAATGCCAGATCGGTTTTTTTTCTGCAGGTCATTAGTATGTTACTAAGAATTAAGTCTCAGCACCAAGTTGACTTTGATTGCAAGTCCGTAAGGCAGTGGGAAGTCTGAATGGGTGTGGTTGTTCCATTACTTTTAAAGATTTGGGGTTATGGCTTTTTGGGGGGTGCCTTTTTTTTTTCTTTTTCTGTTAGCCTGCCCCAGAAGCACTCAGTGGGAAGGTAATGAAGTAGAAGGTTTGTACATTACTACATCTTTCTTTGCTTCCTCTTCATTGGTTTTATTATTGTAGACTTTGAAACCTAAGGAGAAGTCAGCTACAAGCCATTACTTCTGGTCAGTATTGGATGTGTATTAGAGAGTTACGTTCTCAGACAGAGGATGCATTTTTACTAACTGTGAACAGCGGTAATTCACTGTGGATTAGAAAACGTGAAATGTGGTGGAAACCCCATCGTGTCACTGCTGTAGCAAAATAATATCCTTCCCAATACTGAATTTAAACTAGCATTTGTTGGAGAACATAGCTTGAATCATGACTCCCTATGGCCCAGCAGCCACTCAGATTAAGATATGTGGTTTCCCTAATGTCTGTCAAATATTGTTGGAAACCACGCTGGCTAGGCTGTAAGGTGAACAACATTACATGGGTGGTATCAGTTCCCTGCAGAAATCGAAGGGGAGGAGGGGAAGACAGAAAATAACTTTCAGCCAAAATACATATAAAAAAGCATTAGTGTTTATTTTAAAAACATCATGTAACACTTCTTTAGAGTTTCTATGTATGTGTGCTTAATGAATGAGAAAAAGGAGAGGCTCTGTTTCTCAGAGGAGCCGATGACTTGGAGGCTGAGAAATGTGAACACAAAACGTTCTGAACTAGCCTTGAGTTTGGCTTGTGTGCACAATCAGTTGAGTGGGGTACTCCACACTGAGTCCGCTTTTGGCTTGGCAGTTAAAAATAAACCAAGGGTGTGAGAGACAGACAAAATAAAACTATGTATTATGAGTTTTTGCATTAGGAGAATGTGGCTGCATTGGGAGATAACCCCACCGAATTGAGCAGTGGCTTTGCTGCAGGCCATGGCATCTGGCCCGGGGGTCAAACACCATTAATGCATGAATCTGAAAACCACAGATTCCTTGCTGTGTGTGTTCTTAGCAGCATCCCGGGCAGAAGTAAGGAGACATATATAAATCTTGCTGCTGTAATGAAGGTTTACTTAAGCTAACTGGGAGGATTGGGAGTGTATGGAGTCATGACTGTGATAGCATCTCAAAGCATTACTATAATATTGTGACCATTTTTGGCTAAAGTGATCTACCAGCTTTAAGGGTGTCATAAGTTGCTTCTACTGATGAAGGAATTGACAGTAGATATAGAGATTTCCTTTTCTTTTTATTTTGCTTTCTATTTCTAAGCAAAAAGTATTTATTTTCTATTGTGCTTGTACTTGAAATAGTATATTTAAATTTAAGGTATATATTTTGCATATAGCAGTGATCTAGTGTATACCTCATGTCTTGCCTCACTGAACACAGTCAAATCAAATATGAGTTCTTTGCTTACAGTGTCCAGAATCATTAGAGTCTGCAATCTGTCCTAAATCCCTGTTGTAGCTTTTATTGATTGTCTTTGAGCCCGGCATGTCTTGCTCTTTGTAATACAATAGAACCATCAAACAGCAGCGATCTCCCCTTGCCATGTTTTTTTTTTAGACTACATGGAAAATACTGCAAGCAGGAAGACCAGACTCTTATTCAAGCATCATATGTGGCCTGTGTTTTGGAAGGAGGCTCCCAGTTTCATAAATTAACGTAGTCACTTAATGGATGTCTCAGAGAAAAGCTGCCATGGTGACCAATAGTTTTCTCTGATGAACTTCTTCACTTGTTATTAATATTAACAAACAAAATTACATTATGGAAGAAAGATGGGGGAAATCCTTATTTTTGCAGTAAAACTTTAATGCGAGATTGTGCCAGTTGGGCATTGAATTGTTCAGTTCTGTAACCACAACCGCTGAACCACATGTGTAGCTCTGTGCGAGTGAATTTTGCATGTGTACTCTCTGTCAGGGGGGCAAGCAGTTTCTAGTTCAGTTCGCAAGTCCTCAGAACTTCTCTATTTAAACAGTGCTGTCCGCCAGCCTCGCCTGTAAATGTTTAGTGTTGAGCTGCTTTCTTGCAATGCTAACGCTTTTTGGAAATGTCCTGCATTACATTTTAATTTCCTGATCACTAGTTTCTTTTAATTACTCTGCAATTTATTTTAGAGAAGAAGGCAATGACAATCAAGAATATAGGGGACAGCATTTGCGGACTGGAAACAGAGTACAGAAAAGAGCTTTTCACTTCAGAGCTGCTGGTAGGAATCCAGCTCAGTCTCAGACTTAGCAAAAAATCATTACTGTGTGGTGGCTTCTTGGTGCCCTGCACTCTACATCCACAAGTGAGTCAGTGTCCACATCACACAAACCACCAGAACAATTGCTGCTACTGTAATTGGGAGTCTACTGGCAGCACCAGTGGAAAGGGCAGGGACTTGAATGAGCATGGAGAATGAGCTGCTTTCTCCCCGCTCACTCAGGTCACCTTTGAGACACATCCTTGTGAGAAAACTTGGAAGAAATTTGATCTCTGGTAGCTCCCCTTCTGGAGATAGATGGAAGACTTTACTTTCCAATACTGACAATCTGACACACACTAACAAACATTATATTCAAGAAAAATAAAGGTCATTATGGGATCATTTAATTAGTGAAAGCATGAACTAAAATAAATGCTAAGTATGATTGAAAAATGAACAATAAAATCCAAGTGCTGACTTGAAATAATAGGAACAGAGCCAAACAAATATTATCAAGCATGACCGCCGTTGGCAACAATTTCTTCCCTCAAAACATAGGGAAATCCTGCTCTTTTACTAAACCATCAAACAATCTCTTTGAGTTGAATCTTTTCTAGGCAAAAATAAAGGGGTGCTTCCACTATTTGAACATTCTCTTTGAAGACGAGAACGTAGATTGATAGAAGAGGTGTTGGACTTTATTCAGCCTTAGATGATGCCTTGGAAACAGTGGCTGGAAGGAGGCCTCTCAGCAGCACAGGACACCATAAAGAGAGGACTGGGACTGCCAACATGAATGTGAATAAGTAATGGAGGTTGGAAGGGTCCCCTGGAGGTCACCTGTTCCAACCTCTGAACTTGGCACTTCCACTGGGTCATCTGCTGTGAAGTAGGGTGATCCTCATCTTAGAATTTATATGCTACCGTTAGTAATCCTAAAAAAAACTTGCCTCAGGCAGGGAACTGATAGTGTACTAGCAGAGATGAATTTAGCCCCATAGTTCCTGTAAGCTTCAAAGAGTTAAGCTCTGAAGATGTCTCTTAATATGCTGAAATGACACAATCCCATATGCTGATTACAGTGGTGAATGTGATATGAATTTTTGACTAAGTGAAAGTAAAAAGAATGTGTTTGATGTCAAGTAAGTGCATTAGAAAATCTGAAATGTTCTGAAACAGCTTGGACTATTTGTGAATTCATGCCAAATTCAACTAAAAATAGACTAGAAACTTCAAGTTGAAGTTCTCCACTGCAGTTCCTCGAAAACAAAACATTTTGACTTTTCATGTTAAAACAGTTCAAAAACTTAATTTAAATAACTTTAAATTATTTTAAGAGCGCCACAGACACAGAAAGTTCTTTTCTCAGTATTTATTTTGGTATGTGGGAGTGGGGAAATTCAGAGCAGCCCAATACAAAAATGTATACATTTTTGAGTGTGTATGTGGGTTTGGGTACATGTATTTGGACGTGGGGGTTAACCACAAAACCAAAAGAGAAATTATTTGCTCTCAGTTCTCTAGCTGTAACCAGCCACATCTCTGCTTTTGTATGTTTGGGCTTCTCTTCAGTAGATATACCAGATCATGTAGTGTTGTTTGGACAGAAGAGGCAAGATTTCGGTACCCACGTTCATTCCCAGTTGTGTGGTAAGCCAGATTGGAAGCCTGGGGCTGGCAAGGTGAATACCAGGTGTAACTCCTGGCTCCTTAGTCTCTTACGAGAGAAACCTGTGTCATGAGGGTGGTGGGAAATAAGCACATCCTTTCAGGGTAAATATGGAGAAGTATTGCGGAGCACCACAAAAGAGTGAGGACCAACTTCAAAGTTTCTGGGAGCCAGGTGATAACAGCGCCCAGAACACAGATTTCAGAGTTTAAAAATAAAAAAAAGGCTCAAGAGGATTTCAGCATCCTCCATCACACCAGCGATTTCTTTTAGTGAAGAGTACGTGGTGCATATTTTTCCCTTTTCTATGACCAGTGATGAATTCCTCAGGGGACTGGTGATTGTGCTGCAGGGAGCCGGGGCCCTGGGGCAGCGCCCGGCCCTGCCCTCCCCAGGCAGCCAAAGAGGGGGCAAGGGGCTGCTGGTTCCGTGAGGAAAAACCTGCGTGGAGGCTTTTCTGCCTTCCCTCAGCCAAGGCAAGACGCTGAATTCAGCAGAGGTTGAATTTATGAGAATAGCAGAAGGAGGTGGGATGAGGGGTGAAAAAGCTTTTAATAGGAGCCTTTGTGTTATAATAAAAGTGTTTATTTCAGCATCTCTGCCAGCCAGTGTAAGCAGTGTAAATTTATGAGTAGCTGATACTGCATGTAAAAGAAATGCATTTGTCCATTTTGAGTGCCTGTTAGTTGGCAAGCAGATGACTGGTCATATTGTTAGGTAGCCTGTTGTTTCCATGGGCAAAGAGGGGTGTGCATCCTACTTAATGCGAAGAAAAACCTGCAAAGGCCTAAGCCGTAGTATGTAACAACACCAAGCAGCGTGTGTGAAAGCAATGCGTAAACCCCAGTGACTAAACTAGTGCATAATAAGATCGCTCTTGAGAAATATGAAATGATTTTGAAAAAGAGCCTTCCAAGGTAAGTCAGAGGCCAGAAAATGAACTGCTTTAGTAAATTTCCTGCAATACCTTATAGTGAGCGAGGTTACACATGAATGAAACCATGATGGAAGATTTGGCTTCTAATGTATTAAAAATCCTTTAAAAGTATAACTGCTGTGTTCATTTCCAAATGATTTTGCTTTATGTATTTACTTAAAGAAAACTAAAACAGTTTGCAATTTATGTGTATTCAAAAACTGCATACTTCCAAGACCATAAAGGAAACCTTAAAAAGAAATTGCTTTCAGAACTCAAATAATGATATCTTAAAAGGCATAGGAAAATGCATTCAAAAGGAAATAGATGTAGAAAGAACAAGTGATTGTGATGCACACATAAAAAGAGATGCATACATTTTTGGTCATCGTGTGTATTTCATTTTGTGTTATGCATTTGCCCAAGCAGTTGCTTCCCACATTGTGAATTCTCTTTAGTGTGAATGTTTTAAAATACTTAAAATTGGAGGTCATATAAAATATAGCTGTTTACAACATTCTAAATTTGTGCATAAACTCTCACACAGATTTGGGCTTTGTGTACACATGCACAAAATCTTAATTTTATGTTTCTTTAAGTTAAGTATTTGCATTTATAATAGCACAATGAGACCTAGAATATTTCATTAAACCTCAAAGTGTATAAATAGTCCTTGAGTATAGGAATTGGGTAGCACATCCTTAAGTATTTGTGAATTTCCGTGTTTTTCAATCACCCACATCTTTCCAAACATGTACAACATCAAAGTCCAAGTTACACAGCAATGGTGCTGCTCAGGCACCTCTTAATAAGCAACTCTAGAAAGTGTGCAAGCTATTAAAGGAATACTGTTATACTGTTCCATTCATTTATATCTCCAAAATATTAGAGGAATGTGATTTTTGTTCAAATTACCTCTCTTAAATAATGCCATTGAATTAATTTCTGTGACCTTTCAACAGAAGAAATTAATCACTGAAGAGGATTCTAGGAAAACCAAGTGTCTGAGGATAAAATTCACTCAAAACTGCTGTTATTTTGCAAACAGTGCTATTTAAAGTACCTTTAATGTAATGGTTTTCAGCACATCTATTCTGTGATGACTGCTGTCAAATAACCCTTTATGTTACCCTGCTCAGCAAAACCTTAGTACTATCAGCAATGTGCTGTTGATTGCTTTCTTCATAGGCTGCTGGATGGAAGAGACTATGTAAATAAGGGTTTCACATTAGTGAGCAGTGATAATTAGAGATGCCTGACTTTTTTAAGGGTAAGAGGTCAAATTTTCTTGAATTAGGTGTTAATAGAATGTGGACTTTGAACTGAGATTTCCTGTGTCTGAGGTGCAACCCATCCATTCCCAGCTTATTCTCTGGTGGTATTTTGCCTACCCCTTGGTAGTTGTGTGTGTGTCTGTACAGTCTTGCTTAGGCAGAGCAGAATTCTGCAAGTGACTCCGTGTCCTGGGGGCTGAGATGTCAGAGGAATGGTCAATGAAAGAGGGAATGATTTGATTCAACCTAAAACTTTTTTCCGTTGTATCACTGGCCCCCCAAAACCTTAATACCCCCACAGCCCTGCTGGGAAAATATGATCAGAAGTTAAAGGTTGCCATCTAATGGTGAACATTCATAATACGGTCTTCATGTTTTTTCTTAAATTATCTTTTCTTACCTTTTTCCATGTACCTAAAAGTCCTTTCTTTATAAGGCATTAGAGGAATGAGGCTGATGTTTTCTTCAAGTTTTACCTGGGGTGATGTCTGCTAGTTTATCAGTAACAAGATATTGCGACTGAATGTGAAATTCCAGCAATTCACTTTAACTGAATTCTAATTTCTTAACGCTTTTTCTATGAATTCAGATATAGATGAGTGTTCCTTCGAAAGGACCTGTGATCACACCTGCATCAACTACCCTGGAAGCTTTGAATGTCTCTGCCATAAAGGCTACACCTTGTACGGACTGACGCACTGTGGAGGTTTGGAAACTGAGTTTTGCTTACCCATTTGCTTGTTTGCTTTGTGAACTGTTTACTGAGTCACACATTTGGTTAGCTGAAGATTGTAGAACTGAAGAAGATAAACCAATGAAGTTAAAATAAAGCTAAAATAGCATGAGCTGGGTGTGACTGAAACGTCAGCATCTCAAATTTGCTGAAGCATTCCCAGGAGGCAGACATAAATAAAAATGCCCTTGCATCTTTTGCTGGTGGTACCTAGCAGCCTCAGTACAGATGAGGAGCCTGCAGCTGCGGCACTTGCAGCCACTGCTGCAGGAATGCAGCTGTTCTGCTGCAACCATTGCGAAGCAGCCTGCTGGCTGGAACTCATCGCGCTGCTCAGGGTAAGAGTCCTGACAGAGCTCACAAGTGCAGGGTACCTCCACAGGAGTGAGGTTAGTCACAGTTGTGTTTACAGAAGGAAGGCTTCAAGTGATGAGCAGCAAAGAGAATAGGAGGAAGATGTCAGCTTTACAAAGTTTATGAATTTTGGCTCAGTTGGTGTTTGTCCTTACCAGACTGTGACATAAACTGCCTGTGAAATTGGTAACAGAAGGCTGTAGCATACCTTGTTCACATCTTCTGTGGAGCTGCCTTAGCTCTTCAGCCTTTTTGGCATAACTGGAAAGAATTGGTGCAGTAATGTTTGGTTATCCAAGAGAGGGATATTTTTTCAGTGCCTCATAGGGCGGTATTACCACAATGACTAAATTAGAGGTTCAACTTCTACTTGGCAGGAGAATTTCGGAGCACTCAAATTAGGTCCCAGTGTTTGCCAGGGATGTCACAGTACGAGACTGCCTGCCACCGACCTGGCTGACGCCCCCAGGTGTTTCTGCGGTCTCCTGCCTAAATGTTTAATAAGTGGGGTAGGTTTTGATCACGTTCAGAATGCTGGTCAAAGGAGAGCAAAGGGGTTTTGGGGGGGGATTTGGTGAGTGTATTAAGTCCAAATTATGTTTTTAACCAATCAGGTCAGCATCACACAAACAAAAGGGACAAGAGAAAACTATAATAAAACCCAAAAGCCGTGAATCTAAATTACTTGTTAGATAATACTGACACAAAAGAAGCTCTCCATGCTATTTTTAAATGTAAAACTAAATGGTTTTGTTCAGTTAAAAGATGGTTAATATATAATTATTTAATTATTCTAGTTATTGAAGATACAAGCTAAGTAAAGCTTGCATCAAGCTATAAACAAAGCCCCAACTTTAAACCCACAAAATACATGTATTCAGGCCAGGTTCTGATCTAGGTCAGACTTAGCCCAGCCAAAGTATGTTAGAGGAATTACTGAGAACAGTGTTGGACCTTAACGACTCTAAATTTGTGGAACAGACATCGTGGTATGTACCTCACCCTCCAGCTTCAGATTAGGACACTGGGCTCCAAAACTGATGCCTGGGGAGAACTGGCTTGAACTCAGACTATGTTCCTGCAGACCGTATGGATTCACGTGGTGCCAAGCACATGGCAGTTGGAGCTCAAGCCTGGGCTCAGCCTTGCTTTGGAAAGGGAGTTAGACACTCACCCTGTGAGCCTTGAAGGCCAGACCTCCCTTAAGATTGCATTAAGTGACAACTTTCCTTCCGCAGTTACATTTTGAGGCTTATCTTTAAGCCAGGGTATTAGTAATTCAGTGTATGTCATGTTGACTTGGTGTCATTCTAGCTTATATGTGCATATGTCAAATGGTACAAAACCTACACACCTTGGAAAAGTCTATTACAGTAATGCTACCGTTTTAACAAGCAGGCAGGTAGCTGCATTCAGAGGGCAGAAACCATTTGTTGAGGGTAGTGCAGTGCCTAAAATAATGAGGCTGTGGCTCATAATAATGTCTTTTAGGTTATGGCTAAACTAGTAAATTAGTTTCTAGCAGCAGTGCGCAACTGTTGGTTTGCTAGCGCCACTTGACAGTTTTGGCCTATGCCATCTAGTGTTCCAAATGTGCCTGAGCATGATCCAGAGGAGTATTGTGGCAGCACAACTCCTGTTGAGCATGAAGGATGAACATCCTTACTGGCGGTGGGAGGAGAGGGATGAGAGATTGGCCATTTCCACATAAGTATATAAATACTGATTGCATTGACTGAAAAGGTAATGCCTCATATTGGCTACTTTTCCAATGGATCTAAAGTTGGAAGACTTTTTGTGAAGTATCAGTGATAACATATCCATAAATTGCTTTGCCTTCTTGCAAGCTTTTACCTTTCGTTTTTGAGGAGCAGAAGACTAACAAACTACACTTCAGCTGCTAGGTTTCTATCAGACATAGAGTTTCCTCCTTCATCTGAATAATTTCTAAAAGCAAACTCTGTGAATCGCAATGGGGGATTTATCTTCCTGTTACGCAGAAGTGATCTAATCTCACAGATGTTTATGCCTTTGACATGTTTCCATATAATGCAATATACATAATTGTCCAGATGCTGCAGAGTCTTTGTATGTTTTGTACCTTGTGAGTACTCCCAAGAATTTCATTGTAACTAGTCCTGGCAAGTAAATTGTATTGTATGCATAAATCCTTGAAACAGTAGGAGGTATACATGTGTCTAAGGACAAATAACACTCACTGTGCACTAAAATTGTTTGATGTATTGCATGCATTTATACATATTTATATAGACTTAAATATAAAAGATATAGTACAAATGTATACTTAGGCACATAGTATCTTAATGCACAGTATACATGCGTACCTATGGTTAATACTATTAACTTTAATTACATTTCAGATATTGATGAATGCAGCATCAGCAATGGTAGCTGTGACTATGGTTGTCTTAATACAATGGGGAGCTATGAGTGTGTCTGTCCACCAGGAAAGAAACTGCACTGGAATAAAAAGGACTGCGTTGGTAAGTGTGGGAGACTGACTCAGGAATCACTGTGGTGATGCTCCTGTTCTCCAGGAGGTGGAAAAGCCCATGGTTTTGTCTGAGGGATGCTGCATTTGCACAACACAGATCCCCAAATTCATTTTATAAACTCACATAACACCTGATCTTACGGGGGTCCATGGGCAGGATATAACTGCAGGTCGATTAGAGAATGGGCAATATGTTGGATTTTGTGTTGATTTTTAAAATTTTTTTATAATTCCATTTACACAAATCTAAGTCTTATTATTTTATGCATTTTATAGTTTTATCCTATATTTCTCCATTGTCCATCTCTATGTCCTCAGCTATAACTTCATCTCCCGCTAAGGCTAATTTAAGTATTCAGGTTGATGTCTACAGTGACAGCACCATACCCCAGTTTTCCAAGTTATCTCCAAAGGTATCCTGCTTAATATTAAGTGCTGACACTACCAGTGTTAGAACTATTAATTGCAATGAGCACAAATCTTGAGACCACTAGAATTATGGCATTGGCTGCTGGTTTCACTTACTTTGTGGCAGATCTGAATTTTCGTATCCTTTAAGTAAATGGCTTTTTTTTTCTGGGTTCTCATTTGAAGCACTGCAAATCTTGGCCATGGCCACAGCCACTCGAAGTATTTTCTGTGAGATTTTAATTCTGTTTTCATGGTTTTAAGGGGACCGGCATCTCTTAGGTCTTTCATAGTCAAATTTAGGTTGTGGGGTTTTTGTTTCTGGGTTGTTGGGATTTTTTTGACCACAAATAACTTCTCGTAAATACGTTTGGGGCTAATGTCTAACACCTAACTGGGAGTGAGACAGAAGAATAAATGTGGGAACCTTACTTCAGGGAGTTTCTGCACATACTGAGGGAAAGTACTGTACTCTGTAGTAGAGAGCACTGCGCTGGCCTCTTGCATGGTTATGCAATTACAGCTTTTTTTCACTTACCTGGATACAGCAGTACAGAAAGCACTTCATAACCAAGGTGGGACAGGGTGGGAGGTGAGTGTCTCAGGTTGGGTTTCAGCCTTTGCCACTGACTTTCTTCCTAACCACAACTGAGTACCTCATTTTTCCCACTTACCTTAATGTATACTACCTTCACTGGTATATAGAGAACTAAGTACTATAGGAGTAAGAAATGGTTAACTCTGGATTTTTTAGTTATATACTAGGTCTCCCTTGCAATGTACCACTTAGGCCTCTGGAAAGCCTACTAAGTGTGCTGTTCCCATGATAAGAAGCTGTATTGAAAATATTTTCCTAGTTGTAAATTTCTCTTCATTATTTGTAGTACTCAGTTGGAAGATGAAAAATTGAAAACCCTTCTCTATTGATATACACTGATTTGATTAATTTAATGAGGCTTGAAATGAGTGTCATCTCCCTGCTGATCGCCTGCCTTTATTAGCAACATTGTTTAGGGGAAACTGCATTATACATTGTTATAAAAGCACAATAAAAAGGAGGAGAATGATATCCAATGCTCCTGAATGGCATATGATTTGGAGACATTTGCAGTAACATAATCCTCTTTTGCTCAGTAAGGACACCGAGCTTCTGTTGTCTCCTAAGTCCAAAGAAATAATTTATTTAAAAACATCACCAAAGCAATATAAAAGGCCTTATGAGGGAGGTAAGTGGACGACGATTGTTCCCATATTTGAGATGTGAACATCAGGTGTGTTTAAGGGACTTGTACACATTTATATTTAACAAGCAGTGAGGCCAGGAACACAAACTAGCTGGTAGCTCCTGGGACCCTTGCTCTGCACTCAAGCCAGGCAAGGCTCATTCAACCCACCACACTTTAATTGCCCTATTTCATCCCAGTTTACTAGTTTTTTTCCAGACCCTGGTGGACCTAAACCAGTCTGGCTACTTCATACTGGACTTGGATGCTGCAGCTCTGATCTCCCCCTTACTTTGATGTGGTTCAGTGGTGAGCTGAGGGGTAGGAAAAATGACATTTGCAGTAGTGCAGTCAGCCATGAGCAAAACAAGAGTCAGCCAAGTCCATCTTGTAAGGTGAGCAAGTTTAGGAGAAGGACCAAAGAACATTCAGAGAAAAAAAATCTGTACCTGAACAGGTGTACAGAGCTGAAGCAAGAACTGCTCTACAGACACCTGGTTTAGATTTAACCAGCTGATGCAGTGTGAAATACCTGCTTGAAGTGGTGCCCAGCTGCACTTGGCCAACAGTCAGTGCAGAGATTAAATCCCAGGGGGAAGGAGGGAAGCCGTGAGGCTGCCTCAGTGCAGGTAGTGATGGCCCCTGCTGCCTGCAGCCAAGAGTGAACCTCATTGTTTTTGTGCAGAAAGATGTAAACACTTCAATCTCAAAAAATGTCCAATTAAAACAAATGGACATAAGTAAATAAGTAAGTGGCATACCGTCATCTTAGAGTGAAGTACAGAGACTGGTCCAACAATTCATAACAATTTTATGTAGTTTCAGCTAAAACACAATCAGTCCCTTACCCAAACACGAAGAGCAGCTTGTGAGATCTGCAGGATAGTCGGTCTTCATCCTGCCATGAAGCCAAGAGGAGAAGCTGGATATTTCCATCACATGAGCTGCAATGTATCTTACTTATGCAGTGTTATGCTAATCAAGTTCTATATAAACAGTTTCTAAATAAGTTCTACAAGGAGTATACCAAATAGTTCAATAAGCTAGGGCAGTCTGTATCTCCTAACACCACAGTGAAGGATTAAAGGGATCCTATCTAGATCTAGAGTTTAGGTCTAAAAATGCGAAGGAGTTTCATTTTCAAGTCCAAGCTCAAGATCCAGATGTTCTCTCTCTAATATGCTCTTATTTCAGCAATGTCTGAGCCTGTGATTTTGCTTTGTTGCCACTTACACTTTTCCTCACCACTGTGTGCAAGTAGATGTACTGGTTGATGTACTGGGTTCTGGGTTGAGTAGTGTCTGATTTTTTTTCATTTCTCTCTCTCTTTCTTTTTTTTCCTCCTCAGAGATGGTGAAATGTCTCCCGAATGCAAAACCAGCTCCCAAGGCTCAGCTAGTGTGTAGTAAGACAGGAGGCATAGAGACCTGCTTCCTGTCATGCCCATACAATACTCTTTTTGTTCCAGGTTTGTACAAAGTATTTGTCCTTCTGAGTCTAGAATGTGACTTGATTATTTTTTTTTCTGCTAGTGTATTCATAATTTTGCATTCAGTCTTTTATTATGGACAACTCTAAATGATCAAATACATCATTATAAATTCAATTGGGCCAGACCTGCACATCACTAAATACAAGAAGAGCTGATTGTCAGTTACATTAGAGGTGTGGCCCGTCGTAGTTTAATTGGAGGTGTCGTTGATGGGGTGGAGAAATTCTAACAAAAACCTGAGACACACAGCTACCTTAACAAGGATGGTCCAAAAGAAAAAAAAAATAGTATATTGAATTGCTATGTCAAAAGAGTTCTCAAAAAGAGAACAGCTGATTTCAGTGAATTCCTGCTAATTTTTAGGAACATGTTTTTCAATATTAGTAGAGTCACCTGTGCTCAGCCAAGAACCGGCTTAAAATGATGGATGCAGCAGCATGGCATGAAATACTCTGTAATTGTGTGATTGAGCAGGACTAGAAATGAGTCCCAAAGAGGAGGGTTCCCCTGAGTGAGCACAATGTGAGGCAGGGGCAGGAGGGGAGGAGTGGGACCTGCTGGGCAATTTAGTGCTGTGGCTGCCACGGCACATCATCCAGCTCCCACACCAGCCAGGTCAGCATAAAACATCCATCAGCTCAGCCAGTGGAGTAAAAGATGACCTAGCAACAGCTTTAAACCTGTCTTACTGTCTCATACCAAACGGATACAACTAACTATGTCTCAGGAGGCTGTGTAGAAAAAACATCTCTCTGTATACAGTGCTGGCAGTTGCTGTTTTTTCATAAATTTTTTTGATAATAATTCAGCTGACTCATTTATAAAAACTCCAGCATTGTTGTTTATAGAAACTCCCTGTTTTTCTTGTAATTTGCCACAGGTAATTTTCATATGCACAGTTTTGCGGGGCAGGTGGGGCAAGGGGGTTGCTGGGTTTTTTTAGTTCTGGTTCTGACACAGGATTATTTTCCACCAGAGTGTCTACTTTTCATGTTCGTTCTGGCATTTGTTTCAGTAGAGCTGTTCACACTTTATTTTCAGTTTAGCAGAGATTGCTGGAACCATGCATTTATCTAACTTACATGCACCAATATACAGTTTTATCTGTGCAGTATGTAAACCTTGTTATGGTTCTAAGTATGCTATTTTTGTTTCTGCCAATAAATTCTGCCAGAGTCTGAAGCTAAAATTATTACTAAAGTAGATGGTTTATTTTTTAAATTAGAGAGATGATCAGAGCACAAGGACTCTGCCATGGACAAGCACAAAGTATCATGGAATTGTTTTGAGCTAACCTCATGCCAAATTGTTTATAACATATAACATTTCAGTGCTGGAAGAAACAAAACTTTTAGTCAACACTGTGAAACAGTAGCCTTTGGCAAACTACTTCAGCCATTTAAAATCCAGGTTCAGCACTTAAAATGTCTCCTTATTTAGCAGTATTGAGTTTGTTCAAGCACCGAACATTAATGCTGGTGGTTATGAGGGGAGCAGATGCTTTGTGAGGCTGTTGGGCATGTGCTGACCCTGCGCTCTGCCCCACAGATTCAGAGAACAGCTACACGCTGAGCTGTGGCGTTCCCGTCCAGCAAGGCAAGGCCCAGCAGAAACACAACGCGACCCTGCCCAGCTGCACAGGTAGGTGCCCTCCTGCTCGCGGGGCCGTGACATGACACCTCGGAGTTGGTGATGACATTCCCAAGACCATTTGGGAGCTGCAAGACACACTGCTCTCAGGTTACATGAGGCCAGAATTAAGGTAGATTGTATTTCATGATGCACACACTCGCTTTTCTGCAGCCTCTCCTCGACGGCTGGAGCATGCTTAATTGCACTTCAGCCCAGCACTGGTAGGTCAGTACAGGAGTGGTGGAGGTTTGACATATATTTCGTATGGACAAATACTTAGAATTGTTTACTTTCCATAGTCCAGAGAGGCAATATCAAGCATATAAAAATGGCATTTCTTCCCAGACTTGGAAGTGAGCTGGAGGGGCCTCTCAGTAGCAGAGGGTACAGTGGGTCCTAGCCTTCACCCGCCATGTCCTTCTGTAGGAGCACAGATCCTCCTACTGGGGATTCCCAATGAAAAGGTTACGAGACTTTCATAAGCACATGCTGTGTTTTGTTCATCTTGTTCTCAGAAATGGTTGGATTATTTTTGCAGAGGCATCTTAAAGCTGATACTCAACATAAAAAGTTCAGGTCAAAATGGTTGAAGTCTGGCAAAATTAGAAGCAGCTGTATCAGCATCCAGCAGCGGGAAGCATCAGCCCACTTTGCGTATCATTACCTGCTGTACTTCTCTCCAATTTGCCAGTTCTCTAACCACATATTTCTTACATATTTGGAATGCATTAGGAGGTGCAGTGCTGTGGAGTGAGGTAGCACAGCAGCAGATGTGTCTGCTGGTGGCACAGGGACAGGCTACCTCTGTAGTCCTGGCTCAGCAAGGCCCTCCCAAGGAAGGAGGGACCCACATTGTGGCACTTACCTGTGACCACCCTCCACCTGCTCCGGGTCCCATGGTCAGCCCCCAGCAGCTGGCAAGTGATGAGCCAGGCCTAGCCTTATCCACCATGGATTTTGTGAGGAAGTCAGCCAGCAGCTACATTTTCTAAGCAGTGCACGGCTGTATAACAGCCTTTAAAGTCACAAGGCATAACTGGCTTGGATTGAAAGCTGAAGAATAAATCTTGCAAGTCATGGATCGCAGTCAAATAAAGAAGTTTCCTTTGGATGGTTTTCAACTGCCAACGGCGTAGCTCCACTAAATTAATCTTATTCCTGGTTGGCATTAGCAAGGGCAGAACTACAGCCAAGTAACATGGGAAGTCACAGACACAGAGTCAGAAAAAACAAAAGGTAGGATTTAACCTTTTTCATAGTAAGAGACAAATTCACCCAAATTCCACCAGGACGTGCAGGCCTGCTGGAGGGAAAGTGCATGTGCAGAGTGTGTGCAATACCAGCAAATTCAGTGATCCTTATAGGCTTAAAAGCGCTTACGTACAAAAATGAACCTATGGCAATGGTTCGTCTTGGGTGAGGTGTATAACTCTTGGGCTGTCTCTTTTCTGTGTTGCAAGAAGACTTGGAGTCTGTTTTGAAAAATAAGTTTTAGATTTCATTTCATCTGCATCCCAAATGACAGCTTTTTACTTTACATCAACAGATTCATTAGCCCCTCCAATCAAGCAGAAAGCTCGTTTTAAAATTAAAGATGCAAAGTGCCATTTACGGCCTCGCAGCAAGGAAAAAACAAAAGATTCTGGGAAGCAAGCTGGTTTAGGTACGTGTTTTCTTCTAACATGTAAACAGCATTCTATTTTTTTGTTTGTTTACTTGCTTTTTTGCAGATTTTATTTTCATAGTGCCCTGGGTTTGGATCTAACAGTGCTGAAATGTCACCAGTTGCTTTGAGAATTCTTTGTTGAAAAGTACATGAGTTTGGAATTAAGCTGATCCTTTTGCTGGCATTGGTAATGGTAGAAATATCCTGACACAAAAAGCTATGACCAATGCAAAGCTATATGAAACAATGTCGGTGTGGTTTGGTTTAGTTTCCCCAAATGAAATTTTAAAACTGATACATATTTAACAGATCTTCATGACATTTATTTCTTGTCTTTCATACCCTTGGTATCACGACAGGGACAATTAAAGAGTGTTTGTGTGTTATTGATATGCAATTCCACAGCTTAAAATATTTGAAGTTCATTTAACTCAAAATTTGCCATATTTTAATACATAGTATTGATATAATTGCAACAGCTCATATTGTTGCTTAAAGCAATTTAGCAGATTACAGCAAACATCTGCTGTTGATAGATCTTCTGTTGTGAATCTGTTTTACCACCACTTTTACTAGTGAGTAAGGAGTCATAGAAGAGCCCTGAACAGAGAAGAGTAAAAATAGCTGTCCTAAGAAATTGCTAATGGTTTAAAGATTTTACTTCTAAAATTTGAACTCATATTTTATCACTACCCTGCAATCTAAGACATTTATCTCTCTAATTTCCTAAGTATTGGCTTTAAACAAGTCTCAGTTGTCAAGATGCTTACCTTGTCCTTATATATCGTCTCCTGCTTTTTTAATAAGAAGTGATTATCAGACTAACTTTTAAAGGCACAGAAGTTGAAACTTTTTTTGGTCCATACAGTCACTGTGGGAATATATTTCTCGGATGCATTTCCTTGTCCTTTGTTTGCTTTGCTTCGCGTGTGTTACGTCATCTGAAATTCTGGGTCTAACAGTAAGGTTACACATAAGTGACGAAGGCATTCAGTTCCTCTGCCTTGTGATAGGACAAGAGGAAGTAGCTTCAAGTTGCACCAGGGAAGGGTCAGTTTGGATATTAGGAAGAATTTCTTCATGTAAAGGGTTGTCAGGCACTGGAACAGGCTGCCCGGGGAAGTGATGGAGTCACCATCCCTGGGGGTGTTTAAAAGGCGTTTAGATGTGGCACTTTGGGACATGGTTTAGTGGCAGACTTGGTAGAGTTAGGTTAACAGCTGGACTTGATTATCTTAAGGGTTGTTTTCAGCCTAAATGATTCTACGATTTCCCCTCAGATAAAGCTTTCCAATGTATTTTCATAACCTCACAATCAAAGGCTTTTAAAACTTTTGATATTGGATGGTTGTCATTGCTGAAAGAGTACCAGTTGGTACTTTCTGGAGGCCCAGGGCTGCCACTCTTAGGAATTTATGAAAATTTACTCTCTTGCTTTGTTTAGCCATCAAATGACTGTATTTAATATTGCTCATCTTAACTAATTTCTGCAAAGAGCTTGCTAATCCTTATGCAGAAAAGAGACGGGCAATTATAGGCATTAGAGGTACCACTGTGCAGCTGAGCACCACCACACTGTATTTTTGCCTCCTGCATTCACTAGCAAAATGAGCAAACCCAAAATTGCACAGAGAAGGAGGTGTCTAACAACACATGTGAAATGTTATAATGCCTGTCACTGCATTCATGATAACCCAGCTGAGATATCGCTTATTAGCCTGTCACTTGCTGCTTTGCTACTTGATTTCTTTTCTGTGTTGCTTCTCTTATGCAAAGGAGGTCAATTCCCTTGTACAGACAACTGCCAAGTGACGTTCGTGAATCTCAAGTGTGATTCCTCCAAGAAGAAACGCCGAGGCCGCAAGTCGCCATCAAAAGAAGTGTCCCATATCACCGCAGAGTTTGAAGTGGAGATGAAGTCAGAAGAAGTCTCAGGTTTGTGGAAGATCTGTCTGTGGAGATAAATCAGAATTCAGTTCCTCAGAGTGTTGTTAGAATCTCTTTGATGCTGTTTCATCAAGCTGCCATGCAAACCTTTTAGCATAAGCCTCATTCAACAGCCTTGCCAAACTCAGAGTTCTAGAGGTTTAATTGAAAGGAGTCAGGAATGAAATTAAGCCAGAAGAACATAGATTGAACCAGCAGCAAAATTCCTTCAAAGCCTCGAGTTAAGTTATGTGCTTCAATTTAGTCTGATTTCTTTAAACAGCACAAGTGCTAATTGATGCACAGCGAGTATAAGGATTAGGTAGAAGTTCTGCAACTATGACGATAAAAATATCCTCCTAAATGTAAGTTGCTGAAACTTCAGTCTGAGAATCAAACATTTTTATTAATGGTTTCATAACAAGCCTCAGGAAGAAAGAGAATTGCTTCAAGTTATTAATGAGATGCGATATTATGCTATAAAATCCAGCCAAAGAAAACGTGGGCTGAATTCTATAAACATGTCAGTCCTCGAAGGCAGGTTTCTTAACCCTGAGGAATACCTCAGTAGCCAAGTGATTCAGACAGTAATTGTGCCAGGTAGCACCTGTCTTTGTGTCACTTGAGTATTTTGATCAGGGAAGTGGGAATTATTCCTAATCAACTCAGTAAAGCATGGGCAGAGAAAATTCAGCAACCTTAGTAGTGGTAGACTGAATGCGTATCTGGAAGCACCACACAGCGCTCTGCCCATGCACTCAGTATAACCAGATTTCTTAATGCTGGAGTTAGGATATCAACGCCCAGTCTGCACTTATTACAGGCTGTGAAACTCAGCTTGATGGACCTCAGTGTACTGTCTTAGCCCTTTAAAAGGCCTGATTTTGAATACAGTGAGCTGCTTCTACAATTTATATGGAGAAGGCAGTGAAGCAAACAGAGGTGTCGTAGTGTAATGCAAGCTAAGCTTTTTGTGAAGCACCTCTTTTTAAACATGAATCTCAATTGCTTCTAGTTTTCTTATCATTTCCCATCTAGACACCTGTAACATTGACTGTGTTCGGAAAAGGATGGAGCAGAAGCTGCAAACTGCAATCAAAACATTGAGGAAATCTATTAATAAACAGCAATTTTACATTCAGTTTTCTGGGACAGAATATGAAGTGGCTCAGAAGCCAGCTAAAGCTACTGAAGGGCATGAAGCGTGCAGTACAGGGCAGGTGCTGCAGGAGGGAAAATGCGGTAAGTCCCAACAACTCTGTTCAGCTATATGCCTCGAAACAAAGAATTCAAAATGTACTTGTCCCTAGTGAGCTGGGCAGCAAATCTATGAAATAACGGAAGATTTAGATCAATATTATGCAGCATGTGTGCATGGACCACTGGCAGTTTGTAAGACTTTAAAGGGAGTTCATTAAATGATTGCAAGAAAACAAAAGCAGCATATATATGCATACATTCTCATGCTGTCAGCTGGTATGTATCAAGGCCTGCCACAAGGCGATGTTGGCAATCAGTTCCCAGTTGCTCCCAGCATCTTAAGAAAACATAATTACAATTCTGTAAAACAACAAAATGGTGTTTGCATAGATGCTGTGTGTTCAGTTTCATATAACCTCTCTTATTCTCCTTGTCACCAAATAATCCATGACCCATGGATATATTTATATTTAACACTTAAGACATCCGATAAAAAAAGAAAAAATTATAGAATTCTATTTTAACTTTATGTAAAATACCAAATTTCTTTAAGCCTTTTCCGAGGTTATCAGGCTTTACTGGGAGCAAGGTGCTAATCCAAACCTATTACTGGCAGCTCTCAGCACTGCAAGCTTTCTAATCACTTAGAGTCAACTTTTCAAAGTCAGCGTATCTATTTTTCCAGCATCTTTTGGACGCCATGTGATTTACAAGCAAGAAAAAATAGCTAAGTGCAGACCTGATAGCTGCCCCTAATGAGTTGGTTCAGAGTCTGTTTTCATCATACAGGAACAGTGATTTAGAAACAGTATTGAAAGACGGTTGCTATTAGTGTCTAGAATCACATGCATTTTAACTATATATATCCAGCAGAGAAAAACATTTAATGCAGTTACATGCTTTGTTGCAGCAAGAAAAGCATGTGGATTCGTATCTGTACTTAAAATGCTTTCCGGTTGGGGTATTTGAGTGCCAAGAAACATAATACACAGGGATACACTGCCCTCAGAGAAATCTCTAAAACTGATCTCAGGCAACAGACTTTTTGCAGTTGTGTTCCATAAAACCAACGCATAAATGCATCTAGTGTAAAATAAAACCTCACATCACTTTCTGTACGTTATGCACCCCTGTCTTAATTAAACTGCAAAACACTGTTTTAAGACTGCATCAGCTTTATTAACAACATATGTCTGGTAGGCACTTCAGTGCAGTACAGTGCCATTTAATGGCTTAAACAGTAAAAGAAGGACTTCACCCTGATGTAAATTGACCTAGACCACAAGGGAGATTGGCCTGTTTACATCAGATGAGGATCCCGGACTAACATATGCAAAACATACGCCACTGTAATACTGGGGCCAAAGAGATCCATCGTTTCTAAATGTTTGATATAAAGGCAAATGCTGTGATCAAAATGAAAGTCCTTATGTAGATTCCCCTTTTCTTTTCTCAGTTACCTGCAGCACGGGCACCTTTTATAGCGGAGAGCATAATCAGTGCGTTCCTTGCTCACCGGGAACATACCAAGACACAGAAGGTCAACTTACCTGCGAGCCTTGCCCAAGTAACGATGGACAGGGAGTAGCAGGCGCCCGGAACGTGTCAGAATGTGGAGGCAAGTTTAATTTCATGATAAAAGGATTAGGTGTTGCCACACAGCCTGTGAGGCATGGAGGCTAAAAGAGGGGAGAGCCTTCCACACTTCTGTCTTGTAAAGGTAACAGAAGAAATCTCTGTGCACTTACAAGCAATACACAAAATGTTTTGGCTTGTTCCATCCGCTGACATTGCCGACAAGAAGATGAGGCCTGCTTCAGCAATGTGAGTTATGGTATGGAAATGAGCAAGTGAAGCAAAACACTTTGCTTCAAGTCAGGTATGGAATCTGGACATACTTCGACTTGTAAGGACTTGTCAGGTATATTGTGAGCCAAAAGGATGGATTACTTTGGTGAGTCTAATGAACTTGCTGATTTAATGTTTTGTATGGGATGCAGTTTACCTGGCCTAATGGGCAGCAGTCATCATTTTGAGATAGTTATGCTGCAGGAATCTGTAACCTGGACTCAGGGCTAATGACTACAAGTTTCAATGCTGCTTGAATTCACTGTAGTGAATTGGCAAGTGATGTGGCATCTCTGACTCAGCTTCACAATACATGAATTAGATGATAATTATGATAATACCTGATTTCAGAAGAGTGCTCTGAAGTTCTTTGTTTATTCTTCTACTGTAACTTGATCAAGGTTTTAAGACACAACTGCTAATTATTTTATTTACCTTATTTTATAAGTAAAATCTAGTTTATAGCAGATACATTATTTGACTTTGAAAGAAATGTTGTATCTGCTACACAAGTTCTAACTTCAAAACTCATCCATGTGATGTACATTAATGCTTTCTTCACAGATATCTAGAGAGAGCACACAATGAATGATGCTTAAGAAATTGTCTCTTTTTCCCTGTCCACTGAATAAAAAAATAATTCTAGTGTCTCCAGTCCAAATGTACGGTAGATTTTGGTGATTTACTGTATGAAGGAACTATCACAGAAAAATCCTTGAGATGCTTGTGCATCTTTGTTATGTTGACTTGTATTTTGCCAAAATCGAACAAGAATAGATAATTTTTTAAAATCTCAGTTTATAAAGGTTGAATTTAGTATACTGACCTAAGCAGCACAACAACTAGGGGAAAAAGATTGTTTTGTTTGAAGGCTTACATATGCATTTTTGTTCTGCACGGCAACAAAGAGAAACCCTTCTGATTATTTTTGTAGAGTGGATCTGCCTAAAAATGTTTGTTGTCAGATCACAACAGTCTGTTTTTCTGCTCAACTCTCCCCTTTCCTCTTTCTCCGGAAGTGGAAAGAGGGAATATGCTTTGGACTTTGTAAACCTCCCTGACAAAGATTTTGTCAAAATGCCTCCATAAGATGTGTCAGCATGTGTGATGGAACAGTGTATTCTGATGAACACAGATTTTGTTAGAAATGCACTCACCATCTGTAAACAATAGTATTTTCACATCATATCTTCTGGACCAGTAATGCCTGTGTAGTAACAAATAAGCTATGACAGAAATCCTCACCCTGACAGGTGAGGCACATGCAGCAAGATTTTAAGTGCCTGTTGCGTAGAACTCTTATGTTGTAGCTGCAAGCGAATAAGATGTTGTGATACTTAAGTTGCATGAGATCCATGCAGGTACAAGGCCAAGACACAATTAGGAAACTAAGTCGTTTGGGGCATTTCTCAGGGAAATCGCCTCAGATTAATTTTGTTGGTAATTTCAATGCAGAAGTCAAGAAGGGAGCAAGTTAGTTTATCCTTACATACTGGTAAGGACTGAGACATTTTGCTGCTGCAAGCATCAGTTATTTAGCAGTATTAACACCCAACTGTACCTCTTCTTTAAAAGGATGTCTGTAAGCCACACTTCACAAGTACATAATTTTCACACTAAAATCCAGATCCAAATCCCACTCTCCATGAACTGCCTTAATGTTAAAGTCCAGCGACCAATTGGATCAGACCAGGTGGGTCAGTTTTGCTACAAAAACAATATCAGAATTGTCTTCAAATTAGTAACGGTCATACTATTTTTCAGATGTCTGTGTCACAACAGCCAGCTTGTATGAACATATTCGAGCTAGCTGGGATGTTAGCAAAACTAAATCCCAGAGATCCTGGTCCCACAGCTGTCCATAGGGGTTTGACTTGCGTGGGGACAGAACTTGAACTTTGCTTGTGCTCAGGATCTCTGGTTTATCCTGAGCACCATGTATCTAAGATGCTGGAGGCCCCCAATATTTCCAAGCAAGTATCCAGGGTTCATAAGAGATCCCAACCCCACCTAGAGCTCTCAAAACTTTCAGGTTTTCAAGCCAGTTGCTCCTGCCAGCTGTTCAGTTCTCAAGGAAGCTAAATTACAAAGTATTGGGATTAGGAAACCTCAGGGCACATATAACATCTCCAAGTGCTGGTCTCCTAGGCTGGAGTGGTGTGAAGACACACATTAACGTCATAATTTTGAATAACCTGACATCCTGATTCTCAGGCAGGTTGTCAAGGAGTAAAGTATTCAAGCTAGCAAGAACCAAGCCAAACGAACACCTATCAGAAACTGCCTGGAGAGCAAGTTTTGAAACTATCCTGTGTCTGTCAGTAGACTCATTCACAAAGTGCTTTGCTTTACACAAATCACCCTTTTCTGGCAGAAGCGCTTCTGACAAGCACGAGTTGTCACAGCTACCTGGAAAGCTGCTGGTGTCAGCTATTCTCACAGACAGGGTGCTGGACTGGTCCCATCCAGTCTGGTAAATCGCATGATCTGCTGTTTCCATACCTATGATGTAAAAAAATTTTTAAAAATTACTTCCTCCATAGATTTGGTGTGAATGTTCATTTTTTCCTACAAAAGGCTTTGAAATTCTCAGATTAAAGACTTGGTGAAAGTATAAAGTATTCAAACAACATCTTAATAGAGTCCTTGCAATAAAAGGAAAAGAAAAAAAAGAAACATAGATAGCAAAGAGCTTATTAAGAAACCAGATGTATTTACTGGCGATGTTTTTAGGAAGCTAAGAAGCAGTTACAGGAACAATACAAAATCAGCAGGTAAGATAAGAATTTGATCTGCAGCTGTCTTGCTGTAATGTGTTTAACTTAAAGGAAGCATTGCTAAGTGCTAAGTACTTTGTCCAGAAAAGTCGGCTCACTAATACAGATGATCATTTTCCATTTCTAGGGCAGTGTTCTCCAGGGCACTATTCTTCAGATGGCTTTAAACCTTGTAGAGTCTGTCCTTTTGGTACATACCAGCCTGAACCAGGAAGGACCCTCTGCTTTCCATGTGGTGGTGGGCTTGTGACCAAGTATGAAGGTGCTGTTTCCTTTCAAGACTGCGAAACTAAAGGTGAATTTAAAACCTTTCCACAATTCCTGTTCCTGCTGCTTACCCTTTTGTTTATAATCTTCACTGCCAAGGGGCTTTGGAAGACTCCAAAACAAATGTAGTCACTGCATATAGAAACACGGTGTGTGATTAGATTAAATTAAATTAAATGGTGAGGAAATCTGTAACCTAGGAACGATCTCCCAAGGTTGTGGAGACTGAACAGGCTTTACCTTTTTTTTTGGAATTTACCACCGGCAGGTAGAGAGTCAGCGCTGCAAGTGGTAAGTGAATCAGCCCCACTGCATGGCGAGAAATAAGACAAACTTACATTAGACAGTGCTTTAGCCTTCAAGTCCTGCATATTTTTATTCACCAAATTAAAAAAACTAAACACTATAGAAATTATACAAAGTTAAGGATTTATTATTAATGGACTAGGCAGAAGCTGTAAGTGTGCAACACATTGTATGGTCCATAATGTCAACTTCCAGTGCAAATGCTGAAGAAGGAATCTGCCCAAATCCATTTTGGTTTAGTTACTGGCCCTGCCAAACAGACATGAATGGAAACCTCTTTCCTGCCATTGGGAAAGGCATTTTTATTGTTGAGGCAGATGTGCATCAGCTTCCACTTATTACAGACTCATTGGAAACCACTATTAAATGCAGTGAGAGATATATGTAGCACGTGTTGCTAGTTCATAAGGGTTTAGCTCTAGTCTTTGGAACATAATTCTAGTTAGAAGGTCCTTTGTCATGGGAAATATGGGAAGCTGGGGTCTTTTTTGCCTTTTATGGCCTAATGAATACATTGCAGAACAGGGATCATGAGGCATGTCCAGGGTAGAGGAAAGTTCTGCACCTAAGATTGCTACTTTCTGAAGATAATACACCTCATACCTTACAGTTCAT
Source organism: Nesoenas mayeri (assembly GCF_963082525.1). Lineage (NCBI taxonomy): Eukaryota > Metazoa > Chordata > Aves > Columbiformes > Columbidae > Nesoenas > Nesoenas mayeri. Next base: position 74,846,051 of record NC_137541.1, read on the forward strand.
TGTTCTCCTGGACACTACTACAACTCTACAACACACAGATGTATTCGATGCCCTGTGGGAACATACCAGCCTGAGTTTGGTCAAAACTACTGCATCACCTGCCCTGGGAACACAAGTACAGATTTTGATGGCTCCACTAATGTTACACACTGCAAAAGTAAGTTGCAATTATATTAGTTGTGAGGTGAAGCATATCTCTCCATGCATCAATAGAGCACAATATCTTCTATCAGAGTAACTGCCATTTTATAATAATTATAAAATACTAGGAGATATGGTTATGCATACCATTGCCAGGTGATCACTCATGACAGTGAAATCTTCTCATAGGTTTTTTTTGCAGTATTCAGCCCACTATCTTCAATTACCAATTTAAGTATCCCCAAGGATTCCAGTGTAATTTTATTTTATCTTTATCAACAACTGATTATTTTATGCAAGCATTTTTTTCATCCCTACTATGCTAATTTAAAAGCACGTCTCTGTAATAATTAGGTAATGTCATCTAAAATAACTATTCATGTGCAAGTCTGTTGGAAGTTTTTATTCTGATTATGTGCCATGTATCTCTGAAGCCCTTCATCATTTCTAGTATAGTTTGAACAAATTAGATACTTGTAAGGAATTTGAAGGAGTTTTATGATTTATCTATAAAAGAAAACCATGCTTGTCCCTTTGCTGTTTTAGATACTCCCTGTTTTCAAACCATTTTCTGATCTTGCATAATTTTTGAGCAAAATATTTAAACATATATCTAGTTTTATGTGAGTGAGTAGACCTGGAGATATCAAGCTTAAATTACTTAGTGAATCGAGCTTCTGTGGCAAATTCAATAGGAGTTTTGAAAGCTCAGAAAGTAGAACCTGATCTGTCAGTGGACATTCTTTATTTCACTTAATCTAAGATAAGGCAGATCTGTAATCAAGATAAAGTTGGCTATTAGGATCATCACACTCATTCAGCTAAATCCACTTAAAAACCAAATGAAGTTAAACCAGAATATCTTCTGCATGTCAGTATTGTCTTAGCAGTAACCACTGTGCGAATATCTCCAAAATGGGATCATGTTTACTTACCTGTGTTCATTTCTTAATCAAATGACAAAGCAGCCTGAATGAAGCATTGAATCAGTTTATACACTGTAGATTAAGGTTTTTAAAATCAGTTGGGTCAGCCCTGCGGATCAAGGTATTCCTCTAAAGGCTTTCCGTGCTAAACAAAGAGGCAGCTGGAAGAGAATGTACGCATTTCTAAAGCCACAAGGAGGAGTTTAGACTTGCTCTTGACAGATCTAGAAGAACAGCTCATATTAGCTAATCAGCTAACACAGATGCTAATTTATGTTTCTCCACAGACCAGCACTGTGGAGGAGAACTTGGGGATTATACCGGTTACATTGAATCGCCCAACTATCCTGGAGACTACCCTGCTAACGTTGAATGCATTTGGAATATAAATCCACCCCCAAAGAGGAGAATACTCATCGTAGTACCTGAGATATTTCTCCCAATTGAAGATGAATGCGGTGATGTTTTAGTAATGAGAAAAAGTGGTAAGTTGCCAGACGTGTTATATAAATATTTATTGCAAACTGACTAAGTGGAAAGTTCATGTTGAAGGTATGACTGTCTTCATCTATCCAGTGTTTCTAAACGGATTCCTGAATGAACTGGCATAAGCAAGTTAAAACAGAACACTGTATCAGTAACAATTAACAGAGTGATATTAACTATTCAGGTGTCTTGGCTGAATCACAGAGCAGTTAATGGGCTTCTGTCTGGCCCAGTTACCACATGGGATAAATTGCTGCCACTCTAGGAGTCAACAAAGTTATGTTAAGTTATATTGGGAGAGCTGTCTCCTATCACCTGTTCAAACTGTTGTCTCTACTTATCCTTTTCATGTGTGTATATATATATATATATATATATATATATATATATGCTGCAGTTTTCCTAAATCTGTGCAGTGACATGGGCTGGTACACCCAACACCCTCAAGAAATCCAAAGTTTTCCCAGTTTTTTATGGAGTGGGGCTTGTGTTGTGTCTTTGATTATGAAGTTAATTCAACAGCATCTGAAGTTAAGACACCAATGAGGTGCACTCCTTCTTCATTTCTACATAGGCATCCAGCTTCTGGTGATCTGTTGCTAAATTTCCTAAAAGCACCAAACCTGAAATGCAATTGTTTAAATGGAGCTTTATTTAAAACAGCATCTTTTACCTGCTAAAACAGTGTATTTTATTTGCTAAAACAATTTTCACAACTTTTTATCCTTGAGGGATTGTCTTGACATCTCTGTGTATCAGATTAGTACATGGAGAAACATCACCGTAGATGGAATGAAATTGTATCTGTCCAGATCAGTTTTTTAAAAGCAAACCACTTACTGCAGCAAAACAAATCAGTCATCCTCCTAATCCCAAACTGTGGTTCCAACAGTGAGTAAAGGCAGGCACATCAGGGAAAAGTGTGACTTTCACTTCAGTACCCATACCAGTACCAAAACAACAACAACACTGGAAAATGAGGGCAGTTTTTCAGATATGTGATTTTTGATCTTCGTATGTTTGGCATCGTAAGAGTAGATCTTCCAAGGATTTATCATAGTTCCTGTAAGGTCAGCTGCTAACATTACCAATCGCAGTTGCAGAGTCACATTTAGATCCACTTTCTGCACTTCAGGAGTCCAAATCCCATTCAATTAAAAAGATCTATTTTTGCTATCATTGTTGGAAGTTGAATCAGCCCTAGCAAGTACAGATTTTAGGTTACCTTTGTTATTTTCCCTAATTAACCTGTGCCTATGGGGTGTTTGTTTTGTTTTAACTAGGTAAGAAGCTATATTTTCCTTTTGTTTGAAATTCATTTCAACTTAGAGGAGCCTCACAATACATGCATAATGATTTGAAGCCAACCTATACCCTCCATCTGTTATTTATGTTAGGGGCAAATGGGGGTCTTTCTGGTTCCCAGCTATCAGCTTTATTTCAGTATAGATAAATGACATTTTCTTTTCAAACCTATAACCAGGTATTTTGTGCTGGGAGGTGCTGGTCTATTGATCCCAGAAAGAAAGGGCACTTAGACTCTGTAAGGTATCATTTAAAATGTTATCTATTAGAGGTATCATTGTAAGGACAGAATAGTATAGATAATCCTACATCCCTTTAGATGGTGGGAACCGCAGGCATCAAACAGGCCTCTGATCCACACGCAGCATGCTGGGCAGACTGTCCACAGAAGAGATTTTGCCCTTTCAGTTATTCAAGCCATTACAGGCTTTTCTTACAAGGAAACAACTCTATATATAATTTCTCCTGTCAAACAGAAACAATGTTCTCATGAGAACTTCTTGCTGCACTTTTAGATAAAGGCAAGGACAGGCAGTAGCACAATCAGTGGTACCAAGTGGGACCTGCCTGCAAGTTCCTCTCATGACAGAGAGCAGGCCAAGGTTATCCTGCAGTTGTGGGGTTTGTGCCACACAACACAGGCCCGAAGGCCACACTGGACATACAGCCCAGCACAGGCCTGGCTATACCCAGGTGGTTAACTGTTCTGTGGTTCCCTAACCCCTTGGTGCACGATGATCTTTCGGTCAGAACCATGACACCAGGCTCTTACATTCTGGTAAGTGGTTTATTCCTCTCAGCTGAACTCCCCAAAATGAGTGTGGTACAAGCTGGTTACTGCATCTACCTGGGGAACAGCTGATTTGTTTTTTACCTGTCTGGGCCCAGCATATGGGAACCCTGGAATTCAATGCTAGACTCGTACACAAAATAAGTAATAGTGATAGCAATTTTATATAAATAACATTTATTTATTTAACCTTCTTTCTAGCTTCTCCTACCTCAATTACTACATATGAAACATGTCAGACTTACGAGAGACCTATTGCATTTACCTCAAGATCAAGGAAGCTCTGGATTCAGTTCAAGTCAAATGAAGGAAACAGTGGCAAAGGATTTCAGGTCCCATATGTGACTTACGATGGTGAGAAAGGGATTGTTTTCCATCTGTGTGTTATATCTGAATTCTAGAAAATCATCCTTTAGAATCTCTTTTATGTTGATGACAGGGAGAGAAGAATGAGGAAAAACTTGATGTAGTTCAACTTTTAGTTCATTTAATTACTTTAAAACCGGTTGCAAAGACTTTGAAATAATGCCTAATTTTATTCTTATTACTTTTTCTAATACTTTAAGGACGGGCAACAAGTTACACAGAATTCTTTAAACTTAATCCTTATCCCACTGTATTCAGTGTGACTCCTTTTAATTGGCATTTATCCCTTGCATAATGAGAATAACATTGGCTGCCTTGCACTTTAGGAAACCTCTTCATCAAGTCCTACTGGTAACCCACAAAAATTTGAAAAGTATAAATTAATAAAGTCCAAAGTCTAGAAGAAAAAAACAATGATGCAAAATAAATATTTTTTCAGTAACCACTTTAATAAATCTACATTTTAAACCAGTCTGGCTTGTCATATAAATTACGCTTTAAACTGTATATTTTGGGACATTGAGATTATTTCCGTTTTAACAAAACTAAGACTTTTCTGTGATACCTTTGGCAGCTGTTAGTCCATCTCTCTTCCAAACACGAGTGCAATTTTGTGAATGATGAGAAAATCTGTATTAAGCTGGTGATTCAAGAATCAAAATGAGAGCTGTTCTCAGAGCAGAATACAAGGATCCGTTCCTAACTGTGCTGCTGTGTAACCTCTGACAGTCATTTCATATCCCTGGCCAGCTTTCTTATCTCTAAAATGCACAGAATAAAGCATTATTATCTGGAGGGAGTGGTTTTCTGTCGATAAATTAGTATTTGTAAGGATAATTCAAAATTACCAGGCTAAAGCAGTACAGAATGTTAACGTGATTAGACTACAGTGTCTTGAGTTACACTGAATAATAAACTGAATGCTACATTTCTCCACTCTGTCTTGAGGAGGAGTTCTGGGTATTATCCATCCAAAGGATGTCACAGACAGTCACTCAACTGATCTTTATTTTTCAGAGGATTACCAACAACTAATAGAAGACATTGTTCGAGATGGACGGTTATATGCATCAGAAAACCATCAAGAAATCCTAAAGGTAAGAAAGTTCTGCTTTATCTGAGGCTAACTAAGAATTCCTTTTGCTAAATATTTTCCTGAGATAGTTCTCATTACTCTGATAAGGTCATAATATTTAAACCTCAAGTGTGACCCCAAATTAAATTCTCTGTCTTCTGAGGTTTATGCTGGTATTTGGAGCAGCACAAAATCAGTAGCTCAGCTGGGGTGAGCACATGTGTACATCTTTGCTGAATCAGGAACTAAATGAAATGTATGCTAATGTGATTTTATATTAGAAAAATCAGTCAAGGAAGAATGAAAAACCTATTGTTCAAAGAGCCTTCTTCAGCCTCCGTCTGGCATGTGTTTAAATGAGTCATTAAGTTAGAATTTCCTGTGCATTAAAAAATGTGTTTACTTAAATCACTGTTCTGCCTCAACAAGACATAACCATAATGTAGCATTGTAAGCCGCCTATGAAACAGTTTTCCAAAGGCACAAGCAACTCATTGGAGGGAATTGGGGAAGAAGGCTGCTGGGCTGCCACAACTAACTGCTTAAACCTGAAAAGAACAAAAAAAAAAAGACTGCTCAGAAGGCAAAATTCAGCCTTGTAAATGTATGGCTTGGAAGGACAGGAGCTGATGAACAGCCAGTTCCCTGGCCAGCCCTGCCCCCGCCCTGCCAGTGTTCTCTCACTAGAGCTTTGAGTCTGCTCAGGTCTCAGCCACAGTGTATACGGTCAGGCACGGGCTCAGTTGAGGCCCAGAATCAAGGCTTTACCAGGGTACAAGAGAAGGTACTTAAAGAGCTCAGCATCACAGAAAAGCAGCCTTCTCTCTTCTTCGTGGAGGGAAGGCCCTGGACAGCAGCGTGAAACAGGCAGTTTGCAATTCTAATGCCCACCTTCTGCAGCTGGTTTGTGTTAATCCAGCATCTGCACTCTCAGTTCAGGACCTTCCAGGAATATTAATTGCGAAAAAACATCCAGCATTACAGAAAGATTTATCAGTATAAAAATCTACAGCAACATTGAGTAGTTTCCTTACACTGATTTACCCAAGTAAAGTTTTGCATGTTGTTCATTAATTTTGACGCTAAATGCAAACCATGTATTTATCCAATATGTATGTTGTCTCCCATAGGACAAGAAACTGATTAAAGCTCTCTTTGATGTACTGGCACATCCACAAAACTATTTCAAGTACACAGCACAAGAGTCAAAAGAGATGTTTCCAAGATCATTTATCAAGCTACTGCGATCAAAAGTTTCCAGATTTCTACGACCATACAAATAGTCTAGTGGTATTCAATTTTGGGTTACTTTGCATTCCTGTCAAATATTGTCTTTCCTCCATAGTAGAAACATTTGCTAATTTGAAGGCTCTTTTTTGCAGTCTTTGTTTTCAATTGTATATTGAAGAATACCTATAATGTTTTATTAATATAACCATTAAAAGCCAATGTTCTGAATGGGATTTTTACTACAAAAAAAGTCTGCATCCTCGAGTGCATCTAGTTGAAGATCCAAATTTGTGTCTGCACTAGTGTATCTTCACTTCCCATTTGAAATTACATTATGTGAAAAATATTCTTTCTAGCTTTTTTACTTTTCATCAACAATAACGTTCATCGAGGCAAAGAAGGAATCTATTCAAATCTGATGAAACTACCTGCAGATAAGTTGTAGAAAGAAGTATGTAGTATAAATAATATTTGGATTTTGAATTGCACTTGAAGTTTATATTTGAATCTTTAGAAGAAAACAAAACAATCTAAATTTTGTTATTTCTTATTTGTGGGTTAGTGGAAGTTCTGTCCAAGTAGAAATCAAAAGGGAAAAAAAAGAAGAAAGAAAAGAAAAAAAAAAAGAAACAGATGTATAATTTTGTTCTATGAATTACTTAAGATTGAGTCCCGTGCTCTAATGTCCGAGTGTTTTTATCTGTCCTCTTCTAAACTTCTTCAGAGGTTTGCCACTGTCAATTACTCCATTGAAACAGATTTAGCTCTGGATTTCTATATACCAGTTGGTCCCTTTGAAGGCATTTACAATAGGATAGGTGAGAAATGAACAACAACAACAACAGTAGTAGTCTTGTTTTTCTTTCTGTTAATAGAGCATCTAAGTAAGTACAATATATAAATATATAAATATATACTTCTATTTGTGGGTACATTAGTAATGTTATCTTTAGTAACTGTAAATATTATTCATGCTTAAATCTTTACTCCCACACAACCTATTTACTCATATCTATTTGTAACTTTGCTTAGATGATTAAATGACTTCTCCAAGTGCTTGTCACTTCCATTTACACCAAACTGAAGCCTTTTGGAGTTTTATACTACTAGATAATGGTTTACTCTGGGACAATCTCTTTCAACATACCTTATTCCAGGAAAATGAACATCAGTTAAGATGCAACTGCTGTCCAGTAAAGGGTCAGCTCTTGCCTTTTCCTTGGGCACCCCTCACATGCAGACCGAGTTACCCCTGAGGATGACACACATGGGAGGAGCTCACCAAGGAGGAATTCATGTTGGAGCTGCCAGCTCTAAAATGCTGGGAACACACCTGTGTCACAGGCCCAGACTCTAAGGAGGGTGAGGGGGTGAAGAGGACCCAGTTTTACAGATGAGTTGGAGGCCAGGCCCTTCAGTCTTTAGAGACCTGGCACTGCCTTTTGTCACAAATTTGTAGCTGCGGTGCCCATCAACCGCGGAGACTGTATGGCCTGCAGGAGAGCGTTAGCCGTGCGGTCAGGCCTTCCTCACAGAATGACAGGTACTGGTCGGTTTAGATGAGGTAAATCCTGTGTTTCCTGCTGTTTCCTGGCACAGGAGCTAATTTCAATGAGAGAGGAGCTAATTTGATTAGTATTTCAGCCTACTTCCTTTTAAGTCCCTTCCCCTTGTAGATCATTTTCCCTTTTGATCCCACAAGTCATGCCAACATTGTTTCACAAAAAGACAAACATACAGTTTTGCTTCACTGCATTTTATCTACCCTGTCATTTAGCAAACCCTTGGACACTCTCAAGGACATACATCAAAGGTGGTTATGGTTAACTTCTTACACTTCATTTTGACTTTGAGCAAGTAATGTTAAAATTTACAAGATTGTTTTCTGTTGGCTACTAGTGGTTGAATATGCTGTTTCTTAGGGACACCTTAAGTATTATGTTGAATTTTTCTACTTGGTCAGCTTGTAGTTTTGCTTGCTTTCGTTACTTTCTGTTGAAGAGCCTAATTTTTATCTTTCTGTGCCTGAACAGTTTTAACTTAGGGTTTAACAACGCAACTTTTTCACTCACAGATCTTAGGTCTTTGATGAGCTTTCTCTTTAACATATATGTATATATATATTAACCCTCCTTTCAAAATGTAACATAAAAGTCCTCTTTTGAAGGCTGCTAAACCTGACTTTTTGTGAGGATGTTGAAACTACTTTTACTAAATATTCATTCTGGGCTACTAAAGGCGGACATTCGAAGGAGAACATCTCGTCAGTCCTAGATTCAGTGCATGCCTGGAACGAAAAAAATTACAGGTTTTTATTCCCTTAACAGGAGTTATTTGTAGGGGAAAAAAAATCTTAAAAAAAAAAAATTAAAAAATCTTTTTAGGTACTCAATTATTTATGAGCATTTAGGTAAAAAGCTACTTCAGCTAAACAGTATTTAAAAGTCTCATAGGTTATCTGGAATGATTAGAATCAGTCAGGATTGCAGCCATTCTACTGAAAGATATGAAGGAAAAGATCTGAAAGATATAGAAAAAAAAAACTTCTTTATTTGCTGAAAAATTTACAGTGATCTTCAGCATTTCAAACTTCAACAAGTGAACTTTGGAACCTGATGCTATGCAGTGAATTTAGTGAAATATGTGCTAAAATTTGTGCTTAACAACCCACGTGTTTGGACATAATACCACTGTACAACACTGGTACCAAGCAGGACAGACTTTCTGTCTGGAACACGGCTGCAAGCAATTGCCTCATGAGTCCAGACACCACCAGCAGCACTGTAACATTTTTCAGGTTCTCAGCTACATGGAGAATCCAGTGCCAGATAACAACTATGAGAGGGACACATGCCAGTTGTGGCCACTGCTAGTGGGACCTTGGTAGAGCTGTAAGAGGGGAATCAAGGAGGGACCAGCTGCATTTAGTTCTGGTACAACTTGCCCTGACTTAAAACCACATTAGACAAAACCAGGGTTTTGTCTGGTTCATCTTGACAGACAACCTGAGAGTGTGTGTTAGCTCATGTTCTCTGAAGCCATGGAAGGGCATGGACTCTGCAATCAGGATGTGAGGTGCTCAAGAAGTTCTGCAGCAAATTGTGTTGCTGTAAGCAGTGAAAGAGAATGATTTGGTCTTCAAAACTATACAGTGAAATGCTTCTGAATATGTAGGGTTTTATAGGTGATCTATTTAGAAAATGAGTCCGGTTTGAATGTTTGCAGCTCTGCACAGAAATGCCCTTGGATGTGAAAATTTGTAATGAAATAAGTAATGACAGGTATACAGGACTGTCTGAACCTTTTTCAGCTGATTTGTACAACAACATCTTACATCAGTTCTTATATCAGCTCTAAAAGTTAAAAATACTTGGACTTTCATACTAGATTTATAGTTATAGGAACTCATGGTCACCAAATAGAAGGTGAGCTCTGTTCTTCATTCATTAATGCAGATGTAGGATGTCTTCATTGTCCTAACTCAGAGAGCATATTGCTGCTACACAATAACAGTACAACAACAAGGAATGTCTTGTATGGAGAAGACATAGACATTATTGGGATCAAAAACCATATAAGGAGAAGTATGGCCACCTTTAAGATAACCAGCTTTGTGAAATGAATCAGTACATCGCAGAATATAACATTTTGGCTTTTACCCTAACCATGAAATATTACATTTAAACATATTCAATAAATACAGCCCTGTGTCTGTTTTTATAGAATTGCACATTGTATGCAGGATAGGTGCAACAACATGTTTATGTTTTGTTACAGGAAGGCTGAACAAGTGTCCATTTGTGATTGCCCAGTTCCACATCACAAACTGAGCTTTGCATTTTCAATTTGCAAATTCCTTTATGCTTAAAAGCTGTACCCTGTAGCACTTACTATTTTAAGCCTCTCCTCCTGCTTTAAATACTGCACTTATTTTTAGTGAGGTGGTCGTGAATCATCCCTAAAAATTTTGACATGCCACCAAATCACCACCTGTATACCTGCTGCAGTCCAGGAGCCTGCAACAATCAGAAGTTGCTAATCAAGCCCTATGTCGTGCCATGAAAGTGCTCATTAGTGATTGCTATGGGCAGGGTGCCTGTGTGTGTCATTTGAGTGCGGGAAGCATCAGCTTTCAGTGTTCAATACCTTGGCACCTGCATCTTGACCGCAATAGCAAGACTTACTCTCCCTGAAGATTTACCTCATCAAAACTGGATTTAAAGCTGCTGAAGTCTTCTGTCAGCCCATTTTCTTGCCCTGCCTTCCTTTTCCCATCATAACATTAGATTTTTTACCTGTAGAGCAACTTTTCAAAATAAACTTATTTCCTCATTATGCCTCCCCTATAAAGTTAAATCACAGTGTGTTATAACAGCTAAAGATTTAGACTCATCTTTCCTATGCATCAACTTTATATTACTTAAAAGAAGTAAGCTCACTTAAAACCAGCTTACCTAGTAAGCTAGGTTTAGTTTAGTTCAGTTTTAAACTACCTTAAATAAATACAGGCTTAGTCACAGAGTTTTCAGAGAGTCCTTATTCTGAGTTGCCAGCTGGTTTTGGAAGAGCACAGCTCACCTGTAGCCCTCTCTGCCTGCAAGCAGAATGCAAGGGTGATGCCACACAAACAAACACCTACGTGCATTCAGCCTTCAAAGAGGAAAGTCACACCCCACCCCATATCCCTTTGTAAGCCTGACCAGCACATTCAGATTTCTCAGCTCAGTCTTATCAGTGAACAAGCCAGTTTTAATATTGCAAAGAACAAGTTATGAACTTCAGGAGCAAAAGTAGTGGTATGACTCTGATACAGGAACTGCTGACAGGCCCTTAGCAGCAAAACCTAACTGCTCTGTGACAGTTCCCATGGCTGGACTCCAAATACCTTTGAGTGCTCATAAGAAAGGAGTTGGAGTGAAATCTTCAGCAACTGAACGCAGTGGTAAATTTCTCAGCCACTCGGGGGTTTGGATTTTCCCTTTTCTAATGATGAGAGTGAGCAACGCACGCAGTTATTTGTGCCTGTATCATGAGTTCAAGTAGTTGCATTTTTTTCATAGCTTAAAACCACCAATTGACAGGAACAGTAGTAAGCGGAGAGGTTCTATAGACTCTAAATACTTAGAGACTTTAATGAAATAGTTTTCTAGGATGAGAGACTGTTGTAAGCACTTGGGAAAGGAAAAAAAAAAAAAGAAAGAAAAGAAAATAACCAACCAACCAAAAAAACCCAACAACTTGCATAAGAATTTATGGAAGAAGGGAGATCTCTATAAGGTAACATGAACTTACTTCTCAGTGTGAGACCTGGATTCAGAGAGAAGTGTCATGTTTTACTGTAACGTTTTTCATCTGAGTAGAAACAGAATGGGAAATAAACTCTTAATGTCAAAAAACTGTTATCTAAGTATCTGAATATATACAATTCCAGTTTGATATTTCATTTATTTATTCCGTTTCATCACTAAGCTTTTAATCTATGAAATTAATATGTAATATACAAGAGTTAAATGTACAGAAGTACCTTTAGATGTAATAATTTAAACCATCTGTATTCAGAAAGCGGAGATAACAACTTTAAAGATATACAAACAATTGCAATTCAATTTTAGCTAAATTTCTAAAATCTAGAAAAATAAGTAGCTTTGCTTAATTAAACTTTATTTTATTGATTGTGAAAATATAGTTTTTTAGAGTTTGGTTTTGTTACTTTTTTAATTAAAATTATTTTGTAAATATTGTTTTCTATGTTTTATACCTTAGAAAGGCCGTTAATTTGCATTGACAGCAGCAGATACTCCACATGGTGCTTAAAAAGGTACTTTAGGAGACTGGGGTGGAGGTGGTCAGTAGTCAGATTCACCTTTCCAGATCACTGCTCCTGTTACTTGTGCAGTCTCAGTGGCATCATAGGAGGAGTTTTCCAGGGCAATTTAACCTGCTGATTTTCATAGAGTTGACTATCAAGTGTCATTCTGAAGTGCTTGCCATTTTCACAACATATAAAGAATACGTACTTTAAAGCTAGTATTAGTTCTTCCATTGTTAGGATAAGAAACAACACAAAACTCAGAAATAAAAGGGAAGTCAAAAGGTTATACCCAAATATACTATAAGGACAAGGAAAGGTACAGTATCTCTGTGCTCATAGGTAGCAGTGGAAGTGATAAAGCCTTGAACTGGATGGATCAGCTCATAGAGCCCTTTTAAGGCAAAAGTGCCACCGAGGTCAGTTGTGGCTTCACCTGCATAAAGTTCACTGTCATCACATCCATCATCTGTTAAGCAGGAATTTCTGGTAGACCAGATTTCAGGGGAAAATACCTGGAGCGTAATATTGGCTTCTGTACCAACTTGCTCTCTGTAAATCACTGGGCAAGAGTGACATTTGGAACTAAACCCTTGTAGATGCTGCTGGGACTTCTAAGCTTTATTACCAATGTAAATTATGTACAAACAGCTATTTCCATATGAAATGTACCATGATAGTTTAGAGCAAAGATAGTGAATAACTGTACAAAATTTGATACTTAGAAAATAAAATACAGTGGTCTGGGCTTTACCAATATTTTAACAATACTGTCAGATTTGTAGTAGAAAATGTTGTTGTAAATGTACCTTATAAGAAAATACATTTCCTTTTGCCTCTGTATATTAATGGCTTTGATTTCTATGTCAAAGCTCAAAATGAAGCATGTAATAAAACTTTTGTTAAAATCACTTTCATAATAAACATAAAATGGAATGGATACCCTGCCTGACATTTATTTTTGTACGTGGAAAATACTCCAGTGCAGTGTACATAGGAATCAGAAGAGAACAACTCTTCATAGCGTTTACATATTTTGGTCTAATTTTCATCTTTTGGCAACAGAGGGCTTTTTCTTTCTCATCGAACAACTGGAATTTATGCCTGCTGGGACACAGAATTCCTTCCAAATAGACTTCAAGGAGGGTTTTTCAGAGCAAGAAGAAATCCTGGCTACAGCACAGCACCACGTCAATGTCCCTCCAGCACCTTTAACCATTTCTTAAAATAACTCTGGTGTTATCATGTATACCTCATACAGGTGCCCTTTCCCACACCCCTCTATTGAAAAGCAGTGTCAAAGAAAGAGGAAGGAAGCTCTCCACTGGTGGCCTGATGGGCTGTTCCCACCACAAGCTGCCGAGAAGACCAGTGACTTCCAAACTCACCTTGTGCTTATCCCACTGAGGACTAGGAAGAGAAGAAACTACACTTGCACCTAAAATGATGATTTAAGGAAAGATCAAGTGTCCTTTCTCCCTCTAGCTCTGCTGTAAAAAAGTGCGTTTGCCAAGGCCCTTCTTGCTGCTGAATTTTACGATGATAGTTACACTTTTGCAGTCTGAGATTACAAAGCAAGTAGAATTTGTACCATCAGTGGCCTAAGTGAAACTCCTGATGCTGGTAATGATAAAAATGGATTATGACAGACTGACAGAAAATAGACTGTAGTGACATCAATAGTTCAGTTAGATCTCATTTAAATCATCTTTCGCAGTGCAAGAAGTGCAAGTTGTCACCAAGGGTACGCAGCATGCTAGGGCAGACAAAACCCATGGATGTTATTGAGTTGATAACACCTGACACCAGGTTTGCCACTTAGCAGCACTCATTAGGGATGTGCACAGCCTGTAGGGCATTGTTAACACTGCAGCAGCCACCTACTGTAGAACAGGCAGGAGACCTCACATACCAGCACAGTGCGTGGTACTCTGTGGATGCTCTTGTGTAAGCAGTTTATCTTGTTCAGAGAAAGTGTTCATCAAATGACAGCATGCCCCACTGATTTTATGTATGTTGTAAATGATATAAATACTATCAGTATGCCTGGTGACTATTGGTGTCGCCGACAGATTTGAAAGACATAAAGAGAGACGCAGCTAAATTATGACTGGCTGCAAAAAACTGGGCAGTTACCCTCATAATGCTCCAAGATACAGCATGCCCTTTATCACCCTACAGACGGTGCCATGTGAGATGGCACTCAGTTCTCTTTATAGCTTCAAAGCTTGAAAGGACTAACAGAAAATCAGCTCCCATCAAAGACAGACAAAAGCTGAACTCAATAGTTCCTAAAGTTGATTGGAAGTCAAATTAATTACTGGTAATGAAGTATCTGCACACAAGGGTGAAAGTCACTGAAAGTTCATCTGTTGTGATAATGTGCACTGGAGTACAAGATTCTAGTTTACTGAAATAGGCATTGCTTGGCGGGAATCACAGGAGGGGTCTGTTCTCATCTCTGATTTCTCCATGACTTCCCAACAAGCTCACAAAACATAATGGCCTGATGAACAGCACTCAGGTGCAGCCCAGCAGGTAAGTGAAGACGGATTCTTTGTTCAGCCACCAACACTGACTGACTCCTGGTGCCACAAAAGGGCCCTGTTCTATACAATCAAAATAAATGGCTATTTTTCCCACTTACAAATAACATCTAAATGGACAGTCAGCAGTGAATCGCTGGCAACATGTCTCCAAATCCTTATGTAAGTTGCAAACCTTACATCATTCCCAGAGCATTTTTAGGAGACATTGCCCTGCCATGGTGTATTTTTTCTCCTTCTGCTTTACATAGCTGTGCTTGAAATCCTATAGCATGTGAAGCTAACAATGGGCTGCAGTCTGCTTTCTCCCAACCCTGTGGGGGTCTTGCTGCTGCTGCCTTGTGCCCCAACAAATTTCTGTCATATCATGTTGCTAGACAAGCAACATAAACATAGATGCATTTGCTCTAGGTTGCCACAGACTAGTTTTGCTACAAAATGTTTCTATATTTAAAAGATAAATCAAAAGAAGTACCATAAATGCCCATCCCTGCATTTTATCCCATATGGTATTTATTTAGGAGTCAGAAACAGCAGGAAAATGACGTGGGGAATGCACATCAGATCTATTGTGATCAGATAGCCATAAACATTTGGAATAAAGCCAGAAACTGCCAATTTCACAAAACTCTGTAAAACTCCAGTTGTATTTGCTGGGGGCAAATGCTTGTTCACATATGCTAAATCATGATAAATTGCCGCTACAGGCTGCTGCCAGGCAGGAACTAAATGAAATAGTGGTGGGTAAGTCATTGGGGACTGCTGTGACAGGGGCACAAGGGCTGCATGGATTGGCCCTCTACAGGTAGCGCCAGAAGGGTAAAGGCTCTTACATTAGACTGGGGTAGATCAGCCTTGCTGAGAACTTTTTGCATTCTCTTCAAATACCTATGTAAAGTAAGCCATTAAATTTAACAAGCACTTTGGCTGAGTGTACAGACTGCATTGTTCAGGCACTGAAAATTAGTCACTCTTCCTAAGAAAACAATGAGAATAACATACTGTGGTAACTTTTTCTTTGCAAAGATTATCCACAAATACCTGTTGTCATAATGAGAGGCTGACAGTGGTATCTCTGAGCTATGGCTCAGGGATCACAAGTGATCTATGCCACAGAGTAGGAACGACTGCTCGCAGAAGCCTCACTGTGCAGCTGAAGCAGTGACAGGATAGTGGCAAGTGCTGGACTCTGCTCCATGCTCCAGGAATTACTCCTGTTGTGGAAAACCATCAAAACAGTGGGATAGGCTGCCAAGGACAGCAGCTGAATAAGTGCATTAGGTAACTGTTGGGCAAGTTCAGGGAATAGCTCACTCAGAGTTGCTCAGTGTCTCAGGGTCCTTACTCCTAACCCCAGTGATTCTGACTGTGTCTTATTATCACTGGAGAGTTTATCAGCTGCATTGTAGCCTGCCTCCAGATCTGCAAGCTCCCCCAAACAACCTGGACAGCTGGCCGGGTGCCAGAACTCCTACCCAAAGGGAGGTGGAAGTGCAAACAACCAGTGAGAAAACACCTGCCTGCACTTGGCAAGGAAAAGAGTTATGTAAATGTCATGTTGGAGCAGGATCACATTCCCCTTGCCCCTGGCCAGGGCATGATCACTGTGGCTCTACTGAACAAAGAAATGAAAATACATCCCACTTATTTTATTTGGTCTGTCTAGTGAAAGAAGATTGACCTTTTTTTTTTTTTCTGTTGTTGTAATTAAAAGGTTTGACTTAACTATAAAATTGATATATATTTTCTGGGAACTCTCATTTTTGCAAAGTCATCTGGCAAAAAAAAAGAAGTAAACAAATAACCAGTAGTAAACACTCCCAGCTTGAGACAACATTTTGTATAGTGAACAAAATCTATGCAAAAACCCAAGATATGTAACTTGCTATCCTTGATATAGGCCATGTAGAACCATGTCATGTTGTGTGCATACGTAACGCGCCATCACGTATGTAGCCTATGACAAAGACAGAAATGAAGGAAGGGTGGCAATGGGAACCTTGTCGGTAAGCAGGACACCCATAGGACTGGTAAGTGATCCAGTCTCCACATTTTATAATACCAGTGCAAGACCACCACCATAGCCATCCTCTTTTTCCAAACCACAATATTAGCAAAAACATCCTCAAATTCAGAGTACCATCGTGAGAACGCAGTCAAGGAACACTGGAAATACAACTGTTTTTTGATCTTCTGTTGTTAATCAGGTAGGTGTCCTTAATGACATCCCAGTAAAGCCTTTATGCTGGGGAAGTGTGGGAACACAGCACGTAGTGAAGCAGACAGAGTCTCAGGCACAGAGGAAGATTTGCTTGCATTTACTATTCAGATATCCACCTGAGAATTGTGCTATATCCTCAACTGCAGAACAGTGATGTATAGTTACAGCATGTAGGCAAAATTTTTAATCTCTTTCTACTGTGTCGCAGCACTTTAATATATAGACCCTCCACCTGGTAACTCTGTGATTATATGGAGAAACCAATTGCTCTGGGACACCAGAGCAGCAACAGAAGACAGGGCAGTGAACAAAGAAGTATTTCTTCAGCATTCATATACATTCTCCATTGACTGCTCTCCATGAATTTGGGGATTTCTTGACCAGCTACTGACCCTAAATTCCCATTTCTAGAACCTGCCTTCTATTTCCAGGGCTGTAGGACACGCCTGGGAGCACGGTGCCGTGCTGCCAGCAGGAGCGGTGCTGAAGTCCGATCCTGGCTTGATTTGAGGACAGGCTTGCAGGAAAAGCAGTTTCCGCAGTCCCTGTAGCAGACAGTCCACAGAGGGAGCAATGTGGATGCTCCCAGCCACAACAGCAGGCACAGTAAAGCCCTGGCCTGTGCTCCCAGCAGCCACCAGGGTCAGACACCTTGCTTTGCTCTTGTAGCTTATTACCATGCCTGAGTTAAGACCAAAGCTACTAATAATGTTTAGGGAGCCACAGCTTAAACTGGTTTAGACTTTATTCCCTACAAAATCTGAGAAGGAATGGGTTTTCTTACAAATGTCTTCTGTGAATAAACACAAGAAAAAATACTGGGAAGCCACTACCCTGCTACAGGTGCTTGCAAAGAACACACCTTCCTCTTACACCGCGAGATATTTAAGAGTGTCCTATATGTTAAAATTCACTTGTCAAAGTTAAACAAACAAACAAAAAAAACCCCACACAAAACAAACAAAACAAAACCAACAACAAAAAAATCCCCCACACCACCACAACCACACAACTTCAATTTAGAGAATGACTGTTTGGCACCCTATGGGGTGTGAGTTTTACTTCTTCGCACACAACTCAAAAGAAGCTCTGCCCATGGCTGTGGCCAGTATTTATGCCCCCCTCACATGTCACCTGTAACCCACTTCAGGGGTTATAGCTGGGGCCTTCCCAAAACTGCCCCACCATCACAAAACACTGGGAAACTCAAAGTCTTGTGGCCAGGACTGCACAACGAATGCTGTTTTTACTAAAGCTTAAGGACAGAACAACTTGAAAGGAGGTTGTAGCATGGAGGGTGTTCGTCTCTTCTCCCAAGTAGCAAGTGACAGGACAAGAGGAAATGGCCGCAAGTTGCACCAGGGGAGGTTTAGATTGGGTATTAGGGAAAAATTCTTCCCAGAAAGGGTTGTCAGGCACTGGAACAGGCTGCCCAGGGAAGTGGTGGAGTCACCATCCCTGGAGGTGTTTAAAAGGCGTTTAGATGAGGTTCTCAGGGACATGGTTTAGTGCCAGTGTTAGGTCAAGATCAAGCGAGCTTTTGCCCTTCTGCTCCGCGGGAGGTTTCTGTCCTCCCTGAGCTTGCCTTAGGACACCAGCATTACGCTTCGACAGGTGTACCGCCCCAGTCAAACTCCCCACCTGCCGCTGTCCCCGGAGCGGGTCGCGATGATCCCGAGGGTCTCTTCCAACTGAAATGACTGTATGATTCCATGACTGCACGATTCTATAACAAGCAGAACCCACACGGGCTCCACAGACTAAAT
Organism: Nesoenas mayeri; assembly: GCF_963082525.1. NCBI lineage: Eukaryota > Metazoa > Chordata > Aves > Columbiformes > Columbidae > Nesoenas > Nesoenas mayeri. The sequence goes on from NC_137541.1 coordinate 74,864,712, forward strand.
CCCACTCAGACCCCTTCTCCCAGCGCCTGCTTGGAAACTAATTGCGCCCCGCCCTGAGGCGAGACGCTGCCTAACGGCCGCCGCTAACGGCCGCAACCGCCTCTCGGCGCGGAGAAGCCCCGCCCCTGGCCCCGCCACGCGCGCGCAGCTCCCTCCCGGGTAGCGGCGGCGTGCGGCCATGTCGGGGGACGGTGAGGAGGATCTGGCGGCCTTCGTGGCCTTGCACGGGGCCGCGCTCCGCGCTTCGGGGGTCCCAGGGCGCTACTGGGAGAGCCTGTGCCGCAAACTGCGTGGCGAGGTGAGAGGCTGCGGGCTGTTGCGGGGGGGAGTGGGAACAGCGCTGAGAGAAGCCCCTCCAACCGGGGGCGAGGGGCCCCGCACGGTGTTTCCCTCAGCGAGGAGACGGTGGGGCGGGGGGTCCACTCTCCTCGCTTCCCCAGCTGGGTGTGAAGCAGCCCCCGCCCGCGGTGGTGAGGGGAGCGTGGGGTGCAGGCTCTCCTCACGGAAGCCGCGGTGGGGAGCGGGTCCCCCTCTCCCAGCCGGGTGAAGAAGAGAGCGAAGAGGTTGTTCTGTGGAGGAGTGTGGGGAAAGCTTCGTGCTGGCTGTGTGGCCGAGGCTGCAGCTTGGAGCTGTAAAAGAGATGAGGTGTGTTGTGCATATCTCATTTCATCTTATTGTTGTCAGCGTGAGGCTTGAAAGCGTTTGGGCATCCTGGTAGCTGGAGATCCAGTACTAGGGAGAGGTGATGAGTACGTCCCAAAGCCTTCAGACCTTTTTGCCAGAAGAGGAGTTTAGAAAAGCAGCAGTGGTAGTAGTAAAGTCAGGACGTTGTTATATGCTAATGCATTATGTTTCGCGTTGGCTTTTATCTGGTATTTTTTTGCTCAGCTCTCTTTGCTTCCGTGCTGGTCTACCCTGTGCTCAATCATTTATAACTGTGCAGAGCTAACTCAGCTCGTCTTGCGTATTCCCAAGTTACCTCTCTAAGGCTGTTTTCTGGAGTGCTTTTGGCAAGTTGGTTTATTCATTTAGTCCTGATCTGAGTAAAAGCCATTCAGCTCTTGCAGAGAATGGGGATGTTGGTAGGAGAATGTTCTGGCAATGGTTAAAACAATAACAATGCAAGGGCTGCTTTGTAGAGCATGTCAGACCAGTGGTGCTGTGTGACTTTTTATCAGCCCAAATTGTGGGCAAGTTTTAAGCCTTTGTAAAATAACCACTCAGATCTAATGACATAAATTTAGGGACATTGCCCTTTGTGGGCCTTTATGAGTTCCTCTGTTGTAGCTGTGGCCAGGTGGCATTCAGACCATACCTTGCAGGGGCTGGGTGTGTTTCAGCTGAAGCTGACACCAGGAGTCTCTGGACCTGGCCCTGAACTGAAGGAAGTGTGAGGCACAGGCACACTCTAGGATAGAGAATCAATCCCTTTTCACCTGTGTTTTTAGCAACCACCTGGTTGCTTCCTGGAGATTTGTGATGAGAGATGGAAGAGTAACAAAGTTAAAGGAGTAATTTTGGATAAAGAGCTCTTAAAGTCAGAAGCTGAAATGAGAAATTTTGTTTTGCGTGTAGGCAGCAAGCCTCAGTGGCAAGGAAAGTGGTCTTGGATTTGTTGGAGTGAAGGAACAAGGAACTGAGGCAGGAAACAGACACAACTCCAAATTAGTTGTCTGGAGACTTGAGAGCTCTCTGGGGAGTCTGGAGGAGTCTACCTAGAGAGTTAAATAAGAATGAGGTGAACTTTCAGTCCTAGGGAGAGAGAGATCGATCTGATGGGAACCTCAGGGAGTGGAAGAAAAAGGAGCTAGTGATGGGGTGCAGGTGGGCATGATGAGCAGTGGAGGAACAAGTGAGATAGAATGAGAAGTTTCAACAGGAGGTATAGGACAGTGAGGAGGGAGGGGGATTGTAGTTTAACACACATGTACAAGTAAACTAATTTCTAATTACTTGAACAGTTTTCCCCATCTCAGCTTCAAAGCTGGGACAGGAGGGAAGCGTATAAAGTCATATAATCTGAGTGTTCATAGCACATATAGTCACGAAAGGTCTGAATATCTTCCTGCTGCTTTATAGCTGTTGCGTGTCTGGTACTGCAAATAACAGGAATACATGTGTATTACAGAGAAAATGAATCTACATTAACTCAACCATATGCCCAGTCACAAACTTCCTGTTGTATTATACCTCTCTCAACAAGCATACATGCAAGTGACTTGGAGCAAGCGAATATCTACCGTTTTGCTGAAATAGGAAGGTGCAGAAGGGATGTACTGGAATGGTATGAAATAGAAGGCAGTATAAACCTGGCAAGGCAACCCAAAGCTGCAAGCTGTTGCATCGCCATACGCCAGTATTGTGAAACTAGAGGTAGCTATCAAACTTTAGAATTCTCCTGTGACGTTACACATGCATCAGATTTATGTCCTGTGGCTGAAATCCTTGCATGTTACTAGCTTTAAGGGGTGTGAAATGTAGAAGGTAAGAGAACAGAGTGAAGAGACCCGTAATCCTGATCCTTTTGCAGAGGCTGGGGTGGAGAAAGACACGATGAAGAAAGCATATGCCCCAAGGTGTCAGGCTGCTCCTCCCGTTTCATTTTGCTTGCAGTGGTGGCTGACCATCTTGTTTTGTACTAAATGTTCCAGTACATGTAGAGAGAAAGATTTAATTATTTCAGTGTGCTTAGGAGGACTAACTAGGCTGCTGATGGTACTTGTCTCTACTGTTGCAGCTTCTGAGTTTTATCTAGAAGGAAAGGCAAAAGGATATGGAGAAGACTGGGATGTCCAGGGGAAATTAGCTCATGATGGGGCAGAGACAGAACTGCTATACCTTACTTAGAACTGGACCGTGTGGAGTGGCTGGAGGAGCAGCAGTGAAGAAAGAAAAAGACATGAAAGGTTGAAAATGTTTTGGGGGTTTAGGTAATAAAGAGAATTGGAAGGGAAAAATACATTCAGTGCAACAAGGAACATAGTATGTTCCTTTGTTTCATGTGTGAAGGTGGGAGGAATTTTTCATTTGTCCTAACCTGTTGCGAAGATTAAAACTTTCTAGCATTGAACTTGGAACATTTGCATCCATAATAAAGATAAAAATCTCTCTTGCATCACTACCTCTAGAACCCAACCCAGGCAGCTGTTTTCCAACACACACACATGATTCAAAATACAGATGGAATATACCCTCCCTCTTGTGTATACCTTAAAGCCTGCCAGAGAAGTGAAGGGGCTTTTGTTTGTTTTCGTTTGGTTTGGGTTTTTTTACCTTAAGATCTGCTGGAGTGGGTTTCCTTCATGTTATCATTAATTGGATTGCTCATTTAAAACATGGTGTATCTGCTAGATACACCTGCATTTACTTATTTTGCGTTTAGCGTTCATTGTTGGGAAGCAAACTTTTCTGTGTTTCTGGGAGAAACTTGGTAAAAAAAAGCATATGTATTAATTTACTATAAACCCTAAAATTGTATTTCTGATACAGTGGTTGTTTCTTATGTTACTGAAGAAAAAGTGTATAGTCTGTTTACAAACCTGGTAAATATAGTGCCTGCATCTATGTTGTTTGGTTTTTTTCTTTCTTCCCAGCCATATGCTAAGTTATGTCACAGGCTTCTGTGTGTTGAAGCAAGATTTTTGTGGCCCTGAGATATCACTGACAAAGGACTGCTTAGAGTTTCATCCCAGTTAGAAATGGAGGCTTTGGATTCATTACTAGGAGGAATGCAGCATGTTCAATACTTACCAGGCTTCCTTTTCCAGAGCAGGCTGTTGCTCAGAGAATACCTGTGGCCTTCCAAGCAGTTTGCAGACGTGCCTGCTTTATCACGTTCTCTGGTTCATTAGGTTTGTTAGGCTGGAACTGCACCTGCATATGAAGAGGAAGTGATTTTGCCCAGGCATGTTTTGCTTGCAAATAGTTGTGACACCGTGTTGCTATCCCTTTGCTGTCTTCTAGAGATTATTACTTACTCTGGTGGAGTACTTCATGTGAGTTGTCCCTGTTCTGCTTCAAGCAAAAAGTTATACTTTTCAGTTTGGTGGCATGATCTTATCCAACTGTTTTTTGCTTAAGATTCCTTTAATGGAGTTGCTGCACTGGTAGGTTCACAGTGTGACAGGCTCTCTCAAAGGGAGGAGGGAAGAGAGGAGGGACAGCAGTGTTGTCCACACTGCCAACCAGGCACTTCTGCAGAACTGGTCAGTTCATTACTGAACTGTTTGCATTATCAAATATGATTTTAAAAAACGAAAACACACCACATCAATGAAAACCTCACAAAAAGTCACTGATTAAGATGGTCTGGAGCTGCTGCTCTGAGAAGCATGAATTGCTTCAGATGAGGAATATAGCGAATTCTATTTTTTTTAAGGTTATAAGTTCTCTAGGACGTTTTGTGGGGTTTTTTTAAATCATAATTCTACTGAAAAGATATTGAAAGTGGAGATTTTTTGCTAAATGCAAGAAAATCTACAGTGTCATGCAACCGATGCTCTATTGGAGGGAGAGATCAAAATTTTGGCTTAGACGATTTGGAGCCCCTTAACTTCTAAGTCTTGAGTTGACCTTTAATAAAATATAAAGCCTTATCTGTAGAAGAACGTGATATTAACATTTGCCATGGGTGTTTGGTGAGTGGGTGGAGCATGTGCTGAGTGACAACTAATCTCCACATCAGCAGCTGAATCACCTCATGTCCTCACTTTCACAAACTCATTAAGACAGAATGTCAAGTATAGACAGCATACAAAGTGCCAGACTGTAGCAAGTGTCAAGTGAACTCCAGTGAATCTCACTTGCTGTTTTAACGTTCTAATGACTGCCAGTCACTTAGCTGCTGCTGCTTCTATCTAGTGAGCTTGATGAGGACAGCTCTCAATCCAGCAACAGGAGCAGCCAAGTGTCGCTTCAGGGAGGAGTAGAATGTGTGTATGCCGTGGTGCGCTTCTTTGCCGTCTGCTATGGGCCAAGATGAGCACTTGTCTGGTGAGCCATATCGAGGAGCTGACCTGATAAAAATGAATTGTGAGCACCACTTATGACCACACAGGAAGGACTCTTCCTTTTGCTGGAACCTGCCTGCAGTTATATGGATGACTATGAATTTTAAAGGCAACTGAGCAGAGACTTAAGAAATGTTGGTGGCTACTGTTATAACAGCAAGAGGTTGTGATATTGCTTACTATTGAGTAATATTATCCTCTTCTAGCAAAACTGTCAAACTAGAGATAAATCAGAGCTGCTAGCGATTTGGATGCCTGCTGAACTGTAAGATATTAAGTCAGTTTCTGATTTTTTTTTTTTAATAGATATATTTTTAATCTCTAGTGAGTCTGTTTGCAAAGGAATTTTCTCTATCCTAAAAAAAAATATATATATGTGAAGTTAGCAAACATATTGTTGGCATCTTCTTTTTCCATTCCCCAGCCCAAAGGAAAATACTATCCTCTGCTCTTCAGAAGGGAATTTCAGGGACTTCTTCACTTGGATCTGGTTTATGATACCATGCTGTGGCTTAAGATCTGAAGTAGGTGTATTTCCCTGCTGCCTTCCTCCCTCGCTAGCTGTCTTTAGGCAGCTATCTGCTTTGCCTAGGTGGCCTTGCTTTACAAATATGGAGACGATTTCCTTATCCTCCTGTTGGGGCTTAGCAGAAATATTTATCCAGAAGGAACTGTCACTTGAACAAATAAGAGCTTGTCACTGGGATTTTGCAGCTAATAAGTTGCCAATGTCTAGAAGTAAGACTTCTAATAATGTGGTGTCAGATGCTGGGTGTATCTTGGCATGTTAAACCATTGACTCTAGAGGTCACACTTCTAAGTTGTTCTCCCTCCCTGTTGCTTTCTAGTGAGACTAGATTGAGACAAATTATTTGTCTGCTCCTACCTGGTTTGTTATGTGGTGTGTGAATGACTTGGTAAAATAACTCCTTTTGAAACCATTTGAAAACACGTCTGAGACTTCACACGTTTTTTTTCTTCTTAAAAGCATGTTTACTGCAAAATCACAAAAGTTGTCCGTAGCATCTTGGTTCTGCAAAAGATATGCAAGCCTACAATTTGACAAGATTTTGGCAGAATGGAAACTTGTGTAGTGGCTTGCTTAATTTATGTAGGTTCTAGATCAAGATGTTATGTTCATAGTAGGCAAGAATGCAAACAAACCACTTTCAGCATATTGGTAGAGGTAAGTGTACACACCTTAACTTGGAGCAGTTTAAGGAATTTCTCAGTTTATCCAAAAGTGAGTGAGCACAGATGTTTCCTTGTGTAGGTAAAGAAACGGGTGAAATATGCTGAGATTTCTTAACCGTTTCAGAACGTGAGTGGTAAAAGCTCTTTTTGTTCAGAGGCCTTAATTGTATTTTAGTATGGTTCTGGAGCCTGGGTGATGTCTGGTTAATACCTGGTTTTGCAGATCTTAAATTGTTGATTTTAACAAAGTTGAGCAAAAATTATGTTTTCAGCTTCTAGAGTTATTTATGAGGAGTTAAACTCATAGACAATCATCAGTAGACCGATTGGTACCGAAGAAACCAGCAAAGTTTCCTGCCAATATTAACTAAAGAAACTTCATAAACAGCTCTGTTAAAATGTAAAAGAATAAATACTGTTGTTCGTGTATCTGTTAAGTTGAAAGTGCCAGTTTTTATCAGATTGTGGGCCAAAATTGTCTACAGATGCCTTTTGGTGTTGTGTTATGCATATCAGGGTATTCCCTCAAACAACTGCTTGATATTCTGTGCACTTTCAATCTCAGGTGTTTGATGCTGGGGACTACTTTGGTATCATGCAAGTAGAAGAGGTGGATGAGGATGAAGAAGGTGATGAAGAAATGGAAGAAGAATTTAAAAAGAAACCAAATCCTGGAAATGAACCTTGTTTCAAAGTTATTGTAACAAACGAGAACGGGCTTCAAGCCTCCAATCCCAATAGGTGAGTAGTGATTTTGGAACTAATGTCCAGTCTTTGAGTAGTCTTAAACCCTAAAATGATACAGACAGTTTGCTTTAAAACTTGTTTGATCCTATTCAGAAATCATCTTTTCTGCTGTAAGATATATCTGTCTGAGTGAAAGGTGCATGCTATGAGGCACATCTTTCAAAGGGTGCTAGGAGTGCAAGTATCTTAACATTGTTCTTTTTAAAATCATGCAGGAAGATGCTTAGAAATCAGTTTCAGTAAATTGAGGAAGAAAAGAAGGAAAAGGCAGGCTTGAAATCTGCAGCAAGAAAACAAAAACAACTGTATCTGTAAGACTCTCTGCCTTTGGGGATGGAAATGACTGAAGAAATTACAGTGACTTTCACAAATCTCAGGCTAAGGGAGATACTAAGCAGCTTCAGAGTGATTATCCGTGGAATATTAAACTTCCTCCACTTGGCTAAAATATAATTAAAGAGTGCGATCGTGTGATTGCATGCTGTGCATGCATATATAGTTGAATACATTAAGTTGCTATTGGCTTTCTTCAGAATCAGCTTATCTGTTGTGAATATGGCACTACTATGCAGCTATAAAACTAGGAAAAAGTTGCATAAGAAACAAATTAATGTTACAGCACAGCTTTTTGTGGTTTTATTGATTTTAAACATAGAACAGACTATTTGTCATATGTTAATAAATGGCAGTGAGATGAAGTCAGCTCTGCTGGAGATATAAACACAATTTTGCTCAGTTCTGTAAAACTTCTTTTGCCAGAACTTTAATACTTTTTGGGTCTTAGGTAAGCATACAAAGCTTAACAATCTAAATTTGGCCTTCATGAGTAAAAACAAAATAGAGCACAGGTATCTGCCTTCACATGCCTGCTTTAACCTAAGTCATTGCCTTTCTAAATCTGAGAACATACTTTTAAGTTCAGAACAGCTCCAGTGATAATCCTGGAGCTTCTTTGCAGCATCTAGATGTGTGGGAATGTAGGAGCAGAACACCAGCATACCTGTTTGCTAATGCATTTCCAAAGAGCTTGACCTTAGCATTCTTTGGAGTCTTTAATTTTAATATTAAATGAGATTTCTTCTGTATGTGGAATCTGAGATACAATAATTTTTTAAGGCTACTCAGTGTATTGTAGCTAATGTTTTTAACTTGCTGAAATATTGATTGTGGTAGGGTTGTTTGTTCGTTGTTTTGTTGGGCTTTTTTAGCAAGTAGAATTCAGTTTCCTCTCTGACTTGATTCAGTAAGAAGATATATCCAAAACGTGGACAACCCTTTTGTTTGAATAACTGTGTTTTTTATAAAAATCATTTAGCCTAAACAAGGGTTAAACTTGTCCAGGAAAGCTGTGCCAGTTGTGTGTGATTTTGTTTTGGGTTAGATTGGTAATTCTTGTAAAACAATGCACTTTTTTTTCTAAAAAAAAAAAACTGAGGGGTTGGGAGAGGAGAATAACACCACACCCCAAAAATCCTAAGGAGAAACAATCAAAAAAACACTGATTTTTTTTTAATTGTGAATGATACAAGCTTTTGATGATTAGATCTCTCCACCAGGTTTTACAGATGATGGTAGATGTCACAGAGCTCATGGCTAACAAGATCCTCAAATAGTTTTGCAAAATAATGTGTTGTTTTGCTTCTTCAGGCAAAAATATCAAGTTAATGTTGTAGAGTTAATAGTGATTTAAAAGGGAAGAAACTCCTGAGTTCCTGGCCTTTAAAGTGAACTGGGCTTACAAACTGAGTGCCCTGTTCTGTGTTTGCTCCTCATTTTCATGGAAATACTAACTAACACACAATAAGCTTTCTCAAACCAAAACAGACTGTTACTGCTGAGAAGTTGTTCCTAGCCTGTCAGAGTGTGTACTCTGGGAGTGACTTTGGACTAAGAGAAGAAGAAATGTAGCTTTTCGTCACAGGATATTTGGCTATATATGTGTAAAAATATACCGTTGTAATGTTGCTAAAATTCTCTTTAAGCATTTTCCTCATCGACCATGCCTGGACATACCGTGTTGAACACGCCCGCCAGCAACTGCTTCACGTACCTGGTTTATTGCACAGAATGGCCAATCTCATGGGAATCGACTTTCATGGAGAGATCCCAGATGAGGGCAGTATTGAGCAAGTGTTGCGGGAAATGTGGAAATACAATCAAACCTACCAGCTTTCTCAAGGGGTATGTCTCTAAAGCCTAATTAGGATGCTAAAAAGTTCTGTGCAATCCTGAGTGAAGAAGACATTCCAATACATGGCTATTAACAAAAGATACATTTTCAATACAAATTATATCCTTTACAGACATTTCAGAATAAACTTCTGCTTGGAAGGAGAGCAAAATGCCATGTAGGGCTAAAATGGAGAACGGCTTGCTACCAGCTTTCTGATGGGAACTTTGAGGGGGTTTCTGTAGAGAGGGGAAGCTGCAAAAGCAGCAGATACTGCAAAAGAAGGGGGCTGGAATGGAGAGATCTGCCTGTATCTTCTGTGAGGGTTTCCTACTCAAGCTTTCTCATAGTGAAGGAGAGAATCTGTCATGAATCAACTGTCTCACCTGGGAAAATATATACATACCAGGGATATATTGATACTGTCAAATCACTTCCTGGTTTGTATTGGGCAACTAATTGTACTGTGTACATATTAGCTCACCCTCAGGTAAGAAACAACTAGTTTCAAAGTAGAGCCTTAGTGTTTCTGAACATAGCTTACTCCAAGGGCCACTGCTTTTAGGTTGTGTGGATAAGACTGTACAAGGTTTGGTCCCTCTGCCCTACACAGTCCTTCAGCACTCTACTAGCAGGTCTTCAGCCTTCGAACACTCTCAAGTGCATACATGCCATTTCTGAGAGAATACAACCCTCAGAGTTCAGTTAAAATCTTTTTGTAGGGACTGCAGTGTACTCCCTATGTTATTGTGATGCTTTTTCCTCTTTTTTTCCCCCTTTTTTTTCTCTCTCTATTTCCTCATCTGTAAAAGGGCAAGAGTAGTGCTAGCAATTAGTTGAAGTTTTACTCATTCATTCAGGATTCTATCATGACATGTTGCAGAGGAAGGCATGTTGCAGGCTCAGCATTCTTACAGCCAGTTGTTGTTGCAGGGGGGAAGTTCTGCTCTCATTCCTTATTAAGCTGTGAACTTTCAACGCAACCTTGTAGTGAACTTGTTCTGATAGATGCAGGAAAACTAACGAAGACCAAACAAGCCTTCTGCTGGTTTAGCTCCCTGAACTGGCTAGTTTGGTAGAAGGGAAGTGGGTCTTTTAAGCAATAGCACTAGCATAAGAAAGAGGATGGGCCTGTGCAGTTGAGATGGGAACAGGCTGTTCCCAGCAGTGGCTGGATGCTAGGCAGGCTTAGCCTCAGAGTTGTAGGGATGAGAGTGTTACTCTGTACTTAGCACCTGCTTGCAATCTTGGCTGGTGCAGGAAATAGAGAAATGATGTAGGGGGTACTGCCAGTGCCTTCTGTTTTGTGGTGCTTTTCCAGCGATTGATATGTGCAGGATATCTCACTCTCTTTAATTGTACAGACTGCCGAGGAGAAGGTTCCTGTCTGGTACATTATGGATGAATTTGGATCACGCATTCAGCATTCAGATCAGCCTAGCTTTGCAACAGCACCTCTGTTTTATATGCCTCAACAAATTGCTTATACTGTTCTCTGGCCTTTGAGAGACCTTGAAACTGGTGGTAAGTATGTGTCTGTAAAGTTGTAGAGTTAGTTTGGGGTTTTTTTATACCCATAACAGAAGGTGCACCATATTCTTACAAATTGCTGAACATTTCTCAACAGACAGGTATTTGAAGACCAAAATGACTACATATTTGCAGTGCCATAATTTATGTGAGATAGAGGCCCTCATCTGTCAAAACATGTTGTTAATGTTTTTTTGATGGAGAACTTCAATCTTGCATCACTGTCGTAGTGAAACTAGTGCTTCGGTTATCTGAGAGGTTTTTTAAAAAAATCCTTACAAGTCTGTGTTTGCAGTTTTGAGTAACAAAGTCAAGTACTTGAAGTTGGGAAATACCAGGCCAGCCATTTACTCCTTTAATCCTGGTTTGGGGGCTAACTTATGCCTCTGTCATGCAGAGGAGACAAGTGCCCAGCTGCCTGACTAAAGTGACATAAATCAGATGGTTTGGGGCTATTTTTTCCATCCTAAATGATATCCTTTTTAACTTAGTTCTGTAACTATCTCTAAATTTGCATTTATTTAAAAAGGTGTGGTATTATTAACTGTTCAGCTGTCATTGGTGTGATGTGGCATGAGGAAGGTTTTCAGTAGACAATGAAAGGCAGTTCCTAGAAGGTTCTCCTTGTTTTGCTACAGATGAAGTGACTCGTGATTATGCACATGGGGAGACAGATCGCTTGATCAGGAAGTGTGTTTTGTTACCGTGGGTACCTAATGAAGTGTTGGATGTCAGCTGTTTTACGCCAGAGCCATCAGATGAGCATTACCAGGTATAATTTTAACAAATCTCTTATTTTATCTCCTTTTAAAGAGAGGTGATGTGTAAAAACATTGCAAGAATTCCAGTTTTGTTCCTTTTTAGGCTTAAAAGAAAGCATTTTGAGATAAGAAATGGCTTACACATAATATTTAACCATTTAAAAACTGAAGCAACACAAAATATTTCTAATACATTACTGCAGTATTGTATAACTCATTTTATAAGCATGCTACAAAGTACTTCATGTGAGGTACCCACCTTCCAGTTAGATATTTGAGACCTTGTCTGATAGGATTACTAATTGGAATTATGATTGTAGCACTTTTGGTCAGTCTTGCATTAGAGAAAGATTTATTTTAGTATTCTAGGAGTGGTTATATTTTTCAACCTGACCACTCATTTAATGTCATGGTTTAGAACCATTAAGTGTTAGAGCAGAGGTGTCTTTAATTTGATGGCACTGTTATAAAGTACTAATCTGTTTTGTTTTGAGCTCTGCATTCTGCTAAAGGTTTGTGGTATTTTAAGGATGTGAAATTATTTTCATTTATAATCTCCTTTTCATGAACCAGATCTACATGAGGTTCTTTTTTTATTTATTTATTAAAAAAAAAAAGGAACCTGACACCTCTGAGGACACTGTACTGGCCACTAACAGCATTCAAAGTGTGGGTTCTAAAGATTAATCTATACCCCAGCTATACATTTCTTATGATAGAGGATAGGCAAAAAGTGCTGGATCCAGCTTGTTATTAACAATATATACTCAGAAATGAAGTTTCTGCCAAAGAAAGGTATACATTCAAAATAGTTAGGCTGTCTTGTAACCCAAGTCAGATTGGTTGATGGGGATTTTGCGTTTTTGGAAGAGGGATAGATATATTTTGCATTTATAGATGAGGAACAGTAATGCACTGAAGCTCATGTCTTACAGGTGTTCTCTTGGCAAAAGTGCCTGGATCTCAGATAAGGCAATTTTTTTGCATGGGTTTTAATTCTCTTTTGGGATGGTCAGGTCAAGTTGAAGAGCTGCATATGGCAAATGGGCAAACAGTGTCCTCCTTTACTACCCTACCTTAAAAACATCTCAAAACATCCTTTTTTTCTTTACTGTGTCTCTGCCACTCAGCTGTTGAGAAGATATGACAGCAACACATTGATGCTAGAACCAACAAACAGAGCTATGTTTAATCTGCAGCTAAACATTCTAGGGTAAAAGTCTTAACTGGTGACAGACCAGTGAAGAATAGCTTAGGGCATAGCACATCCTTAAGCACCAAAACTGAGATGGCTAGGGAGACATGCAGTGTTGCTGATACTTCCAATTCCCCTATTTTCACATAAGCAGGACTGCATGTGCAAAAAAGTGCAGAAAACTTCTGCAGCATTAATGTGTGAGCCAGCAGTTCTGCAGGGAAATAAAATTGTGTGAAAATATTTCTAAATGTAAATGTAATTTAAAAATAATTTGCTGCTATCACTGTACAATTTCTGCAACTGCTTTAATACTATGTGCAAATAATAATTTGTTGTTAAATGAGCTGTGTTGTTGGTTTAAGGATATTGTATTTCTTATTGTAATTTTATTTTAAATAAACCCAAAGGCTTCAATGTTCTATTTAAAAAAATCACAGAGTTGTTACAGCAACATTGCAACTTGACTTTTACCTTTTTTTTCTTCTGTTACCTAATTCTGGTCTCCAATACAGACCACAAAGGCTGTAACTTAAGTGGTGCTAGGGGTAGTGATGGGGCAATGATTGCAGAAACCAGTGTCGGAGGAGGCAGCTTCTAATGAAGTGTCTGGGATGAAAGAAGTATCTCCTGGAGGGACTGAAGTAGTTGCTGTTCTGCAACAGCTCCCTGTGTTCAAGTTCACAGTATCACAGTATGTTTGGAATTGGAAGGGACCTCAAAAGATCATCTAGTCCAATCCCCCTGCTGGAGCAGGAACGCCTAAGTGAGATTACAGTATCACAGGATGTTTGGGATTGGAAGGGACCTCAAAAGATCATCTAGTCCAATCCCCCTGCTGGAGCAGGAACGCCTAGATGAGGTCGCACAGGAACATGTCCAGGCGGGTTTTTAATGTCTCCAGCGAAGGAGACTCCACAACCTCCCTGGGCAGCCTGTTCCAGTGCTCTGGCACCCTCACTGAGAAGAAGTTTCTTCTCAAATTTAAGTGGAACCTCTTGTGTTCCAGCTTGATCCCATTACCCCTTGTTCTATCATTGTTTGGCACCGAGAAGAGCCTGGCTCCATCCTCATGGCACTCACCCTTTATATATTTATAAACAATAATAAGGTCACTCCTCAGTCTCCTCTTCTCCAAAGTAAAGAGACCCAGCTCCCTCAGCCTTTCTTCATAAGGGAGGTGCTCCACTCCCTTAATCATTTTCGTTGCCCTACGCTGGACCCTCTCCAGCAGTTCCCTGTCCTTCTTGAACTGAGGGGCCCGGAACTGGACACAATATTCCAGATGTGGTCTCACCAGGGTGGAGTAGAGGGGAAGGAGAACCTCTCTCAATCTACTAACCACCCCCTTCTAATACACCCCAGGATGCCATTGGCCTTCCTGGCCACAAGGGCACAGTGCTGGCTCATGGTCATCCTGTTGTCCACCAGGACCCCCAGGTCCCTTTCCCCTACACTGCTCTCTAATATGTAATTTCCCAACCTATACTGGAACCTGGGGTTGTTCCTGCCCAGATGCAGGACTCTACACTTGCCCTTGTTAAATTTCTTTAGGTTATTCCCCGCCCAACTCTCCAGCCTGTCCAGGTCTCGCTGGATGGCAGCACAGCCTTCTGGCGTGTCAGCCACTCCTCCCAGCTTAGTGTCATCAGCAAACTTGCTGATAGTACACTCAATTCCCTTGTCCAAATCGTTAATGAATATATTGAATAATATTGGCCCCAGTACTGACCCCTGAGGCACTCCACTAGATACTGGCCTCCAACTAGACTCTGCACCATTGACTACCACTCTCTGGCTTCTCTCCTTAAGCTAGTTTGTAACCCACCTCACTACTCTCTTGTCTAGACCACACCTCCTCAACTTAGCTGTGAGGATGCTGTGGGAGACTGTGTCAAAGGCTTTACTGAAGTCAAGGTAGACCACATCCACCACTCTGCCATCATCCATCCACCTTGTTACATTCTCATAAAAGGCTATGAGGTTGGTCAAGCATGACCTACCCTTGGTAAAGCCATGCTGACTGCCCCTAATAACCCTCTTATCCTTGATATGCCTTGAGATGGCACCAAGGATAAGCTGTTCCGTTACTTTGCCAGGGACAGAGGTGAGGCTGACCGGTCTATAATTACCCGGGTCCTCCTTCTTGCCCTTTTTGAAGACTGGAGTGACATTTGCTTTCCTCCAATCCTTGGGCACCTCTCCCATTTCCCAAGACTTGGCAAAGATGATGGAGAGCAGAGTGGTCCAGCAATGACTTCAGCCAGCTCCCTCAGCACCCACAGATGCATCCCATCTGGACGCATGGATTTATGGACATCCAGACGATTTAATTGCTCCCTAACCCAGTCCTCATCGACTAAAGCAAATTCCTCCATTGACCTGGCTTCATCTGGGGTCTCAGGGGTACACAGGGCTCCCCAGGACAGCCTCCAGCAGAGTAGACAGAGACAAAGAAGGCATTCAGTAATTCTGCCTTCTCTGTATCTTCTGCCACCAGGGCACCCACCCCATTCATCAGGGGGCCTACATTGCCTCTGGTATTAGTTTTATCTGCTATGTATTTGAAAAAGTTCTTTTTGCTGTCCTTGACCCCTCTCACCAGCTGTAATTCTAAGGAGGCCTTGGCTAACCTAGCTGCCTTCCTACATCCTCTAACAGCAGCCTTATATTCCGCCCAAGTGGCCAGCCCCTGCTTCCATGACCTGTAAACTCTCCTCTTCTGCTTGAGCATACCCAACAGATTCCTATTCAACCACACAGGCCTCCTGACTCCCTTCCTTGACTTCCTACGTGTGGTGATGCTCTGATCCTGAGCATGGAAGAAGCAAGTTGCAGAAAAAATAGTAATAAATCCTCTGACACTGTTCTGAGAATTGTAGTTTATCCTCTTAAAAATACAGGCTCCCTTCCTATTTCTT
Source organism: Nesoenas mayeri (assembly GCF_963082525.1). Taxonomy (NCBI): domain Eukaryota; kingdom Metazoa; phylum Chordata; class Aves; order Columbiformes; family Columbidae; genus Nesoenas; species Nesoenas mayeri. The sequence goes on from NC_137541.1 coordinate 74,880,239, forward strand.
AGATGACTGCAAGAATTATTTTTTATTTGTACTGTCCAGTCTATTTTAGAAGATGATGTCTAAGATCTTTGATTACAATTGTGGTTTTGTTTATGCTTTCCAGTTATATATGATTGTACTCCCTCTAACAGCTTTAAAAGTAAAGAGGTGTGTCTATGGCTGGGCAGACATTTCACCACTGCAGCTTATGAGAACAGCTGGCAACAGCTAGAACTCAGCTGTTGCAGAACAGTGGCTACTTTACTGCTGAAGACTGCAAAAAGCCTTTTGCTCATTTTTACAGGAGCAGAATTAGGTTTCAGCTTCCTATTTTGTTTTTTTTGTTGTTATCTGTAATAAAATATTATGGTTAAATAGTCAATCTTCCATTTTGTTGGAAAGACGGTATCTTTGCCTTTACTGCCTATGATCATCTCTGATTTGATATTTTGTTTAATGCATAGGAGAAACAGGAATTTCTTAGGATGCTTTGGCAGTGCTGATAAGCCCTGGTCTTGAAGCCATATTTCTTGTTCTTTTTTTACTAATAGCCTCTTACCTCTGATTCCCTTCTGCCTCTGCTCTTATACTGATTTTTTTTTCCTGAGCAGCATGTTATACAACATATTGCTCAAAATGCAGCTTTGGTGGAATTCACTTGCATGAAAGACAACAGACCAATGAGACAGGCAAATGGACTGTCATTTTTATGGTGACTACAAATGTACCTGTGCATGTGTATTTAAATACTCACATGGAGATAAGGAGTTGCAGAAAATCATCTGCAAAGGTTTGCAATTTGAGAAAACTTCAGCAGGCTAAATTGCAGCAAGGTCTTGCTACCAAAACCCTTGGATGAACATTGAGTCATACAGAATATTTTACCTGTAAGTTCTCCTTCAAGATTGTTTCTTTTCAATCACTTATTTTATCAGCTTGATTATGCACACTTTAAAAATTCGTTTTGGTCTAAGCTGCTGAATATTGTGGAGTTTGACGTAAGGCTGCCCATTTATTCTGTGTAATGGTAATTTTTTTGTTGATTTTGTTTTGGTTTTTAGGCCATTTTAGCAGAAAACAAGGAGAAACTGCCTATAGCAATAAACCCACCAGTTTATGATAAAGACAAAGTTTTCAAGTAAGTATCTGCTAACAGTGCTTTGTTACCAGGTGTAATAATTGCAGTGTGCTGAGGCTGAACAGCCTTTTCCAGCTTTAAACAACAGAGTCAAGTTGAAGGTGTGTTTGTAGGTTGCCATTTGCTTAAGATTCCGACTTACTGGTTGTTCCTGTTGGGTCCTTCAGAGTAGATGGATTGTCACTTACAGAATTTCTAAAACTAAATTTAGATTTAGTTATTTAAGTGCCACCCTTCTGGGTGAAAGAGAAGTTGCATAATGTCACACTTTTCACTAAGGAATATAACTAAAATGTGTAAGAGAGGCTAACAACTTCTGCATTATAGCATATATGTCCATAGGGGTACATGTGCTTCTCTGCACTGTGTGAATGTAACCGACTGTTTCAAAATTTAGAACCTGGGATGAATTCTTAGTCATCTTGTTTCCAAGTAGAGCTAAGAGTGGGAAGATAGATGTTTAACCTGTATCCTGAAAAGCAGGGGAGCAAGCACGTGTAGTTTGATGTAGCTAAATTATAGGTTCAAATAGGTCTGGTAGCATTAATAGTAACTGCTGCCCTAGGGAGATTTTTTTCTATCCAGCTGTGCTGATTGCTGGCTTGAAAAAAAAAAAGTGGATAAAAGAGCTGAATGTTTCAAAGACACAGTTTCCAGCTTTTTGGGCTTGATCATCTTTCTCTTCAGATATATCGGTCATTATGTAAAGATGCCCAAAAAGCTGTTATGAGATGACAACTCTTGATTGGTCTTGTCAGCTCTGTGCTTTGGGAGTTGATTCTCATAACTGCTTGACTTCAAATGCTTTGAGTAAGTTAAGTAACATGTACTACCTTACTTGCACAGTTCCACTGAATGGTACCTTCTTCGATCCTGGACTTTATAGCATTCCTATTAGGACTTCTGTATAACAAGGGGAAAAAAGAAAATCATTCCGGAAACATGGTTAGCTGGCTTTGTTAGTTCAGTGTGTCATTGATATTGGAATGAAAGGTCCGGAATAGGTTGGCTGATACCACAGTTTTGCAGTGTGGAGGCTCTGTCAACCATCAAACTTAGAATGGGACTTGATGCATTCCTTATCTGTCTGTATTTTTATGTATATATGTGGATGTGTATAATCAGAGTAGACATTGGAATGTGTACCAACTTAGTAAACTAAAAATAAGGGGATATCCTTAATCACCCAGTAGTTGTCACATGCCTGCCCTTATAGTCTGTGTCCTTCAGTGCAGAGGTCTGAATTTTCAAATGTATGTATTATTACTGGATATACTAAAGTACCTAAGGAAATCCGACCAGTAAACTCAGTGATAGGTGTTGGAGTATTGCATATAGAATGGATTGAGTAACTTAAAAACTTGCAATGAGTGAAATGGCCTTATTTTCCCTCTAGACTTAACCTCAGTCAGCGTATTTCAGTGGCCTTCCTGCACTTAGCAAAGGTAGATTGAGCTCCCCTGTTTCTTCTGTGCTACATTTTTGTGTTCTATAAGCAAGTCTTAATACACATAATCCAGAAGGCTCCAGCGTGTGAATTTCCTAGCAAGACTTCAAGATTAAGAAAGCAGGCTTTTCATTGTTAGAGTAGCACCTCTGTGAAATCATGTGTATAGCTGTAAGCTACTAAAAACCAAAGGTGTTTCTAATAGTCTCTGATAACTATATATTCTAGAAGATACCACTGTGTGTTTATAAAGGCAGCTCAGTGTTCTAGTGTGAAATTTTTGAAAGAGAAGTTAGTTTGTTAGGAACTGTGTTTCTTTAATACTTAACTGGTGGAAAAAGAGTACCAGAATCATTCTTTAAGCCTGCTATTTGGGGTGACTGAATGCAGGTTGCTACTTGTGTTTCTGTGTGATTTAGAGCTGATACAGAGCATTTAAGTGGATTAACACTGGGCAGGAATTGATTTTTGGACATGCAAGAGGAGGTGACCCACCTCTAAGATGAATCCCCAATTTGTTTAAAGAACACCTAGCTGTTCATCTGAGAAAAGTAGCTGGTGTCCAGCCAGCAGTGAGAGTTTATTACTAAATGATGTATTTGGAAACATGGAATAACAAGAGTGAAGGGAACCTCTGACTGATTAAATGATGTCTAGGAAATTATGTGGAGTAAGACTTTTTGGGAGTTATTAGATGTTGCCAAGGCTCTCCAGGTGTCCTTCCATGCTGTGTAGGGCCAAATGCCTTGGCCTCAGGCCTTTGTTACAGCAGCATTTTTTGTACAGTTGCCTCTTTCTGGCTGGAGTAAGGGAGTTTGCCACAGGGATTATGTTTTTGCTTGGCCTTAAGCACTGATTAATCCATTTCAATACCTTAGGTTAGAGTTCAGCTCTACTGTTGGCTGGAAGAATTGTGAGAACCATCAATTGATGAAACAGGTCTCAAAGGTGTTTGCTGTAGCTGCAACTGGAGGAGAGGGAAGCCTCACTCTTCTGGCTTCCAAAGATTCCCTGTGGAGTTATTTCCACTAATTTCAGTAAGCCCCTTTTTTTAAATTTCACCTGTAAGTGCATTCCAGGTCTCTGGTAGTTTATATGCAAAGGAGTCCTATCTTTGACTCTTCATAGCTCCAGTGTAACACTGATTTTGAAACAAGGTATCACTTCTGTCCTGGAGAAGGCAACTGTAATCAGGCTGGTTTTGTGGTTAACTCACCAAGTAATTTTACAGCCTTAGCCCAACTCTAACCATGGCCGTACTCCAAATACATAACATTATACAAGTTTTATCCAACCACATGGCTTTTCAGAATGAGTGTACCAGACACTATACTTGCCTGTGTTATTTTTACTGTTTTTTACTGAGCTGGAAACCAGACACTACTGACATAGCCTGGAGTGGAAGCTGGAAGTCCTGAAGGCCAGCATACCAGCACTCTGTCACAACAAAAAGGTGCAAAATGTTGGAAAAATATTTCCATTCTATGCTAAAGGGGCTTTATCACAAGACGGGGAGAAAAACTCTCAAACTCCTATTGCTGTTCCCATTTATTGAGTGGATTTAACAAAGAGTACGTGTCCATTGTGTAGATCAGATGATCCTCTTTCTACTAAGATCTATTAGCTAGGTGTGCAGCTACACAGGATGAGTGACTGTGGGATGAAAACGTGTATTGTAGGGTGTATTTGTAAGGGGCTGATCTGGGACTGTATGAGCAACTTAAATGCTAGTATTTCTTGTGCCGTATTTGTTCTTGTGTGTATTTGTGTGAGGATGTTGGATGCTTTGAGACCTTGATACAGCATTATAAGGCCTCTTATCTTCAGTTCACCACTTTGATTCCCTTTTGCTTCAGCAAGGACTAAAAGTGGCTCCAAACGAGTGGATATTTGGATAACTTTAGTATCAGATGGGTTTGGTGGAACTTTTACTGAGTCCTGCATCAAATTTGGCATCATACTTTCCCCTAGTGTGCATACGTGCAAGAAGAAGCCAAGCCATATATTGCAGAAAGAAATGCTAGTGGGGCTGTACAAACATAATAACTTTGCTCTGTTGCAACAGTGGGGAAAGATTGGCTGACTCTCTTCATCTACAGTGAAGTCAGCTCTCTTAGTCTTGGGCTCCAGCATAAATAGTCTAACCATTGTTGTATGTCACACATGGAGCTATGCAAAACATTTTACATTCTCTTCTTTTTATAGAATATATTTCCCCCTGTGATGGGCTGTTTTTACAGTTCATTGTTTCAGAGAAGTCTGTCTCAGGGGAATATATCTTCCAACTGGTTAGGAGCAGAGGTGAAAGTTACACAACTGATAAGAATAGGTCTGGAGAGGAAGAAGAATATAGTGGTTTCTCATGGAAAAAATTAGCAATCACTTAGTCTGTTTAAGTGTTCCCTTACCATGAGAACTGTTTTCTATGTCAGTCTTGGTTTTTGAGTCATCGTGCTGAATTATGAATTAAGTGACATCACTTTAAGCTGTAAAATCATCAAAATAACCTATATTGCTATCTGCTTATTTTTAGCATATCAGATAGCCAAGGTACTGGTTTTACTTAAAAAGGGAATTTCCAAAGATCTGCAAGATCTTCCCTCATTCTTGGTTATGTTCTGCAATGTGTATCAGGTTTTCAGGTTTTCATTGGGCTAGAGTGGTGAGTTTTTGTTTTTTGGTTTTTTTTTTCAAAAGAGTTGGGAGGGGATTTATATTAAACCTCAAAGGTGTGTGTGCTTCCTGCACAAAGGTAATGTGCTTACTTTCATATGTTTTGATTGTTTGAAAATGTCTATTTGTATAAAGTTCTGAAAATAGTCTCCTGAAGTTACTGAGTTAAACTGACAAGATTTCCTATGAATTTCTTTCTTGTGAATGACAAAATCTTTAGGGCAGCAACAGAGGCTTTTACAAGGTCTGTCTCAGGGACTTTTCGTGTAGAATAGTGAATTCATTTCAGTGCTTCTGTTGAGGACTTAGCCACTGTCTTCTGAATTGCTATTGTTGTGAAAATTGTAGGAGTTAAACTGTCTTTGAGATTTGTGTCTCAAAATGCGATCTTTTTAATCTGCCCCACTTCAATTTAAAACTTTTTTGTGGGTTAAGAAAAGACTGTTGCAGATAGCGTGTATTGGTATTGTAGGAAACCAAGCTTAAAACTTCTTTCTGTTTAAGCAAGAGCTGATCAGTTTCAGAAACCGAACTCACATTTTTCTTCATATGCCTTTTTTTTCCTTCCCTAGGGTTTTCACAGACATTCAGCAAGTCCTCAACAACTTGACACATCCCCGTTTTGTATTCACGGACAACGAGGGAGAAGCAGACATCCTCTATAACTTCTCACACTTCAAAGATTATAGGTTGCAATTCCTCTGATAATGCAAATTCTTTTGTTGCTGTAAAAACTGTGTTTCCCAAAGGCCTCCCTGACCTTCCTCCTTCACCCAACTATGTCTCTGTTTTTTAGGAAGCTAAGTGAGGAAAGACCTGAGGTAATGCTGAATCAGTTCCCTTGTGAGGCCCTCCTGACTGTCAAAGACTGCCTGGCATCCATCTCTAGACGAGCTGGAGGACCAGATGGGCCAAGATGGTTGCCTCGTACTTTTAACCTCCAAACAGAATTGCCTCAGTTCATCAGCTACTTTCAGCAGCGTGACAGAAGGTACCTCGTGTTTCCACTTCCTTACATTTTAAGCTTTCTTCATCCCACTTTCCTCAAAGATCAGTAGCCCACATTTTGGGGTTGGCAGCTGTTACCACCATGGGTTTGTTCTTGCTGTGTTTATGTTCAAGTGAATTTTACCCAGGAAGTGTGAGCTTTTTAGATGTTTTCTTTAACATAAGAGTAGTTAAGCAGTGTATTTTGAAACACAGACGCTTTGCCATGATTTGAATATGGATTTGAAGCTGTTGCTTTTTGTCTAGTCAGGATCTTGCCTCTAATATTTAAGACATACAAAGAATCAAAATGTGTTTGCAATAAATTGTTGGGTTTGTTTCCCAGGGAACCGATAGCAGTTGTTCTTGCACTTAAGCCAGAGCAGAAAATACTTGAAGTACTTGGATTCTGTAGGGTTGTGAAAGTAAAATGAGTTTTAGTGCTAGCCGAAAGCAGTTGTGGAACTTTAAGGTTTTAAATCCAAACTCCTGCTGGTGCAACTGCCTTGGAGTGGATGGAAACGAATATGTTCTTTTGATAAGAGAAAGGGACCATTAGGTACTGCTAGTGGAATAACCTCTTAGGCCTGGCATGGAGTTTTCTGGTTTAAATGTTGCTTCTTTAGTGATGCTTGCTTATGGTGCCACCTGCCAGGCATTTCATTTGGCTGTTCTGCCCTCTATGTAGCCTGTTATTGACTGGCATGGCCAGGAGAGAGCGCTCCTTCAATGTATCCTTAGCGTTTGGGTTATTAATGCCAAGGACTGACATAAATGCAATGTGTATGCAGAGGATGGGAAGCAGAGGCTAGGAAGTTTCAAATAAATAAACAAAACAGACCCTCTTAAGGTAACACAAATAACATCAGCTCTGTTCATGCTGTTTTTCCTGAATCTGAAGAAGTTTCTCAGACTGAGGAAAGGGAGACATCAAGTGTCACTCTGACCTTACTCAGAAAGATGCATTGAAAGACCAGCATGTTCCCTATTTTCCACAAAGATATTTCAAAGAATTTTGCCCTTTGAGGTGACTAGTTATTAGAAAGTGAGAAGATGGTGGTGTGCTTTCAATTTCTTGCAATATGTCGTGTTGAGATATTGTGCGATTTCTTCTCAAACACATATGTTACGGTGTCTTTTAATATAAGTCATTTGGAGGTGTTATTAGGGAATCTACTTAGAAAATTTGACAATACCCTGCCAGAATGTTCTTGGACTCCTGGCAGAATGATTTCTGCACCGTGACCTGTGTGTGTTCATGATGATACTGCTCTGTTGATGGGTGATTTTTCCCATTTTGAAAGAGTTGGATGCAGAAGAAAGAAATAAAGAGTAAGAGCATGCTAGGCCCTAACTGAAAAGATGAGTGAAAACTACCACTGACTTTTCTCCCCTTTACACCTAAGGCTTACTGCTCCCAGCTGTCAGTCCTTAGTCCTTGCACTGTAGTTCACAGCTTTGTATAATAACATGTTTATTCAGGGGAGTACTTAGATCAGTTCAAGGGGATGTTCAGAAAAGTGAATGAGGTGGATACTTACGTGTGTTGGCTTTTCTCTCTTTCTCTCTCTCTCAGAGGAGAAGACAATCACTGGATATGCAAACCATGGAACTTGGCCAGGAGCCTGGATACCCACATCACCAACAGCCTGAACAATATCATCAGGCATAGGGAAAGCACCCCAAAGGTTAGAAAGTGTGGTTTTGAATGTGATTTGAAAAGGAAAGAGCTGAAAAAACTGCTTCATAGAAGGAGGTCTAAAAATTCAAATAAGGAAAATTATTTCCTTCGAACTTCGTATGCATAAGCGTACAGTTTCAGTCAATTCAGAATTGATTTGGATTTAAATTGGTCAGCTCCATTTGCTGAAGTGATAAAATCAAAGAGCCTGGTGTTTTCTTATTTAAAAAATAAAACTACCCCTGACAGTGACAAATACTCCAGTGTAGTGCTGCTTTAATGCTAAATCTCAGACTGGCAGATGCACACACATTAGCTATAGTTAGTGTTGGTCATATATTCTGTAACATTATTCCTTCGGTTCCCTGGTTGATCGTTATTGCTGATCCACAGCTCTGCTCAGTGGCACAAAGTATCATCTTTGCCAGCAATAGATGAATTGTGGAGCTTTTTATAGGGAGTCTGCAGCATGCGGTCATACATCAGAGTGTCACTTCAGCTTTATTTCTGTTAGTGTGTGGACTGCATGTATTTTCTGGAATGCAGAAATGCACGAAGAATTGCTTCACATTTCTAGTTCAAAAGAACAAGGCCACCGCAACTATACATGAAATGTTATGTTTTAGTGGTTTGGGCTTTGTATTTTGTTTGGTTTTGTTTGGTTGTTTTATTTGTTTAGTGGGGGTTGGTTTGTTTGTTGTTTTGTTGTGGTTGTTTTTAATGAGTACATTTTGGCTTTTCACTTCCCCCACCCTGATGTCAGAGTTTGATAAAAGGTACTTATTTGCATAACAATGTTGTGTATTCATGCACCTTTCTAAAGAAAAACTGAATTGCAGACAAGAATACCTTAACTCATCATCAAGATCAAATGGCACTTCGTTTTCATTTCAGTTGAATTATATTTACTGTTTTTTTGCTTTGTTGTAGGTGGTATGCAAATATATTGAGAATCCAGTCTTGTTTCACCGAGAAGATGTGGGGATGGTTAAGTTTGACATCCGTTATGTTGTGTTGCTGCGGTCCATAAAACCACTCAAGCTGTATGCCTATGATGTATTCTGGCTGCGCTTTTCAAATCGGTAATTACATTCTCCTCATTAGTGTGGAGGAGCTTAGAATTAAATCTGATAGCTTGAAAACTGAAGGAATTGTTTTATTCCTTAGGGCATTTTCACTTGATGACTTGGATGACTATGAGAAGCATTTCACAGTCATGAATTATGCTCCTGGTGTAACATTAAAACAGGTAAGAAAACAGTCAAAAACATTCCCTTGCCTTTCCCTTGTTAGAAAATCTTCTGGTGCCTCCTTTGTGACTGTTTGCTATTTCACATCCACTTAAACAAGCAGTCAGTGTGTTGAATGTGCCTTAAGCAAATATTTTCCTAGGTTCTTCCTCCTCTGGACACCTAATAATCTGTGATTATGTAAGGTAATACAAACCTACATCCTGAATATAACCCACCTTGACAGAGATTGGTAAAAGAATTATTAAAATGGCAGCTAATCGTTGTCAAAGTCTTCAGTGTGATCTTCTATAAAAAGAAATACTGGAACAAGGAAGGTGTTCAGGACCTGTCTAATTCCCCTTCCCTACCTGGACTTGTATGAATGGCAAAAGATATTTGATGTTCCGTTCTCTTGTCATCTGATTGCTTGGTCGTTCTGAACCAAAACCCTCTTTGATGTTGCCAAACTGTTTTAGGTACATTGTGAAGAATTTATTCCTCTGTTTGAAAAACAATATCCTGAATATCCTTGGACAACAGTACAAGTAAGTCAGCAATTCATCTCCATGTAAATGTTAATGGATCTTTTTTTACTCAGCAAGCTAGCTTTTCCAAAAGTGTTGTGGTTTTTTGTTTTGTTTTTCTCATATGACATACTTCATGCATGTAAGTTCCACAATGGACAATAGATGTTAATCCTTACTTCAGAAGCATTTGTGAACTTAACATAATTCCCTCTCAAACATTTTGTTGTTAGCATTTGAGAATTTTGTCTTATGATTACACTGAGAATTCTTTATATTTGGCTTAGTAATAAGGCCAGTCCTGACTGCTCTTAAGATCCTGGGAACAGGATATTTTTTTCTTGCAAGTTCCATCTTTTTTGGAGAAGGTTGCCAATAATCTAAATCTGTTTGTGAAGATTAAGTATTTCATGCAAAAAGACAGGGAAGTCTACAATATAAGTGTGCTAATCACTACACGTGTTGCTCACGTGACTCTGGAAAAGTTGTTTTCAAAGCCTTTACGACTTTATTTTCAGTAGAATTTTGACTCTGATTCTCAGAAGTTGAACCAGTGAGGTATTCAGACGTTTGCTTCCTTTGTTCCAAACAGCTTCACAAGATAAGGAGCTCTCAAAACAAGTAGGAGACCGAAGTAAATAGGAAATGACAGAATATAGCAATCTTAGTGAAACAGCATCATAGGTTTTGATTTATTTGTTTTAAGCAGAGCTGTCTATAGATCTCCCTGTGCACTTCCAGGTTAGCTTGCTCTGCAGTGCACTGGGGCTCACTCACGAGATAAGGATGTGCCCAGCTGTGCCCAAGTGGCTGGTAGAAACAAGCACTGCCCTTGCTCCGGGGTTGCTGTGCTTTAAGGGTTATGCTGCCAGATTGGATGGTGCAAAGGCTGCATTGTTATACTGTCGCATGTTTAAAAGAAAACAAGTTAGGCTCATCTTCTCTCTTTTCTTAAAGACCCCTCCACCACCAGAGTGCTGTCTCTGAGCTAGTGAGTTAGACCCTCTGTTTGTTAAACTAAATCTTTCTTTTTAGACTGCAATGCAGAACTTCCAGCTGCTGCCACAGCTTCTCTGTGCTAGCAAGCTGGCAAGAGCCCTGTCCCTGGTCATTGCACTGATGCCCTAAGACTAGGGCATCTTTTATCTGCAAAGAGGAAGTTCCCAATACTGTAGTTCCATAAAACATGCAGACAGGCAGATGAGGGCCTTCTCTTTTTTCCCCTGTATTTCATGCTTGAGAGAAAAAGCTGAATATGAAGAGATGGTTCAAAAACATGCACAAAACTAATTGTTTCATTCTTCCATATTTATCAGGAGCTAGAAGATGCAGAATGAACCGTAGCTGAGCATTTATATGTACATATACTTTCAAAAGTGAATAAATTACCCAACTGTGGGTTCATGTTCATAAATTAATTTATATTCGCTATAACTAGAACCTCATATCCAATCACTGATACTCAGAGTATGACAAGTTTTGCAGGATTAGGTTTAAAATAGTCTGGAAGAGACTGCAAGAGGTAAAAAGAGAGGTGTTAAAATACGTACTATATGTTACCCAAAGTACTACTGCATGCAGAATCAGAACAGGAAGCATTACACCATCTTTTCCTTTGCAGAATGAATCATTCACTGCAGTATAAACTCAGTACTCAAGTTCACACCTGTACTCTCTGTTTTATTTCACTTTCACATTGGATATGATTGTTTCTCAAAATATGAATGTAGTATGTTCTTTAAATCTCCATGTCCCCACCACCCTTTTTAGAGGGGTGTAAGTGGGTAGACTTTTTTCATTGCAGAACAAAACAAAATGAAGCTAGAAGTCAACTTAATAGGCGGCAAAAAGTCAGAACTTCACAACTGTACTGCTGATGTTCACAGAACTCTCCTGGGTTTTCTTTTTCCCCTCTTCTACACAAGTATACTACCATACATAATGCCTGAGAAGGGGGTTAATTCTAATATTAATTTATGCATACTCTTTGAAAAGCTGTATGAAGGAAGTTATTTAAAACATGTTTCTTGCTTCTGCAGAACCTCAGTTCTCATTCAGAGACCTTTTTCTGTTATTAGGCAAATATTTTTAAGGCATTTGCTGAATTGTTCCAAGTTGCTTCAGCTAAACCTGCACCTCTTGGCATCTGTGATTATCCATCATCAAGAGCAATATATGCCATTGACTTGATGCTTAAATGGGACACCAGCAGAGACGGTGAGAACCTGCTTTCTTTGAATGTTGATTTATTTATAATGTTGGACATTTTCAGAAATGTATTTATTCTGTCTGAACTCTTGCTGTTTTTCAAGCAGTGTGAGCTGCGTGCTCCATGCCTCCCGCTGACATCAAGCATATCTGGAGTTGCAGATCTGTGGGTTTAGCATCTGCCATGCTGGTTAACGTGGATGTTGGGGGAGCTGTTAACTGTGCTTGACTGAGTCCTTGCTTCCCCTATGCTGCTGCTACTGCCATTCTCTGTGTTTAAAAACAAACAGAAACAAAACAAAACCACACACACCAAAAAAAACCCAAAACCAAACAAACCCAAAACACACACACGCGCACACAAAACAACCACTTCTGTACAGCAATCTAATCACTCTGACAACACTAAGTTTTCTTTCCCATTTATGGTGAGAGAATTTCTGAAATACTTGTCTCTTTATGAAGACCTCAAAGAGACATCCTAGTGTCTGTGGCTTCAGAGCTTGGGCCAGTGTCTTCAATGCACATTTATTTATAAAAGCAGGGAAGTGACCACATTCACCATTTCAGTGCTGTTGGTGTCCTCAGGACCATCACTCAGTTGTTGCCAAGTCTCTGCAAGAACATGTATGTGAGGCTGCTTCATGTTAGTGCCCCAGCACGCCTAACTACCTGGAGACTGGCTTCCAGTCATTTGTGGTGGACTGGTAGCAAAGCTTGCTAAACAGGGTGAATTCTTTATTATCTCACCAGGAGGGCTCAAAAATGTGTCTGGGTTGGGTACACTTAGAGAATGTATCTTGTAGGTGGAAAAGAGGTAGAGGCATCAACACAAAAAGGACTGCTAGGGCATATTCAACAGACCTGAGCGTACTCTTTACTTGAGATGTTGTTGTCCCCAAGACACAGGAGAAATTAGGAGCTTGTTCCCAGGTTTTACAGAGGAGTGATTAAGTGTTGTATGTTGGGTGGGTGCCTCTAGCCCACTCCTGCATTGGGTGATTCTGCACATATTGAATCACTTTCAGGGAGAGTGATGATTGAGAAACAGGAGGTGTAGAATTGAGTCCTGTTCAGATTAAGTGGAGCAAGCAGTTGAATTTGGCTCTGCTACATCCACTTTGAATGCTTTTTCACTTGTCACAGAGTTGTCTTAAATGGGAGAAGCAAAGCAACTTGGTAATACTGCTTGCTCGAGGAGAACTGTTGTAGTAGAAGGACCAACCTGACATTACAGCCCTGGCTGAACACGAGCTGTGCAGGTCCCTTGGCTTTTGAAGATGGGGGTATGGGTGTGAAAGTCATGGCTGTGATGCTCTAGGCAGCCTATGGACAAATAGGTTAGTTCTTTCTGTGCAGAGCAGAGTATGATTTATTACACATCAGAAGCTTGTATCTTCACGATCTTAACACCAAAGAGGAAACAAAATACTTTGTTTCTCTTTGCACAGAATATATTTGATTCTGAACTGTACTGATGAAGTTTCAAAAGAAAACTAAACATCTTGACTTCCTTCTAGGAGTGGGATGAAGCAGCAGGTGGGAGTGGCTGAAATGTAAAGGAACAGGACTGCTAGAACTAGAAAGGTAGATACCTAAAAAGCTTTAAGACACAAAGATTTGTACTGAAATGTGAAAGGAGAAGCAAGAGTTTTTTGGAAGATGCTTCAGACTGTCAAGAAGACAGCTGTATCGGGGCAATCCTATTAAATTCCTGCAAATTCTCATTCTAAATGAGGCGTTAGATTAGCACAGTGATTGCAGAATTTGTTGAATAATTGTCCTCTGGATAATGATGGTACAACAGATGTCCCTCAAAAAAATCTCAGACCCACTGAAATAAAAGCACCTAGCTTGGGTCATAAGAGATGGCTTTTTCCAGTTATTTTCTATAATCTCTGACTTAAAAACAGCTTGTGATTCAGGTTCTCTATAGAGCTTATATTAAGAGGCAATGTTTGTGTTCCTTTTTACAGGGAAAAGAATTATGCAGCCTCAGATCCTGGAGGTGAATTTCAACCCTGACTGTGACAGAGCCTGCAAGTACCACCCTACCTTTTTTAATGATGTCTTCAGCACCCTGTTTCTGGATGAAACAGACAGCTGCCATGTGACTTGCATTGTTTAGCCAGAGGAGGCTTGACTGTATTAATTTCCTTCCCAGATATGCTTCACAGCAAGATTTATATTTCAGTTCTATGAGCTGCTGATGCAACTATTTTCCTGTACTGGTAAGCCAGGAAAAAGAAGTCATATCAGAAGAATATGCATATACCATATACTCTATTGATAATATTTTGTCTGCGTTTTCCTTGTCTTGCTTAGTTCTATGAATCATCGGTTTGTGTTGACCAAATATCTTTATTGAATATAGGAGACCTCAAAAATAAGACAGTAACTGGAGCAATTGACTTGTTTCTCAGGTAGCCTGATTGCTTGCTTGCTGGGGAAACACTGCACAAGTTCCTCATGTCAACATTAAAACTATAATTTACTGAATCATTGGAGTTCGTAGATCTTTCTTATCTGTCCCTCTGTTATACAAAGATGTAAAGTGTTCTGATGGGAAAATGATATTTCAGTGCAGAAAACTACTAGGATAATGAGATCTGGTGGCTCTTCCAATTTTTCTTATTTTAAAAAAAGGTAAACAATCCCCACAACATTTAGGAACCCTGTACTGCTGGCTGTCATCCTCAGCCTGCCCCTTAAAGAAGCTCTTTGTGAGAAGTGGTCAGGCAGGAAGTAAAACGAATGCAGTGTCCAAGGCAGCACCGGAATGCAAAAGCCCAAAGGAATGAAGGGGATCTGGGAAACTCTGCTAGAAGCCCAAGCAGTCTTTGGACTTCAAAGTTTAGGATGTAAGATAGAGGTATTTGGGAGTGGGGAGGGGTGTCAGTTTGAAATTAGTAATTCTTAATCTTCCTTCTCAAATCAGGGTAACTGTCTGAAATGTAGCAAATTTAGGCTGTAATTATGTTGCTTTGTATGTCTGTACAAGTTGCAGAAATTCTGCTGTCCATGATGGAAGTTTAGATTATGTGGTTAGTATTTTTTTTTAAAGTCATTTGCAGCAATCGGTATCTGCTTGAGAGTGAAGTACAGGTATGAAATTGTATAAACGTTCTAAACTTTGCTTTAAGCTTTGAAAAAACACAGCATGTTATCCCTCCTGATCAGGAAGGGAGAGGGATATTTTAGGTTAGTTCAGGCTGGTCTGCAGAAATCTACTTCTTTTAACTGACTGGAACATAGGCTGGAGAAATAAACCATCTGTGTCTTAAGAAAATTCAGTCACTGCACAGGTGGTGCAGAAGGCAGAGCTGGATTGCACAGCCAGAAGTGGTGCTGTCAGACTTGTCAGCCTCCTGCTCATGAGTAGAACGTTTTTTGACTCCTTAAGTGTGATTAAAGAAACACGGTGAAGTGTTTAACATAGATTGTGTGACTACTTCCGATGCAGGTAAAAAGGTTGCCTGTGTTACAGAATATAACAACAGGTGTTTGAGACTGTACATAAGGGGGCATGCAGTGCTGCTCAGTAGATGTATTTGTCACTTGTAGGAGAGCAAAAGGCATTTTTTGCCTTCAGAGTACCTGAAAACATGTAACAAAGTGCCTGTGGATCTAGAGTAAAGGGGAAGGTTTCTGTCATCACACGGGGAAAAGTGATGTCATGCTTAACAAACCAGAAGACTGACTTTAAAAGCAGTAAGATGTGTGAGGTGGGACCACAAGCTGTGGGCAAAAATAGTCTGTTGTTGTGCTCTTAGACAAAGGGGATGGTTTTATCTCATAGGAAGCAACTAGTTGAGCTAAGTATCCCAGATCTTGCAATCGGCCTCCATAACCCTGAAGAGAAAGCCTTGTTTCTGTTTCTAAGCAGCTAAAGTGAGCAGGTGCAGGTAGGAGATGCTGGTAGCTACAGTGGATATACTGCCCTGCTGGGCAAGAGGCCCATCAGTGGCCTGTCTGCTGGCTCCGTCATCAAGGCCTAGTGGTGAACTGGCATCACACTGGGGGTCCAGGTGGAGAACGTTGATGCTGTTTGGCCAGTGCTGCTGGTGATGCCTCAGAGGTGTGCGCAAGAGGCTTCTGAATGTTTGGGTCCTCCCTGTGTGTGTCCAGGTGTTCTGAGTTTCTTGTTTTCTCTTGCTCATTGCAATGTTCAGGAGGAGAGATGAAGGGCCTATCTTTGAGGCTATAGCATCCTGTTGCCTTCAGTATTTTTCTGCTCAAAACCGTTTTAAAAACAATTAGAGGAACAAGGTTAGTAAGTTTACGTGTAGTTTAATGCATTTAGCTGACACTAGATTGTACAGTGCTTCAAAGTGGTAAGGCACAAATTATGAAAAATATCTAGTCTTAAACATTTCCATGACCAGAAGATAAATATCTGGTGGTTGTGGTGGGGACACATCATAGCACTAAAGCACAGTGTCTTGTGGTAAATGTGAAAGATTCAGGCCCTGATCATGCCTGTCACTGTTAGGACCAGCTTTCTGGAAGTTGTGTTAATATATGGCTGGATTTCTCCCTCTGAACATAATGAAGTTGGAGTCCATGCTTACTTCTGGTAATAGTTAAAATGCTGTTGTCATATAAAATATAATACTGTAATATAGAAAACTAGTACTTTTCAGTCAGCACTATCTTTAGTTTGCCATAAAACCCAGTCAGGTGTACACCCCTTTGTGACTTGCCTAGTGAAGGCATATTTGTTTTAAACAAGTACTCCTTTGTCAACTTGTAATTAGTAAACTAATGTTAGAAGTAGTTCAGCTAAAAATGTAATAAGGCCATAACTTTAGAAAATTCTTGTGGGGAAAAAAAAAATCTTTTTGGCTGAAAACTGTTTATTCAGATTGTTTCTTGTTGCGATTGTCCTTCCAGATACGGTAATTGAGTGCAGAAGCCATGGTTAGCCAAGCTAAATAAGGAACCATCATATAAGTTGCCATTTTGTTGATGTTATACCAGGAAGCAGCTGTAGCTGTTGCCGTACCAGTCGTAAGCAGGAGAGTCACCAACCCCTGAAAGACAGGAAGGTGGTTAGTGCTGGTTTTACTTGTTGCTTTTTCTTGACTAGATAGTCTTTGTGTGGCTCTTTTCACTTAACTCTGGTACTTGTTGGATCCCTCTGTGGGTTAATTATTTCTCAGAAAACCAGACAGAAAAAAAAATATTTATGCTGGGTTATGAGTCAATTTGACTCTTAATACAACAGTCACAAGAAAGGTCACTGCAGCTGTGAGCTGGAGAAGAAGAATAAAATCCCTCTCACCCATACCCTCTTTTTTGTCAGTGGGAAGTGTCGAATTGACTACAAACCCAGTGTGACTTTGAGCAAGTCACTTAGCTAAATAAACCTATCCAGCCTTTTCATGTCATAGACATTGCCTGAAGAGGTGCGGTGTGAATGGATCAGTGATGGATTGCAAAGTCTTCCATTGTTACAGCATTGCACGTATATTTAGAGAATCAGGCACGTATTTTATTTTTCAGGCAAGCTGTTTCTTTTCAGACGGCAGAAAATTAGTCTTCTCTAAAATAGGTGCTGATTAACAGAGTAATGTTATTATAAGCTTCTTATCACTACTGTTTGCCAGAGATACATAGGAATTTTAGTAAGGCATAAATGCTTATGTTTCCTAGTCACACAAAGCTCTTATCAAAGGGTAGCAGAAAGAGCTGCTTGAAATCTAAACATTTAAGGATGTTGTAGATATCTAAATTCTCCCAGGTGGCTGCTGGCATGTGTTAAAGAGAATTTTAGAAAACTACTGCAAGCCATTTTCTCTACTTAGGCTCATTTTCTGGGAGAAAAGATGACACAAAGCTAATGTCTTAGCACCTTGCAAGTGACAGCAGTAGCCTATGATTACAAAATTTACTTTTCCACTTACCCATCCCATTTTGTGAGCTCCAAAAAATACTGGAGTCCAGGCCCAGTTTAATGCCAGCTGCCCTGCATACAGACCCAGAGGAACTACTGATTTTTCGTTGAAGCCCCCCAGTTCTTTCCACACCAGGTAGGAGCCATATCTGGAGAAAGCAAATGTAAGGTGTAATTCAGTATACTGGTTAGGAAGCAACGATACATTCTTGATCAAATGAAATTACTTCAGTGATAGGGTCTAAATTCATTTGGAGAAGTAGATATCCAGGTACTGCTTGGCACAGTAACTACACAGGGTTGATCACCAGCTGTGGAGATCAATAGGGAGAGAGAAAAGTTCCCTATCTTGCCAGAGTTCTCACTTCTGGGTGCAGAAGAGCAGATGACCTACTGCATTTCAGTCTTAAAAGAGAAAGTTGTGTTGAAATGGAAGCAAGTCTAAGATGCAAGGGTAAAAGATAAATCTCAAAATAGTGAGGAAACTATTAATTTTGGTACTGGGAGATGGTGCTTCAAAAATAAATCTAAAAAAAAACCACCAAAGCACCACAATAACAAACACCTTGTTTTTCTTCAGATAACTTTCCAGGGTCATTCTGGGCGCTGTCTACGAATGTGAGGCAGTGAGGAAGGGGGGCATGGGTGGGACAGACCTTGACTGACATCCAGACTGAGCAATGAGAACATTCCATGCAAGCCTTAGTGTCATGCTTCGTATTTAGGGAGAGTCCGGTTTTCCAGCTGGAGAAATCTGTTCCAGTCCTGCTCCATTTCAGTTGAGTTTGATTTGGGGAGTTCCTTTAGTTTGGCCTTTTGCTCTTCTGCCATTTTGCAGTGGCCTCTGGGCCTTTCTGCCTTTTTGGCTTTTTCTCTTACTTCCCCGAAGATCGGCTGTTTGGGACCAGGATGCTCTTTTCCTGGAACTGGCTTATCAGCGTGGCCAAAGTTCACTAGGAATTGCATTAAGCATCACTTATTTTATATTTTATCCTCAGTTTATATATATTAGTAGTACTAGTGGTATATTAGTGTTATTTTGTTATTTTATTAAATTGTGCTTATCTCAATCCACAAATTTCCCCCTTCCCTTTTGATTCTCTCCCCTGTGGGGGCGGGCAGATGGTGCAGTGAGCGAGCAGCTATTGTGGTTTTGATTGCTAGTTTGGGTCAAACCACAACAGGTATCTTGGCAGTTGGATTACGGAGATTATTTTTAAAAAGGGGGAGGTTGGGGTGGGGTGTTTGTCTTTGTAAAAGGCATCAGGACCCAAATCTGTTCCTAAGTGATTTACAGAGCCACACAGTGGACTTACAGTTGTTCGCACATCTAACTTTTACTCCAGACCAAGATCATGATGTACAAATCTGCTAGGAAGCAAAGTGTCAAGAAAGACATGTAAGCTTATTAAATCTTGCTTACAGTTGCTTATTTTAATGGATTACAGAAGAAAAGGCCTGATAATAAATATGATCTTTTCACTGAGCTAGATGTACAGTACATAACTGGGACCATCCACCTCAGAATATTCTGATATTATCAAAGTAATAAGCTGTCACAGTTTGGATTTTTAAAATATTTAACTTGATATTCAGGTTTATGATGAGGAATCCAGAAACAGGATTACAAATTGTGCAGTCAGCTTGAAGGAAGCCCTTCCCAGGAAAGCCACTCTGCTCTTGTCTCTCTGATAAAAGCATTTTTTTTTATTCACAGGACAGCAATGATGTGATTCAAATGCTAACTCTTGGAATATACAAGAGTAGAGAGCAATTTTTAAAAGTGTACTCTGTAAGAGGAGAAAGAAAACAAAATACTGGCAGGAAAGGAGGGACAGTGCATAAGGCTAAAAATTACAAGGCTTTTTCTGGAAAGAAAATAAAACCAAAATGAGAGAATGCGCAAGAGCCAGTTTAGCATTCAGATACAGTTTCAGACATTGTATCATTCCCATACTTTGCAATAGGTGGTGTGGTATTTAAGATAACCTGCAGGATAACTGTGTAATGTTAACTTGGGAAATATTTGGTCTTTCTGAAACTACATAGTTAAGCCAGTGCTATATACCAGTTACACATCACTTTAAGATGTACTGTGATGATGGAAGAAATGGGAGGTGTAAGCCATAAAAGGCATACTGCGGCCTAAAAACTATCACTATTGGATTAGCAACAATGGGTATTTGATAGCGAGGAAAAGCATGCTGAATCTTGGTATGTAGCTAGTTCTGAATGACCAAGTGCAGAAGGGACACAAAGCATCACTTCGTGCCTGAGGGCTGTGCTGACCTCTGTGGCTCTAGAAGCAGCAAAGCTCACCAGAGTTAACATAAAAGCACGTCTTGTTGGGTGGACGGCTTTCAGAGCAGTCTGGGAGGAGTATCAAAACTGCCCAAACAACCTCCTGAGACAACCTGCCTCTATAAGTATTTTTGCTACATCTTATTAAAATTAACAGCTGGCAAAATACAGTATTATTAAACTTGTACGGTTCCTGTGGGAATGGTGTTTGGCCTTGTCATTCCTTGTTCATTTGGCAGTAATTTCTGTGCTCTCAAGTAGTTTAAACTAGTTAAATAAGGAGGCAGTGGATGCTTCAAACATGGACAGTTTAACAGCCTCGCAGTTTTATTTGAAAGGACATGTATATTTCAATGTTGGTTTCTTTTAATTGAGCTCTGTTGGAACTCTGAGTTTTGTCCCAATCCCCCTCCTCTCTTTCTCTGTTTTCCTAGAACTACTGCAGGACATCCGCACAAGAAATCCCAGTGCTGCCTTGCTTCATCACTGCCAGCTTGGCAGGTCTTCCCCTCAGAATGAATGAGAAAAGCACATCAATGGTAGCTTTTCAAACCCTTGCTTTTGATGTGAATACTTGTGCATACAAAATGTCCTATCAAACCCACACACAACTCCCAAAACATGTTTTTACCTGTTAAACAAGCAGCTTGACACAGTTTCTTACAAACATACAGCCAGGAACACAACAATAGTTCTCTGGTCCAGCATTATACGATAAGCAACTTTGAGGTAAGATAAGTGCCGTAATACAATGTGAAAAACATACCCCATAGATGTATAGAGAGTTCCCCAAACGGGAGCAAACACCCAGTTAGGTGGACACCAGGATGGCTTCTGTAGAGATTGGTACCACACTGGGATTTCCTTTTTGGTTATCCTGCTTCCTAAAATTCCTCCTGCATGGGGCAGGAGTGTGAAACCCACTGCTGGGGCCCAGGCTGATACCACTTCCATTGAGACAGTGAATCTGAAACAAACCCAAACACAGTGATTGGCAGAGCGATTTTTAAATGCAACTACAAAAATATTCCATTTTTAGCTGATTTGATAAATATATCCAGGTGTAGGATCTGATCTGCAGCCTAGTCCAGAAAGACCGCAGCTGAAATGAATGGATCTGGTACGAGGTTCGCTGGACAATACCCACCCCCATAAAGAAACTTGTCATTTACATTTGGTGGGGTTGGTTGCTGAGGTCTTTACTTCTCTCTCAGCTCTGTGCAGTAAGATTACTCAATCCTACCTACAGAGATAATTCTCACCCATAAGTATGCCAGAGGAATAAAGCAGTTTTCTATTATATGAACTCCACCGGGAGTGGGGGGTGATAGGAAGCTCTAAGTGTGTATTTCTGTAGTGACCAGGAGGTCCATTCACTCAATGGAATGGTGTAGTCAGAAGTAAGAAAACAGTGTGTGCTTTCCTGTGCACAAGCAAAAAGAAACCAAAACCAGAGATGCTCAATGGTTAGTAAGAGTGATCTGAATTAGTAGCAGACACTTGAGAAGCTACCTTGGAAAATAACCAGGGAAGACAATGAGAAGATAAGCACTTAAATGATGTTTTGGTAAATGAGGGAGGAGATCTTGATGGATAAATGGGGAGTACGCCTGTGGCTTCTTCATCAAGCCTTCAATCAGTTGCAGCAATCGTAGCTGCCAAGCCCATGAAGTGTACTAGATTAAATTGCCTACAGAAGTAACACTAAGCGATGGTAGGCCGCACTGCTTTAGTTAAGAGTACAGGCAGCAGTAAAAAAAGGACACAAGTAAGTGGGAAAAAGCTTCATTACAGGTTTTCTGGCCAAAAGCCAAATGCTACAGAAGAGCTGTGTTTAGCTTGCTAAAATGTGAACAGATCAGAGGTATGATAAAAAAGGGCAGAACCGCCAAAATGCGTCATTTTTTTTTTTCAAATCTACAGTAGGCAAATACGCCTAATTCCTGTTCATCTGTTGTACAGGAGGTGGAGACAGCATGAAGGAATCATCAGAGAGGCTGCGGTGGGCTCATAAAGCAGCAGGGAAAGCAAATGTGGAAGCCCCAGGAGTTAAAGTGAGGTTTTAGAGCAACCAGCATTTCTGAGGCTTATCAAAGAAAAGTGCCCTATTGACTTGGCTGTTGTCTTAGCCTATGTTTAAAAGTTTTTACTGCTGTAGTTATGACTGCTGGGATGAGGAGGCAGGGAGTGGGGAAAAGGAAATCCCACTTGTACCAGATGTGCTTAAACTGATAGGAAATGACGCACGGATGACGTTGCACTGTCGTGGTTCTGGTACAGTGGATTTCTGTTTGGAGAACAGGTATAAGCTTGGCCAGCCACAGGAGTTTTCCCTCATTATGGCTCGTGTCCCTGTACTCAGGAGTCTGCCCATACAGTTATGCAGGTTTAATGAAGATATATCAGGGGTTGCGACCACTAGCCAGATGGCATGGGGTCAAGAAAAATCCTGGTGATAGAGCAGAATTTTGAAGGCAAAACAGCGTGGAAGAACTGGTAAAGCATAGAGGATTAGAAGGTTGCAAGGAGTAAACAAGAAAGGGCATGTAGGCAGCTGGGCTGTGGGCATGCCTCAGGGGAGAGTCGTGGGAGGGATGAGTAGGAATGCACACAAAAAAAGCAGCAGACAAAGCAGTACAACAAAGTCAAAACCAGAACAAAACAACAAGTAAGCGAAAGAAAAAATAAGCAGGGAAGAATTCAGAACTAGGGCTGAGGAGAAGTGGGAGAACCACGTGCTAGTCTGCTGGAGCAGTATCAATTAGGTCTTGGGTGGAGGATGGACAAGGAAGGGAAGAAAAAATATGCATAGTTCATTGCTGTAGTCACTGCTGCCATGCTTCCTGCTGAATGGATTCTACTTGCTGTTTACCAGGGAGCATCTTAAATGGAGTGGAGGAGTTGACAGGCGCTCCCATGCCCAGATCTGTATCACTGCTTCCTGGAGGGAGCAGGCTGCCAGCTGCACTGTATACTACTTGTCACCCATGCTGCCAGCCCAGCATGAAAGGCTCTGCTTTTACTGGGATAGGAACAAATCGCGATGTGCAGAAGCAGCAAGGTATAGTGGGAACAAGAGCTCCAAGCACAATGCTTCTACCTTGCTTGCCTTCAGATAAGTAATGCCCAAAGCTTTAATAGAAATATAAAGTTACTGTTATAATATCTCACTAATTCTTAACCCTGTCCCTCTTGCTTTGCCTTCAGAGAGAACACTAGGCTTAGTTCTCTACACATGCTGTAAAGTGTTGGCCATCTCTGTAGCTCCAGTGTGGCTGTCAAATGCTAATATTTGTTTTAAAAGTGATAAGCAAGGACCCAAAGGAGTTCATGCTCTGTTTGGATGTGACAATATCAGGGTGGTTTCCTGCAGGTATTCAGCAACTGGAGTTCGTCAGGGGTTCTGTCAACTTCTCACCGGGAAATAAAAGTCTGAAAGTGTTCTGCAAGCTGAAAGTGCTAAATGCTATCAAATCAGAAAAGTACTGCTCTGCTGCAGTCATTAGTGAATAAATGATGTAGCTACACGTCTGTCCCTCTCTGTGTTGGAGGAAGAATGCTGAAGTAGTTCTTAAGGGACAAGAGAAAGAAAATCAGGCAGGAAAACAAATGAGAAAGGCACAAAGGAAAGAAACAGGGAAACCAAAGCCATATGTGCACAGGAAGGGTGAAGAAATGGAAGTGAAGAGATTGAACATACTGGTTTGAATTTAATGTTGGTGTCCCAGTGTTTTGACTACTATTACTACTAATTGTGTACTATATTTTCCAGTTGTATTTCTCAGGAAGCATGGCAAAATACTCTCTTGCATAGTACCAAGGGGAACAGGGAACAAAGCAATTTATCAAGATCAGAATGTGCTGGTAGGCTCAGCCAAGTAGACCACAGATGCCCATCAGCAATCGGAGTTCCTCTATTTTAATTCCCACAAAATGAAATACTAGTATTGATTTCCCATAAAAAACAGTAGCTAATTCAGGGAGCAGCACTAGCTGATTTTTGGAAGAAGTCACGTCCATCTTCCTCTGGTTACTTGGTGTAGATCTCTGGTGAGAGTGAGTGAAAGGCAGGGATGTGCTAGAGAGCTGGTGTGTTTGGTTAGTGCTGTAGCATTCATTTGGTTAGTTCGTGTCACACAAGATCTGTGCAACTTTTATCAAGCGCCCAGTGCATTTTTGTAAACACAGAGAATATAAAGGATTATCAGCCTTGATTTCCTTTTGGGGTAGAGCTGATAATCCTGAAATTACTAGGTGATAACTTAGATGGCAACAGGCTTGCTAACACAGCCCTTCTGCCTGCATCTGTATTACACAACCTAGAAATAATTACTACTTTCCTAATCATATCCCAGCTCCACTTCAGGGTGAGATCTGGTTGCACAACATCCTTTCAGCCTGATTTTCATACTGAAGAAACCCCTATGTCTGTGGATGATATCTGCAGTGTGCCCAGCAGATATCTGCCTCTAAGAACCACCACAGTTGGAAATCTTTTCTCCACACACACACTTAACTTGTTTAGTTCTGTTTCCACCTCTTATCTCTCCCCTGCAACACTGACTTCATCATCCTGCCCATTTTCTGTTTAGCCCTAGTCTGACAGCAGTGCAGTGAGGGCTGCAGCAGGCCAGGTTTTTTTTTTACAAACTTGTTAAAATAATTTTTCTGGGTATTCAAAATAGCAGACTTGCCCAAAGCTGGCTCCAGCTACATAAAGCAACAGGAGAAATAAAGGGGAAAAAAAATCCAGTACTGCAACTTGCTGCCTAATGGGCTCCACTCTTTTTGCAGGTTGTTTCTCTGTGGTGGTGTGTCATGCGGAAAATGAAACAGAGCTTTTTCTGTGTCCTCTCTTTCTGGAAAAGACAAAGCACACCCAAAAAAAAGGGATGGGGTGCTGGGGCAGGGAAGACTAGATGTATCATGACATAAGAGCTAGTGTGCTTCAGCCTGATGAACTGAACCACTTGCTGCTTCAAGCAGGTCTCTGAAAGGCAGGTGGTCCTTTCCCCTTCTCCAAGCAGGGCGAGTTCAGTCAGTGGGAAGGAGAAGGAAGGACAGGACAACAGCTTTCATTACACTTTCTTATATCCCTGTCTTGATAAATCTCTGATTATTTTCTCTCTTGTGTAGCTTAGTGCTGGCTACCCAGTCACATAGGGCTTCAATTACAGCTATCACATTAAAAACACAAAGGAAAAAATCTCTCAGCGGAGCAGCATCACCCATGTGGTTCTGGGGTTCCTAGTCCTGGATGTTTTGAGGTAGATTGACAAAGCTGTGAAAGTTCTGGAGGTCAGGGGGGTCCCCCAGGATTTACATTCTCCCTCTGATCTTCTGCAGTGTATTTTTTTGAGGGCAGATAAGGTTCTACCTGGGTCTGAGAGGCAGCATGCAAATTTCCTGGGGAATAGGCTCCTTCCTGAGATAGCCCACTGAAGAATTCAAGTGTGCATACTTAATTTATATTGATAAACTATTTACCTCTGTGGTGAGTTTAAATCCTGGGAAACCACAACACTAAAAACAAAGCTGTATCGCTGTCTGTGATACAGGATACAGCTACCATAAAAAAGCAGTCTTATCTTTGTTATCTAGCTTCAAGTAATAGAGACGTGTAAAACAATATATATATTTTATAGTAGAAATACAAGATAAATAACAAATAAGTGTATGTTATATGTTTATAATATGTATTTATAACTAAAAATAGAAAATATGGTACTAATTTTAAGGATATAAAGTGAGGTGTACTCATCAGGTTTAAAGACAACAAATCTCGCTGCTCAGATTACACTTCTTTTAAAATGGCAGAGCACAAGTTGTGCAAATAAATCCATGATTTACTGAAGATTCACATACTGGGAATTGACATGTATGCTAGAACAAATTCTTCCCAGGTGACAACTTGTCATTCACCACTCAATCTGTTCTAATTTTTCCTGTGTATATTTGTATAAAACCCGCTGCGCACAGTGTACTTTAAAGGCCAAATATCCCTTAGACTACCTTTCTTCCAAGCGGGTACCCACCCTCCTGCTGTAGGTGTTTCTTCTTCTTTGTCCCCCCGCTTAGAAAGTGTAATCTGTATCCATTCTTAAAACAACTAAATTTCTCTTGGATATTTCTAGTTTAAGTGCTGCCTAGGCCTGACTCTTCAGCTTGCCAGATATTCTTTTAACAGGGTAAAGTGCAACAAGTGCCACATCTGAGAGATGCTTTAATAGCAGCAGGACGTTCATCGGCTTCAACACTGGTAAGTCACAAGTGCTTACAAACAGTCTGCACCCTTTACAGCAAACCAAAGATAAAATGGTAGCGCTGAGGTGCACTCGCAGCCACAGCATTACTACTGGTTTGCGGGAACGGGGCTTTGCCTCAAACGTGAAGGTCACAACTGTGACTCTTGCCAGGGCTTGACTGGCATGCAGTAGGGTGAACTGTAATCACAGAATGATAGAGTAGTTTGGGTTGGAAGGGACCTTCAAAGGTCATCTAGTCCGACTCCCCTGCAATGAGCAGGGACATCTGCAACTAGATCAGGTTTCTCAGAGCCCCGTCCAGCCTGGCCTGGAATGTCTCCAGGGATGGGGCATCGACCACCTCTCTGGGCAACCTGGGCCAGTGTTTCACCACCCTCATTGTAAAAAATTTCTTCCTCATGTCTGGCCTGAATCTCCCATCTCTTAGTTTAAAACCATCACCCCTTGTTCTGTCACAACAGGCCCTGCTAAAAAGTCTGTCCCCATCTTTCTTACAAAGCCCTTTTAAGTACTGAAAAGCCACAATAAGGTCTCCAGAGCCTTCTCTTCTCCAAGTGGAGTGCCAAATGGGTGCCCTTTGCTGAGGGGGCTGGTGGGGCAGGTGGTAGCAGGGGTGCCTGAAAGCTCTAGTGCATGAGCTGAATGCTACGAGAGCAGCAGTTACTACAAGATTTCACTAAGGTACCATTATACCTCAGCCGGCCCAGCTGGTAACTTGCCACCCAGCATCTTCTCTTGGCTTAGCACAAGCAGGTAGAGGCCACCATGGAGTGACGTGTAGTCATATATAACATATATTACTGCCTATATATTTCAGCTAACTTGAGAAGCTCACTGACTTTTCCAAGTATTTTACTTGGAGGCTGACAAAAACGGAGGAAATCCTATTACAGAGCAGCAGAGGACACAGATTAGAAAAGTGAGCAGAATCTGCTCACAGTGATCCTTTTGTATCGGTCTGAATAGAAAGTCAACAGAATTTCTTGCTATTCTGATCCATTTTCCTTCTCCTGAGTTAACCTCATACAATCTCATTTATTACTGCTCCGTGAGGTCTGACTTGCTGCTTGATACCATTTCACAACCTTAAGTGATGCAAAGTCGTTACACAACTACAACTTTGGCAGGGCAACATTCACTTTTATTTTTTTTTAAAATGATCCTACCATTGAATGCTCAAATTAGTAAAGTGTATTTTGTCCTGATTTATAAGCATTACTGGGAAATTCAGAAGGGGGTAAAAAACAACAAAACAACACAACACACAAGTCCTTTCTTTCGCCCTTAAAGAAATATCCAATTCAGAGCAAATTACAGCGATACTGAAAGAAAATACCTTTAGTTAAACAGCAGCCTGAAATAATCTTCACCCGAGTGCACAGTGTAAGCAGGCATTGTGTGGGAAGGCAGAACTGCAGGTCCCCGTGGGACCCGAGGAGTGAGAAGTGTGGGATCTGCTCGTCAGTTGCCCTGCCTGCCTGAGAGCCGCCGAGCCGCCGGCGTGCACAGCTGGACAGCTGTGAACCACTGGAAAACTCAGATGCAAACGCAAAGCTAATAATAAGATTCGGCAGGCAGGGCACGCAGGGCTCTCGCCGGCTGCGCTGCGCTCGCCACCGGACGCCCCGCTCACACTCCTCCGCCCGGCGCCGGGGGCGGCGAGGGCCACCCGCGTTGGTGGCGGCGGGGTCCCGGCGACGGCGCTGCTCCAAGAGCCACCGGGACCCACACTGGGACTGCCCGGGGTGAGGCGGCCCCGGCGGACGGGCGGGCCCGGGACGCGACCGCAGGGTCTCTGTGGTGGCTCTACGGGACCCACCCGGGGCTGCACCGCCCGGCGGGCTCTCCCGTCCCGTCCCGTCCCGTCCCGTCCCGTCCCGCGGGGGGCACAGGGCACCCCGGCATTACCTCCGCTCCCGCGCTGCCGCCGCCCGTCGCGCCCGCTCTGCCGTGAGGCGGCGGTGCCCGCCCCCAGGACCGCCCGGGCCCCTCCTGCCGCCGGGCCCGCCCCGAGGAGGGCAGCGGCGGCCCCGGGCGGGAGGAGCGGCGCGGCGCGGGCCGGGCGCAGGGCAGCGGGCGCGGCTGGGAGCGGCGGGGGCCGGCCGGCCGATCGCCCTCCCTTTCCCCCTCCCGGCGCCCGGCGGGGGAGCGGTTGTCCGCGGGGGCCGCCCGGTTCCCGTGGCAACGCGGGGCGCGGCGGCGCAGGCGGCCGGGCGGCGGCCATGGGCAGCTGGGCCGCGGCGACATGGCGGCTTGGTGGCTCCAGCGTGCGCGGCGGCCTCCGCGCCGTACCGCGGCGGCGGGGCAGTTCCCGGCCCGGCGGTGGGGACCGGGCGGCGATCCTGAGCGACCTGCTGCAGAGCTCGGTGGAGGCCGAGGAGCCGGGCGCGGAGGCGGCGAGGCGGGAGCCGCGGTCCCCCCGGGAGGGCACGGTGCTGCTCTTCCCCGGGCAGGGCAGCCAGTTCGTGGGGATGGGCCGCGGGCTGCTGCAGTTCCCCGGCGTGCGGGACATGTACCGCCTGGCCGAGAGGGTGCTGGGCTACGACCTGCTCTCCCTCTGCCTGGAGGGGCCGCAGGGCGAGCTGGACCGCACCCGGCACTGCCAGCCCGCCGTGTTCGTCGCCTCCCTGGCCGCCGTGGAGAAGCTCAACCACCAGCAGCCTAAAGTGAGGGGCGGGGAGGCCGCGCCGGGCCCGGCCGGGCGGCTGCGAGGCGGCTCCGCATGGCCCGGGCGCCCGGCGGGACGAGAGGACGGGGTGCCGGGCGGCGCCCCGGGCGGCCCTCTGCCCGCGGGAGGGGGCTGATACTTGGGCTCGGGTGTGTGTCCGTGCAGGTGGTGGAGAGCTGCGTGGCGGCGGCGGGATACAGCGTGGGGGAGTTCGCGGCGCTGGTCTTCGCTGGAGCCCTGGACTTCGCCGAAGGTGCCCGGGGAACGTGCTGAACCCCTTAGGCCAGGGCTGTGCAGCTCATTGTCACCGGGGGCCGCATCAGCCTCGCCGTTGCCTTCAAAGGGCCGAGTGTAATTTCAGGACTGTATAAATGTAGGAGTAGTTACATTTACACAGTCCTCAAATTACACTCGGCCCTTTGCAAGCGACTGCGAGTTTGATGTGGCCCCCGGTGAAAATCAGCTCGACACCCCTGCTCTAGTAAAATCTCCCACCCCTGCCCCGTGCTTTTCCCAAAGCATCGCCTGTTACCACTGTTTCCCTCCTGTTTTGCTGTTTGTTTTAAAAAGAGGATCAATTTTACTTCCTATTTCCACTGTTCACTTTAATATGTGTAACACGGCATTAAAAGCATTGACGTTGCATGAGAGTAAACAGCCACCCTTTCTTGTGCGCAGGTGCGAGGCGCCTTCAACGGGGTTTTCTCCAGGCTTATGTTTACTGAGCATCTCTGTTTCTCTCCTTAGCGCTGTATGCGGTGAAAGTGCGCGCCGAAGCCATGCAAAAGGCGTCGGAAGCTGTCCCCAGCGGAATGCTATCGGTTGTCGGTCGGCGGGAGGCAAATTATAAATTTGCCTGCTTGGAAGCCCGTAAACACTGTGAATCACTGGGTATAGAAAACCCCGTATGCGAAATCTCAAATTATTTGTTTCCCAACAGCAGAGTCATTGCAGGACACTTGCAGGTATTGCTTCAGAATAACTACCCGTTTGGTTCAATTTAACATTTCCTTTGTTTTTAACCTTGTACTTTGTCCTCATGTGTGTAAATTATGTGCGGCCTTAGTTTGTCCAAACAAAAGTATTTGATCTGTGGGGTTTTTTTCCAGCATGTGCTCAGTGTTTGGGTAGGGAGAGGGATCCCTTTATCACAATAAGTCTGGTAAGGTGGTTCTTGCGGGGTGACTGAGTAAACATTTGTTGTACAGGGCTCTCACTTCTCTCTCTCTTTTATAGGCTTTGGAGTTTTTGCAGGACAATGCCCGAAAATATTATTTTACACGTGCAAAAATGCTTCCGGTCAGTGGGGCTTTTCATACCAGACTTATGGAACCAGCAGTAGAGCCACTGGCTGAAGTCCTAAAATCGATTGAGATTCAGAAACCACTGGTCTCTGTCTATTCCAATGTTGATGGCAAAAAGTACATGCACTCAAAGCATATTCAGAAGCTGTTAGTGAAGCAGGTGGTGTCACCTGTTATGTGGGAACAGACCATGCATTCTGTATACGAACGAAAGCAAGGAACAGAATTTCCGTACACGTACGAAGTGGGGCCCGGGAAGCAACTAGGAACCATTCTCAAAAATTGTAATTTAAAGGCCTGGAAACAATATAAGCATGTCGATGTTCTGGAAGATGAGGAAGCAACAGAGACCTAAGTGGCCTGTTGAGAAAAATCCATGCAACTTGGTTTCTTTCTGCCTAATTTAAAAATAACTTTGTGCTTCCAAAGAGGAAGGTTTAAAACATTCATGGCTTCTCACGATGAAAAGAACACCGTGCTAATCACAACGAACATTTTCCTTCCCCGTGTGCCTCAGGTGTGGAAGGGGAGAGCAGAGTCTGGCTCTTCCATCTTTGTCAGGACTGCAAAACTGCCAATAAACATGCCAAATAGCCTGTTTGGCCTCAATCCTGCAAGCAACTTCCACTCTCTTACTTTTTATTCCATTTTTAAAGAATTTGGAGGGGGTGTGGATTCAAGTTAAAGTCAGTAGCTTCAGCTGTCTGGTGCCGGGATCTTCCACATGGATACAGCGGCAGAACCAGGCTGTTGGCTCCGAATTATGGGGGCTCTGGGCTGGGTCTGAGGGTGCGTTTAGAGAATCCGTCTGGTTGATGCGGCTGTCGGTATGTTGGTGATCCTGTTTCCTAACTCGCCTGACTTGTGGGATGTTCATCTGTGCAAAATTCTTCTTTGTCCACATTACCAGGCAGCAGCAGGGTAAGGCAGAAGTTGTTATTAGGAACATAATTTTCTTAAGGTTAACCTATAAATAAAGTATAAAGCTTTTCTTGACATTTTTAACGCTGTGGAGTGCATTATTTCTGGCTTGTAGTCCACAGGTGGATGGAAGTAACTTTCCCTCCACCTGTTTGGTGTTGTGATGCTTGTGCTAAGTTACTGAAGGGAGAAGAAATGTTTCACTGAATGAAGTTGACCAAAATTCCCAGCCTCCCCAGAGGTGCAGGGATTTCACCGACCTCTGAGGCTGCGTAGGCTGAAGCAGCCCTTTGGATGGCTTTTCTTGACAGAGAAGAAAACAGCAGCGCTGGAAACTTTGCAGAAAGACCTTTTTGGGGGCACCTTTGGACAGGGTGAACCTTGTGGCAGCAGAGTGCTGGGGAGAAGGATTTGAATGCTGGTATTTCAGTTGTCTCTGTGTTTTTCACTGTTCGGCCAGCTTGTACATCTCCCAAAAGCAGATGAGCTGGAGAGGAGCGGGTTGTCCTGAGCCCTCCTGTGAGGAGCTTCCCAGTTCCCTTGTCAGCACCGGCTCTGGTTGGATGGGTGGCAGGTCCCTGGGCTGGCTGGCGGTGGGGGCAGTTTGTGCTAATTCTTACCGCGGATTCTATTCACTTTGTGTTTCGTTTCGTTGGTGTGAATGCATTTTATATTCAGCACCTTCCTTCACTCCCGACAGGGTTCAAAGTGGCGCTCGGAACGGCTTTAGCACCAACTCTGTGCATTTGGATTCGATAACCCACCCTCGGCTTATTAAAATAGGTTCAGTCATGTTAGAACATAGTGCTGCCCGTGCAAGATACCTGCAGGGTGTGCAGAAACCGTGTGCTGGCTTTATTTGCTCTTTGTCTGTAGGGGGTACTGGAAGCTTTAGGAAATCAAAGAGAACAGTATTTGCTGGGGGATCATGTACAAACAAGCAGGAAGATGTTATATTGTGTATATTATAGCATGACCATAAGCTTCAACTGGACTCTAGCTTTTTTCTTTATTTTATTTTTGGTATTTTAATGGTCTATTTAACAGATCTATAGGAAAAGCTTAAGGTATATGACTTAAATGACCATGCACATCTTCAATAGTTTATTATGAATTTGAGAATAATTTCCAATTACAGTATTAATCATTTTGTAATTTCACATTTCCAAATGGGAAAATGAATTAAAAGTACTGGCCTCAATTATGGTTGCTGAGTGGAGTGTATCATAAAAAGGTTCTTTTGTGAGCTGAAATTGGCTCACATTGCCTTTACAATTCCACTTTTGGCATGTGCAAACATTAGCGATTAGTAAAATACAGAAGAATTTGTCATCTTAACCACTGGACTATTACAGGCTGCCAGTTAAGGGTTGGGTTTATTGGAAAGAAAATCATTTCAGTGAAGGCTCCTGCGTTACAGGTAAGGTGTTAATTATTCTGTAAAGCAAACCAAAGTCATCACCAGGTGGATACAATATCTCAGACAAATCACGTTCATATTGTTAAACGCTGATTTATGTGCTGTGTTCGAAGTTTCATCTTGTAAGATGTGTTTGAAGTCTTACGTCTTGTAAGACCAAACACAATGTTAGTGACTTTGAAACTAGTTTTTATGATAGTTGGAACTGAGCATGAAGTGTTGGTGGCACTCATTTTGGGTTCAGTCTAGTGCTTTATAGTTTATGTACTTTTAAAAAAAATTATTTAACTTTTTTTGTGGAAACTTTGGAGACCTGTTTTCTATTTGGATTGTTTTTACCAGAAAGATATATTTTTATTTCCTCATTTCCCTTTGTTGCACACTTTGCCTGGGATCTTTGGGAGAATCATGCTAAAAAAATCTCTGCTTGCAAGTGCAGAGCATCAGAAAACCTGTGCACCTTAGAATCATAGAATGATTTTGGTTGGAAGAGACCCTCAGGCTCACCGAGTCCAACTGTGACCTAACTCTGGCACTAAACCATGTCCCTAAGAACCTCATCTACACATCTTTAAAACACCTCCATGGATGGTGACTCCACCACTTCCCTGGGCAGCCTGTTCCAGTGCCTGACAACCCTTTCCATGAAGAAATGTTTCCTAATATCCAATCTGAACCTCTCCTGGCACAACTTGAGGCCATTTCCTCTTGTCCTATCACTTGCTACTTGGGAGAAGAGACCAACACTCTCCATGCTACAACCTCCCTTCAGGGATTTGTAGACAGCGGCTGCAGAGCGCTGGAGCGATGCCTGTATCCTAAGAGCATCCCACTCTTGCGGGCCCCTTTTAATTAGCGGGAAGAAGGCGCTGCAGCCACCGCTGGGTGTTCGCTTTGCTTCTGCGCAGTGGTTGAGCCTGAGCCAAGGCAGCAGGTCAGGTGTTGCTGAGGCTGCTCCTCACCAAGCCTCGCGTCTTGAAGACCAAGTGCCAAGTGGTACTGTACTCTTGTGCCGATGCCGCAGTTTGTATCAGCTAAAAAAGCGTGATGGGCATCTTCATCTCTGCATTGAGAGCGTTCAGGGCTTTCTCTCGTGTGGTGCCTTGCAGAACAATTTTGGTGCGTGGCTGTAAATGAGCGGGAGGGCATCTTGTGTGCTGTAAGACTTGTTGGTGGATGGCAGCATGGTGAGTAATTAAGGATCCTGGATCTTAGTACTGTTGTTTACATTTCTTTTATGTGCTTACTCATCTATCCCTTCTGCTTCTGGAAACAATGTTTAAGATGTGAAAAGTCGGCACGCTGTTTCTTCACCTAGGAACAAGCAGAAACAAGATGTGGAAAAAAATCAAGTGCCGTAAACTCTGTCACATGAGGAAGTGTGAAGTAAAAATAAAAATAAATAAGAATTAAATTTGGGTCTCCTGAGTCACAGCGCGGAGCCTTAACTAAAGGGCTCTTTGTTGAGCTCCAGGGGTAAGAGGGGAGCCTGGTAATTACTGCTCACCAAATGACCCAGTTTGTGCTAATTCTTGTTGCGGATTCTATTCACTTTGTGTTTCATTTTGTTGGTGTGACTGCATTTTATACTCCTTGAGACTGTGTTTTGTTCCATACATACTGGATGCTGAAGTTCCCCTCTTGTGATTCAAAATGTTGCGTTATTGCTCGCAAGAGTGTGAAAAAGCGGATTCGTCCCACGCAGCTCTCAGATGGAAGAGGCAGCAGTTTCCCATTTATCATTGCTCCCCTGTGCGTAAAGATTACTTATCCAGAAATAACTGAAATTATTCTGCAGTGGTAAAAGTGATTCAGCCGGGGAGAATTAAATTTTTGGCAGCTGGTACTTTCATTACACGTGCATAGATTGTTTATTAGACTTCTGATGGGAATTTTTAGCCTTCACTAAGTATAATAATAACTAACTTCAACATTTTTTCTGTCACACTACTGCTATGGAGTTAAATAGGGGCAGTCAATTCACTGATGAAACTTTGGTCAACAAAGTTGATGAAAGGAGTGGAGCATCTCCCTTATGAGGAAAGGCTGAGGGAGCTGGGTCTCTTTAGCTTGGAGAAGAGGAGACTGAGGGGTGACCTCATTAATGTTTACAGATATATAAAAGGTGAGTGTCACTAGGACTGAGCCAGGCTCTTCTCAGTGACAACCAACGGTAGGACAAGGGGCAATGGGTACAAACTGGAACACAAAAGGTTCCACTTAAATTTGAGAAGAAACTTCTTCTCAGTAAGGGTGCCAGAGCACTGGAACAGGCTGCCCAGGGGGGTTGTGGAGTCTCCTTCTCTGGAGACATTCAAAACCCGTCTGGACACATTCCTGTGTAACCTCATCTGGGTGTTCCTGCTCCGGCAGGGGGATTGGACTAGATGATCTTTCGAGGTCCCTTCCAGTCCCTGACATTCTGTGATTCTGTGGTTTGTGGTTCGATGGGCAATTCAGCAGGCCAGCTTTTGGCCAGGGTGAGACTAAGGTTTCAGAGGTGCTAATTGTGCTTTTCTAGGAAAAACTTGCCTATCTGCTGCAAGTTGGCTTGAGGGCATTTTGGAAAAAAAAGTGACACTGGAATATATGCTGCTGCTTGAACTTTTGGGGTATGCCGGAGCCATCACCTGCTACATACTTTCTTTGCATAAACCTTCTTTTTGCTCTGCACTTCACGTCAATTAAAGACACTTCAAAGTCCGTTAACATTAAATGGTTGACTGAAATATTTTAGTTGAACCTTTTTTCCTCTGTTTTTTCTCAGAAGAAATTTTCGAGATCGGCGCTTAAACTTCACTGAGGAGCGGCTCAAATTCCTTGTCCGATTTAAAGCAAGGACTCGAAACTCCAACCTCTCGGATGACGGCATTAACTACTGCGTTTTTGTTTCAAAAGTGCGCTAATGGTAGTAGTCGTTGACTGGGCAGGGAACAGGCATCCCCTGTGCTGAGGGGAATGCCCAAACCACAGAGATGCACTTTCCTTTTCTCTCGCAGACTCTGTGACTGTATGCAGTGAAAAACAGCTTCAACAGCAAAGAGCTGGGAAGATGCACCCAGATAGAGAGAATAACCTGGTACCTTTGGGCTGTGTCATCAAGAGAGAAGCCACCAGCGGTGTCCCAAGAGCTGCCTGTGGGGTGTGCAAGTGTGACACCTACACCATCTCTGTCCTGTAAGCTGCGCTCAAGTCCCCCTTTGTCATCCATTTCCCCCTAACCACGTGCCTTGCAAAAAGATGCCTGTCACAAAAAAACCCCACAATCTTTTCAAGTTCTATCAAATTGGGATTTCTTTCTGGGCAACTCGAAGTTTTACTTTGGAAAGAGGCAGAAGAATATAAAATCTGATACTAGATTTCTGAAAAATTCTGGAAAATAGATGGGCTTGAGTGGCCCTCAAGTACAAACTTACATGCTAGCTCATCTGGACCTCTCTTTTTTCAATAAACTATAATTTCATATTATAATTTTACTGCATAAAAATCAAATAAGGCGGGTCCTGTAGCTTTAGATAACAAAATGTACGAGACAAGGTATTGTTACTAATGTGTGACAACACAGTCTTGGAAAATAAAGTAGATAACACTGGAGACATTAGAAGCAACAATTTAATTTTTAAAAAAAGTATCACGGTTTTAATCTTTACTATTGCTTTTACAGTGTTAAAATTAAAGGATGCCCAGCATGCCTTCAGTCTCCCTCAGATCCAGAATCTCTTCAAGAAACTTGTTGATATGAAATAGACACTTTATATTGCATTAAAACAAACACAAAAGAGACAGACTTTCTAATCGCCTGGAGTCACATTTCAAAACTAGCAAGTCAGGCAGTTATCCAGCAACAACCTCCTTATTTTAAACATTTTTATTTAAAAAAAAAAGGTATGAAACAGCAGTGACCCAGCACTAGCCTAGGTTTTAAATATAAAAGAGATTTTTATCAGTGTAAATTTGAAAAACAAACCAACTGCCACCACCTGGGTGTTAATGATATTGGTCAGAGTCCAGCAGTGACCTCCTATTGTAACTCTCTCTGCTAATTCTGCAGTCCATAATTCACGGCCCACCAAAAGGCCACAACGAGCAAAGCCGCAGGCACCAGCTTCTGGCAGACGCACCTGAAAGGAAGCCTGCAAATCTGCGGGAAGAAAAGGGAAGGTCTTTAGAAACAACCAGCAGCAAAAAGACGGTGCAGAAAAGCCAATAACGCCTGCGCGCGAGGGGAGCGCGGAGCCCAGAGATCAGCCCAGTTCTGCTGCATTAACGCGCTTCGGGGGCTGGTTCTGCTGGTGGCTACAGCAACTGCTGCGGTGGTGGGGTCATATCCAGCCTCTAAAGAATCCTCCTCTCTTCTCCAGGGTAAACACAGGGTAAAACGCCATCCCCACTCATCTCCCCTTACAGCCTCTTACAGCGGGAGACACTTCCCTTCTGCATGGACCACCCCGCACTGTGAGTTGTGTGGGACTTGGGCAGCTGTTTGCAGACACTGGGTGCACTCTGTCTGTAAACAGTATCACAGTATCACAGTATGTTTGGGATTGGAAGGGACCTCAAAAGATCATCTAGTCCAATCCCCCTGCTGGAGCAGGAACGCCCAGGTGAGGTCGCACAGGAACATGTCCAGGCGGGTTTTGAATGTCTCCAGAGAAGGAGACTCCACAACGACAAATTTCAGCCTAAAAATTAAAAATGGGGGAATGGAGGGACACGAACAAACTAAGGAACAAACCCAAACCTAGAACTGCGTTTACTAATTTACGCATTGACACTTAAATGGGAGTTTAGGTGTTGCTGTTAGCTATTTGTCAACAAAAAGGTGGGAGAAAAAGGACAGAACGTACCCAGCTTCCATAACCAAAGATCCTCTTTGTCCAGTTATTGTTCAAAATATTTCCAAAGCTTCTTATAACACTTTTAATAATATTCCACGTCTGGAAAACACTGATAGCAACCCTGATGATTTAAACAAAGAAAAAAAAGGGGGTAGGGGAAAAAGAAAGGGGGTGGAAAATTTATTCTAAAAATTGACAAATAACAAGGTTTAGAAAAGTACAAAAAGAAACCCAAAACTCCAGCACGTTCCTTCCTGATAGCTTGTGTGTATGTATATATTTCTCTAAATATTTAGGAAGAAGACCTGGCAACTTGGGAGGGCTTTGAAAGCTAAAGATCATTTGGTTCCAGAATTAATTGATCGCTAACATCACACAAGGGAACATGCAGCAGAGCTCCTGAACAGCAATCTTGTGCCTTTGCTCTTGTTTCAAAGTTAGAACAGCACAACCCTGCAGCAAGGAGAGAAGAGGCAGAACCTCACGTGAGTACCTGGGGGTTCAGGCTCAGATCGTGTGTCTCCGGTTAGGACATTGCTGCGTATCAGTTAATCTGCAGTTAATAACTATCCATGACAACCCTCAGCTCTGAGCAGATAAAAGGCAATTTGAACGAGTCTAGCCACGTTTTATTGTATGTGCATGAGTGGGTTATTTGACATGCAGTAACATGTTCATCCCTGAAGCATCACACTTGCTACATTACAGACCTCTCGTCGCTCAGTTGCACCTAAAGACACTGTCTAAGTTAGGAAATTACTGTGCTACTGTGAAACTTTAAATACCAAGGAACTATTTGAATCTTTTGACTGTAAATGGATGTAGTCTGTGGAAACAATTTACATTATAAAGCTCCTCCTTGTAAAACAAGCTGCAGTACTTGGTACTTGGTTTTTAGGTTCTGTATGAAGCAGCAGTAGCAGCAATAAAACCTTTACTCTGTGTACAGAAACAATACGGTTTATCTAACAAAACATTACCGTTTACCTATCTAACACGGACTTTAGGAGGATCTGAAGGCTGGCAGTGCCAGACAGGCAACTTACCCATGTGCCAGGTGAAGCAGTGTATCTTCAAGCTTCCTGTGGTACATCCTGTTAAACTCATCCCCAATCAGGGCCAGCTGATGGCCGACCTGGGTAGCTGAGCTGCAAGGTGTTTGGGATGTGCGTGTTAGAGGAAAATACTGCAGCAACAATCCTCTAAAAAACACTCTGCAAATGTCAGGCACAGTTATTCCCCTAACAGTTGGACTAAGTTGGCAATATAAAAGGTTAAAGGGTTTTTTTTTCCTGTTACTTATGCTTTTATTTATGAGGCACCATAAGCTCGCGTTTACATAAATACAGAAGTGCTTTGATGTTTTCATAAAAAGCTGCATATTTGGCACTTTTGACAAGACATATTGGGGTTTTTTTCAGGTGTCAAAATTCTTTATACAAGGCAATGGAATTCTGTTGTTGTTGCTTTTGTTTGCTTGGTTTTTTTCCCGAAGTCAAACTACTGAAACAGCCTTCGTGCCGGATATTTCATATTTCATAATTATGTAATTTCATATTACATAAGCGACGGCTTTGACATCTACCAGGTTTGCTCCAGTGATTTCCAGGATGCAGTGCAGGTTCCCAGCTAATGGGTGGTGCCAGGGTATGAACTGGCCAAACCCTAAAGGCTGTGGGGGAGGTCGTGGGGCGTGCAGATCCTTGAACTATGATGTCTGTGGCATGTGTTGATGCCAAAAACTGGTTATGCATTCCTGATGAAAATTTCCAGTGAGATTTGACTATACATTTCCATTTTAGCTTGTATGTCTGCTGAGATCTGCTTGTGAGATCTGCTGAATAGTAAGGGGGCTTAAGAGCTTAATTCTAGATATCTGCTTAAAAAAACTTGGGCTTGGTTTGGTCAGTCCAACAAAAAACAGCACAAACCACACACACAGAAAGGAATTTTCACAGATGGAGAAAGGCAGCCCCTGACTCTTGAACTGGAAAAAATGTATGTATGGGATTAAGAAAAACTCAAAGCAGCACTATCGGTTTGTTGTGAGAGGCGCCTAGAGAATTATGTAAAAATGGCTGCCTCAGCTGCTTGCTATAACAGGTGGGTTTCTAATGAAGAGCCACATCTGCGTCCCTGTGCAGGATAGAAAGTTACAGACATTTGATGCAGCATAATCTTGCGTGGTCAGTGTTAAGCACTACAGGTTATCTACACTTGCATCTATTCCATTTCCAAGAGTATCCACTCTGATTACTTGGCTTAGCAAAGTCTTCTTGAAAGTCTGGGGGTTTGTATTTGGTGGGGGTGGAGGACAGAAGGAGTATTAATGTGGCGTGATACCTGATATTAAACTCCATTTGCTCTGTGGTGTCTGGAATTGTTTGGAGGTTACCGTAGGTTCCCTCTTCTGGTGCTCCATTGGGGTGGCCGGAGAAGACAAAGTGCCGGGGGATTCTTCTTCTTTGAGACATCTTATTCTGCAACAAGTCATGAAAGACAGCCCTGTGGCTTCTTGTAACACACATCCTTTCAGTTTAGATGGAAATTGTTTAAAGCACTGTTAAAGTTACCCTTTTTTACTCCTCCAGTCAGAACGCGAGCATTGTGAAGGTAACTATTTTGAGGGTAGTCAAAGGAAAGCCTCAGTGACCCAACAGATGTACAGCAATTCAAACACGCAGCATTTAGAGGGCTGCTGCTTCATATTGCCTCAAAACAGCCTAGAAATTGGAAAATCTAGACAAATATAGCTAGTGTTGATAAGTATAGCTTCTCAGTAGTTTCATTTAGTACAAAATGCTTTCCTGCACTTTTTGCAACAACCTGCCTGGCATTAAATCACTCCAACTGGTGGAGATCCCCAGGCAGCAAAGCTCCTAAAACATACAACTTCAACAGGTTTTCCCAGGTCTCTAATTTAGGTCAGAGTTTATGTATCTTCTTAAGCTCAAAGCCGCTACCATGGAAGTTACAAACAGCTCACCATAGAAATAGAGTATAGCAAAGATTTAAATGGATTAATAGCTTTCCAAATGGAAGAGTGGACAGTGGGAACCTCTAAAATCAATGGAGCTGCCTGCTTGTACAACGGGAAAGTTATTATGGAATCACAGAATCATTCCAGTTAGAAGAAACCCTCAAGATCATCGAGTCCAAACATAACCTAACTCTGGCACTAAACCATGTCCCTATTCACAACCAGTAGCCAGGCTCTGGCGCATAAACACCTCATAGGAGATCATCCTCTACTCACTGAAAAAAATGGAGAAACTCAATGCATTTCAGTGTAAGTGAAGCGTCTTCTAATATTTCTGGTCTTTTGATAATGTTTTCCCGAAAGCACTAAAGAAGTTCAGTTCACCAGCCACAGAGCTTGGAGCGGAGCTGATGTTTTTATTGTTGTGACGATTGTTTTATTTGGCTTATCAAAAGAAATGACATCAGAGCTGTGGACGGGGATTATTTCAAACAACACGCGCGCCCTTGGGCAGGTAACACTCCTCCTGCCCCTTGGATGTTTGCTGTGGCGGGAAGCTCTGCTCCTTGTCTTGGGGGTGCCTGATGCTGACTTTAATGATAGTCTTCTGGAGATGCTTTTTTTAATTATTATTTATTTTTATTTGGCATGGTGCTAGGCAGCTCTTTTATGATCTTTTCGCTTTCCAGCTCCACCGTTACAGAACTGGCTCTCTTCGTCAATGGAGCGATCATCAACAGCAACAAAGGGGATTTCCCCCCAGCTGGATTCCTTTCTCCTTTTAAGCATGTTCTCTGAAGGTCAAATAAATAAAACTCACATAAAGTATTGTTAGAGATGAAGCTAAGCCAAGCAAAAGGTACCTGTCATGCTGCTGCTTGGTGGGGATTTCTTTTGCCACGTTTCTGCAGTCCTGTAAACTCTCTAAGTTTTACACTCAGGATGAGGTCGGGGCATTTGTGCCTCAAAGGAGCCTTGATCTTCTTTCAATATTTAGATGAAATTTACATTTTCCACAAAGCAAAATTGTTAATAATTAATGTGTATGCATTATTGCATAGGCAAACACACAGAAATGTGATACTAAATAACTAAAAATATACTCGGTTCTACAGAAGTGAAGGCTCCTCATACTTATGTTTAACGTGGCTGGGGAAAAGCATGCTATGGCCTGGTTTCTGCTGGGTGGACATTATCATGTGTCATATAGTTTGTAGTTTAACAATCTGGTCTTTTTCCCTTCTATTTGAAGCTTTTCTGCTTTACTCATATAGATGGTTGTAATCTAGGATTTTAAATATATCGAGATTTCTGAAGAGCTGTGAAGTTTAGCGATGACAAAGAGGAGCTGGCGTCCCGCCTTCTGAATTTTATGGCGACCACTATGAGGGAGTTCAGTGACCCAACTCTGTTCCCAAGGGGAAATACCACAGTTCTTTCTTCCAAAGGGGCACCTACGGGTTTGTATTTCAGAGTGGCAGAATCTGAACCTATTTCACAGGTGAGTTAAAAGGCTTAATTAAATAAGATCTTATTTTTAAAAAGAGAGAGAGCGAGCAGTTTCAGGTGCTCTATTTCCTTGGAGAGATGCCCTGTCCTCTTTTAAACTCTGTCTTTACACATTGCTCTCTGTCTCTCTCCCTAGTCCAAACAAAAATAATTAAAAAAATCGTAATGTCCATAGAGGAACTTTGGGCATTCCAACACCATACCTGATTTCTAGACACCAAATCACCCTGAGGACTCTGTAGCTCTGAATCAGGTGCCAAGGCTCCGTAAGTACCCCACAGTGAAGCTGTTTCACTTTAAAAATCCATATTCCCTGGAGCAGGTACTTGAACTGACTCTTCCATTTCCCAGGGAAACATCTAGACCAAGGGTTACTGGTGGTCCACATCTGATCACATTCACACAAGTGCAACCCTGTCCATTTTTCGTGCAAGGTCTGATGTGACACGTACACTATCACAGCATGGACTGCATGACCCAGGGCAGCTCCTGGTTTAAGAACTCCACCAAAGCTCAGACAGGAGCTCTAAGGGGTCCTGAAGGTCCATGAATGAGAAATTGGGAATGGCTGAGCAAGGTCTGGAAGATCCCACGGGCACTGAAGTACTCACTTGGACATCCAAAGGGTCAGTTCTTTGGATGCAGTTAGTCTCAGTGGACCGCACAGACACACAGACAAAGCACACAGGTGCTTTTGGGCTTTTTAGGGTTAAATAATCCAACTGTACACTCAGACATACAAAGTAAGCATCTAGGTATGCAGTGACGTGTATCTGCAGCCTGTGGGTACCACAGGGAGATTGAAACAAATGGAAATGTGTTCATTGTGTTTCTTTGCTCCTTATAGTCATTAAATGTTTCTAGTAAAACAAGTACTATAGCGGATAAAGTGTATTTAAACCCAGCATAAAAAGTCAGCTGTCTATTGCACATGTATACTAACTATTCTTAGACTTCACAACCGTGGGTTGTGAAAAAAAAAAAATCTAAAAAAAGGTATTTTCTTTTTCTCTCTCTTTTATTTTTTCCTTTTCATTTCTAGACTAGATGCTAG
Source organism: Nesoenas mayeri (assembly GCF_963082525.1). NCBI lineage: Eukaryota > Metazoa > Chordata > Aves > Columbiformes > Columbidae > Nesoenas > Nesoenas mayeri. The sequence continues at coordinate 74,923,265 of NC_137541.1, forward strand.
TTTCACATTCCTGGGGCCGTATAATGGAAACCTTTATATCTGTGAGAGACGAAAACTGTATTCTGAAAAAGACCTATAATAAGTCAATGCACTGCAGAGCTCAGACATGTAAACAAACCATACAATACCACGACAAAAGCCCAAAGCGCAACATATGCTACCTCACACCTGTTATGATAATACCTTCCTCCCACAGGCTAAAAAATAAACTGTCGTGGCTGTTGGGTCATGCTCTCCACAATTCAGCTGCAGGCTGGTATGCCGGCTTTGCCCACCAGTTTGTCTCGATGTTCAAGTAAGGACAATCCAACAAAGAGCCAATTTATAATGTCTTTTACAGGGCAGACAGCACTGGGGCAGTCTGGCAGGGCTACTGTCCTAAGGATGCACAAGACAGGTCGAATTTAGTTTGAAAGCAAAGCTTAGCAATTGCTTTCTTGGCAGGGAGGGAACAAATTGAGATCATATACTGATTTCTCTCATTTTTTTTTGAAATCTAGGTGTGCGGGTATATATAGACACATATAAAAACTGCATTAATAAAGACCTATTTCTTTCCTCCAGTTTGGATCTGTACAGAGCTGGGCAAGAGAAGTGTTTATCAGACTCCACAGGCCCTCCTGGTTCTCTAAAGCAGGTTGTGCTGATCTTCTACCACCCATCTCTCATTTATACAGAAAGACAAGACAAACTGATTTTGGTTTACGGAAACCAAGAGGTCATACATGTGCACGAGTAATGGCTTGTCATGTAGAGGGCAAGTGACAACAACTGGTCCCTCACAGCACCTCTGAGGAGGTGGCAGCAGGATCCTGTGCCAGCCACAGGGATCGTTTCCAAAATAGTGACCAGATCAAAAAACTCGTGCTTCTCTGTAAGGTTTTGACCAAGCAGGCTAAAAGCTTACTTTCAATGGTGAAATGCCTTCAGTAGAATAAATAATGTATTTCAAGTTAAATACATACTTAACATTTTGCTGGACAGAAGCCTAGATCAAAAAAACCAAACCAAACCAACCAATCCAACCAAACAAAAAAACCTCACAACTCTAAATGCCTAGTTTTATGATGGAAATTATGGCGTTTTTTGAACACAATTAAGACTGAATAATGAAGCATCTCCAGCAGAAAGAGTACGTTGACACTGTTCTTACTTTGCATAGTCAGTTTTTTCTATTTGTGTCTTTTTTTTACCCAGCAAAAGAGAACAGAAAAGCTTCTTGAAAAAGGAACGTGTTGCTACACCAAGTATGCCAGCAGGTGAGTTGGGGGAAAACAAATGGTCCTGAAATGTACTTGTAGTCAGTTCAATTAGATTTGCTATGGTAATATTTTTTCAGAAGGAAGTCATTATGATACTTTGGTATAATGCACTGAATACATTAATTATAGTTTATGTATTATCTTTATGTATTTTATGACTTATCTATAGTGTAATTTATGTGCACTTTATGTCTTACGTATACAATCAATCTTATGTATTTTGTGCAGACATGACACTGTAAAGCTACTAATAATTACAATATATAATTTAGTATGCTTTAAAGCTGGTTAAGGAAGTAGAAAATTACTACTGATAATCTAATTCCAATGTTTGGGCTCAAAATTCCCAGCACCTACCTCCATAAATATGGATTCCCAGACAGGACCCTTGTCCTTTACCCCTGAGGTATCAAAGTACATCTCAAACTGTTTCAGATTCTACCAGCTGCCCATGCAAACTAAATTTAAATGAAAAACAAACAGAGGCTTGGTTGTTTGCATATATACCTCCAATCCATAGCCAACTCTTTCAAAACATGACATCATCCTCACTGTTGCAAACACAAATCTCTATGCCACTTTACAAGGACAAGTCTTTGATAAGATGACCCAAGATTAAGAGCTAGTTAAGGTTACAGAGAAACGGGAATATTGGATGCCCAGCGCGCCGTAGCAGGGAAGAATATACTCTTTACAACTCCAGGTGGTGTTTTGGTTTGTTTTCTTTGAATTCTGGGCTCTCCTATGACCCCTGTCAGATTAGCAGCAGTTGCCCTCGGCTGTTGACCTTCCTGCCGTGCAGGTCAGAAGCCATATAAGCCAGGGGCAGCCCATGGGTGGCGGGAACTGCCGCTGTTGCTACAGGATCAATCTGCCTCTATCCTCGCAGGGATGCCGGAGCTTCCACAGGCTTGGCTCCTCAACCACCACAGCTTGTGGCAGAACGTCACAAGTTGGCCATCGGCAACCTCAGTTTCTCTTAAAAAGACGAAAGGTTTCCAGTCATTGTTATTGATTTTTTGAACCCAGGTTGCTGGATTAAGTCTTAAATCAGGACCAGGTTAAGGAGCACAGATAAATTAATTCTTTGTCTCTTACTCTGTTCCTAGTCAGCTTAACGTCAATGACCTTGGAGACTGTTTACCCATAAACACTTCTTAATATTGCCTCAACCAGCTATTAAAGGCACACTTCTGTAAATTTAAAAAATACATGCTCTCCTTCTTACATTTTATTTCATTTATGTTTTTATCCTCAGTAAGTCAATAATAGAATATGCCTTCATTGGGAATTTAGTACAGGCTCTCTTACCTCAAAACAGGGTAGGAACGAAGTGTTTGATTATATTTAAAAATAAAAAATGTATTCCTTAAGCAAGTCTTGTGGCCTGGGTAGTGAAAGAAACGAACACAGCAGACTTTAAATGGAGGAAACCTTTTGAATTAAAGAGCTCGCACAGGTATTTTCTATTTCAGTCTCTGTTGAAAATACTTAAGAGGCCCTGATTGAAATTCTGAGTCCAGACCTCGAGAATCTCTCAAGATTTTTATGCATCATCAGCATTAGCATGTTGTCTGTTAAAGCACTCAGTCTTTACTGTGACATTTAATATATGACTGTAGAGAACAACAAGAGGTTTCCACCTTAAAAGTAGACAGTACCATTATGTCCACATTAAAAAGCCATGATTTGATAAGCCTACAAAGTACCATTTTCCTTTAAGAGCCTACAAATTCCTTCAGTGCTCACAAGCCTGTTTCAATGGCTTCTAAATACTCAGAGAAACAAGGGGCTTCTGCTTTTATAAAAAGGAAAACATTAAATTCCCAATAAGTTTTACGGGAAGAACTAGGAATCTTGAAGTAAAAGATATATAAATACCAAACTGAAATTAACTATTTCTATTTTCAAAAAACACAACACTTTTTCTGCCACACACAGATTTTTCTTTTGTGGCAGTGCCATGTATCTCAGGGATGTTGCCTTTGTTCTACTTGTTCACAAAGAGTTAAGGTTTAGATTAAGTCAGAAAGCTTCTGCTCTAACATTTACATTTCCTTTCCAAAACATCTTCTGCCCTTTGCACTTCTCAGTCTCACCAAAAGGTCAAGATTCTTTTTTAATAAATAAGAATTTGTTTAAAATTGTTACTTGAATTGCATGGCCAAGTTGTAGGAGGTAAGTATGACAATGTATATAGTTCAATGATCCATGAAAGAACCATAACGCTGTGGAAAATGTTTCTTTGCTCACATTTATTCTAAAACTGTGTATGTATCTTAGAGTTATTTTTGAAAGCTCCTAAAATAAGTGATGCAGATAGAAAAGTTTAATAGTCAGAAACGTTCACTCAATGGTCTTAATTATTCATACAGTTACATAATAATATTGGAATACTTTAACATTACCTTCAATCAAATTGGGCAAAAAAAAATGATGTACTTAAGAGGCCTTGTTTCCACCATCCCATACTTGAAGGGTGAAGTACCTGCAACGAGCTTGCTGGCATCCTCAGCAAGCAGATTATGGAATTCATGCCTTGATATTAAATTCAGGATTAAAGGATGCTGATCACCTAGGTCATAATCTATAAAAATCCTTAGGCAGACGCTTAGCTTCAACAGACCAAATAATACTGTTAATTTAAACATGATCATTGATACTCTTAAAAAGCTGGCACATTTGGGATAGCTATGGGCTGGCATTTTCCCTCACCTGGTCTCCCTCAGCGCTGCACAGCAAGGTACCCATGCTGTCACATATTGACACCTCACACCTGCATCCTGTCCCACTTAACAGGGACATTTGATTGGATTTACAGTCAGAAAACTCAGCATCTTCTATGACCTTTGGTGCCCTTCTCCTGCAGGTGCCTCAGATCCCACTTACTGCTGCCAGATTGGGAAGATGAGAGAAACTGTCGATTTGCAGGTACAGTGTAACTGTAAGTCTAAGAACTCAAACTTAACTCACTATTTATGCTGTCTTTCTTGTTTTGCATGTCACTATAAAGAATTAAAATGCCACGCTGTTCCGAGTTTTACTTAGGCTTCCCTGTATTGGTAAAATGCTGATAGTAACAGTGTTACAAACTGCAATGAAGTGACTATGATTTACAATCCTAGTTCACCCATAATGTTTTAGTAGTATTTTCACAAAATAAAATTACCAAGTTACCACTTGTAAGGTATATTCCACACATATTGCAGACAGTGTAACCAGAAATAAAAACAGGGTGTCTTATGAAATAGATCAAATGTATAAAACTGACCATAGAGCAAATGAAGAAGGTTTTATGAGCCGGGGTCATCTTGCCCCAGTACAGCACGATATTTCCTCAAATGCAGTGTGTTCTTCACTCATTTCTTTTTGTAGATTTGTATCCCTTACTCATATAAATATTGATTTAAGTATTCAGCTTCCTAGTTTGATTTCAGAGCCATACTACCTACTTACTACTTCCTTTGGGAACTGCAGGATCAAGCTCACAGTATCCTGCCCCCTCCAGCTCTTGCTTTGGCTATCAGCCTGTTAACCTGCAGAAGCTGAGTGCATTCAACTTTTCTTAGTCCTCTCTAAAAGGTCTTACAGTTAATGGCCTATTGATATAAAAATCCTTAAAAAGAGCTACCACAGACACCTACCAACCAGGCGAAACAGGCAATTTTCTTAAATTATTCCTTTCAGAGAGACAGGGTCTCTACAGTGGTTACATTTTGAGATCAGAAGAAACCAAACACCTTGAGCAAACATTGGTTTTGTTCTTCATTATACTCAGTTCTAATTCCCATTCAACAATACATTAACTCAAACTAACTTTGTGTGTGTACCTGTGAGAGAAAATCATAATGGAGGCCATTCTGTCTTCTCATTATAAATATGTTTTTGCCATGGCCTAGAGGAGACTCAGGCTAATATTAATTTCACAATTTAAACACCTAGAAACCTGCGAAATCACAGAACTTGCTACAGTCCTGCAGTCATTCCTCATGAAGCGACTTAAACATTACTGAATATATATATATACGTACGTACTGCTGTACGGAACTCTTTATCTATCTCTGCTGTTGCACATCATTCCTGTTATCAGTAGCATTGTTGTAAACGTATACAGATATAGAAAACGGGTTATTCGGGAATATTTTAAAATGTTTATCAGTGGCACGCTGCGCTATACACCTTAGACTTATTTTGAGGGCTTATTTCCTGCTTTGCTAAGAGTGAAAGTACACGTACTCCGCTCCTCATTTGCTTAGAAGACAGCAGTTGAGTACAAAGCACCCAGGTCGCCACAGCATCATGTGGAAGGGCGCAAGACGTCCCTCCCGCAGGCTGAGCAGCCGGGACAGGTCGCTCCTTGCCGACGCGCCCCCCGCCCCGAGCACCGGCCGTGCCCACCGCCCGCGGGCACAGCGCTGCCTGAAACCGGCGGCTCCCGGTGTTCGGGCCCCTCCGGCGTGTTTTTTTAAAACACATCGAAACCCCTTCCCGAGCGCAAAGACACTGCAGCGCCAGACCCGCCGGGGGTGCACGGGGGCTGCCTGCGGAAACCTGCCGGGACCTCCCCCGGGGGACCGAGTTATCTTACCCCCGGGGCCAGGCGCGCAGGTGAGGCGGCGGGTCCCGGCACAGCCGACCTCCCGCAGACCCCCGGGACTGCGTTCGGGGTCTGCCCGAGAGAGCCCGGCCGGTTTCCCCTCGCTCCTCCCCGCCACTTTCAAGGAAAGGCGCCGCCGTCCCGACCCGTCCCGTCCCTTTCTTGCCGGGACCCCGCTGCTCACCTCGCTCGGCTCCGCTCGGCGCCCCGCGCTGGAAGCCCCCGCCGCCCTGCGAGCATACAGACAGGCGTCAGGAGAGGGGGGTCCCCGGGCCCCCCGTCCCGCCCCGGCCCCACGGCGCCGGCCACTCACCGCGGCGTCACTCGCAGACTGCCCCTATTGTCCGCCCGCCGCCCCGCCCCGCTCCGCGCACCGCACCGCCCCGCCGGGGACACCCGCCGCTCCTGCTGGGTCGGGCTCGGTGGCCCGGGCTCCCGCAGGCGGGAGGATAAGCGCCGCGGGGGGAGCGGGACCGTGCCGCCCCCATGGGCCGGGCTGGCGCTGGCGCCGCCGGGCGCGCCTGTGTCGGCGGGTTGGGGGCGCCGTCCGCGCCGAGTTGGAGCCAGCGAGGCCGGGATGGCCCCGTGAATGGACGGCCCCGCGGTGGGACACCAGCCACCGTGGTGGGATATCAGCCACCGTGCTGGGATGTCCCCCTGCCTCTGTGGTGGGACGTGAGGGGACACTGCCCACCACGGCATGAGCTTTGTGCTCACATCGGTGGAGATGCTGAGTGACAGGATCAGGCCCTGTGGTCCCTTTGCCAAAAGACCCCTTATCTAAATGGCTTCACCCCTTATCCAAATTGGCTTTCCAATGTCTTTAAAACACTGGAAACGTTGTGGTAGTGTTTGCTTTTGAACAGCAAGGAGTGGAATCATAGAATCATAGAATGTCCTGAGTTGGAAGGGATCCACAAGGATCATCAAGTCCAACTCCTGTCCTTGCACAGGACAACCCCAAAATTCACACCATGTGTCTGAGGGCCTTGTCCAGTCTCATTCTTGAACACTGTCAGGCTTGGGGCTGTGACACCTCCCTGGGGAGCCTGTTCCAGTGCTCCAACACCCTCTGGGTGAAGAAGTAGCCTTTCCTCTGAAGACCTCTTAGCCTGTTCTGCTTAGCAGAAGCAACTGAGGTACATGTGCATCCCAAACTGTCCCCTGGGTCCCTGGAGGTGCAGGATCTGCCCCCAGGAAAAGCCCTGGCAGCCCATCCAGCCTTCTTGGTCAGCAAGTGCAGAGTTACTGAGGGGTTAAAGAGAGAGACACCCAGTGAAACGCTCCTGACCTCTTGCCCATAAGGTTTAGTGAGGTCACGGGACTGCTGGTGTTTTTCTTTTGTGCTGTTGATAAGTGTGGTGACTGATGCAGTCAGTATCACCCATCTCTAGAGAGCACAGTTTAATGCAGAAGAGCTTTAAAGAGCCAAACCCGGCTATTGCTCCACTCTCTATTGTCATGTCAAACAGGAGACTTTATCGGGTAATGCCCGAGAGTGGACTTTGTCCTCTGTTTATAGTATGATTTCATCTCTCTGTGAGTGAAGGTAAACACCAGGAGAAGCACAACAGTGGCACAGATACAGCTCTCCAGCTGATGCTGGGATGTCCGCAGACTTTCACCGCTAAGTTTTTAAATGCAGAAAAGTGCACGTGTGTGTGTATATATATACTTATGCAAACCACTTATTTTTGAGCTATGCGTAATAATCCTCCTTGTAACATGGATGTTTTTCTCTCATCTCTCCTGCTCCATACATGAGGGTTACTCAACTGTAAAATGAACATGACAATGCTTATCTTCCAACTTGTGCCAACGACCGTGTGGAGAGGATGGTGTTTACACATGCAATATGCCAGATGAAAATTGCCTCGAAAGTACAATGTAATAAAAGGGAAATTAACCTCAGTGATACCACTTCTTGCCAAGACTTTGTCTTATTTACCAGTTCTGATATTTCAATTTTCATATTTACTTTGCTCCAAATCAACACTAGCTCCCCTCCTGAAACCAGGCTTAATTTTGCACATACAGGTAATCTTGCTTAATTCGGTGAGTTGACTCAAACTTGAAACAAAATACGCAAATGTCATCGTAGGAGTGATTTCTGTCACAAAGATAGCATGCCAATGCTGCTACAGCATTTCCTGATACAGGAATAGTAAGCACTACTGAGATATTCTCAAATTCTCCCCAACTTCCCTTGTTGGAACAATGTTACAAAGTGGAGGAAATATTGAAAACTAGAGTATCTATTATTAGCTATGATGTAAAACTGCCAATGTCATTTTCAAACGGACAGCAAAACAACAGGTTTCGCTACCATGGAACTACAACTTCTATTGAGGACTGCTGAATTAAGCTAAATGACTCTTACATAAAAAAACCCAAACAACTGTTTCCATCCTTAATGCATTATTAAATAAATTTTAAAAGTGGTACTTTTTCAGCTTCCCCCTGAGGTGTGATGGATGCAGGGACAAAAAGGGATTGATAGCAAGGAGAAGATTCAGGTTCACTTGTCTTGCTGCCAGCTGTCATAGCAGACAAACCTTCTTGGTTGAAAGACGGCTGTGGCGGCTGCCCCCCGCTCTCTTCTGTTGCCAGAGGTGTTGTGGTGCCAGGAAATTTCCACTGCACATGACCAAAGGAAGATACACTACGTTTGTGGCTGCTTTCGTAGTTAAACTAGGGAATATTTAATAGCTCCAGTTTTATTAATAATTAAATTTAACTGATTCTTTGTAGTTGCATCCTTGAAACTGAGCCTATCACCATAGGATGATCTGGTAAATCATATTTATAACAATCAGATTATTTGGGGAATTAAAGCTCTTAGGGAATATAGATTCATATGAGAGTTATTTGCTGTACACCAACACAATGCAGACAGCTTATTTCAGCTGCTGTCTTGATCAATGTATTTTTTAATACGTAATTTGTCTTACCGAATGAATAATTTATTTTACCTTTATTTTTTTCCTCATAGACTCTTCACAGCTCTAGAGTTCATTATGAAATACCTAATTGTTTCATATTGAGCCTATCACAGAATGTCAGTAAACCTATGTCAGGTATCTTAACATACTCTCTTATTTTGGTAGGAATTTTGTATGCGTAAATCAGGCTTCTCTACACAGGCTCTAACACCATAACTTCTAAAGCACTATTTCTCTCACCTGTTTTTCACCGTGAATTAGAGTTGATCACTTTGGGGAAAATTCGCACACTGACTTGGAACAGTATCAATACAAAAAAAAAGGCATTCCCAGAGCCAGAGAGCGATGAGCCTCTTAGCATGTGGTGTGCTCAACAGGGAGTTGAGCTTTGGCATCTGAGTGGCCTCATTTCACTCGGGTATTCTGGGAACACCTAGGCATGTTTTGTCACACTATGACCTTCCACAAACCTCCATTTACTCCCTATCAGATGTCTCTCAGGGACATTTTTTCTGATGATGAGACAAGCCCAAGCCACAGTCGCTTAGGATCAAAACGGCCCCAGGCACCACGCATGAGGGCTGGGCAGGTTTCAGGGCCCTCCTGCCAGGCTCGCAGCACACGGAGGTTGACGGAAAAGTGCGGGCGAGGCCGGAGCCTGGCACAGGCCCCAAAGGGAATGAGCCCCTCCCCTTCGTGGCCTGCACCGGGCCCCGGCCTCGCCAGACACCCTCCACAGCTCCCCTCTCTCGTAACTCGGCTACGGACAGTCTGGTCTGACGGGGCTGCCAGCCACAACCAGGCCCCGGCTCCCCTTTCCCCGTTACGCAGACAAGATGGCCGCCAGCCGCGTCGGGTGCTCAGCGCCCCGCCCTCGCGGGGCGTGGCCGCTGTGCGTCTCCCTGGCAACCGAGCTCCCCGCCCGCCACAGCCTCCTCCGGAAGTCCCGCCCCCGGCGCGTCGCGGTTGCTAGGAAGCGGTGCCGGAAGGGGCGGGGCGGAGGGCTAGGCCGCGGCCGCGCAGCGGAGCCGGAGCCGCCGGCGAGGGCGATGGGAGCGGCCGGCGGGGACGGCTGGGCGTGAGGGCGAGCCGCGGCCGCCCCTCCCGCCGGCAGGTGAGCATGGAGGCGCGGGTTGTGTCGTCACACACACGGTGAGGGCTGCAGCCACCCACCATCAGGGGAGGCTCTCGGCCTCTCTCCCGCTCAAAGCTATCGCGACCCTTCACAGAACCACAGAATCGACTGGGTTGGGAAAGACCTCAGAGATCATCGAGTCCAACCCTTGGTCCAGCTCTAGTCTGTTTACTAGCATAATTAATTATGGAGCAGTCCCCTTGCTACTGCAAAAGCCACTTGCTGGACCAGTGCATGCAGTCTTTCAGGGTTCCTTGCCATAGGATATGTAGCTTGCATTGAAATATCTTTGTAAAGTATCGTATAGAAAAGATGCTGTGACAGCTGTTGCATCCCAGGGTAGGAATAAGGTTGCAGCATTAGAAGTGTTGGCAAAGTAGCCCTGCGTCTCTTAATCTTTGCCAGGCAGCAGCTACGTGCTTTTGTACGTCCAACCTCACTTTAAAAACCTCCGGGGACCTTCCTAGGAGACGGAGAGGGACGTCACCGTCTCACCCAGGTTCCCGTTGCGAGCCCGCTCTTGGAGGGTGCTTGAGAGGGACGGGGCGAAGCCAGCCCGGGCTGTGCCTCTTCGTGGCGGCTGTCCTGTCGCGACATGGCGCGTCACCTTGCGTCGCGGAGGGGCGTTGATGGGGGCGCGAACCCAGCTGCCCACGCTCCTGCCGCCTGGGCTTTGGGGCATCCGCCGCTCCCCCGGGCTCCCCGTTTCCGACAGCTCAGCCGTGCGGCTGCTCAGGGCTCCGGCTCGTTTTCATCCCTCACGTTTTGGGAATCTCTCTGGCGGGCCCTCCCGGGTTCCTGTGGTGGCTCAAACGCATCAGTGAACTGATACCTACAATCAACAGTTATGTTTGCAAATGTTAGGAGCCAATAGAGCTCCCTAGATCAGGAATCCTCATTTGCACGTAGGCACAGGCATCACTTACATACGGTTATATTTTGCAGCGTGAGTGGTCTGCAATCCACGTGAGTGGCAGTAAATCCCAGGAAGAATGACAGCTGGGATGCTTTTGGGTTTTACCATCACCTCATAAATTTGTTCCAGGGCCAGAGGCCCTTGCCTTGGATTAGGTTACTGCCAGGCTTCCTTACCTTTACCTGCTACCAGTAAAGGCAGTGTTTGGGGGAAGCGTCAGGCCTGCTGCACCTATATTATGTACTTCTTCTCTACTGAGTAGGAGGTCTGGTGCTCTGAGAAGGTTTTGACATACTGTACCATTACCCTACCATATGCAGGCTAGGGCTGTGTTATACAGCTCTTCTTTGATGTTTACTGAAGTTACGGGTCTCAGCTGACCAGAAGTTTTAATATGTGGTTATCTCACGCAGTCTTATCAGGTTATCTAGAATACCTAATCACAGATCAGAGGATTCCTATAGAAAATTATGTTCTATTTAAATTATATTATTGAAAATAAGCAAGTTTTTGGTACAACTTAATATGAGGGTTTTTTAATGACTCCTTGTTTGTTGGTTTCAGTAAACAAATTACACAAAATTAGAAGAGTTTATTTACAGGTCACATAAACTAAGGACTAATTTTCAGTCTGCTGTTGTATTGCTATCTTTTCAGTCCTCCTGTAGCAGTATGGATCTGAAAGGACTAAAGTTCCCAAAACAGGAAAAAAATGACACTCATGTAATTTTTACTTATGGTAGAAGTTACCTCCAATTATTAGCTTTGGTTTAGTTTTAACTCACCTTCCTGTGGGTGAGTCTTCTGTTGAATTGTCCCTGGCTTCTGAAATCTAACGGTGAAGTCTCTGGGAGACAGAGAGCATAATTAATTATGGATCAGTCCCCTTGCTACTGCAAAAGCCACTTGCTGGATCAGTGCATGCAGTCTTTCAGGGTTCCTTGCCATAGGATATGTAGCTTGCATTGAAATATCTTTGTAAAGTATCTTATAGAAAAGATGCTGTGACAGCTGTTGCATCCCAGGGTAGGAATAAGGTTGCAGCATTAGAAGTGTTGGCAAAGTAGCCCTGCGTCTCTTAATCTTTGCCAGGCAGCAGCTACGTGCTTTTGTAAAGACAGGTGCAGACAACTGCATTTGTCTGATGCAATGTTTCTGGAAGAACAAGCCCTGAGGGCAGATGTAGCTTTTGTGCCAAGGATACTGGAATGAGACAAGCTTGGGAAGTAGGGGCCAAAATCACTTGGGTGACAGAGAAACAGGTATAGCATTGGGGTTGGATGCTGGTAAATCTAATTGGGTAGCTTGGAGATGTGGAAGACAGGCTTAAGGCCTTGTGAAAAATTTTATAGTGTGCTTGGTTAATGCTATTGTAGCATTGCTGTGGTTTAACTCAGCAGGCAGCTAAACACCACATAGCCATTTGCTCACTCCCCCCCCGTAGGATGGTGGAGAGAATAATTAAAAAATAAAAAAGGCAAACCCCATAGGTTAAGATAAAGATAGTTTAACAGAACAGAACGGAAAAATAATAATAATAGAATATACAAGAATAAGATGCACAATGCAGTTTCTCGTCACCTGCTGACTGATGGCCAGCCAACTCCTGAGCAGCGGACCCCCGGCTGACTTTCTGCCTAGTTTATATGCTGCCCTTGACATTGTAGGTTATAGAATATCCTTTTGGTCAATTGGGTTTAGCTGTCCTGGGTGTGTCCCCTCCCAGCTTCTTGTCCAGTCCCAGCCTTCTCACTGGCAGGGCATGAGAACCTGAAAAGTCTTTTGATTTATTGTGAGCACCGCTTAGCAACCACTAAATCATCAGTGTGTTATTGTTATACTAAATCCAAAACACAGCACCATACCAGATATTAGGAAGAAAATTAATTCTATCCCAGCTGAAACCAGGACAATAGCCACCCCTTATTCCATACCATCTACATAGTGTCCAGGTCCCACATTTCCAATACATTACATTTAATCACAACCACCTTTCCTGTCTTTTTATATAGATACACAGATATCATTCCCTTAGGCAACGGGCCATCCCTCTAAAATGTATGTTGAGTTCATTTAGTCCATGACTTTGGGCTCCATCTGTCTCAACAGTCCTTCAGGGAAGGAGATATGGTATGTGGTAGTGGACTGTTGCATGCTGAAGCCGGTTTTGTTTCCATCACCACTGTGCTTGTCTGGTTCTATCATTGCTGCACTTTGCTCAATTTCATCAAAATTAATTCTTCATTAATCTGAGTGATTCTTACTGCAATAACATTGATATGGCATATAGCAACCAAAGTAGCGATCACGTACTGTATTAGATAGCAATTAACATAATACAATTCAAATAATTGGCTATTCTCACTCCAAAACAAATCCTATTAAGGTACACATCAGACTTCCAGATCCTTGCACATCAACCACCAAGTACACCCAGGTCCTTGAGCAAAAGCAATTCCACGGATGGGTTTACCTTTACCTGAGGCAGGAATAACTGGACTATCTTCCCCAGCATATTTTTTATGTGCACTACAGGGGCTTTATCCCCTTCTACAGTACATAAAAAAATTTGATTGGGCAGAGCCAGTTTGACTGACAAATACCCTAGTGTTGACTAACCAGGTGGCTTTCTCTAAATGTGTATCCCATTGTTTGAATGTCCCAATGCCCACTGCTCTCAGTGTAGTCTTTAACAGTCCATTGTACCATTCAGTTTTACCAGAGGCTGGTGCATGATAGGGGATGTGATGTACACATTAAGTGCCATGCTCTTTGGCCCAAGTGTCCATGAGGTTGTTTCAGAAATTAGTCCTGTTATCTGACTCAGCTCTATGGGGTGCCATGTCCCCATAGGACTTGCTTCTCAAGGCCCAGGATAGTCTTCCAAGCAGTGGCATGAGGCACGGTATATGTTTCCGGCTGTCTGATGGTTGCTTCCTACATTGTAAGCACATAGCACTTGCTATGATTGTTGGTGGGAGTGTGATATAGTCAATCTGCGAGGCCTCCCCAATATTTATATTTTGGCCATCATCCTCCATACCATAGAGGTTTTAACTGCTTGGCTTGTTTGATCACAGCATTTTTCACATTTGCAGATAACCTGTGTGATAGCATCCATGGTCAAGTCCACCCCTTCATCCTGAACCCATCTGTATGTTGCGTCTTTTCCTTCATGGCCTGAGATGTCATGGGCTCACTGTTTTGATGTTCTTCAGTGGCCCAGCTCTTGGCTACATGAGCATCTAAGCGACATACTTTTGCAACCAGGTTCTCTAGCTGGGCAGCAATATCTTGCCACGGTGGGGCAAGAAAAAAATGGGCTTGCCTCTGCACTGCCAGTTTCTCAGCTTCCGTTGCTGTAGCCACCCCCCACAGGGCATTTGCCACCATCCATGAGTCAATATAGAAATAGAGCACTGGTCGTTTTTCTTGTTCAGCGATGTCTAAAGCCAGCCGGCTTTCATCTCTGCAGACTGACTTGATTTACCTTACCCTTCAATGTTTTTAGCAAGCTGTTATGTAGGATTCTATACAGCAGCCTTCCACTTCCATTGCTTTCCCACAATACAACAGGACCCATCAGTGAACAGGGCATATCGCTTCTCATTTTCTGGTAGTTTGATATACAGTGGGGCCTCTTCAGTACACATCACCTCTTCTTCTGGCGGTATTCCAAAATATTTGGAATTGAATTCCAAAATCTTTGCCTTCTGCCCAGTCCACAATCACTTCCAAAATCCCTGGACAACTGTGGTTTTCTCTTCAAGCCTGTTGTGTGATCAGTGTGACCCACTTACTCCACGTGGCATCAGTTGCATCCAGCTCAGTGCCAGCAGTTGAGGTGCCAGGAGGAGCTGTGCTTCAGTACCAGCCACTTCAGAAGCAGCTCAAACCCCTTCATATGCTGCCAATATCTCCTTTTCAGTTGGAGTGTAGCAGGCCTCAGATCCTCTGTATCCCCAGCTCCAAAACCCCAGGGGTCAACCAGGAGTCCCCCCTTGTGTTTTCTGCCAGAGGCTCAAGATAGGCCCATTCTCCTTGGCTGTGGTGTAGAGCACATTTTTAACACCTTGTCCTGACCGGACTGGCCCAAGAGCTACTGCATGGCCTATCTCCTGCTTAATTTGTTCAAAAGCTTGTCACTGCTCAGCACCCCATTTGAAATTGTTCTTTTTCCAGGTCACTTGATAGAGAGGGCTTACAACCAGACTGTAATTTGGAATGTGCATTCTCCAAAAACCCACAATGCCTAAAACTTGTGTTTGCGTTTTGCTAGTTGCTGGAGACATAGCTGTTTTTTTGTTGATCACATCCGTTGGGGTCTAACAATGTCTGTCTTGCCATTTTATTCCTAAAAACTGCATCTCCTATGCAGGTCCCTTGACCTTGTGTTGTTTTATGGCAAAAAAAGGTTTCAGAAGGATTTGAACTATTTTCTTCCCTTTCTCAAAAACTTTTGCTCTGTTGCCCCACACAATGATGTCATCAATGTATTGCAGGTGTTCTAGAGCTTCACCCTGTTCCGGTGCAGTCTGAATCAGTCCATGGCAAATGGTAGGGCTGTTTTCATCCCAGGGGCAGTCAATTCCAGGTGTACTGGATGGCCATCCAAGTGAAAGCAAACTGTGACAAGCAGGACTAGCATTTAACGCATTTTGTTTTGAAGGGACAATTCTATTCTAAGCTGACTAATCCTTGAACTTTTAAAACCACAACAAGACGGTGTGTGGTACTTGTGAGTCACCGATTGTGAATCACACATACTTCAGTGCAAATAAATGAATTCCTTTGATTCATTTATTTTTGTTTTGGTAGCATCTGGAAGGCTCAGAGAAAGACCATGACCTTGTAGAACTAGATGTTGCATAAGCACACACAAAAAGACCCTGAGTCTGCATATACTCTTTTCTATCTGTCTTTAAGTTTGATTTCAACTTGTTCTACCAACGTGAATAAAAATAAGTGTGCCTAAAACTCTGTAAAACTGAAGTTTAATAGTAAACATTTCTGCCTTGCGGAGTCTGACAGTCTAAACAGACTTGGAAGGAAAAAGTGGGAGCACTATATAATGTACTATGCCTCTCAGGAGGAGAGAAACCATAGGGGCGTTACCTTGCTAGGAGATGTACAACTCCATTTCTAGTCCTGGAAACTGAAGATCCCTTACATTCCAGTCCAATAACTTAGTTGCAATGGTTTTATTAATGACATTAATTATTTACTTGCATTAATTACATTAACACATCAGTGAAGGTGATATTGAGTTTAAATTGACTTTTCAGTTGAAAATTATATGTAGAGGGAGCAGTAGCTGATGTTACATGTGTCTGTGTAATTCTGTCCCACTTCCTTGCGTGGCTTTTTTGTTCTTGGGAGAGGAGTGTGGCAAACAATGGGCTTTTGGGTCAAAGAGGTTTTCTTCTGAATCAGAACTTCTCTGCAGTTCATTTCTGTGAAACATGACTGTGAAAATTCACTAGGCTGCAATTTTAAAACTCATTTGTAGAACAAACTGCAGAAGGACTAAACAGCAACATTGAAACTGCTTATGGGAGCTGTCTGTCCTTGACCTTATCAGTTAGTATCATTTGCTCATTAATATATGTTTTGATAGTGTGCTAAATGGTTGTATGTTAATCAGGCCTCTATCTTGGAAGGATGGGCTTCACTGCTTACTTAGAGACTGGGTAAATATGTTATTTGGATAAAATACTGTGTTCTGTCCACATCAACTGGATTGTAAGCTCTAGACTATGTATGCACAAAGGACAACATGCTTCAAATTGTTTTTCTTTGCCCCCATCTTCATTGATATTACATTAACATGATATGAGACACCATGTGAAGGGGATCTTGCCAAACAGCCCTTGTAAAGGGGAGTACAAGCAGGTGAGTTCCTGCTGGTGTCAGAAAAGGTTCACCCTGCCCTTCAGAGAAGCAGCACTTGTGGGTGCTGGGCTTGTCCTCACTCCTGTGGTGCATTTGTTGTGCCCCCCCCACCTCGCTAGACTTGGCTGTTGTGCTGGTTTAACTGAAAACAAGTTAATTTTCTTCATGCAGTTAGAAACCTTTCTGGTTTGTAGATAAGACAGTCATTATTTGAATTTAGTTTGAGAAGAAGAAGATAACACAGCGGGACAGAGTTAATGTTTTTAATTGCTGTGGTCTGAGTTCCAAGGCCTCAGAGCTCTGCCCACAGGTGTGAGGCATCGAGGAAGGGGGGCATGGATGGGGCAGAGCTTGACTGACAGCCAGACAAATCAATAAGATTGTTCCATCCCATTAGCGTCATGCTTCATATTTAAGGAGAGCCAACATCTGCCAGCTAGGTTCTTTCGGAGTCAGGGCAGAGACCTGTTGGGGGGAGTTCTGTTTGGGAGTTTAGTTCAGCTTTTTTGCCATCCTGCCGTTTGCAGAGGCCTCTGGGCCTTTCTGCCTTTTTTCTCTTTTCTCTTGGGGATTGGCTGTTCTGGAACAGTTGCTGCTTCCTTGGACTGGCTGCTCGGTGTGGATGGAGTTTGTGAGGAATTGCATTGAGTATCTTTTATTTTATACTCTTATTTCCATGTTACTATTATTAGTAGTATATTTGTGTTATTTTATTAAACTGTGTTTATCTCAATCCATGAGTTTCTCCCTTTTGATTTTTTCCCCTATTCAGAGTGGGATGGGGGAGAGTGAACAAGTGGCTATGGTGGTTATATTGCTAGCTCGGGTTAAACCAGGACAGCTGTCTTTCTCAAACAAAAAGGACAAGGGTGTAACACAATATATCAGGGGATGGGCAAGAGTAACTTGAGCCCCCCCAGAACACTACAGACATTGATAAGCTGGAGTGAGTTGAGTGGAGGGTTACCGAGATGGTCAGGAAGCTGGACCACTTGTCTGGTGAGGAGAAGCTGGGTCAACTGTATTTCTTGAGTCTGGGGAAGAGGTGGATCTGGGGTGACCTAATAGCAGCCTGCCTGTACTTATGAGAGGTTATCAAGAAGATGGACCCAGGCTCTTTAGTGTGGTGAATGGGGGGAAGATGAGAGATAACAGGCATAAACTCAAATAAGAGAACTTCAGAATATATAGAAAAAATAAATATTAGAAAAAACCCCAAACTTTCCCTCATGAGGCAAGTCAAGCAGTGAGACAGGATGCCCAGAGAAGCTGTGCATCTTTGGAGGTTTTTAAAACATGGCTGGATAAAGCTCTGAGCAACCTCGTCTAACCTCATAGCTAACCCTGTGTTGAGCAGGAGGCTGGACAGGAGACCTCCTGAGGTCCCTTCCAACAGGAATGGTGTATGATCCTAGCAGAAAAGGCTCATGTAAACAAGTGAGATATCTAATGTAGAAAGTGACACCTACGTGTCATGAACTGAAATGCAGCTTATAAGGACTGTTTTACCAGCCTAATGTTTGGGGAAATTCCACTGTCAAGGGTTTAATGATATCAGTTTATCCTACTCTCCACCTAGAGCAGAAGGCAAAATCATGGCTGCATGAAATACAGAGAAGACAACACAAGACTGGTAATGTTACTTTGGTTCCTTAATTGCAGTATAGCAAATCATGCTTCTTGATAGAGCATGTAAGGGATTTCCCTTGGAATTTTTTGCCTACAATCACTAAGTGATCCATGTGAACTCTCTAACTTCAAAAAAGATACATGCATATAAGTCTTGGAAGTGATAAATAATAACAGGTTTGTGCTCTGTGCTTGGTTCTGTAAACATCACCCCATAAGTGTACGATAGTGATTTCTGTCATTATTGTATTTAAAGGGCGGCATGAGTTGTGTTCCCATTCATAAAGGGTGGGTAGGCTGGGGAGCGTGAAAGATCCTTATAACTAGTTTTCTTCTTTGTAGTTGACCAGTTGGCAAATGTAGGGTTTCAGACTGAACCCAAGGTGTTTTTTTTTCCCTTGTTTTTTAAATTAATTTACTGCTTCTGGCTTACTGATGTTAACGTGCTTTCCGGATGTCCCTTTTTTTCCCCCCTTTGACTTTCCTGGTTTTTGTTCTTCTCCATTTTCAACTACACATCTTTAAACTTTTATTTTCTAACAGGTTGATTCTGCTTTAGGATAATGGCAGGAAAAGTAAAGTGGGTAACTGACATAGAAAAATCTGTTCTAATAAACAACTTTGAAAAAAGAGGCTGGATTCAGGTGGCAGAAAATGAAGACTGGAATTTTTATTGGTGAGTACATTAAAAGTACCAATCTGTAAATTTGTGAAGTATTTTTATATCTTATCTTAATACCATTAGTAATATAACAAAATGCATGTTTAAAAATAAAAGATGCAGAAATTAGCATTAATTTGCTGCAGTGCTGCTAAGAGTGAAACATTATTTCATTGCCTCTGTAATTGCTTGTGTTGTTGCTGGTCTTCTGTGCAGATTTGCATTGGTAGATTCCTGTATCTGTGCAGGCCTGCTAAAATAATTTGTGTTTCTCCAGGCAGAAGCTCCCATCTGCATTAATCCATTCCCATGGTACTGATCTCATGTATCTTTGCGTTTTGCCAAAGGTTTTGTCAGGGAGTGGAAAGTCACTGACCTAGCAAGATACCAATCACTTCTGGGAATATCAATTGTAAAAAGCCCAAGGGAAAGGCAACGCTCAGTGGTTTTTGTTTTGAAATGTGATACCTCATTTTATTCAATTTTTCTATTCACAATAACGAGAATTTTTCCTTCACTGCTAGAGGGGATTTGTGGCTTGAGGGGAATCTTTGAATGTATCTTTTTCCAAAATTTCTGATAATATAATGTAAGCAAAGCAATCCAAGAATACACAGTTCCAATATAGGATAAAATACTCTTTTGTCAATGTAGTGAAGGCTTGCCCTGTTAGCAGAGTCCAGGCTCCTGTAATAAAGGCCTTGAGAACTGTACTTACCTTGTTCTTCATGTTAATGATTTATATGCAGACTAATTATTCAACATTTCAATACTGAGAGTGAATGTGAAATTAAATCACAATAAAGGTGAAAGGAGGAGAGTAAATAATCTAGCTGCTTATTTGGCATTTGTCTAATATAAGACCGTGAAATGCTGTCCTAGAATGCAGTAATCTATTAATTGGCAGAAACAATACTCTTTAAGTAAACCAAACAATTTGTATTGTCCCTTTCAAATACGACAAAATGGTGGTTTATGCTGCCAAATGTACCCTTTGTGAACCACTTATTTCAATGGGTAGGAATCTAGTAATCTGCTCACGGCTTTGGAATGTGATTGGGGGGAGCAGTGGTGAAACAGAGAAGTCATGGAAACTGTTGTGTGCCTGGTAGTTTTGTTTTGGTTTTGCCTTTCTTTTCTATTCTTCTGGAAGTTATAATGTAGCAGACCGATGGCATTCAGGAAATATTCTTAAATTTCCAATGTGAGACATCTAATACAGAAAATTTTTATTATCTATGGCCCTGCTCTTTTGTGAAAAATGAAGTAGATAAGTGGTTTCATGACTTTGTCACTGCAGCCCTGTGATCTGACACTTACAGATGTTTTTAGCAAGATCTCTGAATCACTGTTTTCAATTCTTAAAGTGCTTCAATGCATGAAGTCCTTTATAGTTAGAATAGCAAGGTAGTCAGTAAGAGGTTGATTTTGTGGCTTTTTTTTTTAAGAGGAAAACTAGTTTTCCAGGGAGTGAACTAATAGATTTAGAAAGATGCTTCTGTCACTTTTGGGTGCATATCAGTTATTTTTAGGCCCTGTGACGGGTTGAACTGACTATCAATAAGCCGGAGTTCAGTAAGGTCAGGTTGTCATCTTTCCTCACTGTCTGCCCCTATTTCAGTAGTAGTAAAGGGATAAAACCTCTGACATGATTTCACTGGTTCTGCTAATAGAGGTTCAGGATATGTCGGATTGTCACTGCTGCAAAATGTTATATTATAAACAGAAATGGGAGAGCAAAGATGAAGTGAATGTAACAAACAAAAAAACCCTAACTTTGTCCTCCTGGGATGTGTTTCTTGGGAGAAATAATTTGGTATCTGTCTTTGCTTTCAGGATGAGCGTACAAACAATCAGAAATGTTTTCAGTGTGGAGACTGGTTACCGCCTCTCTGATGACCAAATTGTCAATCATTTCCCAAACCACTATGAACTGACCAGAAAAGATTTAATGGTAAAGAATATCAAGCGGTATAGGAAAGAGCTTGAGAAGGAAGGAAGTCCTCTTGCCGAAAAGGATGAAAATGGGAAATATATTTATTTAGGTATGTGGTTCTCATTATCAGCATTAAGCTCTTTTCCTCTGTGGTCAGTAAACTGGAATTGAGGCTTTTCTGTGCATAAAGTGCACTGAACCTCTGAAGTGTTAGGACATTAAAGTGACTTGAAATCTGTCCCTGTCAATTAAATAAAGTGCACTTTATCCTGAAATTGTTTACTGTATTTTGCATTTTCTATTTTTCTCTGTCTTTTCCATTTCCCTCCCCTCAAATCTGCCATTAGAGCATAAGGAAGCACAAGAATAAGGAAACTGATAAAAACAGTAGTAGTGAGCATTTCATATCAAATACTAGATTTTCAAAGCTTTTCACAAACCTTGCTTTGAAGTGTAATGGCTAATATTTTACAAATTGAGAGGAATAGAGGGGATGGCACTCATTTGGGATCTTTGTTGAAGTTAGAGAGAAAGCGGGAATACAAGATTGAATATTTATCTTTCCCTGTCATATTGCCACAGCGCTAAGGCCCAATTCCTTCACTGTGTACTTGCTAATATTTACCAGTATTCAAGAAGGAGCACAAATCCAGTTTGTACACAGGCAAGTTGTATTAAGACTTCATTTTGTAAGTAATAAGGTTCTTCAAAAACATTGTCTGGAAATCTTATACTGGAGCAAAACCAAATAAACTTCTGCAGAAACACTCTAGACAGAACTGAATGAACAAACGCTTCAGAGGAGAAATTTGGGGGAAGTTGAAGAACAAGTAATGACTGCTAGAAAATAAAACTAAAACAGAAAAGCAGACAGAAAAATACCCCAAACCCTCAAACCAAACCAGCAATAGATCAGGAATAAGGAGACTAAAGTTGTGTTGGAGGTCAGAAAGCGTCAGAGTGAAACAGAGGTGTGAATATGTTGAGCTGATTTACATCCTGGGAAAGTGAAATGAGAGCACTGCTCATCTGTGTAAGAAGCAGTTCAGTATGGAAGCAAGTGAGGATAATCCGACAGCAAAGAGCAAGAGATGCTTTTCTTTAGATTTAAGTGAGCATAGTAAGCAAATAAGTATGACTAGTGGGAGTTACATGGAAATAAAAACTACCACATCCAAAGGGGAAGCAACATCGACACTCACATTTTTGCATGCACAGAGGCTGATAAGGTGGTTAGCAGCATGGTAAAAGCTGACACAGGAAACTGAGAAAATTTTATAAAGTGAAGTTGGAATGGTATGTAATACTCTAATTTCACAGCATATAAACAAAAGAAAAAAATTGATTAATGTGAATTAAAATCTTTTAATCTGAGGTTAGCAACATGCAATAACTTGCAATTGTTTGTTTAAGTAAAAACTACAAACTAAAATGTAAATGAGATAAAAAGCATCATGAGTCTTGATGAAGGTGGATCATGCCAAACTGGAAAACTGAAAAGACATATATATATATTTTTAATATATATGTATCAATAGCCTGATCAGATAGTGTGCTTAATTGTGTACTTTTTTTTCTCCTTAACTCAGATTTTGTTCCTGTTACTTTTATGCTTCCTGCTGATTATAATCTCTTTGTTGAAGAATTCAGAAAAAATCCCTCCAGCACTTGGATTATGAAACCTTGTGGCAAAGCTCAAGGAAAAGGAATATTTCTAATCAATAAACTCTCTCAAATTAAAAAATGGTCTCGAGATAGTAAAACATCTTCGTAAGTTCTTAAAACCCAAAGCTTTTTTTGTACTTTTTATAATCAGGTGAACCACGTCAACATATTAATTGTCTGATGCATGGGAAAAGTATTCCATTATTATTGCTTTATCATTATATAGTTAGTTTTGCATTTAATCTCAGTTGTTATCTGACTTCCTCCTTCAAACAGGTTTTAATATGATTTGTTTTGGTATGAGGAGGTACAAAGCACTGTTAAATTAGCTATTCTTTATAAAAATGCTTTCAGTGTTGCTGGGAAAAAATTGCACAAAAATAAATTGTTCTGCTTTGTATTATTAAATAACAGCAATTTCAATAATTATTTAATATGTATTAATTCACTTTTTAAATTAGTACAAAGGAAGACTGCATTTATATTAAATAAATACATTATCCATTTGGAACACAAAATAATAGACCTCAAATAAATGAAACAGGTTAGCAGTTATGTTTTTTGCTGTCTAGTAAATGTTTTGATCACACAACTAATATCAATTTTTTACCCTTGTAAAGTGACTGGCTGAATATCACTTGAGTCTTGTTTCTTTTTTTTCTATTTGACTTGGAATGTGAAGAATGTAACAGTCTGAAAGTTATCCTAGCTTTTCACAGTGGTTTGCAATTGCACACCAAGCATAAACATTCTGGCATTATAAGGCCTTGACTAATGAAGATAATATAATATACACTCTTTACTTGTCTGGACCATGCCAAGCCCTAAATGCTCTTAAGGAAAAGACTGGCTTGTAGAGCTGCGTTCTGAATGGCTCAGTCAGCTACCTTGTTTACTTCAAAAATGAGTTTAAATGGTTAATTGATCTTGGTCATCTGTTTAGTATTTTAAACTTTTTTTTTAATATATAGTGCCTGATGCCAAGTGTGTATTGTTAACCACTTCAACTTTATACATTATCTTGGCAAAAGATGCAAGATTCCAGTCAATCAAAAATTTACAGACTGCTTCAAAAGAAGAAAAAGACTTAGCAGATTATAATCTTTGCAGTTGTCACGTTCTGAAACATGATCTGTCTTTTTCAGGTTTGTATCTCAGTCTTCCAAAGAAGCCTATGTGATTTCACTCTATATCAACAATCCATTACTTATTGGTGGAAAGAAATTTGATCTTCGTCTGTATGTTTTAGTATCTACGTATCGTCCACTGAGATGTTACATGTAAGATTGTATATATTTGCATTTTGTTTTGAGAGAATGTTTAGTGTAGTAAAAATTACATTATGCTTATTGTGCAGAGAAGTTTTACATGTATGTAGTCTCCTAGGATACTCCTTTCCTTATTTCTTTTTGGGGTTTAACACATTTTAATGACTTTTTGCATTTAAGGTATAAACTTGGATTTTGCCGGTTTTGCACAGTAAAGTATACACCAAGTACAAGTGAATTGGATAACATGTTTGTACATCTTACAAATGTTGCCATTCAGAAACATGGGGTAAGTGTACTGAGCTCTTAGGTGCTCTTTTGTAGCAAGACTGATTTTCTCAAATTGTCCCAAAAACTTGGAATAAAAAGGTTTTATTTGTCATGTTCTTCATCATCTTGCAATTAAAATACTTCAATTGAACTTGCAAATAAATAAATTTCAGAAGACTGCAGATCGAAAGTATGCAAGATGATGAGCTGCAGCTCTGTGATAATGATATCTTCAGTATTGACTTCCAGTAGTTGAAAGCAGGGGTTTTTTTCAAGTCTCCTGTCATTTAAATGCTAATACGCTCACTTAGCAATTGATTCCGAGAGCAGTGGAATTAATGAAGCCTGGTTCCTGTGGATTTGTATTTTATAATAGCACTTTAATATCACGTTCCAGATCTCCTCTGTCCTCTCTCTCTCCCATGCAGTTAATTCAGCTTTCCCATTTCCAGCACTTAATCATCACAGTACTTTCCACCTTCTTCCTGTGTTCCCCCCACTCTCCCCTTTCTTCTCTGGGTAAGAAAGGGAACATGCAGTTGTGAGCTTGGAGATAAGTGTTTGCTGCCTGGCCAGCTGGTGGCTTCCTCTTGAGTGGACAAAGATGGAGTTCTGCCTGCAGAACAGTTCTGTCCTGTAATTTCCCATTGATATTCATAAAACATGTGGAAACATGGTAGCTTTGACAGCACTTCCCCATGTCAAAACAGGCCAAAATTCACCAGTGGGAGGAAAAGCTAGTGGGTCAGGGGTGACATGAACAGATGGGCATACAGTATCGCTGCCCAAGCCTTGTTTCTTCAGGGAATCCACTTGATGATGATGACTGTCCCTTTTGCGTTTTAGCGGATATCTGTGATTTATAAAACATGCCTCTGTTATAGTAATTAAAACTCTATTGTCGCACTTCCTAATTTCATAGGTTTTGTTTTCAGGTTATGGAAAATAAATGTATGTGTGCATACACGCACACATACACTCGTGCATATACATTTCACGTGTGTATACACATACACTCACACACAAGATACATAGAATGTATCTTTAATTGCAACCTTGCTAAATGTGCCTTGTCTGTTATGTTGTTCTGTAAGATGTGTGGCATAGCAGAACTGTTTTTATCTGAATATTCCTGTAACAACAATGTGAATTATAAATGTTACTTGTGGTGGTAGCTATAAACCAGAATAAATGTGAAAATATGGCATTTTTCAATGCTATAACCATTTTCTTGCTCAGGTGCTGATTTGTGAAGTGCTTCAAACACATGGTTTGACAGAGCACACTGAGAATGTGTTGTGGTGAAAGGATAGCCCATACAACTTAGAGCATAAATCATGGTACTGTTGCAAGTGGCAGTGAACAATTGAGGCACGTGATATGTTGCCTATCCCATTTCTATGCTCCCTTTCATCTTGTCTACCAGTTAAAGTATGGCCTTCAAAATTTATCTCAAATATAAGTAGAAGTGAAAGTACTGGTGAGGTCACTTTGAGAGAAGAAAACAACAAAAATGGGTATAAAAGTAACAGCTTAAAAACTTGCAGTCATTCTGAAGAGAAACTCATTCTGAAAAGAAAAACTTTTCAGAAATTCTGAACCACTAATATCTGTTGAGTTTTGCAGAAAGAAGTGAGAAAAGTTTAATGTATAGCCACTCTATACATCTTATTTTTCATTCCGGTTTAAACATGTTTGTAACTTCAGAAGCAGTTTGGCTGTATGGTTTTAGAAGAATCTAATTTGAACTGTCAAGTACTTTATCAAAATTACACTGAGGTCTGGAAAAACTCTTTAATTCTAGCTATCAGTCTCTACTTTAAGCCCTATGTGAACTGTAGAGTTCCAGTGTGTTTGTACCCTACAAGCTCATAGGAAAACATCCCCAATTTGAAAAGTGCACAATTCAGTATCAGGGAGAGGGAAAGGCTAAAGTGAAGGAAGGAGAGTACATCAGTATACTCATCATAATGTTTGTGCTGGAAAATACAGTTCTGAGTCATTATTCAGTGCATGTGTAATACAAACAAAACAACAGTAATTCTTCTCCTTAATTATTTTCCGTTAGTGATCTTCTATGTAGCTTGCAATATTCTACTTTAAAAATTTTAATTAAACAGCTGTGATTGTGTAAAGCTCTATCCTATTGCAATCTATTTTGATTTGGGTACTTGTTCTGAAATGCAAAGAGGGCTGGAACTTTGATCTCTGTTCTCTTGCTGGAATGTGGTCTCAAGACATTTTTCCATGCAGCAAGTCCTGAGAACCATGTTTCAGATCTTTATTTGTACAGTCCAGTTTTCCAAATTTACTAAGGGGGAGCTGCAGAAAAAAAAGCCTAAAAATAGATAGAGGCTTCTCTGACCTTGCCTTAGAGAATGACAGACTTCATTCCTCTGAGAACTTTTTTCTGCTCTATTCATCCTATGTTTTATAATGTAGCAGGCATAGTCATTATTTCTTAGAAATGCTCTGAGGAGAACCTTTATAAAGAGACAAAGTATTTGTCCTGAGAGTTCCTCAAGGGCTGAAGCTGTGTCTTTCCATCAGTAAGAAAAGCCTCAGTTTGCTAGGAGAACCTAGTGCAGAGCCTTGATAGCCTCTGAAAAGACAAATATAAGGTAACTCATTTTTTTCTGTTGTTCTGTTTCAGTAGCACTTAGTGTTTTCTCTATATAAAAATACTGAATTACTTAAAAAAATTAAGCTTTAAAAATAATTCAGGTGTCATTTCACTGTCTTCTTGAGAATAACTGTTGTCAGTAGCACCATTAGGAAGATATTGTGTTTGCCTTTTGGGAAACAGACGACTCGCATTTTAAATTAATAAACACAGACAAGCACTTTCCAGTGTGGCATTGTAGAACAGCTAACTTCAGTGAAATTTAGCTATTGCTCACCTAGTTATTTCCCTCTTACTCCCAGAGGAGGTAAAAGTTCAATTCTTTCCTTCCACATTTTAGAACTAGTATTTCCCAATTATAACTTATGTTTTACTATGAAACTATCAAAGTATAGTTGGTTTTTTTCTTCTAGGAAAGGTTTATTACTTGATTTGCAATGTGTGAGATATACATATACAAATATAATAAAAACAGTTGTTTATATAGGCGACAGTTCAAAGTAAAGCTGAAGTCTTCATAAAGCTGTAAAATAGAGTAAAAGCAATTTACTGAGGTTTTTTTAAGAGCAATACTTGTATATAGGTATTAGTGGCCTTTTTGTGTGAATGAAACAAAACTGCTGAACAACCTCAAATTCTTAGACTGTATTAACTGCTTAACTCTTTAGGATGATTACAATCATATCCATGGAGGAAAGTGGACAGTGAGTAACTTACGTCTTTATCTGGAGAGTACCCGTGGAAAGGAAGTCACAAACAAATTATTTGATGAAATTCACTGGATAATTGTGCAGTCACTGAAGGCTGTTGCGGTGAGTACTGTTCCTGGAATACTGCCAGTGATAGCGTTACAGTTGCAGACTTCTCATAACTGTGAAAACGAGTTTGCCATCAAAACCCCTACAATCCATTTACTGCTATTTGAGTGATGGTGTTGATGCTGATTTCTGCAATTCTGTTATCTCTTGACTTCTCTGAGTGAACTTGAGTCTTGGGTGGGTGGGTGAGCTATCTGTGCATACTGAAGAAGTGAATGAATCTCTTCCCTTGAGGGCTTTGTGAACTATTTAATATGGCTTGATACTGCCCTTGTGAATAGTATTAAGCTCTGCCAAGGCGCATGACGTCATTTCAGCAATAACAAATGTGTCAAAGAAAAAATAGCTCTGGAGGACAATTTATCAAAGAAAACATAAGGGTATCAGTTCAGCAGAGTTACATAACTTACTTTCAGCTCTTTTATACAAGAGTCATGTAGTTATCATGACTCTCATTAAAAAAAAATAGCGATCAGTCCTCTGCTTGCATGACTTTATAGTGTTTGGGTAATATCCTGTATTTACATTAGAGAGCAGGTATCACTCCATGGGTCAGCTGGGGTAACTGAAGATCTCACTGGTGCCAAGGACTTGTCCTGTTCCCAAGTGCATGGTCCTGTAATCTCTTTTGGGTTGGTCCTGGCACCGTTGTGAGCTGAATCAGCTCACTCACCCAACTGACAATTACTGCCTTGCTTTATTGATGGGTTAGTATTCTGCCAGTGTAATAAGCTGAATCACCTCACTGAAGGGCCAGATGAACACCAGAATCAGCACAAGAAAGAGCGACAAGGGCACGAAGCTAGGAGCAGTGGGAGGTGGGGAAGCATGGCTCAACTCAGCTGCTGCTGTGCAATCATATTTAAAACCAGATGTGAGAAGAAAAGGGGTTTACTCCAAATGTCAGCAGAACCTTAAAAGAGAAGAGAAAAAATTTTCAGAATTAGTGAGCATGTAAGGTTTTTGTCCTCCGTCTTTCTTTTAATGGCAAATGAAATGAGATATGCCTGTTCCTCCTTTCTCCTTTCACTCCCTGAAGAATTGAAAAGCTTTCATTATTAATCTGGGGGAAAACATCTCACTAACCTGTTACAAAGATTTCTTTTAAAGATCTAATGAGATTTGCATAGAAGAAAAGTTTTTCCATGCATACTGCAAATGTTTAGCAGATGCTGGAAAACTACTGATTCTCTAGAGAATGTGCATCTAAGTAGAACTTGGTCCTCGGTCTCTCTTGACTTTCAGAATCATAGTTCACTTGAGCTAATTATAATTCTAAAGTGTATCTGCTAATTGTTTGACCTCAAATTTCTGCATAGTTACAGCAGCATAATAAAATAAATGTCTTGGAATGAGTCTTCTTTTTCCGAAGTTTAAAGAATTTATGATTATGTGAAGCTGTGTTACATAAATTTTAAAACTTCCTGATTTCTCTTGATGCATGCAGTCTTTAAATATTGTTATTACTTTTGCAAAATATGAAAACACTTTATTTTCAAACTGGAAACATAATGGAAAATTAATGTGACTTAGTACTTGGTATTAATGCAGTCATTAATATTGAGATATTTACTTACAGGTTGGAAAAAAGAGGCAATCCTGAACTTACTAGTTAGCAAGCTTATGTTAGAATTGCAACACTGAACACTGTTGTGGAAGATTCATAATGTAATAGCATGTGATTTATAGCAAACAAAGTGTGTGTAATCAGGTTACTTACTAAATTGTTTGTTTTAATACGTATTGTTGTCTTTTTTTTTTTTTTTTTTTTTTAGCCTGTAATGAATAATGATAAACACTGCTTTGAGTGTTATGGATACGACATTATCATTGATGACAAGCTTAAACCATGGCTAATTGAGGTAAAGTTACATAAAACAGAGGAAAAAAACTTCCTTCTCATTTCACAGAATAAAACTAAGTAGATTTCAATGTAGTGTCATGGTTGAGCCCCAGCCAGCAACTAGGACCATCTGGCTGCTCGCTCACTCTCCTTCGCAGTGGGACAGGGAGGAGAATCAGGAAAGAGAAGGTAAAACTCCTGGGTTGGGATAAAACCAGTTTAGCAGACCAGCAAAGTAAGAGGTAAACAACAACAATAGTAACAATAAAAGAATATACAAAGCAATATAGAATATACAGTGCAATTGCTCACCAACCCAGAAAACTGAGGCCCAGCCTGCTCCTGAGGAGTGATCTCCTGAGCAGTGATCCCATACAGCCAATCCCAGAAGAGCGGAGACTCAGACAGCGCTTGGTGCTCAAATGTGATCACATTGAACAGCTGGTTCTGGAATGATCTCCAGACAGTAAAACCTGTTCCAGCTATGTATGGAGTGTGACACCAATGGTAGGGAATATCTCACTGGCCAGTCTGGATGTCAGCTGAGGTGCTGTTCTGTTAGGTCCTCCCCAGCCCTCATGTGCACCCACAGCTAGAAAGCTGAAAAAGTCCCTGGTCTCCCTGGCAACCTGAGTTGTGAGCCCTCACATTCCTTCTATACCAACTCCAAAAAAATCAACTC
Organism: Nesoenas mayeri; assembly: GCF_963082525.1. Taxonomy (NCBI): domain Eukaryota; kingdom Metazoa; phylum Chordata; class Aves; order Columbiformes; family Columbidae; genus Nesoenas; species Nesoenas mayeri. The sequence continues at coordinate 74,953,404 of NC_137541.1, forward strand.
TTTCCTGGCAAAACTAGCACCGTACTCTTTCCTCTTTTAAAACAATCTTTTGTTCCCTGGGTAAGTGGATTTAAAAAAATGTTGAGAAGTAAAATAGGCCACATGATGACAAGCTATCATGTGCTCCTTTCCTGTTTGATATTTCTATTTGTTTGTGGCTTTATGTTTTGTCTTTTAAATCCGGCGCATCTATACAATTGGACTTCAGAGGCAGGCTGAGTGTTAGGAGCCCTATTAGATACTGTATCAGTAGCTGGAAAATTTGCATTGGCTTGATGGAGCATAACATCGAACTTCAGTTTTAAATGCTGTCCTGGCCTTAATGTTGCAGGTTCAGAGGAAAAAAAAAAAAAAAGGAGTGCACATAGGATAATTGGGATATTTGGAAGGCGCTTTTTTTTTTCACCTATATTTCTTCTTAGTGTATTAACTTTGGATCTGTATGTTCAATGTAAGTTTTATCCAGCCCTCTTCTTTCTCAGGCTAATTGAAAGTGAAAGGTCAATGGTAAATGTACTTTATTTTTTTAAAAGAATCTGTTTATTTTTCTGATACTCCATGATAATTGTGGAACACAAGATACATGTTAAACAAACCCCGGTTTTAGTTAAAACAAGATACAATGTACTGCTTTGAATAGAGAGCACATATGTGTTTCTCCAGTTCACAATTTAACAGGGGAGAACTCAGATTATGAACATAAATAAAAGCTATTTACATAGAAGAAACACAGATTCTTCTATATAACAGCTGTTGTAGTGAATCAGGCGAATTGTAAGCACTGAAGTTTATGGTTTTGCTATCCAAGTAAGCTTAGAAAATCAAACAAAAATCTGTGTTTGTCTGATGAACTCTGGTGAATCTGATCTTAACAAAAATCTTTAGGCTGACACTGCAGACACTTTGTACTTTGAAAAAGCACCACACCACTAAGAAAAACATCCAATGGGGGATTCCTTCCTATGTCTGAGGAACTGAAAGATGTGCTTTGAGACGCTGAGTCTTAATTTCCCAAATAGTACATATAGTCATCACATATGCTGTTTGGAGAACTATATACCACTCAAAAAATTGATGCTGACATTTTGTTTTCCTTTTGTAGGTTAATGCTTCCCCTTCTCTTACTTCCAGTACTGCTAATGATCGCATCTTGAAGTATAATCTTATTAATGACACACTTAACATTGCTGTGCCTAATGGGGAAATTCCAGACTGTAAATGGAATAAATCTCCACCGAAAGAGGTTCTTGGCAACTATGAAGTCTTGTAAGTTGTATCAATGTTCTATATAAATGCAAATGTTTTGCTGTCACCTCATTTTTTAATGTAGACCACACAGATAATGTGAACTTCATTCTGATGTAAAAAATGGACACAAAGGTACTACTGAAGTTCTTTTTTTGGAGCTACAATAGCAACGTTGGAGGTGGGAGTGCATTAAAGCAGAGTTGCCTCACCTCATCTCCAGAGGGAATGTTATTAATACTTGTCTGATAAGCTCCTACCTGTACCTTCTGAACTTCCAGCAGCTAGATTTGAGGGGCAGAGGCAGAGAGTGTGTTTGTCTTCTACATATGTAGAACTTGAATTGTATTCAGTGTAGTATATAGATGGTAGTTAAATATCTATATTAGCTATTCGATACAAATTTTCTCTCCATTCATAGAAATGATGCCACTTGACTCCTGTGTTTCATGAATGTATTAATAATGAGTTGTCAGATATTTTTTAAATTCCCCAATCTGTATTACAAAGGGAGAAATGAAGGACACCAAGATCTTTATACTGGAGTGTCTGAAGGATTTATCTAGGATTGATTGGTCTTATGTAGAGGAACGCTGATTTAAATATTATATTGATGATACAGTTTCTCATGGTTTTAGAGAAAATGTTCACATAGGTTCTCTAGCTCTAGTGGTACAATTGTTCAGAATGTCAGTAATGCAGTTATGTACATAGCTGATCCACTAGTTCATACTGATCCTAAATACTCTTTCTATGTACTAGTAAAGGCAGTTAAATGTGTATGTGCTCACTGAATGATTTAAATGTTAATGAATGTTATATACATGGTAGCTGCAAATACCTATACAATAGTGTAACTAAGTATATATTGTGACTGTTCTACAAAGTGTTGTAGTATTACTTTTATAATTATGCATTTATAACAAATTTCTGCTTGGGATTTGCATAGCAGCTGAAAGGTAAGTATATACTGAGGTTATCTGAGGCCATAATGGGCTTAAATATTTAAAGAACTACTTGTCACTGTGGTTAAGTGTTACAAAATACATGTCATCAAACGCATTTAATTTAAGCACGCTGTTGTTTGTTCACCTTATTCTTTCCCTACTCAATCTCTGATGCAACGTTGGAGTTTTTTAAACACTGCAGCTAACAATCCTCTGTTTGAAGCAATAGCTTAAGACTTCATTAAGCTGCCAGCAGTCTGTTCGTGCTTAACCACAGACCTACGTAGTGAGGAGAAATACAGAAGTACATGGGAAATTTCACAAGCATAAAATTTCACAAACTTGGGAGTTCAAGCAAAGCTGCCATATTATTTGTTTCTTTCAAAAAGTAGCTGAAGATATTTCAGTTGCTCTATATTGTAGCATCACATAGTAGTATATTTCCTTGGATAATGTAGAAAATAGCAGGACAAGGCATTAAATGGGTTATCTCATTTTTAGATATGATGAAGAGATGGCGCAAAGTGACGGGCCTGATCGTGACTTGCGAAGTCGTTCTGGGCAGTCCACTGGAGTAAAAGGAAATCGTGCAAGAGATTCGGGAAAGCCTGTACTAACCACCTGGAAGTGATAACAGAAAAAACAACTGCAGTCTTGGTAGGAAGACATCATGAACAAAAATGCAGTTTTTTAACAGATTCCTCTATTTTGCTGTTTTGCGTGTGGGAAATATTGAAAGAGGACAATACAGCCTTTGAAAAGAAGTGAAACAAGCACTGTAAAACCAGTAACTGTACTAGACATACACTGACTTGATTAATAAAAAATACATATATATAGTATATATGTATATATATATATATACATATATATACTTTGTATAACTAATATTCTGACAGTAATGACTAAGAACTTTCTTTATAAAGAACTCAAAATATGCATTCTGAAAGAAACTGCCTACTGTTCTGGAGATAATTTATTTCCTCTAGTAGCCTATCCCTAACTCCCTATAATAAATGAGCTGTGGATTCTGTGAGAGGGTGTTAGTGGTGTTAATATTGCCACAATGATGGTTCAGAGTCTTGCTAGTTAAAGAAGAGCAACTAGAAAAAATAGCAATACATGATCTCGAGGCTATTGTCAGTTAATGCAGCTAATGATTTGTAACCAGTATTAAGAAATAGAAAAGTGACTTTTTATATGCTGAGGGTTTGGGGGTTTCTTGGGGGGGTTTTATGCTTGATTAGTTTGGGGTTTTTGTTGGTTTTAGTTGATTTGTTTTAAATTTATTTTATTTTAAATTTCCTTGAAGTGTTTTGAGCTGCTAACTCTTTAAATGTATAAAGCTTCATGAACTGAAGGAGTGTTGCAAATGATGCATTATTTGATGCATTATTTCACTAGTCATGAATTTTTATTTCAAGATAATGCATGTCTGTAGGAAAACAGACAGAATAACTACATACTGTAATAAATCTCAATGGGTGAAGCTGATGATAAAGCTTTATTTGCACCAGAATTTCTTTGTTTATTTATGCATGTATATAAGTACAATATCTGAATTTTTGGTATATTTTGTGTGTACTGTAACAAAAATATTGTTGCATGTGGTAAGCTATTTCTCGTAGCTCTGATAACAAAAGTTGTGATGATTAGCTATTAAAATGTATAGAGCAAAAGTTAAAAATAGGTGTTTCAGTCTTCTAACAACATAGCATATAAATAAACTAGTTGGGTCTGTGATTGGCTGTTGCTTCCACTTACATTTCCACCAGTTATTGGGTGGTTATTTATAAATGTCAATATGCAGTTCTAGTTGTCTTTATTCTCCTTCCCTCTCCTCCTTTTTTCTTTTTTTTTTTTTTTTTTTTGATGGTGGAATATTGTAGAGAGAAAGATGAAGGAGGTTCAAAGTTGCAAATGTCCATGTAACCATAACACACTCTAACCTGGGTGGCACTAGTGCAGTGGTAGTCAGCCTGCCTGCCACAGCAGGCTACAGGCTTTGCCCTCCTGTGTGGCGGGCCACTGAAGTACATGCAAGGTAAACTTAATCTCCCTGAAAAGTTTTGGCTTTCCTGAACATGTAAAACAGACCAACTGCACCACAGAAAATGTCAGTCCTTTTTCTGCTTTTGAAGGTCCTCCTAGAAGAGGGCAGGTGCTTGCAAACTGTGGTCTTTGGGACAGTTGGTGCTGCTGACTCTCAGTCTGAACACAATCCAGCAAGAGCAGCTTGGGCTGGGGAGGAAGGGCAGATGTGGGCTGGGCTGATGAATATCCTTACGATCTGGGATTCATCCTTGCGATAAAGAGTAAAATATGTAGACTAAATGAGTCACTCCAACTGTAATCCTCATCTTAATTAATCTTGTATATTCCATTAAAATAAAGACCAAAACCCAACTGATTCTCTGGTCATTCAACTTGAATCTTCTCACTGACCTCCACAAAAGCATATTCAGTTTGGCTCTTGAAGTAAGGCTAAAAAAAATGATCACTGCAGGATAGTAAAGCTCATCTAAATTGCAGGTCTCATAGTTTTTGGGTTTGGGGTTTTGTGATTGGTTTGTTGGGTTTTTTTAGTTCCTAAGTGTGATTCTTGCTTGTATATTTGAACCTTGATGGGTAAGCTACTCTTAATTATATGTGTGATCAGATACTAAGTGCTGTTTTAATGATGTGATATTTAGTGGGCAGATGTTTCCGGCTTTACCCCCAACTGCCTGTTAGTAGGAAGTATGTGACAACCTTAGGAGCTATGAGACTGTAGTAAATAGTATTTTGTCATATGGTCATATTTCTTACAGACAGGGAATATAGTAAGGATCCTCTGATGGAAGGAAACTGGAGCTTTCTCTCACTTTCCACTGCTTGTAATTAATTTCCTTAATAGCTTGGAGAAAGGTTGTTGTGGTCTTATTCCATTGTAACAGTAGCACTAGCAAGGACAGCCACAATAGGATGATTTCTCCTTCCCTGTTCATGCAGCATACACTGGTGGGACTTAATATGGAAGAGGTATATTGAAAAATGCAGATTCTCATTTAAAAAGTCAACTTCACACTGTTACTTTTTGAGTATGTAGAAGTCAGAACATACTAACTGAGCTGCAGTGACTTTCAGTCCCCTTATTGGGAAGGCTTAATGCGAAAGCAAAAGCATCTCTGGGTTATTAGGATTCATTGCTATAGAAGGCCTTGGAAGATTAATGCAAGTGATACTTTTTAGCTGTGATTTCACAATGAACCAAGCCTGATGGTAGCATCTAAATAATCTTGTTCTTCCAAACTTGTTTGTAGGTGGTATCCTGTGTTGGCAATGGTGTCTTTACAGCTGGGCAGTTGTGTCAGGGCCTCCAGAACACAGGCTTTGACAAGACAGAGTAAGGATGGCACTACCTGTAATATTGAATATTCTTATTTATTTGCTTGGAGGTCTTCTAATGGCTCAGAAAGGTTCAACTCATTTGAGCTTGCACTTGTATTACTCAGTATAATAATGCATCTCTTCCAGTCCTGACTTCTGAAAAATTGTCATCATGTTAAATCAGCGGACGTTGTACAGACTTCAAAGAATAAGGATTTCTGTCCCAGTGTGTAGCAGATGTATTTCAATCGTATATAGTATTTAGAGAGCCGTATTTTATATGGAAAATATTTTTGTAGCAGAGCTGTCAATTTGGAAGAAACAAATCCTTCTCTTTGGCCACTGTAGTATTGGGAAAAATAACTAGTAAATTATCATTACTACCTTAAAATCAAAACACTAAAGTATTACTAATTGGGGAAAAAAAATAATAAAAGCTCTTTCAGGAATCTTTGGCTATGTAGTACTTAATCTCAGAACTAGAATTTAGTTTTCAAATGTTGATGTTACATTTTAGACAGTTAAATTTCCAACTGATGTATTGCTAGTAATTTATCCTGCTGACCCAAACATGAATCCAGAAGTGCAATGTTCTTTAAAGAGCGAGAAGTCACAGAGACTGCAGATACAGTGACCCTCTCTTCCTGACCCCATTCTACTTTCTTTTTAAAAACAGTAGACTAGTGATTAGGTACGTCAGACTGCTTTCTCCTTATTTCCTTTTCCCACAGGCTTTTTGCAGAGGTTGAAGTTTGAAGGCATAGGTGTATTTTCACTTCTAATACATTAAAAACTTACATATGTAAATGGAGTTTTAAAGAACAAAACTGAAATAACATTAAAGTCCAGATGACTAAGATTGCCTTTCTGATTATCAGTAACAAACAAACCCCCAAAAACCTGTAAGCCATCAGGAAGTCTTCCTTTTCTGATGAAGAACTTGAAGCTGCATGAATGTAATTAAATGTTCTTGAGAAACTGAAAAATGAGGAACATCCATTGCTATATCTTTTTTTCCACATAAGACCTGTTGAAAAATAAAATGCTTTGAAGGAACTTGAATAAGGGTCATGTTCTGCATTAGCTGGAATGAGAGTTGGCTCTGTGCATGAAGCAGCATGTCTGTAGACTCAGAAGCAGGAGGATGACAAAGAAACAAAAGCAGTCATAGCTAATAGTTCTGAAGGGGGGGAAGGGGTACTATGTGGATATTGCCCTGTGAAGTGCCTGTTTGTACATGGCCTTGAAAGGTAAAGGTGAAAATCTGCTAAGGAGGAAGAGAAACTGGAAGTGAAAACTTTAAGATTATATCCCTGAGCAGGCAATTAAACCTTTCACTCTTGCGTCCTTAACTAAATCTGTTGCTGTGGTAGAACAGAACTAATGGTACGAAGTGGTGCACGTACTGATAACAGCCTGGGGCATGCTCTGCTATCAGCTGCGACTGAGGTGATTAGAGAGATGTGTACACCACTCAGGGCATGCCTCTACTATAGGAGTTAAGTGGAATTGACTGAAGTCGTGATGAGAAAATGTATAATAAAAGATGTCAAACCTTGCGTGGATGCTCTCATTCAAAGGTAAAGTAGCTTGTTTTGCCAGAGCCTAATTCTGCAAAAGATTGAAGACTGTTTTACCTCTGACTGAGAGGGCTTAAGTGAGCTTAAATCTGAGTGGCTGCAAACAGACAAACTCTTCGTCCTGAGTAACTAACCGTGGCCCTAGGCCAATCATCCTCCAAATGTATCTAATTGTAGGATAAAGAAACTGTTTTGGCTTTTAGTGCAGCAAAATAAATCACAAATAACAGTTCCCAAAAGTTCTGACTCTGGCTAGTGTAATAATTTGCCAGGCAGAGCTAAAATAAATGTGCGTCTTGGTCCTAAAATACGGTTCTTCATATGCTCAAGTGATCACTGGCATAACGACAGTATTGTATGAAGAATTAAATAGACAAGCTCTAAACAGCGACAGGAATTGTTATAATGACATCAGTGTAGAAGGAGCTTATTGCTAGAGTTGAATAGTGGGGCTTGCTTCCTGGGCACTAACCTTTCTCCCTATTAATTCTTTGACATGGAAGGAATTAATAAGATTCCCACAGAATAGCTTCTTTATATGGCTTTAGGAACTTAATTAGAATAAAAGAAACAGTATTATCCCTAAAGCTACTTTGTTGCTGTTGGCTTTACAATAGAACTTCTGCCTAAAATGTCCCCATCTCCTGATTCACTTCCTGCTATAAACTTAGCAAAACAATAGACATTTCACGGAAGATAGATAGTCCTGCATTTCGGCAGCAGAACATGTCAGGCAGAGCTCATTTATCTGTAGTAAAGGAAGGGCTTTACTCTGTCATGACAAACTAGTGCTGTTTCTGAAGTAGTTACTGTTCAGTTTACTTAGGTGAAAAAAAAACAGAAGGCAACTTATATTTTGTGCCTTCTTTATTAAAATAGCTCACTCAAGCCTTCAGGGCAGTTGGAAGGACTCCATGCCATCTGGTGCGTAGGTATCAAAATGTAACACTGGTGTCCATGGCTGGTTATGCTAACATGTGAGGTTCCTTAACAAAAACTTTATTCTTGTATTCGCTGCAGAAAATAAATACGTATAGCTGGGAAAAGCTGACTTTAGCCACAATTTTGTTAAACGTTCGATTATTAAGAGGAAATAGGAACATAAATGAGTATCTTGGAAAAACTGATTGTTTTTACTGAATAGGAGGAAGTAGTTTGTGCTAGGCTGTATTTTTTTAACATTTTTTTAGGTTGCCATCAAAGCTTAGGCAAGCTCAGAGAAACTCTCTATAGTCAGAGCAGTCCATAGCCAGAACTTTCACAGTTTTTATAATGACATAGAGTTATCCTTACCATTGACAAAGAACCTTGTATGCCTTCGTTATTCTCAATTTTTGTACCTATTAAAAGCATATCAGCCACATCTGAGCCAATCATAGACAACTGTGAAATTTAAAAGTTTGGACAGTATGAAACACTAATTAAAAACATTAATGTGAAAAACAAGGAGATAATAAAGAATATTTCAGACAAGAACACATCTTAATGTGAAAAGTTCTTTCCCAGTGAAAGTTGGGCAGTGAAACAGTGCAAATTGATTGGAGTGGAATTATATTTTGTATTCTGAAATTCTGTGTCATTGGTTGGCATATATATTCACTAATGGCATTACATTTGCAATCAAAACATGATTCAGGAATTAAATTTAAAGTGTAAGTAAATAAATACATGCGTAACGTGGGCTTGCTTGTCTAGAGAGGAAGGTTTTGAAGAGAATGCTGAGATGTTATTGCAAGAGTCAAGAAACACTAACAAAATTTGCATGGAGTGCAGCCAAGAGACAGAATTTCTTTACAGATAAAGTATTAGTGCTTAAAAGGACACATGGAATTTCTGAGGACAGCAGAAGACACAAGAAGCATATTTAAAAATAGATTGTGTTAAAAGTAAAAATAACCGTGGGATACTTATCTAAAATGAGAGAGATGATTTTTTTTTTTTTTTTCAGAAACTTCCTTTCCTGTTCCTAACAGTCCAAATCAAATGCTTACCAGGGGGGCTGCATAGACAGTTAGTCTTTCTTTTAAGAAGAAAGATTGGGATAATCTTTGCCAGTCTGTCATATTCTGAATATAACTGAAAATGGTCAGAGAACAAATGAATTTTAATATTTAGGAAAAAATATCAAAATCCTAAACCCAAAATGATTAATATGTTAAAGTATGATTCACTAGATCAGTAACTTATTTATGGCATCATAACAGTGTTAACACGCTGGGAGGTTGCATGACTGATGATAGATATAATTAGACCTCTAATCTCATTTAATTCACTACAAGAAAAACTTGGCATTTGAATATGCATAAAGATAATTTACATTTTATAAATTGAAAAAAATAGTACTTTATTAACCTCTGTGGTATATTTACCCAAGCAGTCTTTCAAGTGCATTTATGTATTTATCTAGTGCCTCAAGCCTACATATATTTATATATACCTTAAACTGTATTACTATAGATAACGAAGTCAAATTACTGCACCAGCATGAGTATTAACCCCAATGCAGACAAATTCTGCTTTTGCGTCTAGAGGTAATTCGTGAGAAGATTGATAGAGTTGATCCAAAAAGTAGACTAAGATGATTCTAATGTTGCTTCTGAATTGTTTCAAATAGTACACTTGGAAGGGGGCAAAAAAATTTACAACTGAAAATGTATTTTAAAAATTCTGATGGCTGCTCTTGTCTTATTGACTTCCAAAGGTGTCTAAGCGTTTTTCATCTAAATGTAAAAAGCATAGGAAACATCTTGCAACCGGAAGAGAATATTCAGCAGCTTGAAAATGCTGTTCCTCAAAGTGGTGCCTTGAGACACCTCCAAATATTAAATTAAAATGTTCATATAAATTGTCTTTTGGTTAGCTTTCTTTTTTTCCAATTAATAGTCCTGCCTTTCATAGCATTTATAAAGATATTTAAGTGAAAAGCTGGAAAACACGGTTGTTATATCTCAAGTTGTGTTAAAATCTGAATCTAGTTGTTGGTACAAAAATGTTGTGTAAATTACTCATTTCTGATCATCCTCTGTTCCCTTGGAAGGCAGAAGCAGTTCAAGTTCTATATGACAAGGACTCCCAAAACTACACAACTGCCTTTGCACTGTGACACAACGACTGGACTTACGGTACCTATATGTACATATTTTTTTTAAATCTAGTAAATATATATATGTAAATACAGTAAATATATATGTAAATATAGTAATAAAATAAACACAATGTATATAAACACACATGATGTAATATAATAAGTAATATATATAATATATATAAAAGGCATAAGCAGTACAGAGGCCTAGCAAAGTCCATACATGGGAATAGCTGATTTGAAGAATAAGGCACTATTTTCCTCATTGTTGAAAGACTGATAGTTTTTGCAACCAGACTCAGGGCTCTCCTGCTCCATTGACAGTCATTATCCTCATACTGGCCTCATGTAAAAATGTGAGCGCTGGCTTTCACAGGCAGTGGCATGTATATTATTTGCACTGCTTTTGTCCACAGTGATTTTTGGGGTAAAAGGTGGTATTTAACCAACTCTTTGTGGAATAGTTGCGCTTTTTTTGTGTGTCAGTCCACCACCAACTGCAGTTGAACTTCTGTCCTCTGCTGAAATGAAATTCCATTTCATCACAATATGAACTTAGTTCTACCAGGGAGCACTATGATTTACACTGAATTCCTGTTCTGTTTCTTCAATCTTTGAACAAGTTTGAGCCTTATTTGACCATACAAAGAGATGAATGACTGTTTTGATGTTGAGGTTGAAGAAAGTCTAAGTGTTCTGGCAGGGAGGATTTCCAGCTTTGACAATGCTCTAGGCAAAACGGAAGCTTGATTCGTGTCCATACAGAAAGAGCTGTATTTGCGATTATATACATCACTTGTAATCTCCTGTAAAGAGAGCTGGTTTATGCAAAGCTTGATCTCATATTTAATGAGAGCCACTGTGTGGAAAACTAAAGCACATTTGTGGTCAGAACTGAGAGAAGAAATAGCAACAAATTTCAAGATGTCTCCTCTAAACTGTAAAATTCTTAATTTCAAGAGAGATGAAAAGGAGATTAGGGAAGGGAGAAATCATGTTAAATCTTAGAATGATTACCAATCTGACCAAATTTTGCAGTAATATTAACTGCAATTAATTAAACTCAAATTTTTAAGGACATTTCTTCAGAAGGTAAAATTTACCTCATTGCTGTGGTCTCACAGTCCTGAACTAAATTCCCAGTGAACTTAAAACTCCTTGAGTTCATGAGTCACACACTTAGTGAAGGAGTACAGGAAGACTTGGCGTCTATGCTGATTATATGCAGACTTGCATAAGAAACATGGCCAAGAGGAAAGTGCTCTTAGGACTGTTTTGCAGCCCTAACAAATGATCAAGAGCTCTTGCTGTCCTCAAACTAGGGTGTCCTCTGGGACAACGCTGGAGGCAGATGAGAAGGGCAGATGGGAAGGAAATGCTGAAACTGGTGGAGGAGAAGGTAAAGGCTGAAGGGACAAAATAAGGTTACCGTGATGACTGCTGCTTGGAACTTGAAATAATCCTCTCTCTAGAGCAAATAAGTCTGAAAGATAGGCAAGGGCTGGAATAACAGTTCTGCCTGTGGTACTGTTCAAGTATTACGTACCTCCGTGCACCGAGGTTTAAACGAATCAGCAATGTTATTTTAAAGGTGGCTCTGTCCTTGAGCCACCTCCGTCTCGAATGCAGCTGTCAGACAAGCCCGCGAAGTCCTGTGCCGTCCCCCGCAGCGAGACGCGGCTGCAGCTGACAGACAGGAGCCGGAGGAGAAGCGGGATAAATGCAGCACCGTCATTGCCGCATTGTGGTGTTAGAGGGCACTGCGTTACACGGCGGGACTGCCGCGGGATCGGGAGGGAAATTAAAACCTCCACCACTTTCGGGCCTCTAAAAGTCCCTGTCACTTTTCAGGATCTTTCGGTTCGCTCGAATTCCGCTTCGGGAAACGAAATCTTCTGCTCGTTCACGGTCCTCCGCAGCGGAAACGGGACATAGGCGCAATGTTTTTATTCACGTTGTGCCCTGACATGTTCTGCAGCGTTACTGTCAGCGGTTTCCGACCACGTATATACCTGTGTTATACGCACACAGTGGCTGCCCTCTCGGCGAGCCGGTCGGGGCGGGCAGGCTGCCCAGTAGGCGCGGGGTGGCAGCCGCTGGCGCTGCCAGCCGCAGACGCGTACCCCGAAGCGGCCACAGCCCCCTCAAGATGTGCCCCCCAGCCGGGGGCTCGGCCCGCCAACCGGGCCACTCCGAGGCGCACCCGGCGCTAACGGCCCTCGGCAGCCGTTGGGGAAGCCCAAGCCGGCCGCGGGCGCGCGCACCACCAGCTACCTTTGCCCCCACCGCCCCTTCCAGCCCTCGACTAGGAAGCAGCGTTAATTGGCAGTCTGGGAGAGCCAATAGTTGGCGGCGGGGCGGGAGCCTGCTCGTCGCCCTCGCCCAATCGGAGGGCGGCTGGGCGTCCGCCAATCGGAGGGGCGGGGGTGGCGGGCGCGGGGGGCGGCAGTCGGTGCGGCGGGGAGCGGAGCGCTGGGGTGTCTCTCGCGTTCCGCCGCGCTCTCTCTCTCAGTCTCGCCGGCCCCCACCCTCCTTCGCCGCCCACGGGCACAGGAGACGGGCGCTTCCCGACACTTCAGGTGAGGGCGGTGCCGTCGTCTTGGGCCCTGGCCTCAGAGAGAGACTCGAGGCAGAGGCCGGGGTTTAGAACCTCGTCGGGGCTTTTGCGGGGGAGCGCGGAATGGCGGGCAGCGCATTCGCACCGGGGACGCGGGGAGGGCGTTTGGTTCAGCCCGTCGCTTGTGAGCCGGCGGCGGCCGGCGCTGCTGTTGCCCCGTGGCGGGGTCAGGCCGCGCGGGGCGGGGCGGGCGGCGTGCCGTGAAGGCCCCGTTGGGTGCTGAGGGACCGCGGTGAGGCGGTGGCGGGGGAGGGAAAGAGGGTCTGGGGGCACGGACGGGAGTGACAGTGCTGAGGCGCGACGGCGGCGTGGAGAGGCGGCGGCCAGGGGGAGGCGCTGGGGGACGCGGGTCCCGCGGGGGTGTCGAGGCGTCCTCTCTCCGGCGGGCGTGGGGAAGGTGAAGCTCTCCTTGCACGGCTCCTGGCGGGGCAGGGCAGGGCTGGGGCTTGCGAGGAATGACGACAGTGGCTGTGGGGAGGCTCGGTTCCTGTAGGAGGGAAAGAGCTCGGAGAAGTTTAGTGACCCACTCGGTGGTGGTGGTGACGGCTTTGGTTTTGGGAGGGGAGGAAAAGAGGGTGTAGAGGGAGACCTAAAATTGAGTGACTGGATTTTTCCTCCCGGCTTTGAAATCCCAGTGTCCTGGATGATGGCAAGTAACGATGCTGGTTTGGTGGGAGGAAGTGTTTCTATAGGGGAGAGTGAGGTTTTAAACAGCTCACAGTCTCCTGAGTACTGGTAATGACCCAGCCAAGTCAGACTTCTTGGGCTTGCCATTGCCGCCTTCTCTCTTGACTTTCCCTTTTTTGGCTTGCGGAAAGAATCTCCTCGTCTTGCAAAGTGAAAAATGCCTGTGTGAGAGACAGAAGTCTCTTTATGTGCATTGAGACTACCTGGTTAGAGAAAGACTGGGTATCTACAGTGTCTGTCTGGCTTGCTATATCCATCTTCCACAGCTGCTTGGCTGTCTCTGGTTGGAGTGACTCAGAAGCTGATAGATTCAGTCTTATGAGCCTTCATCCTTTCGCCATAGCAGCAAGGGAAGCCGGAAAGGTGCAAGTGACATATGATGTCCTTTGTAAATGGAATGTTTTAAAACTAAATGCAATCTTGCAATTTTAAATGTTCTGTTTTCTTCATAGCCATTCTTGATTAAAAGCATAGGTTAGTTAGGATAATTTAAAACAAGTACGTCACTGCTCACATTTTCTGTGCCTATTTCAATAAGTTTGATCGTTTGTATGTGACCCAGACTGGGGTAGAAAATGAGCCTTGAGATGTGCTAGACACTTTTGTTTTCTTCTGTTGCACTCCACAACCTCACAACAGACTACTTGAAAGGTTGCCATAAGACTATTTTCTCTTGCTAGGGGGGGGATTTTTGCCTTCTGCTAGTTTGAATTGAATTCTAGAGTGTGTTCAGCCCTTCTCTGAAGACAGAACGTTTTCACTTCTTTGAAAAGGTAAAAACATGAACAGTGCATTATTGTAATAGTCATAGTGAAGACTGTGTTATGTAAGCAACTGAGTTTTCATTCTGGTTTTAGTGCAACAGAAAGATCATTCTCATATGTCTGTGATGACACTAATATAAAAACATTGCTTCATTGCTTTCTTGAGGGGGAGGAGGAGGAGAAACTTGTATTTCTGCTTAAAGGAGAGAGGTAACTAAAACAGTTTGCCAACTGTATTTCAGGTGGGCAAAACTCCTTAATTGTGTTTTTTAACTATTAAGGTTATTGACACCAAGGGCTAATGTGCTTGGTGTATGAAATTATATTTTGTCAATCTTGCAACCTTCCTTCAAAGATAGTAGGGTTATGTTCTACCAGTTAGGACTGAATCAACTTAAACAGTAGCATGTATTAGCACATGAGGTATGTCTAATTAGCACAATGCAACATCATGTTAGAGATCTCTGATCACACTATACCACAGCTTAGGTATGGTAAGCAGGAGAGGAGTGCAGGTGCTACCTTGTCCTCTGTAGTGTTAACCTTGGCATCCTGTTCAGTGTTGGGGTGCTCCAGACTCCTCTCAGTGCATATTTTACAGTTCCAGAGTCGCTTTCTTTGGCTCAGAGTTTGTGTTGTGCAGTGCCATATTGGAAAAGATATTAACACCTGCCCTGGGGGCTAAACTGCATGCCACACATCAAGCAACAATATCAATGTTAAAAGGAAGATACGCAGCACAATTGTAGTTAGCAACGAAATAGTTTAATGGTTGTTAGAGAAAACTGTTTTGGAACTTTTTTTTTTTAACTGAATGTCTTTTCTCTCATTTTGAAGAGGGTATGTTGACTTGAATTGGTAGCCTGTAAATGCAGGACAAGAGACTTCTGTGCTTGTCAGCCTGTCACAGCAATGGCAAAAGATAAAATGCTTAGTGGTCCAGCTAGTCAAGGATTGCCTGTGCTTGTGTGAATCTGTGGGAGTAATGGACATTAGCTAAAAGGTAGCTTTCTGCCTCTGAGATGGTGCATGGTTTTCTCAATGTGGGAGTAGCAGGTTGTGGAAAAAGTTGCATCTTATCATACAATAAGCCAGGAGAACAGTAAATGCAGATTGAAGTATATTTAATAAATTTGTTTAAACATGCACGTAAACTAATACACTGGAATAGTGTTTTGTTTGTCCTTGGGATCTCTGCTTTTTAAAAGAAATTATAAGATTTAATGACTTACTCATTGCCTGAGATCTGGAATGAAGTCTCTAATGCTTTAATTGAAGACTAGTCTGTCAGATAAACAACCTTTTTGTAACATAGAATTTAATGAAAATTCTGTCTTAATCCATAAAACTTTAAGAGGTGTATTGTTCCTTTCAACTAAACGTAGTTACAGATTTTTGGCTTGACAATGTAACGATCAATTGTTCTCAGCACATGAAAAGGAAGAAAGCAGGAAATAACAGTGATGTAACTGTACTGAGACAAACTGAGCTAAGTATTCTAAGTCTGTGGTTGAGTAGAATGGTATACTTAATATGAATGTTACCTGGCTAGTTGGCACACAGGGGTTGGGAAGAATAACCTGAAGTTGACAGTAAAAAGGCTGTTGTATCCTGGGGTCGGTTCCCAGTCTACAGTCATAGTTGAATTTATCACGAGACTTGAATGTCGTTCCTTTGTGTGCTCTTCTGCAAGGTACCTTGCTTGGGGCGAGGGAACAGTCAAAATTTCTCTAATGACGTTGGTCTGGAATCTGCCTTGATGTGTGCTCCTTGGAGTGTGAGTGATTCTGCTTGAGCCATTGTGAACTGCTGTGCATTGGTAGAGTCCTGTAAATCTTGGTGGACAGGATGTGTCAATATTTGAGGAGGCACACAGCCCCAGTTAGTAAATAGGGATAGAGCTAGCACAGGTATTGTAACACTGCACAGTAATGAGCTTAGAAGCAATAAGAAAATGTCTCTAAGGCTTTAAGTGACGTGATTTGGTTCAACTCTTCACAATATGCAAATGTTTAAAAACTGTTCTGGCTTATACAACATGTTGTAAATATTTTGACAGTGTTGGAAACCTGTATCTTGCAGTGTTTGTTTTTGGGCAAATGCATGTTATTAACCCTTTTTGCTTGTCTAAGACTCCACTTAAAGTTCAGACTTAATTCCAAGACACATACAGACCAAAAATTTTAAACAACCTTCTTTGTCTTTCATCATATACTCTAGACTGGTGAATAACAAACCAGACTACAACATAGCAGCAAAAATGGTGAGGATAATAACAGCCTGTCAAATCATATTAATAAATACTTGTTTCAAACAGTTTTATTGGAACCAAGAAGGCTGGCTTTTATGTCATCTTTTGACCTAAACTTATAGATGTGACACTCTGAGAATGAGTGCCATGCAGATTTTAAGTGACACTGTGAACTCAGAAGAGTTCACAAGTATGTGTTCTAAATATCTTCTCATGCCTGTTGTGATTTATGGATCACAGAATCATGATGCACTTGCAAACTCCTAGCTTTTGACTATAATGTAGTTGGCTGTTTACTAATATTAAAACTGGATGACTGTGAAGTGTCTTTTTGCAGGAATGTGATATTCTTTCTGTCTTATTGTTATTGTATCTTTCTACACGAGTAGCACAAACAGGACTCATAAATCTGATTTTTATGTATGGTAATAAGTTAATCTCCCCCACATATCAGGCTGATGCACTGCCAGCTGGTGATTCTAACAGCAAAAGGTATGTATTGAGTGAGCTCTGAAAGGACTAGCATAGTTCTCATACCTGCCATCTCAAATTTTCTGAGCATAACCAAGGGTTTGGGGTTCCAAAACCAATTGTACAGAGCTTCTTACTTAGCATAGTAATGGCAGATAAATGTTGAAATAAGAATTGTCTTAGTTATCAATAGCAGATGCACAGCCATACTTCACTATTCTTTTAAGCTTATGTAGTTTTTTGTTTTATTTCTGACTTAAAAGGTCAAATGAAGGGTGTGGGGTGAATATGCTTAATGTGTCCTTAAAAAGGGTAATGCGAAGTACAGATTTCAGTCAGTGGTCTTCCATAAGTCACAGGACAAATGGGACATCTTTTAAGTTTGGCTTATGCCTCCAATCCTGACCCTTAATAGAGGCTTACTTAGCAAACTGGCAGATACCTGGATCACTGCTGAGTGGAACAATGCTGCTTTTGCGGCTTTCTTGTCAGGAGAAATGATAAATCTATAATAAACAGGTCTAGTTATGTTAAAGCAACTCTTTGTATTTAATGGACCTGCGTGCGTACAACATCAACTTGCAGGCATGCTTGATTCCACAGTCCTTGAATAACATTTTTAAAAGCATTTTTTTCCAAAGTGTTCAAGTTCTTTCTGTCTCTTAATAGTTACAGATAAAAGCTTAAACACTTTTTTTTGTCCTTGTCGTTTACCTGAAACAAGCTAACCAACTAAGTAATCTAATATCTGGCTAATATACAATTGTGCTTAACTTGAAGGAACCATTGACCTGCTTGGTTAAGCTTTAGGGTGAACTTAACTGAAGGGAATTGTTTCGAAGTTCTTGCTGGACTGAGGTGATGTTTCCATTCCAAAATGTGAGCACTCCATTTTACATGTAAGAACTGAAACTGGATAACCATTTCCTTTAAACACATTTTCTTTATTTTTTTTTTTGGTTAGGAAAGAGCTTCATATAAAGAATGCTATCAGTCTTGTGTCATTCAAATACAGTGAGAACTGGGCAATGAAATTTCTTAGAAACTGTTATGCCCACAGCTGGAGTATTGGTGTCTCATTGATTATTTATATTGGTCCACTATTTCCGTAGGCCAGTAGTGTTCCCACTGGTTTATACTAACTTGAGTATCTTTTACTGCTGTTCTGTTTTGTACTAGTAGTTTTTATGACACGGGGAACTTTTAAGGCTGTGTGTCATTCTTCCTTTGAAGTTTTTGTCTTTTTTGAAAGCTGGTTTAATTAAGAGTAGGAACAACCAGCACATATGGATAAAGTATGAACTATGAACCTGCAATTAATAGTGCTACTTCCCAAAGCAAACTTCTATGCTGTCTTAGTGAACTGAGTCCTCAATGGGGAGAGAAGCGAAACAACTTGTATATGGCTACTGTGTCATTGGCCTGTGGTGGGTTGACCTTGACTGGATGTCAGCTGCCCACCAAGCTGCTCTATCACTCCCTTCCTCAACTGGACAGGTGAGGCAATATATAATGAAAGACTTGTGGGTTGAGATAAGGACAGGGAGAGATCACTCACCAGTTACTGTCATAGACAGAACAGACTCGACTCAGGGACAGTAATTTAATTTATTGTCAATCAAATCAGTGTAGGGTAATGAGAAATAAAGCAAAATCTTAAAATACCTTCCCCTCGCCCCTTTTTTCTTCTGGGGCTCAAGTTGACTCCTGATTTCTCTGCCTCCTCCCCTCAAGTGTTGCAAGAGAACAGGAAATGAGGGTTGTGGTCAGTTCATCACGTTGTCTCTGCTGCTCCTTCCTCCTCACACTCATTACCTGCTCCAGGATGGAGTCCGTCCCATGGCAGATGGTCCTCCATGAACTTCTCCAACATGAGTCCTTCCCATGAGCTGCAGTTCTTCATGAACTGCTCCAACGTGGGTCCCTTCCATGGGGTGCAGCCCTTCAGGAGCAAACTGCTCCAGTGTGGATCTCCCACAGGGTCACAAGTCCTGCCAGCAAACCTGCTTCATCCTGAGCTCTTCTCTTCATGGGGTCATAGGTCGTGCCAGGAGTCTGCTCCAGTGTGGGCTCTCCATGGGCTGCAGGTGGGTATCTGCTCCACCATGGACCTCCATGGGCTGCAGGGGGACAGCTGGCCTCACCATGGGTGCCAGGTGCATAAGAATTTGGGAGGGGGCACAGCCAAGACAGCTGACCCAAACTGCCCAAAGCAATATTCAACACCGTATGACTTCACGCTCAGTATATAAACCTGGGGGAAGAAGGAAGGGAGCACATTTGGAGTGATGGCGATTGCCTTCACAAGTAAATATTATGTGTGATGGAGTCTTGCCTTCCTGGAGATGGCTGAACACCTGCCTGCCCATGGGAAGTGGTTAATGAATTCTTTGTTTTGCTTTGCTTGTGCACACAGCTTTTGCTTTACCTGTTACACCATCTTTATCTCAGCCTGGGAATTTTCTTACTTTCACCCTCCTAATTCTTTACCCCATCCCACCATGGGGGAGCGAGCAAGTGGCTGTGTGGTGCTTAGTTGCCGGCTGAGGTTAAACCATGACAGATAGGAAAATCAAACTTTTTCTTGGTACAACCCAATGTGAATTCTGAAGTAGGGTCTTTAGCTTGTCTTCATTTCAGCAAACAATCCAAATATGTTTATCAGCACTGGATTCTCTGTTATTTAGAATTTCCTTCGGCTTTTTTTTATATCAGCTGTGCAGTAGATCAGTCGTGGGTCCTGATCTATTCTGATGTCACCAGTGATAATGGTAAATAGCTTAGTGGTAGCTCAGTAGACACATCCTGCTTCATATAATGTCTTTATTCTATTTTGAGAGCTGAAAGTAAATGTAATATAAGAAATTTTTCGTATTGATTTTTTTTACTTACGTAGTAATAACTATCAACTTGTTATGCTCAAGTGGGATCTTATTGGTTCCATTTCAGTTGGCTTGTATTTAGTAAGCTATAACCATGTCCCTTTTAAAATGCTTACGTAATATCAGTTTTCCCCATTTTTCAGAGCTTCTTAAAAGTTTGTTGACTTAAAGACACTCAAATGATTTTTTCAAATTCTTGAACAAAAGCTAATTTGGACATGCTTGTTTTGGACTCCTAAGTGTCTGTAGTTTAGCCCCAGGTGCCACACTCAGCAGCTAAAACCATGTTCCACTCACTCACCCCTCCCTTGCTCCTGGTGGAATGGGGAGAAGAATCAAAAAACAAATGCAAAAACTCATGGGTTGGGATAAGAACAGTTTAATGGAACAGCAAAGAAAAATGAACTGACAATAACAACAACAATAATGAAAGAAGCTCTGAAGCAATGGGACCCCAGTGAGCCTGTCCCCCTGGCCCACCCCCTTTGTAACTGAGCATGAACTTATGTGGTATGGAATACCCACTTTGGCTAGTCTGGGTCAGCTGTCCTGGCAGAGTAGAACTTAACCCTGTCTTGGCTGACCTGGCACACTAAGCCATTTTGAATTCTAATTTGAGGGGTAATAATCATATAACTCACTTATGATTATTTGTCAGCATTCATAGACCTTCTGCCTCTGTTACTACATTAAGGTGTTGATACCTTATGAATGATGACATTGTTGCCAAGGTTGTTATAATAAGGACAAGAAAGGAGCTTTAAAAATATTTGAGGTCTACCACTATAACTATTTCTGTCTTCCTTCTTTCTGCTGTCTTCTGTAATTTTCCGTCCATTTTGTTACATTTGTTACCATGAACTTCCCTGCTTTCCCACTTCACTTATAGGTATTTCTCTTGCTACTTTGTTTTCTTCTTCTAATGTGGCTTTGGGAACCGTATAATACAAAAAAAAAAAAAAAATCTCGTGTGATTCCATGTGATTCTTGTGTGATAAACTAATCATTTGATCAGATTGCAAAACCTGAGTCTTCTCCGTTGAAACTGGAAATAGTCTGAGTCAACTCAGGACTGGTATGCAGGTAGTGACTTCTTTTAGTTCTGTCATCCATTCTCTTTTGAGGTACTGTATGCATGGACTTCCTTTGTATTGGATGCAGTGTACTCTTTGAATTAGGACATTGTCACCTATAATGTATGTTAAATTCCTTGCAAATTTTAGAATTGGGAAAGTGAAATGTGGAATATATGTCAGTGGGACCAAAGGGCCTCACAGTAATGTGGCATTCTTAACACAGCAGTTCTGTGTCAGAAGGAGCTGACTGCTCTTTGTTTACTGTGCTTGAGTGGTCTTAAGTAGACAGTAATTAGTGCCCATGTGGTGCACAAGCTACTGGAAGATGTTGTTGTCCTTTAAAGTTGTTAATAATTCAAAATCAATGAATATTATTGCAGGAGTGTCACCACTTCTTTCTTGACCACTTAATCCTCTCTACCTATGTTATAACCACTAACAAACTGCTCAGCCATGTGACTTGTACAGTGAGGTTTCAGTGATGTGAGTGGTCTTGATTTATGTTCTCAAAGGCAAAAATAAAATTTTTCTGACTTGTGTGTCTACCACTTGCACATAAACAGTGGAAGTATCTTTTTGCCTATCTTTCAGGGTCTCAGACTTTCAGAAGAGTATCTTTCATGTTGTAGATGTACTTGCTCATTCCTTTTGTTAGCACAGCATCTTGTAACTTGTTAAACTAGCTCAGAAGCTTGTTGCCACTTCTGCTCACAGTGATAAGGCAAGTAACATCAAAACCAGTGGCAGTCTGTATTGCTACTAATATGGGAAATCAGATTCTTTCCCTGGTGCCCAGCTATTTGTTCTTGCTATGTGCTCTATGTTGGCACTATTTATATGGTTGTGCTGTGACTGGAATTGGTTTCCCTTTATTTTTGGCAGAGTAATTTTCAGCTGGTAAAAGCTTAGCACCTGGCTTCCTGAATATAATTGATGGCATAGGGATGGATCAGGAGGAGTGACTGGGGACATGGGAGAAGACCAGATCAATCTTTGTCAGTGGAACAAATTTATACCATAATAAAGTAGAGCAGGCTAGGTATTGAGATGAGCAGTACAGTGAATAATTTCTATGAAGTTAAGATGTAAAGTGAATGTTGGGTGTAAACAAGTTTTTGCGTAAGTGGTTTTATAATGTTATATATGGCAAAGATGGTCAGGATGTAATAAAATAAGAAAAATGTAGTGTGTAGAAATGGAACAGTGTTGATCATCCTAGCAGCTGAAGCTATGTTATATGAGCTGCTGAAATACAACTGTGTAAGATTTAACACTTCCTGCCTGGAGACTGTACACTTTATTTATAGTTAAGGGAATTGGAGATTCACTTATTTTTCTTGATTCTTTTTTTTTTTTTTTCCCTAATTTTGAATGCATGGCTGAATAGGTAAGAAGTTTCAAATGATCTTGAATTCATAAATTTAAAGGTAAACTTGCTGGGTTTTTTTATTTCAATTTTTCCTTAAAATATTTTAGTGTGGAAGGACTAGAAGACAGAATTGAAATACCTTTCAAAATTGAACAGGTTCTAAGTAGAAAGGAGCTAAAAGTCTTTGCCTTTTAACTTCTAAAATACTTGGTTGTAAATAACTGAAATGTTTCTTATGTGTAACACTGATTCTTGTGTAATGAAATGCTATATTTATTTAAAAAGTGAATGTTGAATAATTTTAAAACCTCCTAGCAGTAGATTTAAATTAATTAAATTTAAATTAATGCTTTATTGTTAAACCAGGCTTTGAAGAACTAGACTTGAATTCCAACTCAATATTTAATTTCCCAAATTGACTTAATCTTATGGAAAGAATCAAGTATGTGGGTTTGGGGTGGTGTGTATGGCTCTCTTTTTTTTTTTTTTTCCTTTCCCCTAGGTATACACAAAACCCATGCCAGCTCTCTTATTTCCTATTCTGCCTTATTGTAATGTGTGCTGTGATTTTTTTTTTTTTTTCTTCCTTCTCAAAAATAATCAAATCAAATAAGTTGGGTCCTCCTGTTACCTTTTTTCTGTGATACTGCCCAGTCTGCTTTCTTAGTTATTGACAGCAAAGCGATCTTCCACCTAATGTTTTTTTGAAGCAGGTGCCCAGACTGGCTATCAGAGAACATCTTTCCAAGTATTGCAGAACCCTTTTTGCTTTTCTTTCATTGTTCACTGCACTACAAAAGGTGAAAGTTCATTCACTAAATGTTGTGAATGACGTGTCTGTTCATTAAGGTAGGATGAGATCCATTATTTATATTTCTAAATACAAATCTGAGCAGATTAAATGGCAATCCATATAGTTTTAAAGGATCTGTAGGTGAACTTTAACATTGGTTTGAATTTGGCCAAGAAATCCCTTGTTCAAAGTAGCATAGAAGCAGCTGCTTCTGCTTTGCCTTGTAGTATCCCTGTATCAGACAGCAATATGTGTGTCTAGTTGGATTCTAATCACTGTATATTTAGTATTTGGTTTAGATTGGGTTATTAAATAGTTTCTGGTAGAATGTAAATCCTGTGAGTTGTATGGGTATCATGAGTAAAATCTGTGCTGTGCGGTTTCAGTCATTGTCAATTGGTAGCAGTTCAGTAGTTGATACATGGAAATAGATAAAACAAATTTACATGAATTCTGGATTTATTTTGGGGTTATGCAAGACAATGTATTTGCTTTAGACTGTGATCAGTCTAATAATTTTTTACTAGCCCTACAGAGAAACTGAAACTGCAATACTGCAATTGAGTATCTTTATTTCTGCTGCTTTTGCCCTCCTTTCCTTTCTTGCACAACAGGGTAGTTAGGAAGCATCTTTGCTTCTACATGTTAAGTGTTGCAGAAGCACTTTCCTTTATGTAATTAAGAACAAACTGTGCTAAATTAAGTATGTAATGCCCACCAGTTTTTGCAGAACAAAATTACTAGTTTTATAGTAATAATTTGACCAGTCTTAATGCTATTTCCAGGAGATCATACTGCATAGCAAGGAAATATAGAAGGAGTTGAACAGGTTTTAATGTTTTCAAGTACATTTAAAGGTTTTTTTCTTCTTTCATTTGCAGTGTTTATTTCACATTTCATATATAAAAATACTACTTTTTTGAATTAATAGTGCTAATGCTAGTGTCATATTTTTCAAGATTATTTGTCTGAGTTGTGAGTGATGTTAGTAGTTCAACTGTGAGGTTTATAAAGTTTTTATAAGATTATTAATATTCAGGGGAGTGTAAAGTATCTAATAAGGCTAGAATACTAACTGAAATGCCATTTATTATGTAGGAAAAAATCCCGTAAAAAGCTGCTGTACAAATTGGCTCTTTAAAGCTGAAGATTTTATAATGATGCTTTTCTAAAAATGTGTTTTGAATTTGTCAAGGAAAAATGTATCACTTGAACCTTTGAATAAAGTTTGAGCTACTTTCTCCAGTTATGTAGCTATGCTGGCCCATGAGAATTATTGAAGTGTGCAAAAGATGGTATATTACACCTCGCCTTTTACATCAAAGTCGGCATGCATGTTTAAATTTGGAATACTGTGAAAAATCTCAATCTGGCTATAGTATCTGCCCCAAAAGAGGAAGGAATGCAAGTCATGTCTTCTGTGTATTTCACCATCGCCCACTTTTAAGTACTTAACTGCTTTATGTAGCTCTGAATGCTAAAAGCGATGCTAATCTAACTATATAAATTTAACAAGGCATTTAAAAATCTTGCTTCCCAGTTGGCTAACTTGCTTTATGAATGTGCTTTTCTGTTTCAAGGAAAAAAAGAAATATTGGGTGAAAGACAAGTATGGATTTGGCATACATATGTCAAATGCATTAAAAAAAAAAAACCACAACAACTTTAAAGTTTTGTCTAAAGCTAGCCTACTAAAACTTAAATATTGAAGCAAGTGCAAATTTACCTACTTGAAAATCCACTTAAGAATTTGTTATTGGATTTCTTTTGGTTTTGTATAGAATTTAAAACTTGATATAGAATTACTGGTTATCTGTGTTAAGGTGAATGAATCCAGGTGGTAACTTGCATCAAAAGTCTGAAAGTGTTGAATAAATTATTGCAATATTACTATGGAAAGACCATAACTAGAGGACTGTGAAAGATGAGATTAGAGATTTTTCAGAATTTGAATAAGTTTTCAGTACTTTTGCCTATAGGATAAAGGCACTGGATTTGTACTTGCATATCTTGAACCTCAAGCCAGAGGTTTTCTGCATAATTAAAAGAACTCTTTATATAGCATTGTATTTGTGTCAGTCATATTAGTATGACTTTTTTTCTTTCCTTCTACCTACCCTACTTATATTACTTGGTGCTAGCTTCTGTTGACTTTTATTTTTCTTAGATACTTGAAAATGGACAGTGATTTTGCATTTTATGTCTGTCAATTGGAACCACGTGGATTTAGTAAAACTAATTTCAATGTTGATTTTGCTAGGACTTAGTCAAAGCTGTGAGTCAGCACTAAACCCATTCAAATAGCCACCCTTGCTCTATTTTTAGGTTGAAAAGGCTATCTTCAGAAATTTCTTTATTTGATGAATACTGTAGGGATATAGTTTCTATGTTCTCATACAAGTAACCAGGGAGAACTCAGAAAAACCCTTAGAGCTCTTCGCTGATGTTGCTACTCTAATTTGTTCGAGTTAGTCCCAGCCTTTGTTATTCGGAGCCTCAGAATGAAGAAGTTGGTTTTTTTTTGTGTCAACTACTGTAATTTCTCTTTCAAAAAGCTCTCAAAGCTGGACTACAGGTGGATACTATATTCTAACAAAATGTTGGGTAGACTTAGACTGGTTTGGTGTAATTAGAATTCTTCAATTTGTGTATAAATAATAAACACATAAGCACTTCTGAAATAGTAGTTGCCTTCCTTTCAAAGGATTTTTGGGTGCTAGTGGTAGAAATGCAACACTGAAATATTGTGGGTTTAGAGCTTTTATCTTTTTTGGGAGGAAATGTAGTTGGGCATTGATCATTACTTGCTCTTTTCACATTCTTGTGATTTGCGTTGTGAATTGTAATATTGGATTGCCTATGCTTTCAGAGCAACATTTAGGCAAGATCAAATAATCCAATATTTAATAACTGTGCGAAAGTAATATGAAATAACAATGCAAATACTGAAGGAGGGGTTAGTAAAGAGAACAAACCTCATGCCAACGTATGTTACAATAAAATATATTAATATAGTAAAAACCAGTTATACCCACACGAAACAAGCCCAGGAGAAAAACTATTTTGTGGAGTACATGTGCACCAAATAAGTGTTCTTTGAAGCTCTTAGTTACTTGTTTATTTTCAATTTGCATTATGCAAAATGAACAGTAACATAAAACTCAAATCATTGCATGAATGTGTTATAGCTTAGATTTTCTGTGTACCAGAAAAATGTTGTTACCAGGAAATTCTTCTTCAGGTATTAGACTTTGTAGTTAAAGGATGACTTAATGGCTTTGGTTGCAAGATTCAACTGTGTAGCCTTCTACTTTAGCCAAAGAAAAAAGGAAAAATGGAGTACAATTGTGTCTGTGTGTGTGCAGGAGGTAAACCAGCAACTGAAATGGTAACTGGCTGTGAGAATGGTGCTTTTGTGATTGTGATTTAGTTCTTATCTTTTGGAAGCTGAATGATTGAAGACGTCTTGTGAATTGATAGATACCAACTGTAGAGTCCGCATCACTGGAGGTTTTCAAGATTCAACTGGATAGGGTGCTAGATAATCTCATCCAGGCTCCCGTTCCCATGAAAGGTTGGACTAGATGATCTTTCGAGGTCCCTTCCAACCTGAGCTGTTGTGTGATTCTGTGATCATTGACAAATATTCAGCTGAAATATATCTTATTGTTGTACCAAAGTGTGGCTATTGAACACTCTTTGAAGACCTGCTCAACACATTGGGTAGTCCAGCCTCAACTGCTCAAAGGACCTGATCTTATTTTCAGGATTCCTGTGACCCTCACTATAATCCATATTATTTTGCCAATCTCTTCAGCTATTGCATTGACTTCCCATAAAATCTAGTGTTAAAAATGTGAACAGATCTTACCTTTATTTTCTGAGAAGATGAAAATAAAGGGATTTCTTTCCTGTTGAAAACAAAGTCTGATAGATTTTTCTCTGTCACAGTTAACTAGCTCATTGCTTATCTGAGTCAAATGGAACAAAGTGTTTCCAATGCTAAAGTGCTACCAGTCGGTGAAGGGATCAAGAAACATTAGCCGCCTTTGTTTTCAAATCAGCATTTTGGGTTGGAATTATGTCAACAGGCTTTTTACAGTAGCGTGCCAAATGTAAACTAGGTAATAAAACTGCTTTTCTTCCTATGAAACAAACTGAATATTCAAATTCCTTGTAGCATAACATGGGGAAAAGGTAGGCAATTTTTTGGAAGCTGTTAGAGCTGGACAAAATTTCATTTGCAGTCTCATAAATTGCCAGATACAGAATAAATGGACATTGTCTAAGGAACAGAGGTTATTAAGCTCTTGAATACATAGCACATTCTTTACTAATGCTAATTTTTTAGATGTGGTAAAATACAATGATGTTTTAAGTGGAATACCTGTGGGGTTTTTTGAGTTTTTTTTTTTTTGTAGGTCTAATGCATCAAATATACGGATATTTTGCCTCAGTGAAGCAGCTATTATTTTGTCTTTCAGATATGGACAGTTGTACAAGTTCTTTTGGTATAAACTGAAATTTTAAGCTAAACAGAAATATTGGTATTCCTACTTCTGTTGTGAGGATAGCCACCTTGTTACAAAGGGTAAAAAAGAAACTTTGCAACAGGAGTATGTGTGTGTGGAGCCTTCAAGTAGTTGTACCAAAGGTTAATAATACTCAATGGCAAGAAAAACCCTGCAGTTAAACTTGGATCTCTTTCATGCTTGTAGTGTTCTTGTTTTTTTGTTGTTTGTTTGTTTTTGTGTTTTTTTTTTAATTATACGTATGTTTGAAACACTTTTTTGCATGTTGTGAAATAAACTTAGTAGATCAAAATATACATCCCTTAAAGTATATTTTTAAAATATATATGAAATTATTTTGTTCTTTTGAGTGCTTTGTACCCTTAAGCCTTAGAATTAAGGACAGTTGAGTGCTCTTTAAAAGAACAGTGATCTGAGACCTGGATTGATTGTGTGATGGTTACTTGTGAAGATGACTCTTCAGTTATTAAAAACAAACATCCCTGAGATCATAGTTGTAGCTACTGGAGGCATTCTTTTAGTGGGTTAGAGAAACTTCTGGCTTTTCTAAGAAGGCTTACAATGAATGACTAAGGAGGTACTATGTGTAATATTACTGGAGCTGATGTTAGCTTCATGGGTCTAGTTGGGATTTTGTCAATTTAAAGCCTTCTGGATTTGGTATGCTCTGCTATTTGGGTAGATCACAGTTTGCCTCTGATTTATGCTAGGAACTAAAGGATGAATGCCTGCCCCTCCAGTAAAGCCATTGTGTTTTGAAGTAATGAAAACTGAAAAATGGTGTGCAGAAACAAGAAATGAAGAGGTTTTGAGATTTTTCTGGATGCAGTCTTACGTCTTATAATGCAGTTTATATCAGATGATATACATTAAAGCTTTAAACCTTCAGAACAAGAAGTGGAAAATACCAGTACTTAAGTTTCACAAGTGTTCTCAGCTGAAATGTTCTTGACTTGACCTGTGACATTGAAGAGTATGATTATGAAAATATGTTACCTGTAAATATTCTAAATAATATATTTTGTATATAGTTTTTAATCACACTTTTTTTGTCTTTATTTGTCTATACTTTTTTATGCATTATTTTAAAATCTTATATACTACTTTTTTTCTTCCCACTACCATATGGTAAAAAATAGTTAAATGTGAAGTTTATTAGTCATTGAGTAAGGACATGGCTTGGTTTTCTTATTCTTGAGGAATATTTTATCAAATAGAAATCTTATTTTCAGTGACACTTTTTAAGACATTTCTGCATAATTGAAGCTTTCAACTTGCAGCTGTTTCAGCTGTTGAACCATTCGATCTGTTTTACTTTCCTGCTCAGCCTCTTATCTGATGAGCCATATGGAGATACAGCTTTGTAACTGTAGTCATATGTAGACAGGTGACTCACTTCAGTAACCACAAGCTATTCTAGAACATTGGGGATATTAGTGTGACCAGTGACACAGAGCCTAGCCTTTATAGTGTCATGGTGCAGTTCTGTCTTCTATGTAATTGTCTGCCCCACCCCACTGCTTGGAAGTGAGCACAGTGATAGCATCCTGGCTGTCAGCTCAAATGCAGTATGTTTAAATCTTGGAGGACAAATTCAGTCCACAGGGAAATATGGCGTGTAATCTGTTCAGACATTCAAGTTGAATTCATGAGCGCAGGATCACTAACTAGTTTGTAAAGTCTTGAGTTGGAGGTGGGCCCTGGTAGCACTTTTGATAAGATCGCTGAAAATTCCCAATGTGTTAAACATAACTTGAGGCCAATGGCACAAAAGCTCTGTACTACTGAGGAGAATTATTTTTCCATTCCTGGCTGGTTTTATGTGTGTGTGAGTGCATATGAACCATATATATACAGCTTATGCACAAAGTACATTTTAGAAATCTGGCTTAAGCCATTTCTTTTGAGTGTGTGTAAGTTTGATATTTTAATTCCAGAATTATTTTATTCCATGATACTAACCTTTTCTGTTCTGATTACTTCATGTTACTATGCATCATGTGAAAATACCAATTGAATTCTATTTTCATTTAAAACAGGTTGTTGCATTTGAATGTAATGACTCCAGACTCTCTGGAGTCTAATGTTATGCAGTTTTTCAGTTTGATTACAATGTGCAGAATGATTTGCAGTAAACTAAATGGCTTATGAAATTTGATCACTTTATTCTGGAGCTATTTGTGCCTGCTTTTCTCAGCTGCTATGACTATCACACCACTGGTTTGTGACTGTAGAGGTTACTGACATATGAATTTAGATTTAGTTCACAAAGCAAAAGAGGTGGATAATTCTACCTTTAGTAGCAGTTGGTTCTGTTTTTAAGAATAATTTTGGAACCATTTAAAATGCTGCAGTTATGCAGCAACACACGTGACGAACAAAGGGATGTTGTGTATTATGTGCTTACTGTATTACTAACACTTTGCTTCAACACTTTGGTCCACCTTGGCTCTCGGCCATATATATTTTAAAAGTAGTCTTGCATACTTGAATTTTCAACAGTAGTGTTTCTCAAACTCTAATCTTGGGAGAGCACTAGGCTGAACTTTGTTATTTACCTCTGTTCTTTCTGTCCTTTAATTTTTGCTGAGATGCATATTAAAAGCTGCTGTTTAAATGCTCCATAGTCAGTGATGGCACAGCGTTATTAAGTGAAAAAACACAATGGTAATTGCGAGTGCAAGAACCTGGTAGCTAATGGGGCCTCTGTCCCAGTTTCCTTGAATTTCAGTCCAATTTAGATTGTAGGGTAGGTCACTGACCTACTTGTACTTCAGTCAAGCGTTTATTGAAAATGGCATAAAAAGCTTTCCTTTTCCTGAAAAGTGGGAGAAGGGTAGAAAAGACTAGTCTTTCTCAGATTAGTTGACCAAATTAAGCATTCATTTCACCTTGTAACATTTAGGGATTCTACATTTAAGTGATTTGTGTGTTTGAGAACTGTATAAGGTAATGTGTATCCAGATTTCTGAAAATCATAAGGAAGACTGGCTACTCTGTGTGTTTTACTTCTAAACCCTTAATAAGATTAGCAAAACCTTGAGAACCAAAAAAGAAACCCCTTCCACTTTCATTTTTGCCTAATGTTGATCTTGTATGCCTGTTTTAAAGTAGCACCTTGTTTCGCACACTGAAAGCTCTAGCTTTTCAATTGTGTTATGGTTAAAGTAGGTTAAAAAAATACACCAAAAATGAACTTACAGCTTAGTTTGTCAAATTATGTATACAAGGAAGCCTATAAAATCAGATCTGTGACCTTAATACTTAAGCGTGATACTTCTAGGGAGCTTAGACCAATAAGTTTAGTATGGTAAGGAATTAGTTTGTTATATTTATCTTTTTTTAAGTGTTTTTTAGGGAGTATTTCATTCTATTAGATCAGCAGCCCATGTTGTGTAGATTACTAAATGGTAAGTAGAGGTCTTATGTCCTTATAGCAAATTATCATTTCAAGACCAGAAAATTAAATTGCCTAGAAACATGAGTAGTCCT
The DNA here is from genome assembly GCF_963082525.1 of Nesoenas mayeri. Taxonomy (NCBI): domain Eukaryota; kingdom Metazoa; phylum Chordata; class Aves; order Columbiformes; family Columbidae; genus Nesoenas; species Nesoenas mayeri. The sequence goes on from NC_137541.1 coordinate 74,984,564, forward strand.
GGCTAAAGTTTATCTCAGATTCACTGAGCTGAAAATCTGTTTAACAGAATTCAAGAGGGCTTTTTTTTTTTTTTCAGTGGCCATGTTAATGAAATTAAGTATTAAGCAACCCTCTCCCCCTCCTTAACACAAGCAAACAATTCAAATGCTCCTAACTCTTCTTAACTGTTCTTTAGAAGCTAGATTCAGTTTGCTTTAAAATCTGAATTAATCTTATTTAATCTGAAATATGAAATACAGTCACATGGTCTTTTGTACTGTTGAAGTATAGCATTGAGTTTGAAACACTTGAACAGATCTTTTATTGTTGCTAAAATAATAATTGGTTATTTAACTTACTGGAAAGAAGAATAGTTGAAGCTAAGTGTACTTGTTGTTTTCTTTCTAAATTTGTAAATTTAATTCTACAGGAGTCAATAAATTCTGTATCAGTTCCAGAAATGAAACTGCTGAAATGATGTATAAAGTTTATCTGACAGTGATAACAGCTGAAAAGGTTGCTTTTAAGTTGTAAGGCTATCTTCGTTAGGAATTTTTACTTTGTTAGTGTTTTTCCAAAATACTAAACTACTCTTGAGTGTGTTTTGAGGACTGAGGAAAGTTGTGTGATGATTTGACTTGTGTTTTGTCAGTAGGGCTATGACAGTGAGGGGATAATGGTTGCAGGAAGAATTGGTAATTATTTAAACTACTGTTTAGAGCTGTTTCACAGCTCTGAACTAACTCCAAAATTATGGAGTGATTATTTGATTTCTTCTTTAGCAAGAGTCCCAGGCTACAGTTCTGTACTAGCTTGCACTGGTCCCTTGAACAAAAGCTATACTAGCGAAACATTTCTGCTGTTACAGGGTATTTCTGTTCCTGTATGTGTTCAGTAGCTATCCTAGAAAGCTGGTGGTTTTGTCTAGTAGAGAATAATCTGTTCGGCCCTAAGGAGTTCTGCGTGGAAATGTGATGCCTCTGCACTGTTTTGAATTAAGTATAATACGAGCACATTGTGGTCTGAGGAACTGAGTTACTTTACTATATTTTGGAGTCTTTTCCTCTATCAGCTTCAGTAAGGTCCTTCTGAGATACTATATAGGAATACCTATTATTGTTTGTGCTATCTCTTACTTTCTCCATGGTAAGAAAACCATCGCTTCCCATTTTCCTTTTTTCTTGATTTTATATACCTCTCAAAGTTACAGAAGAATTAACTAATATTTGAAGACTACACACATTCATTTGGGTCCACATGTGCAACTCGCTTTCCCTGCTTCAATCAGTTTGCTGGTTTCTGGCAAGCATAGTTATCTATATCTAAGAATAACAGAAGGTTGAGTATGCTGTCATATTGTTAATGCACCTATTTAGAGTTTCTAACAGTGCTTTATTCTTTGGAAAGAAATATCTCTTAGAGACAGTCTCAGGACTAGATTTGGTTCAAATGGGGTCTCTGAATTGGTTCTCTCCAGAAGTAAAGAACCGTGGCTCCTTAATGTAACCTTTAGATTCAGGAAGACTAGCTTGTATCACCTTAAATTAAGGGTTTAGATATGCTTCTATTCAATGCACGTCAGTATTTCATTAATTAATATTACAGCCCCATATTTCCTGAGATGGAAAAATACAGCTTTTGACCGTGAAACATTGAAACAACACAGCTGTTTCCTAAGCAACACATCTGCAAAATGTGCCTATGTTTCATGGAGGTATTTAAAAACACTATTCTCTACCAAAGCTAGTTGTGTGAGTAAAAAATACCTTCCAGAAGGGTACCTCTGATCTTTCCTAAAGATTATAATAAACCTGAATGTTCAATTTTCTGGCTACATGGAACCATCAGAAATGTGTGTGACTGAAAACCTAGTGTTGGTTTGAGTGCTGCAGTGTAGGGGGAAAAAAACATGACCTTAGCTTGAGCTACAAGGTTTTCGTCAGCCCACAGGAAATGATGACGTGCACTCTGATGAGAGAATTCTGTTTGTGGAAATGAAGGTCAGGCAAAGCCGTGCAGGTACTACAGCTATCTGTGCAGTTATGTTGCTGAACTCCATATTTGGAAAAAATGAAAGTGAATTAAGGCATGTTTTTTAAGGCATTTTGTAAACAGTATATCGAATGATTTGCCAAACAACTCTCATAGTTGCTTTTTTCCTACCAAAAATTTGCTGTGTTGTAGCTGAAAGTAGTTTTGGCCAAGTGAATGTGGTATTTTTGCAATGTTTGTTTGAACATGAGAGTATGTTTGATCAATGTTTGAGATGATGGTTCTGGGCTTAGCCTACTGTCTAAAACACACATCTCTTTCTAGAATGGTTATTGTATATTTATGTACTTCTGTGTGGTTTTCTGTTTTCAAGTACAGCAGTGTTCATGTTTTGTGGTACTTGTAGGGTCAGATAAGTACCATGACACCATTTATTGTCAGAAAGTTTAGATATCTGAGTCAGTGCTTCTTGTAATGTTCTATTTTGCTTCTTAATTAAATGTCATTTTAGAACAGTTGTATACATGTCACTTGTCTGCAGCTATTTTGTTAGTGCAGTTGTAAATGCTGTTTCATGTTTTCTCGGCTGGAGAATACATCAGTACTATTCCTCTGCACTACCCTTCTTTTTGCAGCATCATAAAATTCTACTTAAACTAAATATTAAGCGTGTATACTTTAGGTATTTCCCTTAAGTTTTTGCTAAAATAAATGTTCATTGTGAGTGTGTGTAACTAGTCATCTAATTCCACTAACTAAAGGGCTATTTATTTATTTTTAAGGTATCTTGGCACTTTAAAGATTTCTTGCTAACTAAATGGTTATGAAGTGCAGTTTGCATCTTGAAGGCATCTAGTCTTGTGCCCCTGTCTTGTGAAAGGCATATTTAGCTCAATTTTATTTGTTTGGAGAGATGCCAAAATATTAAGGATAATTTAATTTTAGGAGACTTTGACAGGATGTGAATTAGCGGGTGATGTCACAGATGGTACAAAAGTGAACATTAGAAAAAAGTGAACACTTCTAATTAAATTGAAATTTTTCCTTCACTTTAACATTTTAATCACTCCAACCTAAAAAATGGAAACCTCTGATTAAACAACAACAAAACAAAACCACAAATAAAGCTATTTGATGTTTCAAGTTATTTTAATCTCCAAACAGTTCTTCAGGTGTGTTTTTGGCAAAATTTACTCAAAGACAATTTCAATGTAGTTTTTTTTCTGCAGTGAAGAAAATTTAATGTGGATTTTTTTCTTGATCAGAAAGACTCAAAGCTCTTAAAGAACCAAGTTTTAAATATTCTTTATTTAGAGGATGACTGCTTAATATTATATTAGATAGCATAATACATAGGTTTTATGGCTCTGGCTACTTACAGTCCTTTCCTGGATCTAAAACTCAAGCAGCATGTCTTTAGGATGGGAAATTTCTTCTATAGTAAAAAAGTGTTTCAGGCTTTAAAATCTAAACCACAAGTGTTTTGTGACCAAAAAGTCTACTGTGAAATTGTTCTCTTATGTTGCTTCTCTTTTATGCTCTCAACAGAAGTAGGAGGATGTTTTACTTGTTTTAAGGTTTTGTGGTTACATTCTTTATCTAATGCCAGTGAAGGATACTATACAAATGTATTTTGTCCTGTATTTTTCCTTGTCACCTGAAGAACTTGCAGGTAGTATTCAATACTCAACAGGACACCACTCCTCTGAAGTTTGTTTCAAAAATTAAATATTGATTAAAGCCAGGATCAGTTTGTGTGCAAAACAATTTAATAAAATCTTCATCTTATTCATAATAAAACAGTCTCGTGAGATGCTTTTTAAATATTATTTTTAGCCTATTTACAGTACTTCACTTAAATTCTTTTCTTACAATGTCTCTTTTTATGTTTCTAAGAACAGTCAATATAGAAATCAGTCTGAAAATTTGGAGAGAGAATTTGGGCAACAGTTGCCTCCAATAGTTATAGTTACAATGAGTTTGTTTTAAGATACCTATTCTACAACTTATAGAAGTAGAGACATAATGCTTGTGGTTTGGGGCTTTTAATATGTTTTAGCAACTACTTTTTTTTCTTGTATCAAGGTCACCTTGATTTCAGCTTCAGATGTTACTTATTTTCCTTTTTCTTGTACAGAAGAATCCTGAAGGAAGTGTTGCTAATAATTATTTCAATAGGGAGAATTGACTTGCCAAGAAGTGCTGTTGATCCAGGAAACAAGATACAACTCTGCGGAGTATTTCAAAATTACTCTAAATTGAAGATACTAATTTTTAGAGCATAGTGTACAAACAATTGAGGTGTTTTATCCTCCAGTGGGATTAAATGAAAAAGCTCAGCCTTTGGCTCCAGCTAATTCCTGTATTCAGTTCAGATTTCTCCTAATCTTAAGAAATTTTTAAAATTTTAATGGTTATGCAAGAGTTTAGAAGCCTGGGTTGAATACATTAGCCTAATAAACAAGTGCTATATAAGGGTTAAGTGAGATCCCTTATAAAATAAATTATAATGTCCATTTAATACATAGTAATTGCACAGTTCCTTTTATGCCGGGTATGCATCACGTGCACTATTGAGGGATATCATAGACCCTAATAATCTGTCTTGCGTGTTAATTTAAATGCATGTCATAGCTTGGCATTGATATTTGTGTGTGTGTGTTTGTTTTTTAAACACAGACCTGACCTCTACAACAGAAAAATATTTTTAAAATGGTATCTCTATCCTTTGAGAACCTGAGAGTGTTTTTTAAAAAGGTACATTTCAATACTTTTCAGCAGACGTGTTTTTTGAATCCTTGACTATGGTGGTCTTTTGATCTCTTTTTCTGGATGTAAATACTGATGCTATCCAGTGTTAAAACTCCAGTTGCTTTCTGCGAGAAGAAACACTTAAGCATTATCATTTCAAAATACAAATATTAGACAAGATCATCAAAGTTCATCTTAAATTAATATCTGAAGAAGTACTGGGAATACCATACAGTTCATAGAACCTTCATTTTGTATTATATATTATGATCATACTTTATGGCAACTGTATGCACACAATGATAATTTTGTTGTATTTTTCCAACACTGTGTGCACATTTGAGTTTGCAACATGATTTTCAAGTCTGTAAAAGCTGGAATGCTCTCTGAAACTGCTTGTTTTAAAGGTGTTCTAAAAATGTGGCAATTAGATTTTACGGTATACTCTGAAGGACAGGAAATGATCTAAGAAGGTGTTTGAGAGAGACTTCCAGATCTTGTAGGTAGTCTATTAACTTCTTTTCTAATTAAATTTCTTGCCCTGACAGCCCCCAATCCTGACATCTCTGTATTCAGAAGCATATTGGCCGAAGTTAGATATCCTCAAATGGTTGTCCTCAGTTTATCATGCCCCCTCTCTTCATGAAGTAGTAGGGAATAACTCCTTGTTTACATTTCCTTTCTTAATACAGGGTGGTGTTCAAAAATGTCATAGGCTTAATTTTTGAAGAGTATAAAATAGCATGGATGAAATTTATTGTATTTCACCTTCCTGTCATTTAAAACTTGTAATGAAACTCAACAGTGCTCTTTTATTAGAGAACTGCTTAATACACCTCTTTTCTATCTTAAGCTGGGTTGAAAGCCCTGTTTTGGCCTTTGGCATGGACATAACAAAGGGATGTAAGAAGAAGTACCTTGAAGTGTAATCAGTAATTTAAGAGATGTGTTCCCTACCTAAGGACGCAGTAGGTAAAACTTTGTATTCAGACAGTATCTTGTATTTGAAGTTAAGAGCCCTGTCTTCCAAAAAGTAAAAGAAAATGCACAATTTTTAGTGAAGAATACGTACAAAAGTGCATATTTGAAACGCTTTCAGTAGTAACATGCTTTCCTTTTTATGACACTTAAATTCATGGAGCTATTCTTTAGCAACAAGCATGACTTCAGTACCCAGTTGAAAAGGCAAAACTTCTTGTCTCTGCTTAGCACTCCTTGAAATCTCTACAGGCGTTTTTTTGTAACTTGGGTGTTATTTAATAATTCCATAACCTAAAGTTCATTGGTTCTTACAGAGAAGAGAGGATATGGGGGGGGGGGGGGGGGGGGAATAAAACAAAAACAACAAACCAACAAGCAACCAAAACAAACCTACAAAACCCACCACCACCAACACTAAAACCCCAAACAAAACAGTACTTTAGAAATCGTGGCATGGTAAAATTTTAGTTTAGGGAAATTTAAGTCTTTACTATTATTAAATGTTCATACTGTTGTGTCTGTAGTTTGAAATCTCTTCTGCAGTATCTAGCAGACTGGAACTAAGCTTGCAAAGCTGGATGTTTTATGCAGTGGTAGGCTGCTGGAGTTGAAAACTGGTTTTAATGGAAAATAGAAAGTAGTGCACATGTTTTTTGTCACTGAAATAATTTTAAGAGCTCTGAACTTAATCTTCAAGTCACTGAATAAAGCTGGAGATGGCATTTTTTTATTTTTCTTGGTATGAATCCTATTTGCTTAAGTTGCTCTGTAATTGAGTTTTCCTTTGACTTTCAAGACAGAAGAAATTGTATCAGAACAGTTACATGGGCATCATCTTCAAATTTAACCACTAAATGTCGTGTAGTGGTGGTCATTTAAAAAAAAGTCAAACTTTCTTGATTAAATACAGCAGAAGCACATTAAACAATGAAATATTCATCAGCTTTGGATATTTTAAATCTGAAACCTAGTGATGAGATAATTCCCACGCAGATTGATACTAGGGATTCAAAGTGAACACTCAGTGTTGACATGCCCTAGGATTGGCGTACAGCAGGAGCATTTTAACAATGTTATCCAGCTTTGAGCGGAGTGTTATAAATGCAAGTGCAGGTTTTTATCTGCAGAACTGCATATTTTTCTTTTCCTTGCATGATTTGTTCTGGTTACTACATCATCCCTCATGCCTCCAGCTAAGCAAAAAGTGTAATCTGAGTAGGTTAGAGTTTGTTTTCAGTATATCCAAATACTTTAAAGCTCCCCAGGCAGCTGTTTATCAACTTTATGTCCTTAGCTGGTATAGCTGTGACATGTAAGCTTGTAGTTTGCAGCGCTGATAATTTCCTGTGGTCAGTGTTCGTTTAACTTAAAATGAGAAACCTCTGCAAAGCTTCTGAAGGTTATTAATAACTTTACTAGTTAAAACAAACAAATGCACAGTTAAAAGAATACACCTACGCAGAGTGGCTTGTCAGGCAGAGAATAAAAAATGATGTTCCCCTGAAGTAAGTTATTTTGCTAGTTAAGGCATCTCCTGGTTAGTTGGAAAAATGCAAAGGAACATTATGCTGGCAGCATGTGGGAGCTTGTAAGGATGGCTAGGTCTTGAATCTGCAAAAAACCAGCATGTCTAACAGCAAATTAAGGGGGAGGAGGATAGAAGATGAGAGCTAGTTCTGACAGCTGCCTTGCTCTGCCATTGCTGCTCATGACTGCATTCAAGGCATGAGATTCCAAGAAAGAATTCCCCAAGAAACTTGAAATGGTCTCAGTTATATTGTCTTTGAATGTAAAAACAGATGGAAACAGCGGCTCGTAACTTGAGCCTATCTTCTCTAGGCTCTAAGAGTGGGATAACACTTATACATATATGAAATATAATGTGCAGGCCAAGAGTCTGTTTGACAATGTTTGCATCATTATCTCACATTTCAGATGCATTTCTGTGCTGTGTGTGCCATGCAAAGATAAGGCTTAATCATGAATTTTAAGTTTCATTTATTTAATAAAATATGCAAACTGTGCTTAAAAAATGTAATGACTGAAATAACTGTTCTTACTCCTTATGTGTTCTGAAATTTATATGTTGTAAAATTTCAGTCACATAGTGTTGCTATGCCTGGAGAGTTTAATTTGAGATACTGTCTTCTCGCTGTAGTTGTGTGGGTTTTTTTACATGTGGTGAATACCAAGGAAATTTTAACTGCTTTAGTGATCTTCTGATGTGTGCTAGAAGTATGGGTTGCATTGCTTTGCAATTATGCATACTTGCATATTTAGGCAGTGTTTCTGTGGCTTTCTATAGCAGGTTACACATACAGCATTTAACAAACATGGGTGAATATAATCCAGTAGCGAGGAAGTTGTTGGGAACCCAGCATCCTTGACTCAGGGGGTTTACTTATTTGGCATTTAACACCAGCTTCTGATTGCTGATGGGAGCACAGGGAGGGGGCATGACCCAGGAGCAGTTGCACACCTGTGGAACCCCCTTCTCTCTGCTCTCCTCTGTCTGGGCTGAAGCCAGGTGGGTCCCCCCCTCCCCACACTGTCCTTGCCCTAGTGGCTCCTATGCCCTTCCTCCTGGTTACTACCAGCTTCTGGCCACTTCTCACTCCTTTTTGTGCCTCTTGCAGGCCACGGAAGTGCAGGGAATCTCTTACTTACAGTTATGAATTATTAGTAGCTTCTTACTATTTCATGTTATTTTGTGTTATTTGCTAACTGAAAAATAGAAGTGCAAAATATTAATACTGAGGTATCCAAATTAGAAAATATAAGAATAAATGTTGCTACCAGGCTCAGAGGAACAAGTATAATAGGAAGTATGCTTCCACAGTTTGTAACCTTATGCATTTCCTAGATTCCTTCCTTTATTGCTCAGGATGGATTTGTACCAAATGGATTGCTGTCAGCTTCTTTCAAAAAAATTGTTTGGTGTGTCTCTGCTGACTTTGACAGACTGAATTTGCAAGGAAGTAGGGATTCCATTTCCTTTTACAGACTTTTCTCTGGTATTTGTTGCTGGAATTGTTTTATTGGCAAAGATTCAGGGATTTTCTTAAATCTCTGTGAAAGAGGGTGCTATTCTTCTTATTTATAGATTGAAGAATAAGAATTAGGCCAAAGTAATTGATTTGAGACTCTCCCTTTGAAAGTCTAAGGCCTGACTTCTATCAATAACATGCACTCATGTCTACCAATTGCTAGAGTTCGTTGCTGTCACTTGAATGTGTAAACCTTTTTTTGCTCTAGTTACTTGTCTTATTAATGTATGGTCTTTTCAGTGTGGCTAATTGTGATTATTAACAGGTTTTGGTACATGATTTCATAGTATTGCTAAAGAAGTGATGTCACACTTTTATCTCTGTGTAAACAATAAACAAATTGCAACACTGAAGAAACTGGGAATTCTTATAGAACAAGTTGTTTGGACACAAAAAAGGAAGGAATGTCTAAACAGCTTTATTTAGCCAGGGAATATGAAATACAGCATAATCATGGTAGTTACAGCTACACTTGGTAGCAAACTGCAATAGTTTGTACTTAAAGCATAGGATATGTTTGACTCTGTACAATGAAGTCCTATTTCCTTGCTATTCTGTGTGGAACAAAACCTGAGACTTCAGTGAGTAATAAGGAAAAATATTATAGTTGAAAGTTTTTTATGAGCAGCTAGTCCAAGTTGAGTGATGTCCTTATATATAAGTGTTTCAGTCATGAAACCTGGAATCCTGCTGAGTCAGATCCATAGTGACAAGTCCTGCTGTTCCAAAAATAAGTTTAAAAAGTAAAGTGACCAGGTACTTTTCTCTTCTAGAGGCTGGTAGACTATCTTTGTCTGAGCTTGCTTATGTAAAGTCCTTGGAGACAAAACAAGGATAATATTAATAGCTGAAGAGACCATTTGGTTTTCTAAATATCGATTATTTTCTTCTGTTTCTCATCTTGAATACAGTTGAACATTGAAATAGGATGCACAGAGAGGTTGTGTAGTCTGTCTCTGGAGGTTTTCAAGACCTGACTGTATCAAGTTCTGAGCAACCTGGGCTGACACTGCTTGAATCATTCTGTCATTGTATGATTCTGGGATTTTGCTCTGTTTTGGACCAGTTTGTCACCTAGAACCACAGTATTAGTGATTGCCTTGCTTTAAGGCAACCTTTTGTACATGACAGAATAATTGGAAGAGAGAATTATTACGTCACGTTGGCACTGAGAACTTCTGTCAGTTCCTTCTGTTCTAGAAACTGTGGAGTTCTGGAATTAAGGCTGGAGGAGTCACGCCTCCTGTTTGTCATCTGGATTGTATGTATTTGGAAATGTTGATCTTGTTGCATGGTATTGTCTTCAGGTTTCAAGTATTGGAAATTGTGTTTTGTCTGCAGGCATTCTTTTTGTTGGGATGTCAGACTCTGAATCTATTCTCTCTATTTAGAGGACTTAGTAAGCAGCATTAAGACCTTAATTAGATTTTTTTTTTTTATTTTTAATACCATCTTTTTTAACTATAGTGAAATATCTAATAAAAATAAAGAGCATATTCCAAGGGAGTTCAGAATGTTAAAATCTGTCTTTCAGCAGACAGCTCTACCTGTTTCTCAGTAAGAGTAAGAAACAAATTCTCAGTAAGAAACAAATTCATCTGTTATTGAGGCTGAAGTGGACAAACTGAAGGGTTTCTTTAAATGGTTTTTTCCCATCTTACTGTTGGAAAACACCTTAAAAGAATCTTTGGGATTCACTGGATTGTTTTAGCATCTTAAAAGTCTGTTGCACAGATTTTTGCAAGATAGGTATTGTGCTGATCTCTACCACCTGACACATGAAGAAAAAGGGAGTAAAAAAAAAAAGTGTTTCAACATGAATGAAGCAAGAATTTTTGTGAATTGCTTTCAAGATAACAGCACAAAAATGAACTTATTGAGAGCAGAGGCAGCATATTCTATTCAGTTGTTTTTATGCAGTATCTGAAGGTCTGCTTGCTCATTATTAGTTAATATGTTCTAAAATCCTCATGTGTTAAGCCTTCAGGATATTTATAGCAATTACTTTCACATCGTGGGACACTAGCAGTAGAGAAGAAATTCAAGGTCTTTAGCCTATAGCACTGTTAGAATGTTCCCTAAGAGGAAGTTTTAAAAAGTCTCATTTATTGGTCAGGTTTGTTGTATCTAAGATTAATGTATCCTAATTTGCAAGGATTGCTTAAAAATCACCAAGTCAAGAAACTTGAGCCTTGCTTGTTTGTACCACTTCTGTAGCTCTTACAGTATGAACTATTTCATATATAGTTACTTTTTTCAGTCGGACTTTGTGGTTTATTTTTAGCCTATGTAATTTCTCTTAGCTAATGTGTGCTGGGATTTCTTGTGAGAAAAGGCATCAGGCATCAAGGGCTCTGAACTACTAAGGCTTTCTCTCTGCTGCGTCATGTTTGGTGTTTTATGTATGGTGACACAGGTAAAAACTTGTTTGAAGACCTCTGAACTTGATGATTAATAATATATTGAGATTTTGGTTTTCAGTGGAATTTCCAAAGTTATTTGACACAGGGGAAGAAAATACCGTGAGAAGTGTGAAAGTTATGAGATTTCATTTGCGTTGGCCAAGAGCATGCTGAGGGGAAGGCACAGAGCATGATCCAGAGGAGGTTTCTATTCACTGAAGATCTTGAATCTGCCTTCTAGGAGAACGGGACACCTTTGCCTTCTCTAACTTCCTGCTTCCATAATTTTTGAATCAATTGGTCAGTTTCAGACAAGTGTTAAGGAAGAACACCTTATAGAAGGAACAGATTTTTTTAAAAAAATCAGTTTCATGAAAATTGGCAGCTATATGGGAGAAACCTAAACTGATTGAACCGCTGAAGGAAATCTTAATGTGAGCTCTGTAATAATCTGTCCTATTTAGTGAGCTGGTTCACCAGCCCGTCTGAAGTTGGGTGGAAACTGCTAGAGCACTGCGCTACTGCTTGCTCAGCAAGTAGTTGACAGACAAGAAAAAGGCATTGTAGGTACTCCTAAAGAGTTGGACCTGGAGTCGTGGAATGAGAAGATAAAGGCCGGAGTGTGGATGAAGCCAAACCTGTGGGAATATAGGAACTGGGTGCATACACTGTGCTTTCCTATGGAGTTACCAGTTCTGCTGCAATCTAGCTCACCAAAGCACCCCCGGTTTTGTGAGGTACAGATGATCATTTGTGGAAAATCAGTGCAGAGCTTACGTCTTTTGTCATCTTGATCTAAATTTCCCATATTTTATACTGACAGTTTTAGTTGTTCGTAGGTGTACTTTTATAGTGAAATAGAAGACCCTAGAAATCTAAGTGCAATGAACTTTCACTGTGAAACCTCTGCAAATTCACTTGAAGGATGCAAGAACCAAACCCTAACAAAAAATGTGCTAAAGGACTGGCTGCTGTAATAGTTCTATTTCATGAGGGTAGCATGACTCATACCGCTTAATGTTCCTATCTCAGTATTCAGTTTATTTTTAAGTAGTGCAGTACAAATAGTGTTTTTCTGTGCCAGTTGTTGCTATGACTCCATAATATTTCCCTAAATACGCTTGCTCATACTTTCTCACAGAATAGTATTTGGCATATAAAAACCTTAAACCCATCAGAATTTTCTGAGTGCTGATCATTTTAATGCTTTTATGGAAAAAAGGATAGCTCTGTGTATTATGTAGTTTTAGTTGAGGAGGAATAGAAGTTCTTTTTTCTTTTTTTTAAAAAAAACCAAGTCCACACAACCTGTTTCCCCATTCAAGAAAATGTTCATCTGTTTCAGCTTTTCCAATTTAGCTTTTCAGATTAAATTTCCAGCCCTTGTGTAGTTTAGGATATTTTGTTAAAGGTAAGTGGATGCTGTATTATTATTTCAGAACACTTTCACTGTCTTTTCTTTTTGTAATTGGAGGGGAAAAAAACATTTCTTGTGTGGCTTGAGGGAGTGGGATGGGTGACATGTTGAAACTTTCCCTTAGATTTATACTTTTGCATAAGGGTTTATTTTTCCAAGATTGCTTAACTGTATGGTTGCGTGCCTCATCTCTTCTAAATCACACTGAACACTTTGGTTGAAAGATCTTGGTGTACTGCAGCAGAACAACTACAGCCTTTCCTGAGAACCCCTGGAATCTTGTTGCTTCTTCCCTTGTTCTGCATGATGTGTCTGGGTAACACGCTTGCTTCAGTCGCTTACTTGGTTTCAGAGTGACATTAGTGCAAAAGGACACAGTTAACAGACTATAACCCGGAATGTTTGTTGACCTAACAAGTTGTCTTATAAACTCTAGATCTCCCTTTGATCAGATAAAATAATACTATAACTTATGGTTAAAGATACCAACGCGCAACCTTATGTTTTTGTGAAAACTTTAAAACAAACTCTCAAAAAAGCTGTTTATTGTCAAACTATGTTTTTGAGTTGGTCTAACTAGTCGCAAGTTTATTGCACTTCTCTTTCCTCCTTGTGCTGCTTATGGCTACCTCAGAAGGGCTATCAGGGAATAAAAAATGCTTACTGATGTAATCTTTGTTTACCTGGATGTATTGTAAGAATTGCAAGGGCCAAAATTTATCAGGAAAGAACACATTCCATGTAAAGGTATGCTGCTAAGAAGCTGACAATTCAATAGTCTTTTAATGCACTTTTCACTTAGTTCTATAAAAGCACAGGTGGAAAAGCCTTTTTTTTTTTTTAATTACTAATGCCATAACAAGTTGAGGGTTGTTACACTAATATATCATTTTCCTTTCTAATTGCTGCTGTTTTGCAAAATGCTTCCTGTATTTTTGGCTATCTTTTCAAAATAAAAATGTAACAATTGATGTTTTTGTTGTAGTTTTCAGTTCTGTAAGGTGTTAAGGTTGTTTTAAGCTTAGTGTGAATTAGATTATGGAAATTAATTGTATGAAATACTGCTCAAGAGGAACAGCTTGTCTTCCCAACCGGAGCATTTCTTTGTTCTGGTTGTGCTGTAACTGTCTGAACTGCTTTTTCAGTAGCTAGTTCTTGTTACATGCAGGTGGCGTATGCTTACCCTTATGGCACAGTTATTTTCAGAGTATCCAAGAAATGCGGATTTAGTGTTGAATTCTCCTTGGCAGCTTTCAATTCTGTTTGTCTTGGCAGTGTGCCATAGCCCCTCGGTTACAGGGTAGGCCAGGTTTGTAGGTGTTTTCTACTCTTCTTTTTGAAATGGCCCCATTGCATTAAAGAAAGCAAAATTCATAGGGCAAAAGAGAGAGGAAGCTTCACCTTATAGTCAGTCTACCAATAAAGGTATTCATCCTAGAAGGGGAATTAAAATCTGTAACCCGTATGTAGCCCTGGAAGTAGTTATAGGCAAACTTAATAGGAGAAATCTAAACAGGAGAACTTGCTGAAATATCTGTAGAGATTAGGCAGGGATTTGCATGTCTGTGTTGTGGGAGGGAGCTGTTTCCTTCCTCTCCTGCCTCCTGTTCTCCACCCCGCAAACAGCATTTATGGATGTGTCTGAATTTTTATCTCAGAACTGTTTTCAATACTTTCCTTAAATGGTAGTTTAGGATAACCCTACATATTTTTTATACATGGTGCTTTATAAACAGTTATCTCCTTTGATGAGGATAGGTCATTTTTGTCTTCATGCATGTGTGTCTATATAAGTGAGAATGCCTGAAATGTTAAAATACTGGCTTTTCATAAAGGCCAGAATTTGGAATTGTTTTTTTGTTTCTTTGTTTTGCTAAAAGAAGACAATGAAAGAGTATAGTAACATGTCACAAATAAAATGCAGTAAAATGAGGTGTGCAAATTTCAGCTTCTAGGGAAATAACTGTCCCTTTAAAGGAGACCTTCTGTCCTGGAGCCTATAACCTTTGACTTGGTACATGTACCAACAATTGGAATCTATTCTATACTTTGAAATGCAGAAGAGTGGTGGCAAGAAAGCCCAGGTAGTTACTAGCCCAGTAAGAGATGTAGTGACGAGTGACTGTCTGCGTGTCATAAACTGTACTAAGACTTTTGGGAAGGAGGCTGGTCTTGCCTCCTGCATTGGACTTATGCAGCTGCAATACTCTTCATGTTGGTTTTGCTTTACATTGTTGCTGAGGAAGCTCTGTTTTGCATTTGTGGTACCTTTAGCTTTCAAGTAGATGACTTAAATCCAAAATTCTTACAGAAATAAAACTCATTCTGAAAAGATTTTACTTATTTTTCTTTAAATCAATAAGTGGTTTTGGCCTTAAGTATCTCTAGTGGGTTTGGTTACATAATATAGATTTTCAGTGAAAAAGGAATAGGAAGCAATGGAGGTTATTTTATCAGTAGCAAAGGTCAGTTGATTGTATCTTATGGCATGCATTGAAGTGGAATACTTACTAAATAAGCATCACGCTGCTCAGTCATTTCTTTCAGTTGTAATAGGAAATTTTATGATAAAAGAAATTAAAGAGTTTGAAATTTAGTATAGGCAGATGGATTGAACATTTTCTGGACAACAAATGTCATTAAGAGAGCCAAGAACTTTGTGTGGTAGAATAGTGTTCAGTTGCAAAATGTACTTATTCACATGTACTGTGTGGTTAGCTCTTTTTTTTAATTTGGCATCCCCAGATATCAAATAACTTAAGGATGTTACTTTGTTTCTCTTTTGATAACGGTTTTCCATTTATAATGCTCATAAATATTTTCTGTCTTTTCACAGATTTCTGGAGTTGTTTAAGCTCTGAATACTTAAAAGTTCTTCATACAGAGAAATGTCTGGCTCATATGATGATTCCGTTGGAGTAGAAGTTTCTAGTGACAGCTTCTGGGAGGTAACTTGGATCAATATTTTGATTTTATTTTTTACTCTTACTATAGAAAATCTGATTTTTGTACATTGTGAACTGTGGAGAGAACTGCAACACAAGATGCCTTTGGTTATTGTGATTTGCAGAAATAGCCTTCAGAATGGAAATGAACATTTAGGTTTTGTCCTAGTTCTGTCAAGGGTTTTTACCTGGCACAAACTTGAGGATCATCCATTTGGGTCAGAGATGCAATTCAGAATTGAACCTTTGTCAGTTTTTATTGCTGAAAAGGGGTGTGGGTGGGTAACTTTTAAAATTACCAAAGGGACTGAGTGATCAATGTTAAATCTAAAGTGGTTAAAGGCTACTGTAAGTGTACAGAAATGATAAATGTAAGATAGTGTGTGAATGTATTGCATGTTTTCTTTTTGTGTCTAGATGCAAATATAAACTTTTTTGAGAGAAGTTGCCTTGTGCTTATCTCAATGTGAGATTATACATGCAGAAAGATAATACAAAGCCCATTATAATATCAGTAATTTGTGCTGCCCAGATCTGAAGAAGGCTTTCAGATGTTCTGATAATTTGATTAAGCTTTAAAGAGAGCAAACTTTTTCAAGCAGAAAGCATTTAAAGAAAAATTTTATTGCAAGAAAAGGAAAGGTTTCACAGTGTCAGTACTGACATTAATTGCAGGTGAGTACGCTGTCCACATGAACTGTATTCAGTGGGGTAAATTTCTACCATGTGACTTGAAGCTCTTTTGAGTTTGAACTATAGCAAACATGAAAATGGCTAGGGGAAAACGTCTGAGACTATGTAAGACAGCTTGGTTTTGGTGAGCCAATTGTGCATTTTTTTAAATGAAAGCTTTTCTGGACCACTAACCTGTGTTGGTGGTGGTAGTGAGGGCATATTACATTTTGATGCAGATTTCCCCTTATTTTCCGATACCTTATCTAAAAGACATAATGCCAGTGAGATTCTTGTTTAGTAGACAGCTATCATTTTTTGAGGAGACATGTTTATTATGGTAAATGTCTATCCTATTTATAAATATGTTGTTTTGAAATTACTGGGTGCTAAGTTTTAACCTCTTTTGTTTTTGGGCTATTCTGTAGTACATCTGCAGAGAGGATGTGGGACCTCTACTCTTGGAGGTGTCTAAGACTCAACTGGACATGGCTCTGAGCAATCTGATCTGTCAGACCTGCTCTGAGCAGAGGGTTGGACTAGATGATATCCAGAGGTTCCTTTCAACCTTAATTAGTCTTTTCTTTTAGATTTTATTTTAAGGCAACTTTCTGGGGAGCCTTCCTTGATAGCAGTGTTTCAAAATAAAATAAGGAGGCGGTCAGGAAAAAGGAATCCTGAACCAAAGGGGTTTTTTTGGTGTGTTTGGCATTTTATACTTGTCAGGAGAACTTGATTTCTGGCTATTCTATACCAAGCCATTGTCTTCAACCAAGTAATTGTGTCTGGAAGCATAAAAGATGAATGAGAATGAGAATTTTGTAGACTAGTATGATTGTTTGGATAAATGTGAACTCAAGTATTTAATATTAAAGGATGATACATGATCAGAAATAGAAATTAGGCTAAACTAGGACCTTTACAAAGCATAGCTTAAATGTATTTCATGTTTATTATAGGTGAGTTAAAGGTGTTCTTTGTATTTGTGCTATTGGTGACATATAATATGGTAAACACTACTGCTAAATCTGTTTCTTTGGACTCTTCCGTGTATTGCTTCCGAAAGAACAGAGCTGCAGTCTGTTTCATAAGCAATGTCAGTAGGCTAATGTGTAACACATGAGTATATCTTTATTTACCCTTGAGTAAAAAAAAAAAAGTCTTCAGTATTGAGATCAGTTTCTTCTTTATAGGTTCAATTATTTTCTCTACTCTTTCTCTTTTTTAATGTATAACCACAAAGTTTGTTACGTTAAAATGGTCAAGACAAAAATTTTTGGATGGAATAATTAGGTTTTGGTTTTTTGTATGTGTGTTTGGTTGGTTTGCCTTTTTCTGAAACTCAGAGTACATCAGGCTGGAATAGTAATATGTTCTGTGAGTTGACTAATGCTCTCTAGAATAGGTGTGCAAGTTGCTCAAAGAAGAAGACTAGCATTGTTTAGATCATATTAGCTAGTAATATGCTAAAATCAGTTTAAAATTATCTCCAAACTTGAAGATGCAATTATATTCTTATGGAATAGTTTCAGTTCATTAAAAATTCTAGACACCATCTTCACACTCACTCTTCAGGGAGTAAAACAAGTTTTGGCTGCAGTAAAAAATTAATTCAAATGATATGTTAATGGCTTTTTTTCTGAAGGGACTTTAAGGGTGTTCAAAGTATTAGCAGTTTTTCTGAAAGCAGAATTGGACTTTGATTGCAATTGATGGCCATATTGAAAAACTAAACACTGAATTTCCTAAGTAAATTTCCTAAATTTACTAAGCTTTTGGCAGTTTAGCAATATAAAATGGAATATTTAACTGAACTTTAGTGTTTTGAGCATTGTATTATGTAGGAAACACTACTTGTTTTGCAGTTCCTCTGCTTTGTACTCTTTGATTCTTAGGACAAATAGAAGTTTGGGGATTTTGTGGTAACAAACATTGATTCTTTAAAAAAACATTAATAGAGGCAGTTGTGTTCTTAGTATAGAATCATAGAATTGTTTTGGTTGGAAAAGACCTTTTAAGATCATAGAGTCCAACCCTTAACCTAGCACTGCCAAGTCTAGCTCTAAACCATGTCCCTAAGCACCACATCTATGGATGTTTTTAAATATCTCCAGGGTTGGTGACTCAGCCACTTCCATAGGCAGCCTGTTCCAGTGTCTGACAAAGGCTTTGTCACTAGTTTAGCAAAGTGACTAAAGCCTTGAAATTTCAGTATGTTGAAACTAGGTGGTATTTGAGTGAAACAGAGGGGAGGCTGTAAAAGTTTTGTAGTTGATTGGTGCTTAAAATATCACCACTGACATTTGTATTGTGGTTTAAAAAGAAAAAGAAAAACGAAACCCGACAAAGAATAGGTTAGATAGTTTGAAAGATAGAGCAGATTATCATGAAGCCTTGTATGTGTATAGCTGAAAGACTGTAGTAGGTATACCTAAATGTTTACATAACTGCATGGAGAGTTGAAAATGTGTGGTATGATGTCCCTGGCATTCTTCAGAGATGGAACTTTTATGGATACACTAAGATACTTTGAACTAAACATGAAAAAGAGTACTCTGATGCAAGCAATTTTAGAGTAATACTGAACTATTAACAGGAAGTGGTGACACAGTAGGAAATTTAAACCTTCATGCATGCTGTACTTGGTAAATTTACAGAGGCCATGTAGTTTGAGAGAATAAACAAGCTTACAAAGCTGACTTAAGAAAAAAAACATATATAAACTTTTCTCTCAATGGAAATAGCCAAGACAGTATATTAAGGAAAGAAATGGCTGTTTCGTTGTACTCTGATACTTATAGGATGACTCCTTATTGCTGCGTATAAAACTATTCAAAAAAATGGTAGTCTTGGCAATACCCTGTTACACTGAGAAATGTGAATAATGTGGAATTTTGGTTGCCAGCATTTAGGTGCATGTTGCATTATGTGTCAGGGAAGTGAGGGTTGTTTTGTTTCATTTTTAATCCTGACACTGAGCAAAATGCTTGGACTAAAGGACAACATAAAGGAAGGTGGTAAAGTAACTAAAGCTGTGCTGTCCACTGCAGTGTAGCCTTGATATAGATATTAAGTAATTGCTTTCGTCAAAAAATAGCTTTCTTGTGATCTCTGCACTCTACTTTTCTGTGTTTCTGTGAGGGTAACTGCATTTTGACATGCATGCCTGATACTAGATTGGAATGCATTTTGGGTTATATGTACTTCTGATTATTTGAGTGAATAATTAAGGTATCCAGTAGCTTGCTTAGGCCAAGTAATGCCTTGGCAGAATGTACCATTTAACTTAAACTTGCCTTTCCACAGAGAAGCCTAACAAAACAATAGGACAGGAATTATTATTCAGATCAAGAGTTAAGATGCAGGAGGCGGTTTGCCAGGCTTCTACTGTTGGTAGAATATGAACCTAAAGTAAAGGAAGTCCTGTGCAAGTCTTAATAAATTTAACTTAAGAATAACTCATCAGTGTTAATTGACATGCAGAAACTAACTGCAGGTCTGTCAAATGTAATTAGCAAAATCTTGTTTAAGTATTTCTGGTTTGGAGCAATTTTTCCAAACTAAATTTGACCAAATTTTAGTCTAAAATATGTCTTTTTTCTGTATGTTCTCTGAAGACTGCAACTTTGAATTCTAGCCTTAATCCTTCACAAAAAGGATAACTAACTGCTTTGATCAACATGTTTTGTCTGACTTGATTAGAAAAGATGCCATGTCTCTGGAATGCCAGTCTCACTACTTAATGCCTCGGGTAATATGAAGTAAAGAACTCTTAATCAATTTGGAAGTTGTGTCATTACTGCAGAATTTGTCATTTGCACCCTTTTCTTAGAGGATTTTAAGATATTTTACATGATAATTTTTTTCTTTGTTTTTAAAGACAGCCTGCAGTTTGTTAAAAGCCACCTTGCTATGCTTTAGCACCACAGCTGAAAGTAGAGAATGTACTTAAATTCAGCCATGACACAGAAGAGACAGTCTGGCAGAGTGAAATTTTGACTTTATTTCCTCACACTCCAAAATAGCTCAAATGTATTTACCTTTGGAGTGTGCTGCAAAGCCCTTTTTTTTTTTCTTGAAAAACATGTAGGAAAGAGTGAGGTGGTTGGGTGTGGGACCTATCTGAAGAACTTACTGTGAAAACTGCTTTTTTGCTCACTGCTTATCTTTGAAACTAAATCACCTTTCTTGAGTGTTGATGTTCTGTTGAGCTGATAAGAACTGTATTTAATGTTGATAAACCAACTTCAAAGTTTTTGCCATTGCTGTTGATAGAAATTCCATGCAATGTTGTTGTCAGGAAATAAAGCACTTGCTTCTTAGTAGTTTTTCTGGCTGTAAAGGTGTTTGCTTTCTTTTGGAGTTGTCACTGCCTTTGCTAGGGTTCCTTATTACAAAGAAAGTTATTAGCAGTTTGATCACGTTTAAAAACGTGAATCTGTAGCATATGGTTGCATGGTACTAAACTTACTGCTCTAACTTCGACTGCGTATGTGCAGACTGTCCACAAAGCAGTTCAATGCAGGTTCCTTAATCTTTGAAGCTTTTTCTTATTGGGTTGCTATTTCAATACTGTTCATGGAAACTTCCAGTTCTGGCATTGAGAATCAAGCTCAATGCTTGAAACCCAAGACAAATAGTAATTTGTTTCTTCTAAAGACTAGTAATTTTTATTACTGCATAGATAGTGTTATAAAGTTCAGATTTGTGGTTGGGAAATAGTTGTCTCATTGAAAGGTAATTGGAGAAGTTGCTGTTTGGACTTGTGTTCTTGGTGTCAACTTACTGCACATCTATCAGTCAAAAAATGTGGGTAGGATGAGGCTTAGGCATAGGTAGTATCTTGTATCAGAACAGCTGATACAAAGGCATTTAGATGAGGTTCTTAGGGACATATTTTGGTGCTAGAGTTAGGTTATGGTTGGACTCGATCCTGAGGGTCTCTTCCAACCGAAACAATTCTGTGATTCTAACTGAAAAAAAAAAAATTAAGCTTTCGGAAACATGCATCTTTCTTTAGCAGGAAATAGAAATAGCAGCAGCTTTCACAATTGAGGGTATTTTTCTGTATTTAGTTAACCCAAGCCACTACTAGAAGTTTTTCATCTTTGAGCAGGATGGCAAATCCTTTTCAGGACAACAGATCTTTTACTTTCTTCTAATTTGTCCAGGTGTTTACCAAATAAAAGTATGTTAGGAGACAGAGAATTTCATACATGTTTTTATGGAAGCTTGCATAGAGAGCAAGGAATTGCAAAATAATAAAGACATTAGAAAGGACATTCTGAAAGATAATTGCTACAAAACAGTGGAGGATTTCATCAAAGCTTCAGTTGTAGTAGTGCATTAATTTAGTTAAGAAATGGAAGCTTCTTTTTCTTTCTTAATTTTTCTAACAAGCCTCAGTGTACCTTGATACATCTGGTTAAGTTCATGGTGCTGAGTGCAGAAATTTTTTTAAGACCAAGGAATCTTGTTAATCTGCTCCAAGAAGTAATTCCTTCATCTGTGTTACTTTGCTGACAAGGGTGGCATGCTTTGGGTAATCAAAGGTTATTGCTGATAGCCTGGAGCACGATGGCAGTAGCTTTTCCTAGGGAAAACAGAAGACTTGGAACCCAATGTACAATTTGAAACCATTTGTATTTATTTCTTATCTGTCATATGGACTCTAAGCATTTGCATGACTGCTGTAAATATATCTCAGTTTGTCAGAATAATTCATACTACTTTCTTGCATCCCAAAACAGGCTGTGGCAAAACTGATTGGTTCCATCATTGTACTGCTTTAGTAAAATGCAAGAAAGGGAAACCCTATTGGCCTTGTTCTACTAAAGTAGTTCTGAAATGCACATTGAAGAATTTGGTATGTTAATAACAAATGGAAGGCCAATTTTGTGATGCATTTTGTTAATTAAGTTCTAGCCTTATGCTTGCTAATCACTATTATGGTCATATTAAAAGAAAAATGCCTTGAGCAAGTTGAGACCAATGCTATTGTTCACTTAGATACCTGTGAAGGTGATGAGTAAGCATTTCTAGAGATCAAAGTAGAAGTGTGTGCATCTCTTGCAAGATAAGACATCAAAAGAAAGCTACCCTGCCTGTGGAGGCATTTGTTTTTAATGAGCCATAGGCCCTTCACAGGCTGTGTGCCACTTGTACACATGTGTGTTCTTACTCCCCCTTATTTTCTGCTAGCATCAGCAAATATGGAGCTCTCTCCATTTATTGCAGGGGTGTTTAACTGCCCTGTGAAAACACCTACTCATCCACACAACATAGCCATTCTGAACAGCTGCTGTACCAGCAAGTGGCATTAGCTCTATGAACTTAGGCCTGCGATTGATTCCTATGGAGAACAGGACCTGGCATGCATTTTGAGGTGCTGAGCACATGGCTTTCATTGCATTCTGAAGTATTTGCTGAGATATCCACTAGCAAGAGAATTTCAGTTTATTCCGAAAGGGGAAGCTGGTCCCCTATGTACTATGGGTGAATCAAATTTGGCCACCATATGCATGCCTGTTCTCCCCAGAGCAAGGCCTAAACCCAACACTCTGGATAGCACAGGCAGCTGATATGGGACATGCCTCCCACAAACTGCATTATAAGCTGTCTGCTCAGATGGTCGTAGTCCTGCCCATTTGGGGCAGGACTGTGCTTCATGCCTACTGCTGACAGCCAACATCTGCATGAGAGATCTATTGAGGGGGTGTGTGTAGGATGCAGGGAACTTAAGAGGGAGAAGCTCTCCAAACTCACTCTTGAATGTCAAAAAAGTGTTCCTGTGTTGAGGGATTTCAGTTACTCGTCAACAAATGCTTTTTGCTGATGAAACAGACTGTTCTGTTTTGCTTTTTCATTTTAAAAATATTTGGACTCTGCGATAGTAGATTTCTGTCATATCTCCTATATGCTCATTTGTTTTTTTTTCCTTCCAACATGGAGCAACATCATGTTCTCCATTTATATTGCCAGGTGTTTGGCTTCAGATTTTGTCAGTTTAAGAGCTTCCTTGAGATTTTTCTTGCAACCAGTGGTGCATTTATACAGCTAAACTTAAAGTTACACAGAGCTAGTACTCATAGGTACTTGAACTGTGTATGTGTCAATTAGGTACCAAAATAATTACTTTTATTTACAAAACCCCCACAATATTACACATGTTAATGCTGGTTGAAATGTTTGGAAACTTCCTGTTTGACATAGCTGGAAAGAAATTGTAGTCATGGTTAAATGGAATGCTGGAAATAGTGTGTCCTCATATTGGCCATCAGTATGTGTAGGTTTAATGATGAGCCTTCAAAGTGCGTTATTGTGTTTCCTGCCTAGGAATATTTGCCCATAAAAAAGAGCCTTATTGTATGCTACGCTGACTGACTTTCTTTCAAATATTTCCAGTTCATGAAGGCTGACTGGTTATGAATAAACTAGGCAAGCCTGGAAAAAGAGTTGACATCAAATCTTACTTCAGGCATTTGAAACTCCTGAAATATTTGTGGTTATAGCAATTATCATGATACACCAGAATTAACTGGTTGGAGTTTAGCAATAGCTGAATGTGGCCACCTTCTAGGCTGCTAACAAATTAAAATACCCTTAAACCATTCAATGTACCAGAAAAACCTGTTAAGTGTGTTTAACCCTTTATGGACTTTTATACTGCTCTGTGAATAAGTTAAAAAAAAAAGTTTATTAGTTGAGGTAAGGGAGGCTAGATAATTTAAGACTCTCCCCTTGTGTATAGTGTTGTGAAATTGTAAAATAATGAGGTTGTAAGCTCTTAAATATTCCCATTAAAGATCTCATCAGTGGCAGTGCGTGGCTACTTTAGTACAGCGGTGGTCACAAAGGAGACATGACTGCACTGCTGACTATACCATACTAAATGCCTCAGCTTGTGTGTTTTTCTCTGGTTATTACAGATTTGGAAAAGGATTTGAGGTGACATTGCTGTGTTTGTGCATGAGAGGAAATATCAAAATGAGAAGGAATGTTTTCTTGACTAAGCACAATGGAGATCTGAAGGCGTCTATAATGCCTACAGGAGATATAAATGGGGGAAAATTGGATCAACTGAGACTTAGTAGCAAAGTTCAGTTTTTTTGCAGTGGAAAAGGGGAAACTGGTGGTTAACTTATAAAAGGTGAGGAGGGGGCAAAACTGAATCACAATTTTCATAGAATTCACTGATTGCATCAAGGAAGTGACTATTATAGTGGTATTTTGAAGAAATAAACTCATTGGCTTATTTTCTTTTGAAGTGTTTCTGGCAACTAAGGGTAAACAGCAACTGATTTTGGTGTTATGCAATAAAATGTCTCAGATAGGTAAAGTGTTGATGCTAAAATGAAAGCAGGATACAGTTTTAAAATATCTCTCATCCTTCTTGAAGCTGTAAGAAAGTTTATAATTTGCAGTTTACCTTACTGAAACAAATGTTTCATTTGTAGACCAAGGAACCTAATAACTTCATGTCTTAGGTGTCTACTCTCTAACAAGTAATAGCCCAGTGCTGAGAATGATCAGAAGGTTATTCTAACTAGCAAAATCATATGTTTGTGCTGAGCAGAGCTAATTGAGAAATCTGAAAATCCCAAGGTATTACGTAAACATGACTCTGACTGAAACAAAACCAGATATTCTCTTTTTTTTTTTTTTTTTTTTCTGGTGAGTTGCTACAAATAAAAGAATTTGTCATTTTTGTTTTAGCTCAAATACTTCTTGTGAAGGGGAAGGGGGAAGTCATGCAGAACGTTTGCAGCCTACCTCAGGAAACTGGAGAAAATAGTCTTGAATAAAAGAATGTATTAAGTCATATTTTTCTTCTCCAGAATTCAGAGTGTCTTTACTGTGTTTGTAGGTTTTTAATTGTTCTAGCTTATCTACAGTCAGTAGTAGTTCATTAGCTACTTTAACACTAGAGTTCCCTTTACTTGGCTTTGTGGTCTAAATACCTTGTGCTGTCATTCCTCTGAGTCTGCCTTCTACAGTGGAGGCTGCACATTCCACTTCTCAAATTTGTCACTGTAGTGTCCATAACTTAAAATGCATATTTTTTAATAAACCACTATGTTTATTAAATGCCAAGTATATCACTTATGTTTTTTATCATGGAACACAGAAAAATGCTGTATTTCCAAAATGGTAGCATTTCCCTTAAGGCATGAAATTTTAGTATGCTGTCTAAAATACCTTAAACTACTGTTTCATAAATCAAGTTAATGTGTTGGTTTTTGTTGTTGGTGATGGGTTGGTTGGTTTGTTTGGTTTTGGGTTTTTTTGTGTTTGTTTTGTTTGTTTGTTTTGTTTTTTCCCCTTTGAAAATATTAGTGTAAAAGGCTTTCTTTGGAATACAAGGTTATTTTCTAGTATTGGAGGTCTGGTTCTTTCTACCTTCTAAACTGTGATGCTAATTCCTTCAGTCCTCCTGTGGAGAAAGAGGTAGCATGGGTGAATTATCTGTGGTCTGCACACAGGCCTTTCAAGGGGGCCATATGCAATACTAGTGAGCGAACCATCATAGGTAAGCTGAATTCAGTTCTCTGAATACCTAGCCTGAGATTTGGCAACTGCTAGTTATTACCATGAAGTTAGAATTTGCTCAGACAACACAAAATGAAAGCATTAAGAATACCATGAGGCAGCCAGCTCCCATTCAATAGTAGCATTTAAAATGCTAATTTAATAGTGAAACTTTATGAAAGGAAATGTTTGTGCTAGAGACATAAATCCCTGGGCGCATAACTGGAGACACAAATTGATGCTAATATAAGGCTTCAGTAGTTGTGCCAAGCAAGCATAACCTGTTTTAACCGTCTGCCTGGCTGTGAACCTACAGGTGGAACGATTTTGAGCAAATGAATGATTTGCCCTTCCATTACAAAAGCTGTAGAAAATATTCTTTAAGGTACTTAATTTCCTTAATTCTCTGATTACATATTTGTATTATATTTGTTTGAATACCTTGTTAGTTTGAAACTGCGTACTTCTCAATTGCTATTTCTCCTGAAGATGAGAAGTTATTTTTCATACTTTCTTGTTAATAGATGAAATGTGTTTTGGTGTGGATGCATTGACTCTCTTGACTTTTGGTGTCAGCTTCTTTGTGATGCTTTTTATCTTCAATTATCTTGTGACTTATTCTTAAAGGCACAGAATGTGTGCGTACTTTTTTTACATTATTTAGACAAATCAGTGGCTGCTAACTAATGCTTTTCTTAGATGCTACCTAAATTTCTTTCATCTCTTGAAATGGATCTAATCCAAAACCAAGCCCAAATGAACGCTTTGAGGCTGCTGTCTAAAGGAATTGGTTTTTGTCCCTTTATTGATGGTTTAGATTTCCCCCCCACCTAGCTTTGATGAGGAGTCCTTACATGCGTCTGTATTTATCAGCATAGTCACTTATTTTTCCAGCACATAAGAGTATTTCCCTGTATACTTCAAGGAGTTTTTCCTCAAGCAGATGGCTTGCATGTACATCTGCTGACAAAATTCTGAATAAATGAGAACCTAAATGTTGGGTGGTTCCCTGTATTTAAGATATGAATCGGATATGATTCAAATGTAAAAATTACAAACAAGCTTTAAGTATTCAAATGTTTAATCTACTGCTTTATTGCTAATCATTTTTCTTCAGTCAGGTGGTTCGGGCAGATAAGAAGTCGACCGTGATATTTAATAGGCTGTGCAAATTCTTTTAACCAAGTTCTTACGTCTTGTTTAATGTTTACAAAAGCCAACCTGAGTGACCTTGAAATCAGTGGAAATATTACGCTAGGAGCAGTATCAGGCTTCTTCTTTTTCCCCCTTCAGTCATCTGATTGGTGATTCCATGTTGGTGTGTACACAAAAGTGAAAGGGGGTGGAGGGTAATTATATAATGGATTTTCATTATATAGTGAACATTTTTCTCCATATCCTCATCCTTTTGTATCTTGCACAATGAGCAACTGTGTTTGTTTTTCTTTAGAATTCACAAGTTAATTCTAGGTATGAGAACTCCATGTCATTGTCACATTGTCACATTTCCACATTAAATTCTACAATATACTTTTGAAATAGTTGCTATTGAGTTTGGCAGCAGTAAAGCACAGCTGTAACAAAGGGCACATCTTGTCTCTGTTGTATATATAAAGGTTATGGTTTGTCCATATTGTATTCTTAAACTATATTATGCTTGTTGTATGGTTTGTCCATATTGTATTCTTAAACTATATTATGCTTGTTGTAATACTCCTTTGCATGTCTTTGCAGTTTTATTAATCCTGAAAGATTAAACACAGCATAAAATTAAGACATTAAGTACTTAATAATAAGCATGGCAGAGGGAAATACTGTATTTGTGTTAAAAATCTTGCTTATCTGAGACATTACCAAGCAATAATAATGCAGAACAATTGTGATGACTGCCCACAATTACACTGCAGGACTAATACAATATAACAAAGCTTTTACTTTTAAATTTAATAACTTTTTACGGGAGAACTCATGGCCTTTGTGGTGGTGTTGCAATTTGGTTTCAAGATTAATTGGGATATGCCTTATGCTATGATTGATTAATTCTTGCTAGTAGATTACCTTGCTCTTACGTAACAGTGTTTGTGTTAGAGATTTGTCTTGTCTTCAGAGCTTCCATGCAAGTGTTGTTAAGTATTTGTCTCTCTATAGGTTGGAAATTACAAGCGGACAGTAAAACGAATTGATGATGGTCACAGACTTTGCAATGACCTTATGAACTGTATTCATGAACGGGCACGAATAGAGAAGGTCTATGCTCAGCAGCTTACAGAATGGGCAAAAAGGTGGAAACAGCTTGTGGAAAAAGGTAATACACTGATTTTGAACTCTGAAAACTTTCTCAAATTGAATAAATGTTTCTATATATCTTTGTTTTGGTAAGTATGAAGTAGAAATTTTGTACTTTTTTGCCTACAATGGAGCCTTTGCAAAAGACTCAATAATTTAAGAAATGATCAAGCTTTTCTTAATGAAAAACAAACAAAACCCTGCTCCTTTGCTAGTTTGCTTGTTACTGAAGCAGATGCATCTTGCCTCCAGTGTTGAGGTATCCAAATAGATTCAGTTCTAGAGAAAAGACTGTTAGACAAGTGTATCTGAATAAGGGGGCAATGGTTATGGGAGAGAGACTAGTAATAAAAGACCTAGACATTGCTCTAATAGAAGGCTAATCTGATACTATTTTAATATATTCTGAAATAGTTTGTCCTTTCCTGGTTATCCACGCTTGAAAAATAAGTATGTTGAGAAATTGAAGGCAGTTCAAAGAGGAGCTAACAGGTGGAATACTGAGAATCATGGTACAGGGAGAAAGAGGCCAGAATAAATGATTATTATTTCTTCTGGTGTAAAAAAACTTTAATATTTTAAGTTTATCTGAAAATAAACTGTTCCCTTTTCTAGGTTTGCGTCAATATTGCTGTTTACAAGTGAATATAAGTAAATAGCTTCAGGTAGTTTCTTGGAAATATAAGTTCCATGTGGGTAATGGTTACTGAGAATGACACTTTCTGTTGTGTTTAGGCCCACAGTATGGAACAGTAGAAAGGGCTTGGTGTGCTTTTATGTCAGAAGCTGAAAAAGTGAGTGAACTACATCTAGAAGTAAAAGGTTCACTGATGAATGAAGACTTTGAAAAAATCAAGAACTGGCAGAAGGAAGCCTTTCATAAGCAAATGATGGGAGGATTTAAGGAAACCAAAGAAGCAGAAGATGGATTTAGGAAAGCTCAGAAACCCTGGGCAAAAAAGCTGAAAGAGGTACAGCAGTAGATTATGTATTAGATATCCTGTGTTACAATATATTAATGTCTTGAATCTCTATAAGGGAGTAAACTCCCTATTCTCTCTGCTGGACCCTCCTTTCTCAAAAAGATCTCTTGCTTTCTGTCCTCTTCTGAAAATAAGTATTTTTCTCTTGGTCTCTACTAATCTTGATGACTTGAGTGAAAATCTGCAAAAAGTGGAATTTAAGCTATCATTTTAACAATGTCTGATTTTGTGCATTTGAAAGTTAAGAATTGCTCAAAGAAATGAGCAGGGAGAAAACATGTTTTTTTCCCCTGTCATGTAACATTATTCTTAAATAGCAGGTTTGTAGAAGAAGGGGAGCAGGAGAACATGGGCATGAGGAAAAAGTGTTCTCTTGGGGACTTCCTGTAAACCTTTCTTGAGTCTGTTCCACGCTTCTCTAAGCTGTATGAGTGTCATTTCTTGTATGGTGAGAGAATGCTCATTTGTAAGTACTACAATAATTTCCTACTTTGTAGGTGGAAGCTGCAAAGAAAGCATACCATGCAGCCTGCAAGGAGGAGAAACTGGCTGTATCCAGAGAAACAAACAGCAAAGCTGATCCAGCACTAAATCCTGAACAACTTAAGAAATTACAAGACAAAGTGGAGAGGAGCAAACAAGATGTACTAAAGGTATACTCTATGCTAAGATACTGTTAATATGCAG
Organism: Nesoenas mayeri; assembly: GCF_963082525.1. Classification (NCBI taxonomy): domain Eukaryota; kingdom Metazoa; phylum Chordata; class Aves; order Columbiformes; family Columbidae; genus Nesoenas; species Nesoenas mayeri. Next base: position 75,014,235 of record NC_137541.1, read on the forward strand.
GGTTTTTAACCTATAGCTCGTGCATATTTAACCTTTTTTTCTTGCTTAATGCGCTGTGGACTGCAGTGCAGCTCATTTTCAGTTACAGTCCTATAACAAAATGTAGAGTTTTCTCCAAAGCATGTGTTATTGCCAAGTGTTCTTCAGTGAAGAATAGATAATGTGTTCCCTCTCTTTCATGTCAATACTTTCAGCAGGGAAGGAAGCAGAATAAGACAGCGAACTTGTAGGACCGAATTCTACTTGTTCAGCTGTGAGGACTGAGTTATGTCTCTTGAGAGGCTGTGAGATAGGTGCTTAAAGCTTGCTGACAACGTCTAAACTCATAGTCATTCTTGACTGCAGAATGTACTTTTTAAGAAAGTAAACTGACATAATCCATTTCAATAAAAATAAATACAGTTGTGGAAATGCTGTACTGTTGCCCAGTTTGGTTTATCTCTTTAGCGGGCTGCTCTCAAAAGGCTTTCCTAGTGTGACTTTCTTCAAAGACATCTTTTCCCTCTGAGGATGCTGTTCTGTGATCTGGAAGACTGATGTTACATTGAGTGGGATATTTCAGTTCCTGTCTCTGGACTACTTCTGTAATTGAGTGTTAGAGTCTGAGGTTCTATCCGTTAACTGAGCTGAGAGGGTATGCAATTTATGTTTATGGGCATGTATACAATGTTTGGTTTTTTGGTCATAACTCAAAGTTGACTATGTAAATTGCTGAAGGGGAAAAGACAACACTTTAAAATTATTTGGAGATCATTAAATAAGGGACCTGTAACTTAAGACTGCCTGCTCTGATTTACTCTGTGGTTTCTTTTATTTTTATCTTTAATGTTAATATTAATGTTTGTCATGGTTTATGTTAAAAAGCCAGAGGAGAGGCTTAGAACTTTATTGTAACTGTTCTGTAATTTTATTAGATAACTCTCATTGTAACCTAACACAGGTACAGTGCTCATGAAAAAAGACTGCAATTTGGGAATTTCTGGTCTGAATCCTGGCCATAACTACATTGATAAGTCTGTTACGTAGGGTAGTAATAAAATATATTGCTATTTTTTTGTTTTCCATCCCCAGACAAAAGAAAAGTATGAAAAATCACTGAAAGAATTAGATAATGCCACTCCTCAATATATGGAAAACATGGAACAGGTATTTGAACAGTGTCAACAGTTTGAGGAAAAACGCTTACGTTTCTTTCGAGAGGTGTTACTGGAAGTTCAAAAGCACCTTGACTTGTCTAATGTTGCAAGGTAAAACTGTAAGCTTTCAAACTTAATGCTTAATACTTTTAGTGAAAAGTAATCCATACTTCAAGTAGATCAGAGTTTGGAATCTGATTTGTTTCTATTGTATTTCTTCAATTTGTTTAAAGTGTAACTGAAAGAATATCATTCTTTGTTTTGTCTAAGATCGTATCAGCATCTATCCCTAACATTTGCTAGATTTTTTTTTTTTTAACATGGGGTCAAATGAACCAAGAAACCCTCATTCTTTTTGTATTTTTATAGTCTAATGTGTCCCAATTAGAAAGGATTCAGAGCTTGCAATCAACAAAGTGCTGGGTCAAAGGGTAGAAAAGGAGGGGTTTAGTGTATTATGTGTCTTGAATGTTTATTGGAGAACAAGCTAGAATTTATTAGTGTAAGGTAGCATGAACTTCATAGCATAAACATCTATAGTTAAAATATGAGAGCTCAGTCTAAAGGAATTACCTTAACTAGGGGATAAATGTTAAAGATGATTGATGCTGAACTGTTGTCCACCTTAATTTTAAAGTCTGCTTTTTATACTTTACATAGTATATAGAAAGCATGTCTTGGAGTTCTTTCTGCATGACCTTCCTCACTATATTCCAAGAAATCGAAACTTCTGCTAGGGAACTCAAAGCTCATTCAGCTGATTGTCAGGCCATGTGGCACGTCATACACACAGAATCACAGAATTGACTGGGTTGGAAAAGACTTCAGAGATCATAGAGTCCAACCCTTGGTCCAACTCTAGTCCATTTACTAGATCATGGCACCAAGTGCCATGTCCAATCTCAGTTTAAAAACCTCCAGGGATGGCGAGTCCACCACCTCCCTGGGCAGGCCATTCCAATGCCTGACCACTCTCTCTGTAAAGAATTTCTTTCTAATCTCCAGCCTAAATTTCCCCTGGCAGAGTTTAAGCCCATGCCCCCTTGTCCTATTGCTGACTGCCTGGGAGAAGAGACCAATCCCCACCTGGCTATAACTTCCCTTCAGGTAGTTAGGTAGTCATCAACTACTACAGGCCGTTTTGATACTAAGCTACTTCAGTATGTCAGCAAAACGATGTTTACAAAGTTTTTGTTTTCTCTTGCATTTGGGAAGACTAGAATACTTGCAGCAAATACTGTACCACAAGTAGAATTTTCCATGCCACTTGTAACAGCAGAGATTCATGTGCACTCTGGTGCTTCAGTTAAGAGGAGAAAAGTGTGCTCCTGGCTGGCAGCTCATTTCTGTTCTCTCTTCTGCTAGTGACAAAACTCTTAACGGTAATACAACAAGTGCAATTAAGTAGGTGATCAAGGTAACCTACGGCAAGAAGAATCTGCTTTGGTTTGAACCCTGATCAGTGTTTCAAATTGACTTGCTATGCAGTCACACCAATGTTAGTGCTAGCATAAGTGAAAAGGGTGACACAGGGGCAAGAACAAATACAGAGCAAGCAATAGGTAAGGGCAAGATCACTTATTGTAGCATCATTATAATTTTGGGCTGCTTCACAGTTCTTATGGAACCACTGTGGAAGACAGGTTCTTTTTACTCTCAGAGTAGAGAGTTAAAATTGCTGCCAATTTGAATTCCGTTTAATCAGCTTGAAAGAAACTACAGAAGAGGAAAAAAAGATAAATAGTTGACTTAAAGGGCAAGGTTGGGGGAAGACTACAGAAGATGACAAATTGGTTTTAAGATACTTAGGAGGTTCAGGATTGGTGTCTTATGGTATATTAGTAAGTTACAAACAAATAACTGTTAGGAAAAAGCTCTAGGGATAAAGCAGCTGTAACTGTTTATCTATTTGCTTATCTCTGCCTCTTTGAATACACAGAGATGAAGTGTAGAAAAGATGCCTATAAGAAAGAGTGATTTCTTCATGCTGAAGAACACAGTCCAGAAAATAGCCCTGCCCTGTTTTCTACAGATGTAGACCTCCAGTTTATTGTTGATTTAACTGATGGCTAGTGAGTGATCCAAAATTATTCCTTTTCTCAAAAGACATGCCTTTCTATTGCTTAAATACATTCAAAGAACCACCGATGTGGAAAAAAATATCCATACCACATACATGTTAAAGCAGTCAAGTAACATACAGAAATTGAGAAATTTGAAGTGTAACTTGAGTCCTTGACAATGTAGCACCAATGAATTCTAGTTCTAAACTTCGTGTGACTTGATCTGGCAGGGTTTTCCCAAATTCACTCTAGCTTGGAGAGAGCCTAGCAGTTCTGTGTCTTATTTTAAGCTTTGTGGCTAGTGTGTTAAGATCTCTTTGTACTCCAAGTTCCATGTTCCACCATATTGAGGTTTTTTGTGTAAAACAATTTTAGTTGTAGTCACAGGCTACAGAGCGAATACATCATGTGCATGGTCTAGGATCAGGGAATCAAAGTTATATCTGCAACATGACTTCGTTTACATTTGTGAGAAGTCAATGACAAAGAATTCGAGATAACTAGTGAAGTTCTTTTTTGTAATATTTGATATTTTGTATAAACAGTGCAGTTAGTAAAATCGTGGAGTACCTAAAACAATAAAAGCAGTTAGCAGATATTACATCTGCATAGGGAAATGTTTAACCCATTTAATTCTGCTTCAGGTTTGAGTATTACTTTTATAATGACTTAATTCGCATTGGATTAAGACAGGAGATTTCACAGAATACTATGGACTTCTCACAAAAACAGTTCCTACTGTCTTGTAGGCAAGCTTTTAAGTTCAGGAAACTTCAAGATTGGCATTCAGTAATCTAAATACACCCTATGTAAATTCTGTATTTAATGACAGCCAATTAAGTTACTTTACACAAGAGTCATAATTTTAAAATCTGACAAATAAGGATTTAATGTTTTCGTGAACTTTCAGCACACTTATGTGTTGAACTGCTCTTCCTTTTTTTACAGGCATTTAATAGGTCTGCCAGAGTTTTAAAAAGTCTGTCTTGCTGTAAGATTTTCAATACTGTTGTAAACTTTGATATTTTTTGTTTTTAATCTAACTAGGTGATTTGCCATGTTTCTAAATGTTAAATTAAATTTGAAGACAAATTTGTTTTGCAGTTACAAAAATATCTACCGTGAGCTGGAACAGAATATCAAAACAGCAGATGCTGTTGAAGACTTGCGGTGGTTTAGAGCAAATCAAGGTCCAGGCATGTCAATGAATTGGCCTCAGTTCGAGGTAAGGTCACAGTACTTAAAACCCAGATTTGTTTTGTCTATTTTTTCTTTTTCTTTTTGGGTCATATACCTTTCTGGAGTAACTTTTAAATTCAGGCTTCTAGCAGGGACTTTTTTTGTTTTTACAAGTCATAGTAGTTTTCTTCCCTTGACTTTCATTGGGTTCTCGTCATCCCCCAACTTTTGGGTGTGATTATATCAGACATTTATTTAACCAGAAAAAGAGTAAAACAAAAACTCTGTAGTGGGTTTGGTGTTATTTTTAAGCTTAAAGGCATTACTGAAGTCATTTGTAAGCCATGGTTTAGTTGATAAAGTTCTGACACCTGTAAATGTTATCCTGTAGGTTTTACTTCTCCCTTTTGGTGTCAGACTTCAATCTGAATTTCCTTGCTATAAGCAGCTAATTATAGTGTAGGCAGCAAAGACTTTGAAAAAGTTTGAACTAAATACTTCAATCAGCCCTAAAAAATTGGTATTTATAAAACTTAACAAGTGTTTTCAATACTGTTACATGAAAAAGGTCCGTCTTTAACCAGTTAGTAATTTGATTGTTGAAAGTCATCTTCAAAAGAAAGTGTGGTGTGTGTTTTTTCAGCGTAGCTTATAAGAAACAAGTACCAAAATGTATCAGTGAAGATCATACTATCAGAGTACCAAATGGCAGGAACTGAGTTTGTCTGACCAGAATCATGGGTCTAGTTAAAATAACTTTAAATTAATTAAATTAATGGAGTGGAAGCATCAGCTCTGGAGTGTTCACTATTCCCTTATTAACTATAATGGAAAATATCACTTGTCTTTAAAATATGAGTAACTTCAGATTAGAAGGTTTGAGGAAGAAAACTAATAATAATACTGCAGAATTTCTTTGCCTGAAATACTGAAATACAGTTACTTCTGTGTGGGGAAATTACCATCACTTTCCTAAACATTATAGTTAACAGATTAAATACTGTTGTTACTATTTTTCTAATCAAGTGTTTTCTCATTTACATGCTACAAGGATGACGTAAGTACAAAAAAAAATCACAATCAAATGAATATGAAATTGCATTATAAACTGCTCATATGCATAGGTCAGTGGTCTTTAAACTATGGTAACTCAGAAATCCAATATATGTGTGTACAAAGTTAAAAATAATGAGGTATCTCTGAAAAGTTGGCCAGAAATCACTTGAGTGACTGACTGTACTACATGTATAAACCAGCAAGAATAGCAACTCACAAAATCTTCATTTCCTATTAAAAATATTTATCTCAAATGCTATCTTCTGTATAGAAAACTATGTCCTGACATTTTTTTACTTTTAAGTCTTCTGAGATGAAACATGTCTCAGCATAGGATATTTGCTTGCGTGCAGTTTGTTCTCTGGTTTATGTTAGTATGCAGCTTAGTTTGACTTCATAGGTAGAAGCTGTATTTGTGACTTATATGCCTGTCTGCCTGCCTTCTGAAACATCTGAATGGTTCAAAACATCAAGGAGGAGATACTTTACAAATGGCATCATGAGTCTTGTCAACAGTTGTGTTGATTTGAGCCTTAACTTTTATGCATGGCTTTTTAGGACAGTAAATTTCACTAAACCTAGGGTGAAGTACCTTAAGGGCTCAAATCTTAGGGACAGGAGAAGTGTTATACAATGAGCTTCTTCATAGGTCATTCTTGGAGGACTTCTTGAGAAGCAAGCCATGTCTTATATTGGATTATAATATATTTTTAAATTAAATGTAAGGTTTACCTTTTAAAGCCACATGTGTTGGCATTATTTGAAACAGTGAGCCCTCTGAGTACAACTTGTAAAAAGCTGCACTGGCCAACTCCTTTGATTTCTCCAGTTGTTTGCCAGATATCTGGTATTCTACGTCTTTTCATGGTGTTTAGAAGTACAGATAACCTGGGCATTTTGTGAGTAGCACAGATATCTATTTGTATTGCTAGGCTGGTAACTAGATGAGAACTAGAACTGAAACATTTAGAGTAACTTATCTTTTTAAAAATAATTGTACTGCTGTATGTATAAATATATGTTCCATAACTCAATCTGAAAATTAAATGTGATACTGACTTGTTCAATTAATTTTCTTAATCGCATTTTGCATTCATTTGTAGGAATGGTCTGCAGATCTGAATCGCACTCTCAGTAGAAGAGAAAAGAAGAAGGCTTCTGATGGAGTGACTCTGACTGGTATTAATCAGACAGGAGATCAAGTTTCACAGCCTAACAAACATAGCAGGTATTTTTTTTTTTCATGCCTAAAAAGACTGATTGTAAAGGATTGTTATCTTCAAGTACACTAAGCTCTACAGAATAAAAAAGTCACTGTCCAACCAAATGTTAGTTACCTGTGAGCATTTTTAGTGATGTGGTTCTGCAGCTTACAAAATACTCCAGAAATTATTCTCCATTTTCCAGTTCTCTTTCCATGGGGAATTAAAAGAAACCAGACTTCATGAGAAACTGAACTTCCTGTAGCTAATCTGGTAGTTAATCTGTTGCTATTTTACCATTTCTGTAAATAACAGTTATACTTTGAAATCATGGCTTTTAAAATGTTTAGTCACTTCAGAATTCCTCATGTGATTAATACAAAACTGTTAACATCAGCTGCTTTAGAAAGGGGTGAAACTGACTAGGAAGACTGCACTGCCTTTTATTGCAGGCGGTAAGAAAAAGACATTATGATCCATGAAGGATATTCTTATTCTGGAGGAATGTATTGATGTGAGACTTCCCAGACTTTCTTGGGTCTTATGCTCCACTTAGTAGGTGTTTGGTTTTTTGTTTGGTTGGGGTTGTTTTTTGGCTGGAGAAGGGGTCTGCTAAGAAAATACATAGTGGGACACCAATGACAGTGTTTCACTCTTAAACAGATAGGGTCACCATAATGCTCTTTCTTTTCCAAATTAGCAGTCTTAGTGTCCAGAGTAACACAGTGCAGTCAGTACAATCAAGTTACAATCCATTTGAAGATGAAGAAGATACTGGGAGTACTGTCAGTGAAAAGGAGGACAATAAGATCAAAAAGTTGGTGAAATGTTGTTTTTTTAACTGTTTCCACACTTGCACTTTCTCTGTCCAGGGTTTTCTGGTTTTGGTTTCTATAACATTGTGCTGGTCAGTGCATGACGCCCTTTTGAGCGGTTATGTAAGCAACACTGTAACTTAACTTGTTTTTCCTAACAGATGCCATATCTGTTGCCTTGATCTTTGGTTTGAAAGTACTGGGGTTATTTGCAGTTGCTAACAGAACTGCTGTTGCTTTTTTCCTTCTTTTACCAGCCCTATAAAATGTTAAAACTGACGTGTTTTTCTGGTGAAACTGCTTCTGGAGCTTTACTGCTCTGTGTGTTCTCGCTGAATAAATCTGCTTTTACGAATGCTTTCTTTTTATTTAGGACCTTCTCAAACAGCTGCCTGTTGCTTCAGTATGCACACCTAGGGATGTCATACCACTCTCTTAAATGGCATGTGCATGCTCAACAGTGAACTTTAGTTTAAATGATCAAGTTGTTGCAGTATCGTGAAGTTTCTTTGCTGGATTGCAACATACAAAAAGTATTGAAAGCTGTTGTAGAGGTGTATAGAAAGTTCTGCAAAACAATTTAAATGTCTTATCCTAAACCAGATAATTCCTCTCATCTACTACCTGCACACCTTTTACTTTTCTAGAGTAAATAATCCCATGGGTTATATACGTTTATTGATAGAGAAGTTTCTGGAGTTTGTGGATAGGTTGTCTTTGTTACTTTTTTCCTTTGCCTTTTTCTGACTTTGTAAATGTACTGCAAGAATGTGTGGTGTTTTGTTTTTTAATAAGGTATTGTCAATTAGTCTCCTATTTTAAGAGCAGAAAAGAATAATTTAAAAATTGTTTTCAGTGTTAGCAGCTATGAAAAAAACCAAAGCTACCCTACAGATTGGTCTGATGAAGAGTCCAACAATCCTTTCTCTTCCACTGATGCAAATGGAGACACCAATCCATTTGATGAAGATACCTCTCCTGCAATGGAGGTGAGAGTACGGGCACTCTATGACTATGAGGGCCAAGAGCAAGATGAGCTCAGCTTTAAAGCTGGTAAGTTTACAGCATTCACTTAAAAGCTCCTCCTCTCCTTTCCCCTTTTGACAAATATTTTATTTTCTGAAGTCACCTGTTTGTCTCGAAATACAACTCTGCTTACAGGATTCTGTCTTACACTCACACACACACACACCCAATAGAGCTTCTTAGTATCCACTGTTTGGAAGCACTGACTTCTAATCTGTTTGGAATGTGTTGGGATGTGTCTGTCTGGGATATTCCTTTCTTTCATCTTGTATTAAACAGAATGAGCTGCAGGATTGATAATCTGATCTCCTTTTTTTAGCTGGTGACAGTAACAGCTGCTGCTTTTAGCTGTCTAGAAATGCCAACTCTACAAAGTTATTTTATGAAAGGGAAAGACTACAGCAGATATCTCAAACCAATATCTAATCAACTGATGTTTTTTTCTGTTTAAACTGGAATATCCCTTTTTTGGCCTCCAGTTTCCTACAGTGCAAAGTTTTTAAGGTTGAAAGCTTAGTCATGGGCAGGTAATTTCTTACTCTCTTTCCATTCCCCTGCAGTGTATGTTACGCATAGTAAGTGTCTTCACTTGGTTTTTCATCTTACACGGTATTATGGTACACTAGCTATACATCTCCCTTCTTAGGATGATGTATTTCCCTTGAGCTGTTTTTTTTCTGGTTTTTTTTACATTTTACCTCACTGTTATTGGATTTCAGAGAACAGAAGAGAGGCAACTGACAGGAGAGCCCCATGCCACAGTATGTTTCCACACATATGAAGTTAGCACAAGGGTATGGTGGCTGCGTGCCATGGATGCTGCTGCCTCCAGTTTGTCTGGGCTGGTTCTACCAGCTGTTGTGCACTGAGTGAGTGCCTGGGCATCCTACTCAGCCCCCAAAGTAGATTTAGAGTCTCATAAACTGGCCAGCCTGGAGGTAGCACCCTCTGGTGATGAAAGGTGAAATCTACACTCTGTCCACGCCTTACTACTGTCTTGCCCTGAATTGCACATGAAAAGTTTACTAACCAGAAATTACAGAACAAAATTGCAGAAGTAGTTTAGCAAAAGCAAACAGAACTTCAGTTTGTGTGAAAAGGAGGTAGGCATTCTCATTGTTTTTGTTTCTTTTCCTGTTTGCTTGTCATTTACTCCCTTCTCCTGTAATGATTAACTTGATTGTAGAGGAACAACAGGATTCAGTTGTTTGAGAGAACTTGTGCTTCTCCTTCCCTTTCAGCTGGGGTTTGTAAGAAGTATGGTAGTTCTGCACCGCCTGCTATGGACCTTAGATGGCCATTAAAGCTGAAAGTTAATGCAGCAAACAAGTCAATGATGTAGCTAATCAGTGAACCACCCTGCTTATGGAGAAAAGTGCTGCTCAGAACAGTGTATTTCCAGGTCACATTCTAAATGCATTTTGTGTTTTTTAAACCAAAACTCCCACAACTCAGGCGATGGTCCTCCTGTGTTTCACTTACCTCTCTCCTTTTTTGTAGTGAAACTCTATATACCTGACTACTCTTCTTAGTAGGAAGTATTGTAGGCTTCCAGAGTGGAGGAATGGGTTGGTCTGTCCATTAACTTTGCTGAATTGTGCCCTGACAGAAGGACAGTAGTAACAAAACATCTGGAACTTCCTCTGGAATGCACACCAATAAAAATATTCTTCATTCTGTAGACTTCAGCTGCTCCTTTTTTCTCAGCAGGGGATGGAAGTATGCTAATCCTCTTGAAATATATGTATTCTGCCTGTGAAGCAACAGGGTGGCATTCCAAGGGCTTATCGTAACAAGCATTTCAGTGGCCAAAGTATGCATTGTTTATATGCACATGTAATGGTTCCATACAAAGTTAGGTATTCTGTGCTTTAGTACCAGCAGTGTGACTTGCATTAAACTACTTCAACCAAGTGGTTCTTAGTGTGAGAACTGTAGAAATAAGGTACAGGAAGTATGAACTGTGAGATGTACGTAGGCTTAACTTAAAAATAGCTTAATACCTTTGAAGGAAGAGCATTAAAGTATCTTATAACACCGAAGTACGATTATATCAATTGTAGGAAAGGGATGACATGCTAGACTATGAATCCCCTTACAGAAGCTGAATCGTAGAATAACAAGAGTCAAACATACTCATTTTTTAGGCAGAAGTATTAGTTTGACTAGGTTTACACTGAACATACAAAAGACTAAGGATAAAAATTCACCAGGTCAAGCAGGAGCCAATTTAAATTGTACTCACTCCCATGCTCTATGTAGACTATGCTTAGACTCCTAAGCAGCTGTCAACAGAAGATTAATGCATTTGGCGAGCTGGTTTAAAGGTACACAGATATTCTCATATGGGATTTCCAAGAGTATTCAAAGAATTTGCCTACAAATCTTTAATGACTACTTCTGGGTACATGCCGGAGAATATATGCTCTGCATAGTGTCCACTAAATGTGCTTGAAATACATTAAATTCTTTTTATTAGTGGAATACTTTATACATCTTGTGGGTTTTTTTCTTTGCAAATAACTGTGGGAAGCTTCCAAAGAGGAATAACAACTTTGTTTATTCGTATCTTATGAGAGGTTTTACAATCGTGTAACAGGATGGGACAAACCATCTACCATGTGTATATCTCACCCTAATATGTCTCTGCCATGGCTGAGAAGAAATAGCTACAGTAAATGTAGACCACGCAATGTTGTCAAAAGGTGTTATTGCATATGCTGTCTTTATTGCAATTGTTAGACTTTTTTGTTGTAACTGTTGTGCAGATGAGACTAAAAGTGGCAATATTTTCATAGACCTCCAAGATCACTGAGATTCTAAGTGCTAGCTGTTAATACTGGTGCACTTGCATTGGGGCTCACTGTTAATGCAGTGTGGCTTTTTGATAGTCATTGTTTTAATTCTTTATTAACATACACTTCGTAGAAGCAGTGAGACAGCTTAGAATTGTACCCTCATTCTGCAGCACTAGAAATGCTGGGAAAAATGGTAAAATTTCTCCATAAGCTGAGTACAGTCTGCAGTGCCAGACATTTGTTCACAATGTTCTCTTATTAGTTATGTGGTAAATTTATGAACTAGAAGAGATGAGGCTGTAACCTTTTTTTATCTAAGAGAAGAACTACAGAAGATTAATATCTTGAAGATCATGAAGCTTGTTCATTTTTACCAAAGAATTTATAGTCCCTTGGCTCGTTCATGTTCTCCTAAATGATACCAAGACTCTGTGTATTTGTAGCCATTGGGGACTGTATTCAGTGGTTAATACCTTCAGAACGTTATTTCCTATTGCTAACTAAGATGCAATACAAATCAGTTTTATCTAGGGAGATAATTTGACACAAGTAAGTTGTACATGAGGAAATTGTTATTCCGTGTGGCCCTTTTTGCCTGGCTGAGGTGGACATTCATTTGCTCATATCCAGCATCTTGGAATCTGCAGACTCTCTAATGCCAAAGTATTTCCTGAGAATGTTGAAGATTAGATGTCTATCACTGTCAAGAGGATGTTATGTTATAGTTAATGTGTGTATGAATGGATAATCAGTGTCATCTTTTTCTGTGTAAGTTAGGAAGCAAATTCTGAGTTACTTTTTCTGGAGCTACAACTGTATGTTGGTTTCCAACAATATAAAGCTAGAGCACTAGAAAGAGAAGTTATATCTCAATCCTTATTTCTTATCATAAAAAAGCGAGGAAAGGAGAGAGACAGCTGTAATGAAGTGTAAGGTAGAAGATTCCTTTAAACCTTTCTGCATCACAACCTAATAGTGGTATACTGAAAAGCTGCAAGTACAATTCAAGATAATTTCACTGCTATGTCTTAATTTTTGTAGCATTTTTCCTCATGTTCAATAAACATACATATTAACAGTAAGCCTAATGAAACATTTATTTCACTTGCACTGACGTTTTGTTGAAGGTCATAAATGTAGGATTATTCTGCTTGTTTAGAGGTAATTGTATTACCCACAATTATCTTTGACTGTTCATACCCTTTAGGTGTAAGGGAGTCTTCGATTTTACAGCGAAATAGCACTTGTATATAACTTCAAAAGTCTGCATTTTTTTATTGCGCTTTAAAAAACGTTATGACCTTTTCAAAATACAATCAATGTAATGTTTTATTTTCAAAGTAGCTTGCTTCTTCATATTTTCTTGAAATTGGGGACCTTTCATCCCATATGCAAATCTGCAAGCGGTATTATCAATATCAAAAGCATGATGAGCAAAGAAGGGGGGGTTTCTACCAGGGCCTGGGGTGGACAGGGGAAAAAAAGTAGACATGTAGATAACTGTCATATTATCTTCCTGATGTTACTTTAAAGGTTATTGTATGTTAACAATTTTTCTTCTTTCTTTCAGGGGATGAGTTAACTAAAATGGAGAATGAAGATGAGCAGGGTTGGTGCAAAGGACGTCTGGACAATGGACAAGTTGGTTTATATCCAGCAAACTATGTAGAACCAATCCAGTGACAAAGGAGACAAAGTTAATAAAGAAGTGTTACAGAAGCTCTGTAGGCCTGTACAGTATATATTTAAAGTGAGAGGAAGCTGAGTGATATATAGAGTGTATATATTTTAATGAAAAGGCGAGAGCTTGATACTGAGATCACGGTGATTTAAAGACAGAAGTTTGAACTAATAATTTGACATTGTTTTCAAAACTTATGCACCATGCAAAGGAAAGGGGGTTAGGTTGAAAAAATAGTATGATAGGAAAAATACTTCTTAAGCTTTTTCTTCCCATGTGGTCTGATATTGTGAATCCTAAACATTTTTGCATTTTCTATGCTTGTGCCTCATCCTACCCTAGGTATGTGGCTTATACTCACTTTTGTTTAATCAGTTATTTTAAGTGACCTTCAGTAACTTGCAACTTGAATTTTAAAGATTATTATAGTTAATTTTTTATTTGTTCTTAGCGAGGTCTGAAAGATGCAGTATTTTTTTATTTAAATGCTATGTAGTTAAACACCTTTTTGTATGCTTGGATTTATCAATTAATACTTAAATTATGACATAGATTTAGTCACCAGTTGACTGAACGAAAACTTTTTCCATGTTGTAGTAATCTTTCTATGTTGTCAGCATGGCTTGAAGTTGTAAAACAAATACTGTATTTAATAAATATCTGTTACAGAAGGTTATTTGTAGCAGAGAGATCTGCAGGTGTCATGGGTGGGAATTCTATTATGAATGTTGTTTATGTGGTTTGACACTTAAACTAAGAGTTTTCCATCTAGATCATAAATGGCACTCAAAAGAAAGATAAATTATGCGTAAGTCCCAGAATAGTAGCTATTTCCAGTACATGTTTGCAGGGAAAAAAAATAATCTCCTTTAAACTGCTAAATATTTTCGGGTGATTTGAAATGTTAAATCTGTGAAGGCTCATTTTTTTTGGACAGAGAAGACTGTAAAATAGACTAAATGCTTTTTATTAAGAGTCTATGTTGTGTATATGTACATATAATTTGATATTCCAAAATATAAAGAGCATGGCTATCAGTTATCAAGCCTTTTGATGTCAATAAGATTTAGACTGTTTTAAGAGTTTAAATTATAGGCATATTTAAATCTGCTTTCCTGCCATATTCATTACTGTACCATAGACAAAGTATTCTGTGATTAGATTTGCAGAAGTACAGTAAATACACTAGCATACTCAAAATCAGTATTTATGGATAAATTTGTGGGTCAAAATATAAACTAGCTTTAGTCCTTTACATGGATTATTGTAGCAGAACACTGTAAAATCTACATTTGTTTGCAGTTACAACTCAGTCATCTGTAATTGTGTCAAATAGTATACGCATTTGTGACATTTAAAACTGGGTTGTAAAACTATAGCAGATTATGTTTTAAAAAACTAAGTATCAGGTAAGTAAATATGCTATGTTAGTAAGCTACACTGTAATGAAGCTAACAAATCTGTTTTGAGGTAACTATAAAACACTGTTGGTAGTTTTGGACTTTATCGTTTGCTTTTTGAGCTTATATTTAGTCATCATTTTCAATAAATCAAAATGTGCAAGCTTAGAAAGTGGATGTATGTATATGTCTGTCAAGGAAAACTTACCAACATAATTGTTCATCCACAAGACGGTTACTAAAGTTGTCAGGAATTACTGGTTTGGGTCTCTGTATTGTAAAATATTTTAGAAAACAATAAAATCTGTTAATCTCTTAAATATACAGAATGTACTTTTACTATTTCAATGATGTGAAAATAGTCTTATGAAGTAAATAATCCGTGCATTTCGTTGCAATTCAAGATGACAAAATCTGCATTGCCTAAAAGAGCCATAAAGTGGAGGATGACATCATTGCATTGGGCTGTTAACAAAAAAGGGGGAGTGCTGTGCACAGGGGCTCTTGGCAAGACATTGCAGCAAAATCTTTATGGAAGGAGACCATGTCTTTTATGGGTATGCAGAATCTACTGTGATGCTGCTTTCTGTGATATAGTCAAGCCTGATACAGCTTGGGTGAGCAGCTAAGCTCTTTTTTTAGAGTATCTGAAACTTCTACCTTTTCTGAGTTTTCTTGCTGACTGGCAGTGATTAATGTAGTAGTGTTTGGCTAGCTGAAAGTTTTATCTCTTCTCTCCCATCAATACTGCATCTTTTAATCTAAATAAAGTACTAGTTCTTTATGCTGGATGTCCAGTTTGGTGAAGGCACTATAGAATCCAAGAGGGAAGGGACCAAGAGATGCTTCTAGTCCAGTGCCCTATTCAAAGCACAGTCAGCTCTGCATTCAGACCAGGTTGCTCAGGCCTTTGAGCTCGTCTGGAAAATTTCCAAAGACTGATTTTATAACCTCTCTGTTCAGTCTCTTACAATGCTTAATTATATTTTTTTCCCCCATTTTATTTGCAGTTAGACCCTGTCCTATTGCAATTTACGACCTTTGCATGTGATTCTGCTGTACTTGGATGGAGCCTGGCTCTGTTGGTTTGGTAGCGTCTTTGTAGGTGCTAGAAGGCTGCTGTTGGGATCCCCAGACTAACCTCTTATCCAGGCAGAACAAGCCTCTTCTCACAGGCCAAGTGCTCCATCCCCCAATGTCCCTCCACTGCACTTGCTCAAGTTTATCAGGATCTTGTAGTGAGCTGTGGGGGGGTGGGGGTGTCTATGTCCAAAACTGGACAAAGTCTTCTATAATACTGAGTAGCAGAAGCTAATGGCATACTTATAAAACACTAAAAAAAAAAAATATTTTTACTCAACTGCTAACAAACAATAGGTCATTTAAAGTGCTTGAAACTCTTATTATACTTAATTTCATTTAGAACTTTGGGAAACAGACCTGGATTTGGTCAAGTGAAAGTGACTAACTTCATCCTCATTTTGAATGAGCAGTTGTTTACATTGCACAGATGATTCAATTGAAAGTTTTGCTTTAAGAACATGGATCTTGTCTCATTATCTAGTATACAGAGTTTGCATATACTCCTCATAGCCAAATTTAGAATGAGAATGCAAGGGACTTCTGGAGGCTACCTTGCCCAGCCATGGACCTCAGAGCAGGTCCAGTTAGAGCAGGTTTTTCAGGGCTTGTTCAGCTGAGTCTTGAACATCTCCAAGGATGAAGATCCAACCACCCCTCTGAGCAACATCTCTTAGTGGTTTATCACTTTCACCATGAATAGTTGTTGGGTTTGGTTTTGTTTTTTTTTTTTCCTTATATGCATCAGAATTTCTCATGTTTCCTCTTGTACTCTGCTTTTGCACCTCTAAGAGTCTGGCACCATCTTCTCTACACTTTTCCATTAGGTAGCTTGACACCAAAATTTTGAACACACTTTCCCTAGACTGCCTCTTATTTTACTTGTAGGCTATAATATGAACATATATATATATATATATATATATATATATAGGCTATAAACCTACTAGATGTCAAAAATAAAGCTATACTCTCAGTGTAATAAACCAACCCATTGCTATTATCTCTTGTTGAGATGTCTGTTTTTCTGATGTAATACTACCGTTCTCACCATAGCTGAGCTTTTTTTTTTAATTTTTATTTTTTACTTTTTATTTGTTTTCTTCCAATTTTGTCTTTATTTATAGCATTTGCAAAGCAAAAATTAAGGCAGACTTCACAGTTGGAGATAAATAGAAATACGCTTATAGTAGGAAATCAGAGACAATAAATTAGATGGTTTTGTACTAATCTGGTATGATTTGGGTGATTTTTTTTTTTTTAATAATGTTTGGTTGTTTGGTAGCTGTATATTCTTTTAAAACAAATAGAGAAGGGATAGAACAGAGAATGGTGTACTGAAGGCTGGATATCCAGCAGCACCTGTTTTCCAAGAGTTGCATCTGGTTTAAAAAATAACTTTAAGATTACATAATCTTTCTCTAACCTTTCTGGTTTGGCAGAAAGTTGTTCATTCACCTCAAAACAACAGGGAGCTTGCTAATTGTGGCTGAAAGCATATCTAGTGGTCAATGTGATGAGCGGCAGGTTGTGTTCCTGATGTGAGAGAATGCAAGATAATCCCAGTTTTGCTGGAATACTTTCACTTTCTCATTTGGTTTGGACTAAAACATAAAGAGCAATTTCAGAACCTAACAAGGGTCCTGTGGCAATTACTGCAATGGACAGTCCCTTCAGCATGTTTGACACCTAGCAGTTTACCTGCTAATGCTCAGTATTTATCGTTATCAACCTGCTTTAGTTGTGTTCTCCTGTTAGAAATTCACATCCTTGTGTGATACTGTATTTATCCTGTAGCACAAAATTTAAAAAATACTTTAGGTGCTGCTTGAACCTTCCAGTCAGGGGAGAGTACCTACATACATCTGAAAGTTTTACTGTGCATCTGTCCACATTTCAGAAGGTGTAACCTCTTCTCTAAGAACAACTGTAGTCAGTCAGACAAGGCCTGTGCCAGTGGTGCGTAGCCGGTGCCTTGGGAAGAGTGTAGGAACAGGCTGGGATACAGTGATACTTCAGATGTATTAGTTTCAGTTTTGCATCTGGTTCTATGAAATAAGAAAATGCATTCTTCATAATTTTAAAAATTCAGTTCACTGCTTTGGTGACAACTGAACACAACACTATTGTTCATACACAGATCTAAATAAAGTAGTTCAGAAAAGGCAACCTGTGGTCAGTTCCAGAAAGAGAGCCAGTAATCCTTTTTCTTAACAGTTGCTAGTTCTGACCCCATTAGAGAGGATCAGACCATATTTTTATTTTGCTTTTGACTTTGAAATTCCTTTGTTCCTTTATCTGCTCAGTCCTGTACAAGATCCTTTTGCAATTGTTTTCCACTTCTGTGATCATAAGTAATTTAATGTCAATAAACTACCACCTTTCCACTCATCCTTCTTGTAGATAAATACTCAAATCTAGAGTCCAAGCATGAATCCCTCTTGGGGGACACACAGGTAACCTCTCTCTTCTTATTACTGTAGTCAGTAACTGATTTATTAAATGATCGCTTTCTATTATTTCATGGCTGTTTACTTTGGCTTTTATGAGGGACATTAGCAAGAACTTTTTGAAAATCAAAGTCACCTATTACTTCAGCTATTAATAGCGTGACCCATGAAATCTCCAGCCCCGTGAGGTAAACAACCATATCAATTGTGAAGTACTATGATAGATATTCCTAGAATCCTTATGCAGAAAACACTGAAATTTGATTGCCCCGGCATAGTTGGAATACTATCATGTGACAAACATAGGTGGGTTTTGCAATGAGATGCTACTTCTAGCTGTATCTTTCCAAGGTCCTTGCATTGTTAATACAAACAAGCTTAACTAAGCACAGCTGATTGAGTCTGCAGAGGGTTTGTCTGTAAATGACAGTATAGTAACTTATTGGCTTTGTACTGGGCCATTGTGTTGAGATGTAGACCACTTACTAGAGTGGAAAGTTCCAAGAAACCTCACCTGTTTGAAGTGGTTATTGCTTCTTGATGTTATCAGTACAAGCAATGCATTAGTACTAAATAAAAATGTATTACTAATGTGTTGAATTGTTTTCAACTGGTTTTTAATCTAGTTAGTAAACTTCATTTCCATGGTGTGGGAGTAGGCATTTGGATGCTTGATCTTTCTGTTCTAGAGAAGAGATTTCTCTATTGATTATTTGTACTGGAATGATACATGTCAATGACTTTATTGTCTTTGGGGATATCAAGTGGAGAGGGAGGCTGGCCTAAAAATTCTTGAGCTACAACTTTCATGAGGCAACACTTTCATTATCAGCAGTATAGCTGTGAGCAGTGACAAATTTTTTGCAGTGTGACCAAGTTTTCCGAAGGACATCAAGCACAGTTGATACATATCCTTTGGCTGTAAGGGAAGCTTTGGCACTGGGAGGGTAATGTAGATCTAGCTAGCATGACCTGGGACTATACCTATGTTCCGTAATTTCTCAGCAGCAATGTGAGGAGAAAGCAAGTAATGGGAGGCTTGATAATAACTGGAGAACAGCACTAATAGAATTTTACAGAACTACAAGCTTTGAAAGTTGGGAATGGCACCAAATATTTTAGAGCTGTGAGACAGTAGGTGGCTGCTGAACTTTTAATTACATATAACTCTATGTAGATGCAAGTGCTTACCTCCATTTATCAAATCAGCCAAAGATCTAGAACACAGGCCTTGAGAGATCATCCTGAATGGTTATCATTCTTGGTATTCAATTGTTCTGGTGAGACTGTTCAGCAAGATTCAGGAGCCTGAGACTTTTGTTGTGGCATTTGGATAGGTGAGTGTAGGAGAAGGCATTGGAACAGGTTGCTTTGCCAATGCTGCATCAGCTCACAGAGTAGCTCTGGCACCCAAAACGTGGGTGTCAACGAAGTATTACAGGGAGACCCCATCCACTTCAGATCTAGACTGGGTATGCAGAGAAGGGGGTATTATCACAGAATCATTTGGGGAGGAGGGGGCCTCAAGACATCTCCAGATCGACCTCCTGCTGAAAGTGAAGTCAACACTCAACTAGAAGCAGGTTGCTGAGGGCTTTGTCTGGTTGGGTCCTGAAAACTTGCAAAGACAGAGATTTCAGTTGCTCCAGGAAAACTGTTCCCAATGTTTGATTCTCCTCACCATGAAATCTTTTCTTCATATCAAATTGGAACTGTATTCTGGGTTATTAGTAAGAACAAGAGCCCTTGGGTTTTGATTTGTGGAACGGCAACGCCCAGTGTCATACTCCGGCATGCTGGCAGTGACTTGCTCTGCATTTGCACCAAATTAGAGGGCTTCTAGTACAACCCTTTTAGAGAACTGTACTTGGCTGACATTTGCTTCTGAGCATACACATTTAGCAGTCTTCCTCCATGTATACCTTTGTCAGGCTAGCTGGCATGGAAGCAATTTTTAAATGGTTCTGTGTGCACTAGTAATAGAAATGTGTATTTGGGGCATTCTTGGAAACCCCTAGTGAGACATGACATTACTACACTGAGGCAAAACTGACAAAGCCGAAGTTGTGGTCTGCTTTCTCACCACTGCTGCTATTCTCTTTGTGCCTTCCCTCTTTCTGCTATCTACTCAAATCACAGACTTGCTGAAGAACTAAATGCCCATCTTTTTTCTGGAAACATCGCCTTCTGGGGCCTATTCTGATGGTTTCCATTATTGAGAGTCTAGTTTGCTTCTGCCCTGGGACTGGGCTAGGTCACCATTAAGGGAAGAGTAGGACACAGAGGCTGTTTCCAAAATAACTTCAACGAATTGCCATCCTTTCTCATGAACAAAGAAAGTGGCAACACAACATGCTATGAATAATGGGGCCAGGGAAGCAATCTGTGCTCCTTGGACAGTTTTTTGTCAGCAATAAAATTTGCTGAGGATTGAGGACACAAGCAATGTCAGACCCAGGAAGTCAGTTGTGCTCACAGTGCTGGTCTGCTATGGGGTCTGAGTAGGGACCTGCATTTTTTTATTTGCTCAATGTGCAGAGCACCCAGTGAATTATCAACACTGCCTTTTTTCCTGGCAGAGATGGACCAGTTCAACCCTTCCTTCTGCTCTTACCTCCATTCACTATATTACCTTTCTTCCACAACCTAGAGTGTGGTCTAAGATTGCCTCCAGGACCTGCTCACCTCCATCGTGTTCATTAAGCATGTGCTAAATGCTTTTCTTCCATCTTGTCTACAACTCATCTCCTAGCAATCAGCTGAGCTTGCAGTCTGCAACAGGAATCTGTTTAGTGTGCGCATCCACATAGTTGAATTGCGAAGTACAGCCTTAGGGTAGAGGTGCTGTGTGAGGCCAGGAAGGGATGGTGCAGAGTGTGCACTGGTGCAGCTGCGGAAAGTATGGGATGATAAATAAGATCATCCGTTTCATGCCAGAAAGATCTATCTTTGGGATGACCTTGTTTTTCTGATGTTAATTGTTCCAGTTAACCAGCAAGACTGCAGCACCCCGTTTATTTATTTATTTATTTATTTAGATAAAGGTGACATAATGGACTCTCCTTTGTGGAAATATGGCAACTCTCTCTCCCTGTGAGGCCAGT
Source organism: Nesoenas mayeri (assembly GCF_963082525.1). Classification (NCBI taxonomy): domain Eukaryota; kingdom Metazoa; phylum Chordata; class Aves; order Columbiformes; family Columbidae; genus Nesoenas; species Nesoenas mayeri. The sequence goes on from NC_137541.1 coordinate 75,035,225, forward strand.
GTCTGTAGGCTGGGATGCCAATCCTTGTGCAGTCAGATTAGATTTGGTGAGCATCTGTGGGGGGGGGAGTGTGCTGTAGGGAGCACCTACAACCACATGAACAGTGTCTTCCTGACATGTAAACTTCACTTGTAAGAGGAGGTCTCTTGCTAGGCATTCTTGATCTCAAGTGATTGTGAAGGAGGGTGATACTCGATGGTATGAAACAGGCAACAATTTTGCCTCTACAAGCTCCGATGTTTTGTGTCTAGTCCCCGTTACTTGGCTGTATGCATACAGATGGATTTTTGGACTGCTAATCCTGTACTTTGATCAGGTCCCCTACTTGTGATAGTACCAGGCCGAACAAAATTAATCTGGAATAAAGAGGCTGCTGGCCTACTGCCAGCAAATATCTACGCTCTGAAAAGTGTTAATGCATTTAGCTGACTGTTCGGATAACTAGTGACTGACTCCTAGTGATCAGAAAGGCCCTATGGCACCACGGTGTGCCTCAGTCACAGTGCTGAGGGCCCAGCATGGGGACAGCATGCAGCACATGCTCCACCAGAAATCCCTGAACCAGTGGTCATGGCTCTGCTCACCGTGTGACTGCTGCACGCAGCGTGGCCAGAACCGAGGCAGTGACAGGTCTCGTCACCTGGAATGACTTCCCCACTGACTGGTAGGAACTGAGGGTTGTTAGCTTCTCTGGGAGATGGTGAACCTTGTACTTAAGGCACTGAAGGTGACATGGGGTTGAGGCTGAGAGGCTGAAGCTAGATTCTAATGCAAAGCCCTGAATGTGTCTATTTTGGACCTTAGGTAACTCAATCTGTGGCCCTGTTCTTAACAGAAGGTTAGAACAGGCAACCTCCTGAGGGCCTTTCCAAACTGGACTTTTCTGAAAGAAAATGACAGAATTATAGAAAATTTGCCTTAACTCTGGATATGGATGACTATGCAGTCTTACCTATGTCAGAAGACTAAGTGAGAAGGTGATGCTGCCTTGTGAGCCCTGATGGTCTCTGATGAAGAACAGTGCCAAGATGCCACGCTCTGAAGATCCTGTTATGGATCATCTTACTGCTGCTCAAAGTCGAAAGCCACAAAGTTGTCCTGGCACTGTTTTGCAAGGGCCACCCTTAAGGATTTCATACTTTTAGTTCAGTGCTGGCCATGAGGGACCTGGAGTGGCTCCTGCAGGTCCTCTGCAGCATCCTGGCTGGTGTTCCAGCAAAACGCTTCATTAGTCTGGCATCTCTGCTTTGCTGAGCTTCATGACCCAAGTGACAATCCTCCTGTAAGGTGGAGGGAGAGCTGTGACAGAAGGTCTCTGCTTGGAACTGCATTCAGTGCAGTGTGGTTCAGGCACTCCAGGTTTTTTGAAGTAGGGATGCCAGTCAGTTACACAATTCCTGATTGTATTTCTATTATTCTGAGAAAGCTGAGAGGCTTTATGATTTCAGATTTATGCTCTGAACACGCTGCTTTTGAAAGCAATTAAAACCTGTCTTTTAGTTCTGGGTTGGCACTGACTCACTTGTCCCCAGCCATGTGCTTTAATGCTAGTGAAGACAGGGAACGCTGCTTTGAAGTAACATTTTTACAGGACGCTTGAAACCTATCTGTTGAGTCCAAGAGCAGAAACAAGCTTCTCCACAGCCATAATAATGTACTTTATCACCTGTCCTGAGGGGAACGCGGCTGCTTCATCATTTTTTTTTCCCCAAACCCAGTTAATGGAGCAGGTGGTGCTGTTCTCCTGAGGTGCCCCGAGGAAGCGAGGCCGGCGGGGCGTCCCCACCCCGCCACGTCCCGTGCCTGAGCCCTCTCACGGCGAAACGCCCACCGCCCCAAGCCAGCCACCTCACGCCCCTCACCCGCTGCCCCACTGTCCCTCCTCCCGCCCCGCGGCGGTTGGAGCGCCCAACGGAAGGCGCTGACGCAGCAGAGCCGCCCGTCTCCACGGCAACCGGGAGGCGGGGGGAGCGTCGCCCCCTCTCGCCACGCCGGCGACCGCAGGCCGCGCCCCGCCCCGCCGCGGGTGTGCGCGCTGCGTGACCGCCTCCCGGGCGGGGCGGAGCGGAGCGGAGCGTCCCGAGGCGGCGTGGGGCGTCCCGGCGGTGCGAGCGGCCGGTAGCGGCGGCAGCTCCCGTTCGCAGCTCTCCAGCCTCGCCCCCACTTGCCGCCCGGCGCCATGTGCGAGCCCAGCAAGCAGGACATTGCCGCCATCTTCAAGCGCCTCCGCTCCGTCCCCACCAACAAGGTAAGGGCGCCGGGCCGGGCTGGGGGGAGGCGACGGCTGCGCCCCGCCGTTGTGACACGTCGCACTGCCGGCGCGGCAGGGAGGGGGAGTGCCCGCGGCCCGGCACGCCCCGCCGATCGCCCCCGCCCGGCTGCCTGCTGCCGGGGGGCCTGTGAGAGGAGGGAAGGGCCGGGCAGCTCCCCGGCCGCGGCCGGCCCGCGAGTGGGGGCAGGTTTGCCGGCCTGAGGGGCGACCCGCAGGCGCTGTTCCGCCGGGCGTTCTGCCTTCAGCCTGTCGTTAGGGAAGCGCCGCTCCTCTCGGGTACCTGGTATCTGAGGGTTACTAGAAGGAGGGTCAGCTCAGCTAAAAATAAAAAGCAGGTTCCCAAACAGTAACAACCTAGAGTGTTGAAAATGGTTTATTTTTTTTCTTTCTCCTTTTTTTTTTTTTTTTTTTTCTTTAAAGAAGCAAAGCCTGTTGTGGCACAGCTGCTTCTGTGGTGGTAAAAGTTCGATCTTTTCTTATCGCGTTGGAGCTCGTCCAGTGGCGACTTTAGTTGCTCAATGTTGTAAAGCCCTGTTGTTTTTATTTAGTGTTCATTACCTACGAAGGTGTGTGGTGGCTAGGTGGGAACTGGGACAGGTGCCCCTCAGACTGCGAGGTGACATGGCAGAAGTGTTGGGTGGCGGAACTACCTTCAGGAGATACATGCTTCTGTGCTGCTGTTTAGTGCCACCTACTCCATTGTATTGGCATTATGATATGGACTGTGAACACGTCTGAAAAATACACTAGGAAATTTTGAATTAGTGTAATGAAGAAACACCTTGGTTTTGTTTTCTGGGATATGAATCTGGAGGTCTGTCTTTGGTCCAGAACTGACTTCCACACTTTGCCACATACAGTCTTAATGATTTGTATTTGATGGGCCCATGTCTGGTTTCTCAGAAAGTGTACCTCAAATGTGAATGCTCGCCAACAAGTTTCTAATGCAAACGTTACTAAAACTTGCCTTTGCAATGAGGTAAAAAGTTCATCAAGGTAAGGTCCTAATCCCAACAGGGAGAGTCAGAGAGAAGTTTTTTTTACAGGCTCCTGAAATGCACCGGCACTGTGTCTAGGAGACTTTAATGCTGTTGTGATGCTTTGTCTCTACTGAGATCATGAGAGAATCAGAAGGTACTGCCCATGGCTGGTGAGGACAGAAAACCTGAGGATGGAGTGCCTCGAACAGTTCTGAACTTGTCCTTACTGTACTAGCCTTAGTAAGGTGGTTGACGTGCATCTGGTAGCTCAGGCATGTCTGTCTCTCCTTGCAGTCGTGTCAGGTGCTACACAGAAATTCAGAGCTAATGTTGGCAAAGAAATACTGGCACAGTGTGTGCTGCCATTCAGACTAGGTCAGTTTGAAAAAAGTAGCTCAGGTGCAGAAAAGTCACATTAACACTGCAATGACACCCAGTGTTATTGACCTGTAAAGACAGGCAGGAGAGAGTGGAAACATCAACATCTTAAATCTCCCAACTCTCCAATGCCTGTGTATCTGACCAGTCTTCTTAAGTAAAAGTTGTTGCTGCCATCAGTTTATCCTCTCATGTTTGATTACATCTTGTTTTGTCTCCTTTCTCTTGTGTTCTTGCCCCTTTTATTTGTAGGGTGTTTCTGCTTGGAAATGAAAACTTGGGAAAGTGCAAATGTGGGAAGAGTTCTGTGTTAAAAGCTTAGTAATGTGCTATAATTGTGTTATGTATGGTTTGGGAAGAACTCGTGTTTCTTCTGTGCATCATCTGGGCTTACTGAGTGCCTACTATAGGCAGGCATGTACGTTTACACCATGCGAGGTGCTCTGCAGTAGTTCTGAGTGCACATGAACTTAGTAAAATAATGCTTGTTTAAATGTGCAGTTTGATTTGTGGATTAGAGTGTGTTGAAACAGATATTTGTATAATTGTCATGAAATTTACATATCTACAATTTGATCTTAGTTTGCTTTACTTTGTTTAGCATGAGAAATGGCTTTTTTTGAGTTCTTGTGTGTCTTTGGTATTACATAATATAGAGCTGCCTGATGACACTTAACAGACATGTTACAATTATTAAATAGGATGTATTTTGTACGTATAATAATGTTCATAGTCCTTAAGCTACCTGGTGTTGTTAACTTGTGTGTTTGTAAAGCTCACCTTTAAAAGTGAAAACTTGTACCCTGAGGCTGTGCTGGATAGTCTTTTTTTTTTTAACCTGGCATATGTATTTCTTTGACACTGTTAGGTTTTTATTCTCTTCTCTCTGTTTTTTTCTTTTCTTTTGTTGATTATGTTATCCATGTCTCTGCTTGGAGACCTAGATCAAAGATCTGAACGACCTGAAAACTAAGTATGTGTGTTGTGGTGGTGGTTTATCAGCTGTTCAGTTCCCTCCCTTGTATTGGCATTACAGGTCATGTGCCTGTGACATGAGTTGGACCTACCTTTGCTCTGAGTCAAAGCTGGCTTCCAGTAGGATCAACAAATGTGACTGTTATTGCTGATACGAGTCATGGTGGCTGGTCTCTAAGGGAGTAGCTGCTTGGATTTAGATCACTGACCAAGTGTAAAACTTGCCTCCTGGGTTTCAGCTGGTTTAGTGTTGGTGCAGCTGTATGTAGACTTGCCACGGTAGGAATGACAAGAACAAGGAGATGCGGAGCTGCCCTGTGGTGGTGGCCCCATTACATGGAAGGTTGGAAGTGTCTGTAACCGTGACCTCAGGGGTAGGTCAGCTTGTTGAACCTGCACACCTCTTCTCTAGTGCCACAACTAACATAATTTCCATATCCAATAAAAATATATATTGTGTATGTATTTATTAACATAGGTTTCTTGTGCAAGGTGGGTGTTGTATGCTTTACTGACTGCTTGCTGTGGATTATACCCAAATCTTTGTGTTTGTTCTGATACAAACAGGACTTCTGCTATTTTTTTCTTTTTTTTTTTGAAAGTAACTGTTACTGAAGTGAGACTGTCCTGAAATGCTTTAGCATAAAATAAGGAAAAATAATGCAATAGCTTAAGCATATCCTTCAATTTGATTTTTTTATAATTATTCAGATATTTTAGCAGAATTAGTGTAAATATTAACGAAACATGCTTCTATTTCTGTTGCATAACATGATAGAAATGGCAGTTCTTACACTACTTTCATAAGAAAATTAGATGTTCCTTACTTGCATTGCAATCCTGAAAGCTACAGTTTTAATGCAGATGAATAGTTTTTACAAGTGTCTGGTAAAGAGCTGATAGAGAGTCCTGCATGAGTGGAGATATTGAACTGTACTGCTTTGTGGCAGCTAGCTTCCAAGGTGATGCAACTGCCTTTTAAGATGTTGAAATTATGAAGTGCTTATAATTGTAGCGGGGAGGAGAATCTTTAGGGATGTTTATAAATGAACCTTTCCAAACATGGGATTTTTATTTTAACCACCTACTGATAGTAGAGATTCTTGTTTCCCATTTGTACTCAAGAGAAGTTGCACAAGACTTACGTCTGTAAGTCTGCTTTGCTCTTCTGTGTTAGGAGCAAGACGAGGGCTGTTCTGTTAGTTTTGGTTTCAATCAGAATCTTCTCCTGTTTTGTTGTCCTCATCTTCCTTTTGGCCTTGTAAGGAAAATAGCCAATTTAAAATGAAGATGAGGCTCATGTTGTTTTCTTAAGGAGCGACTTCAAAGACTGGAGAGAATTGGGGAAAAGATAATCTGTGCTGACTACTAAGGCTATGTGTTTTTTTAGAATATGGCATCAATGAAGACTGACTAATTTCCTCAACTCCCTGTATATAGTTCTTCCATCAGTGCTTGTTTCAGGGACTTTCTCTAACCCCCTCCTTCTGTTGCTCATCCTCTGTAGCTTTGATCTTATTTCTTCTTTCTGCTAGATGCCAGTGAATGACCCCATTTCCACATACACTAGTGGGATGCATAAATGACAACATTAATAAATGTTAAGTCTCTGTTGACAGAGAAAAAGAGGATTCGCGCATGCAGAAACTGTGACCTCCATGATTTCTGTTTGTGTTACTGCTCATTAGCCTAATTGAAGCTCAGACATAAAATGTTCATGTTTTGGAAGAGCTAATGCTGTATCCGCTGGTGAACTTTGCTTGTGCCTGATAAATTCAGACTGTACAAGCTAAACCAGACCCACACTAAAATAAGGAGTTTAGTTCCTGGGAGTGTACTTTAAATTAATTTGGGTGAATGACAGGAGAGCTGAGTTGAGTGTGAACTCAGGTCTTGTTTGACTGGGTATGCACAAAAAGTAGAGACAAAAATCTCTACTTAGTTGTATGAACGGAGTTTCGAGCAAGGGGACTTCTTTTCACTTTTCCAGCCTGATGAGGAGGTGCTGGAAGCATTGTGCCGTGTGTGTAGGGTATACCATATGTCCCCAGCTGATTGAGAAGAAAATTGTTTTTATTCTTTCTGCATATAGCTAGAACTTCACTCACTATCTGAGGATGCATTATATTTCTAGGAGCATGTTAACAGATAAAATTGCAGATTGGAACTTCATCAATTTGTGTGTAAAAGCTTGTTTCTCCGTGGAATTATTTCTTAACAGATGCCTCTTACTGTACCTATAGTTGGGTTCTTTTACTGTAGAAGTACTTCTTTGAAGCCTTTATAAATACCACTGAAAAAACATTTTTCAGATAATAAAGTGCAAGAATACAAGAATAGACCTGTGCACATGGCATGAACAAGGAGAGATGTTCCTTGCATTTGAAAATTGATTTGTATCAGATAAATTTTTTGTTCTTGCTTTCCTGGACTAAAGAAGTACAAAATTTAGAATAACTGAGACAGGACTTGGAAGTTGTGATCTGCAGACCTGCAGGGTATATGAGATGTAGACACAGATACCTCATGTATTTTTGGCTGAATGTTAGGAGTCTAATGAGGTGGCAGAGGATAAGAAGTTCTTGGTTTTTGTCTATGCAGTAATTATAGGCATATTTGTTTATTTACCCGTGTTATGGACAATTAAAAGGTTGATACAGCAATACATGTGAGCTACATCATACAAATAGTCATATCTGGCAGAGAGTGCTAGGCTGGGCAATACACAGCATGGAGGCTTTATTCACACAGCTGCATTTCAGAGGTTTACTCTCAGGGCCAAGCATTCGATATAGGAAAGTACATAAAGATCTCATTACTAGTGCCGATAACTGCAGTCACAAGTACGTTCTGAGGAAAGAATAGACTTTGGTACGTCATGAAGAGATCCTGCCCTTGGGAAGATGTTTCTTGAATGCTTTCCTGTTTCAGTAGTGCTCCATGTTCTGTGTTAAATATGGGTTTGAACTAGACCGATGTGGGTTCTCCGTCCCATGGCTTCTCAGCCTGTGGTCCATGTGTACACAGGTTATAGACAGAAACTGAGAAGACACATAGTCCTGTCTAGTTAGGGCAAAGACACACAAGCATGGGCAGATTGTGTAGCTCCTCTTTATATTTATAAAATTAGGATAATGTGAAGTTAGCAGGTCAGCAGATGCACTAGGGATGAGTTAAGTAAGTTTGATCACTGCAAGGGTGTTAGCATGACCTGTAACACAACTTAGAAGAAGTCCTGTTACTGATCTTTATTTTCTTTAAGGTATGTTTTGACTGTGGAGCGAAGAACCCTAGCTGGGCAAGCATAACATATGGAGTTTTTCTCTGTATTGATTGTTCAGGGACCCATCGATCTCTTGGTGTTCATTTGAGTTTCATTCGGTAAGTAGTTTGTATGTTTTTATACTAAAAATTGCATCTTTTAACGTTTTTGTTTGTTTGTCCAGATACTTGCTTAGAGAGGAAAACCCATTATTCTCTCAGCTACTGATTCAGACCTTTTTAATGCTTGTATTGGCTTTGATGTGTCTGATAGCTGCTTGAGAACTAGGTAAAAAAGAAGGGTTCAGTAGAATTTGTTCCAGGCACCTGTTCCCATCACCTGCTTCTTGTGTTTCTGGTGCACATTTGTTGGCAGATTTGTTTCTACATAGAACATGATGAAAATAAAGAACAGAGTAAGCATGCTAAAGTGTTTTATCACTTTTCCAAATAAAGACTGAGGCAAATATTACTTTATTATCTTCAACAGTGTTACAGTGTTTTTCTCATAATCTGGCCCCCAGCAAGCCAGTTTGGACAGCTAAATAGCATTTTGCCAGCTTTGCTTCCCAAAGCAGTTCTTTATGGTGTTACCTAAGGGTTAGTACTGGAGTAGTGTAAAGAGCTACCTACTCCTTTTGGCAGCTGTTTAACTCAAACAGTTGTTGCCATAGATCTGCACCCTGAACTTGTCGCATTTAGGTGAGTATCGCAGCTGATGGCCTCTGGGCCTTTTTGGTCTGATAAATAGTTACATATTTGAAATGTAAGGTTCTGCTTGAAGCAAGTGAGAACAATGCATGCACGAATGAATTGCAGATAAAAGCAACTGGTTTTTGTCAACTAAAATTTTTCTTCAGTTGCCTTTTCACTGTATACAAGAGTATTACAAGAGGCTTCTCAAGAGTCGGTTCCTAATGATCACAGTATTAATTCTCCTCATACTCATTGAGCTTTTGTTGTGGTATGACATCCGGATGGTCACTTTGTCCATCGCATCTGATTGTCATTTGCTGTTGATGGAGTTCAAATGCGATTCCTGAAAATGTGTCAAATTGGTGCTTTTTAAAAGGGAAAACCTGTCAGCTAGAAGGTGCATTTATTTTCAAGCTTTTACAGTTTGAAAAACTGTGGCAGATCTACATGGCATTTTAAATAGCATTGGAGATAACTTTAAAAATGTTTCCTTCTGTTTAGATCGACAGAACTGGATTCCAATTGGTCTTGGTTTCAGCTGAGATGCATGCAAGTTGGAGGAAATGCCAATGCTGTATGTACTCCTGTGTATTTGCTTTACACATTGAAGCTTGGAAGGCTTGGAAGCTGTTGTCTGTCCTTCTTGGCTCACATCTTGGGGATATTTTTATTTTTCCACTCCATTTCTCTTTTTATTTCTCTTGTTTTTAAGAATTCCTTTGAGTGCTGATTGCATCCTCCATGCTTCTTGCAACTTTTCCGTCTTGGTATTATCTGCAAATGTTTTATTTTTTTCTTACAAGTCAGTAACAAAAATCACTCAAAGGGCCAGGTCAGGTTTCTTGTCAATAAATGTCTAATTTAACAGGGAAACATTGCCAGGTGCTGAAAAATAGCTTTCCAACAGCTTGTAAACCTCGTTAATGGGCATTTTCCTGTGACTGTGTTTCCTTACATGGTTTATGACAATGTCCTGCCAAAAATCATGTCACTGTCAAAAGTGACACTGAAGTCAAGATCTGACTTCCAGCTCAGGTACAATTGAGGTCAAGGTAAGACGTGCTACACTGTCAGGGAGGACATAGCAGTGTTTTGGTTGGGGCCGATTCAAATTGGCTGCTACTTTCAACTTGATTTTTTTATGTACTTAAAAATAAGTTTCTTACACGATGTTTTTTTATGTTGACAGCTGTATAGTTGTCAATCTCCTTTTTAAAACAGGATTATTTCTTTTGTCAGCTTTTTTAGAATCTTGCCTGTTGTCCCTTGTTTTTTTGAAGATTGACCACCAGTAACAGAGATTGCTTCCCTAAGTTGACCCACTCAGTGTGGAAACATGCAACTTCCCTAAGCAATTTCTACTTTTCTTGTAATTCCCTGAATGCTTACCCCTTATCTTTCTTCATTTGTGCTTTGTCCTTAATGTTGTTTCTTTAAGAAACTTCACCCAAACTTTCTTTCTGTAGGCACTTTCTTCACAATTTTCTTAACAATCTGTTTCCTTAAGTCTAACACTTAATATTCTGAATTGGTTTTCCTTTTTTATGAACTATTTCCATACAAAAATTATTAATTCAGTATCATTATTATTTATCTTCCACTTCTACATTTTCCAATCAAACATTTTTCTTTGAATTTAGCATTCAGCAGGTGTTGAGGGTTTAGATTGCGGGGTGACAATAAAACCCTGGCAGATGTATTGTTAACCTCCTCTCCCCCTGCGTTCCCCCTTCTGCCCCTCCCTCTCCCCCCTTCCCACTGAGGACAGGCGATCGGGAGGAAAAGAAGGACAGAGAGGAGAGAGTTGGAAAAATTTAAAATGTTTTACTAATGCTACTAATAAGAATAGAGAAAATAATACAAAACATGCAAAACCAATCTTGAAAGTCCCAGCAACTGCAGAGCTGGCACCCAAAGTCCTGGACTGGACTCTGCAGCCAACCAGAGCTGGATTCAGTCTGTCACTAGGCCTCAGTTCGCAGGGACGACTAGCAGGGTCCTCTCCTAATGTCGGCCATAAGCAAAAGGGATGAAGAAGGGCAAAGGAGGACGAGATCCTCGTGATCTCCCACTTTTATATGAAGTATTGACTTGAATGGGATGTTATACACAGTTGGTCAGTTTTTTGGTCGCCTGTTTCTCTTTGCCCCTCTCATGAGATGTCCATCCATGCTTATCAATAACTTTGCATTCCATTGCTATGTTTACCAAAACATATATCTGGTTCTCCAGGAAAATGCAGCTAATATGAAGGCTTTAGCTGACAGGCAAATTCACTGAAAGAGAAACTTGTTTTTTAACAAAACCAGGACAGCAGGTCACTGTCTCTGGCTTGCAGATCTGAGCAGGTGCATGGTGTCTTCTCCCTCTTTTTCTGTCTTTTTTTTTCTGTCTTTATTTTTTTGCCTGTCCTTTCTAAGTTACACCTTTCTGTATTAATACTACTGTTATAGGAATTTACTCATTGAATTTCGGTTATGCCACTTAGTACATAAAAATCACTATTTTGATTGATCACAATAGGGAGATTTTGCATGAGAAATATTTTCCTTTTAACCAAAGGTTTACAAACTTTTGTTAAACTATATAAAACTTTGCTATACAAAGGTTTAAGGAAGATGGAAAGAAGAGATTAGAAAGCATATTACCAGAAGAATAACAGTAGGCCTTTATAATTTAATTTTATGAGTTTTTGTCTTTCTGCTTGGATGTCACTTTTTCCTGTCATACATTGTACCAAGAGGTGTAATATACCCACAGCCAGCCCTCACATACCTCAAATTCACAATGACCCATTTTGGATTACCTAGGAAGATACCTGAAACTTTAAAGACCATTTTAGCAAACTGCCTGAAGATTTTTAAAAGTAAAATTAACACTTTCTTCTAGTTGCATTTAAGAAAAAATCCATTTTTATTCCAGTTAAATGCCACATCCTGTTTTTATGAACTAGTATTTAGAAGCGCTATCAGATTAATATTAATCTTTTGTGTTCTATAATTACTTGATGATTCTGAATCTTGGATAACAGCTGTCCTGAGCTTTGTAGTTATGTATCAGATTGCTAGAAAATCTGAACTGTCCCTACTTCCTTTTTTTTTCAGAATCACAATGATGACTGCAATTTGGGTTTACAAAAAAAAGCTCTGAATATGAGGTTAATGGGTGTATATATTTAAACGCAAAACCACACCTTTTTGGCATCTGTGATGTTTACAACTGTTTCTGTTGTAATCACAGAAGTTGACTTTCGTTATCTCTCTCCTGCATCGTTGTTGCTTAATTTTTATACGAAACCTGGCACTTGCATACTGGATTTGTGCTTGCAATTGCAGCATATGAGGTCATAACCTTAGGTTATCCAGATGTGCTGATCCTGTCAGAAACTTGTTTATTATGTTTTAGGGAATACTCTGACGTGTTCCTCCATGCAAGAATGTATGTTATGATTTGCTAGTCAGTTCTAGGTAATGAGAAAACAATTGGGTTTTTTTTCTACCTTTCAAACAACTTGTGGAACTTCGATATAAATGTATTGATTTGCTTTTGGCTGAAAATCTAAATCAGAAGAAAATTTTTCTTTTATATATTTATATTTTTATATAAATACCCAATAATATAAATACATATGGGTACATATATATGCATACGCACACTTTTCTTTTGAAGGAACGCCATTTTTATACAGTCATTTGGATGCTATTGGAGATACATTTTTCTCTCTAGCCTGCTAGAGATGAAGCCAAGAATTGCCTTTTAGAATACCGTTAATGTCCTCTGAAGCACAGGTACTGGCAATCAATTTTGCCTCTTCCTTTCTACACTTAATTTCAGGACTAGATTTCTTTGTATATGATGACAAGCTTGCATTTGTACATGCTTTTAAAACATCTCACTAATGTATTTGTTTTTTCTGTGGTTTTATTTATGCATAAAGAGGTTGCCAGTATAGAGTTTTCTTTTTGTTTGGAGATCTATGTAGCCTCCGTAATTTAAAATATTAGATTTAGGTAGAGGAGCAGAGTATTTTGCTGCATTGCAATATATTTTTATGTTTAATGTAATTAGTTTTTAAACCTGTTTCTCATAGCATTTTCTGTGTTCTACTTCGTAGTCTGCTTTTTTCCATCAACATGGATGCACAACAAATGATACCAATGCAAAGTACAACAGTCGGGCTGCTCAGCTTTACAAGGAGAAGATTAAATCTCTCGCAACACAGGCAACAAGAAAGCACGGTACTGATGTGAGTAGTGTATGCCCTGTGTCTTTATGATTTCTGTAAAACATTATGTTCTTTCCTCATAGAACGGGGTGTCAAACTCATGTTCGCCGGGGGCCGCATCAGCCTCGCGGTTGCCTTCAAAGGGCCGAATGTAATTTTAGGACTGTATAAATGTAGGAGTAGTTACATTTGGCCCTTTGAAGGCAACCGTGAGGCTGATGCGGCCCCCGGCGAACATGAGTTTGACGTCCCGTCCTAGAGTAATTTTAAGTTTCTAATCAGTAGTGCAAGACATTATCTGTCTTTAGGAAGTACTGATACACATTGCAGTGAATGGGCCAGCTGGGGAGTAAACTGTAGCTTAACTTTTTTGTTTGGGAAAAAATTTCGAGATAGAGCTCGACTGGGTATTTCAGGACCATTTCTGTGTTATTCAAAACAATAACTCTAACATTTTCAGTAACTTGTAGGAGTTCTAGGCAGAAACTTGAACTGTTCTTCAAAATGGAAACTTCTTTGTTTGCAGGTGTGCTCCAAAATTATATTTGTGGTATTGCACAACAAAAATGTCAGCACTTCTTGGTGAACTATATAGTGGTTTTATTTTTGCTTATCTGGAACTGAATTATTATTGAGAAGTACAGCATTTAAAAATGTAAAAGTGCGAATAGAATTAGCTACAAAATATTTGCGATTTAAGTGGAATTTGATTTAAACAGGTAAATGTGTGTATTTGCTTTTTTCACTACAAAAATAATATTTGAAAAATTAGCAAGTTATATATATCCAGATCTTGCTATTCTGAAACTGTTCATGCATGCTGTCAAAACATTGTTAGGTTGTTGACAGGAAGAAGTTATTAGCAGAGTATGCAGAATTAGTTTGCTGAGGTGTTAAATAAGTTTGACAGCAGTTCTTTTCTGCATGTACAGAAAGCGTGTGTTGATTGTTTAATTCAGCTTGTTAAAGTCGGTGACTGATTCATTTGACGCTGATCAGATGAGTGGGAATTAAAGAAAAAGCATGAAAGCTTGTTTGGTGGGGTTTTCTAATCTATGCATCAAATAGCATGAAATTGAATGGATTATAATAATTCTGTATTATAAATGTTATAGACAATATAGTTCACTAACTTCAGAGAATTTCTTTTGACTTAACAACTTTCAATGTAAAACACGTTCAAGTAAATACAATTTAAATTTAAGTTGATGTTAGGTTCCCCAAATGACACTTTGAAGAATTGTCATTATCTTGCTTCAATTACAGATTCCATCCAGTTGTTTAATGTTAATTATATATGTATATCTAAATTCCTGAAGTAAGTTATTCAGATAAACAGATTTAGTACCAACCAGCCCCTCCTCATCTCATTAAAAAAAAATTATTCTCTACCTTAATGATAGAGTTGATTGGTGAATGATGAGGCAAGCTTGTTGCACATTCAGTAACCTTTTTTGACAGAAGTAATTATTTTTGCTTGTGTATCTTTTGCACATAGTAGAAAGAACCATGAGAAATTATTTGCCTATGAGTAGCCTTGGAGAGCAGATCACAAGTTACAGTCCCATCCTGCACGATACTCAGCATGACCTCTTGCACCACGGGCCCTCCAGCCCACCCTGAGATCAGGCATTGCTCAAAGCTCTCGGCATTTGCCAAACCAAGCTTTAACTGTAGCAAAGCTTTGGGAACTTTGAGACTCGGTGGGAAAATGCATCAGAGTATCAGACCACACTGATAAAATTCTGAAAACTATTTCCAGTGACTGCTAGTTTTGTTCCCCTCCCCTCATATATATATATTATTTTTAATTTTATTTTTGCTTTGGACAAAATAAGAATATTCGAAAGAAAATACCTTATATGAGAATAAACCTTATTATAATATTAATATATTATATTATATGAAAAAACCTTATTATAGAGCTCTAGTGGTACTAAATATTGACAGTATTACTGCAGCAGAGCATATACTGAGCGTTTTTTTAGGAAGGAAATGGATAATGTGAAGGAACACGTCAAAGATGTATAAAATAAAAAAGGAATGTCATATGTTGAAGCTTGAATAAATTTGTAAGGAAAGATTATGTACGAGGATAAAAAAATCAATAAATTTTTAACCTGAAAAAAGAAGTAGTTTTAATATTGGCACATTTGAAAAAAATATATTCATGCAATTGTCCTGTAAAATGCTCTCTTTTAATTCTAGCTGTGGACAGATGGATGTGGAATGCCACCTTCGTCACCTCAAACCAAAGAGGAAGACTTTTTTGCATCCCATGTTTCTCCCAAGGTATAGATTACCCATATTTAATTCTTGTTAGCTTTCTTAACACTTGGGTTAACTGTGTGTTCTGTGGCGAAGATTAAACCCTCAAAGAAAACCTTGTAAAGGGTTGGTCAGGAAGTTAACATTTATCTGCTTTGCCTTCTGTGGGTCTCAAAATTCTTCCTGGATGTGAACCACTTTCTAAGGTGATAATTTAGAATGACCCAAATAGTAGCTAAATGTGGAATGAAACTCTATTTTTTGTAGGCATGCAATTCCACTTGGATTTGTTCCTTGCTTGGGAGTGCTCTGATTTAAATATACCATGTAATAGCTTTGGCTTTTCATCAGTAAAGCTTAAGAGTTCTTAAAACATTTGCTAAGCATAATGTTTTTTTTCTTCCTCCAAAATTCTTACATCCTCTTTGAAAATGTTAAAGTAACTTTCTGAAGGCTTTTGCTACTGTTGGTTTTTGTTTACTTGATCCTGCCTCCTTAAGGTGGTAGGTAGTATATTTATTTCAGAGACTTTCTTGAGTCTGTTATTTGAAAAATACCAGTGAAAACAACTTCAGCAATTGTGATCTTAAACTTGGAGCAATTACGTTATTACTACACCTAGTATTTATAAATATTGCAACAATATTAAGTGTTCTAGTATAATTGCTTTCTGGTGCAGCTGCAGACTCTGAACCTCTAAAACACAAGTATAATCATAAGGCATATTTTGAAATAGAGAAGAATTCGAAGCGCTTGGGGTATATCCGATTAGCTCTTGTTGTGAAAACTTTTCACCAGTTCATGTGTGTGTTTGTTCCTATGACATGATGTTGTGGTTGTGCCATGTGCATTAGCAGCAAGTCATAAAAACTTTTGCAACTTGCTCGTATCTGCACCTGGGTAAAGAACATAGTAAAAATGACATGTCTTTTTAGTGACTTTCTAGTGTATATGCCATGCTTAAGGAGGAAAAAATATGTAATTTAAATGATTTTTTTTCCTTTTGGTTATTCGTGACATTTAAAAATTTAACTTTTTAGTTGTATTTGTGAGGTTTCAGAAATGGTGCATTTTAAAGGGAAATTCAACCTTTTTGCTATTTACTTATTTTATTTTATTTTAGGAACTTCTACTGAAGCCAGCCTTTGAATGTCTTATAAAAATAAATTTCAACATTTTTGAAACAGCTAAAGATATTTACATTTTATGGACTGTGAAGGTTTCTGTATGACTCAGAAATGCTCATTGCAAAGACCAGAAAAATCAGTTGTTGTGAATTCTAGTCTAGTGTCTTCACCAGAAGATCATCTGCCCTGATAGTAGAAAAATAAGTTGAGTATTTCTGTTTGCAAAAGGCAGCTTGGAAGAATGCTTGCAGTTGAATGGGGAAAGCATAAACTGAGGCAAGCTAAACAGAAAGAAGTTTAAGCAGCAAACTGTTATAATATTTTTGTGGTTGAGGACAAAGAAGTAGGAACATGATACAAACCCTCTTAAGAGAACGTATGCATAAGATAAAGTAAATTTTCACAGGAGAAACTTTTTGGGTAGCTGCAAAGGCAGGAGGTTATAGACTGTGTTATGTACCTCAGGGCAAGAGATTATTTGGATATGGATTTTTAAGAGATGTGGCAGGAAGTTTTGAGATTGAAGTTTTAGGGAAGAAGCAGCATGAACTGGCAGTGGCACAGCACTGGTGGGAAAGATAATACTAAGCTGATATTGTTGAGACCAGGTCACCAAGCATATTAATTTTTTGATGGTAAACATATTGAAATTCCTGAGAGGGTAATACAGGTACTTAGGACTGGTTTAAAGTCAGCTCAGTTTTAATGAAGGTAAGCATTCTTTGTAACATTAATTAAACTGCCCTTCTGAGAACAGGGTTTAAACGTAGAAGCTGTGATCATAAGAATCCAATATTAACTCATCAGTGGTGCTTAAGGCAGTCTTTGAGCTCAGTGCTCATATTTATTTGTTGTACACTACTTTGTGCACACTTTTGATTTTGTGATTTTTTTCAAGGCAAAGAATACGGAGTGGGTGTTATCAGAGCCAGAGCCGATTTCTCTACAGCAGAAAACTTCAGAAAATACGCCAGAATGCTATGAAGGTATGACATTCTTTGTCAAAAATAAGCTGCATTTTTCTTGTCATCTCTTTGTTTGGGCTCTTTTTAGCCTATGTTAGTAGTTAAATAACTGAATAATGATAATAGCACAAGAACTTTGGAGGGGAAGGACTTTTTAGAAAGGTTATGATAGAATGTGTGGGGCTGCATGGCATGTTCCTTTAATAACATTTAATAGAAATCCAAATGAATATTTGATTCTAAAGACTTCGGATAAATCTTTGGGTGTTTGCTGCTCTTTTAGTAACTGGTAAAGGTGTGTTACAAATAACACATTTTGCTGTATGTGTCAGCCAGTACCCTGAGTAGGGTAAGTTGCGTTTTGGTATATTTAGCATTCCTAAAGAGCCTTCTGTTATTCTTACCCCTGTTATTCATTATGTTTTAGGACCAGAACAAGGACCAAGTGTTGATTGCCTTAGTACATCACCAAAAGCTGCATTAGGTAATGAGTGAAAGCAGAAGAAAATAGCAGTCAGTATAGTATACCTAAATATTCATTTGTACAGAGAATGTATAACTGAGAAGAGATGTGGAATGCTTACTCTTAATATCAGTGTGCATGAATAAGTTGAAATATCAGAATTCATATTACAACTTCTTCTGTTAAACAGTGTACTCCATCTAAGAAATTAATTTTAGTCCATGTTGTTCTGATTTTATCTATCTTACCTTAGCCAACCTGATGAATTTAAGTGCCACAGGAATCACACCTAATAAAGGTCACTGTTAACGTTTTACATCTCCTGTTAGGCTGCTTTAAGTTCTGCATGTAAAGTACACAGGTGGAATAGAGCATTGTGCTCTGATTAATGGCCAGCTGTCTTGTACTAATAGGTCGGTCTTTCTATCTAGATATAGTTTTTGCTCTTTTTTTAGAAAACTGAACATAAAAATTAAGACTAGAAAAATCTTGTATTTTTAGTACAGTATCTTCAATGTCCAGAGTCTTAATTTACTTAACACTGCAGAGTGTTTTACTATAAGTAAATAAAAGTTGAGGAAAATAGAATAAAATAAATCAGGAATTTATAATTTTGAGGGTCATCCTGCAGGAGCAGGTTTCTGAGAATGGAGACTATTGATTTTCAGCAGCACAGGAGTAGTACAGAAGTTGTGTCTGGGACTAACTCAGTACTTCAGGAAGGTGTGGTCTTCACTGTTTTTATATTCACTTAGTTGGGGTTTAGAATTTTTTCTTTTTTTGGAGCTGGAGACTAGGAAGAATAGTTAACTGCATACACTTCCTGGTTTTATCATTTGTGTCTTTTTACATACATTCTCATAAAACATCTCATAAAATATAAAAAATTCTTTCTTGTTTGTTTTGGACATCACAAGTTCTATCTTATGTGAAGAATCTCTGTTCTATGTATGCCTGTTTCCAGCTAAATTTTGTCTCAAACCGTTTTTTTTCTGGATTTACAAGCATCCAGTAGGAATTGTTGACATTTGATTGTGGAAGATTTACCCTAGCTCAGGGTAGCTGTCAAGAAAGCACAATATAGCACCTGGCAGAATGTAAGGAGTCTTATTAGGGTGTCATTAAAAGTATCAAGATTAGGGGTTGTGTCAGACTTCATGCAGACAATGTACGCTCATTTTGATGTTTCAAGATTTAATACAAAGCATTAAGGCTGGAGCTTCAAGCTTTATGTATAGAGCTAGAATCCCCATACTGTACTTAGGCAATAGAATAAAGCTCTTCAGTCTAGTAAGTATCTTGTGATGTCTGATAACACTTGTGATTTTTTAAAGTGATAATAAGTGATAATACAGATATGTTTCATCTGTGTCATTTGTGGGTTTAAACATAGCCAATACCTTTCTATCCAGGAAACAATTAATCTTGGAAATCGAATGGGATCAGGTGGATCTCTAGCCTGATTCAGAATAGCAAGTCCTGCATTCTTGTTCTGTTTACTAGCAGGTATCCACAACTGAAAACTGAGCTGTAATTTCGTTTCGTTGTGCATTTGCAGGAGATACCATATCCTCAATCAGAGGCGGTTTCCCGCATCTTCTTGGAGATATTCACAGCTCCATTCCCTGTAACTCAATTTAGTATTTCACTCTCTTAGTGTAGTAGCTTTAATACTTCAAAGCATTAAAATAAATTCCAAAAACTATTTTGAGGCTGATATTATCGTAGTTATCTCTGCAGCTCTGGAATTAATGAAATTGTATGTCAAGTAACGTACCTTTAATTCTTGCAGAGAACACCACCTTCATAAAAAAGAAGCCAAATCAAGCTAAGAAGGGGGTAAGTGTATATGTATATATACATATTTTTATCTATACTATAGATTTCTGGAAATACCTATGTTGCAATATGGAAATGCATCATGTAAGTTAGCACTAAACAGTGCTTATATTGGTAACAATTTATGAAATTAAAATGGAATTGAAAACTGTTTCTATATCAAAACAGCCAACAGTCTGATTGAAAATGGATTCTTGTTAAGATGAATTTGTCTAACAGGTCACTGCTTTTACGTAGTAGAGTGCTTCAGATCTGTGGGTTGTTTTCTGAAATCAGATAAATTCTAAGGCTGTTTTACATCTATGTAGCTCACTGAACCATCTAGAGTCGCACATGCATATCTGAGTGTCATTTTCTTTTTTGCTGTCTGGGCCTGAACAGCAGGTGATGCCTTTAAAAATGAGTAAAATAAAAATGTCAAAGCATATATTGATGTCAAGGTCTGTATCCCACTTCAGTTCTTTTCACAACTATTGTCCCTGCGACTCCACTGATGCCCTGTAACCTTTATTCTCACTTGCTGATACTGGGTTGCAGGGCTTATTCAGACTTTCACCATAGTTAGTTGGCAGTGAGATCTTTTTGTAGCAAATCCTGAAAACAGAGTTCCAATAACATTTCTGAGTCGCTAAGTATGTATGTGTGGTATAATCTGACAATATAAGGTGAGTTTGAGACATGTATTTCTGGAGCAGTCCTCATCTCATACCACACAGCAGGATGGTATTTGGTTGCATTTATAGTTAAGTTGCAGCTGCATTCAGTTCAAGGTGGTTTCAACATGGTTTACAGACTTGTTTCTGGATGGGGTCGTAGCATTTTCTTAGGCATCTGGCTTCTGTAAAGAAGGCATGAGGAGAGTTGAGTATCTCAAAGTGATAGTTCAAGGAACCTGAAAACTGAGTAAGACAGCTTTTAAGTTAGCTAGGAAAAAAACCACATTTTGAATGTATGGCACTTGAGGCCCAAGAAAATAGCCCTAATATTAGACTATCAGGGTGACATATTACAGGAAATCACTTCTTTTAACTCTGGGCTGTTTTCTGGCAAAAGAGTTTGAAGATTTATTGGAGCAGATTAATTTAGATTGAAACCTATTATTTTTGCTCCCGCTAGAGGGCCCTAATATGCAAGAGGAGTTTCTTGTTCTAAGTGGTATGCGAAGGTATGTTCCCTTACATTAAGAAGAATATAACTGGGTTCACAAGTGCACTTATAGTTGGTGAACAGTAGTTTGAGTGCTGCACCACTATCTGAATTAGCATCATTGTATCTCTTAGTATTTGTAATATAAAGTGGTTTTTAAATCTTTGATAATCAAAATGAAAGAGTATGTGTTCCTGTATTGAAGTAATATGAGCTTGGAATAGAATTATTTTAAAAGAATGAGTGCAAAACTGGAACCTCTCAGCTGATGTGTTTATCTAAAAGAAGTTTACAATGCTTTATCACATGTGAATGCTAATCATGGATACACGTATGTAGAAAACGTATATATTGCTCTTCTACCATAAGTCAGTAAATACTTGTGTTACCTGTGTACATGTTAATTAAAAATATGAATAAATAAATACTTAAGATAACACTCTAGCACTGGCTAGGGAGAACAAATTCAAGAATCTTTGCTACTTCTGAATGTAAACTGTGAATTAAGTGAATGAGCACCAAGAGGTTCCATTGCAACAAATTTTATTATGTTATTCCTATGCAACAAAATAATTATTAAGAAACTCAAGTTGTGCTGTATATTATTTGACATGCTGACCTCGGAACAATTTAAACTATAATAGTTCCATTGCCCTGTGGTACTTGACTGCAGAGCCAACTAAATTTGGAAGAGTTAGTAGAAGAAGCACGTGGAGAGTCAAAACATGAAAAAATATAATCTCTACTCTGAACTTGCATTGCTGTTTGCATGTGCTCCTGAGCAGAGTATAGGGATTGCCATTCCTTTCAAAGTTGACTGTTAAGTCAGTTGAGGTGATTGTCTCAGTTGTAATGTTGGGGCTTTTGTTTTTTGTTTTTCAATAAATCAAGCTCGGTGCCAAAAAAGGTGGTTTGGGGGCACAAAAAGTGAGCAGCCAAAGCTTTAATGAGATTGAAAAACAAGCACAAGCTGTAGATAAAATGAAGGAACAAGAGGATCTTCATGGCAGTAAGAAAACTGAGAAGGAAGAACCACTGTGAGTATGAATTGTATATACAATGGTAAAACATGAAGCCTAATTTCATGCTAATGAAGTACCTGTCAACATTTTAAATGCTACCACAGATTGGCTCATGCAAATAAAACTTCAGTTCTTGCTTTAAAGAAATTCCAAAATGTAGATGAAGTGATCCAAACAGTAATTCCCCCATTGCCCTTTTTTTGCTGTTATGTTCCTACAGTTGATAATTTACTGTAGAAATAGCGCAATGCTATATTTAAAAACAATCTTAGTGTTATTTAACACAGAAAATAAGGAGACATTCTACTGATACATATGAATAAAATGTGAAATAAATCTAAATTATGTTAAATTTAAGTATTACCACTGAAGACTCTAGCCTCTTGAATTTCCTTTACCCCATATTAGTTACTTAGTTTATTTTGGTTTGCTGTGGTGAACTGAATAGTGTTTAAAACAGTTTTTCTAAGAGCAAAGGGAACATACAAATATTCAGCTTTATTTGTACTCATTGGGTAAGGATTTCTATGCTGAAGGCAGGGGGTAGTTAAGATATGGCTAGAATTGCCTTCTAAAATTTCAGCTATTTTATATTGGAACTGCCTGTATTTTCACTAAAACCCTTTGAATATTTTTGTCTGAGGCCTCAAATCTCTTTGTCTGTCTTAATTAAGAAACACTAAGCCCTGAAGCTCAGAGAGTGCTGTTCCTGGTTCCTTCCACTACATTCCTTTGCTACATGTTTTCTGATAGCTGTCATCAAAATGAGACTATTAGACTATTGAAGAGTTGGTTATTGTACACTTTTACTGTTGTAAAGCTTAACATGCTAATATGCGTAATTTTTATAACCTATTGAGAATTTTTCTGAATTATTACATTGTTACAGGATTTCACAGAGGTCATACTACCAAGCTCTTTGGATTATTATCTCCTCCCTACTCCTTTTGCTCACTTTTATGTAACCTCTGCAGAAATAGATGTTTTGTGTGCATCAAAAATAGTAATCACAAGGGGATAATTCATTTTTCTGAAGTATTTTTACCACAAAGTCCTGCTTCCCAGTGATTGCCAAAAACTACCAGTAGAGTGACCCAGAGGAACAGACTACTAAATAACAAGAAAAACAATTGTTCATTGTTATTCTTTAATGATAGTATCTTCAATGATATAATTCAGATTGGAAGAAACTGTAATGATTCAGTTTTTGTATCAGAAATCAGAAATGTATCAACTTATATAGATTCAAGGCAACCTTTAGTATAAATTCATTGTAACCTTTCAGCAGTGGCTAGAACCTTCTAAAAATCGCTGCAAACATGAGAGGTGAACATTCACTTCAGCTTATGGATCCAGTCCCAGTAGAAGTGAGATAGCTATTTCCCTTACGATTAGCTTTTTAGATTTTTAACTGGAGATGGCAGCATATACCAAAATCAAATAAGGGTGAATACTTTTAAAATTGCATTTGCTTCCAACTAATTTGTCTGATGGTTTTAATTTTAAAAGCTTGAGTCATGAGCTTTAGTAAATTAATTCAATATGGCTTTGTTATGTGACAGGACTGGAAGCGATGCTTTTATGGTCTAGTACTCAGAAGGAGAAAGAGTCCTGAGGCTTGAAACTTAACATGTGAATTTATAATTGGAACACAGTTTCTTTGTTTTATGCTGGGCACTGACAAGAGAATAGATAACTGGAGTTCCTTTTTTTTAAAAAAAACCAGTATCCCTATTTGTTTTAGTCAACAGCAAATAAGATCTTTGATGTTTGTAAAACAGATTTCATAAGATTGGCTGCTAATCTTTCTAATTAAAATGCTGGACAGATTTTATCAGTAGCAGTCTTAAGTTGAATTTTGGAGAACATTTTCCATTTTCTGTGTAACCATTGATCCTGAATGTCAAGGATTGATTTAAAACATCCCTGATCATACTCTGTGCTTTGAAGATATATTTTTCTGATTTTATTGGGTTCAGAAGCCATTCCACAGATGCATCCTGGTTTGTACCTGACTTTTATTGTTACGAGCATCTGAACATAAGATGTAGTGATTTTTTTTTTAGTTCTGGCTCCAGGTCCTCTGAAAGCCTTAATCAAAGGATGCCTAATCACCAAACTGAGATGGCTCTCCTCCTTTTTGAAATGCCTCATGAGTGGAGGAGTGATGTCCCATTCCTTATAGCAGGCTGGTACCACCATCCCTTGTCTGTGAAGGAAGGAGACCAGATGTTGTGCCCTTTTCATTCCAGCACTTGCAGGCACACAGCTCGTGTCTTGCTGGAGATGCACTAAGCAGCAGGGTGTGAATTTGGTAGAGATGTGTTGTACTCTTGGTTAAAGTTAAGTATGCATGGGACCAGAAAAAATCAAGCTAGGAAGAACTTGTTTCAGTAATCAAATAGTTAGGAGAGACACTGGAAGAAAATACTCCTTGGTCAAAAACTTGTTTTCTTTTCATTCCTGCTTCTGCACAAAATGCATGGAAAGTTATGAGGGTTTTCAGACTTGAGCACTTCCTTTCTATTTGCAGCAGGATGTCTACCAGCAGCATCCTAAATCCCATTAACCTT
Organism: Nesoenas mayeri; assembly: GCF_963082525.1. Lineage (NCBI taxonomy): Eukaryota > Metazoa > Chordata > Aves > Columbiformes > Columbidae > Nesoenas > Nesoenas mayeri. The sequence goes on from NC_137541.1 coordinate 75,059,415, forward strand.
TCTTCTGATAGGGTTCATTTATACTTTGGGTACTTTATGAATTAAAATATTGCTGCATTGCTCATTAAAATTACTATTTACAGCCATTTTAACCTATCAAATTAAATGTCAGCAGTGTTTCTACAGTTCTGTAATCAAGAGTAAAACCCTCTGTCTGTGCTACGTTGGTATTACTGGAAAATAGTTTTGAGGTATAGGAATGCTCATGGCATCTCAGAAAGACAGCTTAGTATATCTGAACTGGGAGGATGTTTTCGATGACAAAATGTGTTGCCAGCTGTGCAGAAAATAAGTTTTGGGTGCCTCAAAGTATCCATAATACAGAATATATTCCATTTTGGGACAGGGGAAGGCAGCAGCAATAAAGGAGACGTGTGGCCTAACTCTAGCACTTGCTTTGAGTGTGTGTATAGCAGCTGGTAAATCCACTAGGAGCATGAAGGGAGTGAAGGGCAGGAGATGTACCAGGGCGAAGCTGCCCATGAGGGGAAAACATCACTAGTGTTATATCATGAATTCCACAGTACTGTAGTATTGTGAGAGTTGGATAATTTTGACAACTATTTGGTATTACATAGACCAGGGGTGTCAAACTCAGCCTCATGGTTGCTTTCAAAAGGCTGAATGTAATTTAGGACTGTATAAATGTAACTACTCCTGATATAGAATAAAGACTGTGGAAAAGAGACTTTTTCAGGTTCAGTTAATGGTGGTGCAAAACCGTGTCCTGAACTTTAGAAGTAGCATGCTTCACATTCATTTTGAAAAAGACTGTTCAGACAGTCTTCTTACTGGCTTTCTCCCATCCTTGGGATTGGAATTTAATCCAATTAGTACTGAATATTTTCAGTAAGCACAGAACATACACAATACACTACACAATACTACGCTATTGTTAATTTTATACCGGTATTGTTGGGTTGGATGTTCAGTGTAGCATTTTACAGCTATATGTTAACTGTATGTTTTGTTGTAGCGTATCATCCTTACGGCTGGCCTACAGAGATCTTGATATTAAAACAAAAGAAGAAAAGTTAAATCTATCTGGTAAGAAGAAAAGTGAATTGGAGAGACTTGGCATGGGTCTTGGCAGCAACAGGAGGTATGTGGAATTCTGTGAGCTGTATTTAAAATACTCCATGTTTTTATGCAGTTATCCTTTGTTTTAAGTAGGAAATGAAAAAATATACTTAAGTGTGTTATGTAAACTTAAACAGTATCATCAAATAATCTAGTATTTGTCAGGGGCAAGATTACTTCTGATAGATTCAAGTTCTAACCTGCCAGACAGTTGTTAACTTAAATTGTAGGATGTCTGTTGGGTGTTTGCCTCCATTAGCTGACTGTGAGGAAGGCAGTCAGGTATACCAACCCAAGTATAGTCTGTCTTTTACAAGCCAAAACTTAAAAAGTCACATTGCTGTGTTTTCCAGCTGCTGGAATGATCTGTGTGTTCGGAAGTTCTGTCACTACTTCAGAGAACTACAGTTGAGTTTTTCATTCCTACTTTTTCCTTAGAAGTTTCCATAGCCTAGGCTTTATCAGCAAGTTTCAGAAACTAGAGTTGGTCTTTCATTTCTTGGATTTTTAGGCTATGAGCTTTGTCATCTCTTTACATACGTATTTACTTCCTGTCCCCAGTGGCGTTTCTCACTCAGTCATCTCAGACATGCAAACGATAGAGCAAGAAACACCTACAATTGCAAAGCCAAAGAAGAAATACACCGATGATGCAGAAGACTCATATTTCTCTTCTAGTTCAAGGTAATGTATAAGCTTTTTATTTTGAGTGAGTGTAGAAATATCTGCAAGTCACGTGTTCAAATATACACAATACATTTGAAACACAGAAGACAATTGGACTTGTCTATACACGTAGCGTATTGTCAGGCATCATTGAAAATAGTGAAATAGTTGACCTTACCTTGATGACAGATGTATTTCTAAAGAAATAGAGTTACTTTTTGTGAGAAGGAAGTCAGAATTATGCATTCACAGGTTTCGTCTTGTTCAAGTTGAAGTCTCTACTTGCACAGATAGTTGCCAGGTAAGCTTTTCTTTGCTGTATACTAAATCCAGTGATTTTTTTTTTTTGTCAGAATGACTTGTGTTTTGTGTTTGCTTTTGATTGGTTGGTTTGGTGTGGTGGTTTGTTTTGCTTGGCTGTTTGTTTTGTTTTGTTTTCTCCCCATGTTCTGGTACTGTCTTCAGATTTCACATAAAATAAGTATGGAAGTCTGATACTAAATATACTACAGTTTCATCAGTCTTTTAACTGGGTGTATACAAAATGCAAAAACATAAATCTTTTTGAAGTATTTTGTGTTGGATGTATTGTGTAGATGTTTGCAGTCTTATTTGACAGACTTTAATGTATTTGAACATAAAAGGTAAGTAAAAAATAATGGATAGATTTTTGATCAGAGAATGAATGCAATGCAAATTATAAAATACTCCTGTTGGAAGGGAGAGGAAAATTAATGAGTCCTACAGGCACTAACTGCAATGAAACAGCTGTTTCTGGACTGACAGGTAGAAACAGGTATTGCTTTTATAAACTGCCTTTCTTGGATTGGTGCCACAGAAACAGGAAAAATAGTAGCTAATTACTTGTAGACAAGCAAATAAAAACACAAAGCTTTTGTGTCATTACTTTGTAGTGTAATTACTAGTGGCAGAAATGCAAGTGTGGTACCAAGTAAACTAGCAGCAGCAATCTTGTAAAATAAAATGTATCATTTCAGTGCTTCCCTATTTGTTCTTTGGAAAGCACTGTTACTGCTCTCAAATTATTCATAAGCCTACTAGCAGGCAAAGGATAAATTATGGAAGAGACATTTTAATGTGTTTTGGTTCAATAATTAGAAGATAAATTGTAACCTAGCTGTTCCCAGCTCTTGTTCTAGTTATAGCAATAGTAGAATCTAATTGGAGTTGGAATACATATCCATTCTCTTTAAAAAAAGTATGAAATCAGTTTTTTGGACTCGGTAAGGTTTGTAAGGTGATTATTATCCTTTATTCCAAGCTGTGACTTTGAAATAGAGGAAGGTTTAATATCATCTTAGTACATGCCCAAGAGTAAAATAATGTTGCTGGTTATTAGAGTACTGATAAGTATCTGTAAACTAAGCAAGCTAAATGTCTCAAGGTTTAAATACATAATTGAAACCTCCCAAAATCCTTTGATTTTAATTTTTCTTTTTGCTACAATTTAAAATTTTATTTTCTATTGAATGCAGTTTTTCTTTCTCCTTCTGCCCAGCCCAAATACTGAAGAAGTATTTTGCAAAGTTATGAAAATCTGAAAGGGAAGGATAGTCTAAATAAATCATCTTACTCAAATAAGTTCTTGTAGCCCATGTCCCACTTCTCATAAATTGCAAAAACAATATCTCAACTATTCATTAACACAGACGTGGAGAATATTGGTTTTTAAAAGTGCTTTTCACATAATATAGATGCGGACTTTAATATCCTGTGTGTGTTCTATTGAATGACTCCATTCTGCTGGCCTCCTGTTGTTTTGATCATCTTAGGCCCTATCCTAGTTGGATCCAAACTTTTAAGAATATTTAACCACAATGGGAAATTCTTAATCTTTGGCACTTATATGGAAAATACTTCAAAACTCAATCTGTTAAAGTTTAGATACGTGTAGATAATCCAAGGGGAAAAGGTCAAGATAAGTTACCGCTGGAACTGACAAACATGTTGCTTTTTTTTTTCCTTTTCTTTCTGTTTGTGTTTGCCCAGCAAACAGTTTTGATATGTAAGATTAGATTGTCTTATTAACTCACATTTAAGAAAGATGTTATTTAGCAGTGTTTTAATGAAAACATTACAAAGGTCAGAAATATTTAATACTAATATCTTTTATTAAAAAATGTATATATACAGAACCAGAGACGAGGGCATTCCTTACTGCTCTGAACTATGTTTCAAAACGGGAGCAGATTCCCTGCTTGTGTAGCTTATAGATTGACTCGTGTGGAACTGTGAGATGAGCCATGGTCAGCCCCTTGGGTAGAAACCTTTGTCTTGTGTGGAACCACAGCACAACTGGACGCCAGCTGGGTGCCCTTGAATCTCTAAAGTGTTCAAAGGCCTTGAAAGTTGTGGTGGCCTTTTCATAGCTGGTTTCTTTATACTGGGTCTCAAGAGCACCACGTCTTTATGAGCAGGCTACTTTACCTTGTAGGATCATCATGATGCCTTGCTCATAGGGTCCATCCTGCAGTTTTCTTAGCTTCTGAAGGTCTTAAACCAGCCAGGTATCTTGACAATCTTCTTCCCAGTGCTTTGTCTGACACTAAAGAAGAAATAATACTTTGAAGTAATGAGTACTTCACTCTTTTTGATGGGACCAGATCTTTCAGGCAGTCCACTGCATATTTGTGAGCAAATCCGGCCTAAAGAAAGGCCAGACTTTTCATTCGGTTAAATACGTGTGCAAAAATACCCCCAGAATCTGTGAGCTTCAACTGTACAAGGCTGCTAACCAGTATGATGAAATCCAAATGGTTCACTGACAACTACTATTGTGCCAAAAACTTATTTGCTAGTGAACGCTTATTAAAGCAGTATTGATTTCACAACATAAAGTTCCTGCTTTTTCAATACTCTTTTTCTTTTATTTTAGGTACTATGATTCTTCAGATTTGAGGAGCAGCACTTTCTCTAAATGGGATGACAATACAGATTCTTTTTGGAAGAAAGAAAATAACAGTAGAGATGTTGATGTAATGTTAACTTCAAAAAGTACAGGATTTTCAGACAGGTATGCAAAGAAAACCTAACTGATTTTTGTGCAGCAAGCGCAAGGTTGTTAATATGAGTTTAGTCGTGGTCCTAATACTGGGATTTTTTTTCAGTCTAAAATTTTTTTCAGAAAATTTGGCCATAGCTTTCATCAGCAGTCAAGAGACTTCCTGTCTGAATTTCTTTTGTAAGCTGAATTTGCTGTTTAGTTATTTATATTTTAAGCACTAATTTGCTCAGTGCTGTACAGTATACATACTGGAGGTAATTTCCCAAGTGTTTCAGCAAAACAAGTATTAGACAAAAGATGTGGAGAGAAATTCAAATATTTACACTGTTCTGAGAGCTTGCTTGCTTTACTTGCTTTGTTTATTGCCTAATGAAGCAAGCAGAACCCACTTACCAAGTGACTGAAACTTTAGTGTACTCAGCTTTCAGGGTGAAGGTGTTGAAGATACTCACAAACAACAGGTCTGATTGTTGTGATAATAAAAAACAAGTACATTTCTTTTCTGACAGCTGTGTTTTTATCTTTGTAATCAAGTAGCAAACATAATGTGCAGTTTTGTGTGCTTGCTTGGTGTTTTTGCTTCTGTTCTTATTACCTGTATTTTCCCTTACCTGCACAATGTGGTTTACACACTTAATTACAATTGTTTTTTAAACACAAGCATGTTCTCTTGTTCCCTAAAGACTGAAGCAGTGATGCATATTACACAAAGTGGGGGTTCATGTCCATAATGCTATTACTTCATTATTTGAGTATATTTACTTAAAAAAAGTAAAAGAGAAAACGAGGCAAGTGTTGAATATGTATGTTTGAGGTGGAAGGCAGTGACAATGCAAAGGATGTTGTACTTTTTTTGTACTGGTATGTTTAAATCTGAGTTTCACTGACATTGTGTTTTGTTTTTTTTGAAGTTTTGTGGAAATATTCTGTTCTTGTTGACATAATTTTGGCTTTCTTTTTAAATTAACTCTGAGAATAAATATACAGGATTAATGAATTTGAAATACTGTATGTTCACCATCTTGTAAAACTGTCACTGGAATTTTGTTTGCTGCTGTATCAACTTAGTTATCTGAATTTCTTTATCCTGGATTCATACTGATTTAATTTTTATTAAAAAAAAAAAATATCACAATTATACTTTTAGGCTTCACAAAACTAAGATGATCGTGCTTCTTGTTTGATTTACTGCATCCTGCCATGACAGAAATAAAAGTTAAGTCCACTAATGCAGTTTATTTTTCTTTTAGGCCTACATCTCGTCGTAAGCCTGAATACGAACCGTCTTTAAACACAGATGAGGCACAAAAAAAATTTGGCAATGTAAAAGCAATATCATCAGACATGTATTTTGGAAGGCAAGATCATGCTGATGTAAGTAGAAAGCAGTGCTAAATATTTTTTAACACAAAAATATTCTTTGACTATAAGCATAGTGTTCTTCTGTAAAGAGAAGGCAAGAAATAGTTAAGATTGGTAGAATTAGTAAGCTTATAGAATTATGTGCACTCGATATTTGTTTGATAGAAGTGTACAAGTCTGATAACTCTTGTAGTTTACTGTTTTCTAAGGAGTTGCAGCTGCAAGTAGGGCCTCACTTCCCAATATTATCCCTTTCTGGAAGAAGTGATAGACAGCATTCTTTATTTTTGAAAGAATCAGCCTGATGGTGGATGAAGGCTTACTTTTTTTGTTCTGAACACCCAAACTGATGCTAACAAACCGTTGTTAAAGGAGCTGTCCCCTTTGTATTTGTTACATGGAAACGTTATTGTCAGGCTAAGCAAGCAGGTAAGTGGTTCAACAAATGCCGTGTAATTCAATCAGCCCAAGAATAAAATTATGTTGCGTTTTGGAGGCGAGGCATCATTTTTTAAAAAAATATATTTTTAATGAAATATTAACAGTGGAGACAGTAATGTAAAAAAAATAATAGATGTATTACCATTCCCAAGGAACTCGGAAAAAGTTGAATGAAAAGCATCATGTGATTAGAACTGTTAACGTGATGCTAACTGCAGTGCTTTTTCTTTATCGTACCCAGCCACTGCATTTCACATATTTCAGTTGTCTTTAATTCTTGTGTAGTTAATTCTCCTCTGCCTTCTTAGCAACCCCCCTTTTTAGGGTGCCTAACAGTGAGTAGGCCTCTTGGTGGTGCAAGTGGTAAAGGTCGCTCTTTGATCAACTCAGAAATGAGTTGAGATGATGACCAACTCACACCATCTAAGTCGTGTGAAAGCTACAAAATGGGAACAGCTTTCAGAGCGATCAGCTTTGAGTGGGTTTGTGTATTCTAAAACTGTATCTATAGTCTCATTAATTACCTGACACGACCTCGAAAGATGACAACATAGTGTTACAGTGCTGTTTCTTCTCAATTCCTTTCTAGTATGAAGCAAGGGCCCGACTAGAAAGACTTTCTGGAAGCTCATCTATAAGTTCAGCTGACTTGTTTGATGATCAGAAAAAACAACCAACAGGTATATATTGCATGGAGTGGGAAACTGTGTCATGCAGTGAATGCGCTTCCATATGCTACTTGTAGTTCCACGGTCAACTGACTGTTGCTATACTCTGCAAGAAGTGCAAAGTGCAGTATTGTGTTACTATTGCTAACAGGTCAAACAGAACAGGTGTAGTAATTACTTGTAAAAAATAATTTCCTACATTTCAGGTTCTGTAGTTTCAGTTTAGTAAGTTCAGTATTTTATACTGCATTTTTATGTGACTTTTTACAAATAATAGGCTAACTATATTGTAAATAATTTTTATCACAGAAAAACTGTTATAACTGTTTTATATACTTTGTTATAAAAATAAATGTGATAACACCTACCTATCAGGTGGTATCTTTGATAAGTTACCATGAGTAACTTATATATTCATATATGTGAAAGTAACTGTCATAATAATATCAAATCTAAGAAGAATCTTTAATAAAATGTTAGTGGCCATGAAATTCCCATGTGATCTATTGCATGGCATATCCATTCATCAGGATATCTGCTTCTAAGACTGGTCTTGCCAAATTAAGGAAATTTTTCAATTGGTTTGTATATTTAAAAGATTTGTTGGAACACCTTACACTGGAGAGTATAGTTCATCAAATTAGAAGAGAAGATTGACTGAAAAGTAGCCACTGAGGCTATCAAAAATCTCTCCTGTTTCTTTTCCAACACCCTTTTTGGATAGTGCAATAATGTGAAATAGAAAAGGTAGGGAATACTGGAACATTTTGTTGACTTGGTCAGTTGGGCTTCATTCCTTAACTTGTGAAGAAATAGAAAAAAAAAGAATTCTTGCAGAACTTGAAATCTGTGAGTAATTATATAAACAGTCTGGAAAAGCAAACAGAATGCAGCATCTGATTTTACTTTGGAAAAGTTGGAGGAAAACAACCAACATGTGACTGTTCAGTGTCGATCCCCAGAAAGCAGGTTTTGAATACACTGGCTAGTAGAGAAATAACTCCTGTTACCAGTTACTTAAACTGGACTTCCATTAATTGAAATGGAAAAGAAAAAAAGGAAGGGAGGAGGCATAAAGCAGAAACTCTAGTAATTTAATTTAGTCACTTGAAAGAATATTTTCAACATGGTGTCATACTTGTGCTTAAAAAGATGTGGGAAACAAAAGCAAAGAAGTCGTGTTTCTTTCTGAATCTGTAAACAATGTTTTCAATAATACACGAGATCGTGATAACAAACATTATTTTGTTATGTATCTGGTTTTGACTAGAACTTTCTTTGTCCTTTTTCTTTGAATTTTATTGCATAGAAATTATTTTATATAGAATTAATTTTTCCTTTAACGTGTGTAATATGTGTGGGGCTTTTACACAGTAATGAATTGGAGAATGAACTAAGAAAAGGTAAATATAGTTAGAGATGGGTCAATTTGTGCGATGTGGTAGATATATATCTACGTGTGTATATATATATATATATATATATGAATGCACCTTTCTGTGTATGCATACATATATATATGTGATAAAATTCTCACTGTATTCTAAATAAGAGTACTTACAGGCAATTCTGTGTTTACTATGTGTACGTGAGTTGTGCACAGACAACTGTTCATCACTCACCACTTGGAAAGGTTTTTGGGGCTTGTTGGAGGAATGCAGAGATTCCTAATAATGGGATAAAAATGCATGTCTGTGACTCAAGGTCAGTTTTGTCTTGAGGGGCATCTAATGCAACAGTAAATTTAAAGTTATATTACAAAGACTAAACTTCTGCTAAATGTTGTGGTTTGTCAGCTGCTCTAAAATAATAGTGAGGAAAGAAATGCACCAGGAATTATTAGTTTGTATATTACAAATTCGTGCTATATTCAGTCTACAGAATGTTCCTTTCCTGCATGTTTTTCTTTAGCTTGTCTGGTGTTGAATTAATGCCAAGGCCATCGTTAGTTTCATAAACTAAAGGTAATCAGGAAACTGGAGACTGGCAACAAAAACGCTGCTGCAATTCTGGGGTCCTTGCCAGAATACAATGTTCTTTGCATCAAAAGTTGTTTTTATGAGCACTGCTGAGATTTTAGGGTAGAACAATTTTGGGATGCTTGATTTTGTACTGAATGCTGTAGGAGTTATTTACCAAAAAGAGGTGGCTGCAAGAAAATGCTTGTACTTGGGGGATTGGACTAGATGATCTTTTGAGGTCCCTTCCAATCCAGAACATACTGTGATACTGTGATACTTTGTGTTATGTCAGGCCTATTGGTTAAGAAAGAGGGCATGTCAGATGACTGACTTGTAGATGCTGATTTTGAATGAAATCACAAGAAAAGGAGTTGCTTTCTTGTCTCACATACAAGTAGTTTTACAGACAATTACGCATAACCAGAGAAAACATGAGAAAGTGCATGTGGCTGTGAAGTGGTTAGAGCTTTTCTCAGTTTATTTATATCTGCAAATTTTATTTCTGTGACTCTCACTTTAATAACAAAAATGCTGAAGCATTTGATAAGCGGAACAGATGGTAAGGAAGTCAAAATTACAGTTCAGAAATAGGGCTGTCTCAATGACAGCGAATTTTTGAAAATAATTTATAAACAAGTGTGCCCCATGCATTGTAGAAACAGCTACTGGCCGCTTTAAACAATGGCGTGGGGGCTCTCTGAGTGTGACCGTGCACCTGCTGCCACAGACCAGCCTCGTAGCTTTGGTAGATCAAACGATCTGTGGTACTGTCTGCTTTGGCCTCCTAACAAGGCAGGTGCCTTTAATTACCCATGAAAAGAAGGGCTGCAAGTTCTCTCTCCCTTCCTCCTCCACCCCTGTTCCAAGGTAAAAAAAGGAGAAGAAACGGCTGCTGGTGTGAGGTTCTGTACGGTGCCGCTGTCAACATGAGGTACAGGGCTGCAGGTTGTGGAGTCTGCGCCTGGAATTGCTTCCCTGAGGCTCAGTAGCTGCTCACAAGTTACCCAACCAGTCATGACTATCAGCTGATGATGTGTCTAAATTAAGGCTACGGATTGCAGTCCTGATTTTGAAAACATTCTGTTTAGGAATGCTTCTTCTCAGGAGCCCAGTTTATTCCTGAGCTCATACGTAGCTCTGTGATGCTGGTTTACTGCTATTTGTGCCTTTCACAGTATCAGGTATTTAATATTAAGACATGCCAGTAATTCTTTTTGCAAATGAGTGGGTGATTGCAATTGCTAGCATGTTAATACTTCCCATGCTGTTAATTTTGGAACAGCTTTGATTTCTGTTACCTTTAGGCCTATACTTTTCATAGTAGCAGTAGAGCTAACCCTGGCCAAACTATATTGGCTTTAAGGAAGGCTACTTGCCAGCTTTGTTTTAGAGTTTTAAAACATACTTGCTTTTACTATAGTTTCTGTAGAATTTTCCAAGTCTCAGATGTAGTAATGCAAAATATGTGTGTATATACAGCATGCAAAGCATACCTATGCATGCACACAAATAAGGTTCATCGCTGCAGTGCATTCATTTTTAATTGCAAGGTGGTAACAGCTGCTCGGGATACAAACACAAATAACATTGCAGCAGATTGAAAGTCCAGAATAAATCATATCTTATCCAAACATTAATTGCTTATCTGGGAATACAAAGTGTAGAAGGTGACAGGTGGGATTATGAACAACTGAAAAAAATTAAAAGGAAGATACATTTAAGACATTTGAGATCTTTGTCTAGTGCTTTTTAGTGTCAATCAGACATTGGTATTTAGTGTTACTAGTAGTATATTGTACTTTGAGGGGAGGGAAAAAGGCTGCTTTAAATATAAAATTCTGTTTTCTTCTTGTGTGTGTGTGTGTGTTCTCCTTTTAGGAAGCTACAATATTACAAATGTCTTGCCTTCAGCTCCTGATATAGCTCAGTTTAAACAAGGAGTGAAATCAGTGGCTGGAAAACTTTCTGTGCTTGCTAATGGGGTCATGACATCTATACAGGTTAGTAGAAAATTGCAATATATTAACCATCAGTTGAAGTCTTTTTATAGGGCTTTAGTATCATGGATCCTGCTGGAGTGTCATCTTCAGGGAGAAAAGAATGAATTTGGTTTTGAGCTTTGTAGCCTCTCATGGTAGACAGTAGACCTTTATCTTTTTAAAAATAAACCTGTAGCTGATAGCTCACCTTCTTTAGAATATTATTTTGCCTTTTCCCTTGTATAGTTTATGTCTTTTCTTACAATTGAAACAAAAATTCCATCATGGAAGATATTTGCTGTCACTGTATTTTTAAAGTAATAATAGTTCGTAAGTCAGAACAAAATCGTTTAATTGGAAGGGACCTATAGCAATCATTTAGCCCAGCTTTTGTATTAGCTCTTTAAGTAACTTGACAGTAATACCTTTGATCCATGTCTGTGCACAAGATTAAGAGAACCTGGTCTCACTAGCGTAAAGTGTGCTTTGTGCTCCTGTTAGTTTGCATTTCCTACATGAGGTCAGTGGGAGCTCTCGGCTGTTTGAAAATCAGGCTAGTTGTTCTGGAGCTGAACTGCAAACTCCAGTTCTTGGAAGCGCTGGTCAACTTTCTTTTAGTCTTTAAGAATTAAATTATGACTTGTTTTACAAATGCAAGTAAAGCTAATTTATTTCAACAGAAAACATACTCACGTCTGTCTTTTTTGTTGTACTTTTCTAGGATCGATATGGTTCATAACATCTTTTGTATCGACACAATTAAGTGCGCTGAAGAAGGATTTCTCTTCAGATATACAAATAATCATACTGCTGATTCCAGTGAAGGTTGCCTTAAGACTGTTGATGTTTTTACTTGTTCCCACATATTTGTTTCTTTGTACAGCTTTCTGGCTCAGCCTCTTCTTACTGCTATTTCATTTTTGCAGAGTAGAAATCTTGTGCAACTTGTTACATTGCATATGCTTTTTTTTTTTTCTTTTCCCTCCTTTATGGTCTTGTATTTCTTAGTGACCTTAATGTTAGATGTTGGAAGCTTTATTTTATTACTGGTTTTGGCTGTGAGGCAGGAAAGAAAGGTTGAACGCATACATGGAAATGAGGCTTCCTAATAGAAACCTCAGTGCAGTTGCCTCCTGACTTGCCAGGCATAACTGGTCTGTCGTAGGAGCTGTGGAGAAGAAAATGTAAATTAAGCATATGCTGAGGTGGTATTTAGTGGGCTGTAGCAAAATAAAGAATTAAAGTTAAACCTGTGCTTATGGGAAAATAGAAGCTCTTGCAGGTATGAACTGATGTGCATTAAAATGGTGAGGAATTAGTGTTTTAAAACAATATTCCTGATAGAAAGTTGTGTGCTTAGATGTGAGATATGAAGAAGACAAGACGTGGTATATTGAATAGTGGATTTCATCTTGTCATGGAAACAATCTATTTATTCCTAATTTTGAAAGTTACAAAAAATTGCAATATAGAATCCTTAAGTGCTTTTTAAAAATCTGTATTGTGTACAAATTGAAAAAAAAAAATAAAGGACCTAACAGAGTAGTTAATTAAGTACTTGTTAAAAATGTTTAGAACAATCTTAGTTTTTTGATAAATTATGAAATATTGAATGAAGAAATAGTGGGGCTGTGTTTTAGACAGTCTAGAATGTACTGTTGAGGACATCCTGTATAAAAACGAGTATGACCTTAAAGAAAAAAACCTCTCAACCAAGAATGAGCTCAAGCTAATTCTGTTCTGTAGCTTTATTTCTTAATTCAAATTTGTAAACTGCTGATATCTAATAAAAACAATTGATATAAACTCATTTTTTAATTAAATTTCTGTGTGCAGACACCAGTCTCCAGCTTTCTAAATACTGCCATCTGTGTTCTGTCTATACAATGGTCTGGTAAAATTAGCCTTTCATTTCAATTAGTGAAACTAGCTTTCTTATTAAATTGCTATAGTGATTTAGAAATCAAAACACTAAGGCTGGCATAGAAAATAAGCTACTGTGTTGCAATACAGTTCACAGTATACCTGTGTTTTTATAGCTGCCTCTTACATTTAAATCTTAGTTCTGGTAACTGGTAATTCTGTTGCATTTAGATTCATTAATGCAAAAATGATCTTTCTTTTTTTGAGAGTAGTACAAGGTAAGTATTTGTTCTGCTTAACGGTAGAGCTTTACAATAGAAAAAAACCAACAACTTGCTTTGTTTTCTCTTTTCCCAGCCTATAGAGATGATTTTGCTAATATAACAAGCCCTGGTCAGGGCTTGCTTTGGTTTTCTCTAATTGCAAGTAGCGATTCTCAGTTTTCACACTGCTCTTTTGGTTCAGTCTACATACAGTAGTAAATTTATTACAAGCAGTAAGTGGTCTGATTTTCAGAGTTGCGATGTACCAACAGCATCCAATGACTTGCGGGATAACTAGGCTGTGTATTTAGCCGTGTGTGTGTGTATGCAGTTGCTTAAATTAAGGCAGTGAAGTATATAACGATATATGTGAATCACCTACACTGAAATAATTGCCTGTGTTTTTTATGCATCATAGCAATACAATGAACCACTCCCAGATGGAAAAATACCAACAAAAAAAATCTTCAGTACAAAATAAGAAGAAATTCTAGGATGAAACATCTTGGGCTTATCTAAAAGGCTATAAAACATGTGAAACTCTCTAAGAGATGTATAAACTTTTTCCTCTTTGCTGCAATCTGAAGATTACACCACAAGGGTCTCCTACAGGTGAAAAACAAGTTAGTATTTTCAGGAATATTGTGCAATTCAACATAAATGGGGTTTGTTGTTGCAGGTTCTCTATGGCAACCTGTGTGCCAGTGAGATGTTCTTTTGACGTAATGTCTGGATGAGCAGCTCGTGACCCCAAATACACCTGTGTTTTTGATAAACCCATGAGGTGTCACTCTGTTTCGTCAAGTAGAGGTGAGGAGTGGTTGCCATGTAGACTGGAAGAGCCAGCTTTAACTTCTAGTTGAAGTTTAGTTTAAAAAAGCCAGCTTTTTTGTCTTCTAGGGCTTCAGGATACCACGGCACCTCAGATCCTGCAGGTTTTGCTTGGACTGGATCAAAGGGAGAAGAAGTGTAAACCTAAAATGAGGTTTGCATTCCTACTTTTTTTTGTGTATTCTTGTCCTTTTTATCATCTTTTGGCTTCAAATGCACTTGTCAGCCTCTGATAAGAGGGGCAAATGACTGGCGCTGCTACAAGCTTCACAGGTTTTAGAGTACATGAGAAAACCACGTATCGGATCTGGTTTTCCAACAAGTTCCCACTTGGTGAAAGTTCACGCACAAGGTGGAAGTTGGCACTGGTCATCAGTTGTGCTTTGATGCAGTTCTTCTTCCCTTAATCCTCTTTTAGTACCATTGTACATCTTGCTTTTTCAAAGCTGGAGCTGAAAGATGGCAGCAGTTAACTCTGAACTGTTCGAGTTAAACTTTCCTCTTACAGTCCTGTAAGGACATTGCATACAAGCAGAGGGAAAAGGGGATTATTTAATACTTCACATTTTAGTAAAGTAACCTGCATTTTTATAGGTTAAATTGAAAGGGACAGAAAAATGTTTGGAGTTAGTTGTTACAGCACCAGAACCAGCATTAATTTGATGCAGAGACCTGTACTCTCCTGAGTGAAGAGTAGGGGGGAATCTTGTTACTGTCTGTTTCTCTTGCTCTTTGTAAAATAGGATGTACTCAATGCTGTTGTTCTGATCTGCTTCACATCAGTGTGTTCCATTGCTGGGAGAAACAATGCAGAGATGTTTTGGTGCTTATTTAAGCTTTTGTTTTAGAAGGATTTTGTAGTGCAAGGGTGGGCTGAGTGACTCCACGGCATAGGAGTCTGTGAACACTGCTCTTGTCCTGCACTTGAGTGAAAAGAAGTCTAGCTGTCCTTGGAAGTCAATGGTGAAGCTGAAGACCACATGCTTGCTTTGGTTTTGGGGGGATTCTGTCTAAATCAGCGGGTTTTGGCATATGTAATTCACACGTATGAGACTGAAGTCGCTTTGATCAGCAATGGCCAAACCAGTGGGTCCTACAGACCCGGAGGTTACCAAGGTGGTACAAAGCAGAAAAATTGCAGTCTTTTGTCCTGCTGCTCATAGTTTCAAAGACAAACAGCACTGCCTTGTCTTGCAAGATAAGCTGCAACTGTCAGAATATGTTACTTCTAATTTTAGTGCTTTCAGTTTAAATTTGCACTTGGTGTTTACTTTTTGAAACCTTCAAGGGGAGTAAAGCTACATGGCCTCCCACACAAAGCAATATGATCTCATGGTTCATTTTCAACTTAAATTTTTGTGAGACTTTTCCCTCCCCTTTTATGGTGGGCAATGTTACTTTCTTCCCACAAAGATACAAAAATAGAGAAGTGTAGCTCTGTTGAAGCAGTCCATAGAGTCTTGTGATGCTTGGGGGGTAATTAGAGAGTTGTGTTCATCCTGTTTGCAAACTATGTAAGAACAGTGTGGCCTCCAGTTTGCAAGCCTGTAAGTGTGCACCTTCTTCAACAACCTCCCCGTTTTTAGAGAGAAAAGGAGCAATAGAGGACGTGGAACTCCTTTCCACCTTCAGCTTGGCTTGCAGCTCCATGCTGAAGCTCTGCAACACCTGCTTCTTCATTTGTAGCTTTGGATTTTGTGTGATTAGTTTGAACTTCCTGTTCTCTTCAGTTCTCTCTGAGAGCAGGTTCTGATCTCAAAGGTAACTATTTCTGTACCCTAGCTAGTGAGAATTCAAATCAGTTGCCTGCTTACGGACATGTGTTGCCATTAGAAGTCTTAGCATACCTTGCCCGATCGCTGGCTGAGACACCAGAAGGTGTGAGTCACCTTGCACCTGTCAATCCTGAACACAAGGGCATTTAAGGTATCTATAAGTGGGCACCTGGTTTGGACCCTGTGCAGCTGCTTTACATGGAGCAATATGGATATCCACTCTCCACTGTACTGATGCTCTGTATGTTTACAGCAGGACTCCTACATTTTCTTTTAACTGGGAGATTGGAATGCAAGAGCTGTGGCCTTCCTTGGTGAAGGGTGGAGAAAATAGCTATGTTGTTGACAGACTGGTTCGAGAAGGCATACAGAAGTGTCCATGAGACACAGTGCAGAAGATCTGGGTATGCAAGAGGCAGGCTTGGTGATGGGGACATGGAGATGTTCCCATCTTAAAACAGCAGGATCCTATAGCATGAGAACAGAGGATTCCGCAGTCTGAAGTTTAAGTCAAGTGCTTTACTGGTTCATCAACTCTTGAGCCAATCGGTGTAAAAGAGCTTTTATATCTGTATTTATAAATTGATGTGATTTCTCTCTTGGGTTCTGTTGCTGTAGTGGTCAAGGGGACAAGACCGTTAAGGAGGTGAACATGCCACAGTGCTTTGTGGATGTGAGGAAGGCTAGCAGAAAAGCTTGATCAGAAATCATATAAATATATATATATATATATATATATTTATGTATATTCCTGAATTCCACTGATGAATGTGTTGCCATTCTATTACTTGCCTCCCCCTAGTGCTCCAAAGGTTTGGTGTATAGAGAGGGAAGGCACTGACACAGTAACATTGCTTAGAGAAGCTCCTTTGTCATGCTCTGTAAAGACCAGCTGTGTGACAAAACGTGTGCCCGTAGCAGGAAAAGACCTAGGACCTATTACTGAAAATGATTAAGGGGTAAGGAAATGGAGATTGGTCGTGTTTCCTCAGAGGGAGATTTCATTTGTTATCCAAACATACTCCCCTCGCTCTCTGCTCCATCGGAGGGCAGCCTGTGAAGCTCACAGTGCTCAGGCATGAGATAGCTCTTTCAACTCTGCACAGGAATCCCTTTTAAAAGCTGATGTAGAGCTGGATTTCTGAAGTAGAGCAGCCAGCCACTGAAGAAGCACTCACTTTCTTTTTCACTTTTCTCATATTGGTATGAATTTCTTCATTCCTTTCTGGTAATGCATAATGTGCTCATAATGTCTCCTGTTTGCCTGACAGTCCTTTCCTGTTTGTATCAGAATTACTTGATGCAGTAATAATTTATGATTAATGCAATTATAAATGCGTGCAATGCTGGATGATCCAGAAGCATTAGTAGGATGCTTTGGAGATGCACAGTTCATGAGAAGCTTGACCAATTTGAAGTGAATGAGCTGTATTGTGTTTGTAATGGGCTGGGCTGCGTGTATTTTCCAGTCCACACTTGCAGCTCCTTGTTTTCAATATCTGAAGATGACTTTTATATTCTGTAATACTGAACAGCACGCTTTTCTGTCTCGGATTCAAGAACATCAGAAAATAAAGGAAATGCAAAGCTATAGGTGAATTTTCTAGCTAGCATCTTAATTAACAGAGATCATCCACCAAAGAGGAATGCATTTTTTAATACCTGATTGTGACAGGCAATAACTGGCATGGAGCTGAGAGCCTTGCTACGATAAGGCAGATGCTGCTGCCTGTGTGATAGCAATCTGATGATGGATTTAATGGTGGTTTTTATTGGTATGTGCTCCTTTCCTGCACGTGGGCTACACTTCGTCACCCTCTTTCCCTGCCCTCCTGTTCGAAGTCAGAGCAAGCTGGGTAAGAAAAAACTGAGAAGCAAAACAGCGTCCGGGATGGGTTTGGTTCAGGTGCTTTGATCATTTGAGTGAACCACATTTTCAGAGCCAGGTAGCTGCAGCGGAGGGTGATGGACTGACGGGCCATCTGCTGGAGTGGGTTTCCCAGCCAGGTAAAATGAACTCATGGCTGTGTTCAGTCAGAGTTTGTCCAAAAGTCTGGGACTTGGCCCTTGAAGGGTGATTGCAGCAACCTGGCTTCAGCCCCAGGGGAATGCGCCCCAAGGCTGGGTTTTTCTCAGAGGAAAAATCTCTTTCTCTCTTCCCCAGTTTCGCTGAATTGAGGCATAAACAATTTCCTTCTATTCTGATTAGCACAAGGTTGTCTCCGTTTCAAAAATAAGCTGATGTTTGTCTCCATAATTCTGTGCTGTCTGAAACCCTTTGCTAAATTCACTGAGGAGAAAATGAGACTACTGACACCACCCCCGCCACCCCCAGTTATTTTAGGTTTACAAATTCAGGACAGCTGTATTTTAAAGATCCTCCACAGACCTACCTGGCAGCTATTACAGACATGGAGACCAAATGTCTGAGGAAGTTTTCTGATGGCCCAGCCTGCCAGGTCTTCTCTTTAGTAGGCCTGACTAACGTGTGTGTACTCAAGCTGCAACATCCAGTTGTCCAGTGGATCTAAGGAAACTTGCACATTGTTGTCCTGCTTCTATAAATCCAACTGAAAATCTGATTTCTCTGTGGGAAGAGAAGTCTCTTCTGAGATGTGATGAGAGCTCCAGTTCATCCCCAAGGACCAGTGCTGAAGGTAACCACCACCACCATTATCTGGTTTGGGAAGGCCAAATGAAGAACGTCTATAGGACTTTGTAGCATTCCCAAACCCTTAAATACTTTCACCTGTCCTTGAAATGTGAAGGAAAGCTGTGATTATGGATTAAGGCACATAACAATGATAAAGTGAACCCAAACATCCTGCTCTTGGGGAAAAACAGTGTGTGCCGATGAGTTTATTTTGAAAATGCTGCTTTTCTGCAAAATAAGTCATCTCTGAAAGAAAAAATGTAGGGGAAGAAAAGGGAGTTTGGGTACATCTGGGTAGAATAATGTTGAAATTATTTCTTTTTATTGAGTGGAAGGACTTAAATCCTTCAGAGCCACCTTGGCAGTTCTCAAGTGGAAGCAGAGGTGTGTGTCACCTACTGCTAGAGGTGGGGGGTGCTCATTCAGGGGGGTGAAGGGCCACCATGCACAAGGTGGTTTCTGCTTTGCATGGTTGGTGGTGGTGGTGTGGTGCTTGTTTGTATTCTTACAGCTAAGAAGTTTATTAAAAGATTTTTAGGAAATTTCCAGTTTAGATAATTGTGCCTGTGTTTGCCTGTGTTGTAGCTTAGAGCTACAAACTGCTGTGGTAATTTTAAGTGCTAAGTTAATTGCCAAAATAATTATTTAAGTCATGGCATTATTACCTACCTGTGTCCAACCACATCAAAAAATTAAAGGACGTTTTCTATTACAAAGTTGTTTAGTGATTATTTTCTGTAGTGCACTGTGTGGGATAAAGATGTTAAAGCCTTACAAAGTTGTTTGCCCCAAGTCTGGGAAATCGGTTGAGTACTATTTCTTCTTATTTCATTAGAATTTGAGGTTAAAAATTTGTTTAAAATGTTAACTATGCTAATTCATGAAAACCACAAAATGAAACCAGTCTGCTCTGATGAACAAATTGAAAAACAAAGGAAACAAAATACATCAACAGCATGCAAATAACCAGGATCTTTCTCTTGCTTTATGACTTGTGAAACATTATTGATAAAAGTGGGGAAAATTGATTGAAAATACATAAAAGCAAATGTTGTTTGATTTTTTTTTTTCCCCACCAAGAAAAGGTGCACCTTATTTGTGTCTTTGATGCTACTGGCATTTCTATCAAATGAGTGACGAGCAGTCAGCTGGCCAAAATGGGGCAATAGTTGATTAGAAGGTGTGTGTGGTAGCTTGTCCTGACCCTGGCATCCCATTTTTTGCTTGGTGAACATCTCATCCCCTTGCACAATGATTTTCCTGCCCGAAGGGCTTCTCTGTCACCACATGGCATTGCCAGCACCCGCTTCGCTTTCCTTCCCTTGGAGCGGTGCGGGTTTTATGAAGCCTCTCTTGTTTTGGTTGGGGTTTTGACAGCTGCTTGTTTTCTAAATGCAAGTGCTGGGAAGTGATGGCTGTGGCAGGAGTGGGCTGTGCTGCAGAAGGTCTTTGGGGTTGTTCTGGGCTGCCAGGACTGGAGGGAAGAAAATCGCTCCTAGAAGGAGGCACCTTGTCCTCCCTGCACCTGGATAATGGGGGTATCTGTCACGGGAGCTCCCCAGAGGAGCTTTTTGTTTGGTGCCAAGTTATGGGAGGACCCTGGAGGTAAGGACAAAAGACTTTGTGCCCTGGCAATCGTATGCAGCTTTTCTGGCAGCTCTTGCCTGGCCACCCTGGGCTTGTGTCCTCCTGCCTCCCTGCCTCGGGCTTTCTGTCACAGCAAGAAGACAGACCATGACTGGAAACCCACAACAGGGCGTTACGTAAGGGAAGGGCTCACCATTCTGGCCTGGGAAACACAGAAAAAAAAGGGCCTGAGAGCCTCCAGGCTTGAATTGGTTTCTGCCAGAAGTTGCTGGAGGGGTGACTGAGCAGAAACCCAGGGGGTGCGAGGACAGGCAGAAACGAGCGGTGGACATCAACCCACCAAACTTGAACCTTTATCTCCAGAAGCAGAAGATCCAGAAACAGCACCACAGGCAAAAACCAGCTTCCACATAATTCTGTGGTCATCCTCTTCACTTTACAACATCTTTATCCTTCCTAACGGGACAGGATTAACTATGTCCTGTAACTCTTAGAAATTTCACTTTCTTTGTCATGTTTGCTCACATCGCCTTCTCCTCCTCTCCCCCCATGTCTGTTTTCTGTCCAGAGCTATCTGTGCTCAGCTCTCAGCAATCATTTTTTCCGTTCAGGCAACGCTGGCTTTGTAGCCTCTGACCTTGTGTTCTCAGCACTTCTATCACTCGCCCTTTTCTGCTTTGTTTGTTTCCCCTCAAGTGATTTGCCTTGCAGCTATTTCTAATACTTGGAAGCCAACCCTTTAAGGCACCATATGTATTTACAGTGGTTTGATTTCTTACATTCTTTAATGACATTAATGCCACTTACTAATAGCAATTTCAGTTCTGTGCTCAATTTGTCTTCATTTTCTGAGACCTAACAGATGAGTGCAAAATTTCTTCATAAAAATTGTTGTTTACAAGTTTTCAGAAATACCAGGGCTATTTCCACAGCGGCAGCAGGAGGCTTCCAGCACATATTAGTCATAGTGATTCCCCTCCCTATTCCTGGACTTATGGACATGTATTCCTGTCATCCATGTGGCTGCTACGGGCTGAGATTCTGGCTGAGGCTGGTCCTTTGTCTGGTGGTGGAGATGCAGGCAATACCTGATACAAAACACCTGCTGCTCCCTCACCTATGCCTTTTGATGGTTATTTTGATGTTACAGTACTAATTGTAATTTATTCTCCTAGATGACCTCCTCCATGCGCTAGGGATGGATAAAGAGCTGAGCTCTTGGACACTGTGACTGTGGGCATCATTCACGCTTATGTGCCCCATGGACTGGGCATCACTGTTGGGATTTGGTTTGAGATTGGTGCCTCAGGTTGGTGTCTGAGTTCCCCTTGCAGCCGGCAGGGACCCAGGCGCTGGCCCCACAGCAGCGGCCAGCGGGTGAGCCATGGAGCTTTTGCATTTGGTTGGTGTTGCCTGGGTCTCCTCTGGCTGGAGAGGGAGCCAGGACACTGCTGCCCCAAGCCCCTTTCCTCAAAACCCTTAGTTTCTTCCTGCATGGCCATTAACTTGTACTGCTTTGAACAGTAAATATTTCCATGAGGAATTAATAGTAGAATCATATAGGGTGCCTGGCACTGAGATGTATTTAGCCATGGCATGACTGAGTGTGGGCATGGCTGGGACATCCTGCATCTCCTCAAACTGCTGCTTGCTGCACCCCATCTCCCCAGATCAGCCCATCCGTGCTGCTCCTGGCTTCTTCCTGCCCGTGTTTCTTCTGCCTCACTGGTAATTGCTTTTGCAATATGTACACTGGCGCTCGTGTCTGTCTTGAGGCCATCTGAGCTTTGTTTTATGGCCGCTGCAATATGCAGGAAAGGAGCCACAGCATTAGGCGTGAAAGCTTTCTTGGCCGAGCCCGGCAGGGAAGAAGCGGCTCTGCCTCGGGATCGTGTTTCCTGGCTCTGATGGAAAACAATGGTTGTTTCTGGAAGCTGTTTACACACCCAGTCTGCAGGCTTCAAATGCAAATAAAATGACAGGGGTCAACATGACAGGCCAGAGAGCTGGGAGAGCACCCAAGGCTTGAGAAAATAGGGAATGGGCAGAAATGTTCAGTAAGGCATTATTTAAGTATATAACTGATATATAGCTGCATAACTCTGATGTAACTGCTGTTCTGATCAAATGTGGCTAAGAGGAGAGCTGACACAGCAAATCAATAGCAAGTATTGAGAGTAGCTTTTTGCCTCATTTCAAACATCAGTCTGGCCTCTTTCTCTCTTTTTTTTTTTTGAGTTTTCTAAGCATCTATGGAAATATATTTTAATAGTTTCTTCTCTTTTTTCCCCTCAGTGAAAGCTGCAGTGCTCCACCTTCTGCAGAATCCCACAACAAGCTGGATCTGTGAACATCTCCCCAGGTTGCGGTGGGTTTCTGCAGCCTGGGAGGTGGGTTTGAGCAGCAGTGAAGGCACCAAGTGTGCAGGACTGGGGAGCTGCTTGTCTTCGCCAGGCAGAGCGAGCAGGCCTGGGTTGCACCCTGGTTTTCTTCAGTCTTGCCTCCTGCACCGCTCTAGATTGATGCACATTCTGTTCCCCTCAAAGGAAGGTAAAACAAGTCCAGGCACCTTGGGAAGTGAAAAAACCTGACATCTCCTCTGACTCATCCCCTGGCCACAGTGGCCTATTGACACCAATGAGAGGGGAGAAGCTGCCTCACTGATTTCAGAGCGTCGATGAGATGCCGTGAGCATCTCACGTGGGAGAAGAGCTGCAGCCCCCATCGCCCCACCGGCGGCAGATGAGCAGCACAAAACGAGGTCCCGGTCTATAGGAGAAGCCCCTCTCCTGTGAGAAGACACATAAAGGTGGTTTAAGTCCAGCTGCAGCCTTTCCTAGGGCAGACTTAATACCAGAAATACTGGGGGAAGGGAGGAGAAGTTTTCTGAAACCTTATAGAATTTTAAGCAAAATGGTATATCATTTTTGGGAAGCATCAAAACTATGATGTAAATGCTAACAAAACGAGTGAGTATAGGCTCTTGTGGAGACCAGTGGCTCCATTGTGCAGAGCAGGGTACACAGTGCTATGTGAATAATTCCCTTTTCTGATCAATTTTGAAAAACGTGGAGAAGAAAAGTTTTGTTCTGACTCAAAGCAATTTAAAAAATCAAGCAAAAAACAACTAGTAAATAAAATGCTTTGGATCAATCTAAATACCTTGTTCAACCTGAGGGGTGTTGCTTTCTTTCAAGTCCAAGATGTTTCAGTTGAAGGTCATCTTAAATGTGCTTATATGGAAACCAAAAAGACTTATCAAAAACGCCAGGAAGAAATTCTCTTTTCTCTGGCTCTTTCCTTTTATTTCCCTGTTTGTTTTTTGGCATGAACAGCCTGGAATCCACAAAATGTTTTCTTGGCATTGAATCTGTACTTTGTGTTGGAAAAAACTGCTTCTGGGTTTGGTGGGGTGTTTTTTGTGGTTTTTTTTTGTTGTTGTTTTTGTCTGTTTGTTTTTTCTTGTTCTCTCCCTCATTATGTGCACAGGGTAAGTTACAGCCTGCTTCTTAAATTACATCCAGTCTTCCTCCTCCACAAGAGGAGAGAAGAGGAGGAGAATCCCCTTGCTGGGGATGCACAGAGTAAAGGAGAGGCTGTAACCCTGGTGCACAGCACGGGGTAAACTCAGTAACTTCACGTAGGACACGGAGACATAGCTAAAAATTGTACAGACTGGGGTCCCATACTCAATTCCTGATCACTTGAGTGAGGATGGAAACCCATACCCTGCTCCAAAAAATCTTTTACTTAATTAAAAGGAAGCCACAGAGGTGGGTGGGAGAGAAAGTAAACAGCTGGGTTGTCTCAGCCATGTGCTCAGCACCCAAAAGGCGACAGAGGTGCAGCTTCTGCCCTGTGTCAGTGGCATAGGGGCTGCTGTGGGGAAATCAACAGAGCCAGGAGGAGGAAGAAGAGGAGGAAGGGCACAATGCTACGGTGTGAGTAGCAGAGGGTGTCTGGGCAGGCAGCCCACAGCTGCACTGGTAGCAGTTGGTCTGGTTTTTCCCTGGCCAGAGCAGCTGGGCTAACTGGAGATCCCCCACCCACTGATGCTTCCTGTGACACTGAGCCACCAATTTAGCAATTTCCTCAGAAGCAGATAATTGAAATACTGTCTCTCCATCTATACCCAAGACTGGTGTGAAGTTGGATGCCTGAGCAGTTACACAGCCTTGGAGGTGGCCTTGGCAGGAGCCACGACAATGGCATCACATCCCTGTGCCGAGGTGCAACCAGGCAGCGTGTACCCACCTGTATGTCCCGGAGCATTAAATCCAGGTGTTATTTGTGCCAGCCAACAGTATTTGCAGTTTCTGTTTTCAGCTCAGGCCTAATGGTGTCTGCAGTGTGCCCAGGTGAGTTGGTAGTGCTGTGGATGTAAAGAGGTCACCCAGGGAGGTTGTGGAGTCTCCTTCTCTGGAGACATTCAAAACCTGCCTGGACGCCTTCCTGTGTAACCTCATCTGGGTGTTCCTGCTCCAGCAGGATATTGGACTAGATGATCTTTCGAGGTCCATTCCAATCCCTGACATTCTGTGATTCTGTGAGGTCACTGCACCAGGACCTGCAAGGGCTGCTCCAGCTCCGGCAGCCTTGCCATGCATTGCCCGTGGCTGGCCCCTTAGGCTTTTTGTCTGTATTATGTTTTAATTGCCAGAAAATTCAGCAGGGTATTTGGAGAGTGGAGAGTAATAAAAAGCTGGGCCATTGAGTATGTTAGCTGACAACAAAGATAATGTCACTTAATAGTTTTTTTTTTAAGGTGTCATTTTTGACAACAAAACTAATGCTTAAGAAATTCGGACAAGGGGAATATAATGAAGCTACACAATAGAAACATCCAATACAGTATCTTGGGGAAGATTCCTGTTTACAAGAGAATATTCATGTTATGCAAAATCTAAATTTTCACTAAAACTTAATTTAACCACCAACCCCCCCCCCCCCCCCCCCCATAGTTAAGGAAATAACTTAAAATGAGCGCAACTAAGGGTTACTTCTGCCTGAGCCTCTACAAAACCTGCAACAGGGAGGTTAATGTCACTACAGAGCCTGGTCATCCTGAGGGATCTCAGGTGACAAAGAGAGATGAGAGGGGCGACCAGCCATTGACACAGCAAGTACTTAGTTGAGGTTCTTCCTTTTTTCCATTTTCTCCATCAACAGGGTAGTAGGATGGAGGGAGATTTTAAGTTTCGTCCTCATCTTCCTGGGTCTCCAGGTGAGAGGATGACCAGCTCTGGGACACCATGGTTCATCCTGACAGCAAAAGAGTGTCCTGTAATGGAGGTCTACTGGTGGCACCTGGTGAGATTTTGGCAAAATCTGCCCACAGGATACAGAGCTGTGTCTGTAGGCAGTGAGGTGGGTCACACACAAGGGTGGGAAGAGCATTTTGGAGCACCTCCAGGCAAAAGGTGGTGGCACAGGCAAAACAGCAGGGGATGATAAAGTTGTCTGCAGGTGAACGGTCCCAGGAGCCAGGCAGGGTTGGAGCAGCCACGTGCTCCAAACCACAGCCATGGGAGCACCTACCCTTGCTGATGGGGCCCCCATGGCTGCGGGGAGTAAATGCTGTGGCTTGGGCTGCTGGGATGGGTAGGAGGCTCTCAGAGGCCTGCCCAACTCCAAAAATCAGTGATCAGTGACAGGGAGGGTCTGCTGAGGGGGGCCTTGCACATACTTGTTTTTCAGGAGTGCGCTTGGGAAGGTTTGTGGGCTCATTGGGTTAATTGCGAGTCTGCTGGGATGTGTACAACAGCACTGTGGTGCCTTACATAAAATGGCTTGCTCTTTTAATTCCAGATGGGGCTTTTTTTTAGGTTTTAAAATATCTTTAGAAATAATTTTTTTTTTGCAGCTGCAGTTTTCTGTTTCTTCTTTTGGAAACTGAAACTGCTGGGACTTTGCATAGAAAGTGCGTGTGGCACACAGCCTCAGAGAGGAGCAAAACTCAGCACGACTTGCCTGATAAAGCAGCAGTTTCCCCTAAACCAGGCTGGAGGAAGTTGCTGTCCACTGCACAGATGGATAACGTCCTCCTGCCCAGCATGGGGCTCGTCACTGTTTCTCTGTAATTTGCAAAGTACTGAATCCCAAGGACCATCTTTTCTTCATCACACATTCAAAATGTTATGCTGATATTTTCATGTAAAACCAGGCAGTCCTGTGTTGCACACCTTGGAAATAAGATGTCTATGTTTCTTGTGGAAACACGCACAGGTTTCATCTGGATCTGGCTACTTGTTAAATGCAAGCCCTATTTAGTTGGAGTACCCCTTGGTTCCTTTGCCAAAATACTCTGTTTTCTGTCCTCCCTTTGTTTTCTGCAGGCCATGGAGGTGTTTGACCTAAAACCTCCCTGCCATCCCTCTGGGCTGGGAACTGAGGGTGACCTGATGTGGGGCCACCCCTGTGTCACTGCTGGTTGACATAGCTGTGCCTTGGGGTGGGAAAGGGGTGGCCATGCCGCCCAAGTGCTGCCGTTTCCACTCCCACTGATATTTAATCATTAACCCCCCTGGGGCTGCACTCACCAGAGGTTTTTGCTGGGAGGCCTCAGTCTCACAGTGGCATGTCAGTGGCTTTCTATGCTGTCTCAGCCACTTGGCTTGGCAAGTCCCAGATTGCCGTGGTGAACTCCAGATGTCTGCATGTGGATGTAACCTGTTGGTGTACACCCCAAAAATGTCCCCAGGGAACCCCCTTCCTGCCCGCTTTCTTGGGTTTCTGGGCAAGGGCCATGGTGGATACTTCTTGTTGGTGACACTTGGCCTCGCTGCTGCCTCCCCATTCATTTTGTCCCTTCACACAGGGGTGTCCCAATGCTGAAGCAGATGCGATGCTTAGTTGCTTATGGCCCGTTGCTGGCCATGTAACATGCCCAGGGGCCTCTGTGGGCAGTAGCAGGTTTTGCCAGAGATGCCAGGACAGCAAAGGGGACAATGCCATGCTGGGCATTCTGGTTTTTTTAGAGTTGACCTGTGTGGGTTTCAGAGACAACCTCTACAGGGGTAACTCTCAATGTCACTTTTTAAGAGCAACTTATTTTCCTGCTATTTTTTCCATGGTAGGTGCCTGGTTAAGGCCCCTCACTGGGGCATCCTGGTGTCTGTGAGCCCACCACCACAAGCCCATGGGCTGAAGTGCCTACTGATTGCCTCTGCCTGGCTTTCCCTGGGGGTAACACCCCCAAAATCAGCCACTGCCCTCCCTCCAGCATGGGGCCAGTGGGCCAAAATGGGCTGTTTTGCAACATGATCTCCTACACTCCTGGAAACCATGAGATAAACCTTCAGTGGGAAGGAAATAAAGGATAAAGCAGACACTTGGTAGTCCCCAGACACAGGTGTGTGGGAAGACAGACCTGAGCTGTGGTAGGTCAGTCACGTGCTCTTAATTTCTTTTCCGTGGTCATAACATTGCATCGTGGAGCTGCTCTAGGTAGAACTGCAAAGTGAATGATATTGATTGGTTTTACAAGCAGAGACACTGAAACCATTTCAGGGATGCAGCTGTGCAAATATCTGCCTATCTAAAGTGAGTATTTAATTTTCCATGAATAAATTTAGGAAGCCTGTAATGAGAGCTGGCTTGAACTCAATGGATCGTACTTTCCCGAAGGCAAAGGCAGTATGTTGTTAAGTGGGCTCAGTACAAACCTTTAATATTCTGTGCTGGTTTTGTCTGGGATAGCGTTAATTTTCTTCATAGTAGCTAGTAGGGGGCTATATTTTGCATTTGTGCTGGAAACAGTGTTGATAATGCAGGGATGTTTAATACTCCAAATTGCTCAGCTGAGGCCAAGGGTTTCACATTTTGTGAGAAACACACCAGGACCTGCTAAGGCTGGGCATGTCTGGCTGGTCCTCTGTGGTGTGGCAGGGACACCCAGGTCCTGGGGGGTGATGGTACCCCGTGAGCATGGGGGGGACCACTGGGTACTGGAGTCCCCGCGTCAGGCAAAACCATGCACAGAGACAGGAGTGAGGCGCTCCATTCCCTTGAGTCCTTTCCTTATTTGTTCCGATCATGACAACATGATTTACTTTATCTATAAATATCCCTGTGGCACAGGGAATAATGAGCTGGCTGACATTTTCCAGATGGCATCGTTAGGAAAGGGAAGAAAAAGCGATCTGCAAACTCGCACGCCATTTTGCAAGCAGCTTTAAAATCATTTCGCATCGATCCCTGTTCTCAAGACAGAGCAGAAAGAGCCTCGTTACCGTGGTTCTGACAAGTGTTTCAATCCCCCAACTGAGACCCAGCAACCCTCAAAATCCATGTACTGGGAATAAACTGTCAGGGAGACAGGAGTCAGTGGGAAAATAGTTTGGGACTTTCTTCTGCTTTTTTCCCATAACCCCCTTCCCCCCCCCTTTATTTTTTCCATGCAGAAAACTACTTTTCCTTAAAGGTGTGGGGGGAATTGAGGGATAAGAAACTGAAAACTTTGCTGCTGTTCCTTATTATGTTTGTTTGTTTGTTTGTTTAAACTTTCTTAGACTTGCTGCAAGAATAACAGGTACTCAAGGCAAGCATTTAGAAGTTACCCTCACGGTTCAAAATGCCCTGCATTTTTTCAAGGCCTCTGAAAAGAGCATCCTGACCAGGCAGCACCAGCAGACCGTGCGGTTGTTCACTGCCATTAAATTGTTAAGATGAAGCAAACTGCCTTCTGCAGCTGCACATTCAGGATTGCCCAGGGGTGCTGTGAAACTGCTGGCCGGCTTCTCCAGGAGCCCAGCTATGTCCCTTGATGCTGGGCTGGCTGTGGGGCTGGGGCGAGAGCCAGAGCTGGAGAGTGGGGTGCTGCAGGAAAGGCTGAGTGGGAGCATCCCGTGCAGGAACCATGTGCTTTGCAGGGCGATGGACCAAGCTGTGTGCAGCGAGATGTCCTGTCCCTGCACAGGGTACCCGTTGGGCAGGCAGGGGTGCTGCTGGTGGGTGCTGCAGGGGTTGGTGGAGTATATCTGCCTGCTGCTGGCCGGTCACTCAGAATGACCTTGGAGCAACTGGATAAGCTCCATGGATAGGCTCCTGCAGGTGAATGTTACCCTGTGGAGGAGGGACAACCCGTTGGAGAGGTGAGGTGACACAGGATCTGGGGTCAAGGGAAGCAAATGGAACTAGCCAGGTGCATCACACGGGTGTGCATCAGCTTTGTGTTGACTGCAGGAACTCAAGGCACTAAACGCAGCACACAAGCCAAACCCTGGCCTGGAAGAATATCTAAATACAGGGTGTTTCAAAAAGATGGACCTAATTTCACGATGGCAACATGTTACAATTACACAAAAATATACAAATGGTTTAGTGGGTTATCAAGTTTTAGTAACCTTTTTATAAATGCTCTGTGTTCCCTCCACCTGCTGCATGGACAACATCAAGACAATAGCTGAATTCACAAATAGTGATTTCAAATTGGGTCCATCTTTTTGAAACACCCTGTATTTTGTGCAAATCCAAATTTGTATTTTTTTTTTACTGTAATAACCTATTGGTTGGTTGAGTTATTCGGGGGAAAAAAGCAGGAGGTGAGACAATAGCTTGAAACAAGCAGCCCCTACTAAGTCCCTCCAGGTGGCTGAGCTCCCACCTCTAGGCTTCCAGCCAAGGTACAAACCTTGTTCTGACATCCAGCACAGAGCCATCAACACCTAAGAGAAATCCTTGGTGTCCGAAATTAGGAAGCTACTAGATAGGAACCAAAGGTATTAGTGAGCCTTGTGAAAAATGCAGTTGTGATTCGTGCTAAGATGTTTAATGTTTACAGGTATAACCAAGTGAGGCACGGACTCTGAACTTGGAAAAGGGAAAGGTGGTTAAGTTCTATGTAAAAAGTTATGAAACTTGTTTAGGAAGTTATATTGATAGAGGGAACTAACATTTTAAGGGTTAAGCAACTATATAATAAGGGCCTACTAACAAGCTAACATTTTAAACCACATAATTAATATCTAGTTTAGAGCTGTAGGTAACTAATTGTGCTAAAAAAAAAAAAAGCAGGACTTCATTAAATGCTGAGGTAAGTTTCACAGCACCAGCTGCAACCTTGAGGAGACAAGATAGCCAAGATTTACAGCACAAAGGAGGCACCAGTCTGGTTCCAGTCGGTTTGGTAGCTTGGATTCCAGCCAGTTCCTTCTAATGAGCCAAAGGTAAAAAGTCCACTGTGACGAAGCTGAAGGAGCCTTCATCCAAAGACCCCTAAAGACCCTTCCTCAAATTCACCAAGTGACACTGCGCAGGCGCAACAGGGGAGGGGCAAGGAGGGGAATATGTAAATGGTTATCTGAGACTCATTTTAATAAAAAGCGGGAAAGGTCATGAACATGTATAGGCGTTTCTGGGCTTATTATGAATACGTAATACCATACTGTATTTAAGCACACTTCTTATTGTTAAAAGTGTGCGTGTTGGGCGGAGCGAATCCCCTGTGCACCCAGCGCTGTTTTGCTTATGCTCTAATGAACACTTGTATAAGGAATACAAGGAATTGGATTAAACGTTGTTTATCCACAGAAAAAGCGTAAGTTATTTATTTCAGCCTGAAATGATTTAGGTATCCTCAAAGCCCCAGGAGGGCTGGAGGGGTCTTGGGTATTGTTTTTATGTACTAGTGGGGCGTGTAAAAGTACAAGAGGGCAGCTCTGAGCTCGGTGACCGTGACGGCTGACTGCACCGGCTCCTGTACTTGACATGCTGGCAGCTGCCTCAGGGAGAGCTGACATGCACATTGGGAAACCCTTTTGAGCTGTTGCAGTTCGCAGCCTAGCATGTTAAGAGGCTCTCCTAGGTCAGCTCCTATTTGCTTTAACACACCTCTCTTTCGAGGGCTGCTTCCCAAGGGTCTGCCCCTCCCTGTGTGGTAAATACCTCCCTGTATGGCAAATGCAGAGGCCAGGAGTGGGTGATGTATGTGAAAGGGCAGGTGGTGCCAGGGAGCAGCACCTGGACCCTGTGCACCAGCTGTCACCAAACCCTTGCTTCCCTGCTGGTATTTGCACCATTGCTTATCCCAGTGCTCTCATGGCTATTGGTGTGGCGGCAGCATCAGGGCTTTTGGATGGTGCCCCCTCCCAGGGAGGCCAACAGAGCCATCCCTAGCTGATGGAGCTGGGGATTGCAGGGCAGCTGCCCCCCAGGCAGGAGCACCGGCCAGGGCAGCAAGTGCTGGCTGGCCACAGGGTTGGCCCTGAATGCAGCAGGAGGGGTGTAAAACACAGGACTGGCTCTGCCTGGTACCTGCAGCATTTCTTGTTTGAGAAGAGGAGCCCTAAAAACCCTTAGGGTGCGGGGAGGTTCCAGCGAGGATGCATGGAGAGAGGCCTGTCTGCAGCTGCCCACTAGCCACACTGGGCACGTTGCCAGCACATCTGCTTTGGAAAGAGGCAAAGCTGTCTTTTTTAGGCCCTCTGCCTGTACTCACAGAGAAAAAGGGCTGAGAAGAGGCTGGTAGAGGGGCTGTGCTCTCAGCAAACAGTGGCTCTGAGCACATCTCATCTGTGGGACTGTGTCAGTGCTGATTTATTGCAGGGGCCACCCTACCACCACTGCTTCCAGGGCCAGGTGTTGCGTCAGAGCCAAAATTAGAGTTGTGGCCCCTAGCAATCCTGGCATTTGCTGCCTTAGACACTCTTGAGGAAAACCTGGGGAGGGCGTGAGTTTCTGCATGCCTCTTGGAGATGGAAATTGCAGCTTGGAAATGGTCCTTTGACTTAACTTGCTAATGACACATGCAAGCATGGCCTCTATGGCTGACTGTCCCCAAACTGGTGGCATTACTGCACAGAGCTCTGCTGTTTTTAGCTTTGTTTTATTTTGAGTTCGTTTTATTTTAGTTGACCACCACAGATTGGCTGTTATTTTCACTCTGAAGCCAGGGAAAGCAAAAATGTGCAATGTTTATTGAGGCTCCCCTGACTGCCACAGCTCTCCAAGTGAGCTGCCTATGGTGGGTGAGCTCTGAGTGGCAGCAGCTTTGGGGAAAGCGTGGGCATATCTTCTTCGCACTAACTGCAGCTTCACAGCGTGGGTGACATCTGATGTGCAAGAGGCTCCTAAGCTGTACCCAAGGCTGCACCTGCTCTGGGCTCTTAATCCAGGGAAAATGCCTTCTCAATGCAGGGGGTACCTGTCTTCTCAGGGCTGGGAGCCTGTGACGCCAGCAGCCCTGCAGTCATGGAGGTGTGATTAATACCTGATTCTCCCCTGCCGTTGTAAGCAACAATATTTTTCCTTCTCTCTCTGTTGTTGTACCAAGGGCTTGAGGCAGACTTGCCTGCTGTTACTACAGAATATGCGAATTACCCCCCGGTCAGGAGTAAGAACAATGTGGTCTCGCTGTGTTTACCAACGCCACGACTACTGCAGAAAACCACTTTGGTTTTCACCCCCACTCCTTCCTTATCAATTCAGAGGTGGCTAGGACAAATGATTAGAGGAAACAGCAAGTATTATATATGTGCTACCAATTCTACTTTTCAAATGAAAACCAAACAAAACTAAGCCCGACACAATGCCCAGGGAGGACACTGGGTTTGTTGAAAGACCATTAAACTTTAAGGAGAGGATGAATTGCAGAAAACATAACGTAACCAACGTTAGCTACCCGCAGCCTGATGGAGTCCAGGAAAACCTCAATAAACACCACCAGTTGTGTGTAGGAACAAAAGGACTCTATTTGACTGGTTACATACTTACTTTAAACTTGATTAAGTGTTGTGTGCTGTGCTGGCATTGACTGTCTCAGGAGGAGTGAAAATCTTCCATGACCGTGTTTTTCCGAGGCATTTCAGTGAGTCTGTTAAACCTGCTGCCATGCCCGATCCTGGAGCTGGGTGGTTGTCACTGGGGGCAAGTAATTTCTGGTTTGTGTAGGTGTTGTGGGCTTTTTGGCTTATACAGCACCTCTAGCACATGGCTAGGTCAGAGCTTAAGCACCTGCTAATCCTTTAGACTCAGGCTCTGGCCTCATGCTCAGGAGCCTGGAGCTCGGCCCAGCCAGACCAGCAAAGACTGAGGTGGGACTGAGGAGGGACACCATCAACAGGAAAACCAGACAGCTCCTCTGGAATTAGCCCAGACAAATGTCAGAGCTTTTATAACACACAAAGAAGTGGAAAAAACGCCTCTGTTACACAACGTTTCTGTGAGCTGGCTAATGGGCGTGAATGTATTTGTACCTATCCCTCTCCTTGTTTTTTTTTTGTCTCTGTTTCACAAGTTAGCTCTGGTGGCTCAGAAATCTCAAACAAAGCAATCTCTCTGCTTTTGAACTGGTATAGGTTTCATATAAAAATGGTACATCTGGTTTAACAGGAAACTTGTAAATGGAAATGTCCAGCTCCCCAAAGCCCCAGCACTCTGACTAGACCATCTTCTTTCTGGAAGGTGTACCATGACCTGGAGAGAGCAGCCCCAGAACAATAACAAGCCAGGAAGATTTTTTTTTTTAAATGGACCTTCTACATTTATAGTCCTAAATGTATTTTACTTCCAAGTAGCCTCAGAGTAAAGAGTAATTAACATTTAAAGTGTAATATTTAACTCAACAAATATCCTTATAGAACACATTGAACAAAGGAGCAACAGAGGACTTTATTTATGACATTTATATGTGTAGGAACACAATGGTTGGTTGTTTTTAGGATTGTCCTCATCATGATAATTATATCTACACCCCACTGTAGTTTAAGCAGTGAAAAATTACTATTTTATTGCATGCTGCAACTGCTTCCTGTATGTTAGGAAAACTCTGTGTTATGCCTTTGGATAGTAATATTAGTCTGATTAGTGATAAGCATTAACAAATATATGGAAATGTTTGGAGAGGAGAGAGCCAGACACGGGGTGTTTGTAACTTAATCTCGGTGCTCATATCAGAACCACCTGATTTAGGAGAACTGGCAACTCTTACTAACTCCAGTGACTCCATCGGCATTACTATGTAGACCCTTATTATTAGCTACAATATTTGTCCTAGAAAATTGTTGCTGTGATAGGTGGAATAAATTTGGGATTTCTCAATTATTTTGTTTTTTCCAACATTTCTTTCAAACTCTGCTCTTCTGGCAGGGAGGAGTGAATTTTACTGAATATCAAAACATTCAGGGAAATGAAGGTGGGCATTTTTCCTCCAACTCAAAACAATTAGGCCTTTTGAAACATTATTTGAATTCTGAGTTATTTAAATAGGATAGAAATTAAAATGTCTTCATACAATCAGCATAAAACTTTTAAATATGATCCAACTCAATTTGTTGGCTATTATTAATTCAATACTCTTTCACTTTGGACTTGGGCCAGGGAAAGCTTTTGCAGTCTTGGGCTCCTACAAAGAGGGAAAAATGTCCTTGATTTCCACCTCCCCAAATGTTTACAGATCTTCCTGCAGCCAGCTATAGATACAAAGGCATCCCCTTTACTAATTCCTCTCCGAGGCAAGCTTGGCCAGGTAGAAAGCTGAAGCAGTGATGTGCTTGACATACTTTTGTGCCAAGCAGATGGCTTCTGGCCTTTCATCCAGCTGAAGGCTCTTATGCCTGTAGTAGCACACCTCTGTTTGGGGTTAAATTATGCAGCAGCTATCCTGATTTCTGTCAGAAGGTACTGTATTGTTCCAGTTTCCCTCTTATCTTCATTCCTAATCTGGTTTCTGGACACGGCACTTATCATCACACTTGACTCAATTGGCAAAATTTATCAGAGTGCATCCCTCATTGGTGAATAGAGATCAATAAATGTGATACCATCCTAACAACACTGAGCTAATGCTTCTAAAAGGATTTATCCATATCTGCCAGCTTCATTTAAAAAAAGGTCTCTTGGTAGAGGCTCAGCAACTGCATTTCAAAGTGTGTCTGCTAGCAAAACCGTTCCCTTTTATTTCCTTTCTTCTTTCTTCTCATAGAAATTTGATCAAGAAAACCTTGCAATGGGAACACACTCTGGTTTTGATCACATAGTGGCTGATTGGAAATACCATCTCTTTGGCACCATAGCCACAAAAACAAGGCAAGTGGTTTAAGAGTCTCAGCCTGCAAACTGGCTTCTGTCAGAAGACCAGGCAAGGGCTGGTGGCCGCATCCTGAGAGGGTTTATTCTGCTTTTCCAAAGAGAACTATTCTTCTGGTTTGCTTAAAACCGAAGCAAAAAGAGATGCTTGGAGTTAAAACAACAGCTGAGGTTGAAAAGTAGGAGGAAGGAGATCAGGTGTGGGCATCTTTCAGCCCAGCTGACGAGTTGTCATCCACAGCCTCCTGGGATGAGCTGCCCCCGATGTGACCACATGAGGAGCTGCTGGACAGAAAGGCGAGGGCAGCACTGCACCAGACATCCTCGGTGCCTGCAGGAGGCAGCCATCGTGGCAGGAAAAACAGCCCAAAGGGTAAGACTGTACTTTTGTTGTGCCCATTTACCATTTGAGGTTTTTCAGCTCCAAGAACATCTAGATTACAGTCCGCCCATCAAGGAAAAGGTATGTATAATAGCAGTAAAGCACGTATAATATCTGAGAGGCTGATACTGCAAGGGTTTAATGACCCTGCTGGCTGCTTTCTTTACACTGTGTGCAGGTGACCCAGTGTCTCTGAATGTGCCCCTGTGAATGGACACATGCCCTCCCTCTTCCTCCACCTCCTCCTCCCACCTCACTCCCAACATGGGACAATGTAATCGCTAAGTGCTGGCCATGCCACACCCTTCTCCCTCCCCACCTTCGATAAGCCATTTACTTATTTCCCAGGCTGAGAGACCAACATCGTGGTTATGCCTCTTTCATGGGAATAATTTTTGCATCAGTTCTTTCCAGCACTGGCACGCCAGCAACTGAGGTACAGACCTTTCCAACAGCAGGACTCAGCCCTGGTCAGCAGCTCGCTGGCTTATTTTGAAAGAGGGATGAGGATGAATCCACCTGCAGTGTCATAGCAACCCTCTCCAGCAGCTTTCCTCTCTCAAAGCCACCTCACTGGCTGACAGACACGGTAGGAAATTGCTCATCAAATCAAAACCAGGCTGAACGCACTTAAAAATTGTTTATTCAGGTGATTTGCAGCTGTGAAATTAGCTGGCAGGCAATGCTGCCCTTTTTCCGCCAGGTGCTTCGTAGGATGCTTTGCAAGGTGCTCTGCTCTTTCCAGTTGCTGGGGATAGGTGGTTTGCCTCCCACAGCCTGTCTTGATCCCCTGAGACGCAGTGTACTCCAGCTCTGACTTGCAAGGAGAGCTGACTAGCATCCTTGGGGTACCCACCAGGTTGTTGCCTCCTTGGAGTGTGTGGGCAGCTCTGCCACTTACACATCAGTGCTTTAAAGCAAATCCAAACCAGTGGCAGTTCACACAGGGCTGTAAGCTGACAGCTCAGGAGCTAATGATACAACAGCCCAGAGGGACCTGCGTGATCCAAGTTCTGCTGTGTTTGAAAGATGTGTGGATGAGGTTCTTAAGGACATAGTTTAGAGGTGGACTTGGCAGTGTTAGGTTAGCAGTTGGACTCAATGATCTTAAAGGTCTTTTCCAACCAAAATGATTCTATGATTCCGACCCCCTATCCAGACATGAAGACTTTACTGTCTCTGTTGTAGTAGCTCCATGGGAGCTAAATCCTGGCTCTGACAATCATCTGGAGACATCTCCAGGCTTCAGGTCCTCCTTCCCTGCTGCTGTTACTGTTTCACAGGGTGCCTGTACACAGCAGTGCTGCAGACACCGTGCTTGCCATCCCAGCTCTTGTGATGTAGCTGTTTGCCACTGAACGTGCTGAGGTTCACAAACCCCATTGTGCCTTCCCCTCCATGTGCTGCCTGCTTCCACCCAAGGACCAAGCAAGAAATAGCATCCCTGGACTCAGCGTCACAGGCTGCTGAGGGTGCTGCTTATGCAGCTCAGAAATTAAGAAAAACTGAGGTGGGAAGGGATCTCAGGAGGCCTGACCCCTTGTTCCAAGGAGGGTGAGTGCCAGCACCTTTGGTGGCGACTCTGTCTCATTAATCTAAATTTTGCTCAGTGGGGCAGACAAAAATATCTTGAAATCCATTTTAACTTCAGATTTGATGAAGGCCTGTTCTTATAAAATAAATATTTCTTTGAGTGGTTTCACATCACTTAATAATGGGGAAATTTTTTTTTTTTTTTTTTATTTAAAGCAGTGTCAGCATTTATTTTGTGGAAATGTTTATTATGGGTATCCTGTTTCGTAACACATAAGTAACATGCTGCGTCATGTGAATCCTGAAAAACAGAGCTGAAAGGCATCTCAAAAGAACTTGCATCCAACCCTTGCTCCAGGTAGGATTGCCTCTATTTAAATCATTCCTAATTATCATGTAACCTGCTTCCCAACATCTCTGGTAATCTTCCCGTTCAATTTGCCACAGCAGCCTTGGCATTAAGGTGCTTTTCTAAATGAAAGGCCAGACTCACGCTCATTAAGAACCTTGTTAAGCAATCATTTGCCAGGAATAATTTGGGCAAAACTTCCTCCTGCCTGAGGGTAGACATGAAGCTTGCTTTGTCACAGGTAAGCAGCTCATCTGCCGGCTATTGCTTATTTTTTACCTCAAATATTCAGTTTCACCTCTTTGTTGGCTCGTGTTAGCTTTGTAATTATGTCCCTTGGCGTCAAACGCTGTGGGAAACTCCCATCCTCCCCCTTCAGCCCGTAGTTCGCCAGCCCTTCGTGCCGGGCGGTCTCTAACCGGGGTCGGTTTAACTCCCCATCAACCGCCCCCACCGATCAACCGACACATAGCGGGACTTGCGGCTCCGCTTCACGTTATCACAGCGTGATAACAGGTAAAAAATTACCAGGAAAAGTGTGGATCGGATTACAAGCTCCCGGCCGTGGGGTAGAGGAAAAAATCCCTGGAGGTGGGGAGGAGAAAAAATAAATAAATAAAGAAGCCTCACAGCGATTTTAAGTGGCATATTATGAATTAACCCCCCCAAAGCAGCACCCCAGCGGCAGCACGGGCGTTGCCCAGGGAGGGGCGGTTTCTCGGTGCCGTCGTGGGGGGCGATGCTGCCCGCTCCGGCGTGCGGGGGCGGCTCGGGCGGCGCTGGTGGCCCCGCGTGTCCGGCGAGTAACGGGTACGTTTTTCCGCCGGCTCTCCCCTCCCCGCCGCGACGGCCCCCGGGAGGGGGCGGCTGGGGCCTGTCCGAGGGCGGGACCGGCGGGGGGGCGGTGAGGGAGGGCGGGCGCCGTCGGTGATGCCCGGGGCGGCGGGACGGAGCCGCGCTTGTCCGCGGGCGCGGAGCGGAGGCGACGGAGGTGAGCCGGGGGGCGGGATGGAGGTGAGGGGCCGCGGTGCAGCCCCAGACAGCGCCCGGACGCAGCGAGGGAGACGCGGGTCTTGGGTTCCCCGTGAGCCGGGTCTGGGTGGCTTCGTGCTCTCTCCCCGCGGGGGAAAGGTGTGTTTTTCCGCGGGGAACTTTTCCATGGGTAGACAGTGTCCCGGTCCACCGCGGTGCCGGCCACCAGCCGCCCGGTGGGCAGCCCTGACGGGTGGGTTGGAGCCGACCTGCCTGAGCGACGGCGGCTCCACTCGCCCCGTCGGGCGCGGCGGCCGGGAGGGCTGCCAGGCCGTGGGGAAGGCGGCCTCTTCCTTGCCCTCAGCCAGGACCCCAGCGCAGCTCCGAGCCGTAGTTTTGCAGACCCCGTTTGTAGCTTTGCAGATCGCAGTTCCTATGGTACAGGGTGACAGGGAGGTCCCCTACCCGGTGGTGGCAAGGCACCGTGAAGGGGAGCTACCCTCGGATCCCCATAAAGGTTTGTGAGGGTGTCCGCTGTGCAGGCATAGCTGTCGGAGGGAGCTGGTGAGAGTGGGGATGAATACAGCAGCCGCGGGGAAGGGAGCTGGATGTACAGGGTCCACCTGGGCTGCAGTCTAGAAGGGCTCCATCCCACTTGAGAAGGACAAGTTGAATGACTGAAGCTGTGGGTCCAGGTGAATGGCAGCAGCGCAGCGGGAAGATGAAGAGAAGAGGGTCAGATTTGATGGAGAAATGTGCAACTCCTCTTTGCCAGCAGTGTGAGCTGGGTTG
The DNA here is from genome assembly GCF_963082525.1 of Nesoenas mayeri. NCBI lineage: Eukaryota > Metazoa > Chordata > Aves > Columbiformes > Columbidae > Nesoenas > Nesoenas mayeri. Next base: position 75,098,621 of record NC_137541.1, read on the forward strand.
GGTGTGAGGGTGGAAAGACAGAAGAACTGGGGACAGGAGAACATGCAGGTGGACATCGTGTTCCATGGCAGACGTGCCCTGAAAAATGTTGAGATCTGAGGAAGAAAGATGGAGACTCAGAATACAGCTGCAGAAATGCTTGCTGTGGTGAGAAGGGGAAGAAAGCCCTTGAGAAAGAGGCATGAGAAAATGTGTAACTAGTGTAACTCTTGTAACTGTAGCAATCTAAAACTAGTAAGGCTGTTGAAAGCAAACAAGTTTAAGTTAACCATCCCAGTTAAACTAATGTGTTGTTTCCTAATGCCTGAGAGGTTGCTTAGAGTAGACTGGATGTTTCTCAGCCCTCAAGGAACCCTCTCTAGCTTCTGCTGAACTCCAAAGTTTTGCACTATTATTCAAGGGGTTTTTATTTGTTGTTGCTGTGGAAGTCAGAGGAGCAAGTCTTACAGAGCTCAAATTTCCCATTTTTGGTTCATGTAGCAATTCTAGCAGCGTCTTCAGGCACAGGCGCTCCATAGGAGGAAGCACCAACTAGGGAGTCATAAGGGAGGGTTGTTCTCTTGTTCGCATGCCCCTCATTTAATAGCACTAAAATGGCAGTCATCCTTGAAGGCCAGATGGTGTGATGATGGGGGAATAGCAATCTGCCTGCCGTGAATTAGTTTTAGGTGTGTAATTGAGGTAGAAGCTGGTAGTTATGCCCCAAGTTTGCCTTCCCACTGGCTTTCAAGGCATTGGCTGTCTATGTTTTTCCTGCTCAGTGATATCATGGGACCAAGTTTAGTAGTTGCGGACCATGAAGCCCTTGCTGTGCGATTTGGTGTTACCATAGAGTTAAGTTAGGTGACACTGAAAGGATGCAGCCTCCTGGCTACCTGTTCTTGCATCTGTCTCTGTGCCAATATCTGTGCCTGCCTCACCCTGCAGTGGAGCAAAACCAGTTCTGGGAGCTAAGCCAGTAAGAAAATAGAATCTTTCAGCAGAATTGGCTTTTTGATGCTTTAGCTTTCAAGGCCGGTCACAGCAGGGTCAGAGGTGTGCCAAGGAAGAGCCTGAAAAGGAAGGGAGTGGAGCCACTTGCTTTAGCAACAATGAACGGTTGCCTTAGTTTTGTCTTGTCATCAGCAGATACTTTGGTATGAGGTACTTATGAATAATTCTACTTCTGTCCTACTTTCATTGCATTTATTTGGTCATTAGTATAGAGAGAAGCCACTGTCTGCCTGTTACAATTACCATATAAACCCAAATATATCTATATATTCCATATATATATAGAGGGGAGAACAGATGGGCAGCATATAGCGCTGGATACATCCTGCGATCAGTGCTGCTGTGGTTTGGATCAAGTTTAAGAATGTGATGGCAAGAGAGATTGGGGACACCCCTTTTGTCTTTCTGACAACACCTCAGTAAATCAGTGTAACTGTACTATAATTTCGCTCCCTAAGGGCTGTGCTCCTTATGCTCATTAAAAGCTTGGACTCTGTCTTCTGGCTTTGAAATCCCTTTCTCGGTTCTCATCTGGAGTTGGGTTTTTCCCACAGGCACTCCTGAACAAAGAAAGACATAAACTCTGTGCGTTGCTGTGTTGTTCACATACCAGGGCAGATTCACAAATGTCATTTTTTGGGTGGTGCTTTCACTGGGAAACAGGTAATATGTTACCAGCTTATTTATATACTTGTAACTCGCTTCTTTGCTTGTCTGTACTGGCTTTTACAATTATCTAAAACCAGGACTGGGAACTCTGCCTAACAGTTTAAATGATGTCTGGTGGAACCTCAGGTTATGGCATTGTGAACCAACCACTCCTCTCTGAGCAAGGAATTAAGTATAATTACCTTAGCATTTAGATTTTTCTGTTAAAAGGGAAGTGTTCATAGTCCATGTTTCTGTATAACTGCACAAAACCTCCCGTCTGTGCAAGATATATCGTTAATATCTCCCAGTCTTTAGTATGTTCAGCCTTGCATTGGCTCTGTCAGATGGGAAAGTACTCCTTCTGTGTTCAAAGGAGGAAGGTTGTGTTAAGAGACAGAAAAATAACCCCTGAGATCCTTGAAAAAATTTAGATGTTGACTTCAGTATGATGTCAAGTTGGAGGTAAGATTTTGTGCCTCAGTTTTAATTGATGCGTTCCTTGGCCTGTGAGAAATGTATTGCGTAGCAGCAAAATAAAGAGAAATCCCTTGAATCCATATGTAGTCTGCTGTTGGACCATCCTTCCTCTCCAGCGTGTCTCTGGGTTTTAAAAGCAGAGAATGAAAGTGTTGTCCAGATAAAGGGAAGGAAAAATCATTACCTATGGACCTATCAGGCTTGAAGCATTTAATCATTAGTATGCTCTGATACATTGTATCTCTTCACTTGTTAATGCTGCTGAATCCCCGGTCACATATGATGGACCTGAAGAAGGGGACAGCAACGCCTTCTCTCTGTTTTGCAAGATCTGCTGTGAAACTCTTACATAAACTCATAGGTAGCAGTAATGCTGGTGACTAACAGGATTGGCTCACTTCTTGACCAGGCTTAGTTCCGTATTCTCACAGTCTACTCATATGTGCTTATGATTCCAAAGAGCTGCTCCTTTTCTAACCATGTGCCAGTATTTTCTTGAGCTGTGAGGGTTCAAATAGTGTTTAAACTTAAAGTTTACACACAGCTTTCAACCCCATTATACAATGAATGTGCATGGCTTTCTACAAATATGCAGTAATAGGAAACTACTATGTGAAAGCTGTTGGTGGCAAACAACTGTATCAGTTTTCTACCTGGTCTACCACTAGCATCTGTCCCTTTTGTCTGTTTGTCCTTTCTGCAGCCTCCCACAGCCACATTCTGCCTTCTCTTTTATTTTAAGTATTGATGAGGGGTTTATGTGATCTGCTTCTTGAAAGTTAAAAGCTGTAAGGTACAAAACCTACACCTTTCAATTAAAGAAGACCCAAATGTGAAGCTCTACAAAAAAAGCATTGGGAAACTTTTCTTGATAGGATGCTGAATAGCATGCTTCTGTACTATTTTAGGAGGAAAGAGAGATATCAGTCTGACTACACACTGTAGCTATGGTCTTGATTTTTGCCAGCCCTTCTCTAGCTAGGTCTATAAATGCTCCTGCTCCCCTTTATGTCCCATGGTGACCCTGGCATCTTTCCTTGCTCCACTGTACTCATTGCACTGCTTGATGTTCCCACTGAGATGAAACCCTTCACCACTTCATCCCCCAGGGACCTTGCTTTGGCACAGCGGAGCCCAGCAGCCTGACACTATACCGTGTTCCCCCAGCAGTGCACTGGGGAGCCACGGGGCACACTAGGGAATGAGGGAGCTGGGCAAGCCCTCCCCAACCCATGCCAGCCCCCATGAGCAGAGTGGGGCAGCCCTGGGGTGCAGCAAGCTCAGCCAGAAGCCCCACATGAGGCCCAGCCATGGGGGTGAGGCAGCTTTGTGGCCAGGCTGGGGGTCATGATCAATGGGACACAGGGCCAGACACAGGCATGACTGCAATGTCAGGGGCAAGAGCCTCAGTGTAAAAGCCCTCTCCATGTTTCTCAGCTCCTTCCCCGTTCCCTGCCTGCAACCCAGCTGCTTCATGCAGTGCTTTCTCCTCTGTTGAGCAATTCTACCTCCTGTCCTGCCTCACAGCTCTGGGTGGATGATGCTTGCTGAAGCCACCCAATGTAGCTGCTTCTCCTGTGCTCACCTCAAGGGCCAGGGAAGATGTGGGGCAGAGCAATGTGGGGAAGGATACACCTGCAATGAGGAAATGAAGGTGCTATGGCCCACCATGAAGGAGGGACAGAGGTTAAAAAAAAAAAAAATGAAGGGTGTGTTTTGAATTACCACAGGACTTTTTGAATTGGGAGTTTTACAGCTCTCAGATCACTGGGCTTCTGTACTCTGCAGCTGGGAGTGCTGACCAGCTATACAATACCTAATGCTGGCGCCTCCGCAGTATGTATGATTCAGTCAGCTGATCGGAGCCAGCCCAGCGAGAGCCGAAGCCGGCGGGGTTCAGCCGACCACGAAGTTCAGCAGAGATTAGGAAGCTCAGAGGGAAACGTACAGGGACAGCGCGATTCCCGGCGGGTCCCGATCCCCAAAGCTCCGGCAGCCATTGCGAGAGAGCGGCTGACCTAGCGGCGGGGGGCGTTCCCGCGGTGACAGCGACCACACCCCCGCCCCTTGCCTTGAAAAGCCTTTGGGAGGGCAGCGACAGGTGCAGGGAGGAGCAGCCGGCTTGTGTAGGGGGTGAGTCCCACCTGCACTGTGCTGCAGCAGCGGGTGTGGCAGCTGGTGCAGCGGGTGCAGAGAGCACTTGTTGCTTGTCAGCCCCTCTAACTTATTGCCAGTGTCCCAGACTGCTGATGGTCATGGTCGCCTCCAGGAGGAGAGCTGGTCTCAAACAGACTGTGGCAGCGAAGGCTGAGGTTCTGTCCCGAACGGTGGCTGTTCAGGTCTCCGGCTGCAGGGAGTGCCAGAGCCTGCTGCTGCCGGGGGAGGGAGGCAGCACTCCACCTGCGTGAGGTATGAGCAGGTGCGAGATCTGCTCCACATGGTTTCACAGAAGTTTCACTTAAGTTTCACTAAGTTCACTTAAGTTTCACAGAAACTTAAGGAGGAGGTTGAGACGCTGATGTCCATCAGGGAATGCGAAAGGGAGATCGACTGGTGGAGTAACACCCTGACGTGCCAGTCGGAAAGGTCCCAGGAAGGTACCCCCCAAAAGGAGATGGACCTCCTGCCCTCTCGGACAGAGGCGGAAGTCCTGAGACGGCCCCACCCTTGTCGCTGTCGGGCAGAGGTAGGGGACCTAAAAGACGACGAGGGTTGGAAGCGTATTCCGGTTCGGCGTCATGGGCAGCCCCCCTCCCTGCCTGCTTTGTCTCCCCACGAGCCCCTCCATGATAGGTTTGAGGCCCTGGATCTTGAAGAAGAGGTAGGTGAGGAGGCGGTGCCAGACCTGCCTACAAGATCACATAGGAAGAGGCGGTTGACTCCACAACTTAAGACTGCCTCTGATAAGAAAGAAAGGAGGGTGATTGTAATAGGAAATTCCCTTCTGAAAGGAACAGAGGGCCCAATATGCAGAGTTGACCCTCATCTTAGGGAAGTTTGCAGTCTACCTGGAGCCCGGATCAAGGATATCGCTAGAGAGCTCCCAAGACTGGTGCACCCGACAGACTACTACCCGCTGCTGGTCTTCCAGACAGATGGGGAGGAAGCTGCTTCCCGTAGTCTGAGGGGAATGAAGAATGATTTCAAGGTCTTGGGAAGGATGGTGAAAGACTCAGAGGCCCAAGTGATCTTCTCTTCATTCCTTCCATCTTCAAGTGTCAATGTGGGATGGAAGAGAAAAATTCGGTCTCTAAATGGTTGGCTCCAAGACTGATGCTACAGGCAGGGCTTTGGATTTTTTGATAATGGTTGGTTTTATAAGACTCCAGTCCAGACAGTGTCATGAGGGAAAGGTTTATCTCACAGGGGCAAAAGGATGCTGGGGCAGGAATTAGCTGGGCTCATTTGGAGAGCTTTAAACTAGGCTCGAAGGGGGATGGGGTTGTAGCTGGGCTTGTCCCAGTGGGGCAGCGTTCTAAAACTGATGAGGACCGGGTGGCCTCCTATGCCCCTAGGGAGAAATGGGAGTGCTCTGCTCGCTCCCTAAAATGCCTGTACACCAATGCGCGCAGCATGGGGAATAAGCAGGAGGAGTTAGAATCCTATGTTCGGTCTGGAGATTATGATCTGGTGGCAATTACAGAAACATGGTGGGACAGTTCACATGACTGGAATGTGGTCATGGACGGCTATGCCCTTGTCAGGAAAGACAGGCCAGCCAGGCGTGGTGGTGGAGTTGCTCTCTATGTGAGAGAGCAGCTACAATGTACTAAATTCTGCCCAGAGTGGATGAGGAGTGAGTTGAGAGTGTATGGGTCAGGATCAAGGGGCAGGCTGGCAGGGGTGACACTGTTGTGGGCATCTGTTACAGGCCACCAGATCAGGCTGAGGAAGTGGATGAGGCCTTCTATGGGCAGCTGAGAGTGGCCTCACAGTCACAGGCCCTGGTTGTTGTGGGTGATTTTAACTTCCCTGATGTTTGCTGGAAGGACCATTCAGCCAGCCAGCCACAGTCCAGGAGGTTCCTCCAGTGCATTGATGATAACTTCCTCATGCAGATGGTGGAGGAGCTGACAGGAGAGGTGCACTGCTGGATCTCATCCTCACTAACAAGGAGGGTCTGGTCGAAGCAGTAAAGGTTGAGGGCTGCCTGGGTTGCAGTGACCACGAGATGGTGGAGTTCAGCATCTTGTGTGGCAGGAACAGAATAGCAAGTAGAATTGCAACCCTGGACTTTAGCAGGGCTAACTTTGGCCTTTTCAAGCAATTGCTGGGGGAAATCCCATGGGCAAGACTGCTTGAAGGAAAAGGGGCCCAAGATAGCTGGATTGCATTCAGAGATTGCTTCTTCCGCGCTCAGGATCAGAGCATCCCCACACGTAGGAAGTCAAGGAAGGGAGTCAGGAGGCCTGCGTGGTTGAATAGGGATCTGTTGAGGAGAGTTTACAGGTCATGGAAGCAGAGGCTGGCCACTTGGGCGGAATATAAGGCTGCTGTTAGAGGATGTAGGAAGGCAGCTAGGATAGCCAAGGCCTCCTTAGAATTACAGCTGGTGAGAGGGGTCAAGGACAGCAAAAATAACTTTTTCAAATACATAGCAGATAGAACTAATACCAGAGGCAACGTAGGCCAACTGATGAATGGGATGGGTGCCCTGGTGGCAGAAGATACAGAGAAGGCAGAATTACTGAATGCCTTCTTTGTCTCTGTCTACTCTGCTGGAGGCTGTCCTGGGGAGCCCTGTACCCCTGAGACCCCAGATGAAGCCAGGTCAATGGAGGAGTTTGCTTTAGTTGATGAGGACTGCGTTAGGGAGCAATTAAATAGCCTGAACATCCATAAATCCATGGGTCCAGATGGGATGCATCCATGGGTGCTGAGGTAGCTGGCTGAAGTCATTGCTGGACCACTCTCCATCATCTTTGCCAAGTCTTGGGAAATGGGAGAGGTGCCCAAGGATTGGAGGAAAGCAAATGTCACTTCAGTCTTCAAAAAGGGCAAGAAGAAGAACCCGGGTAATCATAGACCAGTCAGCCTCACCTCTGTCCCTGGGAAAGTAATGGAACAGCTTATCCTTGGTGCCATCTCAAGGCACATCAAGGATAAGAGGGTTATTAGGGGCAGTCAGCATGGCTTTACCAAGGGTAAGTCATGCTTGACCAACCTCATAGCCTTTTATGAGTATGTAACAAGGTGGATGGATGATGGCAGAGCGGTGGATGTGGTCTACCTTGACTTCAGTATAGCCTTTGACACAGTCTCCCACAGCATCCTCACAGCTAAGTTGAGGAGGTGTGGTCTACACAATAGAGTAGTGAGGTGGGATGCAAACTGGCTTAAGGAGAGAAGCCAGAGAGTGGTAGTCAATGGTGCGGAGTCTAGCTGGAGGCCAGTATCTGGTGGAGTGCCTCAGGGGTCAGTATTGGGGCCAGTATTATTCAGTATATTCATTAATAATTTGGACGAGGGAATAGAGTGCACTATCAGCAAGTTTGCTGATGACACTAAGCTGGGAGGAGTGGCTGACACGCCAGAAGGCTGTGCTGCCATCCAGCGAGACCTGGACAGGCTGGAGAGTTGGGTGGGGAATAACCTGATGAAATTTAGCAAGGGAAAGTGTAGAGTCCTGCATCTGGGCAGGAACAACCCCAGGTTCCAGTATAGGTTGGGAAATTACATAATAGAGAGCAGTGTAGGGGAAAGGGACCTGGGGGTCCTGGTGGACAACAGGATGACCATGAGCCAGCACTGTGCCCTTGTGGCCAGGAAGGCCAATGGCATCCTGGGGTGTATTAGAAGGGGGGTGGTTAGTAGATCGAGAGAGGTCCTCCTTCCCCTCTACTCTACCCTGTTGAGACTCCATCTAGAGTATTGTGTCCAGTTCTGGGCCCCTCAGTTCAAGAAGGACAGGGAACTGCTGGAGAGGGTCCAGCGTGGGGCAACAAAGATGATTAAGGGAGTGGAGCACTTCCCTTATGAAGAAAGGCTGAGAGAGCTGGGTCTCTTTAGTTTGGAGAAGAGGAGACTGAGGGGTAACCTTATTATTGTTTATAAATATATAAAGGGTGAGTGCCACGAGGATGGAGCCAGGCTCTTCTCGGTGGCAAACAATGATAGGACAAGGGGTAATGGGATCAAGCTGGAACACAAGAGGTTCCACTTAAATTTGAGAAGAAACTTCTTCTCAGTGAGGGTGCCAGAGCACTGGAACAGGCTGACCAGGGGGGTTGTGGAGTCTCCTTCACTGGAGACATTCAAAACCCACCTGGACATGTTCCTGTGTGACCTCACCTAGGCGTTCCTGCTCCAGCAGGGGGATTGGACTAGATGATCTTTTGAGGTCCCTTCCAATCCCAAACATACTGTGGTACTGTGATGTTCTGCTGTTGTGTCTGTCAGGTGCAAGTAAATCTTATCACTTTGTGAAACAGGCATAGAATTCTCAGAAAGACACCAGGCTGTAGTGTTTTACTTGTGCTTATGAAGCTTCACTAAGAAAGACTCAAGATTATTTGAGATCCTTGCAAGGACTCATGATATCTTATATTTCAATAAATAGTCTAAAGACTAGTGACAGATTTTCATAAAGTTAAGAAGAAAATTAATCTTTCTGGGGCTTTTTTCACAACATCAGGTGTCTGTGGAGGCGTGAGGAGCAGATATCCCCCAGAGGGCCCTCCCACCCTGCACCCCACACCTTGGTGGTATTGCCACAGGGGTGCTGCTCACTCCTGCAGAGCTTCCTGGAAGGCTTTGGGAAAGCTGCAAGTCAGAAACGGTGCTTCCCCTTCAGCCCTGTGTTTGTTTGAGCAGTTCAGCCCTGTATTCATTTGAGCGGGTGGTGATGCCTCAATATTAGAAATCTCTGCTCTTGATTGGGTAGCTATAGTCTCTAGGTGAATGCCATGTGGGGTGTGAATAGCATTGAATTTTAAAAGGAATGCATTCAGGGAGGGTACATATGATCCTGATATGCACTGGTTGAGCTAAGTGCCAGTAGCATATTATCATAAAGTGTGCAGAAGTGAAAGGAATCAAATGCATTATCTGTGGGTGTTTCATATGTACAGCATTAGTATTGGAGGAAACCTTAATAAGTGCGAAACTTTAACTTAGATTCAGGTTTTGTAAAAAGACAAGGCATTTAAAATGTGTTAACTATGGTACCTGGTACCATTGCAAAGGTTACCACATTGCCCCCTTAGGCTGTGATCGTGTGAATGGCTTCATACAAACTGACCTGCAGCTGCTTCCATACGATCTGTAGCTCAGGGGCAGAACCAAAAAGCACAGCTCCAACCGTGAGTCCTTCACCTACCTGTCTGCTGCAGCTACCTTATTCCAAGTCTTTCCAGAGACCACTCTTGATTATAACTCTCCACGGCACTTAGTAACAGTTCAGACTATTACTTAGTATTTACTGTCTTGGCAAACATGCTAAACTTCAAAGAGAGAACGGATAAAAGTGGAAGGGACAGTGCAGAGTAGTATTATGTATGGTCTTTGAACTGAAAGATGCTGCACACTTTGCTTTGACAATTTGTGTAGTCTGTAGATCTATTTTTTTCCTAATTTGTTTTTGATGAAAGCTTTGCAAGCTGTAATTTTCCATTGTGCTTGAAAGGAAGGAAATGCATATCTGTAGCTGCTCTGAAACACAGTAACTAGGAACTGGTTTCTGTAAACTTTCAGCATTTTTTTTTTCTTTTTGGTTATACTTAAGGGAACCTTAACACCAAATGTAGCTGACGAGAATTGTGCCCAATGGTTATTCTAAATTCCCCTACATCTGATTCAAGCTTAATATATTTAATTTTGGTGCACCAAATGTTACTTAAAAGTCTGCTTTGGCAATTCTTCTTTGATACTAGTTTGAGAATTTAAGATTTGTGTATTTTCTTCTAACTTATGTTTCCAGTGGCTTTTAGAGGAAAAGTGATAGTATACCCTGCAAAAAACTTGTCATGGCTTTCCGAGAGAATCAAAAGCAAGGGTTAAAACCTGCTAGCAGAGAGGAATGGAATTACGAATTTTTATCTTCTCCATGAAGCAGCATCAAAAAGGCTCTAGATCTTTTCTAATGTTAATCTGGAAAAACATCCTGGATTCAGTATTAGGAAGCATTAAAAAAGCATTTAAAATCAACACTTATCCTGACCTATGTAGAAATGCTCTAAACTTCTGTTGTGTCATCTTCAGTGAATTGCAGCCCTGTTTGCCTTGTGGAAAGTCTTGAATGGCATACTCTGTGCCATGCTGAGCCAACAGCATATTGCTTCAGCCAGGGTTAACTAACTTTCAGGGCTGAAATTGGAGTTATCTGGCAGCATGTGAAGGCCACTTTGTGGGTTGGAGGATGTTGTGATTGATGGTGGGATGTGGCACACTGTCCTGCACAGAAAGTACTATACTAAAGGTACTTCAAAGCAACAAACAAGTTTATTCCTTAGTGTGAGCAGCACAGTAAATTAAAAAGTGCTGCCTGGTTTCTGAGAGGGAGGACCTGGCTCTTGACTCGTACTGTTGTGATACCTGTTTGTTGCTAAGTCACCTCTGTATTGTTCCAGCAAAGTCTTAAAGCACCTCTTTCTGACAGGGTCAGGAAACTCTTTCTCAGAGCCTATTAATGTTTGCTTTGCTCTTTAGACACAAAGCACTTCTAAAGTAAAAACATGAGTGAACTTAAGCAAATGCAGCTGCATGTTTGCATTGGTGTGGCAGTCATTTCTGTGCTCATGATCATTTCTTCTTGCTTTGTTTCATCAATTAAAATTACTAGATGCGACATCAGTGGCATATCACCGTCAGCTGTCTTGTAACTTCAGATAAGACTTCAGCAGACATGACAGGAAGAAATGGAGCTTTTGCTCTAGCTTTAGGGGTGCTTGCATTGCCCTGGAGGAGCATGTGGTTTCTTTGGTGCTTTCACTGTTATTGCTCAAGCAGCTGTTGTAACTGCTGAGTGTTTTTAAAATAAATCACACTTGCACATTGCTATTTCCCTACTGTTCATACGGGAGAAGTGTTGAAGGAACGGTAGTGTTCTTTTAACTACTCTCCCTCAGGTTTGTGCTTCAGTTGACTTGTTCTGTCATAGCTAAACCGTCAGAAAGGCTTCCTATTAATTTTGTAGGCAAAACTTCCCCCCCTTTTGTTGGAAACTTCTCCTTAGGTTGGTTTAGCTGCAACACAAACCTTTGCTTTCTGGAGAAGGATGTACAGGTGGGCAGCAGTGCTGGGAAGTACTTACCTTCCTGCTCTTCCTGCTTAACTGGTAGAATCATTTGGCATGTGCTAAGGAGGCATTTGGGGTAAGCTGTTGACAGGCTTGAGCAGATTATAAAATGAGTTCTCTGGAATGTGAAGCCACCAATAAATTGTTAGCAAGCCCTTTGCTCTGAAAGTATGTAAATGATGATGTGTCATGGTTGCTCATTTTTGTTTAAGCAGTTTATAAAGAATTGTACAGGGAGCTTTTGGAAGCAGATGTTACCACAAAGGGAAATAAATATGCAAGTCTTTTGGGAAGTCAGTAACCTTGACCATCCAACGTGTTTTATAAACTGTTTTGTTTCCACTATGTAGTGAAGAACGGTTCACCAGTTGGTAATCCAACATTCAAATCCAGATTTCACCCTTACAGGAGGGAAAAAATGCAAACCAGAGACTGCTCTGTATTTAACCATTACAAGGTACTCTGTATTAGGTGTAACTGTCAGGGCTTGGGGAGCTAGGGGCTGAAGAGGTAACCTCTGTGGAAATGGGAAAATGTGCTGATTCCAGCTGGTTCCAGCCAACTCCAAAATAGATAAAAACAGCTCATTGCACACCAAAATTGCAATTGATCAGGAGCAGAACATGATGTCCCTGCTCAAATGTATTTAAGAAAGGGTGGTAGTTGCTGGGGACAGGAGTCACAGAAAGGAGACACAGGAGGAGGCACATGAGGAGACACAGAAGGGCACACATGGGGCAGGAGGCACAAAAGGACGTGTGAGGACAAATAACAGGAGAAACAAAAGCAAAGATGTGAGGAGACACAGGAGGATTTGTTAGTGGAGATACAAGAGGACATGAAAAGATGTGTCTGCTGTAAAAGGAGAAAGAAATGGAGGAGACATGTGGAAGGGGACATTATTTTGGTACATGGCTGGAGTTGTTCTCTTGGAAGGACATGCTCTATGCTGGAGAAGGTACCCTTGATGGATTGTGACTCATAGTGGGGCAGGGACACCCTTGAGGATCTGCGGCCTGTGGAGGACCCACACCAGGACAGGGACGCCCCTGAAGGACTATCGGCTAGGGAGAACTTGTGCCAGGGCAGGTACACATAAAGGGACTGCAGGCTGTCAAAGACACATGCTGGATCAGTGGAGCAATAAGAAGCAAGGAGCAGTGGGGGAAAAGCGAGATGCAAGGAGCAGCCAAAAGAAACTGTTGCATGTTGACCTATGACCTCCTGAGCTGCCTGTTGCCTCACTGAAGGAATTGGGACAGACTGAGTGTAACTCACAGTGAAAACAAGGGAAGTTGAGACTAGGAGCGGAGGAGGTGTTGGACTGAAAATGAGCCTGAGGAAAGGTGTTTTGCAAAGTGTTTGTTTAATTGTTGGATGATCATCTTGTACCTGAATCAGTAATTAAAAGTTTATGTTAATTTGTAATAAATTAAGTGAAATTTTCCAAGTCAATAATGTTTTGCCTATGGCAGTATATTCATTATTCTGCCTTGTAAAGTGGGTGAGCAATGACACAGCCAAACAGTATGAACTTCTGTCACATCCCACCAAGAAGGCAGGAAGAGATGACTCAAATTCATTGATCCCCCTGTTTGGAATAGAATATACATGATACTTAAGGTCTGTAAACAAAGACTTTTATTTTGCAACTTGGCCCAATCAGTGGATAACTTAGTGGCATAAAGTTTTACGGCACATGTGGGGGTTTATACCTTATGTTACTTATTACTTATTAAAAGGAAAGCAATAGAATAGAAAGAGAGAAAAGAGAGACAGAGATATCACCACCCTTTCAGCTCTTGTGATGCATATGATGGGGTTTGTAGCCTTGGATCCAGCAATGCGTATTGTAATAAGTCCTCCAGTGCTTGGCTCAGTTCCCGTGATGAGGATGGTGGGCAGAGTAGTCCTCAGGATGGTGGGCACGCTGGACAGTGCTTGTTCATGTGTGCTTTTTATAGTCAAATTCCCACCTCCCAATTGGCTGCTTGAGTAATCCTTAATCTTCTGTGCAGCCATCACTGAGGCGTGATTGCAAAAGGTGGAAGAGTCCCAAAGGGTCTCGGGCAATCTTGAAGGGTCTTGAGCAGTCTGGGGTCTTCTCCCTTAGTGCCATGCCTATCAGAACACAGAGCTGTGCACCCTTCAGCACACCGCCCCCTCCTGTTGCAGTTGGCCTTTTACCTGTGGTTTGTCATTGTCATCTAAATTGCTCACTTGCCTTATTGTGATGTCCTGCCTCCTGTGGCTTATGGTTTTGCCACCATGTTTGAGACATTACCCTTTCAGTCTCTCACACCACCCCATGACTCAAACATTGTACTTTAATTATTTGTCCAAGGGTGACTATTCTGACATGACAGATAGAGGATAGAGGAGATGAAAAGACAAGGGAAGAGAGATATGGGTTTCAAGCATTGTCTATATTGTCCTTATCTACGGTAGTAATTTTCACATAACAGGTAGAAGATAGAGATAAGAGTTGCAAAATCATACATTACCAAGAAAAATAATCAAACCCAAAAAACCATAAATCAACATCATAACAATACGTAAAAGCCATTTTCCCCAACCTGTAAGTCCTAATGATTTTAAGAAAGAGTTGAACCAAGGTCCAGTGCTCCAGTTGTTAGACCAGTCCTTTGGCTCCTGTATGGGAATAATGCAAGAATGGCAACAAGGATAATTTTAAATATGCTCAAGTGACTTCAGCTGGGGTGTAGAAAAACACATAAATCACAAGTAGAACCTCTGTGTTTGGATAGTAGGCCTGTGAAAAGAGTCATAAAGGCACCTTATGGTATATCCTTGAGATTCCTGCAGGCAAAGATCAAAGCAGTGTGGTAAACTGTGCCTGTGTGAATCCTTATATACAGATCGAAATGAGCAGGCTCACAGATCTTCAACCAGAGCTGAATTCTGCAGCATCTGTGTCTCTACTGGTGTCACCTCTGCCCAGAAGCTTATAATGCTGTTTCAGAGTTTCCCTGGTAGTGAGGTAACAAAAATAAATTTGCTCTTTCATCATTTGTGGCCTCTGGTTGTTCTTGTGACCTGCCTGCATTGGTTCTCACAGCTGCATTGCCTGGAAAATCTCTCAGGTTTGCTACTATACTACAAGGAACGGGTACACAGCTAACATTATAGGGCCAGTAACAAGTTTGGTTCCACAACTCTCCCCAATTAGTATTGCTCAGGAGTTGATACAAAGCTTTTGAGTATTCAGTCCATGTCACATCACTTTTCCACAGCTGACCATCTTTCTGTTCAAGAAAATAGGTCTTGATTATTCCACGCATTATGTTTTCCCCCATGTGATTAAGGTTCTTTAACTCATTTTCCAATATTTTTGTAAGATTCAAACTAATTATTGCAAATTTCAGTCCTTCTGCTGATGAGCTGGTGAAGGCAACACATATCACCTGGCCTGTCTGGTTCCAAATAGGCACAAACCCTTGTATTAATTCCCAAGCTAAGTTTGATATATTCTGGTTATGCCCTGGCCATGGTAGGCATTCCATCCATTACATCTCAGGGAATTCCCCCCTCAATTCCTTCAACACACAATAGCTTTCTCTTTGTGCCTGAGGCTCCTGGGCCAGGGTGTCCATTTTCCTGCTGTTCCACTCTCTGTAGGTCAGCTTTTGATCAGTTCCTGCGCCACCTCCCCCCAAGTCATGGCTCAACCCCTTTGGGACCTTGCCTCCCCTCTCCCTGTGGGGTTAGGCATCCCTTACATGGTCTTGCAGGTGCTCTGCATTCAATCTCAATGGGTCAGGAAGGGCACAGATCAGGAGAGTCATACTGTCAGAGTCTGCGTTTGGCAACATCAGGGAAGGTTGTTGGGGCACTAGGTGCCAGTCGTGCATTAACTGGAGGCAGGCAGCCTTTTGTAAACTTTCAGTCAAATGATTTACAATGGGGGTTTCAATGCATACTTGGTCTCCCCTTTTTAAAGAGTTCAGCTCCCCTGCCCAATAAGAAGCTCATGGAGTTAACAACCACAGCTCTCTTTGATCATCAGTAGTCAAAAATACATCAGGCCCCTGACACCCTTGTGTTTTCTCTTCTGAGAGCAGGATTTAATCTCCACCCATTAACAAAATTCTCCAGATATACTCTGTTTCCATCTCTTGAGCTAACCTACTATATTTCTTTTGAATCTTTGATAATTAATCCACCAAGTATGATATTCTTAGGGTGGTAACTTGTGGAGCCGCCCTGGCTTGGCTGTTATCAGTAGTTTCAGTTTTAATGAGGGGCCTTGTAACGACGAGCAACAACTTGCCCATTTTTGGGATAAAATACTTCCTGACTACTTTCAAGTTCTTTAGTTAGATACAAGGGTTTAAGACCCTGCTTCTCACCCATTTGTGCTAGACTGGTAAATCTGCGCTTACTGCTCAAAACAGAATCAAGATCCATGTGGTCATCTGATCCCTGTGTATGTTCTTCCAATTCAGACTGTAAGATTTTTCTCTCGGTCTAATGCATCTGATAGAGCTGCATTAGTAGTATTGCGTTCCGTGGCTAATTGGTCCTGTAAGACCTTAACTATGTCCTGTAAGAACTTCTTAACCTTTTCTTGCCTGGCTCATTTGTCCAAGTGCCTGTCCTTTGAGCTGCCACTGGGGCTGCTCCTAACACAGTGCACACTGTGGCTTTCTGCTTTCCCTGATGCAGTTTTTTTGCTTTGGCAAGGGTGGTAATTCTTTCTGCCAGCACTTTTGGATCATGACAATAAGTAATGTGGTTAAAAAAGAAAATCTCACTTGTTCTCTCTTCTTTTAAAACACGAGTGGAGTGATAGAGAGAAAAGGGAGAGAACAGAAGGAGGGGAGATAGCAGGGTCTTGTCATTTCTTGCAACTATATGGAAAAAAAAAGTGTATATTACCCTCTTAGAGTCTGAAGGAAAGCAGGGGAGTATGGAGGGAAAGGGCAGCTCACCATGATGTGTCTATCCCCAGGCACACCAGTGCTTGGTGCTACCAGCTGGATGTGTCGTTGTCTTGAGGTGGGGTAGAAACGCTCCAAAATGGTCTCTCTGAGAAACTGAAGACATGTTGAAAAATGATAGAATGATAAGGCTTTTGTTCAAATGGAGGAAAAAAATGAGAAATGTAAGAATCTCAGTGGAGATTTTTTTTTTCAACTAAGATTCATCTGAAATGGAAAATTCTGTTCTGTTATTAAGCTGACCCATAGCTACCTGTAGCAGGCATAATGTAATTCTCTATTACATTCTGCACATTTTTGGTTTGTCTCCCAAAATGTCTGTTTTTACTGTTGGATTGTATTGTTTTTATTTCTTTTAAATGATGCAAACTTTTACCAAAAGGAAAACAGGGATTCAAGTAGAGAAGACACTAAAATGTTTTGCATCTTTCAGATATATATATATTTTTTTCTTTAAAGAATATATTCTGTGTGAAATGTTACTGCTTTTTTCTTTACTAAGAGTCTGGCACCACTTTGACGATTCAGGCTTTGAGGAAGGTATTGGCACATGGATGACAGCATCCTTCAGTTAGACTGTACATTGACATACTATTGTGGTTTAACCCCAGCAAGCAATCAAAACCATGGTATCCACAGCCCCAAGCAGGGGAGAGAATCAAAAGGGAAGGGAGAAACTAATGGGTTGAGATAAAAACAGTTTAATACAATAACTAAATGATACTAATATATTAATTCTAGTACTGATAATATATAAATTAAAAATAAATATAAAATAAGTGATACTCACTGCAATTCCTTAAAAACTCCATTCATGCCACACAGCCAGTCCCAGGAAGAGGGCACCCTGGTCCCAAACAGCCAATCCTGGGGAGAGAGAAAAAAGACAGAAAAGCCTAAAGGCCAACTGCAAAACGGCAGAACAGCAAAAGGCCCAACTAAAGGAACTACCAAAAGGAACCGAGCAGAAACTGAGCTGAACTGGAATGGATCTAATGAGCTGGAAAAACCAACTCCAACTATATATAAGAAAAATGATGCTAGTGGTATGGAGTATTTTCACTGCTCAGCCTGGATGTCAGTCAAGGTCTGTCACATCCATGCCCCTTTTCCTAGTTGCCTCGCACCTGCAGATACCCCAGAAAGACCTTGGTCTCCCAGACAACACCTAAGGTATCAGTTTTTAAGAGATAAGTTCTTACATTCTCTTCATGCCACCTCAAAAACACAGTAAAATTGCTTGAAGAAAACATTAACTCTATCCCAGGGTGCTATCTTGTTATTCTCAAACTAAATCCAAACAATGACTGTGCTAGCTATGAAAAAGGAGAGTTTCTAACTGCATGAAGAAAATTGATTTGGTTTCAGCTCAAAGAGCACGTGCAACTTATTTCAGACTGTCAAAAAGTATTGGACTTTCTGGGAGATAAACTCAGCTCTGCTCTTCATCTGCGACAACCTATCTCTTCATGGTTAAATCTACACTTTGGACTTCAGAGATGTTAACTTGGGGGGCGGCCAGGACAGTCACACCAGGCTTGTAGAAGTGGAAACAGCACTATGTATCCCAGCTCAACTGCCTGACAGGAGGCTATATAGGTGTGCCGCTTCACTTGAGTGTACTGCTAGAGAAGGTCTGACTTTGTGGGTAGGATAGGTGGGAAAAGAGGAGAATATGTCTGTTAAAGATGACTGCTGTAGACTTAATGTTTGATTTACTTTCACAAAATGTGGTATTTAATGGTGAAAGAGAAAAAGATTATTTTTGCAGTGAAGGTAAGTGTTAAGTACTTTAAGTCTAGAGGCTTAAATGTAAAATGAAGAGTATGGTCAAGAACAGAGGGGCTGTGTGAAGGAACATTGTAAACTCTACCGTGTTGTGGAGCTTTGTAGCAAATATGGGACACAGCGTGGTTATCGAGGAATAAATGGAAGGGAAACAAGTACCATTCTGTGATTCTGGGAGCTGAGAACTCTTGACAGGAACAGATGACAGCACTTGGGACTTAAGTGAGTTTTCGGTTTTGGTGATGGCTGGTGGGTGGTTCTCCTTTGGGGAAATGAAACACCTCAGAAGCAGCTGTCCCACTGGCTGTCAGGTGCCAGGATCATTAGTATGGCAGCAAACTGGAGGACAAGAAAGAATCTAAAATCCTAGTGTCTAGGGTTAGAATAATGGAATTGTATTGGTTGGAAAAGACCTTTAAGATCATTGAGTCCAACTATTGACATAGCACTGTCAAGTTCACCTCTAAACCATGTCCCCAAGAACCTCATCTGTTATACATGAAATATATAATCTGTTAATCCCATGTTTGAAGACTATATTCTTCAAAGCACAGCAGTCAGGGAAAAATACTTGGAAATGCAAATATAAAAGTATAACTTACTAACTAGCAAATGATATAAGATTTCAATAGTAACTGAAGTATTCTCCTCTAATATTTCAAGCTGGAACACTGAAGCCTAAAACAACTCCCACATTTTAGCACTGACACAGAACTGCAATACATGTCTGCTTTGAAAATAATAGAATGATGAAGATAAAATTGGATAAATGCTGTATTTCCTTACAAGTAGTAAGCATCCAGGGAAGTGAGGGTCTATCTTGGTTTGTGATAAACAAAGGGAGAGGTTTGACCATATTTTGTTTCTGAAGGAGAGTTGTCTTTACTAGAGGGCAACATATCATACCAGATCCAACAGCCCGAGAGAGGTGAGACTGCTGCTGCTCCGTATCCAGACAGTAGTGAGGCTGAAGATGCATGCCCGCAAAGCACACATATGTACTACATATATGTGCATGTATACATGTCTGGCCACACAGATCATAGTTGCTGGCGCACACACAACTGGCCAGGACTTGCCATGTGCTGTAGCCAATCTCTCTGTGCTCTTGCCTTTAGAGACACACAGGTGCTCTCACACCCAGGGTTGGCCCTTAGGAACCCACTCATGTTCCTGGCTCCCAAGCCACTCTGTATACTCACAGGCTGGTCCAGTTGATCTTTGCTAGCTGTCACACACTTGTGTACCCGCACTTACTCCAGTTGCTGGCACCACGGACACATGGACCTTCAAACTGTGGTCTGACCCTAGTTGCTGCATTCACATCCTGATATGCACGTGTGCATACAGAATAGAAAACTCTCACCCAGGAAAGAGTCAGAAAGGAATTTAATAAGACAACAGGAGACTACACTGATCAGGGCACAACCAGACTAGCATACTGACCAGCAAGCTAATTACCTGCATCTTGCCTTTTTTATCACCTTACACCTCAATTTTCCCCCTCTTGTTCCTCCCCAAATCACCTAAACCCCTTTCTTGCCCCACCTTTTGTTCCTTTGCAAAATATCTTATAATAGGTCCTGTGTGATTCCAAACTGCACCCCATTGTATGTCCTACCCCATAGTATGTCTCACCCCTAGGCAGTAACCCCTGTAGTCTGAAAGCAGATCCGGAGAGCTGCTTCTAGTGACTGTGGTGGTGAGTTCCATGCTCGGACAGTATGGGTGAGGCTTTGCTGGGATAGCAAACTCCTCTGGAGACCTTCATCTGAGATTCTGCCTACCATTGTGCTCCTGTACTCCTTTGGGCCTAGGTAGATGGGCTGATGGCCTCTGTGGTGGACGTGGGAGTATCCTAGCAGAGTGTATTTGGGTTTCCCCTCCTGTCATCAAACCTCTGAGCTTTTTGTGGGTGTGCAGATGAGCTTGTCGCATAACCTTACAACCTGAACATGGGCTGTGTTTTCTGATGGGGCACTGTTGCAGCATGGAGAAGCCAGGATGCTTTTCTAAAGATGACCTAAAGGCATAATGCAAGCATGCCAGCATGAAGGAGAATAAGGCATGTGGCTCTGCCATAGTAGTGTCCTGAGGCTTGTGGTCTGCTGCCTTCTCTGTCAATGTCTTTTTCTTCTTTCCTTCAGATCACGACGGTTGTCTTGGGAGAGCAGGCTCTGATGAGAGTGAGAATGCTCAGGATGCCCAGCTGCCTGCTAAAACTGACCAGGGTGGTGCTGAGCCACAAGCTCAGGGCTCTGTTTATCCTCGTCTTTAAGTTCACATCCTTTGCCTCCATCATGTTGTACTGGAGAATTACAGAGGACCCTAAGGGCAGGGGACAGGTCTACAGCTTGCCTGTTGAAATCCACTGCGCTCACTCTGTGCCTCCTCCTCTCCATGCAATTGCTGGTGGGTCACTTCCTTCCCCAGGGGATGTGTTTTTTGTGGAGACCTCGGAGCAAACTAACCCAAGTTACCTGTTCACGTGCTCTGTGGAGTCAGCGGCCCGGACACACCCTGGGACACGTGTTGTGGTGCTCATGAAAGGCCTGGCAAAGGGGAATGTCTCATTGCCCAGCCACTGGGCATTCTCATTGCTGAGCTGCTTCCCCAATGTGGAGATCCGGCCCCTGGACTTGGCAGAGCTTTTCTCAGGAACGCCTCTAGCAAAGTGGTACTTGCAGGCACAGCACCGTTGGGAGCCTTATTTCTTACCCATCCTGTCTGATGCCTGCAGAATTGCCATCATGTGGAAATTTGGTGGCATCTACCTGGACACAGACTTCATTGTGCTGAAGAACTTGAAGAACCTCACCAATGTGCTTGGTACCCAGTCCAAGTATGTACTGAATGGGGCTTTTCTGTCCTTTAAGCCCAAACACAAGTTCATAGAGCTTTGCATGCAGGACTTTGTGGAGAACTACAACAGCTGGATCTGGGGGCACCAGGGCCCACAGCTCCTAACACGTGTCTTTAAGAAGTGGTGCTCCATCAGGAGTCTTCGGAGCAGTACGAGCTGCAAAGGAGTGAGTGCTCTGCCCCGTGAGGCTTTTTATCCCATTCGGTGGCAGGACTGGAGGAAATACTTCGAAGTGGTCAGCTCCTTGGAGCTTCAGCACCTCTTTCGTAACACCTATGCAGTGCATGTATGGAACAAGAAGAGCCAAGGGATAAGGTTAGAGATCCCATCGCAGGCTCTGCTGGCTCAGCTGCATTCTCAGTTCTGCCCTGCCACATATGAAATCATGAAGAACGACTCTGAACGGCAGTGACTCAGGGGTCACCTGAGAGGTGTTGCTGGGGAGCCCGCGACTCTCCAGCTGTTCCACTACCAATGAAGACCCTTTTCCTGTGAGGTGGTGAGAGTGGAAGATAAAAGCCAACCATGTCGTGTAGGTGGAGCTTGTAGCTTCAACCAATGTCTGTGCAGCTCTTTGTCTTGACTTTAGCTGCCCACCAGCAACACTTTGTTTCTTTTCAAGACCTTTCTTCTGCTCTGCTTGGTCAGGTAGAGAAATCTCAGGAGGGGAGCAAGTGTTGGGACACTCGTGGCTGCCTCCATCAGCCTTTTAGAGGAGAAAGACACCTTTCTGTGGCTGTAAACCTGGAAGAGACCTTTGTAGAAATGCATATCTCATCTCCTGATTCTCAGGACTTCTGAAGTGCAATCCTCAAAGCAATGAAAGGAGATGGGAGAGCAAAGAATGGGAACTGAAGATGAAGTTAAGGATGTGCTAGAGGAGGTGTCCTGAGAAAAATACAGAGGAAGACAGAGAGGAGAGAAAGGGCTAGAGCAATCTCTTTCTTTTCATTCTCTTCTCTTCTGAAGCCTTTGGTGGAGGACACTTTCTCGTGTCTGGTTGGGCAGCCTGCTGCAGTCTCTGTTTGACATCATAGATCTAAAGATGTGGATATTTGGTGTGAATAAGAACCTGAGGATCTGAGGTTAGTTTATAATTTAGAAGCTCTTGCACAACAATGATGTATTTTATAGTAGTGGCAAATTCATACCCTGCAATGAGCAGGAGAGCTCATCCAAATCACACCTGAAATTGTACCTGACACAGGAAGAGCTGAACTATCTGTTACACTGAGTTTGTGACCAAATGTCCTTACCTGCATCTAAGATAAGCACCTGGATGGATCCTAAAGGAAAGGTGTGATATTTCTAAGTATTTCAAAGGTTACAGTGAGCTTGGAAGGGAACATATAGTGTCAAAATTCAAGCCCATTTATGAGTCATTTATGGTGGACCTCTTCAAGTAGCCTGGAGTATTCCTGGAATTCACTGTCTAGGAGTACAAGTCGCTCCTGGGAGGTGTTGAGGAGGGCAGTGGAAACTTTACTTCTCTTCCTGAGCATCTTCCTGAATTGCAGAGAAACCTACTGTATCTCTCACGAGGTGCTGTTGTGCCTTTGAGGGTTCCCACCACAGAGGCCAGGTGTTGGACAAACTGGAAGAAAACACATTTCTTGCCTTGATGATCAAAACGATGTATTGATGGTTTTACAGTTCCTGTCGGAAAATAATGGAGAGAGAGCAGGGAGAAACAAGAATAAGGCCAAGACCTTCAGCATCTCTACATCTGGTCCCCACCACACTCTAAGGGGATCACTGACGCATGTGAGCTTGGGACTATGATAGGGTTAATGCAGGTGAGCAGAACATTGATCATGCCCTCTCTTATGCTGCTAAGAGATTATGATCTCCCTGTACAATCTTCCCTGCCTCCAGACTGCCTTCTTTTCTTACGCCTAGGAACAGCAATGGGGTGGTCCAATGGCCTCTTTAATGACCATGCGTTGGTCAGATCTCCAATGTCACCTGCCTCAAAGTGACAGCTCATTCCTGTGGTGCTTCCTACAAGTCCAATGCGTGTGATTTCTAGATCTGCAGTTGTCCGAGGTCTCTTCTGTGCCCCAGGTCAACCACAGACAATGTGACATTTGCTCAGTTTAGCCAAAGCAATGGTCAAAAATGTGAAAGACTGTGCATGCAACTTTTCTCTGTTTGTCTCAGGTTTATTTGTCTCTTCTTTGATGGTAAAAAGGAGAAAGACAAATTGCCCATCACTTTTACAAAACAGTTCCCTGTCCTTCAGGGAACATGGCCATGGGGGTTTAAGGAGGGTGTTCACAGCTTAGAGCTGAGCTATCTGGTGTTGATCGGAGCCCAGTGCTGCCTGTGAGTTGGGCTGGGTGTGAGGTCTGTGCACAAGTAACTACTCTGGAATGAAGCAGCTGCGGAAACAGCCCTGCAGTGGTGGGCACACGTGTGTGTATATATGTAGTGCTGCCTCTTTGTTCTGCCCGGCTTATGGTACATCCTGGAGGTATTCAAGATTTTGAAAGTCTGCGGTTCTCCCAACATTGAGCATCTTAAAGAACGAAGACTTTGTGGGGAAACAGCATACCTTCCTGAGTGTATAAGCATTCTTCAACACACTCAGTGGTATAAACGAATGCTGTTTTCACCCCCTACTCTCACTGTGACTACACTGTGGGGTTTTTTTCACTGCTTTCTTTAGAAGGAGCTGCACAATTGTCAGGCCTGGCCTGGTGTGTGGTCAGTGAGGCATGATTTCTTTATGTCCTTTTTATCCTGTGTCACCCAGACTTGCACACAGAGCTCCAGGTGAGGCCGGACGAGTGCAGAGCAGAGCGGCACTATCACCTCCCTCGCCCGGCTGGCAATGCTGTGCTGGATGCACCCAGGACACGGGTGGCCCTCTTGGCTGCCAGGGACACTGTTGGATCATTTTCAACTTGCTGTCAACCAGAACCCCCAGATCCTTCTCTGTAGAGCTGCTCTCCAGCCTCTCATACAGCCGGGGTTGCCGTATCCCAGGTGCAAAATCCAGCACATACCAGAGATGGTAAAATGGTGGTTGGTGGTCATAAAAGCCCAACAGAAGACTCTACTGTGGCAATAGCATGAACTGATTATGGGAATGTTTGGGACTCACTGCAGTGATGTGACTTGATGTACCACTGCTTATCCTAGGAAAGTCCCTTTTTGAATAAGTGGAATGGTTTTTTTCTGTTTTTTCTTATTTTGTTTTTTCCCTGTAGAGTCAATATTCTGAGGTTTGATAAGGAGAGAATCAAACCAAAGCAGCATTTTGCCTTTTCTCCTTTGTCTTGTGGTAAAAAAAATAAACACGGTTTTTCCTATTACTTTTCTCTGCTAAGCTGTTCAGTTTTGTTCTGAGAGGTATTGGTTGGCAGGGCTGAGCAATCTGCTAGTTATCATGCAGAAAAGCATTTTAAGGTTGTATCCTGAAGTGACTCATTAAAATTAGGAGTGTGGAATGAACATGGGACAAGTTGAACATAAGGACATGTGGAAAGGCTTGGTGGGACTACATGGCATCTTTGGTGCTTGAGCGGAGGGAACAGAGGAAAGTACAGTGTGTGGTACTGATTCCTAATCCAATCAGCTCCCCATCATTCATGACCTGCAATCTATCTGAAGCAAAGCATTTTAGTTTCACTTGGAAAGCTTGGATGTTGTGGAACAGGAAACTCTATGAGAAATTGTGTTGGTTATTCCCTGGGCAATGGGCTACAGCCTCCCTTAGTAGTGACTGTGGCTGTGCTCCTGTAGACCTAAAAGTGGAAAGTTTGTGCTACAGGCATTCACTGTCCCACCTGCCTTTCAGAGCTTGATCTCAAGACTCTGGAGCCCAGGGGAGTATTTTGAGAGGCTGCGAAAGAACTGGTGGGATCTGGAGTCAAAAGCCAGAGAAACAGTATTCTCTTGTGATGTAAATAGTTTTCTGTACTTTCTTCAATTGCTGGTATGTAGCCAAGGATGATGGGAAGTGGTGAGGAGGCTCTAGCTGTTTCTTGCCCCGTCTCCTTTGTCCTTGAGCTCCTGCAGGTTAGCTGGTATGCAGGTGTGCAGTACATCAAGGGGAGAAGCCAGGGATGGGGTCTAGAGATGCAGAACTGGAGAGTGCAAGAGAAGAGAAGTAAGGAAGGATCAGTAGTGTAATCCTGGACCTGGTGTCCTGGGAAGAAAATGAATTATGATTGTTTTCTTTGGGCTAGCTGAGAGCACTGCTGTGCCAGGAGCTCTTGTGTTTGGGGGGATCTAGGATGCACAGTAAATAGTGATGCTCTGCTTGTTTCTTCTGCCCTCTTCAACTCCCACCTCCAAAAGTGTCGTCCAGGAAGGCTGTGGTGCAAAGCAGGTTAAGAGCCCTTCTTGGGGGAAAGAGCATTTACCTGCCTTAATCATAAGGCAGCGGAGGTCTGCCTAGGTCTGGTTTGTCCTCAGCAGGAGAGAAGAGGAACAACAAACAAAGCTCTCTACGTGCTCTGTCTGGATATGCCATTTGTGAACACCAGCACTCTGGTCTTCTTATGTACTTTAGGTTCATCTCTCTCAAGTATTTCTGACCATTCCCTGTGTGCACTTGGGCTGTGGTCTCTCTGGTACGTTCTTTGCTACCATGCCTGAAACTCAGATGAATAGGCATAGTCCAGAAGAGAACACTACAGAGTGTAGTGCCATTACAGCATAAGCTGAGATCTTGACCTTTAAATGTGTGTATAATGATGGAGCCAAATAGCAGCTGCCATAGCTTCGCAGTGTGTTGGTAGAGGTAGGAGAAGTAAGGAAGTACTCTTCGCAAATCTATGTGCAGGGGGAAAATGAGGTAGGTGCATAAAGTCTGGCAATATGAATAGGAAAACACCCTTAGGCCATAGAAAGCATTGCTGAAAAACAATTAACAAAATATATTAAGGCTACCAAAGTTGTTATTTTCTTTTTCCAACTGCAGAAGGAACAGGAAGCCTGCTAGAGAGGGAGAAGGTCAGCAGGAGATGAGAGATTGAAAGGGAATTCAGAGATCTGTTTGAAGTAAAACAAAAGTCTTTGCTGGGTATAAAAACTGTCTGGAGGGCTGGGCCCAAAATGTTATGGTGAATGGAGTCAAATCCACTTGGTGACCAGTCACGAGTGGTGTTCCCCAGTGCTCAGTACTGGGGCCAGTTCTATTTAATACCTTTATCAATGATCTGGATGAGAGGATTGAGAATACCCTCAATAAGTTTGCAAGTGACGCCAATTTGGGTGGCACTCTTGATCTGCTCCAGGGTAGGAAGGCTCTACAGAAGTATCTGGACAGGCTGGATAGATGGGCTGAGGGCAGTGGCATGACGTTCAAGAAGGCCAAGTGCTGGGTCCTGCACTTGGGTCACAACAGCACCATGCAACGGTACAGGCTTGGGGAAGAGTGGCTGGAAAGCTGCCTGGGGGAAAAGGATCTGGGGATGTTGATTGACAGCTGGCTGAATATGAGCCAGCAGTGTGCCCAGGTGGCCAAAAAGGCCAACAGCATTCTGGCTTGTGTCAGGAATAGTGTGGCCAGGAGGACTAGGGAAGTGATTGTCCCTTTGTACTCCATGCTGGTGAGGCCCCACCTTGAATACTGTGTTCAGTTTTGGGCCCCTTACTATAAGAAAGACATTGAGGTGCTGGAGAGAGTTCAGAGGAGGGTGATGAGTCTGGTAAGAGGTTTGGAGCACAAGTCTTATGAAGAGTGGCTGAGGGAACTGGGGTTGTTTAGCCTGGAGAACCAGAGGCTGAGGAGAGACCTAATGGCTCTCAACAACTTCCAGAAAGGACTTTGTAGCAAGGTGTGTGTTGGTCTCTTCTCCCACGTAGCAAGTGATAGAATGAGAGGAAACAGCCTCAATTTGCACCAGGGAGGTTCACATTGGATATTAGGAAAAATTTATTCACAGCAAGGGTTGTCAGGCCTTGGAATAGGCTTTCCAGGTAAGTGGTTGTGACACCATCGTTGGAGGTAATTAAAAGATCTGTAGATGTGGTGCTTAGAGACATGATTTAGTGGTGGACTTGGCACTGCTAGGTTAATAGTTGGACTTGATGATCTTAAAGTTCTTTTCCAAACTAAACAATTCTGTAACACTATGAAAATTAATTTCTGCACCTGGCTACAGGTAAGAGGAACATGGGGACGTTTCTCTACACTACCTCCTTGTGGGCTACAAATGCCACATCCTCTTGCACATCACCATGTCCATGGAAAACATATCAGGACTGACTGAACAAACAGATGATGGAATCTGGTGGCATGCATCACCAAGTGCTGCAGGAGCTGGCTGATGTCATTGTGAGACTGAGAAGGTGATGAAGGAAATCCTCCTGGAAGTCATCAGCAAATATATTAATGATAAGAAGGTGATTAGGAGTAGGTGGCATAGATTTACAAAGGTGAACTCATACCTGGCTAAAATGGCAGCCTCCTATGATGAAATGATCGGCTCAGTGGACAAGGAAAGAACACTTGGTATTGTTGATGGTAACTTTAGTAAGGCTTTTGACACAGTCTCCATAACAGCCTTGTAGAAATACTGATGAAGAGTGGACTGAATAAACACACAGTGAGGTGGATTGGAGAACTGACAACTTCTGGACTGGAAGCAATGTGATGAGTGACACAAAGTCCAGGTGGAGGCCAGTAACTGGTGGTACACTCCAGGGATCTGTGCTGAGCTGCGTTACGTAGAGCATTACCTGCAAAGTCAAGGGAAGCAATCCTTGCCCTCAGTGTGGGTGACACAGATCTGGAGTAGTGTGTCCCATTCTGGGCTTCCCAGTTAAAGTGAGACATGGACATACTGGAGCAAGTCCGGTGAAGGACCAGTAAGATAAGAAAGGGACTGGAGTATGTGCCATAGGAAGAGAGGCTGGAGAGCTCTGGTAATTTTTTCTCCTAGAAGAGCAGGGTTGGGAGATGTTTTGTCAAAGTGTATAAACAGCTGATTGGAGGTGGGTGGAGTAAAGAAGACAAGCCAGACTCTTCTCTGTAGAATCCAGTGACAGAATGACACAATGGGCACAAACTGAAATATGGTGGTGGTACAACACTGCAACAGTTTTCCCAGAGAGGCTGTGGAGCCTCTGTCCCCAGACACGGTCCTGATCAACCCACTCTAGGTGACTCTGCTCTGAGCCGAGTGGTTGTGCAAATGATCTCCAAAGGCACCTTCCAAACCGAATCCTTCAGTGATTATTGGGGCCTGACCTGATGCCTGGAGAGCGCCGTGGATGAATGGGCTGGGAAGAGCTTCAGGTGCTTTCCAAAGAGCTTCCCCAGTGTTGGCATCACCTGAGTCTGTCCGTGGTGCTGCAGCGCTTGGAAGGATTTGGGGAGGGGGGAGGGGTTTGGGGAGCTTCAGAGTAATAGGCCTGGCATTTGTTGTAGGCAACTGAATAGAACTGCACTAAGTTCTAAACTTAGTGGCTGTATGGATGAAGGTGGTATTTTATGATCATGTTAGTGTGTTTTCCGTAAGGGAAGGTCAGCTGCCATTGAGTACAGGGACAAGGGGAAGTTCATCATAAAATGAGTGACGCCTCATTGCAAGAAGTATCAGGCATAAGAGGGAGTATTTCCAAATGGATGAGTTTATTAACTGGTCAAAAGAGTGTACGTTCAAAGGAGCCTTCAGGAATGGAGTGCTGGGATGGGAGGAGGCAGCTCTATGAATCTCTCAGCTCAGTTCTCGTGGCAGCCACCCAAGCAGTGTGAGTACTGGGGATTGTTCGCAAAGAGTAGAAGACAAAACAGCAACTGGTTTCCCACCACAGTATAAAGCTTAATATACAGCAATAATTGGGTTTCAATTTCCTTTTTTTTTTTTTTTCTTGTTTGCTTGTTAGTTTTTGGTGGTGCATTTCTAATTAGATGGTTTCCTCACAGCACAGCTGCAGGAACCTTCTATCAGCCACTGTATGAACTGAAAGTATAACGTCACATCCACTTTGACCTGCCTGTTTCCTCCATGTGTACAGAGTCTATCTCTCACCATTTCTTTTCAGGAAAAGGAATTGCTAGCTCATAGAGTTATAGGTGCTGTGGGAAACACCAACCTCTTGAAAGCCTGGTCCAGCTGAGCAGTGACTTCTGTGGTGTCTTGAAAACAGGGACTGGTGAGTAGTATTTGCCATTGCTGTGCAATGGCACTTGAGGTTTTGGAGGAAGGTAGAGAGATAGATTTCCTGTGTTTGTTTTGTGAAACAAATGGACTGGCTAAGGCAGCATCAAAAATGTCCTCTTATCGGCTACAAAGGCAGCAATGTACTTCTGAATATATAGAAGTGTGCTTGCAGTGGAAGTTCCTCCTGTTACTGAAAATGTGCATGTAACATTGCAGCTTGCTCACTGTTAGATCAGAGCTGTGCTTTCGTGCCATCTCTTCAGCCAAAAGCTCTGTTCCCTTAAGCCTGGACCTGCTTTCTCCTCTATAGCTTACCAAGCTAAAAATGATTGATGGGATTCAACAGGCTATGGTGTGGAGAGAGTGGGAGATAGCTATGCAAAAAGCAAAATGGGTTTTTTTGCTGTCAATTCTCTGCAAGAGAAGAAAATGATTATTTGTGTATTGGCTGCGTGTCCTCTGTCCCCAAAGCCCAGTGCCTCGTGGAGAGCGGTGGCTCCGTGCTGTTGCATTTGAAAACCCCCCAGTGCAGCTAAAAAGTCATTTCCTGACTACACGGAGAGATTAGTACGTGGTTCAGTTTCAGTAACCAGGGGTGGGGCGAAAGGCAAATGGCATCATGCCAGCTGGATTTTCTGTCCTGTTCACTGTCTGTTTGGTTAGAGATTAAAGCTTTTTACTGTTTCCTGAAGCTGTCTGTCCTGGAGCACGGGGATTTGGATTTGGAAATGGAGCAGAGAGAGGTGGGATAAATCTTACAATCATAGAATAATTTTGTTTGGAAAAGGCCTTTAGGATCATCGAGTCTGACTGCAAATCCAACAGTGCCAAGTCCACCACTAAACCATGTCCCTAAGTGTCACATCTATGTGTCTTTTCAGTATCTCCAGGGATAGTGACTCAACTGCTTCCCATTGCAGCCTTGTCTCCTTTCCTTGGCAGTTCTTGTCCTTATCATTTGCATCTGCCATCAAAGCTGCCTTGTGTTAATTCCCCTCTCACTGTCCATCCATTCTGCTATACTACAGTGCCACTGAAACTGAGCTAGGCTCTCTGTAGTGGGGAGAGCATCTGATTTCAGAAGGCAGCAACTGCTGGTTCAACAGTCTGGGAGACTGAGGCCTCTTGGTAGGAACTGATGATAGCATTGGGGTTTTAGTATTCATTTGTTTTTGGGGAAAGTTGTGTATCAGTAGAAAGAACTCTCAGCACAAGAAAAAAACTCCCATCAGGGCAGCAGTTGTACACAATGTCTGTTGATAGAGCCCCAGGAACATTCAGAAGGAGCATTCCTATTTCCTTATCCTAGGGATCTTTGCATATATGTTTCATGTTCAGAATGACCTATATTCTAGAAGCTGTTAGATAAGGACTCATATGCTGTTCCCAGAGTTTGTGGTGCACAACCATGCAGGTGTGCCATTTGTGTGTCGAATGCTGCATATCATTCCCATTGGCAAGCACAACTTACATGGATAATATACACAGAAAATGAACATTGAGAGAACTGAAGATCAGACTTGGTATCCGATATGCTGAGAGGAGAGACTTGTCCTTCTGTTGTGATTGGACGAGAGGGATCCAGAGTTGGGCAGTAGCTTCTGATGTGGGACCTGAAGGTCCTGTGGCAATATGGAGAAGCCAGAAGACTGTTTCAGAAATGACTAAAAGGCGTAGTTTAAGTTGGGGTGAAGGAAGGAGAGTTTTCCTCTACCGTGGCACTTTCCCAAGGCTCATGGTCTGCTGCCTTACCTGTCAATGTCTTTTTCTTCTTTCCTCCCCCTCAGATCACAATGGCTGTGCTGGGAGAGCAGGCTCAGACGGGAGCGAGACTGCCCAGGATGTCCAACTACCTGCAAAAACTGACCACAGTGCTGCCGAGCCACAGGCCTGGGGCTCTGTTTATCCTCACCATTTCATTTCTGCTCATTGCCTCTGTTCTGTTCTACCAGAGAACTGGGAAGGATGCTGAAGGCCAGCTCTACAGCTCGCCTACACAGAACAGGTCTGAAGAGTTTTTGACTTCCCCTCCCCACACCATTGCTGGTGGGCCCCCTCCTTCCCCAGGGGATGTGTTTTTTGTGGAGACCTCCGAGCGAATTAACCCAAGTTACCTGTTCACGTGCTCTGTGGAGTCAGCGGCCCGGGCACACCCTGGGACACGGGTTGTGGTGCTCATGAAAGGCCTGGCAAAGGGGAATGTCTCATTGCCCAGCCACTGGGCATTCTCATTGCTGAGCAACTTCCCCAACGTGGAGATCCGGCCCCTGGACTTGGCAGAGCTTTTCTCAGGAACACCTCTGGCAAAGTGGTACTCACAGCCTGAGCACCAGAAGGAGCCTTATTTCTTACCCGTCCTGTCTGACGCCTGCAGAATTACCATCATGTGGAAATTTGGTGGCATCTACCTGGACACAGACTTCATTGTGCTGAAGAACTTGAAGAACCTCACCAATGCCCTTGGGCTCCAGTCTCAGGATGTACTGAATGGAGCCTTCATGTCCTTCAAACCCAAGCATGAGTTCATGGAAGTTTGCATGCAGGACTTTGTGGACAACTACAATGGGTGGATCTGGGCACACCAGGGCCCAGAACTCTTAACACGTGTCTTCAAAAAGTTGTGCTCCATCAGTAATATCCAAAATGGCATGATCTGCAAAGGAGTGAGTGCTCTGCCCCCTGAGGCTCTTTATCCCATTCCATGGCAGGACTGGAAGAAATTATTTGAAGCAATCAGCTCCTCAGAGCTTCACAATCTCCTTAAGAACACCTACGCGGTGCACGTATGGAACAAATTGAGCCACGATGCAAGGCTAGAGATCACGTCCCAGGCTTTGCTGGCTCAGCTGTATGCTCAGTTCTGCCCTGCCACATCTGCACGGATGAAGAAGGACTCTGAAGAGCAGTCAAAGCCTGTAATGTGACCTGCTGCAGGGAAGTTTTCCAATCTGAAGGAAACTGAGTGCCTTCCACAGAGTTGGTTTCTAGCGCACAGAGGAGGTATTCTATGTGACAGCTCAGTGATCTCAGTGATTTTTATACTAATTCTAATATCTGCCTCAGATAATACATGCTGCAATTATACACCAGAAGTTGGATTTGGTCTCTCTTGCTACCCTTCAATAGCCCTTGATGCTGCAGGGAAGGGTGATCTCGTTCACTGGTGCCTATCAGTTGCTCCACTATGTCTCTTCTCTTTGTTGTGTCAGGTCTGAAATGCCTCTTGTGTAGTGTCAACATCTGTAGGAACCCTTTCCTTGCTGTGTGTAATGTTTCTAAATATGTAAATAAATGCCAGCCAGTGCTATAGGACACAGTTTAGACGAGTTTAGGACCAAATTCCCCCAGTGGTAAAGATTCTTACAGCCGGTGAAATATATGGGGAGTATATGAAAATGACCTTAAGAAATGGAAAATGTTTTAAAATCCCACTGGGCTCTGTGTAAAGATTTTCTTGCTTTCCAAAGACACTTTGTTTCAAATTATCTTTTCTATTGTTTCATATTCCATAGCAATAGGCTGATTTTCTGCTTCTCTTCAGAGAAACAAATAGACAAAAGCAGTTCTTTTACCAGCATGGGTAAAGATCCTTGTATTGTTGCAGAAATCTTTGTGGCATGTAAGTCCTTGTCACACACTCAGAGGATCTCAGTGTCTACCTGTTCCTGCAATAGTGTGAGAAGGAAAATCATTATCTTCCTTTCGAGTACTGAACACATTGTGGAAGAACACAGGCAAACACCAATGTTTGCAGAAGGACCAGTGACCAGGCCCAGGATCAGAACCCGTGTCTCCAGTGACATCTTCTTATTGTCACCGGGGATCTAGTCATGCATTTGTCTAACCCTAATGCTGATTACACAAGCAGATAAGTGGCTGCAGGCATCACTGCCTGTAATAGGAACAGAGGTGTCTGTATCAGGGACTTTTAACATTAGGTGAGAGAAAGCCAGCTGTGGCTTTTAAAAAACCTGGGCAAATCTGATGCAGTGGTGGACCTGCTGTTGATCTGATGGCCATTCTCACATCAGAACATGCTTCCTGCATGTCCAGGGCACTGTAATTTTAAGATGCATTTGAAATTAATTAAATTTTAATATGTCATTTTCCTGAATTCCTTTATGTGCTGAAAAGTGCAGTGTTACCATGCAAAAAGGAAGGCTGATGTAAGTTTGATCCAGCCTTTAATATGAGCAGCAGTATGTTTCCAGGTTTGTCAGACACTGAGCCATGGTACACTATTGATGAAACACACCACTGCAAACTGAAAGGGAGTGAGTCATCCATTTTCTACTAAAAATGAGTCATATGAAACAACACATTAACTTATTCTGGCGTCTGGTCCCATGTCCCCCCTGACAAAAAAAACTTTCCTGAACACTCTAACTACTAATCTTCACTGAGGAATAGTGAGGAGTACCAGATATGCTGTTCCAATGTGGTGCCCATGGCAGCAAACAACCATCTGTAGCTCATATACCTCTATCTTCACTGTCTCACATGTGGCTCTTTCCTCAGCCAGCAGGAAAATGACAGTGTAATGGACAAATTTGACCTATGGGCTGACTCCAATAAAGGTGCTTCCAACTGGCCTGACCAGGCCATTCCGTCTGAACTGGATGCTCAAAACTCAGTCATCTTTGTCCAGCTGAAAGCAGAAGCAAAACAACAGAAAAAATTCCAACACAGCTGTGACCAGAAACACACACTTTTGAACCTGAGATTTTTGAGAGTGTTGCAAGATTCAGTTATCCTTGCTGTGCCAGTGTGCTATAGCTGGAACACAGCCTTTTCCCTGCTCTCTGCAGCATACATGATCATTTATCTCAAGCTCCATCAGTATTGCAATTCTGTAAACACTGGCTCTACATTTTAAAATAGTTTTTGTGAAAAAAGAAGATGGACTTGAGGGCATGCTAGTATGTCTTCTGCTTCTGTACAGCTGGGCGAATTAGATTCAAAGCAGTTGAGCCTATGATTTCATCATTAGGCCTTAACTCATTACCACAGCTTTTAGCTCTATATCTTTTTGTCTTATTTGCAAAGGCACCCTGCTTGTTCTTACCCTGGTTTTGTTCTTCCAAGCAACATATCCCTGGTGGTCAATTTGACTGTGCTTTTCCTGAAGGTAAGATTGTACCCAGTTGTGCAAACCTAAGTTCTGTTTACCATGCTGTGTTTCTCCAACAAAAGCATGTTCAAAACAGAAAGAATCAGGTCTGTAATAAACCAAAGAAGAATTTGTAGGTCTTTTATGTGTATCAATAGTTCAAACTGTCAGAGGTAAAAGGCAAGAAGATACACAAGCCGGTTCTCTTGATTTGTGAGCAGTTATTTTGTTTGTCTGGATGGTGTTGTGTTTTCTTTCTTCCTTTGCACAAAACGTGCAATGAAATTTAGCCACAAAGTCTAAATTGGTGTTTGATGATGAAGGTTACTAATAAATGCCACAGATGCATCACTGCTGCGTATCTGGATTTTAGCAAAGCTTCTGACACTGTCCCCCTTAACAGTCATGGACAAACTGATGAAGTGCAGATTAGAAAAGTGGATGATGTGGTGGGAAGAAAAGTGTATTAATGTCTGTGGTTGAAGGCCTCTGATTAGGGACAAAAAAGGTGCTTTCATGACTTCTCTTGCTAAGAGAGCAGCATCAAGGAAGCAATTGTTTTCAACTGTTTCTTCTGGTGTCACTACTGCTATAGCAGTAGGTGTCTCACAGTTCTCCAATAAGGAAATAAAGGCTGCAGAAAAAGAGAAGCTTTCAGCAGGCACATCCTAATGAACAGGCCACATGCTTAAGCATATCTGTGAGTGCCATCATAAAAAGATGCCATATAATATGACTTGGCAGCCCTCAGGGAAAGACATTCCTTTATATGTCAGGTGTCATTCTCAGGTACACTGTTGGGTGTCAGCCTAGAGGTGACTCAAGGCCAGGTGAGTGTTGCACTTGTTTTTGAGGTAAACAGCTCACTACTGGGCTTCCTTATGGAACCAGCTGCTGAAGATATGACGACCTTCTACCAAAACAAATCATATCTGACCACCAAAACTACAATCATAGGCTTCTGTATGTGGGCTATGCTATAGCCCCCAATGGAAATGCAAGAAGTAGCTGTGGACCTAGTGCTATCTGAAAGGCCTAGAAGCTGTGAGCAAACAAGGAAAGATGACTTTGGCATCTTTTTCAATACATGAAATAACATCAAGGCAATGACAAGAGTCTTAACCGTTTCATTTTGTACTGGAAGAACCACAGAGATATTAATGTTTTGGCTAAGGCATAAAAGGATGTTCTGAGGGTACAGGTAACCTCCAGGCAGATGTTGTGGAAACTGCCTTCAAATGACATGTAGCATGATGATCCCCACCACATCCACACTATATATGTTGTTATGTTTTAGGCTAACACACAAAAAACCAACACGGATTCTTCACGTCATTTCCACCATTAACCAAAGTATGGGTCTCACTTGCAAAAGCTTTTATGCTCTTCAAGCATTCTTCATTTATTTAGTGACATAGGTGTCTGGCTGTGCTGTCCTAAACAGCACTGTCACATTGCTATGTGGCACCTGCTTTTCCCTAGTAGAAAGACCAGAGTAAAACAATTAAAGAAGAAAGATGTCCTTACAGGAGACAGTGTCTGCCTTTATGAGAATGAAAAGAAAACCCATAATGCTATCAGGATGCTTTGATAGAATTGGCCTTCCTACAAAATGAGAGAAGACATTACAGGAGGACAGCTGGCATAAACAACAACAACAACAACAACAACACACACACACACACCAAAAAAAAAAAAAAAACCCCACAAAATAACCAAACCCAAACTGACAGAATCTTTAACACTGTAGGAGCTTGAAATTTCTCTGTTGACTCATTTTCAGAGATGCTGGCCATGAACCATGTACTATGCTATATACATCACAAATTATAAACAGAAGTAATGTAGAGCCAAGTTTCCCTCCCACCACACCACAAATAAATAAAAAGGAGAACGGGGCACCTTCTTTCTCTGTGCATTTGTAACCCACAGATCCCCTGCATATGAGGCCATGCAGTGCAGCAGAGGGGTTATTTCTCTCCCAAGTCCCTACTCTCCAGCCTAGCCAGTCTAATTCTCCTCACCTCTGTGATCATGCTTAAGCAACCCCACTCCTTAGTATCAGACTTTGTTTCCTCTTTTTGACTTCATAACCACAGCCCCAGCCATTGCCCCAGTGCCAGGGAGGTGCAAAGACAGTTCTGTGCAGCT
Source organism: Nesoenas mayeri (assembly GCF_963082525.1). NCBI lineage: Eukaryota > Metazoa > Chordata > Aves > Columbiformes > Columbidae > Nesoenas > Nesoenas mayeri. The sequence goes on from NC_137541.1 coordinate 75,134,970, forward strand.
CCACCAGCTTTGAACTGGGGCATCCAGGTGCTCTGAAATTTTCAGACTTCTGGTTGGCCATGTTTAAGGGCACCTCAATCAATGTTACCAATAAGCACATCCAAAATGGAAAGTAGACTTTACTGACAGTTTTCAAGTTTCTGTTCTGAAAAAGGCATTCTCAAGGAAAGAGAAGATGAGTAGCACATTGCTAAGGTAGGCAAGGGGTAACTAGAGCCTTCTTGTGAGAAATGGAAAATCCATATGGGAGAAGATTTCCCCATATACATTTTGATCTGATGTAGGTATCTCTTTTTCAAGTTTATCAGCAACAGAAAATTATACAGGATGAAGCAACATTGAAATGAAGTGTTTGGGCACTTGTGTGAGTACAAAATTGGATACTGGATATTCAGTGGCCTGCTGCAATTTGTGGCCACAACATATAGTTATGTTTGCACTATGCTGAGCTGGCGAGGAGTAAAATGGCTGCTCGTTTAATCTGGTACCCACTCCTCCTTCACAGTTCCCTGGGACTGGTAGCAGCAACCCTGACACCCTCCTCACCCACACCTCGGTGCTATTCCATGCTCTCCAGCAGACACCCAGCAACTCCTCTGATTCCTCCCTTATTCCCCCAAGAATGACCTGTGACCTATCTCCCCTTCTCCTTGTGGCAAGTCCCCAGGCCATATGCACAAGTGGTCGTACTCATAAAGAAACATCCTGAATGGAAGGGAGCCCAGTACATCTCTAATCCTGTTCAAAGAGTGGTCAGCACTGAACTCAGACTACATTGCTCCAGGTGTCATCTTGCTGGGTCTTGAAAACCTTGAGAGAGGACATTGCACAGCTTCTCTGGGCATCCCGTTCTGGTGGCATTTGTCCTTGTTGAATTTCATGATGTTCCTTCCTTAGTCTTTTCCTCCCACCTGCCGAGGTCCAGCTGAACAGAAGCCCTGCACTTGATCACACCAACTTCATCGCCACAGTTTGCTGTCATCTGCAAAACCGGAAAGGTCGCAGTCTAGATCCTCTTCTGGGCCACTGATAAAGATATTAAATGTCATAGGACTCAAGACAGAGACCTGGGAGACTCCACTGGTAACCAGTGTCCAGGCAGTGTGAACCATTGATGTGTTCTCTGTACTGTTCCCTCTCCTAAGTGATTCTTTGCCATTTGGAAGTTCTGCCTATGCCAGTTGTGGAGTTGACCAACCATAGGCAACTCTCTAGCAGATGGCGGGTTTGCAGACAGCGGATTTGCAGACATCTTTTCCTACAGTTCCATGCTGCCCTAAATCCTCATGTAACTTAGCAGCTGGTTGCCTGCAAATCAATTGTGTAGTCTTTCCCAGGCAAAAGGTGGTTAACATCCACATCACACATCTCACTGAAAACTTTAGAAAGTTCATTATTTAAGGCCTTCCTGCCTTCCTGCAGGTCACTTCTAGGGTCCTCTAACATCACTCTTTCTACATAGTACCTTGTCATGAGGAGAGCTGGTCAGCACTGCTTTAAAAACCATAGAGCCTACTGTTCATGTTCATATCCTAAGAATGCAGGTAACCTGTAAGGAAACTTGAGCCTTCCCTGCGGTTATTTTAGAGTATATTTTGACAAGAGTTCTTTTTAATAAGCCTTCCTGCAGCTTTCCATGCACTGAAATAAAAATGAAGATGGTGGTGTTTAATTCAGGAGGATCCCATGTGCATACCACGTTCCCAGGAAAAGAAGTGCAGAAATTTTTCCACAGTGGGCATTTCTTTCAAACAGCCACTTGAGTAACTTGCCATAATTTTAACAAGTGGTTCTCCCAGACTGAACCAAGGCACCTTCAAGCCCAACTCTGAACCTCCTAACTGATAACTCTTATGTCTTCTCCTTCTAGTCTGGCCAGGAGGGAGATATTAACTGCATTCTCCTGCCAGTGGCAAACTCCATGATCTCTAGCAGAAAGAGCAAACAAACATAGTGGTAAAGTCACAAAAAATCTTCTGACGTGGCAGCCTTGATGTGAGGCATCTTGAGTTCTGAGATAGATCGTGAACTGGTTGGATGGCAGAGCTCAGAGGGTTGTGATCAACAGTGCAGAGTCTGGTTGGAGGCCTGTAGTTAGTAGAGTTCCCCTAGGGTCAGAGTTAGGTCCAGTCCTGTTCAACCTGTTCATCAGTGACCTGGATGAAGAAACTGAGTGCATCTGAGCAATTTACTGATGATACCAAACTGGGTGGAAGGGCTGACACACCAGAAGGCTGTGCTTCCATTCAGTGAGACCTGAACGGGCTGAAGGACTGGGCGGGGAAGAACCTGATGAAGTTTAACAAGGGCAAGTGTAGGGTCCTGCACCTGGGAAGCAATAACTCCAGGCACCAGTACAGGTTAGGGGCAGACCTGCTGGAAAGCAGCATTGCAGAGAAGGACTTGGGAGTTCTGGTGCACAACATGCTGATCATGAGTCAACAATGTGCTCTTGTGGCCAAGAAGGCTAATGATATCCTGGAGTGCAGTGAGTGTGACCAGCAGGTTAAGGGAGGTTCTCCTCCCCCTCTACTCTGTCCTGGTAAGGCCCCATCTGGAGTACTGTGTCCAGTTCTGGGCTCCCCAGTTTAAGAAGGAGAAGCAATTACTGGAGGGAGTCCAGTGGTGGGCTACGAGGATGATCAGGGGCCTAGAGCACCTTTCTTATATAGAGAGACTGAGAGAACTGAGTCTGTTCAGCCTAGAGAAGAGAAGGCTGAAAGGGGATCTCATCAATGTTTATAAATATCTCAAGGGTGGGTGTCAGGACGATGGGATCAGACTCCTTTCATTGGTGCCCAACAATAGGATGAGGGGCAACAGGCACAGGCTGAAACATAGAAGGTTCCATCTGAAAATGAGGAGAAACTTCTTCACTTGGAGGGTGCCAGAGAACTGGAACAGGCTGCCCAAAGAGGTTGTGGAGTCCCCTTCTCAAGGAGTCTCCTTCTCAGAAAGCTCAAAAGCGAGCCAGGTGGGCACCTCCCCTGTTGTTGTCAGGGAGGGAGTAGAAGTCCTAGAAGAAAAGAGGGCATTAATCAAATCATGGGAGAACAGTCTAGATGCAGAACAGCAAGATTTTATGTGCCTTTCCTGCCCCAGACTGCACTTTGTGGCTGGCTGAGAAACTGCTGGAGTTTAGAACTCCATATGGAAAGAAACAGAAAGTAGAAAACTGTGGCACCTTTTTGTTTGTTGTTGTTATTTTTTTCTTTTTTTTTTTTTTTTTTTTCTTCCCAGATGATTGAGCAATCCTTTTTCCCCCAGAATTGTCTATTTAACTGTGGGATGGAACTCATGTAGCCTAAGAGGAGAATGCTGAAAAGCATAAGCAATCTGCGCTTAACTCCTTGAGAGCTTGTTGCCCAAAGAACAGGAGAATAGGATGGGCAAGTTGGCAAGTTCACAGAACAGAACTGGAGGTGTTTGCCAAACTTCAAGCATAATCTACATTCATGTTACCTTGGTCTGACCTAACTTTACTGGATTGCTTTTCTCCTGGGTTCTGGACCCTCTCTTCATCAGCTTATCCTATCTCTTTGAGTACCACCATATTATGTTTAAGAGGGTTTTTACTTTGGAAATAACTACCAGTGGCAGATAGGAGTCTGCTGTCTGTTGAACATCCAATGTATGTGCGATATTAGGGGCATGTCAGTATTTTTGTATATGTTGTTCCACATATCTGGTATATCATATACTTACATGTTAGCAAGCATTTATCTTGGTAAATGTCACCTCTACAGAAAATCCATCATCCCTCTGCCCAGGGCTACCACAATATTGTTAGGGACTTTCTCTCTACTTTTTGTGGTCCCAACCAATCCCTGCCAAAGCAAATAACTTGTTTAGTAGCTTACATAGTCATCTTGTAAAACTCTTTCTGGACAGTATTTCTTTAAAAATGTCTCTTTTATCCCTGTGTTCTCCCTGTTGCTTCTGCCCCTCCTCCTCTCCACCCCCAGTACGTTAGAAGAGGAACAACAATGCTCTCCACATGTTCTGTCTGGATATGCCATTTGTGAACATCAGTCCTCTGAGCGTGACTCAAATGATTTCTAGACCTGCAGTTGTCTGAGGTCTCTTCTGTGCCCCAGGTCAACCACAGACAATGTGACGTTTGCTCAGTTTAGCCAAGGCAATGGTCAAAAATGTGAAAGACTCTGCATGCAACTGTTTGTCTCAGGTTTATTTGTCTCTTCTTTGATGGTAAAAAGGAGAAAGACAAATTGCTCATCACTTTTACAAAACAGTTCCCTGTCCTTCAGGGAACATGGCCATGGGGGTTTAAGGAGGGTGTTCACAGCTTAGAGCTGAGCTGTCCGGTGTTGATCGGAGCCCAGTGCTGCTGTGATTGAAAGCTACCTGCCTGTGAGTTGGGCCGGGTGTGAGGTCTGTGCACAAGTAACTACTCTGGAATGAAGCAGCTGCGGAAACAGCCCTGCAGTGGTGGGCACACGTGTGTGTATATATGTAGTGCTGCCTCTTTGTTCTGCCCGGCTTATGGTACATCCTGGAGGTATTCAAGATTTTGAAAGTCTGCGGTTCTCCCAACATTGAGCATCTTAAAGAACGAAGACTTTGTGGGGAAACAGCATACCTTCCTGAGTGTATAAGCATTCTTCAACACACTCAGTGGTATAAACGAATGCTGTTTTCACCCCCTACTCTCACTGTGACTACACTGTGGGGTTTTTTTCACTGCTTTCTTTAGAAGGAGCTGCACAATTGTCAGGCCTGGCCTGGTGTGTGGTCAGTGAGGCATGATTTCTCCTTCTACTGGTTCCTTCCTTTTGGGCTCTTTGGGCTAAATAACAGAAATCTCGGTGGGCTAGAAACCACTACCATAGAATGTCCTGAGTTGGAAGGGACCCACAAGGATTGTTGAGTCCCTGCACAACTCCTGTCCCTGCACAGGATAAACCACAGTTCACACCATGTGTCTGAGGGCCTTGTCCAGTCTCTTCTTGAACACTGTCAGGCTTGGGGCTGTGACACCTCCCTGGGGAGCCTGTTCCAGTGCTCAAACACCCTCTGGGGGAAGAACCTTTTCCTAATGCCCAACCTAAACCTCCCCTGGCACATCTTCCTGCCATTCCCTTGGGTTCTGTCATTGGTCATCAGAGAGAAAAGATCAGCACCTGCCCTTCCTCCTCCCCTTGTGAGGAAGCTGTAGCTGCCATGAGGTCTCCCCTCAGTCTCCACCAGGCTGAACAAACTAAGTGGCTTCAGCCGATCCCCATACGTTTTCCCCCTGCAAATCCTTCACCAACTTCATGGCCTCCTCTGGACACCCTCCAGTAGCTTTATGTCCTTTTTATCCTGTGTCACCCAGAGCTGCACTCAGTGCTCCAGGTGAGGCCGCATCAGTGGGCTGTGGTCTCTCTGGTACGTTCTTTGCCACCATGCCTGGAACTCAGATAAATAGGAGTAGTCCAGAAGAAAACACTACAGAGGGAGTCACTTCAGCTGCACCCTGCCATTACAGCTCAAGCTGAGATCTTGACCTTTGAATGTGTGTATAATGATGGAGCCAAATAGCAGCTGCCATGGCTCTGCAGTGTGTTGGCAGAGGTAAGACAAACAAGGAAATACACTTCACAAAGTGGAATCTATGTGCAGGGGGAAAATGAGGTAGGTGCATAAAGTCTGGTAAGAACAATAGGAAAACACCCTTAGGCTATAGAAAACATTCTTTGAAAAACAATTAACAAAATATATTAAGGCTACCAAAGTTGTTATTTTCTTTTTCCAACTGCAGAAGGAACAGGAAGCCTGCTAGAGAGGGAGAAATTCAGTAGGAGATGAGAGATTGAAAGGGAATTCAGAGATCAGTTTGAAGCAAACCGAAACTCTTTTCAGGGTAAAAAAACGTCAGGTGGCTAGGCCCAAAGAGTTGTGATGAATGGAGTAAATGTACTTGGTGATCATTCTGGAGTAAGTCCAGCAAAAGTCCAGTAAGATGAGAAGGAGACTGGAGTACGTGCCATAGGAAGAGAGGCTGAGAGAGCTCTGGTAATTTTTTCTCATAGAAGAGCAGGGTTGGGAGATGTCTTGTCAAAGTGTATAAACAGCTGATTGGAGGTGGATGAGGTAAAGAAGATAAGCCAGACTTGTCTCTGTGGAATCCAGTGACAGAATGAGACACAATGGGCACAAATTGAAATATGGTGGTGGTACAACACTGCAACAGTTTTCCCAGAAATGCTGTGGAGCCTCTGTCCCCAGACACGGTCCTGATCAACCCACTCTAGGTGACTCTGCTCTGAGCCGAGTGGTTGTGCAAATGATCTCGAGTAGCGCCTTCTAACCTGAACCCTTCTGTGATTATGTGGGGCCTGACCTGATGCCTGGAGAGCTCCATGGACGAAAGGGCTGGGAAGAGCTTCAGGTGCTCTCCAAAGGGCTTCCCCAGTGTTGGCATCACCTGAGTCTGTCCGTGGTGCTGCAGCGCTTGGAAGGATTTGGGGAGGGGGGAGGGGTTTGGGAAGCTTCAGAGTAATAGGCCTGGCATTTGTTGTAGGCAACTGAATAGAACTGCACTAAGTTCTAAACTTAGTGGCTGTATGGATGAAGGTGGTATTTTATGATCATGTCAGTGTGTTTTCCGTAAGGGAAGGTCAGCTGCCATTGAGTACAGGGACAAGGGGAACTCAATCATAAAATGAGTGACGCCTCATTGCAAGAAGTATTAGTCATAAGAGGGAGTGTTTCCAAATGGATGAGTTTATTAACTGGTCAAAAGAGTGTACATTCAAAGGAGCCTTCAGGAATGGAGTGCTGGGATGGGAGGAGGCAGCTCTATGAATCTCTCAGCTCAGTTCTCGTGGCAGCCAGCCAAGCAGTGTGAGTACCGGGGATTGTTTGCAAAGAGTAGAAGACAAAACAGCAACTGGTTTCCCACCACAGTATAAAGCTTAATATACAGCAATAATTGGGTTTCAATTTCCTTTTTTTTTTTTTCTTGTTTGCTTGTTAGTTTTTGGTGGTGCATTTCTAATTAGATGGTTTCCTCACAGCACAGCTGCAGGAACCTTCTATCAGCCACTGTATGAACTGAAAGTATAACGTCACATCCACTTTGACCTGCCTGTTTCCTCCATGTGTACAGAGTCTATCTCTCACCATTTCTTTTCAGGAAAAGGAATTGCTAGCTCATAGAGTTATAGGTGCTGTGGGAAACACCAACCTCTTGAAAGCCTGGTCCAGCTGAGCAGTGACTTCTGTGGTGTCTTGAAAACAGGGACTGGTGAGTAGTATTTGCCATTGCTGTGCAATGGCACTTGCAGTTTCGGAGGAAGGTAGAGAGACGGATTTCCTGTGTTTGTTTTGTGAAATAAATGGACTGGCTAAGGCAGCATCAAAAATGTCCTCTTATCGGCTACAAAAGCAACAATGTACTTCTGAATATATAGAAGTGTGCTTGCGGTGGAAGTTCCTTCTCTTACTGAAAATGCGCATGTAACACTGCAGCTTGCTCACTGTTAGATTAGAGCTGCGCTTTCGTACTGTCTCTTCAGCCAAACGCTCTGTTCCCTTAAGCCTGGACCTGCTTTCTCCTGCTTTCTCCTGCTTTCTCCTCTGTAGGAGGAGCTTATACCAAGCTAAATATGATTGATGGGATTCAACAGGCTATGGTGTGGAGAGAGTGGGAGATAGCTATGCAAAAAGCAAAATGGGTTTTTTTGCTGTCAGTTCTCTGCAGGAGAAGAAAATGTTCTGGGAATCCAGAGCTGATTATTTGTGTATTGGCTGCGTGTCCTCTGTCCCCAAAGCCCAGTGCCTTGTGGAGAGCGGTGGCTCCGTGCTGTTGCATTTGAAAACCCCCCAGTGCAGCTAAAAAGTCATTTTCTGGCTACACGGAGAGATTAGTACGTGGTTCAGTTTCAGTAACCAGGGGTGGGGCGAAAGGCAAATGGCATCGTGCCAGCTGGATTTTCTGTCCTGTTCACTGTCTGTTTGGTTAGAGATTAAAGCTTTTTGCTGTTTCCTGAAGCTGTCTGTCCTGGAGCATGGGGATTTGGATTTGGAAATGGAGCGGAGAGAGGCAGGATAAATCTTATGATCATAAAATCATTTTGGTTTGAAAAGACTTTTAAGATCATTGAGTCCGACTGTAATCCCAAAAGTGCCAAGTCCACCACTAAACCGTGGCCCTAAACTTCACATCTATGTGTCTTTTCAGTATCTCCAGGGACAGTGACTCAACCACTTCTCTGGGCAGCCTGTTGCAATGCTTTAGAACTCTCTTAGTGACTAAATTTTTCCTAATGTTCTGTCTGAACCTCTCCTGGTGCAAATTGAGCTGTTGCCTCTTGTCCTAAATGCCACAGTCCTCCTTGCTGCTTCTATGCATGCTTTGGCGCACTGATGTTTGGGGCCCAGTGGTGGATCCAGGAGATGTTGCTTCTGCTGTCCTTCACTTCAGGGAAGGTAAGGGCAGAAATGCTGATGCTAATGCTGAGAATGTAGCTAAAATTACTTATTTTTTACTGCTCCCTTGTTACTAAACTCTTCATCTCCATCCCTCCCTTCTGCAGGAGGAAGAGAAGAAGTAAGGGTAGGGTAGGGTGGAGCAAGGACTGCATATCCTTCACCAGGTGATTCAAGTGGCAGAGTTGAGCAAGTGACAGCCAGCATGTCTTTTGTATCCTAGGTTGATAACAGTAGGGTTAGCCAACACCATCTGTCAGTGGAGGCAGAAGTGAGGACTTGGAAGGAGGGCAAAGTTATGAAACAGCCTTGAAACTCTCTTTACCTGGACAGTTCTTGTCCTTATCATTTGCATCTGCCATCAAAGCTGCCTTGTGTCAATTCCCCTCTCACTGTCCATCCATTCTGCTATACTACAGTGCCACTGAAAATGAGCTAGGCTCTCTGTAGTGGGGAGAGCATCTGATTTCAGAAGGCAGCAACTGCTGGTTCAACAGTCTGGGAGACTGAGGCCTCTTGGTAGGAACTGATGATAGCATTGGGGTTTTAGTATTCATTTGGTTTTGGGGAAAGTTGTGTATCAGTAGAAAGAACTCTCAGCACAAGAAAAAAACTCCCATCAGGGCAGCAGTTGTACACAATGTCTGTTGATAGAGCCCCAGGAACATTCAGAAGGAGCATTCCTATTTCCTTATCCTAGGGATCTTTGCACATATGTTTCATGTTCAGAATGACCTATATTCTAGAAGCTGTTAGATAAGGACTCATATGCTGTTCCCAGAGTTTGTGGTGCACAACCATGCAGGTGTGCCATTTGTGTGTCGAATGCTGCATATCATTCCCATTGGCAAGCACAACTTACATGGATAATATACACAGAAAATGAACATTGAGAGAACTGAAGATCAGACTTGGTATCCGATATGCTGAGAGGAGAGACTTGTCCTTCTGTTGTGATTGGACGAGAGGGATCCAGAGTTGGGCAGTAGCTTCTGATGTGGGACCTGAAGGTCCTGTGGCAATATGGAGAAGCCAGAAGACTGTTTCAGAAATGACTAAAAGGCGTAGTTTAAGTTGGGGTGAAGGAAGGAGAGTTTTCCTCTACCGTGGCACTTTCCCAAGGCTCATGGTCTGCTGCCTTACCTGTCAATGTCTTTTTCTTCTTTCCTCCCCCTCAGATCACAATGGCTGTGCTGGGAGAGCAGGCTCAGACGGGAGCGAGACTGCCCAGGATGTCCAACTACCTGCAAAAACTGACCACAGTGCTGCCGAGCCACAGGCCTGGGGCTCTGTTTATCCTCACCATTTCATTTCTGCTCATTGCCTCTGTTCTGTTCTACCAGAGAACTGGAAAGGAAGCTGAGGGCCAGCTCTATGGCTGGTCTACACAAAACAGGTGTAAACAGTTTTTCACTTCCCCTCCCCACACCATTGCTGGTGGGCCCCCTCCTTCCCCAGGGGATGTGTTTTTTGTGGAGACCTCGGAGCAAACTAACCCAAGTTACCTGTTCACGTGCTCTGTGGAATCGGCGGCCCGGGCACACCCTGGGACACGGGTTGTGGTGCTCATGAAAGGCCTGGCAAAGGGGAATGTCTCATTGCCCAGCCACTGGGCATTCTCATTGCTGAGCTGCTTCCCCAACGTGGAGATCCGGCCCCTGGACTTGGCAGAGCTTTTCTCAGGAACACCTCTGGCAAAGTGGTACTCACAGCCTGAGCACCAGAAGGAGCCTTATTTCTTACCCGTCCTGTCTGACGCCTGCAGAATTGCCATCATGTGGAAATTTGGTGGCATCTACCTGGACACAGACTTCATTGTGCTGAAGAACTTGAAGAACCTCACCAATGCCCTTGGTATTGAGTCTCAGAATGTGCTGAATGGGGCCTTTCTGTCCTTCAAACCCAAGCATGAGTTCATGGAACTTTGCATGCAGGACTTTGTCAATAACTACAAAAGCTGGATCTGGGGACACCAGGGCCCGCAGCTCCTAACACGTGTTTTCAAGGAGTGGTGCTCTATCAGTAATATCCAGAATGGTCTGATCTGCAAAGGAGTGAGTGCTCTTCCCCCTGAGGCTCTTTATCCCATTCCATGGCAGGACTGGAAGAAATTATTTGAAGCAATCAGCTCCTCAGAGCTTCACAATCTCCTTAAGAACACCTATGCAGTGCACGTATGGAACAAACTGAGCCACGACGCAAGGCTAGAGATCACGTCCCAGGCTTTGCTGGCTCAGCTGTATGCTCAGTTCTGCCCTGCCACATCTGCACAGATGAAGAAGGACTCTGAAGAGCAGTCAAAGCCTGTAATGTGACCTGCTGCAGGGAAGTTTTCCAATCTGAAGGAAACTGAGTGCCTTCCACAGAGTTGGTTTCTAGCGCACAGAGGAGGTATTCTGTGTGACAGCTCAGTGATCTCAGTGATTTTTATACCAATTCTGATATCTGCCTCAGGTCATGCATGCTGAAATTACACACCAGAACTTTAATTTGGTTTCTCTTGCTGTCCTTCAGTAGCCCTTGATGCTGCAGGGAGAGGTGTCCTTGTTCTTTGGTGCCTAGGACAGACTCTGTCTATTAATACACGGCTCAGTGACTGATGTCACCACCACAATTTTGGACTTTCCGTTAACTGGATGCTGTAAACAGCACCAGGTTTGCTGGTGTTGGATGGGGTTCACCATTCTCAAAGGAGGAGGAGGGTCTTTGCACTTGATCTCTTTGGGCTCATTGACAGAGCTTTAAAGTAGACATGATGGGGGAGGGGGACAATATCAGGCTCGCCTGTGACAGGCTATGGGAGAAGACGCTAAGGTTAGAGAGGTGGGGTGCTGAAATAATAGAAGCCAACAGGAAAACACCAGTTACATACTTCAAAGGAAGTAATGGTTGTTTCTCTAAGAACATGACATGGCCAACAGCCCAGCTGAAGTGCCTTTACAGCAATACACACAGCATGGGCAACAAACAGGAGGAGCTGAAGGCCACTATGCTGCTAGAAGACTACAACCTAGTGGCCATTACTGAAATTTAGTGGGACGAATCCCACGAGTAGAATATGGCTCTCAATGGCTACAGGCTGTTCAGAAGGGACAGGCAAGGAAGGAAGGGTGGAGGGGTTGCCCTCCACATCAAGAGAAAAATAGAGCATGGAGAGCTGTCTCTGAAGAATAGCCACGAGCAGGTTGAATGCTTATGGGTAAGAATCAGAGACCGAGGCAACAAAGGAAACCTTGTCATTGATTGCTACTACAGGACACCCAATCAGGGAGAGACTGTTGATGGAGTATTCTTATTCCAGCTACAGGAGGCATCTTGCTTGCAGGCTCTTGTGCTGCTGGGGAACTTCAACCACCCTGATGTCTGCTGGAAAAGAGCATGGCGAGCTGTAGGCAATCCAGGAGGCTCCTGGAGTGCATTGAGTATAACTTCCTGAGCCAAGTAATAGAGAGCCCTACCAGGGGGGATGCAATACTCCACCTGATTGTCAGTAATGCAGGTGAGCTAGTTGGTGACATCAAAAATGGAGGCAGCCTGGGCTGCAGTGATTTTGGGCTGCTCGTGGAATTTGCAGTCCTGAGGGATGTGGAACAGGCAAAGACTAAAGTCAGGACCCTCAATTTTAGGAAAGCCAACTTCCCTCTCATCAAGTAGTCAATAGGGAAACTGCTGGTCAAGCTAAAGGGCAAGAAGGAAATGAACAGGCAGAGGAAGCAGGGACAGGTATCCTGGGAAGAGTATAGGGACACAGCCTGGTTGTGCAGAGATGGGGTCAGGAAGGCCAAGGCTCAGTAAGGGATGCAAAGAATAGCAAGAAGGGCTTCTACAGGTATGTCAACCAGAAAAGGAAGGTTAAAAAAGGTGTATCCCCCCGCCTCGATGAGCAAGACTTCTCAACTGTTAACAACGGATGAGGAGAAGGCTGAGGTACTCAACAACTTATTTGCCTCAGCCTTCACTGGCAAGCTCTGTTTCCTAACCTCTCAAGTGGATGAACTGCAAGACAGGGACTGAGGGAACAAAGTCCCTCCCACTATAAATGAAGATCACGTTCATGACCACCTGAGAAAACTGAACATACGTAAGTCTATGGGGCCCAATGAGATGCATCCTGGAGTCCTGAGGGAATTGGCTGATGTAGTTGCCAAGCCACTCTCCATGATATTTCAGAAATCATGGCAGGCAGGGGAAGTCCCTGGTGACTGGGAAAGGGGAAACATCACACCCATTTTGAAAAAGGGTAGAAAGGAGGACCCCAGGAACTACTGACCTGTCAGCCTCATCTCTGTGCCTGGGAAGATCATGGAACAGATCCTCCTAGAAGCTGTGTTAAGGCACATGGAGGACAGGAAGGTGATAAGAGACAGCCAGCATGGCTTCACCAAGGGCAAGTCCTCTGACCTATCTGGTGGCCTTCTACGATGGAGTAACTACATCAGTCGAGAAAGGAAAGGCTATGGATGTCGTCTATCTGGACTTGTATAAAACCTTTGACATGGTTCCCCACAACATCCTTCTCTCTAAATTAGAGAGGTATGGACTTGATGGGTGGACTGTTTGGTGGATGAGGAACTGGCTGGCTGGTTGCATCCAGAGAGTAGTGGTCAATGGCACAATTTGTGGATGGACACTGGTGAGAAGTGGTGTCCCTCATGGGTCCATCTTGGGCACAGTAATATTTAATATCTTCATCAATGTCATAGACAGTGGGATCAAGTGCAGCCTCAGCAAGTTTGCAGATGACACCAAGCTGAGTAGTGCAGTTGACATGCCTGAGGGTCAGGATGCCATCCAGAGGGACCTGGACAAGCTCGAGAAGTGGGCCCAAGTGAACCTCATGAAGTCCAACAAGGCCAAGTGCAAGGCCCTGTACCTGGGTCAGGGTAACCCCCGGTGTCAACACAGGCTGGAGGATGAAGAGATTGAGAGCAGCCCAGTGGAGAAGGACTCAGGGGGATACTAGTGGATGAAAGATTGGACATGAGCCAGCAATGTGTGCTTGTAGCCCAGAAGGCAAATCGTATCTTGGGCTGCACCAAAAGGAGCATGGCCAGGAAGTTGAAGGTGATTCTGCCCCTCTGCTCTGGTAAGACCCCATGTGGAGTCCCGTATCCAGCTCTGGAGCCCTCAGCACAGGAAAGACATGGACCTGTTGGAGAGGGTCCAGAGGAGACCACCAAGGTGATCAGAGGGCTGGAACACCTCTCCTGTAGGGACAGGCTTAGAGAGATGGGTTTTTCAGCCTAGATAACACTCCAGGAAGACCTTATTTCAGCCTACCAGTACTTAAAAGGGGCCTAAGAGAAATACGAGGAGAGATTTTTTTAGCAGGACCTGTTATGACAGGACAAGGGGGAGTGGTTTTTAAACTGAAGGAGGGACATATTCAAGCTAGACACAAGGAAGAAAATTTTTGCAATGAGAGTGGTGAAACCCTGGCCCAGGTTGCCCAGAGAGGTGGTAGATGCCCCATCCCTGGAGACATTCCAGGCCAGGCTGGACGGGGCTCTGAGCAGCCTGATCTAGTTGAAAATGTCCCTGCTCATTTAAAGGGGGTTGCACTAGATGATATTTGAAGGTCCCTTCCAACCCAAACTATTCTGTGATTCTATTATTATAGAATCCACAGAGTGTCAGGGTTTGGAAGGGACCTTGAAAGAGGTCCAGTCCCCCTGCCGCAGCAGGAACACCTAGATGAGGTTACACAGGAATGTGTCCAGGTGGGTTTTGAATGTCTCCAGAGAAGGAGACTCCACAACCTCCCTGGGCAGCCTGTTCCAGTTCCTCTGTCACCCTCACTGTGAAGAAGTTTCTTCTCAAATTTAAATGGAACTTTCTGTGTTCAAGTTTATAGCCATTGCCCCTCATCCTATCACTGGTTGTCACCAAGAAGAGCCTGGCTCCATCCTCGTGACACTCACCCTTTATCTATTTATAAACATTAATGAGATCGCCCCTCCATCTCCTCCAAACTAAAGAGGCACAGCTCCCTCAGCCTTTCCTCATAAGGGAGAGGTTCCACTCCCTTAATCATCTTAGTTGCCCTGCACTGGACTCTCTCCAGCAGTTCCCTGTCCTTCTTGAACTGAGGGGCCCAGAACTGGACACAATATTTCTGACGTCATCTCACCTGGGAAGAGTAGAGGGGAAGGAGAACCTCTCTCGACCTACTAACCACCCCCCTTCTAATACACATCCGAGGATGCCATTGGCCTTCTCGGCCACAGGGACACAGTGCTGGCTCATGGTCATCCTGCTGTCCACCATGACTCCCACGTCCCTTTCCCCGACGCTGCTCTCTAATAGGTCATTCCCCAACCTATACTGGAACCTGGAGTTGTTCCCACCCAGATGCAGGACTCTACACTTTCCCTTGTTATATTTCATTAAATTTTTCCCTGCCTAACTCTCCAGCCTGTCCAGGTCTCGCTGGATGGCAGCACAGCCTTCCGGCGTGTCAGCCACTCCTCCCCAGCTTGGTGTCATCAGCAAACTTGCTGACAGTGCACTCTATTCCCTCATCCAAGTCATTGATGAATACATTGAATAATACTGGTCCCAGTACTGACCCCTGAGGCACTCCACTAGATAGAGGCCTCCAACTAGACTCTGCCCCGTTGACCACAACTCTCTGGCTTCTTTCCTTCAGCCAGTTCCCAGAACTATCTATTGCTCTTCTGTGTCTGTTCTCTTAGTTGTGTCAGGCCTGAAACACCTCTCATGTATTTTCAACATCTGTAGGAACCATTGGCTTGCTCTGTGTAATGTTTCTAAGTATATAAATAAATGACAGAAAGTGCTATTTGGCCTATGATTTCATCATTAGGCCTTAACTCATTACCACAGCTTTTAGCTTTATGTCTTTTTGTCTTATTTGCAAAGGCACCCTGCTTGTTCTTACCCTGGTTTTGTTCTTCCAAGCAACATATCCCTGGTGGTCAATTTGACTGTGCTTTTCCTGAAGGTAAGATTGTACCCAGTTGTGCAAACCTAAGTTCTGTTTACCGTGCTGTGTTTCTCCAACAAAAGCATGTTCAAAACAGAAAGAATCAGGTCTGTAATAAACCAAAGAAGAATTTGTAGATCTTTTATGTGTATCAATAGTTCAAACTGGCAGAGGTAAAAGGCAAGAAGATACACAAGCCGGTTCTCTTGATTTGTGAGCAGTTATTTTGTTTGTCTGGATGGTGTTGTGTTTTCTTTCTTCCTTTGCACAAAACGTGCAATGAAATTTAGCCACAAAGTCTAAATTGGTGTTTGATGATGAAGGTTACTAATAAATGCCACAGATGCATCACTGCTGCGTATCTGGATTTTAGCAAAGCTTCTGACACTGTCCCCCTTAACAGTCATGGACAAACTGATGAAGTGCAGATTAGAAAAGTGGATGATGTGGTGGGAAGAAAAGTGTATGAATGTCTGTGGTTGAAGGCCTCTGATTAGGGACAAAAATGATCTGTGCTACTCAAGTTCATTACTTCTCTTTCTAAGATAGCATCAAGGAAGCAATTGTTTTCAACTGTTTCTTCTGGTGTCACTACTTCTACTATAGCAGTAGGTGTCTCACAGTTCTCCAATAAGGAAATAAAGGCTGCAGAAAAAGAGAAGCTTTCAGCAGGCACATCCTAATGATCAGGCCACATGCTTAAGCGTATCTGTGAGTGCCATCATAAAAAGATGCCATATAATATGACTTGGCAGCCCTCAGGGAAAGACATTCCTTTATATGTCAGGTGTCATTCTCAGGTACACTGTTGGGTGTCAGTCTAGAGGTGACTCAAGGCCAGGTGAGTGTTGCACTTGTTTTTGAGGTAAACAGCTCACTACTGGGCTTCCTTATGGAACCAGCTTCTGTAGATATGACAACCAAAACAAATATGACCTTCACCAAAAGCAATATATGACCCTCACCAAAACAAATCATATCTGACCACCAAAATTACAGGCATAGGCTTCTGAACGTGGGCTATGCTAGCAGAAGGCTTTGTGGGCACTGCTTCAGTAGAGGAATAATGCAGCATAAACCTACATGAGATAGCTTGTGCTTGAGCACATGGCCACTGAGTGCACTGGTTCATTTTCTCCTTGGCCACCTGCTCTGTCCTGCCATTTCCTCTACTAGTGCTCTGACACTCAGTGGACTCTGGGAGCTTATGCAATTCACAGAGTAGATGATAGAAAAATATTTGATGTCAAAAACCCAAGTAATTTCCTGCAGGTTAGTGAGCTGAAAGGACCTAGTGTAGGTTTCTATGAGTACCAGAGCTGCCTTCATGAGACACAGGACTATGTGGCTCAGGGAGGAGTAGGGGACAGTGAAAAACAATGCTCCCTGTTATGCTGGCTGTTTGATCAGCTTAACATACTCTGTTTGGGGAAAAGAAAAACCAGGGAGGGAAACTTACATTCATAGAGATGCTTGAAGCATAGCCCCCAACAGAAATGCAAGAAGTAGCTGTGGACCTAGTGCTATCTGAAAGGGTTAGAAGCTGTGAGCAAAGGAGGAAATATGACTTGGGCATCTTTTTCAATACATGGAATAACATCAAAGCAATGACAAGAGTCTTATCCATTTCACTTTGTACTTGAAGAACCACAGAGAAATTCAGATTTTGACTAAGGCACAAAAGGATGTTCTGAGGGTACAGGTAACCTCCAGGCAGATGTTGTGGGAACTCCCTTCAAGTGAAGTAAAAGGGCAGTCAGCAGAACTGCTACTTTGGACTTCCAAAGGGCAGACTTTTATCTGTTTAGGAGGCTGGCCTTGGGAAACGGTCCTGAAGGGTAAAGGTGTCCACAAAGATTGGTCTCTGTTTAAGAAGGAAATCTTAGAGGCTCAAGAGCAGGCTGTCCCCATGTGCCTAAAGACAAGCTGGCAGGGAGTAAGACCGGCCTGACTGAATAGGAAGCTTCATTTGGAATGTGGGAATAAAAGGAGAATTTATAACCCTTGGAAGAAGGGGCAGGCTACTCAGGAGGACTAGAAGGATGCAGTGAAGCTATGCAGGGAGAAAAGCTGAAGGGCCAAAGCTCAAGTAGAGTTGAGCCTGGCTACTGCTGGAAAAGGGAAGAAAAATGCCTCTATAAATACATTGGCAACAATAGGAAAGCTGAAGGAGAATATCTACTCTCTAGTGGATGTGGAGGGGAAACATAGTGATGGAGGATGAGGGAAAGGCTGAGGTACTAAGACTAAAGACTAAAGACTAAAGACTAAGACTAAAGACTAAGGCCTTTGCCTTAGTCTTTAACAGTAAGACCAGTTGTGGTTCAGATACACACTCCCCCTGAGCTGGAAGACAGAGACAAGGAGCAGAATGAAGCCCATATAATCCAAGGGGAAGTGGTTAGTGACCTGCTACATCACTTAGACACACATGTCTATGGGGCCAGCTGGGATATACCCAACGATGCTGAGAGAGGTGGTGGGGATGATCACTAAGCCACTTTCAGTTATTTATCAGCAGTCCTGGCTAACTGGGGAGGTCCCAGTTGACTGGAATTTGGCAAATGTAATGCCCATCTACAAGAAGGGTCGAAAGGAGGATCTGAAAAATTAAAGGCCTGTCAGTTGGACCTCAGTGCCAGGGAAAGTCATGGAAAATATAATCTTGAGTGCCATCACATGGCATATACAACACAAACAAGTCATCAGGCCAAGTCAGCATAGGTTTATGAAAGGCAGGTCCTGCTTGACCAACCTGACCTACTTCTATGACAAGGTGACCTGCTTAGTGAATGAGGGAAACAGTATCCTGGGGTGCATTAAGAAGAGTGTGACCAGCAGGTCGAGGGAGGTTCTCCTCCCCCTCTACTCTGCCCTGGTGAGGCCACATCTGGAGTACTGCATCCAGTTCTGGACTCCCCTGTTTAAGAAGGAGAAGGAATTACTGGAGGGAGTTCAGCAGTGGGCTGCGAAGATCATTAGGGGCCTAGAGCATCCTTCTTATGAGGAGAGATTGAGAAAGCTGGGACTGTTCAGCCTGGAGAAGAGAAGGCTGAGAGGGGATCTCATCAAGGTTTATAAATATCTCAAGGGTGGATGTCAAGAGGATGGGACTAGACTCCTTCCAGTAGTGCCCAACGATAGGATAAGGCACAACAGGCACAGACTGAACCGTAGGAGGTTACATCTGAATATAAGGAGAAACTTCCTTCCTCTCAGGGTGTCAGAGCACTGGAACAGGCTGCCCAGAGAGGCTGTGGAGTCTCCTCTGGTGATATTCAAGACCTGCCTGAACACATTCTTGTGCAATCTGCTCTAGGTGTACCTGCTTTAGCAGGTGGGTTGGACTAGATGATCTCCAGAGGTCCCTTCCAACCACAACCAACCTGTGATTCTGTGATCATTCTGTGAATGGTGAACTTAGACTTCAGTAAATCCTTTGATGCTGTTCCTCATAGCAGTCTCCTGGAGAAGCTGGCTGCTCATGGCCTGGATGGGTGTACTCTTTACTGGGTAAAGAACTGGCTGGATGGCTGGCCCCAAAGAGCTGTTCTGAACCAAGTCAAATCCAGCTGGCGGCCAGTCACAAGTGGCATTCCCTAGGGCTCAGTATTGGGATCAGTTCTGTTTAATATTTTGATCAATTCTCTGGATGAGGGAATTGAATGAACCCTCAGTAAGTTTGCAAATGACACGAAGCTGAGTGGGAGTGTTGGTCTACTTGAGAGTAGAAAGGCTCTGGATTGGCTGGATCATTGGGTTGAGGCAAATTGCATGAGTTCAACAAGGCCAAGTGCTGAGTTCTGCACTTCGGTCACAACAATCCTCATGTGACTTAGCAGCTGGTTGCCTGCAAATCAATTGTGTAGTCTTTCCCAGGCATAAGGTGGTTAACATCCACATCACACATCTCACTGAAAACTTTAGAAAGTTCATGATATAAGGCCTTCCTGCAAAGAAATCCAGAGAAATACATGTGTTAAAAAAAGACACATGCTGCTATTTCTGCAGGTCACTTCTAGGGTCCTCTAACATCACTCTGTCTTCTGGATTGCACCTTGTCATCAAGAGAGCTTTCTCTTCTCCCCACCCCTGCCGGTCAGCACTGCTCTAAAAAACCAATGAGGCTACTGTTCATGTTCATATCTAAAGAATGCTGGTAATCTGTAAGGAAACTTGAGCCTTCTCTATGGTTAATTTAGAGTGTATTTATCCACAGTGGGCATTTCTTTCAAACAGGCTCTTGGGCAACTTGCCCTGATTTTAACAAGTGACTCTCCCAGACTGAACCAAGGCACATTCAAGCCCAACTCTGAACCTCGTAACTGATAACTCTTACGTCTTCTTCTTCTAATCTGGCCAGGAGGGAGATATTAACTGCATTCTCCTGCCAGTGGCAAACTCCATGGTCTCTAGCAGAAAGAACAAACATATATAGTGGTAAGGTCACAAAGAGTCTTCTGATGTGGCAACCTTGATGTGAGGCAGCTTGAGAACCAGGAAGACCAAAAGTGAGCCAGGCGGTGCCTGTCCTATTGTTGGCAGGGAGGGAATTGAAACCATAGAAGAAAAGAGAGCATTAATCAAATAGTGGCAGACAAGTCTAGAAGCAGAACAGCAAGTTTTTATATGCTTTTTCTTGCTTTTCCTGCCCTGAGCTGCACTTTGTGGCTGACTGAGAAACTGCTGGTTTAAACTCCATATGGAAAGAAACAGCAAGTAGCAATCTGTGCTGCTTTTTAATTTTTTTTTTATTTTTTTTTCAGATGATTGAGCAATCCTTTTTCTCCAGAATTGTCTATTTAACTGTGGGACAGAACTCATATAGCCTAAGAGGACAATGCTGAAAAACATCAGCAATCTGCACTTAACTCCTTGAGAGCTTGTTGCCCAAAGGAATTCATATCCCTGAGTTACGAGCCCAAAGCAGCCAGTTTACATTAATGCACCAGAGGAGAAGCTGCAGTAGCTGAGGAGCATGAAGAATATAGATGATATTAATATCTTACTCAGCATTACTGAGAGCAGGGAAAACAGCCTCCTACAGAAGGGCAGGGCAGACAAGGGGAACTACTTGGGCTGCCACTCCTCAGTGTGCTGGTAACTGGGGATCTGAGCCATCGCATGCCTCAGCTACACAGGAGGCACTGACACTCCTTTGTCACTCTGGCTCTTTGGTGCTTTGAGTTTACGAGGGATGGGTAACCTACAAGATGACCTGAATTTTGAACTGGGCCTCAATAGGTGTCAGTGTCTGAAAGAAGGAATAGGACTAATAATTGTAGTAAATGGGAGGCAAAGCAGATGTTTGTTGCTAGGGTTAAACAGGAATTTGGAGGAAGAGTTTTGCTGGGGACAAGTACTTGCATGGACCTTTCAGTGGAGAAGCTGTGACAGAGGAGCTATCTTCAGTCCTTACCCAAACCCCGGGCTCTGCTTAAACAGCAGAAGTGTGGCAGGTTTTCAATGTTATAGCATGTATGAGTCAGAGATTTTTATCATTAATTCTCAATCTCCTTCCTAAAATGAAATCTATCAGTTGTTAGATTTGTGCTTTCACATTGAACAAATTATTTCTGTGCAAGAAGTCTGTTCAATTGGACTTTCTCCAGTTGGAGTCTTGTTTGTCTGTGCTACCTGCACAAAGCACCACCCCAATAACAAGAACACTTAGTCTGTATGGGTAAGAGCTGAAGAAACTTTTGGGGAAGGTTCTTTGCAATAGTAACTCTAATGCACCAGCAGTGCAGTTAGAGTGAAAGAATCCAGCATCTCCATTTCATTATAGCGAAACATTCACACAGTGTGCTCATTTTTCCAAATTATTTTCTTATACAAAACCTTCATTCTATCTAAAACAATGCCCCAATAAGAAGTCTTTTATTGCTATAAACCACAAATTACTGAGGAAATGAAGAGAATTAAAGGGTCAGTGACAAATTGTGTGAGCAAGTCAACAGTACCAAAGCAAAAAAAACATGGGTCATATGGAGCCCTGCAAAGAAGGCTTGATTGAACCTCTCTAAAGTAAGATACTTTGAACAACATCCAACTTCTAAAAATCTTGTAATCTTGGCCTAGAGGAGAAAAAGATTTGGAAAGCCTAATGGGCAGCCAGTAACAAGGAGTTTCCAATAATTTTTTTTTTAATGGTTCAAATGTTATGAAATACATGCATCATCTTATATGGTTAATAGAAGATACAAGCAATTCTCTTAATTTTCCTTTTATGCCAGCGTGTATGTCTTTATACTTGAGTCCAGTGCTGTTTTTCTGAGTTTAAAGTTGGTACGTGAAAATACCAAAGGATAAATGAGACAGGTTATGTAGGTGGAAAGGAAAATGGATTGTCAAGGGATGAACATAAGAGTGGGCAGTTACTTGGCAAACACTCTGTCAAGGTCCTGGGCAGGCACGTGATGTTTGGAGAACCAATTCTATGTTATCAGGTATGTTGAAGCAAAAACTGACTTTATGATCACCTTATTGTCACTAAAGCAGCTTATGATTCAGTTGTCTCACCAGCTTTTCACACTGAGATGAGTTAATAAAACAGAATAGAAACAGGGAACAGGGTTATAGCAGTGCTGTGTTTGATGTAACTCCTTTTTACACATCTCCCAGACAAATATATCCCATCCTCACCACCTCTCATGTTAGAGAAGAATTAGTATGAATTAGAATTAGAATTAGAATTAGAATTAGAATTAGAATTAGAATTATCCCATTAGCCATGCCAGGAGGAAGTTTCTCTCTTAGCAAACACACTGAGCAGGGAAAGTGCAACCTGAAGTTCAGAAATCCTTCTGGTGGTCCAAGGCACAGAGCTGTCTCCCTCTTCTACTCAGTTTGCCTGCTGAGGACTGTCACTCAGAATGACAGGCAGCGCAGGAAGGCAGGGAGAGGCAGGAGGTGCCGAACGCAACAAGAAGATGTGGAGTGTGAGGACAGAACCACATCTGATGCCTCTCTTGGTGCAGGCATGCTCACACCAGAAAGGCAGAGCCATCTCTACCGGGCTCCTGCTTCACCTTATCACTGCAGACGATCAGTGTGGTGGGGAATGCAGAAGATGAGAGCAGAAAGATGTATGGTGACTGCCACCTTCTCCCACCTGGCTTTCCAGATACAGTCTTGAGATACCTGTAGGAACTTCAAGCATGAGCCACGGCATTGCATCTGGAGTTCTTTTGGGTTGTTATCAGACTCTAGATTGCTATGTGAAATTTTGACCCAGAAGTGAGCTCTTCAAGTCTGAAAGCCTTGTCTGAGAAGGACGGTCCATTCTAGTCTTGCTGTTCGATAACCAGTTCTTCTTTGACAATAGAAGGGAAGGTGATAATAAATCAGGAACAACAACAAAAAAATTATAGGTGGGGAAGAAAAGTAAAAAATTGTGCTTCTCTATTTACATCTGAAACTGCTAGCTGCCACCTTGTAAATATTGGAAGGCATTATAATCAGGAAATGTTTTACAAAGGCAGCACATTGCATGCACCACTGGAAGCAAGTGGTGGCAGTTGCTGGTAGGTACAGATATGCACCCTGTGGAAATTTTCCACCCATGTGGAAATTTGGTGGCATCTACCTGGACACAGACTTCATTGTGCTGAAGAACTTGAAGAACCTCACCAATGTGCTTGGTACCCAGTCCAAGTATGTACTGAATGGGGCTTTTCTGTCCTTTAAGCCCAAACACAAGTTCATAGAGCTTTGCATGCAGGACTTTGTGGAGAACTACAACAGCTGGATCTGGGGGCACCAGGGCCCACAGCTCCTAACACGTGTCTTTAAGAAGTGGTGCTCCATCAGGAGTCTTCGGAGCAGTACGAGCTGCAAAGGAGTGAGTGCTCTGCCCCGTGAGGCTTTTTATCCCATTCGGTGGCAGGACTGGAAGAAATACTTTGAAGTGGTCAGCTCCTTGGAGCTTCAGCACCTCTTTCGTAACACCTACGCAGTGCATGTATGGAACAAGAAGAGCCAAGGGACAAGGTTAGAGATCCCATCGCAGGCTCTGCTGGCTCAGCTGCATTCTCAGTTCTGCCCTGCCACATATGAGATCATGAAGAACGACTCCGAATGGCAGTGACTCAAGGGTCACCTAAGAGGTGTTGCCGGGGAGCCTACAACTCTCCAGCTGTTCCACCATCAATGAACAGAAGATAAAGGCCATTCATGGAGTGTAGGTGGAGCTTGTAGCTTCAACCGATGTCTGTGCAACACTTTGTCTTGATTTTAGCTGCCCACCAGCAACACTTTGTTTCTTTTCAGGACCTCTCTTCTGCTCTGCTTGCTCAGATAAAGAAATCTCAGGAGGGGAGCAAGTGCTGGGACACACGTGGCTGCCTCCATCAGCCTTTTAGAGGAGAAAGGCACCTTTCTGTAGCTGTAAACCTGGAAGAGACCTTTGTAGAAATGCATATCTCATCTCCTGATTCTCAGGACTTCTGAAGTACAATCCTCAAAGCAACAAAGAGAAATGGGAGACTAAAGAATAGGAAGTGAGGAGGAAGTAAAGGATGTGCCAGGTGACATGTCCTGAGAAAAATGTAGAGGAAAACAGAGAAGAAAGAAAGGGTCAAAGGAAGTTATTTTTTTTTCATTCGCTTCCCTTCTGAAGCCTCTGGTAGAGGACACTTTTTTGTTTCCAGTTGGGCAGGCTGCTGCAGTTTCTGTTCAACATCATAGATCTAAAGACATGGAAATTTGGTGCAAATCAGAACATGAGGATCTGAGGTTAGCTTATCATTTAGAAGGAGCTCTTGTGCAGCAATGATGTATTTTATAGTAGTGGCAAATTAATATCCTGTGATGAGTAGGAGAGTTCATCCAACTCACACCTTAAATTGCGCCTGACACAGGAAGAGCTGAACTATGTTTTACAATGAGTTTATGACCATATGTCCTTACCTGCATGTAAGATAAGCATCAGATATTTCAGCAACTGGATGGATCCTAAAGGAAAGGTGTGATATTTCCAAGTATTTCAAAGGTTACAATGGAATTGGTAGGGAACACATGCTGTCAAAATTTAAATCCATTTATGAGTTGTTTATGGTGGACCTCTTCAAGTAGCCTGGAGTTCTCCTGCTGTTCACTGTCTAGGAGTACGAATCTGTCTTGGGAGTTGTTGAGGAGGACAGTGGAAACTTTACTCCTCTTCCTGAGCATCTTCCTGAATTACAGTGGAGAAACTTAATGTATCTCTCACGAGGTGCTGTTGTGCTTTTGAGGGTTCCCACCACAGAGGCCAGGTGTTGGACAAACTGTGGGAGAAAACTCTTCCCTTGCCTCCATGGCAAAAAGGGATGTATTGAGGCTCTTACGGTTCCTGTCAGAAAATAATGGAGAGAGAGCAGTGAGAAACAAGAATAAGGCCAAGAACATCAGCATCGCTACATCTGGTCCCCACCACACTCTAAAGGGGATCACTGAGGCATGTGAGCTTGGCAGTACAATAGGGCTAATGCAGATGAGCAGAACATTGATCATCACCACTCCTACACTACTAAGAGATTATGATCTCCCTGTAAAAGCTTTCTTGCCTCCAGTGTGCTTCCTCTTCTTATGCCTAGGAACAGCACGGGGGTGGTCTAATGGCCACTTTGATGACCAGTTCCTGAGTGTATAAGCATTCTTCAACACACTCAGTGGTATAAACGGATGCTGTTTTCACCCCCTGCTCTCACTGTCACTACTCTGAGTTTTTTTCACTGCTTTTTTCAGAAGCAGCTGCACAATTGTCAGCCCTGGTCTGGTGTGTGGTCAGTGATGCATGTTTTCTCATTCCACTGGTTCCTTCTTTTTGGGCCATTTGGGTTAAACAACAGAAATCTTGTTGAGCTAGGAATCCCTAATGGAGATGGTAAAATGGTGGTTGGTGATCATAAAGGCTCAACAGGGGACTCTACTATGGCAATACCACAACTTAATGACGGCAGTGTTTGGAACCCACTGCAATGCTGTGACTTGTTCTTTCCATTTTTTTTTCCCACTGTAGAGTCAATGTTCTGAGCTTTGATAAGCAAAGAATCAAACCAAAGCAGCCTTTGGCTTTTTTCCATTTGTCTTCCAAAAGAAAAATAAATACAGTTTTTACTATTACTCCTCTCTGCCAAGATATTTCATTTTGTTTTGTAAGGCATTGGTGGTAGGGCTGAGCAATCTCTTAGTTCTTATACAGAATCACAGAATGATTGGGCTTGGAAGGGACCTCTGAGGATCATCTAGTCCAACCCACCTGCTAAAGCAGTTACACCTAGAGTAGATTGTACAGGAACATGTCCTGGTAGGTGTTGAATGTCTCCAGAGGAGACTCCACAACCTCTCTGGGCAGCCTGTTCCAGTGCTCTGGCACCCCAGAGTAAGGAAGTTTCCCCTCATATTCAGATGGAATCTCTCCCAGTTTTGTTAAAAACCAAGTTTCTCTTTTAGTGAATTTGCCTGTCAGCTAAAGCCTTCATATTAGCTGCATTTTCCTGGAGAACCAGATACATGTTTTGGTAAACATAGCAATGGAATGCGAAGTTATTGATAAGCATGGATGGACATCTCGCGGGAGGGGCAACGAGAGACAAGTGACCAAGAAACTGACCAACTGTGTATAACATTCCATTCACGTGAATACTTCATGTAAAGTGGGAGATCACGAGGATCTCGTCCTCCTTTGCCCTTCTTCATCCCTTTTGCTTATGGCCGACATTAGGAGAGGACCTTGCTAGTCATCCCTGGGAACTGAGGCCTAGTGGGAGACTGAATCCAGTTTCAGTTGGCTGCAGAGTCCAGTCCAGGACTTTGGGTGCCGGCTCTGCAGTTGCTGAGACTTTCAAGATTAGTTTTGTGTATTTTGCATTATTTTCTCTATTCTTATCAGTAGCATTAGTAAAACGTTTTTAATTTTTCCAGCTCTCTTCTCTCTGTCCTTCTTTCCCTCTCAATTGCCTGTCCTTAGTGGGAAGGGGGGAGGGGGAGGGGCAAAAGGTGGAAGTGGTGGGGGAGAGGAAGTTAACAATACATCTGCCAGGGTTTTATTGTCACCCCGCAATCTAAACCCTCGACAACCTCCTACACTTCAGTCTGTGCCCATGGCCCCTCATCCTATTATTGGGCACCACTGAAAGGAGTCTCATCACATTCTCTTGTCACTCACCCTGGAGATATTTATAAACAATGATGAGATCCCCTCCCAACCTTCTCTTCTTCAGGCTGAAAAGCATTTTAAAGTTCCATCTTGAAGTGACTCACTAAAATTAGGAGTGTGGAATGAACATGGGACAAGCTGAACATAAGGACATGTGGAAAGGCTTGGTGGGACCATTACTACATTGAATCTTTGGTACTTGAGTGGAGGGAACAGAGGAAAGTACAGTGTGTGGTACTGATTCCTAATCCAACCAGCTATTGCCCCACCATTCATGATTTGCAGTCTATCTGAACCAAGGCATTTTAGTTTCCTTTGGAAAGCTTGGATGTTGTGGAACAGTAAACCCCATGAGAAATTATGTTGGTTACTCCCTGGGCATTGGGATACAACCTCCCTTAGTAGTGACTGTGTCTGTGCTCCTGTAGACCTAAAAGTGGAAAGCTTGTGCTACAGGCATTCATTGTCTCACCTGCCTTTCAGAGCTTGATTTAAAGACCTTGGAGCCCAGGGGAGCATTTTGAGAGACTGTAAAAAGACTAGTGGGGTCTGGAGTCAAAACCAGGAAAACAGTTTTCTCTTGAGATGTAAAATAGTTGTCTGTACTTTCTTCATTGCTGATATGCAGTCAAAGATGATGGGAAGTGGTGAGGAGGCTCTAGCTGTTTCTTGCCCCACCTTGTTTGTCCTTGAGCTCCTACAGGTTAGCTGGTATGCAGGTGTGCAGTACATCAAGGAGAGAGGCCAGGGGTGGAGGTAGGTGCATAAAGTCTGGCAAGATAAATAGGAAAACACCTTTAGGCTATAGAAAACTTGGTTTGAAAAACAATTTACAGAAGATATTAATGCTACCAATGCTGTTATTTTTCCAACTGCAGAAGGAACAGGGAGCCTGATAGAGAGGAAGAAGGTCAGTATTAGATGAGAAATCGAAAAAGAGTCCAGAGATCAGTTTGAAGCAAAACAAAACTCTTTGCTGGGTAGAATAACCAGCTGGATGGCTGGGTCCAAAGAGTTGTGGCGAATGGAATCAAATCCACTTGGTGACTGGTCACGAGTGGTGGTCCCCAGGGCTCAGTACTGGGGCCAGTTGTGTTTAATAGCTTTGTCAATGATCTAGACAAGGGTATTGAGTGCGTCCTCAGTAAATTTGCAGTCAGCATCAAGTTCGGTGGGAACGTTGATCTGCTCAAGGGTAGGAAGGCTCCACAGAAGGATCTGGACAGGCTGGACAGATGGGCTGAGGGCAGTGGTATGAGGTCCAGCAAGGCCAAGTGCTGTGTCCTGCACTTGGGTCACAAAAACCTCATACAATGCTACAGGCTTGGGGAAGAGTGGCTAGAAAGATGCCCAGCAGAAAAGGACCTGGGAGTGTTGGTCAGCAACTGGCTGAACATGAGCCAGCAGTGTGCCTCAGTGGCCAAAAGGCCAGCAGCACCCTGGAATGCATTAGAAATAGTGTGGCCAACAGCATGCTGGCATGCATCAGAAATAGTGTGGCCAGCAGGACTTGGGAAGTGATCGTCCCCCTGTACTCGGCACTGGTGAGGCCCCACCTTGAATATTGTGTTCAGTTTGGGGCCCCTCACTACAAGAAAGACATTGAGGTGCTAGAGATAGTTTAGAGAAGGGCAACGAAGCTGGTGAGGGTCCTGAGTAGAAGTTCTATGCAGAGCAGCTGAGAGAAGAGGGGTTGTTTAGCTTGGAGAAAAGGAGGCTGAGGGGAGACCTTATCACTCTCAACAGCTATGTGAAAGGAGGTTGTAGCGAGGTAGGTGCCAAACGCTTCTTCCAAGTAGCAAGCAACAGCACAAGAGCAAACAGCCTCAAGTTGCACCAGAGAGGTTCAGATTGGATATTAGGAAAAATATCTTCGCAGCAAGGGCCGTCAGGCATTGGAACAGGCTGCCCAAGAAAGTGGTGGAGTCACCACTCTGGAGGTTTTTAAAAGACAAGGTGATTGAGCTGCATCTCAGAGTGCCTCTCAGAATGAATCTCATGAAATTCAAAGAGATGCAGCTGGTGAGGGATAATTCCATGCACCTGTGGACCAACAAGGTGACCAGGAACCAGCAATGTGCTCCACTGGCAAAGAAAGGCAACAGACTGCTGGACTGCATTACTTAGAGCATTACCTGCAAAGTTAAGGGAAGCAATCCTTGCCCTCTATTGAACATTGGTGACACAGATTTGGACTGTGTCCCATTCTGGCTTCTCAGTTAAAGTGAGACATGGACATGCTGGAGATGTCCAGTGAAGGACCAGTAAGATAAGAAAGGGACTGGAGTACGTGCCATAGGAAGAGAGGCTGGAGAGCTCTGGTAATTTTTTCTCAGAGAAGAGCAGGCTTGGAGCGTGTCTTGTCAAAGTATATAAAGAGCTGATTGGGGGTGGGTGGAGTAAAGAAGACAAGCCAGACTCATCTCTGTGGAATCCAGTGACAGAATGAGACACAATGGGCACAAATTGAAATATGGTGGTGGTACAACACTGCAACAGTTTTCCCAGAGAGGCTGTGGAGCCTCTGTCCCCAGACACGGTCCTGATCAACCCGCTCTAGGTGACTCTGCTGTGAGCCGAGTGGTTGTGCAAATGATCTCGAGTAGCGCCTTCTAACCCGAACCCTTCTGTGATTATGTGGGGCCTGACCTGATGCCTGGAGAGCTCCATGGACGAAAGGGCTGGGAAGAGCTTCAGGTGCTCTCCAAAGGGCTTCCCCAGTGTTGGCATCACCTGAGTCTGTCTGTGGTGCTGCAGCGCTTGGAAGGATTTGGGGAGGGGGGAGGAGTTTGGGAAGCTTCAGAGTAATAGGCCTGGCATTTGTTGTAGGCAACTGAATAGAACTGCACTAAGTTCTAAACTTAGTGGCTCTATGGATAAAGGTGGTATTTTATGATCATGTCAGTGTGTTTTCCGTAAGGGAAGGTCAGCTGCCATTGAGTACAGGGATAAGGGGAAGTCCATCATAAAATGAGTGACGCCTCATTGCAAGAAGTATTAGTCATAAGAGGGAGTATTTCCAAATGGATGAGTTTATTAACTGGTCAAAAGAGTGTACATTCAAAGGAGCCTTCAGGAATGGAGTGCTGGGATTGGAGGAGGCAGCTCTATGAATCTCTCAGCTCAGTTCTCGTGGTAGCCACCCAAGCAGTGTGAGTACCGGGGATTGTTCGCAAAGAGTAGAAGACAAAACAGCAACTGGTTTCCCACCACAGTATAGAGCTTAATGTGTAGCAATAATTGGGTATCAAATTCCTTATTTTTTTTGTTTGCTTGTTAGTTTTTGGTGGTGCATTTCTAATTAGATGGTTTCCTCACAGCACAGCTGCAGGAACCTTCTATCAGCCACTGTATGAACTGAAAGTATAACGTCACATCCACTTAGACCTGCCTGTTTCCTCCAGGTGTTCAGAGTCCGTCTCACACCGTTTCTTTTCAGGAAAAGGAAGTGTCAGTT
Organism: Nesoenas mayeri; assembly: GCF_963082525.1. Taxonomy (NCBI): domain Eukaryota; kingdom Metazoa; phylum Chordata; class Aves; order Columbiformes; family Columbidae; genus Nesoenas; species Nesoenas mayeri. Next base: position 75,164,946 of record NC_137541.1, read on the forward strand.
CATAGAGTTACAGGTGCTCTGAGAAACAGTGATCTCTTGAAAGTCTTGTCCAGCTGAGCAGTGACTTCTGTGGTGTCTTGAAAGCAGGAACAGGTAAGTAGTATTCACCGTTTCTGTGCAATGGCACTTGCGGTTTTGGAGGAAGGTAGAGAGACGGATTTATTGTGTTTGTATTGTGAGATAAATTGACTGGCTCATGCAGCATCGAAAATGTCTTCCTATCCCGTGTAAATGCAGAAATATGTTAATGTATTTCTAATTATATAGAAGTGTGCTTGTGTTGGAAATACCTCCACTTACTAAACTATGCATGTAGTCTTGAATCTTGCTAACTGTTAGATTAGAGCAGTCCATTGTGCCTGCTGAGTTGTCTGTCCTATTACCTGTTTGGTTAAATATTAAAGTTTTATAGATTTAGAACTCATCACGGAAGCAGTTGCACACGTCTGTTGACAAAGCTCCAGGAACACTCAGAAGGAGCATTCCTATTTCTTTGTCCTAGGGATCTTTGCACATATGTTTCTTGTTCAGAATGACCTGAAATTCTAGAAGATGATAGATGAGGTCTTGTATGCTGTTCCCAGAGTTTGTGGTGGACCACCATGCAGATGTGACATTTGTGTGTCAAATGCTGTATACCCTTCCAAGTGGCAAGCACAACTTACGTGGACAAAACACGTGGAGAGAACAGAGGATCAGTCTTAGTATCTGATATGCCAAAAGGAGAGACTTGTCCTTCTCTTGTGTTTGAAAGAGAGGGATCCAAAGATGGGCAGCAGTTTCTGGTGTGGGACCTGAAGGTCCTGTGACAATAAGGAGAAGCCAGGAGACTGTTCCAGAAATGACCAAAAGGCATAGTTAAAGTTGGGATGAAGGAAGGAGTGTTCTGCTCTACTGTGGCACTTTCCCAAGGCTCCTGGTTTGCTGCCTTTCCTGTCAGTGTCTTTTTCTTCTTTCCTCCCCTCAGATCACAACAGTTGTGCTGGGAGAGATGTCGAACTGCATGCCAAAAATGACCACAGTGTTGCTGAGCCACAGGCCCACGGCTCTGTTTATCCTCACCATTTCATTTCTGTTCTTTGCCTCTGTCATGTTCCACTGGAGAACTGGGGAGGATGCTGAAGGCCAAGTCTACACCTTGCCTACACAAAGCAGTCATGAAGAGTTTTTGACTTCCCCTCCCCACACCATTGCTGGTGGGCCCCCTCCTTCCCCAGGGGACGTGTTTTTTGTGGAGACCTCCGAGCGAATTAACCCAAGTTACCTGTTCACGTGCTCTGTGGAGTCAGCGGCCCGGGCACACCCTGGGACACGGGTTGTGGTGCTCATGAAAGGCCAGGCAAAGGGGAATGTCTCATTGCCCAGTCACTGGGCATTCTCATTGCTGAGCAACTTCCCCAATGTGGAGATCCGGCCCCTGGACTTGGCAGAGCTTTTCTCAGGAACGCCTCTGGTAGAGTGGTACTCACAGCCTGAGCACCAGAAGGGACCTTATTACTTAGCCCACCTCTCTGATGCCTGCAGAATTACCATCATGTGGAAATTTGGTGGCATCTACCTGGACACAGACTTCATTGTGCTGAAGAACTTGAAGAACCTCACCAATGCCCTTGGGCTCCAGACTCATGATGAACTGAATGGGGCCTTTCTGTCCTTCAAACCCAAGCATGAGTTCATGGAAGTTTGCATGCAGGACTTTGTGGACAACTACAAAAGCTGGATATGGGCACACCAGGGCCCGCAGCTCCTAACACGTGTCTTCAAGGAGTGGTGCTCTATCAGTAATATCCAAAGTGGTATGATTTGCAAAGGAGTTAGTGCTCTGAGCCGTGAGGCTTTTTATCCTATTCCATGGCAGAACTGGAAGAAATTATTTGAAGCAATCAGCTCCTCAGAGCTTCACAATCTCCTTAAGAACACCTATGCGGTGCATGTATGGAACAAATTGAGCCACGATGCAAGGCTAGAGATCACGTCCCAGGCTTTGCTGGCTCAGCTGTATTCTCAGTTCTGCCCTGCCACATCTGCACAGATGAAGAAGGACTCTGAAGAGCAGTCAAAGCCTGTAATGTGACCTGCTGCAGGGAAGTTTTCCAACCTGAAGGACACTGAGTGCCTTCAAGAGTGTTGGTTTCTAGCCCACAGAGCAGGTATTCTTTGTGACACACAGCTCGGTGATTTTTATACCATTTCTGATATCTGCCTCAGATATCAGATTGCAGAATAATAGAATAATAGAATCATAGAATCATAGAATTATAGAATGTCCTGAATTGGAAATGACACACAAGGATCAAGTCCAGTTCCTGTCCCTGCATATGGGAACTCCATAGTTCACACCCCGTGTCTGAGGGCGCTGTCTAGTCTCTTCTTCAACACTGTCAGGCATGATGATTGAGATGACAGTACATCACAAATGACAAAGAGAAGTAATGTAGAGCCAATGCTACCTCCCACCCCAACAGAAATAAGTAAAAAGGAGAACTGGGCAGCTTCTTCCTCTGTGCATTTCTAACCCACAAACCAACTGCATTGCTGGAAAGTAAGATGCAGGAAAGCAAGATGTCCAGTTCCAGCCACCTGGATGATAAAGGAAGATCAATACTAACATGACCATCTGGACGGTCAAAGACATAATACTAACATAGTAATATATAAAGGGCCTTGGACAGATTACTTTGAGGTACGTTTCTCATAATTGTAAAAAGTTATAGCCCAGACTCGTGAGAATGGTATCTCAGACTGGATAATGGCCCCAAGTGCATGGGATGTGTGAATGTCCTTGGGCCTGGTCTGTGAATGAGTAGAAAAACAAATGAGACAAACATCACATGAGTTTAGTGTGTTCTTAATAACAATCAGTGGAAAAGCACCTTTTTGTAAATATCTTAGTCCAGGCCTGTACCTGTAAATCCTATAAAGTGTCAATGGTGAATAAAGAAGGCAGCCTAGGCCTAGGCCAGCTCTCTGCTTGGTCAGGCTTTGTGCTCCTTCCTGAACAAGATCTCTGCCTCTGCGTGAATTTCTGTCTGCGTCCTGGTATGCGTCGTTCCTAATCGCCGCACTGCATATAGTTTATGAGGCCATGCAGTGCAGCAACTGTTTCTCTCCTGAGTCCCTACTCCACAGCTTAGCCAGTCTAAATCTCCTCACGTCTGTGATCAAGCTTAAGCAACCCTCCTCCTGAGCAGGGTCTCACACCAGCTTTGAATTGGGGCATCCAGGTGCTCTGAAATTTTCAGACTTCTGGTTGGCCATGCTAAGGGCACCTCAATCAATGTTACCAATAAGTGCATCCAAAATGAAAAGGAGGCTTTCCCAAAGATTTTCAAGATTCTATTCCAAGAGAAAGAGGAGAGAAGATGAGTAGCACTATCTTAACATGGGCAAGGGATAACTACAGCCTGGTTCTGAGAAATGGAAAATCCATACGGGAGAAGTTTTTCTCATACACATTTTAGTACCTCTTTTCAAGCTTATCAACAACAGAAAATTGTATCTTATAATATGAAGAAACATTGAAATAAGGCGTTTGGGCACTTGTGTAAGTACAAAATTGGATGCTGGATATTCAGTGGCCTGCTGCAACTTGTGACCCATACGTTTAGTCACATTTGCACTACGCTGAGCTGGCAAGGAGGGAAATGGCTGCTCGTTTAATCTGGTACCCACTCCTCCTTCACAGTTCCCTGGGACTGGTAGCAGCAACCCTGACACCCTCCTCACCCACACCTCGGTGCTATTCCATGCTCTCCAGGAGATACCCAGCAATTCCTCTGATTCTTCCCTTATTTCCCCAAGAATGACCTGTGACCTATCTCCCCTTCTCCTTGTGGCAAGTCCCCAGGCCATATGCACAAGTGGTCGTACTCATAAAGAAACGTCCTAGGTAGAGGGGAGCTCAGGACATCTCTAATCCCGTTCAAAGTGTGGTCAACACTGAACTCAGAATGTATTGCTCCAGGTGTCATCTTGCTGGGTCTTGAAAACCTTGAGAGAGGACATTGCACAGCTTCTCTGGGCATCCCGTTCTGGTGGCATTTGTCCTTGTTGAATTTCATGATGTTCCTTCCTTAGTCTTTTCCTCCCACCTGCCGAGGTCCAGCTGAACAGAAGCCCTGCACTTGATCACACCAACTTCATCGCCACAGTTTGCTGTCATCTGCAAAACCGGAAAGGTCACAGTCTAGATCCTCTTCTGGACCACTGATAAAGATATTAAATGTCATAGGACTCAAGACAGAGACCTGGGAGACTCCACTGGTAACCAGTGTCCAGGCAGTGTGGACCATTGATGTGTTCTCTGTACTGTTCCCTCTCCTAAGTGATTCTTTGCCATTAGGAAGTCCTGCCTATGCCAGTTGTGGAGATGACCAACCATAGGCAACTCTCTAGCAGACATCAGGTTTGCAGACAGCGGGTTTGCAGACATCTTTTCCTACAGTTCCATGCTGCCCTAAATCCTCATGTGACTTAGCAGCTGGTTGCCTGCAAATCAATTGTGTAGTCTTTCCCAGGCAAAAGGTGGTTAACATGCACATCACACATCTCACTGAAAACTTTAGAGAGTTCATGATTTAAGGCCTTCCTGCAAAGAAATCCAGAGAAATACATGTGTTAAAAAAAGACACATGCTGCTATTTCTGCAGGTCACTTCTAGGGTCCTCTAACATCACTCTGTCTTCTGGATTGCACCTTGTCATCACAAGAGCTTTTTCTTCTCCCCACCCCTGCCGGTCAGCGCGGCTCTAAAAACCAATGAGGCTACTGTTCATGTTCATATCTAAAGAATGCTGGTAACCTGTAAGGAAACCTGAGCCCTTCCTACGGTTATTTTAGAGTATATTTTAACAAAGTTCTTGTTAATAAGCCTTCCTGCAGTTTTCCATGCACTGAAATAAAAACGAAGATGGTGGTGTTTCATTCAGGAGGATCACATGTACATACCATGTTTCAGGAAAATGCAGAAATTTATCCACAGTGGACATTTCTTTCACTCAGGCTCTGGGACAACTTGCTCTGATTTATGATTTAAGGCCTTCCTGACAAGAAATCCAGAGAAACACGTGTTAAACCACATGCTGCTATTTCTGCAGGTCACTTCTAGAGTCTTCTAATGTCACTCTGTCTTCTAGATTGTACCTTGTCATCAGGAGAGCTGGTCAGCACTGCTTTAAAAACCATAGAGCCTACTGTTCATGTTCATATCTAAAGAATGCAGGTAACCTGTAAGGAAACTTGAGCCTTTCCTACGGTTATTTTAGAGTATATTTTAACAAAGTTCTTGTTAATAAGCCTTCCTGCAGTTTTCTATGCACTGAAATAAAAATGAAGATGGTGTTTCATTTAGGAGGCTTCCATGTACATACCATGTTTCAGGAAAAGAAGTGCAGAAATTTATCCACAGTGGGCATTTCTTTCAAACAGGCTCTGGGACAACTTGTCCTGATTTTAACAAGTGGTTCTCCCAGACTGAACCAAGGCACCTTCAAGCCCAACTCTGAACCTCCTAACTGATACCTCCTATGTCTTCTCCTTCTAGTGTGGCCAGGAGGGAGATACTTACTGCACCCTCCTGCCAATGGAAATCTCCACGGTCTCTAGCAGAAAGGGCAGACAAATATAGTGGTAAGGTCACAAAGAGTCTTCTGATGTGGCAACCTTGATGTGAGGCAGCTTGAGAACCAGGAAGACCAAAAGCGAGGCAGGCGGTGCCTGTCCTATTGTTGGCAGGGAGGGAATAGAAGTCACACAAGAAAAAAGGGTGTTAATCAAATAGTGGCAGGGGAGTCTAGAAGCAGAACAGCAAGCTTTTATGTGCCCTTTCCTGCCCTGGACTGCACTTTGTGGCTGGCTGGGAAACTGCTGGTTTAAACTCCATATGGAAAGAAACAGCAAGTAGCAAACTGTGCTGCCTTTTTTTTTTTTTTTCCAGATGATTGAGCAATCCTTTTTCTCCAGAATTGTCTATTTAACTGTGGGACAGAACTCATACATCCTAAGAGGACAATGCTGAAAAACATCAGCAATCTGCACTTAACTCCTTGAGAGCTTGTTGCCCAAAGGAATTCATATCCCTGAGTTACGAGCCCAAAGCAGCCAGTTTACATTAATGCACCAGAGGAGAAGCTGCAGTAGCTGAGGAGCATGAAGAACATATATGATATTAATGTCTTACTCAGCAATACTGAGAGTGGGGAAAACAGCCTCCTACAGAAGGGCAGGGCAGACGAGGGGAACTACTTGGGCTGCCACTCCTCAGCTACGCTGGAGGCACCGATGCTCCTTTTTCACTCTGGCTCTTCGGTGCTTTGCGTTCCTTGGGGATGGGAAATCTACAAGATTACTTGAATTTTGAACTGAGCTTGAATAGAAGTCAGTGTCTGAAAGAAGGAAAAGGAATAAAAATTCTAGTAAATGGGAGGCAAAGCAGATGTTTGTTGCTAGGGTTAAACAAGAATTTGGAGGAAGAGTTTTGCTGGGGACAAGTACTTGCATGGACCTTTCAGTGGAGAAGCTGTGACAGAGGAGCTGTCTTCAGTCCTTACCCAAACCCCAGGCTCTGCTTAAACAGCAGAAGTGTGGCTGGTGGCATCTCATTATCAATACTGGTCATGCAGCCCGAACAAGGCACCTGTTCAACTTCACAGGGAGTTCTGGCTCACGACATATTGCAGAAGCCAGCAACAGCAGGATTTTTGTTTATTTTTAGCCATATCTTCACATTCTTTCCAGAGTCTTAAGAAGAGCAGCTCTTTCTGTAAAGAGCTTACAGGCCAACTCTAAAAAGAAAATAGTTCACTTCAGCAGCTCAGCTGAAGTCCCGAGAACAGGATGGGCAAGTTCACAGAACAGAACCGGAGATGTTTCCCAAACTTCAAGCACTGCCTACATACATGTTACCTTGGACTGACCTAACTTCATTGGTTTGCTTTTCTCCTGGGTTCTGGACTTTCTCTGCATCAGCTTATCCCATTTATTTGAGTACCACCACATTATGTTTAATAGAGTTTTTACTTTGGAAATAACTACCAGTGGCAGATAGGAGTCTGCTGTCTGTTGTACATCCAATGTATGTGAAATACTAGGGGCATGTCAGTATTTTTAAAATTTTTTCTACATACCTGTCAACTCTACAGGAAATCCGTCATTTCTTCCATGCCTGCTGCTTTACAGAATCACAGGATGTTAGGGATTGGAAGGGATCTCAAGAGATCATCTAGTCCAATCCCCCTGCTGGAGCAGGAACACCCAGATGAGGTTACACAGGAATGTGTCCAGCTGGGTCTTGAATGCCTCCAGAGTAAGAGACTCCACAACCCCCGCAGGGAGCCTGTTCCAGTGCTCTGTCACCCTCACTGAGAAGAAGTTTCTTCTCATTTAAGTGGAACCTTTTGTGTTCCAGTTTTTACCCATTACCCCTTGTCCTATCATTGGTTGTCACCAAGAGGAGCCTGGCTCCATCCTCATGACACTCACACTTTATATATCTGTAAACATTAATGAGGTCACCCCTCAGTCTCCTCCAAGCTGAAGAGACCCAGCTCCCTCAGCCTTTCCTCATAAGGGAGGTGCTCCCCTCCCTTCATTATCTTCATTGCCCTGCGCTGGACCCTCTCCAGCAGTTCCCTGTCCTTCTTGAACTGAGGGGCCCAGAACTGGACACAATATTCCAGATGTGGTCTCACCAGGGCAGAGTAGAGGGAAAGGAGAACCTCTCTCCACCTACTAACCATCCCCCTCCTAACACATCCGAGGATGCCATTGGCCTTCCTGGCCACAAGGGCACAGTGCTGGCTCATGGTCATCCTGTTGTCCACCAGGATCCCCAGGTCCCTTTCGCCTACGCTGCTCTGTAATAGGTCATTCCCCAACTTATACTGGAACCTGGGGTTGTTCCTACCCAGATGCAGGACTCTACACTTTCCCTTGTTATATTTCATTAAATTTTTCCCTGCCCAACTCTCCAGCCTGTCCAGGTCTCGCTGGATGGCAGCACAGCCTTCCGGCGTGTCAGCCACTCCTCCCTGCTGCTTGTTCTTGGTCAGCTCTTGGCAGATTTGTCCTGGGTTTATAAAGGACTGTAGGGCTCTGTTTGATCTTTCCTCCTCTAGAAATGTTTTGCAATATCGCATGAGCTCATGTGGGTAAGCTCAAGATGTCTACTCAGGAGAGGGTTGGAGTGTGTACCTACAGATTTCAATCCTCATATTTATTTAATAAATATAATTCTACTAACTCTATTCCTGCATTCAGTAAGTGTGTTTCAAAGCTCTAAAGTCACTTAATTTTATAAAATAGAAGCCTTTTCTCTCTCTTTTCTCTGTTGAGTGCTACCACAATATTGTTAAAGACTTCCCTGAGGATCAGAAGAAAGACAAATTTATCCCTGCCAAAACAAAGTATTTGTTTAGCAACTCACAGAGTCATCTCGTAAAAACTCTTTCTGGACAGTATTTACTTAAAAAGGTCCTCTTTTTTCCCCTGCTTGTCTCCTCCCTGTTTCTTCTGGCCACCTCACGCCCTGCTCCCAAATGTATAGTCCAGGAAGGCTGCAGTGCAAAGCCATTTTAGAGCCCTTCTTGAGGGAAAGAGCTGTTACCTGCCTTAATCAAACACGTCTTGGGAACTGAGGTCTGCCTAGGGCTGGCTTGTCCTCAGCAGGAGAGAAGAGGAACAGCAATGCTCTCCACAAGCTCTGTCTGGATATGCCGTTTGGGAAGACCAGCAGGTGACACCAAGTAGGGTGGGAGTGTTGATCTGCTTGAGGGTAGGAAGGCTCTACAGAGCAATCTAGGTAGGCTGGATTGTTGGGCTGAGCGTAGTTATATGAGGTTCAGGAAGGCTAAATGCTGTGTCCTGCACTTGGGTCACAACAACTCCATGCAATGCTACAGGCTTGGGGAAGAGTGGCTGGAAAGATGCTCAGCAGAAAAGGATCTGGGGCTGTTGGTCAACAGCCATCTGAATATGAGCCAGCAAAGTGCCCGGTGGCCAAAAAGGTCAACAGTATCGTGGCTTTTATCAGGAAGAGCATGGCCAGGAGGACTCAGGAAGTGATCATCCTCCTGTTCTCGGCACTGGTGAGGCCCCACCTTGAATACTGTGTTCAGTTTTGGGGCCCTCGCTACAAGAAAGACATCAAGGTGCTGGAGAGAGTTCAGAGAAGAGCGATGAATCTGATGAGAGATCTGGAGCACAAGTCTGATGAGGAGCGGCTGAGGGAACTGGGGTTGTTCAGCCTGGAGAAAAGGAGGCTGAGGGGAGACTTTATGGCTCTCAACAATTAGCCGAAAGGAGGTTGTAGCAAGGTGGATGAGAGATTCTTCTCCCAAGTAGCAAGCAATAGCACAAGAGCAAACAGCCTCAAGTTGCACCAGGGAGGTTTAGATTGGATATTATGAAAAATGTCTTCACGGCAGGGGTTGTCATATCCTGCAGTAGGCTGTCCAAGGAAGTGGTTGTCTCACCATCCCTGGAGGTATTTAAAAGATATGTAGATGTGTTGATTACAGACCTGGTTTAGTGGTGGACTTGGCAGTACTGGCTTAACAGTTGGACCTGATGATCTTCAAGGTCTTTTCCAACCTAAATGGTCCTATGGTTCTATGAAGATTAATTTCTGCATCTGGCTACAGGTAATAGGAACACTGGGACATTTCTCAACATTGTAATCCCGCCTTGTGGGGTATGGATGCCACAGCCTCTTGCACATCACCATGTCCTTGGAACACATGTCAGGACTGAATGAGCAGACAGATGATGGATCCTGATGGGATGCATCCCGAAGTGCTGTGGTAGCTGGCTAATGCCATTGTGAGACTGCTCTTTGTTATGCTTAAAAGGTTGTAGTGATCAGGGAAGTGGAATGAAGCAAAAGTCACTCCCGTCTTTGCTATCTTCAAAGAATGAAAGGAAGAGGAACCAGTGTTCATAGCAGCCTTGTAAGAAATACTGATGAAATGTGGACTAAATAAACACAGTGAGGTGGATTGGAGAGAGGCTGTGGAGTCCCCAGACCTGGTCTTGAGCAACCCAGTCTAGGTGCCTCTGCTTTGATCTGTGAGATTGGGCAAATGATCTCCAGAGGTGCCATCCAAACTGAACCCTTCTGTGATTATTGGGGCCTGACCTGATGCCTGGAGAGCTCCATGGACGAAAGGGCTGGGAAGAGCTTCAGGTGCTTTCCAAAGAGCTTCCCCAGTGTTGGCATCATCTGAGTCTGTCCGTGGTGCTGTAGCGCTTGGAAGGATTTGGGGAGGGGGGAAGGGTTTGGGAAGCTTCAGAGTAATAGGCCTGGCATTTGTTGTAGTCAACTGCACTAAGTTCTAAACTTAGTGGCTGCATGGATAAAGGTGGTATTTATTGATCATGTCAATGTGTCTTCTGTAAAGGAAGGTCAACTGCCATTGAGCACAGGGACAAGGGGAACTCAATCATAAAATGAGGGACACCTCATTGCATGAAGTATCAGGCATAAGAGGGAGTATTTCCAAATGGATGAGTTTATTAACTGGTCAAAAGAGTGTACGTTCAAAGGAGCCTTCAGGAATGGAGTGCTGGGATGGGAGGAGGCAGCTCTATGAATCTCTCAGCTCAATTCTCGTGGCAGCCAGCCAAGCAGTGTGAGTATCAGGGATTGTTAGCAAAGAATAGAACACAAAATAGCAATTATGTACCCACCACAGTATAAAGATTAATGTGTAGCAATAATGGGGTTTCAATTTCTTTCTTGTTTGCTTGTTTGTTTGTGGTGGTGCATTTCTAATTAGATGGTTTCCTCACAGCACAGCTGCAGGAACCTTCTATTAGCCACTGTATGAACTGAAAGTATAACGTCACATCCACCTTGATCTGCCTCTTTCCTCCAGGTGTTCAGAGTCCGTCTCTCACCATTTCTTTACAGGAAAAGGAAGTGCCAGCTCCTAGAGTTACAGGTGCTCTGAGAAACAGTGATCTCTTGAAAGTCTTGTCCAGGTGAGCAGTGACTTCTGTGGTGTCTTGAAAGCAGGGACAGGTAAGTAGTATTTGTCGTTGCTGTCCAATGGCACTTGTGATTTCTGAGGAATATAGAAGACAAATTTATTGTGTTTGTTTTGTGAGATAAATGGACTGGCTAATGCTGCGTCAAAAATGTCCTCTTATCCAGTACAAAAGCAGAAATGTATTTCTAAAGATATAGAAGTGTGATCGTGGTGGAAGTTCCTCCTCCTAATAAAAATATGCATGTAACCTTGGAGCTTGCTCACTGTTAGATTAGAGCCATGCTTTCCTTCCTTCTCTACAGCAAAGGCTCTGTCCCCTTATACCTGTATGTGCTTCCTCTTCTGTAGCTCCTCAAGCTAAAAATTATTTGCCAGATTCAACAGGCTATGGTGTGGAGAGAGAGGGAAATAGGTATGCAAAATGCAAAGTGGGTTTTTTTTGTGTCTGTAATACCCACAGCACATGCTGGCATTTCTCTGCAGGAGAAGAAAATGTTCTGGGAAACCAAAGCTGATGATTTGTGTGTTGGCTGCCACTCCTCTGTTCCCGAAGTCCCAGTGCCTTGTGGAGAGCAGTGGCTCTGTGCTCTTGCATTTGGAAACCCGAGGGGCAACTCAAAAGTCATTTTCTGTCTACACGGAGAGATTAGTACGTGACCCAGTTGCAGTAACCAGGGGTGGGGTGAAAACCAAATGGCATCGTGCCAGCTGGATTTTCTGTCCTGTTCACTGGCTGTTTGGTTAAAGATTAAAGCTTCTTGCTGTTTCCTGAAGGTGTGTGTTCTGGAGCATGGGGAATTAGATTTGGAAATGGAGTGGAGAGAGGCAGGATAAATCTTACAATCATAGAATAATTTTGTTTGGGTAAGATTTTTAAGATCATTGAGTCTGACTGTAATCCCGAAAGTGCCAAGTCCACCACCAAACCATGTCCCTAAGCTTCATATCTATGTGCCTTTTCAATATCTCCAGGGGCAGTGACCCAAACAATTCCCTGGGTAGCCTGTTCCAATGCTTTAGAACTCTCTCAGTGACTAAATTTTTCCTAATGTTCAATCTAAACCTGACCTGGTGCAACTTGAGCTGTTTCATCTTGTCCTAAATGCCACAGTCCTCCTTGCTACTTCTACAAGTGCTTTTGCACATGGTAGTGGGTCCAGAATGTGTGGGTTCTGCTGTCCTTCACTTTAAGGGGAGGCAAGGGTAAAAATGCTGATACTAATGCTGATGCTAATCCAGAATACTGTTTCGGAAATGACGAAAAGGCATAGGGTGAAAGAAGACAGGTTATACTCTGCCATGGCACCGTCCCAAGGCTCATGGTTTGCTGCCTTGCCTGTCAGTGTCTTTTTCTTCTTTCCTTCCCTTCAGATCACAATGGCTGTGCTGGGAGAGCAGGTTCTGACGGGAGCGAGACTGCCCAGGATGTCCAACTACCTGCAAAAACTGACCACAGTGCTGCCGAGCCACAGGCCTGGGGCTCTGTTTATCCTCACCATTTCATTTCTGCTCATTGCCTCTGTCATGTTCTACCAGAGAACTGGGAAGGATGCTGAGGGCCAACTCTACATCTCACCCACAGAAATCAGGTGTGAACAGCTTTTTCCTTTTCCTCCCCACACCATTGCTGGTGGGCCCTCTCCTTCCCCAGGGGATGTGTTTTTTGTGGAGACCTCGGAGCAAACTAACCCAAGTTACCTGTTCACGTGCTCTGTGGAGTCAGCGGCCCGGGCACACCCTGGGACACGGGTTGTGGTGCTCATGAAAGGCCTGGCAAAGGGGAATGTCTCATTGCCCAGCCACTGGGCATTCTCATTGCTGAGCTGCTTCCCCAATGTGGAGATCCGGCCCCTGGACTTGGCAGAGCTTTTCTCAGGAACACCTCTGGCAAAGTGGTACTTGCAGGCACAGCACCGTTGGGAGCCTTATTTCTTACCTGTCCTGTCTGACGCCTGCAGAATTGCCATCATGTGGAAATTTGGTGGCATCTACCTGGACACAGACTTCATTGTGCTGAAGAATTTAAAGAACCTCAGCAATGCCCTCGGGCTCCAGACTCATGATGAACTGAATGGGGCCTTTCTGTCCTTCAAACCCAAGCATGAGTTCATGGAAATTTGCATGCAGGACTTTGTGGACAACTACAATGGGTGGATCTGGGGGCGCCAGGGCCCAGAACTTGTAACACGTGTCTTCAGGAAGTGGTGTTCCATCAGTAATATCCAAAATGGTATGATCTGCAAAGGAGTTAGTGCTCTGCCCCCTGAGACTTTTTATCCCATTCCATGGCAGGACTGGAAGAAATTATTTGAAGCAATCAGCTCCTCGGAGCTTCACAATCTCCTTAAGAACACCTATGCGGTGCATGTATGGAACAAGAAGAGCCATGGGACAAGGCTAGAGATCACATCCCAGGCTTTGCTGGCTCAGCTGTATTCTCAGTTCTGCCCTGCCACATCTGCACAGATGAAGGACTCTGAAGAGCAGTCTAGGCCTGTGATGTGATGTGTGTGCTGTTAGCTGCAGGAAAGTTTTCCAACCTGAAGAAAACTGAGTGCCTTCCACAGAGTTGGTTTCTAGCCCACAGAGTAGGTATTCTGTGTGACAGCTCAGTGATTTTCATTCCATTTCTGATATCTGCCTCAAACTGTACATGTTTCAAATGTGGAACAGAAGTGGATTTTGGTCTCTCTTGCTGTCCTTCAGTAGCCCTTGATGCTGCAGGGAGAGGTGTCTTTGTTCTTTGGTGCCTAGGACAGACTCTGTCTATTAATACACGGCTCAGTGACTGATGTCACCACCACAATTTTGGACTTTCCGTTAACTGGATGCTGTAAACAGCACCAGGTTTGCTGGTGTTGGATGGGGTTCACCTTTCTCAAAGGAGGAGGAGGGTCTTTGCACTTGATCTCTTTGGGCTCATTGACAGAGCTTTAAAGTAGACATGATGGGGGAGGGGGACAATATCAGGCTCGCCTGTGACAGGCTATGGGAGAAGACGCTAAGGTTAGAGAGGTGGGGTGCTAGTGAGGACCCTCAGTCGGTAGCCCTGAGATGTGTTGGCCTCACTGAAGCACACTTGAAGTCTTATGGAGATGAGCCAGGGCTCCTGAAATAATAGAAGCCAACAGGAAAACACCAGTTACATACTTCAAAGGAAGTAATGGTTGTTCCTCTAAGAAGATGACATGGCCAACAGCCCAGCTGAAGTGCCTTTACAGCAATACACACAGCATGGGCAACAAACAGGAGGAGCTGAAGGCCACTATGCTGCTGGAAGACTACAACCTAATGGCCATTACTGAAACTTAGTGGGACGAATCCCACGAGTGGAATGCGGCTCTCAATGGCTACAGGCTGTTCAGAAGGGACAGGCAAGGAAGGAAGGGTGGAGGGGTTGCCCTCTACATCAAGAGAAAGATAGAGCATGAAGAGCTGTCTCTGAGGAATAGCCATGAGCAGGTTGAATGCTTATGGGTAAGAATCAGAGACTGAGGCAACAAAGGAAACCTTGTCATTGATTGCTACTACAGGACGCCCAATCAGGGAGAGACTTTTGATGAAGTATCCTTACTTCATCTACGTGAGGCATTACACTCACAGGCTCTTGTCTTGAATGGCCCTTATGGCTGCTGGAAAAGAGCATGGCAAGCCGCAGGGAATCCAGGAGGCTCCTAGAGTGCATTGAGGATAAGTTCCTGAGTCAGGTAACAGACAGCTCTACCAAGGGGGATGCAATACTGGACCTGATGGTCACCAATGCATGTGAGCTAATTGGTGACATCAAAATTGGAGGCAGCCTGAGCTGTAGTGATCTTGCACTCATGGAGTCTACAGTCCTGAGGAATGTGAGACATGTGAAGACTGAAGACAGGATCCTGAATTTTAGGAAAGTCAACTTCCGGCTCATCAAGGAGTTAGGCAATAGGATTCCCTGGGAAACTGCCCTGAGGGACAAGGGAGCAGAACAGAGCTGGCAGATCTTTAAGGTTGCTTTCCATAGAGCAGGTATAAGAAATTGGGTAGGAAGGAAAGAGACTGGGATGGCTGTTTTGAGACCTGCTGGTCAAACTAAAGGGCAAGAAGGAAATGCACAGGCAGTGGAAGCAGGAACAGGTATCCCGGGAAGGGTATAGGGACACTGCCCGGTTGTGCAGAGATGGGGTCAGGAAGACCAAGGCACAGCAAGGGATGCAAAAAGGAAGGTACCTCACATGATGTGCAAGACTGGAAAACTGGTAAGAACGAATGAGGAGAAGGCTGAAGTACTCAACAAATTATTTGCCTCAGCCTTCACTGGCAAGCTCTCTTCCCTAACCTCTCAAGTGGATGAACTTGAAGATGAGTACTGGGGGAGCAATGTCCCTCCCACTATTAATGAAAATCAGGTTCATGACCACCTGAGGAAATTGAACATATATGAATCTATGGGACCTGATGAGATGCGTCCCAGAATCCTGAGGAAACTGGCTGATGTAGCTGCCAAGCCACTCTCCATGATATTTGAGAAGTCATGGCAGTCAGGGGAAGTCCCTGGTGACTGGAAAAGGGGAAACATCACACTCATTTTTAAAAAGGGTAGAAAGGAGGATCCCAGGAACTACTGACCTGTCAGCCTCATCTCTGTGCCTGGGAAGATCATGATACTAGAAGGTATGCTAAGGCACATGGAGGACAGGAAGGTGATTTGAGACAGCCAGCATGGCTTCACCAAGGGCAAGTCCTCTGACCTATCTGGTGGCCTTCTACGATGGAGTAACTACATCAGTCGAGAAAGGAAAGGTTATGGATGTCGTCTATCTGGACTTGTATAAAACCTTTGACATGGTTCCCCACAACATCCTTCTCTCTAAATTAGAGAGGTATGGACTTGATGGGTGGACTGTTTGGTGGATGAGGAACTGGCTGGCTGGTTGCATCCAGAGAGTAGTGGTCAATGGCACAATTTGTGGATGAACACTGGTGAGAAGTGGTGTCCCTCATGGGTCCATCTTGGGCACAGTAATATTTAATATCTTCATCAATGTCATAGACAGTGGGATCAAGTGCAGCCTCAGCAAGTTTGCAGATGACACCAAGCTGAGTGGTGCAATGCCTGAGGGTAAGGATGCCATCCAGAGGGACCTGGACAAGCTCGAGAAGTGGGCCCAAGTGAACCTCATGAGGTTCAACAAGGCCAAGTCCAAGATCCTACACCTGGGTCAGGGTAACCCCTGGTATCAATACAGGCTGGGGGATGAAGGGATGATGAAGGGATTGAGAGCAGCCCTGTGGAGAAGGACTTGGGGGTGCGGGTGGATGAAAGATTGGACATGAGCTGGCAATGTGCACTTGCAGCCCAGAAGGCAAATCTAGCCACAAAGTCTAAATCTGTTTTTCATTATGAATATTGCTAATAAATGCCACAGATACATCACTGCTGCTTATCTGGATTTTAGCAAAGCTTCTGACATTGTCTCCCATCACAGAGTCATGGACAGACTGATGAAGTGCAGATTAGAAAAGTGGATGATGTGGTGGGAAGAAAAGTGGATGAATGTCTGTGTTTGAAGGGACACAAAGTGCAGCTGGACGCAATCCACTAGTGCTGTACCCCAGGGGTCAATACTGTCAGTATCTGATCAGTAAGTCAGTATCAGTAAGTATCTGATCTGTGTGCGAGCAAGAAACATCTGATTTAGGCCATATTCTGAGGCTGTCCTCCAGTTCTCTGTGTAACAGATGGTCCCTGGGCTTATATTAACCTCAGTCAGAATAGTGTAGAGATTATCAGGGGCCACATCCCTCAAATATACCTGTCTCCCTCTTACCTGGCATAGAGCTGGAACCAGATGTCATAGAGCTGATACTTGAAATCAGCAAGGTTTGGCTTCACTAGGTGTTTTTAAGCAGATATTCATGAGCCAGCTGAAGGATAAAAACCCCAAGATATATAGAGAGTTTACTTTTTAATTCAGTGTTTTCAGTGACTAAAAAAAGATCTGTGTTACTCATTTTCATGACGTCTGTCACTAACATAGCATCAAGAAAACAATTGTTTTCAACTATTTTTTCTGGAGTCGCTACTTCTGCTATACCAGTTGATTTCTTGTTGTCCAATAAGGAAGTAAAGGCTGTAGAAAAAGAGAAGCTTTCAGCAGGCACATCCTAATGAACAGGCCACATGCTTAAGCAGATCTGTGAGTGCCATCATAAAAAGATGCCATATAATATGCCTTCCTTGGAAGCCCTCAGAAAAAAAACTTTCCTTTATATGTCAGGTGTCATTCTCAGGTACACTGTTGGGTGTCAGTCTAGAGGTGACTCAATGCCAGATGACTGCTGCACTTCTTTTTGAGGTAAACAGCTCTCTACTGGGCTTCCTTATGGAACCAGCTTCTGAAGATGTGATGACCTTCTACCAAAACAAATCACATCTGACCACCAAAATTACAGGCACAGGCTTGTGAACAGGACTGTGTGGCTCAGAGAGGAGCAGGCGGACAGAGAATAATGGTGCTCTCCAGCATGCGGGATGCTCGATCAGCTTAATGTAACTCTATCCAGGGAGAAGAAAAACCAGGGAAGGAAACAAATGTTCATAGACATGTTTGAAGCATAGCCTCCAACAGATATGCAAGAAGTAGCTGTGGACCTAGTACTTTCTGAAAGGGCTAGAAGCTGTGAGCAAAGGAGGAAAGATGACTTCGGCATCTTTTTCAATACATGGAATAACAGCAAAGAAATAAGTAAATGGGTCATCAAGAGTCTCATCCATTTCACTTTGTACTGGAACCACAGAAAAATTCATGTTTTGGATAAGGCACAAAAGGGTATTATACTGAGGCTGAGGTTGTTGTGGAAACCACCATAAAATGACATGTAGCCTGATGACCCTCATGACATCCAAACTATATTTGATGTTGCATTTTACGCAAACACATAAAAACCGACAGGTTATCTTCAAGTCATTTCCACCATTAGCCAAAGAACGGGTCTCACTTGCAAAAGCTTTTATTCTCCTCAGGCGTTCTTCATTTATGTAGTGAAACAGGTGTCTGGCTGCTCTGTACTGGACAGCACTGTCACCTTGTTGTGTGGCACCTGGTTTTCCCTAGGAGAAAGACCAGAGTAAAACAATGAAAGAAGCAAGATATCCTTAGAGGAGACAAGACCTGCCTTAATAATAATGAAAACCAAACCCATAATGCCATATACATCACAAATGATAAACAGAAGTAATGTAGAGCCAAGGCTGCCTCTCACCCCAACACAAATAAATAAAAAAGAGAACTGGGCACCTTCTTTCTCTGTGCATTTCTAACCCACAGATCTACTGCATATAGTTTATGAGGCCATGCATTGCAGCAGCTGTTTCTGTCCCGAGTCCCTACTCCACAGCCTAGCCAGTCTAATTCTCCTCACCTCTGTGATCATGCTTAGGCAACCCCGCTCCTGAGTAGGGTCCCTGAGGCTCAGCCTTTGTTTTCCCTTTCTGAATTCATGACCACAGCTCCAGCCACAACCCCACTGCCAGGGAGGTGCAGGGACAGTTCTGTGCAGCTCCACCAGCTTTGGACTGGGGCATCTGGGTGCTCTGAAATTTTCAGACGTCTGGTTGGCCATGTTTAAGGGCACCTCAATCAGTGCTACCAATAAGACTTTCCCAATGATTTTCAAGCTTCTTTTCCAAAAAGGGCATTCTCAAGGAAAGAGGAGAGAAGATGAGTAGCACTTTGTTAACATGGGCAAGGGGTAACTAGAGCCTTCTTGTGAGAAATGGAAAATCCATATGGGAGAATTTTTCCCCTCACACGTTTTGGCCTGAGGTATGTACCCTTTTTTTTTTTCAAGTTTACCAGCAACAGAAAATCAGATCTTATAATATGAAGCAACACTTAAATAAAGTGTTGGAGCACTGGTATGAATACAAAATGGGATACTGGATATTCAGTGGCCTACTGCAATTTGTGGCCAAAATATGTGGTCATGTTTGCACTATGCTGAGCTGGCAAGGAGTGAAATGGCTGCTCATCAAACCTGATACCCACTCCCCTAACAGTTCCCTGGGACCGGTAGCAGCAACCCTGGCACCCTCCTCTCCCACACCTCTGTGCTTTTCAAGTTGCAACTCCTTTATTCACATTAGCAGAAAGAGCCTAGAAGGAATCCCAGAGAATTTCCATTTACAAGCGGCAGCACCACTGGAGTCAGCAGGTTCAATTTAATCTTTGATAAAATTACAGGTCAGATCAGTAGCATTGCTAGCGATTTTATAACCAAACATGTACTTAAATCTACTGTAAAACTTCTGTCCTATGATTTAGCTGCTGAGCTAAGAAAAGTTTCTGGATCCCAAAGAGTGTAAAAGGGTGTGTTCGCCAGTAGAAACGAAGCACGGATCAAAGGGAAATGAGATCAGTGTGGAATCTGGGTTGTTCCTGGGTCTAATGCAGGCAGTGAGAAAACCCAAGCATCTTGAGAGCAGCCTTGCTAATTCCATGGGTTGGCTTTCTCTACTGAAGAGAGCAGGCAATGCTTTGTCGAACCCGTTGCACAGGGCAGTGCACATTTGCCATGCAGGAGCTGAGGTCAGGTTCTCCCAGCTCTCTGCTCCTCTTTTCCAGCACAAGGGAATGGGGACAGTATTTGGCACTTACATATGAACATCCTTTCCAAAGGAACGGGGCAATAGACTTGCAGAAGACAGTCTGCCTAACAAAACTGCCACCTCAAGCATCAGATGTTGACCTTTGCCAAGGTCAAGGATCAAGGAAACCCTGTGAATAAGGCCTGTTTCTAAAGCATGTAGGCATCTCTGCGTATTTCTGGCCTAAGTATTTTGCTTTTCTAACCAATGTGGCCAATGGAGAAGTGCTGGTTTGTTGCCTCCAGTCAGGTCCCTAAACTTCCCTGAAAAGGGAAAGGGCTCATTCAAAATTAATTTAAATGTCTTTGGTGGATCTAGAGAGGGTGAGCAAGAACATTGTGCATTGCAGTCTTCCATACCAAAGCAGCCGCAGCCAGGGCTCACACATGCATGAAGGACACATTTGGGCTGGACAGACTCACTCAGGGAGTCATAGAATCATAGAATGTCCTGAGTTGGAAGGGATCCACAGGGATCATCGAGTCCAACTCCTGTCCCTGCATATGACAACCCCACAGTTCACCCCATGTGTCTGAGGGTGTTGTCTAGACTGAATAAAAGCTGGCAGCTAGAACAAACATGGTGCAGATCTATAGCAGGCTCAGCCCTTTCCCTGGGGAAGCCAGAGTAGGCCTTTAGGTCACATTTTGTATGTGGATATAGAGAAGACGAAAGATTCTGAGACAATGAATTTGCTGGACATCCCCACGGGAGCTTTGACTATGGCTGCCAAGCTCCACAAACTGACCAACACTGAGAAGTAGTAGAGACACAGCCTAGGCTGGCCAGTGAGAACTTAGGTCAGAGCTCACAGAGGACAGAGAGCAGGGACTTTGAGGTCTCCATGCCTCACCTGACAGATTGTCACCCACCAAGCTCTATGGTCCCTGTGCCCAGCCTGTCTCTTAGTTATCTTCCCAGTTGCCTAAGCCTCAGCCTCTCAATTGTGAAGTCCTTCTCTCTAGCCAGTGGTGTTATAATCACTCTGCTTACGCATGAGTTTCTGGTGCAGCAGCTGTCTTCAAAGAGAAAAGTAAGAGGATTACACTGTCAGGCATGTTTTTGCCATAGAAATTCCACTAATAAATAACTCAATTCCTGCATCTAAATGTCTTTACCTAGACTGTGCAATGATGCAATCTCCTTACCTTTAGGTTAGTCTGTTGACCCGTTTTAATTTACCGGTGCTAATTCCCAGTTTTAATAGGTAAACAATGGCTGACTTGTGAATGGATGAACTGCCTGGACAGTCCGCAAACCCAGAGGTCGGGAGAAAGCAAGCGCTTGAGGACACAGATGGTTCAGTATCCTTGTGTGAGCTGATAGGCTAAGGGAGGAAGTTTTCTATTGATTGACTGATTGATTGATTGATTGATTGATTCATTCATTCATTCATTTTTAGTGATAATATTAAGGCTGTCAAACATACACCTTCTTTGATTTTGTAAAGAAAAACTGTGTTTAGGAACCATCATGTTCTGTTTACTGCAATTACAATTAAAGAGCTTTGAAGCATTTCACATTTAGCACAGACACAAAGGCACATTTGCTTATTAGTCATTAATTTGTACACATCAATGTAAACCAAAATTTTAGGTGGTCTGGCAGAAACATCGTTTCTTGTTGCACAGGTCAGTTCTTGTACTTTTTGGATAAACATCACCATTAACGATTCAGGCTGGTGGCCATCACTGACATAGATGAGATAGAATCATAGAATCATTTTGGTTGGAAGAGACCCTCAAGTTCATCAAGTCCAACCGCTAACCTAACACTGCCACTAAACCATGTCCCTAAGAGCCTCATCTATACATCTTTTAAACACCTCCAGGGATGGTGACTCAACTGCTTCCCTGGGCAGCCTGTTCTAGTGCCTGATAACCCTTTTTATGAAGAAATTTTTCCTAATATGCAATCTGAACCTCCCCTGGTGCAACTTGAGGCCATTTTCCCTCGTCAATGGAGATGGAGTAGGTTCCCAGAAGGATTTTGAAGTACTAGTCCAGGGCAGCCTGGCACCCAGGCACCTTTCTCCTTACTCTGGGTGTACGCAGGTGCTGGCCCCGAAGCAGTACAAGCAGGGCATTTAAGGCTTGGGAAGTTTATTTGATATAATAATGAATTATGATGCTGACATACAGAAGACATCCTCATCTGGAAAGATAACCGACCTTCAATTGCTGGTTAGGGAAGGAAGGCCCTTTGCCTCTACCTGTGCTTCCCCCCATTGTTATTTATGCAGTTAATAAAGGGCAAAAGGGAGTTATGCGTGCGATATAACGATACCATAAGTAGGGGCTCACAGAAGCGGCAGCACCGGTGAAAATCACGCGTGTGCGTGCCCTGCGGGGGTGGGCAGGGGCACGGGAGGCAAACACCCCGGGGAAAGCGGTGAAAGCGCAACTACCGGGTTTCATTTTTTTTTCTTCGTGATTTCTCCGCCTCCCGCTGCGACCGGGAGGTCCCGCCCGGGGGCGGCCGCGCCCCGAGGCCACTTCCCCCAGCGCCGCCCCGGGTTCTCGCTACGCGAGTCCGCGGTTATCCCCCTACACAGCAGAGGCAGCGCCTCTCCCACCCCACCTCCCCCCGCCTCCTCAAGGGGAAGCGGTCCCGCCCCCTCTTCACCGGGCAACGGGCCCAGCGCCCGCGCCCCAACCTCCGGCCCCGCCCCGGGCGCAGCCGCCACCGCCCCGGGGACCTCTGCGGGGACCGGGCGCCCCCTGGCGGCCGCGCCGCGCCGCGCCCCGGTCGGCCTTAGCGGGCGCCGGCCGCGGGCCCGCGCAGAGAGGTGGTGGAGGCGGCTGGCGGCCGCCAGGGGGCGGCGGCGACTCGGCGCTGATTGGCGGGGCGAGGCGTGACGTCCCGGGGCGGCGGAGGCTGGGCGGGGCTTTCGCTGCTGTCAGGGGGCAGCGATGGGGGCGCAGCTCAGCACGGTGAGTGCGCCCGACCCCCGGGCGGCGGGGGCGGCTGGGCCGCGGGGGTCAGGCGGGCGGGCGGGCGGGCGGGAAGCTCTGCGCCTCCCGGCACGGGCGGTTCAGGTGCCGGCTGCTGTGGCGCCGCGTTGTGCCCCACTCTCTCCCCTCCCACTCCTCCCGCCAAGGCCCTGGGCGAGCTGAAGCCCCCGAGTTCAGGCCTCGAGTTCAGGCCCCGAGGCCTGGCCGCGGGCGAGGGGAGAGGCCGCACCGCCCGCCGCGGTGGCCCCAGGGCGGGCCGCCTCTGGATGCCTAGGCAGAGCGGGGGCCCCTGGGACGTGTCGGGGGGTGCGCGAGGCCCCGGCTGCCTCCCCTGCCGTGTGCGCAGCATCCGGGAGGGAAAGCGGGGGCGCCTATGTTGAGAGCCGCCAGTGACCCCCTCAGCGATGCGGTGGCTCTGGGACCTTCTCATGGCTGGCACAGACTGGGGCGTGTGTGCCAGTGTGAACACCCAGGGTTCTTGTGCATGGGGCAATGGCGCCTGTATTGGGTGCCATGGCGTGTGTGTTTTATTCTCGCAGTTCCCTGAATAGTTTTTCAGTGTCCATGCTGACAGCTTTGAAACCACCAGCCTCGCAGCTGCTGTTGTACTGGAGAGCTCTTCCGGGAATCATGCCTGCCTGGTGGGTTTACAAGTGCTATTATCTGTAGCATCCATCATTACTCTCTTTTGGCAGCTGCCTGACACAGCGTTTCTTTGCTCTGATGCACCTGCTCAAACATTTCTGGTTCTGGATTTGAGAGGAGTAGGACAGAGGTGGATGCAACATATGCTAGTTTGGGTACAGCAGCTTAAGCAGAAGAGTTTGAGGCAGATGCTGAAGCTGCAGAAGTTAAGAAATGCCTGTTCCCTTAATCCTCTCTCATAATTTTCTAAAACCAATGAGAACAATGTTTAGCTAAGGTCACTTCAAAATAGTGTTTGAATGAGGAAGTGGGGGAGGGGGGACTGGAGCTGGGGGTACAGGCTTTTTCTTGCCAAAGAAGCATTCTGTTTGTATGTTTACAGGGCAGTTTGGTGATAGAGTGTCCTGCTGTAAGCTTATGCATTTAACTTTACCTTGATCACCATGCCCTAGTGGAAAGGGCTGGCAGTCTCTATGCTATGGCTCTCTCTTTCTTGGAGCCTTTTTGTTGCCCCACAGAGGTTTGATTCCATTAATAAAAATTCCTTCTCAGTTACTTATTTTGTGATCTCTGTTAGCAAGGATTTGTGCAGCTGGAAACAGTGAGTCACCAGGTCTTCATTTAGTGGTTCCTGGCATTATGCTCAGCCAGTTGCTTGCTCTGCTGCAGCTTCCGTGATTGCAGTGCAGTTATCTACATTAATATCTTGATACACCCTGTGGTAAGAGTACATAGATAAATTTTTACCCCGAGACTTGTGTTTGTTAGTAAGGATAACTTTTTGTAATCAGCCATCAGTTCTTCCCCTTTTTTTTCTGCCCACCAGCTGATACCTTCTGAATAAGGAACTAAAATAGCTATCTGAATTAGTGAGTCTGCTCTTTCTTTCCACCTAAATCCCATGAGGCTTTTGCGCTAATTGATCATGAATAACAAATTGCCTTCCGTGAGGCTAACACTGTTTTAAAAGTATTTGTGGAAATCAAACTGTATTCTGTTCAATAGGCTCGGATCTGATGCATTGCTTCAAAAATTGATAATTATGCACATTTGGGAAAAGTGTGTTAGTATCATAGAACAGCTATGGTAGTTTTCACTTGACATCTGATGACCCAAAAATTATTTGCAGAGATGGGAGAAAGCATTTATCTTGCACACAGGTGGAGAAGATGCATTGCAAAGGTGTTATTTCAAACTCCACTCTCTTGTCTTCCTTATCATCTGTTACTGACATACATTAGTTTTGGAGTAGGGACTGAGCCCAAGTTTTTGAATTCCTGATTCAACTGCAATTTTGCTAGACCACAGCTGCGCTTTTTTGGGGGTCCATTTTAGATAGCCACATCTGTAAATGAAACTAGTTTATTTTAACGTATTAATGTCTTATTTGAAACATCATCTGCTCCAGATTCAGCTTGCTGCCTCCACTAGGTCTCATTCACCTGTTGCAGTTCTTATTTGGGAGTTTATTTGCTGCTCTGTCACTGTCTTTAGCAGCTGCCCTCTCTCACACCTTTTTTTGTGACTCAAAAGTTCTTCCTGGAGCTGCAGAAATGTTGTGGATCTGCAGGAATTAAGTAATAACATTCCTGTGAACTTAAGCTTTTTCAGGAACAACCTGCAAGGAGTTATTTCAGTATTTTCAAATAAAAGCAAAAAATGCAGTATGTGTGTGTGCATGACACGGTGTGCCTTCAAGCTGTATCCAGTGTTGATATACTTTAAGCCTTTACAGCAGCATTTCAAGAAGGGAGAGTTTGTGGTCTCTTTCAATTTCACACTTGCCACTGTTTTCTTAATAATAATAATAATAATATAGAACTTCTTTTTTTGTTGTTGTTTTAATAGCCTCCTGAGAACTGTGACACTTGCATAAATGTGCTACTAAAAGGCTAGTCAGGTCCTTTTAAAAGAAAATGAAAGTGAAAGCTAACCAGGCAGGACTTTGATCTCTTCCAAAAATTAGTTAATGCATTGTATGCAGTCTAAGACTCCAAGTATAATATTTGCTGCTTTTTTTTTTTTTTCCTTATGGACATGCTTTTTCCATCTCTTCTGTTAAAGCATTGAAAAACAAATTACAGAGTTGGGGAGGATTTCTATAAGTAGTTGTTCAGTTTATTCTCCAGTCCTAAGTCAGGACCGAATCTTTCTACTCAGGTGACTTTCTGGGCTGTTTTAGTACTTATCCAACCTCGCAAGAACAGGACTGTCCCTGGGAAGAGGCAGTAGAAATGAAGTATTGGGCTTCTAGCTGAGCACAGTCCTGGCAGGCTGTGCTTGTAGGCTGTGAGTGACCCATCTTCAGCCCTGTAGACCCACCAATGCCTGAGCATATGGCACTGGGCTAAGGAGCTGACATCTTCTTTCCATCGTGTCCACACAGCTGTGGTTGCAACAACATGGTCTCTTCTGTGCTTTCCTGGGTGCCCATTAGGTGGTGTGGTTGAGGAGCATGTCTGCATGTGGGTGTACCAAGGAGCACAGAGGCACAGTGGTGGGTGGGAAACTGGGGTGATAACCCTGGTGTCTACTCCCAGGCCTATCAGAGGGGAGCAACTAACTCATAAAGCCTTATCTCCACACATGTGCACCCAGAAGAGCACAGCGAGACACTGGCAGACAGGAGAGCCCCAGTAACCCTCAGAGAAATGAGCCCCAGCCTTTCCCAGTGCTGTCTGGGGGAGCCATTTTTCCATGGGCCAGGGTGACGCCTCTCTGCATGTGTCAGTGGGAGGCTGGCTACCCATGCAGGCTGGGGGGGCACGGAATGCAGGGAAAGAGTGTTTGGGGATTGTGGGATGTTTAGGTGAGGAACCAAAGTCAGGGACTGAGGCTATTTGGGGATGAACAAATGTGGGGAAAATAAAAAGGATAAAAGGTTAGAAAGGGCTGACCCTGCATAAACAGGCCTGCTCTATCCCCTTGTCTGTCTGTGTCCTGCAACCTGCAGTCAGTATCGTGTTCTCCTTGAATGCCACAGCTGCTTGCCTGGGGAAGGACACTGCTCTGGGTGCCCATGTCTGTGTGGAGGTGTAAGCACTAGTGCCTGGAGCCAGACTGCGGGTCGGAGAGCCTGTATGACCGTGGTGCCAGCACCCAGCTGGAGTGTGTGATGGCTAGCAAGGATCAAGCTGGGCTAGCCAGCAAGTAAGCAAAGTGGCCTGGGAGCCAGTCATGTGCATCTCTGAGCATGAGACCACCAAAGACACTGGCTGCTGTAGGGGCTGGGTGTCCTGGCCAGCTAGAAGGAGAGTGGGCTCTGTGGTCAAGTGTGAGATCTCCAGTTACTGGGGGGCCACAGCACATGTGACGATGTGCGAAGGGGCGTGTGCAACTGACCTTGTATGTCCAGATGTCAACAACTGGGGAGACTGGTTTCTGGGGACAACTGCTGCAAAGACTAAGCCACCTACTGGTTGATCCACTTTGTACACGTGTGTATGTGTATTTCCCACTAATAGACCTTCATCCTGATTGTTCAGGGAGGGGAATAGCATGAGGCAATAGGTTCTGTTTGTGTTGATCAGTGTGGCCAGCTGTGTTTGTATTTGGGCATTTGTTGTATATGTGTGTCCATGTGCGTGCCTGTGGACAAATGTGTTTAGCCTCGCTAATGGTTGGACCTGAGGGCATGGAGCTGTGGCATCCTCACTTCTGCTGAGCTTCCAGGTTTGGCAACCCACTGCCAGTCTGCCAAGTGCCTCAATGTAGGAGTAACACCAGGTATTCATAAAGCAAATTTGTATGTCACACTGGTTGGTGGTTTTTTAATACTTCCACTTCCTGCTCATATTAATACAAAGAAACACAGTTTTTTTGGTGGTCAGATTGTCATGCTACCATATTCCTTCTCACCAAAACTACTCTCTCATGTATGCACACGTGTCTAATACTCCTTCTGTGTTTCTGCAGTTGGGTCGGTTTGTGACATATCCGGTATGGTTTATCTACACCACCATTCTGAGGTTTTTCAGGAATCCACGTCCTGCAATTACTCTGAAGGATCCTGAAGTGAAGTATGCATTGAGGCTGATTGATAAGGAGGTAAGTGCATGTACAGTGCTGACCGTGACCACTCCATGGATACTGTGAAATACTTATAGCTTCTGAAATCTTGGGTAATGTTGCAGCAGCACACATACATGTATTTTAAGGAAAGGGCTGCTTTTTAAATGCTCCTTGCCTAGTATGACTGAGTTTTGCAAGGAGCTTATTTCTGAGCAAGTTAGAATGGAGAACGCTGCTTTAGAAATGACCCACCTCATAGTTTCTGTCACGTGTTTCTCTTTTTATTGAGTACATCAGCAGAAATTCCTGAATTCTGCCCCGCTAAATTGGCTATCAGACAGAAGTCATGCTGTCAGGCAGAGCAGGCAGTTTTTTCCATGGTCAGTAGCTTTCAGCATGGTATTTGTCAGAACAATGTTGATACTGATTCCTGGTTTTGGATTTATGCACTCTAATGTGTTACAGGAAGAAAGCTGTTTAAATGATGTAGTCCTGACAGCACCTGAGCTGTGTTAGCTTCTCTCTCTGTTACAAGTAGAAGCTGTTTCGTACCTTGTGGGCTGCTCAAACAAGTTTTCAGAGGAAACTCATGACCCTTTCAGGGGTGGGTCTTGCTATCAGAAATTGATGCTTAACTTGTGGAAAAGGAATGAAAGCCACAAAGGGTGAAAAGTCCAGATTTACTTTGGATAAACTCACCGTCAAAAGCATGAAGTAGAAATCTTGGCTTTTCAGGTGTGAATTCACACCTGAAGATATTTTTAGTTACGATTTTTTAAGTCAGTGAGCTAGTCAGAAAGTTATCGGAAGAGTTTGAATGAAAAGGACTTTGGACTGGAACAAAGCTTTTTTTCAGCTGTAAAGAGTGCACTGATAGCTTGGCTTTCATTTGTTCTGTTTGTTGAAGAAAATGATTACTGTCATTCTGAATCCTGGTTTTGTGGGAACCGAAAGCTTCCCCGTGGCTTGGGCTGGGTGACATTACTGTGTTTATTTCTCATGTGTACTGCAACAAGGCTATTATTATATACCCCCAATTTCTCATGAGATCTGTAGCATGTGGTTGCAGGTACAGGGTACAATCTGCCTGACCTGCAGAAGTGGAGGGAAGCTTAAGACACTGCATATATTTCTGAGAATCAAGCTACTTGCAAGTTTCTGCTGTAGTAGTTTGTAACAGAATAGAATTCACAATTAAATTATTTTTGTCTTTGTTTTCTAAATACTGATTTTCTTCTTACTCTTGTTATTTTTTAGATGCTATTTTTAAAAATTTTTATTTTGGGGTGGAGGAACAGCTCTTGCATAACCAGTTCAAATTCTGCTGCATGTGGTACCTTTATCAGCTGCAGATATTTGATTGATGTTTATAACTTTCTGCCTAAATGGGAAGTGTGCCCTGGAAACAGAAGTTAATTTGGAAAAATAATGAATTGGTACAATAAGTGCTAGTAGCTTCTAACATCCTGCCAAAAATCTGGTGCAAATACTCTGATCTTTGGTACTAAACTTCTCAACATTACTGTATCCACCTGTCTGGTAAAGATGAAATTAGTCAGAATCTTTCTGACATTGCTTCAGTTTGTAGTTTACAAGCTATTACCTTTGGAGTAGAAGAGAACTTTAATCTAAAACCACCTGTCATTCCACAAAAACATGTCAACTTGGGAAGAGAATTGCGGTGCTCGGTGTGGTTGTGGAGTCTACTCAAGACATTTATGTGGTTAGTTAGAGTTTACCTTCTATTGCAAGAGGCATTTCAGTACACTGGTTTTATGTTGCTGTGTTGCCCCTTTTACTGGCCCAGCCTAGCTGAAGACCCTCATATTTTAAAGTTTCTGCTGTTCCCATGTTGATATTTATTATTCCCTTTTAGTGACTATGAAGCTGTTGGTACCTTCACTAGAAGAGCGCCAAAATAGTTTGTGTTTAAAACAAAAAATGAGGAAATTAATTCCCTGGTTTGTGAGTAGCTGGGGGTTGTAAATTTTGACCTGACACATTTTGATGATAGAGTTGAGAGTACAGCCTTGCAGAAACTTTTCTTAGTGGCCTGTGGCCCCAGCAAAGCAATAAGAAGCTTGACCAGGAAGGGAAGTGGCAGGAACCACTCAGGCTGACTTCACAGCTAAAGAAAATGGACCTGTGATTGCAACAGAAAACTGAGTTGCATGTGCAGCAATACATGTGTGTGAAATTTCAGAAGGATTCCAAAGATACGTGTAAACAGTTTTTAGGTGTCTGCAATCTGAAGTTTGAAATGCAGTGGTCTAGAGAATGCCTAGTTTGACATATATGTATCTTTTAATGCAGCTTAGATTTTTGTGTATGAAAGCTGGAAATCGAACGCACCGTTTGGACAAGTTGTTGTGAACAGAAGCCTTTCTTCCTCTACTCACTGTCTGCCTTTTACCTACCAGCTGAAATGTTAACATCTGCCCAGATGGAGTATGCCATACCCCCCATCTGTTGAACAGAGAAATAAGGATCAGAAGGCTGCTGCATTTAACATAGGAAACAAATGTCATAATATAGTTAGATGTGCCAATTTAGCTTGTGCCTTAGGAAAGCCCACAACCTCAGGTGTTGTTTGTTGTTGTTTTTTTGTAATGGTAAGCATAATTCATTTGTTACCTTTCAGTGGCTTCAGCAGAGCACCAGCCTGCAAAAACTGTTCTCCAGCTTTGCATTTGCAGTTGTGAGTGGGGAGAACTCCTCAGCACCTGCAACTTGAGACAGAAACGCGTATTGGTAACCAGAGGCCGGGGGCTTCCAGGCAGCCAGGGCAATGCCAGATTGGCAGCGGAGATGACCCCATGCTGGAGGTGGCTTCTGCATGAGTGTCTTTAATGTAGCCTTGAGGAACAACTTGCTGACTGGCATGCTCAGTGTGTTGGACATGTAACAGAGACAAGGCGTAGGCGTGCTGATCTATGTATGAGGAATTTCTTGGGCCTGTTAGTGTTTCTCACAGTTGCCGCTTGTGGTGCTCCAAAATACTTGTGCTCAGAAACATTGGGCTAAGCTATCTCAACTTCAATTGATGATTAACTGGGAATACAGAACTTTGTTCTTTCTGCATACTGTTAAAGACAACATCTTAAGATAAAGGACACAAACTAGATTTGAAGTAGTGAAGTTGGTGCTGAAATTTTCATACAGAAACAGCAGCGGTCAGTGTGGGAGCAGCAGCATTAAGTCCACGTCAGCTGTCTTTCTTGTGGAATTTTCAATGGCAGTTACTGTTCCTGCATTGACATTAGTACAGAGGAGCCCTTTTTAGACTGCCACTCAGTTTCCTTCTTTCTTCAGCTTGTACCTTTAAATGATTTATTGTGAAGAAAATTTCATCAGTGTGACCATAACTCAAAGACTAGATCAATTCCGATGAGAAAGAAATCTGTCTCCATCAGTTACTTTAAAAACAAACAAACAAACCCCAAACAAAAAAGGGTTACAGTTTTTTATAGGATGTTGATGGAATTTTCTCTAGAAGGGATATTATGTCCCATAGGGCTTTAAAAAATAAAATCATTGCCTGAGGCATTAGGCTGTATGCTGTTTCTTTCTGTCTTTTTCTTTTCTTTTTCAATCCCACAAATGTGATCTGATTTTTATGAGATAACACATAGTATAAGAAATAACATTTTATTTACTCATTACCAAAATTTTATTCAAGGTACGACTTTCCTAGTAAAAGATTAGAATAATTATCCCAACTGCACTGTCTAAATAGTCCTAATTTTATAATAAAGTTCTTATGTAGAGTGCTCTTTTTAATTTAAATTAAGGATTAATTCAGTGTTTATGAGGATAATATTTTTAAGCCTCTTAGCATAGGAAAGGGGGCCAGGTAGCTACTTCCTAATCTTCTTGACATCCACTAGTATCTTCTGAAATAATATTCTACATTGAAATCACAGGATGTCAGGGATTGGAAGGGACCTCAAAAGATCGTCTAGTCCAATCCCCCTGCTGGAGCAGGAATGCCTAGATGAGGTTACACAGGAAGGTGTCCAGGTGGGTTTTGAATGTCTCCAGAGAAGGAGACTCTACAACCCCCCTGGGCAGCCTGTTCCAGTGCTCTGTCACCCTCACTGAGAAGAAGTTTCTTCTCAAATTTAAATGGAACCTCTTGTGTTCCAGTTTGAACCCATTGCCCCTTGTCCTACTGTTGGCTGTCACCGACAAGACCCTGCTCCATTCTCGTGACACTCACCCTTTATGTATTTGTAAACATTAATAAGGTTAGTGGTTAATTCCTCTGATTTTGAGAAATCATGGTCAGAATTTTGAACTCCTGAATATTTCCATTTTGAAAGAGAATTGAAAAACTGATTGATTTTTTTTTTTCTTTAATCTGTGGCCTTTGCAGAGAAGGCAATGAAATATTCATACCATTTAGAAAGTTATCATTTAATCTTAATCTGCATAGGAGTATCTTATTAAGTTTTGCTATTCACGTTTAAATATATATCAAAACAGTATTTGCATTTGTCTGTTTCTATTTTTACTTCTAAAATATTTTGAGATAAAGTTAAGTTTTTAGGTTTGGATGAAAAGTTGACCTCTGCAAGATTGCCATGTTCAGATGAGTTCATACTTGCATTATGCAAAAATTTCAGTTAGGATGTTGCTGTCCCCCAAATATTTAATCGTGTGGGAAGCCAGACTAGCACATTGGTTTTACAAGCAAAATCACAAACATTAAATCCCAACAGAAGAGCTGACTGTTCTTTTTATTTTCCTCTTTCAGGAAGTTAGTCATGACACAAGAAGATTTCGATTTGCTCTCCCTTCCATGGATCATGTTCTGGGTCTCCCTGTAGGTATGTTCTGTCTTTCCTTACTGAGAATCCAAGCATTGTTAATTATACTATAAGAGATCTTATGGGGATTTTTGCCCTACATTTTCCTACATTCTGAATTTCGAATGCTGTCTCTGTGGCTTTAGCTGGTGTCCTCATGCTGTGAGTCACCCAAAGGGTCTGAAATCTTATTTACTTACAGAAAGCAGACATCCAGCTTTTTTCTGTGAAGATAGTAGAAACAAACCCTGGACTTTACTTGAATTTTCCCAGTCTCAGCTCTCCAGCGTGTGTTATTCTCATGGTGCTTGATCTCTGTGGTCCCTTTCCATTCCCCAAGGCAGTGCTTTCAGATACTTTTCCTCTGACACATGTGGTTTACCAGATGATCTGCTCACTTCTGAATTTGCAGTGAGTCTCATGGAGCTTCTGAATCACCATGGGGCAGATGTTTCCTTAGGCACTGCCATGTGTCATGTTGCCTTCCATAAGAGCTTAGTGCTATTGTTTTCTACTGCTTATATAAAGAGCATTTAATTGTGACTTGTGTTTTATAGGCACTCCTGCTTTAACAACCTGTTGCAGTGATCTCTAGGTCAGGTGCTTTGTGGTAGTCCTTAGCACCTTTTTACCATTACAGTCTGTGTGTTTAGGTTCCCTCTTGTTTGGGGTACATTATTCTCTCAACCTTGTTAAGTAGCCTTGAGGGCAAAGCTAGTTTCCCTCTCTTGCCCGTAATGCACATCGAGCAGTAAGCTGTCTCACCTCTGTAATTGTTCTTGTCCTACACGCTAACAGAAAGGAAGCTGTCGGAGGTGAATTTGGCCTGCTGGATGCCACGGCTTCCTCCAGTGTTTTCATAAGGTCAGAGGAAGTCAGCAAGTTATTTCAGCATAGCCTGAGAAGGTGCATGCCTGGCCCTGCATGGTCCCAGGAACAGCATAGTCGTGTTTCCGAAGATGCTCTGCACAGGCTCACCTTCTATGGGTGACTGGGGGAGTGGTTTACTGGGCAAAACTTGGGAAGTAAAGAGAGCCGAAAGCTGGTGAGAGTGCTAAAAGCAGCTGGGAGCAGGAGGCTTGGCAGCCATGGGACAGATAGTGGTGTTCATTCTGCATGTTAGTCCAGCACCAGCATTTTGCTTTTACCACCAGTTGGAGCGTTACAGGAAAAAATGTGATTCATGCTGAGGGAGAGCGCAATTGTGTATAGACTCGCACAGAGGCTTCCAGCTGCTGCTGTCCTGACAGGGTGGGGTAAAGCTCTAACCAGTGTAAGCATAAGGCATGTTTTCCCTTTGGGAGGAGCACCTTTTTTTTGGATTTGTACCAATTCTTGTGAGATGGGCTCCAACAGCAGTCCTGTCTGTCCAGGTTTACAGACTGCAGTGGTTAACCTTGGGTCTCTTCCTGGAGGAGGGGATGGCAAGGTCACCCACCCCTTGCCTGGAGGAGCAACAGGTGGCTGCTGCTGCAGCTCTCTCCATGTCTTCTCTAGCTGGAAGTACATGTGCTATCACGTGTGTGTAGGCTTTGCTGAGAGGGTTATTTGCATCACCCCTACATTACATCCATGTGCAGCTTGAAATGAGTTATGGTTGCTTCGTTCCCAAGTCACCAGGTAGCACAGCTTCCTTCACCCACTGGTTTGCCTCACTGGCCCTCCAGCTTGGCAAACCAGCTCCCGGTAAAAGCTCCTTTTTGTGTTCCCAAAACAGGCAGAGGAGCTATGTTGTCTTTGGAGAGCTGCATTCATCTTAACAGATATAGTAGGTTCTGTTGACCTAGTGGTGACAAAATAATGAAAAACAAATCCCCCCGTGCACAGTCTTCCCTTGGGTCTTTTCAGGGTGTTGGAATTTTATAGGAAAGCCTTTGAAATGAGTTAATTCTAGGATTTTTTCATCAAAAACATAGACCTTGGGAAAAGAAACTATTGTAGAGAGTTCAGTGAATATGTGACATTGAAATGTGATCCCTACGTTCACAAATGTTAAGCTGGAGAAACAGCAGGGTTAGAAAGGTGCTTTATGTCTAGGCATAATGGCAGCTAGAAGACCTCTTGGTAGACATGGGCGATTTGTGGTCAAAGTAAGAACAATTGTAACTGAAGTATAACAGTTTATAACTAACATGTTAATAAAGAAGTGTGAACAGCACTTGACAGTTTTCCCCTCCTTTGTAATTTTTGCTTGGCTGTACAAGAGAGGTATATCACATCTTTGCAAGATGTCATGTACAAGTATGGCTTTGGTAAATGTAAATGCATGAAGCTATCAGAACAGATATGATTTACACTTAGAGTTAGCAGCTGAGTTGTCTGCCCTTCCAGGTAGAATCTGTGCATGGTCAACAATACTGACAAGGTGTTACAGTCTCAGGAAAATGAGAGAGGAAGAAGTGGTGCCACAAAACCAAGGTAGTCAGGAGAACTTTGGGACTGGGTTTGCAGTCAATGCTAACTCAGTACATCCACTGAAAGAAAGATCTTCTGAAAGCAAACGTCTTTTTTTCTTCCCTGTGTACAGGACAGCACATCTACCTGTCTGCACGGATTGATGGGGCTCTGGTTGTTAGACCTTACACTCCAGTTTCCAGTGATGATGACAAGGGCTATGTGGATCTTGTTGCCAAGGTGAGAATGTCATGCTCTTTCACTAGGCCGGGCAACTTCTGAGCCCACTTTTATACTTGCAGCGCTACATGAAGTCTGATATGTTGGCTGCTGTTCAGGTGTGTGCCACTGCCAACTTCCACTGTTGTAACAAGTGATCTGCAATTATTAATACCTACAATCCATATGGCATTTTGCAAGTACTTCCTTAGTGTGTCTCATGAGGTGCTCTGTAATTTTCTGTATTTGCATACTGCAATTTTCCAAAGTCTGTGTAGACCTGTAGATGTTCACACACCTTTTTAATCCTTCTGAAACAAGGAATCAACCTTGCCTGGACTGTCAGCTTCTTCTGAAGCTCATGTAATATGGTCATTATGATCATTAAGAGTGGTGATTGTTATCGTTACTGATCTAGACGGTGTGATTGATTTACTTGGCAAGAATGTGATTATGAGTCTTGTGATAATGTTCTTTTGTTTTGCCTCTTAGTAGCTAGACTAAGCAAATGTATTTAAAGCAGACAGGAATTAAAAACCTGAATATCTGCATTGGAATTCCTCTTAGCATTTTACTCTTCAGTTTTTTTCTTCTTTACAATTCATAACACTTCATTTATTGTTAAACTAGATGTGAATTTGCCTTTTTCTACCTACTTATCTTCATGCACATGACTTTGCACCCTGAAAACATGACAAAGGAAAATGTAAATCTTTGACTCCGCTAGGAATGTTTCACAAAACACATCCTTCCCAGTGTGGCTCTCCATGCATGTAAACAATGCTGTTCTTTTAAAAGCGTAGCTGGTCTCAGCTTGAGCTTTTTCTCAGCCATGTGAATTAAAACAAAAAAAGCAGCACGGTTCCAGTAATGCAACTACACCCAGTGATACCTGATGTTGAATGGTTGAATATTCAAATAGTTGTTATCTACTTTTTTGTTACTCGAAGATGCAAACAGTTGGCACCCCAAGAAGAAGGTTTGGGTATATCCCTTTGCAACTGAGCTGTCAGGGGTCTTTTTCAGAAGTGTATCTGTTTGAAATCACAGTGGCTTTTTTTGTTTGTTTGCTTTTGTTTTGAACTTGAGTGTAAATCGTGTGGATTATTTAGAGAGATTTTCTATGTTACAGAAATATAATGGAAAACTTGCCAGTCTCTGTCCAATTTGATCAAAATCAAGGCAAGAGTGGCATTTTAATATTGATCAGAAAGCTCAGTGCTTCTCTTATTGTCAGTCAAATCTGCATTGATAGTATTTCTTTGTGTTCTTTGAATGAGGACTATGGGTACCTACATACTTGAAGGGCAAATGCTTATCTTTGAACTCTGAGGTTAAATGCTTCATTGTTATTTTTAACAGATCTACTTTAGAGGTGTCCATCCGAAGTTTCCTGATGGAGGGAAGATGTCTCAATACTTAGACAGCCTGAAAATAGGGGATACTATTGACTTCAGAGGACCAAATGGCCTACTTGTCTACAAAGGAAAAGGCAAGACAGATGCAGAAGAAAAAATTTATCCAGAGTAAACAATACAGGAAAAACATTATCAAATAGTAGTAAGACAAGTCACAGTTTTTTTCCAGCTGGGTTCGGGTCTTTCTCTGCATGAAAGAAATTGTTAGTGTCTTAATTCAGTCAGTGGCCATCCTGAGGGAGAATGTTATATGATTATAGAAGTGCTTGTTATTGATACTATTCTCAAACAAAGAGATTCTCCCCCTGCTTATATGGACAAAGTTTGTACACTGATAAAAACACTTGGTATTTGCACTGTCTAATGGTAATTTCCCAAGTGAAAATTAACTTCATCAGTAGGAAGTTCTTTTATGCCAATGTAAATACCTCTCTTTGGCATAGTGCAGCCACCAATGTGTCACAAAAAACCTTCTGGCAGTTTTGTGAGCAGCAGAACTCAGACATGTGGTTTTCCAGAGCTTTGTGCATTCTGTTCATGTTATCCTGGATGAAGAGAGGTGTGAATACAGCAAATACAACATTTTGAGCAGTTTCAAACTCTTTGTCAGACTGGGCTAAAACTGGCAAATCAGCTCGAAAAAAGGAGATAAATGTACAAAAAAAATATACCCTGCATATTACAGTTTTTCCCTTAAAATAATCTGCATGGGGTAAATAACTCTCTGAGCAGATTAACTCCTTTATGTAGAACTGTTTCCAGAATCTGGGCCTCTGAATATCACTGGGGCTGTGGGACATGAGCAAATAGAAATACAAGTAGTGATGGCTTGATGCTATGGTCAGAAGTATAATAATAACCTGTGTCGGTGTCTGATGTTACCATCACATATCTTACAAGCTGTAATCATCTTTCAGCATTTGTTTTAATATGTGAAGTCTTCACCTTTGTCTGTGTCCTGCTCTTGCTTTATGAAGGGGGGACAGGGCTGAGACAAAGTCAATTAGCTGAACATGCTGGGAAGGCATAATAGGCCTTTTATCCTGCTGTCTTCACTGTTTTCCATCTCTCTCTCTCTTTTCAGGCGAGTTTGCTATTCGACCTGAAAAGAAAGCCGAACCTGTTACTAAGAAAGTGAAATATGTGGGGATGATTGCAGGTGGGACTGGTACGTATATATAAAGATTCATCCTTGGTTTCTGACAGCTGGTAGATGTGTTTGTTCATATTTTCTCTCACATGCCCACTTGCACTTCCTT
This sequence comes from Nesoenas mayeri, assembly GCF_963082525.1. Classification (NCBI taxonomy): domain Eukaryota; kingdom Metazoa; phylum Chordata; class Aves; order Columbiformes; family Columbidae; genus Nesoenas; species Nesoenas mayeri. The sequence continues at coordinate 75,202,268 of NC_137541.1, forward strand.
TTATTCCGTTGCATTCTTGCACCATTGACCTGCCTTTCTCTTTCAGGAATAACACCTATGCTACAGATCATTCGAGCAATCATAAAAGACAAAAATGACCCTACCACTTGTCAGCTGCTGTTTGCTAATCAGGTAATTCTGTCCTTTTTTCTGTTTATAAAGTTTTACTTAACTAACAATACTCCACTCAGCAAATGAAATTCTTGCTGAGAAATCCTGGTGCAGAAATACAAACCCTGAGGGGAGAAGCGAACTGAAATGTTGACAACTTCCCATATAAAATGAACTACAACGAATTGCTTTTTAGTGTTACTATGGAAATGCTACTTTCCTCCTAGCTAACACTCAACACTTCCTTTCCTGTGCCTCATTGCTCTGTTTCTAATCCAGTTTATAAATGTTTTAAAACTCTGCATTCCTTTGTGCAAGTAGTTAATGTTTTGGGCAGACTTTCGGGGTTTTCTTTTGTACTGGAAACATGAAAGTGGTGGACATCTGTCTCTTTCAGCAACTGTAGCTCCACAGCTTCGCAGCAGGGTTTGTATGTGGAATCTTTGTGTTTAAGAATAGCTTAGGTGAGGTTAAATTAATATTGATCTCCAGCAACTCCCTCAGCTACTGAGCTGTGATTCTGTATAGCTGTCTCTTTTCATTTCCATTCTCTCTGTCAGTTCTTCATGCATTTTGGTTGCTCTTTGAGATGTATCGTTCTGCCGTGCTGGACAAAGGGAAGATCTCTCATCCATGGAATCCTTGTGACAGGTTTCTTGGATGACCAGGCAACCCAAATGGTGGTGTGCTGCTGAACTGCAACACCCCGTGTTTGCCTGATATTCTTCTGGTGTTAATCCTTTTGCTTTTAAATTTCTCCATCATAATGAATATTTGCTTCTGGATTACGAGCCATTATTTTTTGTGAACCTCACTTCATGCCTGTGTTTTTTAGCCTCTGATATTCAGTGTGTCCTCATTTCTTTTGTACTATATCTGAATCATAAACCAAGATTTTTCTACCCAGAAGCTATCATCCAGGTGCCAACAGATGCCACATTCTGATGCTTTATTGCAACAAAACCCCTTGAAGAGCCCTGCCAGTGCCTTCTGGTGCTGGCTGGTGTGGCTGCAGCAGCTGGTCCCTGCTGAACCTTAGAGGTTGGCATAAAGTGCAGTTGGTATCAGGGCAGGAGGGCCAGGATTTGCTGTGAGTAATACAGAATGACTAATACATGACTAGAGCTGCTTTAGCACCCTAGAAAATCTACTGCTTCCTGCAAGGGGAACAGTTGCCTGCATATTAGCAACAGCCTATGTAAACATAAATCATTGGCTTTAAAGAGTCCTTGTATCTGGTAACCACACAAACATAAAGCAGCCTCATGACAAATGGTCAGTCAGGAAAGCCTGCAGACTAATGAAGTGGGCCCATGCGGACCTCATGAGTTTCAACAAGGCCAAGTGCAAGATCCTGCACCTGGGTCAGAGCAGCCCCCGGTATCAATACAGGCTGGGGGATGAAGGGACTGAGAGCAGCCCTGCGGAGAAGGACTTGGGGGTTCTGGTGGATGAAGCATTGGACATGAGCTGGCAATGTGCGCTTGCGGCCCAGAAAGCAAATCGTATCTTGGGCTGCATCAAAAGAAGTGTGGCCAGCAGGTCGGGGGAGATGATTCCGCCCCTCTGCTCTGCTCTGGTGAGACCCACCTGGAGTCCTGCACCCAGCTCTGGAGCTCTCAGCACAGGAAAGACATGGACCTGTTGGAGAGGGGCCAGAGGAGGGACACAAAAATGATCAGAGGGCTGGAACAGCTCTGCTGTGAGGACAGGCTGAGAGAGTTGGGGTTGTTCAGCCTAGAGAAGAGAAGGCTCCGGGGAGACCTTATTGTGGCCTTTCAGTACTGAAAAGGGGCCTGTAAGAAAGACGGGGACAGACTTTTTAGCAGGGCCTGTTGCAACAGGACAAGGGGGGCGATGGTTTTAAACTAAAAGAGGGGAGATTCAGGCCAAACATGAGGAAGAAATTTTTTACAGTGAGGGTGGTGAAACACTGGCCCAGGTTGCCCAGAGAGGCGATAGATGCCCCATCCCTGGAGACATTCCAGGCCAGGCTGGACGGGGCTCTGAGCAACCTGATCTAGTTGAAGATGTCCCTGCTCATTGCAGGGGGGTTGGCCTACATGAGCTTTGAAAGTCCCTTCCAACCCAAACTATTCTGTGATTCTTTCAGTGTGTGTTTTGCTGATGTTTTATTTTGGCCCCTCTGAAAGAGTTGTGTTGGATTACAGGTGACAGTGTATGTGGGCTTGTATTATGCTTCTGCCTCCCATGCTTTGCATTGGTCAGACCCAGTAATAGCTTTTCTGGAACACATGCAATTGCATATTCAGAAATAGGCACCTTCTCAGCAATAGTTGCTGACACATTCCTCCTTAGTCCCACAGGTACAGACAGAGTGATGTCCTCAGTGCCAGATTATTAAGGCTGCAGAGGATGGTACCACTTTTAGTCTCTGCCCTCTTCCCTCTTTCACAAACTTCAGCTGCTCTGACAGGAACAAGGCTTTTGTTTGGCCTTCGGTGACATTGCATCAGGGAGGAGCAGAACTTGATACCTTCAGTGGTGTTTGTTGTTCCAACCAGAACTCAATGTTCTTTTGGTTATTTGTTCTATATCCTGTTCAGAAACCAAGAAATTGCCATATGGCAATGCTGATGGAATTTGGAGTGGCAAAGGTGAAAAACCTGGCATTTTTCTGACTGAACGGCACAGCATGGGGTAGGGAGATACTTGTGTGCAGTCGTGGTTAGTTTTTTGATGAAAGTTGCTTTTGTAATAGGAGTGCTAAAACAGGTCTTTACTCTTCTGATGCTACCCCTGATCCCCTGGACAATCGAAGGTCCTGTGTTTTGATACGGGTTTTGCTTAATTTTTTACGGGGAAGGCATTGCATGGTCAGGGTTTGGGAAAGTTATGAAGCTTTTTATTAGCTGTGCCACAGGATAGTCATGCAAATAACTATTTGCTCTCTTCAGCCTGTAAAATGGAGTTGAATAATGTGTTCCATCTCACAGGGCTGCAGAGTACATACTGCTCTGTGGTCATCTGAGGGCTGCACTCACACGCAGAGCGTAATCATTGTTTTCCTTATCCTGCAGACGGAGAAGGATATCCTGTTACGTTCCGAGCTGGAGGAGATCCAAGTTCAGAATCCCGGTCGCTTTAAGTGTTGGTACACACTGGATAGACCACCTGAAAGTAAGGCCTAACATGCTACTTCCACTGAAGCTTAAGTTATGCATATTAATGCGTGTGTTTGACAGGAAGCAGGCTACATCATATGCATATTTCTGGGTTCCTTTCTTCCTTAATGAATCCTGTCTGAATGCATCCATTAGCATCATTCTTCATCATTCACAGCGTGATGCACAGAAACAGATATAATCAGGCAGTGTTTCCAAACTACAAAGCTTACCTCAGGTGAATGGTAGCACAGTGTTCTCCCATGGCCACACCTGAATATTTACTATTATTTACTCTGGAAGACGACCTTCTTTTCTCCTTCCCCACAGACACAAATATAACATGTTATCTTACTGTCTCATGATCAGAGCACACGTGAGGGCAGCTGCGGTGGGAGAGTCACAGGCTCTCTGTCTCATGGAGATGTGGCCAAGTGCAGACTCCTCCCTGGCTGTCCATGTGTGGCAGTCCGTGGTAGCTGATCTGCTCTCTAGAAAATGGAATTGCCTCTGTATTAACAGTGTTTCTCAATGGAAATATGTCCCAGCTTGGTGCAGTCAAGTTGTTAAAATAATGTGATGTGGCTGGCTGGTCTAGGTGAGAGGATGAGCTGCCTGCATGTGCCTCCCTCAGCCGTGCATGTTTCAGGAAGAAAAGGCTGAATTGTTACTGCTGTTGTGGAAAAGACTAAATAGTTTCCATGTCATTCCTTGTCGTTTTCCTTTCTCACCATTCCTTGCCATGCCCATCCACATCAGGATCGATTCTTACTCCTATTCAGCAGTAGTTTGAGGCAGAAAAGGACAAGCCATGTGCCTTTTCGTACCTTGTGACCAAGAATACATGTCCCCTAGGGTAGTGAAGAGGGTCTTGCTGTCCTCACAGTCTGTTGCTGTTATGTCATTTTCTGCAGTTTGTGTTCTTCTGGAATTTCTGAGGCAGCTTAGGTTTGGGTATAATCACTGTTCCTCTTCTTTGATATTTGTGATTGGTGAACAGATCTTAGCAGTTGTGATGAAAGTTCCTCCTTAGACCCCCGTCAATACCATTCTGCAGACTTTCACTACCATACCTGAAACCAGACCAAAACTGGAAGCTTTTCGATAGCCTGTGGGAGTCTTACTGTGCTCAAAGGTTTGGGTCAGCAGCTTTTTCTGCATGCAGAGCATGTGATGGGTAAAACTGAATCCTAGTATTAACTAATTAGCACCGTGAATGTTCTTACTAGGAACGACTTCCTCAGCTAGATTCTCCCTAGTGATCTTGTGAACAGCGGGGTAAGGAGGGTGGATGTTGTTATTTCACAGTGCTGAAGCTGAGATTCACATTTTATTCACAGCTCTGCTGGAGACTTCCTGGGGGCTTTTTGTAGGCTCTATTTAATGTTAGCCCTTGTTTTCTCCATACATCAGTTTTGCATCTTAAAAGCAGAGGTGGCAGATTTTCTGTGTAGCGTAAGTGTTTTGAGGCTACTAATGCGAGGGGAGTGTACAAATGCTACAGTTCAGAATGTTACTAAAAATCCCCAAACCCTCACACTTCATTCTAAAATGACTCGTATCTGTGTTTTCCTCCTTTTTTCCTCATTCCCCTACTTCCATTTTTGTAACAGGTTGGGAGTACAGCCAAGGGTTTGTGAACCAAGAGATGATCAGAGACCACCTGCCCCCACCTCAAGATGACATTCTGATCCTCATGTGTGGACCTCCTCCCATGATCCAGTACGCTTGCATTCCCAATCTGGACAAATTGGGCTACACCAAGGACATGAGGTTCTCCTTCTAAAGACGGCTGGTCATTCAGTGATCTTGTGTAGAAGGGAAGAAGAACATTTAATGGGGAACAGAGAAGTGTTACAGAGATGGCTGATGCACAGTGCTGGGGAGCTACATTTACATTAAAGATGCTTAATTTTTTTTCTGAATCTCTGGCAAGTAAGACACTTAAGCTTAACTGTACTAAAACTCTACTTTGTGTAGCAACTGTGTTGTGGAAAGGTAGTGATGCCTGCTGCTCAGCTCCTTGCCACATTTGTCTTATAGAAGGATTGTACTCCATCTCAGGGGAGGACAGTAGAGCTGCTTAGGGCAGTAAACAATCATATACAGTGTTCTTAGCGCTGTAATCAAGTGGCAGTAATATCCTACTTCCTAACGCTGTGCATACCCAGTATTTTATTTGGTATGAAGTATGAAAACATATAGACTGTGCTGGATTTTTCACCTCGCTTATGCCAAAATTGTAATCCTTACAGAGCTTTTACAGCATGGGGGCCAGGAGTGTTTGCCTTGTACACATAATCTTTGCAACATCAGAAGCTTAAAGATGATTGTTCAGTTGAAGGGTGACAATTAACCATTTCTGAGTGAAGTTCTTTAAGCTGCCTTGTTAATCGAAACAGAGGGGTAGGCAGCAATACAAAATTTGTTTCCTTTGTATTTTGGAATAGTGTATCTTAAATGCAAGCACTTTTCTGGCTGGTCACCCTTTTCTTCCCTGGGCAATTAAAGAAACTACAAAAAGCAGGTGGCTTTGTGCACTGTTCCGCAAATAGCTGGAATTTTTTGCTTGGATGTGTGTGGGATAATGGAAAAAAACCCAACCCAACAACTTTTGTATTGACTTTTAAATAGCAGATGGTGCCATGGACGTACAAAAGAAGTTGTTTTGTATGTCCTGTGCAGTGAAAAAAAATGCTGTGTGAAAACTGGATCAAGTGTCAGTTTCTTGTTTCCCAGGGATGGATTTGGAACGAAGGAGCTCAGGTTTCCTTGCTGGTGGAAGGGGGTTCAGCAGGGCGCCCCGTTTTGGATGGGCTGCCTGTACACGCGGGGGACTCACTTGCGTCTCTTCCTCAGGCAAAGCCCCAAAGGGCTTTGCTTGGTAAGGGTGCATGGGAACAGCCTTAAGCCACCAAAGTGACAGCGAATGTAAATGTCCCCCTGAATCTAAAACTGTTTCTTAGATGCTGTTTACTGTAGCTACCGAAGGTCTTTTTTTTAAATATACCTTTTTTTTGTTTTTTACAGCAGCCTTTTACCTATTCTTTAATAAACTTGTGTGCTCAACCTTCTGCTTCTAAACAACAGAGATGCTGCTGAGATTAGAGTTGTCCTCCAAGGAATCTATGAAACTAAAAATCTTGTTCTGGTGATGAAATCAGAGTGACCGAAATGATGTTTAGTCATATATGAAGTAATGTGGATGCTAGTCAGCTACAGGTGTCACGTATGATACCATTCTTTAAAGATTTGGGAAGCTATTTGAGGTTATAGCTTACCATGTTTTCTTTGTGCCTGTACAGCAAATGGGTACCGAGCACTTAAAAGGTTAATTTCCAGCATGAATTAAAAGTACTAAAAGGTACTCCAGTTAATTTAAGGCACCTCAAATGGATAATACTGTTATTAACTTAATTAATTAGACGCTTGCCTCTGAAGTCTTGCATTTGTGATGTGTGCTTCTGAAACTTTTTTCTTTAATACCATGCTCCAAAGTTCAAATAATACTCAAGGAAGTTTCAATCCCTTTTGCAAGAAGCAAAAAGAGAAATATGAGAGAAATTATCTTGCTGCTGGTTTATATCACTGTGGGATCTGCATAGTTGTTCTTTTTTTTTCATTATTGTATTTAATGAAGTTTTTCTTGTACAAAAAAAACCAAACAACTAGCTGGTTCTGCATCAACTATTTTGTGTTGCTTACTCTGCTTATTCAGTTGGTGCTTTTTTGCTGTGTAAGACATAAAGTATCTTGCAGGTGATTCACTGGTGTGTCACTGAGCAAAAGACAAACAACTGTAAAACACTCTATAAAGTGAAAATTAAAAACAAACATATGAAAGCCTGTGAGATTTGTTTTCCAAAGTGCTTATCTCTTTTCTTTGAGTTTGGTGAAAACTGCTGTATTTTGATTTTGAGTCAAAGAGTAACATTCTCAGTTTTTCTCCGTCTCGCTCTAATCTATTCTTTTTACCTTTATTTTGTACATCTTCCTTGTGAATATGAGGCTCTTTTAATAAATAAGAGGCATTTTATATAATCTACTGAAACAAAATTGTGTCACAGTCACTTTTGCTTGATGGTCCTGTACTATAGCATTTAAACACATCAGTGATAAAAGTTGGGTTTACGTATATTTTAAGCCAATTCATCTGTCTTAAAGTATGAGTATTCCTCCACTTTCTGACAGGATGTGCTGAGGATGACTAACCTAACCTCCATCTTACAAAGTAGCTCAAGAAACATGAACCTGCTGCATGAAGGGCATTTTGTGGCAAGTTTCCTGAGTAAAATGCGGGGAGGTGAATGGGACTCCCCCCCAGGCCTGGTTAAGGTGAAGCAGCAGCCACCCTTTCAATCCCGTTTTCACAGAATCACAGTGGTGGGGGTTGGAAGGGACCTCTGGAGATCATCCAGTCCAACCCACCTGCTAAAGCAGGCACACATAGAACAGATTGCACAGGCATGTGTCCAGGTGGGTTTTGAACGTCTCCAGAGAAGGAGACTCCACAACCTCCCTGCGCAGCCTGTTCCAGTGCTCTGGCACCCTCAGAGTAAAGAAGTTTCTCCTCATGTTCAGACGGAACCTCCTGTGCTTCAAGTCTGTGCCCTTTGCCCCTCATCCCATCGTTGGTCACCACTGGAAATAGTCCGGTGACTGCCCTTAAGCTATTTATAAGCATTGATAAGATCCCTGCTCAGTCTTCTCCAGCCTGAACAGGCCCTCTAACCAAATCATCTCTTTGGCAACAGTTCACTTGAGTAGCTGCCATCAAGCAGTGTCCTGTGCTGAGCTAATCATAGAAACAAGGGTTTTTCCAGCAGTGGCAGGGAAGTGCTTGTGCAGCAGGGATGGGGAGGTATTAATCTTCCCAGGGAGCAGGGAGAGGGAAGAGAAAGTGGAGGGGACTAGTGATGGATCACCCAGACAGGATGGATGGAGAGGGGTCACTGTGGCTGAGGAACAGAATGGCTGTAGATTAAGGCCTCTGCCAGGCAGTGTCCCTGTAGAAAATGTAAAGCTTGGGGTAGACAGGAAATGTTGCTGCTTTTGTATTATATATATTATATACGTTATATATTATAATAACAGAAGGGGTGGGTGCTAGACACCCTCCTGGAATAATAAAGCACTGACAGCAAGGGCCCAGGGCATCTCTGCTGGAGTAAGAGACTCTTGGTTGACCCAGGTGGGGTGGATATCTGTACCCTGTGATAAGCTAACCATGCTTCTTGAATTAAAGTGTCTTTAAAAAGGGTGGGGTGAGTTGTTATGCTGGTTGTTGGGTTTTTTTCTTGTTATGAAGACTCACCTGGCTAAACTAACCAGCCACCCGCAGCAGTGCTACGAGAGTCCTCTTCTGATAGCCTTTTTTTCACTGAGCTATGCTGCTCTGAGCTGAACTACAGTATAAACTATACACTATACTAAACTATAGATCAGCAAACTATGTCTGAAGGGAAAACAAAACACAAACAGCACAACACAACCCAAGCCCTTCACTTTGCATTTACACAAATTACCATGGCCCTAAAGTGTCAGCACCTGACCTGGCAAATGAGCACATGCAATTACAGAAGCTTGTGGTACATCTGTGAGTCACCTGAGCGAAGACTCCAGCTTGGCTGAATAAATGAACACGCTCAAATTTACATTGTTAAATACTTCGTCGTGCATCTTCACCATTGTTAGCCAGAGTACAGAGCCTTGGCCAGTTCCCACTGCTGCTGAGGACCCGGGGAACTGAGCTGAACCGCACAAGACAGGCAGGTGCCAAGCCTGGGCCACGCACCCTGGCTCCTGGGATGGACACCAGGCCTGTGAGCCTGCTCCAGGGCACCACAGCCACTTGGGAGGACACAAACAGAATCACAGACTGGTTGAGGTTGGAAGTGACCTCTGGAGATCACCTAGTCCAACCCACCTGCTAAAGCAGGTTCACCCAGAGCAGATGGCACAGGAATGTGTCCAGGTGGGTTTTAACGTCTCCAGAGAAGGAGACTCCACAACCTCTCTGGGCAGCCTGTTCCAGTGCTCTGGCACCCTCAAAATAAAGACACTTCTCATATACAGATGGAACCTCCTATGGGCAACAACTGCCCCACTCCATAACTTCCACAGTTCATAGTCATTTTGATTTTCCCTTTCCAACACCAAAAAAAGCATGCAAAACAATCCAAGGGAGAAGCTCAACCAGATTTCAGAGGGAGAGCATTCCTGCAGAACTGAATAGCGTAAGAGGCACACATTCATTTTAAGTTAAATGTTGACTTAATGCAAAATCAAAGCTTTTCTGCTGGTCTTTAGCAGACCAATCAATCCTGCTGCAGTGTTGTTTATGCTGTTACTTTAAACGGGAAGAAGGAAGGAAAAAAACATACCCCACTCTTCCTGAATGGGGGAATCCTCTTTCTGCACAGCTCCCCCCATCTAATCATCTTTTCAGTGTAAAACATCAGAACAATCCCCACTGTTCCATCAAACTCCTGCTACACACACACACACAATAGGACACCAGCTCTTTAAAAACAACTGTATCTCAATGAACTATTTAGAAGCTAAAAGGCCGCCCTCATACATTTATGACTCGGCAAATATTTCACAGTTCTCTTTGAGTTTGTTTTTATTTCAGTTCACCTTTCAGCCTCCACACCGATGCCACGAAACGCTGTGAAAACTTCTGGCACTGATCCTGCAGCTTCTTTACACTTTTTTTTTAATGACTGTCTAAATAACATCTATTTCTCGGCTGTCCCATTATATAAAAACTCACATAGTAAATAGTAAAATATGAATAAGCTTTTGAAATTAATCTTTATTATTTTAAATCAAATGAATAGAATTATACAAAAACTACAGGCAGAGGACTTTTGGTACCAACAAAACTATTCAGATAGCTATAAACCAGTTTGAAAACTGATCAAGTCTTCCTTCACTGGTCAACAGCAGCCAAAATTAACTACAGTTGGACAACTCCAAAATCCCATTTTCTCCACTAAAAGCTGAGGGAAATGGAATAGATCAGTCCATAAATGCAACTAACTGCTAAACTACTGAAAACGAAATTCAAAGTGAAATAATTTTGCCTCCTCCAGATTTGTATCCATTGCCATGAGTGCTCAGGAGCCCACCCAACAAGAGGTCCCACCAGCCAGTTCTCTTTAACACCTGGCACTGCCTTTTGCCAGCCCTCGGCCTGACACCATCACTCAGCAAGAACTGGCTTTACAGCTGGACCAAGCCTGTCCTGGTCACAGCTCCAAGGCCCTCCGTAACCTGGCACTGATCTGCTCTAACTGGGCAGGTAATTAAGAGTTTGTCACACAGCTCATTTCTGCTGCAGGGAAAGGCTTTTCCTCTTAGTTGCAACAAGCTCAAGCCTCCAAAACAGCATTTTTAAGTCCTGGTACTGTCCTTTGTGCTCTGTGCAAACCTTCTGCCCAGCACCACCACTACATTCTCTTTATTACAGACTCAGCATCCTACTACAGAAAATCTACTGCACAGAAAACAAAAGGCTGTGAGTCAATTCAAGTCTAACTCGACCTCCCAAAGACTCAGGGTGACAAAGCTTTCAGCGGCTCCAGCCAAAACTTAACGCCTGGCGAACAAAATGTTCTGGAAAAATGAAGTGCCTTCTACAAACACATTTTACTGGCAGGTACATCCTGTTGTTGAAAACCTGGAGAGACTGACTCAGCCTGGCTTCTGCGGGAGCTCAGGGAACGCCATGGGTGGAGGAGAGAGTGGGAAAGAAGGGGGTGGAGGGAATGGCATTGGAGAAGAACAGCAAGGGATGGACATTGAGCCCCAGGCCGCCTCTGGTGCCAGTGTGCAGAGCCACTGCTGTTGATGAGCGGTTCACAGAAAGTTTATGTACACGTTTCCCACCTCTTTCGGTCCACTTTCTGCGCCGAGGAAGTTTTCCAACATGTCTTTCGCGGGCAGGAAGCTGTCGGTGCTGGTGACAAATTGCCGCAGCGCATTCCTGCCCGACAGGCGGCATTTTCGCTCCTCCTTGGCAACGCTGTCTAGCATGACTCCTCGGATGTCCTTGGGCTTCCCTGGCACACCGAACATGACGAACAAGCCCAGGCAGTCCCGTCCCACCAGGTGGCAGAATTCCGCCAGCTTCTCAAACCTGCTCCTGTTTTGGAAGCGCTCGTCGGCCAGCACGGCTTCCCGACAGCCGTCCTCCACCAAGACGCCTTCGCTACGGGAAAGCTCGGCCGGCTGTAAAGCCTGCACGGCGATCTGAAGCTTGATCTGCTTGTCAGCTCCAAACAGAGTCCAGATCCAGTCCACCCCGAACAGGGAGGACTGCTGCTTGGTCATTTTGCTGGTCGTGATACGTTCCTCCACTCCCTTTTCCACGCAGAAGCTGATGAAGTCGACCAAAAAGATCTCGCTCAGCGTGTTTGTGGCTGGCTGGAATTTGCTCTGAGGATCCACAAAACCAAGATAGTCCTTCAGCCTTTGAGATGCATGGACCACCCCTTGGCTGAAGACTTCGCAGATGACTAGAGTTTCAGCTTCGCTCTCCTGGTTGTCCTCGTGTGAGACCTTCTGGCCCATTTTCTGTGCAGGAGGTCGTTTCCACATGCAAACCACTCCGGGGAAGTCCCTTCCCTTTCCAGGGAAGGTCCTGTAGGTGCCGGGCTCAGTCAGACCTGTTAAGCATCCACATGGTTCCCAGCTGTGCTCCAGATAAAGGTTACGGCAGCGGCAGAGCTGGGTGTGTTTCTCCACAGCTCACTGGGCAGTGACCAGCCCGACAGGTCCAGTAACTTTTGCATCTACTGAATTCATCCGTGCTCATTTTCCTTATTGTTAAATGTGGCACTGTTTCTTTAGCTGATGCCATCTCATTCCAATCTGATCATATCTCCTTTGATCTCCTTTCTAGGACTATTACGGAGAAGTAATTTTACTAGCACTGGGTGTTTCCTGGAGATGGAACCACCTTTTTCTTTTAACCACCCAGAGAAAGGTTTGCATCCAAACCTGAAGACTTGTACAGGGTGCCTGAAATGACACAGTGGTCTTTTTCTGATGGGCCATTGCCTGTACGTTAGTATTAAATGCCACTGCTGTCAGTGGCATTAACTGTACCATGGTGATGAGCATGGATTCAGGCTTTCAGCTCAACTGAGGAGCTCGTGCTGTCTGTAACTGGATTATCTCAGGGAACCTAAGTGCACCACCATGCACAACTACCAAATGCAGCTACAATAAACAGGCTTCCCAACCTTACAACATCCAGCGTCACCAGCTGTAGAAGCTGGAATGTGTGTTACCGCTGCAGCGGGAGCAGGCCCTGTTCAGCTTTGGACATTGTTGATGCCAAATGCACCACTATGGTCTCTTCATTGGCCCAGGATCCCAACACCATTTGCAAGAAATAGGCTCTGTCCTGCTGAATGCTGCTCTTCCTCCTCTTCTTCATTCTGAATGAGTGAAAAGAAGTGTCAAGTATCTCTCTTTCTCTGCCCTCTTTACGCCCATTGCTCAAAACATCTTCCTTTGTTATCTCTCTCCTTCTGCCTACAGATATTCTTGTCCTGCTGCCACTCCATGCAAACACCTCCTCAGGTGCATGGGCTGGTCAGTCCCACTGCTGCCCACAGGTCCCTCTCTCTAAGAAACAGATCATGTCCTATGTATTACACCTGGAATACTGTGTCCAGTTCTGGGCCCCTCAGTTCAAGAAGGACAGGGAACTGTTGGAGAGAGTCCAGCGCAGGGCAACGAAGATGATGAAGGGAGTGGAGCATCTCCCGTATGAGGAAAGGCTGAGGGAGCTGGGGCTCTTTAGCTTGGAGAAGAGGAGACTGAGGGGTGATCTCATTAATGTTTATAAATAGATAAAGGGTGAGTGTCACGAGGATGGAGCCAGGCTCTTCTCGGTGACAACCAGTAATAGGACATGGGGTAATGGGTTCAAACTGGAACACAAGAGGCTCCACTTAAATTTGAGAAGAAACTTCTCAGTAAGGGCGCCAGAGCACTGGAACAGGCTGCCCAGGGGGGCTGTGGAGTCTCCTTCTCTGGAGACATTCAAAACCCACCTGGACACCTTCCTGTGTAACCTCATCTGGGTGTTCCTGCTCCAGCAGGGGAATTGGACTAGGTGACCTTTTGAGGTCCCTTCCAATCCCAAACATACTGTGATTCTGTGATTCTTTCCCAGGTCCTCAGTTCTGTCCTGGGCCCACCTCTGTTCCTTTGTGATCTTCTCCCAGCTATCATTAGGAAGCACGCTGCTTCGATTCCCTTTCAAGGACTTCCCAGCACTCTCTCCTTGCTGACCACTGCCTCAAATCTACTGGCAACTCAAAAGGTTTTCCTTCTCAGCTGCCTCAAGGAGCACTGTCCTCAGTTGGGAAAAAGATAAAGAGGCTCAGTGGGAAAAGCTCTTGCTGCACACAAAAATGCCGAAGTACTAAGGTGAAGCATGAAGTATGCACTAAACATTCATAACAACAAAGTGGTGCAAAGTATAGAAAGCATGCAGGTAGGATAAGTGCAATTTCTCTCCTAAAGGGAAAGCCAGGGTGCAACAATACATAGTGGATGGGAATCATAACGAGTCATTCCAGAGGTTACTCTATATTACTTCTCCATTCCCAAGCATATATGTAATTTAAGCGAGCAGAAAAAAAGTTGGGTTTACTCTCCATAGGCTCTTGATTGATACACATTTATCTTTTCCTAATCACTGTAAAACAAAGAAACAAAACCTTATTATACTCTAGGTTTCAAAGTGTTCACCCTCAGTATTCACACCAAAAAGTTGGTCTGATGAACAAAAAAACCACAGAAATGAAGGTAATGAGACAGAGGTTCTGCATTCTTTGGTCTGTTATCCAGGCTGCACTGGGCAAAACACCGATCGCTATTTGTACCTGTGCCCCAGCAACAAAATGTAGTTCGGGGAAGCTCAGCTCCTGTTGGTGAGGTTGGTGCAGCCCCGGTGGCTGCCGAGGGCTGTGGGGACACAGGGAGGAGGGTGACGCGGCCCTTCCCTCGGCACCCTGTGGGGACTCACCCAGGAGCACATGCCAAGCGACGGGGAGCGCTTTCTAATCACGCCGTACCAAACAACCCAAGGCAGTTCAAATCTGCATCCCAGAAACCAGTAAAAACACTCGGGATAGTTGGTTTCTTAGCTGCTAGCTGGGTCTTTCTGCAGGCACTACCCCCAAACTAATCAGTTCACAAAACAACGTGCCATTTTGGCCCTTCTCCCTCCTTTGTCCTTTCAATAACACAAAACGACGTTCCTAAGAAAATAAAAAGGAAAAAAAAAGAAGGTATGTTAATAAGGAAGCAGCTTGCAGAAACACTCGGCATTTTTCACAGACTTTATTGGATTTTACATGGCAATACACAGTAGTTATGTTGCCCTCTTCACACACGCACAAATTAAAATACGATATCAATTGCCTGCACATGCGCACATAAACATCCTGACTGACTTTAATACTCGCTTTCGTATTCCAGCCCCAAAACACAACCAAGGTTCAGACGATGGGCACCTGCGATGGGATGGCCTGGTTTCCAACTGGTGAATGCAGGAAAAGGTTGTTTGGAGCAGAATGCTACTCACATGGGACTTAAATAAGTCATCGTCTGCTGTTGTTGAGATGCTTGCCAATAGCACTGGACCGAAGAGAAATTGGAGAATATTTGTTTGTGCTTATTTCAGCACATAATATTGTGTCACTAGCCCTTTTTTTCCCTGTGAATATTCAGTCAATATGTTCACTAGCCAGTGTCTAGTGAGAGCGAATCTGGAGGGACATTTTTGCTCAGGAGCCGGCGTCACGTCTTCCCAGTGCTTCCGCAGCATTTGGGAGAGTGGGGTCTTAAGCCCAAGCTCACAACTAAAATAAAAACCACACTGTAAAGTACTCACAGAAAGCGAGCCCTGAATTCACATCCCGAGCATCTGCATCCTAAAGCCGACAGCAGGCATTACACAATGTGGTATTTCTGCCCAAACAAAATAGCTCCACCACCCCCAAGACTGCAGAGGAAGAAACAACAGACGGCAAATTACTTGTGGACATTAATTAGCCCGGAATTTTGAATAAAGCATCAGCTGTGATTTGTTTGTAGACAAATGGTAAGCAGCACAAACTATTTTAGGTGTACATTATGGATTGTTTCCCTGGTTCCAGACAGCAAAGAGAAAACGGCAGTACTTGATATTATGTAAAATACAACCACTGCAGATAGAATTTTTCACCTTGGTATATAAATAATGGCCTACACTGCACATCTTTCAAAGAACCAGGTTAGTTCCAATAATATAAAGCTAGAACACGTCTCCACTCTATCCCAACATCTAATGGGAGCTCCCTGGAATCCCCCGAAAGCCCCTTTCTTCCTTCCCTAGTGTTGAGTCGTGCTTCAGAAATACCCGCAAAGTCAGTGCAAATGCAACACCCCGTGCACCGCCCCAGCGACGTGGTGGAAATGACCTCACTTCCAGCAAGCAGAGCCATGAAAAACGAGTGACAAGCGCTCGGTAAAGCAACACAGCACCGCGAGGAACAACTTCAGAAGCAGCTTCATGCCGTTGTGCTAAAATACATGCAACGTTCAACACCATACAAATGACCACCACGATAAACGGAGTTACTGTTTTCTTTTTTTTTAATGGCTTTTGGCTAGGATACCTTGCAATACCGCAAGTCTGACAAAAGATTTCCACTGGCTAGGTTTGGATTTTTAAAATCTGATGATCTCCAAAAGCAGAGGAGCCGTGCTTTAAGAAGATAAAATGATGAGCAACATGTTTGATACGTGAATTTTGGAGGAAAAGTCCCACCTTAGGTTTAATATTACGAAATAATATATTTCCTATACATTTCTCCATATAACTTTATTTTTTTTTTTTTTGCAACTACACCATCTTTACGTTTAGTCACAGCACAGAAATATCCCTTCCATATGCAGGGGGTACTCTCAACGTTAAGGAAAAATTTTACGTCACAGAAGCGTTAATAACCTTGTTTCAATACTGTCACTACTGCTGTTGGGAACAAAAAAGGTGACCCTTTAAAATGTGCAGTTTCCATACAAGTCATTGCTAGAAGAAACATGCTTCATAATCCTTTCATCCCAAATGGAAGATCATTAAACTGTGCACTTAGTAAAAAGCAACAAAAGCAAACAGTTCCAAAGGTCAGCCTGCCTTTTCCAGTAACCAGCTGGTATGCAAACTGGGATAATCTTTTTACAACCCTCTTCCCCTTCCCCCACGCCTCAAACTTTCCATCACTCTATCTCACAAAGTTTAAATTTTTGCTTTTATATGTACTTCATATACTTCTTTTTTTCTCCTATTCATTTTTTTTTTTTATAAAACAGTATAAAAATAAGAGCAACAGTCAAGAGCTACTGGGGAGTTTATGCAGGGCATGGATGATTAAAATCCTACATTGGATACTGTAGGAAGAGCAGAACTGGTACTTGAGCCGAACAAATGCACTTGAAAAGACAGCAGTAACATCTTTTTTCAGCTGAAAGCCTACAAAAAGCTGATGCACGATATCTACAGATGCAATACTTCTACCTAACAACTTCTGCCATTTTGAAACAGTATGAAGGATTATCTGAGGCCATGAATAAGCAAAAGGAGCACTACCATACCACATAAATTTAAATGCAACACTCTGAAACATATCACCAGTTTGTACATTAAATATAGTAAAAACAATTACCATTCACCAGTGTCTGGGTGTTTCTTATGGCAACTTTAGAATAGGCACCTTTTTTTTTTTTTAAATTCTCCACCCCCCAATATTACTTCTAACAAAAAGAAGCAAGAGCAATGTAATGTACATGATCTGCTGCCCATCACATATAATGATGACGTTTCTTGCACATAGGAAAGTGAGCCTTTTTCAGTGCCCGGTGGTTACTGTCACACATTGGAGTCCTCATCTGTTATACTGGTGCTAGGAGAGCGAGTCGCAAAGTCTTTAAACATTTCGTCTTCTTTCAACATGTGCTAGAAAGGAAAGGAGGGAAGAGTCATGGTTCAGGCCCTCACAACCACAATCAAGCACCTGGGACAGTCGAGTCCTGTGTCTGGCATCAAGTTCTGCTTAGGACGTTCTGCTGAGGACGTTTGTTATGGAATCACAGAATGGTTGGGGTTGGAAGGGATCTCTGGAGATCATCTAGTCCAACCCACCTGCTAAAGCAGGTTCAGCCAGAGCAGATCACACAGGAATGTGTCCAGGTGGGTTCTGAATGTCTCCAGAGAAGGAGACTCACAACCTCTCCGGGCAGCCTGTTCCAGTGCTCTGGCATCCTCAGAGTAAAGAAGTTTTTCCTCATATTCAGATGGAACCTCCTGTGCTTCTGTCTGTGCCTACTGCCACTCATCCTATCATTGGGCACCACTGAAAAGTGTCTGGTCCCATCCTATAGACACCCACCATTGAGGTATTTATAGGCATAAATATTATCCTCTCTCAGTCTTCTCTTCTCCAGGCTGAACAGACCCAGCTCTCTCAGTCTCTCCTCATAAAAAAGGTACTCCAGACCCCTGATCATCTTTGTAGCCCTCCACTGGACTCCCTCCAGTAATTCCTTCTCCTTCTTAAACTGGAGAGTCCAGAACTGGATGCAGTACTCCAGATGGAGCCTCACCAGGGCAGAGTAGAGGGAGAGAACAACTTCCCTTAATCTGCTTCCAAATTCTTCACCCGCACTGGCTCCTGACCAGGTTGTGGCTCAGTCCCTTTTCTGCTGGCCCAAACGGCTGCTGGAGCACAGGCTGGGGCTGGGCTTCCACCAAGAAAATGTATTGTTACCCTCACAGGGCAACCGGCTGCCCAAGGGCAACCCGCCAGCTTGGAGCTGGGTCCTGTGTCCTCTGCCCTCCCTGGAGTCACCAAAGAGGGCTGGTGAACATGGGCCACCACTCCTCCTAGCCAGAATGGGTGGCTATCTTCCCGAACCGGTCATTTTAACTTTCCCCTCTGTACAAAACCCCTCATTCTGATGAGGCTTCACTACACCCATAATTTTGCACTGTATTTGACATACTTCAGCCCTCAGAAACCAGCAGTGCTTCACTCTATCCAAACACTTAGGTCCCCACTATGTGCCGGAATCAAAGCAATTACCCCCCAAACTACAAATCTCAGCTGTGTGATAGAATCAGTAACAGCAAAGAAAAGCTGTACTTAGTGTATTTGTATTAAATAGAACTGCTGTTTAATACTAGTGACTGCCAAGGGGCTTACACCCAACTTAGAGAAACAGAGATTCCACAGATCCCACTTTTAAGCCTTACCGTCAAGTTGTTGATGCCTTCAGAAAACGCTCCTATTTGCCTCACTGTCCCTTCTGAATCTTCCATCTAGAAAATAAAACAGATAATGAATGAATAATAAATTCATTGTATGTCATGAAAGAGCACCAATTAAGCGTAGCAAATAATGTAACTACTTGACTAGACTCTACACGGTCAGAGCAAGGGAGAAGCGTGCCCCATCAGGAGAGAAGAGGACAGTTAAGCCAGCGTAGGTCCAGAAGGCCCTGCATTCACAGCTTGATCCTCCTTGGGCTGAGACACTTTTGTTAGAGGTGCTGTGTGACTGCAAGAAGTCAGGACCTTCATGGGTCAAAGCAAAAGGAAGGTCTCTCTGTGAAAAGGAAGGTTTTCCACCAAAACTGACAGCACTGTCAAAGACTCCAAACTGCTAGATCTGGCTTACCTGCTCCAGCCTGTCCAAATCGTCATCGTCATATACTCGCATGTCCAGGCCAGGCTTAAAACCCTTCTTTGACCCACTTCCAGATGCCCGTCCCAGCTCCATAGGACACACATACTCTTCCACATCATCTTGCTTTTTCTTCCTCAGGCTCCCAAAATTGCTGAAGGCAAGTTTCTTTGGCTTGCAAGGGAAGAGCAAATTGACAAGTTGTTAGAGAATCAGCAAAGAATGAACAGATGTCTTACTCTTGCATTGGTGTTTCAACGATGAAGGGTCAAAACCCCACCACTCTCCTAAACAAGGGTATTTTGAATAGCTGTATTTCACAATAATTGCATCTGAAAGAAAAAAATGTGGCCTCTCATTCTACCATTGTTAAGACAAGGATCCCAAATGAGATCAGAATCCCACTGCATTAAAACCATGAACAGTAAGAGACAGTCTCCCTCCCAAACCTCTTAAGGTACAGACAGAAGGACAACACACCAGAGTGCTACCTCTTGTCTGTGCATAAGAGGGGCTGAGGTGTGGTGTGTTCATGGCAGACACAAGTGTCAAACCCAGCTCTGCTTAGTCCTGCTCTCACCCTTCTTTCATTAGCAGCCAGCCCCTTTTCTCAGACCTTGCTGAAATGTCCTTCACACATGGATAAAATCAGCACACTAGAGAGCTGAATGTCTGCCTGGAAGCTCACACACTGACTCAGAATAAGTGACCTACCTTTACTTTGGCAGTGGCTGTTAGGAGGACGTAGTCTGGGGACTCCATGGCTTCGCGTTTCTGCTGCTGGGCCTCCTGCCCGATGAGGAGGTTGAAATGAGTTGCCAGGTGCCGTCTCAGTAGTGTCTTGTTTGGTGGGATGTTCAGCAACTGTGCCATGGTTTCTACATTGAAACGAGGCTCCAAAACCTATTAATTAAATCACAGAGAATCCAGATGAAGCCTGTACTGTCTGATGAAGTCTCAAGGACATCAACAGGCATGCCTATCTTGGTCACTTCCTATGGTTGCTTTGGAGGTTTTGCTTGTATTTTAGAAGAAACATGCAACAAAGAAAGACAAAAGAGAGTTAACTAGTTAAAGGATTCATAAAACGCTACTTCCAGGCTTTTCTTCTTGAGTCATAAATAGAAGCAAACTGGCAGGTAAGAAGAAAGGAACAGATAAATCCACCCTTAAATCATAATCTGTGAAGCTGCCACAAAATATTTACCCACTTTCCTCTTTCACTCTGGAAAATGAAGGCAGATGAATGATGGAAAACAAAGTGTTTGGAGCAGGGATACACCTCTTAATAACTACAACAAACTTTTCGGAGAATAAGTCTCTCGTTTGGAATATCTGATGTTATAGCAATTAAAAACAATCCTGGTTTGACAATGAAATGGTAAATTTTGTAAAGGTAACAAGCCTTCCTTACAAAACAGAAAAATATCCAGGTCTAGAAAGGAAGATGGTGACTGTTGAACAGCATGATAGCAGTGTACAGCATCATAGGACAGGAGGTGAAGAATGCAAACATACATTAAATTGTGAGGGGAATGTAGATAAATGCATTGCTGCCCACGCTAATTCTGCCCAAGACAGTCATGTCCTTTAAATTGTAGGGTAATAACTTTTGACAGCAACTTACTATTAAACAGAATAAGAAGAAAAGGTGTGTGCAGCAAAGATAATGCCAGAACTTGGCTCGAGTGATTCTCAGTTATATTTTTTTTAAATAGAACGGAATAAGCCAGCCTAAAACCTTACCATCAGTCCCCCATGCACGCCACTCCCCCGCAGATTAGGAGCATACTCTGCCAGATCCACGGAGCGTAACCACTCCATCACACGATGGTTGGTCCACTGGGTGACCTCAGAAGGTGTGACATTATTCTGTGAATATGAGGAACAGGCAGTTAAGGAGACTTCCCAACTCAAGTGTTTCAACCCCAGTCTTTACTGAAACTACCCTCTGCTGCCCTTAATGAATGCAAACCCACCTTCCACGCAAGAAAAAAAACCCCTCTTTTTAGATCGCTGTCTTTCAGCAATACCAACATGGAGATGGGTCTGGACAGTAGACAGGTGTGGATTATGCTTCATGCCATTTGATTGTCCTGCTGTGCACTAGGACTGCTTGCAATTTCTACCAGTAAAACTGAAAATTTAGCCAGTGCCACGAGCTGCTGTGCTTTTCTTGCAGATATGCATTGTGAATCTAAAGCCAAGAGTCTGGGTTGCTTCATCATCCATTACCATATCCAGCAAATGCTGCTTGCAAAACAAACTGATGGCAGTCTCCCCTCTGGCAACAGAACCAAACTCCTTTTACACAGAAAATTTTGACTCAGATGTTGATTTTCCAGGGTTGCACAAGACCCACAGCAACAGTGGACTGAGTTCAAGATGATTTATGTTCCAGACAGCACGTCAGAGACTAAGCCAAAGCAGCCAGCTGTTGGCTGGCAAAGGGAGCGGGAGGTTTGGCAAGGAGACATGAGTGTGTGGCTATGGCAGGTAGAGTAAAGAAAGTGATGCTCCAGGTGGTGATGGCAAAGCATGAAGATTTGGAATAACAACAGAAGCAAAAGGAAACCAAAATCAAAACAGAATGAAATAGGACAGAGGAGAAAGGAGGAGGGGGCAGAGCAGGAATAATCAGAAACACCAAGGAAAATCCCTAGAGGACTTAACTTCAGAGTTTCATCTTAAAGCAGTACCTCATCAGATGGCCTCCTGCGCAGACAGTTGGGCTCAAAGTTATTTATTCTCAAAACCTGAATGGCTCTTTTGATGCTGAGGTGGTGGAGGACGCTGACAACTTTCAAGGACAGCAAGTCATCCTGTCAAAGACAAGTGGGGAGATAATGAATATAAATGTGCTTATTGGTGGAACCAGTACCCAACTGGAGGAGACTGCTTCGACCCTGGATTAAAATGGCACATCTGAATATGTGAGACACATGACTAACATCAAACCACCTGTCCCAAAATAAAAGCTTCCCCTGTTGCTCTGTACAAGCACTGTGCCTCTTACAGGAGGAGAGTTGATCAACCCTCGGCTTTCTGCTGGTGCTAATATAAAGACTACACAAAATAGATGCAAACGTGATATAAAAAGGTTGCCTTTGCTCTGCCTATGGCATGGCTCATGAGAGAAGAGCAGTGTGATTGATTTATTCTTTGTTATACAGAGGAAATAATATTGGCAATGATCGGTGTGTGGTTGTGTCAGAGAACAAAGCAAACAAAGGTCTCATCTTGCCTGAGATCTTACACAAGGGAAATCTGCTGGGTTGGCATCACCTTACCAGAAATAAACTGTGGAGCTGATGCTGGTGCTAAGCATTTTGAAATACATTATTCAAAAGCTATCCAATGTAGCCTATTTTCAAACAGTCTGGTTCTTAAAACTGCAATTTTCTTCAAAGGAAACTACTTGAATTTTCTTCACCTAAGTGTCCACATGAATATGTAAGTAGACTGAATATTTGCTTACTGAAGAATTCCATCTACTTCTATTAATTAATAACAACCTGAACAGCAACGGCCCAGCTGTATGAATTGTGACCATAGAATCTGCACACTTTTGTGTACTTACAAATGCTGCCTGAGCACATCAGACAGCGTCACGCACAACTGTTGAGCACGAGATTACCCATTCTCATGCGTGAGTCTGGGCTATTCCTTACTATATTTGCTCTTCCACCTTAAAATAGCATCTCTAAAGCTGCGGAGAATATAGGAAATACTTGCAGATGAGTAGTAGCATCAGGCCTTTTGTCTTCTACAGGTTACAGCTATTAGCACTAGTTTACCCCAGGACACCTACTACAATTTCAAGGGGTCCTTTAAGCACTGCAATGAGGTACACAGACAAACATGGCATTATGGCATATCCTTTTAGCGGTAGCGATGCCTCTGACACTCTGACCTCCCTCAGCCTTCTCCCTGCAATTATCCATAAATTTTGAAGACCTGATTTATGCACCATTTGACAGCTTTGAAATTATTGTCAGAAAGTCTCATGAGACACACGACATTGGAGAGAAGTCTTTTTGGTACATTACATGTGCACAGCTGTAGCCTCTGTGTTGCTGCAAAAGCAAGTAAGAGAAAGCTCCCGCGCTAGCTTGCTTTCAGTAGGTCCAGCCATCTGGGACAAAACTCACTTGTGGAGATGGCGACCATGTGGCACTTCCACATTCCTCTTTAAAACTTTTAACACATGCCCAGAGTAATGCACAGACAGTCTGTCAGCCTCCAGACAGGCACCGGCCTTCTGCTCCAGTAAGCTACAAGCCAGATCGCCACGATCCAGCTCTCTGGTTCCTTGTGGACACTGGACCCTCTAAGACGCTCGTCTGGTCCTGCTCTCCCTGGACAGACATGCGAATGGCTGCCTGTGACGGGAGAGCTGCCCAGGCAGCCACAGAGCCCCTCAGGCACCCCACTTGTGGGACTAGCCAGGATTTGGCCAGTGGCCATTCCCACAGGAGGTCTGAGGGCAATAAGTGTTGCCAATGGTGGTGCCTCCTTTCCATCCTCATTCTGCTGTCTCTTGAGGCCAGCAGTTGCCTGGACGTCTCTTCCCCACCATATACAGGAGGGCAGGAGGGTGTGCTGGAGCCAGGGCTGCTGCTGGGAACAGCCTGAGGCTGGCTGAGAAAAGGCAAATGTGGGAATAGGAGAAGGCTGTTCACAGAGCTGCGTGGTGGGGCATGGCCACTTGTGCCGTGAGGTGCAAAAAAAGGTTGCTGTTGCTGGTGAATTGACCCAAAGGGACTAGGAAGAAGACAGAGGATGGGATGGAGAGGTTGAAGGGTGTTAAGTGAATGTAATATCTATGCAGTCACAACAAAAGCCACAGTGAAAGCAGGTGTCTCTAGTCTCACCTGGTCTTTAGCTATCTGGAGGTACACCAGTGTGCATTAAAGTGGGGAGAAACTAAGAACATAAAAAGATGTCAGGAGAAGAAAAGCCATTTACTCACCACACTCATGTAATGGAGCATTCGGCCATCCACCTTTCCTTCATCAAACTGGGTCTTATACTGGGGGAGGCCAATGTCATCCAGCCACCCTAAGGCAGAGACAGACACCCATGTTAGTTGAGCAGCCAAATTACCTGGCACCAATTAGTGTTATTCTTTGAGCCTCAAATTAGCCATGATTAGGAACCCCTATCAAAAGTCGCTGCTTCAGCATGTAATAAAATCTTACTGGTAACCCAGTGGTAATCCAGCTTTCCATGATTGTTTTCCTCTTCAGAACCAAGTGCCTGCAGGGCAAGCTGAAGCTTCTTTCGATGCAACGGGTGCTTTATGCCAAGCTCCTGTGAAAGTAGGGAAAGCAGTAAAGCTGGAGACAATACTGTATGTTATTTCTCCTTCTGCTGAATTACAAATGATTTCAGAGAGTCACACTGTACACAGCACTAGCTGGTGACCTGGCAGGCATATTTTCTATTTGCTGAATACCAACATAGTTTTAGCACATGTCCAGCACTACAGAAAGATCTGCTCACTGTGGTGGATTAACTTCAAAATGTGGTGGATCTCAAACTGTATGAAAATGTCGGCCACAGTATTCTCATGCCAGGTTAAAAAAATCCCACAATACAGAACATGTTAGCATTCAGAAAAGTACTTGAGATTGCTCCCTTCCCTGACACTTAGGAAGGTAAGGTTAAAAGAACTATTTACTTAAGAACATATGAAGATCCCAGGAATTACTGAAATCTCTTAATGCTTCCAAATGCATAACACCTTCACCAGTTTAGTTGCATGTGCAGCCATTCCAGGATCTCTTCAATCCCATATACACTTCTCCTGGTACTCGCTAGTTAATGTTACCTCTGATAGCTTTATTACGAACCACTGTGTTCATTTCACACTTTTCCTATTCCAGTTGTAGTGTAACTACAACTTTGAATTAGCTCACGGTCTGAGAAAACAGGGTTAGTGTTTGAAGAGGATAGTGATCTTTAAAAGCTGAAAATTTAAACATTAGTGAATGCTGTGAATTCAAGTATAAATTTAATCAACTTTTTAAATGTTTCTGTTTTTAGAAAACAAGATATACACAATCTTGTACCAATTTAAGACAAAGAAACTGTTCTCCCTTGTGTGTAACAAAGCCTCAACCATTTGTGCAAAATGGGCAAAAAAACATTATCAGACCAAAACACCTTTCTCACATAGGAATAAAATAACTGTACAAATGCTAATGAATCAGAGCTACAAATCCATATGATAACGAGCCACTCTTGTGTGCATATTTTTAAAAAGTGGCATAGCCAATTTATGTGTCCGTGCCCAGTGAAGCTGAAACACATATATGCAATTATTAGCTGAATAATAGAACACTACATTTCTACAGAACTTCAGCTAAAAAGAAACAGATTTTTCATCACTGTAATGACAATGTTTTAAAACCTCACCTTCTTTACTTTTTAATTTTTACAGGGTGCACTTTACAAACGGGACTTACATGCATAGAAATATCAATTTTTGTACATTTTACTGAAAGAATTGTTTCCAGTATTCCTCACCTTTTCCAGATCCTGCTGAGAAGCCTGCAGAAGCGTTTGCCCAGACAGTATCCAGTGTCTGCCATTACTAATGTAAGAGCCTAGCCCTTGGTCCTGGAGCCAGTTGCAAACCTGCTCCTTTGTCCACTTTGCGAATGGCATGTCCAGCTCACTACGGAAGATATAACCAAAAAAGACTGATAAATCCTGTGCCTCAAACCTCCTGCTTTCATATCTAACGATAAAACCAAAACCTAAGCCATTCATTTGTGAGTACTTTGTGGAAGACAGGACAATCTCCGTGGCAGAACGTGCCTCATGGCCGGCTGGTAGGTGGGCCTCACAAAGAAGAAGGTGTCTCTACTTCTGAACTGTCAGCACCATGAAGTGCTGATCGCTGTTGATCTCCTGCCACTATCACAATAAACACAATCTATTAACACTGAAACAACCATGTTTGCTGCCTAGGGTGGCTAAAACTCTGAAGTAAGATCATCATGTTCTGCTTCAGCATTTAACCCTCAGAGGTGCCACATGACACGTACCAGAGAAACATTCTTCATTGCCACATGAGGGCTCACATCCCACTTTGCGAGGGCTCACACCCCACTTTGCACGGCCTCACAGCTGCATTCCCGTGAAGCCCCAGGCAACCAGACTCCACTCACAGCACGACCCCACCACCCAACCAACCTCAACCGTCCAAAGACCACCTCTCAAAGGAGGAAACAGCCTGGATCAACCTGTTTCTGTTTGCCAGGAGAGGGGACATTTCTTTTTAGCACTTCACTTCTCCTTTGGACCCTGTGCTTGATCAGAGCTGCTGGGAAGGCAAGAATCAGCACACCTTGCACCTCTCGTCTTACTTGTGAGACTTCCCCAGGTCTCGAGACCAGCCCAGTCGTGGCCCCGCTGTTGCTCTTGTCCCTCCTCTTTTGAACTCTGTCTCAGACATGTCATCTGGGTTGAAGGTGGTAGACTGACTTCTTTTAAGTCTAGTTTAAAGAAAGAAAGCGTATTCACATTTGGTTAAGGAAAAGGCATGTTTCTACTACTGCAACCAACACAGGCAAGATGTCCTGTGGGGTTTGTAGCTCTTCCTTCCACCCTCCGCCAACCTGCTGTTTGCTCCCTCAAATATCACACCGGCTCCTGCTGCTCTTGAGGCAGTAAACTATGGAGCCACAGGCTGGAGGGGAAGAAGGAAAGGCATGTTCCCAGTCATTTCTCATCTTTTACTTACCTTCCAAATAACTTCTTGATCCCTCTGGCCTTTTTCTTGGAATCTGGAGAAGGTGGAGTCATGTGTAGACTATCCATTTCTTTTGGGCGAGGGGGTAAGCCAGCCAGATCCAAGTGATCTGCAGATCCCTTCTCCGTTTCAGCTATTGGGAAGCAAAAGCCCCATCAAGACTCATTTGCACAAGATTGTACAGACGCACTCCTGAACTCGGGAACGACTCTTGCTAAAATTATTGAGAGCCATCATGTTAAGACAGTGGGGCAAAGAGGGATGGGAAAATTTAGGAGAAACAACACGTTACTCCTCCATGGGCCTGACTGGGAATACTCTAAGGCAACACTCTGCACCAATTAAGTGCCTTGCATTCAAGGTGGGCAAAAAACACCTTGTGAATCAATCAATGAATTAAACCCCAAGTTTACTCTTCCTTGGTGAGTGGTCCTGCAGTCCTTTCACAGACAGAGCTGAGGCATGTGGATGCCCAGGAACAACTGAGTGCCACGGCAGGGCACCAATCCAAGAGTCCCCAAAGCACAGAAAAATGAATAATTTCCCTGCAGGCATCTTTCCTAATAACTTGCAGTGTCCCGTAAGTTCCCCATCCAGGAAATTTCAGTAACAAACAAATCCTCCAGCCCCAGGAGCAGGAAGGCCTTTTTCCCCTCACTTCTGCAAATTCTGGAATATTTTATTCCTCTGCAGAGAAACGCCAGGGAGTTTAGGCTCTGTCTGAACTAGATCTCTTTTGAGGGACGCACAGAAAATCTCCAAGAGACTCTACCCATTACCACCCACTCTAAAAGCATTAAATCTTTGACCTGTAGTTATTGTTTTCCATGACAAGAAACCTGAGGGCTCCTGTCCCCAAAAGGGAAGTTGTTACAAGATCGTTTAGTAAAAGCTCAGCTAACAAAGATGAAAACTATTTTAAGATCATTTAAAAAGAAGACTAAAAGAATTGCAATATCTACTATGCTACATAAGCAGAGATGTGCCAGCAAGTGCCAGACAGCTGAATAAAACCATCACGTGGAGTTTATGCCACTTACTTGCTGAGGAACAGTGAGAGCATGAATCAAGGCAGAGCAGATATTGCTGGGCCATGTGGTCTCAGGCCACAGAGTTAATGGCTGAGGTGGCCACTATGTGCCACAAACAGCAGGCTTGGCCAGTGTATCCTTTCTGCTGGGCAAAGTTTAGCTGATTCAGTTAGAACTTGTCCCATTTTCTACCAATGCTTTAGATGTGAAACCTTGCAGTGAAGCAACAAGGTCACATAAAAGATGATTTCTGGGCACTCTGTTTTGACCATTATCAAATATGGGGATCCTGCGGTGAGAGACAGCACTAATGTCGAACCAGGCTTTTGTGTTTGTGGTTTCTGCTTTACTTGTATAAGAAAAAGTGCTAGCTTAGAAAAAAAAAAATTAAACAGCATTCTAGAGAGACTACCAGGACAAGGCTGGGTGCATTAGTAGCAGAGATGTGCGGGTATTGCAACGTTTGCTCCTTCTACCTCACTTCCCTTCCTGTACTTACACAACCCCAACATTTAAGGGGCCACATGGGAAACTGAGAGGGCCCGGAGCACTTGGTCTCTTCATTGGCGAGGGGCACACCAAGTGGCTGTACAACCACCCTGGCTGACATGGCTCTGCTTGCTCAGGCAGGACCCTGCAGGTCTTACCTGCCCTTGCCAGAAACACCCAAGGTGTTCCTTGGAGACAAGGGGTCTCTCCAAGGAGTTCCTGGAGACAATCAGTCTCTTCCCACGAGACTGGTTTTTACCATGTGAACAGCTCTACCCCCAGCTACCTCAATCATTTCTTGTATAATTACTTATAAGAGGAATTCCTTCCTCCCAGAACTCCCCTAAGTGAACGCCTGGGAAATATAGTTCATTCCCTGTGTCACCACCCTCTAAGCTCTCCCAGGGGCTCCAGGACAGACAACAGCACAAAGGTGTCTCAGGTATTTAAACACCACTGATTCTCACCTTCTACCTTGGTCTGTGGGTAAGGTGTGCTTAAAGGTCTCTGCAAATTAACCCGCAATCTCTCTCATTAGTAGCAGTTACTCAGAAACTGGCACAGCTGACTTTTAGTAGAGGGCAGATGTTACATGAAAACTCCTTTTAGTGATGGACGACAGTTTCGATGCAGAGCTCTGGTGTCTAGTTCTTGTTTTAAAAGTGTGTGGCCATAACCAGCTGTTAGCAGCAGATACAACGCAGCGCTGGTACAGGCAGACATGCAGGATTACTATACCTAAAGTAGGTGCACTTGCACTTCGACTGCGATCTTCAGATATCCAAACAACGCATATAACCACACGCAGCACAACGGGAGAGAACACGCAGAGGGACAAGGTAAAACACAGTTCAAAACTTACGTCAGCAAAATACAAGACAAAAGGAGGGAGGTACATGAGACACATGCGCTACACACAACACTGAATTGACACAGAGATTAGGATTACCAATACCCCCCATGACAAATAAGAAATGCAGCAGAGGTCTATGGTAGAGAGGGTAAAACAGCACCACAGTCACTTTGGTGCAGGGAGGTCACTTGCTCCATGACACCCTGAGCAGGTGACTCAGGTGGGCTCCTGCAAGGTGGCAAAGTACCTGGACACCAGCTTTACAGACAGAAGCACTGAAATCTGGACAACATAAATAACTTACTCAAATCCACAGGACCCTTATCTAGATGGCCCATGTTCCAGTCCTTTGCGACAGCCATAAGTACACCACTTTGTTAGACAAATTAATTTCAGGATGAAACAGGTGATCACACAAAAACACACAGGAAATCAACCAAAGCAAAGAGTTTAACCCTCAGAACAGACTGTACGTCTATTCCAAGTAAGCTAGCATATTCCCATGCTGTATGTCACAGGAAAATATGGGAAATGCATAATAGATGTGTATGTACGTTATTTCTTTTGAACGAAAGTCTAAAATTGTCTTTGAGTAAGTAAGAACAGGAGACTCTTCTGCTCAACAAAGCAGAAGTTATCCCCTTCGGGATTCTGAGAGACAGAGCTAAATTCCCAAATCTCGTGCAACAGAAAGCCAAAAGCTTCAGATGAATGGTGGCAGATCTGTTGCACGGGCTCACTTGACGCTTGAACTGGAAAGTGGAAAGACAACTATAGCAGAGCAATGAATGCAAGTAGGATTTCAGCTGGTGACTTCTGCATTAAGCAGAACATTTTGTTTATTTCTTCACCATGTGCAAATGTCATCAAATGACAATACCAAAACACCCCCCCCCCACCTCCATTACAAGTCCAAAAATAAACATTAGCTTAAGTAGCTTGTCAATCTTGTACCTGTTGTCATAATCTCTTTTGTAAGACTCTTAAATACACATAAAATAAAGAGGAAGACTGAGAGCTGCTGCCTCATTTCTGTACATCTGAAAAATCTTGTGAAAGATAAACACAGGATGAAGCCAGAGGAAAATAGAGCCCACAAATCCCATGTGTGAACCACCGCCAGACAGCAAGCATTTCAAAACAGCAGTAATTCACTACAACGCCTCAGGGGAGATATCACAGCAGAAGCTGAAACAGATCAAATATTTCATTACATCAGTGAGGTTTTGTTGTTGTTTTTTCTTTGATTTTTTTTTTTTTGGTTGCTGTTTGATATTTTTAAAACATTCTACTTAGAAAATTACCACCAAGTCACAGTTAGACTATGGCTGCCCTTCCTCCTTCTTAAGAAAAGTTACAGTTGTTGTTAAGACCCTTGTTCAATATACACAGAATCTGCATGCAGGTGCACGATACCTACCCAGGTTGGGGGCACTGGCGGTCCTCTTGTTATTTTTTATCTTGAAAAAGCCTCGTCCAAATGAAGATCTGGCTTTACGGGTACCAAAACTGTCCTCGTCGCCTGTGCCACCTTGAGAAGGAGACTTCGGAGGGAGGGTCGCAAAATTATTACCTTCCACAGGAGGTTTAACCTGCTCAAGTTAGGGAAACAAAGACTCGATATCATGGAATTTGCAAAAGGTCTTTTGAGAGAAACTGCAAAATGACAGAAAATCTGGAGGGTCACTCTCATTTGTTACTACAAGAAAACAGAATATAAAAGCTATAGAGAAAAATAAAAGCCATAGAGAAAAATAAAGATCTTAATTTGAACACACTCAGGACTCAGGAATCCTATCACTACCTTTTAGGAGTAACGTATCTTCTTTAAGATGTTTCTCAGTTTCTGCAAGTCTGGCTTACATATGTAGAAAAGGTAAAAATATGGTTCTGGAGGGTTCTGAACTTTTCCAGCTTTCCAGGGTTTTTGTCTCCCCCACTGGTGGCTGTGGGGTGGTGGGGAGCAAAGAGGGACAATATGCCGGTTCTCTGCAAAGTGCCAGGCAGCCCCTTTTGCCTATCACTCTTGTGCAATTCCAGAATTAATGGATTGGTTGACTATGTCCACTGCAAAGCTGAGAGGAAATTAAGTATCAAGCAAGGAGTATAAATGCCAAGATAGGCATCAGACACATCAGTTAACCAATTTAGAGCAGTAGTTTTAACCTTGCCAGTTGTTTCACTGTCTCTTTAAAAGAAAGAAGCAGCAAACGCATTCACAATCTAAATATGACCCTTTGGCTTTTGCTGAATGGATACAGCATTCACCCTGCAAGTGGTATCTGAGGTATGTTGTCTCTGCTGAGGTCTTCCTATAGGTAGTAATTGTTGCATGCAAACTCTGACCACAAAGTACCACAGGGCAACTCTTCTGTAATGACAGTCTTTTCAGGAACACAGTTGTTACTCACAGAAAACAATTTGGAAAGCCAAAGGCATTTAAAGAGACACTAATCAAAGGTAATTACAGAGTCAGTAAAATGCTTAATGGTTAGCTTTGCTAATTATCTAGTGGTAGAATATGTGGGGGAAACACTAGCTTAGATGGCAACCTTATGCTTAACCAGACTGAAAGATAATCCATGTGTGAGAAGACAAGACTGTGCGAGACACTCTAAGCCTGACACTGAAGCGATGGTGACAACCATCATACACTCCTCGCTCTGTTGTCTGCAGCTCTGCCATCCCCACTCTGGTACTGCATGTCACAGTTTCACACAAGTGAGCCTTTCAACACCCGCTCCCTGCCTGTGTTTCTACACACACACACACACACACACACACACACACACACACACACACGAGCACGTACACGTTACCTCTGCGGGCTTCTGCGCGGGGTCTCTGTCCTGTTTGGGAAAGATTAAGATAGACATTTAAAAAGTCATTGTTTAAAGCCAGTATTCAATTCATTATGGTTACCTTGAATTGAATTCTGACTGAAATACCTTCCCCTGCCTTTTTTTTTTTCTTCTCCCAAAGCAAACCTCCTCAGAGCTGTATTTCACACGGATTAATTCTTGCTTTCTTTGAGGCCAGGGAGCTGACATGACAATACAGTTGCTTTGGTTTACTTTGGATTAACCATGTACTTAATTAGCCACACGCAGTCTGTTAAGGCACTAATGGGCACAGCTGGCTGAGGGGACCCAAAGCAGGAATCGGAGTAGAACCAAGCAGATAAAACACCCACAGCCTCCACTTCTTGGTTGTCCAAACAAACCCTAACCCATGAACTCCAGCTTTCATCATCAAGTTCTGGTTATGTTTTCAGTCCTGTTAACATCCCTCCTGAGCTGTGAGGCACAGCTCAGCAGCTTGGCTATCAGAAAACTCAGGAGCTTTTAGCAGTTTAGGCTGTCATAAAGAGCAGAGGAATTACCCTGATTTGATGACATTGTCAGAGGCTAGCTGCTTTTGGTCATTTCTAAACAGACCTAAACTGAAGCTACCACCAGACATACAAAGGCTCAGTATTTTGTTCCCGACTGCCTAAAACTTATAGTCACCCCAGACTGTATTTTATAATGCACTAATTACATGGCTTTCCAAAATTACTTGCCTTAAACACAGGTAGGAAGTGGTAGTGGGACTTATTTTTTTCTTGTCCTAAATCAGAAAAGCATCTCAGCTAAAAAGAAAACCTCATTATCTAAGGAAAAACACAGCATGAGAGTCCCAGGTAAACACCTCATACAAAAAAAAAAGCCTGCGTTTTCAAGAACAGATTTTCCTTTTTAATGAAATCTGGAACATGTCACATGTATGTGATCATTGCTAACACATGATGTGAGGAGCCCTACTCTGACTTAGCATTTCTCAGAAGGTGGCAAGAGGGTGTCCACAGGGTTGCTGCCATAACAGAGATGTCACCCATATTGCTAAGGGGACAGGAGGAAGTAAAAGCGCAAACCAACCGCTTCGGATGTCTCTTTCCTCAAACTGCTCAGACTGCTGGACTTCTGCAGTGAAGAAGTTCTGAAACAATGACATAAAACCCAAGACAAGTTATTAGAATTAAATTTCCTAACATAAATACACTCTCAGGAATCAACTTTAAAGAAAGCATTATAATACATGATGAGATATACTAAAAACAAAGACATTTTGAATTAAGGCAATCAATGCACTCATCAGCACCCACGCAATTTGATGAGATACTGTTAGAACATCCACATTGTAATTACTGCTACTATTGCTTCAGAGACATGATGCCTACCTTTGGATATTTTTGGCTTGCTATTTAATGTTGTATTTTCAGAAGCAGAAGCAGCAGTTACACAGGCAAAGGAAGTGATATCAACAAAAGCTATGAAAAACTGCATTTTTAGCAACAGGCTTCTGACTAATTTGATCCTTAAAGAAGCCAAGAATATTAAGACAAGCATGTTTGTTTTAGTATTTTATCTACAGTGCTATTTTCCATTTTGGACCAGATATCCTCCAACATCTGGTCAGATTTACAGTCCAGAACACTTAAGTCTGGTTAAAAACAAACTTACCATTAAAGTTTTTCCCACAACCAGGTATAAATTAAGAGTAACCAGCTGCTGAGCCTCACACCGTGTACCAGGAAAGCCCCATTGACTTAAGCTCCTTACTAACAAATCACTTTGACTCAACTTCAAGTTCATACATAGCCCCACATCTCCCCAGGGAACACGGCCATGTGGCAGAAGTTAAAATTATTTTCTCATTGTAGTCAGCTGATGACCTTTCCCCCCATTATTCAAAGGAAACAGCAAATCATGTTCACACGTACTACAGAAAACTGTAGATTCCAAAGTATATTGACAGTCCTGTCAATACCTGATGAGAGATGCTTCACAATGTAAAAGAAATTAACCACACATGTGCATTGGAAAATAATTATCACAAGAACATAGGACATGAGCATAAAACTACCACCATTAAATATAATCTTGGCTAGAATTAATTGACTTGTGCATCGGTAAAATATAGGGGGGTGTATTGGGGGCTTTCAAGTTGGCAATCACATATAAACATCTTTCCTACACATTTTTGATTGTGATACTTACACTTGACTATCGCACAGCTGAGTTTCTGGGGAGGAACCTGTTGATCTTACTTCACTGTAAAAAACAAAAAAGATGCAAAAAAAGTACGCCATTTGGGAATCAGTGCTGATACAGAAATTCTATCAT
The DNA here is from genome assembly GCF_963082525.1 of Nesoenas mayeri. NCBI lineage: Eukaryota > Metazoa > Chordata > Aves > Columbiformes > Columbidae > Nesoenas > Nesoenas mayeri. The sequence goes on from NC_137541.1 coordinate 75,236,553, forward strand.
CTCAGCCTGCTTTAATACTGCTTTCACTTCAGCTGTTTTGGTACTAACATGACAAATTTTCCCCTCTATGGTGGCAAGTCTTGTGAAAGATAAGGGACAAAAGTGAGCTCAAGAATCCCAGGAAGGACAACTTGCACTGTTAAACTGATGACAACACTTCACTGTTCAGCTTCAATAAATGCAAAGGTTACAGCAGTTACAGGGCCTGCAGCAGCACCAAGCAGTGGAGATCAGTGGCTCCCTGCGAGTCACCCACAGCACTGGGCATTTTGTTGCGTGTTAGTGCCTTGTTTTGTTTTGGGTATTTTTTTTCAGAATGTGACACAAATGGTCCTGCTGGTCATGGCTAGAGCTGCATGAGGCACAGCACAGCAGGCACCAGACACCAAGCAGAGCTGGTCTTCTGGACAGGATGCTTTCCTTGACTGGAACTGAAAAATCACATATGTGCTTGCACTGGTTTTTCACACTGAGATTGATGATGGTGTTAAGCAAACAAGATTCCTTTCCTTGCCTCTGGATTTTTAGTATTTGATACTCATTTAGATAAAGCCAGGAACTTGCACCCTGAAGAAGAAACCCTAGCACAGCCTTTGTCCAGCTGTGCGTTCTGTGTCCTTTGCAGCCCTCCCTGCAGTGCCAGTCCAGATCTGCAGGGGCCGAGTTTCATCACCTGGGCAAGGAGGCTGCTGGCTGAGGAACGACGGAGAAGCCGACAGACAACCACTTGTCAGTGTGGGGGCCCCTGGGTGCCATAGCTCAGCCACAATCCCCAGGTGTAGCCACGCACCCCACCCCAGCTTCCCGTGCCTACATGTTCTGTCCATCTTTCAAAACTGCAGGCAGGTCTCTCAAAAGAGCAAGTGAAGAAATATTATATTGTTGCATTTCATCATGTCAAAGGACAGCAGCAAGCGTATCTCTCTCTCCAGTCTTTAAGATGCCTCTTGGGTTTCTTTCTGGGGCTCCATTAATGACTTGAGGTTAGAGCTGCACAGGCCTTTTGTTGCAGTTTTGGCTGTGCCTTACACCAACTTTTAGCAACTGTGGAAAATGTTTGAACGTAAATCATCAGGAATGCATTTGTGCCAGCAAAGCCAACACTATCTCAGCCAGACCTAGATGATGTAAACTTAGATAAAAATAATGATTCTGTGTCCTTCATTATGTTAGATCAGTTTTTCTCTCCTTCTGTTCATTTCTTGTGAAGCAGCTGGTATAAAGTGCTGCTACAAGCAACAACCACCAAGCCAATGCCTGCTTACCAAAAAAGATTTAATCAACATACTTTAAGAACATAAGCTTAGTTCACTATAGCTAGTCAAGTGAATGCTAGCCACCTTTATCTGACTTAATGACTTGATAATATAGCAATTGACAGACTACTACTCTCATTGAACATCACAGAATATTGGAATTACAATTGAAAAATACATGGAAACAATAATACCTCATTTCACTTGCAGGATCTGGCCTAGGCTGTGTTTTCATTTTCTCTGCAACAGTTTCTGAGGTCTTGGATGTTGATGAAAAAGAAGGGATTGAAATCTGTAAAATACTGGTGTGGATCTGTAAGGAATTCTAAAAAGAATTTAGAATATGTCATACTGTTTTGAGTTGAAATTAAGCAGTCATAAATGAAAAAAAAAGTAACAGATAAACTATGAAAAGAAGGATCTGAAATAAAATTTTTAGAAGTTCTTGCTTTCTTTCCTTCTTTCTTTCTTTCTTTCTATGGTAATACAATGCCGATTTACTACTTGCAAGACGACACTGAAAGTAAAACATGAATCACTGCACAGATAAGCTACAGCATAGATAAAAATCTCACAAGTCTCCCAAAGCTGCCTCCTAAATCCATCTCTACCACAGACCCCATTAAGGCTAGTTCATTATTCAGGTTTATGCCTGTCCTCAGTCACTCAGAGAATACTAAAAGCTGCTAAACATTTAATTTAATTTTGGTTTCTTCACAGTGCGTTTATGCTGTTTAAGTTAAGTCCCTGCTCTGACTCAGAACTTCAAGAAGAGAGATCTATAGTTTTATTTGTAAAAATCAGAGATTGGACCACAACCTACTTATAATTTAACTCAATGGATGGAATAATGATTGCATTCTTTTAAATATGACAGGATATATTAAATAAGTCCCAACATGTCTCATTCAAGTTCTTGACAAATTAAATGCAGCTCCTAAAACAGCTATGTTTGATAGGAAAAGTAGTTTAGACTGATTCTCATGATAAATACAGCTATTTGCTGTCTCCTGATCCTATTTGATAATTAAGAAAAATTTAACTGAACTCAGATGAAACTCCTCAGCAGCCTTCACAAGAAAACTACGTTGTCCAAAATGATACAAGACATTACTAAAAACTCTGCAACCCAGAAAAAAAATCTTTTCAGAAACTTGAGTTTTGGCATCTGCAATATGAATCCAGCACAAGCAATGTTTTCATGGAGTGATAGCATTAAATGAGAAAAAAAAAAGATACCTCTTCATTAATATTCATGTTAAACTCATCGTGAATTGGAGATGCTGTTACTGGGGTTGGGGATGGGCTTTTCTCTGGGTCAGTCAGACTTGGCGTGTCCAACAAAACTGTGGAAACAGACCCTGAATTCAAGAAGTCTTCACTGTCACTTTCCTTGCCTGAAGGGAGAGAAAATGGAACAGGTGTTAGGACTTTTTTTTTAATTTTTTTTTTTTTTTTTTTTTTAGGACAGACTACAATAGGAGAAGGGGAGTCGTTGCCAAGTGTCAATTCACAATTCAAACATCACAACACAGCACGGTTATAGCAAAGGGAGAACATATTTCTGACAGCAAAAAGCCCAGCAAATGCCCTCAGGGCCTTTAGTGGGATCAGGTTCAACAAGCTGAATAAACTGGTGTAGTTATTTCCTGTCCCATGTTCTGGAATTTCATACTAAATACTACTTCTCCCTCATTCACTAAGGTAAGACCAGGGGGTCAAGTCTGCCTGAAACTTAAGCTGTCCCTATGGTATCTTCAAGTTACCCGTAGGAAAAATGCAGCCCACTGCACAAGAGTCTAATACCACCTTTTAAATGACCACATTACGTTTGCATACTGACACACACTGAGTGTGTCTCATCTAGTTAATGCCACAGCCCGCACCAGCATCTGGCATCCTTTGCTCCCAATGAGTGACTCGCTTCTCCTGAACTGCCTTAGTGCTACCAAAAGGTTTGGATGCACACACTTGTTGTGGATACCAGAGTACTGACACTGACAAGAAGTTAAAGGCAACCAATACTTTCTAAAAAGCAGGCAGAAATCTAGCACTCATTGCCAAAGATCTGACGCAAGTACAAGCCAAAGTCTGTTCACAGCAAAAACCTCTCTTGTCCATTTTTCACTGCCTGAAATCTCTGTCCATGCTCCACGAACTGACCATGAAGCACAGCTCCCAGAGACTCAAGGTCTGTTTTAGCATCCAAGATCCAAAGCCCACAGGCAGTTTTCAGCTCAGGATGCTGTGGCACATGCCAGCTCCCATCCAGGCTTACGTCTATGACGCTGGACTAAGAGAAGCCACTGCATCCACCTCAGGGCTGCAGGTGCTCATGGGGGGCAGGACAAGCAGCTGGAGACCATAGATGAGGACTTTCACATGGCCCTGCAAATCAGCTGGTGCGCTCAGGAGCAGAGGTCAGGATCTCCTTGCTGGAATCACTAACGCCCCACAGGGACGGCCTCTCAAAAGCCAGACAGTCGGAAGGAGGGCCACCAGGACCCTCTCTTCTCCCTGGGTCTCACCCCCAGACTCAGCAGCACGTCCAGATGGGGCTCTGCCCTGGGCCAGGATGGCAGACCCAAGAGCCCAAATAAATCCACCACTACAAAACCACATCTTTTGCCCTCTCACTTACTTCGGGTTATTGACAATCTTCACTCTTTGAAAGGATCCGTGGGGGCAGCTACATCTCTCCCCCTTAGGGAAGGTCATCCACCTCCCACATTTGCATGGCCAACAAAAACCACAAGCCTTTCTTTATCTTAAAGAAGCTCAGGCAACGAGCTCAGGTCAATTCAAGGCTTGTGGAAGGCTGGGTTGGCCTTCTTTGGCCTTTAGAGGACTCAGTGACAACGGTAGTTTCCATAACAAGGTAATATAACACTGTGGTGCACAGACTTTTAAGTGGCGCATATATTATACGTGTATACATTATTAGAATGCTAATTTCTAAAATATGCTGGGGACAGGTCTTTCAGAGGACAGTGACCTACAAAATGCAACTTGAGTGCTGAAAGAACAGGATGACGCAGGGAAAAAACCCACCAGGCCAGGATTATTGGTGTAAAGGGAGAAGCTAATTTTCTAACATCTAAGAAAAATGTCAGTGTAATGTTATACATGTGTTTCTTTTTATTTTCTTTTAAGGGAGAAAGGAGAGAGACAGGGTTTTCAAAGCAATTCCATCAAACTGATGACCGATTGAACATTTATCACCTTTGGGGATCAAAAGCTCCTGGATCTGGAAGCCTCCACCAGTCATGCAACAATGGACTGTTACATGTTATGGTGTATATTACAGCTACTGTTTCAGCCACGCAGTTAAGCTCATTATCTGGTGGCAAAGAAGGCTTCTTTGAGGCGGGGGGGTGAAGAAAGACTGGTAGGAAAAGCCAGCCTGGCCCCTAACTGTGGTAAGGAAGGAGGAAAACTATTCCACAGCTGCTGCGTGTGGTGGTTTGCAAAGGCTTCCCTACGTGCCGAAGACGTGGCGTGTCATCGCGACATAGTCCTGGCAGCACATCCACTTCGCTACAGACGTTTTTGCAGCTCTCGGGTGTTACTACTACACCATGCGCAGCCACCAGGGTGGTGCTGGTTTGGCTGGTAGGAACGTGCTTGTTCAGGCACTGCTGGGCTCAGCTGCCAACCCCTCCCCAGGAACACATGCAAGAGAGCCCTGAAAGGCATTCGGGAGGCTATGGGAAGAGCCTGAGAGCTCATCGTATTCAAACTGATTTTACAAGGGGCAAATAAGCAGCATGACAAAAATAGTTACTATTTATCAGATGATAAATGGGACAGCACCCAAATGTGCAGCTGCCTGGACAAATAAGGCAAATTACCAGTTCACACCAGCTGAGTAACTGACTTTTACTCTACCTAAGAGATGCCTCCGAAGATAGTAACTCTAAGAGTCAGTATAACTCTACCGCAATGTACCTAGAGTTTAAATGAGAGTAGGCTTTAATTTATTTTTTGATTGCACAATACCTTTTTTTCCTTGAGCCAGTATCACCATGTCTTGAACTTTCTTGTACCTGTTCAGAGATTGCCGAAGCTCTTCTATCTTCCGATCCTAAAATAAAGGAAAGTTGTGACCGTGCTTCTTCCTTCAGCAAATTAAAAATAAGAAATACAAATACTAGACATTCTTTGGCTTAATCGGTTGTGAGACGAAAAGAAATGGGAAGTGTGGATGGGATAGGACCCAGAACTCTGTTATATGAAATATCAAAACTCGTATTTAGCAAAACTATCACCTGGTTAATCACCAGAATTGTCCCAGCCTTGAAAGTGGATTTCAGGTCCCTTGTTAAGTCAAAGGTGGAGTATAATAAATTTGTGATGTACAAAGAAAGCAGTAATCAAAGGATTTGGGGCTTTGGTGATCAAAAACAAATATCCTATAAAATGCACATGCTTATAACTGTGCAAAACCATACAGGAAAACAACTTATACTTTATAGAAAGCCCTTCTGGAAACACAGCCCGTGATATCTCATGGGACTTGTATAGAGCTCTTTACATTTTCAAAACATAGTGTAAATTGCAGTTGCACTGAACTGAATAATAAACAGTGTAAGGACTCTGTGTCTATGCGAACAAGGCTCACAAATGCTTAGTTACAGTCCCTTAAAAGCACCGCAGTGCTTACAACCATAGTGAATCATTGATTCTTACAAATTTGATTTTTTAATTGAATTGTGACAAGTTCGTATATGAAGATTTTCTTAGAGATTTAACTCAAACTGATGAATGACTACTGAAAAAAATAATGACTTTGCTACCTTCTCTTCATTTGCTGCCATTAGAGATTCTACCGCCTTCTTCATTTTCTGTACCTCTATATCTAAAAACACAATACAGTTCTCTAAGTCAATTTACATAAGACAGTGTAAGGAAATAAGAAAAAAAACCAACACAATGTAGAAGCAACTCGGTAATATCTGAGACTAAATTCACAAATTAAAAGACAAACCATAAGTCACTTAAATTCTATTTTAGATGGAAATATACAGAAGATAACCCTTTTTCCTCTAAACCATTTTTCAGACTTTTTTTAATATCAAGGAAATGATGAAATTCAGGAAATTTCCTTACCCACCTTCCCAGACTTAGGAAAATGAAAAAGTCAAGAGTAAAACTTCTGCTTGACTTTCACGATCTCCATCTTTCAAATAATCGCAAAACAAAAAATCCAAAATATAAAATGCTACATTTGAAGTGCAATAAAACACATCCTCATTACAACAGTCAACAAACATTCCAAATGGCATCTCAAAAGCCCACTATACAAAACAACAGGATTAATGGATATGATGAAGAAAGCATTGTGCAGTGATGCTTAGTCTGAATTCAGTATGGATGTACAAATGAGGACAGCACAATGGAATGATACAAGTATTTGCTGTGATGAGCAGTCATGCTAGGATATATATGGTAGTCCAGACTTGGAAAAGGTCCCTAATACAGATGACAGTGTTCTGTGCTTCATCTATAACCCTTATTTACAAAGAAGTATAACTACATGGGAACATGTATGTTCTAATGAGGTTAGAATTTGGAGGTGTTCTGAACTAGAAATTAAAAAAGAATGGAAATAATGTCAATTCTTGCTATAAATCTAACTTGCATAAATGAAGTAAACTTTAAATTTCATTACAAACATAGGCAGGTGGCCAAATTCACAGAGAAGTTAAGAGTTTTACCTGGTTTTATCTTCCTAAAACTTCTCAGAAAACAGAGTGGGAAGAACATTTTCTTCCTTAATGAAATGCAAGAAAACTGCCTGGCTGGCTTTCTATTAGGCTAAAACTGCAATTGATCTAGTTCCCATGATTTTCACTCAGCCACATTAAGAGAAAATCTGGTTTACTGGATTGTGACTGCATTTCATTGAGAGACAACTGTTCTGTGAGTCTCCATGAGACCAAATCTTTCTTTGCCTATCAGCTTTTCCTCAGAAAACTTTGTATTTCAAGCATGATATACCCACCCTTATTCTCAAATTTTACTGTAACTAAGGGTTATAGATGATGCAACCTAACAACATTTGTTAAAGCGGTTTTGCGAACACATGCAGAAAGCTATTTCGGAAAGCACTTCTGAAATGCAAACGCTTGTGGAAAGACACCAGAAACCTTACTTTTATCTTTGAGCTTCTTTTTACAATTTTCATCTGTGCAGGAAAATCCATTGGGTTTGAAATTAGCATGAAGGTTATGACATTAAATAACTTTTAACACAGTATTGATACTTCAGGAGTCAACTATTCCACATGTATTGCAGAAGCAAGCACTCCCCTGGTGCTACCGTACCTAATGACACAAAATAGTCCCACTGATCTTATACAAAACTACCTGTCTCAAAGATATATTTTTCAAATGTATGTTTTCACTTGCAAGGCCTCAGAAGAGGTTTATGCCATTAGATTACTCTTAAGCTAACGCTTTACTAGCAAAAGCCAGGTAAGTGATAATGTAAGCGTATTCGTTCAGAAAGCACAATTCAGCTCATGGGGCAGATAACCTGTGTTATCTGCAAATAGCATTACTCATATACTTGCTCCAAGGCAGAAATAACATGGTTCATCATGGCTGAAGATCCTCCGCTGGACTATACTGAAAACTAAACTAAAGCTGAGAACCAGAGGGTAATGGGAGTTCAACATACACAGCGGTCCCCAGGATGAAAAGCCTCATATAAACAGTCATAAATGCAATAAAGCCAGACTTTGTTCACATTTAAACTTTCTTAGAAAAAGGAATCATGGTTCAATTTAGTCACTTTTAGTGCTCTTACAGTTTTTTTCTTTTTAAACAGATCATTTTATTAAATAAAATATGACAGTCTACACACAGCATTTTCCTCCTCAGGTCAGGGAAGGATATTAACTAAACTTTTGAGGCTTTACTTTTCTAAAAAACATATTTTAAAAGCACAATCTTCAAATCAGCAATAACTACCCGTGAGATATATTCAGAAGTAAAATTGTAGCAAGTCAAAAAAAAAAGTCTGTGGAGAAGTTTTGTGAGACTTTAAAGAAAAAAAATTAAATAATTTCCCCAACCTAAGCTTCCCCCCAAATAAATACTGATTTCGTTTCTTCTTTGCCAGCAAATAAAAGAATTGACATGTAAAAATTCTGTGCTAACTCAAGCTTAATTAGGATTTAGACTTATCCAGTGCACAAATACAGAACCAGTCCTCAATTTTATCTTCTTAGGGCCGGGTCCACACTGAAGATTTGCTAGCACACACCATAGTTTGACTTGCAGTATGGCTTTTCCCCTTTCTTAACACTAAGGGATGTACAAACAAAGCCCATCACAGATACGCGTGCAGAAAGCTCCCTTCTCAATATAATCTTTTTAGGGAACTTCCTGAAAGTTTTAGGATTTCTTTGCCAATATAAATGGCATCTTCCAAGGCACCATGTAAACAGCTAACTAGGAATTACCTAGGCTAGTTTAAAGTTGATTAAGAACCTGCTAGAATGGTAGGTTCAGCAGTTGCATCATGAATACTCCCTAAATATATTAAAAGAAGTAAACACCAAGACAGAAAGTCTATGAAAACTGAGGCTTTTATCTGCTATTTCCTGTACAATCCTTCATGGAACCATGACCTCAGATGAGGTGACTGAGGAGGACACAGTGACAGAGCCTCCCTTTTTCTTACCTCTGTCCAGTATTTCAATTCCTTCTCCTTTCAGCTTGCAAACCAGTTTTTCCTGCAGCCTTTTAACCTCAGCTTCCTTTTGCTCCAGTTTGTCTTTCAAAGCCGTTAGCTCATCCTGTAACAGAGAGAGAATCACTCAGTGACAGCGTCTGCACACACCTGACGTATTTCCAAAATCCCCTCCTATGAAGCACAGTGGACAGGTCCTCAGCGGGTAGAAATGACCAAGGTCCCCCTGATATTTACACTGGCTGAGGGTGCACCCACCAAACTCTGCCTCTGAACATCATAACAGACCACTGAGCCCTTAAGGGGGCAAAGCCAGGGGGGCCTATGGTCCAAAAATGTTCATTTGATGTATAATTTTAAAAGAGATTTTACATCTAAATTTTAAAAAGAAAGAATAAAGGAAAAAAAAAAAAAAGGCATTATTTATTTAACCTTGCAGAGACAGAAAAAGTGCAGGTGATGAGGCTGAATGCTAACATTTAGGAATGTTTATTTCATATTTATAGGGCATTTTGCATGTTCAAAGCTGGACAATTATGGAACTGTGCTTACACCCGACTAAGGACATTTTCAGAAATAACCACTGCTTCTATGAAAGAAAAGTCAATCACGACACCATCAAGCACATAAACACATACTGGAAAGCAGTTCAGATGAAAATGTGGTACCTCTGCCACAGTTTGGCTTTGCTGATCAAGCATTAGGAAAGGAAGCTTAGTGCTGAGATTCATGGGAATAAGACAGATGGTGTTTGGGGGAGTTGCTGTCAAATTTTAACTTTGCTCTAATCATCTGCACTAGCAAGTGACTGGCAAGGATCCATGCATTTAACTTTTTAAAATTTGAGTTAAATCCTACCCAGCTTAGTAACATGTTTCTTTGATGTCCGAGGATATCTTGTGCAACAGCATCATCAAGACAGGACCCTCAGTGCAAATGTACCCAACACTGAAAATTTAATTTGTTCAGTTTGTAAACAAAACAAAACAAGGCAAGATTCATAATTTTTGGCATTTACAGCTTCTAATGGAAGTGTTAAATCCCTAAAGGAATAAACCAAACTAGAATACTGTGGCTTAGGTATATTCCTGAGCTTCCCTCAAAAGATCTATTGCAAATATGTAGAAATATCTGTGACCCAAACTACGGCCCAGACTACAGAATTTCCCAAAATCGTTTCCTGTTTGCTCTAAAGCACCATTAAAAAAATAAATAAATCTTTGTTTTCAAGAAACCAAAGCTTCTTCCAGAACAGTGGTTGGGCAATTCAGTCCTCCCGTGCTCCAGTTTGGTACTGATTTTGATGGGATTTCTGCCAGTGTAGGACCAATGCTTCTCCAAAACACAAGACCATCTCTTGGTCACTTGAGAAGCTGCTGTTATAACCATGGGCAACTAGAGCTGCATGTAGTTGTTGATGTGTATTTTTCTTTCCCTAAATTAGAAACACAATATGTGAATTTACATGTGGGAGAAGGGACAGTGTAAAAGAATCACTATTTTCTAGTTAGTTGCCATGAATAAATTTTCTCTAAAAAGGTAAGAAAAAGCTCTGTTTGAATAATGGGCATAAGCTACTGAACAGGCAATCTTCCCTTGGAAAGGGAATGATTCTAACCCAAGTCTAACTCCATTATGTGTAACCTATGCAAAACTCACAAGACTAAAACCCTGTCCCATCCAGTAAAAAAGCTGTTTACAAGGAATATCTACATAAAGAGCTTTCCACGTCTAATGGGAAAGGGCACACTGCATATCAACACACAGCAATTAATGAAGAACAAAGCATGACAGCACGATGCAAGACAGACTGTAAAACAGTGGAACATGAAGAATTCAAAACAGGCCCAATGTTACCCAGAAACTACTACACCTTTAGTATCTGGCTTTTTTGCTCCATCCGCTGCTTTTCATACTGCATCTGACCCACTTTGATTTTCATGCTAGAAAGTTTGGCCATTAAAGACTGGTAACAGAGACAGAGGAGTGAGAGAAAACTAAAGATAGAAAAGAACAAGGCTAAATGGCAAGAGAAGTTAGACACTTAGAGAAACCCACTGCTAGAATTACTTAGGTGAATGCTTTCTCTTCAAAAGTCGTTGATTTTTAGCACATTTAGAGGAGAAAATAAATGCTCAGGTTTGCTCTCACCTATGGCACATGCCTTATGTACTGCAACTGGTGTTCCTTGACAGATACGTGAAACAAGGGACTAAATAAGTAAATATATTTATTGTTAACAGCCAGCTGCATGGTGAGTTATTCGTCATGAAAAACAATACACAGATCTCAAAACCACAGCATGAAATTTGGAAATAGCCCCTGTTGCTAAGCAAGTATCATCAAAACCCTGGGCGTGAACGCGCTCAGGATTTTGCAGGGTGCAGGCAAGGACTAGGAAAAAAAAGAGTAAACTTCTAAAGCCTGACATACACCCACCTCTGCTTCCTCCCCTCAGCCTCACTTACTTTGGTTGTTTTAAGTTTCTTCTCATACTGGAGTCTTTCATTGTCCATTTCTCCCACTCTCAATCGCAATTCATTTATTTCCTGGATCAAATCCTGAGCGAGGGGAAAAACAAGATCAGAAACAACACAGAAATTCAATAAATAAAAGAGAGTGATAGCTGCCCAGGCATGCCTCGGCAGGACCTGTAAAAACACACCACCCAAATTCCTAGTTAAGTCAAGAAATTCAGAGCTTTCTGGATATCCAGGGACCCTATTTCTCAGTTTCTGCATTACTGCACTGAGTGCAAGAGGGCAGAGGACAAAGAGAGACATAAATTTCTGTTGCGTTCCCTGCGCTGAAGGCCAAGAAAGGCCTCCTGCCCCTCTGGCTGCCCAACTGCTTGGATGTCCACCACAACATGTGGTAATGGAAAGCAGTGGCAGTGGCCACATCCTCCCCACTTCAGGCTCGCTGGCCGTCACCTGCCTTTTGAAAATATGAAGTGATTGCAGCGTAAATTTATGTTTCTGTCACTCAAATGAGCCCCTCTAATGGAGGGCTGAATGGAAAGACCCTCACTAGTTTCTACAAGCATAAAGTCATATGTATTTAAGCATCAATGGTGCCACTATATTTGAGATTTTTAAGTTCAGCCTGGTTTGGAAGAAAGTTGGAACCACCACCAACTCACACCTGAGCTCTTTGGAGAAGAAAAGGCTGAGAGGGGATCTTGTTTATGCTTATAAATATCTCAACGGTAGGTGTCAGGAGGATGGGACCAGACTCTTTCCAGTGGTGCAGAACAACAACATGAGTGGCAACGGGCACAAACTGAACTGTAGGACGTTCCATCTGAATATAAGGAGAAACTTCTTTACTCTGAGGGTGCCAAAGCACTGGAACAGGCTGCCCAGAGAGGTTGTGGAGTCTCCTTCTCTGGGGACATCCAAAACCCACCTGGACACATTCCTGTGCAATCTGCTCTGGGTGAACCTGCTTTAGGAAGTGGGTTGGACTGGATGATCTCCAGAGGTCCCTTCCAACCCCAAACATTCTGGGATTCTGCCCTTAGTGTCACCAGCTCACCTTAGTGTCCCTTCCTCCAATGGTGAAACAAACCCTGAGTTTGACTGCCCACCAAAGTGCAAGGCACCCTTTCTCCAAACCTTCCCGTCTTCTAGATGGGGAAACGGGATCTTAAGTAGCCAGTGTCCAGCCTGTGGGACAGCCAGGACAGAGTGACCCTCCATATGAGAGACAATGAACCACAGGTTATGGGGAAAATTACCTTCCTGCTCTGCAGAGGACCTCATTAGCAGAAAGCTGTGGCTTTCACACAACTCAGATATGTCCAGCAAGCTTCTGCCTCATTTATATCTCACTGACCTTTATATATAGACACCAGGTCAGTGTTATGTTTGTGTGAAAAAAAAAACACAAAAGAAGAAAAAAGGTGTTTCTCAGCAGCTACTGTAATGTTGTATCACCAAGAAAGTCTTCCAAAGAGGAGATAAGCTCTTTGTGCACCCCAGAAAACAAGAGGACTTGAACTACAGCATGATGGCTTTTAAGCTACTAAGAAGATAGCACAGTACCTAGGCTTGCTTGTCTTCCTACACAGTAGGGCAAATCCTATCCATGTCAAGCAGCGCTGTACATCAGTCTAACAACTGCCAGCACAATTTTTCAGAGCTAATTGTATAATTAATAGAGATTTGTAATTTATAAATTGACAAGCCAGCAGCTGACACTTGGAGGTTATTCATGGGTCCCTGGTAACACCTGCCTTCCAGCCCCACACCACATTTTCTGAGCTAATGAACCTCTGGTTTTTATTTTGTGCATAATGAATGTGATGACAACAGAGCAGCATATGTGTTTCTTTAGCAAGATCCAAGCTCAATCACCACAACTACAAGGAAAATGAAAATATTGAACATTTTTATGAGATTAGTAATTACTACCACTAATGTATCACTTTCTAACTTGTATACACCTGCAATTCCTCACTGACTCTTCAATGTGTGACCTTGACAAAGCACATCAGTCTTCCATGTATAAATGTACATGGATGCCAATCTGCATTACTATATTAATTGAGTTGTTTCTTATGAACAGCAAGTGTTCGAGATCTCCACCAAATCTACGTTCTCAGGTCTGATGGCCAGCTTTTACACTCTGACAATTCATTTTTCTGGGGCTTTTCTCTCCTGCAGCCATCATTGTTGTTTTGGGTTTTGTTTTTTTTTTTTTGTAGCAATAACTGCTGAGGTTGTTGCCTACATATTTATCACTTGAAATATATGATTTTAAAAATACTGTAGGAGAGGGAAACCAGTTATTGTATTCAAAAGGCCCCTGTGAGCAAAAGGAATAACAAATCAAAACTCTGCTCCTTTTTTCATACAAGTTAGCACAACCCGTATCAATTAATAGAATTACCAAGATGCACTCACAATGTCACAGAAAATAACGCAATCTTGCAACCAGAATCCAAGAGTGTAAGATCTGAATTCTTCTGCTTAATCAATTATGGGCCTCATATGTAATCAATACTGTACAATTTGCTCAAGGGTTAAGTAGAACTAAAGTTTAACAGTGTGCTTTGCCCTAAAAATATTTTTGATTACTCTCCTGCAAGTGCAACATTAACTCAAGCCTTAAGTTATAGACAACATAGTAACTGTAAATGACATTCTTTCTCACCTTTATGAGGCAGAGGAGTACATTAAAGATTCACCAGGTTCCATACACCGACCCTCATTAGTACCAAAGAGATGGTCAAACCTTGCAGAAGTGAGCAGAGGAAAAAGAAAAGGCCCAAACAGGTCTGTTTCCCTGCTACTGAATTACCACCCTGTTTTCCCAAAAATAAGACCTACCCCAAAAATAAGACCTAGCATGATTTTTCAGGATGCTCAAAATGTAAGCCCTACTCCAAAAATGAGCCCTAGTTGCAGTTCATTAAAAAAGTCAACTTAAGTAGTGTCCAGGCATGTAAAAAAGTAAGCACCTTTTGGAGGAAAAATTGTATAAGACCCTGTCTTATTTTGGGGGAAACAGGGTATTTATCTTGGAGCAAGCTTCTGGAGGTAGAGATTGTCAAAGGCACTGAGGTTTTCTAAGAAATCTCAGTCCTTCCAGAGTATTTCAACTTTCCTGCATGCTGCCCTGAAACATTTACCCTTTTCTTTCACTATTCTCTGTTCAACTGATTTTGACTACAAACCTTTCCCAGCAAGGACTATGCCTTCCCCCCTCCTGCAGCAGCCCCAGCAAGGAGATCACAGCATTATTTGAAACCTGCAGGTGCCAACCATCATAACTGCTTATGGCCCCAGGAACTTTTGGGACGAGTGTGATGCTTCAGGTGTGTGCATCTCCATGGCACTCAGTGTGTTGTATGGGTTCATCAGGATCTGAGATCAGACCAAAAACCCCACAGAGTTCCATGGCTGACTTGGATGAACCAGCAGTAAAAGAGTCACCCACATGGTGGCCAGTGTATGGCACACGCTCTACTTGCATTTAATACCTCCTCTTCAGGCACCCATAAATGGGTGAAAATACCTGCCCTGGGCATAATCCTAGATCCAAAGAATCATTTTGGTTGGAAAAGATCTTTAAGATCATCCAGTGCAAGCATTAATCAAGCACCACCAAGTCCACCTCTAAACCATGTCTCCAAGAACATCATCTACACGTGTATGTTCCTGCCCTTTAAACTTGCAAAACAGGAAAAAGCCATTAAAGGGTCTTCTTCTGATCCATGGTCAGGTCCCTCCACGCCAACACCCAACAGCAATTCCTTGCATGGATCCATAAATGAAGTGGACAGGGTGGGACATACAGACTCCTATTTCCCAAAGCCTTTTTCTTCTCTGCTCTTCTTACTTGTGCTCTTCATGGCAGGGCCAGGGAGGCACAAAAAGCAATTATAACTTTCAGAGGTCAGAGGCTTCCTTACTGGCACTTGGAATACAAACTACATTCATCATTTTGCGCCACTCAGAAACTCATCTGCACAAAGGAGTCTGGTGGTGGTTAAATTATGAAGCGAGCCCCATGAGTGAGCCAGTTTAGTCTCTAGCTGCTGCTTCAAAGACCATGTCTGGTTCTGGACTCCTCCCTAAATAAACTCCCTCATATGATATTTTCTTACATAATCTCAGTCCAACTCAGAGCATCCATGCTCCTTAAGGAAAATAATACTGGTGTCTGCCAAGAAAGTGGAAAGACTGGAATGATTTAAAGGACAGATAAAATCATAAATCTCTACTATGCATACAATTAGCTTTGAAAAAGCCATGTATTTGTGAACACCTAGACAGGAAAGTCCTAGAACACAAAGGAAAAAAAAGCTTACAGATATAGTCAAAGTATCTGTTTAGAGAAAGACTGGTGACTATGAGAAACCTACCAAGCTGGAATAGGAAGTTACAATCACAGACATAAGTGAAAACTGGATAATATGAAGGATTTAATCTGAATGGTAATTCCAGGGGACAGGAACTTCACAGAAGTTGTTTTAACATGTCAATGTTTGGTTGGTTTTTTTTTTCTTTTCACTTTTTTTTTTCCCTAAATAAAAACAGAAGCAATATTCATAGGTTTTCTTTCCCAGTTTGGGTATGGAATTTTTTCCATTTTAAACACTGCATTCAAATGCCATAATGTGTTTTATGGTAGAATATTTTAAAAAATCATTTAAATACTCAGTGCTGCAGAAATAATTGATCATCTGTTACTTTAAACAGGAATATTATTAGATTGACACTGAAAAAAATATTGTGTACTTCCGTGTAAGTACTGCCTCTAAAATACCTGTTAGAGATTTTTAATGGCTGAGACCCTTATAACTATTAAGCTATTAATTTTTCTGCTGAACAAATGGAAATTAAGACATATCATCCTTTCAGTGTCTAAGGCTAAGCCTTCTCACAGCTATGAAATGTAGAAACAAAGAAGAAACAACATAATAATTTCTATCACACTAAACATCATTTTGGTTTTCAAAGTGAAGGAAGAACATTTTAGTAATAGTTCATTAGTTCTGACATAAATATTCAGGCTATAAATCTATATAGCCCCTAATTATGGCAATCACCTTTTAAACATAATTTAGGTTATCTTATTTTTATCAAAGACATCAAGCCCATTTCCAGGTGTTTCAAAGAGAAAGATCTTAATAAGCTGCCACGAAGGTCAGCCTCTTGCACCGAGCCTACAGAGTTGCAGTGTAGGTTCTAGTCCCCACACTGTCACCACTTCTCTGTGAACAGAGGTAGCTCCATGCCTGCCTTCTTGGTCTGCTAAGTGTCGGTATACAGGTGAAGAGATTTACCTGTTGTAGGCTGTAATTCATGAAAGAGCCGAGCACCGTGGGGCCAGAGACCTCACGGGAGCTGAGAAAGCAGCCAGCTCTTAATACACTTCCTATGGATGCACAAGACCTTCAACGATTCCCTCCACCTTTCCCCCACCAAATTCTCCAGCACTGCCATGCACAATACTTGGCCTGGACTGCAAAATCAGTTGCTTTGAAGGCAATGCTGTGACCCTCCACATAGCACCTGGTATCAAACTAGATGAAAAGGTAATGGGAGGCAACGTAAATCTGTCACACAGCTTGGCAGCACCCAGATGTGCTGCACTGCAGGAACGGACACTGCCATGACTATGTAAATGATCACCACCTTTCAAAGCTGAACACAATTTGAGGCGCAAGTTTTCGATCTGCGGACCTCTTTGGGTCTGCGTATTACTTCAGACAGGCCCAAAAAAAGTAAATCAAAAGCAAGCCCAACTTTTGCTCTTATGCTTGCAATACAAGTGAGGAATGAGACTTCCCTGGAAAATCTGTAGGAAACTGGGAGTTGGTAAACCAATAATTAATGCGGAAAGGGCAAGTTCTGTTTCCTGTGATGGCATTATGGCTTCTTCCTTTCTAGAAATGACACCTGGAACATCCACAATACAAACATCTGACATTTCAGCTCATTTATGAACCCAGATTTGGAAATGTTGTCCTGCTTCCTAGGCAGACTCCCTTTCTGATATGGGGTATGTGACGCTTGCAGCAAAGCTTGGCCTGATGAGTCTCCTGGAAAACCTGGGTTTGCCTACCTGCACTGTTATGAGGCTTTCTGGCTTTAAACATGGGCAAGGTTCAGCTACACAGATCCACAGGACACAGGAGGGCAAATGTCCTAGAAGAACGCTGCCTGGGATGGCAGCAGCTCTGCCTGGCACTACACACTGCTGGGATGAAGCCAGATGACATGAGTATCTGCTGTCCCTCAGCCCTGGGCTTCTGTGGGGCTGGGAATTGAAGGGAGGCTTCAAACTGCCCTCACACCGAGTCACCTCATTCTCTCTGTTACTGAAAACAAAATTAATGTCTTTTAGTGTGTCTTGTCTTTGCACGTACATGTTTTCTGTGCTTGTAATGGGCTTAAGCGCTTGCCTCAGACAGGACTTACTAAAAAGATGACAGTTTCAAGCTGGGACAGGAGAGTGAAGTATGTTCATGATTTTATTCAAGTACATCCTAAATGCCATCCTGAAATCTGATGGTAAGAATCAAAACCTGAGTTTGGAACTCTTCCTTTATTTAAATCAGATTTTATCAAGAAAAAAGGACACATTTTGTTTTTAGAGATACATGTTTTACCCTTAGAGGTAAATTCCCTTCTTGCCTAGCAAAAAAAAATGCCCACCAGCACCGCTTAAAGATTAGATTTTTTTTCCCCCCAGGAAATTTTC
Source organism: Nesoenas mayeri (assembly GCF_963082525.1). Lineage (NCBI taxonomy): Eukaryota > Metazoa > Chordata > Aves > Columbiformes > Columbidae > Nesoenas > Nesoenas mayeri. The sequence goes on from NC_137541.1 coordinate 75,254,723, forward strand.
AGATAACATGAAGCTACACACAGGTTTCCATTTATTCAGTCATGTTTTACTCACCTCTGTGTCTCTGAATCTGTCCTCATAGTCCAATCTATCCTTCTCTACAGACGTAAGCTTTAACTTCAGAGTGGAAATCTCTGCCATAAGATCCAGCTTCTGAGTTTCAAGGGATGTTCTGCTTAGAAGTTCCTGAATCAAGATAAAGAGAACAGAATTATTCACCCAAGGGGAAGAAATCAGTAATTTACTTCTACAGCTAAAGGCCTATTTCATGGGGAAAAGCACTGCACTCTTCCTTGTACTCTCTGAAGCCTTGGGACACAGCTACTACCCATCTGACAGACTCCAGGCACCTAGGATGCATCTGAGATCATGGAGACACTATCACGAGTTGGCTGCCAGGACAAGAAAAAAGCTTGTCTGTCATCACAGTTGCCCTGGGCAGCAAGGAGCTCTGAAGGGAATCCGCCCATCCTTGCTTTAATCCAAGTCTCTTTGAAGTTCAGTGAGGAGAAGCTCAAAGAAGAGTAGAACTGGATTCCTACAGTGTAGAGCAGCACTGACATTACTAAGTACAATGACTTTAAAGCAAATATGGTAGAAAATTATCACTTAGTTAAGAGACATCAAGAGGTGCAACACCTTGAAGTGCACTGCTCTCACCAAAGCAAAATGCAGTTCATTAAGACAGAATGAAGGCAGACAGCAAGACAGACAAGGGGGCTGTGAAATACCTGCTGCAGCATCTCTTCTGTGGCATTCAGCTTCTCTCTGTGCTCCTCTAGACAGAACTCCAGATCCCGAATCTTTTCTCCTTGGGCCTCCACCTGGTCTGTAAGCACACTTACCTGCCCAGCAGAGAAAAAAAGGATGCATGTTTAGTACCCCATACCCATGCTGTATGTGTCACCTGAAGAACTGTATGTGAGTAACAGTGCTCGATGGGCCAAAGGTGAAATGGGACCCCAGGGGAGGAGAAGCAGCAGAACTCTGCACCGTACACGGTGCGTTGGCAAAGGCACAGGAGAGGAGTTAAAGCTCCCCTTCATGCCTATGGGAATTTCATCCAAAGTTCTGGCAGACACATTGCAATTCAGCATCTCTCCTCCTGACTAGCCCTGGAAGTTTTCACAAGAGGTGACTGCTGCATTTTGCAGCCAACAATCATGCCTGTGCTGTGACAATACATCAACTAAAACCCACTAGGCTCCTACCTTAACAACCAAATAGCTAACCCTCACTGGACAGAATTTATTCTCCTTTCCAAGTAATTGCACACAGTCCTCTTCAGAACAATAAAAACATGTGAATGGTCATGGGAAAAGGTCATCTTAGGGACACACATTAGTTTAATAAGGTGGTTGCTTTGCAGACCTGCTCAGCTAACAAGATTCAAGAAGAGATCAGATACAGAGAAACAAAGGCCTTTAGATTTTTCCTGCAACCTAAATTCACACCTACCCTTAATCCGGGTTAACTCTCAGGTATCAGCAAGCCTTCCGAACACATTCCAAGACAAGCGCAAATAAATCCTCAGAGGTTTTGTCCCATACTGCTAAGAAGTCTTACAAATTCAAGAGCAGAAAAAATTAATTTAGGTGACTACTCACTTGCAGGACAAGAGATTCCTTATCGTTTTCCAGACGAGCCAGCCTTTCTTGATACACATCTCCATTCCCAGATATGTGTCCATTAGTCTGAAAAAGACAGCAAATATTGTATAATCAGCTGTCGTACCAAAAGTGTCATTCAAGGTTACCAACACGCTTAAGGAGTATTTTTAGTCTGCACGGTTCAAGTACAGATTTAAAGCACTCTTCAGCCCCCAATGGGTTACAAATCAAATAAACTGTCAACAAAGGATACACAACCACCATTCAGGACAGGAATTGTTCAGGGCTTAAAGATGAGAAAGGAAGAACCTTCTGGTGACCCAATTCCGCAAAACTCACTTACTGTGCATTCAGCATTTTGTTAACAAAATTTGTGCTCAATGACGTACTATGCTAAGCCATATCTGTAAAGAGACAAATACTCCAAGACACTCAGCAAGTGAAAAAAATAGAAAATCAATGTACAATCTACAAAATGTGCATTATGCTTCTTGCAAGTCAAACGATTTTTTCTAAAACACACAGTAAGAGACATCCTTTTATATCAGGCATATTGTACTGGGTATGGGTGAATGTCTGTACTCTCAACGCATCTCTTTATAAAGCTGCCTGAGGCTAAAGAGAAACAAGAATACATGTTAATGCTATCAGAGTTCAGAGGAATCAGCAACTTTCTTTCTTCATAATAACTTCGATGCTCTTGAGTGGCAAGAAGGATTTTACTCTATCCATATTCAAAGCTGTCTCAAAGCACTTTGTGACGGGCGCCACAATCAGATCTCTGCTCAGAAAAGAAATTCTTGTTCCCATCATTGCATAAATCACTTAGAGGAGGTTGAAGAAGAAAAGAAGAGCAGAGAAGCTGCTCTGAAATCCAACGTGCTCAGTACAGAAGCTCCCACCAGCTTTGGGGGTCCTTGATTTCCCTCTGAAAAGATGATGGAAAGAAACCGGGCGACCAACCCTTGTGCCCCGGTGAGTCTGCAGCACAACCCTGCTGTGAGAGGCCACCCCCATGCAGGAGCTGCCAGCCTGGGGCTCCTGCTCAGAATCTCCCTTTCAAGCAGCCCGTCTCCCCCGGTCGCCAAGGATGCCTCAGGAAACCTGCCAGCTAAAGCTCCTTTTCTGAATTACATGCCTGACTTTGTGTGACGGGAGAAACTGCCTTGTTAGAAACCAGAGGAATAAAATGCCCACCAGCACTGCTTAAAGACTAGATGCAAAGCAAACAGGAGGTGGTACAAAGCATTTGACCTCACCTTAGTGCTCTCCTTAAGAGATCAGTCTGGACAGCTTGTAAATCAGTGTGCTGTAGCAAATGTGTCTCCCAAGCACACACATGTAACCTTTGCAATGTGACCATAACATCTCTCCTGAAATCACTAGAGCTACAGCAGACTGGAAAAGGACACTCCCTAGTAATTTGTACCAATAAGTCACACCATAATGATACCCTCAATCTGAATTATTTAGCAGTAAATTACTAGGCCTTCTGACCACCAAGAAACTAAGCACCAAGGCAGAAGTACTCCAGATTTGTGAGTTGCCCCTGTTTTTCGTCTGACCTCTACCAAAATTTACCTCATGCCACAGGATTTCCATTCAAGATCAGTGAGATTCTCAGTTTTCTAAGAGTTGAATCAAGGTGAAAGAAGTCAAAGAGCTTCTCAAATAAACTTGTTAGCTACTCAACTAGCAGATTATGCTTTAAATTCTGTAACTTGACTTGTATGCAAAATACAAAAATGAGGTTTTCTATACTTTTGCTATTCTGTAGCTCTCTTCTCATTTAAAGACCTCCAACACATCCCAGGCACTTTTTCAGCCTCCAAGAATACAGCATCCCTATTTTGTAATATACAACACATTTATCAATATCCAGTGTATGTCTCTGACGTAGGAAAGTGATGTCCCCTATTACAAGCAGGCAGCCGAGGTGCAAAGATTCTCCTCCATCCCCAGGACCCACATATCCAAATCCTTGTCAAAGCTCAGACTTGACTCCCTGCCTTTTAACCACCACATCAGTGCCCCAATCACTGAACCTCCTGATACCTCCGGTCAGCGTAACCAGACACGAATTAACTAAAACCAAAGACTGCGTGAAGAAAATGTGGGGACGTTAAGTACTGTTTTCACGCTACGATGAAAATGTCTTTACAATGCTGTGAAAACCAACAAGGTGTTAAGGCAGAATGTTAGTCATTGTGCACAACATCTTGCCAAGACACCTTTGTTTTAAACTCTGTTCCCATACCTCAAAAAAAATATCCTGTTTTTCTCAGCACATCACACTTGGTTTTAAAATAGGAGCATTTAGAGAGGGAAAGTTCAGGCTGCAGCTCCACATTACTGTAAAAGAGATTTAAGAGGCGATGGGAACCCCAAACAGGGCTGAAATATACTGCAAAATCTGCACAAAACCAGACCTCTTGTAGTACACTGAACCAGAAAACTTTGTGTACAACCCAACAGCAGTTTGGTTTTTTGCTTGAAATGTTGTAACTTCTGCATAATATTTGGGACTAACTCTTCATTTTAGGTATGAAAAGGCAAGAAAAGTCACTGACTTTGATTTCACTGGGGAAAAAGACGAGAGTTGTAGAAAGGACAACACAGAAAGGGCATGGCAGCTATTTTGCAGAGCAGCAGCCCCAGCACCTGCTACAGTGTGCAGAGATCAGGGACCTGCAGGCAAAGGCCACCCGATGCCTTCCCGCATCTCTCCTCTGTGCTGTCCTCAATGGTAAAAGTTGGTAATAGATACAATTTCCTTTCCAGAGAGATGAGGAATGAAGAGATGAAATAAATGAAAAGAACAGGGTAATGACAGCAGTGGGCATGGCTGAAGAGAAATGGATATGGGAAGGCAGGGCATCAGGAGTTGGGGTGGAATGAGCCCCAATGGGGACCTGAAAGATGCCAGGAGACCTGGTGTGTGCAAAATCTGGGTGAGCAACACTCGGAGTGTCCTTCAGGAGGAGCTTCTCTGCATCTGGGGACCCACAGCCTCCCCAGGACTGAGCTTGGGAACTACTTGCTCTGCAGAGCAATGGGCTCTGCCTTAGCCAAAAAAAAAAAACCAAAAAACAAAAGAAAGAAAAGCAAATACTTGCTTCAATAGCAACTGCAGGACTATTTGAGGCACTTGGTAGTTCTGGATCAAATTTGTATCACTGAAGTCAATACAAGATTAACATAGTTTACTAGCTGTGTAAGACAAGCGTTGCCATTTTCCAAAGAAGGCTCTTCTTCATCAACAACTTAAAATCTTTGTTCAATTAAGCGCTTAGACTTAGCATGTGTTTTCAATTTAGGGATTAATTGCAAAACACTGTATGGGAAGAGAATGCAGATTTACCAATACTCTTAATCCTCAAAACAAAAGAACAGTTGTCACGATGCCACTGAGGCTTCACAGAAGTTTGAGGTTAAGCATTTATTTAAAATGCCTTATAAGATCAGACTCAGTGCACTTAAAAACTCTGCAAGATCAATCCATAGCTAATTCATTAAACACATGTGTAAGCCTTGCCTGCAATCATACAAGTGTAAAAATCCACAGTGCTTTGGAGGGAGTTATTCCTGTAGTAAGTAGAAGCATCACCAAACTTTCATAGCTTCCCTGCCCTCAGTCTTTATTTATCTTCCCTGGAAGTGAGTTAGCATTCCAAACCACAGGTAAGTTTCTAATAGCTGCTGGTTTAAGCCTCCTAATAAAAGAAATAATAATAATACTTTAAAAAAAAAAAAAAATCAATTTCCCCTCAATTGCTGAATTCTCCTTTCAAAAATAAAATTCATTTTTAGCCCACTGTAGCTGATATCCTCATTTCTCTACATTTTCTCTTCTGCTTTTGAGACAAAATAAGCAGCACAAATCTCACTTTTCTTGCTGCAGATGCAATTTGATTTGTATAGAAGGAGCTGCCACTCCACAGCATTATTTTCTTGCGCAGCAGATTGCACTGACTGTTCTGACCATTATAGTTCAGTCAACAGTTGGGCAAGTGATCTGCCCCTGACATCTCTTTCCTGACCATCTGGAGTTAAATTAGAGCTCATCAACATGCTTACGTCGTTCAGATCATTATAATACACATTACCTATGCTCAGTTAAGCACAGCTACTGCTGTTCTGCTTGTTCGCTCAGTTTTACAGAGTCCCTTAAAAGGGGGCTCCTTCAGCCTCAGTACCTCAACATCACTTGGTGTGCCATGGGCAAAGCCTCCAGGGTTTCCAAGCACAGTATTCGCCACCGTTTCCCCTGTGAAATGCAGCTGTGACAGCTTTACCCTCTGTAAGTAAAGATTCCATCCCAAATTCATATTGGTCAAATCTGTCTGAACACCATCCGTACCAGAGCTTAATCAGTCTGTGTGGGAGCCCACCACTGCCCTCCCAAAACAGCATCTCCTGCATTTCATGCTTCCCTACTCATGGTTCTGAATATCTGTAGTCTGCTCCACATGCTCTGGCAGAAGGCAGACCTGCTGCTAAGCTTTTACTGAAGTTTACAGATTAGCTCCTCCTTACAGAATGAGCAAGGGGAAAAACAAAAAAAAAGCCCACCAAAAAAACCCAAACACAAACCCACTCACCCCTCCCCCCCCCCCCCATTATATTTTAGAGGTTTCACTACACTGAAAGTGAATTCTGAAGGAAAAACAGCCTAAGTCAGACCTTCACTCCAAAGAGTTTACCTGAAACATTTTCTAAATATAAATAACACGGCTGTTGAATAGGGAAGATGCAACCGTTTCAAAATACTCCGTTTCTTCAACTGCAGCCCAGCTGGTATCAGATACAAGAGAAAGACGAAATGCTTACTCCGTACCAGCGCTACCCGGCTATGGCTTGTCACTCAGAGAAATGCAAGAGCCAGAACAAACACAGATAGCCTTACCTTATTTAGCCAGACACAGTGTCCATGAATGTCCCAGCTGTACTCCATGCTGGTCATGACTATCTTCATGCACTTAAGGACGCGAGCGACTGTAGCAGAGGCAGCTGAGGCTGAGAGCTGCCGCCCTGGCACCACAGCCGGGCGGTGCAGTCAGGGCTCCTCTGAACCCAGACGGTGAGGTTAAGTGACGGGCAGGTTTCCTCGCCTAACCAAGGACGGAGGCGAGCCTGGCAGCGGAGCAGGAGATGTGGGAAGCGGAGCCGTGAAGCAGCAGCGCTCCTCAGGCGGAACAAGCAGCTCCTCTGGGGAATTAACACATCAAAGCCCGGGAAGATCAACCCTCCTTCCAACCTTGAGCCTGACATAGGCATCCCAAAGCACAAAGGCCAGGCGGACAAGTGGAGAAGGACGCAGGCTGTGTAATCCTGACCGGGAGAGTGCAAGGGCAACCCCATGCTCACTCCTTACTGAACAGCCCCCTGCAACATCAACCCCCTCCTCTGCACCCTCCCAGACCTGATTCCCCCAAAACACACAAGAAATGAGGGATTCTGATCTTTTCACCTGACTACAAAGTAAAGAGGAGGGAATATTCTTTTTCTTGATGGGCTATTAATAGTAAAAGCTGGAGGAACACATGAAATTCACTTGCAGGTGCCAAGAAAAAAGAGGAAGAAAAAAGTTGACTCAACAGTCGCAGTGTTCTCATGAGTGACTTGTCTCAAGTTTATGTCATATTTCTCAGACGAAAAGGGTTGTCAGGCTGCCCAGGGAAGTGGTAGAGTCACCATCCCTGGAGGTGTTTAAAAAACATGTAGATGTGGTGCTTAGGGAGATGGTTTAGTCATGAACTTGATTAATGGTTGGACTTGATCTTAAAGGTCTTTTCCAACCTAAATGATTCTATGATTCTATGAAAATGCATTAACAACCACCAACCTCCGTCCTCACATCTAAGTTTCAATTTACACAGTAAAAGCAGCAGGATAACAAATCCTTCCTATTTTTGACCACAGAGCCCAGCTCTGGGAGTCCCATGATTATCTGAAAAACCACAGCTTTTATTCTTAAGAAGAAATGCATATGACTACAATTGATAAGATAAAAACGTCAAAAACACGAATACTGAATAACCCAGAACAAAAGAGCAGAGTAGAAGAGGAGTAGAAGCTGTGTTTTCTAAGCCTGACTGATGCATTTTGGATTGAGAATGGTGATTTTTTTGATGGCCCTGCCATCAGGGCTTCAGTGCAGGACCACACAGGTTATTCTTATAGCAATGAACTCACATCCACAATGCATGAAGATGCCACAGCAAGACAGGCTATAAATAAGCCTGTATTATCTTCCAGTGTTAAAAAAACCACACCAGTCTGGATGAAACAAGAAACAAGGTCCTGTGTTTCAAGAACTTTGAGTTAGATCTCTCATGGACGAAAAGCACTGCCAGGAGACATTTTATGATGACAGGTATCACAAGGCTCCTTTCATATTGCTACTTGAGGAGGGATCACAAACAGGTCTTTGGTAGTAGATGCCTATGTGCCACAGATTACCACAGGACCTTTTGATAGTTAAACTCAATATAAGCACAAGGGGAGCCAAATGAATGCACTGTACACCCACACTAAGCACTTAAACAACAGACTTCAGTCTGAAGAGAAGATTTTTCCATGCATAAGAAATATGAGATGATTTCTGGCTAACCAAACCACTTCCCCCACTTGGGACCCACCCTGTCAGCCAAACAGGCCAATATATCTCTGTAAGATTACAAGCTATGTTTATCCAGTGAGGAAAACTTCTCTCTGAAATCTAATATCCGCTGATATTAACTCCCATTACTCCCAAACACTCTCTGGAAGAACAAACTTGTGGAAGAAGTGTCAAAATCTGAGGCTGATCTGAGATGACAGATCTGCTATTCACAGCAGCAACACTGAATTGTGTAAGTCACTATAGGTACCACTTCTCAACTATCATCTTCAGATGATCTGAAAATGGTCTTCGAGAAACCTCTGGAGGCCATAAAGTTTGTTTTGCTTTAATGAACTTATAGTAAACTTCAGAATTTCACTTCTGGAGTGAAAAACAGAAAGAATCTGTATATAGAGTAATGTATGTATTTGAATTCAAAAAGTCACTTTTAAAGCTAAAACCACAGTTGCACTTGCTGTGGGTCTGAAAGAAGTGTTATCCTGGCTCTTTTTTTCCAGAAGTATTATGTCCTTTAAAGAGCAGAAGACACACAACAGGACCCACATACATGAGTTCAGATCAGGAGCTTAGGGAAGCTGGCTCTGAGGTGTGGGAAGGGACTTGTCCACCCACTTCTCTCCTTCATCCTCCTTTTTAACAAGATACAGTTGGTTTCTCCTTTCTGGGAGGGTTGTTGCATAAGATGTATTAAAAAAGAAAAAAATCCACACTGTCAAGAAAAATAATAACCAGAAAGAAGACTGTTTCTTGTTTGTTTTAACTGAATAAAAACTGGAGCAACATTCATGACTGGGAGCAAGGTTTCTGAGAAGGAAGAGATGGATCTATCAACTTCCTGCTGGACACAATGGGGTTGGCTTGGTCTTGCAAAAGGCAGAGTTTCATTTTAAATGGTCTTGTTACTGGTGATGATGTTCCAGATTACTCACACGCTGTCTCTACGCAAGCCAAAAGTTCCATTTTCACAGAGTACAGCCTGTGTTTTATTAAAGCACACATCGGAATACATTAAACATTTCTGTCGATCAGGAGAAATCTGAAAAAACTCCAAACCTCTGGCTGTGGATTTCAGGTTTGGTCGCCAATGAAAGCACGGAGTCCCAACATATCTGAGCTTAGAAAAGGCCTCAGTCTCTTTCCAGACATTGAACAAATGGCCTTGTTTGTAATTTGACCATGACATTCACCTGCTCTCCATGTGAACATGGAGACACGAGCAGGGTTTCAGCAACACAGAGATCAGTTTTGAGCTGTAAACAGACAACTAGAAATGATTCATTATAGTTGAACCAGCTTATTTGTGCAGCACAGATCTGTGTTTTCCAGCTTCTCTGAACTCCCTGTGGTGACCATCCGATGGCTGCTCTTGGAAGAGCTCTGCCAGATGTCCAAGCGCTGTACGCGCACTCTGGTGTCACGTGGTTATCTGGCACACATTAATGGGTTTTTTGTTAAAAAAAAAGCATGAGGTGTTTTAACTCTTTGGCTCTATTTGAGTGCTTGCATAGGCTCCTCGAGAGGAGCAGAAAGGAAGCAGTCACTAAGAAGCAGTACAGGGGCATGGGGCAGCCAATTCCGGCACGGCAAAATTGAACACTCTGCCACGTTTTACAGAAGCAAGCAGCTTTGGGAGACTGCTGTCAGACCCTCTTCCCAGCTAGGGCACCAGCGGTTTCCCCACAGGGGCCAGGAGAGGATTTTTCTCTTGTGACACACTGTTTGGCAATAGCGAACGCTATTTTTGTTTTCCTCTGAGACACAAGGGACTTGCTTACAGCTTCAGATGGGATGTCACACACCAGTTCCAGCAGCTTTGAATAGCCCAGTGGATTTAACTTCTTCACCTGTGGAGGACTAAACAGATTTCAAACCAAGGAGGTGTCTTCCCTTCCTAAGTAAGGATGGGCATAGTTGCAGAAAGCCTTTCTGCAAATCATCTGGGCAATACACTTAACACCTTCCTACTCAGACAGGGTCTGGTGATGCTGATGACACCTCCAAATTCCATGCCCGTAGCATAGGACAAAGTGTAGCACTCAATCTTTCCTTCTAGGAGCTTTGAGGATGCCAGAGAGTACAAGGGAATAATCTGAGGTGGACTGAGAAGCCATGCAGTGACCCATGTCATGTGGGTCTGAAGGACCTCAGTTCCAAATCCTAACAGCCAGGCATCCCTAAATCACACATTCGCTGCCATAAGGGGCAATGACCAGCCTTCGCCTCATTAATCTTAACAGGCACTGCAGCCTCTGGCCACACTGCTGGGCCTCTTTACTCCAAACTAACATGTGATGGATCAGCATCACTAAACACGAACTGCTGATGTCTATGCACACTGTAGGGAGCTGCTAATTTTCCAAGGCTGTGTATGTGGCATATGAACATTTTTTTATTTATAAAGACCATACTTGCATGAAACCTGTTATGTCCCTTGATTTCTGCTCTTCACAGAGCAAAGACTAGTTACAGCGATGTTCACTGCTGTATGTTACAGAGGAAGGAAACGCTGACGTTAGCAGGAACTTTGTGTGTTTTAAAGATCCAAATCGAATGTCACTCCCATCTCCTCCTCCTGATCTCAGCATTGGCTGCTACGCCTTGACAGTGGGGGCAAGACACAAATCCCACAGGAGGCAGTGGGAAAGCTCCCACGTGTTTCATTTAGTTACAGGTATTTTCAAATGTGTAGTTCAAAGTAAAGGAGAGAAAAACAAAACAAAACAAAAAAACAAACAACACCATAAAAACAAACAAAGGAACCAACAAACAAAAACAGCTCTCCCCTCAAACCTTTCTGCAAGAGCTACGCAAGCAGCCCAATTGCACTAGCCTAGGTCCCTGTCTCTTCCTGCATCTGTCAAACCCGTCACTGGGGAGTTCAGGCCAAACACTGCCCTGCACCCACCACTCTGGGTGGCAACTGAGTGCTGAAATAAATCCGTGTACCATGATAAAAACCTTTTACACAAGATCAGTTGTGGCTCCAGGATGACCGAATCCTTTCTGAGGGAGTGTGACGTCCATCCCAGCAAGGGACCACACAAGGGCAGCTGCCCCATCCCAACAGCAGCAACGCATTGGGTGCAACACAGAGCCACCAGGGTGGCCTGTCCTGCATCAGACCCAGCCTTCATCAGATCTGCCATCCTCATTTCAGCAGCACGGTGTTACCTTGACCGACACCAAGCATATAAGACAACAGGACCCGAACGCTGCTGTAAGACAGATTTGGCAAAATACACAGAAGCGCATACCCACTGCTGTCGTCGTAACAGCCACAGGCCGATTTAAACCCTGAAGCATGGCCTCTAGAGATGAATCTTGACTTCCACTGCTGGAGCTTCCCCAAATCCTGTGCGCAGCGGGACCACCACTGTACAGACCCTGCCACAGACCATGAGCACACGGACTCGTCTTTGGCCTGCCAGGAAGCCATCAGTCACATGGCACCTGGAGCCGAAACCATCAGATCCTTCAAAAATGATGCCACGTAACTCACCTGATAGGCACAACATTTTATGTCCCAAGGTAGTCTTCAAGTAGCCTCCACTCAAATAATATTTGCTTTTTTTGGGGGGAAAACCAAGTACTGGGGAAAGAACAGCCTTCTCAGGTATATTCTTGTGTATTTTTTTAGAAAAGGGACAGAAACTAGAAGATTCGCAAACACAGAAAATAAAATTTTGGCTTAGTATTCAGATTAAAGGGATTCTGATCTCATACCACTCACTTCTGTTATAAACCAGGTAAGGAAGCTCAGTAACAACAGTGGTCCCTATAGAAAACGGGCTGCCAAAAATGCTTTTTAGTGAAAAGTTCGTATTGAAAATAACATTTTTCCTCCCATTAAAGCATGATTCCTACAAAAACGTCCTCCCTCAACCCTCTGAGATGAAATTCCAGTTACCAAATTTTTTTTTTTTACGAGATTGAGGCATGGTGGTACAAAGAAAGCACAGGCCAACCCACTGCACGTGGTATTTGAGTGACAGCTTTTCCAAGGCCCCACAGCATCATCACCAAACTAAAACCTCTTCCCTTAGGTTCTTTGAAACCTTCTCTAAAGGTTTTAAATGCCTGCATAAACCATAGACCCACGGCCTGAGCTGGTTTAAGAGACAAGTGACATGCGAAACGAGTGCATTAGGGGTGAAACGAGGCGAGACCGTACCATTTGACTTTGGAGCCATTCGATCAGAGCCTCCGCTGTTGAGTCCGGGACCTGGCAGCGCAGCCCCTCTCTCTCATCTGCCTCCATCATCTCCAGCAAGCCCCGCAAGTCCTCCACCAGGTGCAGTGCCCGCAGGCCCCCCATGAAGGGGGAGGTGGGGGACTGGCAGTCAAAGATGCCATTGGAGTACTCCAGCGCCTTCGAACCTGGAGGGAGCAAAATTGCAGGGGATCAGGCACGAGGTGAGCAGGTCAGACACACAGCAAAGCTGAGAAATGCTAGGTGGTGTTTGCTACGCGCGGGCATCTCACAGAATCGCTGAAGGACTGGGGTTGGAAGGGATCTCTGGAGATCACCTAGTCCAACCCACCTGCTAAGGCAGGTTCACCCAGAGCAGATCACACGGGAATGTGTCCAGGTGCGTTTTGAATGTCTCCAGAGAAGGAGACTCCACAACCTCCCTGCGCAGCCTGTTCCAGTGCTTTGGCACCCTCGGAGTAAAGAAGTTTGTCCTCGTGTTTAGACGGAACCTCCTGTGCCTCAGTCTGTGCCCGCTGCCCCTCATCCTATCACTGGACACCACTGAATAGTGTGGCCAACGAGACTAGAGAAGTGATAGCGTCACTGTACTCGGTGCTGGTGAGGCCGCACCTTGAATCCTGTGTTCAGTTTTGGGCCCCTCATCATAAGAAGGACATTGAAGTATTGTAGAGAGTTCAGAGGAGGGCGACAAAGCTGCTGAGGGGCCTGGAGTACAAGTCTGATAAGGAGCGGCTGAGGGAACTGGGGCTGTTTGACCTGGAGTAAAGGAGGCTGAGGGGAGACCTCATTGCTGTCTACAACTACCTGAAAGGAGGTTGTAGCATGGAGGGTGTTGGTCTCTTCTCCCACATAGAGGAATTGGCCTCAAATTGTGCCGGGGGAGCTTTAAGATTGGACGTTAGGAAAAAACTCTTAACAGAAAGGGTTCTCATGCATTGGAACAGGCTGCCCAGGGAAGTGGTGGACTCACCATCCCTGGAGGTGTTTAAAAGGTGTTTAGACAAGGTTCTTAAGGACATGGTTTAGTGCCAGAGTTATGTTACGATTGGACTCGATGATCCTGGGCGTCTCTTCCAACTGAAATGATTCTATGATCCTACGAAAAGAGTCTGGTCCCATCCTCTTGACACCCACCCTTGAGATATTTATAAACATTGATGTGATCCCCTCTCAGCCTTCTCTTCTCTAGGCTGAACAGACTCAGCTCTCTCAGGCTTTCCTCGTAAGAAAGATGCTCCAGACCCCTAATCATCTTTGTAGCCTGCCCCTGGACTCTCTCCAGTTATGCGGACCAAACTCAGCACTGGTGCTCCATCCTGCCCCACACCATGCAGCAATTTGGAGAAGGGCTAGCCTTTTCTACATGCCACCTGGACGGCAGCTCCAGCAGGAAGGAGGTGAGCTGATCCAACAGAGGACATGTACACCAGAACCATGTCCACGGGTTCAAGGCATGGGCTAAGCTCCTGCTCCCTGGGATGTATTGGAGGTGGAAAATATTGAGTGGGCAAACGAGCTCTACTGATGCTTTGTGTCACCCTATAGGGAATGCATGACCTAAGTTAGAGGGTTTCCAGAGGACACTATGCTCTGCACTTTTTTTTTCCCATGCAGAAGTATGTTATGCTGCTCTGAGGCACTGGATTTTTTTTTAAAGAAAAATACGAAGATAAATAAAAAGAGTGAATCATTTCTACATGAGAATAAATTTTAAACCCAACAGTTTGACATTTGCATGCTAATAAAGAGAAAAATCTCTTATTTGCATAAACTCACAGTACAGATATTTGACCTACATTAAAAGTTGCTATATATTAAGTAAGGAAGGAAACGATGAATGCAGGATTAAGGTTGGTTTAAGTCAATCTGGCTAATTCCAACTATAATTTCAGCACACCGATTTGTGACCTTCATACTGTAATGCCTTGGCACAATGAGACATGTTCATGACAGAACATCAGCTTTTGTACTGTCAGTGATATGCCATATATGTACTCCCACAAACTTTCATTCACCTCATCTGGTAAGCCACAAAAACGCAAGTATTCTGCTAATTCCCTTTGAAAAAATGAAGAGAAAAAAAATCCACAGAGCAGCATGGGAGTTGATATCCCTTTGTTATATGACTTTTTAAGTCTGTTCGGACACTTGGGTAAATAAGGTCTGTGGTGACTTAAACATCCCAACATCACTTTTTATTTATATATTAAGCCTCATCCTGCCATCACCAACTTAAGCTCTTGGAAACACAGATACATTATCAGATCCAAACACCAGGATCTACTTATGGAAATTACTGAAGTCACAGCTTATATGTATTTTTAGAGATCATTATGATCCAACTGAATCCAATTTACATGTGCTCCTGCTAGGTGTCCTTAATATCTTTAAGAAAACTGCAGAGAAAAGTCATTGTTCAAACAAAGCACGCACTGTATCGTTATTTTTTTCCCTAAGGGAAATTATTTTAAGTTGGACTACTAAAGACTTTATAACTGTGTTGCTATCCTTGCAGAATATTTTTTTCAGTTTGGGTAGCTGTTTGCATTGCACTGCTGGAACAAGATTAAACTATAATTTCTTGCTGCGTTCCTCTGTGCTGTGCACTTACATTATTTTCTAACTCACTAGGCTCAACTTAAAAGCAGATGTTGTATACTTTGTGGTGCCTCTCCTTAGTCCATTTTACCATTTACAGGTACTTATAAAAAACTCAAATATTAAAGGCAGGTCCAAACCAAATGTCAGCACTCAAAACATGCAAATTTTGAAAAGAAGGAAAATTCTATTCATGTTTTAATTCTTCAGAGTTGAGAGAAGTTCAGAGTAGCCAGTATTAGGGAAACTTACTCTTCCTGCCTTGCAGCAGCTCTTTAAACACACTCATCATGGTTTGAAACGTGCCTTGTGCCCTTGACTGTCGTGGTGCTGTGTGCACCAGCTGAACCACCTCACTCAGCCACTTTGAGCAGCATTTTGATAGAGCGTAGGAGAAAAACTACACTCCATTCAGCTGTGTCCGTGTGTGAGAGTCTGTGCAATCCCTCCGCTCCATTTATTTGTAATTGCTAAGCTATAATGGAAGACACCAAACACAATTACCAGCACATTCCATTCTAAGCCTGAAGCTCTGCGCTCCAGGTATGGAAAACAGACTAAAACCAGGTAAATTAACAAGCTGTCCCAGGAGTTTACCTGCTATAATGCCATCCATCTGCTCCAGCGCCGCAGCGAGCATGTCACTTGCATCACTCATCATCTTCTCTCTTCTCGGGGACAATCACCAGCTACACTATAAGAAGCAACAAAATGCCAATAAGTGTGAGTTGGATCCAGAGCCTCAAGTCTGCAATTCAATCTGCAAAAGAGAATTTCATTTCACTTCATGTTTTCTGAATTCAGACACCACTGTCACAGGACCAACACGAAGACTGGGGCCATTTGCTGACCACAACAAGACTTGGAGACCTTCATCACCAGGCATGAACTGGCATAAAAAGAAATCAAAGCATCAACTAGATGCTGGAGTTCCTACTGTTGGTCAGCCTGTGGCCTGCTCAGCCCAAAAGGTCCATGTCACATATACAATCATATGCATATAAAGCTGGAATTCAATTTTTTACAATTAAAACAGGCTATAGGCTAGAGGATATTTTAGTTTAAAGGCAGCAACAAAAATGCACTTCTAAGAGCCTTCTGCATACAGGTATAACCTATTTGTCAGGAGATGAGTGTTACTCCCCATTGCAGAGCAAATCAAAGATAATCCAAAAATGTATCACGTCAGGAAACTGGCAGGGAATAAGCTGTTTTACTAAATCAATGTCACTGATGGGTCCCCCCATACAGCACCTCAGAAATCCTACACGACACTTCAGGGAAGCATGCACCGAAGACACAGGTCTTCTATGGCTAAAAGGAAATCAGCAATAAACCACGTGTCTATCAGCTATATTTTTTCTCCACAAGAATTCGCTGGTATAGAAAAAGAAGATTCTGACCATTTGCCCAAGATTTCTGGATGTCTGACAATCCAGAAGCCCTGGACATGCAATCATTTGCCTATAGGCATGATGTCTCAAACGCCCAGGACTCACTGGAACGTCGCATGCATGCACAGACTATCCCCCTGACAGCATTGCTCCGAGCTTAGCAGAGATTCCTGCCGTAATGATGCCATCTGATCTTACCCTTAAAATTTTGAAAGCCAGAAGTGGTCCCCAAGGGAGTATTTCCAGCAGGGTCTGGAAAAGTGAACTACCTGATGTGCTTCCCGGGCAGGTGAAGCAGCAGACCCAAAATCCCGATGGGCTACAAGTTAAGCACGTGTTTAGGTACTTTGCTGAAGTGGAGCTGTAGAGGTCAGAGGCGATCGCAATCCCTCCACCCCAGCACAATGGGCACACAGGCCCCTGAAACAGCCCAGTCTGCCCTGGCTTTCATCTAGGACACGCGAGACTACTTCTGATATAAATACAGTTAAGGAACAAAGCTAAACAAACACCAGGAAGGAAAACTCGCTTTAACCTTTTGCATACCCTGCCATTTGGTTTTTGTATTAGGCCACAGCGCAGCTGACATTTGCCCCAACATAAGCAATTAGGAAAGTTGTTCACAGTATCTCTGGCATAAGGCCTGGAACACAGTCTACTAAAAAACAAACCAAAACAAAAATTCATGTTATAAACTGAATTTTCCCTCTTACAAGTCAACTTATTGGTTTGACTGCCAGTTAGCTTTGCTGAAATTTTGGCCTTAAAATGCCAACATTTCACATTCTGTATCAAAACTTCTCTTACGTGAAGTAGGTCCAAACCTTAAGGTAACTTTTGAATGACAGCACAGAGACTACTGCATTTTTGGGAAATGCCTTGCTTTATTATTTATTTGCCAGAGTCAGAAAAGCCAAGAGAGGTTTAAGAAGTCAAAATACTGTAAATTAAGCTGTTGCAAAACTTCACATTTTAGTAGTATCATAACTGAAGACTCAAAAACTTCAAGAAGGAAGCCCCTGATTTTAAACACATGTCAATAGTAAACTTCAAGCAGTACAACACCTGCTATAATACACAGATCATGCAAGATATTTGGTCCAGTGCCTCTACACCTGATAATTAGCAGAAAACTCAGCTTCTGCAAACATATTCACTTGGGCAATTCTGAACACAGTCTTGTCCTTTCTCTTTTAGGATTTCCTAGCTGTGATAATCAGGTCCTGCTCAAATATGGGTGTCTACAAATGCAGTGTGAACAATCTGCACTGGATTTCCCTCTAAAGGTAAAGATCACACAGAAAAACACTAAGGCTGCTGCCCCAAACAAAACACTGATTCCTCATAGCTCTAAGTGGAAAACCATCAACAAGGCAAAGCACCCACAAACCAACAACAGCCAATTAATGTTTAGGAATCAGGAGTGCCCACCATCTTCTCAGTGTGCATAAGCACCTCATGAGGGGAGTAAAGAATACGGAGACAGACTTCTCAGTGGCATGGCAAGAGGCAATGAGCACGCATTAAAATATAGGAAATTCCATAAATGCATTAAAAATAAAAATTAAAAAAAAAAAATTAAAGGCTTAAAAAAGAAAACCCAATCCACAGCACTTTTTTACTGCAAGGATGAGAAGCACTGGAAAGAGTTGCCTTTTTGGGGTCTCCATCCTTGGAGATACTCACAGCTTGACTGGACCCTGCCTGGCACAGTCTGCCCTGAGCATCCCTGCTTTGGGTAGAGGGGTGTGCTGGAGATCTCCAAAGGTGCCTTCTCACCTTGGCCATCAGTGAGCTCAGTGCAGCTCACGATCAAGCATTAAATACAGTATTGAGGAGGCTACCTAGAAAAAGCGTACTGCAGGTTAAAAATGCGCTAAGGAACAGAGTGCTCCCTATCCACATTTGTTCACAGTCAACCCCTTGTTTCTCACCTTCTGTCTAGGAAAGACATTAACTGGGGTCAAGGAACTGCTAATTTACACTTGCATAATAAAGCCATGGCTCACAGGCACAGAAAAATAATCACCATCTTGTGCGCTTCATCTAGGCACAACCACCCTTCATGCTTCCAAAAAAAGCACTCCTTGCTTTTCCTGAACAAGGGCTTTG
The DNA here is from genome assembly GCF_963082525.1 of Nesoenas mayeri. NCBI lineage: Eukaryota > Metazoa > Chordata > Aves > Columbiformes > Columbidae > Nesoenas > Nesoenas mayeri. Next base: position 75,273,275 of record NC_137541.1, read on the forward strand.
TTCATGGTTGTCAAAAATTCCTCAGACAACTCTACTGACAAGAGCAGCAAGTGGCAGGTTGTGGTGCCAACAGCATCCAGGAGGCCTCCAGCATCTACCCCACTGTTACCTCATCCTACCTCCAAGAAAATAGACATGTTTCACAGCACTTTCTCCACTGCTACTGCAAATGGAGTCATGCTGCTGAGAGCAGCAGTGAGAAATTTTGAGATTAAATTTAGCGAAGCAAGACTGTGCGAACACACTGATCTCCAAAAACCCTTCCACCACTCACGGAGCATCTGTCAGCAGCCTGGCCAAGCCTACAGCTGAGAAACTTGGAGAGGTGAAATAGAACACAAATTTAAAAAAACAACAACAAAAAACCCCCACACACACAAAAAAAAAGAACAAAAAGCCCCCAAGCCGAACAGCTGGAGATGATGCAACAAAATCCCATTTCCCCAGTTATTTGGTCCTAAAAGCAGTCATTGAAAACTAGCTGGAAAGGCACATGCTGCTCTGGCCACCTTCCCAGCACAGTGCAGCACATCTAGCAGTCTGGAAGTAAAACCGCTGCAACAGAAAAGCACTATTGAAGGTATCCTTGCCCCGCAAGGGCACAGAATCACTTTTATTCCTTGCACATCAGCAGCAGCACATGGGGAATGGACGGGCAGGGAGGAAATCAAAGACCTCACACAGCAATGGACCAAAGCACAAAACTGTATGAAACAAGAAAAGACAACAAACTGCAGGAGGAAGGGGGTTGAAAGGGGAGGTGCAGAAGGAGGCAAAGAAATGCAGTTTTTAGGCAGAATTCATAAATCAGCAGCCTTTGTGGATTATAGGAAAGCAGATAATACTGGAACACCAGCGGATTCACTGCTGTACCTATGGAAGGGCAAAGACCACCTCTGACTTCAGAAACTTTGAGAGGAGCCTGGGCTGACCACTAACACAGCAGACCTTTACCAGTATCTATGTTCCTTTCTTCGCTTTGCTTTGCCTGGTTTTGGTCTAACAGAAATAAAACCTAACAGAAAACTCAAGGCTCCAAGTTTTTCTCTTGGCAGTGACTAAGGAAATCCAGAGTCAGGTAACACGAAAGAAAATCCATCTTGAAGAAGCTCAGTGGAGCTCCTTAGGAAAATAAGGAATAGCTAATATTTCAGATGATGTCAGGCGGTTTAAATTCCTTTCGTTCACAAAAGGAGGAAAAAAAAAAAAGGAAAATCATAATTTTAATACAGATGGATCTATGACACGGCAGATGAACGAGAAAACAAGATGCACACAAGAGACAGAGAGGCAGATGCATGAAATCCACCCCTGGCATAACGCCATCAAGAACCCACCTAGGAAGAAAGTACTGACAGCACCCCATCTGACAGACCATTTAAAATAAGTTTTCCCTTGCTTTCCAAGAAAACGACTACTTACCTTCCTCATTCCTTCAATGCATATACAATTGGTGCACGATGGGGTGGGGGGGTTGTTTTTACAGAAGCAAATCCACCTTCTAGAGCTGTCAGCTGAACACCTTGCTTATGCCGGCAGGAACAAGCATCACTTCATCAAGGCTGTATTTACAATCCACCATTAAAAGTAATAAAAATAAAACACAAATGCAGCTATCTCCACTATCAGTTATGATTAATGTTATCACTAGCTGGCATTTCTACTCCACCCCTGGCCATTACGGAGACGTAATTTGGTCTTACTTGTTTTATGTCCCTTCCTCTGGTTTGAACACACCAGCTGGTTGCTAGGGCTATGCTGTTCACTTTTCAGTAGGTGGAGATTTTTTATTTTTATTTTTGAATGACATACAAACCCTCCGGCTACAGTGCTAGTGAAGATGTATTCCAAACAGCTTACAGAGAAAACAAAACACTGCCCTGCAAATAAATCCAAGGAAAGCTAGGAAAAAAAACCAGGGCGCTTTGTGAATGGGAGCTGCAGTCTGATGGATGCAAACAGAAAAGCTGCCTGAATATGGATTTCAAATTCAGATATTTAATTAATATGGCAGACTTAAAAAGAAAGTGCTTAAATATTTTACATATTTAGGAAATTATAGTTTCTCTACCCAGAGGCTCTCTCTTTCCTAGATTGAACAACACATGCAGAGGTATCTAGAAGCAACATCTTCAAGCCTTATTTTTTATTATTTTGGGGTCGTCTCAGTCTGGACATCCATCTGCAAAACACACCATGCTTTAAAACCCAGAGGTTCCCGAGGCTGAGGAGAATCAGGTGCCTGATAGCAGGTCTGAAGGCCAAAAGAACACATCTTGCCCCTCCTGTAACCTCTCTGGGGAAGGGCATGGCCTGGCCTTTCATCCCGCTCGCCTTCCTCTGCCCTGTCTACATGTTCAGCAAATGCTCAGTGTTTGTAAAGAAAGCATTGGCTACAGATTATGTTTATGATATGATGCAATAAGATGGATGACTTGAGTTCCCCAGCTCTCCCATTCCTACATAATGTTCCCTAAATCGGAAAACTGTGATACACACGAATGAAAAATCTTGATTAGGGTTTGTTCCTGAGAGGTGCAGAGAATAAATATAAGGACCCCCAGGAGCACGTTGTTACCCCAGAGGAATCTACCACAAAAATACAATTAAAAAGGTAACAAATTGCAGACATCTTCTACAGGGGAGGCAGAGGGAGAGAACCTGTTCCACAGTAAAAGACCCTAAATTTCACCTCGCTATCAAAATTAATGTCCCTGCATTCTTAGTCTTACACATGAGACAGCCGTGAGAAGTCTGAAACATCTTCCGGATTCATCTCTCTCACCTTGAACCATAGAAACAACACATCCTTAGCAATTAATTTTAGAAGGTAAAACTCTATTTCATGAAGATAAATGCCATTTCAGACACAGTATCACATCTATCTGTGCTTTTTCTGGCTGGCCAGAAGAGAAACATGAACACACAAAGACTTATTTGCAAAATACATTTCAATCACAAATAAAAAGGGCTTGAAACTAATTCAGACTAAATCTTTAGCGCAATTTCTCATGGGATGTTTTGAAGATACTCAACTATAGTGCCACCAGTCGGTAGCATTTTAACACGTAATAATGAATACATTCAGCTAATTTATACTAAGAGTCCTTAACATTTCTTTTAACACTAAAAAAGACTCCATTTCATACCTTCCAGGCCTGAAAGAAGAAACTAAAAAAGAAAATGGAGTCCTGTTGAATATATTCCTCTGGTGTTTTTCAAGAACAAATGAAACTGGAAAAGTATAATTAGGAAATTCTGGAAAAATCTTAATGCAAATAAAGCAGAGAAATATTTTAGCATGAGGCAGAGACAGGAAACTAGTTTGTTCCTGAACACGTTTTGAGCTATGCAATTCAGACATTGTCCCCCTTTCCTGAGGAGAGGCCCTGGCTGCCACATGTAGGCAGGTACCTCTGCTCAGGTCCCTCCCAGGCATGGGGACACCCCCCGGCAGCTCCCCTGGCAGACACCTCACACTCTTACCCCACAATGGCCGAACACACATTACACACAGGTCAAAGCAAGGAGAACTCGTGCAATCAAGGACATCCTCTGAATGGTCCTTCACAGAATGGTTTGGGTTGGAAGAGACTTTAATGATCACCTAGTTCCACCCCCCTGCCATGGGCAGGGACACCATCCACTAGACCAGGTTGCTCAAAGCCCCATCCAACCTGTCCTTGAACACTTCCAGGGATGGGGCATCCACAGCTTCTCTGAGCAGCCTGTTCCAGCGTCTCACCACCCTCATGGTGAAGAATTTCTTCCTTGTATCTAATCTAAATCTACTCTCTTTCAGCTTAAAGCCATTACTCCTTGTCCTATCACCACATGCCCTTGTAGGAAGTCCCTCTCCAGCTTTCTTGTAGGTCCCCTTTAGGTACTGGAGTGCTGCTATAAGGTCTCCCTGGAGCCTTTTCTTCTGAACAAGCCCAACTCTTTCAAGGACAAGTCCTCCATTTTGGGCGGACAGCTACAAGGAGCTCCATCCTCAAAGCAGGAGCCCGGTGGGACCAGGCCCTGGGCTCCATCAGCCTGCAGGCTCAGGACGCGCCAAGAGCCCAGTGCTCAACCGTGCAAGAAGGATAAACATTATTATGGAGAAAAACAATCAAAACGTTGGCAAAAGCTTACTTAAACTGATAATGTCTGTTTATTTTATATGTAAAAGTAAATTTATTCTTCAATTTGCTGAACTCTAGTCAATGACATCAAAGCAACACTGTTCTCATATTACGCAGGACTACAAAAAAAGCAACAAATGTCCCTTTATTCCCTAACTCTAGCTCCTTTCTTTGTTCCCTGTATTTCATTTTTTCTTTATTATACAACAAACATTATTTATTTCCTTTAACTGATAAAAATTTATGAAGCACACTGAGACTGAAAGCTGAACCCACAGTATGTAAGAAATGTCTAGAGATAAAATGTATCAAGCCATAGAAAGGACTTTAAAGTATTTTAAGAGCATAAAGCACGAAAGTCCTTCCAAGATATAACTGTTTATACCTTGGAAAGAACTTACCTCAAATCACACCACAACTTTTATTACCAACCAGCTTAGTTGTGTTCTGTACTTCACCTTAAAACCTGTTAGATAAATTAGTCGTGATGCAAAAGCTAAGCCTCAGCAAGATAAGCATCCTTCAGATACTCGCACAGAGAGGTGTACACAGCAAACAGCTTATATAAACATCCCAAGTCTCTGAGTCAAGGTTTATGGCTTAGATTCACATCCAGTTACAAAACAAACCATTTAGTTTGGTCTGCGGGTATTGAAATAATTCTGGTAGTTTATCTCTGCTACCCTATTCTCCAGCAGCTCTTTTTTTGTTGTTGTAACTGAAAGGAATTAAAAAACCAGAGCAGGTAACAAGTTATGTTGTTTTGTGACGCACAAGTGAGCTCTGTGGTCACTGGATGACACAGAGGCAGCCAGAGCAGCAGCCCCTTACCTGCAAAGTAGATGAGTAATGCAAATACCTGTCTGCAAACACTCTCCAGACTCTCATTCTCAAGGCACAAGCAATCCGAGGTCAGATGGAGACTTGCAAAAAACCCCGCAGATACACTTGACTTTAGACTGTTCACATGTTTTACTGGTTAACTAATAAATGCTTTCAACTACTCACCTTAGAGAGTCTGAGATATCAATATGTTATTTTCTCACATGTTTTGCTTGGGTCCACTGATTAGAAAAACAATTGCAATATTCATTCCTCGCTCCCAGACTGCTAAAGCAAGCAAGGAAATGCCTCACATTCCCCAGCAACATGTTATTGACAGGCTGTGGCCACACAGGCTACAAAACAAAAGAGGCACTGTTGGGTAAGAGTCTAAAAGGTAGCTCTTCAAAATACCTTACGAACCATCAAATCCTGACCAGAGACCCATGTTTAGACCAAATTTCACAGATTGCGCAGCTTTATTTTAATGGGCTGGATCCAAAGACCAAATTCACAAACTTCCAAATTTGAAAGGGTTCAGCTTTGGATTTTGGACGTTCAGGTCTAGGAGCTTCCAGATCTACAGTTTCAGTATTGTCACTACACAAAGCAAAAGCAGAGGGTACCCACCATCAAAAGTAAATAAAGTAAAAAAAAAAAAGTAAATAAATTTAGCTTGAACTGTATTTTCATATGTTTAACTACCAACTATCTGTAAAGAACAACGGAAAAAACAATACTTTGTAATACCGCAGCATCAGCTGTTACATGGGGAAAATTTTCATATAAAGTGCCAGCATTAGATCCTTACCCTTCATTCTGCTGCCAATGTTGTTATCTTAAGATTTATTTTTTCAGAAGGATCATGCAAAAAAAGAGTGGGATATCTGAAGTATATACCTTGTGTGCGAAGATACTTCACAGTTTTTTAAAGACTTGTGATATCTGAGAACCTGAGGTTGCCAGTACAACCATTACAATACTGATACACTAATAATCCCCTGCATGATTCACCATCTCTTCCTTCTTAGAAATTTAAAAATTGAGCAGGGCAAAATTCAACATGGTTGAAGACTTTTTTTTTTTTCTTATGTAATAGGACAGGACTAAATTTTAAACAGAAAAATTTAGGGGGGGGGGAAGTGAAAGGTAAGGAATCATGTGCCAATTTTCACTTTGGCTTTGTCTTGCTCACCTCAAAAACATGCAGATCTTTGCATTTTCTTTCCTTCTAAACTAAAGCCCTTTGTCAATAGTTCACGCTGGAGCTTTGCCAACAGCTTATGCTTTGGTAGCACACTTGGGAATCTATATGAAGAAAACATGCTTTAGGCAGCACGTGACCTTAATCACTATTAAAAAGGACCTTCTACCTTTGGGATTCTTGGAATATCAGATGTAGGTACTGTGCCTTTCAAAACACAGACTTCAAATCTTCAATTAGTCCTCAGCTTTGAATAGTCCCAAGTAGTTCACGTGCAAAACGCATCCTGAAACTTCCACATGTTCTCATAAACGAGAAGCAGAAGGTGAACATAATCACACCTCTGTGCTTTGACAACTGCCACGCGTGCAATCCCACTGCCGGTCACAGCAGCCACAGACAAGGGCCCTAGAGAGCAATGAAGCACCCAGCTGCAGAACAAGGAGATGCCTCTTGCCCAGAATGCTCCCCACCTTCTTTTGGGACCATCTTCTCCCTCCTCTGGGACACAGCCTGCACTTGCTGCCCCAGCTGCACAGCCGCTCATTCAAGCTCAGGGTGCAAAAGGGGCACTCACAGCCACGGTTCTTTCCCAGCATTGCTGTCCCACACCTCCTCTCAAACAGCTTCTGTCCCCCACGTCCCTTCCCAGGATACAACCTCCATCCCCTAGAACATCACAGCCACAAGTCTGACAACCAGGGATTTCAGTAATGCTGGAGTAAGCAAAGCTCTTTTTTCTTTTTTCCAGCTAGGAGCAGAGTGCTGTTGATTTTGTCTTGCTTTTTCAACACCGAAGCTTCGGTGCCAAGAGATGAAGGACAAAAGCTATGCACTCTCAGTTCAAGGAACGGGTCCTTCTATTCTCTTCCAAATGCTGCACCGGAACCATCACTACAGTGCAACTCTAAGGAGCCATATGCCATCCGTACCACTGCCTAACACTCAGCGTTGCTTGGCTGGAGAGCTGTGTATCCTGCCTACCCCTGGGCCAGCCTCACTCCTCAGCACAAAGGAAATTTGGCAGCTGGGGACAGAAACCAGCTCTCTTGCTGCCCACTCCTTTTTCATGAAAGCCCGCAGTTGGTTCTTCAGGGTAGAGATGTTGTCTTCTACATCCCATCTCAAGCTCTCCTCCTCCTGTCAGACCAACACCTCCTCACCACCCCTTGCAGAAAGACATGTTCCTGCTCTTGGTGCCACTTGGCCTCCAGCACCACCCAAGGCTAAAAAAACTCAGAGGTGAAGGGGCTGAGCTGTGCCTGGGGCTCAGAGGAGCTGACAAGAGAAAGGTATCAGTGCTAGGGAAATGGTAACCATGGTGGGGCAGGCTTGGAGGGCTACACAGATATTACAGTCCTGGGCTACATGTGATAGTTGCTTGTGACCAGCAAGGTGGAGGGAGGCAGCAGGTCAGCACCAAGCCAGAGCTGTCCCTGTTAAGGAACACGTCCCTCATGGAACCAACCCGGTTCCAACTCTACCGTCTTCCCTTTCTTCTGCAGCAGGAAGAGGAAGGAAGCTGGGAAGAAAGGAGGTGGCCATGGGAAAGGGGACTTCTTTCCACATCTTCTCCAGTAAGAAAGACTGAGGGATGGAAGGGAACAGCCACTCCCTATCCTGTAGCCAAGTGCCTTGTGCATAAGTAGGAGGGGGAAATATCCCACCCATCACCCATGGCCCCATGAGCAAGATGAGCTTTACAACAAGAGGAAGATTCAGTTCATGAGCTGAAGAAAAATCTTAGCAGTCAGAAACTTAAGACATATTTGCATCAAAGCATGTTTGATGCCCAACTGGGGGCAGAATTGCAGCTGCTACAAACCCACCTAGATTTCTGTGGGATAACAAGGTTACTGAGACTGAGTTTACTTGCTACAGATGTTTTGCTAAGCGTGATTTTTTTATTTTATTGTGTGGGACAATGCAAAATACCTATTTCATTAGATATAGCAATAAACTGTGGTTTATTACTGACCTTCCTAATAGTAGGCTCCCTTTAGCAGACAGAGCTATAACGCACTAAAATGGAGAACAAGATAACTCTTAAGAGTGGTGCAAGAAAGTTTACAACCCAGTTGCAGCACAACAGTGCAAGCACACCTACAGACCACTTGGTTTGGGTATCCGGAGCAGTCTCACCAAAGCAAGGGGCTGCAAAGCTTTCTCAGACAACAGGACAAGCAGTGGATGAGGTAGCACACATCACCCCTTTGCTGCTCAAGTCAGCGGTGTCATGATACAAGTCAACGAGTCTGAAGCAAACTTAGGTGTGGCTAAATCACAGAACAACAATAATGTAGAAATACTGTCCTGTGCAGGAGCTGAATTGCCCCTCTCCATTATTAAGTATCTGCAACATGATTAAGCCAGTGTACAACTCCAATATGCCAGTCAGGTTTACAGACTCTGCTGGAAAGCCAGTTTTACATCACAAACCTTGCAATATCCAATTTCTCCCCAAACTCGAGATCTTATAATATAAAAAAGAAGTAATTCCACGAGGATCTTAGTTTTCATTAAGAAAGAAAAGAAAACATTACTGAACCACGTGGTTGCTGAAGGAAGTTTGATGTGATCTAAGAATATCCTGAAAGTTTGAGCACAGGAAGCCCCTTATTTGACATGTAATATAGTAAGGCATAGAAGGGATGTGGTGGATGGGGGAAGCAGGATCATCTGACTTTTTTTTCAAGCCTGTGACAGAAGAAAAAAACTAAACAGCTTAGGCTGCTTAATTGTTTCCCTTCCCTCAACCTACAGATGTAATTAAAATAAAGCTTCAAAAACAATACAAGTAATCACAGTATCACAGTATCACAGTATGTTCTGGATTGGAAGGGACCTCAAAAGATCATCTAGTCCAATCCCCCTGCTGGAGCAGGAACGCCTAAGTGAGGTTGCACAGGAACATGTCCAGGTGGGTCTTGAATGTCTCCAGAGAAGGAGACTCCACAACCCCCCTGGGCAGCCTGTTCCAGTGCTCTGTCACCCTTACTGAGAAGAAGTTTTTTCTCAAATTTAAGTGGAACCTCTTGTGTTCCAGCTTGATCCCATTGCCCCTTGTCCTATCATTGTTTGCCAACGAGAAGAGCCTAGCTCCATCCTCATGGCACTCACCTTTAATATATTTATAAACATTAATAAGGTCACCCCTCAATCTCCTCTTCTCCAAACTAAAGAGACCCAGCTCCCTCAGCCTTTCCTCATAAGGGAGATGCTCCACTCCCTTAATCATCTTGGTTGCCCTACGCTGGACCCTCTCCAGCAGTTCCTTGTCCTTCTTGAACTGAGGGGCCCAGAACTGGACACAATATTCCAGATGGGGTCTCACCAGGGCAGAGTAGAGGGGAAGGAGGACCTCTCTCGATCTACTAACCACCCCCCTTCTAATACATCCCAGGATGCCATTGGCCTTCCTGGCCACAAGGGCACAGTGCTGGCTCATGGTCATCCTGTTGTCCACCAGGATCCCCAGGTCCCTTTCCCCTACACTGCTCTCTAATATGTAATTTCCCAACCGATACTGGAACCTGGGGTTGTTCCTGCCCAGATGCAGGACTCTACACTTTTCCTTGTTAAATTTCATTAGGTTATTCCCCGCCCAACTCTCCAGCCTGTCTAGGTCTCGCTGGATGGCAGCACAGCCTTCTGGCGTGTCAGCCACTCCTCCCAGCTTAGTGTCATCAGCAAACTTGCTGATAGTACACTCTATTCCCTCGTCTAAGTCGTTAATGAATATATTGAATAATACTGGCCCCAGTACTGACCCCTGAGGTACTCCACTAGATACTGGTCTCCAACTAGACTCCACACCATTGACTACCACTCTCTGGCTTCTCTCCTTAAGCCAGTTTGTAACCCACCTCACTACTCTATTGTCTAGACCACACCTCTGCAACTTAGCAACTAGGATGCTGTGGGAGACTGTGTCAAAGGCTTTACTGAAGTCAAGGTAGACCACATCCACGGCTCTGCCATCATCCATCCACCTTGTAACATTCTCATAAAAGGCTATGAGGTAATCTAATGCTATTTTAATTAAAAGATGTTTTTATAAAAAGATCAAAAGTAACCTCACTGTGGTTTCATTGCTGGAAAAAGTGTTTCATTTTAGGAAAAAGTGGTTCTAGTGTAACTTCGTATGTTTCTAACTTTCCAAAGCCCCACTGTTAACAGAAGGATGGAACAAAACATCTAGGATTCAAAGCTCTGCCTAACCAATGATTTATACACATCTAATTAGCTCCTCCTGCACACACACACCCCCTTGAGCTCTGGGAACTGCTACTACAGTTCCTGCAATTAAAAACTTCAGTGCCAGAATCCTTGTGTGCCAAGAGGAAAAACAACCACCTTCTCCTCCAGCACAGCTGGGCCTGTTCTTACAGGAGCGGATGCCCAACTACAAGCAGCTCAGATCCAACATCTGCAGTCTCACAGAGCTCAATATATTTATTAGAAATCTGTAATCTACGAGCCCATTGCCTCCCAAGGACCTTCATGGCCCTGCTCCAGCAGAGCAACCCAGGCAAATCAGAAGTTTGGGGAGCTTAACACACTGTGGTTTTATTTAGCGGTACCCAGGGATCTCTCCTGGACAAGGAGAGCAAGTCTCATGCTGTGGCAGCATCACACTCTGGTTTCCCCATCAGAGACTATCTCAGCTTCTTACTGTGCCATGGACATTGGCAACGCAGACAGGTGAGTGAAGGATCGCTCGCCTGCCACGATGTGGAATCAAAACTAGTACAGAACAGTTCAGTGCATGCCAAATGGCAATACTCATAATGTTCTGGATGAATTCATATCCCTTAGTATTTCCATACAAATGTTCCTCTGGATACATAATCTCAAGATAAAACTTCAAAAACCTCGAGGGATCAGATACACTTTTAATGTTACATTTCTTTGAAGTACTTTCCCTTTGTATTTCAACAACACTTCAAAGTTTTCCTACTTACATATAAATCAAATTAGACATCTGATGCTAAAAGAAGCAGACATTAAAAGTGTTTCACACTTTCTCAACCTTTGGGTGGGGTGGGGAGTAAAACTCAGTCTTGTAGAAGGGCCTACATTAACTGAATGCAGATTTTCACTCCACCAGCTGATCAAGAAAGAGTTCAGTTATCAAAGGTCAAATAGAAACAGGGTACAGCCCCAGTCCCACCTGCAGTTGAAGATCCTGGTCCTAATGAACAGCAGAGGTTTAACCTGTAGCATGCACAAATAGTCTTGCTGACATCAAGAGAGATCGATGGAAGTGCCTCGTCCTTGAAGGCCACCGGAAGGAAGAGGCTGTTCATGGGATAATCAAAGGTCCACCTGTACTCACAAAGTGAGCTCATCATCTTCAATGGTTTTCTTCAGAGACAAGGGGAAGAACTTAACAGGACTCCCAAAACACTGCCAGTGTTTCCAGTGAAAGGGGAAGGGGGTGGCTGGTAGGACGTACTGAAATACAACCAGGTTTTTGTGCCTTGACCAAGGACTTCACTGGACCAGCTCAAAACAGAAGGTCCTAGAATTTGTCCACACTTTCTATCACCATATCAAAAAAAAATGACAGAACTAACTATAAGTAAACAAATCATGACACTTTCTCATGATCACCATGAACTAGCAGCTTCCTCAGCAACCATGTGAACGTCTGGTGCCAAATCCTTTGTGGTATATCCACTATAACCCCTGGACCTCCATGTATAAGCCTCACTTGTTCTCAAGCACTGAAGAAGTTTTACAAGCTTGATTCTTGCTTCACACATAATAAATCTACAGAAATAATTCTTTCTTTCTTTTAAAACTATTGCCCCTGTATTGTTAAGGCTGAATATTTTTCATGTGCCTATTGAGCCACCACTGGAGGGACTGTTTCCAGAGGTTTATATTTAGCTTTGAAGCACTGCAGATTTTGTTTCCCTGGCTAAAGTTAGGATGGGATCCTCCCTTAGAGGAGGATCTTACTCTGCTGAACGGAAAGAAAGCCCTGAGACAGTCTAGTCTGGGCTTGCACAAGACACTGATGATGCCAAGTCCACAACTACAATGATCCTGCTGCGTAAAAAGGAAAAAGTAAATCCAAAACTGGCAAGAATGTTTACATATATCATAGACCCACAGCTTCGGCCCTGTTTAGGAAAGGAAACATTGCTTATTTCAGGATGTAAATTATCATACATCTTCATGCACGGGTCCTGTCATAGCATGGCTTCCTCCTGGGGACAGCTCATCATTTATTTATCACTATATGGCAACAGCCTTCAGCAGAGGCATTTAAGGAGATACAGGAGGTTGCCCCTTCAGTCACCAGACAGAAACGGGGGCAGCTCTAGATCACAAGGGTGCCGAACTGCTCACAGAAAGGTCCACTGCTGCACCCACCCCCTCCAGCAGCACTACAAATACCCTACGGTAACTACCCTCCTTACAGCACCAAACTCTGCTGCTTATGTAGACGGATTCATCTGCTTCAAGGTTTTGCGGGTAAGATATAACTAGCATGATGTTTTACTTGGTAGAGGTTCAGGTTTTGTTAATAAACCCTGCTACTTCTGCAAATGAACTACTACGCGTCAGTCATGAGTTTGCTCACTGCTGGTATACTACAGTTCTGCAAGTACTGAAATACCTTGGAAATACCATGTTACTGAAATAACACTATTGTTAGCAGGTTCCTAGAAAAATCCAAAAAGCAAGATTACACGAAAGCTCTGTCTGCTAAAATGCTACAACACAAGGATTTCTCTAGGACAAACTTCCACTGCTTTACCCAGCGAAAGAGCCTCGGTTGATCACTGAAGATAAATACAGTGTGCAAACAAGCTACAAGTCTGAAAGGAAACCCTGCTGAAGCTTGTGGAAATCCATGTAAGTACAAGGAGCACTTAAACATAAGTGCATGATTACTGCGGTTTGAGTCTTATAAAATATATTGCCATTGTATTTCATTAACAATAATTTCCCCTGACTGGAAAATGCCTTGCCTTAAAAAGTGACTGAAGGTAAGAAATTTAAAAGAAAGGTTTCCTTCTCATTTTCAAAGTGGAAGGTTTATTGCAATATAATCTGAGCAGAAAATATGGATGGATAACATTAAACTTGTTGCCTTAAATACAAGTTTATTAGAAGTGCCAAAGTAGTGCTTTCCAAAACAGAACAATAACATGCTCTACACAACTACTCCTGTTGTTACAGAGCTTACCCAGCAGATTATCTTTGGATCTCTCAACTTTTCCAACTCCATTTTTCAGGCTAACGTAAAGACTCTTTGACAGAAGCCCATCTCCTTGATATTGTGAGGTGAGGGAAAAGACAAACACCCAGGACAACTCCTAGTTCTACGAAATACCATTTAAAAAGCATTGTCCACATGGCAGAGCCTTGAGAAAGTCATGGTCTCTGTATTTTTCATCAATTCTTGATAAATTTTTGAAAAAAAAGTCCATCTGGCCATGGAATGTATAAAAGCAATCATCACTCCAGTATATCTAAATTCTGGTTCAACACCCAACACTAAAATAGAAGGTTTCACAAATGCATTCAGAAAAAAGAAGAAGAAAAAAAAAGGCCAGGAACAGGTATCTCTGTGTGGTAACAACCAGACATCTGGCAGTGGAGGTGTCAGAGTCATGCAGCTGGCCTTTGGCATTTGTTTTTTTGTCCTTTATTAAAACTTTTGACAGTTCTGAATAGCAAGCCCTTGTTTCCTGCAAATGTCTCAAGGATCACAAATGCATGCAGGCCTCTCATAGTATTTTAATGAAATATCAGCTCCTGCTCCTCTACTTGACTCGCAGGCAAAATCTGCCATTTTAAGGAGATAATCTTAAGCAGCTTTCTGAGAAATGTCAAGAATACTAAATTGCCATTTCTGTACTCTGGTTTCATTTCCCTTCCCCCCAAATGTTCTATTTAAATCCCCTTTAAGAAGAAAGTGGAGCGCTATCCAAGATGAAGTACTGTGAAGTGATGTGCTGTATTTTACAGACTGCAAGACCTGAATCAGTACTGTCAGCTAATTAAAAACCTTCAAAATAAGTAGGGGTTTAATTGCCTGTGTTGCGTTATTGTGTCTAAAAAAAGACTTAGGAAAATAACATGAACAAGACAACTACTTAAATGGCATCCCATTTTTCTTAAACCCACGTGAAACAAGTGCTGATGTTCAGCCACACTTTTGTTCACATTTTGAAGCTACTTAAGCAAAAGCTGCTTATGATTTATGGAAATGCCTTTGTTTAAGGCAAAGAAACCTGAAGTTGCTGTTGCTACACTGCAACATCAATTCTGTCCTCAGCACTAGAGAGCACTTCCAGCTCTAGTCACTCTGGCCCAGCTCAGCACAGCTGGGGACCCCAGGCCAAATCCTGTGTCTCGTGTGGATGCTGCAGGAGGTTCTGGATGTGGCAGTGGTCCCACCAGGAAAAAAACCCCACCAGTGTTCAGGGAAGTTTCTTTACAAAGACTTTATCTGTTTTCCCTTGCAACTTATGAGCAAGATTGCTTATGCTGCCTACATTGCCTGAGTGCTGAACCAGGAGGAAAAGCAGACGGAGGGTGTCCAGGTATCTGAAAGAGGGGACCCAGGAGTGGAAAGGCAAGGTCAGCATCAAAGAGGTGACCTTCCATGGACAGAAGCAATTTAGCACAGGAGTGCATACTCAGCAGTGAAGAGACAGGTCTGAATAAGGTACCTGAGACACCCCAACGCTGCACAGCCCTAAGGCAGCCTGCAGAGTACAAAAGGTAACACAGCCAAACTGATCTGACTGTGTCCCTGGGGACCTTGGGAGGAGACATTTAGCACTGAACCCTAACTTGAGTGCCCAGACAAGGGGACCTATGCCCAGAGCTGGGAGCTTGCAGAGGGAAACTGACAGATCCTGGGACAGAGGACTTCTCCAGGCCTGAAACTAGTATGGAGAAGCCATGGCCAGACAGCTATGACATTCCATCCATCTAGAGGAAACATTTCCACGTCGTCACTGCTGCCAAACTCAAAAGAGCTAACCTGACTAAAGACAGGCATGAAGGTGAAATAAATCGGGCATTCAGTCAAATGAAACAGCTTAGCTAAACCAGTTGCCTTGAACAGCTTAGGTTAGAAGTTGCTCACCTGCGCTGGGACTCCTGTTACTCTGCTCTGCATGGCTATTTTAACGAGTCAGCCTACCCGAGGAGAGCACATGTTCATCTACCTGTGGGAACTTCTCACTTGTGCAGACTTTACACCAGTAGGGAAAAAGACGGTGCTCCACGTGGAAACAGCATCCAGGAATCTCAGCTGCAGTTCCACATCGCTACTAAGGCCACACTTAGTGCTGATGGATACTCAACGTGCGACTGAGCAATTGTTATCTTGTAAATAATCAACACTATACCTCTGCAGATCTCAAGCAATTAATCTTCAAATCATTTAGAACCGGTCATAGGACAGGGGAGAGGAGAATCAAGTGTTACTTCCCACTAACACCAGAAAATAATACAGTGCTCTTCTGAAGTAAAAAAAAAATAAAAAAGCAAGTAACAATAATTAAAAAAAAAAAGAAAAAGAAAAAGAAAAAAGAGAACACACCCAGCATGCATGTATGTCAAAACACATATAGCACCACAATAACATCTCCAGTATCTCCACAACAGCAGCCTGTTCCTTGCCCAAGACGTGTGACCCAGCCTGGTGCTCCCTTGCTTGCAAGATCTGACAAGATCCCAAGAAGCTGGTGTGGCTGCAGGCCAGCAACCTTGTGCTGTGCCACATGCAAACCCCTAATGAGAGTAACATGATTATACACGTTACACTCCTGTTGTAACACCAGCAAGGCTACGAACTTGATCTAGATAATACAGGAGATAGCAACTCAGCCGTATCTCAGTGCTCCATGGTGTGGATCACGGCATTCACTACAGCTGTCATAATGCATTGTAAATTATACACAACACACACTCTTAATAATGCAAATCTCAGAACTGTCTACATATTTTGCGGCAGGAGAAATTAACAGATGTTGACAACTAATCAGATAGCAGAAGCATTAAAGGAGACAGACTAGCCCATTACTACTATTTGTTGGGTATGTACACGGTTTCTTGCCATCATAACTGACTATACTAATAGTTTCTTCTGATGTAGCAATGTTCTTGGGCTTATCTTTCCCATCCTCCCAACAGGCAGTTTATTTCAGTTGCTCAAAGCAGTGTTGCCCCTACCTTTAGTGACAGGGGATTATCACCAGCTGACAACACTCCAGTGAATATAGAAGAATAACCTTAATACTGCACCCAGGGACCAAGAAACCCCTTGGCACCAAACAGCCGATCCAGACAAGTGCTTGTGGAAACTATCCAGAGCATAAAACACATACCATGTGTGTGCTGGTCTGTGGACATCGCTCCTCGTACCTCTCTGCCCAGAGCACTGCAGCATAGCTGGCAGAGGTCTTGCTAATAGGAGCACAGCTGCAAAGCAGATCCCTAAATGAAATTACAAGATAGGCTATAAAGAGCAGGAACATGCAAGTGAGGGCAAGACTAGCTACTCTGGATACTCATGGGATGTAAAGGTGTGAACTTCTAATATTGTCCAAAACTGCAAGTGAAGCAATAAACAGTAGAAAACTGTTGTGCTAAGAAGTATCAGAAGCAGAGGGAAGGAAGGGAAAGGGGAAAAGAGCAATAATGAAAATCCATGCCAAGGTCTTGGACAGAAAAGCACCAAACCCCCAGAGAGGCTCCTGCAAGCACTTGGAAGCTGGCAATTACAGACTGCTTTTGCTCCATTGCCAGACTACTTTGGGCCAGAAACACTTGACAAACAACAAGGCTCTTGTCCAGACAGTCAGAGATGTGGTGAAGTGGCATCCTCCAGCTGGTGGATTTTCATCCCATGCTGGGAGCCGGGAACAGATACAAAGGGCACCCAGAGAAGACATCAGCTGCAGTGCTGCAGCACCTGATGGGATGCACAACCCTATTTTCTGTCTTCACATGGCCAAGAGATGGCTGTTCATCACCTAGATGGGTGGCCCTGGCAGAACCACCATTGCCTGGTGGACCTCTGCGGCACAACACGCAGGGCACATCAAGCCTCGACTGCTCGGCATCAAGCCAAGCAGCAAACTGGCCAAAACACAGGGGACACAGAATCTCATGAGCACAACCAGGACTGGCTACCCAGTCCCACAGCAGAGCTGAACTTTCCAAGTATTTTGAACAGCTCCTTATCAGCAAAGCAGCTTTACAGCAGCTCAGCATTTCACAATGTTTATAATCTGGTCCCTTTAAATTGGATTGACAACCTAGCTGAACCACAGCCTGAAAGAGAGACTGCACAGGATCTTTTCAGCAAGACCCACCCAGCCTGAAATCAGTAAGTTGCACAAGCCCACATTTGATGACAAGCATGCTCTTAATGCCACTGAAGTCAATGGCACTGGGAACATGTTTAACACTGGCTGCCTGTTTGACTAAGTGACCAAAACAGCACCTCAAAATACAGATCCTGCCACATTTGTGCAACCTGTGTGTGCTTTCAGTGATATCAGCACTCTGCTATAAGGTCCACAGTAAAACATCAGCTCTCCTCAGCTGGACTGACTAAATTCCATCAGCTGCCAGATGTGACCTCCACCACAAACTGAATAAAAGCATCATGATCCTTCTGGCTACAAACTTCCTTCTTTGCTTAGAGGCACCACCAGAGCACAGCTACAGTGCGGGGGGAAATGTTTGGGCTCAAGGTAAACGGAAATAAATTCTGCAACAAAGACACATTCTCTTCCAATACTGATATTCATCCAGATCACTGTCATTCAGTGTGACACAACCATCACACAGAAGAGCAACTCCTTTACCAAGATATTTCTAGGTAAAATTTACTTAAGGTTACATAGAATTGCCGTGACCCACAAGCTTGACTCCATACAGACAACAAAACAAAAATTACTTACTGAATCAAGACAAACAAGGTCTCCTGTATTGTGAAGAGGAGACTGAGGGGCAACTTCATTAATGTTTATAAATATATAAAGGGTGAGTGTCATGAGGATGGAGCCAGGCTCTTCTCGGTGACAATGATAGGACAAGGGGTAATGGGTACAAACTGAAACACAAGAGGTTCCACTTGAATTTGAGAAGAAACTTCTCAGTGAGGGTGACAGAGCACTGGAACAGGCTGCCCAGAGGGGTTCTGGAGTCTCCTTCTCTGGAGACATTCAAAATCCACCTGGACACATTCCTATGTAACCTCATCTGGGTGTTCCTGCTCCGGCAGGGGGATTGGACTAGATGATCTTTCAAGGTCCCTTCTAATCCCTTACATCCTGTGATTCTGTGTGAGAGAGCCCACAGGGTGGGAGAGCAGGCTGCACATGCAGAAGGGAACAAGCCAGGAAAAGCCCCCACCAATGCAACTGGGAGCCTGGAGGAAGGTCACCCACCCGCCCAGCACACAAACAGCAACTCCGAGAGAAGTCAACAGGCTTTGCCACTCACAATGAGGAGCAAAACACGGGCCACTCAGTCATCAACCTGCAGGGACAGCCTGCAATAATTATTTTGTTATTTTATCAACTCTGATTATTATTAGCTACTGATGCTTACGTGATTATTAGTTTCATCATCATTATTTAAAAAAAACAGCTGCTAAGAGCATGAGAAATCTCTTCCAGGCATAAGACCACTGGCTTGGTTAAGCGAGGAAGATGTCCCAGACAACAGAGCTCTTGGATAATGTCCACCTGCCACAGCAAGGATAATCTGCTCCCAAAATGCACATCTTGTCCTTGTCAGTACTGCTCACTGTGGGTCTTTGAGGAGCAACTTCGTTTCCCTTAAACCGGTGTGGGGGGCATAAGCCTAAGTCCCTTCTGCTTTATGTACCTGGAATCTGTGTGTGCTGATCTGCTCAGGAGGGAGGAAAAAGCAGAAAGGGTGTTTCCCAACCTACCTCCTCATTACACACCTCAGTATAGGTACAGCAGAGGAGAATCAGGCCTTCAGGGAAAATATATATATATATATATATATATATGTATATATATACACATATATAAGGAAAAAATATGACAACTTTTGTGCAATCCTAATGAAACATACTGAATTCTCTGGCCTTACCATTACAAGAAACACTAGGTTATTCAATTGAATTTGATCTCCCCTCATGAGGCAGGGCTATTTCCTCTCCTACATTCTTACAGTAACTCTGACTTGTCTATGTCCTATTTTTGGTATCTAAATTAAGAATATTGCTCATAACCAGATTATATGGCATTTATTCTGAAGAGTAAGAGATACAGATACAGCTAAAAATTCAATATAAACACCCTGTGGATGTAAGCCATGACATTTATATACCAGATTAATAAGCACTAAGAGGAATTTCTGATGTAGGGTACATGACCCTCCCTTAATTTCAAAGGCAATTATTTTAATACCATGATTTCAAAGTGTGATGTGTCCTTGAAAACAGTTGCAGACAGACGGCCTTAAGAAAAAAGCTTCAAATCCTGAAAGGATGATTTCAGGTACATCTCTGGTTTTGAGATAAGAGAATATCTGGGAGTGAGTGTATGTGCTGGCCAGCAGATAAGCAGGCCAAGACAAACATCGATTTTATGCTGCATAGATCTGAGCTTCCTTTAGAAAAATGGAAAGGCTCAGGGAGATTTGACACACAGCTCCTGCTTCAGCCCATCTCTAGTTGTAACCAGCATCAGTAATGCTCTCACCACCACCATTGTCCGTGGTGAACATCGCTCCATCCCCAGTCCTTGCTCCCAGAAGGTTCCTGGAGCGGTCTCGCTGCTCAGAGCAGCCCTTGTCTGTCACACTTGGCCACCTACTCCTTGGTATTTTCCAGATAAACCCAACCTGGAAGGTACTGCCTTGTTAAATTCAAAGAGCCAGCTTGTAGTTTCAACCACAACAGAGAACACAGTCAGTCTCCTCAGTTATCACTGGTTGAACCTGGTCAGCATCAACTCAGCCTTTCAAAACCAGGAGAAACAGAGAACCGGCCAATTTGTTGTAAGGAGAGCTGAAAATATGACCACAGCTGGCTTTCCATTCAAGTTCCCAGTGCTTTCTGACAGTGGCTTGATGCTCCCATCCAAGACAACCCAAACAACGCTGCCCTCAGTACTTGAGCTTGGCACAACCACAAACAGGCGATGGCAGGAGAAGTCACTTCAGTCCCACCACTGCTGTGTTAGACCTCACGGCGATGGTGCTCCAAGAAGCAGCTGCCAGGCGGGGCCAGGCACAGGATCCAACTCTGGTGAGCAGAAGGACACGCAGTTCTTCTCACAGATAAGAAGTTACCCGAGTTTTGGTGAATTTGCATTGGGGGGGGCAGAAAGGAGAAGGAAGAAGCATCCAGATAGTCAGGTAGCTCCCTCCCTCTCTTAATTTCAAATGCTTAAGTAACACACAGAGATACTAAAATATCTCAAAATATTTCCTTTGTCAGGAATCAGCACGATATGAGCAATTTGCCCCAAACACATTCTTGGAAGCACTCACCATTTCTGGATGCAACACCTCAAAAAAAATTACAAAACACAACATTTTAAAAACTAAATACAACAAAACAGCCTGAGGCAAACATGCAGCTCCCCACATGCCTGAGCTGCTGACGTTTCTTCCAAGCAGCTGAAATCAAAGTCTAAGGAGAGAAGTTGTCAGATGACAAAGGAGGGACACAAAGACCTCACCACAAGTGCTGCAAGTAAAGCGTGAAAGCCTGCATACCAGCTACTCTGCTCTTACTGCTGAGAAACCCAGGTCCCAACCCAGCCCTGAGGGCTTTCCAAGCCCAGAAAGGGAAAAACATCCAGATTTGTGAAAAGCCACATTCAGCCCTTCAAAAAGTCAGCTGATGAATAATCAGCAGTTCATGTATCATGAGAAAAACTGTGTACACCGGAGCCCTGTGAGCACGCTGTGGCTCAGGACCACTCTGCTCAATGTTGGAAGGGAGCAAGAACAAACGAGGTACCAGCTACGTAAGATTCAAAGGAAAAGACGAGAGAAACTGGACATGATACTTTGGTGCTGGCTGTCCATTGTTGAAGGTCTCATCTAAAGCATCAGAATATCTGTCCCGTTCATCAGAAACGGAAAGCTAAATGTAATCTTGGAGTTAAATCTTGAGCCCTTAAAAAAGGCTCAGCGAAGTTTTGCACCCCCAGACAGAGTGCATGGCTGGAGACAGCTGCTCTCTCCACCGCCTTCACTAGCAGAATATGCACAGAATAAAGTTAAGTCATGCAAAACTTTTGCCAGAAAGTTTATCAAACACAGCATCTGAAAACAGCCAGAAGGTACCCAGGGAACCTCTGAGAATCTGTGGAGAAGAAGCCACAGGATTTTCAAAAGAAAGATGAAGAAACTCTATATGTGATTTCCATGCTCCTCTGCACCAAGCCACTTTTCACCAAGCAGATTATCTGTCCCCCTAAAATGACTAATCTGTTCTAACACTGCCTGGTGCGCCAAAGCACCTTTGTAAAAGGCAAAAATTCCCGAAAAAATAAGTTTTAGCTAACTTTGAACAAGTAGACAACAACACAGTTACCGTGACTTCCTCTGTAACAGAGCTTGTAATTCCACAGTTCACTACTCATGACACTCACCTTTTCTATATGGCATGCAACACATTTGGGGGTCTTGTCAGTTAATTAAGCAGCTGTAAATCCACACGAAGTCCTATAGCGTAGTGCAGTTGTACAAAATTATTTCTGCAAATGAAATAATCCCAGACACCACTCTGAGCCAACAACTTCCACTAGAGCCCACTAAGAAAAAAAAAACAACCCTAGCGTGGCATGTGGTGGGTGAGTCAAGGAGGATTTGTTTCTATATATGTTGCGTCTTAACTCAGTCCTTATTTAGGATGCCTCACTCTTCCCATTTCAGTCTCAGCTGGAAAACAAGACGGGGGACACGCCAATTCTAAGTATTACAGAAAAGGTTTCCAGTGCTTCTGGTTCCAGGGGGAAGAGGAGGGAAGGAGCAGCAACATCCCCCAGGCAGCAGAGCTGAGCAACACCCTCCCCTTCCCAACAACCCCAGCCCAATCCACACGCGGCTTCAGCTTTATAAACTCCAGACAATTCTTCTCATACCCCCAACCACACACTGAGAAGTGACAACCGCATCAGTAAGTTACACAACATATTTAAAACAAACACCAAACACCACCAACTAATGGACTTAACTAAATAGTCAACAAGGTTAGGCAAGATTAGTAAAGATAAATAGCTCTCCCTTTCTTTTTGTTGTTGACAGGAATATTTTCCTTCTTTTTTTTCCCTCTTTAGTTTAAATAAGAGGTGTGGTGCTGTTCTAGTACAAGTCAGGGAGACAGGACCTCAAGTTGATTTTGTTTCTTCTCTCATGGCCCAAGGCCACTTGACTTCTTATTAACTTTCCCCATCTGTAAAACGGGGCAAATAATAATTAGAAACTACCACACAATGTTATAGAAATTATTCCGTTCATAGCCACAGAGTTCTTTGAAGACGCAAAGTGCCAAGCATTATTACTAGATGATGAAATGATATATTTTCTCCCCTAAGCTATATAGGACAAGAAAAAAGCCATGCAAACAGCCAACTGTGTTCCTAATGAGATGCAATACTCAGAAATTGGGGCATCTTAAAACAGATTGGACAATCTTCTTCCAGCTCACAAAGATTATTCCCAATACACAAACCTCAGAGGGTGATAAATACAAGAAAAGAAACATATCATTTGCCCAGGTTTCTGCAGACAAAAATAAGCTTGCCTAAATGAACAGAGAATATTTGCATTCTCAGTCTGGAAGAGAGCAAAAAAATTCTCAAAGAAGTAAGGGAAGAAATGAAATTAGATTTGAAAGCTTTGTGGGGGATTAACGTATGTTTTCTGAATATAAAGCAACTGTCAGGACTGGGAAAGTCAATTAAATAAAAAGGACCGGATGGGAGGGAGGCAGGGAAATGCTGTGTGCAACAGAGAGGTCACATGCTAGATAAACGGCAGTATGCTAACTATTACAAATAAATGCAATTCCCTCTGTCTCTGCAGAGATTTATTTATATTAGAGAGCCATGATCAGTACCATGGGTGAGCATAACATTAAGTTACATTAATATTACTCAAACCAAAACGCAAAAGCGTAAAAACATACTGCCTTCTGCAAGCAGCAATATTGCCTCTCAGAAGAAAGGCAGGAAAAAACAACCAGAAAAATTCTGCCTCCTTCCATCCCTACCACCGCCTGCCGAGGCAGCGCTCTCCTTCCCCATCCCTTCCAATCCAAGGATCATTGCTCAGCTCATGGCCTTACATGGGGCAGAAGGTATCGCTCACACAAGATAAATGTTAACTCCAATAAGGAGATCTCTGGGCTTTATCTCTTACCAAACTCAGCAGCAAGTCAGCTCAAAACTGGCCTTTGATCAGCATCCTCGTGTCATTTAATACCCTGATACTGCTCTGAAAACACACTGGCTCATGGCAGGGGGATGTCTGGGCGAGGTGCCGCATTTCCTACAATTGAGGAATTTCACCTTGTGCTGGACCCTTGTGCTGTGCCCCACACCTGCCCCACTCCCATGGCCTGTCCCCCACGGACCTCTGCCCCACGCCTGCCCCACACACACACCACAGCCCTGCTGCTCCAGCAGCCAGGCAGGAACAGGGCTGGGGGTGACCCCCACACCCCAACTGCAGGCAGTGTTACGCCTCCTGTAAACATGCAGAGCAGCCACAGGCTCTGGGGAAATGATTCAAATTATTACTATTTTGAGAACATTCCAGTTTAGCACAACTATTAAAAGCCCAAGTGAAGCTGTTTGCGGGCTAGATCCTGCAGGACAAGTCATCAACTGCTAATAAACACAATAATGAGGCGCACACAGAAGTAGCCTTGTACTTCTTTCCCTCCCATATTCAATGTGACATCGGGAAAAACAAACGAACAAATACTAATTTTTGCCCTTTGCACATAGGCACTGTAAGAGGGTGGACTGGACATGTGCTATTTCAGTGCTGCATGTGCACGCTCCATCTCAGCTTTGGGCACCCAGACAATCTG
Source organism: Nesoenas mayeri (assembly GCF_963082525.1). Taxonomy (NCBI): domain Eukaryota; kingdom Metazoa; phylum Chordata; class Aves; order Columbiformes; family Columbidae; genus Nesoenas; species Nesoenas mayeri. The sequence continues at coordinate 75,297,507 of NC_137541.1, forward strand.
CCGCCACTGAGCGCAGACTAAACTCAAAGCAGTCCCAGGAACCAGTGGAGCAAGGTGAAAACGTACCTGAAAACCTGTGGGGATTTTGCTAGGAAAGATCAGCGGCCGCAGGAAACATGACTGAATCTGGCTACAGAGACACAGCTGGGTTTCTGCGTCTTCACGGCACCACACTAAAGCCGCTCTCTCTGCTAAGGTTTACTTTAAAAGCCTTATTTAGCTTGTCAGGATTATTTATACACGCTGCCTTGCTGTGGGCCACGGTTGGACTGCCTGCACCATGTTCAACACGGTGCTTGCTGGAGAGGGAACAACAGCCCCCTGCTCCTGTCAGCGCTGAGTCAGGCACAGGAATTTCTTGCCATCTTGTTGGAAGAGGCTTTTATTTATTTGTTTAAGGGTGAAAGCAAGCAGCAGCCAGAGAAGTCAGATCCAGCTTTCCAGCTGATTGCTAGGGGCAGCAGATCCGAGTCGAACAGCATGCCTCCAAATACCAGAAACCCAACAGTACTGGAGCTATGGGAACGCGGAAAGGAGGACTGAGCACCTGCTGCTACAGCCTTGGATGGACACGGACACACACCCCTTCCCAGGAGCAACAGCACAAGTGACAGAGGAAACAAAGCAGATTTAGGTCCCAAAACTTCTGCTGCTCGTGGGGAGGGGAAACCAGCACAGCATCTGGAGACTGAAGAGGTAGAGACTTCCAGCACAGGCAAGACATTTGCACAGTGATGCCAGCAGAATGAAAATCTCCAAACACGCATCCAGCAGAACGTGGCTGCCAGCCAACATCCAACTTTTAAGAATGGTTTTACAGCCATGACCAACTCAAATCCAGCTGGAGTGCAGGGCCAGCTGGAATGTGATCCCAGCAACCTTGATGAGCAGCAATAAAACTGAAGAAATGTGACCAGGATAGGAGATAATAGGTGATAACTGCTCCTGGAGCTAGCAGACCTCTTGATTAAAAACACAGAGAATAAAAGCATTTGGTACAGGAGTTTAGGGTTCCTGACAAACATGGAACAATACCCACTTCTTTCCAGGTCCAGTACAAGACCCCAAGCAGCCTGTGAATCCCAGAGAAAGCTCACACACAGTGATTTAGTGTGGGAAGGTTCAGAGATCCAAGAAGAGATGTTCCAAAGGCTATAGAGAGAGAAAGGGAGGAAGAGAAGGGAAATAACATTTCAAATGAGACATCAGTCCTCGCATTACTGCAGGCCTGCAGCACAGCTAGGGATGCAGGGCAGCACTAGGGAGCAGCAATGACCAAAGCCCCAAGCCCTCAGTGGTGCCATAGCACTGGTCCTCAGCAGCAGAGGAGGTGTTTGCTGCCCTCTCCAAAGCCCAACATCTCTGCTAGAAAACTTGTGCACTTCCTTGGGTCACAGGCTTTTAACCTCATGAGGAACAGCAGCCACCACTGACCATCTCATCTGGCCCCAGGATAGCGCAGGGAACATCAGAGTGTGCAGTGGAACAGGAAAGGAATCCATCCCACAGAAAGCATAGACAAAAGGCAACAAATTCCAGCTGGAGTGGGAAGACAGCCTTATGAAGCAGCAAAGAAGTCAAGAAGCAGCCCAGTATAGCTGTGGGACAGAAGCTGACAGCTGATGCAGGTAGACTTTCAGGGGCCCTGTACAGGTGAAGAAGTAAGTCACCAGAGCCTTATGAAGGCATCACAGGGAGTTATGCTTGCTTCTCCAGTGAGCTAACACACACCGCCTCAGAGAGTACGGTATAAGCAAATACCACACTCCTCACCCAGGGATAAGACAAAAATGAGGGGTTCAGAGATGAGAGCAGTTGGAGGGCAGCAAGCCAAGACAAAGGATGAAGCACACTAGTAGAAGCAGGTCTTGGCAAGCATTTGTACAGAGTATGAAACAGAGCAACCACATGAGGCAGAGACCCAGCACACAGCTGGGACCTCAGTGGTGGTGTTACGGGGTTAGAACATCCCAGCTGCAGGGTGCATGGCTGAAGCAACTTGACCCAGCTCTCCACATGAAGAGCCAATTGGAATTTAGGATGCTAAATCATGCCAGATCAGACTGTAATATCCAAAACAAAATAGATGGGGAATAGCCATTCCCAAGACCAGATTGCCAGCTCTGACATGCACTAGGCTACTTGCATCAAATCAGTCTTAGACTGAATGCAAAATGCCGCTCCTTGAAGTCAACTAAACCGGGCCATTTCCAAGGGCTAATGCAACAGATAGTCCATTTTGCTGAATGCACTTCCACATAAACCTGCCCCAGTAATCTGAAAGCTCTTGACAGTTTCCCTGCATGTTGCCAAAGACCTGCAGAGTCAGATTGACTGCACGTGCCCAGCGCAGCTGCATCACGCAGGCATGGCAAGTCTGGTGGGCCTCGTGCTGGAGCCCATCACAAGCCACAGGGCAGCTCCAGCGGCCACTTGAGTTTAATTTCTTGGATAATCAAGATATGCTTCATTACTCTGCCACAGTCCATACGTTAACTCCAGAGCCACTGTTTTTAAAATGTGGAAAGCCTCCCTGGACCTAAAAAGCAGTTCAGACTGTGTTAAGTGATGGCTGTCCTTTAAAAGATACCAAACAAACAGATGTCTATACAAGCAGAAGCAGCATGACATTCTTCTACAAGTGCTGCTGGACACCATATACAGCATTATTTTAATGACATTTGAAATAAAAGCCTACAGGAGCTGTTGTGTATGGTTTTGAGCAAAAAAACCCAGCAGATATGTAAATGTTAGACATCAGCGATGGGGTGGGTTGGATTACTCACCCAGAGGAGCAGACTTAATGCTGATCTCCACTGTCACTCTTGAGCAACTATCACTGATCCATATAAACTTCTGACACTGAAAAGGGAGAAATAAAGAATTTAATTAATCACTATAAACTCTGAGGCGACTTAACAGTGGTACCTTATAAAAGTTTATTATCAAGTGACACAGGATACAGGAAGCACAGTGGATGACGTATATAACAGCATTTTAAAAAAAAGCCAATACCAAGAGATAAAAGGATGACAACTGATGTACAAAGGGGAAATGAGTTTGTTTATTCCAAGTAATTCCCAGCAACATTATCTCTCAATATTTCTACATTACACAGTTGGTCTGTGCCTGCCCTCCACCTCCCCAGCTGATCACACTTGTATGACGCAAAACAAAGAAGGTGAATGATGCCTTGCAAGGCTTCCTTCTCACTATTGAGACCTCCAAAAACACCAACCAAGGACCCCACAGTGCTGAACATCTGGAGATCAGAGTGTGAAGTGAAGCCAGAGCAGCCCATGGTACTGAACCAACCCTACGACTCACTCCCAACAGCTATTCCTGAGTCTCTTTACTATGACTATTTGGATAAATCAAAGATGTTCTCTGTTACTGTGGTCTGACAGAAAGTTTTAGTCACAGGTACCTCTATCTACAGATTGTTGAGCTATTTGGTGGGGGAAGCTTGAGAAAATTGTTCTGGGAGAAGGTTCTGGGTAAACTTCGAATTCAAAATGCAGAAGGGAAGTTTAGGGAATAAAACTCCAAACCAAAACAAAACACCTTCCAAACCTAGACAATTACATGAGCTCCCATTAGAAGAGACTTAAGAATCAGCAACTCATATGGGTGCTCCGTGAAATATGGCTGGTAGAAGGACTGAAACAACCAGGAACGCTCCAGCATACCTTCACCTGGGACACTGCCAGCGTGCTGAGATGCTGCTCTCCAAACAAAAATCAGGCCAAGAACAGATCTTGTCAAATTGACAGAAGTTTAGGACAAGCAAGCAACATGATCAGAACACAAAGAAACAGCTCAAAAAACAACGTTGGGCTAAAGAGACACAGACTAACCAGTTTTTGACTTGCAGCAACAGAGACCAACTGCAAATATCCAGAAGGTATAAACCAGAACCTAGAGAACTCAGTCAGCACATGACTAGGAGATGAGCACACATACACACACACAAAAAAGCATTTTCAGGTCTAGATACTAAACTGCTATAATAGATGGTCTGAGGGCATATAAACAATTGGGTGTTCATTGCCTGTCAGAGTAGTTTTTTAGACTAGATTGAACAAACACACCAGGAAAAAAATACTACATAGAACACAAACAACCGGGACATATGAGTCTGTACAAGCAGACTCTGCCACAGGACTGGGGCTTCAGGCTATTGCAGCAGAATAATTATGTACTGAGCTCTGTGCAACACAGGAAAAAAACATCTGTCAGACGGAAAAAGAGAAAATGTGGAAGGCGGGGGAAAAAAAAAAACATTTGAGGTTTCTATAAAGGGTATTGCAGAATGTCATTTATGAAGCTACACGGCTAGGGAAAAAAAGTTAGTTAACAGTGTTATTTTAAGTCTGTTTAAAGTTATACCAAGGGCTGAAATGGAAAGCCTATAATTAGACAGAGCTTCTCCCCTTCATTCCAAATACTTGACTCCAGCTGAGCCAGGAGAGGTTAACAAATTGACAGGATCTTTGGGATTCCCGCTGCCCGGGCACACACGCAGCAGTTGGGCAGACAGGAAGGAGATGTAGAATATGGTGGGATTTTGACACTGTGCCTTGCTGCTGGGGGCCGGCCGTCTGCTTGCTGTCACAGCTGCTCTGCCCCTCTTGATACCCCAATGGGAAAGTCCCAGTAGCATTTCAGAACTAAGCCCCTTCCTTGTCTTGCCAGGTCTGTCTTCCTCCATCAGTGCAGTGTTCAAGGATGGGAGAGTCACGCTCCCCATGAGGGCGGATTTGCTCTTCCCGACGTGGGGCGCCAGCAGCACCACAGCTGCTCCTGAGCCTCCCTACCACGACTATTTCGGTAAATCAAAGATGTTCTTTGTTACTGTGGTTTGACTGAAAGTTTAGTCATTTCCTTCTCAGCAGAGTCAGCGTTAACACATCCACAGCCCACACCTCGGGCAAGCTGTACGGCCACTCGCCATCTAATGAGGAAGGGAACGCTTGCTTGCATTTCTCAAAAGTGAATGAACTGTCTTAGACCCTACCCTGTGAGCTGTCACCACAAGGATTCAGTCTGTTTCAAAGGCTGCTAGGGTCTACATTTCTCACCGTCCTTCCCCCCCCCACTTCCTTCCTTCCTCAAACTCGATTTAGGTTTTACTAATGAACTTCCCCAGAAATCTCAGACTCCCTCTAATCCTACAACTAAAGACACCTCTCTTGCACACCCTCACCTCTGAAGACTGTTTTCAAAAGGAATTCCTATAGTGCTAGCTGTGATATTCACCCCAGTATTTCTCCTGGCTGGATGGGGTACGGGATGCAGAGATCTAAGGGCATTCACCCTGCAACCTGCATCAGGATGCCAAGAAGGATGGTAGCCCCCGCCAGGGGAAGCCTGAAGCTCAAGGACACTGTGTGAAAACTGGGACTTGTTGGACTTCTGGGAAAGGGTGGAGTTTTTCTGGTTTAGCTGAAAGGGTAAATTATCATCCAAGAATGGCAACTGAAGGAATAGCTGCTCTCATGTCACACACGATAAATGTGCCACGAAGCCACGATCGGAGGACACACAAGCAGTCAGGCGTTTGGGGGGTGGGAGTTCTCCAGCCTCAATACCAAGAGTTAAGATCTCCACCAAGCTCAATATAAGTTCAATTTCAGTATCAAAAAAAACAACCTCCCAGAAAAACACACTCATAATCAGAAGCCAATTTGAAGGAATGATCATTTAAGAAGCAAAGGATTAGGTAAACCAGGTGAGATGAAAGTTAATTGGGTTTTCGCTTTCCTACAGAGAACATCACAAAATATAGATGTGCTGAAGGAACCTTTCCAGTATCCCTAGGAAAAAAAGTACTGCAAAACGAACATAAAGACAAAGGAAAAGAGAGGTGCATGACATTTCTGTCCTTTTCATACTATAGTCTCTTAAGCAAGAAGAAAACAGAAATCCTAATCCTATAATCTTGCACGTTCAGCAATAACATTTTACCTTGCCAGTCGAAGGTTTTCTACGATAGCCACCCATTCCTTTTTCAAATTCAAGAAGCACAATTTCAATCAATTACATGCTGCATGAATTTAAGCAGGTCACAACCCTGTGCCTAAAGATCTGAAAAATTCACATGTTGCACTGTGTTTAGGGGCATGGTTAACAGGAAAGCTTGCAGGACTATTTGTTTGCTTTGTACCTATCAGAAGCTTTGTTTCAGGAACATTTTTGGAAAAATGCAAGAGACTACAAGCACATCATCTAGTTTATGTCTGTTCTCCACTACATAAAGATCTGCTTTGCCTAATAACTTCTCATCAAAAAAAGAAGTTATTTGAGCTACAAGATCTGAAAGAACCCCTCCTTTCTACTAAAACCTAAAAAATGACTCTGTAACATGGGACTCAAGTAGTCACAGCTCAATTCAACTGAAACAAAAACTCCTCCTTCCTACACTCTTACTTCATGTCTGCGTGTCTGTTTCAATTAAAAAGCTACAACAACATTCTTCTTACGTTTTTAAGGGAAAATGGGGTGATACATTCCACAGGCAGCAGGTCTCAAAGAAGCATCTTCCACCACCCCATCCAACCCTGAAGCACTTCCTGAGCGACACAAAGGCTTCCTGTACACACAAACACCTGAATCAAACACAAGGCCCAGCCCTGCTCCATTACCAGGTTTTGTAATTGGACCATTTATACACTGAGGGCATGGTCAGACTGGTGGGCCAGTCATCTGGGCAATGGACTTGGGACTTGCAGCACCAAGAAATCACATGGGAAGGAGGGACCTGGGCAGAAGGGCTGCAGCTGCAGGAGGACAGCATCAGCTGGACAGCAAAGCTCAGCCTGCCGCAGGGGACAGCACAAAAGGTGGCCACAGTTTCCCATACAGGGAGTGTGCCCTGGCAGCCAAGAGGGCCACCCGTGTCCTGGGTGCATCCAGCATAGCATTGCCAGCCGGGCAGGGAGGTGATTGTCCCACTCCGCTCTGCACTGGTGCGGCCTCACCTGGAGCACTGGGTGCAGTTCTGAGCGCCACAGAATAAAAAAGACATAAAGCTACTTGAGAGTGTCCAGAGGAGGTTGGTGAAGGGTTTGGAGGGGAAACCGTATGAGGAGCAGCTAAAGCCACTTGGTTTGTTCAGCCTGGAGAAGAGAAGACTGAGGGGAGACCTCATGGCAGCTACAGCTTCCTCACAAGGGGAGGAGGAGGGACAGGTGTCGATCTCTTCTCTCTGGTGACCAGTGACAGAACCCAGGGTATGGCAGGAAGATGTGCCAGGAGAGGTTTAGGTTGGACATTAGGAAAAGGTTCTTCCCCCAGAGGGTGTTGGAGCACTGGAATAGGCTCCCCAGGGAGGTGTCACGGCCCCAAGCCTGACAGTGTTCAAGAGGAGACTGGACAAGGCCCTCAGACACATGGTGTGAACTGTGGGGTTGTCCTGTGCAGGGACAGGAGTTGGACTCGATGATCCTTGTGGGTCCCTTCCAACTCAGGACATTCTATGATTCTTTGATTCTATGAGTGTTTCTTGAAATCCACGGTGAAGGTTCAGACAAGCTGCCCTGACCTGTAATGGAAGCAGATGCTGCCTGTAGCACTGGCAGCTGGAAGCAGGCATGGTTGCCTCTCCAGGAACCTTCTGACAACAGTCGGTGCTTCTCCAGCAGCTCCACACACATCCTGACCTCTCGTCCCTTCAGAGCTGGGTTGCAGTAGCCTCTGCTTTCTCAAGGTAGCATCGCTCAGATCTCTTCTGACAGCCACCCCTTTCCACAGGCGGGCTGCCAGGAGACGAGGTGGCAAGAAACTTCCTCTGCCATCAAGCCTCCTCTGCAGACCCCGTGTCTGCCACATGCACCCCTCCTGGCAACAACACACAAGCGAGTGCTCAGCTTCTTCCAATCACCCTCCACCCACAGCCAAGACGCCTCTTCCCAACAGCCCAGCGTGCTTGCAGGAGCTCGACCAAGCTGTGGCTTCAGACAAGCACACACAGAGGCTCCCGCAGACACGGCTCCTTGTCAAGGCATGCACAGGAGCTTCTACAACCTCATCGTTCAGCTTCACTCAGATCCATATATATTAGAAATTACTTTTGCAGAACTCAGCCACTCACTTTCAGCTTTTCCAGTAGTAATACCTAGCCTTCCTGAGCAATACAGAGCACCTGTTTTATTTTTCCCTTACACTGAGAATATTCTTGCTTGAGAAGCCTATTTGATGCCTGTGTACTCTGCCTCTAGTCTGCATTAATAGACTATTTTTCCTTTTCATTTTTTTCCTTTAAAGAATGAATCAATAGCTACTAGATATAACTTGACTCAAAATTTTATGAAGGAAAATTACTAACATATATATTTCCAAGGAAGTCACCAGTGCAGGCTGATTGTGTCCGCTTATCTTGCCTTGGAAAAGTGGGCAGAGAATTTAAAGCCAAGAAGAAAAGCAATGAAGAAACTCTCATAGTTTGAATGATACAGGCACCTAATGATTTTCCATGGAAAAAGTCATTGATGGATGTCTTTTTATTTTGGTATGTTAATGGTACAATTTTTTGTAAAAGGCCTTTGGGCAAAGGCTGTTTTGAACCTGAATGGAAGTAATCAGGGCTGCAAACTGAATAATTTCCCCACATTCGTCTACATCACCTATCCACACCAGCTACCACCTGCCAACATGCAATTTCTGTCACATTCAAATCACCCTGTCCCTGGATACATTTTTCAGCTGCTGCAGACCACGTAATAGATCTCTTATTTACAATGGGACAGCCTAGACAAACACATAAAACACGGATGCTTTAGCTTTTATCTTTATTTTTGTTTTCTAGAAGGCTGCCCACCTTTTGAGGCAGTCAAAAAATACAGAGCCTCCACATTAAAAAGTCAGTCTGGTTTTGGATACTACTGCACCCACAGCTGAAACCCAAACCAGTACTTGTCCATCCTGAAAGTGTCAGCCTTGGGCTTAAAAAAGTTTCAATCCAAAGCTGGGGGGTCTGGCACACACAGAAACCTAAAGTGAAAACTAAGGGGACTGGAGCAAAACTAACCACATCATTAATTCCAGTGACTCAAGCAGCTGATACCTCATACAACATTTCCCACCACAAAACAGTACATTTGAACAAAGTAGAAATGTCACTGAATCAACATACCAACATTGGAGGATACAAACAACATATCCAACTGCCACAGCAAAGAAATGCTTTCTGGAAGTGTAATAAAATATTACAAATAATCTCCTGAGTCAGAGACAAATAACATCAGACAGACCATTTAATGAAGTACTTGTAAGATCAGCAATAGGAACAAACTGCAGAGTGTTTAAATAAAAGCTTTCAAATCACTAACTTATCAGATTTTAAGTGAATACTAGACATGATTTATGCGAGGAAAAAAATTATGACTAATCCCTGACTAATTTTATATTAATCAGAGTCCATCTCTGAATTGGAATGCCACTCCGTGCAGTTTCTATCAGGTAGTGCTTTTATTCTACAAGCCAAAGCAACAGGTTATATGCAGTTTATCACCTGTGAAAATGCAGATATCAGTGGACGGAAGATGTAGAAGTGACTGTAAAACAAGGGGGATAATTTTATGAACTTAACTGAAGCTCTCATGCCCTCAGAGCCCGTGTTATGGAAGCAGCGTGACGTGGTCCGTGCAATCAGCTATGAGAGAATTCAACCTCCTGGAAGACATTTTCCATAGCACAAATTGGATACCACCAAATAACAGTCTCGTCAGTATTCAGCCTCTTTCGTAGTTATATAAAGTTTGCTGACAAGATCTTATTAATCACATGGCAAGCCAGAGCACCCAGGGTGGGCAGCCACCTTCAGGCATCACTTCTGCCTTTGTGGAAATACCATTTACCAGTTGATATCCCAAACAGCCCTGGTACTGGAAGTCAAGAGGCTGCAAGAATTTGTTTTTAGGGTGAGATGATCACAATGGGCTGTAACACTGCTATTGTTAAACTAACAGGAAAATATTATCACAGTGTTTTCTCTCGCACAGGCACCAGTTTGGCCTTATTCTTCTACACATGCAAATGAGCCAAAAAAAGCCTCCATGTGCCTCTTGGCCAGAGGTTTATGGCACACCTTTAACCTTGGCATGCTCCATCAAATGCAAAAGGCGCTGCTCTATCAGTGTTGTTCATCTTCTTAATTTGACCCATGTTGCCTCACACTGGCTTCTGCCTTCCTTCCCAACTCTACTGGAAATAAGCACAAGACATTTCTTAACAAAAAAGGGATCAGGCTCACACATAAGATTTACTATAACATTTTCCAGGAAGATGCCTGCCCAACAATTATCCTGAATTGTTATGGGCATCCTTCACTTTGAAGTTCAGTCACAGCAATATTTTACCAGTTCCTAAAAGGAACTTAAATAGCTCCAACAGCACAAACTTATAAAATCCTGTTAGTAAGGCACACACATCCAAACTCTGTGTTGCCAGAGCTGAGAAGTGAGGTGGAGGCTATGTAAACAGCAAGAAAACAAAAAAAAACCACTTACCAGGAAAAGAAACAAAATACGTTATTTTGTTGTTATTGTTATTGTTGTTAAGAAGAGACAGCCAAAAGATTTGAGTTAAAAAACCTTGAAATTAACATCAACATAACTAAATGCTTTACCAGCTTCACAAGTAAAACTTCTACACATTTCTTTTGCTATTTCTCCATGCAGACACTTGGGTTGTTTCAGCCCTTTTAAGTTGGTTACGTGCTAATATACATGCACACAACAAGATTCAGCTGTTGTGTTTGCATACACCAAGCAAATAATCCTGAAAATACCATTTCTACTAATCACATTGTTCCACACAGTTTTAAAGCACATGATTGCAGAATAAAACCCCCTCACCACATATTTTTGGCCCAGATTCTAAAGGAAATTAAGTTTATGTGGCAGTGTTGTTTGTCAGTCCTCACCCTATTAAATTTTCAGCTCGCTAGTCAATTTTGACCACATTTGGCAGAAGGCAAGTAGACCTCAATAGGTGTCATGTTCTTACATCTTTGGGAGAAATTAGTATGTAGGTAAAGGAGACACACCTAAATTAGCCTCACACAGAGTTAAACTGCTGCAAGAAGTCAAAAACTCGCTGCTTTGTTTGGCCCAGAAGCTGCTCCATCAGCATCCGCACGTGGCCACCCAGCACACTTGTTGACTCCTGTGCGGCCAACACGAGAAACACTGAAGAGAAACCACGGACCAAGCCAAAAGGGAGGGAGAAGGTAATTTGGAGATAAGCAACAGCAAAAATGAAGAGGTCCAAAGAGAAGGATCACAGGTCACAGCGTACAGAAGGACAAAGCACACAGTGGAGATAAAACTGTGAAGAACTAGGGAGAGCTGGTGGCAGCTCTTTGCCAGCTCCATACCTACAAGCACAATGATGTCCTTTCCCTGCCCTCCTTCCACCCCCTGGAAAGCTCACAACACGCTGTTCTCCCATCACATCCTGGGCTAGTTATTTACAAGCTGTGTTTCATCTTCAGATACGCACCTACTGGGTCCACAAAGTGACCGTACCTTCAGCTGGCAGACAGGACAGAACCAGCACAGCGGCAACCGAGCTCATGCTTGGGAAAGAGCCAGGGCAGACTAGACCGACCTCAAATCCACCTGTGTCACAGCTGCAACAGAAAGTAAGATTTCTCTCCAGAACCATCACCTACAAATGCAACCACCTTCCTCTTCATCCCAGGAAAGGAGAAATGCACATGGCAACCCACAAAGCTCTTGGTAGGGAATGGAAGAAACCCAGAGGTGCTACTGAAAGATGATCAAAGAACGCTGCCTGTAAGGAGTCCAAAGGGAACACAAGCTTATGAGCTGAAACGAGATCACTTGCAACCTATGCAGGCTGGTTTTGCCCAAGGAGCTCTCAGTATCATAAACCTGGACAGCTTAGGGGACAAGAAGTACGATCAAATCATCCCTACGTCAGAAGAATGGGAGGGCTGAGGGCCAGAAACACGCAGTGACTGCCCTGAGAGGTGCCAAGTAGCCAGGATGGGCACCCACCCCCAGCCAGGGCCGAGCAACCCCAAGGCAAGTCCCACAGCTATGGGAGGCAAGTGAGGCTCTCCCCGCTCTCCCTCTGTGCTTAGCAGCTAGCAGACAGATAGCAGATTTTATTTGCCTTAATTCTTAGAAACGAACGCTTCTGCACCATGAAAGCAGAATGCAAATACCTCCTCCCCACGCCCCCACAAGCCTTTCTCGTTGAGTTGGATTTTATTCAAGAATCTTCCTCATAATCAATCTATCACAGCACTTTATTTAAGGAGTAAGTAAGGATGCTGCTACCAGCATTAAATACTTCTTCACTACCAATTACAGTGCATTATCCTCAGAGGAAAAACTTCATTAGCTTTCAGTCTCTCCTTTAAAGAGGTCAGTGTCTTGCAACAACAGAAACAACAGTTTTTCTCTCAGGGAAAATACCAAGGATGGAGTTCAAGGCACAGAAAAGATGCAGGCAGAGCACAAGATTCACGGGATAAACGACAAGATGCAAAATCACTTTCCCCTTCTAGACCATCACTTTCAAGTTCAGACCAACTACACAACAGCTTAAGAAGTCACCAGCACCAGCTTCCCCAGAATATGCAAAACCACGTCTGCGATGGCAGCCCACTTGTCAGAGCAGACTTTATGCAGACTGAAGCCCTGTGCCCCCACAGCCGGTAGGTTCTGTGGGAAGCAGGCCTGGATGGCCACAACAGCCACAACAGCTCTATCACTGCAGCAAACAGCCCGGGTCAGGAGCAACACATGTCCTGACAGCAGCGTGGAGAAGATGCTGGTCCCATCAGGAGCACTGGATCTGTCCTGTGATGAGATGCTCTCTCTCCAGCTGCAATAGTATGGCTCCTCTTATTAATAGCAGGGCACCGTCACCTATAGCCCAGGGCTCTGAGCCAGGCACTGCAGTGTGTCAAGAGCAAGGTGGCGAAGTTTACACAATAGAGCTTGGAAACACTGGGGCTGGAAACAAGACAGAGCCTGAGCATAAAAATAAAGGTATCCAACAAAAACATTAAGCCTTAAATCATGGTGAATTGTGACCAAGAAATGCATCGTAGGAGAGTCTGAAACAGAGCCAGGTGGGGATATCTGACCCTAGAAAGCAGTGTCTTCATCTACAAGCTTTCCACTCTGTCCTATAAACTCTCGTACTACATCCACCCTGTTTTCACTCTCATGGAAAAACACGTAGCTCTAACAATGACAAAAGCCAAATAGAAACTAGCTCAGTGAAAGCTCATTTCATATTTCACACGAAATACAAATAAATAAATATTTCATATTTAATTGGTTGGTTTGTTTTGTGGAAGGGACGTTGGTTGTTTTTTTTATGGAAAGAGGCAAACTTTGCTAGACTCCAAAACGAAAGTCAGATGTGAAAGAACTACTTATAAGATCCTGAGGGCAAACAAGTGCACAAATAAGTATGTGTTGCATTGTATCTTCATTTAGAAATCACCTAATAACCACCTTTCCCATGCGGGACAGTTAATATTAGAAACCACACACATCCTACACAAGGATGTCTCTATTAAACGTCCTACATAAGGATGTTCCTAAAAATCCAGTAATTTAGCAAAACACATTCATAACTGCTGCGTAAAATTTGGGCTACATAAAACCAGACTTCGACACCACTTAATCTTATAATTTTCCATCCTGTAAACTGGAGAAAGGACCACTTTCAGGAGCATATTCTAAGGGGTGGTAGAGCACAGGGAGGTCCCATCCCCTGCACAAAAGGGCTGGGTGAAACCCAAACCTTTCACTGGAAGACTGCAGAGTCTGTCCCCTCAAGTCATAGCTGGGAGCACATGTTGCTGTCCCATGGAGGAGATGGTGGAAGCAAGGGAGATGGGAGAAGCAGACAAAAGCCTTTTCAGAGAATGTCACCATCATACCTCTCACCTTCTGCAATCCTACCCGCCCTCGTTACCGAACATGGTGATTTACTGTCATTAGAGGATACTCCACAGACAATATAAGAGGTTGTTTCAGTGATGGTGTCAGGATACAGACAAGAGGCTTTCAGGTGGCAGCACGTGTCTGCCTCAGTTCTTTTTATTCTGAAATATCCCCTAAGAATCCTATAAATTTGTGGAAGGAAAAAATCAGCCTCCCATACTTAAAAAAAATGGTAAAATACAGCTCCTGCTTTATCTAGAGGGCAAGTTATCACTTGCAAAGACATGGGGTTTATGGAGTACAGCACAAAGGAAGACATAAGAATAGAGGTAAGTTGTTCTGAATTTGAACTCAAGTACTTTCCAGTGGCTGCCTTAAGTGATGCTGTGATCCTAATAAGCCAGTTGTTAAGATTTTCATTAGGAACAGAAGCACTGCCCCAAAAAGAGACAAAGGCCATTCCACAAAAACCTCTAGCTACCTAGCTCCAACACAACTTTCACTTCCCATTCATTCCTCATTTACTGTCTTGTGCACAGTAAAGAGAGTTAGCAAGTCTGTCACTGAACCACCAGCATCCTGGGGGCTTGCCACTGGGGAAAACATTTTACTGTAACAACCAGGAACACAAGAGGGTCCCCTCACTGAACAGTCCAGGAGAAGGCAAACCTGAGAGTTATTTTTGTGTAACACGTCAAGGTAACCCCTTAGGTATAGCATGTCTCTAACCCCAGCAAAGACAAGGTCTAGCAGATGTCAAACTTGTGGAGCCCTGTATTTAAAAGAAGATGCAAGTCAAGACAAGCATCAGACAGGACTACATGAAGGCGACGCTCTACAGAGGGTGATCTAGATGAACCAGAACAGCATGGGAAATGAAGTGCAGAAAAGAGACAGAATGGGAAGAGTTTGTACAAGCTGTGTGTACAACTCTGAACAGCCTGCTGCACAGAGAAGCCAGCTAGCTCTCTTCTGCAGAGACACATCTCAAGTACAGGGCTCCCAACACACAACACCACGTTCTTTTTTAATTCAGGATTTTTTTCCCCCCTTCTTTACGTGAGCCAGGGACCCATAGACTGAGAGATCACCTGCTGCAAGATGAAATTACTAAGAGAGCTTACCACAGGTCCCGCTGGGCTCATTAAACCATAGTACCCCTCACACATATGGCAGCAATGCAGCTGGTGATAATGCATTTCCCCTTCCTGCTTGCATCACTGATTCTTACTCATTAGGGCAGTTATTATAATCTTCATACAGAATTCCCTTATGTAGCCTATTTTGCCAAGAAGTAATCGCTCTCCTCTTCCCCTGGTAATAAAAATAAGACAGAGCTGTAAAGTGATTTCATTTGCAGTTTATTCCATGGCTCTCCTTCCCAAAAGATTCTTTCAGATGCTCTGTATGAAACCAGATACGTTGGGTCATTAGAAAACGTCTCTGAGACATGCAATGTTTCATCAAGTTTTGTGTGGAAAAGATGAGTAATATAGGAAGCTTTACATCTCGAGTTTACTTGGCATTCCTTGCCAAAAGAAATCCACAAACTTCCTTCCTCTAAAAAGAGAGAGTACTGAAGAATTCAACTTTCCGTGCACACAGGGTAAATGGAGTTTACCCGATGCTCAGAACAAGTTACACCCGTGTAAAACAAGCAGAGGAAAGGACAGCACGACTGACACCCGTACCACATGCAGCAGGAGAGCGATGCGGATCTCAGTCTGCCGCGGCTCCCTTCGCCCCCGGAGTCACAGCAACGCTGTCTGCTAATCACCCTGCAGTGTGGTCTGGCAAACCACCAGCTGCTGGCTTCAGGTTCAGGGCTCTGCTGCCAACTCATTCAGGGGCTCCAGCACATCTCTTTACCATATTGACTCAGGCTTCCCTCAGGTAAAGCAAGAAAAAGGCAGTCCAAGCCCAGCGCTGTTACTCTATGCTAAGACTACCGTCCTGTGCATGCAATCCAAACTTTAAAGGCCAATCTCACTACAGCTTTTTCAACATTTTGTTGGACAACAAATATTCCAGATCCCAAAAAGGTCACTGCTGAAATAATCACTGTCCTGCGCTGACTACCACTCCCTACAAGTGAGTCAAAAATAGGGAATACAGATTTGTATCCAGCCTTGCTGGTAACTCAAGAGTGTTCACGACAGATTATTTTGCTTTCTGACTGAGTCCAAGTCCTTGCTGAGCTCTCAAAATTTCTGTAATCGCTCACCAAGGAAGAGAAAGCGAATCACTGGCTTGCAGCACCTCACGACACACAAACCTCATTGCTTTAGCTCTTTAAAACCACCCACCTCAAGCAAAGGAATACGCTGTAGTCACAAACTATGAATGGCAAAAGCAGTACTATTTAAGACAAAAGAGGGAACACTGTTTTTAAAGAGTAGAAAAATTCAGACAGTCAGTATTTGCAAAAATCTTATTTTACAAACCTCTACACTTCCGTGTTTCCAAACAGTCTTTCCATACTGCAGTGAGCTTTGTGTAATTACTAGCTAGGTACTTAGAAGCTTAATTGTACTGTATTAACAATTAAGGTTTTGACTTCCTATCCAAGGACCCTACTATTAATACATTTAATTAAAATTGCACGTTATAACATTGTTAAGACTATGCAAATCCAACACTGTGAAGTCAGTTCTAATAAATGCACGGGTAATCTTTGAGCCTCCATACAAAGGTGCCGAAACAGTTAAAAATAAGCTTTGCTAGTACAGACAAAACCAACCAAACAAACACATGAGGGTCTGGGAAATGGTTTTGAAGGCTGCACTTCACATAATCCATCTTCAGTGTCTTTTCAAAGGGTCAATGAGTCACTACAAGTCTCCTCAGCTCCTTGCTTAAGTAGAACACTTTACAACAACGTTTTCTATCAGATTTGCAGCAGTTTGAGGATTGCAGCTGGGATTTCCCATATGGCCTCCATGCAAACCAAAGAGCCAAAATGAAGTAGGACCCAACAGTGCTGTAAAGTCAAGAAAATAAGAGAGTGCTGAACAAGATCAACAGGAGAGTCTGCTAACCCAGGCTAACACCGAGCATTTTCTCTGTCTAAACATAAAGGAACAGGTTTTGATTCAAAGGGCACTTTTTACAGGGTTGTAGCACTGGCTTAATGGAGCACCACCTAAATAACCACCTCCTTGAGCCAAGGCTGGATTAGTCCCAGAGACCCAAGTTCTGGCGCTTGTACTTGAACATCATGAAAGCAGAGGGAGAAGGTGCCAGGGCAGGGCTAAACCCATTTTGAATGTTTTCCGAGCCCTTTCATGTCGGTCACAGATCCTTTATAGTCGAAGTTGTGAAGACATAGTCTAGTCACGAACCCCGAGGGAAAACGATCTAGACGTATGTGTACCCACTGATTCAGGAGCCGGAGCCATTTGCTCCCCCAAGCAGCTGCAGTTAGCCCAGAGATGGTCTGAAGGGGCAGGGTGGGGTGGGGAAGGGGAGGAAGACCAAAGGCAGAGAGAGGGGTCACTTGGCCACCCAACAGCCCTCCCCAAGGAGGCTGCCTCTAACCCGGGCTAGAGAGAGCGGCTGTCTCTACCACACACCCATCCCAGCACTCTCCTGCTCCAGCTTCTCGGCCAGGGAGGGAGATGGGCTGCACTGCAGGCAGCACATCTGGCCAGCAGCACATCTGGCCAGCAGCTCCCAGGGGTGGCCACCAGCTCCAGAGGGGCGAGACTGCTCTGGGCCACACTGGGCAGCAGGGAGCTCTGTCACAACCTCTCACCAGTCATCCCCCTGGCTTTGCTCAGTCAAAATTTGATGGGGCTGATCATCCAGGTGAGCACTTACATCAGCACAAACTTAAAGCCCTATGTGGCCTTATAGTTGCAAGCGTTAAGAACTAATTTTGGCAAAGTGCAGGGCTTTCTGGAGAGCAGAGCCAGGAAAATGACAAATAAACGTCCATATGATTTGTCTCACTGGTCCACCCAGTAGCCGTTTCATTACATCACTATTTTCCTAACTAATAAGGGTCAAACTATAACTTTTGTTATTTTATATTTATAGTTTCTCTCATGTTAAAGATATTCTTATGCCAGGAAGAAGCAAAAAGGAGCTTCATTTGCCCTACAGATACTGTAGCAAATGCAGTTCAGAAAGAAAAAAGGACACAAATAAACCATTGTTTCCCTAGTCTTTTTAAAAAGGGAAAAAAAAAAAGTTGTGCTGCTTTCACTGAAATGGAGTTAATTTTCTTCATGCACTTAGAAACTCTTCTAACTGTGACAACAGTGAACAAGAAGATTATAAGCAGACAGAAAGAAAAAAAAATAAGACAAAGAGTAATAAGGGCCTTTATTCCCAGGAGATCTTTTTAAAGAATGTAGGAGACTCCAGGCGATGCAGCTGTACTTCCTATGACCTGCAGCATTCCGTTTGGGAACAGGAGGAAGGTCACGGCCACGGAACAGCTCAATATACCCGCACTGCACGGGCAGAGCGCTCAGCTCCAAAATGCATTCCACAGGGGCAGAGAGATGAACCAAAAGGCTGTGCAAGTGCAGGAGCGGAGGGAGGACTGCTGATCTGGGGAGCCATCCTGCACAGGGCACCTCTTTAAAATCACAGAATCACAGAATGTTAGGGATTGGAAGGGACCTCGAAAGATCATCTAGTCCAATCCCCCTGCCAGAGCAGGAACACCTGGATGAGGTTACACAGGAAGGCGTCCAGGCAGGTCTTTAATGTCTCCAGAGCAGGAGACTCCACAACTTCCCTGGGCAGCCTGTTCCAGTGTTCTGGCACCCTCACTGAGAAGTTGTTTCTTCTCAAATTTAAGTGGAATCTCCTGTGTTCCAGTTTGTACCCACTGCCCCTTGTCCTACCGTTGGTTGTCACCGAGAAGAGCCTGGCTCCATCCTCCTGACACTTACCCTTCATATATTTATAAATATTAATGAGGTCACCCCTCAGTCTCCTCTTCTCCAGGCTAAAGAGACCCAGCTCCTTCAGCCTTTCCTCATACGGGAGATGCTCCACTCCCCTCATCATCTTCATGGCTCTGTCTCCTCAGAACTTTTATGGAGCAGAGTCTGCAGCTGCGATGGCAGACAGAAAATCTCCTTCACAAAACACAGTTAAGGGACTACCAACTAGATGCATGTGCTGTCCCTGCTCCCAGCTTCAGGCACACTGGGTCTTCCCAAGAGGGATATTACTAAGTGGTAAATTCAGTTCATGATGAACCATGCTGTGTTACCACACTTCTTGCTATAGAAAGCATTTGGAAATTATACCAGCAATTATACATGCAATACATTTTATAATGCGCACACAGCCTGAGGAACATCAATTGATGTATTATTGATAGGGAGCCACTTCTGGGGCAAGACGGACTTCTAACGGCATTGCAGCAGGAGGGCAGGGTACAGGGAAAGAAAATGACATAACAAGAACACTGAACTGCTGCAGGACTTAGAAAAATTGACTAATTAGCAGAGAGTTTGTCTACATTGAAATATTAACTTAATCATTGCCCCCCACTTGACCTCCTGTCTGCGTCTTTAATTGGAACACGGTGCTTTTAGCTTGAGTTGGCAGGGAGACACAGGTGAAAGTTTGACTAAGCACATTTAAGCAACACCTAAGCACCAGAGCAAGCAGACAAGACTCAGTAATCCCTAAATCCTCCAAGTGTTCCCTGCTATCTTCCCCCTGCCATGTGCACAGGCACAACACCATCATATGCTGTGGACTAATTCAGAAAGCAACAAAACTTTTTCACATATGTTTTTATACATATAAATATTTATATATATAAAATATGTATTTATTTTTTAAAGTTTGGTGCCATACACAAATACAGCAGAACATTCAGAACCCTTTGGCATCCTGCAAGCTCTGCTACTGCTATCCAGGGCAGTAGCCTTTCTTTAAAGGATGCTTGAGCTCGACTCATTTGAGAGGGGTCAGTTCCACCAGGATGCACAGCTGGGACCCCCCTCTCCACACAAGCTCTTTGGCAGCTCACGAGGGGACGGGTGGTGAGAGGACCATTCAGTATTTCGGGCAGACAAGCCCTTCATCGCTACCAGAAGCCAGTACCAAGCTGCAAGGCTGCTATGGGCTTAACTCAGTTCTCAAGGAGCCCAGCAGGGAAAAAAGGAGGTGAAGTTGCTGGTCCCTGTGGAATGGGAGGGGGAGGTAACAGTTACGCTTGCCCAGAGCAAGGAGGCATTGCACCCTGAATCCAGGATCTCTCGAGCTGGAACCCTGCCAAAAAGCCTAAATAATAGCCCTTCTGCTCTCAAAATCACCACTGAATCTTGACTGTTCACAAGCTGTCTGGAATACAGTTTTAAACTCATTTAAAATTCAATGGGGGAAAAAAAATTCTCCCCTCCCATCACCTCACAAAGATACTAAATTCATGCTTTCTCCATTCTTGCTTTGAGTGTTTTCCATTACTTGGTTCCCCATCAATTAAATGCTTTCTTCAAAACTGAAAAAAAAAAAAGTATTGTGGGTTTTTTTGGTGTATATTTTTACCCTTCCTCCCTGCACATAATGCCACTGGAATCCTGTAAGTATTGCATAGGCACAGATACCAACGTTTTGCTTTTACCTGGATTAAGTGCCTGCATTGTTTATTTGAATCACCCAGTTCATGTCTTTTATAGGAAATTAAATTAACACAAAGCATCTTTTAATAACCTTAAAAGCTCTCCAACAACTCAATTTGCAAAAAGACAGACAAGCATTCTGCATTACAGTAGGTAGTTTACCAAGCATTTTGACAGAAGATCTTGGTCAAAGCCTTGTCCAGAAACTTAACACCATCCTGTACTATTCCAGGGACACAGTGAATGAACAGAAAACAATGACAAAAGCACAGCCAAGCAAACGCTCGCTCTGTTTGCAGTCTTAAAATCTGGAAGTCTCTGGGTACCTGCTAAAGTAATCCAACTGAGCTGCAGCCAGGATCAACTCTGTGAGGGCAAGTTAACACTGATCTGCTTTATTCTGTTTTCCTAAAATGAAGCCAGCTCTGCACCGCCGGAGGCCCCAGCCTTGCAAATGAAGGAGCCTGGTGGTTCCACTCCCAAAACTTGTACAGGGTCTTGGCAGAGACTCCTCTGTACAGGCCACCTCAGAGGATGCACACAAAAGGGAAGAAGGGAAAAGATGCAAAGACAGACAGCAGCAAGATACAGAGAAGACTCAAAACAACAAAGCAGCCCAGGGTATGTGAGCGGTTCCCTCTACCGAATACATAAAACATGGACAGAGGCAGCAGCCCAAACCACAGGAAAAGCCCTCGCTTTGACACACCAATTTCTCCACATGCAGTTTGATCACCTGTGTCTCCCTGAACCATGTTGCTTCTGCCCTTGTACGCTGCAAGGGCTCTGCAGGCTATGTGGTCGGGCAGCTCTTTCTCATAGGAGCCCAGGATCCAGAAGTGGGAAGACGGACAAAAGGCCAATATAGCAGGAAAGCAGTGAAAACAAGAGAGGCAACCTATCCCAACCTCAGAGGGAATGAGCGGTGGAGTCAGAAACAGAGCTTAGCCTGGCCCCGTCCACCCAGCAACACCTCCAGCATGAGCACAACTAGCTTTTGTGCAAATGCTGAGACATGGAGCACCTTCCAAGTACATATTCCTTAAGGAAAAAAAAAAAAGATGCATCAAGTAAGGCTATTGGGACAACTGCATTTCCAGGTTCATGGGCTTTCGCCTATTTTTAGTAAGTTGTCTTAGCAGATGCCAAAATAATATCTCTCCCCCACTGTATGCACACAGCTGGACATGAATCTTCACAGCCTGACAGGCAGCATCTGCATCCAACTTCACAAATGTGAATTAAAATACGAAGTCTCAAGAGGAAGCCTGTTCTCTGAAAATCCAAACACAAGTATAGTTAATATGGTCCCAATGCTGAGCATATGGCCAATAGAAAGAAGGGACTCAGAAGTGTAGTTAGAAAGTTCCTTACTCATCACCAGCAGTATTTCCCCCATCCTTTATTCCTAAGCAGCATGCATAAACAAAATCAACATGTGCAATTCAAACGCTGTATAACAGAATCGCTCCTTTTCTCCAATACAGGTGCCATTAGTGCACAGCATCAGAGCTAAGAATTGGTGTTTCACTCAGAACATGCTTCTCCTTGGCCATCCCAGCTCTGCAGAAGGGCTGCAAGTCTGCTTACATCCACAACATCAACACGATCTCCGCTGAGGCAGGAGAGGCAGACGGACCGTGTGGGCACTGCTTTCTCTCCCTTGCTGACCTGCAGTTTGAAACTCCTGGGTGGCATCCAACCCTCCTCACTCCCAGCCCTGTGAGAAGCAGGTGACATTGCAAACCCTCCAGAGCATCACAGTGCTCTGACTGTTCAAGCCTGGAGTAAACTGGACTGTAAAATTACACCGGTCCACCTCTTGCCTCCACTGCTCTTTGACACCAGCACACCTCCCAGAGCATGTGCATTTTTGTGTGCTTTTTGTTCTTCATAAGGCCTAAAAGCCTCATTGGCAGAATTCTGCCCGCTCCAAAGACACAAGCCTGAAAAGCTCGGTGCCCCCGGGAACTGACTCTGATTCCATCCAGGGAAAATCACCCTGGCCTTCAAGACTGTCCTTAATGCCATCACTGCTGAGAAGGTCCCACACCTTCACCCCACAGTGCTGGGAAAAGGGGACGAGGGCCAGAGCCAGCCCCAGCAGAACATTTTCCCACTGCTATGAGAAGTGCCAAGCTCCTCGTTGACAATCTGGCCACCAACCAACCTCCAGCATTCCCTGATCCCCACCAGAGGCTCTGCTGCATGAATGAGGCTGTCTCCCACCCACCCAAAGGCTGCCCCAACCAGACTGTTTTCTCCTGGTTTCCACATCCCTGCCACACGCTCCATCACTGTGGAGCACAAGGAGGAAGCAGGCATGCTGGAACAGCACACAAAATCCCATCACGTAAGATAACCAGCTCCAGTTTGGCCCACGTTGGCATGCCAGGCAAACTGACCTGTCCCTCCCCCATAGGGAGGAGCACATGGGTCGACCACCGCAGATTCACCCTGAGCAGATCTATGTTTTGTTCAGCAATTTTACTTCATCTCTGGCACCCCTCTGCCTCGCTATACCCACAGTTCTTTCCCACAAATCTGCCTCGTTTCTCACAAACGCCTACACAGTGAGACTGGTGTACTGGCTTGTCTCAAAACTTCGTCAAACCTCATCCAGGCGCAGCCAACTTTTTGAGAGGGATTCACTTTCATTCTTTGTAGTCTTAAAGCTATGCGGCATGTTGAGTCCGTGCTGTAACCTCCTGTTTATCGCGGAATGAATAACAGTTTAATTTGGATTAATTTCATGTATGGCTTCTATCAGGCCCTGGAGAACCTTTGGCTGCCCTTGCACTTCTGTATAAACATCAACCAGATCCAGGCATAAGGCTCTAGATAGGGGAGGCAAAATCTCTGCCTCAAAGCTTTGCAGCACAAGCTAGACCAGAAGGATTAAAGAAAGGACACTGCATAAATTACAGTGCTCTGGATTTCCTTGCATGCCCATGGGGACATGCACTTAGAGGACAGACCCTGCGGTGGGTGGCAGTACACATAAGGAGCACATCCTCCAGCGGGACCCATGGAGACACCTGAGGGTCACACACACTTTGGCTGCCGAGGACGCTTCCTCTCCACCGCTCTCAGGAGTGGCCAACAGGACAGGGGACGCTGGGTCTGGCCAGGCAGAGGCACAGCAACATAGGCTTGCAAGATAGACAGCTGCCACACCAGGGATGGGCAGCCAGCTGAGCACACCCGATCCAAAAGCTCACAGCCTGGAAGGGTTTTTTTGGTTGGTTTTATGTCAAGCGACAGTATTTTGGACTGTGCTGTTGTATCCTTAGCCCTGTGAATCCCAGCTCCTCAAGCCAGCAAGGTCGCCTGCTCTGTGGCATCTGGCTTCAGGGGAGCTCTCACCACCCAATAAGCCCACCAGCCCAGCCCCCCCTGCACCTCCTGGGGGGGGGCTGTTTCCTTGCCCCTTGCTACCAGGCCTGAAGACTTCAGCAGCAGAGACCCCACCACCTCCTCCATGCAGGTGGGCAGTATCAGGATGTCCTCCTGACTTCACCGACCATCTCCCTAATACCACACCCAGATAATGGGGACAACAGCAAAGGCATCTCCAACTTGGGCCATTAACAGATCTCCATCCCCATTAACCTCTTTCTTTGCAGAAAAACATGCAAAGTCAGATAACGCGAGGCTGAGGTCTCACTAGTAGCAAGAGCAGGACTGCCATTGCCTCTAGCAGGTATTTCATCCACTGTGCTGTGTGTTCTCATCCTGCTTTGAGCAATTAACATCTTACTCACAAACAGCCCAAAGTCTTAGGATGAAAAGAGATGGCAAACCCAATGAGGCTTGGATGAAAGGTGGTGGGATCCCATTTCTTCCTTTTAACACAGAAAAACAGAAACAGCCCTCCTGTTTCGCTCCTAAATGCAACCTCTGCAGGACCTACCTGAACACAGCTGGATCTAAGGAAGGGAAATGTTGTTACTCACCACATGCAACAATAAAGCTAGGCGCTAATTATCACTGCCACAGAAAAATGATATAGCACATTTAGTAAAAAGACAAGTTAGCTGCAATATCACAGCCAAATTCCAATGTAGCATCAGCAGTCCAGCTGCATACACTGTCCTAAGTGACCAGGCAGCTGATCTTTAACTATTGCCAGATGTATGTAATTTCCCTGCTCCTTTAGCCCCTCCCCTCCAAAAGAAGCACTGCCACACAACAGTATACCAAGGCAAGTCCCTACAGAAACATCATCTTGTTCCAACTACTTCTGCATTTACAGATGCCTGACAGTAAGTTTAGCCTTGCTTAAACGTGGCAGACCTAACTCTGCAGCCTGTTATTTTTATGTCATGCCCCGGAGTGAGTGGAGCAGCGTACGGCACAGATGCACACCAAGCACGACCTCACATATGTTTTGACAACTGCATTTTTCATACCAGCGCTGGGTTTCACTAGGAGCAAAGTGACTTTTCAGGACAGCGCAGGACAGTATGTCAAACAGTCTCTCTTCATGGAAACACAACAGGCTCAGACAGTTGTTGTGAGAAACTCAAACACACACCAGCCACAATTCTTCCTCATCATATGTCCATGGTATTTTCACTGATGAATGAATAAATAATCATTTACATCAAAGGCAGCATTTCCAGTTGGAAGTTATTTACTTTCACCTCAATCACAGCAGCTCTGGCAAGCTAACTCAAGATACAGATGATGTACAAACCAAGCAGCAAGTGCTCACACGCTGGGAACTGTTCAAACAGGAATAATTAAATCTTTTTGTAGTCTCACCCTGGCTAATTTGCCACAAGCTGTCTCTTTTGAGATGCTACATGAAACACGAGAAAAAAAAACAGGCTGGATTAATCTGCTATGTCTACAATCAGTTCATCTACTGAGAGTTCAGGTCAGTCAGTTTTCTACATGAAACAAATTAATTTTCTCAGCTTCACAGGGTTAAATGAAGAAAATTTTATTGCAACAACCAAAGATTTCTCACTGGAAAAGTGTGCAGTGATTATTTAACTAATGCAAATGATATTCAGTCCCCATGCAAGGAATGTATGGTACAACTGCAGGGCACTCTCTTCCACTGGCATTTTGCAAGTACTTTTTAGGTAGCTATGGAGACGTTACAGCCTTTTTCATTTTGCTGTCATAACTAGACAGCTATTGATTTCTTCGTAAAATTCCTTGAAAGAATGGGGAAGGAAGGGGGAGTTTTAATTACCACAAGGTCTGAAAGCAAGAAGGTGAAGAAAACAGAAACAGATTTCAGATGGAGATGGTAGCACGGAGGCTCCTTGCAGGAGATAGCCTTGAACTCCAGGTCCTGCTTTAGTACTTCTGCAAAAATGGAGGTAAGCATACACCACTATATAGCTTTTAGGCAACAGAGGGACAGCCTCCCAACAAGGTCAAAAATGAAAAGCACGTCTAGCTACCACTGCCATCACCCTGCACAAAAGGAGACACCGTCTGAGGGCATGCTGTGGTCTTGCTCTGACACAAAGCTCTCTGAAGGCATGGTGGGACTCCATCCTTGCAATCATCATGATGTTCCCGTCTCTCCCCAAGCAGTTTATGTGGAAGCCTCATCCCCAGCAGGCCTTGCAGATGATGAGTGCCTCCTCCCCACCCTCCCCAGGCATTACAACCTGGCGACAGAAGACTAGTTGAACAATCCTGTGCTTCACCCTCTTTTTGACAGCAACTCAAGGGCTTGCTGTAAGCCAAGCAAACGCTGGTCCTCAGCACTTGATGCTACCATGATGCCCAAAGGATCCCAAGAGAAACACCATTCACCATATTGACATCTTTTTGATCAAACGCCTCTGCGTATGTGGATTTAAGACTGCACATCATGGCAAGTGAGTCTGAAACCCAAGATACCGACTTGGAAAACACTGTGTCACACAGATAAGGACGTGCAAATAACTACGATTTAGGTCCTGTTCAGAAACTCTCTCAGTAATGAGAACAACAGATCAGGCTCGTAACAGATTTTTCCTTTTGGATAAAACAGAAAGGAAAGCCTGTTCGACAAAAATATTTTTTTAAATTCACCTTAGACCCAGTCACAACAATGGAGCCAGAACCTGCAGAATTATCTCTATCACCAAGCTGCAGGAAGTTTACCAGCACCGCCCTCAAAACAAATCACAATCTTCTCATCAGCACATTGCATTTAAAACTCCACAGCTGTTCACCAAAAGGACGTTCTCAAGCAATACTGCAAATGGTGGGAGAGAAAGCAAGACACTCCTGCTGCAGAAGCATCTGCACCTACGACAGATTTGTTATTGCTCCTTTCACATAACGCACATCCATCTATGCAACCGCACCACCACTACTGCTTCGTTAATTCGTGTGAAGGCTTGAAAATGGGAAAGAATTAATCATCCCTTAAGCTCCCCAAAAGCTGGCTGAGGAGTGTCATCACTGCCCTCAGGGCGCACGGGTGCCACCAGCCGCTGTGGGTGGAACTGCTTGGTCTAGACAGCACATAGACACTTTCACCGCTCTGGCACGCGTTCACAGAGCCCTGGTCACAACTTTGTCACCTACTTCTGCAGCTGGTGCTACCAGCCAGCAAGGCCACCCAGCCCCAGTGCCCATCAGCGCAGGGCTGCATGGGGAGTGGGGCAAATCGGCCATAGGGCCAACACCACAGGGCAGCCCCGGGACTCACTCCATCCCATGTCTGGCTGCTCCCAGATATTTCTGCCACCCCAACGCCACCAGCAGCATCACAAACCCAGCTTCACATGCACCCATCAGGTGCCAGAGGCACCCCATGCGATGGCAACATCCCTGTGCCGTGGGGCACAGCCCGGCCTCGGCCGCTGCTGCCAGGGCACTGGGGCAGGAGGGGGGCACATCTGCATCCCCAGCCCAGCAGCAGTCCTCCTGCTCACTCAGAGAGCAGAGCCATGCTGCACACACCTCCACCAAAACAGGCTCCAGCCCTGCCTAGCAAGGGCAGTGGGAAAAGATAGATGCTCCCTCGTGGTGTCCAAATTCCTGGTGGTGCTTTATGCCCCGAGAAAGCCCCTGTAAATGCATCTTTGTGCCAGCACCATCATAAGTTGCAGTGGACAAGCCCTGCATTACACAGGAGGTTCAACACCAGCTGCAGGATGAATGAGGAAACCTCTGAGAGGATACTTCTGGTTAGGACCTGTTAATTACATGTTTCACATCCAAGGGAAGGTACAGAGGAAGGTAAACCACTATATGCTCCTCTTGGGGGTGGGGAAAAATACACACCAAACCCAAAACACAAAGAAACCCACTAAATACAGAAAAAAAATCCCAGCCTAAGACAAAACATTCTTCTTTATTGAAATATGAAAAATGGGTCCTTAGAACTAAATTAAGCTTAGCCAAGAAAAATAAATATACATTTCTGAACCTTTCCCTGACGTTTCATTCACAAATAAAACAAATTAAAAGTGCTGTCACAAGTTAAATGAACTTCAAGCAAGTAGACGAAAAAAGAAATGCTGAAGGTTTTAATATTCAACTGACAAGCCTTTTCAGGTCTGCTCTGAATCAAAAAACAACCTCCCAGAGATTTAAATTAAGAGGAGAGAAATAGTCTCCTTTGCTAATCCTGTTTTGGAATCAGGACAGCGGATACCACCATAAAGGTGGCACCTCAGCCCACAAGGAGGTATCTAGCTACCATCTGCTTTTTCTGGAGATTAGCTGCTCAACACACCCACCTCTTCTTGAGGACCTTTGCTCCACTGTGTCTACAGCTGTGGGCAGGCATTGGGAACATTGAGTGTGCCTTGGCTGCTCCAACATGTCCTTATACCCCTCCCTCTATGTAAGCCACTAACTCGCTGAAATTGTCTATAATGCACACCCTGTTCCAGGAGAACAGCTATTTGCACTCAGATCTTGAGAGAAGCCACTGAGGATAGCTGCTTCAGCCTCCCACTGCCACGTGAAGGTCCTCCCTTGCAGCACAGAGCGGTCCCCAGGAGGCAGGTTACACAAAGCACTTGTCAGCTATGTTTGGAGCACCTCGCATTTTCAGGGCACCAGCATTTTGGGGACAACGAAATTTT
This sequence comes from Nesoenas mayeri, assembly GCF_963082525.1. NCBI lineage: Eukaryota > Metazoa > Chordata > Aves > Columbiformes > Columbidae > Nesoenas > Nesoenas mayeri. Next base: position 75,326,088 of record NC_137541.1, read on the forward strand.
TGTCTGGTTCTTAGAAAAGGAGCTCAGTGTCCCACCCCTCCCATTTAACAGAAGTCTGTCAGAGGTGCTTCCATCACAAAAAGGCCCCAGCTGACCAGCACAGGGATCACAGCCACCAGACCACCACCTGCCACTGTGAAGTGTGTTTTCCAGCTTGGACATTTGGATAGGGAAACCAAAGCAGGTCTCAGCACCAGGAACGCTCTATGGTCCCAAACAGCCAGGGCCCCCTGGATGCCCCAACTTTTGGCTCCCTCCACACACAGCAGACCACTCTGGGGCAGCGCACTCCCCACCAGCCTTACTCGCAGTGCTCCTCCGGGATGGACAAAGATGAACCCACCGCTACACTTGAGCACAGGTTTAGAAACCTAAACCAGTCTGGATGAGGAGACGCTTTGCATCCACAAGAAAACCTTCCAAAATATGGCAAAACAACACAATCACACAGCTGATGTCTACGAATACTCATTCATGCTCAAGCTGGAGATCCCAACAGGTTATACGCTCCCTCTCCTTGCCAACACCTTGTCCCTGCAAGACTTCTTGCATACGAGTAGACTACCTGATCCAAACGTAAGGGAAAACAGATTCTGGCAGTCTCCATATGGCAAAACTGATTTTTTACAAACCCATGCTGGCTGTTCCCTTTTTAGCTGTACAGAACCCAAGACCAGAAGTGTGACAACCACATGGGATAATAACTGTTCTCAGAAATACAGCAACAGCTCAGCACTTTTTTACAATGAAGATACTTTTCTTCACCTGCTCTTCAAGGCAGATACTAATTATCAGCATTACACTCTGCAAAACCTTAATCTGATCCTACAGACACCTTCACGTCCCAATCTCATGACTTTTGAAAACATGGAGACCAGCTTCCAAGCGGCCTGAGTGTTCTTTTCCCCACCCCTTACACTGTCTGTGATCTGGGCTACTTTAAATAGCTTATCTCCTTCAACAGTGCTTCCACCTTTCCTGTGTTTTGCAGAGCTGTCTAAACTTCATATACGTCTACAGCTAATGAATACACATACTTTATAGAGAAAATATCAAGTCAAGACTTCAGTAAAACACCTACCTAGACTTTCTGGATTTCATTGGATCTTTTGAATGGACTTGAAGTTCTCTGCTCAGATCAAGATGCCACACTGCAGGAAGATGCTCTGCAGCACAGGACAGTCTAAGCACACTCAGCAAACCCAGCACATCCTCAAAGCACGTGATGTATTCCAAGAACCTCAGATGAAGCTCTCTGCGTGTAGTAACCATGCTGCTCCTGCCCTCTATCCGAGGAGTCCCTGGGACAGCAGGTAGCCAGCAGTAAACCACAGGCCACAAAAACAACTGTGATGAACAGCACACAGCCTGCAAGCTGTGACTTGGTCACTCCTTTAAGCACAAGTATGATCATAAACCTTAACTGTACCTTAGTGATGCAGACAGAAAAACCAGCTCTGACACTCTTGCCAAATTCTGCATTGAGGGGCACAAGCCAAAATAACAGCCTCCGAGTCACTCACCGAACCACTCTTCTTTACAGCAAGGAAAGAAGAGAGCTGGGTGTGTTCAGCCTAGAGAAAAGAAGGCTGAGAGTGGATCTCATCAATGTTTATAAATATCTCAGTGATTGGTGTCAAGAGGATGGGATCAGACTCTTTTCAGCAGTGCCCAATGATAGGATGAGCGGCAACGGGCACAGATTGAAGCACAGGAGGTTCCTTCTGGATATGAAGAGAAACTTCTTTACTCTGAGGGTGCCAGAGCACTGGAACAGGCTGCCCAGGGAGGTTGTGGAGTCTCCTTCTCTGGAGACATTAAAAACCCATCCGGACACATTTCTGTGCAATCTGCTCTGGGTGAACCTGCTTTAGCAGGTGGGTTGGACTAGATGATCTCCAGAGGTCACTTCCAACCCCCACCCTTCTGAGATTCTGTTTGGGAAATGCATGTGTGTTCTTGTTTCTGTTATTCATAAAAGAGCACTAAAGGGAAAATATTTGAATATGAGGCAGCTGGGCATTGTTTGTTTGGCTATTTGCTTGGTTTTGTGGTACTAAAGCTATTTTCCTGTTACCAACTAAAAATCATATACATTGCATCTTCCCTCACAATCACTGCAGTGTCCATGAACTATCTGGGGTTATGTTCCACATTAATATATATAATATACCGTATACTTTCTCCCTAGATTTTTGTTTTGGATTTGATCAGTCGGAGAAAAGGCACACAAGATCAAATCATTATTATCATTTCCTCTTATTTTGCCACATCTGTTACACAGCAAGAAAATAAAGTTGCTCTCCCAAACTTACGACACTGGGAGACCCGAGAACCCTTTATTTTAAAATGGTCGATTCATGCTAGTGGTCATCAGATCCTTTAATCTGACACATAATTAGACAGCTGTCTTCAACAGTGCAAAGTATCTCCAGTTTGGAGTCCAGATGCTGCAATAGCCAGCTCAAGTTTCAGCCTTAAACTCTCCACTAACATTTATTTAAAAAGGCTAGAAAGAAAGATGCAGGTACAAATCAACTTTTGGATGAGTGTACCTGAATCCTTGTGTTCACAGGCAGCATTCAATGGGATTTTATTAATGCAAGAGTTACAACACTGTACCTACTGGAAGCATGATTAGCATCAAGATGTATGCAAATGCCTGCTTTAAGTCACACTTTCTGTCATTTTTATCTTACCTCAAACACCACGAGCCAGAGGCTGCTTGAACGTGTCAAAGAACCAGGACCAGAGGCCAATCTGCACTGCTGCAGAGCAGCAGAAGGGAAAGCAAGCATCCTTACCTTAACACAGACTGGGACACTGGTTTGCAGCCCAGAGCAGGACAGGAGATCTAATCTCTCTGCCTAAGTATTCTCATATGATATGGGGGAACCAGGCTTTTGCATCTCCCTGGGGTTTTAACAAGATTCACACTTGCACCATGCTTTTGAAGAAAGAGAAGAACGACTCTGGTCTTCATCAGGGGTCATTCCTCATGGTCCTGAGACAACATGCAGAAGATGCAACAGGCAAGGCACGAGAGTGAGATTTAACAGCATTATCCCCCAGACAGCACCTCTAATAAAGAGTGGGCACTCTGATGAAGCATTAGCTCTATCAGCCCGATGAGGCCAAGCACTCTACAGCAAGAGAGAACAGGACTCCCACCCAGGGGACTTGTTGGCTTTGCAAGGCTGCACTGCACAGCCTAAGCCCTGCCCAAGTCTTCCACCTGCCTCCCCAATTGATGATGAAGATGGCCCAGGCAGGGGCTAGGAGAAGAAAGACTATAGTTAGGACTGGCTGCAAGACCTGTGTCTAAACATATTTCCACCGAGGAAAGAAATCAGCTCTTCCACATAATTGGTTTATCTTGGCCTTTTGACAGAAACAGAAGCCCGGCTGTTGGAAAAAGGACAAAGCTTTAACCCGCCACACTTTCCTCATGTACAGCAGAAATCACAGAGGAACAACGTCCTCTGGAAGCTAAAGGATATCAGCAAGGGCAATATGCATTACGGGCAAGCAAATGTGAATCCAGTGTTATGACTGAATTATTAATGGAAAATTCCAACTTTTAAGCAGAAATAAAGTACTATCTTGGCAGCAAACACCATTAGAAAAATAGACAGTCACTGTCCTCAGTCTGAGCTGAACGAACAAGCAAGTCAATTTGTGAGAGAGGTGGGAAAAACTGGATGCATCATTCCCTGCATCTCAGGTATTTTTACAGCTGAGCACCCTTTCTAGGGCACTAAGAACAAGGAAAGAACAGCAAAGCAAAGACCCCAGCAGAAACCCACTGAGACAGATGTGATCATCTGTTAAAGTTGCCTGAAGTTAGAGACCCACAGCAGCTGCAGATAATAACCCCATGGCAAGAGAAACCCTCCAAAAGAACGACCATGCTTTAATTCCGGACTGGATGCTGACTTTTCCAAACATTGGGTAGAAGATGCAATCTCTCAGGAATAACACAGAGCCTCTCCTGTATTACGCCAAAATTAACACTTGCAAACCTACCACCCTCAAAGAATCATTTGAGCAGCAAACTTCATTGATGCCTGAAGCTGTCATTAAGTGGCCACCCTTTCTCCATTTGCAGATCACCTGTTCAGCAGTCAACTTTTCAGCACCAACAGTCACTTTCCTACCAAGACATAGGGAAGGCTGATGCCCTAGTCCCACTCAAACCAAAAAAAGTCAGCACAAATGCAAAGACTGACAAAGGAGGAGAACTCGGCATGGTACATCTGCTAAGGAGACACTGCAACACACCAGTTGGGCTGCAGGCACACAAACAAATTTGCAGAAGGGCAAGACAGGGTGGGAATTCATACTGGATGCTAAATAAATGTGTGTGTATGAACATCAGCAGTGAACACAAGGCAATGTCATTTACCTCTCCTGGGCTGGATCCAAGAGCAAAGTCACTAAGGGGATCTCACAATTACAAATGGGGGAGTGGGGCCACTGTTCGGCCTAAGTACAGGAAAGTACTAAATAGGGGTTTTTTATGGAGGTATTAAGTGCTTTTATGTATTCTTAACACACAGCTGTACGCACAAGCTCCACATAAGAAGAGTGAACACAACAAAACCCACCTGAACCTTCCAATAAACCTGTTCCTTGCATTTATAAATTTACAGATGTTGCTTGGCCAGACACAGGTCAGACCATAATTGTACAGCTTTAAAGAAGCAACAAAACTTGAGTTTTGCTTTGAAGCCCAAAAATAACGAAGTCTGAGGAGAAGCTGTCTCAGGTATACCAAACTAACTTATGTATTGCTATTTACAAGCTGAGGTAGAAGTTACCACCACCTTCTTAAGAGCATGCAAATTCAGCAGTGGGATGGGGGCTTTACTAACCACCTCTAACACCACAGGAATTTCCACCATGCTCCGTTACCTTCCTAAATCCTGCCTAATACTTAGGCTCTCACTTTTGCTGTTGAAAACTACTGCAAACCAGTGGACTCCCCAGTCACAGGCTTTTTGTGTGTGTGTGTGTGCTCCTCTTGCCCCACCCCAGGCATCAGGGATATATTTTTGGATCATCTGTACCGGATCTGTGATCTGGCCACCTCTCCGTGCTCTCCCTGCCTTCACAGAAAACACATAATGCGAGGCACAACAAAGGAAATTAGTCAGTTATTCAAACAAGTTTACAACAACAGTATCTTGTCCTGAGTAAGCCAAAGGTAAATTTTGATGCAATCATACTGTCAAGAAAGCGCTTAAACTTTCTTTGGTTTTAAACCTCTTCAGGGAAAGGATTTTCTCTTCATTGAATCTGCTCCTTGAAGCGGCGTAAGGCAGAAATATCACAGAAACCCCATCTGGATGGACTTGGGAGACACAAAACCTCCTGAAGGATGCTGTTCCACGCACCTCATAACACCCAGCGCTTCCTGTCCTGGGGCCATCCACACCTGACCAGTGAGCAGGGACCAGACTGTCCTCATCACCAGGGAGCAATGGGACCAGACAGGCTGGCAGTACCACCTGGGAATGGCTGTAATTTCAGGAATGTTAACAATTACCCTCACATTGACACGGGTCACAAGCAAAGTCTCCCCCTACACCCCCTTAGACATTTTCGTCAGGAGCTGCAACATGTTCTACACTGCATAGGCAACACAACCCGAAACAGAAACAGGATTTGGATCTAAGAGGGGAAAAAACAAAAATGAAATTCACCACAGCTTTGTGCTCCATGTGACATCCCTGATTTCAAGGTGCTCCACCCTGTGTTCCAAGGACAAGCAGGAACGTTACTCACCAGTTTTTTCCAGAGCATGGATCTGCTGCAGACACATGCAGAGGACACATCAGCTTACACATTCTTCAGCAGAACTCTTAAACCCAGAACCGATTCAGCAAATGGATGAAAACCCAGGGCAAAACTCACCAAACCTGAGGAAGCATCTGAATCCAGACCCATGCATTTGGACTTGGGCTCTTGCCATTATCTCATTTAAGGAAGTTACAGGGGTGCTGAATAGGTACCAGTGCCTTGCTCAAAGGTGGTGTACCTCAAAGCAGGAGCAACGCTGCTGAAGAGGGAACCTGCTCCTAAGGGCCTCACTCCACAGCCAGGCAATCGCATGGAGCTCCCGCTGCCGTCGGGGAAGACAGAAACATCAGCTTCATACTCCTGGCCCAAGAACACCAACCTTAACTTATAAGCAAATCTTAATTTACAAGCAACATGGCACACCACTGACAGTCAGTCTCACTGGCAAACCAAACAACTCCCTCTGCTTCTCAGAGCTGATCCATCTGATACAGCTTTTAAAGAAACTGTGTTAAATCTTATTGTCAAAACTCCCATGGGACAGGTACTAAGATGAACTAGGGAGTACTCTGGCTCTTAATTTCTTATTGATGTGAAGAAGTTAAGAGGCTAAAATGCTTGCTGCATTTGGAACTGAGAGTTTAAGCAGATGTCAGTTTTTCTGTTTTCTGGGCTGCCTCTTGAGCCGATCCGCCGTGCCGCTTCACTGAGCACACCGGTTTTCCTGAAACCCGTGCTTGTGTTTTTCATTATAATTGAAAGTCACTTTTGTCCTTCACAAAGTTAAATCCTCAATCTGTGGCTGCTACCTTTAATAGAAGCAATAAATCCAGAGTTGGCACGCTGAAACATCTTCCTCTCAGATATTCGATCATGTAAGCATGGAGAATATTCTCACTCTGTGACCCATTTTTGCTGTTTACTTTTTCGGAACGCAGAGACGCTCATATTGCTCAATCGTGCTGCCATTGCAATACATACCAGAGCTTACACATTGCACTGTTGGTAGTATCTGTGCTTGGGCCGAAATAAGAAGAGCCAGCAGCCTCTGAAGGCTCAGACACAGCCAAGCCCACGCTCTAAACACTTAATCTGTGTTTTTGCACAAGATCAGCAGCGCTGCACTTCCACGAGAGAGCACACACATTGTTATATCACTGTGAAGCGCTTAACACCATAGCTTACTTTTACCCCCACAGAAATAACCACAAGTATAAATCACCTTTTTACTATTACAGCTGTACCTCAGCCAAGGTGCAAGCTAGCACAGCTATTTCAGTTTGTAGAAGTCACAGACCTAAAAGAAACAGTCCTAGAAAAAATAATTACAGGATGTAAGAACCCCTGGCCTTAAATCAAAACACGTTTGTTAGTTCAAGATAAAACTCCCAACTGAAGTCCCACAGTGCTTGTGGCTGAAGTGTCCTCCTAAAGCCTGAAAAGATTAAACCGGTGCCTAACTCTCCTCGAAATCTCCACAAAAGATATGCCAGTTCCAGCATGTAAATAAGTTACAGAAGGTCAGAAGCTAATTACCGAGCCTCCCTCCGAAACCGCTCTCCTTCCCCCTTCCAGCTAGGATGCAGCAAAGGCAGTACGGGAACACCCAAACGCAGCCTGAGGACAGAGGGCCGGCTGGTTTTTGGCAGGGGGTAGGGGCGGCTGCATGGGAAGCCATCCCTCGCCGCACCCGGGTTACCACCCCCAAGAGCTGCCCGCTCCCCTCGGAGGACGCGCGGTGGGTGCCCGGCCCACGGCGCTGGGCTCATGGCGGGCTCCCAGCCCACGCGTGGGGACAGTGGCGGGAAGCGCGGCCCGCCGTGGGGGACACCCGCTGCCCCCAGGCGGGGCGGGCGGCCCGGGCCCATGGCGGCGGGGAGGCGCCCACCCCGCTGCGGCCCGCACGGCGCGGCGGGGGCCGTCGGGGCGCGCTGCCGCCCGCGCACGGAGCCGCGGGGAAGGGCACGGCGCGGCGCGGCGCGGGGCTCAGCCCGCCGGGACACAAAGTTGCCGCAGTCGGGCTCCGTTCGGTTTCGGGCAGCGGGGCCGACTCCCGGGGAGCTCACCGGCGCGCCCCTTACCTGCGCCCAAACCCCGGCGGGCCCTCCCAGGGCGGCCGCGCCTCTTGCCGGCTCCGGGCGCCCCCGCCGCCGTCCGGTCCGCGCCGCTCGGCTGCCCGCCCCGTCCCGGCCGGCCCCGCCTAGCGCTCCGCCCCGGACCGCCCTGCGCCCCCGCCTCGAACACAGCGGCCGGGACGCAGCGGGGCCGCGCCGGGCCGGGCCGCGCTGGTCGCTCGCCTCTCTCCCCGCCACGGGGCTGGGACTCCCCGACGGGGCGGGCGGCAGTGCCTGGCCGGGCCCGCACCCTGATTGGACCCCACTGCAGTCACTCGGCGCGGGCGGAGGGCGGGGCGGGCTCGGCGCCGCGGCCCGGGCCGGCGCCCCCCCCCGTCCCCGGCGGCCCTCAGCCCCGGCCCTGCCCTCCGCGGAGCGCCCGGCCCACCCCGCCCCGCCCCGCCCGGCGGGAGCCTCCCGACGCTCCGCCCGCCGCCCGCCCCAGGGCCCGGTGAAGGGCAGGGCAGAGCCGGTCCGCGGGGCTCGCCGGCGTGGAGCGGGCGGCCATGGGTCCCAGAGTTGCCTGGGCTCCCTACGGGGAACAGCCTCGGGTGCCCCCGCGGGCTTCCTGCCTTCACGCCTCAGGGTGGGCCACTAGGTGCACCCTCTGATGCTGGGCGAAAACAGCCTCTGTGATTCCCTCCCAAACTGCTCCTTGGAAAGGGAAGGAGGGCGGGCCACCGCTCCCCGAATATCAAGCCCGGTCCTGCATCTGGAAGGAGACATCACACCCACCGCCGGGCACTGCGGCAGCGTGGGCGGTGGAGACGGATGAACTCCATCCGCTGCCTCACATCCCACCCCGAAAACCAGCTGTGCCCCTCACGCTGCCCTTGCACGCAGCAAAACAGTTGGCAAGGCCTGTGGATATCGCTCCTTCGTGCAAATGGAGACCTTGGCTCGGCGGCCGAGTGCGGGCAACTAACTCCTGATTTTGTTCTGAGCTGACCCAAAACTTTTTGCATTCTCAGAGCCCTTTCCTGCCGTCCTCACCTCCACAGGCTGGTTTAGGCAAAACGCTTAATGTTTTCATATATGGAAAAACTGACTTGGTCGTACTTAGTTTCTGACCATAATTTCAAAAAAAAAAAAAAGTGGAACTTTCCATTGAAAAGCACGTTGAAAGTAAACATTTCAAATTCTGTACGAAAATGAAAAGGTACCATTTGCTGCTTAAGCTCGGTTTACAAAGAGGGCAAGACAATTCAAAACACTTTTTTTTCTGGCAAGGTACCGGCTTGTTGAGCTGGCCACACCGCTGTAGCACACCTCTGGTTAAACAGAGGCACCGAGCATTAGACTACAAGAAAACAAAGAAATGCAGCTAGTGAAATTAAAAGTACCTGGTTTTATTTAGTATCTTCTAGTTCTGGTTCAAAACTTTGGCGGCTAACTACGGGTTTTGATGCTGTTGCATCAGTTTCTACAGTTGGTCTTTTGCCAGTTTTCCTCGGATCTTCAAATGTTCCCAGTTTGCTGTCAGACAGTGGGCAAGTGCTCACATGGGGCTGGATCACAGCTCCTGTGTCCAGTGCTCCATCCCTCCCAAAATGGCTGGAGTTGGACTTGCTCAGTAACAAGCACTTGGAACAAATATTGATCCCCACAGAAACCCAATATTCATCAGCCTTTGTTTTCTGAATCACTTGTTCTGTTGATTCTGTGGTGTTGGGTTTTTTTAAAGCTTTGATAGATTTTTTAATTCAGAAAATAACAGTTCTTATTACAGATATGGGCTTCTAATGCGGAAGGGCTTGGTTAGTCCAGGACTATGTATGACTGAAATCTCTCTGAAAACAAATCTGAGCTGACAGAACATTTTAAACAACTCTTTGAATTCTTTCATCAAAGAAAATACCTTTGCAAGTTAAGACAAATCTCTGATAACGCTTTCTGGCTTGCTTATCTCTCATCTCCCAAAATAGCTTATCCCTTTTTTGCTCCAGGCTGTTTTGCAAGGAAAGGTTGATTTTCTCCACCTTTGGGAAAATGCAGCAGCCTCTGAGAATGCAAACACCCACCTCATCCCTCCTGTGAAGGCCTCAGGAGGTTACAACGCGTGAGAGTGTTTTCCAACATTTTTCACTGCTGGAGGAAGTGAAGGGAGAGAGCTTTTCCCTCACTTTGCAATGGGAACACGTACTGTCTCCCTGGTTACAAATCAATAAATGGCATTAAGCCTAGTATTTCAAGAGCTGCGAGGCATTTTGAAGGCAGAGCATACGCTCTTCTTACATCATCTTAACTCGGGTGGTACTTTGAGTTTTCTGCACTTTCACGGCGTGGTACAACTGGGCTTGTGGTGTTGCAGTGCGGTTATTCTTCAGCTGGATCCATGGGGTGGGTAGATGGACCCCAAGCCCCCCAGATCACTGGCATGAAGCGGGTATTGGGGTGTCTGGGGTGGAGGCAGGAGCAGGTCCATGCCTCCCACCGGCAGCAACTCTGAGATCAGACCAAGCCCCTTGCAAAACAGCAATGAACAGAACTCATTAAATCTGCAGTGCATCTATTCCATGTTTTTTGCCTAAGCCTCATTACCAAGTGTTAAACATAGTGCAGTTTTTAATGCAGTTATCCTTGCTGCACTCTCACAAGTGTTGCTGTCTCATTTTATACAGCTTAAGTGACTCGCCTTAGTTAATTGGGAGTATTAATGATTTGTGATACAGATTTCAATTCTGCTCTCCTCTGGAAGTCATCTGGTTTTAGCAGCCCAATGGTCATTAACTGCACACCTCAGTATCAGTGCTAGCTCACAGGCAGGGCCTCGAAATTCAGTAACAAACCACATACATCACAGCCTTTTTTTTTTTTTTATTACATTTTAATATTTTTAAATTTAATTTTAATTAATTTAGCACCTTGTTGGGCCTCAGAAGTTTTCCTTTAAACCAGGTATAACTACTCCTACATTTATACAGTCCTGAAATTACATTTGGCCCTTTGAAGGCAACCATGAGGCTGATGTGGACCCTGGTGAATATGAGTTTGACACCCATGCTTTAGACCAAACCCACTGCCCAAAATACAGCAGCTGAAAGAGCCGAGGGATCTCCTTCCCAAGGGGCAGTGATTTCACGCCCAGGCTGTGCATGGCTTTCATTTCAGGACAGCTCAGAAAGTGGATTCTGTGTGTCGCTCTCTTTATTCCCAACCGAGTGTTAACCCCGAAGCTGAGCCAGGGTGTTTTCAGGTCAGGTCTCTGCTGCTGAGTCTCCTGGCACAGTTGTGTCAGCCAGAGCTGTGATGAGATAAGATCATCTGAAGGCAGAGCTGTGCCAGCAAAAGCATCTTGTGCAGATGTAGGTATAAGCAGAGAAAACAGTGCTTTTTGTCTGGGTAGCTCACTTCGCTTGAGAAAGCTGGAATTCACTCTCTCAGGAAAAGCACGGCTTTACTGTTGTTAGAAGCTGCATCTACCTTTGAAATGTTTGCTCTTCTGGCCAGCTGCTGTAGCTATGTAGCTACGTAGCTTTCAGCTGCCTGAAGTATCCTGACAGTTTAATACTCAGCAGAGCTAATGGTTTTAGCCAAAACCTCAAGCTTTGGTATGACACTATGTTCAGTCCTGGGACAAAGCACTGAACAAACAGTTTCTAGCTGTCAAATCAATAATTTAACCTTCCTCCTCATGTTTAAATTCCCCTCCAGTTCCTTCCTAAGAAGGAGAGGAGGAGATGAGAGATTCGGTGCCCAAAGGACTGACTTAATCCACAGCAGCTGAAGTACAAAATGCCTGCAAACTGTACCATCCAGAACAGTCAGACTTCTGACCTCAGCTGTCCCATCTCTGCACCTTCTCACAGCCAAACTTTTGCAAACGCTGTAAGAAAAGCCCTGCATGCTGAGCCGACCTCAGGGTTCATGGAAAGGATGCTCCCCTGGCTCTGCTGCACCAGCCAGGCAGATCTGCTTAGGGCTGACATGCTTCACATGAGCAGCTTCTCTCTAGAGTTTCTAGTTCAAACCTTTCAGAAGGAAGAAGGCCATTTAGGAAATTATCAGCTAGCTCCTGTGCATGGGATGGCTTCAGGTGCCCTGAGGGCCTACAGCTGCAGTATGGGATAAGACCGCAGCAGCAGGAGGCAAAGCACATCACCTTTCCAATTTGAGAGTCTAGGGGCTAGTAGTGGAATCTGCCTGTGGAGAGTGTTCCTGAAAGCTTGATAAAACTGAGTCTCCCATAAAGTGCTGGAGAAAAGATGCTATTCCACACTTGTGTTATTCACAGAATCTCAGAATGGTTGGGGTTGGAAGGGACCTCTGGAGATCATCTAGTCCAACCCACCTGCTAAAGAACGTTCACCCAGAGCAGACTGGACAGGAATGTGTACAGGTGGATTTTGAATGTCTGCAGAGGAGACTCCACAACCTCCCTGGGCAGCCTGTTCCAGTGCTCTGGCACCCTCAAATTCTCCTTATATTCAGATGGAACCTTCTATGCTTCAAGGTGCTTGGTGCAGTCATCATCAGTCTGTTGAGATGACCAGTCTTGCATACTTTATCTGGAACCTGGTACAATTAGACCTTGAAAATCAGGAAAAAGCAAACTCAAGTTCTCTCTCAAGTGGGCAAGAAAACTTCCCATAAAACTTTACACACCCATGAGGGTGAAAAAGGAATTAGCTGCAGGGACTTCTCCAGCTGGAACGCTGAGATGAACGTCAGAGATACGGCAGGCAGTGCATATCTGGAAATCACAAAAGGTAAGATGCAGTACCTTTCATGTAAAGTGTGAGCAAGAGAAAACCTCTTGGCATGAGGAATGCAAGCACATTCAATGGCAGTAGTGTAGCTTTTGAAAAGGTTGGTTGTTTCAGATGGGCTTTGTCTTTCTGTTATTTTGAATGATTGCTGTCATTAAAAGCAGGAAAGGAGAGATTACAGTTTGAAAGTTTCACATTCCTAAATTTCTGCAGGCCTACAAAACATTATTTTTCCCTCCCCAGATGTCTCCCACTCACTAATTCAGCTATAAGTGTACCTTAAGTGGGCTGAAATACTCATTAGGTTTATGCACATGCAGTTTTCACAGCATTCTCTCAATTTCTGTATCAGCAGGTAATGCTTAGACTTACAGTCAGGAGCTCCTTTCTGCTATACTCAGTAAAGATGACTGGTTGATAAGAGCTAGAGAGAAGCCCTTTGGGTACTCAAAGTGTTCAGCTTCAGACACAGGAGAAAATGTTTAACAACCAAGTGGTGTAAGTATAGTCAGAAACCAGTGTATAGGTAGAGGCACTAAGTTTTACGGATAGACCTTGCTGTGGAATGTACCCAATGAGCATATCTCCACTGAAATACACACACGTGGCTTGCACAGTGATCCACCAGCAAGGCAAGTACACGAGCCTATGAAGTACTGAAAAATGTTATCAGGGGAAAGCAGGTGTGGTGGATGCAGCAGGACATAGCAAACAGTGAACATTTCTCCCAGCGCCTACTGAAAACCCTGCCAGAAACTCAGTTTGTAGCATCTGCCTCATCTGAAGGAGACTTTTCTTCTAGATGCAGCCAAATTCATTCCTTGTTCAACTCATGCTGTTAATCATGTCTGACCTCACCGCTACCCTTTGCCTATGCCTGGCCAGTGATTATACCCTCCACCTGAGCTTCTGTGCCCTAAACACTAGGATAACTCCCACTTTTCATTTCCCACTAATTCTGAGTTCATATTGTTCCGGTCTGCCTGGCACTGTTTACCTGCAGACCTAACGTTACCACCCTTTCATTCCTTTCATAATGACTTTCAGATTCCTGTTCCCTGAGGAAATGCATAATTTTTTTCCTCAGGCCCTCACCCAAGCACATCTCTTGGTTCAATTTGTTCTCAGCATCAACTCCTAGATTGCACCGTAATGAAAAACTGTCAGCGCTACTGAATGCAGTCTTTTTACAGTTGTGCTAAAACCAGGCTTACAGGCACACCCAAAAGCTTTTTAGCAGGGATGTCCAGCAAGTAAAGCACTAGTTTAGTAATAAGTGCTTTTCTTAAGAGAATCTCAAGTACTTCATACCACCTGCACAGAAGTTACTCTCTCCACAGTGCCAATGAAGAAGGGACGAAGAGGTGAAGGACATATCTCAGTTCACAGTGTGATAGCATACAGAGTCTCCTGAGGAAGCATGGTGGTGCATTTGGTTGATGAGAGATTGGACATGAGCCAGCAATGTGCGCTTACAGCCCAGAAGGTCAATTGTATCTTGGGCTGCACCAAAAAGATCGTGGCCAGCGGGTCGAGGGAGGTGATTCTGCCCCTCTGCTCCCCACGTGGAGTATTGTGTCCAGCTCTGGAGCCCTCAGTACAGGAAAGACATGGACCTGTTGGAGAGGGGCCAGAGGAGGCCACAAAAATGATCAGAGGGCTGGAACAGCTCTGCTGTGAGGACAGGCTGAGAGAGTTGGGGTTGTTCAGCCTGCAGAAGAGGAGGCTCTGATGAGACCTTATTGCAGCCTTTCAGTACTTAAAAGGGGTCTGTAAGAAAGTTGGTAACAGACTTTTTAGTAGGGCCTGTTACGATAAGACAAGGATTAATGGGTTTAAATGAAAGGAGGAGAGATTCAGGCTAGACATGAGGAAGAAATTTTTTACAGTGAGGGTGGTGAAACACTGGCCCAGGTTGCCCAGAGAGGTGGTCGATGGATCCCTGGAGACATTCCAGGCCAGGCTGGACGGGGCTCTGAGCAACCTGATCTAGTTGAAGATGTCCCTGCTCATTGCAGGGGGTTGGAATAGATGAGCTTTGAAGGTCCCTTCCAACCCAAACTATTCTATCATTTGCACAATACAGAGTAGCTGAACAGCTGCATTAGCACTGGCCACTCCCTCTGCAGCACAGCTGGCAGAAGCAGCTGTGGTGCGGTGCCAGCCCCACTTCCACAGCTCTGCACCGATATCTCTGCCCGGCACGCTGTAGACATAACTGTAGTGACTTACTTCCAGACCCCACAATGAGTCAGTGTCACAGTGAGCTCGCTCAGCTGGCCTCTAGGCTCAGGCTTTAGCTGGCCTTCAGGAGAGGAAAACAATGCCAGCGCAGACATTCCTTAAATACTGGGGCCGGGAGAGCGGTGGGGGAAGGCGACAGCATCCTGCCTAGAGGAGAACAGGAACTGCCTTTGCTTCCCATTTCCAAGAGCCCGCGAGAGGTGCACTTTGTTTGCTCCTGGACTGAACTTCTCTGGAAATGCGTTTTGCTGGTGACTCACGGAGGTGGGGAGCAGCGCCAGCTCCCAGGCTGAGTCACCCCGGGCACACGCGGGGTTGGAAGGGCCGCTCTCAGGTGGCAAGCACCACACAAGTTAATCACTCAAAAGTACTAAAATTATCTGCTCTAGAGGAAGAAGAGGCGGTGAGCAAGATCTTAGGGGCTGACAAGGCGAGCGACCAAGCTGTCTTGGCATATCAGTCAATGTGATATTTGCCATGCTGGAAGCAAAGTGGCAGACAAGCATGAAACAGGGATTATTTTATTCTGAAAACGAGAAGAGAGAAACATGGAAAATACAGCTCGGGGGGTTCACAAGGAGATCATCAGTTTAGCTGCTATCAGTTTTGGTCTCCCTCTCTGTCTCTCCAGGGAGTTTACACCTCAGGAATTAGGAGAATAAAGCTTTCATTTGTGGAAGATACCTATTTTTAGGTTAGAAAAAGCATCAAAATGATCTTTATTCTCCATATCACTTGTGAACCCTGTCTTTTCGTTTTAAGGACAAGTAGAAGAAGACACAAAGGGATTTGAAGTGGGGAGTAAGTCTTATGTGAGTTAACACAGCTGATGTGAAGAGTTTATAAATAGAACTTCACTAAATCTACAGAACTAAAACTTTTTACATTATTTACCCGAAGCAAACTAGTCAATGACCATTAATGTCACAAACAATGGGAAAATAATTAAATCACACTTCGACACTCTTATCAAAAGGTATGCAGGATGAACTGGAGAACAGGAAAAACAGTTGCCTCTTTCCCTTACAAAAGTATCTGAATATCTTACTGAAGTTATTACACAGATAATTTAAATCTAGATGTCAAAATGCATTTTTCAGATTGGATTTATTCAACAATGTCTTTATTAAGGCTGGTTAAATGCTTTAACTTCCATCCCAGGCACAGCGTTGATTTTGACGTTTTGAGAGAAACAGAGTAACACATTTGGGATGAAGAGATGAATATTTAGGATTTTCATGAGACGAAATATTCCAAGAACAGCAACTAAGCAAATTAATACGAAAATCGGAATATAAATATTAAGCTATTTCACAGGAATGCACGAATGGGTTTTTCCACCATTTAGCCTGGTCAAAGCGGTGCTGACAAGGGAGGTGAAGGCTGGGATGGATACACAGCAACAAGAAAATGGCACAGAAATACTGCCAGGCTGCGGGGTCACTTTGTCTTGTTGAGCTGCACCTCCTACATTCATTTTAGGTATCCTGCTGCCACCACAGCTCCTTCACAGGGACAAGGCGGACAGGCTGGATGCAACACAGGTTGGAGAAGTGAGTGGGGCTTGTGAATGGTGGAAGGTTAAACACGTGCAGAGGGGAAAGGAAAGCATAGAAAACAGGTGAGCAGAACAAAACAACGTAAGGGTGGATAAGCCAACATGCGTCTGAGGCAAGATTAATTGTACTCTGAGTCTAATCTTGCTGAGGATGGGAGGCACACCTCCTCTGGCAGCTTGGCTTCATGGAAACACCTGCGGCTGTCATGTCTGGTTGGCTAAATACCGTTGCACAAAATGGTTTTACTAGCCCTATCAGCTCATTAATGCACAGTTTGCTAATGCACAGGCATGAGGGCTGGGATCCTGCATCAGCGGTCCTGCTGCGGCGATTTTGTCTTTGTGCCAAAAACTTCTGAGAACATCTTTAAAGAGACAGCTTTCCATTAATTCAGGTAATAGAGTGACGTGCACCGCAGGTTTCATCAAGAGCTCTGAGAACTGGAGATCCGCTGCAGTGAGAACAGCTGCGTCCATCTTCTATAAAAATGTCTTTGGTTCCTAAAATAAATATTTTATCTTAAAAGGGTTCTTAATTAAAGTTTCAAATTCAAGCAAAGTTACTGTAATTGCTTCTCAACATCTGTGGATATTTTTTCTAATCCTGGGTTCAGTAAAGAACTATTTAAGCACTTCCAAATAACTACTCTCCAGATCCCCTTACTCAGATGGCTTCTTGTATAACCGCACACAGCAATGCTATATTTGTTCATAAACTGCCTTAAAGTTCAAACAAACATGTCAGGAAGTTCAGAGATGAGGCCTTTAATTCATATACAAAACACATGCAAGGAACATTCAAAAGAAGTTTCAGTCCATCTTAGGCATCCAAAGAATGGTGTTTTCACATTTAAGATAAAACAAGAGTCAGAAGTAAACATTCTCTTTTAGCAAGTGCTTTGCAAACATAAACATCCCCATTAGTCTTTGGAAATAATGACTTCAGACTATATGGTATTTAAAAATCTCATTTTCTTTTAGAGTATATGCATGTACTTTTAGACATACATAAATAACATTTAAGCTGGATTCATTAATAGTTTAACAGCCTAATTAAGATGTAAGCCTATTTAAAATAAAGCTTGAAATTCTTACACTGGGTGTTAAAACATAAGTTTAACATGTGCTTTTTCAAATTCATGAAATAAAATTCAAGGTAAAAACCATAAACCTTTGCTGTTACATTTTTAAATAACATAAAATCACCGAACTGATGGAATTACCATCTGAACATCTGGAACAAGAATTGGCTGAACTGAACGAGCTTTTGATAAAAGTGATTTTTCTACATGTGCAGAAAGAATATTGGAGTTGAACAAGTTCAATAATCTGAAACAGAAATAGCAATAAGTTCAAAGCCGAGAAACTAACTGAGAACTGAACACCAAAAAGCTTGAGTTCCGTGCTAAGCTGTGAATAAAAGTGAGGAATAAAAGCGGCACCTCTCTTTGTGCTTGTATTTTGTGGGACCCCGTGACCAGCAGCGAACACTTCCATTCACCAGCTACAAACGATCCTTCTAAATCAGTTATGTGATGTATGTGATATATGATGATGAGCTTTGCATGGTTTCTTCTGTGGACAGCATGTCTGTGTGGTTAGTTAAAAATACTGAAGGAGAGAGCGTTTTTGAATAGTGTGTGTGCACCGAGAACCAAGCTATGAACCGAGCCAGAGGCCGAGCGTGCGGGACAGCCACCCAGGCTGCTTGTGAGCCATGGGCTTCCTCCTCTGCTCACGGGCGCTGCAGGGGTAAAACACCACAGCACCATGTAAATTCTCTGTTTTCTCATTCCTGCATGAGATGGGTATGTACTTTTCCTTGCCTCCTTTGGCCCAGGCTTAGCTTGACCAGCCATGCACTGGTGTGGGCAGGCTGGCTCCTCCTCACCTACCTCCTACAGTACCTGCGTTAGGGAAGAACTAGAAGGAGAGAATAATGTGGCCAGCAGGACCAGGGGAGTGATCATCCCCCTGTACGTAACACAGGTGAGGCCACATCTCGAATCCTGTGTTCAGTTTTGGGCCCCTCACCATAAGAAGGACACTGAGGTACCAAAGAGAGTGCAGAGGAGGGTAAGGAAGCTGGTGAGGGGCCTGCCTGTGTTCAGTTTTGGGCCCCTCACCATAAGAAGGACACTGAGGTACCAAAGAGAGTGCAGAGGAGGGTAAGGAAGCTGGTGAGGGGCCTGGAGCACAAGTCTGATGAGGAGCAGCTGAGGGAACTGGGGCTGTTCAGCCTGGAGAAAAGGAGACTGAGGGGAGACCTTATTGCTGTTTACAGCTCCCTGAAAGGAGGCTGTAACATGAAGGGTGTTGGGCTCTTCTCCCAAGTAGCAAGTGATAGGACAAGAGGAAATGGCTTCAAGTTGTGCCAGGGGAGGTTCAGATTGGATATTAGGAAAAAATTCTTCATGAAAAGGGTTGTCAGGCACTGGAACAGGCTGCCCAGGGAAGTGGTGGAGTCACCATCCCTGGAGGTGTTTAAAAGACACGTAGATGAGATTCTTAGGGACGTAGCTTAGTACTAGAGTTAGGTTAAGGTTGGACTTGATGATGTTAAGGCTCTTCCAACCAAAATGATTCTATGATTCTATATGAAACAAATATGTGACACACACACTTGTGGGAAACTGCAGCGGGTCTGTGGAATCCTTGACAGAAAATATGAGAGTAGAGATCAGCCTTGAGATATTAAGATTTACCCTTGAGAAGGATGGGAGTAAAGGAGTATCCGGAGAGAGGAGAGATGTACCCGTGAGAGAGAAGGGGATAGAAGAATAACATGGATGATAGAAAAATTAACCAATGAGATGTTAGTGCTGTAACTTGTAACCAATAGTGAAAAGACACATGAACTGGTAGAATTGTATAAAAATGCACTTGTAGCAATAAATGGCATCTATTACTTTCATCTTGAAAGAACTTGGTCCATGTCGTTTGTCCGTCTCAACCGCGACACACACTCTTAAAAGATGTTTCCAAACAATGTGCTGTATTCACAGCAAATACATTTTCTGCAGCAGCAGTTGGCTGCTCAGAGAGACAAGGATCAGTTAGTCATATCCCTTAGAGCCAGGACGACAGAGAGTAAATTACTGAAACACCCCATAGCAATGCATGGCGGTGGCTCAGGAGCAAAAATGAATGTAAAGAATAGCTTAAAGCTCCTGAGACCCACCCTGGCCCTGAGCAGGGAGTCCATGAGCCAGGACAGTGCAGACAGGGCTGGACAGAAGCATAGCCAAGGACCAGAATGGTGCCAAAATTGTGCCCTGGGGAAAGGCATTGGGGTGGATGAAGCCTGCTGGTGCACCCAGGGCACAGCATGGCTCCCAGGCAGGAAATCTGACCAACTGTGGCTAGGACAGGGGTCCCTCCAGCCCACCAGAGCAAGCTCATGGTGAAAGCATGGCTTGGGGACACCTCTCAGCCACCATAGTTCAGCAGATGATGGCGGTTTAACAAGCTCTTCCTTGCAACCTCCCCTGCAGATGCTCAGGCCCGTGTCCCACCACAGTGGCCAGCCTCCTTTCTTAAGCTGTGGGCTGGCATGTCCGCCGTCCCTGTAGGAGATTGGTGGGGACCTGCTGCTGTCTGGGGACATGACGCACACAGCCAGCCTGCTCCTCTGTGTCCCATCTCAGGGGTGCTGAGGTGGCACCATCAGCCTGACACAATGAAGCTGCTGGCGGCTGGGTGAGGTTTCGGTACACAGCTGTTTCAGGGCTCATGGTCTACCTAAGCTCTGCTGTAGGCACCTACCCAGAGAGGCCCACAATGCCTTTTCCTAAGGGCAACCTTGCTGCCGTGATACTCGTAAGGCCAAGCAAAAGTTAACAACTTCATCTAACCTTTTGCCAAAGTAAGAAATGGCCAGCAAAAGCCACCAGCTCTGGTCTCCAGTCATCCAGCCCAACACCACCTCTCACCTGCCTGGCCCATGCACTGGAAGAATGTTGTTTAGTATTTCATCATCAACTCCTGCTAATAAACTCATTGCAATTAAGTTGCTGAAAAAGAATAGAACCCTCCCACCTGCCATGAACACAGGAGATCACGGGGAGATGTTCAGTGACACAGGACAGAAACTGTGCTGCATTTCTTATGATAAAGCACAATGCGAAAACAAGTTAAAATCACAGGTCTTTCATGTCCTCTATTGTCATTCAGACCACAGGATCTCTATTGGCTATGGTAATCAGTTTGAGCTGGCAGCTACCAAAGCTGCATTCTATATGTGGTGGTGGTTTTAAATTGAACGTGTCTTATTTTACGTATAGAAGGACATTATGGCAAGCTGCACTCCTGTGTTTCATAAAAATTATGCAGCTGATTGCTACTGCACTAACTTGGAGACGCACATCAAAGGAGGACAGACAGACTGACATGGCCCCTCAGTGACTTCAACCAAAATAAGTTTAAGGCAGTTTCAAAAAAATTCATCTCATCCAACCTGAACGTAGCCAAGGCATTTCCAAAAAATGGGAGGGCAGAAGCGAATTCTTGCTGTGCTCAGAGCTCACATCACCTCCCCTGTGTCAGGTCTCAAGATTGGTTTAACCTGGAATTTGCTTTTGGTGGGGAAGCCACTATCCTGAGCGTTGTGCGGGCCTGCCAACAGCTTTTGGAGTATCACAGAGGGAAATTATCTCTGTGAGTAATGATTTGAACTTCCAGTATCAAGAAGGTATTCTGGTGAAAAGGGCCACAGCTATGGGGAGGACGAGAATGAGAAGGGGGAGGATGAGAATGAGAGGAGGTAATCTGGGAAATGTTTTCGTTTGCAACCCACCGTCCCTCACTGTGCCTGGGCTGGAAGCAGCAGCCATTCCAGCAGGGAGGTGTAAGGAGGAGGATTGCAGAGGCAAGGACGGTGTCATTTTGAACACAAACCAGAAATGAATCCTTACCTAGAAGAGACGCCAAGAGACACAACAGCAACCTCCAGTCATTTTACCCTTGTCTTTCTCCTCCATCCCGTGCCATAACCCGTTGCAGATACTTGCCTTCTGTTTGAAACTACATAATCAGCTTCTGGAGGCAAGAACCTGTAATACAACCACAAGACACCACAGAGCTGTGCCCTCATCTTCATGAGGTATATTATATATCCTGATGGTGCAGGAGGAGCAATTGCATCTCTTTAACAGCTGAAATTTGCATCTGCTCTATGTTCAGTGAGGGCTGGTATCGTTTATCTGTTGCTGCCCCGCAGCACATCTGCCTGTCTGCTTGAATGCTCCCACTTCACAAAAAGAGCCCCTCCAGCTTTTTAGACAAGCACTGTAGCTTGCAGGAGGAGAAAATGTCAGAACAGCACAGAACAATATTTAAAGCAAAGCATTACCCACCAGAGCACGCAGAACTGGAGGGGACATTTCTGAACTTAAGTTAGCACAAACTTTGTCTGGAATAACTTGTTCTGCTGCACGTGCACCAGTGCACTCACCGGGGACTTACCTGGCTCTGTGGCAATCTGTATCTATCAATAAATCAAATCACCCCACGGTGACATAATAGGCCACATGCTGAGAAAGACAGTGCTGCTGCCACGATTTTGTGTAGCTGTGCCAGTGCATGCAAGCTGGAGAGCAGGCACAGTGACCAGGGGAGTTCCCTGCACATTCTGGGCCACTGCTATGCACACAAGATGGTGAATCGAAGTCAGTGAATTCTCCATTAGCATTTCCATCCGCTTTCTAGTAATCGGGAGCAACATTTTGTAGAATTTCAGAGAAACCTGAATGGTCTTTCTGGCCAAACCTGAGTGCTGTTCTCTGTGATGAGAATGTGCTGGGTGACTCCTTAAGCGACAGCACTGCTCGGCTCAACAACTGGCAGTAAACGAGGCACTGCCTGAATTCGGCAATCCCACTTAACTAGAGGTGGTGTGTTGGGGTTTGTTGTTGTTTTGTTTTGTTTTTAGAATCCTTTAATCCTAGATTATCTTTAAGTAGTTGACTTGGCAGTAATATCTGATGATTATATTACTGGTGATCTTCAAGGTCAGGTGCAAAAGAGATGTTAGCCACATCCGATGGTGGGAAGTGTGTAGATTCAGGTACTTCTACACACAGCCTTCTCTTAGAGATTTCAAACCTCATGCAGCCTTAAGGAATAACACCAGTTTACGCTCTGCACACAGCAGGGAACATGTGCTAAAATCACCTAAGGGAAGAATTGCGAGTACAAACTCAACCATCCCCCAGGTAAATCTGCAATTCCCAAGTAGGGTGTTTTGGCCACAGAACTCAGTGAGACACTAAAGCCTCTGTAGTCTGTATTAATGTGTGGGGACAGCAAATCTACAGCTGCCATTGGCACTGTGCTGCGATGCAGAATTACGTCTTCTGTGCATCATTACTTAGGGTTGAATATTCATCTACAGAGAAGACAGCTGGGTGGGCTATTGTGAGACAGGAAATACTATAGATAGCAGCAGAGCACTGGCTTCACTTTAAGCACAAAGCTCATATTCACATGCCATTTTCTCCAAAACCTCAAAAAACTCAAGTAACAGTAAAAACTCAGACTTACTGTCAATCTGGAGAGATCTAAATATAAGCAGCAATTGCTGTAACAGAAGCATAGGGCTAATGCACGCACAAGTTCTTATTTTCTTCAGACAATCACAGCTCAGCTCCATATGCTAGTTTTCTAGTCGACAGCTGTGTCCCAGCTATTGATTAAACTTTAATTAATCAAGCTGAGAAATGGTGTCACTGCTTGCAAGTGCAGATTTTTATATGCAACTTAAGTTTGTTTCCTCATGCTTAATCTGCTTTTCAAGAAGAGCCACCATCAGACAAGTAGAGCCCACAGCAGGAGACAACAGAGTTCTCAAGCTCTTGAAGTCCAGCCACTCCAGCATTCTCTGATATTCCTCTTCTTGGTTTTAACCTAATGGTACACTGATTCACTAACAAATTGGCAAGAACTTTCTATCTAACTTTCTCTTTGAGGAGAAACTTCTTTACTCTGAGGGTGCCAGAGCACTGGAACAGGCTGCCCAGGGAGGTTGTGGAGTCTCCTTCTCTGGAGACATTCAAAACCCACCTGGACACATTCCTGTGCAACCTGCTCCAGGTGAACCTGCTTTGGCAGATGGGTTGGACTAGATGATCTCCAGAGGTCCCTTCCAACCCCAACCATTCTGTGACTCTGTGATCCCATCCCTGAGCTACAGTACAAGCTACAACCTTGATTTCCTTATATTGGTATTGCATTAGCTATCTGCTCTGTACGTTGTTCAGAAATGCAGCCCTAGCTTGGCAATAATTACATTTGGCAATTATTAACTCTCCATATGTGTTGCTTTCCCAGGAAAACTAGGACTGTATCACTAATGCGTAGTGTCTTTCTGCCTTGTGCACTTTACGAGTGTTTTTACTGTAACAGTAAAGCAATTATTCATAAAAAAAGGCCTTTGAAGTGTGGAGTACTTTGAGCCTTGTTTTCACAGGTGGGAAACAGAGACAACGGTATTAAGTGAGGTCCGAAGGTCACACAGGTTGCCTGTAGCAAAGCAGCAAAACTAGACACAGATATCTCAAGCACCAAGCTAGTTGTTTAAAATGCATGATTGTTGAACTCAGTACAATTGTATATGTGATGTAAGGTAGAATAAAAACAGCTGTGGAAGAGCTCCCTCAATTTCCTTCTCTTTTACAGGCTTACAAAAATGCCTGCATCAACACATGTCTTTGAATGCAATCTTTATGCATCTAAAGAGCCTGCCCTAGATCCTGCGAGGCTGAGGAAAAACTCTCAGTAGCCATCGCAAGGGCGAATGAAGTTGCAGACACTGACATTAAAGCACCAGAGTCCACCCGTCTGCCCAGCCATTGCCAAGAAGTTAAACTACTTCAAATCAGGATGGTTGACCTGTGTCCTTTTCTGAGCAATGTTGCTTCACATGGCTGATGGTCTAAGCCTTATCTCACTAATAAAAATAGCAAGTAGAGTTTTGACTTTGGCTCTAGATCCTGACTGGTTTTGAAATAAAGGCCTGAGGAATCATGGCCTCAATAATTTTGCTAGCTTGTTGTGCCTCACCTCAGCATGTTCTGTTTCCTGCCTGCTGTCATAGCCCCTGTTCTGGGGATCAGCCTTTACCTGGTGGCTCTCAGAACTGAGAACTACAACTATCTCTCATCTACGTAGTACCTTTTGACTACAAACTGCAAACCTACTAAACTCACAAGAATCCAAACCTGTGAGTAGGGCTGCCCCAGTATCTGAGGCACAAGCATTTACATACTACAAAACAAATACAACCACAACTGGTGCTATGTTATTACCCAGGTTTGCAAACACGGCAAAGCAGCCAAGAAAGCCAAAGGTGAAGCTGAGGCATCCTCTCAGGCTGAGGAAATATCTCTGTGCGCAAGCTGAGGTGTGTGGAGAGATGGCACAGCATCAGACAGTCTATGGACTAAGATATTTTTGCACAGCCTTGGGACAAAATAACGATGTCTATATTCAAGTTTCTGCTTCTGTGAAAAGAGCAATATGTCAGCTCAGGAGGTAATGGTGGAAGTTGTGCAGTGTCTAAAGGTCCACAAACCTATGCCTACAAACACCTGTGCTAAGTATTATTTTTATTCTATGTTGTGTAAATCATTGGAGCAGATAAATTTCATTCAAAGAGGCTGCCCAGTGAAGTGGTGGAGTCGCCACCCCTGAAGGTATTTAGAAGGTGTTTAGGTTCTTAGGGACATGGTTTAGCGCTAGAGTTAGGTTGTGGTTGGACTCCATAATCCTAGGGTCTCTTCCAACCAAAATGATTCTATGATTATTAATCTCAATTATTTTAGCATTAGTAAAAGATTAAGAAAAAAACTACATGTAAAAACCCCCAGCAATAGATGTTGTTGAGCTCCAAACAGCAGTAATGCCTGTGCTCTCCTAGCAGGGTTCCAGATTCAATGACCCAGTTCCTCTTCTCGGCATTCAACTAACTTATGTGATGTAATTCTGCCACAGGAGTGATGAATAACCCCAAATGAAACCCCCAATAATTAGATTTTGTAGATTAAGTCAGTCTCACTGCAGGTTTCTCATTATGAAGACTAGGTAAAAACTTATTTGCATCATCCTTATTTTGGAAGGCAGATGAGGTGAGACACAGCTCTGTTACACCACACAGTGAGACTGGGGGTAGCACATAACACTCAAGCATGCAAGTGTCAGTCTCACTGAGTACAGCTCTGGTTTAATTTGCACTTGTCTTTACACCAAGACTTATTATAAACGGGAAAATGCGCAAGTGACTGAAGAGCATAAGAGGGTTAGGCCTTCACTTCTCACAGATGAGCAGCCAGAGAGGGCACCTCCCTCCATCACACACTTTGAACACACAAGCCAAGCGAGAGTACTAAACTCACTCCTTTTCCACAGAAATGCTTAAGGACAGAAATGTTATGTAGTGAGGCCAGCTGGGCAACTCAAACCCTGACCAACAATTAGTCTTCATTACAATTTGGGTGTACCTAAAGATCTCACCTATTTGCAGAAAAAAAACCCCAATTTCAGCAATGAAGATCAGTTTTCATCTTGAGCCAGATTACAAGTAATGTGGTCATTTCAGGAGAGACTCATTCATTCCCATAAACAGACGTGTGCTCCCTTCCTCTGCCTCCTTCTGGGCCCATGAATCTTTCCCTTGTTCCTGCACAGTGGAGCAAGTTTTAACAGGCAGGACCAGAAAATGTTTTCATTTCACTTTATAGTATTCAGGGAAGTAACTTAATGGCTAAAAATACACACCAATAATAAGAACGGCCGGAAAATTGAGAACTAATAGGCAAAGCTAAAAATCTGGAAGTGGTATCCTGAGTTTACAAAAGGGAAGCCACATCTGCTTTGTAAAGTTTGTAGCTATTTCTGTATGGCTTTGCTTAAGCTAAACCGTGCCTGAATTCACAGGTTTATCCTGGCTTTGCTCTTTAGCCAAGTTTCCTATTACCACAGTAGAAGCTCTGCTCAGCCCGTCATTAACATTTACATTTGTCCTGAAGTTTCATCAAATGCCTCTTGAAATCTAAAATGTTGTCTCTGATGCAGAAAGAACTTGGTGATTTTTTTTTTAATTGAAAGTTTTTTATTGAAAGTTTGTTGAGGTTTTTTTGTTTGGTTGTTTTTTTGTTGTTTTTAAATTATTTTTTAGTAGAAATACAGTCTCAAGAGACTGCTATTAATACATTTTCTAAGGTTAATGATAATGCGCATTTCTCTGAGAAATGTTTTGACTAAAATTGTTGCGCTAAAAATAAAATCAGGTTTAAAATTGAGGTGCAGATCACTTCTACTCACTTTTTAATTACAATTTTACAAATATCTCAATATAATTTTGATGCTGCCAACGTTTGCTAAAAAGTGATGTTTTTATTACCCCTGTGGCTCCAACTGTTTTTTCTCATTTTCTCTCTTATTTTACTTCCAGCACAGAATTACCACGCTGCCACAAGCTTTCATATACCCATCAACTAAAAAAAAAGGCGATTTAATCTCTGGAGTTTACTTCTAACTTGTACGCTCCAAGCGCAAATACTTATTTAAATGTGTGGCTAATTCTAAGCAGAGCTAGTCAAGTGAATAAAGCTACTTACATTAAAACGTCTGCAAGGTTAAGCTTTTAGGCCGTGTTCACATCATACTGAGTAGCACTGTGTAGAAATGCACAAGCTGGATTTGGAGCTAGATGATGGAAGAAAAGCCAATTGGGTTAGCCCTACAGGCTTTGCTATCATAACTAGGTTATTTCTAGGAGTCACTGGTGGTGCTGTACTGTGCCATATACAAAACAGCCCGTTTGGAACTAGCCCTGGAATCTCTCAAGACAGGACTGCAGAGCGTTATCACATCATAAGTAGTATCAGTAAAGCAGGGATCCTTCTGCAGGAAAATGCTACATCACTAAGAAACCAAACTAAACCAAAAACTCAACCAACAAACAATACCCCAGTATATTTTCATACAACTCAGATATTTTTAAAGCATTCTTTAAAAGCAGTTATGGGTTATGCTATTTCCAGCTGAAAATCAAACATCTATAATCACTTTTGGGCCACTATTTCAAAATTAAAACTCATAAAATGAACATCTTATTATGCAGAACTCCTCCTGAACAGCTACTGAGGACTGCAGTTCTCTAACTAATTATTAAATTTAGCCATCCTGAAAGGAAGTAATGATCATAAACATCACTAAGACTCTACAACAAATTATTCCTGTTTCTAAACCTTTTACATTAAAGTGTAAAGTGGACATCTGTATATCTGAGCTAGAATACAACTTGTATTTCCACAAAGATGCTGAAATGAAATGTAATTCAAAAACTATTCGAAGACATACTGCCCCGAGATGGCAGAAACGCACTAAATCCTCAGTAGAAATGCTGAAGAACCTTTTTGCTGTTATTTTTATCTATGAAATAAATTATGTGGAATGTGAACTGATTTCATCATTTTGACACAAACACCTTGCCAAAATGCTGGTCTTGAATATATCTTGTTTTCCATGTGATTAACTGTGGCACTAACCTTGAGTTCGAGATGTGAAAATTGCTGCATTTTTTTTTTCTTCTTAGCCATGAACAGCTGTACATGACTTAGATTTATCAGTTCCTGAAAAGTGTGGTCTTTTCTAAAAAGATGAGTTACCGTATCTGCAAGCAACAAAGCAAGTTCTGCTACGATGATCTCATCTGCACCCTATGTGAATTAAATAAATATCTGTTTATCCATATATATGTCCATCTATCTACCTATCCAATGTTAACTGCAGAGAAAGAACATGGAAAAAAACCCCACAGCCTGGTTGTAAGAGGATTTATATCCAGCCCATTTATGTACTTGAGCTTCTGTTTTAACAGTTGTACTGCAATTATTCTTGATATTGATTTTGGCCAAGCTGAAGCCAGAGGCAAAGAATCTTACCAATTGTTGTGGGGTAAAGTTTGCACTCAATTTTTGCTAGTATAAATCAATTACAATGTTAAAAGTCCACTTGGGATGTATTAAACATCCTGTGAATTCTGGTCCCCATTCCCAGTGAAACTCAACTTTCAGGAGAAACAAAATTGCAACGAGCTGAGAGCTCATTCTCCATTACAACTGTTTAAATGGAAACTGGAAAATGTTTCACAGGTTGTTTAATGTCAAGGAACAGCAAAATCATCCACTGGCATTCGCAAGATTACACTGGATTACACATAGAAGTGCCCATAAATTTCCTTGCACATCAGTGACCCAATTAAAATACTTAATGAAAGTCTCGTTGCTTCAGAGGAAGAGACAATCTTGTTATCCCACACAGCATGTGCCTAATTCCCACATCAGTAACTGAAGTTATTTCTTGACAAAGAATGATCTGAATTACGACTACTGGAACAAGTTAGAAGTTCTGTCTTATATAAAGCTTCCTGCCATAAAAATGTAAATCACTGGACTCCAAGTTACATCTTCCAAATTTCTTGTTCCAAAAAATACCTGAACAACTTTATATTTGAGTGGGACAGCCATCAAAACTGCAAATGTCTCAAATCCAAATTTTAAAAGCCTTATTCCCTATTACCCTGCCTTAGCTTGATAAAAGCAGGACAGCAAAATCAGCCTGAAAGCAGCAAGATGAGGGGTCAGAAACGGTACCTTTGAAGTCCTTCTAAAAAAGGATCATGTTTATTAACACAAACAAGCTGTTCCAGTGGTGCAAGTTCCATTCAGCACTGTGCCCAACTCATTCCAGATTGATAAGGTGAAGCTTCAAATTCTGTTTAGATAATCTGTAGAAACCCCAAGTCAACAATTTTGAAACGGGCTTAATTCTTCAGGGACTGCTTGAGAAGGCAGCAGCTGCACAGTAGCCTAAGCAGGAAAATAATCCACTTGAAAATATTTTCCCCTCAGACTTCCTGCTACCAGTAATCCTCTTCACCATTTTTAAATGGTATCAGTAATCCTCTTCACCATTTTTAAAGTTACTGACCCTTATGCTTATCACCAAATCTGAAACACCATTAAAGTGATCATGATAAGAACCCTTACCACAATCAGTAAATAGACCTTTTAAATACAGCAAGGATGGAGACGGAGAACAACCAACAACCCAGCCCCCCTTGCTTTATCGCAAAGGAACTGATGGAGCACCATGCCACAGCCACACTCATGCAGGCCTCTTGCTTGTACCACCGTATAGAGTTGCATTTTAGATTACTTATATAAGCAGTTGTCCTGACACTGTCCTTCTTTCCCCCCCACCCTCGCTTTGTGAAAAATGTGTATTTTTCCTGCAACTGTATCTGGAGTTTCACTCCATTTGATCTTTCTGTTTATCTGCAAGCTTCCACAGCATTGGAGTGTTTCCCATGGCTTTCTACCAAGGCAACTGCAAGAACTCCTCTGCAATAATGACCTCTGATTTCTCAGATACACATGTTTTTATACTGGAAACTTCATGTTCCTTACAGAACTTGGATACAAAATGCCCCAGGAGTTAAAACTAAATACACGGGAAACTAAATACAGGGTTGTTTTGTTTTGTTTTAAATTACTATCTAGGAGCATGCTGTAAATTACTGTAGTAAACCACAAGCAAGACACCTCTGAAAAACTGCATTATTTAAAAAGTTTTGAAGCTGAGGGATTCATAAAGGGGGGCTGTCATAAGAACCTAAGAAGTCATGAGTAGCATAGAGACAGAAGATAAAAACCAACTGTTTGCTGTCTCTTCCAGCACCAGAAGCAGGGATGCACAAATGAAGTAGCAGTCTGCAGATGGAGCTAGCAGGAGCCAGAACAAAGTGGATCTTCCTGCAACAGGGAGGAGGTGCTCAAATAGACACAGTTGGACTGGACATCCCTCAGGCTTTACCAAATGGACAAACTCAATCAAGCTCAGGAAATCACAGAATCACAGAATGTCAGGGATTGGACGGGACCTTGAAAGATCATCTAGTCCAATCCCCCTGCTGGAGCAGGAACGCCTAGATGAAGTTACACAGGAAGGTGTCCAGGCGGGTTTTGAATGTCTCCAGAGAAGGAGACTCCACAACCCCCCTGGGCAGCCTGTTCAGTGCTCTGGCACCCTCACTGAGAAGTTTCTTCTCAAATCCCCCAAGCTGAAAGTCGTTGAAGCAGCTGCTGTGCTTATCCTACTCTGAACTGTCTCTAGCAGTCCGCCCATGTCCGCTGCTGCTGCAGCAGAAGGGGCATTCATGAACACTGTAGCTGCTTTTAATGTTCCACACCGATTGACATGGAAGCAGCCCAGAGCTCTTCAAAACAAGTGCTTAGCAGCTGAGTGTATCTTGCTGAAACATCACTTAAGTTCACCTGGCAAATCAAAGGTATATAAAGCATGAAGCATTAAGAAACCAATTTGCTTATCACCCTATTTTGACAAGATGAAGTCTAAAGTTGCAACCCCTCCTGTCAAAGAATTACTATGAACTCAAATTAGTTTGGCTAAATAGTAAAGCCCCTGTATTGTCTTCTATATGACACAGCCCTGTCTGTAAGATTTATGAAAGAAGCAATCTTTGAAGTCAGATTTGTTGTTTAAAAACACTGCATATTACTTCAGATATAGTATTGTTCAGAGTTCTGCTGCTCACTCTACAGTCCTTCTAGAAATACACTGATATGTTTTACTGTTACAAAAGAATCCATTAATTACGTTACTTTCTCTCAGTTGTGCCAAAGTTCCCTAAGTTTTGTAGGATAGATTACTGATGTCAGGTCACGTACACTTAGGATCTGCAAATGCCCAGGACGAAAACTTACGACCCAGACAGGGCCAGCATTCTGACAGCAACAACCAAGCAAGATCTTTCCCACAAAACTTTTTGTGACTTCCAAAGATCACGTTTGTATTTCTAAGGGTTTGGACATGAAAACAAACAACAAAAAGTGATGTGTAGTAACTGCCCATATATGAGAAATTACCATTTAATAAATCAGGCGTGTTGAGGTACTTCATTCTCTTTTCTCTCCCATTTAACCTAAGGTAAGAGCATTTCACAGAAGCTGACACATAATACACAACTCTCAGGGCCAGGTGTTGTGGTTTTTTGTTTTATTTTGTTTGGTTTGGGGCTTTTTATTTTGTTTTAAAATTCCCCAATGTAGTAGTCTGGCATAGTTTGGCAGCAGTTCCACAGGCCCTGCACCAGTAAAACTGGCTACTTGTAAAGGACGTGAGAATTTTTGACATGTCTCAGAAAGTCTGCCTTTTCCTCACTGGGAAGATGTGAAGTTTCTGAAAGCAATTAAGCCAGGAACAACCCAGAAAATTTAGTCATGACAGCCATCTGTCACAGTAAAGGGGAGCTGTCTCGAGCAATCTTCTAGAAATGACGTACACACAGAATGTACTACAGCAGCAGCTGTATTTCACCAGTGCACTCACCATGCCACTTGCCTTTTTTCCTGGATCCTCAAATTCTGCTGCTCTGAAACACGATTTTACATCTTTTCACCTGCAAGAACCTATAACCGCAAGTATCTTCTTGACCTCCATATTCACCCAGAACAAAATAATTCTCATCAGGGATGGAGAATAAAATTAACATATTCAGGGAAGTCCTAAGTGACACAAAGCTTTCCAGCTGATTATTACTTTCTGGAATTCCATGACATTTTATGAATTTACATTACAGATGTCAAGCCACAAAAAGGAAGCAAAAGGCTAAGTGAAAAAGGCCAGAAGTCAGGGTCTGGGGAGAAGCAGCATCAGT
Source organism: Nesoenas mayeri (assembly GCF_963082525.1). NCBI lineage: Eukaryota > Metazoa > Chordata > Aves > Columbiformes > Columbidae > Nesoenas > Nesoenas mayeri. The sequence continues at coordinate 75,358,254 of NC_137541.1, forward strand.
TATGCAAGAATAAATTCTTCATTTCAGTTTGTATCATGAAAAGGAAGACACTGTTGTGAGCAACCACTAAAAACTTCAGCCTTTTGTGCTTATGAGTAAAACAATTTTTCCAATGCTCTAAAAAGCAAAAGATCCACAGAAAAATCAAGAACTTCAGTGCACCACAGGTAAGAAACACAGACTGAAGCTCTGCTTTAGACCCACGCAATAGCACCATACTTGCCTAATTACTCCAAGGGAATCCCAAGAAGCAATTACACCTGAAAGAGCACAGAAAAGATTCCACCCCTCCCCAACACAAACTGTTACAGGAAATGCAAAAGTCAAGGTTTAATATATTGACATCTTCATGATTCATCACTATAAGACACAATAGTGTTCTGAAGCACTGTTTCAATGCACATGGCAGCCCAGGCCTTCCTGCAGTCCACCTCTGCTCTAACTCAGGCTCAGTCCTCACTCCAACAGCACCCAGGTGGTATCTGTCTCTACCACATTCTCATTCCCTGCTCCTAACTCTGAATTCTCTCGTGTTTTCCTGTCAACACAGCAACTGGTTTCCCAAAGAAGCTGCTGCTATAGCAGAACTCCTCTCCAGTAGAGATTTACTTATCTTTAATTTCATGTGTGCCCTCAGTAACAAATGAGTCGACCCATCTCCAGGTACAACCCTGATAATTAATCAGGCTTTTAAAAGCCTGTTGACACCTGCTTTATCACTTACCATGCCCACCTGCAATATGACTCTGTAAGAATCGTATCCACATACTCTTAACGTTTAAACAGCCTCTTTCAGTACAGCCTACAGTCACTCTTCTTTCCAGAGACCACTCAATTAAGCTGCAACATCAGTTTTTTTAGAACCTAGAAAATGCACGTTAGTGCATTACAAAGTTACCCTGGCTAGGGAATATCATCTTATGCTACCAAAATCCGCATCCGTTCAACCTTCCCATTTATACTTCTAGGGAATGAGCCTGGGATCTGAAAGCATGAGAACTTTGTATTTAAATTCAGTATTAGGTAGAACTGTCAGACTAACAGCAGCACATCAAAATAACAATTTATTGACTTGATTTAACCATATCTTCTGACAACCCCCACCATGCCAAGAAAAAACCTGTCCACGTCTTACTAGAATTGTATTGTTATACAAACAGACATAAACACATATTACCTCAACTGTATTCAAAAATATTTATTAATTTCATCATAAATGATGATAGTGACACTTTTTCTTGTAAGACTGCTTTAAGCCAAGAAAATTCACAAAGAGTAACAGGAGAATCTAATGAATTAATTGAGAGTCACAATATTGATCATTGACTGCAAAAGACTCAAAGTTACATTTCTGGGTTTATTTTTTATTTCCAAGAAGAATCAAAAAAATAGTGGTTTGACTCTAGACAGTTATATAAATATTTTGAAATAATTAATATGCTTCTTCAATAACAACATCTGCACCATTTTCAAACTAATCCAGTTCAAAAAGAAACTATGTTGAGGAAAGTCTGTCTAATTTTAAGCCATTTATTTACTCCTCTATCTGTGTTAGGAATAGTATTTCTTGTTTTATTTAGATTTTATTTCTAGAATAAAATAGAAAAAAATTGCATTTTGCAAGGGCAAAAATTGAAATTCTCAAATTTCATTTACACAAATAGAATTCTATCAACTCTTAGAAAGTACCTGTTTATTTTTTCACTTTGCTCCATGATATTGTCCAAAATTCATTTTCTGTGAAGAAACAGGAAAGTTTATTCTACTAAAGTTAGAGACAGTTAATTTTGGCCACATGTCTGTAAAAAAGAATTGAATGCAGGAAATCACATGCAAGTTCAATTAAAAAAAACCATAAATCAATCCAACAAGCCATTCTAGAAAATCTGGATGTCACCAAAAAATTCATCATTTGCAAAATGATTCATATCTATAAGATATAAAGCTGCTCTGTCAAAGCATAGGACATCAGTGCATGACAAAACTCTGCCTTCATTCAGGAAAGGGGAATTATCCAACAGTAGAAGCGTGACCTCTAGTGGGTGCCACATCTATTTGTTCGTAACAAGATCTGAAACAGGCTGTCTATTTGCTCACCTTTAGTATTAAAATAAATGCCATAGTGCTTATGGTAGTACCTACGTTTAAATTTCTGTATCAAATGCACATGTATCAAATACCTTCAAATGCTTTCATCACCTGAATTAAAAAACAAACAAGCAAACAAAAAACCCCAACAACAGAAAAACTATGCTGTTATGATATATAACGAATGCAAAAATTTGTCTAAACCTTTAATAGCAGAGATAAAAAGATCCACTCTATATACTAATGCTATATAGTTCTAAAGTTCCAATACAACCTATTAAGTGCCATGTTCTTGAGTAATTTGTTGTAACTGGGATACAATTCTTGCAAAAGCTGTCCCCCAAAGGATCATCCTATATTTTGCATTCACTTACAGACAGCACTATATTACACAATCATTTGTAAAAGTCACAGATTCAAGCAATAGAAAAATCACCCTAATCCCTCCAAAAACATAAAGACTATAAAAGATACTATAGAATTTTAACATTTTTTCACTAACAGACAGTGCTGGCCTCGCTCTGAAACCAAGACAATCTAGCCCAACTTCTTTAGTTAGTAAGTAACCTGCGACAAGGCCGAAGTGCCTTATTACAGCTAAAGCATTACTTAGGTTCTATGCACTGCCTCTCTAATAATACAGTACAAATAATACAAAATAGTAATTAAGATTTTGTTGCACTTTGCATATATCCTTATCATATTTGCATACTGGGGAAGTGATTATTTTTCTCAGAATATTGTCTTCTGATTGTTATGGTGATCTAATTAAAATCTTTGCTCCCAGAACTGTAGGCTTTATATTCACTTTTGACTATAAAAATTGCACTTCTGAAACTGGCAAGGAATCACAAACTGCATCATTTGAGAATTAAAATACCTTATTCTACAACTGTGGTGTACACAAATCATTATTTCAATTGAACTTAATAGTTACAAATATTCTTAAACCGTGTAAGTACAGTAGGTTCTACAGAAAGTAAATAATCAATATTTTACCATCTGAAACAAAATAATAAAATAATAAATAAAAGTTTAAGTATTAAAACTAAGAAAAAATATTCCTGTACATTGTATGGTACCTTTTGTTTAAAGCTTCTTAGCAAAAATATAGTAATGTGTTTTAAGCATTCCAGTTACAGATGGTTCAATATTAAAATGTCAAGGTTTCCCCATCATGAAAAAAATATTGCATTTTTCCATAGGTGCAGCAGAAACTGTCTCTCTGAACAAGGCGTCAGTCTTTAAAAATATATAGACAGTAAGTATCAATTCAAATGAAACATCAAAAATTATAATACAGTACTGAGGATGTACGGTTGTTGTGCATTACGGATTTTACATTCCTTCTTATTTTGAAAAAGCAGAACTAGAGAGCCCATTGTATGTCACTGAGTTCGGCTGGATCCCCCAGCCCTCCATCAGCCTCCAAGTAATTCATAAGAGCCGTCATAGCAGTGTCATCATTTTCACATATTGCATCGAAGTCCAGCTGAGAACTGCCACCTATAAAATGATTAAAACATTAGCATATGCAGCACAAAGCATGAAGAATATGGTAACTTTCAAAACATATTTGTTTTTAAACAGCACCTTCCTTTTAAGAAGAGGCAAACATTTACATGTAATTCTCATTGTTGTTGTTTGTTTGTGGGTTTTTTGGTGTTTTTTGGTGTTGTTAATGATTTTAAAAAAATAAATCAAATAACAGAAATAATGGCCATCTGCAGACAGTTACATGGACATATATAATTTAAGGAGATGTAAGTCTTCCCAATCCATTGGACTACCTCCCACTGCCAGCTAATAGAACTTGTATCCAAGTAGTGCAGTTCATATCACTGAAGTACAACACTGCATTCTACTTCATGTCACTTCAGTGGGAAACGCAATCATGTACCTGGATTCTCATCTGAGGTACTATGCCAGATAAACTCCTGAAACTTTTCGGGTTACTACACATCAGCTCTAGAAATCAATGGTAAAATGCTTTAGCTCAAGTATCAATGCAAAATGTTTCCTTGCCTATCTTGGATAAAAGTTGAGTTTTTAATGTATTTTTTTTCAAGCCCCTATTTGAGGATTAGCTTTTTTTCTTTCTTTTTTCTCTTTTTAATATAAAGTCCTCACAGCTAAACTGTGAGACAGCTCTAGATTATGAATAAGTATATAAAACTCTATTAACTCAAATAAAAGAGGAAGATGGAAGAGTTTCTAAGAGCTGAGATACAGGATAAACACAAACATTGCTTTTATAGCACTTTGCCTTTTATGTTAATAATGATACAATTGCGTTCTCTTTTTACAGGGCCATCAAATCCAATATCCAGACAAACTGCTGGGTTAGCCTATTCTTGAAGGAGAAGAAAGAAGAAAAAGAAATTCTTTGTGAAACATTCTGACTAGCCCTTTGAATTGACTGTTTGTAACTCACAGTTAAGAAAGAGATAAAGTGCTAAAAGGACAATAGTTCACAAATTACAACCAGTGCCCTTACACTGCATTGAAATACTTCTTACCTATCTCTCTTTTCTGGAGAAAGAACTAATAAGAACCTACTTAAAACTTGGCATGCAAGAACGCAATGGTAAACTTCTGTTGCAGGATGTAATTTTTGTCATGAGATTCAATCACTGATCAAATTTTGCTGTTTGCCTTCCAGTGATAACACATCTATTCTAAGAGTCCTCTCATCTTACGACAGACAAAACACTTGACAATTTATACATGGCTGTAAAGTGGTGTACTAAAAACCCACACCATTTATCAGAGATGTCTTCCCCTGTAATCCCCGAAGTATCCACAAGAGAAGTAAATCTTACTGAGGAGAGGTTCATTATTGGGAAATTGAATAGCACCCTGGTTTTGTTCTGAAGTCTCTAAAACTTCTGTTTCTGAAGGACATAACTGAATCAACTCTTTATTTGGCACCTGAAAGAACAGGAGTAGTAAAAGGGACAGAATTAAATCCTAAATTTAGTCACAATTACTACATTACAAAACTATTATAAATTGCTGACAAAGTATTTAGAACTAAATAGAGTAGATGAAAAACATGCATCAAAAGGCAGATCTATTGCATTTTAAAAACAATTCTTTTTAGAGGTTCACATTGCACTAGATTTGGCTTAAATAACAGGTGTTACTTACACATCTGTCAAAGATACTTTGCAGTGATGGCATCTGCTTCATTCAATATTCAGCAAATAAATCCATGACAACAAATTGTACTGGTGTATACTTTCTATGTCTAGTACCAAACCTACAAATTCCCAGTGACATCATGTTTGTCAATGTTTACACATTCTAGCTAAAAGATTAAAAAAGACCCTCATACCTCCCATATGTATTAAACTATGTGAATTATAAATTTGTATCTTCTCTACTATTTTGCATCTTGTTACCATCATGATAAATATCTATGTAGTTTTAAATTACTTTTTGCACTTCGGAAAAATCTGGTTGGCAGCAATAGAGATGGAAGTCATCCTAGTCCAAACATATCAGGAAAATAAAAATCTTTTTGGCTTTTCCCCCACTTTCGTTTCATGTAACACATATGGGCAACTTAGCAGGCTAGATTTCTTGGGTTGCCTGACTTGCATATGTTCTACTAGAAAATTAATCAAGTTGAAATGCTTTACAAAAGCTTTTTAGGAAAAAATGGGATACTAAAGCACAGAATAAACAAACACCTTGAAAGAATACAATTAAGTTATCCTTATGATGAGATGCTGCATGATTTAGAGAGTTCAGCATATATAAGTCAACCAACTCTTACGGAGAAAGACCTGCAGTAAGGCAGGGAAGAACTGACCATAAAAAAGGGAGGATGCCTAAACAATTCCTAGTCCAGAATAGTATTGTTAGGTAATAAAAATTGCAGTGGATATAAACTGCCTTTAAATGGAAAGAAATTTACATTCAAAGTAGTCCTGATGGAAAAGGAAATGTTTGTTCATACAGTGCAGAATATACAACATACAATATAGTTAAGCAAAAAATATGGTAATTATTCCATAGCTATGGTCAATACCTGTGATAGTCACACTTCCTGGTGTTACCAGCACTACTAGATTAGCAAAACAGCATATTCTATCCATTTTTAGAAGACTACTAGAATATTTTCAAAGTAAAAATTTTAAACATTTCAAAACTGAGAACATACGGCGTAGATTTTTTAAAGGGTCTTCAAGAACATTAAAAGTACAAGTGGGAGAAAACAAGAACTGATATCTTATTTAGGTTGTCAAACTGAACAGGTGACACTTTTACTCTCTGACCGTTATTTAGCAAAAGTTTTCTTGCAATTCCAAATCCAGAAAAGTCCTAATCACATGAATCACACTCATATTTAGTGTATTTGTAGAGCTTCAGCAGTGATACTAATAACTGTGGAGACTGCAGTCCCCTCAGCTTTGGACGGAGCCCCTTAAGGAGTGAACCGATGTGCCTGTAAATGAGGTTGGAACTTCTGCTGCTGTCACATCTCAAAAGACTTTCTTAGCTGCCAGGTGCTTGGCAATACCTTACACATTCTCTCACAAAAACACAAGTCAGGGTAATTTGGTTCAAACATACACTTTGGGCTATTTGACATTAACCATTTACTTTCAGATTTTTACAGGCAGTGACATACTCACATTGCTGCAGTTTACAGTTAAAGCTGGAGAAGGTGACTTTCTCAAGAGTTGTGATGGACTTAACTCCCCAGATGGTGAAGAATGCAACCTAAAATTGTATATGTTTAGTTGATTTACCAAGTCACACTGATCATAAACTGAAAATCAGCTTATATGTTGCAGAACCCACCAGACCTCCCCAGTGATGAAGCATGAGCCAGCTCATCTGAGACAATGTTGTCTTAAATTCTCCTGCTCCAAGTTTCAATAATGGAAAAAGCAGAAGAGATCAATAAAGGCCATGGGTCATAAATACTTGAGCACACTTTAATTTTTCTGTTGAATCACTGGCACTGACAGACCAAAAAGTAACAGAACTACACACACTGGGACAAACAGATACATTTCAAGTACAAACAGAATGCAGACAGCATCAGGAAGTTCTGCTAAATGGTGAAGGGAAAACATTACATCCTTCTAATGCTCCTTCTACTACTATTTTGTTATACTTGTACTTTCATATTTCCATAAAATTCCAACTAAAGACTGCTGCTTTGTTACCAGAATCCTTTGAGATTCTTTACATTTTTCCTCACGAAACATGCCAGATATGAAACTAACAGTGAAAATGTTGTGCCAGGGTCCTTTGGAGAGCTCACTCCTGTTTCCCCCTGCTCTTCCTGACTCCCAAAGGACAAGGCTACAGAAGAACCGGGGCTATCTGGATGCTTCTGTTTCCATCACTTCCTCAGATTCGGAATTTGATAAGGGATTGGAGGAAAGATAGAAAATGAGTGAATAAACAGCCTATTTTAAATAAGAAGAGTTATTTTGTGTGGAATATGTGTTAGTTCCCTACGTTCCAGTATCCAGTGCACTACTTGATAAGCAGTACTGCCATCTCTAAGACCCAGGACAGAAACTCCAGATTGAATAGATTTATAGCATTGCTTTAACTGAAATGATCATTCATCAGATGGTAATTAAATTCAGATATGCTTTTAAAAAGAGCTGTAGGCATAGTCCTGAAGTTTTAAAAAAATCTTGGTGATGTCTGATGCACAGCTTGAGAACCATCTGTGTCTTACTGATATTAAAAAAATGCAGAGAACAGATTAAGGTAGTAAATGAGCTCATCCTATTTGATTGTCTTTGTAGTCACAAAGCTATGTGATGAAAAACAGCTGGTGTTAGTCTCTGTTGACCACTTTTGTCTAATTTTGATTACCTCAGTGTGTGCAAGATAGTAACTTGATTTCATACAAAGAAAAATTAAGAAATAGCATGAAGTTCTATTCTTTGGCTGGAAAAAAATCCAGCATTTTTCTCAGCAATGACTCTGGAAAATTGAACTACATCTGCATGCAACTCTGACATCTCATGAAACAGTCAGTTCTTACAATGAGGCCTTTGGTGCCCAATTGTATTTGTAAGCGCCTCTAGTTTATTTTCCCCCAAGATACAGGACTGTAGGATGAGTATGATGCCAGAGATCCCAGTTACATAGTGCAACCACTCCTTTCCATAGCCGGCTTCTTTCCAGAACTACCCTTCCTTTGGACAGTTTACTTTGTTCTGCATGATTTTGCTCTTAACCTTTCCTTTCACCTGCACAGCTACTTCTTGGGCTATTAGTCTCAGCACAAGCTTATTTCTCAATTTCCAGTGTCCATGGACAACCAAGATCTCTGAAACAAACACACCTGTGCCAAGACTAGAATGGCTCAGATCACTCTGGCTAACAAAGCTGGCAAAACATTCTTCCTTTCAAAATTTTCTGACATTCAGTCTATCAGTTGAGAAATAAGATGATTGTTCCCAAAGAAAGCAACAAATGTTGCTTCATTTACTAACCAGTGTTCAAGATGTGAACATATCATTGAAAAACACTAAATTCAATCAATGATTTGAAGAATAAAACTACCTGATGCAGCTCCTTGGTGCGTGTGCTCATCACTGCCAGCACTTTCACAAATATTTGCCCTGGAAAAGTAGTTCTTTGAATTCAGAACTTGCAGTTTATTTCTCCTAGCAGTCTCACTTTTTAAATCAGAAGCAAGTCTGAACTGTTACTGTGATCTTCCTGAAAAGATGTTTTGGTAAATCAAACACACTGGCATAAATATCCTACTGCCTTGAACTGCTGCTCCATAAAGAAGTAAAGACATGCTTTACTTACATGACGAACTCAAGACATCTACACAATGAATCTCTGACAGATAGAGAGGTATGCATCATGAGCTTCAAGCTTATGACAGGTGGAGAGACAGTAAGAAAATGATGAAATTATGACAGTATTAGCACTATGGAAGCTGAACTTTTTGATAAATAAGCTCAATATCTGCAAGGTCTGTAGTGGATTCGTTTGGGAGCAGGAAGGATATGAAATAATAAATATTCTTCTGAAATATCCCTAAAGAGGCCTCAGTCATACCTGCCTCAGCTGTATAGCTGAATTCCATTTAAACAGACTAAAAAAAAAAAAACAACCAACAACCCACTGTTACAAAAATCTTCCTCCAACATGGGGAGATTAATTCACTACCATTATCTCTTCTCCAAATTCCACAATTTGGTCTGTTGTAATGGATTCTTCTGTTTCCTAAGATTTAAACAGACAGATTTTGCTCTCTTGTGACCTGCTGAACTGTCACAGAACAGTAATGGTTTGGTTTGATCTTCATATAAAGGTCACAAAATTTCCCTCTGTTGCTTAAAAAGATACTGCTCCTGAAACTGTTTGTCTCTGTAGCGATATGAAGAGAAAGAGCATTGCTTGTGGTTCCTAAAAACAAAAATATCAGAACTTTCAAGGGGTAGCTTTGAAGAAAACTTTCCCAGGAATGCAGTCATTCTTTCATCATCCAGCAAATTTATTATTCATTCACTTAATAAACTGGTTTCCTTAAGCTGATGACACGTAGGCTCACGTGGACAAGCATCTTCAGCAAAGGTCAGGTGATTTCAAGCAAGAATATCACATTGAGCTGACTAAAGCATCTAAAATGAGTGTCAAATCAAGCTCTTGGGTCATGCCTGGATATTAACCATCAGAAATAACAACTTCTGCCAAACTTACTTCACTCTTCAGAAAGATATAATACAAAGTGACTCTCCTTCCCTCTATGGGTGGTACTGATGAAAAGACTTTAACAATGGTATTACCAAAATATAACATCCCACCTTCACTCTGTCTTCACTGTTATCAATCCTTTTGTTTGTTTGTTTTGTTTATTTGTTGTTGCCAGTCTTCTTCCTCCTCCTTGCTGGATAATCCCAGCAACCTGCCAACAGGCTGTGGGATGGATTTTATTTTGTTGGAAGCGGCAATCTTTCATCTCATCACAATCAAAGAGTTTATTCTTTTATTCTTTTCATTGAAAATGAATGGCTACCCATGCAATTTGACTATTCTAATGAAGGGATGTGACTTCATTGTTGGAAGGCGATTCCAAAATACTGGAAACAGAATAAGAAACATCTGCTACTGTCACTCATCACACTCTTAGGCTCTGATCATGGCTTTTACTGTTTCAGAAAAATCAAATACTGTTTTCTGATGAAGAGACAGCTGAGAAGACAACCACATTGCAAAAAGATAACGTGTAATCTTAGACTTCAGCGTGGATTTATGAAGCGGAAATAACACTTAACCAACCTCATAGCCTTCTGCAAGGAGGAGACCAGCTCAGTGGATGAAGAGATAGCATTAGGTGTTATGTACACTGACTTCAGTAAAGCTTTTCGCACTGTTTCCCATAACAGCCTCACAGACGAGCTGATGAGTCAGACTGTTACTGAAACAGCAAAAGCTGATCATGCTATGGCATACCAACGTATGTATAGATTTGAGGACAAAAGGCTGGAGTGCAGCCCTTCAGAAAGAGGTCTGGGGTGTCCAGCTGATGGTAAACTCCATGGGAGTCAACAATGTGCACTGGTTGCCTAGAGGGACAACAGTATCCTAGAGTGCATTCAGTACAGTATAGCTAACCAGTCAAAAGGAGTGATTGTCCCACTAGACTCAGCATTCGTGTGGCCTCACCTCAAGTGCTGTGTGTGGTTTTGGGCTCCTCAAAATAAGAAGGATATAAAAATAAAAGAAGACGTCCAAAGGAGGGAGATAAAGATGGTGAAAGGGCTAGAGGTCATGACTTATGAGGAACAGCTCAGGATACTAGGTTTGTTCAGCTTAGAGGAGAATGAGAGGTGACGTTCATTGTTGTCTACAACTTCCTTATGAAGGAGAGCAGAGAGGAAGGTGCTGATGTCTTCTCTCTGGTGTCCAGTGACAGAATGTGGGGAATGGCTTAAAGCTGTATCAGAGGACGGTACTAAGAAAAAGATCTTCACTGAGAGGATGGTCAAGCACTGGAACAAGCTCTCCAGAAGTGGTCATGACCTCAAGCCTGTCAGTGTTCAAGAAATGTTTGGACAACACTTTTAAATGTATGGGTTAACATTTAGGCTGCCCTTTGTCGAGTCAGGATTTGGACTTGATGATCCTTATGGGTCCCTTCCAACTCAGAGTATTCTACAATATGAAACTATTCCTTATATCTCTACCATTTTGCCAAAACTGGTGTACTTCTTCCTGGAAGATTTAATATTATTACTTTTTTGGGTCCAATTGCAAGTGCCAGTGGAAAGAAGAACATGGGACTTAAGAACACACTTTTCTGCAGACATGAAAACTTTCTTGGCATTCCTTTACCTGGAACTGGATACATAAGATCTAAAGTCTGAGAGATGGCTTCATTATCCTAAGATAACATTTAGATAACTTGTCCTGTGCTGATGAGATCATAGTCCCATTATCTTAAATTTGACCTTAACAAAAGTGGTTGGACCTTCTGATGAAGCCTTAATTCCTGAGAGAGTTGTGACTGAAAAACTTTTTTGGTGCACGTGCATCCCACAGTCCTGGAAACAGGCAGCTCAGAGACTATTTAAAAAAATGTTCCTAGACAACAAATGCTGCTACAGTGCAAACTGGCATAGAGTAATAACCTTACCTTCTATAAGCAAGTCAGGCACCACTATGGGTGCACAACACAAAAAATACATAAGGGCATCTTCACATTAAAATTATATCTCTTCCTTTCAAATTTCTTGGTTATGCTGTGTATCTGCTAAAATTAGTTTTAAAATGGTCAATCCTTAATTAATGATTTGAATCTTGTATGGATTCCCATTTGGAATGATGCAGTGGGTTTTTTTTTTAATCTGTGTTTGGGTATTGGGAAGGAATAGTGCTATCACTGTAGCCTACATTTGGGATAATCCTGTAAGGGACAGGACAGCCTACAAAAGTGCTCCACTGGGGACTGTTTCAACGGAAGTTTTCCTACTCAAGACAACTTATTTTCCATTCCTGAATGGTTTATCTACTAATTTCAACATCATGTGAAGAAGCTGCATCACAGAAACACTTTCGAAGTCATAGTTAAATAATGCTTTCATTACAAAGGAAATCGCATGCTCAGAACAGAACTATTTGTCAACACCAATGGCGTGTTCTGCCATGCATGGGACAAACATTAAACTGGTATCTCATAATGCCACTACTCAAACTAAGAATATTTTATACATGTAACACAATAAAAATGAAAGTTGAACAACCCTCACATAACCACATATGCCTCTTCTCTATCTTTACTTAAAAGCCTACCGTATGATGTTAAGCATTTATTACCTTTGCAATTCTAGTATTTCATTTGCAATTTCAGTTCCTATACTTCCAGCACCAAGAACTGTTCCAGATGACATTCCAGGTACATTTACTAAAGGTTGTTTTACAGCGTCTACAGTTAAAAACCAAAACAAAACACAAATTTGTAGCAGTTTCATTATGCAGCAAGGAACAATCACCTCAAAGATTCATTTTAAAGCTGGTTTTGTGCTATATTTCTTTATATTCAGAAATGAGGTTCCTAAAAACACTAACTCATGGGGGAGGGTGTTGTTAAGTCTCATTTGAAATATAAAGATAAGTGAAAAATATATTTGCGAAAATTACTGATCTCCAGGAATAAAATTAGATTTGATCATTACCACCTCCAGTCTCTTTCACAGGCAATGCAAAACACATGAGAAAAAAACCCTTGGATTTTGCACAAACTGAAATAAATTATTAAAAAGAACAATTTCAAAAGCAAAAATTAAAAATCTTATAGTAAAATCATAAACCAGCATGCAGAAATCAGAATCTATGCATAGCAGAAAAATATTAACAAAACATATATCAAAATCACTATCACTCTATATTCTAGAGGCAAACTGAGAGAGTACAATTGCATTTCTTCAGAAAACCAGGTAAAATATGAAGAGGATTTGTGATAGAAGCATAACATCTTATCAACAAAACCCTAGCTATAGTAGAAGCTGCTAGAAGGAAAAGATATGCCATAAGCCTTTCTGGTGACAGTGATGTGAATGATCTGAATCAGGATGCTGTCACTAGAAATTGTCACCAGAATTAGCTTTAAAAAAATTATTCCTTCCTTGCACAACAACCTAGAATAAAAAAAAAATTCCTGGATTGAAGATTGAATAAATCTAAAATTGGAATGATTGATCAAGAGATGCACCTATGATAACCGTAAGAAGCGACACTTGCCTTCTGCAGGCTGGGAGCCGTAGGGAACCTGTTCTTCAGCTGACTCGTTATGACCTCTGAGATTTAAATAAATTTTTAAAAATAAAAACAAAACAACAAACAAAGAAAATCAACAAGATTTTCAAGGGCAAGACTCAGCGTATGTATGTTTAATTTCAATAATACTTTACACAGAGTAAAATCTTAACATCCTCAAACTAGTAAAAACAGGAGATATTCCTCACTTCTCAATGTTCAATACTTAGCACTGTTGTTTCTAAAGCACTGTGTGAAATATTCATTTCTACTTATTCCCTAAATAAAGAAGAAAAGCCAATATAATTGTCTGTGTTCCATGACAAGACAACAAGGCTGCAATTTTTAGTCCTAGAAGGATTAAACCAGAAACAACTGCTACAAGGACAGGTCAGTGGTTACCTTCTGACAGCAGCTGCTACCTGCCTTCCCTCCTCTAGACAGGCCCATGCCCAGATCTCCAGGGCAAGCAAAAGCAGCCTTCGGCTGTCAGGCAGCATAAACTGTCTTAACTACTCTTCTCTCTCTTCTTCAGGAAGGACATGGGCAAAATAGGTGGATGATGTTGACTTAAGACATGAGCCAGCTACAGAATGGGTAAAAGGCCCCTTTCACAACTTGGTTTAATGGAAATAAAACCCCCTCTCTATTCTGCTCCCAAAACCCCAGTCAATGGCAAAGATCTTCACTGTCATTGGAATAATCCAAATTACAGCTCCAGAGAATGAAAAAGAATTAAACATACACATATACTGTCTGACAGACTCCTCCCTTTCAATTGATTAGAAGAGCATCTTTTTGCCTTGCCTTCCATTTCTATGATCTATCAATTATGCTTCTCCACATTCTGACACATGGTAGGTAGGGTAGCACTTAAAATTAGGTCAACTGACACATTTAGTCTAGTAAAGCTCAGAAGGAAAGGCAGAATTAACTTGACATTCCCATTTATCCATACAGACTTTTCTTAAAAGATCCTTCCTTTCTTCCTTTAATAAGAAACCCTTTCATACATTTTTTTCCACTAGGAAATAGGACAGTTTTCAGAGTTAAATTCACCGGTTAGGCCTGAAATAAAAATAACCGGTAAATGCAAAAAACGCCACATTCTTCCAGGTTACTCAACCACTTTTTGTGCAGTGTTGATTTTTTCTAGTCTTGTTCTGCTTCTTAAACAGGCTGCTTTCTGTTAAACCTAACTGTAATTAAGACAAAAAAGAACATGGGGATTAATATAATGAATTACTTACAATACCACAGTGTTGTTTGATACAATGTACTCCAGCTCTTTGGTCCATGGATTCACGAAACTAAACCACTGACTCTTTAAAGTAACAAAAGTCCCATCTTTCGCTCTAAATTTGTAGGAATTTGTAAATACTTTTTCTTTATTCTGCAACACTAGATAAGAAAGGAAAGTTGTAATAACAACATTTATACTTAGAAAGATAGAGTTAAAAAAAAAAAGAATCTGTTTTATAGCATCGTAAAAACAAAATGGTTTTGATGGCCAGAAATACAAATTAAATGCTAGAACAACTGACAGGATAGGACCCCTACTAAAATCAAAATACAGTTTCAGCAATGTTATTAATCTTAAAGCCCAAGTACTAAGTTTCTGCAAACCGCTATTAGGGATACTCCCAACTTGGTGAACTTTCATAATCAGTGTCTTTAATTACATGATTAGGCATCTCTGCTCTTCAGGACTCCTTCCTTGTTCTTAGAAAGAATTGATGCAGGGAGTTGAAAGAAGCATTAACATTCTTCCCTGGTAATTAAAGTATTGCACTAAGATCCAAGACAAGAGAAGTTTCTCCTTGGTTTTGTTACAAGCATTATGCAGGCATATCTTAATGCAGATATAGAAAAGGACAATGCTAAGATCGTTTAGTTTCATTAATTTTCAGCTCAGATTTTTAAATTTGTACTGTTTTCACAAAGCAGTTACATGTAGTAGTACGTAGTCTGGGAGGACAATTATTTTGTACCTTCTTTATGTTTTTCAGCTAGATGATTGTGATCATCCTGATGGCAGTACTCGTAACAAGAAGTTCCTAGAAGTTCTTGTGGCAGATACCCTAAAATTGCTGTTGCACTGTTAGAAATAAAAACATGAACTACCGTGGGTGTAAACAATTGTGAAACTCGTTTTCTTCAGTATCAGATAAAGTAGAAAATCAATATTTAAAGAAATAGATGCTTATTTTCATGTCTGGGAAAAAGATATAGCATTAGAATTGCTCCAAAGAACAAAAAATATTCACTGCAAATTATCCATTTGCAGTGAATGGTAATTCAAAGACAAAATAACAGTGTTTAAACATGCAAACCACAAGTACACACAATATACTGATGATCATTAGGTCTTCCCATTAGCCCGTCAGGGCCCTGGTCACATATAATGAGTCATCAAAAAAATTTAGTAGTTGAATTTTGCTCTGTCACTTTAAGGAATAGGTTTAAACTTACAGTTTTATATGAAAGACAAGATGACTGAAAGCGATAAAAAAGGTTCCAGTGATAATAATAAAATTCAATATGCGAAGTGGTAACTCAGTCTACACAACAAATAAAAGTCTGTTTTAGAAAGTTCAGGAAAAAAGATCTTAGTTTTCACTTGTAATGAAATAATTTAGTACTTCATTCAGATATATGTATTTGTTTGAAATAGTAAGATCTTAAGCACTAATAATTGTGAACTGCTTCCTGTGTATAGCACCTAGAAATTCTACCCTGCTTGACAAAGTACAGTTCTGGCAGAAAGAATTAGAAAACACAACTAGTGGTGTCATTTTCTCTTCATTAAAGAACAAAATGCTTACCGCTGATCTACATAAACAAATTTTCCATCCATGGTAAATCGTGTAACAAATTCTGTTGCTTTGACTTTTATCTCTCCACTCTTTTGTGGAACAATGTAAGGGTGTAACCTCCCAATTGCAACAAGACAGTTAAAGTTACTACTGTCCTTTTCTACGTCAGTTTCCTCTTCTACTCCCACCTCATTTGGAGGCCAGTTCTTCATATAACCCGTACAGTGAATGGTACAGTATTTTCTGTGATCTAATAAAAATAAATGAAATAAAAAGCAGTTATGGTTCAAAAAGTAAACTGAATTGTTTTTATCCTGTTCACCACGAGACTGGCAATCTTATGCTCACCTACAACAACTGTACAATGCTATAGATAATTTTACAGAATATTTTTTAGTTAATTTTGTACTAAATTTCGACTTGCCTGGAGAGAGTGCTTCTAATGCTATGTAAGATTTACGAAGATAAGTTATAGGTGTTGGCAGTTCAAACTCAGGAAAAAAAAAAAAGTAAACCAGCAACCTGGTAACCCACAAATCACTTTATGTGGTTTCACATGGATTGTAAACTAAAATAAACCAGGGAGGCACTCCGTAGCTTCGAAATGAATTTACCTTCTGTGAACATGATGATCTTAACATACGGTTACCGCAATTACTAAAAGAATCAGTTGAGATGATCAACTCAGAACAACTTAGCTTATTTTCTATTTATCTTAGCCTTCTGAATTCCTCAACTTTCTGGGAACACAAATATTTTTAAAGTCTTACACTACAACATACACTGTCATTCATTTCTATGGCTGGTAGACTCTCTGCTGCCTATATAACGTGCAAACACCCTCACAGAGAGCATTGACATTATGTGCCTTACAGTAAGTATCTATCAAAAAATCACTGAAGTGTTTGGGACTATGCTTTACATAGGTTTGACTGCATTAACCCTCTAAACTATGGAAAACATGTATCAACTTTGTAAAATGAAAAATGGAGTTATCCTACTGTAACTTTGTCGCAGTTTCTCACATTGTCAAGGTGCCTTCCCTCAATGCTGCTCTCCCGAGAAACATTTATACAACTTAAATTCTTATCTCACCAAGTTAGTTGGCACATCAAGGGAGACTGCATTCTAGTTATTTACAATGACAGACCTATTTTAAAATTGACTATTGTATGGCATATCTCAACAATAACAGGTTACACTGAAAAACAAAAGTAGGAGGATTTTTTCAGGGTCAAACAATTTCAGCACATCTTTGCAAAAATCAATACTAAGGTACTAAACAAAAGCTGGAAACTACACTTAAAAAAGATCCATTCACTGAAAACTTGACAAGAGTGTACTGCTGTACAGGCACACAAAATATGAACTAAATTATAAGTACTGGAAAAAATGAATGGAATTACACTAATAACTTTACTATGAAAAGCAAGAAAAAAAATCCTACTTTTTAAGTATACACAACACAAAGTAAAGCAGAAAAAAATTAGGTTTACTTGCGCTTTTTTTTTGCCTTTGAAACAGTAGATTTTGCAGGCCTTATTCACACAGTTATCTTCAAGAGATACATTATTTGGTTTAATTCTTCTTATCTGCTCCAGTGCTTCCAAAAATTTCCCTGAAACTACTAAAATTTGACTACGAGGGACCACACCCTCCTAAAGAGTCACTGTAACTCAGGTTCCTCCCTCCCTCTTTTCCAGGAGTGAACCAGGAGGAGAAAGAGTACAATTAGATGGCTTTTCAAAATGTGTCTCCAGTACATAGTTACACTTCTCTACAGCTACTTCATCAAGTCAGTGATAACTACAAGGGTCACACTAGTGACTTGGAACCAAGTTTCAGTACGTACAGCCCCCACTTCATCTACACTGTTTGAATACCTTTCTTCTTTGGGTTAGGCAAGCATTCCTTTTCTTCTTTGACTGCAGTTCTACAACATTTTATGCGACAGAAGAAGGAACGTCGAGCACCAGAATTCAGTCGAGCTGGTCCAGCTTGAAAATCTGTGTGTACTTGCAAGCCGGCTTACAAAAATTTAGTAAAGTAGTTAAAGCAAACAAAATCCATCAATACTAAACTTCAGAATACAAGGCCTTTTCTTAATTTTAGCTTCCAGTACATTCTCCTTCCTATTTAGTTGCCTAAATTTTGTCCTTACAATTAAAAACTAAGAGTCTAGTTACTTAAGTGGGGCAAAGAAAACATGACTGTCACACAGATTCCAAAATTAGAAAGAACTACCAAACTATTTTAAACTCTTCTTGATATTTTGAATGCTATTTTAATAAATATGTTTTATAAACTTTCAACTTCTACTTGTCACAAAGAACTGCAAATATGTTTACAGAAGCCAGTTATAAACTAGTGATTAGCTGCACAGTACATAACACTTTCCGTATTAGAAATAACTGCAAACAGTTGGTTAAATTAGGATTGACACTTAGCATTTTCAGAGAAGACAGTGATTCTTGATATTGAAGTATTTTATCCAATGTTCGACTACATCAGGTCTTTTGTATTGACAAGACCTATCAAATACAAGAAAAAAAAGTAGTATGCCTGGTAGGAAGAACATCAGACTACATCTTGGTAAATGTCTAACAATGCAAACTTCAGTCATTCTTATTATCTAAAATAAAGTCTTTTCTGGGCTAGATTTTAAATCTTAAGTGTATTCTAAGCAGCAGATTAGCATTCAAATATGTTTGGTTCATATAAATTATACCTCACATTTGTACACCCATGCACATACAAAGACGTAAATATGTCCTGCGTAATAACTGAATTTCCTAACTTATCTTCAAAAAAATCTGAGAACATTCAAATATTACTTACTTTTCCCATCTACGAGCTTCTCCTTAGGAGAGACATCTGAAGAAGAAAGTTGCTCCTTAACTTTTGCAACATCTTTGGGATGCAAATAATCAAACAAACTTTGTCCAATTAAACTGGCCTATTTAAAAACAAACAAACAAAAAGCCAAAACCAAAAAGAAACAAGAACCACATCATTTTAGAATAGGACCCCACACATATTACTTATTTCAGAAAAGCAACTTTCTACACCATTTAAGAAATTAATACTACAGTTAATCTAAACATATTTTGATCCACATTTAATTTGTCATTGTTTAACATTACTTTTATAAAAACAGGGTAGTGGTAGGGAGTAGAGAACCTCTCTAACAGTAGTAAAAACATAATTTGTTACTTTCCCTTTGAAAAATAGCAATTTAGTTGGATATTAGAAAAACAGTTCCATAAAAGCTAATGTTTTATTTATGCATATAATATGATTCCTAATCCTAGTCAACTATTGTTACACACGAAATAACTCCACTCACAGTTTACTGGGGAGGGGAAGGTAAGGAAATGGGAAGAAACATTCAGACTACCTAATGATTCTGAGCTCTAATTTGGCTGCACACAATGGCACCACTGAGCCAGGAGCTGCCTGGAAGCAGGGCCCAGCTCACTCCAGCACTCCTTAGAGGGGGATATTGGCAGGAATCTCTCCAGCTGGGATCCATTCAGCTGCTGACTCTGCTAATCCAAAGTAACTGGTCTGCCACACTCCTCCAAGGTGGCACTACTTTTGAAATCAGAAGGAATTCTCACAGCATTGGGCTAGTTTTGTTTCTTTCATTGCTTACCTTCACCACAGGAGGTCAAATCAATAGGCAGAAAGGAGCTGTGTTGACAGGCAGTATTCTAGATTCAAATTGCAACTCATTTTGGACCCACGCCACTTGCTATGTGGTCACTGCATACATAAAGGGGAGCACTTTTCCAATAAGCCAGAGTCCAAAATGGGTTTAATGAAAATCTGCTAAGACAATAGGATAAACATACAGCCTCTCTCATTCGCCCGGTCCCCATCTAACCCTAATGCAGAGGGAAAATGCTGAGTGCCACTGAGAAAGGTTAACAGCAGCCTTGTCAAAACACACAGGTGTAACAAACAGATCAGGCTGCAGGATGGGATTCATAACCTAGAATAATTCCCAAATAAGCCAGTAAACTCACAGGCTAAGTCAGTTGTGTTTACTGACCCTCTTTGGTTGGAAGTAGGTATGTCTAATGTGAAAGACTCCAAAAGATACTTTTTCGTCCTTGAGTAAATTCAGTGTAGAAGTTTAAAAATAAATCTGCTTTATGCTTGTTCCCATAAGATGCTTCCTTTCACTTTTAAAAAAGATGTTGTTTTATAAACAAAAAAAAAACCCAACAACCTATAAACCAGTCCAGATTAGTTACCCTTCCGTTTGAGAGAAAATGAATGTAGCATAAATGTTTTCAAAGTTACAGAAGTAGACAGATGGAAGCACTAATTGGTTTAGCCTCTGTTTTTGGAACAGAAGTCATAGATACACAAACAAATTGTCATGCCTTGATTATTTGTGGTAATTGTTCCTGATGTTAAATGTCAACTAATAGAGAGTACTTTATTTTTCTTATTTCTCTTATTCTACAGGCTAAGCTAACTCACGCTATCTCAGTCTCCTTCTACTTGACTATACACATGGCTAGTAATTGTGCCTGAGGTGTGATGTAATGCATCTGAGCAGAAAGGCATTACTGAGGAAAGCTTTAATTAACTTCCACTGCTGAACTACCTGTTTTCCTTAGTCTAAAAAAAAAAAAACCAAACCCAAATCACCTCACCATTTAAAAGAAAATCTCATGCAGATAGAAATTAGGATATCTTCAAATTATCCCTTCCCTTCGGACTAGCAGTTTTCTTAAGGATGATGAATTGAAATTTGGTGCTATTACTCAGGTCAGAAACACTGACTGCACTTGCAAATATTTTGTTCCAGGATATTCAGTTTTACTCTGAAGGAAGTTACATCAAAGAAATTCCAAGAAATGATACACAAGGATTCTTTTTTGGTAATGAAAAATAAAATGTAAAAGGCCAAAAATTTCTAAGAAAATGCAAGATATAAGCAAACCAAGAAACTCAATTATAATCACCTGATCATAATTAAGTATTTTGCAAACTGATTCTGAGACAAACAGAATTTTTCCTCTGTTGCATCCAACCACAAATAGGAATCCATCTGCAGCCTGAAAATATAAAGATACTGTTTTTAAAAACATACAGTTAAAATATACAATGAATACTGATTACTACCAGGAAGCACACTTTTAAACCTGATTTTTACAATTAAATAAGTTATAAATCACACCAAAAAGCAAATTGGATTGCAAGGACCAAATCAGACCTTTAGCAACAGACTGCTAACTTTTCTTAAATACAGCTTTGGGAAAAGAGGCGGCCAGCTGCAGACTTCAATATCAACGTAAAAAAATGTATGTATTCAATACACAGATTGTATACAGACTTCTTATCCCTTCATGGGCTGCTGTCTGCAATGCTCACAAATCATCTTCTGTATCTCTTTATGAAAAACCCTGCATAGTGTAAAAGCCTGCACAGCACAGAGAGTGTATAAACCAGTACTCATCAAGTATATCAAAGAGTATGCTTGAAGAACAACATGGGGGGAAAAAGCACTTTCTAACTGAAAACTCAAGTGAGTGGCAAGCTTTAATAAGAACATCATTTAACTGAAAGTTTCCTTCCACCTACCCTAAGGATTAACTGTCGGAGCTCATCATCCTTGAGAAACGAAGGTTTATATCGGACTTCTGTATAGGAGCTAGTGGAACCTGGAAAACAGATTATTTGCAGACATAAAGTCAAAAGCTACACTTTGAATTTATTTTTTAAGAGAGTTCTACAGACTTTGTATTTTATATATTTTCTTTGCAACCACAACGGGAGATTTTATTTTTTTTTAATTCTAAAAAATATTTAAAATAAAAAACCTCAGAAACATATGCTGGTAAAGAATATGGGCACACAACCAGATTTTTCTTGCCCCTTATTTAGCATAAAACAAGAAAATGTCTGCTCACATGTCTTTAATGTACTGCTAGAGAAATGGTAATATAAGAACTGAATTTTCTAGAAACATTTTATAGGCCTATTTCAAAATCCTTAACATTTGCTGAATCTGAGTAATTCCAATGTCATCAATAGTTTTCTGGCATGAATAATGCTTCATTAGTACTATATATCCAACAATCAAAAAAACACCACTCTACTGTAGCTAAATTGGATGCCTCATTAAATGTAGTAAGTCTGACTCACTACATTTACTGGTCTAGCACCCATGGCAGGTACCCTAACATAATTCTGAGCCATTACAAGCATTTCCACAACTTTGTCAAGATATTTTTTTGAGGTAAATAGCAGTTGAATTTTCCAGCAAATTTCAGCATTCACTATCATTCCATATAGTATCTTGAATTTTCTTAAAGCATTTGCTTTAAAGATAATATTATAACTGTGCTGGATGGACTCGAATTTTCATATCCTATTGCTGAAATATAAATGTTTGAGCTGAAGATTTCTTGTAAATTCTTGTTTAAACTGCAAGTACAATTACTGCCCTGTTAATTTGTCATATTATTTCTTTATGCAAAATTCTCAGCCTGCTTGGGTCAATGGGCCTCTAGAAATCCCTTCCAACCTAGATTATTCTATGATTCCCTTACTCTCAAGTTAGTAGCAAAATTTGTTTCCTACGCCACTTTGACTTAAGCCTAATGAGGTTCTTATTAAGGTATGTTTATTCATTATCCATTTTTTTGCAATGCGGATAGTCTTTGATCTTTGCTTACCATTGGCCACATTATCATTCTGAAACAGTGCTGCCAAAAAAACTAAAATCTTCAGTGCTGCTGATAGACCACGCGATACGCAACTTGAATATTATTTTTTCAGGGAGAAAATAAAATCCCCAAACCTAGCAACAGCAAAATGCGAGGAAAGAAAATATCCTGGTTTGCTTCCAACACTAAAACATTCACTGAGATCCAGGACTTCGTTAACTTTGCTAGCTGAGGATATAAACTTTTGATAGCTCTTTTCTTGGTACTCTCTAACATTTCATAGTGTTTAAGACTTTAATGTAGTCTAAGTCATCAATTACTCTGTTCAAGTATTTTTTGTCTTGAAGCTTCCATTTTGTCTACTGTTCTTGTAGGCAAAAAAATAAGTTTGAAAGATTATTACATCCAAATGTAATTTTTTGTTTAGTTTTACGCAACGGATTTTAGTTTTATGAAGTTACACTGTAAAAGACTTAACCGATCACTGAAGTAAGTTGTCTGTGCTCCCTAGCAGTGCAACTACTTATATCAGTTTCTTTAAGTAAGCATTAACATAGTTTCCCATTGTTGAGAAGACTTCTATAGTAATCTCACACTAGATAAACAACTCATCAGGACTATCTGATATTTATAAATGACTTTGCCTTCAACTTAAAGCCTTCTCAAAACTTAGTTTTGGTTGTTCTTTGTTTGTGTTCTGTTTTGATGTTTTTGTTTTGCTGGAGTTTGTTTTGTTTTTCCACGATATTTTAAGTTTCAAAGTCAATAGATAAAATTCCAGTACAGAGAGGAAGGGTTGATGGCAATTACAAACACAGGAATAACAAACAGGCGTATAAAGACCATTCGCTTCTCTACTAACAATTGTTGCTGTTGGCATCATACAACACCACAGGTATTACTGTTACAGAAAGTATGATGGAAAGTGGAGAGATCACAGAACACGTTTAACTCGGGTGCTGGAAAATAATCAAAGACCGGCTTGCTTGATCATTGTAGTTTTTAAAAAGAATCAAGGAGTGACTTGTTTGCAAGGCATACCCTTAGCAGACAAAAAACATCAGCCACTGAAGGGTGGGTTTTTTCTGTTATATTAAGCAAAATATTAAGCAAAAAAAAAAAAAGAAATGAGGCCTGGAAGCTACAGAACCACATAATTTTAAATGAAGAACAGACTCAGAACTGAATTCAGCAAGGATACATAGAATGACCTTTGATTTATTTAGCATCAAAAAAGACACACAGTATAACTCCTGATAGAACAAGGACTTTCAGGATTAGTTGCCTAAAACCCACCTTTTAAGGATTTTAAGTGTTGCACAGCCATCCGTAACACTGTAAGCTTGTCTAGCTTTCTTGCCATGGGATTGCACTGAGGTATCATAGCAGACAATTCCTCTATCAAATTATTCATTTTGTCTCTTCTTCGTTTCTCTGTTTGACTGTGAGCCTCTCTAAAAAGAAAAAATATTTTAAGAACAATATAGAACACATGATTTTCCCCATAATATTAATCAATTCAATTTTGGGAAGAGAACATATCACAAGAGATACTACTGCAATGAAGCAGTTTTTCATACACTACTTGTATTTGACAATTGCACTGGATTCATTTGAACAAAGCAGAAATGACGATACTAATGATGTGAAATATTAAGGGGAAAAAAACCCCCAAGCAATGCCTTGATTATGTACCAGGAACAAGAGGCTATGAAGACTTACAAAAGTTAAATTCTTCTTGTGACCCTTGAAGCCCAAGTGAACACCTTGACATCCTACTGTATACCAGATAACTGCTGATGTCATTAGTAATCACTGGAAAACATTTCTGCTCCCTGGCCGAATGTCCACCTGGCCTGTGTAACTAAAATGGAGTATTCATTCTGCTACTTTAAAAAACAAACAAACAAAAAACCCACCACAAAACAAAGCCAAAGAATGCTCTAAGAACTTGCTAAAGTGCCTCTGAAGTCTGTTTTATGCAAACTCAGAACAATCTGAGATAAGCAATGTCTTCTTGTTATCCCATTACCTTAAAAACTACTCAGATTAATGACAGACACAAACACAACAATTTATTCATAGCACAGCACAAGCAACAGAGCACATTTATATATGATTATAAGCAAACTAGAGGAAACTGAAAAAAAAAAAGCTATGTCTCATCTCATTTCACCAGAGGTATTTTAGAAAGCTTTCCCCTTCATTCACCTGATAAGGTGGTAGAAAGGGTTTCAGCCTCTGTGCATACCTTGTGCCTCAGGTTTCATCTCTTGGTAAGCCTCTACCCAATAAATCAGCCACAGAAAGAGAGCTTCTCAGACAGTTTTCATCAGAAAACCTCTTCTAAGGCACATGACAGTGCACAAAAGAAATATATTTATATCTTACGTCACTTTCTCTTTAATTCTTTCTAGTGGAGTATGTTAGCTTTTCTAGCTGATCTGCTCCCCTCTAACACCCTCTAGCAGATCAAAGCAAGTTTAATTCATTCTATTCCCTTCTTACTCAGCAGACAAGCTAGTCAATTAAAATGAAGATTATTTTCCTTCCTGATTGAGACCAAAGTGGTAGTTAACCAAACTGACGGACAACATGTTTTGGTTAACTGATCTCCAAAACTCTTCCTCTTAGGTATACTGTAACAGAAAGCGTTAAAGGTAATGAACTTAACTATGCCTGACCTGCTGAGAAGGAACAAAGTACAGTTGTAAAGACCTAGTCTTTTATTCTTCTTGTTATTTTTCCCCAAAATAAATCCCCCTCCACTCAAACAATTCTGAGTCATTATCCAATCAATTAGCTTTTCCCTCTATGAAGCCGTTTAAATTTAATTTTACCAGTTATTCTCAGCTCTAGGAGTTCACCTAACTTCTCCTTTGTGTCAGGTAGTAACAGACAAGTCATATATTGTATATGCTCCCTGAACTGTGAACCTCAGGAAGACAAATACAAACATTTGGGGAAAAAGAACAATATTCCACATCTCTAAGAGCCAATAAGAAGTTACAGAAACCTGACCAAGTGGATGTAGAAATTCAGGTGATGACTAGATGAATCAAAAAGTCTGCTGTTACATTCCCTGATTACAAAGGGAAAGGGAGAAAAGCAAGTTCTCCACTAAACTTGTGAAAAATATTGGAGGGAGACAACTGTTAAGCAAAGCTTCAGATGTCTTCTAATTATTTTTTCCTTCAACTAATGAACTAAAACTGAAGGAAAAACAATTAACACTACAAAATGAAAGTTATTAGAGCAACATACAAAACAGAATCTTGTATAACGACCGAGGATACTCAATAACTAAAAATTAACTTTGGAGTTAAACAAAAAAACCTTGTAAATATATTTTGGAACACTTCCATTTCCTCCATTTAATTTAAATTACAAAAACACTTCATAATTATTAGTTAGTATACTGTATAAACAATGTTTTTGACAGCACAGTAGATGACAGTATTTCTGCTTTGACACCTCTGCTCACATGACAAATGGAAACCACTTATTTTTAAAAACAACTTTATAAAACAACTCTAATTTTGCTAAGTGGCCTGTCTATAGTTTAAAATATTTGTTTGGATAAATCATGACTGCATTCAGTCAACAACATTTCAAATCTTACAAGTGATTTACGTGGATTTCTATTTGGATTAAGGTAAGACGTGAACTCAAAGTGCAATGGCAAATTCAGAATAATTCTCTATAGAAAAACTTGTTCCAGAACAAATAAACCCCAACTTTGTCATGCTTTAGCTGAACCTATTTTAATGCAGGACGAATTTTAAATACCTCTAAGTGTAGAGAAATCCAGAAAAAAAAAATTCTCAAATTCACACAGATTGAGGATCAGCTCCTCCCTTTATACTGCATTTAATTCTCACCTTGAAAATTTTGACCTCGGGTTTTTGCTAAACCATCTGAGATATTCTGCAACACAGCTTCCATTAAAATTAGTAGAAAATAAAATCCTCAAGGAGACTCTAAAAAATTACTATACATTTAAGGGGCAAAAGGAAAAGTTTACTCTTTAATATCTGACAGTTTTAACAAACATTCACCTGTTAATATTTTGAATCCTAGTATTTACGAGCAAAATGTACTTTTATTGTAAGTTAATACCTGAAATCTTTTATTTTAACATGCTCTTCATCTTCATTCCTAGAGAAAATAAGATACCAAGTTTAACATTGCATATTTAATATTAGGCACTTCTTTCCCTCATTAATTCAAGAAGATATAGAAAATGCTACAAATTTAATATGGCTCTAACAAAAGCAAACCCACAAAAATTCCTAAAACAAAAATTATCTAGCAAGTGATTTATAAGGGAAAGAGACCAAAGCATAACTTCCATTATCCATAGTTACGTGAACATATTATTGGGATATTTCATAAATATAGGGCTATTTCTGCCCTGGAAAAAACCAAATCAATAAAATATTCAAGTAAATTAATTCCAGGCTTGATTTTGGTTTTTTACATGAAATTTTAAAAGCCTAGACTGGACCGAAAATACACTTGAATTGGCTTGTGGTCATAAAAAGCAAAAATTAATATCTTCCCATACCATACAGCAATGACTGGAAAGTCTTTGTAATCAAATTGTAAATGCAAGACAATCATAGTGTCTGTATTGTGATAAACACCTGGCAGCAGGAAAATGTAAAGGACGATTCAAACAAGGGCAATGATCTTTTTGCTTCCTCAAGATGACTGTATTCTTCACTACCATCTGTTAAGAATTTCAGAATGTGGCCTAATAACTATCTTGCCAACTCAGTATGTGCAATTTGGTACTTGCAGAGAAGCAGTTCCCATACAAATATCAGCTACTATTTTCTTTAAAAGAAAAACTGATACAAATATTTTAAATCTTTCTACAGTGGTTCTTTGGCTTTTTTATAAATTCAACAGTGGAAACACTTCATGCAGTACTCTAATCTCCATTACAGAGAAGAGACCTGATAGCCTATGACTATTTTAGAAGAGGCATTTGTTGTAGCAGAGGGATAAGGAGACAGGTCAATCAGTCAGCAACTGCTTGCTATGAGGAAACAGAAGTAGGAGGACAGCTGGAGATCACAGCTTTAGGAAAGACCTCAAAAGCTGGCCTCTACCTGTAACTAAGCACTGACTCTGGTAAGGATCCAGCAGCCAGAGGCAAATTAACATGATTCAGAGATCCAGCTTTTCATCCTAGGATTTCACTGGAACCCAGGAATCTTCTAGACAGGCTGATAAACCCAAACACAGGAGTAGGCTGAGCTCACAAGACCCTAGGGCTTTTCTTCAGTGAAACAGCTTCATATTTAGAGGAGCTAGCAATAACTAGTATTTTTCTTTCACTTTAAAAGGAACTTTTACCAGAAATGCACATGTATTACAAACTCTAACAGAAGACCGTAAGAGGAGAAGAGGCAAGAGGGAGCCAGATCAACTGCAATGCAGCATCATGTGGCCTAATAACTAACTCTCCTTCTCCCTCAGGAGCTCCACCTGGGGAAGAAACTAGAACAAATTTGCTGCTCATCAATCAGGCACAGCCTTCAATGGATTTATATAGCCTCTGTCCTAGCAGCTTTGTTGGTACTGATATAATTGCGTAGATTGAAACTACCTTGACTCTGTAAACACCAGGTGAAATTCTACCTCACGCCTATAATGTAGGTATACTTAGTTGGTACTAGAAAAAAATCAAACCTGTATTATTCAGGAAAAGAAAACAAATAATACCACCTTTTTGTCTTTCTCAGCTGATTCATTAAAGAAACTTCCCCATTCCTTCTAAAATAGAAGCAGAGGGTTTTAAAGGCAGGAGTATTTTTATTCACATTTTTCTATCACGATGACCATGGAAAAATCCACAAAGAAACAATTTCTCCCCAAAGAAAGATTTTTCTGCTACCAAATAAGCCACACACCAAACACTAACTACAAGGATAGAAAATAATACTGCACAGCTACATATAAACAAATATATTTTCTAAGTAGGGTATTCAGGTGCAGAAACGGAAATCACAACAAAGTAATCATGTAATTAATAACTATCTCATTACGTATACACACAAAGTGTTTATTTATGCTGCACAGCCAATCTTAACTCTGGTTTGTCACTTTGTAATAGCAGTATTTTAACAGAGCTGTGGTAGTTCTATTTTTAATAGCACTTGATAAAACAAATGAACACAAAATGTTTATATGCATCAGTCCTAGAAGAGTATGAGACCCTTCTTTCACCTCCCTAGTTGTCTTATTTAACTGTTATCTTTCATTCGTTCCTATTTTATCCTAATGAGTCTGGTAAAGTTACAGGCAAGTCAGAGCGTCTTCTTAGAAAGAAATAATAGAAAACGTTAACATTGGATGGGCCTATCCCTCCTGTTAATTATCTATTTGTGTATCACCTTGTGCTGTACAAAGACGTGCCTGTAGAGAAAGCATTCCTTAAGGCAAACCACACAGCTCATCTAGCCAAACAGATCTATATGACATATTTATAACACTGAAACCAGAAATTGATTAGTTTATCAAATGTACCTTTTCTGAGGATCACCATCACCTTCAACCGTATCCCTGCAGAAACAGGTAATAAAGTAAGCAAAATGTTGGACGCACAAAAAGATGACTTGATATACCCAAATTAAGTCACAGAAAAATATTAGTGGAAACCCCACTTAATTAGTTATTTTCAGCAAGAACATTAGCTTTTAGAAACTAATTACTGGTTCTTATAAAACAATACTTTCTTCAATTAGTATTTCAACTCAGATGTGAAATTTTTTATGACACAAGTTGCCTGACATCAGAGAGAGATCCAAACTTCAGGGAAACACTATTGACAAGCCACCACTTTTACTGAAGAGGTAAAAATCAACAAGTGCTACTGAAAAAGAACGGAGACTCTTTTTCAGAAACTAATGTATTTCTGGAGTATTCAGTGAACTACAAGATACACTTCAGTCTCCAAGATGACAATTATATCAAATTCCACAGTATAGCTACATTCTGAAGATCAAAGGACGATGTATGGAAGAAGCAAAGATTACAGATAATTGCTTTAATAATCCCAAATACATGTAAATTTCCTACCTTTCCCCATTTTTTAAAGGTGGATTTGTCATACTAGTTTGGAGATATTTGTAATGCACTAGATCTGCAGGCTGACTCATGTCCCTTACTTCTGGCTAAGTAAAAAAGCTTTGAAGATGTTACTTAAAAAATATTTTTCTATGTAGAAGATTATTTGGTTAACTGGCATCTGTTTGGCAGGTATAAAACAGGAGAAAAGAGTCAACAGTATCATGTTAGTAGTCAAGTGTGACCCCCTTAAAAAGACTGAGTACTACTGCAGAACAGTCCTAATTTTTTGGGCACGTTTAATTAAATGGCTGCCCTGGTCACTGAAGAAGCAGTTCTGATTCTGCAGTTCTAGATCCAAGAATTTAACTGTTAATCTTGTTTTCTCATTTTAAGGTGATGTCTCAAATTTATGTTGAGACATATATAGAATAAATTTACTTACTGGTTATCAGAATCACTTCCTTTGCGCTTCCTTGGAATCTCAGCCACAGAACTGTTGAAAGAAGTGGTTGTAGCAGGCTTAGTTATTGGATTCATGAGGCTGGGGACTCCAGAACCAATGCATGGGTTTCCATCTATCGAGAAATTATCTGTGAATGAGAAAAAAAGCTCAGTGTCCAGTACAAGCTGTATCATCATGCATCCATTCTGATTTTCATTTGGAAAATAAAAAATTAACCGTGAGTGGCTTCTATGCATCTGACACAAAAAATACAGGTTGCACTGCTACAACCTAAATACAGAAAAAAAGCACATCATCTTCCTACCATCCTGTAATGATCTTGTCAACCCACTCAACACACCAACGCAATATAAAATATACCTATTCTCTTCCTCACACAATCTTAAGCAGACTACACTTAAATCCTCCAGCACCTCAAATATCCCACTGCAAAATTGCAAAATGTAGTATTAGCTAGCAGATCAAAATACTGTGACTAACACTAAATTCAATTCCAAAAATGTTTGTTTTTTTAGCTAAAAAAAAAATTATTTTAGAAAGCTGGATATCCAAAAAAAGGAAAGTTTGCCACAACTAAGTTTCTGACACAAATCTACAATTGCACATAACATCAGTCATGTAAACTGGAAGGGTCTTGAAAGCTTGACAAGCTCTACCTCAAACCTGACTTCAAAATTCTCTCAATAAAACCTGCTTTGTTTCTGGGAGGGATAGAAGCAAATTCACAAGCCAAATTAATCCTAGAGATCTACTGGGAAAGGAAAACTGCCTTCAGGAATCACTTTGTTCCTATCTCAGTGCAAAACTATCACAAAGAATCATACAGCGGATGTTTTGGTAAACAATCACAAGGTTAACTGTTTCAGCAAAACTAGGCACACCTTTAGGCTTCCTATGCTGCTGAGGAAAGTATCCTATGTGATACACCTAGAAACAATGAAGAGCTAACTCTATGAATGGACAGATGAAGGACTGAGAGAGGTTATTTAAGGCCGTGAGCATCTCCTACTTTTAGCAGGAGGTAAAATCAATATGGGTACTTTCAAAATCCAGCTGCGAGAAAACCTGGATATTTTTTTTTGTTAGCTGTGTTGTCTGTAAATTATAGGTAAAAGTCTGCAAAAAGAACTATATAGACTGAAAATTTTTTTCTTCTTAAGTGTAAGCACACCCTACACCAGAAAAATTACCTCCTATGTTCTCATTTTCTGCTGGACTATTACTCCGGAGAATTAAATGAAAATAGGCTAATACTTGAACAACAGCTTGCCTGGTCTTCCGCTAATCCTCTCTCTACCAAGTCAGACTACACAGAGTCAGCCCCTGTTTTACTTTAGAAAGCTCTTTAACTCATTAAGTCACACAGGAAGTTCCAAAAAGAGAGTTGGAAACTCAAAGAATCAATAAATACTTAAATAAGTAACAGCCTTGGGCATCTGTAACAGAAAGAAAATTTGGTTACTTCAAATACACAACATATTCAAGTTATGGAAATTAAAAATATGTAAAAATAAATTGCATAATAAACACTACAAGGGCACAAATGGTAATGTTTGAAATATTTTTATCATTAATCATCACTCAATAATAGTGTCATTTTATATTTCAGCTATAAATTCGTGCAATTATAAAACAAACAGAAAACTTCAACACTTCCAAAGGAACTCTTTATAAATAAAGAGTAGTTTTAATTCACTTAGGTAATAGCAGTCTATAATTACTAGATTAAGTTACTGAAGTATAATAATGCTTCATGCATATTCAAAGAGTACTTACTAAACAGAAGCCTACATGTATCAAAGACAAGAACGCCTTCAGCACAACAGATCCTTTCGTCCTGTGACAAAGCAGGACAGAACAGACCCACTGACCTAAATACTCCTTTGCACACAGATGCTTAGCCTGCTTTCTAAACCACTTCCTTTCAAAGAAACAAAATGAAATGCACCAATTATAGCTTCTTCCATTTATCCTTCATATTATCAAAATAATCAGTGTTTTCCTCACACTCATGCAACAAATTCTGAAGACTGTACTTCTCTACATTGCCTAACACCATCCTTTTCCTCTTTTTCTTCGCTAAGAATACCAAAAATGTTTGGATTATCAGCAACAAAGATGTACTAAGAACTTCCATGCTACAATTTTTAGGTGATAAACTGAATCCTAAATACTGCCACTATGACAAACCAAATGCCAGTTCAATTCCATGTAACTATAACTTCAGTAAGATAGCTGGTTGATCTTAGACAAAAATATAAGGTTAAGAATCTGTATTGACCTCTGACATGTATAGCATACAGCATATATATATCTTTATATATATCCTTCAAAGTTCTCAATACAAACCAAAACCAAGCAACAAAAAACCATCAGGGAAATAAAATTAAAGCTTCAGAACTACCCAACTTAGTAGAAAAGTAATTATTTGGAATGTCACAGACAAGAGCAAATCTTTTTAATACCTACTACTCACTGAAGAAGCAGAAGACAAACAGTTCATAAAGCTAAGTCAGCTTTGAGAAATCAGTAAGAGCACTTTAAAATAATCTCTTAGAGCTTTATAATAGCTATCATTATGATACTAGGTGATTCCAAGGTGCTTACTCTCTCCCTGAAGAGTGTCTCAACCTCATGTGGGCTGTGATGAAAGATTTCTTTACTCCTCCGGCTATACCACTTGAGGAGAGATGGATGAAGGATTTAAAAATCTTTGGGTTCACAGAAAGAATGAGCTAGAACGTATGCCAATAACCAGGGTGTGCTCCTATGACAGGAAAAAGCTGGATTCTTACCTTTCGTTTGTGCACCTGGCTGCATTTCTTATATTTTCAATTTCTGTTAACATTTTCATATCATTAACATCAAAAACAAACACCTCTAAGATCATAGGAAGCAAAACTGTTTCCCAATTTCATAGCAGTTTTGCTTCATGAAAAGTAATATCCAGAAAGACCATTCTTTATTATAAGTTTGGAAAAAAAAATATCATCAGTCAATTTTTAACTTACTAGAAACATTTTTATTGAAATAGAGATATTTTACCACCCCAAAGGCTATTACATACAATAGTCTGGTTTGAAAGTCAAATAAAATTCCAAACGAGAAATGATACTTTTAAAAAGTACCGTTCATTTCAAAGTTTTGCTAATGCCCTGGCATAATGATAACTGAATTTTAACAGTAAGTGAATAGTTCCTCAAATATAAACGTCTTTTTATGATCTATGTTTGGCTCTCACTATTAAGCATATATGCTTGTCTATATTAAAAATTAAAAATATTTTATATGCACATCAGGGCAGATGAAAGTAATACTGGAAAAAAAACCCCACTGTAATCATTCTCTCTACAAAAAAGCAAAGACCATCCAAAGATCACAAACACACCATATGAAAAATAACTAATACCCGGTAAGTGTATAAAAAATAAAACACTATTATTTTGACACTAACTTCAGTATATTTCATCATCAGGCACACACATTAGTTAAGGAATGGTTATCAATATATCCAGTTCTCATTACATCAATATCAAGACCATGCCCTACTGAACTATAACCTCTCTCATGTTTTTCTACAAGAACAAAAAAATACAGTCCCCAATGGGCCTGGCAGGGAAGTGAACTACAAATGAGCCATATGAATCTTCTGTTCATGTATGGGACACAAAGTAAAGACATAGGAAATGAACTGTATTCAGCAAAGGTTCTGTGTAAATCAGATGCAACACATTAAGAAACTAGGCTTAGGAAACTTTCTACATTTTTCCAATTACTGACAATAATATTTATAAACACATGCCATATTCCTGAGCTGTTTTCTCCAATAACAGTTTTTAGGTTCTCAGTTCCTAAACAAATACAACCTATTAGAAGAGGCTTATGGCCAAAATTCACAAGCCAGAAAAGGTGAGATTCATCTGAACAAACAAAGATGTCCACATCTGAACTAGCCATTCTAGTCCTTCTTGGAGGAAAGATGCCACTTCTAGGGTGATTCATCTCAACCTAAAATAGATTCCTACAGTTGGTTAGATGAAATACAACATTTCTAGGGTGATTCATCTCAATTTAAAATAGATTCCTACAGCTGGTTAGATGAAACACAGACCAAGAGTGCCTACCTCTATTCAGTAATTACACAAAAACCAAAGTAACTAGCTCAGATTTGGCTATCTTCTCTGTCAACATCTAATGATAAGTGAGATGAATCCCACTCAAGGTGGCCATAGAACTATCATGCAATTCGTAAACATAACAGCCACAGACAGCACTTGTTTGTGTCAGATTCAAGTTTAAGTCCAAGACAGTTTTTCAAAATTATTGCCTTAATTATGCACTGCTACCTCATGACCCACTCACCCCCCTATAAAAGGTTACCTTTCTGACTGGGTTTAATCCTCATAGGCTTTCCTAAAATATTACTTTACTATTAAAACACTATTTAGACTTTTTAGAACCGTCAAAAAGAAATCATACAAGATACACATAAGCACTCCAAAAATCAGCAGAAAAATACAAGTCATGTAAGTATTCCTAAATTAATAGAATTTTTAATTTAATCAGTTTAAAAAAGAACACTGAAATCTATCTATCAGGACATTACAGTAAAATACACTTGAAATAAAATGTCAATGAATAAGTACATTTATGAAACCTTTGGGAGGCACTCTTCATAGTCTGTGAATAAATGTACACAGCAGACCTGGAGAATTACTCAAGCTCTGCAGCTGCTTGAGTTAACAGTGTGGTAACACTGGCACAACCTTCCTAAGAATAAGAAGGTACATTCAATCCAGCTTCTTATTTTGAAACATTTTCTGGCAGAATGAAAGGAGAAGAAAAAAAGCTGCTTTGAACTGAAATTTCTAAGACCACAGACACATATTTCCTAAAGTTTGAAAGAAAAAAAAAAATCTGTTAGAAGTTTTGTATAATCAGACTATTAAAGTGTGTATTTTCCAAATGTATATTCCTGGCATACATAAAAACCTTTAGCTAGAAGTTAAAGCTTTGACAAGTTTAAAGTCAAAATTATGTTAGAAGTGACTATCATTAAAGTAGCACATAAGAGTTCTTTATTCTAACTAGATGAGTTATTAAAATAGAAATCTACTTGCACAAGCTATAATGCTATGTCTACAGTCGTAATTACAATGGCACAACAGCAACAGGTCAGTAGAGAGAAGCAGCTGGTGCAGAAGCCCCTGTTTCTAATTTGTAAGTAGTTCAGGGAGCTTACACTAAATCACATCTAGTCTGGTTCACTGGGCCAAAAATCCTTACAATGCATGTTTTAACATTGTCTGAGAACAAACCACTGGCTCAGTCCGTTATGGTTGGAGTTGGAGTACGTCTGGTATGTGCCTGGAGTAGCACTAACCTCGCTACAATAAGATTCTGGCTGAGTTTCTTCTGAAACGAGTCTAGTTCATTTATACCAAAGTGTTTCTGGAAACCAAATCAATGAGCAGTAAGTGGGGATGAGTGGGGATTCAGTTCAAACCAACACTATTGCTCTGAACCAAAACATTCATGTGCACACAGCCTCTGAGCACTTCCTTGGTTTCAAGGTCTCAGTCTAAAGTCCTTAGGACTGTAGTCAGGCAAAGAAGCAGAGATGATACACACAAATCTAGGCACACAAGCCACCTAATTTTTCTAAATAGAGATACTACCCAAGACAACAAATTAGATTCTTAAATTTTTTCCCAACCGACATGCTGGTTTTTAAGATATCTCTCTGATTACCTAAGCAATTACAGATACATCTGCGTATACATGCATGCACACACAGAGGATAGCTAGAGAGCCAAATAAATTCAAATAACTCGATGTCACGTAGATTTCTTTATTTTACTATGGAGTTATTTTTCTAAAATGGTTTTAATGAATTCTTACTGCAGTTTTTCATTAGAAAACAATACAATTATACCTATATCCTATATAAATACAGTAAGATGTGAGGAAAAAAGTTACAGGTGCTGTGATACGCATCCCTTTACAGATCCTGCAGATCTGAACACCTATAAAACAAAGAACCATATTTTCTAAACAGGGGTGAGAACTGTATTAAATATTCTCTCCTCTAGGTGAACC
The DNA here is from genome assembly GCF_963082525.1 of Nesoenas mayeri. NCBI lineage: Eukaryota > Metazoa > Chordata > Aves > Columbiformes > Columbidae > Nesoenas > Nesoenas mayeri. The sequence goes on from NC_137541.1 coordinate 75,394,742, forward strand.
TGCTTTAGCAGGTGGGTTGGACTAGTTTATCTCCAGAAGTCCCTTCCAACCTCAGCCATTCTGTAATTCTTTTTATTTATTTATTTTAGAGCTTTAAAATAGGCCATGAAAATCACCTTCAAGCTAGTTACAGCAAGTCTGGCATCCAGATCATAGCCCACAGCATATTCTCATTGAAAGGTGGGGCAACAATTTTCATCGGGGTTAAGCTGTGAAAACAGTAGAAATGTACTGTCTAAAACAGGGGTTTTTTCCCCAAATTTTATAAGCATGTGTAAAGCAGGAGCAAGATACAGAGACCTTAGTAACAAAACCATCTTATGAACAATACCATACAGAGAATAAACTCTTCTAGATTAACTTAACATTGGATTTGGTTTTAATATCACAAAACAATGAAAGGAAAAATTATATCATCCTGAATTAGAGAAATTTCAATCAAACATTAGAGACAACTGATTACTTCCTGCATCTATATTTACTTACTTTCACTGTTCAGAAGAAAGTAGTCAAGAATCACAACTTACCAATTAAATAACACATTTACTTAAGAGATTTCAGACACCAAATATTCGGCCCAACTTATCAGTGTATTAAAAAGTACGACTGTAACCAGCTAATGAAAAGATACTACATAAGGCCTTGAAAGGCTACCCTGCCTTCCCAGTCACTTTCAAGCTGAAACCAGGTCGCTGATAGAAATCCAGTCTTGTGTATTGTAGCTCATTATTGGAGAAAAATAAAACAAAAACAAAACAACTCTCAAATCATATAATGCTAAAGGAACAGATGGTAGGTATTTTCTTGTAAGTTTTTGATTCATACTACTGTATAATACTGATTCGCATCAAGTCAGCTGCAGAACTTCCATGGTTTCATCTGGTCCTGGAAACCAAACAGGGAATTTTCAAGGTATCCACAATGATTCACTTCTCAATCACCCACCAATTTTTTTTGTCTCACAATGAATTTGATTCTTAGTTGGTGTGAACTGTCCAGTTTAGAGGTTTTTTTTTTCATAATGTGCAAGTACACCAACAATAATGTGTACACTCAAGTAAAAAAAAAAATACTAAGTAGCTAACCTTAGTGTGAACTTATTCCACAAAAATAAGATACATTTATTTTTAAAAAGAATTATTAATAGAAAAAGACTGTTGGTTCAAAATCTGTTAAAAGAATAGGTATACACATGAGCAGCAAAAGAAACAAGAGAGGGGAGGTTCTTTTACAATAAAACATGAAAGCCCAGACATTGATTTCCCAAATCTATTTGTAATGTCTGCACATTTGGGATTTTCTTTATTTTGATTATTTCCTTCCCTTACAGCATGTGCATGATAAAGAAACAGTAAATCATTGCTTTAAACAATTAAACAGATTTCAAAAACTCTACCACAAAAAACCCCCACTTTATTTTCAAACACTGGATTACTTGCCACAAAATTATGCCAGTATTTAAACAATCAAGCAGCAGAGACAGAAAAATGTCAAGTATTTCTAGACAGCCAGGATCCTCATATACACTAAAACACACATAACCCAACACAAGCACAAGTTTAGAAAACACCTACTAAACCTAGAAGAAGTGGTGCTAACTAAACAGAACTGCAGTGATGACTGAAGAGACATTTGCTCACTTCTTGTTTTCCAAACCTCTTGCAAAGCACTCCTTTCTCCTCAGAGAGGGGAAGCAACACACTCATTTCAAAGCAGGAGGAGCACAAACAGCTGGTGTTTCACAATTAGCCTTGTTTTAATAGCAGAAACACGATTAAGAACAAGGAAGGAACATCAAACCTTGGTCACCACACAAGCGTGGGCATCCATACACACACATGTAAAAATCACTATACCTAAAATAATAAATTATGATTACCTACAAGAAGTCGTACTAGCGTTTTAGGAATACATAAACCGGCTGTGTATCAGAATCAGCATGCTGCAGACTAAGCTAAAGAAACAAAAACATTTTTAATCCATATCTATAACAGTAATAAACAGAAGCAGAGAGTGAACACTGTACTTGGTATTTCTCAGTAAGTGCAGAATATAACGCCGGTGCATCCACCCCCGTGCACCTCTACTGAACTCCAGTGGGAGAAACGAGTCAGGGGCTCCAGGTCTTACTTTGGGCCAGAGTTGGTGCAGACTGCGGTGCGTTATTATTAAAACCCACCACCACAGAGCGATATGGGGAACGTGACCGGCCCGACGAGCCCTCACAGAAAGGGTGCGGTGCACCCCACGGACGGCCGTGCCCAGCCCGGGGACACGCAGCCCTGTCCCTGCACCACGGCCACCGACCTCGTAACACCCGCCGCTCAGGGCTCGTCCGTGCCACATCGCGGACAGACAGACGGACACACACACCGCACCCCGCAGGTACCCACGATCGCCCCCCGCCCGCGCTGCAACGCGCCACGCACAGCAGTCGCGGCGGCGCGCGGGGCACCCGCCCAACGGCCGCTCCCCAGCGGCCCCCGCCCCCACCTTCAGCGGCCCGCCGCTCTTCCTCGGCCCCCTTGGCGCTCTCCGCTCCTGCCTCGGCCATGGCGGGCGGCCCCTGCCCCGCTGCACAGCGCCCCTGGCACCGGCGGCATGCAGGAGGTGAACTAAGGTGAGGAGAAGCAGCCCGGCCGGCCGGCCAGCCCGGGGGAGGGCCCGCAGGCGCCCCGCCAGCCTCCCCCTCTCACTGGCGCCGCCTCAGCACCGGCAGCAACTCCTCCATCCCCCGCCCGGCCCGCGGGACACTTCTCGCGAGATTTCGAGCAGGGAGAGGCCGGTGACCGAGGGCGGCAGGTCAGGGATGGCGGCGGAGCGTGGGGCGGTTAGCGGTGTGGCCGCGCCTCGGGCCGGCGTCCTTCCCTCATCCCCACACGGGGGAGGGCTGGAAGTGAAAAGTGGGTGAGTGCTGGCGCCACCCGCGCAGCCCCCATGTAGAGCTCTGAGACCCGCCAAGAAGGTTGTGGTGGTGGGGCAGGCGGCTTTGGTGACACCCCACCTGGAGTCCTGCGTCCAGCTCTGGAGCCCTCAGCACAGGAAAGACATGGACCTGTTGGAGAGGGGCCAGAGGAGGCCACAAAAATGATCAGAGGGCTGGAACAGCTCTGCTGTGAGGACAGGCTGGGAGAGATGGGGTTGTTCAGCCTGGAGAAGAGAGGACTCCAGGGAGACCTTATTGTGTTCTTTCAGTACTTAAAAGAGGCCTGTGAGAAAGATGGGGACAGACTTTTTAGCAGGGCCTATTACAACAGGACAAGGGGTGATGGTTTTAAACTAAAGGAGAGGACATTCAGGCCAGACATGAGGAAGAAATTTTTTACAGTGAGGGTGGTGAAACACTGGCCCAGGTTGCCCAGAGAGGTGGTAGATGCCCCATCCCTGGAGACATTCCAGGCCAGGCTGGACAGGGCTCTGAGCAACCTGATCTAGTTGAAGCTGTCCCTGCTCATTGCAGGGGGTTGGCCTACATGAGCTTTGAAGGTCCCTTCCAACGCAAGCTATCCTATGATTCTATGCACCAGCCACTGTGAGGAACGTTTAACAAAAGAATGTTGTTTTTACAAAACTAGGGAGCTGGTGCCTGACCCCAGCCCAGGGAGGAAGGACTGAGAGACATCAGACTATGAATCATTAATGTACAACAAAGTCTCTTCAGACTAAAATTAGAATGCATACTGATATATGTATCTACAAGTTAATCTAGGGGGAAGGGTATCCAAAGGGCCAGGAACCCGTATTTTAAATAGGTTGATGAGGGGAAGGGTATTGTTCAAATTAGATGAATGAAATATGTAAACTGAGGCAGGTGTTGGATAGTCTGTAAACCCTGAATTACCCAACCAATGGGGAACAGGAGAGGGAAATTGCAGCTGGGATTTGGGGGGATATAAGCAGGGGCTTTTTGCCCTATTACATGTGCCTACCTTTAGGTAGAACCCTTGATCTTGCAGAATCGTTATTAAAATAGGCTTTGCTGAGAGATCCTGTCTGGGTCTATTATATTTGCAAGGTAATTGTTTCCGACAGCCATGTTGAATACATGATAGTGTCACCGCTCCCTTCTGGCACACTGGAGAGCCAGCAGAGGTGCAGGCCGCTTCTGGCCTTTGCGTTGTGAGGCAAGTCCAAAAACTGCTGTGTCTCGGTCTGAGTACTTGCTGCATTTTCAGGGCATGGTGCAGAGGAGACCTCTGAGGAAGAATCAGGATCTTGGAATAATTTTGGTGGGAGAGGCCTTTTCAGGTCATCTGGTCCAGCAGGGCAGAGAACAGTCACACATATCAATAAAAATAACATAAAAATAGGCTTACATTTTACCAGTATACTAAGTTGTGTTAATAGACCTGGATTGCACTACATGCTGGGGCTGTAGGTGTGGTTTTTGCTAATATCGGACATGTGCTTTTGAAGTCAATCTACCCTGTGGCCTCACTGTGCTTAGGTTCACATCCTGGAATACTCTTGGTATGTGCGAATTATATTCCTTTTTCATGAAGACCTCAAGATGCACTTCTGAATGATTAATGTGCTCCAGCTGTTAACAAGCATTCGCTCCACAAGTCCCCACTGGAGCTACTCTGAAATGAAACCTCTGGAATGTATAACAGTATGTGCACCAGGACCTCAGAAATGCCAGTTCCACTTGGCAGAAGCGCTCTTACAGTCCTACCCTGCTTGTTAATGCTGATGTAACTTGTGCTTGCTCAGTTCCAACTGTAGGTGTGGCAGAATAGGCTGTCGCCTGACACTCGCACATTCTTCCCTGTGCCATCTTCACGGGCTGCACGTGTGCCTGCCAAACTCAGGTATGAGGGGAGTTGCATGTACAGTGTGGCTGTTATCACCTACCAGCAAGGCTGGATCCGGATGATCAGTGACCTGAGTGAAGGAAGGAAGTACAACTTCGGCAGTTGTACTGCACAATGGTCTTTCAGAGCTTCTTTCTGTTAGCCACGGGGGTTCCTTTGGAACTAACAAAAGTAGGTGTAATACTTTGCAAAGTATATTATGTTCTTTTGTCATCTGTTCTAATGGTTAATACCTAGCTTGTTAAAATGTGTATCTTTAAGCTGCAGTGAAGTTATTTTTGGAAAGGGTCCTGGAGACATAATAAAATTACTCTTAAGATAAAAAGAAAAGCACCTTTTCTTAAAGGTGAAAAAGGAGGTGTGACTAAAGACACAAAAAAGGTGCACTTGTTTTTAATAAAAGCAAGAATATTTTACACAATTATTTCATCTTTGACTACATTATGCTGAGGGGAAATATGTATGTGAATGCCAGTTATCTGTCCAGGTCAAAGGAGGTTGTAAGTATGCAAAGGGTTAAAACAACCATATGGGTTATGAAATTGCTCTTGCAGACATAAATTGCTCGAAATATAGTTTTCTGAAAGGCTCTTTTGTTCAAGAGGATAGTTACATGCAATGGAACAATGAATCTGGAGCTGTAGAAACAGTGTAGACAGACTCTTGTAGTAATGTTTATAAGCACCTCGCCACTGGTGGTGAGACTACAGGCAATTATGGTTATTTATAAAATTACAAGAAACTGTTTACTGTTGACTCTCTTAAACAAAAAGAGGGGCACACTTTTTCATAAGATACTTTTTTCCTGATTGCAAATCCACATTTTCATCTCAGAATTTTAAGTTACACGTAATCCCACAGTTACTATTGCAATGATATATAAATTCCACCATGCTGAGTTCAGTTGATCTTACAGAATTTGTATTGGAGAAAAACAATTACAAACTACTTCTGTCCTACTGAAAGAAAAAGCAGTAGAAGAGCTAAAAAGCAGGAGTTAGTGTTGCTACCTTTTAGAAAATCATTGTTGTTAATACACATTTGTTTTATTCATATACTACAACTGATATTGAAAAAAAATTCCAAGAGTTTGTTCATAGAAAGCTTTAAGCTTCCATTTCATGTTTGGCCCTGCTAAAATGCTCTTTTGTCCCGATTTTGAAGATGGGAGCTTCCTCTACCTGGTTTGCATCATCAGTGGACACGCAAATGATGAGAGTTCAGAAAAGTGTGTCAGCCACACTGACCAAAAATGGTTCGGAGACTCAGTAGCCACGAGAAGGTGAAGATGACCATTGTCATAAAGCTCAGTGAATTAAAGATTGAAATATTTCCAGAAAATGGCTTTAACAAACTTCATAGCTTAACAGCTGTGAAATACAAACTCCATATGGAAACATTCAGCGAGGATACTCAAAACTTAGTAGCTTGTTTTTTGTGGGTTTTTTTGTTTTGTTTTGTTGGGGTTTTTTTTTATTTGGTTGGTTGTTTTTGGGGAGTTTTTTATACTGACTCACTAGAAAGAGAGCTAATGGACCTTCACATTTTATTTTAATATTTTTATTGCAACACTAGAAGTAATTAAATGAACACAGAAATTTTCGGCACTTTATGATATGTCTATGTCAGAAAATCAGATCGATAATGCCAATTCATTAACACAAATTTTAAGCATAATTTATTATACTTGTTTCTTATTCAAAGGTGATGATTGGTCTTTTCATTGAACATTTCATACATTTCATATGTAGCATATAGTTAGCCTGGAGCCTTGGCAGAGCAGGATCCCAGTTTATGTAAGGCACTGATTTTGAGTAGGCCACACTTGGTACTTTTGCCCTGTTTTCAGGTGAGCACTTTCTCTCGAGGAGCTTTTAGCTATAAAATAGAAAACAGAATGCTTTATGTAAGCCATAGATAGCCTTTTTTTATCCAAACTACTTACATAAATATTTGCTAAAGGGGTAAAAGTAACAATCAAACCTCAGAGTGGTTAAATAATAGCCTGAGACTGAGCAGCTATTGAAAGGTGTTGGTGTTATTAGTCCTTTTCTGTAAGTGATCGATGACATCCAACGCATGGTGCATCTTCACTGTTACACGGGACATGAAGAGCATCCAGCTGGCGTTTCTCTGAGATACCATCCTGAAGAGGAGGCGAATTTCTTTGTCAATTTGCTGAGGCCAAGCAGCCTGCATGCAGGCTGCACTTAAGACACCCATTTCAGAATGACTGGAAAAAGCACTCGCCTCCTCTGAGGGAACACTGAGAGCTTGACCGTGTTATTGAGTGACTTGTATTGCTCCACATAAAAACATACTTACATGAGTGCTTAGGGTGAGCTAGCTTTTTTTTTTTCTACTGAAATGTAATAGCAGTAAACTGAAGTTACTCAGCATACCTCTAAATACAAATACAGATTTTTCACAGACTGCTTTTCCAGAACACAAGTGTTTCTGGTTTCTCCTCAGACCAAGGTATTACATGGCTCAAGGGAATGTAAAGAACAAGACCTGTCTTGGGAATCAAGTACATTTTTGTAGAATACAGGTGAACAGCCTAGCGGGATGAATACAATTTTTTTTTTAAATCTTTTTTTAGTCTGTGGTTTGTGCTTGAAGGTCATTGTGTTACTTTTAAGGGCACCACAAGCAATTTGTTAATTTTGCTATAAATCGTGTGCCTTTGTAGTAGTAGAATCTACTATCACTTGAAAGCAATAGTTCTTCCCCAAATCAGGAAAGCCTTTTGCTTCAAAAATTAGATAAATAGCATAATCATACTGTAATCAGCCAGTGACAAAAATAAGCTGTTTAAAGTTATTTCCACTCAATAATCAGTACAGAAGCAGTTCAAAGAAGGTAAAAAAAGGGCACAAAAGAATTCAGGCTTTGACAGCAACATGCTGTGCTGTGCTGGCACAATAGAGTGAGTGAAGCTGTACGCATTATGGTATGCAGTATGGTATGCAGTATCTCAGACTGGATTGTGATAGTGATGGAGTCTGGCCTTAAAAACCTATGAATCATGGACAGATTCCTTGCATGATGAAACAAGTTTACCTTGAGACGAACTTCCAAATCCTACATGCTCTCCCTCTCTAATTTCAGTATTGGAGCCAGTAGGATGATCAATTTACTTTGTGGTTTTCTAACAAAACTAAAACAAGTAAAAAAGATTAGCATTTTCCAAAGTGCCTTCTTTATTTTTGAGTCCTAGCTGGTGAGGTTCGTGCCCACAAAGTAATTCACTTGCTTGTAACTCTCTTACCTAAAAGTCTCTCAATTTGATGGTGCCACTTTTGATTAAAAACAAAATAATCTTTGGTTTTTCAAAAGCCTTTTCATTCCTAGCAGAATCTGGTATTTTCTGGATGCCTAACAGGAGCTTAATACCTGATGTCTCTGAAAAACAGTATTGCTTTTACAAATCTATACAAGGATTAAAAAAAAAAATGCTTTTGGGGCCTGTTGAAATGAAAAGCAAATGAAATGTGCCCATGGTGGACAAGTGGTGGTCCCCAAGCAGAGTCCTGCATCTCTAGGATCAGTGAGGTCCCACCCAGTGCCTTTTCTGCTGTGGCTAAAAGAAAACATAACCAGCTGTGAGGGCAGCGCATCTCCAAGGACAAAACACCTTTTCTTGGGTTTGCACAAAACCAGTCGTTGAACCTCCAAGCTGCAATCGTCTCATCCATCTTGGCCGCAAAGGTCCCGATAACAATGCATTATGTCGATGTCTGAAAAGCTTCTCCTTGGCTGAAGTAGTCTTGTCACCCGCAGTACAGATTCCTGGTCTTTTCAAGTGTTAACAGCCTCATATTAAACACCACAAAGATACAGGAACGTGAACCACCTTCCATCCTGTGCCTCTTGGTTGAGACACAGCTGAAAAGCAAAACCTAACAACTGCTGCACAGAGTGACCCCTGAGTCTGTTTAGCAGAACTGTGCCGGTTGAATGCATCAAGTACATTGTTCACTGCCCGTGAACTTCACAAATTGAGAAGTCATGCCGATCTGTCTGCTTCCTGGAACATGTAAAATCCATACTCGGGCTCAAGTATGTACTATGCTGTTTCAGAAAAAGGCATTTAAAAGTTTCCTTGAGGCATTGGTTGGATTTTGTTTATTAAAAAATAGGTAATGTTTTCTTCTTTAATAGCAGTACCATGCGAATTTCTCAGCATTGTATTTGAAGCCCAAAGGCATCCTCTTCATGGATTGCTTTTCAACCAATTGAATTGTACAGATTGTAAAATCTTTTTGTCTCATTTGTAAAGAACATAAAAGCACGAGCAAACAGCTTGCTTTTGAGACCATACTTGTTCACTGGTTCCTTTGGGCTTCAAATCCTTTAGATAGGGATCTTTTGCTGACGTCAGTGGGAGCTGGATGAGACCTCAAAGGCAGCCTGCTGGATTGAAAATCTTGAGATGAGTGTCTAGTTTACAAGTGATTCACTCTGTCATGATCAAAGTCACTGAAGTTCTTATCTGATAATTCGTTATTATTAAATAGATATATTGAAGTCAGAAGTAGGCTTTGTTGGGAAATCAAGTGTCCGAGACTAGCAGAGGTATTGCAGTTATGTCCTAACACTAAGGATTTGTGTGTTCAAATTGGTGCTCCCATTTCGCGTCTCAAAAGTTTTGCGGATGGCTGCATGAGCACAGACATGGCCTGGGGGAACATTTTGGCACCTGCTTCCCGTTGGAGCTCCATTACCTTCATATTGTGGCCCATACATCTGTACTGAGGGGCAGATTCTGCTTACAGCCCTGGAAGGAAACAAGATGTTATACAGAATGGGTGTGTATGTAACACTTGCTATCTGTATCTGCCATCTCTTTCTCAAAATGTGGAGCAGGGGCTGTGGTTACGCTTTTGCACAACAGCTTCAAGGTCACAGCGCTTACTCTACTGATGAGCTGACCTCTCAACATCGTTTAGTTTTGTGGGCAGGAAATATAGAGGCAAGAGCAAAGATTTTTGGTCTTTGGAAGAGGGAGGGTGGGCAGAGACACCCAGGGGGCCAGGAACAGCAACCAAGGGAAGGTGGAATGCCCAGGGACAGCATGTGCAGAGAGCCACGTATTCCTGGAGAAGAGAGAAGCAGCAGCAGATGGTGCCTCACTAGAAACAGATTAAAGCAGTTGGTACAGAAACGAGATGTGGCACCAAGGGTCGCTTCCAATCAGAAACAAACTGTTCCTAGCCGAGCTCTGACTCTATTGGGAAATGAAAAGCCTGGGTTAATTTCCCTCTTCAACACGAGAAGGTTCAAGCCTACATACCCCATTTCCCTACAGAAACCTCCGTGCTATCAAATAAACCTGGAGAGAGAGAGTGGGAGAAGTAGGAGGTGGTGAGACAGACTCTCTCTGCATGAGTAAAGATTCACTGACTGTGGAAGTGTTCCTGTGCCATGAAGTGTACAAATCCCAGTGCCATTACTATTGAAAAAATAATTTGCTCATTGTATTATATATACATTGACGTGCCCTTCTCTGGCATTGAACTGCCCCAATAGTTAAAGCACCTGTTATCTTTCAGATGGCGACGACTTTTAAGCAGAGTAGCATTCTGTGCATGGCTGACACGTTATCGTCTACTGGCACTCACATTTAAAACATGCTTTCATCTTTGAAATTCAGGTGTAGAATAGACATTTTAGAACACCTCTGTGATGTTCAAAATTTACATGCGTGATGGAGAAAATTACCTTAAGGAAGTAGATTAAGCAATGCCTGAACGGCAGAAGTCACCATTGTCTAGTCCACACTAAAACCACTATTGTCATCCCTCCCAACAGCGAGACAGACAGACTGTTTTGAATGCTCCTCTCTCCATAGGAAGACTGTCAGAAAGGCATTTTATTGTTGAAAGTGTAATTGTTTTCCTTAGGGAAAAGGCACACTTTGTATAAGAATTAAAAAAAAAATGAAAAATGCACCACAGATATTTGCAGTGTGATTTATAAACAATACATTAAAGTGGTTGATTAAAAAGAAAAACATCTCTGCACATGCTGAAGGCATAGCCTTTATACTTACCATCAAAGTTCTAGGGTTTTCTTGAGGAATACTCAATTTAGTAACACAAGGATATAAAGAACTAAGCCTGCATTTCCTTATGATATGTAGCTCTGAGATATCTGGTTACTGGAAGAAAAGTGTAGTCCCATTCAATAGAATTCATAAAATTCTGTTAAAATTGTGTCATTTACTGAGAGCAGCAGTTCTCTGGTAGAAGGCTGTTATTCACTGGAGGACCCCAGATAAGGCCAGTCAGCAGCTGCGAGCTCCTCTTTGCTTGCAGCTGCTCAACTCTGTAATCATTTTTTACATGACTATTTCACAACTGCATCTGCTCCCGCTGCTCTAAACTCAGCAAGGAGCTGGGAACAGTAGGACAAAATCATTTCTATAGTGAATCAAAGGACACAACGGCCCATGGAAGGCTTTCTTGAATAAATTATGGCCTACAGGGAGGAAAATTTGAGGTCCTTTGTGAAGAGCAAGAACCAGTTTAGAAGCAGTTTCATGGGACTGCAGTTGGTACAACCTGGGCAATTTTTGTGATCTCTACTTTCTGCCTGGGAGTAGCGACACTGGGGTTATCACTGTCCATGGAATTCAAGATGAGAATATACAAAACGGTGTCTCAATTCCCTAGATGTCTCCCGTTTTGGAAGTAAAACAAATCCAGTACACCGGTGTGAAAAAATAAATACCACAACTTTACAAAAAGAACGCTACTTTTATTTCAAATGCTGTAAAAAGCCTCATATAAATTTTTATAATGCTTCTATGTAACTTTCCCAACCACAACTAATGAAACAGTCTAGGAAAAATATAGCAGTTGCCATTTCGACTCCAAGAACGAGCTGCTGTAATATATCAACATTAAAAGGACAAGGTACAGTATGTTACAATGCTTGTAATTGCTCGCATTATTGAAAAAGTGAGAGCACTTCCTAAGCATTAAGAGTATAACCGGGCTGAACTGCAGTATTCCCTACTTGCTGTCGCAGAGGAGGAAAGTCACCTCTTTAGAAGGAGCCGGCGCAACACCCTTTGTACTGCTTATGCCCATTTATCCTGGTAGTGTGGAGAGCTTCCAGCAAGCCCCTTTGCACTTCGGTGGAGTCACCCACGTCAGATGCTGTTATTCCATACTGTATCCAACGGCTCAGGTGTTTAACAATTGACCTATAAAAATAACACTTATATAACTCTCCAGCAAGGCAAATTTTAACAGTGCAAATGCAGTATCAACAATATTTGATTTATGAATGCTGGCAAATTTTGTTTTTTAACTCCTTTTGCACATGAAACAACCTCTGCTGGTGTCCTGTGCCTAAGGCCACTCACGCTGACTGGAGATGGAACAAAGTGCAAAAGCTCAGCTGCATTTCCCCAATCCAAGCTTCCTCCCCAGTTTCAGGGTCTTCAGATCCAGAATTTGGATTCAGGCTCACCACTTCCGTCAATGCACTCGAGTTCTCCCCGCTGGAACAGGTTAACTTCCCAGCAAACCTCTGGTAACAATTTGCATACACAATTCCGCATTTTAACAAAAGTTAACACAACGTACTTCCAGAAAATAAACTTTCACATGGTTGCAATCATCAAGCCATTTCAGGATCTTTGGTACTTCAAGAATAAGAAAAATAAATGGCACAATGACAAACATCGCCAAAGGAAAAAAAACACAACCATCCAAAGGAATATGACAAAAATAACAAACGATATGTTGCACTTCTGTTTTTTGAGAGCCAGTGTAGATAAACCTTGTGTTCTCTTTAATCTTTTGCAGTGTCACAGTTTCACCTTAAAATAAAATAATCTATCATCCTAAACGCAGTAGTTAATATTTTGTATAACTTGAGTTACTGATTAAAATAATGCTATGTTTAAAAAAAAAATCAGCTACCACAATACAGGAGGTTATGCTAAGTAGGCTGCAAGCTGTTTCCCTATGGATATAACTCCTATGTGAGCACTGATATGATTAATAATCCGCATTTTTAAATGAGTATTATCTTTAGTGTTACAAATATAAGGGTTGAGCTTCTTCCCAAGTTTGTAAACCAGTGAGTATGTACAGACATAGATGTTTAATAGATAGCTTTAAATTAAGTGTGTATTTATCTCCCCTCCCACAGGGCCCACTGGGAAAAAAAAAATCACCAGTATTACTGAGCATTTGCAGTTTCCATGAAACTTCTCTTGTCTTACCAAGTTCAAGCAAAGACTTATTTTTCTATTATGCAAATAGGGTAACTGTAGTCTTTTGAAACGTGTTGTTCGCAGGAATTCCACTTCTGGTGCACATAGTGCCCACGGATGACACTGGAAATTAAAACTAATGAAAATTCTCTTTTGAATAGCAGTGCCCTTTGGGGCCAAGTTTACATCTTGGATATTTTCTGCCCAAGCTCCCCTGTCTTGATAGAACAGATTGAAGGTCTTAGAAAAGGCATCTCCTTCCTGTGAAGCCTCAGAAGCTACTAGGGCATGAGCAGAATGAAGTTTGAAAGTATAAAAGGTGGATTTAAGCGAGTAACTGGTTTTGGACCGTCTTTGGTTGGATAGAAGTTGAGCTTCACTACATTGACAAGGCTGAGAACAACACTGGAGAATTTCAGAGGATCTTGCCCCAGTGGCAGTAAAGGGGTGTTAATTAGTGTAAGGTCTGGGAGGAAAAACTCAGAGATCAATGAGCTGTTCCCACCTAAGACCAGCATTTAGCCAAAAGCTTAGCTTAGCGGTGTTCTGATATAACACTATCTAAATTGGATGGGCCCTGAGGTACTGCCTATTCCTCTTTGATGAGCTAAAGACTAAAATTCTTTGTAGAAATGCAGAATGTAGAAATGTATAAATAACACAGATGCCTGAAGGGAGACAAAATATTGGAAGAAAGGCATCACTGAAGCCCTTGAGGAACCCAGTAACTGTTGGATCAGGGAAGACTACGTGCACATCAGCAAGCCACTGATGCACAGTAATCTTGGTGGTAAATGGTCTTTGATGCAGCAGATGAACACCCCAGTGTGTTTTTTAAAGCCTATAAATAATTCAGAATAGCTGATACCATGGTACCTAACAGCAATAAATATTTTGGTAATGGCTTTATAAATAGTCAGTTCCATTTTGCTAGGGAAAAAAACCCAAAACAAAACAGTCTAATGGAGTCTTCTGTAACTGTATGCCAAAACACCCTGTGCTTCACACCAGTGGGTATTGTGGAGGCTTCAGAGTGCCTTTCACTTGCATTCAGAGGATGAAGACAGCAACAGTGACTCTGCTTGTTCAGCTACCAGGGACTTGTTGATTGCTGTAAACCTCTTTCATAACCAGAAAATGGTATCAAAGATCTCTACTGTGATAGATTCAACACACTGCAGATAATATGCTAGTACAGGCAGAGAGAAATTTGCCAGCAGTGCTGAACTGCTGCTGGGCTGAGAAGCAAAACCACACCCAGCAGAAGGAGGGATTTTTGCTTTAGTTTCCTCAATGTGGGAGAAGGAAAACCATTTCTGCTGTCAGTTTGTCACCATCATGCAGACTGGGTAGAACAGCATTTAGGTGCTCTGCCTGATTCAGTCACGGGGGGTTGTGGTTCCTGGAAACTGGGCTCCAGACTCAGCTGATCCTTTGTAATCCCATGGTCTGCATTAGATGGAGATACCAGAAGCAGATGGAGCCCACAGGAGAGTGAGCCTAGTGGGGTGCTCCATTTCTTCTGGCTTGGCAGAAGCTGCTACAGGGTATTCTGAAATAAAAGGCTAGAGCAGGATCCCTTCTGCCTGGAACTTCTTAGAGACAAAAAAGAAAAAGCAGCAATTGGATCACTTTTCTAGGGTACATTTTACACAGGCAGGAAAGGCTATTTGAATTGTGAGTAGCAAGAAGATGATATGCCTTAGAGGCAGGAATGCAGTCCTGGAAACTCAGCCACCTTTTTAGAATTTGGTATCAGAAAGTTCCCCTTCTGTTAAAAATCCTCATAATTATTATTTACACTCCTTTTTATCTTCTGAAGTTGCCAACAGGCATCATCCTCTTAAGCAGTAATACCCATCAAGTATCATTTAAAGTGGAAATACCACTAAACAGATCATGGGGACTGTCTCACCGCCACACACAGTGCAAAAAGGAAGAAAGAGGAGAAGAGATGATCAGCTGATAAAGCCATCCAGCGAGGAGAAGCGAGGGTAGGCAGGGCACAAGTAGGCCCACAGGACACTGCTATTTAAAAGAATTCAGTGTTGCCACAGCCATGGGTTATCTACAGACCACAACTGGAACAACCTCGAGCAGCTGTTCAGAGAATTTTGCAAATGTGGGCAATGTTTTTTTTTTTATACTGCATATCTAAAACCCACCAGGTAAGCAGTATAATAACAATGCTGCATAAAATGATATGTTTTACTCCCAGGTGGATTAGATGGTTTACAGTACAAACAAAGCCACAGTACAGAGAGGCATAATTAACCGTTATACACACATAGGCAGTGCAGTTACAAAGGGATGTACGTTCCTTTTATTCCAGTACCTTTGTATAATAAAGTTAACAAAAATATTCAAATATTAAAAAAAAAAAAAAAGCCAGCTGGCACTGCCAACTAATTCCTGTAATAGTCTTAGAAATCCTAATCCCGTAGAATTTCCTTGTGAAATTGATGCGCACCAGAGTCAATGTATTGATAACTAATGCCAAGCGGGTCTGGTGATGCAGCTACCTGAGGTTTGTGTTTTAATTTCTTTTGTGGGTTTGCGTTTTGTTTCACAACTTCCCGGCTTTCATGTAGGAAGGGATCGAGCCACGCTGCGTGAGCCCTTCAAACCTCTTGTAGGTATAATTGAGGAAAACCCAGTCTTTGGACTTGTAGTCAGGTTCCGTTGTGTTTGGCACTAGAATTCAGAAACAGAAGTAAAACCAAAACAATTAAAACCAGTGTTGCTCCTGAAAGGACTCTTCACAGAGCACTGACAAACAGTCCTGAACTATTACTTCCCCAGTCAGCAGAAATTCCTTTAAGTAATCCTGTTTCTAATCAGGTCACTTGCCTTTCATCAATGGCCTGAGAAGAGTTACAATTTCAGCACTTACCCCTGAAGCACAAAAGGTTTTTTGTTTCTTTGGGTTTTTATTAGTGTGTCTACACACAGTAACAGACTCCCATACCTTGACAGGAACCTCTAAAACACCCACAGGATATATAGCTACAAAAAACATTTAGGATGCTCCATGCACAACAAACACATACATACCATCTTATCTTCTCCACAAAAAGAGGAAAAAGATATATCTGACTTCTCCCAAGAGAACTACACATATCACACACAAACTACTTCTAGGACTTCCTCCCTGCTCAGAGCTTTTGCGAGGCTTGTACAGCCTCCATTTATTTTATGAACAGCCCAGATGGCTGGCGTGCTGCACTCGGACATGCACTGCAGTGAGCTCCTACATTTAGCTCTGGTTGCTGCTTTTAGTGTTCCATAACAATATTTTCAATCTAAGATGCCCAAAACGTCAATATCAAAGTTCATATATAACATTCTCGGTGATACAGTGGGTCTGAAATGCCAAAACTAATAGAAATGTACTTGGCGTTAACCAAATATGGACTTAAATAGCTTAACTTAGCCGCTGGAGATTGACTGCTTTTGCATTAAAAAGGACAAATTTCTTTGCCATGAAATAAAAGCCACTTAAAAAAAAACAAAAGAAACCAGCTTTTTGATAATTCTTACAATTGTTAGCACATCTACACTTATCTGCCATCAATTAATCATTTTTATGTATCTGCCTATCTTTAAGCCATTAATAATTCATTGAAAACAGTGGGAGCTGGGAGAATTTGGCATGTCAGAGAATCAAGCCTTTTATATGTAAGAATTTCCTACAACTTGCCAAAAGAAATTAACAAAAACTCCCCATAAATGACTTATAGAGGCACTCAGGTTCAGAAATCACGATGTTAAATAAACATCTGTCTGAAAGTTTTTGTGTACAAACACATGAACATTTATGTTTGGCATGAAGCTCAAAAGTCACTAAAGATCAAAAGCAAATCAGTGTGTAATGTTTTAAAAGAATTTGGTTAGAAAGACTGTATGGTAGAAAACTGTACCGTGTTTTCTGTGCTCACTATATGCAAACCATATTTAATAATAGATTTAACTGTTATAATCTGTGGGCTTGGTTCCCCCCCCGCAAAGTTCTAAGGAAGCAGATCGTAAGCTTACACTTATATTTGACAGACAGTCTCTATATCAGGCCTGTATGTTACCTTGATTAGGGTATCAGAAAATTTAATATAAACAACAATAACAGCTGCATCTGCGGAGTTCTCTGATACGTCATAGACATACATTTGGAAATTACAATGGCGGTCTCACCTGGCTGTAAAATATCAGATTCAGGGAATTCATCAAAGTTGGAAGTATCATCAATACTTTTGATTTCTATAGGGATTGCAGCTGGTCTTTCCCTGCAAATAGAAATAAATGCCAGAACAGTGAATACTAAGCTACATTAAGTTCCAGTTTTGTTTAACCTGTCTTTTTAGAGTTACAATATCCCTTTAGTTTAAAGCACAAAGGTTCCACTGAGTCCATCAGAGATGTATCTGACTCGCCTATTTGCTGACATCATGGGGAGATTTATTGGTTTCCTATCTAGCATTACTATCTTCTTGGCAAACTTGGGGAAAACATAATTTTCCCATTAACTGAACGAGCATTCCACATTTATCTACCCTATAGCTATCGCTACAATCTTAGTTGTCACCAAGAATCACTCTGTTTCATAAACCCGGCCTACCCAGCCGAGCAGGATTTTATTTGCATTTGGAGCCATCAGATGTGTTGCTTTACAATTCTAGCGCTCATCAGCCTGGACCTCATCCAAATACCTTTCAGCTGTAGCTCCTATTTCTGACATTGAGTTGCCAGTATCTCTCATCCAAAATGAGTTGGCTCTGACATGTTACTGTTTTATTAGCTCAACGATTAGGCAGCTCTTTAAGAAGTTTCAAGGTGTCTTTCAAAGTTCCTTAAGTGGTCTGTCCCATGAAAGCATTCAAACGGAAACATGGCACTGGGGGAAAGTCATTAATTTACACCTGTAAACTTACTACAGTTGTAATTATCACAATTACAATTAAATCCACGTCCGGGTGGAACGGGAAAACCATTTTGCCAGGCTGCCAACTGTGGCATGAACAGATACGTCACTGCTCTTACTGCTTATTGATGTCTCCACCACTGAAAAGATAAGCTACATCAGGCTTTCTGCACCAGAAAAAAATGAAAGGATAAGATCTGGGCAATCACAAGTCCACAGTATGGATTTTCAGGTAGAAAACTGCAGTATTACTGGAAGAGCAAACCACCTCAAACCTTAAAAAGAGCTGAACAGTTGCCATCATTTCAATTGAAAGTATCTGTGGGGCCACCAGAGTCTGCTCTAAAGATGTTACCACTTCAGGTACATGCAGATTTAGCTCAGAATCTGCAGATGCAAGCTCAGGCTGGAACTGGTTTGGCTGCCTCAACTGGGCCCTCTACCCAGGCTTGGCACAGCAGAATTTGGACACTAAGACTGCGACTCTGAGGTGAGTCGGCGCCACTGCCCAGCAGTCTGTAGACATACCGGTTCACTCAGGTGTAGTATCTGCAACGTGCAGTAAAGACATGCCCTGTGTATTCCTCCTACTTGCTCTTCATCATTCGTTTATTTCCCCTGCATTTTTGAAATAGAGTTTGCTTTTCTCGTGTTCCTATTACAAAAAAAGTCAATTATAGCAATAGCTGCAGAGCCCATTACTATTGGAAGAGGAGCTCTTTGATGGTATCAGAGCATACATCAGGAATAACACAGCCACCCTACCACAATTTCTTTCCATCCTGGGCACTCTGGGGCAATCCAAGGCATCTCAAGACAGTTAAAATCTGATGGGATCTATGAATATCAGCAAGGCCTGAAAACCTTCACTGCCACTCACCTGCTGCCAGTAGCTGCCTTTGAAAATACAAGATAAATTGGAAATTATCATCCTTGACATCATAGTGCATGAAATTCTTGCTTTCATGGCTTTTGTTCTCTATAAAATGTGTATGTGTATATATATATACATACCTGATATGTCCCCAGTCCACTCCTTCAAAAAACGGGTGACTTTTTATTTCTTCTACTCCATTACTACCAATTCTATTTTCTGAGTCAGTACAAAATCTGAAAAAGTAAAAAAAAATAATAAAGAGAAGGTTACAAGAAATGCAGACGGAAGCAACAGCAAATAAAACTGCCATGATATCCTGTAATAGGAATTTGAGGAAGTTCTTTCAAATCATTCCATCACTTGGGGTAAAGTAAAAATAGCCCATTGCCCCTAGGAGAGAAAGGAAATAGTAGAAGCATAATATTGTTAGAGTCCCAAAACAAAAAGTCATTATGACCTTTTCTAAACTGTTACATCCCATCTTCATAGTTTCTAAAAAGCTGCTGCAAGTTCTAGCCCTGCAAGATTAGTTTGGCATGGAGACTCAAGTTCCTACCCCTGAAGACTTCTCTGCATGTTCTCAACTATTTAAAAAATATGTGTTTCCAAATCAACCTAACAGGAACAGACACACTAAGTGAAATAGGACTACTCTCTGAGGTCACACTTCGGAACTGAGCCAGACACATTCAAAACATGCCATGTCCACAGCATACCCTATTCTGCTTGTCATCTCCTCCGTAGAGGTCCAGATGCTGATGGTACAAAGACCCAAGGCCTATCTCTGATGTGGCCCAGCTGCACAACCTCAGCCCAACCTCCAGAAGCAATTGTCAATTTGTGAGAAGCAGCTACGAGAAAGTGCAGAGTCAAGTAAGGTAACAAAACAAATAAACAAAAAAAAGGTGAAATTTGAGACAGAGCTAAGACTGTTGAGATGGATGGAGACTGTTACCTGCTCAAATAAGCAGGAAGAAAAACACCAACAAGGAAAAGTAAAAAAGTCTAAAGAAAAAAACAGGGAGGTGAAAGCTCTCTGACAACAACTCAGCAACATCAGGGATTTGTTCTGGGGAGCAGCAGAGGCTGATCCTTCTCTGGACTGATGTTTGCCTGGACAAGACTGAAGAATCTCATCAAGGAGATGGTGAGCATACCAATGCTTGCCCTAGAAGTTCACTAAATGCTAGCTATCTTTTCTGCATGTCAGCAAAGGTATAATCGCTTTATATTTTTACACTGTCCTTGCAGTCTCTTTGAGGATGGCAAACGGTGTCAACAGTGACACAGACAAGAAGGTTTACAATAACAGAAAAAAAAAGCCTGTGTCAAACAAAAAGTTCTGTCTCGCTGAGCACAGAGTCACCCAATGACCTCCTGAAATTGGGAAGCGCTCGGTAGCATGGGGATGCTGGCCTCCTGCTGCGCTAAGTCAGCTGGCCTTTGTCAGATGAAATCCTGTCTACCCAGATGAGCAAAGCCTCTGGCTGTTGATTTAGTTATCCTGACCTCTTAATTCCTCCACAGGAACACAGCACCCAGATTCACAAGGCACTTTTCACATCAATACATTGCAATATCAAATAAACCACCAAACAACCAACAACCCAAAACAAAACAACCACTTTCTCGCTAGCTATTTAACGTTTCAGCAGGCAATTTAGTAATGCAGCAAGTTAGGCTGTAAACAATCTCCAATTAGAGGTTCTCCTTCCCCTCTACTCTGCCCTGGTGAGACCACATCTGGAATATTGTGTCCAGTTCTGGGCCCCTCAGTTCCAGAAGGACAGGGAACTGCTGGAGAGGGTCCAGCATAGGGCAACAAAGATGATTAAGGGAGAGGAGCACCTCCCTTATGAGGAAAGGCTGAGGGAGCTGGGTCTCTTTAGTTTGGGGAAGAGGAGACTGAGGGGTGACCTTATTAATGTTTATAAATATATAAAGGGTGAGTGCCACGAGGATGGAGCCAGGCTCTTCTCGGTGGCAAACAATGATAGGACAAGGGGTAATGGGATCAAGCTGGAACACAAAAGGTTCCACTTAAATTTGAGAAGAAACTTCTTCTCAGTGAGGGTGCCAGAGCACTGGAACAGGCTGCTCAAGGAGGTTGTGGAGTCTCCTTCTCTGGAGACATTCAAAGCCCGCCTGGACATGTTCCTGTGCAACCTCACCTGGGCATTCCTGCAGGGGGATTGGACTAGATGATCTTTTGAGGTCCCTTCCAATCCCAAACATACTGTGATACTGTAATATTATGGACTGTATTGTTCTCCTACTTTAAGTGTCACTTGGAAAAAAAAACAAAAACAAACCTGCTTATATTTCTACTGCAGTCCAGCCACTCGGTAGATGCCAAGTACTAATAATAGACCTCAAACCTTGTAACAACTGTTAGCCAGACCAGGTCTCAAGATCTGTCAGGCTTTATCTGAACTTGAACTTAGTTTAGTTTGGTTTTATCTATAGCCATAAAAATAACAAAACTTTAGCTTTATCTGCAAGTTCTTTTGACAACATGCAGGAAAGGTTAAAAAGAGCACTAAAGAAAAATGACAGTGAAAATGTAATAAAACTGTCATATGCAAATCTATTAATGAGGATTAGCAATAATTAAGTTACTTAAACTGTGTTAGTATCACTGTAACTGAATTAAGAATAACTGTTCATTGTATTTGTTATATTTGCTGTATGCTTCTGGAGCATCACTTGGACTACTAATAAATTCTAGCTCTTGGCTCTGCCTATAAAGTATATTCCCCTTTTTGCCTGTAACAAAATTGTGTCAGCTTGTAATATTATCTTTAAAAAAAATGAAAGCCGAAAACCATCTCCCCTCCCAGGACAACAGAGCATTTCTGCCTGACCTTGACCCCAAAACTCCTTGCAAAATTTTCAATGCAAGCTGAACGGATCAAAACCTGTCCTTTTGAAAAGAGTGAGTAAATCAAAAACATCCAAAGATTTCTGTTCAGGATGTAAAATGCTGGTACGTGATTATTTTCTAGCTCCCCATGAGAAAAATTGTGTGTTAATCACTTTTTTTTCTTCCTTCAGTCTGCTCTGTTTCTCCTGATACCATGATACAAATGAAGATCATTACAGCTTATTTATTCAGGTTAAACAAATGGCAAAGGACAAAAGGCTAAAAAAGTCCATCCATGATTAGCAACACAGAAGAAAACAACTTTCTCTCCAATCTCAAGTCTCCTTCATGCAGAACAGAAAGTTAATCCAATGGAAGATGATGGTACTGGTGCATGGGCAGAAGTGGGCTTTTGTTACTGACCTTAGAATTAAATCCTTTGCTTTCTCTGAAATGGGCACCTCTGGAGGAAATACCAATGTTTCTTTCCAGTTCATAACTTTCCTATACGTTTCTTGTGGAGTTTCTGAGCAGAAAGGTGGATACCCTGCACAAACAGATAGAAATATTAATAAGCTTTTCCCAGATGAAGAAAGTGACCTTGGTTTCTGCTTTTGCCACCATGGCTCCCAAATCTTCCAAGTAGTACCAGACATAAATTTTCTCTTTTGTAATGCAATGATAAATGTTATTTTTTTACTTCCAGGTAATGAGACTGACCCTCAAAAACATTTAACAGTAAAACATTCATTGAAACAGTGGAGGCATCATCTCTTGTTGTCTTGGAAAGGTGGGAGGACTGCAAGGTTTTCTGGAAGCTGAATTTGGGGCTTACCTCAGGTAGAACTGAATGAAATTCTGGTACTTTCACTATGAAGAGGATCAGACTCTGTGAACTAATGGACTCTGTTACCTTTGAATGATTCTTAAGTTGGGTCTTTAACATACCTATTAGCATTTCATACATAATCACTCCCAGAGACCACCAGTCACACAGCTTGTTGTACCCAGTCTGCATAAATACTTCTGGTGCAATATAGTCTGGGGTTCCAACAGTAGAATATGCCTGGGAAAAAAAATAAAATAAACTCTTTAAAATACACATACCATGTTTTTACACTTTGCAAAAAACCTTTTCCTGGGGATTCACATATAGGATCTTGGGTTTTGGATGGACAAGAATGCTTCATTTGAGAATTCATAGTATCTAAAATCCCAATAACATTATTCTTTTACATAAGTAAGCACAGAGAACCTTGAAAGTAAATGAAAATCATCCTAATGTGATGAAATCATGGAGTGTTTCCACTTTGATATCAGAAGGTCATCTTAGCTAAAGTATTGGGTAGCTGCATTACTAAAATACAGACAAAGTTCTGTTGTTCTTGTTGTAGTTGTGTTTTGCTTGTTTGTTTGTGTTTCAATAAAAGGGACAACCAGTGGTAGATTCCTGTGTACAACACTAATGATACACCACCTATTACACATATTACCTTTATTGCAAAATTAATTTGAGCTCTTACCAGACCCAGAGTCCATCCTTGTAATCTTTTAAATATGCAGTCTAGATGATTATAGATGAGGCCATGCAAACCTCATGAGGTTCAACAACAGCAAGTGCAAGGTCCTGCACCTGGGTCAGGGCAACCCCCAGTATCAATACAGGAGTACAACATCTCTACTATAAGGACAGGCAAGAGAGTTGGGGTTGTTCAGTGTGGAGAAGAGAAGGCTCCAGGAAGAGCTTATTGAGGCCTTTCAGTACTTAAAAAGGGCCTGTAAGAAAGATGGGGACAGAGTTTTTAGCAGGGCCTATTACAACAGGACAAGGGGTGATGGTTTGAAACTGAAGGACGGGAGATTCAGGCTAAACATGAGGAAGACTTTTTTACAATGAGTGGTGAAACACTGGCCCAGGTTGCCCAGAGAGGTGGTAGATGCCCCATCCCTGGAGACATTCCAGGCCAGGCTGGATGGGGCTCTGAGCAACCTGATCTAGTTGAAGATGTCCCTGCTCATTGCAGGGGGGTTGGACTATATGAGCTTCACAGGTCCTTTCCAACACAAACTATTCTATGATTCTGGTTCATGAGTACATCTCGAGTTATTAGCAAATTTTTCTTTACTGATGGAAAATTTAGGGGGGGGGGGGGGGGGGGGGGGGGGGGGGGGGGGGGGGGGGAGAAAAACAAACAAACCACAAGCCAAAAAAATCCATAAACCCAAAAACATCCACCACAACCAGTTCTAACCAGTTCTGCCAGAAAAATATTTTACTTCCATTTGTCTGGCCAGAAACTTCATTTTATCAGACAGACCTGAGACATTCAGTTTTGAACCAACTGAAACCCAGGAATATGGCTCCTTTTCAAATAGTGTTTATACAAGTTATAATTTTGGCCTTTTTTTCCTCCTTGTTGGACCGTCTCATGTCTTTACTGACCTGGAGATGTTGTATTTTCAGGGATCTAACTCCAAGTGTGAGTAAGGGCATGAAATACAGCCCCTATGAGGCAGCATGATTGCAATGTCACCTCATTATGTCTCATGATGAAATAAAAAACAACCCAAAAGCTTGTAGAGAACACTGCTGCATATCACTTTTTTATAGAGAGTATGCAAAATAAAAAGTTCCACAAATTGAGAACTGAGGTTTTTGCAACTGCTGTTCAATGAAAATCACAAGCAGGGCTGAAATTCTGAAATCCCACGGCTGACAGATATTCTCCCTTGATTCAGTTAACGCCAGAGGGCCCTTGACCACTCAGTACAAACCCACGCTGCAGCACTCCAGTGCCAATATCCTCCACTTCCTTCCCATCATATTCCAGTTCAGCAGAAGGACAAACAAGTCTCCCCACAATTCTCTGAAAAAGGATCACGCAGCTACACATCTTCTTGCTACACTGAACTGCAGGAGTTAAACCCAGGAGTTCACACACAGCATCAGTGCCAGGTTTGTTTAGAGACAAGCTCAAGAAACAGCTTTGCTGAGCGGTTGCTGACACCTGAGGTTAGTTAGTCCAGATGCTCGTATGGGAAACAAAGGCACAGAGAAGAGCCAGGCCTCACTGGTCACAGCTCTGAAAACAAAGTGACCCAGCTGATGGTCATCCTCCCACTCTCCTTGAGCTATTCCACACTTGGAATCACTAGACCACCTTCTTTTGAGTTAGTTGAAATTTTGGGAGCTTGAAGAGAGCAACATCTGTAAGGGATGTGAGGGCTTTTCGGTTTTTAAAACCCAGGAGCATTAACGCCCAGTTTTTATTTCACATTTTCTGTAAGTAGTTTAAAAGAAAAAATGTATACATAATTTTATTAACTCACCAGCTGTCGCCTGTTCTTCTTCCACGTTTCTGCTTTTCTCTTTGAGTTCATATTCTGAAATGCTAATTGACAAAATAGTTATTAGATAGTAAACGCATGTGAGAACTAAAAAGGAAATATTGATAACATTCTGCTTTCTGACAACGACTATGTTTAGAACACTTTAGTCTAGAAACAAATACTTGATTATAACTGAAGACAGGAAAATCATAATTAATAACTACTGTCCAATTCTCAGCTGAAACTCACGTAAGCAGAACACATGAATAGCAATTCTAAATGAGAACTTTCTAAAAGTTTTACAGATTGATCTGGAATCAGCAGTACTTATTGTTGCAGCTGGCAACATATATTCAGATACAGGCAATTTTTTTTTTTTCCAAGCAAGAGGTGAAGAATACAAGAAGAACTGCAGAGGAATTTTACATTTGTAGAATAAAACACTAATGTGGATGTGTCACCAAGGCATGCTGATGAACAACTTTACTCTTATGAAAAGCATCATGAGATTGTTACTGACTTCAGGTAAGTCACCACACGAAACTTATGTCCCTTCTGAAAGAGTGTTTCTGTAACTTCACTAACATCATTATGAAAAATACATTAAAATAGTTACTTTACATTGTATGTGTTTGTATCTATGTACAAATGTGCAAAAACACATTAACACTGCAGAAATCATATTTTCTTTCCTGTGAAATACTACCATGTCCCAGGGAACATGCATTTCCAGTTTTCCAACTAAATGTAATCAGCCTGACCAATCTTGCTTAACCCAGCAGAAATAAACTCTGACGTGGCATAGCTGCAGCACAAAACTATTTAACATGTTTAACTAGGACACTTTATACTTACAAAAGTCACTTGGCGGGTTGTGTGTAAGGTTCCTGTAGAACTCAGTTCTGTGAGCTTTCTTTAAACCTGTGCATAGCCCAAAATCAGACAGTTTTACATGACCCTAAAAAAAATATCAAAGATAAAAACATAATTTAGAAAGACAAGGCTCAAAAAAGGAAGTTTTAATAACTGCATTTGCCTTCTCAGGCCATGATGGACTTCCATAGGACTACCTAGTCCAGGACAAATAGGCAAATATTGACTAAATCTTGGTGTACTGTGAGATTGTGTTTTCTCTCAAGCCAGTTCTTGCCCCTCTGGGATCGGTTACATCTACAGTTCTGGAACAGCTGAGGGCAGATAGTTTGCCTGGGTTTTGTTTTGGATGGGATACCACTGAGACTGAGAAAGCCTCCAGTGCAATATCTCTTTATTTTGTTTTGATGGTAACCTGTCTTTCATCAGGTTTCCAGACATCAATGCCAGATTGTCTACAGGTTAGTGTATCATGCTTAGTGGGTTCATTTCATGGCTCGTGATGGTCAGAGTTTCCACTGGTGTGCGGGTAATAAAACAAGTGAGATAACCACAGGAATTGAACTGATTATTTAGCATTGTCTGAATATTTCATATTTACTTCAAGGCAAATGAAACGTAAGTGTATCAGTTTTTAACGTGTACGAATATGAGCACCTGGACACCCTAAGTGGGTCTTCTCACTTAGGAGGCTTGCCTTAGAAACCTTAAAAGGGTTAAAATGCTTTCCAACAAAAAACAGGAGCAGTTTTGCCTTCAGTAAACTAGTGTCCTACAAGGAAAAGGTAATGACCACTTTTTCTGCCTTTACTCCAGCTAGCTTAAAATCACTGGTGTGGCACTCCTGGTTTGCACCAATTAGCACCACAATAAATGGTATTATCTGCAGACTGAGATGTTTAAAGCACAGGCAGTTCACATGCACATTCCATGCCTTAGCATCCAGCAGAAGGTTATCTGGCTTAATATCTCTGTGGATGAACCCCAGCTGGTGAATAGCATCTATGGCCAGCACAGTTTCAGAAATATAAAATTGTGTCTCCTCTTCTGATAAGGTGTCTTTCTTCATTAGTAAGGTCATCATGTCACCTAATCAAAAAAGCAAAAAATACAACTTAGAAATAGGAACATTTTAATCACAAGATTAATTCTATGTGAAATCCCAGTACGATCCAAATTTACCCTTGTGACTGGCCTTATAGCTACTAATTAAAAAACTATTACTGCAAAGACCTAAAAACCCAACATACTTTTTAAAGTAAACTGGATGTAAAACTGTCAAAAATCCTAAATAGGAATTTTCATTTGATAGCGCAGAGGATACAGTGAATTTTAATGCATAACACATGTATTGCATGTATTTACTAGCTTTAACAGTAAAAAGCAAAACATTGGATCAGAAAAATTACTTAACCCAAGTTTATTTTAACACATGTCCCTAACCTTTCGCCTTCCCCTAAAATCGAGAGTTGTTACATGACTGGGACTTCATTGAAAACAAATTATGCAACATGCTTGTTTCTAACATTTTATGAAGCTGACAGCAACAGTTAAAGACGAAGTACTTCTATCACCTCACACCATAACATCCAGCTTACCTCCAGGTAAGAACTCCATGATCAGGTAAAGATTTCTTTTATCCTGAAAGCTGTAAAACATTTTCACTACCCAGGCTCCATCTGCTTCAACCAAAATATCTCTTTCTGCTCGGATATGGGCCACCTAAAATTAAAAAACCAAAACAAAACAAACTATAATTAAAGGATAATATAATTATTTCACCAAGGAACTCCATATTATATGCCTAGTCCTACAGTATGCTTTCATAATACTTAGTGAAGAAACTATTTTTCATACTATTTTCATACAATTTTTCATAGTTTTTTACTATATCCTACAAAGTCCTCACAAAATACCTAGCAGAAACGCACAAAAGTCAACTCAATGTTGAAAATAACTGTTCACACAACTCTGCAGAAGCAGCCTCTAGAAGCACAAAGCAGAGCTTGTTAGGCTGTTTCTGTTTGTTGGAAAGCGCTGAAAAAAAGCTGGTGGAAAAGTGCAATTCCCTTTTTTACAATTCCCTTTTTTACTATACCCTAAAAAGAAATAGATGCATTCAAAGCAATTACAGAGCCGACCATCACAGAGCTGTATACAGTACTGCAAGCTCGGGCAAAAATTAAAAGTGCAACTCGAGGTGCAAGTACTGAGAAAATTATTGGAAAAAGCCAGAGCTGGTCTTAAGGAATGCAAGAAACAAGAGGGAGAGTGGGGGATGCATTACGATTACTGTCAGAAATTAGCAGATTTCTCATGTGGGTATATAAAGAAACAAAAGAGCTAATGGCTACTTCTACACAGCTATCTCACAGTTTCAACTTGGCTTAAAGATAGGCAGATACATAAAAATGATTAATTGATGGCAGATAAGAGTAGATGTGCTAACAATTGTAAGAATTATCAAAAAGCTGTTTTGTTTTGGGGTTTTTTAAGTGGCTTTTATTTCATGGCAAAGAAATTTGTCCTTTTTAATGCAAAAGCAATCAATCTCCAGCGGCTAAGTTAAGCTATTTAAGTCCATATTTGGTTAACGCCAACTACATTTCTATTAGTTTTGGCATTTCAGACCCACTGTATCACCGAGAATGTTGTTGTATGTCCAGATACCTGAATATGAACTTGGATATTGACGTTTTAGGCATCTTAGATTGAAAATATTGTTATGGAACACTAAAAGCAGCAACCAGAGACCTAAATGTAGGAGCTCACTGCAGTGCATGTCCGAGTGCAGCACGCCAGCCATCTGGGCTGTTCATAAAATAAATGGAGGCTGTACAAGCCTTACAAAAGCTCTGAGCAGGGATGAAGTCCTAGAAGTAGTTTGTGTGTGATATGTGTAGTTCTCTTGGGAGAAGTCAGATATATCTTGGCCTGGGACTCTTGTCTAGCAAGAGTGAGAGAGTGCCTAAACTAATCACTCCCTACCAAACCTGCTGTGAGTAGAGAGGAATGCCCGACTCACAGTGAGGTACTGTCTACTTGCCAAACCCACGTAGTCCACACCAGGACAGTGCACAGAGCCCTCCCACATGGTACACGGAGACTGCTCCTACACAGCAAACCTGATTTGAACTGCACAGCAAATGTCTTGGCCCCATGGGAACAGAGCTGGGATGAGTTTCAGTCCTTACAGATGGTGGCAGGTAGCAATGAGCTCAGTGGCCAGGATTAAAGCAGCACAAAAATGGTTCAGGGTCTTGGGTTACTCAAGGGGGAGGAAGGGGAGAGAAGAAGGAGCCATTCCTCCATGTGATGTGCATGAAGCTGGCCCAGAACTGACAGGACCACTGCTGTTGCTAATGTTGGTCCTGGACAAGTGAGTTTGGGAACATCTGACCTTGCTCAGGATATTCCAGTCCCAGATGAGGCTTTGTTAAAACAAACAAACAAACAACAACAAAAAGAAACCAAACACAACAAAAATCCAAAACCACACCCCAACAAAACAGAGCTGCTACTCCATGAATTCACTGGAAACTACAAGTAATGGAGATTGGAGAAGGGGTGTATGTCTCACTGGTATACACCATCATCCTGAAGGAAAATGAAGGACATAGTTATGGAAAAATATTTCTTGACAGCTGTAAGATTTTAATTATTCATACATCAGAAAGCAACTTCTGGAAAGAAAATATGTACCACTATTTCAGCGTTGAGGGCTACTTCCAATAAGCAGTAAGAAGAGTCTTCTGCATGTCTTCCCCAGTTCTACTGATCAGGAGCTTCTTTACGCATACGTGTTCTTTTCACAGGGTTTTGCAGGGAAATGGGTTGCCCCTCTGTAGTAGGCACTGCAACTTTGATTTATCTAGCTCTGTCTATTCTTGTTAGAAAATATTTCTTTCCACCCCTCACTCCTTACTGTAGCTATAAAATATATTAAAATCCTGCTTAAAAAACAGTGAGGATATCTCCCAGTGCTATCAGGCCGGGGCAGGGGGTGGAGGGGGAGGAGGAATTTTCATTTTCTTTTGTATTTGTGTCCTGTGTTGCTTTCCATTGAACAAACCAGGCAATGAAAAGTACAGCAGAAATTCGCTGTCCAGAGAAGATTACGGTCTCAAACTAAATGGAGAGCGCAGGCTCAGCCTCCTTGCCACATCAGGTTATGAAATGGGGGGAAGAGGCCACACACATCCTGGCTGCCGTGCAGAACATGCTGCCCCTCTGGTTGCCTATATTCAAGGAATGGGCTTGAGAAGACAAAAAGTCTGCACCAGGAGAAAAAGCAAAGTAGAAGAACCACTGCAGGGAAATGTAATACAAGAGCAAATGATGTGTAAGGTTTAGACAGGTAAGGAAAAATCTCCTTTTATCTGCACTTTTGCTTGAGACATCCACACTTGATTTCACTGCTTTGTAGTGCGAAAGTACTTGCTGTGTACTACCCAGGAAAATGCAGTGAATTGTTAACTAAAAAGTAAAAGCAAAAACCATACTAAGAAAACAAAGCAAAAGAAAACAAGACAAGACCTGACTAAAAAGCAAAACCAAGGAAAACAAACCCAATGAGCAATGTGACATCTCTTAGTATCTAACCACCAAAAGAAAACATCAAGTAACCTCAGGTTTTATTTTGGCACAGTGTAACTTCTCAAGAAGCATCTTCCTTCAAATGCAGTTTTACAGATGAAGTACTACAAGGTCTGCATTCATATAGGAAGGAAGAAGCAAAAATCGTTGTCACCATTCCAAATCGGTTGCCAATAAAACATTTTGTTAAAATGCTTTTACTTGACCTTATTTCCTAACTTCTACTTATTCTTTTGTACAGTGGTAGAAACTCCACAGATGCTTTGGACTGCTATACCATTACTGGGGCTATTGAAGAGGAAAATATGACCAAAAAGTATCTGCCTTTTTTTTTTGCAACTTTCTAGACAGCATAAGTTTGAAATGTAGGGGACTTATACAACACAAACCTGCTCTTTCTCCAGCATATCTGCTTTCCTTAGTATCTTCATTGCATAAATATGACCCGTATCCTTCTTCTGAACGAGGCGTACCTATAATGAGAAATATAACCCAATCAACCTTCTCTACCTCAGAAACTAGACCCCAGTGTGGAATCTATTGGAAAGGCTCAAAATTGCTCAGCATGGAAAAGTTCTTTGGTTAAACATTTAAAAACACATGGAAAAAAGATATATTTCTATACCATGTACAACACTAACACCAGTGATGAACAGATAGCTTGAAGTAGTTACTGCTTTAGGAAAAGTTAGCAAGCATAGTAAATTCCAGGTAACTGTGAGACTGTGTATGCTAAAATTCAGGAGCAGATACAGCCGTGATGTGACAAGGGTCAGGAGAAGGTTTACAGAGAGAAGCTGTGCAACTGCAAATCCATAATTTCAGTGGCCACAAGGGCAACATCAGTTTGGGTTAATAAGCAGCTGTGGGAAACTAAGGACCTTTCCAGAGGTCTTGAGAAATCAATGCATGTAATTCATTATGTGCCTTATCACACTTGCACAATTACTCAAATAGCTGTTCTTCTGCAATAAAACTCCAACTGGAAGTTTTTATTCTGTAATTAAAATGTTTCTTTTTAATTTTCAATACAATTTTAATAGCCTATTCAAGCACGAAAGGAACAAACCTCCCCAAATGCTCCTCTTCCTATAACTTTCAAAGATTCGAAATCATCCAAGCCAAGTCTAGTCCTCTTCAGTCGCAGAAACTCTGTTTCCTTGCGAGCGTGTTGTGACCTGCGCAGTTTTTTCTAAGGAGACACGTACAGAAATTTATAAGCTATTTGACAGTAGAAAGTCAAACTATACAATCTCCCTTCCTTTCAAGTATTCCCTCACCCATTAAGATTACAGAGAAAATGTACAAAGTACATAGGTCCAAAGATCCAAGACACTAGCTGAGGCAAGGATTCTTGTTTTTGGGCAATGTGAATTATCAATGAAAGCTGAAACTTGTACCCCACTGAAAAGACAGGCAACAAGGAAACTAACAGGCAGCAGAGGGCCATCTTACACTACCTTTAGCAAAATCCATTTAGTTTAGGGCAGACAAACACCTATATTTGAAGGAAAAATCTGTCCAAATCCTGTCATATATTTTGTTCTATAAAAACGTCAATGGGATTCGCTCCAAGAGAAGACAAACACTGACCTACACTCTCAAGGATGCCAAGAAGATCTCATAGACTGCTAACAAGACCCATCCATCAGGCACCTGCCAGGTTTTGTACTAGGATGACAATGTCATTTAAAACCACAAGATGGCATTACGCACCCACACTCGCTTTTCCCTCTCCCCAGAAGTTACAGCCGCCACAGAAACTCAAATGACTGAGGCCCGGTTCCCACTGACTTCCCTGTCCATGCTGAGGGCAGTACAGGCAGGCATGGTGTGATGAACCTCAGAAAAGCAACTTACTGACCAAAGTTCTGAGACATGCCAACTAGACAGACATCCCTTCTCCTCCATACCCAAATGGAGCAAGGGTGTGCCTAGTTTATTGTTCAAATCAAGAAAAAAATGCTACAGCATTTTTCTTTCTACCCACTTCTTCTGAGCACGTCTTGCCTTTTATTCTTGTCAAATATAATGGAAAACAATTTTAATTTTTGACAAGCATGCTATGTACTTGCTGTGGTCATATGTCTCATAAGGATTAAGGGTGGCATAAAAAGCCTCAGCTATTGCAAGTATCATTTAAGCATCTTCACAGCTTCCCTAATAAACAAGTTACTTACAGGGGCAACATTCATTTACAAAATAATGTCATGCTAGCTGATGTTTCTGTAAGCTCCTCAAATGCCAATTTGAAGTAGTGCAACAAAAGTAAAGCAGCCTCTTCAAAGGTTATTGAGGTAGTATTACCTCCTCATCTGCAAGGCCTTCCTCTTCCATAGCCACTTCCAGCTTCTTCTGCCTGGAAAGGGAAGAAACAGGACATTGCTTTTTTAATTATTTGTTAAAAACAAACATAACACTACAGCAAGACAATGCCTTTACTTCACGTATTCCAGATACTAAAGAGTTTGCCTCAAATGGAAGTCTGAAGACGTACTGCCCGCTCCATCCATTTACTCATTTGTGACTAAAGCAGGTGAAAATGTATAAGCAAATTTAAACACATACTTATGTATTTGCAGAAATAGGCATTAAAGGTCCAAATATATAATCACTCTAATTACACATATTTCTTCATATAATTTTGTTGGAGTAAGGCCATTTTTATCAATTAGGATTATGAATCGGAACAAACATGTTGTTTTCACCACTTCTATCTTGGCTCTACCTCCAACACCTCAGCCAGCTCCAGCTTCCACCCCCAATCTCAGCCTTGCTGACCTTTCCCTGGTCACACACCTGGTCCTGCTCCCCTTACCCTCACACCAACTAGCTCTACCCTTCAGATTCTTCATCATCTCCTCGCAGTGTCCTGCCTGGCCCAGGGCTCCTCCAGCTGGTGCCAGGCCAGGCTGGGAGGGCCTGAGTGGGGAGCGATGCCTGGGAATACACCACAGATGACAGGGGGTCAAGTACATGGCAACGTGTCTGCTGCAGCCCCCTCCTTCCACCCATGGGATGCTTCTTTATGACCACCAGGGTACAGCTTCCAGAGAGCTGGTTACCCACTAAGAGCAGCCCAGAGCTCAAAGGCTGCATGCCAGGCTGCTGGTGTCTTTCTGCACTTTGGGAAGTACAGCAGGATCCCCTAAATTAAAGGCCCTCAGTAGACAGTCTATTCTCCTAACTCGAAGTAACTCAATTACATGGGATAATGACTAAATATGATGAAGAGAGAAACCCTGCTGCTTGGCTGAAAACCCCTCAATTAAAAACATATTACCAAGGGAATGATAATTTCACATGCTGTTGACAATTTGAAACACAACATTCATTATAAACAAATGCTTGGTGCTTTGACACTTAATTCAAGTAGCACTTCACCACATCAGAGGCAGAACTGAGCACTGATGAGAGAAGCTAAAGAGAAGATGACCAATGCACATTCCCATGCAAGGAGCACCAGTCAACACCACCCAAGAGTAATTTAGATGCAGGTACTA
This sequence comes from Nesoenas mayeri, assembly GCF_963082525.1. Classification (NCBI taxonomy): domain Eukaryota; kingdom Metazoa; phylum Chordata; class Aves; order Columbiformes; family Columbidae; genus Nesoenas; species Nesoenas mayeri. Next base: position 75,428,746 of record NC_137541.1, read on the forward strand.
AATCATCCCCAGAGTCTTTCCTGCCCACCCAAGAGCCTCTCAAATGTTTCATCACCAATCCTATGCTCTTTCCTGCCCCTTATTTCCACCCCAGGACACCCCCAGTTCTCTGCCTCCTTTCCTTACCCCATCACCCTGACAAACACCTCTCCTATCAGTTCTGTTCCCTACCTCCTGTACACTCCCTTCTGCATGGTTTATGAGTTTTGGCATGACCTCTGTGCTGCAAAGCATGAATAGACACCAGGAGCAACTGCCTTACACAAAACCAAGTTACCACCCATCAGCGGCTCTGCAGCATCCACCCCTGTAGATTTTATCCTCTGCAGCAGGCACAGAGGAATCCAAGTTCACCAACCCTGCACACAGAAGCAGAAACCTCACACATGCTGCAAAATAAGACTCTGCACCGACTGGTGTCTGCAAAGTAGTAATAATCTGATGAGGAGGCAAATTAGAATCATAGAACGTCCTGAGCTTGAAGGGGTCCACAAGGATCAGAGTCCAACTCCTGCCCCTGCACAGGACAACCCCAAAATTCACACCATGTGTCTGAGGGCATTGTCCAGTCTCTTCTTGAATATTGCCAGGCTTTCCAATCAGTTCTTGAACATTGTTAGGTTTAAACTGTATGAGAACGTCAAAAGTGGAGGTCCTTGGTCACTCAGTGACTACTTGGTGTGGTAGCAGGGAACATTTGCAGGTCTAGCAGCACAGCTGCTGAAAGGCAGCCGGTGCCATTCAAGGATTAGCTCCTTGCCACCAAGTACAGAAAAACTTTCAAGAACTGCTGTGTGCATGGGGATCAAAGTGCCCTTAAACAAACATGTCCAAAAGCCAACCAAGAAAAGCTGAAGAGGAGTGAGAGGAAGCAGAGCCAGTACCTGGTTTCTCTCTCTTCATGCTGTATAATTAGGTTGCTGTAGAAGTTCTCCAGCGTAAGTTTGGCCACCGTCACTCTCTCCCGGGTGTGGTTACTCATGGGAAAGGATGTTGTAGTCCCTGCAGTCATCGCCATGGTAACATGTACTGAAACAGAACATGTCAAATCATTACTCACTTGAAAAAAAAATTAAAAGTATATATATTTTCCTCTTTCCCACTCCCTGTCTCCAAATTCTTAGATGCTACAGAATTCACAGGGAAGACACTGTTTTTCAGATATAAGAAACTCCATTAAAAAGCTGCATTATAAAATTATCCTGAGGTAGCAGACGGACTTACTACCCACTCTCTAAAAAAATAACAACATGTTGGCAAAACAAAGGGTGAATCATAGCAAAGAATTATGCAGGCTACGGGCAGCTCTTGTCCACAAATGAGGAAAATGTACCTCCGGCTGAGTTGAGTCCAGCCTGGGGGAGGGAAGAGGTAATGGAGCATGGGAAGGAAAAGGGGGAAGCAAGAGGAGAACCAGGCAGCTCCCACAGCTGGACATGTCACAACTCTATGACAATTTCAGACTCCAGAAATGCTAGGTGCTACCAAAAGGACAAGATAAAGTGAAGAAGTAAACGGACAAAACCCCTAATGCAGAAGAGAAGCTGTTTCAAGGACAGAAGATAGCCATTAAATTTCTTTGAACTTTAAAGTCGCTCAACAAAATTGCATGTGGACAGTTGGGGGGATTTCTAGAAATCATCACATGAAAATGAAAGAATGGATTTGCTGTATTTAAAATGGATTTGCTGTATTTAAAAAGGAAAACTTCTGTTGCTGTGGGGTTTTTTGTTTGTTTTTTTTAAGGCAACCAGTCTTTCAGTTCGTTTCCTTTCTGACCACCTCTGTGCCATGTCGCCTACAAAACAAGCCTTTTCTGGAGTGGCTGCTCATTCCAGGGCTCCCAGCATTTGATTCTCAAATTCAAGGGGGAATCATCTCATGCAGTTGTAAATGTGTTACCCATGTAGATATAAAGTACTTATAGGGCAGGGCATACGGTCACTGAGCACTTAAAAACTGAGAAGAGGAAAGAAGAAAGGGTGTTCTCTTCCATAGCTCTCATCTTGAACCCAAAGAACTTGAATGTGCTAGAACAACACTTTAAAGACTGGGAAAAACAACATCTTAGGGCAGTCCTGAGCCTCCTGCAGCTGGTCTGGGGAAGCCAGAGGAGGTGAAAAAATAAAGCACAGTTTGTCCTGGGACTCATGCCCTACCTGGAAGTGGGTTGAGGCACTTTAGAGAGTGAGGGGAGCCAGAAATAGCATCTCTGCCCCACGCTCATTTGTTGAGGTTGTTTTGGGGTTGGTTTTGGAAAATCATGCAGAAGTACATACACTTCCTTTTGATTATTTACGTAACCCTTCTATTTCACAAGGGGATTTTGAGGAAGACAAATCCCAAATTAGGTTTATGATCTTGAAGCAGATCCTAATACCTTTTAAGGTGAACCAATTAAAAGTTTCATACAGAAGAAAACTCACAAGTCCACATCAGACAGGAAGATTGCTTAATTCTGCTCGGGTTTTTTTTTGTTTTGCATTTGCCTGCTCTCCTCCATGAAGACAGCATTTCATCTTGTGGATTTTTAATTGGATTTGGTGCGACAATAAGATATTTGTTGCCAGAAACGCAGCTGCTGTGTCACAAATAGAGGCGTTTTATAGCATTATGTAGATATTATTTTAGCTGTGTATTTTGGAGTGTGCAAGACGCCAGAATTCTGAGAATAAAAATATATCTCTATACATATACAGTGAGCTTTTAATAGTGCTACCACTGCTTTACAATGTTGTCAATATTCCTATTTTTTAAACACTCTTATCCCCTTCAGTTTTCTGCTAAAGAAAGGTGAGAGCTGTCAACTGTTAGTAATCTTTACTAAAAATTAAGGGGTTTATTCTTCACACAAGCATGTACCCCACACTAGATACTTCTTGAAAAGCTGGAGAACTTGGCTGTGCTCTCCGTATCGAGTCTGTTATAGAATATTACACTTTCTTTCTCCCTTGATAGGTTGAAAAAAAGTATAAAACAAGTATCTGAGAGCAAAACCTACAGCACATGGACACACTCATATCAAACAGAGCAACTGCAGATCACATGCTGGCATTTGTGATTGAATTATTTCAATAAATGACCTAATAGAGTAAAAACCCGCCTTCTGATCATTTTGGAGTGTCAGGATAGTGCAGCATTAACCCAGGCTTGAAATGGATTAACCTTTACTTAAGGTATAATGACTGCACTCTAGCATCGGCAAGCAACAGGATATTTATCCTTTGCACGTCTTGTATTCCCGCTCGGATAAAATAACACTGTAGTTTTGTTTCCTGTTAATTTGTTTTCCCCATACTCCTATACTCATAAACACAGACGTTACCTAACAGCAAATCTAAGTCACTTCATTTTATTAAGCCTGTAAAAAGGAGATAACAATTCTGGCACTAGCACACCATGCTATAAATAGCGGGGGCTGACCCTCACTGTGGTTCTACAGTAGGAAAACATAGACGAGAACCCAACCCATAAGCTAGCGAGCTCAGAGAAAGTTATTTAACGGAGAAGAAATTTGTATCAACTTCACCATCATACCGTGGCGTGAGCCCACCAAAGCAGGAGGGGTACATCACCAGAAGGATTTGCTTCCAGCATCCCACGTATCCCATGCACAGCTCACCAGCCCTGCCTCCGGGCCACGCTGTCCTACAGCACGGCATTTCCTTGAGACAGGTTACATTCTCTCTGTTTGCAAACTCCAGCCAGTTCTGTCATTGTGGTGAAAGAAAACCAAAAAATCAACTCTGTAAAGCCAAGAAGTGTCCTGAACTCTCCATCCTCCCCAAAGTAAATAGAAAAGAGCACAGACCTGGCAGGAGACACAAGGCACCCCACAAAATCTTAGGCCAACTCACAGCCGAGAAAACCTCTTCATTGTTTTTCCCCCCTGCCTCTCTGCTTCTACTACCAAACCCCCAAACAAAGCACAAAACCACATCCCAGACAAAATATTAATTTGGGAGCAACCAAATAAAATCCCTAACTATGACCTTTATAAACAAATTATGCCGGAGGGGGTGGGGGTGAGAAGGAAGAAGCTTCAAAATAGGGTCTTTTATTGACAGCACACTACTTCTACTGACCTCAGCACTTTAACGGGAATGTTTTGAAAAGGTGCCACCCATAGTTCTTGGAAATTCCCTCAAAAAACTACTAATTCACCCAAACTCATGCCATTTGCATAATGGAACCATTCTATTCCTGCTGCATCACCAGCCTTGCTTTAGGCTCTTTCATCCACGACGACAGTCATACTAACCAGACAGATGCATTTGGCCAAAACTCCTTTGGCTGATGAGGACTGAAGACCTTTCTTTCCAAAGGGCCTGTTACTTTGGAAAAAATGATTCACCACCGGCTGTGAATGAGAGAGACATCAAAGCAACAGGAGACATGGAGCAGCGTGCAGCCCACAGGACAACCTCTTGGAGCTGCCAGGAGCAGAGATGCCATATGTGCTGCTTGGCCTAGAAATTGAGCCTGCGCCTCCTGGTTGGATGGTTGAATGCACAGCACGAGCATTTCTCCTGATGCCAGCTCCATGCAGCAGCAAGCACCTACAGCGTGGGCAGAGGAGACAGAGGGGTGTGGAGTGACCAAGGGACATCTTGCCCCAAAGGGCAGGTGGGATAGTAGCACAGCAGGGAGGAGATGAAACGTGCTCCCGAAGAACAAGGGAGAGCAGGGTACAGCAGCCTCAGTGCTTACAAGCTGGAGTTTTCAGGAGTAAGTCTGCCCTGACCAACCATCTCCCTTCTGATAGGAAAATGCTGCCTGGTACAAGCATATGTTTTCTCTTTTTATTCCCAGATCTTTCCTGATTGGGAAGCAAAGGCCAAGCAGTGTTTACTACAACTTCACTCTGTGCTCCCATCTATCAGAAGAGCTCTAAGTCAAACCCTTGGTCAATTTTCCTGAAAGCATTTCCACTGTTGAAAACTTCACATCGAGCTTCTGCTACACAACTGGTAACTCAAAACTCCCGCCTGTCCTCTCCAGATGCTCCTTGGCAGCTCCCACAGTCCATTATTAATGTTTTCATATTAGACTATTGTATTCAGGCGGTGGTAATCAGAGCAAAATCACTGAGGCATCCAATCCCACCTGCTACAACTCAGAAGAGGAGAAGTTGAAGAAATCAAGGCACCTAGAGAACTGTTAAGCCTCTGAAAAAAATGCTTGGCAGCTTGCGGGATCATTTTCTAATCAGGAAAGGGTAAGAACACAAAATGCAAGCCTCTCGCACATCTCCACAGCTCCATTTCAGGACATCCAGAGTGTGCGAAGATGAGAGCAAGCACAGAGCTGTCGTTTTGCAGGAAGGAAGGATGGAGCTTTGACACCCTCAGTAATTTAGAGCCTATTTCTACACATCCAAGTAGCTCTACACTTTAAAGAAAAAAGGATAACGAGGGATGAAACAGCATCCCAACACAGATGTGCTACAAGATCTCTAGAAAGTTGCGTTATTACCCAACGGCATACTTCCCAGACCATAAGACTGAGCAACAGGACAGGGATGTGGAGCAGAACATAACCGTAACCCTTCACATCACCAAAGATTTGAACTGTAGTGATGGTGAAGATTCAAATACTACTATAGGAAAAACAAAACAAAATGCACCAAAACCCAACACCCCCCCAAAGCAGTTAAGTTCATAATTTCAGGTCCTTCTAACATCTTCTTCCAACCTTCCACATTTACTTTTTAAATTATTTCTCACTTCAGTGAGCATAATAAATATGTGAGAGTATTCTACAACAAGTGAAAACTGAAAGCAACCTTTCCTGCTATTTTCCTTATTAGAGGGTTTCACTTTTCTTGGGATGCTACAGTAACCCATGAGATCAATTCCCATGTTCTCTTACACAGATTGCCAGAAAAAGAGCAAGTCTGTACCAGTTAGACAGTGGTGGGGATCACAACTGGGATTCACTTCCATAAGAACGGATCTGAAGGTGCCAGTCTCTTTACAGACAAGTCTCCTGCACAACTGTGTTATATCATATAGCTTGTTCTTCCTGTCAAATAAGGCTCGATCTACACTATCAAATTAATCTGGACCTAAGCCACACAATGGAAATATTCTTATTTTTGAAATCATGCATATAGTATAATTATACAGCAGCCCTAGAATAAATTTACTCTGGACTCATTACTCAGTGCGTATATAAGATACGGAACAAACACCACATACAGTTCTATTGGAGAGAAAAGCACATTTGTTTGCGTTTTTTTTCCATGTGACAGAACAATGCTACTTATGTCATGCTGCTGGTTCTCTGATTTGGATTTAAAATGTAAAGCTACATACATGTTCAACAGGACAGGGAACACCAATCCCTCCTCCTAAAACAGCTGTGTCACAGAAAAGGCTGATAATGATTTTCATTTATACACCAAATCATGCCCCTAAAGCCCAGCAAGCAGGAAGTCAGTTGACTATTGCGGTAAAACTGCAAAGGTTATAAAGTTTATGTTTACATTCCAAGAGAATTTGGCTCTTGAGCGAAAGCCTCCAGGTAAAGCAGATACTGAAACATATTTCTGCCTTTCAAAGTTGCCCTTTTCTCAGCATGACGCTTTTTGTCATTCAACTCACTCCTGAAATGAAGCATATAAATGGCTCTTTTTTCAAGAATTAGATAGTAAAAGAGGAAGGAGAGAAAAAACTTCCAGTGCCAGACCTGTTCCAAAGGACACGCGAACGGCTCAATAAAGCAAGTACCTTCAGAAACATCAGCTGTCACCACTGTGAACGGTGCTGGAGCTCTTCTGGGTGAGAAGGCAGAGTGGACTTAGTAACACTGCTTGGCTCCTTAGAAAAAACACAAAGCAACTAGCAAAACTGGGCTCTAAAACCCGCTAGTTACAAGGATTATATTTAAAAAATGGAGTGCTATCTAGGAAAGCAGCATGGATACAGTAAGGCTTCAAGTACAAGCACCAGCCCTGCTGTCTCCAAATCATTTGGATTCTCTTAAAGAGAAGCAGGAGATACATATATCTAAATATACATATATATACATAAGCCCATACACAAATAACAGCATGATTCACACCAAAAGGCAGTGGGCAGGGACAGATAAATAAAATAAGCAACCAAAGGCTTGGCAGGATGAGGTGGTGTGACATACCGGCCAGAGCGAGGGGAGGAGCAGCAGCTGGAGCAGCAGCCGCCCAGGCACCCTGGGCAACTTCTGAAACGTGCAGCTGTGTGTGGTATGAGCTGACACGCAAACAGAAAGCAAATATAAAAACGTTGTACGACAGCTGATAACTGCAACGATGAAGCAGAAGGAGAAAGTGGTCATACTGTGGTATCAGCCTGGAGGGAAAATGAGTTTCTGCACTACAGTTTCTGTGCTAGGACAAATTTGGCAACTACACCGTATATATTTTCACCATCCAATTGTTTATACTCAATCTCCTCCTGGAGAGGTTTCCTGCATTCTTTTTCTAGAACCCCACTGTAAATCCACTTCCAAAACTTTTGAGAAACCTCCAGAAACAAACAAAACACTACAGGATCCTGAAGTCTCCAAGCAGCAAGCAAACAAGAAAACCCTACTACTCCAATCTACATCAATCACGGACCAATATTTTTCAACTCTGAGTGTGATCCTAATAGTTGTGTTATTACTAAATACATACTTCCATGTTCAGAAAGGAGCCTTGTCCAAAGTTCATTTACGTCAATTCAAAAAACCCTTCAGCTCAACAGGTTTTGACCTAATATTCTTGTTCTTGGCATCTGGATAATGCTAGCTGTGCTGCTGCTGTTACTGAAGTTCACAGTTATCAGATCAGCATGCTTGCCAAGCACTGCTCTGGGGCATGTTTCTGAAAGAAAAATAAATATTATGTTCCTATATAATTCATGTTTTCAGTAGTATCACCACTCACAAGCCACTATTTTATTTAACATGCTACCTGAAGGAAGCAACATTCCCTGCCAAGTACAACAAATCAGACACTTCACACGCAGATTCTTCTTCTTTGACATTATTGCCAAGACCAGATCTTGCTGACACTCTCTAGTTTTTACAACAGTCCCCATCTGAGAATGGAAAATGAAATAACAAGAATGCAACAAGCCACTGACATCACTGACACTGATTTCATTTATCTCATTTGTATACTTCATTTCCTCTGGTTTGTTATTTATCCCCCAACGTGCGTTAGATTCTAGTAAGCTTTGCTACTTTAAACTTACAGAATGAATTACATTTGTTCTATTTAAAGTAGCACTAAGAAACCCAGTAAAATTAGCTCTGTCAGAACAGTCTTTGCTATTTAAAAGAAAAAGATGTTCAAATGTTTTAGCCATTTTAAGCCATTCTTGCTGTCCCCATGGAGCGTCTGGGTGGGTTGCCCGTTATAGTCACAGCTAAAAGCAGAGAGCGCTCCATGGCTTGCCCGGCCCCAGCTCATAAACCAAAAAGAGCAGATACTCCCAGTGCCCAACCCCCACGACCGTGAGAAAACCTCGAGGAGATGTTCACAGACACGCAGGACTTGGGGATGGAAATGCCACATAGGTCCTGCAGCCTCTGGGACTGATGACACCAGGGAAACCTGGGGGACAGGGAGGCCCTGAGAGCAACTTGGGGTGTCAGTGGCTGGGTCCAACATGTTCCCTCAACCCCAGAAGAGCTTTTCACCCAACACAGACAAGTAAGAGATGCTGCCAAAACAAAGGAACTTACCTGTTTTGGGGTAGACTCCTAAATCTAAAAATACCTCAAATTGCCAAGGAGAAGCTGCAAATAGACTGGGCAAAAAAACCCTCAGAAAAACAACAGCTCCTCCCTGGTGAAGGCCACAGTTGTGTGCACACTGTAGGCTGGCATTAGCCAGCACTGTTTCTGAAAGAAGCCGTCCCACTTTCCATCAAACCATCTGTTTGTTTCTCTCCCGCTGCCACTCAGTGCTTGTTGCCAGCAGCAGAAGCTGCGTAACCCAGATTGAGGAACCGCACCGGGCTGACATGATTTATTTTAAAGTGGTTTTGGTGAGGTTGGCTTCACCTGCGTTGAGTGAAAAAGGCCACTCTTCCCCAGGCTGAGCCTGTTCACTCCTTCCCAAGAAGTTTGTCCAAAAGACAAAAGTGAGCGACAGGGCCTCGTCTTTTAATTTGGCTCACAGAAATTAATCTCACAAATCATTCCAACACACCCACAGTAATGATAAGGAAATATTTCCTAATATGGAATAAAAACTGAATATTGGAGTTATGCTGCACTCCAGGATTTCCTGCTATTCAACAAAGTCAAGCAGCAGAAGTCTCTCATGACCAGTTGCCATAATTCAGTTCTCTGCTACTTTCAATGAGCAGCAAACACAGCTGACAAACAAATTCATTTCCCTGATGAGAAAAGATATGTAGAGGCTGGGTGAAACTATGCATGCATATAAACATATATATATATATATATGTATGTATTTATGTATGTAGGTATATATATAGACTACGTATATCTACACCTATATAAGATACATGCACTTTGTTTCCTGCCTTTTAGAGTTAATCTTTTGTCCACTTCAAGTAGCAAAGAGATCTCTGATCCAAACATCATAACCTTTGATTTCACTAACAATGGGAGGCTGGTCACCCAAAGTTTAGAAACGCAAATCCACTGATAAGGTAGCTTCATCTCGGCTCCACTTGCCTCAACCTTTGGTGATACAATTACATTCTTTATGCTCTACTAACAATAGCTCTGTCCCAAAGTTAAGAGTACATTTTGAGACATCCTGTACTTAGAACACGCACTCAATGTTGAATGACTTGCAATGACATACCAAAATCTTCTCGTGCTGTCCTTTCCAACAACTCATTTTAATTTTCTTCACAGAAGGGCTTTTAAAGACAATCCAATCATTTGCGATTTAGCAGTACCCACTCAAATTGCTTTACTGTACATGTATGTGTGACTACAAGATAGGACTTTCCTACCCACCCTATTAACCTCACGTAGAGAGGAGAAGATAGAAAGGTTGCTCCATCAGCAAGGACACAGAGCTAGAGCTAGGAACAGGAAGGGGATAGAGGTGCTGGTGTATCCACACACCACTCTGTCTTCCACGGAGTGCTCCACATGGAAGGTCACCTCAGGACAGTAGCCTGGGCAACTAAATGAGGCACAATACACAACGAGGGAACTAAATTTGCAGTCCCATGCAGCCATCCCTCTCTTCCAGGGTCTACTGTGGCACCTGAATTGATGCATTTTAATTTATTGGTGACAAGAGAAATCAGTAGCTTGCTGAAAAGCTAACAATGCTGTGCAGTGAAATGGTACTTCATAGCTTGATTTAGCTTACTTGTAGCTTTTTTTCCTCCTGCCTCTCCCCAACTTTCACAGTACTGCAAATCTTCGTTCTCTTAGAAGTGTCTAAAAACAGGAAGCTCTTCTTCTATCTACTGAAGTAATTGGATTCCTGTGCACTTAAGCATTTTTCTCAGCTTTTAACAGGTACTTGCATCCAGGCATATTCAAGAAAATATTGGTTTAAGATCTACTAAATTATCTGGCATAAAAAAGCCTGAGATAAGTAATTTGTTTTGGATCATGAACTAATTACAAACAGAACAAGGTCATTGACCAAAAGTCAGTTATTGGTTTTCTTGATAAAATTATACTCTGGTCTAATGAAAGATATGTCCCACTCCAAAACATGTACAACTGCTTAAAAGTAACATTCAGTCACAGTGGATTTCTCTTTCATGGTCAATAGATACAACTTAGGAGAGAAGTAAAGAATAAGAGAAGATGCTTTTAATGTGGCACCTGCATGAAGTTTCATTTAAATTGTTTTAATTAAATTGTCATTTTCAGCTTTGATCCATGAAACCCTACTCTCAAATTTTAGGGATGCTGTAAAGGCTATTTTCTAAGGAATCTAGGAAAGTAGGAGCAGAGCAGGGCTTCACCTTTGGGAACAACAAGTGTCTTTTCCATTGGAGAATGCTGGAGGAGAAAAGGGCACTAAGTTTGTTTTTCTTTTTACTGATATATGTCCAAATCCCTGACTCTTGCTAGGCTCTTTTTAGATCACATACATCAAATTAAGTAATTACACATGCTAAGTCTGTGCCAGCAAAGGAGCTGACTGATAAACAAGATGCAGAACATCAATGACCGGCTATGGCCTGTGCAGTGCCTCTAATCAGGGTTAATAAGCACAACAGATCCCTCTGGCCTTAAAAAGCTGCAAATGCAGGTACTACATCTTGTTAGTATATGCAATACTGGAGAACAGATGTTTGCCAATTCAAATCACACTACAACAGTTCACTTATTTAACTATGATTTTTGGAGAAGGAGACAGCTGTTGGCACATAAAGCAGGCTACCTTGATGAGGCCCAGTATACATAGAAATGAGAAGATGCATGTGGTCTCCTGACACAAGAGAGGAATAAATGGTACCAGCTTCCTAGTTTCTGAAGCTAGGAAGCAGATTTGGAATGGTGGGGATGGAGCTGTGCCATATTCTTACCACCAAACCACCAGGAGCTCTGGCCATCTAGTACCAAAGGTGGAAAAGAAATATTATTTAATGAAGGAACAGTAATGGCAGAATTTGATCCCTGCAATGGTAACAAGGACAACTGAAAGAGAAAGCATTACTATCCTGCCTTATTATCAGACTATTTTAGGAGAACAATCTATACCACTGTGTTTTTGCATTTCAACATTTATATCACTTTGAGAACATATATATCACTACTCATCTCCTCTAAGGTTGAAGAGTGACCAGAGTAGTGCTTTGTTATGGTTATGTGTATGTACATGTGATCCCTCCAACACAACCACACATCCACCCTTCTAGGAAGATAAGACAAAGGCAAAAAAGGAAAAGGAAACAGAAGGTTCGCACCTAGGTGAAAGGTGATGAGATTTGTGATGGGCATTAGAGTTCCCTGTGGAAGGTTACTCTCCAGTCTCGGTCTGGGAAAGCTCACTCAGAATGGGTGGTGTTTTCCTTTAAATTAATCTCAGATATTTTATTCTATTATCTAGTTTCCTAGTTAAAGGACAAGACAGACAAAAGCAGGGTGTGGGCAAAAAGCTCTGGCTATATCCAGTTGCAAGAGAAAGTGAGAGGGAAAAGGAACAGAGGATATCTGCTTAGTTTCTATAAGGTACTAAGGCTGTGCGTAGCTGCTGTGCTACAGTTAAACATGCAAGAATGGGCAAGTTTCCAGATTAGAAAAAAAAAAATCTTCATAAAGAGATCAACACACTGAGCTCTTAATGAAGACCCCAGTTTCATAGACTTTCAAGATATAATCAATTACAGCAAGACAACTTGTCTAGGAGCAAACATTTCCCACCAAGAAAGCCTTCAGAACAGAAGAGTTAGCAACATGTCCTGAGGGTTAAGCACGCTCTCGACTGAGAAAAGGAGCACTACTCAGCAGTATAGAGGACTCTTCATGGAACACAGGTCACCGTATACAAAGCTGTGGGCTTGACAGGAAAGTAGAAGGAAAAGCAACACTTGTGTTCCTGCAGAATGGCTCTCACTGTTCCTTTTCAAGGTGTTTCTATTGCCCCACAAGGTGACTATATGTCATTGTGCCTCCACTTCTTTATCTCTGAAGTGGAGATGAGGATAAGTGGAGTTACCTTCAGGAAATTCAAATGGAGATACCAGTTTAGTGCAAACAATGTGTAAAGATGGAGACTGGTAGAATGGCAAATAAAGAAGCCTTTCAGGCAGCGATTTGAATTGCTTGAAAAGCTGGATACAACCAGCTATTTCCAATAAATAGTAACCCAAGAAAAACCCAAATAAGCCGTAGGAAGAATGAGATCATTTCCACTTCTGAATATTATTTAACATTAACGTTTCCTTATGAGGATGGGCCCCATGCACAAGGCCCTTACACAGAAAAGACAGACCTTGCTGCCAATTCTGTTTCAAGGAGTGTCAATGTAGGTCTACAAATTGCTACTTAGAGAGAGATCAATCCCTTCTTCTCAGTTCTGGCCACACACTCCTACCATTTTCCCAATAATGCAGCCACGGGTGAGTTAGGTGAACTCAGCACTCGAACAAACCTAAACTACCAGCCACCCCCATGCTCCTGTAATAAAAGGAGATGGGAGGTCAGGACTGTCCCTTTTCATAATGGCCAGTAATTCAGATTGCATACAACATAAAACTCAGAGCCTAACCATGACAACTGTCAAAGAAATGCTCTCACCAATGAGTCACATTCTTCTTGCACCAACTTCTGCTGGCCCCCTTTGCAAAGCTGTCAAAAGACAGGCTATGCCTACTTTCTCACATCCCCTTTACTTCAAGGTGCCACACTAGGGAGCACAACTCATTTGATATTGATGAAAATGGTTACAGTAAGGCTGATCATGATGAACAGCTGAATACCTATCCCCTAGATGGTGTATTATATGCTGCACTCTCCGTAAATATAGCTAGGTTCCTTCATAAAGACTAGGAAGGGTTTTCTTACTATGTGCTGCTTCTGCTTGCTCCAGAAGCCATACCAAGTGCTCCTCCTGGAGCGCTGCTTGGTTCCATTATGTTGAACAAAGCCCAACGCAGACAAGCAAGCTCAAACAGCAATGCTGACGTGGCGCAGAAGTTCACACTATGCAGCAGGCGCAGACATAACTTGTGCTTGAAATAGTTTTATGTTCACCCAAAGAACACCAAGATCAAAGACTTAAAGCAAAGCCTGGTACCTGATCTACAGAAACACACCAGGAACATCCACCTTAAAGTTCACCCTAATTTCTCACTCATTCCTTAATGTGCCTCCTCTCATTCTACTCAACAATTCTACCAGAAGAGTTATGAGTGAAGGCATCCCTAACACAACCTTGAGGTAGACAAATCTTTCAGGAATATAAAACCACATTAAATTCCTGGTATTTGCCAATGATGCAAGTGTTGAAGTCATGAATATTGTGAGTTTTCTTCTTCTAATTGCAGATGATGTACATACAGAGTAAGCACACTCTTGTGGTTACAACACAGGAAACTGCATTAAGTGACAGATGATATGGATTCTATTCTATTTCCCATGTGCAAGAACAAACCCTACAGATAAAAAGGAAGAAAGAAAAAAAAGTACTTAGGGTGTGCCTCAGTTACACTACATGAAAACAAACATATAATTCCTTTACCTACCAGGTCATGTTAGAAGGCTTAGTGAGTTCATATGCACAAAGAACCTGGGCTCTTAAGAGGAAAGATGTTAAAAAAGTAGTTAAAAAATTGTTAATGCATTCTGCAAATTCATTATTTAAGATGGCCCCAAAACCTGTAAGGGATGTGGCCCCTTGTTATAGCACTCCGCTGAGCTGCCCATTTGATCAGACCAGACAACCAGTTAACTACTACAGTCAACAGCAGAAAAAGCATTTATCAGTATATTGTAGATTTGGATGGGTGTGTGGCAAGACAAGCAGCTGAGATGTTTTTCACTGTTCCAAGGACAGAGTTGAAGTATTATTCTGACATCAGAAGCTGGAGAAAATATATGGGAAAAGGCAATAGAAAGGACAATTAAATATTAATACACTGCAAGTGGCCAAGTTTGGCGATAACATTTCCAAGTTGAGTTATACTCAGCATTGACAAAATGTTGCTGCTGTGAATCCAGCACAAAGCATTCATTTGAATGACTCCCCAGTCAATGTTTACACAGTCTGTTGCTCATATGCAAATAACATTAATCAGCTGTCTTTTAAAGTACTGATAAATGGACAACATTTGGAAAGTTTTACCAGTTCCCCAGTAAAGCCCTACATGATATCAGAAGTATAGTTTGTCACATTGGTATATAACACAGGGTAAGAGAGAATACTTCTCAATTTCACAAATCACTAGGAAGCAGCTGCTCTGCTATATTCTCTTCACTTCTGAAAATATAAAGAGCACTAAAAATAAAGATAAGGGAGTCTAATAATGTAGTAATAGTACAGAATAAAAACCATTTACATTTGTGATTCCTCAGATGATTAATTATTGCTTAAATTGAGCCTTAAAGCACATTTCAACTTGTACTCATTTACAAAAAGAAAACCAAGTGAAAGCTCTTATTTTAGAAGTACCCCTGGCAGTCTGAAGAGGTCTGTGCAAAAAACAGTACCTTTTACTCCACAGATCAGGCCCCAATTGATATTAAGCCCTACCTACCTCCCTAGCCTAGTTGCATAATAAAAAATTCATTCATCTCCTCGGGTCTAAGATGATAACACAGGAATGGAAGAAAGATCTGGAGGTTAGTCTATATTTTTTTTCATCCCCTTGAGTAAAATTTTGCAAAATAAATCAGTAATAAATTATGGAAATTTCAGCAAATCCTGAAAGCACAGGGAAGCTGCTGTGCTGGCAGCCTCCACAAGGGAAGGTGTACCCTCCCCCTGCCCAATATGCCCAAAGATTTAAAGGTCTCTTGGGGTTCTTACCAAGCCTCAAGCTGCTTTCCTCTCCTTTTGGTTATTCCTCATGTTAATAATGCCAGAAAGCATCTTCATCTTCCAATGAACCAGAGCTCCAAGCTTTATTCTGCTTCTCTATGCAGTGTACCTGCCTCCTAGCTTCCAAGCAAATTATGTTTTGCCCTTCTGAAGTATTTTCCATTCAGACCTCAAGTTACTTTGCAAAACTGAAACATAAAGCACATCATTTTAGCAAAGCAAGTCAGCAATTCTATCACAGCTGGCTATGAAGGAAAGTATTAATAAACAAACCCAGGCCCAATCCTGGGAGGACTTAGAGGGTATATGAGCAAGGAAAGAACTTGACTAGAGAACCCTGCCTTGTAACAAGTGTCTACAGCAGCCTGGGGAACAGACTTCTTCCATCTCCACCCATTTATTAGTAGAAACATATCCAAGATAACATAGAGGCTTACATAGCACTCTCCACATACAGTTCTCAAAATATGATGACAATTTCAATCTGATTTTAGAAACGGGAAAGTGGGGCACAACAAAATTAATCATAGCTGCGAAAATAAAAAGTAATTAAAAAAAAAAAAAGTCAACTGTGCAGCACCATACCAGCATCTGAAGCACAAAGCATAATTTGTAGAAGCTGCCAGAAACCTGAAGGAAGAGCTGAGATATGGAATTGCTGCATCAATCCTGACTTTTACCTTGAGTTTAGTATTACAGTCAGTTCAGCTCAGCACTGGGGAAAGGCAAGCTGTTCCTCTGGCAAGCCTTCATACAGATATGCATTCGAAAAATAAAATGTGTGCACTTATGGAACATAAAAATGCTTTATGGATTCCTATTTTTAACATTAAATGGCATAATGAACTATGGGGAAAAAACTAGAATTACAGCAGGAAAGAGAAAAAAGCTCAGTTGACCTGGGCCCGGGGCTTTTCCAGAGGTGTAACTGCAGCGGAGCTCTGCCCACTCACACTGCTGTTTACACTGGGCCCCGGGGCTTCTGCAGCTGCTATTGAGGAAGCACATTCTTCACGCTCTTCTGGAGAAAAACAAACGGATTCTGACTATGCTGTTGGCAAAACAAAAGGAGTCTGTGAAATCACAAGTTTTTGCATGCACCTGCAGGGATATTTTACTAAGGTGAAGCCAGCAGATTTTATTACTCCTGAAATTTCAGCTGCCATAGGAAACTACTCAGAAGTCACACAGTAGTATGAGAGCATATACACGCATTCAAGGTTGCACAACTAGAAGCCCACCAGGGCCTTGCTTGTACCTTTTTCTGCTGAAAAAATATGTTAACCTCTGTTCTACATGTTGTAGTGGCAGAGTCCTAAATAGTGACTGTCATAGAAGGCAGAAGCAAACACTTCCTAGTGCTTTTTCATTGCCACTGACTACAGAGGATGGTAAAGATGACTGACTGGCTTAGATGCACAACTGTCAAGCACCCAAGGGTACGTAGATGAATCTCGCCTGGCAGCTGATACAATGCCAGCTCTCATTGTGATGTGGCTACCCCGAATTAAGCTTTGGATTTAGCAGTTTACTTCTCCTTATCAGCTCAAAAGCCTGTAAGTGTTGGCCATGTCTACAACACATTTCTCAAGAACTTTTAGAAACCCAGCCTCATCAAGTAGTAGCCCTACAGCAAATGGATGTGACTTACAGGTACAATACGTCCCAAGGGCCAAATGAAGCAAACAAAATAGGTGGCATCCCTCCCCCATCTCCATCTCCAGAAGAGAGCGCTGGACTCTCAGCAGAGGAGGAACAGGCAACTGTCTGTAATGTGGAGAGACCCAGCCCCCACCAAACTTGACAATTTGAATCCAACTGTGATTTGAGCATCTTGTCATTTTCACATCCCTTAACTCTGCGCACCTCACACACAGTAAAAATATTCTCCACATAAAGATCTGGAGCTCTTTATATAGCGTTTGCTAAAAATAACCTCTTTGGAAACATCTTTTGCCAAATGAGTGCCAAAACTTCAAAGGCTGAATTATAACACTGAAATATTTGTAACACAAGTTTGTTACATTTCTTGCAAAGCTCGGCTGGCAGTTGGAAATGGCACCTTTCAGCTCCCAGACATGGTCCAGGCAATAACTGGAAATTGCTCTTTGGTGGCTTACGTGAAATGAGTCAACAGATCTCAGTCCAGCTCTCAATAAATTAGGCACCACATCACAAAAGCATCTGTAAGAGACACTTCCTTTGTTGATACCATTCTAAAGGCCAAGGACTGAATAAGGTGGGGAAAATGAATTATCCTCCCTCAAAATAGCATGTTCCTCCAAAACATTAATTGCTTTTACCTAGCATCTTGGGTGAAAGTATCCCAGTCTGATCTAAGTATTTATTTAAGTTGTCTATGTAATCCCATACTTTCTCAGTAGCGAAACCAAAGACATTCTAACTTTCAACATGCCAGAGCCATGCAAAAGTAGAAAAGATGGCAGGAACATTCCCACCCAACACGCTAACTGCATTTCTGTTTTCTGGAGCCAATAAAAGTTTAAGCATTTTTCTTTAAGAAAATTTAGCATACAAACATAGACTCACCTTGAATAAACCACTCAGTTTCAAGGACTCGCATCATTAGGAATGTTTGCCTTGTCTTTGCCAGTGAAGTGGCATAAAACAAGTAATACAAACTTAGAAAACTAAGTAATGACATTTTAAACTCTGCTTTGAGAAAACAGAGTCATTTTAAGGGATTCAGATAATATGGGATCAAAATCTTCGATCGTAAACATCAGTCTTCATTTCTCAGAATAAATTGCCACATCCCCCTAAAGCACTGTATAAATTCCAGTGAAATAACTTTGCTAGAAAACAAAGCAGTATGTGTCACAAATACAATTCAGAGCAACAGTTTCGAAAAATCATTTGATTGTATTAATTAATTTGAACTTTGTTGCATTTGGATGACACAAAGTAATTCAAGATAAACACATTTAATATTAGGGAACTGGTGCTGCTCAGTGAATTTAGAGATACCGAGTTCAAAGAAAAGAACGCATTTCGTTCAAGGAGGATAAAGTCCTTCTGAGTTTTTGTTTTTCATAAACAGCTGCTAAACCAATTGAATGATGCCTGTGAAGCACACAGGGTCAAATGAGGTCAGTACCTCAAAGAGCACCGGATCTTTCAATATTGAAAAAACACTTACGAAAAGATCTTAATACATTCATATATCCTCACTCTGGCTGCCACTTAAAAAAAAAAAAAAGTCATAGGTATCCATAACAGAGGCTGGATTACCCTTTGTCAGTCTCTTCTCCATCAAAGTTGATGAGAATTACACCACCAAATTCAGTATGGAAAGTAGATTTAGCATCCTATCGATAAAGAGGCTTCTTGCTTAGAAGTAGCATCGACTGAGATACCAAAGAAAGCCAAGAATTACAAAGTAGTGTTTATTTTATCCATTCATTAGTCACTGACAAATACTAATTTAGATCCCATTAATCTGGAAAGCCATTAGAATGCATTCAGTGCAGCTTTCCCATAAGAAGTAGGGTGAGCCAAGTTTTATTTCTGTTAAGTCCTACACTTTTGGTCAAATACAAACTACATTCCTGATCCACCCAAGGAAAAGGGGAAAAGCCATAAGCAGGTGCAGTGCTTGGTTATATCACAAGCAAAAAAGCCCCTATTTCCCTCTCTAGATGTATTAACACATATATGATGGAAACATACTTCTGTAAGTGACTTCATCTTGTAAATCAGATGCTTTGTTGACAAGATGATCATCACCCTTGAATAGAAGGAAGCTGCACCCAAAGCACAGATTCAGACATTCCAGACAGAAGTCTGGCCCTTCCATCCAAGACAAATATGGAGATTCATCTGCACTGCTCTTACAGTGGTTTATTAGTTTGCAATATCTGGAGAGGATTTACTTTATAGTTCAAAGAGAAGGGGGGGCAGCAGGTGGACCTTACTTAACCAACACCTTTATGGTAAAAATCCAGCCCTGCCTTGGCAGTCAGGAGAGAGAAGGAAAGAACTTAGATTCCACAATGACAGAAGCAAATCTCACCATGCAGCTGCATTCTTCAACTGCACACAGACAGAAGCAGATTCACTGTCGCTCTCTAATGTCCTAAGTAAGA
This sequence comes from Nesoenas mayeri, assembly GCF_963082525.1. NCBI lineage: Eukaryota > Metazoa > Chordata > Aves > Columbiformes > Columbidae > Nesoenas > Nesoenas mayeri. Next base: position 75,448,315 of record NC_137541.1, read on the forward strand.
ATACAGAAGCTTTTATCCTCTTAGTCTGTACGGCAGTGCTCTTTAAAGATGACATGACTGCTTCAGAGCACTTAGGCTAAAGAACCAAGTAAATACATTCATGCTTTGTTTCTCAGACTGAGAAAATTACAGTCAAATAGAAGTAAGAAATATAATGTCAAGACTAGTCTCAAAAATGAGCTTCTACAGGAGAAAAATACAAAGAACGCTAACAGTTAGTTTTCTGGTGGTGTTTTTGTTTGGTTTTGGTTTAGTTTTTTTGTTAGGTTTGCCTGTTTGTTTTTAAAAGAGAAATAGTATAACCAAAATTGTCATCATAATTCTTCTCTTGCAACCTTTACTCCCTAAACAACATAGGCTCATGCCATGCCCAGGGGTCAAAATCTGATTCTCAGATTGGACTGTAAACAAAATTGAAATTGGCTTTATAAATATTACTGCTTGTTTAATAAAAAGGGCAGAAGGAAAATTAGCTAAAATCACTTATCTTTATTAGAGTACGGCCATTTCCCCCCAATTATGTCATAATTACTTCCTTTTTCATTTTTGAATTTCCACTATTATTTCAATCCTTTCAAATGCAGTGACCTAAAGTACACATGAAAAAATGGATATGTACCTATTAATTTTTTCCTAAATGTTACTCTTGATTGAAAAGATTATTTAAATAAGCAAAATAACTTTCTGCTTTGTAAAACAGATAACAGCCAAGCATATTTCTTCATTGTACCCTCATCATAGCCAGAGTTCTGCATCTTCCTGATGAGCCAAGAAGGTGAAGGCAGCAGCACTTTTGGCAGGCTCCAATGAACCCCTTTGGTAGTTTCCAGCAAAAGTGTTCAGCAAAGTCATTCTGTCAGCAGCCAGGCTGGAGCACAGGCTGTGAGCAGCAGCTGAAATCAATGCTGTAGGTCAGGGTATATTCAGACGTGAGATTCTCTTATCTCTTGTTTGGGTGATATTACATTCATCTATTTTTCCTGGACACTGAAAAGGATTTGTTCTTCTTTTATCATTTGGCACTACACAATTGGCTTACATCTCTGTGAGCAGAAGCAAAGAGTTAACATGAATCAGGTGCCCTCTGGGATTAAATGGGGCTTAAAGGTATCCAAGTGTGAGCCTAACACTTTGGAGTTATGAATGAACCAGAGCTGTCAGAGACAGCTTAGAGCAAGCAGCACTGTGATAGCAAGGAACATGCAGGTTGTGCTCTGACACCTCCTGAAAAAACAAGTCACCCTACGCTAACACCAGCCCCACTGATGTTGATCAAAGGAATTGGGATTAGATCTGCAATTCAACCAGTCAACTTGAATATCCACGTATTGGTTAGCCCACTAACACATCCATGATCTGAGATTCACAGCACTGTCAGGGGGATTGATCATACCAGCACAACATTAATTTCACACTCCTCGCTGTGACAAAGCCCAGCGCAGTACATCTTGGATGATAAGAGGACACATCACCTTTCCTGTGACAAGAAATTTTGATACAATTTCACTTGCATCCAAATTACATCCTAGGTGTAACCAACCCTCCGGAAATGCCAAGATTTGCATGCTCAGACTGATTAGCTGGTAAACACATTATAACTCTCACCTGGGCAGCTCCATTCTTCCATATATTACTACCACGTCAGCACAGCTGAAATCCAAGTTTTCATCCCACACACTTGTTTTTCTGTAACACTATCTTAGCTACATGGCCTCAAATCTTTGAAGACAACTTTGCATTTCCTTGTGCACCTGGGGCTCACAGTGACTTCAGTGGGTTCCTTCTTGTTGCAGGAATGGATGAATGTTGCCTGTAAACACTGGTAACTACTGAGAACTAGAGCCGGTCAAAAAGTGGTGCATGCTCTGATACTAAGGAAAAAGGTAAAAAATTTTCCAAATTCTTTAAAGGTTTGCCAGCAAAGCTTGAACATCTAAAGTATTCCACTTTATTCTTTTCCTTTTATCACTGCCTCATGAGGAAGAGACAGGGAGGGAAAAGAAAGAAGTGGAAAAAGATTTAACAGGAGCAGGAAGGAATTCCCTTCTCTACTCCCTTCACCTTCCAAACCAAAATAAATGATTTTGTTTTTTCCAGATCTTTATCTCACTTCAATCTAAAAGCTGTTCTTCTCAAAATCTTATAATAAATTACCCACAATTCATTTTCTTACCTGAAACTAGTTTTGAAGATGATTGTTCCTGATACTAGAGCTCATCACAGCTCAATGATTTCCACCCTGTGGTCCACAGACTCTGTCAGCAGTGTGCAGCTTGTCAATGGGACAGGAGTGATTTTTAACCAAAGGTGCATGATGGTCTGGGAGCATGTTGTGGCTTGACAGTAGTCTGTGGTTTGCTGAACTTGAGAACCACAGCCTCAACTTCTGTTGCTGTCTAACCACTCCATGGCTTGTATAACTCAACCTTAGAGACAGCCGTAACACTCAGAATCAACTGAAGAATATCGGGAGACCTTCAGTTTCACAACTCTCTCTTCCAAGCAGATACCAGTGGTGAATTATATTCATCTTTTGTATCACATACACGTTTTTATTTTCTCCTATGAGGATTCTCCTACCTTCCCATCATTAAATGTTTAATGTAATGTCTGTATTCTGCACTTCGTGCTTTTCAAATACTTCAAAAGAGTCTCTGCTCTATAGATTCTTATACATCTTACTGTCATTTTGGCTGACTTCAAGTTCACTCAGTTTCTAGTTAGAATGATTCAAACCATAAACAATTTACAGGATATTGCTCCAGGTTTTCAACACTTTAAAAAAAAAAAAAGAAAAAAAAAAAGAAAAACCAAACCAAAACACTCTTAAGGTAATACTTATGCAACTTAGCCAGGCTAAGATGCTCACATGACACATATATCACACGAACTCTCCTTTTCTGTTAAATGAAACTCCCAGAGAAGATAAACAGGATGGAGTAGGGAAAGAGTCTCCATACAGAAACTAATCATATAAAATAACCCATCTAATACACTTAATATTAAATGGTCATTCTACACACTTTATATTAAATGGTCATTCTACACACTTTGCTCACAAGAGATTTGAGAGGTGAATTTACAGAGAACTGTTTTAATATACCTTGCTTCTCTGCTCTTAGTCATTACCTCCCTGGTCATTCTACACACTTTGCTCACAAGAGATTTGAGAGGTGAATTTACAGAGAACTGTTTTAATATACCTTGCTTCTCTGCTCTTAGTCATTACCTCCCTAGACGCTACCTATGCCTGTTAAGATTGTAGAAGGACTAAACAATAAGACTTTACTAGAAATTGTATTTAGGATATAACCAGCATCATTTTGTTTTGTTTCCAGCCCCATAAACTTGAATGTGACCATTTTATTTTCTACAGCATTTGCAGAAATCAAGATTCATGCTGTAATTAATTTCATGAAGTGAAGGAAATAATTTATTTTTAACTGTAAGTAGGTAGTTTAATTTAGTAAGAGAAATTTTTTCAGGCACAATTAAAGTTTTGATTTACAGAAATGAAATATGGTAAGTCAGTCATGAAGAATATCAACTCGCCTGCTCAACCAGAGTTATTTACCACTTCAGTGGACTAAGCAAGCACAAACAAAACCAACAAAACCCACCAAAGATGTATGTTAATGACATCAGAAGTTACAGAATTCCTTTCTTTCACCTCAACAGTCAGAATTCATTATGATGCACTTAACTGCTTTCCAAGACATGCCACTGTTAAGATCTGCACCAAAAGACAACCTTAGTTGGTAAGTCTCACCAAGTGTATTTGCTACACAAATATCTGTTAACCAAAGGCTAATTAGGCTCCACTAATTAGGAATGTGCTTTAACAGTTGGCTGTTACATGTTTGTAACAGCCATGTCTTTCATTACTGTATGAGCACAGAGCTCATATGCAGAACACAAAAGTCTCTTAGAATTCCAGATGTTAGTGCTTGTTAAATTATACTTTTATTTGTTGTTAAATGGACTTCATATTCAGTTTCTACAGTTTGCAAAACACAGGTACTCCTATTAAATCCTTACCTTGTCATTGAATTTTGTTTCCTTTCCTGCTCTGCCAATCACTAAATACCACAAAATAGAAGAATCCAGTTATCTTTAACTTCAAGAAACAACAACTGCCTTTAAACAATGCAGTACAATGCTTTTGTCTGGGGAGCTACTAATATAAGCTTTCCTCTTCATACAGGACTCAGCATGCTAAAAATTAGTGACATTTTAAGTGGAACAATTCTTTCATCATCAGGCTGATTTTTGGCTGGCATTCTGGTTACCTCCCTTATAAGGCACCAGTGAGAGGGAAGGGTTAGAAACACATTATGCAACTGTAAAACACATTATGCACTGTAAAAAAAAAAAAAATTAAAATAAATTTTAAGAAATGTCTGTGATAAAACATTTTTTTTCCAACATTCAAAGCAATAAAAAAGGAACCTGATGCCATTGGACTAAGGTCTGCTATTTCTACCTGGTTAATTTGGAAAAGGGAATTTTTGCTGAAAGGCTTTCTCAGTTATTATGGGAAGAAGTGGAACACTTAAGCCTATGAGCTGCTCCTGCCTTCTCCACTTTTTAGTTCAGATTTAGCTAATCAGTCAAAGAGGTAGCTCTGCACTGGGAAATAAAGGGGACATACCAGACCACATCTGCATCCTGTCACCCTCTCCTCTGTGCTCCATTTTGACACATGAAGTGATTAATCTAAGTCCAGCTTCAAACAACAGTAAAGGGCTGCTGCGGCCAGGTAATCTGCACGTTGGCTAGCTTGCACAAAACAGCCCTCCTGCAGATCATGCAATCTTTAGGAATTTGACTATCAATTCAGCTATAAGCAGGTGGTGTTGTAGGGGCTTTGTTTGGTTTGTTGCCTTTTTTTTTTTTTTTTTCCCTCCTTCACTCATGTACTCATAATGACACTGAGACTTTCCACCAAGAGAAGCTACAGCTGTTCTTGTGTTCCAGGGCAGTCGAGTCAGGTCTCTCTCAATATTAAATCCAGCTCTACTCATTCTGGAAAAAAACAAAGTAGAAGACAGTGATGTGTGGGAAAGGTCTGCCTTATCAAGTGATCTCCCACAGGTGACTAGGCTCAGATTGTCAGTAGAGCTGGCAAATTCAAGGTTTGCATACATGACAGAAGCAAATCTACCACAGAAACAAATGCTGCCCCTGGAAAACCCACAGAGCAGACTCAGTCTCCAAACTGGCAGTGGTCTGGCAGGATGAGGACCTATCTGTCCTCTCTGGGGATTCTCAGCAACACTGACAGAAGGTTGTGGTAGAGCACAAGTGTGCTAGATAAGCTGTCTCACTCTCTGTTGCATCAGGGAGATGGAGTGTAACCTTGTACAACCAGAAGAGTCCCCTAAGCACACACAGCTCCCCACTTTGGGCAAGCTACTTCTGTCAAGCAACTTTCCTTTGTTGTTTGCATCCTTTTAAACAACTAGCTTCAGGGTAGTCATCTGTCTCACTGAAATGATGACCTTCATTCCACATCCCACATCCCCCAGTTTAAACTCTTGTGTAAGTAAGTTGACTGTATTTTAACTCTTACGGCTCATGACCTAATATCTTCATTTTGATTGCATCCAACTGAAGTACAACCGTATTTCTCATAAGCATTATTCTAATATAGTGGCTCATAAAAAGGGCCCTAGATCAAGTACTTCTTTCTGGTAAGATACCTCCTTGAGTAAAGTTTTCTAAATGTTTGTCTGGGGGGTGGTTTGCTTGGTTTTGTTTTACTGTAAGGAGATATAATATCTAAAATTTCTTGGCACATTTTATAAATGCAGTAGTAGTGCCTTAATGTGACATTATACACAGTACTCTCAGAGAATTGTCAAATGCTGTCTTTATTACATAGAGTAGAAAAAGATCTTTCAAACAGGTGAAAGGTTGTGAGACAACAAAAAGTTTTTTTGTCTCCAAGGAAGGAAATTTAACGAATTCCAACATGCCGAGATCTTTGCTACATTTGCAGCTCCTCTACAGCATGTCAACGATCACAGGGTCAAACTCTGGAACACAAGAGACATAGCTAAGGTAAGTTACAATACAATGAACATTCTAAACGCAGTTCCTCTCCTCCCTGTATAGATCCAAGTTATCCCCTTACTTCCTCCCTCCCATTCATTCTGCCACCCATGATAAACTCAATCTGTTTGCACAGCCTGTTCACTTAATATTGTCTGTTCCTTGTTACTAAAAGATGAAGTTGTCTCTCTTTTCACTGCTTCATGAGATTCTTGCTCTTGTGAAGTTACATAAACCCAGACTACCATTTAATCAGCCATTTTTCCCTTTTACTACTTAAAATATATAATTCAACTGTTCCTTTGACAATCAAAATCTCGTAAGTAGTCTTCTGATGCAAGTTTATTTTATTACATTAGAATTCTAGGTATCTGCTTTCCTCATATTCTATTCAGTTGCAATTCATAAAACCATATGTCAGCTAGCAAATTGCAAGTTTGTAGGTATAAATATTAAAGACATACATCACAAACTAAGTCCCAAATTTACAGTTCAAACCTAAATGCAAAATCCAAAGTCAAAACTACTGAGAAACCAGAAAAACAGATACTATTATTTTCTGATCTGCTGTTTTCCTCTGTTTTTCTAATCACTACAAAGTATTGGTATATTAATTCAAGCTTCACTAAATTACCTGATTTCACAAGTGAAAGACAGTATTGACAACTGCTCATTTTAATGCTTTCCATGCTGATCAAGTTATTTATGACAAAGAAAATAAGTTATTTTCAATAAATCAATTTCCCCCTCACCCCAGTCCCTGTTTTGTTTTTATTGTTGTCAAAGAAAAATGTTCTATTGTTTCCTCATGCAGATGGAGGAGCAGTGGGACTGCCAGAAGTTATTGTAGAGTTTTAGACTACAAAGCTGCAGGACTTTTAAAACCTATCAAATTATCAAGTCTAGTCTTCTGGTTTTGGCAGGAGCTAATCTGTCATCCTTTAAAAAAAAAAAAAAAAAAAAAAAAAAAAAAAAAAAAAAGAATTCCCCACCTTACACACAGTTCAGCATATAAATTCATATCATGCACTAAATAACTCTTCCCTAAGTTCATACCCCATAACATTAGATTGGTTTACTCTCACTGTTACATCTTTTTGCACAACAAGAGATGTTATTTAGTGACCAGACTTTGAAAACCCTGCATCAACCCATCCCAAAGAATTAGACTTCAGCCAGTTATTTATCAAACCCCCATTTTCATGCTACAGTAATGCAACTGTTACTGATGCCAGGTCTGCTCTAAGTGCAGCTATATGTTGAAGTAAGCTGCAAATAAGAGAAGATTAAATGATTTTGTGGACAATAGTATGTCTGATTTATGTTAACTGTCATTACCCTAAGACACATAAAAAGCCTCTTTCTGGAGGACTAAAAGCAAACCATTTACCATATAATATCATCTGAGTAGTCTTTGTGCTGATGAATACTGTGTTCAGAGAAGTAACTCTTTCCATTGTAATTTACATGCCTAACCTGCGTCTCCTAGAATACAAATATTGAAGTTTATCAATTTGCTTTACATTTTAACCAATCCTCAGCTTAAATTTGGTGGGAAGAACATTTTTATTTGAATAAATGTGAACCAAGTGAAAACTGAATTTATGGGGAAAAGAAAAGTTTTAAAACTAAGGCAAACCCGTTGCCTAGGCAGATACAGTGGACAAAAACAGGGCTTCTCAAACTCTGATTAAGCTCCTTGTGGTCAGTAAAGGACTCAAGAGAGATACCAAACTACAGCAGATAAGTTATTAAATATTTCTACCCACTAATCAAGCTTCAGGGTCATACAGATACATGAGCCAAAAGGAGTCTACACAGAAGTCCTGAAAAACAATACCAACAACATTACAAGCTCAATATGAGTGAACCAGTGTGCTGCTGCAGCAAAGGCCAACAGGATGCTGGGCTACATCAACAAGGGCATCACCAGCAGAGATAAAGAAGTAGTTATCCCACTCTACTCAGCATTTGTCAGGCCACACCTGGAATACTTTGTTCAGTTTTGGTCCTTGCTATTCAAGAAAGATGTGGACAAGCTGGAGAGGGCCCAGAGAAGGGCCACAAAGATGATCAAAGGACTGGGAAGCTGCCATACAAGGAAAGGCTGAGAGAACTGAACTTGTTCAGCCTTAAGAAGGTTTAGGGGAGACCTCATCACCACGTTCCAGTATTTAAAGGGTGGCTAAAAGGATGGAGACTCCCTTTTTACAAGGAGTCACATGGGAAAAACAAGGGGCAATGAGTACAAGTTACTCTTGTGAGATTCCAATTGGACACAAGAGGGAAATTTTTCACTCATAGAACAATCAGCCATTGGAATAATCTCCCCAGGGAAGCGGTGGATTCCCCAGCATTGGACACTTTTAAGATTCAGCTGGATAGGGTGCTGGGCCAGCTTGTCTAGACTGTGCTTTTGCCAAGAAAGGTTGGACCAGATGATCCTTGTAGCCCCTTCCAACCTGGTATTTTATGACTCTGTGAACAGCTAGGCAAATCCATGCATGCGAGAACTTGATCCAGTGTGCCAACCCATATCATTCCAACCCATGAGATGCTCACCAGGGACTCCACTAAGGAGGACCCTCAGAGGTCAGCACCAGAAGGCTTCAACAAACAGGTTCCACAATGCATCATTTGACAGAAATGCAAAAATTCTGTTCTTGCAGGAAAATTCTCACATTGTGCATTGACAGCATAGGGGCCTCATGCAACTGCGCTGCAAGTTAATAGTAGGGCATGGGTGTGTTTTTAAATATTTATTTCTGCTGTTTTTTGCAGAAAGTTAGTAAAACATGATGCCTATCCACTGTAAATACTTGCTTCTGAATTTTGTTTAGCTAGTGGTTTGGGGGTTTCTCTTCCCCTGAAAAGTCTGAGATAGAAAATGTTCAAATTTCGAAAATTTTTTAAGCCCTGTTAAGCATTAATATTTCAATTGAATGTATATTATGCCATGCACAGGGTAATAAACAGCCAAGTTACTTTCACACAACTATGGAACTTTGCCTAATTCCAGACACCTTTTAACAAAACAAGAACACATGTCTACATATAGCACAGAAGATAAAACTGCATCAGTTAGATACAGTAACAGATTTTTCACATGCAACGATTGTGGCCACTGCTTATCATCTCCCCAGTTAGTAGCCTACGGACTATTTTCTTAGTATTTCAGTTAACTGCTTAGAGTACAATTAAAACTGATACTGTTTCATCCCTAGAGTTCCTAAAACCTGCTTTCATTCCACATCTTTTAAGATTTCTGTGTGTATTCAGGCATCTTTTAGGGAACATACATAATGATCCAGTTAAATTTTTTAGTATTATATACTCCAACAAACACGATCCCTCTACTCCAAATGACTTCAAAAAATTGTAATCAAAACACTGAGTCAGCATATGTGACAAAACGCAACATCTGTGGTCTTCAAAATAAATTTCATATCTCTTCCGCAAAGAGCAAGCAAACCAACATCAATCTAACCCACAAAATATCTAGGAAAAACTTTTCCTAAGCCAAACTTCAGTGCTGAGTTTTATTCAGAGGCTACAGAAAGGCTCGTTTATTCCTGTTCTGGATTTTGTAACAGGAAAGCAGGTACGCAACATCAGTGGAGGTAGCTTTTAAGCATGCATGTGAACTCTATTATTCTAAGCCAAGACGTTTCAAACCAACTAAAACCAAATAAAACCAGGAGACACCCCATGTTTCTTAGCATTTCACTTCTACCTTAGTCACTGTAAATCGCCTAAAGACACAGACCACGAGCAGGACTGTCCAATTACGGGCCCAATCCAGAACTCCTTTGAATCAGGGAAACAAAACGTTACAAAAGCAGGTTTTGGATTTGCTCATCTGAGAGTGGAAATTTATGAGGTTTTGCCTTTTTTTTTTTAAGCGCATTACAAATATATTTTTGTCCCTTTAATTACTTATTTTTAAAGGGGGAAGGACATCCTCAAGGCAAGTTATCTACCGCGGGTACACCCCGCACCACCTCACGATCTCCCGCCGCACCTGAGCCTGACGCTCACCGCGCACAGCACCGTACCCACACACGCCCGGCTTCGCCTCCCGCCCCGCCAAACGCCGAAACCTGCCCGCCGAGCTCCTCTCTTCCTTGGCCGTCGCCACCGCCGGCGGGGCACCCCCGGCCCCCCGCAATCCCGCTCGCCACACCGGCCCCTCAGCCCGTGCCGCCCAATGGCCAACCGCCGGGGGCGCGCGGGGCAGGGAGCGCGGCGCGAGCCCAACCGTCCACCCCTCGCGCGGGGGAGATGGAGCGGGCGGCGGCGGCACCACAGAGCCTCGCCGGCTGGCGGGCAGGCGTCCGCCCCGGGGAGACGGGCGAACTCGGGCAACTTGGGCCGTCTAGTTGGAGGCGGCAGCCCCTGCCAGCTCGCCGGCTTGGCCGCTGGGGTCAGGGGGAGAAGGCACCTGAGGGGCAGCGCGCCGGAGGCAAGCGGGCAAACTGCCCTGGCGGCTCCCGAGCTGGGAGCCGCCCCCACGTCCTCCTGCCTCCTCCCCGGGCTGAGCAGCCGCCGGGGTTAAGGCTGTCCTCCTTCAGACTCTAAGCTATGGCTGCTCCTGCTGCCTCACGGTGGGGGGGAAGGAAGGAGGCGAGGGAGATTTCCAGTCTCCGATGACAGAGTCCCTTCTCCCGCCGCACCACGCCAGCGGAAGGCTGCTCCCCCGCTGCCGGGGAGAGGGCTGGGCCGAGGGCTGCCCCCGGGGCGGAGGGCTGCGCCGGCTCCCCGCGGCACTCACCTCTCCGCGCCGCCCTCCCTCCCGCCGGCTCCTCGCTCGCTGCCCGCAGTCGGCGCCTCTGCGAGCACAGCCCCCTCCTCCGCGCTAATGGCAGGAGGAGGAGGGCGGTGGGAGGGCCCCGGCGGAGGGATGTTTACCCGGCGGCTCTCGCGAGAGCCCGGCGCCGCCGAACCGGACCGTGATTGGCCGCTCCCGCCGCCCGCCAGCGGCGTGGCCCGCCCCGCCCCGGCCCGCCGGCAGGTGCCACGGGAGTCTGCGAGCCCCGCGTCCCTCGGGTCGGGCATCTCGGCTGCGCTTCCTGCTTTCTCCTTCACAACAGCCGAAAGTTCCCCGGGGTGGAGCGGCCTCGCCGCCGGCTCTTCGCAGAGCGCAGCCGCTGCCCCGGCTCCCCGCGGGCCGAACGGGCTGCCTTTCCCTTCAGCCTGAGCAGCCAGCTTAGACCTTCGCTCTCAAGAGGCTCTGGTGGCGGAGGTTCACCGAAGGGCTTGTAGTTGTGGAGGGCACTGTTAAACTTGCTTTCAGCATACCGAAGCGCCCAGATGCGCAAGCAGAAGACAGCAGGATTAACTGGAAATAGCACATTTGCAGGTCTTTTGCTTTTATATCTTTCCGTCCCACCACCGAAGTAGAAGGGTAAGGATGTTAACGCAGGCAGAAGATAGTGAAACCCTACTGTGATTTTAGTACTACCTGACTATAAAACGAAGCAGCAGCACTTAATGGAGAAAAGCGTAAGGATGCAATGATACTGATTTCTTACAAAGCCAGCCATGCAGAAGGCAAATCTCTGAGCTCAGATTGAAGAATGACAAGGTACAACTGTCTTCTGCTTCTGTAACAATATGCAATGTGTGGAAGCTAGTTAAAGTTTGTCCTAGTGTCATCACTTGACTTGAGGATAGTTGCTGATGAAGACTTATTTGGCAGCCACATTTAATTTGTTTTACCACATTAGTCTTTATATAGAGATAAGGGTCTGCCACATTTGGAGCCTGCAGTAATGAAGTTGTGCACTCCTGTTTACCATATTGTAGTGGTGAAAGTGCAGACACATAACCCAGACAAAGAATTAGCAAGAGGGGAAAAAGGGAAAAGACACTCTAAACTATGGTAAGTAAATTGAAAATAAATCACAGACCTAGAAAAGCAGTATTTCAATAAAGCGCTCTTCCCAGAGCACAAGTCTTTAAAAATCTTTATCAAAACAATGGTAAAAGGGAATGAGAGACGACATGCCCCCTTCAACAGGAATGGGTACAGATTTTGACTGGGGCTTTCTGGTGCTTGAGAGTTTTGATTTTGGTATCTTGCTTCTGTCTGCTCCCCTACTCTAAAGCTGTCAAAGGGAAGGTGGCAGAGGCAAGGTCAGTCTTGGACACAATGAGGACCAGCTGTGACAATGAAAATCGAATGAATATTCACAACATGACGTAACAGTTCCTGACTTGCTGCTGCTACTCCTCTTGTGGGTCCTGCCAGCACAGCAGATGGCAGACACTGAAAGACTGTTGTGCCAGTGGAAAATTACTGAGTGTTTTTGGCCCTGTGTATGTGCCCATGTGAGGGGGGAAGTGGAGCAAACTTCTATTTATTTCATTATTTTCAAGAGTGAAAAGGAAAACAAGTGGTTCCTAAGAGTACAAAAATTACTGGCATCTAAAAAACTGGTGTCTTATTTTAGACAAATGATACATGTCTGTTTACATTATAAGTTTTCCTTGTAATTCCATATAACTTTCCTCATAAGTCAGAATTGTGAGTTTTCCTAAATAGAAGTGCAATTAAAAAGAGAAATAACATAGTAATAATAGCACTGGCTGTTACTTAAGAGACCTGTGGAAAAACTAAATATTTCATGTTTCTATTTTTATGTGGCTGTAGAAGTATTTATGTTAGTGTACTTTCCATTGCAAAACAGATTTAGTTTATTTTAATTTTCTAATTTTACATAGCTATACACATAGAAGGTTATCTTACTTGATCTTGCAATGGAATCACTGCTGTTGCAGTTGGAATGAATGGGATACCTGATGTGAATACAGTTAAGCATGTCCGTAGTCTTTGAAGGTCTGCATGCTTAAAGAAAGCTACAAACAAATGCTCATCCTGAAATAAACCATTGAAGAACCAAGCCTGCAAATAATATCTGTGCAGGCAAATGAATTGTGTAGAGATGACAGAAATACATAAGGTTTTAACCAAAACTGTGCTGCAACTTAAGAGTCATAAACAGCAGTGTTTGCCCGTTAACTTCTGTTTGTATGTATTTGCAGGGTTAACCCTTCATTTAGAGGTATAAGAATCTATTCACTGTGCAGAAGGGCAACATCTCTTTAAGTTGCCAGGCACAGGACTTAGAAAAACATTTTGAAACAAAATCTTTGCTCTAAATATGCATACTTCTGCACACTGTATAGTATTCCAGTCCTGCAAGTTGCAACAGGCAGCAAAAGGTTCTGCGCCCTCTGTTCAGATGGTTCCAGCTGCAGCATCAGGAGACACCCTGGTGTGCAGCAATGAAAAGCAAACACAAAAGCCTAAATACTACTTGTCAAATTCCACTGAATCTTTGAAGCCTTCAAAAAGCTTAGGGGAAGGTCGGTAGCAAACCTCGTTATTGTAATTCGAAAGAGGGATACCTTGTCTGTGAAAGGCCAGTTATATGAGGTTTTGACATACGTTCCTTTCTTCTGCAGTCAATTAGTGTAACAAATTAAAAATGCTATATCAGAGTCATGCTGGAGATGTCTCCTGGAGACATCCTTGTCTTTTTTAAACATGAAAGGTCCTTCTCAGCATCAGAAATAACCTATAAATATTTAGTTTACAGGAGGCATTCCAAGTAGTTTGCAACTAACTGCTTAGTCAATGTCATATTCAGGAATCAATTCTGAGTTTCCTTTCATGCTTTCTTACTATTTTCTATGCATTATAAACCAGTTGTATTTCTTCAAAATAAGCCAAAAAAACACTGAAACTTTTAAGACTGGTCAAGAATAATGCAGAGCTAAGTAAGGATAGTGCAAGTCATACAGAAACATTCACACAGATTTTCCAGTGTCGTCTTATGACTTTTTTAGCTGCTGTTGGTGCTATTTTTAATCCAAATTTTACTGCTAACTCCCTGATCTGCCTAAATAACAAAGGTGTATGTTTTTGGTTTTTAATACATAGAAGGCCAGGAAAAAAAGCAAATCCTTTAATCTGTTTTATCATACTTAGCATGCTATTATACAATTCTGACAAGAAATTTTCCACCTGCTGAATGTACTGTAGATCTTTAGTTACTTGCTTCCTATGGGGCACATTAGTGAATCAAATGCTTTGAAAATGCTGTGGCATAGAAGAAAATGTAATTTCTTAAGTAGAATGCAAACTTAGAAGGAGGCATGTATGGTTGTACTTCATATGCAATGTTTCATGGTTAAATTAAACAATTGAGAAGACTTTGGGCCTGCAAACTCTTGGAGACGTAGGTAACACTGAAATTGATTTGATTTAGTTCTGTGAGATTATTTACAGAAGTAACGTTACTCACCTGGTTGTTTCCTAGGTCAGGCTCCATATTTAGGAAACTCTCATCAATATTTGAAAAGATATAACAATATAGGAATGTCTGCAGTGATTCAGACCCAGGCTCTGTCTAGGTCACATTTCTGTCTTCCCAGACACCTAGGAAAAAGGAAGAGTAGAACAAATTCACAATGGGTTCCTTTAAACCCTCCCACCCTCCACATATCCTGATGTGGTCTGTCTAAATAGAGGGTTTGCTCTTCCAAGTGCTGCTGTAGTCTCCTCTTAAAATCTTGTAATCATCTTGCATTGCCAGCACATGGATGTTCCATAGCCTGTTGTGTGAAAATCACCTCCTTTTGCTTGTCCTGAACCTGGTTCCTGAGAGCATCTCAGTGTGGATCCTGGTTTTGGTGTCAGCATAGACAGTGAACTATCAGGCCATGTCCATCCTGGCAGTGCTACTCTTATTTTTTTTATATATATCCTGTACCTTCTCAGTTGTCTTTATTCTAGACTAAAGAGTCTTAGTTTGGAAGCCATGCCATACCTTTCATCATCCTGTTGCCCATCTCTGAACGTTTTCCATTTCTATCACATTTTTGCAAGCAAAGAGATCAGAATTTCACTATTCAAGGTGTGAATGAACTATGAATTTATCTAGGGGCATATACTTCTTGCCTCACCTCTTAATTTGAAGGCAGAATAAGCCATTTGCTATGCCTCTCAAAAAGAGTAAGAAAGTTGAACAATGTGAGCAAGTAAGTAATATTGGTCAAGTTTTTAAATGAAGTGCCTTTTAAAGGCATTTGCAACAATCCAGCTCTGTTCCATACAGGCATTTACAGACTGTTGCTATCTCCACCCTCCTTCTTAGAAAGTTCTAGTTTATACTTTCCTGAAAGCTCATTTAATTTGCTTTATATTAATAGCACCTATGTCACTGGGAAAACATTTATGTTTCCATATGTGTAGTCTAAGGAACAAAGCAGCTCTTTCAGCTATACAAAATTAAGGAAATTACTATAGTCACCTTCCAGACTGTCAACTTGTATCCTGAATGTCGTAGCAATTCACAATTATCCTTTCAAAACCAGTATTTTGTGCATTTTCAATACTATTTAAATTTGTTCTTTTCTATGTAAGTATTATTATTTTTTAGTGTGAACTTCTGGTTTGGCTGCGACTTTTGCAGGCAATTTGGAACCCACAGCATGGTTTTTCCTGACACAGAGATACCAGATTCCTCATGCAGGAGTTAAGGATGTGACTAATTTGATTCATTTTGCAAGCAATTAAAATATTTATAGCTGAGTTCACTTAAACGTCATCCCTTAAAATATTGTTCCTGGATTCTTTTTGGAGAAAATCCTTGGTGGACCAGCAAGAGATGTATTTAGTACATGATCTTTTTCCATAAACAAAGAAACATGGAAAATATGGAACAAAAAAGTTATCAAAAGCACTAACTAATAAGAACTATTTTTAGTTATTAAGGAAGCTCAATATACTTCATCAGTTAACATAGTTGGCATTGTCCTTTCTTTAAAATTCTAGAGGAAAATGAAGTTTACAATCTCTACAGTCACCCCCAGGGATACAAAATGATATATTTAACAAAATATTCCTATTCGTCAGGCATTTTATTCATAGGTATGTACTTGATGTGTTCTTACACTGTTTCAGGAGTGACCATATCATTTTTTTTTCCTCTTAGTGAAGATTCTCTGCAATTCTTTGCTTGCTCTATTGTTATTTTCACATTATCCTGATACATGGGAGATCATCTGTATATTGCAAGCTTACCACGTAGTCTGTCTTCTTACTTCATGTTTCCTGTTGCCTGTTTTTGCTATATAGCTATCTAGTTCAACTATTGTGTCTGACAGAAAACTCTCAAAACAAATTAAGAAAAAAAGATACTGGAACAAGATGTAAATGAAATGATGCAACTTGCTGTTACATTCTGTTCTCTGTTTTTCAGTCCTACTGCATCTATTTTAGGGCCTGATACAGAAATCTGTGTACTCATGGGAGCTATTTCATTGAACATGGACTTTTCAAGCAGCCATGGGAGAGGATATTCTTCCTTGGAAGGGATGGCAGGCATCACAGCATAGTGTACCTGTCGTAGAAGAACCAAGGACAACAAAATAGGCACAGGAGATATGGAGACTAACCTGACTGATGACACAGAATTGGGAGGAGCTGTTGACACACTTGAGGGCAGAGAGGCCCTGCAGAGGCATCTGGACAAATTGGAGAGTTGGGTAATCACCAACCGAATGAAGTTCAACAAAGGCGAGTGCGGGATTTTGCACCTGGCACGTGGCAACCCTGGCTGTACATACAGACTGGGGAACGAGAGGCTGGAGAGCAACTCTGTGGAGATGGATCTGGGAGTTCTGGTCGATGGCAAGTCAACAGTGTCCCTGGCAGCCAAGAGGGCCAACCATATCCTGGGTGCATCCAGCACAGCATTGCTAGCTGGGCGAGGGAGGTGATTGTCCCGCTCTGCTCCGCACTGGTGCGGCCTCACCTGGAGCACTGGGTGCAGTTCTGGGCACCATAGTATAAAAAGGATATAAAGCTACTGGAGAGTGTTTAGAAGAGGGCTATGAAGCTGGTGAAGAGTTCAGAGGGGAAGCCGTATGAGGAGCAGCTAAAGTCACTTGATTTGTTCAGCCTGGAGCAGACTGAGGGGAGACCTCATGGCGGCTACAGCTTCCTCACAAGGAGAGGAGGAGGGGCAGGCACTGATCTCTTCTCTCTGGTGACCAACAACAGAACTGAGGGAATGTCAGGAAGATGTGCCAGGGGAGGTTTAGATTGGACGTTAGGAAAAGGTTCTTCCCCCAGAGGGTGGTGCAGCACTGGAACAGGCTCCCCAGGGAGGTGTCACGGCCCCAAGCCTGACAGTGTTCAAGAAGAGACTGAACAACACCCTTAGACACATGGTGTGAACTGTGGGATTGTCCTGTGCAGGGACAGGAGTTGGACTCGATGATCCTTGCGGGTCCCTTCCAGCTCAGGACATTTTATGATTCTATGACTGGAATCGGACCTGTCCTGTTTCTTCTACTGTAACCTGAAACACCACACTTCAGGTCACAGGATAGGGTCATGTATCTTGTCACATAGTATGAGGCTGAAGTCTGCTTATGCAAGGTGACAAGCTTCCTGCCTGAAGGCCATGCACTTCTGGCTTCTCTCCCTCTTGATATCTTCATGTATGGACAGTCAGTTGCAGGAGAGTCAAAGGCTGCATTTACTTTCGTAGTCTGTAGCTCAAAGTATGGAGTCAGAATAGAAAGTAAGAAGATGGCTTACAAGGAAGTAGGATAAAACATTACTGGGGTTGTGAATAAATGTTTCTAGGACCATGAAAGATTTGTCCAACTGGTATAAGCTTATAACATAAGCTTGCATTTATGTTCAGGCACTCTGTTGCTAAGGTGCATGGTCCTGCTGTAGATATCTCAGAGGAGCTGCCCTGAAGTGAGAAGGATTTGGGGAGGGAAGAGGCTTGAGCAAGGGTCACAGATAGCCTAAGAAAATCACAGTTGCACGGATCAAGGAGTCTCAAGAGCAGACCTGCTGTTTCCATGATGGAAGAAGTAAGGACAGGGTAAAGAGATCGCCAGAAAGAACTTTGGAGGTATTTCTTACCCAAAGCTAAGCTAATCCAAGAGTAATGCAGCACTGCAAACTCTTAAGTGCTCAAAAAATCAGCTCTCCTCTCCCAAACTTTCACAAAACTCTCAGGACCATGAGTCCGGAAAAGAAGGAGATGATGGTGATGAAATCCTGGGGTTTAGTCGAGTGCTTCAGTTATTTAATTTCCTCTGCTTTGTTCCACCACTGCCCTCCATTTCAATTAAGTAATTGAAAGCCTGAAACCTCCATCCTAAATACGCACACAAAGATGCAACCCCTTCTCCTACTGCATTCTTGATTTACATTTCCAGTCCCCCCCACACTGTCTTCCAGCTCCATTCTCTAGATCCCTCCCTGTTCCCTAAGCCCTCTGAGCAGTACCTGACTCTCCCTGCACATTCCTACTAGATTTCCTCACCCTACAAACAGATTGGCACAGCTTCTCCATTGTTTCCACCATATGTGAAGCATGTCCTTGTGATGTCTTTCATTACAGACCCTTACTGAATGGTATAGGGGCTATTTTCCATACTGCTTGCTGTTTCATAACATGAGAAGTCTTCTCTGATTTTTTAACACTAATCTTGTTCTCTCTTGAGAGGTGTCACCTCTCCCCCAGCACTCAAGACATGTACTTGAACCCTTGCTGTCTCTACCACAACTATGCTGCTTCTGCACTTCTACTCTTCCCTCAAAGCTGTGGGCTGATAGTGAGGAAGGCTCCTTTTGCTGCCAAAGATGGAGAAAGGGCAGTTCTCCAACCTCGGTAGTAAACAGTAAATTTTGGCTCTGCTATGCAGTGCAAAAAGAGAGTCAGCTCTTTGCAGGAGCAAAGCTGTCAGCTCTTGAGGTCTGGCTGTTTCTCATACATCAATTAAATGAAGTAAAAATCTGCAAGGATATAAAAATAATAGTTCTCAATTTGGCAAAGGGTAATTCTTAAATGAGCTGGCTTCTTTGCAAATTTGCTTAGCTGCATGTATCATCTAATGTGAAATAGGAGTTTCTAGACAAAACATTTCAGAATCGAAGTGTAACTCTAATTCGAAAAGGGGGTATAAGAATCAGTTTCTTCATGTCTCTCATACAGTCCCTCTAAATATCCAGAAAATGTACTCTTTCTAATAAAAAATGAATTGTGCCTCTGGTGAAGTCTTAGTAAGCCAGTTCTTGGTTGACATAAATTTTATGAGGTTTCTGACTCTCTTCATTTGTCTGTCCTACACACAGACACATACATGCATAGTCAGTGTAATTAAATCTCACATGTGAAGATGTTGAGTTTACTGGCCTATGTCAGCAAGATCACTTTCATTCTTGAGTTTTAATGTCAATAAAGAATAAGTAATGCTCCATGCAATTGCCCTGCACAGTAAGGCATCTGCCTGAATGTTTAGCCAGTGTGTGATGCAAACACAGAGATGAGTTCACGCTTCTCCCATTCATCTCAAAAGTGACCCTCTGGAGGTTTCCAAATTAAGTGCTAACTACTGTGAGCATTTCAGTGATAGTGTGAACATTTCATTCATGATTTTCAAAGTTTAGTAGGAACTGCTCAACCATTGCATTTGTAGGTCAAGCCCATAAGAAATTGAGACAATCACCGTGTGAAGACATACATAATAAATGGGATGACATTTTGAAGCCTCACCTGTGTTGCAGGCAGAGCTTGCAGTGGTACTATAATCTTCCCAATTAGCCTCCCAGTACAGAGATTTTATTAGGTAGCCTTTTATGTTACCTTTATAGCAAAAAATAAGCAATCATGCCATAATTTCCTTCATTTTTGCTGACCTTCTTTGTGAGACTTACCTTTGTTGTCCTTCTTTTTTACTATCAAGGTAATTGAAAACACAAATTATGTAACTAACTTTTTTACTTTTAATATACCACAACCATTCACTTGAATATAATGACCTAAGCACAATCTCCATCTGCAGAAGAGAAGAAAGTGATTCCAAGCTAACAAAATAGTTACAAACTTAATGCAGACTCACGCTTCTTTAGACTACTAATGAGGGAGAGCAGAGAAAGGAAAACAATTCTGTTCCATTCCAGTTATCTTGTGGGCTTGGATCTTTAAATGAAAATAATCCAATTAATTGTCACAGCATGAAGAAAATAGTTGAGTCTGCTAAAGACGAGGCAGAACCCTAACGAAAAAATGTTTAAGGTCTTTATATAAGCCAACAAAGGATTTCTTGGTTTCTGTGCACTTATTCCAGGTCCTTCTCTGCATTGTCTCTGAATAACGTCACGGAGGGGTAGAGCAGTCAGCCCAGGCGCATTTAGCAGGACCAGTTGTGTAATGCTGAGTGTCTTTGTTGTTACATCGGATGAAATTCTTCTGGAGTCCTCAGGAGCACAGAGCCCCGTGCAGAGTCTGCTGTGCATGAATGGAAACAGAGCAAGTAATTAAGACTGCAATGCTCAAGTCCGCTATGGAGAAAGGCCACAGGGGGCCCAGTAAAGAAAAGCTTTTTAAAATGTCATCAAACATCAAATCCCTGGAATTCTGTTCTCACCCTCCCAGTCAACAGTCAAGGATCAACGACATTTTTCAAAAATGATTGTAATTCAGAAAACATGGGCAATAAGCTTCCAGTAGGATGTCAGTGAATCTGGAGCTGCCAAACTAATTTTCTAGTTTCTCCAAAGGGAATAGAATGTTAATAAAGGTACTCATTTTCCTCCTTTCACTGTAATTAGCCATGCATAGCCACAGCTTGACCACCTGAGTTTACCCAAAACTGTTGAAAAAATTAGTATACTCAAAAGGATTACTGATAGAAGAGACTAGCTTTGAAAGGACAACAAAAAGTCAAATATCTAGCCTAGATTTGTGAGGGTCTGTTAAAACAAGCAGCCTGGCGATAGGGAGTGTATACAAAAAAAGGTAAGCAGGGATTGAAAATTCGCTTAGGTTTCTTAGGATTTAACTTGTCTCCTTGTCTCTCTGGGACAGTAGCATTTCTTAGTAAAAACAATAATTCCAAGGCTGTTTCCACAGAAATCACATAAATTAGGGTTGTTTCGCTGGCTGGAAATTTTTCATCAGTTGAACTAAATAGGAATCCCTGCTCTTTAGTGAGACTCGTCTTTTTTCATGTAGAGACAGAGGAGCAACCCACAGAGCAACTGTAAAATCAGGACTGAAGCCTTTGGTTCTGCACCCCAAGTATTGTATGCTAAGAAAACATCATGGCAGTGAATATGGAAAGATGTGACAAAAGCAAACACCAACCAAATACTTCAGAGCAGCTGTAGAAATTTCTTGTTGGAAGAAAATATTTCAGACGTGAACAACTGGTCAAATATGTTGAAGTAGGAGAAAACTACATAAACTCACTTTTCATAAATGTTTGTTGCCATGTATAAGATCCAGAAGGTCATTTAGAGAGTAATTTAATTTATGCTGGGAGACAATGATGTGAAGTGATGGTGATACTATGTGGTACGTTCTAGGTCTTCCTTTGTTGATATTAGGTAGAACCAGGGAGCAGCAAAAGCAGGTATTCTCCATGAGGGAGGACAAGCTGGGACCAAGGGTGACCACAGCACAGATAATGCCCTCACTGGCTAGGACACAGCCCGACAGTATGTGAATAGGTTGTGCAGCCTCCATCAACAGTCCAAGACAAGGCAAGATGATGGTGAGGTCTGGAGTCTGTCCAGGGAGTCCGGTCAGGAGCACCACAAGACAGAACTGGAGACAATACTACAACATAGATCTGAGGTCTGTCCAGGAGACAGGATACAAACTAGCCACAACACAGACTGAAGATCCAGCTGGGAAACAGTGTCAGGGACAGGGCTGGGCGCAGGAATATCTACAACATAACAGGGGCAAGGACTGAAGGCCCTGACAAGGAAAAATATATCAGGTCCCTCCTGACCAGGGAAGCAAGTCAGACCTGAGCAAGGTGGAAACAGCAAGTTTATTGTCCTCCAGACTGCAGAGATCAAGTGCAGGGCTGTTGCAGGTACCTCCAGTCAGTCCCTGTTACTTCATTTGCATTCCCTTAAATTCCCCTTTTCATCCTACCAGCTTCTTCCTCTTTCCCACACCCATCCCATACCAAACAAACAACCCACCCTGGTGAAGTGTTGTTCCATTGTCCCTCCTGTGGCTCTTTTTGGTGCTTATCATATCTCTGCTTTAATAATTTCTACTTAGTCAGCAATTCCATTTTGTCACAATCCCTCTTGTTACTTACGTATGTTTCTCATTTCAGCCGTTATACATTTTATTATCTTGTTAATGTAGCCACAGGTCAGGGATTGTCAGCTGCATGTGTATTGATCTCCCTTTGCTATCTGTAGCTCCTTGTAGTTTTTAATGTTATTTTGCTCAGGGAGGACATTCTTCATATTTCAGCAATTTATATCAGCTAATAATTAAAGTGAGAGCATATAACTTGCAACAGCAATAGTAAAAAATCTGAATTCTTCAGTTGTGGGGACTAGACAGTTCATTGGAGTTTTATTTTCAAGATGAGGACATACAAACTCATCTAATTTCTTGTTAATTGCCTTCTTCCCTTTCCCACTTGTCATTCTCAGTGCCTGCTACAGATAACTGAAGGCAAATGAGAATACATACTCAAAGGTGATAATTTTGTGTGTGTTTTGTCAAGATTTCTTTCTCTGAACCCCTCCTACTCAGTCTTCTGCCACTCCAGGCCTCAGTCAAAGCTCAATGACACCAGCATTGGATAGCAGAAAAAGTGGAGATGGAGATGTTTCCTTATCATGACCTGTCTCTGTCACAGCTCCTGCTCTAGTTTAGAGCTGAACATACAATGTTTACTCATTAAAAACTGAAAAAAAGACCCAAACTCCCGACCTTATACACTCACTGATGTCTTTCAAAGCTTAACTGCTAGTGAAAAATACAGAAAATTGCTAAGATTTAAAGAACATATATTTTAAAACTTGAAGTGAAAAAAAAATTGACTGGCTCCTCACTTTTTCATTATGCTATGTCCTGTTTGTATGTTTACTGTTTCCAATATTTAGGGGACATAAGGAAATCTCATTTGTCAGTTTGGCCGTTACGGATCATTTCACTTGATCACAGACTAAGTCTGTGCTGCTGACCTCTGTATAGTTCTGTGATTGTACTTTAATGTAGATAACCCACAGTGAGTTTTAAACCATCCAGCCTGGAAACTAGTGACAACAGAGTTCTCTCTAGGCATCTCAGTTGCAGAAGCAAAATCAGGTCTTTTTTCTGCTTTGAAGCAGAAGGGCTGAGGTTGGCTGGGTGCTTCCCACCTCTGCCAGGAGTGGGATCAGCAAGGGGCGCAGCAGATACAGAGCAAGAGCACCTTGGGAAACTGGGCTTGCTGCTGCTCTGCTGCTGGACAGAAGGGACCCCACTCCTTACCACATCAGCTCTGGCCCCTCGCATCCTCTGCTGAAGTACCAACCTGACTCTCACTGGTTAACTGCACTGGGAGACAGATGATAGGAAGAAGCCTAGATTCAGTAGCCCAGAGAACACTTCAGATAACCCCCTCTGCAGGTACTCTCTTTATCAGCATGGTTTGGCAGCCTGCTGTGAGCTCCAGTAGGGTGCTGGCAGTGCCAAGGCAATGCTAAGTTCAAAATTAGGTCAGATACACACAGAGGACTAAGAGTCAGATCCATGTCTCCAGTGCCAGCATGCACACACCCGTGCTATACAAGGCTTTTACAACCTATGGACCAAGTTATTCTTGGAAGTCACAACTTAAAGCTCTCACCTCTGCAGGCCAAAGTGTTATGGGCTCACAGAGATAGAACATGAAGGCAAAAATCTCCAAAGATATTTCCAGAAGAAAGAGGAACTCCTGAAAGACTTCCGGAAGAGACACATCTTTGAAAGGGAATGCTCTGTGTCTCTTCTGTTAGTCTTTTGTTCTCTTGATCTGACAGGGCCCCAGTTTTGAGCCTTTTTCATACACTTACAGGTACATTGTGGACATTTTCTTAATGTGAAGAGTGGTAGCAAAGCAACTGCTAGTAAGATATAGCTCCATAAATTGCTCGTGAAGAGGGGAGCTAATCACTTGGGGCCAATTTTGAATGGATCTAGGACATTTTCACCAGGCACATGTTCCTATTGGCTTACTCTAGTTTTGTCCAGCTCTCTCCAAGAAGTGCAACCATGTTAAAAGTTATTACAGGCTGCATTTTTCCCTACTTACAGAGCTAATAAGTCTTGTGTAACTCCATGTTTGCCTCACTAGCTGCCCAGGTAAGGTTTCCTCAGTAGACAACAATGTGTGTGCTACCAGTTCTCCTTCCTGATCTGTCAGGCCTCAGCAGAGGCCAGCTGCTACCTAACGAATGGGGAGTTAAGCAGGTCCCACTGTCTTCAAGCGAGGCTGAGCAGGACAACTGGAGTCAAGCAAGAGCCCAGATCATCAAGGCCATGGTGATGAGGGGAGTCTGAGGGAACATGAGTTAGCAAGTCTGGATTAGATCCAGTGTCAGTAATGAGGGTCAGACTCAGATGGTGATCACCAAGCAAGTTCATAGCCATGTTCACAGAACAACAGGATCACAGAATGGTTGGGGTTGGAAGGGACCACTCGAAATCATCTAGTCCAACCCACCTGCTAAAGGTTCACTTAGAGCAGGTTGCACAGGATCGCGTCCAGGTGGGTTTAGAATGTCTCCAGAGGAGGAGACTCCACAGCCTCTCTGGGCAGCCTGTTCCAGTGCTCTGGCACCCTCAGAGTAAAGAAGTTTCTCCTCATATTCAGGTGGAACATCCTATGTTTCGGTGTGTGCTCATTGCTCCTCATCCTATCATTGGGCACCACTGAAGAGAGTCTGGTCCCGTCCTCTTGACATCCACCCTTGAGATGTTTATAAGCATAAATAAGATCCCCTCTCAGCCGCGTGGTCCCTGTGGGAGGCTGTGGGTAGAGGCCGTGGGTAGAGGCCCCAGGTGAGGTGGAACAGGACAATTAAGGCCTGTTGGTGCCCTCAGGGTAATCTCTTTGTCCTCCCCTTTCTTTCCTGCAAAGCAGAGACAGGAGGAAAAGAGCCTTGGTGAGGCAGAGCATAGTGGGCTAAAGGCAATCTTTGGTGCCATGACCAAATTGCCAGCATTTCTAAACATAAAAGCAGAGCTAAAAGAAGGTGTCATTTTTCATTTGAACATGAGTAGGGTAGTTCTTGTTTCCATGCTCTTTGGTTTTGTACAGCGGCTACACTACTGAAAGGCCGAGGATGGACTTCACTGTAGGGACAAAAGAGGATGCAACATTCCTTTCAATGTTGTACACCATAATCGAAATCATTGTTGCACTATTTTCCTCTTGATTTACTGTGCCCAAAGATGTATGCATGTTCATTTTCACCTGAAGTCCAGAGGCAGAATTCACAGAAGCAGAAGCCTCTTCTTTTCCCATAGATAAGTCAGCATAGGCTGGCCTCGGTATAATGTCATATGCACCATTTTCTACTGATACATAAAAGAAAGCATTCAGGAGCTGTGGTGTTGGAAATGGATACATTATTTTCTTCACATTAGATTACACAGTGTAGCAGAGGGCATGCTCTCATGAAAAAGATCTGGAAGCTGAAAGAATTTAGACAAAGGCAGGTATCCCCAAGTGGAGCCAGCCCATACTCAGTATGAAAATAAGCTACATGAGGAGTGGCCAAGGTGTCTCTGCATCAAGATGTCCAGTAGTCCCAATTCCAGGAGCACAATGCAGCTAGAGCCAGCAGTTTACTAGCCTGAACTCTGATCTGTAAAAGCTGTTTAACTTAGCTCATCCTGGAAAAGCATATCATCACCCACACAGAAATGCACCTTAGATGTTACATTTATTGTCCCATTCTGGCTACCTGCAGAGCCAGCCCATGTGTCTGTGACTGTGTGTAATAGTCAAACCTCAACTCAGGTATTACACTGTATGAACAGCCCAAGAATTAAACACACATTGCAATTATACCTGTGGACATACTCCTCACAAAAGAAAAAGTGCAGAACTCACAGTCACAGCCTCACAGAATAGTAAAGTTGGGAGGCACTTCTGGAGCTCATGTATTCCAATCCCTCACTGAAAGAAAAGTTAACTAGAGCAGCTTGCTGAGGACTGCATTCAGTTGGGGTTTGGATATCTCCACAACTGGAGACTACACAGCCTCTTTGGGCAATCAGTGTTGGAGTGTTTGTCCACCCTTACTGTAAAAGTTTTTCTGACATTTAGATGGAATCCTCTGTATTTTGTGCCCATTATCTCTTGTCTGTTCACTGGATACTACTGAGAAGAGTCTGGCTAAGTCTTCTTTACATCATCCTATCACAGATAATGTCTGTGCTGAGCCTTCTCCAAGTTAAACTGTCTGAGCTCTTTCAGCCTCTCCTGATACAACAGATGCTTTGGTCCCTTAATTACCTTTGCATCCCTTTACTGGACTTGCTCTAGTACAACCATGTCTTGCTTATACTGGGGATGCCAAAGGTGGACCCGACACCACAGATGTGTCTCACTAACGCTGAGTGGAGGGGAAGAATCACCTCCCTCAACCTGCTGGCAACACTTTTCCTGATGCAACCCAGGATGCTGTTGGTCCTCTTGCTGCAAAGACACATTGCTGGCTTGTGTTCAACTTGGTGTGCACCAGGACCCTTGGGTGCTTTTCTGCAGAGCAGCTTTCCAGCTGTTTGGCCTTCAGCCCATGTCGGTGCATGGATACACATAGATGCACAGTCTATTTGTGCCTGTAAGCCTGTAGCACAGCAACGTTGGCCGGCAGAGACCTCTGTAGATCACTGTATCCAACAATCACTTGAACTGGGGCTACCACCAGCACTACAATGGGTAATCTTGTCTTGCAAGATCCTGAAAACCTCCAAGGGTATCTACTGCAGTGTTTTGCAAACCTCTCACCAAAAACATATCCTAATGTCAATCTGGACTTCTCAGAACAGCTTGTGGCCTCCGTATCTTATACCATCTGCCACTGCTGAGCAGAGTTTGGCTCTGTCATCTTCGTAACTCCTCTCTGAGTAGTTTTGTTTAATTTTTAATTCATCTTTTAAAATAATTATGCTACTTTAATGAGTATACACTCTACAGGATGCTAAGAATGCTATGTGATCCTTTTTGTAACTGGCTCTGAGAAATGGCTCTCTGTGCAAGTAGTATTTGGTTATCATGTGGCTCTCTGCACATGAGTAGCACACCTAGTGAGGTCAAACAACAACAGCAATGGATAGGAGAGCAGACTAAGGAGATCTAGTGACATCTATTTTTCTTTAGGTTTGAATCCCTTCTCATTTTTGAAAGTATTTGTATTTTATGTTCCAAAACTATTAATCCACTGGTAACAGTTTAAACCTCATAGCTGGTACTGTGAGTTGCTTCTGCAGCTGATAAACCTTGAGACAGTTAGCCCCAAGATGCTCCTCTGTAGTGACCAGCAACAGGTGCTTTCTTCATAGAATCATAGAATGATTTGTGTTGGAAAGGAACTTAAATGTCATCTAGTCCACCCCCCACCGTGTCCTTATTTACTAATACTTGTAAAAGGTGTTGGCAGCAATCTCTAATAGCCCTGAACATATCTGAAAACCCCTTTTCCCCATTTATTCCTATGAATATTCTCCAGTTCAGCTCAATCACACTGCTTTCAGTTTCTGTGATGACCTAGAAACTTTCTGGAGGGCTTCTAGGACTAGTGCCATATATTCCTGTTAAGTCATCTGGCTGAGTGATCTTTTTTTCCCTAGAAGATATACAGTAGTCTGAGTTTAGAGCTCTTGAACTCTCACTGAATGGTGCATTTATTTAGTCAGGCCTTTTATTGCCTTTTATTGACCATTAGAGGTTTTCTGGCAACGGCATGCAGGTATTGAACTACTGTCAATGTGTTTCTTAGGCTGCCCAGGAGGTTGCTTTTGCTCTCATCTGATCTAATCTGATTTTGCTTTTTTAGTATGATTTTTGTTAGACATCAGTTGCTGCCAAAAGGGGCACAGAACACACTTTAGAATAAGCAAGCATATAGATAAAACATTTAATGAAACTGGACTTCACTGAAGGCTTCTGTTTGCTGAGGCACACAATGGTTTGGGGTGATTAGGCCAAAATCCAAAGCTGTGACTCTCCACACTAACTTGAGGTGTACAGGAATAGAAGTTTCATCACAGGAGATGCTAATCAGTGCTTTGTTTATTCCTCCCCTCTCTGGGGTGCCCTTTATATTTTTATCAAAACAGCTGTTAAAAGGATTCCTTACCAACCTCTACAAAATACTGGGGACATTGAAACACTGCAAGCATCTCAACTTTCCCCTCACTCAAGAAAAAATCTATTTCAAGCAGGGTTTTTATCTTACCAGTCTTTTGGCTCGTCAGACTAAGCCACACCATTAATTTTAGCCAAAGTGATCACTACATTTTGCTTTTTTGAACTTGCTTTTTAATATCCATTCTTCATTTGATTTCAAGTTCACATGCTATATTTTAAGCATGAAATTCATATTCTACCAGCTATGTGATCAGAGCTAATCTTGTCAAAGAACAAATTATCAATACCTTATAAATAATTGTCTGCAGCCTAGTGCAGGATTTCTCTATTACTCCTGATTAGGTGAAAAGAAGATGAAAAGCTACTTCCACTGACAGTAAAAATCACATTTCCCCAGCTGAACTTTCAAAAATATAATGATGCGGCACAACTAAATCCAAGAAAGCAGAACTTATGCCATCGCACTATTGCCCCATCCAAGAACTAATTTGAATTGAACAGAATTGCAAAAATACCCCACTTAACTCCATCAAAAAGAGAACAAGTCACTGAGGAATAATTAATAAATAACCTACTGGTAAAGCTACTTCATGCTTCAAGTGTTACCACATCTGATCCAGCAATTTTGATTTATCTAATGATAAAACTTCCTGATTTTGTTTTGAATTGCCATAATTCCCTTCCCTCCCCTCATATCTAAATCACCGCCTTATTAAGCCAGAGCAAGTAGCCAGACGTACCAGTTCATTACAGAATGGTGGTAAGTCAGTCACTTATTATTGCAACAACTTGGTAGCTGCCACATCCACTCCAGGTATGGATTCACCTCATGAAGGAGGTAGGTACAAGCACTGATAAGAAAGGGCAAGTAGCCTGAGATCTGCAAGGTTAGCATGCTGTTCATAAAAAGCATCAGCTACAAACAGGCTAGATTCCCAGGGACTGGTTGGCTGCATGGTTGCGATGGCATGAAGCAGGTGACAAGTTTCTGCTGCTCTTGCCTGTAATAATATTATTCTGAGGCATGCAGTAATATCAGTGAGGCAATCCAAAATAAAACCAACAAATGCATCTCAATTAGATACAAGTCACACAAGACTACATCCCTATGTTTGTGAAATTTTCATCACAGCCCTTCTTAAAGTAACACCTCTGAACTAGTTTTGAGATTTGCCAGGAAAGGATGTCATTTTAGAGAGAGAGCTCCTGCATTTGAAAGTGATGATTGACAAAAGTACAAGCTATTGTAATATTTTAAACTGGCACTAAAACTATTAACACAGCTTCTTAAGCTCTCTTTAAAAGTATTCTGAAATACTCCTCATTATTGCTAAAATAACATATTTTCAGGTAACATATTAAGAGAAGCAGCCATCATCCAGATCATTGTTAATGAAAGAACATGGCACCACTTACCTAGTTACGGTTTAGAGCTGAAGTTCAGTCCTACATTGTTAAAATAAAGGGATGGTGCTCTTATAATCTGTTGTCACCTCTTCCTTCCTGTTCCTGCTGTGGGGTTTTTCTCTTCTGACACCAAGAGTGGGATGAATCTTCCATGACTTCTGCACACAAGTGAGGTTATGGCTTTAGTGGTGGTGCTGAGGACATCAACTGCATCACTTACACATTGGCTCTTCTCTCTCATTAAAGTATTTTATCATCACAATATCTATTCTTCAAAGTTAGTTACTCTTCAGAGGGGAAAGGACTCTTTGTACATGTTTCACATCTCTTCGCCTGTGTGCATTTTAATGATGATATTTTAATTAAAAATACAGAGAAAGACTATGTTGCAAGGAAAATTGACCAGCAGATCAACCATAAAAGGGTGAAAGAAAGAGCAAGCCAAATTGCAGGTCTTGTTGAGCTGAGATGCTTGAAATTAAAGGGAACTAGAAATGCAATAAGTTGTTGATGATTTTTACTTTCAAAAAAGTTGTGTAATGAAAGCTTAAAGCAAAGCTGGTTATGCAAGCCTGTGCTGGTCAACAGGGCAAGGTTTAGTCAAAGTTAAGAGAATTTCTTTTTGGGGTTATGCCTTAAATGTATGGCAAAACGTTATCACTTGGTTGAATCCTCTGAAAAAAACATGTCTGTATAAGATGTTAAGGAGACCAATTACGTTGAGAAATTATTTACTCCATTTTCCCTAATTAGCTTGATTTTGGAATGTCTTCCCTGTTCCACTTGCTTTCACGCTGAGTGCTTATGGGGCTGAACACCTCCCTGTAGAACCCCACTGCTTACAGGGGGCAAATCAGCGCTTACTGCCAAGTGCCACTGAGCACACAAACATAAGATTCACACCGTGAGAGTAACTGGTCACACATATTTGTTAGCCATGAAGGAAAAGCTTACAGGATCTCTGTCATTCTAGCATCAAATTTGTCACTGTACTGGCGCTGCATCTAAGAAATCCTGGTTTTGTTGTGGGACAGGGATGGGAATATTACTCTGTACATCAAGTGCATCATTGCTATGGTCTGAAAGGAAAAGTCTGCTACAGAAGAACCCTTTCTCTCTTGGGAATGGATCTTCATCACACTTTCCTAACTGCAAGCTGGGAATAAGTAGGAGAACTTTTGGCCTCCATACAGTTTCTTTTTGGAAGAGTGGGAGAGGATGAAGGGCATGGAGCAGTGGGCCTCCTACTGCAATAACTGACAGAATGGGGAAGGCAACTCAATAATAAATACTACTGACCACATTTTCATTACTCATTCCCTTCCCCATCTGTTTAAAGAGAACACAGTATAGGCACTGGCTTGAATTAGTTGTTGTTATTTATAGCCCTGGCTATGGACGGAGCCTTTTTCCAGATATCGGAGATAAATTTTTCTTATCAAGAGAAGCTCAAAGTTCATGATAGATTTTAGGTGCAGGGGACCAACAGCAGGTGATTTATGTTTTACTCAATGCCAGTGCTATAAACACCCTCACAAAAGGAGCTTTTTAAATTTACCTCACTTTGGGAAGAAACATGACCAGCACTAAGGAAATGAGCACATGTTTTCAGAAGATATGCTGAAGGATGATCTCCTCGTTGAGGAGCAACAGAGTAGGCCACTTTCCTTTGAGCCTATGGGCTCTCCCATTGCACCGTGTTTACCTCTGGGTTTGCTGAGGCAGCATCTCTCTGGCTTCTTGTAGGTGCTGACCCATAGCCGTGGTTGGTACCATGGTTGACACTGGCAGTTCCAGCAGATTTGATGATGACTGTGCAGTGGAGTGAAGATGTGGGCTGGTTGTGAGATGGGGAAGATGGAGCGTGATGTTGGATTTCCAGTTTGGATGGTATATGCTGTAACATCCTGGTGGTTAATCTAAATACCATCCTTGACACTCACTCGCTCTTTGTCATATCTATGACCCTTTACTGAATTCATCATAGAAAAAAAATGTTGAGTAATCTCTGTTGAAGCTCCCAGAAGCCCTCTCCTGTTTATCTGAAAGAGGAAGGGAGTTGGTCTGAAAAATTTTGTCTAGATCCTTCTGATTTCATTTCTAGCGAGTTTACTCCAACAACCATATAATATTTTCAGTGGTCTTTAACATAGAAACTTAAATATTTGATCTTGCTGAGGTGGGGGTTTTGAGCAAAATTTAGGAATGGCCATAGTTGTTCAATCAAGTGAAATGTGACTTGATCCCCACAGGGAAGCAGCCTGCATGTATTTCAGAGGATGCGAAGGGTGAACACTACTTTTTAGCTAATCCCATCACTGTCATTTTGTATGATTTTATAGAAATCAGCAAGTAAGAAATGCAAGATTCAAGTAAATTTCATTTGCACAGGGAACTAGGGATCATTTTATTTAACTATGAGCTTTATACAGCAGCTCATCACAGAGTATTTTATTGATGCCTTGCTATCAGCAATGTGTTTATGCAATTTATACAGCTGGGCTAGCTAGAAACAGGCAGGAGAGGAGGGGAGAGTGATGAAATGTCATGTGTGTTCTCTCCACATGAGTTTCTTTGTAATGGTAAAATGCATTGCCCTGCAGAACAGGTAGTTTTCTCAGATGATCTGCGTAGTTATGCTTTCTTTCCCGCTGCAAGGCATTTGCAAGACAGAATAACTTGCCTGGCTTGGCTGCTATGTTGAAAGGGTGATACAGAGGCAATCCACTTAGTTTACTTCTCAGAGCTACAAAGAA
Organism: Nesoenas mayeri; assembly: GCF_963082525.1. Classification (NCBI taxonomy): domain Eukaryota; kingdom Metazoa; phylum Chordata; class Aves; order Columbiformes; family Columbidae; genus Nesoenas; species Nesoenas mayeri. Next base: position 75,480,732 of record NC_137541.1, read on the forward strand.
GTGTGCGTCACAGAACACAGGCACAGAATCCAGATATCGCTATCCCTAAAGTTCAAGGAGTTCAGCTCCATTGTTTCTGTTCAAGCTTTTCGCTCATTGAGGTGGTGAAGTGATGAGCCCTGAAGAAGAGGAAGCTAGCGTAAGTGTTTATTAGTACATTCTTAAAAAGAAAAGAGAGACCTAAAAAGGGCAAGGCAGTCATTAGGTCTCGGCAACGTAGAGCTGCAAAGTAGTTAGTGCAGAAAACTGGAAATAAAGGCTAGAGAAATCTATTCCTGATTCATTGGGTAGCCTCAGGAAAGATGCTTAGTCCTGACTTTTGTTAAAAAACAGATACTACTTGTGCTACTTGTCAGGATTACTGCTTTCCAATTAAAACTTTATATCAACCAAACATAAAGCAGGTATCCCTTGGGCAATTTTCATTATTTAGAAGAATTGATCACAGAGATGCACAGACGTGGGGCAAATTATAGAATGAGTGTGTGTGTGTGCATTTGTGTGTATTCATGTGTGTTTGAAGGGATCAGACTTGACCACAAAACTCCCTCTAGTAAAATCCAAATGCTAGTGAAATGAAGATCGTCTCAAACTCCTTCAGAAGGGTGGAGTGTATGGATTCAGATCCAGCCCTTTGATTTATGTATTTCTCCGTTTGGTTATATTGTGTGAGTCACAAAGGTACCTAAAAATGCACAGACGGAAAAGGTTGAGAAATTGCACATATTTTTAAAAGCCAACTGGACCAATTTACCATCCCATACAGGACAAGCCAATTAAAAAACATCTAACAGTTTTCTGAAACTGATCCATGGTAAGGAAAAACAGTCCATGCATTTTTGCATTCAATTAGGAAATATGAACTGTTCTAGGAATCACCAAGAAACATTAAGTCATTTGTAGAAAGCTCAGATTATTACATCATCTGTCTGGACAGATATTTATTGCTGCCAAAATTCCATACTGCAGAAACACAGCACCAATAAATCATCATTTCACATTGTCAATAGCTCTAATGGGAGAGGGAACAGGCTGGAAATTTTTCTGGCCATGGTGGTACTCCAAAAGAAGCTATGAGACAGGAGTGCTATTGCCATTAGGAGTAACAATATTTACTTGTCTCTCAAAGGGAATGTCAGGAGCATATCTGCATTACGAAAAAGAGCACTTGAAAATACTGCTTCATTTCATCCCTTGTGGGTGTTGCGGTCCCTCTGAAGGAAGTTGCTACCCCTACAACAGCTACCAAATAGCTCAGGAGAGTACAGATGAGTGTTCAAACAATTGCTGGGGGAAATCCCATGGGCAAGGCTGCTTGAAGGTAAAGTGGCCCAAGATAGTTGGTTAGCATTCAGGGACTGCTTCTACCAGGCTCAAGATCAGAGCATCCCAGCACTTAGGAAGTCAAGGAAGGGAGCCAGGAGACCTGCATGGTTGAACAGGGAGCTGCTAGGTAAGCTCAAGGGGAAGAGGAGAGTTTACAGATCATAGAAAGAGGGGCTGACCACTTGGGGAGAATATAAGGTTGTTGTCAGAGGATGTAGGGAGACAACTAGGAAAGCTAAGGCCTCCTTAGAATTAAACCTGGTGAGAGGGGTCAAGGACAACAGAAAGAGCTTTTTCAGATATGTGGCAGATAAAACTAACACCAGAGGCAATGTAAGCCCACTGATGAACGAGGTGGGTGCCCTGGTGACAGAAGATACAGAGAAGGCAGAATTACTGAATGCCTTCTTTGTCTCTGTCTACTCTGCCAGAGGCTGTCCTGAGGAGCCCCGTACTGCTGGAGGCCCCAGAGGAAGGCAGGACAATGGAGGAGTTTGCCTTGGTTGATGAGGACTGGGTTAGGGAGCAATTAGGCAATCTGGACATCCATAAATCCATGGGTCCAGATGGGATGCACATGCAGGTGCTGAGGGAGCTGGCTGAGGTCATTGCTGGACCACTGTCCATCATCTTTGCCAAGTCTTGGGAGAGGTGTCTGAGGACTGGAGAAAAGCAAATGTCACTCCAGTCTTCAAAAAGGGCAAGAAGGAGGACCCGGGTAATTATAGACCAGTCAGCCTCACCTCCATCCCTGGGAAAGTGATGGAACAACTTATCCTTGGTGCCATCTCAAGGCATAGCAAGGATAAGAGGGTCATTAGGGGCAGTCAACATGGCTTCACCAAGGGAAAGTCGTGCTTGACCAACTTCATAGCCTTTTATGAGGACATAACAAGGTGGATAGATGATGGCAGAGAGGTGGATGTGGTCTACCTTGACTTCAGTAAGCATTTGACACATTATCCCACAGCATCCTTACAGCTAAACTGAGGGAGTGCAGTCTGGACGATCAAGTAGTGAGGTGGACTGTGAACTGGGTGAAGGAAAGAAGCCAGAGAGTCGTGGTCAATGGGGCAGAGTCCAGTTGGAGGCCAGTATCTAGTGGAGTGCCTCAAGAGTCAGTACTGGGGCCTGTATTATTCAATATATTCATCAGTGACTTGGATGAGGGAATAGAGAGCACTATCTGCAAGTTTGCTGATGACACCAAGCTGGGAGGAGTGGCTGACACACCAGAAGGCTGTGCTGCCATCCAGCGAGACCTGGACAGGCTGGAGAGTTGGGATGGGGAAAAATTTAATGAAATATAACAAGGGCAAGTGTGGAGTCTTGCATCTGGGCAGGAACAACCCCAGGTTCCAGTATAAGTTGGGAAATGACCTATTAGAGAGCAGTGTAGGGGAAAGGGACCTGGGGGTCCTGGTGGACAGCAGGATGACCATGAGCTGGCACTGTGCCCTTGTGGCCAGGAAGGCCAATGGCATCCTGGGGTGTATTAGAAGGGGGGTGGTTAGCAGGTCAGAGAGGTTCTCCTTCCCCTCTACTCTGCGCTGTTGAGACCACATATGGAATATTGTGTCCAGTTCTGGGCCCCTCAGTTCAAGGAGGACAGGGAACTGCTGGAGAGGGTCCAGCACAGGGCAACGAAGATGATTAAGGGAGTGGAGCATCTCCCGTATGAGGAAAGGCTGAGGGAGCTGGGTCTCTTTAGCTTGGAGAAGAGGAGACTGAGGGGTGACCTCATTAATGTTTACAAATATAAAATGGGTGAATGTCACGAGGATGAAGCCAGGCTCTTCTCAGTGACAACCAACAGTAGGACAAGGGGTAATGGGATCAAGCTGGAACACAAGAGGTTCCACTTAAATTTGAGAAGAAACTTCTCAGTGAGGGTGCCAGAGCACTGGAATAGGCTGACCTGGGAGGCTGTGGAGTCTCCTACTCTGGAGACGTTCAAGACCGGCCTGGACACATTCCTGTGTAACCTCATCTAGGTGTTCCTGCTCCGACAGGGAATTGGACTAGATGATACTTTGAGGTTCCTTCCAATCCCTGACATTCTGTGATTCTGTGACTCCTCACACATGACAGTGGAAGTGACTGGGCTCACTAACCCAACTTTGCACTGGAGCAGACAAGGAGCACAGGCAGAGCTCGTTGTGCGGCCAGTCACCTCCAGCTTGTGCCAAATAGCAAATGCTTTAGGAAGATCTTTTATGCCCTGAGTTGGATGATATTTGTGAAGTGCTGCAACTGAAAGAACTGTTATTTAACTATGTTGAGCTCTTTTCGTAATTGAGGAACTGCATTTTATAATGTGGCCTGTCTTTACTAGGTGAGATTTTAAATTATTTCCCATTCACCTACTTGTGTAAATGTGCTGTGTTTAAGGCAGTTACTGTGTAATTCTGCAAAACAGGACTGTAATTTCAAGGTTAGTAGAATGGGAGATTATAAGACTTAGATGTAGTAGCTTGTCTATGGTCTCATATGTACTTTCAATTTCTTGCTTTTATACTATATCTTTTATACTATACCTTGACATTTTTGTAATCCTTACTGATTGGGGATTTTGCTCCATGAATTTATTGCTTAATGTAATTTTAAAGAACACTGGATAGCCAGTAGTGTTGGTTGGTATTCCATATGTGAAATCTCTGCTTTTCATTATACTTACTAAAAGTATGCTGCCTTCATCCTACTTTTAACTTAATTTGTTTCCTAGAACTCTTAATTCTGCCCTCTCCCTTCACTATAGTTTACATTTGTCATGTTCTTTATCCTCTGACTGTTCAGCAATCACAGTAAAATTTCCCTTAGCTTCATCCCAAGAAAGCTTAAAACCCTCTTCAGAAAGAAGCAGAATTTGTTCCAAAAGAAATTTCCAGTAAGGAAATGAAAGCAAGAATTGGTATTTCTAAGTTAAAGTCAAGCTATTTCACATCTGCTTTCACACCAGAAAAGAAACTAAGAGAAAATTTTGCTGTCTGCCTTATAAACTCTCTGGGACAGCAATCCATCAATGGGTTTATGCACTGCAGTATGTACCCCTTTGATATGAGGTCTATCATTCTGTCTAGTTTAACTGGCTTCAGGTTATATACCAAGGTGCTCTGTACAGATGTCCTTGTAGAGTATGGACATTGGGAAATGAGATTCAGCGATAACAGCAAGTTGAGCAAGATACTTCCCAAACCAGCCAGAAGGAAATGCAGAGGGGTATGCCCAAGGCTATTTCTCAAAGTCGGTGGAGAGAGAGGAGTAGGTGATTCTCCCTGTGCTTCTCTTTCTGCATGAACTCACTCTCTGAGTCTGGTGCCTAATCCAAGTGAGCCACTACCATGTTAAGGAAAAAGAAAAAGCCCAGAAACAAAGAGAAACTACGTCATGTTTCAGCTCTATGTTAAGGCAACTGTTAAGGCTGATATTTACTTTGAAAACACAAGTTGACTGGTTTGAAGTGGGGCTGTTAAATGTCTCCTAATGCCAGGCTTGTGTGTGTTTTACCAAGAGCATCTCTTGGTTTCTCTTCTTGGGGTCTTTCCCATTTGTATCCTTCATGAAAAAGTAGTGGTGTGAGGAACCATCAGATAAAGGGAGAGCAGCAGAGCAAAAGGCAAGCTCATGGGGGGCTGCAACCTAGAGTATGTGTTCCCACCTGTGACAGATTTTTGGTGCCCAAATATTTATCAAAGGCAGGTAAAGCACACCTTTCATCATCTCGTGGGTGGTTCAGGGTTCAATTTAATTGTTTTTTCCAGAACAAGAACTGAACAAGCCAGAGCTAGTGTTGTCTTGCAGATGCCTTGGGGCTAAAGTGCAGATTGACCACTCCTATATTTCTTTACTGTAACAGGTAAATACAGGTGTCTCAGGAATTTACTGGTGCAGAAGCAAGTAGCCTTGGTGCCTACAAGTAGGGTGAAAAGCTCCCTTAGGAAGCTTTGCTCTTGTTGGATAACTCTGTTTAAGGTTCGCTTATAGTTCAGAAGGCATTTCATGGGAGGTGTTTCATGGATGGGCAGTAGCTCCAGTTCTGATTCCAGCAGATCAGCAAAAGCAAAACTATTGCTTCACAATGAGATACACCCAGAATAAAACCAGATGTGTTTGAAACCTGCGCTTTTTAGACTTGGAGGCCAAGCATTTCCATCAAACACAAAACTCAAGTAGACGGAGAAGATCCTTCAGCAAGTGTGAAGGCCTCAGTAGATAACAAAATTTGAATGGGCTGACCAGCCACCCAAAGCATGGTGCTTCCACTATTTGAAAGCTGATTCTTGGCAAAAACTTCTGTATCAGGGGAAAAAAAAAATTAAAAAGACAAGTTAGATCTTATAGATCCTAATGATTGTTATTAAAAATGCATAGCTTCTACTGGATCACAGTCTTACGGTTGGTGATGAAATGTTTAATGGGAGGATGCATGTTCACTGTGCTACAGTGGCACTGGCAAACCAATACCTTTCCTGCAAGGGTATGAATTCCCAGCAGAGGGTATTCTTTTCATTATTCTGGTTTATGGAGGGCTATTGTTTATCAGCACAGGTCCTCTCTGCACTTTATTCTTCTTGGCAGAATTTTTGAGGTGACTGAGTACTCCACACAGGGTCAGGCATTCCAATCATCTCAAAAAATCAACAGAATCATCTGAAAATCTGGCCTTAAGCATTACAAGAAGCACTGATGGGTGATGGACTTCCAAGAGTTGTATCCAGTTGTGAGAGCTTGAGCTTTTGACAGTCTCTGTGTGTCAGGGACCAGAAGCCACCTAGCCTCAGATGGAAGCTCAGTGTGTACAGAATGTGACTGAAACATGCCAATATCTCTCCACCCCTGCGTGATTAGGCTTTCTTCATGCTCTTCCCCTAACCTTCCTAGCCCACTGCTGGTACAGCACATTTTTATGCTATTTGTCACACACACAAGGCAGTCTTCCCCACTCCATCGGTCAGTTTGTTTTATGCAGTTAATTTCTGATACATGTAGTGCATGAGAAGATTTGAACACAGGTAAGAAATCTTCAGCCTCAGGAGGAAAGGAGGACTTTATAATAAAAAGAGAGTGGCTGAGGACAACACTGTGCTGTTCCTTGAAGACATCTTGAATTCTGCTGTCAGCAATGAAACCAACATCATCCTGGACAGTACGATACACCCAATACACAAATGCAGACCCTTCAGGTGATAAAGCGGTGAAAAATGTCACCTGAAATATAAGAAATAGCAGGTGATCAGAATACTGAAATGCAAAGAGAGCAGTTGCTGACACACCTTCAGTGGAAAATAGAACAACTCTCTTATTTGCCATGGGGTTGGATGGTCTTGGGTACAGATGTCTCTATTGCCAAAGGCAGGCTATCGAGGAGCTGGGGGCTGGGGAAAGCTGGCACCTGAGCTGGCTGCCGTGACAGCTGAGCAGGTGCCAGCCAGACACACTAACAGGGCGCAGGCTGGCTTCCCGTGTAATGCAGTCTGGTAGGCATGTTTCCCCCAGAAACCAGCCTGGGCTCCATCAGAAATACATAGACACTGACACATTCCTGCAGAGCGTGTTGGGCCACCAGGCGGGATCTCCTCCCGTCTGAAAACAGCACCAGCTTTTTCAGAGGTGGGGTGACAGCAAGAGGGGCATCTTGTGGTCTGTTTCAACCTCAAAACTGGAGCAGCAAATGCAAGAAAAGCAGACAAGAAAAGGCAAAGGCTTGCTACGGTGGAAAGGTCAGCTGTTCAGCTTTGTGAATGCTGATGTAGACCTATTTTGTTTACACATTTGATAATTAATGGGTTTTGCCTAATTGTCTGACTAGACTAATTATTAGTTTTAGCCTGTCTGTAAATAAGACAATCTGTGGTTATGGTAGAACAGAATCCCTCACTGTGAGTTTGTCAAATACATGCAGATCGTGAAATACAAACATCTACTCTGCCCCGCGAGCAAAAACCTGCTTTCTATAATAATACTGCAAAGTGTAGTCTAGCTGAGTAACCAACCTCCTGTGAAACACACAGGCTCCAGAAAAAACAGATAGTGAATTTGAAACACGTAAGTAATTTCAGACTTTGTTAAACCCAGCTGGTTTGCGTTACCAAAGGCATCATTGCTCTCACAGCACAGGAAGGAAGGACAGGATTTTTAAGTGACAAATAGTCAACGAATAAATGCCTGATGAGGTGTTGGAGGAGAAGTATCTAGTGGATGCTGCAGACCAATAGATTTCACGGTGTAGGGATGATAAGGAGAAAATTAGACTCTGCAGTGAGAGTAAGGATGATAATACTGGAGTAAAGGTGCTACAGTAAGACTATGCAAGCTTATATGTTATGATGATGCACTGCCTCTGCTGACTGCTTAATCCTCAGAAAAACTCAGTACCCGCAAGCTTCTGTGGCCCCTGCCAAGTGGATGCGAGCAGATAAGAGCTGAGGATCTGGCTCTCATGCTTCAAATAGGTCTGTAAATGTTAAGTATTTTCCAGCACCAGTGAAGAGTCTCTCCAGAGATGAACTATTACTCCCTCCTTCTGACGCATGCACAGTTCTTGCCAGCCTGCATGACTACAGAGGCATGGGAGGGATTTTCTCGCCCGGCTTTGACCACTCTTAAAGGATGCATGTGGTCAGGAGATGCCTCGCTGACCCCCATCAGCCTGAAAGGCAGCTGACAGAAGCAGCCCAGACACCTGTGCTTTAGAACAGAAAAGTTAGGTGAGATAAATTTCATCCTGGTGTGATAACAACCAAGGTTGCAATCCAAAGGTGTGTGAAAGGCCCAATCACTTTTAGTCATAGTAAGTTCAAAGGGCAACTCAGAAAGGATGTGAGTAGGTTTGTATTTTGCTTTGGGCTTTTTCTGGTCATCTGTGCCGGATATATTGCACAGCTTGGAGCACAGTTAATATCTAATTGCTGTCTGCTATCTTGCCCTATGATGCACAACATCCTTAATTAGCAAAAACACAAGAATGAGACAACACATTAAATTGCTAATGTGAATGAGTATTTCACAGACTTTTCTCTTTTAATCAGTGAGAAAACTAAGCTGAAGATGTGTCAGCATATTCACGACAGCGTCACTCAGCATGACTATGCATGTGATTAGGTAAAACCCTTTCAAGGAAGTTATTCATTGTTTTGGGTTTGTTTTTTTTAATTTTTATTGTATTATACATAGTAAACATATAAATGTGCTTTTGTTTATAGATGGCTCTGGGATAAAAACATACACTGTGTGCATCATCAGTTAAGTAATCCATGTCTGCCTTTATCCTGGGGTGGAGATATCAGAAAAAACACAACTGAAAGATGACCATCATGCAATAATTTTGTTCCAGTGTCTCCTCATATCAAGTCAGATCATTTTGATGGAGGGTAACTTGGGTGAGATTGTTCTCCCTGAGCATCTCTTAGAAGCTGTGAGACTCAGGATGTCTTGCCTAGATGTGTCTGTTCTGAAGTATTCAGACCTATTCCATCCTGTTGTTCTGGTTAATTTGCTAGTGGATAATTGATTTAATGGGAAAGTTTCCTGTTCGTAGTCAACTTTACAGTACTTCCTGCCTGGATACGTAGTATGCCAAGATCCTGGGTCCCAGGATCATATTTCTGATCTTCCACCTAGTCCTAGCACATATCTGATGGCCTGGTTTACGATGTGTTCCAGCTAACAATTAGACCTAAGCAAGTCAATACTGAGCAGGTGTCCCAGGGTACAGCTTATCAGGTGCAGATTATCGTCTCAACTATACCGGGTTCTGGGACATGCATGCTCTTCAGAGGCAGTTAGAGCCAGTCTCTCTGTATGAGGAGCAAGCAAAAGCTAGGAGAAGAAAGTTGGTTTAGTGGCTTTTTGTTTATTTTTCCTCACTAGCTGGGAATTAGGAGCCATTAATTTAACACAGTGTTTTACATGAGACTTCCTGTGTGGTCTGCAACAAATCAACAAATTGTTAGTTTAATGTCCTGTTGTCTGTGAAGAAATCATGTCTCCCTGCTGTTCATGCCCTTGAAAATCAGCCTTAAGTTCTTTGGGCCTCTGTAGTCATTTGCATATTGTTTCAATTTATGAGCACAGGAAAAGTCTCAGATATCCTCTCTGCTTAAGAACGGGAAGCATTTCAGCACTCATAAAAGAGAGTGAATGCTGAGCAAAGGTAATTTGAAAATTATTGCTGTGATTATCAAACTGCAGTACCAGTAAATAATGTGGTATCATAAATGTAGTAAATAATTTGCATTCAATTTCCACATTTTATTACAGTGCCTGTCTGGAATTCGAAGTGCTGCATCCTAGCTGTTTCTGTAGCTCAGCCCTGGGGGAAGACCAAGGTTTACTGTTTGTGTTTCACTCCCAAAAGCAAGAATCAAAGAGGGCAATCGCATCAACTTCCTACCACTGAGGGTAGAGAGGGCTCCCCTTCCAATGGCTTCAGTGCCAAATTCAAATCCTCCTTGAACCATAGAACCAAATCCCTTGAGCTTTAGCCCTGTTTTTTATCCCTGATAACCCTCCTAAGTCTTCAGAGAAAATACTTTGACTGAAAGGCAAGAGTTCCGTATGGCTAGCAGGACCTTGCCATCCCAAATGCATCCTGCCAGGTGACTCACCCATGGAGTTAGGCCAATGGAACCATTAACTATTAATATATCTCCCTGCTTACCTGAATGGCAAGTGCTTGTGGGACACACATGTGGGATTTGCCTTTCATATGGAGAAGTGCAGCAACGTCTGTGGCGTGCTAATGTGGACCCACACTTGCATTATCTGGAAATGTTCATTGAGGGACTGTAGATTAATGGTTCTCTATCTCACTTGCCATATGGCTGACAGCTTGGCAAAGCCCCAGGCCTCCAGCTGTCCCACACAATGATGCAGCTGATGGCAGCGTGTAGCTCACTCTTCTCTTGTCCCCGGCCAGGCTGCTTTGAGGCTGACCCAATCTATGTCACCACATGCCATCAATTTACCACTTGGCTTGCCTAAAATGCTGTCACAGCTGCTTGTGGCTGACATCTTCCAGTTACCCATGTGAAACAGTCTCTGAGGACCCACCGCTGAGCTCCACGTCTGCCTGCAGGCAGTTTCATGGGAATGAGCAGATAAGATTGTTCTCCTCCCACTGTGCCCATCATGATTATTCCTCAAAGACTGGGGCTGCATGGCTGAGTTTATAAGAATGTGAATGTAAAAAACAGCTCTGCAGACCACCCCTGCGTGTTCCCTCAGTATCAGCCCAGAAGGTGAGTGATGCCCTGGAGAGGTGGAATTGGGTTGGCACGTGTTGTTCAGCTGTGTTGTTCAGCATTTTCCCCTAAACATGACAGTCACCCTCTTCTTTAATACCTGATACTGTTTCTGTCCCAGGTGAATCAGGATTTGTCCCTCCTCATCATTATCGGTGTATCTAATGTCCTGTCACTTGGTTTCTCTCTGTCTTTCCTGGAGCTGACGAGAATGCCCTTGTAGGGCAGCTGCAGGACAAGAGCCAGACTCATCCCCACAACTTCTTTCTCCTGGCTTCTGCTCATGCAGCACTCTGTCAGAGTGATCTGTTCAAAGTGAATGTGCCATCAGCTGTTGTCAGGATTGGCCCATGTTATCTCCCACGTATGGCCAAAATGAGTTTGGTAGTAGCAGCTGGTACATTGCACACACTCTCAAAAATATAATTACAGGTCAAATCTTTAGCATCCTTTAGCCTGGGCATGATAATGAATATTCCCTATTGAGGGCACACTAACAGATGCTGCTGCTCATTAGTTCCTGGCCTGCTATCTTAAAAGATTATTAATATTTTTATAGACTAAGTAATGTCCTCTGAGTACAATTCATTGTGTCTGTAGGTGGTTACTCTAAAAGGACCCAGTAATGTTTTAGTGGATTACTGGGTATATCAGGAGAAAACGAGCATCTGTTGACTGACAGGCAGTCAGTATGGCAGATCTGCATAGTGATGGTTTGTTTAGGTGGAGCTGTAGTAGACAGTAACTGGCTGCCATAATCCACAGGTATAAGTGGAAGTCACTTAGCCTTGATTTAGCCTTTTGGAAGTTCAAAGCAGGGGGATCACATCCACACCATAGCTACTCAACGATGTGCTTTAGAGCTAGTTTTAGGACCAGAACTTGGTTATAGATACACTTAAAGCAGTTAAGGGGGCTGCACTTGTAAATTGGTAATAGCAACATGTTACCATACAGCCAGTAATACCCAACTGTAAAAGCTGACTGCAATAGCAGTGGCCTTGGAATGATGTTATCACAGCCCCACCAGGCCAGGGGAAATACAGGTGGTGGGTGAGTGGCTTTCTTCCTTTTCACCACGGTGTCTCAGCACCTTTGCGTTCAGCTGACCAGCTTCTCCAGTGAACCAGCAAATGGTATTGCAGATGCAGCAGTGTACATCAAGGGTGACACCCTTCTCTTAGCTGTGTCCCTCATATGGAACACGGTGAGCCCCTGCGGCTTCCTTGGCGTGTTTCAGTTTTGCAAGTTCAGTTTAGGTACAAACCTAGTCTGGGTTGAATTAGGCTTTTCAAAATGATCTAGATTTGCCTAAATCCCTCTGACCCTGTGTGCTTGCTTTTCGTCCTCATACTCAAAGACTCTTTTTAAGATCCTACTCTGAGCTACTATGTCCAGATTTTCCAACACTTTATGCTTTTCCTTGTGCTTTTCCTTGTATTACCTAAATAGCCACATTTTTTCCTTTATTATGTGCTCTTTTTTTGCCTTTCTTTACTTGTTTTTTGGGCATACTATGCAGGCAGGCTGCTATTTTCCAGCCTTCCTTCAGCCACCAGCAGCACTGAAGCAAACCTATCACATTGGGCAGCAAGATCTGTTTCCAGGTTCCTTCTAGGATCTGGCCCTACCTTTTGCAATACTTTGTGGCAACATAAAGGTTTCATGCTGCCTGGGCAAGAATTTTATGCCTGAGAGCTGAAGTCTGTTAGCTCTTTGTTCCAGCTGTAAAGGCAACTTCTTTTCAGCACCAGATGTAGGTGTGGCTCATGCTCTCAGTTTCCAGCCTCTACCCTGCACCCGCTCATAACCACAAAGGAACAAAACAAAAGGCTTTCTGTTCTCAGGTGATTTAAGAATAAGGTGAAGTACTATATTTCTTGCAGTCATATCACTTAAAGTGATTTTGCCCTCCAGGACAGCATTACCTCATACACATCAAGAGAATGTCTCTGCGCTTAAATGTCAGGCCTCATGAGACAAGAGTTGCTCTGCTGTAATTGCATATGTAACTATACACCGTTTTCTCTCATTTGATCTTTTATTGGTTCTGGTATAGAGTGACCGATCGTCCTCACACAGATTTCCTTAACACAGTGGCTAGTTTTTATTTAACACAAGGGATGGATCTGTCATAGCAAGTAGGGCAGCCAGGTAAAACTGCTTTAAAAGCCTGCACTCATCTGCAAGTCAGCATGTTTGCAGAGCCATGTCTCCCACCTGGCGTATTCTTGTTTAACAGATATCTTAATCTTTATGGCTCTGCTTCACCTCCACCTTGTTTGTCTCGTCTCTCCCTGGTGCAAGTTCATAAGGGCAGCAACTGCCTTCCTGGTGGTACATCGGTGCCTTCATCTCACCCAGGGGCTCTTAACATGTCATAGCTGACAGCACGTTTCCTTCAGGACACTGAGAGGGGATGGAAACACAGCTGACATCTGATTCTCCCGTTAATCCATTGGCCTCATGCTAATTACCTTCACACAGTAGGCTGCACAGCCAAACTGCAGAAAAACAGCATGTACTAGTCCAGAGACCAGCTCATGAGAATAACCAGCCATCAACACATCAAATCAGATAATAAATGCTGGAGAGCACATCTAATGGCTCAGAGTCTCTGATAATTTGTGGAGGTTGTTGTTTTTTTTTTTTACTTCCCAGTAAAATAATAGCCACTTCTGCACAGCTGAGCTTCATAGGAAGTGGCTTTTATTAGGATTATAGATCAAATAAAAATATACATTGAGTTATAGTAGCTGGGATAAAAAAATCTAGGCTTATCCATTTAAATTGTCTTCTGCCAAGGCCATGTTTCACTCTGCTGGTCAAGGACCTCAGGGCCAGCTGGGGGAAGTTTGGGGAGGGTAGAATCCAAGCACTTTTACCAACAGTATAGGGACTGTGTGAAAAGGGACAGGAAACACGCCAGTGAGATGTGCCAGCAAGGCCCTCTTATGTCCTGTTTTAGCCTGACCTAATTCACATAGGGTTTCTGTCGTTAGTCCTTACCGCAGCCAGCATAGAAACAAAATACATACATTTAGAAGCACGGTACCTGGAGTTAAACTTTGGGACTAGCAATCAGAGGAGTTTTCTGGACTTCTGTCAGATATTTTGCTTGACAGTCTTAAATCTCTTCCTAATCAATTAATGTATCTATGTGACAGCTCTCAGTTCTTTTCAGTGTGGGAAATACCAGAAAATCAGCAGCCTGGAGAGTGTAAATGCAGAAAATGAGGAGTGCTGAACGCTTTTGAAACTGGGCAGAGTGGTGAGAAGGGAATCTGCATAGGCAATGCCATCATCAGCTGGGATTCAATGTTTCCCTTCCAGCTGAAGTTACCATGGGATCTTTCATGACCAGCTCCCATCCCCAGTGCTCTTACTCAAGGGACCCTTCAGCTTGCAGCTGCATCCGAGGAAGGAGTACTTCAGAACACAGAGCTGCAGGACACTTTTCTCAGGTGTTGATTCTAGCTGATAGACGCTTGGAAGGGAAGAGAGCTGTTGGCTGCCTCATCTTGCTGCTTTGTGGAGCACAGAATCTTTTTTATTGTAAATCTCTCCTCAGCACAGCTGATTCTCTCCTGTGCCACATTTTCCTCAGGTAAACCACTGGGACCCTGGCCATTCTCCTGCCTCAGGGCTTTTTTAGGACAGAGCTTCTTCCCCCTGGTACGATATCAGAGAGTAAGACACTGATAATTTTGCCATCTCCCTTGTGTGCAGTTACTATAAGGTAGAAGACCACGGACCTGGGGGTCATGGTGAACAACAGGATGACCATGAGCCAGCACTGTGCCCTTGTGGCCAGGAAGGCCAATGGCATCCTGGGGTGTATTAGAAGAGGAGTGGTTAGTAGGTCGAGAGAGGTCCTCCTTCCCCTCTACTCTGCCCTGCTGAGACCACATCTGGAATATTGTGTCCAGTTCTGGGCCCCTCAGTTCAAGAAGGACAGGGAACTGCTGGAGAGAGTCCAGTGCAGGGCAACGAAGATGATTAAGGGAGTGGAGCATCTTCCTTATGAGGAAAGGCTGAGGGAGCTGGGTCTCTTTAGCTTGGAGAAGAGGAGACTGAGGGGTGACCCCATTAATGTTTACAGATATATAAACGGTGAGTGTCACGAGAATGGAGCCAGGCTCTTCTTGGTGACAACCAATGGTAGGACAAGGGGTAATGGGTACAAACTGAAACACAAAGGTTCCACTTAAATTTGAGAAGAAACTTCTTCTCAGTGAGGGTGCCAGAGCACTGGAACAGGCTGCCCAGGGAGGTTGTGGAGTCTCCTACTCTGAAGGTATTCAGGACCTGCCTGGACGCCTTCCTGTGTAACCTCATCTAGGTGTTCCTGCTCCGGCAGGGGGATTGGACTAGATGATCTTTCGAGGTCCCTTCCAATCCCTAACATTCTGTGATTCTGAACTGGACCATTTTCCATACAAAGCTGTCCTCTAAAGAATTATTCTTCTTTGCAAGGTACTCGTGTGGCTATACTGCTTTAATAATTCACTTGGACACCAGGGCGCTGATGAAGGCACCACTATGATGCACTGTCAAGCAAGTGGTTCTCTGAAATCTACAGCTCGCTGAGAAAGCATAGATTTGCTGTAGAGGCACCTTAATTGTATTTCAGCTCACGTGCTTGTGCCAGGATGCCCTTTCCCTGCCAATTTTTGATGCCACTCAGAAGAAGCACATCCCTGCAGCTGGGTTTCCTCACCTATTTCATAGCATTATTAGCTTGGCTTAGTCAAGAAGTTGACAGCAGCTGCCTCATTGAGTTTCACCGGATGGGCTGGCAGAGGCTTAAAATCCTGATGCTCATTGATTTTCATTGTGCAGAATGCATATTTTTGTCTTTGGTGAGCTTGATGCAAGGCTAATTGAATTGTTTGGGAGACTTTGTGTTACCTTCACTGTATTTGGATCTAGGCCCATAGGAATGTTTGTTCCTTTTTGCTCGAAAGAGACAGATGCATCTGGCTTTGTTCCCCTCAATGGAGATAAAATCTGAATTGGAAGAGAGTGATGGCTGGGAAGGCAAAGAAGGAGAATGTTTTCCCTCCCACCAGTGGACATATTTTGAAGTACTGGTGCATTTATAAATCCTGCTTTGTTGCATGGAATAGGAGTGAGGATCCTTTCTGCAGGTAACCATTGAGAATTCTGTGGATGAAAAACCTGTTGACAAGAGTTTTAGTTATCACTGAAGTGAAAATATATCACGTATTGTATAAGAGGCGTTTCTGCTTCTGCCAAGATCTGATCCCAAAATTAAAAATAACAGAACAAGAAAAATTACTGGAAGACAGTGTTCCATGAAATCTGAGACCTACAATTAGTCCACATCAGGTCCTCAAGGAGCAGAGAATATCAGCAAACAAGAACATTTCTTTCTTTTTCTGTGGCTCTGCCCTCTAACTTGTTTTTGAATTGCTTTGGGCCATTTCCAACCAGCCTAAATTCCACCTAAATGTCTGTGCCTGTAGTGGGTTTAGTGCCTCTGGAGAGCAATTCAGAGAGCATGAGGGAAGTGCAGAGTGAGAGTGTCTTGAGTCAGACAGCAGGAAACACGAGATAAAGACAGTGCTTGGTGGTATTTAAGCCAGCTGAATATGCCTAATTTTCTCCTGTTTGTGTTTTGGTTTTGTTTTGTTTTGTGTGGTTTTTTGTTTGTTTGGTTGTGTTTTATTTTGTTGGGTTTTTTGTTTGTTTGTTTGTTTGTTTTTTATAATGGTGTTATCAGCTGGTGTGTTTAAACATTTATTTCTGTCCTTCCTTTTTTTTTAGGAGATGGGCTGTATAGGAGGAGAAGAGAATCACTTTGCTTCCAAGGAACGTAAGGTACAAACTCAACTTCTATCCAGTGGTTACAGTATGTAGTTTCCTTCCAGAAGGAAGATCTCGTGGCCGATGTCCATGAACCTTGTGGGTTCACACTGTATCTCGCAAGGAAGTGGGACTTCTCGTAAGTGACTACAATAACAGCAATTCAGAGACAATCATCCATCGGAGCTGCACATTTTAAGTGATAATCAGTATTTGTACAGTAAATAGGATCTCAAATAAAAGTAGTGCCAATGTGCAAAGTTCTAGTTCCCAGTCAGTAGGGAAGTGGACAGTGGTATGTCTGAGTAACCCTTTTTGGGCTGGATTTCTGCATCCTCCTTTGTGCAGTGCCAAGCTTTGTTGGTGTGCTGACATGCTGTGTGTTGCCTGGCTTTTCAGAAGGGTGATGCCATTGACCAGTGCAGGTGGGCGCGTTCTGCCTGGTCTCCCACCAACTCTTCTGAGGTAAAAACGATGGGAAGAAAAGACGTAAAACACATTGCTCTTAGGACTAATGCAGATCCTTTGTTGAAAATATTTCGGTTTAGACCATAAGAAAATTCTGGCTGAGTTACTGGAGACTGAAGGACCTTGACAGTTCAGGAAAGCCCTTTTTCAGTCATCAGACAGCTACAGCCACTTTCAGTTCTCCAGGGAATTAGAAACAAGGCACCCAGTGATGTCAGGCTCTGACATCTCTCCTCCCTGGGGACTGCAGCTTTCCAGGACACTGCTGGGAAGAGGGAAAGGAAAGCAGAGAAAAGTAAAACGATTTGTCCAGTGAGAACAAAACCTGCCTTTTCCTAACCCCTGCTCACATGATACTCCTCCTCTTCAGACGTAATGCTACAAGCATACTGGCAGGTTAAAACTGTGGTCACAGGCTGCTAACCTCCAGATGGAGGTATTAAATAAAACCCACAAGCATCCCTCCCCTTCCACAGAGGAAGTTATCAAAACACACATGCCCACAGCCAAGGGAGTGGATGCAGTTTCACAGTGAAAAGCATTTGGTTTCTGCCAAAGCTTTTTGGAGGATTTTATTCTGTTCACAGGATAGACCCAGCTTTGTAAAAGACACTGACTTTGCTGTCATTCTTCAAACTAAGCACCCCTTATTGCCCTCCAGGAATGTTTACAGTGGGGACTGGCAGCTTGCTTCCATCCCAGCTCTTTCTTCCTTAATTCCAGCCCCTGTGCCTTCTCCACACCTCCAGCCAGCAGTCTGGGAAGGCATTAGAAGCTGAGGCTTATTTCTTTCTGTCTTTGCTACTTGCATGACCCTTTCCACTGCAGCATTTCAATGACTTCAATGTATTTATCTCCCAAATACCACACTAAAATAGGGAAGTACAGTTGTCTGGAATTTACAGATGAGTAACTGAGGCATGGAAAGCCTTAAGTCCTAGATCAGCAATGGCATTTAATGCATGTATCTGTTTGTGGAGCTAGTCCTAAGTGACCTTTGTAAAAGCATACAGTGAGCATGTGCAAGAAATGGGAACTTAGCCAACTTCCAGGAATTAAACCAACATCTACACTAGTGCTTTCTCTCCATCCCTAACTCCATCTCAACAGGATCAATTATCAACCTCTGTCATCCTGCCCTATGTCCTTGGGTCTTATTGATACCTTTAACCTTTTTTCTTACAGTGTTTGGAAAGGATGGGTCAAGAATGAACTCCATTTCTACCCCAAAGAATTTACAAATGGCTGTGTTTTATCAACAGAAACAACACTGAATGCGATTGCCGTACTTTGCCACTTTGCCAAATGCAACAGCTCTCTATATAGTATTTTTGACTTGTGTAAACTAGTGCCCAAATGCACGAGTAAATTAACCGTGGGAAAAAAAAGGCTTTTGAGGCTGGAGGAGATCACATCTCCCATTTTCTTTTTCTGGAGAAGGAATCTGAAATTTCCAAGCTTTTTGGGCTGTCGTGTTTTGATTTTTCAAGCCTGTAGATAGAATAACTGGTAGAAGTTTGTATCATAATCAAAGAGCAGGTTTTTCCTGGTTTTATGATTATAAACACACCGTGACCTTCAGACAGAAAGAATATTACAACATATAATTATATGGCAATGAAAAAAAAGGAAAAGGTTTGCCGCTTCACAGATAATTTGCTGTTGCTTTTATGTTTCCTGGCCCTGTAAAGAGCTTTTATGAGCTGTTTTCTTGACTAATGCTCCTACAGCAGCTCTCCCTTGAGTTTCTCATCTGTCAGCCAAAGCATTCTAGATAAGGTCTACTCCATTCACCTGGCTTTTCAAGCATCTGTTTGTCGCTGTACGTGCAAAGCTGTGAATGAAAGTGGCAACTACAACACATTTTGGATGCAGCCACACAAGCACCTTATTTTATTCTGTTTTCTATACGGACACATGGTCTATCTTGTGTATCCTCAGTAGCTTAAGGGGAGAATGGTGCTTTCGGTGTATTTCTTTCGAGTGAATACTTATCTACACAATAGCCTTTGACAGTCTTACAGAAAATTGGAATGCACCTACACAGAACCTTGCCTTAAAAATAACCCTCTCTCTTTTGAATGAGGTAAGAAAATATATGCATTCACTGATCAGACTATGACTGGTTTGTATGCACAGAAATGCAGTTACTTGTTTGCTGTTCAGACGTATTTCAGAACATGTCTATAAATTCTCATTCAGTCCTCACAGTCCAGTTTATCACAGGCTTTTTGCCTACTTACTTCTGGAGCATCCAGCTGTAGTGATTTGAGGTGAGGCCACCAGTCAGTTCAAGGGCCTAATGAATGTTTGGAGCAATGGGCACCTGTCCAAGGGAGACCTAAATCCCTGCTCAGATTCCAAAGTGATGGGCACATGCAGGGGGAGATAGGGGACTCTTCACCTTGTAAATGGTTCTGTAGGTCTATCTGTATTTTTAAAGGCTATTTTTGGAAGAAAATATGTGCTGTAGGAGAGCCAACTTCACTAACTGTTCATTAGGCACATCATACTCCCTGACATTTCTGTAGGGCCTTGTAAATCAATAGAGCATCAAACAAGGCGGTTCTTCAGTGAGGAAGCTCATTTCCCTTTGACCTTCACCAATATTTCAACTACAGACCTCTGAAGAGCTTTTCTGGCTTAGAGATAAGATTACACAGGTGAACACTATCTGAAAGGGAGGCAAAAAAGATAGCATTGTCTTAGTTATTAAAACATGAGACTAGCTTTGTTTCATCCTGTGCTCTCTGCTGACTCACTTTGATCTTGAACAAGGCCTCTTTATGTTTTTCTGACTGTAAGAAAGGGGGTAATAATATTTTCTGCTTCCTGGAAAATGTTGTGAACATAGCTCAACATTTCTAATACACTCATATGGAATATACAGTGGGTAGATGAAGTTCCTTTTCCGCATAGGATAACTGAGAAGAATTATAACCCCAACATCTGTATGGTTGCAAGCTTCCGTTCAGGATGTGGTACCCCACTCAGGACATTGCCTTTCTCCTCTCCCTGCCCTAGTTGCATATTTTCTTGAAAGACTCAATCAAAGCAACTCAGCTATTCCACAGTCAGAGCTAGGAAAGAAAAAAACCTACATTTTGCCCTCTTACATATATTTTGGTGATTTTGCTTAGGGGCAATGTCTAGTCATTTGGTGTAAAATCCCTTTTAGCATGAATTACGTTCAGTCATGAACCTTTGAGAATAATGGTTTGCAAATGCTCAGTGGTGCTTAACAATTAAACATGTCACTCTGTCACACCTGAGCCTCTGACGAGGCCATATCGCTAGTGCAGTGGAAACTGCAGTTCTGAGCAAACAGCAGCAACGTTTCAGATGTGAAAGGAGAACTGTGTTCTGATGCGATGGTTTTGGAAAGCCCGTGGACATGTGCTCTCTGTGTTTTTATACAGGAGGAGGTAGTGCTCTACAAAGTTTTGGACCTGTTGGCGTACCTTTGATTCCTGAGAAAGTTCTGGAGCAACCTATTATAAAAATTGGTTTGTAAGTACCTAAATGATTATAATCTGATAAAATAAATAGCGAACAAGGATTGCTAGGAGTGGGTCATGCCAAGCCTGTTTAATTTCTGCCTTTGGCAGGCTACGTGGCCTAATGAGGAAAAAAGGGGGACACAACTAATGTGATATAGTCTCAATGCCAGTGACATTTCTGCTGCTTCTCCTTGACACTCCTGTAAGGAAACTCATGAAATACAATGTTAATGTGATCATGAGAAGAAGGGTGAGCGACGATTGAAAATTTGCTCTCAAAGAACATTCATCAGCTCTTTGCTGTTAAATTTCAATTGAAGTTTAGCAGTGCTCTGTTCTGGACCTGGCTCTGTTCAGCATTTTTCTGAACAGTTTGGAAGATCAACGAGAGACTGTGGTCATAATACCAGTGAATAGGAGTGGCATAGGTCAGGGTTGCAAGTACAGTGGACGCGAGCATCAGAATTGAACACATGCTTGAAAAATTAGAGAAAATCTGAAATCAAACATCTGAAATTCAGCAAAGACAAATACAAAAGTCTTCCTCCTTAAGAAGAAGAAATTCAGCAGACAAACACAAAATTTGAAATTATTAGGTAGGCAGCGTCACAACAGAAGAAGATTTTTCTGACTGGACCCTGCAGTACAACTTAAGATAGTATTTTTGTTTCCTACCTCTAAATGTGAAGAGAATGAAGCACTGGAGCAAATTGTCTGTGATGATCATGAAGTCTCCCCTGTTGGACATTTTTAAAGAACAAGCAAGATAAACATATTTTAAAGATTTCTGAGTATCATTCACTAGATGATAGTCTCTCTTTATCCCCTTGCAGTTGTGGTGTTCTATGATCCACATTACAGAGCTCAAGCTAGGTGTATGTCAACAATCAGATACTGCTGAGGAAGAGATGAGCTTTTTTTCTAACAATAAGACTGTCTTTACGTAGGCAGCAGTAGCAATTGTTCCGTGTTCTGAAGCAGTGGTGAAGTCCCAGCTGGAGTCCTTTGTCTCGTCTCAGCTGGAAGCAGTAGGTGGACACAGTCAAGAGGGAAACAATGAGCGTGATAAGAGGTGTAGAAAATGTGACTCATAAAAAAGAAGGCAAAAACACTGGATTGAAAAGAGAAGACTGAGAAACCGCACAGCAGCTCAGAAGGGATTGGCGCAGATGGAGCAACAACTGTAAATGTCCGTTTAGGGAAGGGAAAGAATCAGTTTCAACTTTACCTGAAAGATTTAGGCAGAACATCAGGTACATCTTTATATCTGAAAGCATGGCAAAGTTTTAGAACATACAACCAAGGGGAATTGATTTCTTAAAATGAGAAGATGAAAGTATGAGAGATGGTGTCCGGAAACTTTTAGCCTGCTCCAGTGCAGAATGCTGAATGAAGTGACCTCCTGAGACTCCTCCTAGCCTGCCAGATCTGTGAATTTATCTTTAACAAGCATTTATTTTGGCATGTAGATAAAGTATGGGGAAAGGAAGCCAAATGAATATATCTCGAAACATCACTGACTTCGATAATTAGTGCGAGCCCTTTCTGATGAAAATAAAAAACCCTATGTTGCAACATGCCACTGTCAGGATGATTTATAAACATAATTATTATTCGGTTGTTTTTGCAATTTATACAATTCCAGACTCCTATTAAGGCCTGAATTTGCTTACAAGGGCCAGGCCACCATGTAACTTGCAGTATTTGTGTCCTGCTCTTGTTTATGCTTTGATAAGTGTAGTGAATTTTGGAGGACATATTTTGTGAATCTCTGCATGGGTCACAATATGCTGTTCTTTCAGAAAAAGAACATGAATCACACAGGCATTACTTTTGGTCTGCCAGTGTCATTACAAGTCTATTGGAAGCTCATTCCATTGGCATAGTTAAATACATTTCTGGTAATTCTCATCCTGCAGATTTATTTCCAGTTTGCTAAAATCAGCTGGTAAGGACTAGGACTGCTGCCAAAACACGCCTTGACATCAAAAGTCTTCAGATCCTCCATAAGCATCTGCTTAATTGAGGTGGCAGAAAAAGTGTCTGTTCAGTGGTAAAAAGAAACTGCCTTTGCATTTGATATATTGGAAAAAGCTGAAATGTTTGACTGCTAGGTGGAAGATCATCCACTGAATGTGAACCCAATAGTGACACTGTTTCATGTGTTTCTGCATAGAAATCCTAGTGCAGTAGACACATGCTGTGCTCTTTCAAAAGCCAAAGAAATTGCCTTCTTTTCTAGTTATCTGTATTACTGTTTAGTGCCTGAGAGGCAAACCTGTTAGTGACTTTTCATTTAACCATAATACCTGCAAAGATCATTTCTCTGGAGGAAAACTGATCTCATGCTGTATTACTGGATATGTTGGCAGGCAGAAATAGTGAGCCTCACCTTCCCTTTTGTCAAGAAAACAGCCCTTACTGGCTACACCGTTGCATTGATGTTAAACGAGACATAATGACTCTGGAATAGGTAGTATGGGTGCTGTTAACTGTGGAGTTAAATGCCAAAAAGATGAAAAATATATTAATCAATGCTTTAGCCAGAATATCCACCTTTTGTAAGATAAAGAAGGGATCTTAGAACTAAAAATTCCTCCATTAATTTGCCTTACAGCCACACATTTCAAAGCAGGCATCCGAGTCCTGCCGAACAGGGCTGCCTGGAGTAGAGATGGGACACGCAGGAGAGCTGCTGGGACAGGGGAAAAGGCACCAGCGGTGGTGGGTGACTCGAAGAAGCCTTGCGGGGTGAGGACATGGGTATAAACATGTTTACCCGCATCATGCCCCCCCAGCAAGGCTGTCCCAAGCCCTCCTGGCCCAACAAAGTGGAAGAGCTGCCTCAGGCAGCTGAACAGCTCCAGCCTAGTAGTAGCAGTGCCATGTGCTGCTGCTTCTGGCTCTCTCTGGGCACACACAATGGATTTCCCACCCCAGGGGAAGAGCTGAAGCTGGTGAGGAGCACTGTGGCTGGGTGGGAGGGAAGCATGGGGGAACTTTTGCCCTTTAGGAACAAAAATGTAGACCTCCAGACCCACCCTGGGCTTGCCCTGCATGAACAGGCATGGTACAGGGTGTATTTGAAGTGTTACTTTATGTATGGTTTTATCTGAGAGCCTGAGATCATGACATTACATTTGTCTATCATCAGACTTAAACGTGTAGGGGATTAAGGCTTTGATTTGATTCAGGAAACCATTTCAACAAGAAGCCACGTCTTTAGCAGAAAAACACTTCAAGGGCTATGCTGAATCTGTAATAAAAACCTTTTCTTTGATACTGTAAAGTCTCTGTCAAGAAAGGCAGATTTCTAAATGTCTTTAACGGCACTAGCTTAGGCAGTTATAACAACGGAATTAAAAAATGCTATTGGAAGGGAAATTAAAAGTATATGGCACTTATCAGAAACATTTTAGATACACTTAAACGCAGAAAGTTGTGTCATGCTCCTTAATCAGTCACTACAAATCTGAAATTCCCATCAAACACTGATGGATGTTTTGTCCTAGTGCAGATCGTAGAACTCTCTCCTCTTAATGGTATGGTCTGATCTGCAATCACAGTGCCTTTACTCTAGATGCTTCTAACAAATAGCTTTAATAGGGGTTGTTTTTTTCCCTTTTCACTTTTTTTCCTAAGCTGCTTCTGTAATTATGAAACTTTGAGTCTTCTTATCTTTATAATCATATCTTGTTAGACCCAACTGTATATAACTGAAGAATGAGCTCTTCCTTCCCTTTGAAAGAGGAAGGCATAAACCAAATTGACTGGCTGGTACGTAAAGCCAGAAAAATTAAAATATATGTCTTTGAGTACAGTTATGCATTGGAACAGACTAATAAGGGACACAGCAAATTCTCTTCCAGAAGTTTTTAAATGAAGACTAGATCCTTTTCTGAAAATAGACTTTAAACAAAAAATGCCTTATTGACGGAAATTGGGTGATATCTAGTTGCCTCTGTTATGAAGAAGGTCAGATAAGATTATATTAATGGCCTTTTCTAGCTTTAGAATTTCTGAGTGTTTTATTGAATGAGCAAGAGAGTGAATTTTAAGTACTCAATTATTTTAAATGGAAAATCCCTTGCATAACGTAGCACTGTATTTTCTCCTGCAGTTCCCGATGAAATTGTTCCTTCCTGAAGATAAATAGGGAAGCATGTCACTTTGCCACAGGCTCTTTAGAATAACAGACCACCCAAAGGCGTCTTTTTTCTTTTTATGTGTAGCACAAAAATGATGAGCACTTCCTAAGGTATTTTTAGAAAAATCACATTTTTGTAAAGTATGTATTATTTTCAGGATTTAAGGATAGCGATTACTCTATATGTATGTGTGTCCTGACGTTTTGAGAGTTTACCTGTTGCTACAGAAGAGATAAGTAGCACAATATTAATTTTGTATTTCAGTGAAGAAGCGAACATTTGAAAGCCTATGGTGGATGTATGACACAGTCACAGATTTATCTATAAAACAATTGAAGGGGTCATTTAATACTTCTAACTACACCTTTGAAGCAACCTAAGTAGGTATTTCACACTAGGCCTGCCCTTTTGGGGGCAAGCAAACTCTGAGAGGTGTATTGAGGCATTATGCCACTCAAAGTGTGAAGTGCTTGAAGGGCCATGATGGCTGCTCAAGTCACTGTGGGATGAATGTGCCACATTTTCGCACTCCCCACCATCAGTGTCCCTGGGGCTACGCTCTGACCAGAATTATAAAAATACCTTTCCCCTTATCCTCTCTTTCTGGTAGGAATAACTGCTGCACAGGGGCCTTGGAGCAGTTCCCTGAATAATCTACAGAGTAAAAACAAAAAAAAAGAGGTGATACCATGTAGACCAGCTATTGCAAAATGGAGGCGCTTAAAAGTACAACAGGCAACCGTGGCCTCCAGCCCTTCCTCACGAGGGCCTGAGACGTTTCCCTCCAGCCTGAGGTTCTCTCTGCAACGCTGAGTCCACATTGCAGGAGGCAGGGGCAGAAGGGACTTACCCCTGGCTTGTGGGTCAAATGCTGCCCATAGATCTCTTGCCAGGTGCCTGTACATGCCAGTGATTACACTGGTACCCACCTTGCAGGAAATTCATATTGTAGTGCAACCCTTCATCAGAGTACTCACATTTATTAGACCAGGTAGTATAAAGGGGGTGAGGCATTTGCAAGGAGACCGGCTTGCCAAAAAGAGAGAGAGAATTCGCTTAGCAAAATAAAGCTTCATTGCACAAAGAAGTTGTAGGTCTGCTTGGATGTGACATGAGTTTAAAGATGGGAAATTCCCTGAGCTTTTCTTTCTGATGCAAAGTGCCTTTGCAGGTGACTCCTCTGGCAGGCTGGTTCTCAGCTGCTCCTGCAGACCCTCAGGCAAGTTTTCTGGTCTTGATGTTTAAAAAAAAACCCCTTTAGTTTCGATATTTTTTTTTTGTGATTTCTTCTTCAAATTCCTCCTTTTTGGCCACCCTTATTGCATTTAATCTGCCAGAGTTTATGGTCCTTTCTATTTATTCCCTTTGGACACTCCTTCAGCTTTTTGAACTTCTTTCTAATGTCTTTCCTTGCTCTGCTGACTGACCAAGCTGGCCTTTCTTCAAGCCTTTCTGAAAAGGTGATATGTACTGGCGCTGCATTACTGATATGGCATCCCTCAGGAACCTCCCTCTGGCTTGTAGGAACTTAATTCTCATAGCTGCCCCTTTTAAATTCCTTTTAAAATGCTTCCTCATTTTTATACAGTTCCTCTTTCTGAGGCTGAGCATATCTGCAGTGGATATTTGGTCTCTATGAATACTGTGCACTGCTCAGATCCAAGTCAAAGGCTGCATCCTCTTTTGCAAGCTTCTCCATGAAAGGGAAGTATCTAAAAATTATTACATCCCACTATGATCTCAACCCAAGGTACAAGGGGATGGCTGAAGGCTCTGCCAAATTTCTAGCCCTTCCAAGCCCTGTGATCTCCCTCAGCATGGCAAAGCGGTGCCGTCACAGGACAGGGGTGGTTGGCAACACATCCAACTTCACTCTTGGGCCTGGGATTTCCTTCCATGTGGATGTTCTGCTGCTTGGCGTGGTGGTTGGTTTGTTGGGGTGCTTTGAGCCCAAAAAATGAGGCTGTACTCTCGGCAGCCTGTGCTGTGTGGGTCAGGTGAGTGTTGTCATTGCTGACGCACCTCTAGCCATGTGCACATTTTCCAGGATCAACACTCCTGTGTGCTGAAACTCCAACCTGCACAATAAACCGCATAGCAGAACATCTGGGGAAAAAAGAGAATTGGAGTGGTCCTCCTACCGAAGCAGCATTTTCTATAGTGCTTGTTAAAAAGGGGAACTCAGGTCAAAGACGAGCTGAGGCTTTTATTCTGATACAGGGATCTAGCTAGCCGACATTTAGTAAATGATACTGAGCCAATGCCTCAGAAATTGTAGGCAAGATGACTAAGTCATCTGTTTGTCCCCGCACGTGTGAGGTCACCTTTTGCGCACTGTAAACAAGGAAACGGGAGAGAAACAGAAGCCTGTCTTATAATCACACTTTTTGGACTGGAAAAGCTTCTCTGAGGGGACGAATCGATTAAGTGGCTGATATTTTCTTGAAAATCAGGCACAAACGCTTCTTACAGGTGCAACCACAATTCAGAGGGCAGCAGGAATAGCACAGGTGAAGGAAAGTCAGTTCAGACTGTTATCAGCCAGTGAAGGCAAAATGAAATAAATGACCTTTGTAATATTTTTACAGTTTCCCTGAAGCACAGGAGCAGATTACAGAGTGATGGGAAGGATGCAGTTCCTATTGGAAAGAGTGACCGTGCTTTTATCGCTTTCATAAATGTGGCCAACTAACGGCGCACCCAAACCCACTTCTACTTCTCCCTCCTTTACCTAATGATAGAAGGAAATCTTAAGATGCAGCCTTACCTGCAGACATATATGAAAATACCATCATGTCTGATCTCAATCATCTTTCTAAAATTTCAGACCCTGAGGAATCAATACAAAAAGCCCCAAACCAAGCTCTCAAGTGTTCATCATATGTGTGACATGTTTGATGTGCCAGGACTCCTGCATCGAACAAGTCTGCACTGATGCAGTGAAGGAACCTTACCCCAAATTCCTGACTAATCTAGAAGAGGTCTTGTGTAACAATGACTTTGTGTGTATTTGTATAAATGCAGAAGAGAGGGCAAAACGTATCTGCGAAGACCAGTGCAGTGTTTACTTGGACAGGCTAATTTTGAGGGCAGGTAGTTGGACGGTAAAATGGCACACAAAAATGTAAACTGTGAGTACAGATACCACTTGCTTAAGTAGCTCCTTCAGCGGCAAAATAGTCCTATTTTCTAGTCTTTTCAGGTCTGTGTGAGGAAACATCAGCATCAGTATTCCTACATCATCCCTGTGGAGCTGCTACTGCAGGAGGAGCTGCCAGGTGCCCTCTTTGAAGGAACGGATGCACAGGGATTCTTTCGCTCAGTAAATCTGAAATCTGAATCTCAATTTCCTAGTTGCAAACAGAATGAAAAACCATTCAAGTTAAGTGGAATATTTCCCTTGACCCTGGGGGCTTTGTATCACTTCTAAGCATTCTTTGAAGCCTCTCAAGTTCCTACCTGAAACTAGGAAGGATCCTCTGTGGCACTGCTGTGATGTGAAGGGTTGTCCAGGGTTTCTTGGCTTCAACTTTGGATTAAAAAAATTTAGCAAACAAAGATGAAGTTGAAAGAGAAACAACCTGAACTGCAGCAAGCTAGCATTTTTTGTGGCAACATCTGGATGAGGTAATTGCTGCCGTTTAGCTGACTCTTATGCAGTATCTTCTTCCTCACTTGAAGAAAGAAGCTGTATAGATGACAAGACCCAGACAGCTCCAGTGAGCAGTGACGGTGAGGGGAACAAGCATGGCTGTACCGGGTACTTCCTTCTAGTGAGCACTCTCCTGACATCCTGCAGGAACAGTACTAAGTTTCATTTACCTTTCATAGAATCAAAGAATCATAGAATGTCCTGAGTTGGAAGGGACCTGCAAGGATCATCGAGTCCAACTCCTGTCCCTGCACAGGACAACCCCACAGTTCACACCATGTGTCTGAGGGCCTTGTCCAGTCTCTTCTTGAACACTGTCAGGCTTGGGGCTGTGACACCTCCCTGGGGAGCCTGTTCCAGTGCTCCAACACCCTCTGGGGGAAGAACCTTTTCCTCATGTCCAACCTAAACCTCCCCTGGCACATCTTCCTGACATTCCCTCAGTTCTATCACTGATCAACAGAGAGAAGAGCTCAGCGCCTGCCCCTCCTCCCCTTGTGAGGAAGCTGTAGCTGCCATGAGGTCTCCCCTCAGTCTTCTCCAGGCTGAACAAACCCAGTGACTTTAGCTGCTCCTCATACGGCTTCCCCTCCAAACCCTTCACCAACTTTGTAGCCTCCTCTGGACACTCTCCAGTAGCTTTATATCCTTTTTATCCTGTGTTGCCCAGACCTGCACCTAGTGCTCCAGGTGAGGCCGCACCAGTGCGGAGCAGAGCGGGACAATCACCTCCCTGCCCGGCTGGCAATGCTGTGCTGGATGCACTCAGGACATGGTTGTCCCTCTTGGCTGCCAGGGACACTGTTGGATCATGTTCAACTTGCCATCAACCAGAACCCCCAGGTCCCTCCCTGCAGAGCTGCTCTCCAGCCTCTCGTTCCCCAGTCTGTATGTACAGCCAGGGTTGCCACGTCCCAGGTGCAAAATCCAGCACTTGCCTTTGTTAAACTTCATGCAATTGGTTTCTGGCGATGCTCTCCTGACTTCAATGGAGTCTTTCTTTAGGCAGCAGTAAACATGCTTCTTCAATAGTAGCCATATTGATAACTAATTTCCTCCAAGGCTGGAATATGCAGAACACCAGATGAACCAGCATGGGAAGACTCACAGCATGGGGAGGGGTTGGGTGGAAACGATCAATTTATGGATGCTTATTCAGAAAATATCAATAACTCCTGTGGCAGTTTGATACCGACTTTGAAAACAAAGAATGAAAATGAATTTATAACTGATAGGCAAGGAAAGTATTTAAAAACCTGGATGGGGTTTTACCCGCCTGGCTGCTCTTAGTCAAACATTCCAAGAAGCAAAAGCACGAGGTCAAGTAGCGCCTTGACCCCACTTTATCTCCTGGACAGTGACAAATAATGGGCTGGAAGGAAAAACGCCTCAGACACGTGGAGACTTTTCCACAGCTAATCTTAAATTTTACATTCAACTGGTTTTAAAGCACGTGGAATGAAGATGGTGTAGAGGATAATAATGTATGCTTCAGTGACTTTCCCATAACACAGCAATAACAAATAGGTAATAAAAGTGTCACAGACATTGACAAAATACAGACTATCACGTTTCTTTGTTGTGTTTTTGTCGCTAACTATAACTCAATATTGTGGCTATGATCTTTGCTTAATGGTGACCTTCAAGCTTAAGAGTAAATTGGACTTGTGGCTGTATATATACACACACATGAACATGCACACACACAAAGGCACTCTTCTTTCTGACAGAGAAAACCTAGCAGAGGTATATATCAATTTTTCCCACAGGCTTTCTTGTTCAGAAAAAAAATAAGAATAAAATATCAAACATTTTGGCTTTACTGAGACATTTCTGGGAAGCATCAGAAATACTGTTTTCCTAGCTTTTCCCTGAAGGAGCTAGGGAATCACAACTTTAGCAGAGACATCTTTACTCCCAGATGTTTCCCCAAGTATTTGCTTTCTGTTTGTTCTCAGTTATTGCTTTTTTTTTCCCAATGTAAGCCATGGTATATGGCCTGAATTAAGCAGTCCTTTCTCTTCTTATATTGTCTAGCTAGTGGCAGAGTCTAACCTGTGGCAGAGACAGGATTATTAGAATTCAGGAATTTTTGAATCCTTGGAGTGCCCCATCTCTCTCTGGTCCTTTTAGTTATCTTTCCTGCCCCTTCCTTTACCCCTCCCAGCCTCCTCCTCTGGTATACTTTAAAGCATTTCAAGATACAAGTCAATGAACAGTGTTACAGAGGAACAAAAAGAAGTCTTTAGTGTTTTGACTATGAATAATACTAACAAGGTTTTTGTTTGAAAGGTTTGAAACATAATTAAAAACTAAGGCAAAGAAAAAAGAAAGGGCGGGGGGGAAACAATCAGTGTTTGCCAATGGAGTGGCTCTCCTTCCTCCCACATGAAACAAACAAATAAACAAACCAACCTGCTATGGCTTTTCCAAGATTATTGGTTTTAATATGATTTTGTACCAGCAAAACAACCAGTATGATAAACCTCTGAAAAGGAAGATAGATAAAAAGACTTGTTAAGGAGCCTTTTCTCTGAGGCAAACACCGGCCATCAGTCAAGGTATATTATGAAAAGTCCTGGCAAGATGCACTTGGGGAAGGCTGATGGTACTCTGACTTTTTCCATGCTGGGATTTAACCCTGAAGAAAAGGCAAGAGATGTGAAAACCACCTTCTGTGTTACGCTGCAAGTACTT
This sequence comes from Nesoenas mayeri, assembly GCF_963082525.1. Taxonomy (NCBI): domain Eukaryota; kingdom Metazoa; phylum Chordata; class Aves; order Columbiformes; family Columbidae; genus Nesoenas; species Nesoenas mayeri. Next base: position 75,511,594 of record NC_137541.1, read on the forward strand.
TCAGCTCTGATCTGGCAGGTCTTCCTTCCTGGCAGAGACTGTGGGATCCTGACAGCGTTCCCTAAAAGCAGATGATATTTTGAAGAGTGAAACACTCTAAGCTGCATCAGTGAGCAACCAAATAGAAAAAGGAGACTCTGTATAGGAGGCTCCATAAGGAGACTTTCCTCCCTTGGCAGAAATCAAGCCTGATGATAGCAGCATTTTCAGATATTGCTCTGAGATGTCAGTGAAATCCCTGAGACAACTGTCTGGGCTTCTCTGCTGGAACCTGGAGGCAACTGGTGGGCACAGCCTTTCTGTACTTTCTTTCCAGAAGGCTTAATTAACTCCAGCTGGATTTGAGGGAGTCCTGAGGATTTTCTCCAGGGAAGCAGCCTCCTAGAGCTTAAAAATCTCTTACAAACACCTGGAGTTTCTGACAGCTGTATCATTATCATCTCACTTTTGGGTTTTTTTTGTGATGCCAGGAATAAAAGAGAAATCTGTGTTGTATGTGTTTCTTCCATACACAGTGCTTTTAAATCACTTTTATACAGAAAACTTCTGTTTCATTTCCATGCTCTTATCCTGAACATTGCAGTTACCAGAGTTTACCTCTGGCTTCAACAAATGCAGATATAGGTCTTATCTGAACGGCAAATCTCGTTTACTTCTGTGAAGTGGCTTTTGTACTGCTTCTTCTTCCCCCTGAACCCACAAATGACTTTACTGGTTTTATTATAGCCCTGTGGTGGGATAGAGGCAGCATCCTTCTTTGTGTCTGAGCCCTCATACTCAAAGTCATCCCTTGGTTTGACTCTGCTCGCAGTGGTGTTGAAGTTCTGCTTTTCATTCAGAGGCCTCTCTATGGTCACTCACATTCAGAGGCTCAAAATACTCTGAACAACAAACACTGCAGAAGTAAAGAAAGAAAAGGAAATCTTAAGAAGATGGACAGGGAGAAAGGTATCTTGAAGCAAAACTTTCTAGGGTGAAGGCAGTAAGCTTAGTTTTGGGAATGGAGAACTGTACCCTGCAGCCCAGCAGAAAACCCTGTTTTTCTGTAGGACTGAAAGGTGTCTGTTTTGTCCTTGAAGTTTGACATATGATCCAGCAATACTACAAGTAGATGTTTTCTATAATTGTTGTGCCTGCACTTTTTCATGGTGCCAAGTTTATCTTTGAAAACATAACCACAAGTGCTGCCACAGACTTAAGAGTTTTTTCACCTGCAGGGTCAGCCAAATGGGAGTTTTCCGTGTGAGGAAACCATCTTGAGAGGTTGTAATTCTCAACTCCATTCTTCATCCAAGGCCTAGAGTTAGAGAGTTGTCTGAAGTCTTACCACAAGGAGATGCAAGTATGAGGCAGCGTTATCTTCAGTCAGCCCCTATCTTGATCATGAGCCAGATTTTCAGGCTGCTCCCTGGAGACACAGCGGGAGAAACAGTGAGCAGGAGCCATTACTTCATATCAGCTCTCCAGTGTATTTCAGAAGGGCTTGTAAGGCCATGGTTCAGAGAGGTTCGTAAGTCAAGAGGAAGTAGTAAGTAAACATCTAAAGATGCCGTTAGTCTGCTCGAAGTGCAAAGGTCACCATAACTGGGCTTTAGGGTCATCCCTGTATAGACACAACAGAGATTCAAGTTCAGATAAGTACACTGTGAGGTTCCTAACAAACTTTACAGACCATGGACAAGTGGGATTATTCAGATCTGACAATCTGATTTGACCAAATTTCTAACTCAGATAATACTTTTTTTTGTAAATACAAAACTTTGTACTCACTGAACTTCAGTATAAAGTTCCTGAACAAAGCAATGCAGGTAGAACAAGAACTGAGAAGCAACCTCAAAGTAAATACAGGATTGTATTTCTTTTTCTGTCAAACCACAAAATTTATCTAATAACATCAGCCTTTAAATGTTTGCTTCTGTGTGACTGTTCATTCTACAGATACAAAAATAGTTAATGAAACAGCATTTTGGTGGTTTCTCCCACCCAATTCCACCCATGAAGTGCTAAAAACTTTACAAGGCTGTTCTCTGGAAGCTCATTGCCACTCTGGAGCAGACATGTAAGTGTTCGTGTGATTCTGCAAGATGTATATTTTAGGGATCTGAGTTCCCTGGTGGAGGAAATGAGTAACTCGGTTTGACTTCAGTGGTCATTACTCATATCCTGTGAGGAGACAAGCGGGAAAGGAGTAAAAAAACACAAGAAGAGAAGGACCCAAGAAAAGAGATAGAGGGAGGGAGATGAAATGGCAATCAGTGAAGCCTCATTGATAAGTGTCTTTTGCTGGCACAACCCAGAGAAACCTGTCATAAGTTTGAGAACTCAAGAGGTAGGACAGCAAGATCCCTGGTCACTATCATTTCCTTGGGTATCTTTTAACCCTTTATCTTTCAGCAGCACATAGAATAATATGAAAATGATAAATACAACTTACAAGTTTGTGTTCATACACAAACATTGTGGGGGGGGTGTCTGTATACATATTTATATGCACAGAGCTACAGGAGGGGATTGGATATTTAGGGATAAAGCTGAAAACATGCTTAGGAGTTAACTCATTACTTCATGCTTTACTTTAAGTATCAACTATGACTTGCCTATTGGATCAAATCCAGAAATAACTGTGTATAATACTTGACAAGAAGAGCCTTTAGTGTGTACAGAAATGTGGCACTCCAGAAGTCTAGAGAGCACTTGACCAGCTACATTTGGGCTTACCCATTCCAGATTAAGGTACAGAAAAGCTGGATCATGGAAATGGCCAACAGCCTTAGGCCAGTGGTGACAACACCGCGGCAGCTTCTTTTTTGGGGGTCATGGGGGGGGGGGGGGGGGGGCAGAACCAGCTACATTTCTACAGTGCTCTTACTACGTCTCTCTCTGCCCCTCCAACAGAGGAGTTTCTCCAGCAGAGCAATGAAGGGGTTCAGTCAATGCTCAGGGAAAGCTGGGTGCATCAAAGGTAGACTTGGATCCAGTCTTCCCCGGTGTTTAGGTGTGCTGGGGTCTGGCATTTTGGTTTAAGCTTGTGTCACTGCTGAGTGTTTTACTGCATAGCAGGCATGGGCCAATAAACCGAGCTGGCTACAACAGCTCCAGCTGACACTAGCATTCTCTAAAGAAGTCTACAGCTTGGTTTCAATTGATTTAGTTCCTTGCTTGGATCATTAATTTCTCCAGTAAGTCTGGGGGCAGACACAGAGCACAATGAGAAGGCTGATCCATTGCTTCCCAGCAGAGGCAGTTCAGAACGTGCATAACTTGGAGGAAATGGTATTGCACTAACACATCAGGTTGTGCCCATACATAAGTGCTGAATCAGGGCCATAAAGAAGGCTAAGGCTAATGCACTGTGCATAAAATGCTTCTCGAAAGGTTTTGGAAACCTCTAACATCAACTGAGATCATGTTCTTAAGAAATGAGTTCAAAACAGGTCAAGGCAGGCTTATTTTTATATTGTGAAAAAGTCAGAGGTACTTTAAAATGCTCAGCAAACTGCTTCCCTGCCATTTAAGGAGATGGGCAATGACACCTGGAAAATACTGTGCCTAAAATCATGGGCGTACAGAGCTTCATGAGCATATTTTAGAGCAGTTTTAAATCAATGTCACCCCATCACCAACTGTGCACACAGCATCTATCCTGGCTGAGATGAAACTATAAGCTCACAGAAACTTGGACCTTCATAAGCAAAAATAGGTATTTATGAGGGAGAAGAAAATGAGGAAGGGTATGGGGAGAGGGATGAAGATCAAAATAATTTTATTGCTTCTTTTCTTTTCTTTTCTTTTCTTTTCTTTTCTTTTCTTTTCTTTTCTTTTCTTTTCTTTTCTTTTCTTTTCTTTTCTTTTCTTTTCTTTTCTTTTCTTTTCTTTTCTTTTCTTTTCTTTTCTTTTCTTTTCTTTTCTTTTCTTTTCTTTTCTTTTCTCTTTTTCTCCAAATCCCTTTGGCACAGCATCCCCTTCCCTAAATCCTGACAATAGGCAATTAAAGCCCATGGCTACAGAGTTTCTGTTCTCCTCTGGAAGCTCCTCATTACAGATTCTCTCTGCTCAGATAGCAGCTCCATTATTTTTTTTTTCCTGGAAAAATCACTGCTTACATAGCAGCAAGAAGAGGTTTTGAGCAGCAGAGGCAGCTGCAAGGACAATGGGTTTTTGGAGGACAGCTGTGCCACATCCTTGAGGCCAGAGAGCCTTTGAGAGAGCACAGGGAGGTGACCAGGGTGTGGAGGTGGGCAGACAGACAGCACCTATCAGACATCCTTAGCCTGGTAAAAATATATTGCAGCTGAGCAAAAACTGGATGTAAAGAAAAGCTTTGCAGAATGGATGCCAGAAGGGTCAGTTTGAGGGGGAGCATTCATGGGTCTCTCTGTGAAGCTGGTGAATCCATCTGCTTTAGGTTACATTTGGTTTAAAGGTAGAAGAGACGATGGGTCAAGGAGACAAGATGCAGAAAGAGTAGTTTAACAAGCAATTGTGTGATGTTTGCAGAATTTTATTATATTTGTCATCTACCAGCAAATTCCTCTTCTCCCTCTTTTTTTCTCCCATCTTCTGACACTCAGAATAATTTTGTTCTAATTACATACCACAGTTTGATCATTTCCTTTTTCAGAGTGGCTGGAGACCATTTAGAAATGTTTGAGTCCGCATTTCTCAGTAGTCTGTAAATAGTCTTAACCCATCGGGGTGTGGGACAAGTACAGGATTCACTGACCAGAAGGAGAGGGCACCAGATTCTCTTCTGTATAGATACCCATCCTTGTTCTTAGGTGGCATATGATCAGCCCTAGGTAGAGAGAATATTTTCAAGGATGATAAGGTGACCTTAGCACTCAATAACAAAACATTTCACACAATTGGTTTTGTTTTCTATTAACTGTCCTTCATTTATTTATTTTAATTCTCTGACAAATCTAGCTAGTTCTTTCTTGTGGCTTCCTGGTTAAACTCTGTTACATGAGTATTTAAGTCAAACCAGCCTACCCTTAAGAGAGACAAGAAGAACTGTATCTATCTGAATGGCCTGCGCCTGCGGGGTGAACCTGAGAACTCCCTGAAGTCTTTCAAATGTGATTGTTCATCTCCCTGCTCAGCACCTGAAGCTATTTTTAACATTGATATGCCAAATTAGGTATCTACAAACCTGTGTGATAAGTAAACATAGCAGACTTGGGAATGACGTAAGTCTGCAAAACCCTTGTCCCAAAAATACATTAATGAAAATGTGATTGGTGAGAAATGTCTGGTCAGCTTAACCATTAACACAGACTGAACTAGTCAACCTTCTTAATAAAGGCAAACTTGTGGGAAGTTTTTGTGGGATGACATTTTTCCTTGGCTGACATCATTCTACAATAATTTCTTGAAAATACCGTGATGAAACAGAGAACAAGACAAGTATTCTGGCCTTTCCAGGCACCTGTGAGTCAGCCTGGGCTGCTTTTTCTTCCTCCAAATAGAGACAGTTACAGACCTAGTTTTCTGAAAGCTGTAGCAGCATCAGGGGCACTAATATGAAGAGTATTTAAAGCATATTGTGGACATGTTCTGGGGCTCTCAACCTTTCAGTCACTCAGGCTGCTATTTCTTCAAGCTATTCCTATTTCATAAGGTTTATCTATTGTATATCAAATTCATTTGCACTCAAGTTTTAAAAAACTGATTAAATTGTTTCACTGTTTTGGAGTATTATTGTGTTGCCTGTGAGCTGGTGGCACCTCAGTGACTGGAAGCAAAGGGAAAAAATCAGCACTAGGCAGGAAACTCTTTAAAAATACAGATTTCACCCTTGAATCCAACATCCAGAGCACACTGCAGCTTTGGTCATCCTTGTGTTTCTCTCCCCAGCAGCAATGGGACCCAACTGCCCTATTAAACTCCTGTTGAAAGGCATCAGGGCCTAGTCCTTCCCTGCTCTTCGTGTCCTGTCCCATGGCAGGAACAGCTGGTGTGTGGTGGAGCCTCAGGCCCTGGCTGCATTGGGGAACTCGATGGGTTTGTTGCTTGATTGACTCACGTCATCCTTCACCGTGATATTTGGTAACCTCCCTCATAACAAAGGCCAGTTTTGTCCAAAGAAGACGTCGTTTCGTCTTGTGGCCGGCGTGAAATGAAGCGGTAATGCGGTTCGTTGGGTAGATCTACTTAAAGCTGCTGTAACGAAGGACACAAGGGAAATCTCTTCCTACTGCTCTGAGGGAAAACACTGGGTCTGAATGGAGAAAGAACAACACCTGTCCCTCCACATAGGGTATCGGAATGCTTGCGCTATTCCTTCTTTGTGGATAGCAAGAGCAGTTTGTTTTAATACCTGTCTTTCCATCAGTTACTTCTAAACTAAATCAACTTACACATTACCAAAAGAAGGTGATACCAAAGCATACCTTTTTCATCAGGTAAATAGTATGCATCTGTTAAACACAGACAAACTAGTCGCCCCAAGATCTGTAAGGGACCTGTGGTGTTTATTCCATCATTGTCTGCCCAGTTCCTTAATATTTAAGTACCTTTTTCTTTTAATTTCCCAGAGAATCATCAGATAAAGTTGGCAGGACAGTATCTTGTATGAAAACCCGATTTCAGAGAAAAAACTGGTGGAAGTATGGCAAAGTAAATAGCAGAGGTAGTCATAGCCGTACTTGGCTGTTTCATCTGAGCTGCAGAAAATAATTCTCTGTCTTTTTATTCCCGTTCAGAATGAATGTGTCCCCTGTTGCAAGGTGCTATGCAGATATTTCACTTGTTGGGACACACAATTCAACTAAATGGGTTATTCAAGAGCTTTATTATCACCAAGGGACTACTACATCCCCATTTTCTTGCTGCACCACTCTTTTGCTGTCCTTTCTATCCCATATAGCAATCTTTTGCTTGTCCATCCCAAGTCCCTATCTAGCCCTAAGGTTTGGTACCTATTATATTGGATGTACGGAGATCCATTTTGACTGAGGAGATTTGAGCTTAGGCTACTCATCTCCCAGTGCAGAGCCCTAACTTTAGGGTTACAGGCTGTTCTGGAGTGGTGAATTTTTGCACTGCTTTTCTTGATGGAGCACTCTTTCTCCATATATTCATTTGTGCAAGGACTGGAAGCTGTGTCTGTCCTCCTCCCCTTGGACACACTGACTCATACTAGAGTCTGAACTACATCTGCGCATTCTCAGTCTGTCTTTCTTAATGACAATCTGAGTGATTCCAGCCGAAGTGGAACATGCTTGAGAGAAAAGCCTGGCATGGGACCTCAAGGATGTTTTACAGAGTGGTGCACAGGGTATTCCCTGAAAACTGTAAGCAAAAGTGACTACAAACAGCTTAAACACAGTCTCTACTATAGACTCTTTTTCTTCAAATTGCTCTTCTTCTAGACTGAAAGGCTGGCCTGAAGATGTGCTCTCAAACAAGAGAAGATTTTGAAAGACAGTGCAGGCTGGTCACAACAAGAAAGGGTGCATCTTTGCAACCAACACTGGCACACTTCAGCATAGGTTTATGGAGGGTTAAAATACCAGAACAATGCACTTCTGGCAACTGCAACAGCTGGCTCTGTTTTGTCTGGTCTAGGAGTTCCTGAGTACGTCAGGATTATGAATCATAAGTAAAAGAAAGAACTAAAAGTTCTGCAGTGCAGTGTCTCCTCACAAGCACTCCAGTGCAATCCTGCATTCCCATTTTTGGGAAAGGACATTCCCTTAACCTCAGTGGGGTATTGTAATAAATCTCTGCAACAGACTGGTAACACCGAAGAGGTCAGGTTTTGTGTGTAGGTTAGATCAGAAGTACCATAATGAGGACTAAACATAGGATGCAAATTAAAGGGGCCGCCAGGTTAAGCAAGACCAAGTGCACACCACCACATGGTATTTAGTGCAGAAACATCCAGTCACACAACCCCTAACACTGAAACCACAGAACAGCACCTCATGCCACAAGGCTATAGCACCAAAGACCAAGAGCCACAAATACTAGAGTGCCACAGGAAGCAAGCACAGGTGATCAAGGGCACTGCTTAGGTACCCATTCCCTACAGCAGTAAGAAACTTGTTGGATTAAATGCCTGGATAATCCCAGGAAGTGATCCAGTTCCATGCCACAAAGAAGTCAGGAATTATTTTAACAATCCCTGTCACTAGCTCTGGGGATGATGTCTTCCTGAACTTAAATTTCAGGATCAGTCTAACCCTGAACCAGTGGTTCAGACCTACCAGTGCAGCACCAGGGAGAGTTTTCAAAGCAAGCGGCAGCATTCATGTACCCCACCCAGTTCTGTTCATGGTTGGGTCGAAAAAAAATCACTCTTTGAAATGCCATAAATCACAACATGAGTTGCTCTGAAGACAGATAAGTTCGGAAAACATTCAGTTAACTGCTGAAGTTCAGTTGCCACACCTTGGTCTCAGATGTTATCAACAGAAACCAGCCACAAGTTCCCTTTACAAAGCAGACTACAACCTGTTTATACTTTAACTTCAGTATTTGAGAAGTTATATTATTGCAGCTTTATTCTGGAAGCAATCAAGCATAAAGAGCTGTGCAGAGTATAAGCATAAAGTTTCTCACTGTAGTAAATACTATCAATTAATTATCCTAAATGATCATATTAATTTCTGATGCTATTCCATAGGATTCTTCCTGATACACTTTGCCTGGAACAAAGGTTTTTCTTACATTTTAGCCTACCAGTTTACAGTCTATTCCAAAGCCCATTGAAGTCAGGACTTCAGATAAGGTCAATATCCATTACACAACAGACAATTAAATATGGTGTAGCCATAAATAACAAGTGACCCAAGTGAATACTGGCATCTACAGATGCTTAGTGATTTTATTAAATCATAAATACAAGCTCATGGTGCAACTTTTGTGAAAAGAAAATTGATCCCTTACTCCCCAGCTGCAGCTAAGGTTAAAACACTGCCTTTTAGCATGCCTCACCACCTGAACTCCTCCTGTTAGAGATGCTAGCAGGGATTAATTACTTTCAACTGGTCAATTAAGGACCAGGTGGAAGGAACCACACAGGTGGCTGTATACTCATTCACCTGCTGCAGGATACCTGCAGAAGAAGCAAGATGGAGAAGCAGTCAAACACAATTGTTCTCAGCTGAGAAATACTAATGCGCCGAGCAGAATTACACTTTGCACGCTTGAGCACACCAACACAAGTCAGAGCTGCTCCTTCTCCCTCACTGGAGGATTTCACTCCTTCTCAGCACACCAGGGGCACCCAGGAAGGATTCCCCTTGTTGATGGTCAGCATGAGCAAGGGCAGGTCCCACTTTGTGCTCCTTGTGCCTCTGCCTGACGCACTGGAAATCTCGGGACTTCTGCAGCACGTAGGAACTTCAGCTGTCCCTTGCCAACAGTGGCTACTACAGCAGTGCAAGTTGGAACATGTCACCAAGATCAACTGTAGGGAGCTTTTCATAGCTGGCTCCCACAATACAAATTTAAACTATGTGATGTCAACCAGTTGCATAATTTTACATTCAGACTTGGTGACTTTGGGGGAAAGAGGACCACAATTTGCATCCTTGAGGAGACTCCTTTAGGAATCCAGTTTAGGTGCAACTCAGCTTCTATATACATGAGGCTGAAGTCCACACTGCAGCCCCAACCCTGACAATGATGCTGTAGGGAGAACCACATAGTGGGAGCCACACCAGAGAGAAGGAGGTACCTCACCAGGAGTTCTGGTGCTGGCTGGACCCTTATGTACTCGCACACTGCCCTTGAAATGGTCTAAAATGTTTTTCCTTTTTCACTGCAGTGTTTCCCTTCATCATTTTACACTGTGCCTCTCTCTTTGTAAATGTGCAGAGAGGCATATGTCCCGCTTTGCAGAGCTGAGGACAGTTAGGATGCTTCCTTAGCTTCACACACACATACCTAGTCCCACTGAAATAAAGAGTCTGCTTTCTTTCCATCAAATGTCATTTGATGACAGCTAGGCAGTTCAGCTGGCATTTTTACAGCAAGATTTGGACAAGTAAGTGCACCCTCAATGCTTCAACACACAAGAGAAAGCTTTCTGACAGCAGCTTATTGCAATTTTTGAAACACCACCAAGTTAAAATGGTGCAGCGAAACCCTCCTTTGCCAAAGCTCTCCTTTCAGTCCCAGGTTCATTAAACACATAGAGTGCTGTCATATGCAGAGATGTTAACTGCAGAATCTGAAAACTACCCAGTTCTCAAAATCAATCCTTGCTGATGTTGAGTGTTTGTTGACATGAGCATTCAAAATAAAATGGCAGGCTGACTAAACAAAACCCACCCTTTTTCTGATACCTTCGGAAAAGGAAGCAGAGAGAGGAAACCATTTTTTTTTTTTCTGTCAGAACAGCACACTTTATTAGGTTGTGTAGAACTATATCCCAACTGTCCTGACATTTTTCCTCTTCTTCAGCACCAAAATATTAATAAAATTTGCCTTCCCCTGTTTTTCCCAACTGAAGGCAGCAAGAACTGATACTTCTTTCTATTCATCATTCTGCAGACACCTGGACAAGGCACCAGAGGGACACCAGTGGGAGCTCCACCTCCACAATCTTAGTAGGGTCTTGGTGCAAGAGGTCTCTTCTTTTGAGCTCTTAGCTTCAAAAATGGTGTCCTTTTTATCAATAGAGCTTGTCTCATTGGAACATGACTTGGGAAACAATTATGATTTTTTCTCTAGCAGTTGTGGAAAGTTAATGTTTAGTCAATAGCTTCCCCACACAGCCATAGAATAAAGTACATTGTTTCCTGAAAGAGGCCACCTATTTCAGTCTTCTAAGTGGGCAAGGTGCAGAAAGAATGTTTTGCAGCCAAATTGCACAGTACCTACTCAACTACAAATTTCAGCTTCACAAAATTAATTCATTAGGTCTTTGGTGAAGTGTAGAGGGCTAAATTCAGGACTCCGGTAATATTTGTCTTAAGTAAATATCAAGTTAAAAGAGTTGAAAGGAGGTCTGTTTCTACTATTGGGCTATGCTGCCTGGATGTTGACTATACGCAGAAATGCAGAAGAAACATGGTGACAGTCTAAACAGTCATAAAATAGATAGCCCTTTAGTGTTCGGAGCAGGAGTTGAATGTGTTTAGCTACTTGGCTATGCTGGTTGGGTAAAGCAGCAGCAGCAAGAATATAAAATTCCTGTTCTGCTTGTTAGGCTACCATGAACAAGCAAAGTTTCCTACAAAGCTTTCCAAGAAACAAAAATAAACATAAAACCTGCTGTAAGTGTACACAAACAGTGTGTAATAATTGTGAAGCTCACTCCTCCAAAGCGTATTACACTAACTAATAAAACAGACAAAAACTTCCTGGAGATCATTTCCATCATGGATGCTGATCACTGCAAGCACATAAAACAGAGTGGCTGACATATCTGAAGCACGAAAAACCACCTCATTTGCAAACTCTGTTTTCTGTGCCCTTTGTTTCTAGAACACAATCCTATGGGTTAAAGGTAAAAAGGTCCTGTCAGTCTGTCAACAATTTGTTCTTAAGTCAGTAAAAGTAATTCAAACTTTCTTCCATAGATTTGAAAGAAAAAGCTAGAATAAAACTTTTGCTCCAGTATCAGGTTCAGTGCTTGAAAATAGGGCTTCCATTAATTCTTATGTAAGACTACATAACAAGCTATATAAAACACAAATACCATTTCTTTCTTTAGAGGAGTCTGCCTTTGTCTAATAGTGAGTCAGCATCATCTGACAGATCAATTTTCTCTAAGTGTAGGATGTGGATTTTGCATATCATGCTCTCCAAGGGCACCTGTTGGAAACTTGGGTCACTACAGCGTGGAATTTCACACCACACGTAAGGCCAGCTCAATGGCCTCCCGGTGCAGAGACCTCTGTCACAAAAGCTCATCAATAAGAAGGAAGCTGATACCTCAAGTTTTCTGTCCTCCAGTTCTGCCTTTCTAGAGAGTGGACAATATTCCTTGATACTTTCTTGGTTCTTTCTGAAACCACTAATGTGTTTAGTATCCATATGATCATTGAGGTCAGAAGGGACCTGAGGAGCTGTCTAGTCCAACTCCCCAAAGCTGCGTCAGCTGTGAGGTCAGATGGGGTTGCTCAGAGCTTTATCCAGTCAGGGCTTGAAAAACATCACAGGATTTCCAGATTCTCTGGGGACCACAGTCCAAAACTTAAGTGTCCTAATGGTGAAAAGCTTTTCCTTGTGACCAGTCTGAACTTCTGTTATTTCAACTAATATCCACTGTACGCCGTTCTTCTGCACTGCACCACTGTGATCAGCTTGGCCCTGTCTTCTCCATAAGCTCCCCATAGGTATGGGCAAGGTTTCCTTTAGGTGGCCCCAAAGCCATCTCTTCTCCCAGCCTTGCTCCCTCAGCTTCTCCTCATGGGGGAGGTGCTCCAAGCCACACCATTGTGGTGGCCTTCTGCTAAATTTGTAGTTTATCAACATCTTTCTCATGTTGGTGGCCCAAAACTGTACAGAGTGTTCCAGGTGCAGTCTTAACACATGCTGAGCAGAGGGAAGTAATCACTTTCCTCAATCTACTGGCTGCACTCCTGCTAGTACAGCCCAGAATGCTGCTGGTGTTTTTTATTGCCAGGGCCAGCTCCTGGCTCATGTTGAGCTTGCTCTCTGCCAAGACCCCCGAGGTCCATTCGAGCAGAGCTGCTCCCCAGCCAGGCAGGCTCTGGCCTGTATTGCTGCAAACTCCCAAAAATCTCTCAATATCAATCCTGCAGGGATGGCCAGGACACCTACCCCATGCCACAATCAGCAGAAGCTCCCACATCTCCAAAGATCATCTGCAATAGTAAGCCAGGTTTAACTTCATAAAGACATGAAGCTAAAATATTGTTAATGCATTTTTTCCAGTATCTTGAAAAACTAGTGTACAAATTCCTCCATATTCTTGTATCTGAAAATCAGAACAGCTGCTGTGAGGTGTTGCTTTCCTCTGAGCATGGCTGTTTATAGTAAAGAATACTAGGCTTTGATCAGCTGCTTTTATTTACTAAATTGATTCCAACGTCTTTGCCAGTGGGCTGTATGGATTCTCAGCATGAAATGCTCCTGCTCATTTGAAGTGGCTGAGATTGTTTTTCAATGGAATTTTCCATTATGCTCTGAGCTATCTTTCTTCAAAGCACAATTTGTTCACTGGGCAGTACTCCTTGTCCAACATAATATGTAGAACCATTTAATGTCTTGCTCAATACTTTTGTTTTCTTCCCATGATGCTTTACCTCCTTTTATTCTCTGGTCTCAACCAAAGCTTCCATTTACAGCTCTCTCACATGTAACCTGATATGTTTGATAGCAGCTGTTACGTAGGGATTTTTCTCCCCCACTCTCCCTCTCTTCAGTATTTAAATTCTGGAGACAGTCAAGACTTCTGAGGGAGGATACAATGCCTTTTTCCAAAGGCATTTGCCTCCCCCCACCTTTATTTTTTTGTACTGAAAGTTGAGGGGCTAAAAAGTACAGAAACAGTAATCCTGCATGCTCTACAATTCTTGCATGAGTGCCCCCCACAGGAGATAACCACCATTATGCATTATATTTTAAACTGAGATGTTTAAACCCCAACAGCAGGGGATAGACGAATCAGCATATCTATGGTAAGAGGGGAAAGGAATCCACATCTCCAAGTCCCAATCTAATGCTTTGTCCATTAGACAGCTGTAACAAATTGATGTTTCACCGTTCTTCATGTCAGAGCCCAACAAAAGATACAAAACCTTCCCAACTGAGCTGCAGACTGTACGAAAGCAGATAAAGATTTACAACACCTAGTCCAACGACACAACATAGAAGAACTAGTGGAAGAGTGCATCTTACAGTACTACTCATCGAAACATTACATTATTTCTCAAGGAAAAGAGAGCAGTTTTGTCTCTCTTGCTTTATTGTGTTGCTTGTTTTTAACTGCATCTCTATTAAATTTGCAACACTCACTAAACTGAACACAGGTAAAGTACAGAACAACCACACATACTTACGAGGAAGCTTATACCTGTGGTTAAGGTTTACTTGTAAGTGTGATTGTTTGATACCAATATACACTTTAATATAAAGTGGGCTAGCATGTTCGAATAAACAGCAAATAAAAGAACAAGCTTCTACAGAAGCTTCTATAGAAGTTTTCAAGTATGAAAAACAAAAAGACACAAAATTAGAAGAACTGTATTGTTACTGAAGACAGCTTCATGTCCCACAGCAAAAGTTTTCAAGTTAAAAAGTTGGAGGTGATACATATGTTAAGCTATACCAGGGAATCTACTATGAACATCTAACCCTTTCCAACAATGTACAAATCTCAAATTAAGACATCTCAATACAAAACAAAACAAAAAACCCCACAAGCAAATCCCAAACATCTCACTCTTAAGTTTTTTTAAGTTCACTAGTTTAAAATGCAAACAAGAAGAAGCAGTCCACCCTACTCCCCAACCAACTTGAGATGCACTGGATGATGTTTTTCTAGGAAAAAACCAAAACTAAAACCAGAAACAGACCACATGACTGACTTCAAATGAAAATCTGCCTCTCAGGCCTCCCAGGACATGGGCATATTTTTATGGCTTAGTAAAGTGCCACAGCCCAGTTATTCTTAAAAAAGATCCCATTACAGAACTGGCACTGTGCTACAGCCTGTTCACCTCCCCAACTGTTCTTCCTTCTATGGAATCTAGATAGTACAAAAGCCTCACAATAGCAGACTAAATTTATGACTACAGATACGCAAATTTGACAAAATAATACTAAGTATTTATTTAACTAACAGTTTATTAAATACTTCACTTTTAGTATGTATTACAGGAAGGAGCAGCTTTTTATTTTTTAATCCTTGGAATAGGCTGTATGCAGGATGTAGCCTGTGCCACCTTATACTCTTCCTTTCACTGGTGCAGTCTATTCCTTAAAGACCAGCATGCTGAAGACATATTTGAATTACTCTTATCTGTCTATATGTAATAGCAAGACATTTAACTTTCATGCCAATGACAGCATGTCCAACATAGAGAAATAGGTAGTTTTGATGAGGAAATGAGCAGATATTATGTAGCAATAAACAGCATCCTACAATAACACAAGGCTGCTAACTCAAAAATACAGAAAATGACTAACAGCTCAAATCCAAGCTCATGCACTGAACCCTACATTATCTGGTGGGCTGTAATTTTTTTATATTTGGGGAAAAAAAAAAAAAAAAAGATGCTGGTATTTCTAGAATCCTAAGACAAGGGGCAAAAATTCATTCAGTGTGTGAAGATAAAACCAAAAAACCCCCTAGAGCATGTTGGGTACAACAGGCCTTTTGCTGCTTATGATCACAGCATTCACGTGGCAGCCACTGCTTACAGTGAAAAGCAACACTGTGTAATAAGTTGTTTTCAGTTTCCTCATTGCTAATTTCTTCCCAGTTATCCAATGCTTCCTCATTACTGTCTGCTTTAGAGGCATTCACCAGTTGCCACGAGAATGCAGAATTATCAGCAGAGGTAGAAAAATGGCAAAAGCAAGTAAGAGTAAGTTTGTCAGTGGCAATAATGGAGTCAAAGACCCATTTGTGAATTACAAAGAACAACAAATGCCAATATCAGATATCTGCAGATGTTTTTAATGAGATGCCAACAGCAAGAACACTTACTCTACAAACATTAGAATGAACTTACCCTTTAACTTACTCTGAAAAGTGTGGTAAACCAGCCAAATAGTAATACAAATGTTTAATTACCATTTCTGTTAATTAAAGCAGATGGCAACCGCTGTCTCCATGGAACTCTGGCAAATTCCAGTGTGACTATGTTTAAACCTTACAAAAATACACCAAGAACACGAAAGTTTGAAAGTAGGAATGAGCAAATTACACAAATACTCTTAATATATTTTCCTTCTGAATTCCCTTTAGGGACTAAGGCCTGTGTAATGAAGACAACAAAACAGATGGAAGTCAGACATATTTATGACCAGAAAAAACGCTCAGATATTAGTATTTTAAGTCAAGGAAACAAACATTAACACACAATTCTAGAACACAACCACCGATCCTACGGTGGAAGTGTTTCTCATACAAAACCGGCAGTTTAAGCTTTGATAAAAGACTGTGTTACGAATGATCAGAGAACTGGAGAGTCCCACAGGTGCTGGGCAGGGTGTCACCACTCCCGGTGGATACTGAGCGGTGTTTCCCATATGACAGGGCACATTTTGGCGTTGCGAGGGTGCACTGCGCTCTGACACTACGAGTCTGGCAGGGGCTGGCTCTGCGTGCCGCTCCTCGTCTTCAGCTGCGACTGGGCAATATCTGCCAGGGCGCTCTGTATCTTTTCCAGCAGCATATCCCCACGAAAAACTACCTCTTCCAGACGGGCAGCTGCTTCATGATTTTCTTCTTCCAATCGAAACAGACTAGCAGCCTGTAAAACAAACGGGAGAGAAGTATAAGAATCTTCGAATATAACACAAAATTGACTTTGCTGCTAAAGGATGGTGATGGAACAGTTAATGCTCCCCAGAAACGAAAAAGATTCTCTCTTTAGCCCCTGAATTACATACGAGGAACTTCAAAGCAACTCATTACAGGTTGCAGCCTAAAAGAGAGCATATCCACATGGAGTAAACACACAAAAATCCCACCACACAGAAATGTTAGCTTATTTCATACGAGTCTTGTCTCAGTACAGCTTTTCTTGATGAGAAGCGAGTATTTATTTCCACACCCCCTCCACCCCCTTACTGAAAGGTGCTTAGCAAGGTTTAAGCATAACTTATGTCAACCTTTCCACTGAATGGCACATGTCAGATAAAACTGTATTATTTAACCTTTTTTCTCCAATATTTTGTTTCAGAACTAAGCTGCTTTTCAGCTTGCCAAAATTTTGTGAAAGAAAACATTTTAAGTTTAAATACTTTAAGGTATCAAAATATTTACCAAATTTAAAAGTACTAAAACTTATTCTAACTTGATAACACAGAAGACATAGTTTCAAATTAATATTTTTTTATCTCGTTTTAACAGTTAACCAGGTTTATATAAAGGTCCTTAAGAAGTCATGCTTAAACTAACTGGTGAATTTTATCCACATGTTCATCTTCTGTTTGCAACACTGATGTCTTTAGTGAAGGTTAACATATGCATGAAGGACTTGACAGCCCTTGATGGAAGGGTCACAGAAGGAAAACAGCAGAAGGAAAAACTTTGAAATTTAGAATCCAGCTCAATTACTTCAGTCTCAGGTGTTAAATAGCTAACTGCACATAAGCTGCAGATTTGGGTAGAACATGTGTTACCAACTTCACCACAAGGGAATTCAAAAGGGATGGGGGTAGATTGTGTTGGGCTTTAGTGTAGCAGCCCCTTTTATCCTTTAAGACAAGCCTCAGATTTGATACACATACCAAGACAACCTTAGTATGAAAACAGATCGGTCCAAGTACATCTCTTTTAGCCAAGTATCCAACTACCACTTCTACAAAACCTATACTGTGTATTTGAGAGTACTTCAAGCACCTTCAAAACAGCCTTTTTAATGAATGTCAAAATATTTATCTTTAATATCACACCAATTAAACAACAGCAAATAAAAATTAAAACTTGAATCATTAAGTGACGGAATCCAATCTAACTTATCTCAAAACCACACCAAACAGAAAAGATCAGAAGTTCTTGTGAAACAAGATTCTGTATTAGCAGAGCATGAAACGGTTTGAGTGTCACCTCAAAGGAAAGCATATCCCTACAGACAACCAGCTCCTCCTTCTGGAGAACTTGGCTTTCCCTGAATCAGCTGTCACTCCGATCAGACCCTGCTCACTCATGGACGAAGCCTATAATTTGTCTGCAGCAGGAAAGCTGTCTTCAGCTATTAAATATGCAGTTACATGAGATTATGCTGGTGTTAATGGGTCCAATTAGTATGTTCAGCAATTACTGTGACTAGCAATGCTACCAAATTTAACCTCCTCTGTTTAAAACCAAATCTCATGTCACTGTCAAGTTTTTTGTACTTGGCCCAGTGGGCACCTCTAATACTAGTCTTCTGTAATGTGCCTTTCAACAGTCACAAATAACCAACCCAGGTATAAAATCCTTCAGGTGATCTTAAAGCAGTTCCAAGGTTCTGAGAGAATCAGCACTCTTTGCATCCTTGTTGCATTCTAAAAAGAAAATACTTGACGTAAATCTAGAAGCTAAAGTAAAAAAGAAAAAGTTGCTGTCTAATAGGCAAGATCTGTGGAAAAAACAGGTCAAAAAAAATAACCCAAAAACCAGAACTAGAGCACTGTTCTTTGAATTGT
The DNA here is from genome assembly GCF_963082525.1 of Nesoenas mayeri. NCBI lineage: Eukaryota > Metazoa > Chordata > Aves > Columbiformes > Columbidae > Nesoenas > Nesoenas mayeri. The sequence continues at coordinate 75,529,879 of NC_137541.1, forward strand.
GAGTCAAAAGCATTTCTTGGAAATTTTTTTGGAACAGTTAAGCATTGTGAAAGGGTTCACAAGCTGTTTGCAGCAGTTCAGTTCGGTAAGGCAGGTCATGGGTAGGCTGTGATACCGGCTGCATCTGCTCATTGCTGCCTGGCCAGTAGCTGCTTTCTGTTCCCAAGCTCCTCCTAGAGACCTCTGGTCTAACATGAAAAGGAGCAAGAAACAAAAGCAGCCAGTTTGGCTGGCTGGTCCAAAGAAGGACATTCTATTACTGAAAAGTGAGATAACTGTTTTGTGACAGAGCTAGAGAACTTTAAAGGGTACTTGCAAACCCTTTAACAACCAGAAACATTATGGAAAGACAAAAGGCTTCAGTAAGGATTGGCTCTGCAGCTACAAAATGAATGGTGCTCCTATAAGTGAAAGGGTATGAAAGATTATCCAAGGGAAAAAAACAAACAAACCACCACATAAAAACCAAACAAACACTACCCACAATGCATCAGCACTGTTGCATCTACTTATTAATATTTGAACAGTTGGGGAAAAGAATAGTAGCAGCTTCCAGTATTGTGGTGTTATGATAAAAGCACTTAAAAAAACCCCCAAAACCAGTCAAAACAAAACAAAAAAAAACCAACAAAACCAAACACATTCTTACAGAAAAGTTTTAAATATTCTCACTGTATATAATCTCATTTAGAACTAGATGTAAGTTCAGTATTTCCAATAAACCTATAAAGTACTCACAGGCTACCCTAATGAAAAATTCAGTCTTATATTAAAGTAATTTTTCAAGATTCTGTGACCTAGAGAGAAAAAATGTGTCTAAAAAAAGGAAGATGTTTGCTTTCAGTTATGTTTTGATATTTAAATTAAGAACACTCTTACCTGCAAAGCTGCTGTCGATTCTTCACTAGGCAGGGAATCTATTAGAACATCAATATCTTTCGCAGTTCGTGCAATCAATGCTGCAAACAGTTGGGCGTACTCTTTAAAAAAGAAAAGTCAGCCCACTCAGTAAATTATTAGAAATAAGCACAATTCTGCAATCACACCACAAAAAAAAAAAATCTACAGACTTGAAGTATGCAGGTATTAAAAAATTTCCTACATGAAAAAATAACAGTATCACAATGGATGAGAACTCAACCATATTAGAAGATAAAGGTAGTTTGATTCTAAACAAGGTAAGGCGTTATAGAAAAGGCTGGGCTTTGTACAAGTGAGAAAACAGCTAGAACTCCATCATGGTGAGCCAGTTAAGAAATTACTAATACCAGTTATTAAGTGTTCTAGTCACTACATTAAGTATTGAGAAGTACAAATTCATTTAATTTTTCAATCCTTGCCTTTAAATCTGCTACTACACACACACAAAAAAGAACACTAGAAGTAATGTAAAGATAGTGATTCAAATGGATTATTTAATTAAGAAATAATTCCTATTCAGCTACTAAGAAATAGGAAAAGATTAGAAGTTTAAAACAGACATTAATTTAGCCACTATATCACTGAAAGAGCTGCATGGACTTTTAATAAAAGGCACCATAAGCTAGAAATAAAACCTTTCCACATGGAACTGAGTTTATTCAATTTGAATTCAGATCATTAATGCCATTAAAATATTGAAACAGCCATCTTCCATTTATAATTTAAGACCTTACATATTTGTTTATGTTGGTTGGTTCATGAATGATTTGTGAATGCAAAGAGAAAATACCTTCTAATAGAAAAAATCTGTAGGAAAGACTGGCATTCACCAAGGTATGCTTGACTTCAACTTCCAAAAATAAGAACCCACAAACAACAACACAAATGTATCCATTCTTCATGGAAAGTGTTGTCAGGCACTGGAACAGGCTGCCCTGGGAAGTGGTGGAGTCACCATTCCTGGAGGTGTTTAACAGATGTACAGATGAGGTTCCTGGGGACACGGTTTAGAGCCAGTGTTATGTTATGGTTGCACTCAATGATCTTGAGGGTGTCTTCCAATCTAAGTAATTCTATTATTTAAAGTTTACTCAGGGTCACCACAGGGTTGATATCTATGGAGACATAACAGGTAGTTTTGTTTTGCCTCATCAGCATCGCTAACTTGGCTGTATGATTTTACACTATATTCAAAATTTTAAGAAAAAACAGATCAAAAGAGAAGTCCTAAGGTCTTAACAAAGCCTCTGGCTCCTGGCACCACACTGATCCAGAGCCTGGGACAGCAGCAGGGAAGCAAACAAGCCTTTCAGCTGCTCTCCCAACTAATTCCAGTATCAGAGAGCACCAGCATCAGCTACAGAGCAAGGAAGAACTAGTATTCAACTGTCCTAGAAAGTGCCTCATTGCACCCCAAACCAGTCTCCCTTTTCATCTTAAGACCAGATACATGTAACATTTTTCTCAGTCAAAAAACAAACAAACAAAAAAACAAATTCAAGACTAGAATAACATGGTTATTTAAATACTACCTTGAAATTCTCAGATCAGAGACCTTTTAGTTCACTTGCCAATTTCAGTGTCTTAGATCATTTTATTGTCTCTCAAAAATAGACAAAAAAGAACCCAAACAAAAAACAACAACAAAAAAGCCAACAACTAAGCCACAAATGCCAAGAGGGAGATTCAACATGATATTATTCCTTAATTGCATAAGCAAATGACACACGGAAAAACACACTTAAAGTTTATGACATGGAGAATTTAAAACTCATAAGTGATTTCATAAAGCTAAGAGTACTTCTTTCTAAAAAGACTTTAGGGAAGTAACGGACAACTCACTAACAATCTCTTGCAACAGCCCTATAAAAATGGTTTATATCTGTGGAGCTACTGTATCTGTGCAAATAAACCAGCACAAGAAATATACTGTAATGCTAACTTAACACTTAAAATTGCATTTCTGCTATTACAATCTTATGCACCAAGTGCAGCTGGCATCAGTTTATTACTTAAATCATTCCTCCAGTTACTGGTGGAACTGTCTGCCAAGCACAAAACATAGTACAGATTTTATGTTATAGAGTGTACTGTATCAGAACACGTTCACGCTTTGTTAGGAGGTGCAGAAAGACAGACTTGCCTTCTGTTGGATTAGCAGGCTGATCCTTGTTTATCGCCGTCTGAATGTTGCTGAAGGAGGCTGGGGGCCCACACTGCTGCAACACCCCAATGGCGTTGCAGAACTGGTCTGCGAGCTGCAAACGGCAGAGAGACAATTCCTTCATTCCACCACTAGAACTATTTAAATTTCACTCTGCATCCCGGTGGGCCCCAGGCAGCGGTCCAGCCCCCCCCGGCGGTAGGTGGGAGCGGCAGCCAGGGGCTGCAGGGGCACCGCGTGGGTGGGGAGAGGGATCGCACCCCTCACACACGGAACGGCCATAGCGGCGGGAGGGACGCGACCCAGTGCCAGCCTTGCCAGCCCACCTCACCCCACTGGTGAGAACGATGGGTCTCGGGGGACAGCAGAAAGCAGCGCTCGCCTCACCGAGTTCACCGCGTCCTGCAGCTGGGTCAACCGATCCGCCATAGCGCCGCCGCCACTGCCCACCTGACCAGGCGGCACCCAATAGCGCGCCTGGATATCAGGTGGGCGGAGGAGCGACGGGGGCGTGACACGGCATGGGCGTGGCAGAGCCGTGGGCGTGCTGTTGTCCCCCTTCCGGTGGGGCAGGGCGGGCGTGGGGCGCCCTCTGCAGGCCGGGAGGTGGTCTAGTCCCACCTCCAATCAGTCGGCGGAGCCGGGGCAGGGGCGGTGGCACCGGGCTGTTTCAGAGCCGCAGGAAGCCGCTTTCTGACACTCTGCGCTTTCTCGGGTGTGTTTGGCAGCTGCTGAGCTGCTCGGCTGGGGCCAGGCGGGCTGCGGCTCGCAGTCGCACGGCGCGGAGGCGGGCTTGGCCCACGGGAGGCGCCCCGAGTGGAGCGCCGCGGCGGGGGAGGGAAGGGCGTTGCAGCGGTGCCGTCGCCTCGAGGAACTGGCATGTCGAGCCTATTGGTTTCTCTCAGAAACACCGTTCTGCGCTCACGATCGTAGCAGGGTAAAAACCCCTAATTCCTGTGTTACCGGCACTGGAAGGCCGGTGTGCCAGGGAGCACTCAGCCTTCGCTGTGCAGCAGCTGCTCTGCCGCCGGCTGAAGGCAGCACCACCGCACGGACCCCCCGCTCCAGCCCTGGGCTGAGCAGACGTCTGCGGATGGGGAGCCGGGAAAGGCCGGGAATGCAGAATCCTCCACGATCTGGCTTAGAGCCAGCAAGACCCCTCTGTGCCCATGGGCTGGAGAATGAGGAATTCTGATTTGTGCCAGTCATTTCGTGTCTGGCACTTACCTGCCCCTCTGCTCTGGTGAGACCCCACCTGGAGTCCTACATCCATCTCTGCAGCCCTCAGCACAGTAAAGACATGGACCTGTTGGAGAGGGGCCAGAGGAGGGACACAAAAAATAATCAGAAGGATGGAACAGCTCTGCTATGAGGACAGGCTGAGAGAGTTGCGTTTGTTCAGCCTGGAAAAGGCTCCAGGGAAACCTTATTGTGGCCTTTCAGTACTTAAAAGGGGCCTGTAAGAAAGATGCGGACAGACATTTTAGCAGGGCCTGTTGCGAAAGGACAAGGGGTGATGGCTATAAACTAAAAGAGTGGACGTTCAGGCTAGATATGTGGAAGAAATTTTTTACACTGAGGATAGTGAAACACTGGCCCAGGTTGCCCAGAGAGGTGGTAGATGCCCCATCCCTGGAGACGTTCCAGGACAAGCTGGATGGGGCTCTGAGCAACCTGATCTAGTTGAAGAAGCTGAAGGTTTGGAGGGGACAGCTGGGCTGGAAACCTCCAGGAGTTTCTTCTGGCCAACTTGGCAGTGACACTGTGGGTACAGCCACACAGCAGCAACATATAGGTCAAGACAACCTTTTGCTACTTACAGCTCCCCTCTGCCACGATACAAACTAATCCGACAAAAGTGGTTTGCTGATGGCATGGTTGGGGTTAGGAGTTTTTAGGATTTTACACATACATGTACGTCCATGTATACTGGGATGTGTGTTTTCTTCATGGTCCTCTTAAAAAGCCAAGTCACGAAACTACTGCGCTGTAGACCAAAACCTACTGCACGTTTTTTAGCGGCTTTACAGCTATCATTGAAGGCAGCAAGTTCTTTTTCAGCTTTCCGAGAGTGGGATGGATGCCAGACTGAGCGTGGAATAAGTGAGACTGATGGCATGAGACAAGCCTCGCTCAGACTCTGTGACTGAAGACCACGGGTGAGCAGTCTGAATGCCGAGCTGTGAATATAGAGTGACTGAGGTCTCTCTCAGGGAGGTTGACTGTGACAGTGGCAAACGCTAAACAGACTTCCGATATCTCATGGATTTTGACTTACAGGAACCTTGTTGAGCATAACCTCAGCAAAGGGGGACTGAAAAAGGCTGCCTTCCTAAGTGTAGTAGGTAAAGTACAAAGAAAGTACACCACTTATAAGAACTACCTGTAAACATGGACCAGCACTCATCCCTGTGTTCTTCTTGACAGCTTCCTCATGCATTTTAACTGGAAACTGGATTGAAGCAAGCAGGGGAAAAAAAGAAACAAAACAGGGGTGATCCTAGGCTTTTTAGAGCTAGGTTATGATGCGAACGCATAAAACGAGGCCCAAATAACAAAGCGAAAACACACCCCGCTCCACAAGAAAAGAGAGGCTTTTAATTTGCTTTCTCTTTTCTCCCATCATGCGCCCATGAATCACCTTCACAGCCAGAGGCGCCTCAAACACACACGCCTGCGAGCCTCCGAGGCCAACGAGCTGTTTGTAGGACAAAACCAAACGGCGGTTGCATTAAAATGTCAAAAAAAAGTTTTAGAAATAAAGTTCAACGCTCCCCATCCTGACCGAGAGACCTCCCCAAGCCCCTCACCCGCCCCAGTGAGTGCCACAGGGTCGACAGGCGCAGCTCGGGAGGATAAAAGCGGCGGGGGCCGGCGGTTGGAGCCGTTACCTCAGTCTCCTCACGCAGGTGGGTGTGGGGGCGCCGGGAGCGGCCTCCGCTCGGGCGGCTCCTGTGAGGCGGCGCAGCCACCGGCGGGAGGCGGGCGCTCCGGTGCTTCGCAGGACCCGCCCGGCCCAGGCCCCTCCTCAGCGCCCTGGCTCGCTCGCAGCCTCGTCTCCCCTCTTCTCCGCAGCGCCATGCGGCTCTTCCCCTACGCCGTGGTGCTCTTGGGGGTCCTGCGCCATGGTGGTGCCTCGGGTGAGTGCGGCGCGGCGAATAGGGGGTGGGGGGGAAACGGACTGTAGGCCGTGGCCGCCATTAAGCGGCTGGAGGGCCGGTGGAGCCTGGCTTGTACCGGGGAAGGGGTGTTTTTGGCCGGGTTGACGTCTAGGAGGATGGAGGGGCAGAGGCTTGCTGCGAGGAGGGGCCTGCAGAGCCTTTTTGGGGATGTCGGGAGAGAGGCGGCGGTGGGGAGACCCGCTGCTGTCTGGCGGGTTCAGCAAGAGCGAAGATCAAAGTGAAGATGCAGCTGTCTGCGGAGCTGGAGAGGAGTTATATACTCGTGGTTATCTTAATCTTTGATGTGGGCAGGGAGAACCCATTCCTCCCCCTCCCCTGCTTCTTTTTTTTTTTTTCGTTTTTCTGCGGTTTAATTGCGATGAACGCCATCATTTTAACTCTTACATAGATCTGCCAGACTGACTTTAACTGTGCTGTTGCAGGGATACAGCTCAGGCTGATGAGTCTGGCGTAGAGTTGTATTCCTTCTGAGGAAACAAGGTGGCATTCGCTACCCATGAGTTTATATGAGAAAGGGAGCAAGGTTAATAAAACTTTTTTTTTTTTTTTTTTTTAACCGCATGCAGGTGCTCGTGGGCTCCCAGCACCCTGTGAATTGCACATTGACAGTCCCTGTAAAATTAAAGAAATGAGCAAAACCCCCTAGAATTTGGAGCTTGGTTCCTAAAATTACTTGTTGGCCATGCTGATGTAATCTTGACATTATTTGGGTTTTTTTGTTTTGTTTTTGTTTTGTTTTTAATTCCCCTGTGTTCCTGCATGTGATTAAAATAAGCATCCAGTGGTAAGTGTACTGTAGTGAGTATAGCTTGTGAAGACTTAACACCAGCTTACCTTTTTCTGGTTAAGCTCTTATCTCTCCAAATAAAGGAAAAAATAATCAGTTTCTATCAGAGATAATTCACACATAAGCAAGCAGCCCCTTATGTTAGGGATGATGCAAGCTTCCTGTTCTTAGTTTTTTAGTTTTAAACTTGTCTCTAATGAAGCTTGATTTTTCATAAGGAGAAATCTACTCTTGGGATACTTTGCAAGGCTGCAGACAGTGTTAAGAATCAGTCTCAGGTGTGGAAGAGACAGCTTGTCTCCTGGAGTTGATTGAAGATGGGTCATGTGTTGAGTCACTTTATTTTACAATATGTAAAAAAGCAGAATGAATAAGGAACTAAGCCAACTGCTTTGCCTTGAAGAAGCCTGTTGCTGTCTTTCCTTGCAGAATTGACAGTGGAGGGGGAAAGTACTTTTCTCATGAAAAGCTAATAAGCTGTGTAATTGGCATACTTATATCTAGCTGATCATTAGGCCCTTTAAACAAGGACACTTGCTTAATGGTTCACTTATTTGAAATTGTCTTGTGGTTATTGAGTCTTGGATGCCCAGGTTTGCAGTGATGGGCTCTGCCATCTCCAAATACTAGAAAATTCTGTTTCATTTTAAAAGTGCTGAAAGTAAAATCTGTGCATGATGGCTTATATTAACTCTCTGGGATTCTGATGAGCTGCAGCTTTTCAAACTTAGTATATGTGCAGAAGTGTTATCATACTTCTTACTTAACAGTGAGCTCCACCTTCCTGAAATAGGAGTGAAATTGGCCTTATTGGCTACATCCAAGCCAGTTTGTTTAGTGTTGGGAAAACTAAAGCAAGTTTATAGTGTAATGAGGATTGAGCAGTGCCCTTTTCATAAAGGGAGCTTATCTGGATGAACTTTGTGCTAGCTGTGTAGTCTATGCAGACACAATATTTAAAAATAAGAGGTTCACACAAAGCTGTTGAGCTTTCTGAATGTGCTGGTCACTTGCATCTTGAAGCCTTATTACCCTGATGCACAGAGGACATCTTAATTGACAGTGCTGGCAATGTGACTGAGGCCAGGTCTTTGCATGTTCTAACTGTTAATCAGGATTAGGAAAACTGTAAGCAGGAGAGACAGGTGGTACTTCCTTCAGTTTTCAAGTTGTGGAAGACCTCATGACCTCTATAACTTGGTGGATGGAATAGCCTTCTGGGATGGGAGTGCTGCAGTTGGTGAAAAGCCATGTTCTGTGGCACTGTCTGCTTTAAGCATCAAACTCTAGGAATGAGTCTCAATATGTAAGCAATTAAAGTTTAAAGCTTTCTTAAATATTGCTGCTTTTGAAGGTGGGTTGGGTGATATATTTGTTTGAGGTTTTACTCATGTGGAGAGACAGACACCTTGTAGCAGGGCTCTGCTCTGCATCCACATATGCATGGTCCTGCAGGTCTGATATGACATGGCTGCTGGCACTCATGTTTTTCCTACTCAGACTGGTTTTCAGTCTGACCTTGCATTTCATCTCCGATAAATGTCTTCATGTGACTACTTGTTGATATACTCCCTGCACTGGAAGGTTCTTCTCAGCTCTTAAATCTTATGTAAGGTTATTCTGTGTATCCACTGTAAGTTGGTTGGCACAGAGTAGAAATGCATTTTCTTTGATTGTAGAGATCCTCTTTCTCTGACACAAACATGCTGTTTGAGCACAGCTTTGTAGGTAAAGATGGTTCCTGCATGGGCAGCAATGGTACTTCTTCAGTTGTGTTTCTTAATGGAAATTGAACTGCTACGTGTCATCTAGAACCTCATATGATTAGCTGTTTATTGGTGATGGAGAATGGCACTTGACTATTGGAGACGGAAATGTGGTTTACTTAAAGCATCAAATGAACCGAGAGCTTGGCACTGACTCAGAATGGAAATGGTTCAAGCTGACTGTTTGTTGGGGAGAGTGCATGTCACAGGGAAGGGATATTAAATCCTGAGCCTCTGTAGAGTTGACTATCTGTTGGTTTTGGTGTTTTTTTTTTTTAAGTTAAGAATAAGGACTTTTGATTTTGAAGAGGTCTGGGAGGTTGAGTTCCTTTGCTGTTTTTGACGGGGGTTTGCTTTTATTGTGGTAAAGAGAAACAATGTGGAGTGAGAGAGTAGACTGTTGCCCATCTCTGTTCGTCAGTTCCTTTTCATATGCGGGAATATCTGTGCTCCTGTTCTAGTATTGGTGGTACTTGTATACCAAGCAGCACACACTACTCCATCTTTGCTCAGCTCTTGCTCAGTTTCAATAATGCTGATTTCCTTTAAGTATGTTTTCAGTTGATTATCTCTGTAATAGTGAGGGTTCCTCTGTTGTATCTAACCCAAAACTGCTCTGATATGCATTGACCATAATGCTTCTATATAGTTGGAGAGAAAGAGAGGGGGTAGCCTGGCATCTCACAAAGTGTTTACAGACTTCCATCGTTTGAAACAAGTGAAGCAATCAAAAAAGCTGAGGATGCCTGGATTTTGTTCTTTGCTCTGTTGCTGACTTGCTGGGTCAACTACCTCGCTTCTATGGTGGCAGAATCTCTGCTGCATGTGCTGCTGAATCTGCAGTCCTGTTTGGTGTGTTACCTTCAGTGCCCAAAAAAGCTGGCATGCTGGGGCCAGTACTATGTGTTCATGAAGGTTTTGGTATCTGTTCTTCAAAGTTATGTTTGACAACATTGAACTCTGTATAGCTGAGGTAGTATAATACCTCTTTGAGACCCTACAGTAGCAATGGGCCTGATGAATTGTGATTTGATTAATTTGTCCTACGTGTTCCCTTTCTGCCTCAGAGTGCTGCCTGTGACTTTTTCAAATGAGAGAAAAAGAGAAGGCTGGAAAAATGCTCTTCCAGCAAACTTCTTTAAAGGTTCTACTGCTCTACAGTGCTTGTGAACTGTCCTTTTAGTCATCTTTCAAGCCTGGCTGGAAGCGTGGTTCAAGGAGCATGTGAACAACAAGCTGAAAAATACTTGTCTGACAGATGTAGCCATTCTTGTTCTTCAGCCTGAATCTATGCTCTTCTATCCGGCCTTGGGTTTAAAATGTATGTCACATGTACTGTTTTAAGAACAATTATGCAAACAGTAATGTAGAACACTATGCCTTAATTTACCACACTAATTAATCTCCAGTGCCTCTGACATTTAGAGTCTCATGATCATGTTGAAGTAGAGGCTGTATGTCTTGCTGACGAATCTGTTCTGGTTTATGCAGAGGCCTTGGGGTATGAGTACAGAGTGGAGGTGGGAAATAAGACAGAGCAAAGCAGTTTTTTTCCCCCTTGCTGTAGACCAAGGGTGTCAAACTCATTTTTACCAGGGGCAACATCAGTCTTGTGATTGCCTTCAAAGGGCCAAATGTAATTTTAACACTGTGTAAATGTAGCTAGTCCTATGCTTATGCAGTCCTAAAGTTACGTTCGGCCCTTTGAAGGCAACTGTGAAACTGATGTGGCCCCTGGTGAAAACAAGTTTGACACCCCTGCTATAGAGCATGGAGAGGATGTATATGGTTTCAGCTTTTACCGTAAAAGAGCATTTAAGTGTGAACATCTCACAATTCAGGAAACTGTGCTGAAGTTCTTGAAGACCAAAGAAAATATTTTTCCTACATTCAAAGCTCTTACTCCAAGTTTGAGTGCATAGATATTACAGTGTGTGCCTTTGAATGCTTTTCTTTAGCATTCATGCTGCTAGTTGCATTTCTGGTAGAACTTAAGCACCAAGGAGGAAAGTTCTTGTGAAGGGGAAGATATCTGAATGCTACACCAGGGACTCTATCTGAAACTGAAGAATACTCAAAACTTGCTTTTTTGGTAGCTCTAAATTTACATTAATTACTGTTTGACAACTTGGAATACAAACTTTTCCTACCATTACACAAGCTGCAGATGATGGGACATCACCTTCCTGGGTGGTTTATGATCCCCATATTGCGGCTGAAGTTTTTTTTGTGATGGAGTATCAAATTTTGGGGTAAGCATGTAAGAGTTGAAGTTAGCAAGATGAGATGTTAGACTTTTTCTGCCTTTCTTCTTCTGCTGTGAGATGAGTGGAGGAAGTATGAGGGCCTGAGCTCACTTCATATCATCAAGAAGTAAGGAAGCTGGCCCAAGATGGCAGTTCTTGGCAGGGGAGAGTGAAAAATAACAGGAAAGGCGTACAGAACTTTGGATGAGAATACTGTATGCTTTCCTTTTTTTGGATAGGAGACTACCTGAGTCATCATCAGCAGCATATATGAGATGGTGCTGTTGATTACTCTCTGCTTCTATTGGAGTACTTGACAGTATCAACTGTTTGCACTAGAAGAGGGAGCTGCTTTGAGGAGGTACTGTGTGTGTGTTTAGTCTTGATAAGTCTTAGAACTGCTGGGCTACTGTCTGTGTTCTCAGGGGAATTTGGGGAGGGAAAAAAAAACTGAGACACTGTGCGTGCTCTTCAAGTATCTAGTCTGCCTGCTAACCAACAACAAAAGAATCTTGTGACTTCTGTATGGCTGCTTCTCTTCCTTCCATTTATATCCCTTGTACCCCAAGAGCCCAGTGTAGGGAGAAACCAGGCTTTCTTGCAGGACTTGAATGACAAGCCAAAGCTGATTCTCAAATAATTTTGTATCTTGGGTCATGTGGATCATAGGATTATGCTCATTGTAAGAAGTGGTCTTGGTAGCGTCTTGGAAAAATTAGTGAGATTTTTAGATACAGAAACTGGGGTCCAACAGTCCTAATATTCAAGAATAGTGTGGGAGCAAAAGACTTAAATAGCTGAAAGGGTGTTAGTATACATATGCAAACTACAGATTTGACTGTTTTATAGAAGCTGACTCCAGCTCCCATTGTTTGGGAGTTCACCCAGGAAGTCTAACAGGTATTGTGCAAGTTGGCTGGCTAATACAAGCGTATTTGCCACACAGCAAGTAGTACTCAGTATCCTCTTATGTACTCCAGTGAATGTTGCTTGCTGTTGATCACAGGAGCTGAGCAGCTGTAGCTGTTATGTGTTGCTGATGAGCTCAGCTGTATCAGATATTGAGCTTCTGGCAGGAAGTCGTGCCCCATGTGCCTAGGTGAGTGCTGGGCTGCATATAGCTGTATCTGGTTCTGTAGGTACGGCTCTGTGTGTGGTAGTCTCTGAAACCTTAATACTGCTTACAGGGTGAGAGCAGCATAAACCAACATCTTGCTCTATTCTTAGCTGACTAATCTCAGGCTACTGGAACCTTCTTGGCTCCCCTTGGTAAATGCTTCCCCCTGGACAGAAAAAAAGTGTCTTTTTTTTTTTTTTTTTTTGTAATGCAGGTCTTCTTGAGCTGTCCTTGGGAAAATTCAGAAATGTGCTACTTAACCAGACCAATCCAGTGGAAGCTGTAATCAGGCACATTGCAGGCAATGTGACTGTTGTTATTTTTCAAGTACATGCCCAGAAAAACGATGTGGTGATATCCTTTGATAAGGTATGGTAAGAGTGTCACTTCTGTTCTTCAGTTCTAATTTTCTTTCAACAAAGGACTTGGCTCTGATACATGTAGGAATATAGAACTGAAGCTATATAAATACCTTACCTGCATGGCTTTTAGTATTTCAGCTTCAGAAATCTTTTCTCATACTTATGTCATAGCTACTATTTTGGAGGATTGAATTTTGAAGGAATTTCAGAGCTGGCTTGAAAATGTTTCAAGGCTCTTTGGTTTGGGTGGAAGTGGTGCTTTTGTCACGTGACTGCTGGCTACTATCTATCAGCTTGTCAATTAAAGACAGATTCATAATAAGTATTTGGCAGATAACTAAACATCCCAAAGTCATCATATGTAGTGTATGAGGTATCTGCTGTTTGTGTGTCTTGGATCTAATCACTACAGTTATGATGTCTTGTTACCCCAGCTGCTTGTCCTGAATCTAATTGGTGGCACATGGATAAATTCCTCTGTAGTATTCCAGTGAAGGCTCATACTTCTAGCCAACAATATAAGCATTCCTACTGCTGTACACTAGCCTCAGGTTGTCCCATAATTATTGGGATGCAATCCAAAATGTGGATTTTTATGGTGCTGTGAGGCTCTTAAGTGGTATTTCAGCAGAATGTACACTGAGCTGGAGGTAGTAGATGGCAATCTGACAGATGCCATCCAGTTTCCCTCCCTCATCAGTATTTTCCAAATGAGAATATACTGAGTGCCAGAAAGTATCCTGGGAAGCTTATGAGATGAATAACCTGTAACATAAGTCACCCAGCTCAGTCATCTTTGTACTGGTGAAATAGTAAGGATTACGGGGCCAAGGCATTACTATTACAACTATTCAGTCTTTGATTACCACTGATATAGTCTTCTGCTGTCAGTTCAGGTCATTTTTGTATTTATGTGCCTTACCAAGCCAAGGACAGGATTGCAAAAATATGGCTATACTGCTTTTAGGGCTGGCATGCCCTTAGAAATATGGAACTGAGCCAGACCTTAAATATCTGCCATGTCTGAAGTGCTTCCTTACAGTGTTGCCTCAGATAACTGTGGCCTTGGACAAAAGCACATTTTCCATGCTGAAAAACAGATTTTACTGCACTTCAATTGGTTGTTCCAGCTGCATGAGTGTGGTACTGTCACTTTTGCCTGATATTTCCTCAAGACCCCTGGTTCTGAAAAGCATGGGTGATGGTGGGCATTGGGTCAGTAGCTGACCTGGCCTCAAGCACTTTCTTCTGGCATGGCTAGTGTTAAGCGAGCTGTCATACAGTCATCTCCATTCTGATAGAGACAGTGAGGTGCTTCTGCACTTTGGTTGCCAGAATGCTCTTTAGTGGCATCTCACAACTTTTTGGGAGGGATATTCCAATCCTTTTATACCTTTACTAGTCAGTCCACTGCTGTGCAGCAGTGGACTTCAACTAGCTAAATTTCTTTGCAGGTTGTTTGTGGTTGTCAACTCTTTAGTTATCTCAAGTTTATCACTTGGGTTTTTGAGCCTGAGCCAGGCAGTGTGTGATGTCAGAGGCAGCCTGCCTCTTTTTTTTTTTTTTCCCTAGCTTCTCTTTCCCATCTTCCTTTTTTTTTTTTCTTAACATGCTAGCTAATGGCTGACTACCTCATCTGTGGGAAGTGGCACTGGAATGTGTGCCCTACAGCTTTGTGGCAGGAATATGACTCCTGTGCCATACATCAAGCTGCGGTAGAAATCTTGACAAGAAGAATTGCTTGTTTATATAATTTGTTTCTGTCCAGAATCCATCTGTGAACAGCTCAGGAACTGGAGTAGACAAAGGACTGGTTTCCATCCTTCGACCTCAGCAGACCGTATGTACATGGTACCTTCGGTCACTGGATGCTAGCCAGGTGCTCAGCACAGCTATCTCTATTCCCTATATGGAGAAAGGTATGTTCTTACTACCTGTTAAGGGATACTAGCTCTGCTTACTACAGATTAACTGTGAAATGAAATGTTGACCTTTCAGAGGTGATACTCTTATATGGTGTGAACATATAATGGAGATGCCAGGAATTCTTTTGGAATCGGCTGAAAAAGTTTAGCATCACTGCTGAGTTGCAAGTCATGTATACAGTGTGCTCTATGGTCTTGTCATGACTTCAACCTTAGACTAGAAATCTTCTGGGCATATGTGTCAGGACCTATCTTAAGACAAGTGCTTTCACTACAGTCTATCTGCAGGGCTATAACCTGACAATTTTCTGTGCTCAGCAAGCAGACAATGCCTGCAGCAAGTACATGCATTGTTGAGGTCTTAGAACTTGTTTTAATGCTGTGTAAGGGGGAAGTGAAAACTACTAAAGATATATTTTCTGTGTTCTAGATCCTATTCCTGGAGGCTGCAATCTAGAGTTTGACTTGGAAGTGGATCCAAATATTTACCTGGACTATACGGTGGTTGATATACACATCAAGTTTGCACCTGCAAACTTGGGATATACCAGGTATGTGAAAAACTTCAGTGCACTGGGCAAAGCCGCCTTTGTTGTGCATTTGGTCAAGATCATAAAAGAAGTTTCTGCTGAAAGCGCTGACCATCCAGCTGCTGGCAGAAATCTTGTTTGCTACAACAAACTGAGAAATCAGGAAAAGGATGGGGAGAGATAATACATGAGAAGAGAGATAAAAGTTGAGAGTTGCATCTTGTGGGAGAGGTTGTGCAACCTCAGATGTGCAAGCAGTCAGCAAATACTGGGTCTTCCCATTCCTCAGAATGACTTAATCTGTTTGAAGAGCAATTGTGCATCATTGCCAGTTTCATTCCTTTACTGGTACTGAAGCATGATAATGACCTAGAGTTTTGTTTAACATTGAGTCTTCAAGTTGTAAGGCATTGTTTCCTGAATGCCTATCACCTGAGATATCAGGCACCAGAGAATGGGGAAAGCTATGTTCTGTATATATAGCATGCATGCAAAACCAAATAGTGATGTTACGATCCTTGGCTGTTGTGACTTCTTGGAATTCTTGTGCTGGTTCCCTATGCCAGCTCACAGGAAGGCTCTATAAATGTAAAGGCAGGTACCAGCACAGATACTACCTACATCAGAGTGGTTCTGCATAATACTGCTCTAGTCTGTACTTCTAAACATTAACAGCTAGTTTTGAATTAATTGCTGGTGTTAACTGCTAAAGAACAGAAGCCAAATAGTGCCAACTCAGACAGGAAACTCTTGAAAAATTATGTTAAGATCTGAGGACCTTTGCTGGGCATGTAGCTGATCTCTTTTTAATTGTAGAGGAGCAAACCCACCATCCTGCGATTCAGGGACTGGTCAAAACTCCAGATGGCGACTGCGCTATGATATCTACCAGTACTTCTTGCCAGAGAATGAACTTTCTGAGATGGTACTCATGAACCACATACGGAAGATGTCAGAGGTGGAAAGTATCAAAGCTAATGGCATTAAAGTAAGTCTGAAGTACTGGTGTACTGGGCATGTGGCAGGGGTGCTATCTGTAGTATTTTTCTCTTCTTTGTCTTCCTTTAATGGTGACATAAACAATCTGCTGATGCTTCAGGCTTCTTGCTTGTATCTGAGATTTCTGACTAGGAAGTATACAGTGAGTGACGGATGCAAAATGGCAATTGCTCTCTTGGGACAGAGGTGGCTAGTTAGCAGAGCCTAAGATGTGGCAGAACTGAGGCTTCTTGCAGTGGACTCTGACATTAGTTAGATGTTAGTGACTGGACTGTGAGATGTTTCTGTGTCTTGTACCCTTTTCTATATTAAACAAGCCCTTATTGTGCTGTCTTCCTGCTTGCTGAATACAGCTTTAGCCACAGTTCTCCCTCAGTGATATTGAGTCTGGCTTGCCTCTAGCTGTACTGCCCTGAGTGCCTGCATGTCCAGAAGTAGAGCCACTTCTGACAAAGATGGATAGTTTTCTACAATGCCAGATAGATGCTGGGGTCTGGCATCCTCACATGCTGAGTATTGAGCAGGGAGTACAAGGAAGAGGGGAGAATATAGTAGAAGTGGCCTAGAAATGGGCACAATTTGTAATGGCATAAAGAGATCTGATATGTGAGAGCAAACATGTGCTGCATGTTTACCTGTCCCCCAGCAAAGGGACTGGAAGGGACAGAGTGAGAGAATCTTGGTGGTCATAACCTGTCTGGTTTTGCTGGGGAGTAGAATGGTAGCCTTGCCTGCTTCAGAGGCCAGATGTGGATTAGTAGACTGATAGGTCCCCTGAACTGTGTCCTCAAATAGGAAAGAAGGAGCAAAACATGAGTGGGAGAGTCTTCTCTGTCGGAAAACATAGTAATGTTGGAGGAAGTAGGGTCCGTCCTGTAAGCCTTTAATGCTTCAACTGGTAGTACTGAGAGGGTTCAGGATAGGAGAGCTCTTGCCTGGAGTTCTTGCTGATCATCTTCCTTGAGCTGCTGAAGTTTGCCTCAGCTCCATGAACGCATCAGCATGCTATTGGTAATGGTGACAAGCAGTTCCTTGCAGTTAAAAATATTCTTTACCATTCCAGATGCTTACATTGACAAATGATGACAAGACCAATGTCTACTTTTCCTCGCTTCCTGGACAAGGTGTGATCTACAATGTCATAGTACGGGATCCTATTTGGAATACGTCTGCTGCATACGTACCTGTGCATACATATGCCTGTAGCTTTGCTGACCTAGTAGATAACTGCTCTACCCTCAGTAAGTTGGGATTTGTATGTCCTTGTCAATTCATTTCAAGCTGCTTGTGCTCCAATAAGTCAAATGGTGCTTCTGAGATTTTTTTTTTATAGGTGTAGGAGCTGTTTGTTCTACATTGAATATATTTTGTTAATTCATGTTGAAGTCTACCTCTTGATTGAGAAACTATGGAAAGCTATTAGCAATTAAATCCTTAACTTAAATGAGGTTTAATTTGTGACTTACTAATATATAACTTCCAATTCTGCAGTGCCACTCTGGGTTTTTCCATTTGAATTGGATATATAATCTTAAATCACTTCTAGGATTATAGATGCTACATGTGAAAGTAAGCTAATAGAACACTAATTAGATCAGAGTCCAGCCTGATATTTTGCTTACTGTGCTGGTGCTAACAGAAATCAGTAACCTACAAATAGTTTGAAAGGAGATAAGTCAACTAAAGTAAGCCTGAAGATAATGCCAGCAATAGTGAAATGACTGCAAAGTTGTGCTACTTTGTACAAAGTTATATAGTGATAGAATTCAAGTGGAAGAAGAACAAAGCTGCCACTCATTATGCCTGTGGAATGGAGAAGAATAATGGGTAGAATGTGGTTCATAGAGATTTGTTCTCCTGATTATTTTCTTACCATATGCTGCAACACAGTAACTTTTCCCAAACTTGGTATTGTCTTACGACAACATGAGACAAAAAGTTGAGGCTAAAACACTTTTCACTAATTTGGTGAACAAGAAAAATGTGGTTTTGTTTCAAATAGTTTAAGGAAGATATTTGCCTACAAGACAGAGGTGAGACATACTGGCATGGTGATGGACATTGCTGCGGTATGCGAAGTATGTTAAAGACGGAGACTATGGTGAAGGCTGCAGTGATAAAGACTATAGCTGCTGCCTGGGTCACTAATCCTGTAGCACTGTTTTTTTTTTTGTTTGTTTTTTATAGATTATTGGATATCCCTTTTTTTTTTAAAGCTGCATCAGTATTATAAATGGCAAGTTACAGCTACTTAACTAATGGTTATTGAAAAGGCTGAAGCTTCTCTAAGATGGAAGCTCTTGATTTCTTAAATCAGACTGAAACTACTTCAATATTCTGTTGGAGATCATATCAAGATAACTGTTAGTTCAGGCATTGTGGATCTGTTCCCATGCTGTGTCTGACAGAGTGGCAGCTATTAAGTTGTTAGTACACTCAGTGACAGCAACTGGACCTTATTATAGTCTCATTGTTGGAACTACTATATGGAATGATCTAGTACCCCTTTCTTTTTCCCTGTAGGCAAACTTTCTACCAAAGTATTCTTCACTGCTCTTGCTGTTCTTGGTCTTTTCACTTGCTTTTTTGGACACCGATTCTGGAAAACAGGTACTGAATTTTTTTTCTCTTATGTGTCTGGTTAGAATGTCAAAGATATAACTTAGTGATGTTATTACTAAGAATGACTTGATAGTGATTATGGTGTAAATTAGATCCACTGCTTTGCTTTAACAGGGTTGGAGTTTTTAAGCAGAGTAAGAAGTTTCTGATATTCAACAGGAACCTAGAACTAGGGTGCATGCTGGGGGTACATAGATATTTAATATGTAATTTTTTTACTATTTGAAGTGCTTAAGGACAACCCTGTCCAATTGTTGTCTGGTTTTCCTTTTGTGCTTCTCAGCCAGTGAGCTGAGGTGTTCCTTCCCCATTGTAACACAAAGATGTACTGAAGTGGGCTTGATATGAAGTGATATGACAGCATACTAAATATATATATTTTTTTCCCACCTCCTCTTCTCTAGACTTATTCTTCATGGGTTTCATATTCTCAGGATTCTTCTTCTTTGTATTCATTACAAGGGTAACTGGCCTTGGTTATGATGGTGAGTAGATCTGTTGGGATACCCCACAGTCTTCCTGAAATATTGTTGTTATGAATACTATAAGTAAAATCTCAGTTGTGCTTGTTGTTGGCCAGCCTTAGGAAGGACAGAAGTGTACCTGGGTACTTGGACTGAGCTCTGATTACTGTAATAGCTTAATACACAACAAGAGTAACTGCTGCTCCCAACATCAAATAGTGATGCAGAATTAATAGCTGCAACTACAAAAGACAAATTTTAGTATCTATCCAAGGAAGATAAAAGTTTTTAGGAGCTCTGGAAATTTGCAACATACTTCCTTCCTACTTTCATAATGGCTGAACATCAGTTTCAGATCAAATGCAGATTTCATCTGTAAAATGGAGTGGAAGTTCTGTATCCTGCTTGTTACACTGGCAATAATTAGTTCCTTTTGTCTTTTGTCCTACCTCATATGGTTACTACTTTGATATGTGTGCATTTGCTGTTGCAACCATAACTGCCCTGGGAACTCAAGGTCCCAATGTACATAGTAGCAAGAGTTTTGTTCCAGTGCTGTGCCTCTCTTTTAGTAGCACACCCTCAGTTACAGACTGGAGTTGAAGTGAAATGCTTGAAACACAAATAATGGTACTCATGTGGCTTCTTTTTCAGAAAGTTTTCATTGGGTAACAACATCAAGCACATAGCTAAAGCTGCTGAATATGTTATTGCAGTAACTGAAGCTTTTGTAGCATTGCCACAATTCTTAGTTTGGAATTTCCCCTTTTCTTTTTCAGTGCGTCTTATTTTGACAGCAGTAGCTGGAGTTATTGGAGGTTTTTTCCTGGTTGCAAGCTGGTGGAGATTTGGCTCTGTCCTGCTTGCTATGTTCATTATTGGACTTGTGCTGGGATTTCTCTTTTCATCGACTGTCTTCTTTACTCCACTAGGTATGTGCTGAAATGCTCTGCTGCAAATTGCTGGCTATTGAGTGAAGCATTCCTGCTGTATTACACTGCAAGGCTCTAAGATCAATACTACTATTTGGTTTATCTGAGTGTGATGTTTAACTTTCCCTTTCCTGTGTTGGGGGAATACAAATACAGCACACCTGAAAGGCTTCAGTTATAATTAAAACTACTTAGGAATCTGTGCTGGTGGGAAAAGGAAACTCTTATTCTGCAGAGAGCTTGCTGATGCTCTTACTAGCTAAGCTGCATGCTTCCTCAGAAGTCTGTTACACCAGCTCTGCTCCATCTGTCTGGTTCTCTATCTGGAGCAAGTTACAGTAGAAAATCTGCAGTCTAACTTGGAGGCTTCAGGCATAAAGGCATCATGGATTAAGAGGAGCTCTTGCTGTTATCTTTCACTAAGCTACAGTGCAAGACTCTGGGAGCACCGCACTCTAGGAGACAAACTCGTATTTGCAGCTGGATCTACTTTATCAGGATCTTTAGAATGGTTTTGCTAAGAGAATAGGTAAATCACTTAGAAGCAAGCAAACCTACTGAACTGGAATCCCTCATGGACATGTGCATCAGCCACACTGTTTCCTCTATTGTAATTTTAAATCTCGAAACTCTTTTACTTTAGATCCCTTGATGTGGCAGTATCTCATTCTCCATTCGTCTGTTTGACTCAAGCCACAGTTCTGTGATAATCCATGCAGTCCCTGGTTGCTCTTCATTGAAGTAAAACTGATTCAGCTGGAGCTCAGCTTGTCCCCTCTGTTTAATTGACAAGCCTTAGAAAGCAGAGGGAGCAAAGTAGTGTCTGAGCAACTTAATTACCTTTCTGGCTTTAAGAAGAGTTTGTTGCCTTGTGGTGTTGTGATGGCTGCACTTGCACTATAGAGTCAAACTTGCATAGATAGAGATTTATAGCTTATAAACATCTATAGGCAATAAAATGACTTATTGGGCACAAGTACTCTTGTACTTTTTGTTCTTACCAGGTAAGTAACGTATACCTCATAAAATATCTTTCATGGACAAGATCTGCTGTTCCAACTTAGAGTACAGAACATATACTCAACTGGGACAGTCTTTTTATGTTCTTATTTTGAGTAATTGTGTTACAATCCATCTTAAACAATCAGCATTTGAGCTCAAAAGCTAAGCTTTTCAACACTGTGCTTTAGATTTCTGAATGTACAGAATCTTTGGGGAAAAAGCCCACCTTCAACCAGTTACAAAACGTGAAATGTTTTGCTAACTAGTAAATTACATGTGGACTGTGGTGTCTTTGCAGGAGATTACAGGGTCTTCCGTGATGATGTTGTGTTCTGGGTGACCTTTTCTTCTGTAGCTTTGATGATACCAGTGCTTTTTGTTGGCTGTCCAAGAATTGTAAGTAGTCTGTGCTATCCTCTCAGGAGGAGGGAGGAAGGGGTCTCAGACTTTTTAATGCATAATGTAGTCCTGTGGGATATGTCTAGAAGTCTTAATGCAGCTTCCTGAAGCTCAGCACAGGACTCAGCTCTAGGGATTCCTGTTCAGCCCTACTTGTGCTGTAAATGGTCCATAAGCAAAGGAATGACCCTTTGCCATGTTGCACTTAGTCAGCTTCTGCTGTCTTAATGGGATGTCTGGATAACAGGTGTGTGCAGCCAGTTTCTTGTAGAGGAACTAATACAAAATACTGCCTCAAGGAGGTGGGAAGTAAGAAGTGTTTTTTTCAGTCTCTCCAAAAACTGTTTTCTTCTCCCTCTCTAGCTGAACATACTGGCCTCTGGAATAGTAGGCTCTTACACAGTGATCCTAGCTATTGCTTGCTACATCTACACAAGTCTTGCTTATATCACCTTAAACCCGCTCAGAAGGGTCCTCAACGATTACTTCAACAGAGCTTACACCAATGTGCCTTTTCAAACAAATGGTGAGTGCTACTCTTAAGACTTGGGTTTTTTTTAAAGAAAAAACATTGCCTTTTTGGTTCTATTGTAAACAGTGCGTGTTGAGGGTCAGAAGGGATGAAAGGAGAACACAGTAAATATGGGGTGAGTTTCAACACCCAGGTGATAATTTCTAGTCCTCCAAGAGAAATACTTGGTAAACTTAAAGTTACCAATCTTCCAGGTGGTGTTATGTGACAAAAGCCCTTGTGAAAGTTGCTTTCTGAGGCTTGGACTGCCACCTTGCTGATGAGTTTGCAGAGTGGGCAGTCTGACAGCCTAATATGATGACTGAACAGACTCATCTCAACTCCCTGTGTGTTCTTGCCTTTGCATGGATGTACTCCAGGCAAGTGAGGACACAGAGACAATACTTCATTCCTTTCTGCTGCTAAACTGGTTCAGTGTTTATCCTTGGGAAAGGAAAGAATGCTCTGCTTTGGTACAAGGATCTGTTTTCTCTCTTTCAGACTTCATTATTCTGTCAGTGTGGACAATGCTGGCCCTCAGTGGAGTAACTGTGCAGCTTCGCCGAGAGAGAAGTGAACTGCCCTTTCCACCACACCCCTATCTCACCTGGAAGCGGGAAAGAGAGCGCAGAAGCACCAACGTCCTGGACCCCAGCCATCATATCCCTCCCCTAAGAGAGAGGATCCACAACAAGCTACTGCATATCAAAGAGTTTTTTCAGAAGGAGCAGCCGGCTGGGGAAAGAACTCCATTACTTCTGTAACCTGCCAAATAACTGATGGGAACAGAGAGGAAGGCTCTAGGAATGGTGAGATGAGTGATCACTATCAAACCAGCCAGTGGTGCAGGATTTACCACTGACAACTTGTCCTGCTTAATAAGATGATCATATTTGCCCAACATGGAAGAAAAGTTATCTATCCAGTACACTACATGCCATTTTGTGACTTTCTTCAATGGCCTGCTCAGCCTGCTGTAACATGCATCTGTCTAGCTGTAGAATCTTATACTAATGGTCAGGTACAGGTATTTATTTTGTGGTGATCTAGTTTGAAGTTTTGATATGTGAAATATAAAGCAGCCCTTGGAAAGCAACCTGTACAATGCTGTGTCCTCCCTCACAGTGTGTAAACCACTACTGAAATGTTACCTGACTTGCTCCTGAAGGTGAGCAGTCTGACAAATTGTGTGAGGGATGAGAGATAAGGACCATACACAGGTGTAGTCCTTCTCGCAGGAGCATCACCTTCTAATATAGGTACAAAACATCTGGCTGCAGACAATTGTTTCCAAGAAGTATTACTGAACCTTGCAAGCTAAACTAAGTGACTTTAAATTGCACTGAATTAACTGTTCTAAGTGTGCACACTGGGGCTTGGGAAGTGGACCTGATCTGAGACAAGACTTTCTCCTTTGCTTTTGGATGGTTCTGTAGCAAAGCTGGTCATCTGGTCTCTGTGCAGAGATGACTGCTAAGAGAACACAAGTGGTTTCCCTTGTTTTCATTCTGAACAGCCTGTGTCGTTTCTGCTCTGCTATAATCTTTTTTTTTTTGATGGTGCTGTCATAAAAGAAAAAACTAAATAAGCTCTTTGTGTAGCAAATGGCAGTTTTTTCCTGGAATTGTTTGAAACACTATTTTTATTTTTAATCAATTTATCTTTTAATTTTGCCTTTAAGGGGTGAAAACAGCATCCAGCTAGCAAAATATTAACCAGATCCTTGCTGACTGATTGCGTTCTGTACAGATTTAGATTGTATCTGCCTGAAGTAGAATGTAGTACAAAAACTGGATAAAGGCCCACGCTTCTGTTCAGCAGAGGGTCACAGTCTTGTGTGCTGGCTTTATTCACGTCCTTAAAAACAAAACAGCCATTTTCAACATGCAAACTGGAGTGTTCTGGGTTTGGCTCACATAAGCGCACAAGGAGCGTTGAGGCTGTCCCTGGTTTTACCTGCCTGTGTCCCCTATGCCAAATCCCGGTCTTCATGTTCAGTGTTTGTGGTGATCTGTCATGCATTACATGATGGTTCAAGTCTTGTGTCCTGTACTTTGATACAGGTTATGGTGGCTCTTCCTTATTCTTCTTGCTTTCTTTGTACCTTTAGTGTGGGCAGCAAAGTGCACAGTCCTTCCTGTCAGAAGGTGAATGGCTGTTTTGCTACCTGAATGGAACCACCATGTGTCAATACCCTACTGGTAGCAACTTAGGTTTTCAGCTACCACTTTCAATTCTTGGTAGTAAGTATGTAAGAAACAACTCTTTGTAAGGAAACTGGCAAAAGAACTTGATTTGGGAACTTAATTGAAAGTTAAAACATGCTGGTAGTAGAAAGGAATTGATGATTTTAAGATGGCTCTGTTTACTGGCCATTTCTCTTTAAGGTGTGAAAGCTTAATGACATAGTATCTGAGGTGACTGAGCTCATCTGATATTTAGAGAGACAAATGCCATGATTGTTTGGAGCTGGAATACCTGTCTCAAACAGCAGAGCAAGGCTGAACATCTCGCAATTTGGGTCTTGCTTCAGTGTGCTGTTGGGTGGCACACAGGGTAAATGAGCAGCTCTTTCCCTGGCCTCTGGCAGACTGATGCTCGCTGACTGCCCTTACTGCACTGATACTGAGCATGTCTTTGCCGTGTTTAATGGCAAGTAGCAAACACTTATTGGATATACAAATGCTGTAAAACATGTTTACCTTGTTTTTTTTAATAACTGCTGTGATTAACATTGTGGAAGAAACAAGTTTAACTCTAATTTTCTATGTCTTTTATAATAAAGGTGTCTTTTGAAATAATATTGGAAATAAAAGGGTCTCTTTGAATTCTATGATGCTTTTACAACTTAGCTTCTGCCTTTGGTGTTGTAGGGATAGTTTGTTTTCAAAAATGTCATAGCCTCTCAAGGGATGAGGTGGGGGGAGCTTAGCTGACCTCTTACTGTAGTTGCAGTGACACCCAGAGGCTGAGAGTGTGATTGTGTTCTGTATGCAGCTAGTGAGGAAGTGCGTGGTCCAAAGAGGCTTTTAAAAATAAATATGTATAGCTTTATCAGATGAGGTTCTAGAGAACAAAGGAGTGGTTGTCATCCACTTCTTCACTGGAATGTAATCTGCAAGATTGTGTAGGAAGTCTGTGGTAGAACTGGGTTTTGAACTCTTTCTGAGATCCTGACTTGGAGATTATGCTGTGTAGGGTTTTTTGTTTGTTTTGTTTGGTTTTTTAATACTGCTAAGAGATGGTATGGGAATCTGCTTCCATATTCTGTAAAACATAGTGTATTCTGATTACTATCACTATTACTAACTGATCCACTGGTGTGCTGAAGAGGTAATTTTCAAGGTGCTTTTTGTGAACCTCCTGAGGCAGTTGCAAAAGGAAAACTGGATCCTAGCCTGCTATGCCTCTATTCTGACTGCAGAATCTCTTGTTGGAAGTGTTTACTGCCTTGCTGCATTAGCTGTACTACCTCGTAGTTGTGCTAGCTTAAAATAATGTTACCTAATGCTCCTGGGGAATCTGAATCTAAACAGCATTCTTTTAGGTAGTGATTCCCCTGTAAAATCAACTCTTTTGAAGATTAGTGTAAGCTTAACCTTTCTAGACTATGATGATCTGTTTCCTGCTGCTGTAGAGAATACTCCTGCCATGATGGCTCCTGTATATTCTTTTCACTGAGTTTTCTGCAGACTTTGCTGCACAGTAATAATGCAATGATCGCATAAGTGTGTGCTAATGTATTTTTTTTTGTTTTTAATTTTTAGACAGCTAGGTTAGCACACTCCTGCTCCTAACCCTGAAGTTCTAGGTGTATGTTTTGGCTTGTAGTGCCCTGGTAGCAGGCTGGGTTAATACCCCCCAAGTCATCCTTCAGCATTGCAGATCTTGTAGCTATTGCTCATCCACCACATCTTCCTTCCCACTTCCTTAACTAGGGTCGAGTTACCCATGCACAGCGTTTGCTTTTCTTTGCAATAGCAAAAGAAATGAGGCATAAAGGATTTCTTTGGTCCCCTCTGTCTCTTACTCCAATCTGGAACACATGCAAAACTGGCCTTTCCCAAAGCTTTTGTAAGTTTTCACTGACATGTCTCACCCCAGCAAGGCTCTTCAGCTTTCATTCTGTCCTTGCCTAGAGCTGTTGCTTATCTGAAAACACTTCTGGAAGACAGGAAATCTGAGACATAAATGTGCCCTGTTTTAAAATGTGCATTTTACACTGGCCCTTTGAGCTTTTAATCTCTTTACCTGAATCTGGCAGCAGCATGTTGTAGGTTTGTACATGATCTTTGCAGTGGTACTTGTGGTGGGCTTTATTATGACTTTGGTTTCTGGTCTGTTTATCCCACGGATGGTTGTGTATAGGAAGCATGGAGCTACAAAAGGTAAGTATTGTGTTAGGTCAACGGGTTCTAACTCAACCCCTGGTATGCACTGATAGATCCCTGCCTATTTATTGTCAATATTAATCTGGTTAGGTTGTCCCCTCCCACATCTTTGATTGGCAGCTTTGGTGTATCAGTTTTATTTAGAAGTAATAGTTCAAACATAATTTTTGTTTGCTCAAGCAGATACTTGTTAATTTTTTAAAACTATCACACCCTGTCTGCTAGTGTGTAACTATAGGCAGACAGCTGTCTCCTGTTTCAGTATGCAAGGCTTCATATTTTTGTGCATGCTGGGAGAAGACAACTTTAAAACAGCAATGAATTAGCTCATTTGGTGGGGGAAAGGTTTTGTACAGCTTACCTACTTGCTTCAGAACTGGGTTTTCACAAGTCTACCTTGTCAAAGCGGCACTCTTTGCAGTTTTTCCACGTTATCATTGTCACCTTCTGGTGTAAAACCAGATTACCTAATGTGCTCAAAAGGAGCTGATTTTGTTGGGTGGGTGGCTGGGTGTGTGTGTTTAATCCTGAACTCTGGGGAAGAAGTCATATGCAGGAAGCCAAAAGCACAGATAGTGTATCGTAGGAGGCAGCTGCTGTTCACCTAGCCAGTAATTTAAGGAGTTGCAAATGATGATTCATTTAAAAAAAATTGTTTTCTATGTTCCTGAGTGTGGCATTGGAAAACCGAAGACACTGATCACCCTGCATTCATTAGGTGTTGTCATTGTTTGAGCTTCTGACAACTGATTTGGTTTTTTTTCCAAAAAAATGTATCTAATGCTTTTCACTACTGAAGTAGCCATTGTTAAATATATTTCTTAATAGGAAAATCATTAATTCTGCCATTCTTTAAAAAAAGCTGAAACCTGACCTTAGGGCAATGGAAAGGGACAGCAGCTGAAGTTATGCTGATTTCTCTTGTGCCACTGTTCTCTAGCTTGTGTCTGAGGAGTGTTGCCAGCATGTACTTCTTCCAAGAATGGAATTATGAAATGTTTCCCTCCATATTGTGCAGTTGTTTTAAGGTTTTCTTCTTTTAGATGTAAAATGGTGGGGTTTTTTTCTGAACCTGGAAAATAGTCATGTTCTTGGATACAAAGGTGCAGCCACACTGGCTCTCACCAGGTGTGCTGCTGCACAAGAACATCTGGAGAAGGGAGGTGGTTGCAGGCAGCAGGGACATCAGTACTTTCTGTTACAGCCATTGAAATAGAATCTGTTTTATTTTGCAGCACATTGTAACATGTGGAAGCTAACCAATTTTGTTTGTTAGTCCACTCTGCTGATATCAGTATGAAATACAACTGCATTGCAAAGGAAAGAAGTGGGATGGCCAAAAGGTGAGGTGGAATGTGACCTACACCTCTACCAGGTATGTGTTTGTGATACAAACCAGCTTTATGGTTCTCCCAGCGCACTTTGGTGTTCTGGAAACATAAGTTTAATGCAAACAGAGAACATCTTGCTATACGGAATCTACTTTTTGCTATTTAAACAATAACAGCAAGTATTTTGTTGGAGCAGGTTTGGGGATATGTGAGGGAGAAAGTCAAGAGTTTTCTTGGAAAAAATGAGGTGGCTTTGTTTGCAAAGCTAGTTAAATGTGATCCCTCTGAGACAATGCTTTCTGTGACAACTGTGCAGACAGCTGGCAGCTTTTGGACACCAACAGCTGAACCTTGGTGCTTTTTTCTCCTTTTTTTTGGTCTCTGGTGGCTGTGTGTAGCTTGATGCTTCCAGAACTCAAGTGTTACCAACAGCACGATTGAAAATGCTGATAAAGAAGTGGTCTCACATGAAAGCTTGTGCCTCTGCCGTGTTCCTTCACTTCCAACTTGGGATTTCTTTTGCTCTCCTGTCTAATCTTCCCCCTGTCACTGTAAACAAGCTGTCAGGCTGTGACCAGCACTACAGTGTTCTGTTGGCCAGTTGAACCACATGTGATCTCAGGCATCAATATCTGTAGAAAGAACAAGTGCATGTTTTGCCTCTCAAATTGGAGATTTAGAAATTGTTGTTTTGTTTTGTTTTTTAAATCAGCAAAAGTGCTTTTAAAGCTTGTTTACTAACTAAAACTGAAGACTTCCCTAAGCCATTGTAAATCTTATTTTAGGTATCTACAAAGGAACCTTAGTAAATGTAATACTGCATGAAAACTGTGCCATTAGCTCTCTGTTTTAACAATCTTCTAATCCAACAGCTTTGTTAAAAAGCCAAAGCTATTTAAAGTTTTTTTAATTTTACAAAACACCCCAATTTAGTTTCAAGCTGCCCTTCAGTTTTACCTCAGTTGAACAGCTAACTGCTATGTGTATTTGACTTATTTATCACCTGTCTTTATGATATTGAAAACAAGTTTCTCTCATGAGAAATCATGGGGAGGTGGAGAAAACACTACATTTTCAGGCCATGAATGTAATCCACTGACATTTTCATTTACACATCCCAGAGAAAGGAACTCAGAGCTTGAACCAAATCAAAGTCACTTTTTTAATCTTCAGGAAAAACCCACAACTGTCACATCCCATCTATACCAAAATGTTTTGATCCAAAACTCAAAGCCCAGGGGACTGCTTTTTGTTTATCCTTCCTGCGCCTCTGTATAAGTAACAGTTTCAATGGTTCATTTGAAAGACAAATAACTACCTCTGTAGAAGAGACTCTTAGTTTTCCAAGAGAAAATGAAGACTTCACAGAGGATTTTTTCTTTTGCTATATAGCAACATGAGTAAAAACACTAAGTATAAAAGTAAGGTGAGAAAATGTCGATGTGTCTTTTTTCTTATGTGCTACTAACAAGGCTCACTTGAGATTTAGTATCTTGCTTTAATCATGAAGACATCCATATTTTCAGTCACCTTTATTGATAAAATAAGTTTACTGTACAGTACACAATTCTAGCCATAAATTCTTTTCAAGCCATCTGCATTACAAAAATAGCAGGTATGCAATGAAAAATAGTCACTCCACACACAGTGAAGGTTCTTTAAAATCCTAAAGTGATCAGGTCAGGGAAATGACAGGGGAGACATATCAAACATGAAGACTAGGAGTAGATAAATTAAGTCACATTTTTTTCAATTTACAAAAATAAACACTGATCAAGCATTATTTCATAATAGAGCAACCATAAAGAACTGTCACAGACTAACAACCCTTCTTTGCCATACAACTCTAGAGATTGTATTTGAAAGACAAATCAGAAAGTCAGCCAGGAAACTGCATTCAGCATTAAATGGATATAAATGCCTCTGATACCAGTCACTGGCTGAAAAGACACTTCTAAAATGAATAACTTAATCAACTGAACCCAAAACTTCTCATAAGTTTGCAATAACAAAACTCCATTAAAAAAAAATTGCTTCTGATAAGTCACCAGCTTGCAAGCTACAGTAGGAATGCAAAATCTAAATTAGAGAAGCATTGGCTAAGTTTTACAGATAATAATAGCAGACAAGTATGTGCTTGAGCCAAAATGTTCCCCCCAAAATTCCCCCCAAGTTTAGCAAGTTTGGAAATGCTTAAAACTTTTTCCATGCACATGAATGTCCTCAATATATTCTTAAGCCTAGAAAGAAGCCAGGTTCTTTGGAAAGAGAAATAGCAGTTTTTCCATTTATTAAAAAAATGCTGTGAAAATTGGGAGAGCTTGATTTATCTGTCCTTTCTACTGTATCTCCTAGCGCTTACTGTCTCTACTAAACACTCCTTTCCCACCACTTGTTTCTCTTAAAAGTACTATGGGAAGGGGGGCAGCAACAAACCAAAAATATTAAGCTCCCTATAAAAGAGTTCACTGGGCCCTGAAAGTTCACGCTTGGACCTGTGGTGCATATACCCTGAGCCCAAGGAAGCTGTACTGAGTCAAAGGAAGTTGTATATAAAACCAACACACAAAAGTGCGTTGCTTAATTCTTTTTGCATTGTTGCAACTGAAAATCAAATTTGATGAAATGACAGTTGACTCCAGAGTAGGAGTTCAACTCATTTTGCCAGGTGGGTATTAAACAATGAAAATATTCAGTTGTGGGTGGTGCTTGTAGATCTACAGTTTTCTGTGGTTGAAAGCTTTCACTTGGTTTGCGTACGTATTCCAAGTAAAGAATACACCAAGACACCCAACAAAAAGTGATGATACACAGCAATACTAGGAATGTTCTTGCTGCCTTGACCAAATAAAATTTTTTCAGCACCTCTCTACTACAAGCCTATCTTGTGTAGCACTTTGATTGTATCTGGATATAAGCTGCACTTTGAGCTAGAAAAGCCAAATCCTTTTCACTTTTGCAAGTATTTTAGAATTGAGTGACCAGTCTATTTGTCAGTATAGCGTATTGAAGTTTTTCGTAGTGCAAACATAACACGTACCTGAAACTTAAACCTTCTTGATGAGTACTTTAAGAAAAATTAGGAGTATTGAATGCAGGCTGTCAACTTTGCCATGAGCTTCTCCCTCCCTTCCCAACCACCTTTCTGCTGCCATTTGGGTGCTTTCAAATTGCCATTTCCCAGTCAGCAAGTTTGGGCAGGCAACCAAGAGAAGAAATTGGTGGGACTAATGTGGCTTCTTGCCTATAGAGAACTGAGCTTGGTTTTCTCTCATAAAAGTAAAGCAGCAGAGTATCAGTCTGCCTTAGCTTTGTCTTCCAGAAAGCAATAAGGTGGGAACAGCTCTTTTCATGTTTTGAAAATTAACTAATTGTACATAAATCATCTTGCTCAATTTAAAAAAATAAATATTGAACAACTGCAAAAGCATTGCTTATGTTTAAACAATTTGCCTTATATTTAAACAAGATACTCTGTGGCTAAAAAACAGAAATCCTTAAGTTTTATGCTGCCTATGTACTCTTTCCACGAAAGAAGTTTGTTGCAAAATGAGAATTTAAAAAAAAAAAAAACTTAAAGGGAAAAAAAGTAATATGGATCATGCACAAAGCATATTCATAAGCTACTACTTTTTAGCCAGAGATCAGTCTTTAAATCTTACCTTTATGTAACAGGTGCACTGGAAGTTTGTATGAGCAGTAGTTTATATAAATCATGTGATATCTTGTCTTTTATCTGTAAAATTGCCTCATATAAAAATAATTCCCAATTCAGTAAGTGCATTAATCCATTTCCTACTGAAGTTAGATCTATGGCAATTCACCTGTCACTAAGCTTTTTGTAGAATACCAATTTAAATTTATTTTACGCAGTATAAAAACCACTAAACTTGAGTTTAAGATGCATTAGCCTGCTGGTGCCCTATTCAGTAACAAGTGCTTGACAAGTGACCCCTGATACTCCCTTTTAAAGTGTGCAACTGAAGCTTGTTGACTTCCAGAGTCTTCAGCTTTTCCTCAGGCTCAGATCACTGCTTGTTACTAATCCTGACAGAGATGTACTCTCTGATGCATCTTCTTTCTTGAGGTTCAGGAATGATTCTCTAGTTATTTGTAGAATTTCTCTCAAGCCTTTGTTTTCTTGCTATAACCGGGAAGAGAAAAAGCATTTAATAGAACTCCAGAAAGAAGTCAAAATAACTACCTTAATAATCTCCCCTCTCCTCTATCCCAAATATATGTGTAAGGATTTAAATACTGGTTTGCAGTCATGTTATCTTCTAAAATTAAGAACATTAAGTTTCTGACTCTTGCTCTCCTGAATGGGCATTAGCATTAAAAAAAAAAAGCTCAAAACACAAAGATGGATAAGAAAAGGGTAATTAAGTTCAAAAGCTGCATTTAAAAACCCCTCCCATTCTTTCCACACAGATGGTCCCATAATTAAATGCTTTGTTAGCACTTAATCAAAGAGTGTTGACCCTCCAATGATAAGCAACTGATAATCCTCCCAAAAGCACAAATTATTATTAAAAAAACATATGTATTTAAAAACCAAAGGTGTGGGTATTATTATTTGCATCCTAGTGTCTTATTAGGACGAATTAGTATTTTTTCCTACTTTTTTGCTATACTCACAGAGACTCCAAAAAAACGAGAAAGCTTAAACCAGTATATAAATACAAATTTCTGGTAATAAAGTATCACCAATGCAAGACTTGAGAGTGAGCAGTAGTGAAGAGAATAGTACAGCCCACCCAACAAGGAAAGTGCAACAAAATAGCAATGTGACTGATACAGTAACTCAACAGAAATAATAGCAGTAACATTTATGCCATTGCTACTTGTGCCATTGCTATTTTGATTTCATACTTACTTCGAGCTGAATGATCCGTTCCTGCTCTTTACAGCCATGCTTTTCATCAATTTCAATGGCTTTTCTCATTACTGCTGCCATTTCTGTAATTTGGTCTACATGCACTTGCAACTCCTAAAACATAAAAATTAAATAATGATAGCTTTAGGAATATATTTTCTGCATTCCTAACAATAAGCAAAGCATTAAATGTGCATTTTGACTGCTGTGCCTCTTAATAAAAATGTGAATACAGGCCTAAATTTGAGAAAACAAGTTCTCTATAACTTTACAGAACGAGTAGCCACTGTGGTCCTGTTTAATTAAAGAAACCTGGTTTGCCATACAGTGATCCTTTTATTATAATTTTATAATAACTGTGTCTTCCATATGGCTACAAGTTAGCCATGTGCTTGCTCTGACAAGGCCTCTCTGTGTTCCAGGAGATGATGTATATAATTTTGGACTCCTCTAAGAGCAGCAGCATATGTGACATTTTTTCTATTAGTTCAAAAGCTGATTCAAATCCAGTACAGCCGGTACCAGCCCATGAGTAGGCATTTGTCCCTCAAAAAGCCCAGGTGAAGTGATCATCCTTACTGTGTCATATATTAGGAAACTCAGATCTGTCCTTTTTTTTGGATACTTCTGCTTGAATCCACTTCCTATTACAGCTTATTTAGGATCTGGACTTCAGAGGTCCTTGTCCTTGCTGAATTATGAGAAAAACTTTTGTGTCCTGACCTTTTTGTGTCCTGACCTCTTTGTGTCCATTCGCTGATGCTGGTAGGGTACAGCCCTATGACAAATAACTACCACATCTCAGTGACAGATTGAAGGAAGAAAAAAAGAGCAGTAGTTTGGTTTGCATTTGTCCTATTCCACTGCCAGGGGTGGGATGACAGGTATAACAGCCTTTGCAAGGAAGCCAGATTTTAGATAAATCTTCACTGTTTGCAGAAAAGTGATCTCCTACCTGGACCTTGGTGGCTCAGGTGATGGTTTATTTTCTCACCAACTAACCAGGAGGAAATGCTTAAAGGATCACTACTTCTTTTCCCCTGCAGATCTAGATAAAGAGCCTAGGCCTTGGTATTCATTGCTGTTCAGTTAAGCCAAATATTTTAATGGTGTTTCTGTTGTCTTTTTCTCAACTTGCCTTTTATTCCAATTCTATCATCATGTCAGCCTACCCTTCGGACAAAATTCACAGCAGTTACTAACTAATATCAGGAAAAGCAGAACAATGGAACTGAAATGAAGAACAGTGGAGGGTAAAGTTAAATCCCCCCTTTAAATTATGAGTTTGACTGGAGGTCCATATGTCTAGCAGATGATCAGTTTTCCTTTAAACTACCAGAAGTGATTAAACTATAAGTTATAGTTTAGCTGTTTACTAATGAAATGCCCACTCACAGGGGCAGGGTAGAATTTGCTGTAAATCTTTTTTCTTCTTGGTTTCCAGTTGAAGGTGATTACGTGAAACATTCTTTCAATGAAAAACTCAATTGAGCTTGAAAGGAAGCTGTGATTTGTGGTAAAAAAAGGAGTTGGCAAGGATATACCTTTAAAAAGGACTGGGAAGAAATTAATGGGTTTTAGATATACTACTACTGTCCTCCCTACATCCTATTTTGCCTGCTTATGTGGCCTCTTCATCAATACTATTTACGGCCTGTTCCAAGGTCATTAACATTCAAGCAAATGCTAACACAAAACTCTAAGGTTCTACTCTGGGAGGTAGACACATAAAACTTAGATAGTGTAGTATCAAAGAATTCAATGAAAGTGATTCTTTAGGAAGACAGCCTCAAACATCTATGAACACTCTTTGTATCTCTCTCCTTTTGTTTGTCAGACATTGTTTTTTTTTCCTCCGAAGATAAAAAAACAAACCACATCAGTTTTTAGGTCTTGTTTCATCTAGAATTCAAACAGCACACTTAGATCAGGATCATTACTACCAACACACACTTTTCTCTTGCACACAACACTGCTACAAGAAACTGTTTTTCTATTTAAATTAGGTGCTTTTTGATTGCAGAAATCAATGACTTTGCAATAATCTTTGTAAATAGACAAAAGTTAATAGCTGCCACTTGAGAGAACAGCAATTACTGGTAACAACTAGATTAATTCCTTAGGCAGGAAAGAAGTATTTAAAGACTGCTTCAAGATTGTTCAGTTTTATTGAATGTGAAGGCTGATCAGAATAATAAATACTGAAATTCCAAAAATCCTAAGTGTCAGGTTAAGGGTGATAAATCCTCTTCATCTGGCATTCTTGTGGGATCAGATTTAGCCAAAATGTTCAAGTCTAAAATCTCATGTTCAAATAATATATATATATATATATATTTTTTTTTTTTAAAACCCCAAGCTTTTAATCCATAGAAGTGTTCCTAAATGAAATTTCACAGTCAGGACAGATATAATTTCACCCTCTTGCCTTGATACTCCTGAGGCTGTAAGATATACTATATGCTAAGGTAACTTCTTTTGAAAAGAATGTATACTTATAATTTTTTTTTTAGGAGTTTATGTTAATGATATACTTCTAATCCAGTAAATTCTTGCATACCAATCTAAGTAGCCCTATTGATTTCAATGGCACTAGTTACATACATGTGATTTTTTTTTTTTTTTGTAAAGAGATAACAAAGCATCAAATTCTTAAACTTTGTTTTCATAGTATGTGGCCTCTAACTGCTTTGCTGACTCAGCTTGTTGAGGTCAAATATTATTAAACACTGCTCTCTGATAATGTTTCATATAAAATGTAATATAATACTTTGTAAGAAATCTCTTGCTTAGATCTGTTAGTGACCTAGAATCATAAATTTTCCTGAAAACACGCTAAAAAAAGCCTAAAGCATATATTAATGCTATAAAACCATATATTAGTCTTATATGAAGCCGCTGAATACTCATATATACCTTGTTATAGTTTACAAAAATGTTGCTTGATGGCACTTTGCTTTTCTAGTTTTCAAAAACTGTAAGATGAAGCACACCGAACACCAGCAACTTTCACCACCCTTCAAGCATCTCGATGCTGCCCTGGATTCTACTTAGCAATCCTGATCAGTACTGAGATCTATGGGCATTTGGAAGTATAATAGGGCAGCTGCCTTAAAGACTTAGGCAAAACAAAAGTAAATTAAATCTAGTAATGAAATGCTACTTTGATAAAACTGTAAATAAATCAGAAGCCGGTAAGGTTGACTTACTAGACTGATCAAGTTTCCTGTTTGCATTTCATGGACTGGATTATAAAAATTAGGACTTGTTAGTATAATGATACAGAAACTGAAACAAAGTAAGATTTCAACTGATCCACTACAAAATAACTGAAGTGTTAACTAAAAAAAAAAAAAAAGGCAAAAAAAATTGAAGTTATTACCTTGGAATGTTGCTCTTTTAACTTCGTTATTATACTTGGATCATCCTTTTTGCTTGCCATTAGCAACCTAAACATCTGTTCTCTGTACTTGCTCATTATGAGTTCCAAAGCAGACTGATGTTCTTCAAGAGATGTGCGTAGTTCTATCAACATAATTTTAAATTCAGTTAAAGTTTAACAGAGAAGAAATGAAACAAAATGCAAAAGTACTTCAGCTTGAGAAAACCAAAATAAGCCCTTAATCAAGTGTCCCCTCTCCTTGCACTATAAAATCTATGCAAGCTCTGCAAACATCTTCAGTGGTGACTGCCCTGGGAAAATTCTTGTTCAGTCATAAACAGAAGGTCTTTTATGAATACGACTTTATATTCAGTCCCTTTAGCTGATATAAGCAATCTTGAGTGTAGCTGATGAGCTTTGCTCCAGACACTAAAAGCAACGCTGTATAAAAACTGGAAAGATACGTTTTAATCCGCAGCCTAGTAAAATAAGAGTTAAAAGATGCTTGTTCAATATATACTAAGTCAAAGGACAAATAACTCCCGAGATAAGACAACATTCATACAAGTCAAGATACTTGAATCCTTTGCTGAATACAACTGTTAGAATACCTAAGGCACTCCAGGAAGAACAGTATATTTGCAATGTACAGAATTCCAAAAGGAATTATACTACTGCACTTACACTACAACTTGTCCTGACTGCTGTGGGAAAACACATTTCCAAATAGATACCTATACTGTAGAAGTAAATTATGCTTAACTCGTCACTTGTGCTGAACATTAGACAAGGACTGAAAAAGTAATCTTCCACAGTTCTCTCTTTTTGTTAATCATAGTCCCAGTGGCTGGACATTACAATTCTTTGTTAGATCACATGATGATCAGTTAGACTGATCAACTGCAATTAGAAGAAAAAAATTCTTCTACAAAAATTTTTTGAGAATAGCTCAATGGTAAAATCTGATTCCAGTGCCACAGGCTGGAACCTGTAAAGGATAGAATATTCACGTTTTACCTTTATTTTCCTGTTGCAATTCCCTAATCTGTCTGTTTTCTTGTTGGATACCCATCACTAATGTAGACCGAGGACGATGTCTTGCTACTTCATTGAGCTCTTGAATTTCTTCTTGGTACTAGTTATTAAAACAAAAACCAAAAACTTTGAGTAATCAAAGGCAAGCATTGCTCAGCAAGTCACAAAGGTCCAGTTCTAATGTCAGTCAAATTTGTAACCAGCAAGATAATGCTTGTTCTTAAATAATAATATCAAATAAACAAACACACACTTCTGAAGGTGTTGCTAACATACTGCCCTTTAGAGACACAAAAGCATCACCTTTGTTTTTAAACAATTTTCATACCTCAGGTGTGTGTGGTAGGCATTATCTAACCTTCAATTAATACAGGTCAAATTCACCATCAAGTAATTTAAAACTGATACACATATGGTAAAGAAAAACTATGAGGTATTAACCTCTGGGTATTTACTGTGGTTTCCTGATACCTTAAACCACAAGGTTGTATGGGTACAAGTCACATGGACCTGAATAAATGGATCCTGACTCCCAATAAATGGGTAAATTTAACACTCTTGATTTGAAGTGTCTGCATGACTAGTCTTACAGGGATGAAGCACACGCAGGGTTTTATTATTTTATAGGCCCATTAACACATCTTGCGTTCAAGTAAAATGACAGGATGAACTCCCATACAGGAAATCAATAGACACCTCTATGGTTTTCAAGAATTTCTCTGGTGAAAGTCATGCTCAGCCTAAAACAATGCCTTGAATAGCTTAACATCAGAATGGAAATAATCACGAATAAGCTTAAGAGGCTGCTTTGAAACAAAAGCAGATGGCAAAAAGTGTTCTGAACAGAAGAAAGCATGACAGGGCCTCTGGATGTCTACATGTGCTTCCTGAAATTAGCAAGTATTATTTCACAGAGAGCAAAACACAAGACATTACACAATGGTTTGTAAGACACCAACTCCATTTCTACCAGTGTTCTTCAAATAAGTGGTAGGTTTCAATAGTTAAGCTAGAGTAATACAGAAAACTTCTTTGTAGGATCAACCTAAATATATAAATAACCTATTTTTAGACTATGTTCACACCTATAATGAAAATAATTAGTATGGTATTAAAGGATTAACCAAATAACATAGTGATTCTACATTGTATAGTAGCACACAAAAATTATTTTAAATTATGTGTTTCCAAGTTCTTATTTTAATGGAGTAAACAAAGGTGGAAAACAAACCTGTTTCATTGCTTCAACCCGCTTGTTAAGAGCTGTAGTCTGTTCAATAAGAGCTTCTGCTGCGTTGTCATGTTCCCTTAGCCGTTCCACCAGCGCTTTCGCATCTGCTAAGGCTTTTTCAATTGTGCAACTCATTTCTAAAGATTAGAAATGTATTATTTTCACAAAGCCACCTGTTTGCTATAGAGAGAACAGCTATCTATGTGATACGTATATATTTAAGTCTAAAACTCTCCCTCAGGAACATCCAGACATTTTGTTGTCTTTTAGGAGTAAGGAAATGCCAGAGGACTACAGTAGACTGGAAGATTTTGGCAGATTAAATCAGCAGAGAAGGAACTGCTCAAACCGACAGAGCTGAGGAAATTACTCAGGGAAAATTCAGAAAGCCAAAGGCTTGTGTTTTCTTCATGTCTATAAGTGAACACAAACACCCCAGCATGGAATGAAATTGCAAAATTTTCAACAGGATAGAGAAAGATAGCAATTTTGCTAAGAAAAAGAGCCAACTGCATAGTTAAAATACCAGCTGTCTAATTGCAATGCTCATTAGCAGAAATTACCTATTGCTAAACTTAGGAAATGCTTGTACATGATTTTTTTCATACTCATTCTTGATAGATTGTTTCAAGGCTGAGGTTTTCAGTCTAAGCTTTTGTTTTCTTTTAAGAAATGTTGCATTTCTTCTACTGAAAAGGAAATTACTTAAACTCCTTGAATAGTTCTTCTGCAATTGGACAGCAACGATGGAGGCTTTTTAGAGTTATGTGCCTTATTAAAACTAGGCTTGATATTTGTTTCAGGAAACTTTCTAAGGTAACAAAAGAATCAACTAAATCAATTTCTTAGCCAGGCCATTTGCTAAAGGAGAGATTTTTGTAAGAGTAAAACGTCAGTAAGCCTTTCCTGAGATACAGGAAAAAAATTTGCTCCAACTAAATTTTCCAGCTTTCTTAGGCATCTTGGCAAAGCACTGCCAAGCTCAAACAAATCCTCATATTTTCCCCAACTGCTGTTTTCACACTGTCCCAGGTAAGTAGCAGAAATAAGTATATTTCAAATACCAGAAATTCCAGCAGTCCCCTCAAAACATTTACAAACACAGCAGGAATATACTGCCCTTATGCATTAAGGTGGGGAAAACCAAGCAAGGCAGCAGTAGAGTTTGGAATGTTTCCTATACACGTTTATAATGTTAATTGTTTCCTGTTTATCAGCCAGAGTTTTCATTTTAACTTTGATATGAAGTATACATGTATTTGAGGTATCAAGTAAAATTCTTCAGCAAGCTGGTATGTTATCACAGGTAGTTAATTTATTCACTCTGGTTTAGCAGTTTGAGCTTTTTTTTTTTTTTAATATTATATAGACAGCAATCATCCTACATTGTTTTTAAATATCTGCTTTTCTTGCTCCTTATTTCGCTTCCCAATTCTGGTCTCATGTTCTTACTGGACTACAAAAATGTCATAGACAAAAGATCACTTTGCACACTAGCTGGCTAAACTGTTACAAAAATTGATTTAATCAGATCCATATTTAAGAATTCAAAGGGCAGTCTTTATCTCAATTCATGGGTCACAAATTCTCTAGCCAGCACAAACAAAGCCTCTCAAGCCTCTCCATGAAGTTGGAATACATTTGGCATTCAGACTATAATGCAGTTAAAACCTCTGAAAATTTGTATGCATCAAAATAAATTTTTAAATGTGGTATGTATTAATCCTCCCATGCACTTTCTCATTTTGACTCAACCCAACCACTCAAGATAAAAATAAACTAGTTTGTAACAAAGCCACTTGTGTTCTTTTTCATAGCAAACGACTTGGGGAAGACACATGTTGCGCCTTGTGTGGAACACGGCTGCGCAAATCAGTAGTGACTGTCCACCGGCACCTGCAGCACCTTCATTCAGCAGGCCAGAGGCCATCTCCTATTTTCAGGTAGGATTTATACCTCAAAGAGGACAATCATTATTTGTACCATGATAATTCATAGTAGCTCCAAATCTTAACTAGGATTGCTTTGGGCAAGACACTGGTCCTAATCCTTGGAATTTAAAATTCTCTCTAGTTGCTCATCTGGCTACCTGTGAAAAACAAAACTTTTGTCTTACCCTAAAATAGATCTAAATCTGTGAGTGAACCTGGGCATTTAGAGGGAAAACCCCCAATTAATGCAATATAATTGATTTAAGGAAATTACTGTTGTATATGAATCCTTTTTATGAGCATGAGGACTATAGTAACTAAACTTAATGATTCCTGAACTCTACCTCACAAGAGATGCCCTGTTGCAAATGAATTTGTTATTCTGCAATCTAACCAACAGGGTCAACAGGTAGCAAGAGCGACAACTCAAACAACATAGCTATACTGCTACTACACATTCATTTTCTGTCACTTCCTGCTCTTTACTAATTGCTTTCATTATGAAATTTGGCTGACTTTAAAAAAATCTCATACCAAAGAATAAAGATTTTTGTGCAAATATAGCCTTCCTCTAGTTTTCTGTCTCTTCTTTTATATCCTTACTGAAAACTACCTTTCCCATACCTTAACGCTTTGCTGTTTTGTTTTTTTTTTCCCAGCTCCACAGTTACCACAGTTTGCAATGCCGAAACCACACTGCCATTTCTGAGAGACTTTTAGGCTGGGTGCAAACGCCCCTGAGCACCCTCCGTGTAGGAAGAGAGTCCCACAGGCTGAGCAGGCACCACCACCACCCAGCAAACAACGAGCCGCCCACAGCAAACGGGCCCAGCCCGCGAACGGTGCCACCGCCGCAGCCCGGTCTCACGCGAAACAGACCTGCGGTTGCCCCGCCGGCCGCGGATCGACGGGGGAAGGAGCAGAAGGGGATCGGCAGGTCGCTCTTACGGAGTGTCGCCGCCTCCCCACCTCAGTCGCCACCGCGAGAACGGATGCCGAGGCACGCCAGTCAGGACTGTCGCGACGCTGGCACCTGCCGTGACACGGCGGGCACGGCAGGGCCCATGAAGGCTCCCTCGCCGAAACCGAGCGGCAGAACGCGTCCCGGCCCGCCTCAGCCAGCAGTGCTAAACGGGCCGGGGGGGGGCACCTCCTGCTCCCTCGCACCCCTCGTGACGTCACGGCCCAGGGGCTGCTCGCGCGCCCCAACACGAGTCCGTTGGGCTCCCAACCGCTCGGCAGCAACGGCACCTGCACCCTCTCCCCTCCCCCCCCGCACCGGGCTGTCCGCAAACGCCCCTTCCCCGCCTCGCGCCACTCACTCATGACCGGAGGCTCCGGCGGCGCCGGGGATGAAGCCCCGACCGGCCCGCCCCGCTGTCAAATGGCGGCGGGCCGCAGGGGAAGCGGAGGAGGGCCGGGGGAGGTGCGTCCCCGCCGGTGGGCGGGGTGAAGCGAGGCAAGAGCGACGGCGCTACCTGCCAGCGGCACCGGGCGGGCGGGCGCCCGCCGCTCTCGCGAGAGGACACCGCGCCCCCGCCGCTCCTCCCAGCTCTCGCGAGAAACGCCGCCCCGCCTCCCGTCGCTTCTCCTCTCTCCGTATTGGCTCCCTCTGACACGAGGGCCCCGCCCCTCCGCCGCCCGCCTCCCTCAGCGCCCTCTCCAGCGTCTCGCGAGATCGCTGGCCTCGGGCTCCTCCTGGGCGCCGTGCGGGAAGCGTCGCGCGCGCGGGCGGTGTCTCGCGGCAGGGCAGGGCGGGGCGGCCCGCGCCTAGGCGGAGGGGGCCGAGCGGTGGGGCCGGGGCGGGCATGGCGGGTGAGTGAGCCCTGCCAGCCGGCGGGGCCCGGGGGTGGCTGGCACCGCCGCCGGGGCGGTGCGACGGGGGGAGGAGGAGGAGGAGGAGGAGGAGGTCGAGGGGAGAGGCGCTCCCCCCGCCAGCGCTGGGGGAGCCGTTGTGCCAGCGGCGTAAGTGGCCGCGCGGGGGTCTCGCGGCCTCAGGGGTGGGCGGAGCGGGGGGGGCTTCGGC
The DNA here is from genome assembly GCF_963082525.1 of Nesoenas mayeri. NCBI lineage: Eukaryota > Metazoa > Chordata > Aves > Columbiformes > Columbidae > Nesoenas > Nesoenas mayeri. Next base: position 75,572,011 of record NC_137541.1, read on the forward strand.
CGCTTCTCCCACCCCCGCGGGCGCCGGGCGCGGAGGCAGGAGCTGGGCCCCGCCCTCGCCGCGGAGCCGCCGGCAGAGGAAGCGAGTGGAGGGGCATGGAGGTCGCCGGGCCGGAGGCGCCCGCGCCCGACCCTGTCTAGGGCGCCCCGCGGGCCTCATTCCTCCTCCTCGGAGCGAGCCCGCGGCAGGGCCCGGGCACGGCGCGGAGCGGGACCGGGACTTCTGCAGCAGCGGAGGGGCCGGCCCAGGTAAGAGGCACTTCCCCTCCTCCCGCCTCGTAGACTGACCTCGTCCCCTCCGGACCCCGCCGGTCATTTGCGACCGTGCGTGCCTGCAGCTGAGGCACCAGCTCGGCCTCCACGGCCCCTCAGGCGTTTTGTGAGGCTGAAGGCAGGAGGCGAGTGCTTGGTCCGGGCTTGGCTTCTGCCGGAGGGCTGCAGTGTGCCCGTGCTGCTGCTGCTGCTGAGGGTAGCTGGGAAACCGGCCTCCCAGAGCGAGATGTTGCCTGTAGTCTGGCTTGGGTGAATATCCCCGGTTTTGTTTTGTTTTGCGGCTTGGTGTACTCTATAATTCAGCAGCATTTGCGTAGAGAAAATAGATTTCCATGCTAGAAACCTCATGGAAACGTCCAGAAGTTGCATGAGTTTGATATGAGGAGTGTATGGTCTAAGTAGCACTACTCCAAGATAAATTTTCTTATGTAGCTTGGGTCTCCAAGTCGTGGGGTCTGCCCTAACACAGGGATCTGACATTATAGTTGCTTCAAAAGTATTTATTTCGGTGATGCCCATAGGAGAGGGAAACTCAGTCTGTCGGTCCGAAACAGGAAAATGCACCACACTTCGTGCAGGTTTCTCAGGCATCACAACTGGAAAGAATGCAAGGAGTGCTCCTGAGTCTTGCTGGATAGGAAACATTTACATTATAATTTCAGGCTTGGTATGTCTGTAAGTGGGAGATCAAAGTACAGATGCACATATTGATTTAAAAATAGAAATGTGTACCTAGCAAAGTGAAGGCTGAAAATCTACTTAAAAGTCTGATGTTTATGCTACTTCCAGGTCTGTATAACCTAATAATGACTTATTTCTTTTCATGTTTCTTATTTCAAGAAATAAGCTTTAAATAGCAAGCAGTTTCTCTTTTTTTTTTTTTTTTTCTTAAAAGTTTCTCCTAAGTAGAAAAGCAGGGAGAGTAATACTATGCATCGTTGTTGCCTTTTCAACAATATACTTTCACACTTTCTGTATTTTTTTTCCTCCTGAGAAATATATGTTTCTGCTGATTAGAAATCTAGTGTACTTTATATATGATCTGGTAAGAGTTCTAGATGATGTTTGTTTCCATGTAAAGAGATTCATAAAATGGGAGTTTTTGTAGGTTTTTTTTAAAAAAGCTTAACACTTTTGTGGGAGCTGATGTGTGCAATATGTAATCTAAATAACATAAGAGGAAGCTTCGTTAAAACTTGCATATTCTAGTAAGATAACTTTATACCATAAAAATTGCACAGTAATCAGGTGATTTTTTTTTTCCTTGTACACTTTCCTTCTGATTTTAATATCTGTTTCTTTCAGGAAGAAAATGAAAATCTTTTCTGAGTCTCATAAAACTGTTTTTGTTGTGGATCACTGCCCATATATGGCAGAATCCTGTAGACAACATGTTGAATTCGATATGTTAGTAAAGAATCGGACCCAAGGAATTATACCTCTAGCACCTATATCGAAGTCACTATGGACCTGTTCAGTGGAATCATCCATGGAGTACTGTAGAATAATGTATGATATTTTCCCTTTCAAGAAACTGGTAAGTTATTATAGCTGTACTGCACATGATGCTTATAGTATAAGAGATATTTTCCCATTTTAATCAAGTTTTTAAATATCATTAGTTGTTGGTTAGATTAAAAGATAAAATATAATTTTTATTATAACAATTTAATTGTGCTGTTGATACACTTTATAGCTATTTAAGTTGGTTTGAATAGTGTATGAATCCCATTATGTATTTATTTTGGGGACTTTTCATTGTCTTAAGGCCACTTTGTAACTCAGTGCAAAACTTGAGGAGAGGTGCTTTAAGGTAACTTACAAATTTATTTTTGTGATCTTCTGAGCTATAAGTTTACAAAAGCTTGAGTGAGGCATTCCTTCAAATTGGATTTTGTTTCTAAACACACTTGGTAGTACTTCCTAAGGTTTTTGGTGCCAACTTTGAAGGAATTCTGGGCTTTAAGAAGAGGTAGGATCTCCCTGAAGCTACCAGTGTGAAAAAAAAGGAGCTTCCTGGCACACAGTTAGCTCCTTGTTTAGAAAAAGAAATGCCTGGTGGGTTCTGTAACATTGTATCATAAATTAGGGTAAATAAGCACTGTTTTTTTAGACCCTTTATCATTATTGAGTAAACCATTGTGCTGTGCCTCAAAAAAAGAACCCACAGGAGTTAAATAAGCTTATGACAGTGATACTGGCACAAAGTAGTGATGATGGAATATTGGCTGTGTCAGGGAGCAGCTGAGGCAGAGGCCAGGCACTAATTAACGCTGGTAGTTCAGTGATTTGGTGTGTGTCAACCACACTGCCTTGATGGATCCATGTCCTGTTTCTCAGGCAATGTATTTTTAATTTAAACTCGATGGTTCAGAGCATTTAATATACAGTCAAGTCCCATGATGGGATTATATCAAGTGTGGGCTTAGTGTATTTGAATCAGTTGGCTGACTCGGATCTTGAGTAGTATGTGAAACTGAGAGGGAAGGCGTGCTTCTTGACTTTTTTGTCATCTTTAGAATGTATTTTGCAATGTGATGTTTGTTAAATGTTGCTGGATATTTACCCCTGTGATCTACTGTGACAGTCTTTTAGAGAGTGATTTGTAATAATAAGCTATTCTACTGAAAATATTACCTGATTATTGAAACACTTCATAATATTCTGCAGTGCTAATGTGGTGAAGAAATTAATTTAGTGGTTCAAAAATATAAATAGAGTAAGAAGTTGTTAAGCATAATGTTATCAAAGGGGTAACTGGATATAGGAGGGTTGGATGCTATTTGTGTTTTTTTTGTCTTTTAGATGGGCTTGTCATTGCACATATCTGTATTAGAGGAAAGAGGTTTACTTCATGTTTGTTTGGATTGGGGGAAGTAGCCATAATGGCTGTTATCTGTATGATTGGCTGTTATCTTACACATCCTTTTTTGATCGTTTTAGGTGAATTTCATTGTGAGTGATTCTGGGGCTCATGTCTTGAATTCTTGGACTCAAGAAGATCAGAACTTGCAGGAGGTAGGCTTTCTAACCGTTGTATTGTAAGTCTAGTTTAATTGCGGAATAAATAGTAGCTGCTTACTATGTTCAGTACAAAATAACTAATTAAAATTTTGGTGGATCTGGTCTTGGAATTGTGTAACAGAATTTTAAGTAGTAGCCTGTGAGGCTGGGCTACTCTATAGGCAGCTTTACATAATTTAAAAGAATCTAGTAGCTTTCAGCATAAAGTCATATATTAGAATAAAAGTGTGTTGGTTTTTTTTTTTTCTCTTGTTTTGTTTCATACTGAATGGGCTTGTCCTCTGAAAAATTTGTGGAGCAACTGAACTTCAAAATTCTCAGAAAATAAAAGCACATGGTAACTGATAATGTTAGAATTTCTTTAAGATATTTGATATAACTTGCTATTATAGCCAGGCATTTTTCTGTAATAAATGAGAATATCATATTCTCAAGCTGTCACTGTTTATACTGCAGGGCAACAATAAACCGTGGCAGGTGCTCTTGTTAACTCTCCACCCTCCCCACTAAGGAAAGGTAATAGGAGGAAAGGGGAGAGTGACTTTCAAGTTGGAAAAGTTAAAAATGCTTTACTAATGCTACTAATAAATAGAGAAAATAATACAAAATATACAAAACCCATCTAGAATTTCCCCAGGTAGTGCAGCATCACTCCAGCAGCTACAGGGCAGGCACCTGGAAGTCCTGGGCTGGACTCCACAGTAAACCAGAATTGGATTCAGGGATGCAGGGTCTGGAACCAGGCCTTGGATCGCAGGGACAACAGGCAGGGTCCTCTTCAGATGCTGGCCGTGGTCGAAGAGAGCGAGACCCTTGTGATCTCCACTTTTATAGGGTGTATAACCTGTGTGGGGTGGAATACTCAGTTGGTCAATTTTAGTCACCTGTTCTGTCTGCCCCTCCTTGCAAATATGCCTCTCTCACTTATGGGACCCGCAAAGCTCATCAGTAACCTTGGCTGCCATAGCAATAAGTCAAAACCTCGGCCTCTTCTGCATACTCTTGCTACCACTATCAGCTCCAGAGCAGACAGTGTCTGAAAACACATGCAGCTAAATTCAGAAAATTGCAGTTACTTAGAAGAACTTAGCTGAAAGGAAAATTCACTAAAAGAGAGCTGCTCTTATTTTAAACAAAACCAGGACACAAGGCTTAGTAACAATTGATAAAGGAAATGCAAAGAATAGTTTAAGGCCAGGTGTTTTCCAGAAGGCTGGGAACATATAATGGTCTTTAATCGTTGTTTGGTTTGTTCCAACAATATTAATTTGCATGTGAAGTAACTGATAACTTTTCTCTTAGCTGATCATTTTCATAAATGGCTGGGAAGTAACTTTCAATAATAACTTATCTTTCTTTTTAACTAGTTGATGGCAGCATTAGCAGCTGTTGGGCCACCTAATCCTCGGGCGGATCCCGAGTGCTGCAGCATACTTCATGGTCTGGTTGCAGCAGTTGAAGCACTCTGTAAAATTACAGAATACCAGCATGAGGCTCGAACCATGCTCATGGAGAATGCGGAACGTGTTGGAAACAGGGGAAGAATAATCTGTATTACTAATGCAAAAAGGTATGTATGATAATGTACTTCTTCCATTTAAAAAAAAAGTTATTTCATCTATTTGTAGAAGTGTTTTCATTGATTGCCATAACTTAGTGCTCTAAGTAGCTAGCTATTTTGTGATGTGGATTTTTTCTTGTTGTGTGTTGGTGGTGTTTATTTGTTTTATTGGGTTTTGGTTGATGTTTTGGTTTGTTTTGGTTTGGTTTTTTTTTTTGGTAGGTCATTTCTTGCCTTATTAAGGCTTAATTTATGGAGGTCTGACAGTAACAACCCAAAATTTCCCACTTGATATAGGAGAGCATTTGGTGGCATGTTGCTTTGAACAGGAAGATCGATTATCCTGCCTTCAAAATATAACATTTTTTTTCTAGTGACAGTCATGTTCGGATGCTTGAGGATTGTGTTCAGGAAACCATTCATGAACATAACAAGCTTGCAGCTAATTCAGATCAGTGAGTATATCTTTTTACAAACGTAGTTTCTTTTATTCTGCATGTGCCAGTTATTCCTTTCTATGAAATATGAACGTATTTTTGTCACTTAAAACTTATTCAGATGAACTGTTTGAATGAATGCCTTTCTGAAGTACAAAGTGATAAACATATTTTTTACTTGGTGCTGCTATATAACCATTAGCTTTTCAGTATCATCCTTTACCCTCATAGGACAATATGTCTTTAGGTTGTTATCGTCTACATCTTGCTGCAAAGTGTGACACAACTGTGCCTTGTTGTATACTGTGTATTTGTAGTCAGTAACACATGTACATTGTTTTCTTGATAACACTGCGTTAATTTTACATTACTCTTTCTTTGACTAAAATAGCTAACTTCCTTGAAACTAGTTTTTAATTTCTAAATTATTGTGTTGCCTGACAGTTGAGATAAAGGAATCTCTTGAACGATAGGTTACATCTCCTCTAAGAAGTAATTTTTCCACCATATGTTTTGTCTAATTGAACAGTGAACTGTTTGACCCAGGGGCTGTGTGCTGCCTTGTAAAGTGTATAGTAGGCTGAGATACTATTCTTGGTTGCTCCTTAGGCGCTTATGTAGCAGGAGTCTCCTGTATTTACCAGCTGCAATTGCAGTTTCATACATATATGAAGGATGCTGCCCTAGGGAATTGGGTTCTAAGTCCACTGTAAAGACAGAAAAGTGGTGTCATACGTTCCTGTAGGTGGAGATGTGGAACAGTGTCTTGATCTCTCCATATTTCCGGCCACATTAGGAGATGTGTGTTATTTGGTTAGTTGCTTTCATTTTCACCAGAATCCCCTTATTAACGCCTGTGCACACACTGGGAGACACAAATCCTCTGTAGTGTCAATTTTCGGTTAAATGAAGCCAAACAGATTACACCAGTGAAGGATCTATTCCATTGATATGTCCAAACAGAAACACAGTGCTATAGCATCAGAAGAGTTAGGAACTATTATACTTTTTTAAAATTCTGGTAAAAATTTATTTTGTGCTTTTGCAAGTCATTTATGTACCCTACTTTCTGCAAAATGCTTTCAGAAATCATGTTATAGTACATCTTTCTGATGCTGTGTTCTGCAAATCAGATGAATCTTGGGAAAATTGGTCTAATTTCTAGGAGATGGTCTGCCACTCTGTAGGCTAAATAGAATGTATTTATTTTTTAAGTCTAATGCAGATTCAGAAATGTGAATTGGTCTTAATCCACACTTATCCAGTTGGTGAAGACAGCCTTGTTTCGGATCGTCCTAAAAAAGAGGTAAGGAACTTAAAATAAGAAAATCTATCCAAGGGTTAAGAACCATGTCAGACTCCAAATAGTGTAAATTAAGTATTCAGCAATAATGTTTTGACTCTCTGGTCCCTGGTGAAGTGTAGAAAAATATAGAGGTGATAATTCTTTGAAAAGTTGACAGCCTGCATGTTGCCATCTAAAGTGCTTGCTTTTTCTTGTTCTGTAGTCTTTGTGCACATCTGGTATGCCCCTTTTTTATTTCATTACTTAGATTTCTTGCATTAATAGTTCATGGTTCTTATTTTTTGTGGAGTAAGCCCCTTAATGCCATAGAATGATAGTCTTGGGTTTGATGTCTTTTTTGAGAAGGAAGTGCACATTTAACAACCTAACAGAAAACCATGAAATTCTTGGGGTGTTGAATGGGTTGAATAACTGTCCCACTATTCAAGCATATGCTGCTCGCTCAGACAAGCACTGTTTTCCCAAATGTTTGTTACTGAATGATGTGTGTATTGTTCAGCACTGTGTGTTCCATGTTATCCAGACTAACATGTTATTAGGTTGGTGCAATAGTAATTGCAGTTTTGGACCGTGAATTTTAAATCATTGTAACTAGGCTCAAACAAATCTTCATTAATCAAAATAGGAACTATTGCAATCAATACGTTTTTGCCAATGAGAAATAAGTTTGTTTATTCCTGTAGTGTAAAAATCCCTGCTTTGGGATTTGACAAACTGTTGGAAAGCATTTTATGCATGTTGGTTGTGAAAGTGTTTTCTGTGGAAAAAATTGTTGAGGTGCTTGAAGAAGCAGTAGTTGGTTGACAAGAGGTCAGGGGAATGTGGTGGATGAGGCAAAACTTTGTAGCCCAACTTGTTCAACTTTGGAAGTGTTGGTTATGTGATGTGTGGTTGGGCGTTGTCATGGAGAACAATTGGGCCGTTTCTGTTGACCAATGCTGACTGTAGGCATTGCAGTTTTTGGTACATCTCATTGATTTGCTGAGCAGACTTCTCAGATGGAACAGTTTCACCGGGATTCAGAAAGCTGTGGTGGATCAGACCACCAGACAGTGACAATGACATTTTTTTGGTGCTAGTTTGGCTTTGGGAAGTGCTTTGGAGGTTCTTCTCACTCCAGCAACTGAGCTGGTTGTTGCAAGTTGTCATATAAAATCCATTTTTCATTGTACGTCACAATCTGATTGAGAAATTATTTGTTGTTGTCACGTAGAATAAGAGGAGATGACGCTTCAAAAGGACAACTTTTTATTTTCTGTCAGCTCATGAGACACCCACTTACCGAGCTTACTCACCTTTCCAATTTGTTTCAAATGCTGAATGACTGTAGAATGGTCAACGCTGAGTTTTTTAGCAGCTTCTTGTTTAGTTGTAAGAGGATCAGCTTTGATGATTGCTCTCTATTGGTCATTGTCACCTTCCAATGGCCGGCCACTATGCTTCTCATCTTCAAGGCCCTTGTCTCCTTTGCGGAATATCTTGAACCACCGCGCAGTGTACGTTTGTTATAAGTTCCTGAGCCAAATGCGTTGTTGGTGTTGCAAGTTGTCTCTGCTGCTTTACAACCCATTTTGAACTCAAATAGGAAAATTGCTCGAATTTGCTTTTTGTCTAAGGTAATTTCCATAGTCTAAGATAAATACAAAATAAACAGCAAGTAATAAGTCAGAAAAAAAGAAAAGCAGCAAGAAAAGTGCATTAAAATGATGAATAACATAGGCACATTTGTTTAAGAATGTATTCCAGTATCAAATGGCAAATTTCAACAATGCAAAACCCACAATTAATTTTGCATCAACCTTTTTAGCATTTTTCAACCTTTTGCTTGAATGGTTTTCTCATGAAACCAAGATGAGCTTTTGTGTATAAATTCTGTTGTTCCAGTGTTAGCAAACAATGCCCTTTTAATGAAAAGCACCGGAAAGCATATCTTCTTCCAAATGAAATGGTAATGTAGGAATGAAGAACATGCTTGAAGTTCATCAAATACCCTACTTGTAAAGATTATTATACAAAAAGGTGAAAGGATGCTTATAAGAAATGATGTATTTAAATATCTTAGTTGTTTGGTAACAAAAGCATGTGTGCTCTGTTGGACTTGTGTGCTTAGTGGTGTTTTTTTGAAACCCAGTACATATAAAATATTCTGTAATATATTTGTTCTTCATCAGTCTGCACGGGTCAGTGTTTTCGTGTGTTGTCTGTAAGAAAGTGAAAAGACACAGGAAAAAAAAGTCTTAATCTTAACATGAAAGGCATCTGGTCCTGCATATTGTTTCATAAATAAAAAGGGTTATAATAGCTACCTTCCTGAGATTCTTTTCTACAAAATTCTTTTGTAGTTATACTAAAAATCTGAAATGTCAACAGAAGAAAATAATTTGACTACTACTTTCCTCTGTAAGACAATAATCTTTATCACTTGGGGTTTTTTTTGCTTCTTCCTTTGCCGTTTCTCATGGTGTGGGTTTTTTGGAAGGTGTTTTTCTCCCCAGTTTAATTTAGCAGTGTAAACATGCTTATTTTAGAGTTTCAAATGAATTATATTGCTGCATGATACTAGAGCCTAATCCATTTGTACTAAATACTCTGTGTCGATTTATTTTAGCTTTCACCTGTTTTAACCAGTGAAGTGCACAGTGTCCGTGCTGGGCGGCATCTGGCTACAAAACTGAATGTTTTAGTACAACAACACTTTGATCTGGCTTCAACCACGATAACTAACATTCCTATGAAGGTAATATTGTGTCAATAACTTTGTGTTAACTAGCTTGCATCACTTCTGGATTTGTTTGAAAACTTTTAATGTTTATTTTAATTGAATTTTCACATTGTTTTTCTCTCCACATCATATTTTCTGTTTTATTTTTGGTTTCTTTTTTTTTTTTTTTTATTAGCCCACATTCAATGTCTGTGACCAGGTTAGTAAAAATAAAGGGGGGAGAAAAAGTAAAGAAGGATCACAGAACAAAATGTTGTATTGCTGAGTCTCAATTTTTTATGTAGCAATACAAGTGTTATTTCAGTTCTGTTTGCATTATTTTATATAAATACAATCTTATTTACCTCAGATTACTTTGTCTGTGATTCTTTTGTCTTTTTTCTAGTTGTATTTAGATATTCCTGACCCTTGTGCATTATAGTGGCATAGTGAGTCTCTTTTTCCTCTGTTTCATTATCATGCCCACCCAACATAAAGGTGTTTGTAACTACTAGCTGATTTTTGACTAAAGATTTTCTGGTTTGAAGATCTGTAAGCCAAAAACAGGGGCACAGGGATTATACCTAGTTAAGAAAGATATTAAACATCCTCTATTCAAAGTTGGTTATGTCTGCATTTTTAATATTTTTTTAATTGCTAGTATGAAGGAAATAAGTGCAACTAAGAATTTTCAAATATTAAGTTTACAGTAATTTTCTGATCAAGCAGCAAGAGATGATTGAAACTGAAGCATCAGTATTCAAACAAACAGAAAGGGTAGGGACATATATACTTTCCCGATTAAAAAAAGAAAAAATAATGATACTGTCAATCGTTACTTGCATCTTTGAAAGCCAGCAATATTGTATGGATTTTATATGTTAAAACATGAAATTAAAACTTACTTTCACAGCTTTAATGAAACTTTGACATGGGTCATGACATAAATGTGACTTAAGTTTGCAAATACCTTGTCTGTAACTTTCTGACCTGTGTGATGCTGGTGCGCCTCTCCCTTCTGCCTTTATTGTTATAGTAATAGACTATGTTGGGTTCTCTGTGTTTATTTCTTTCTTTTTTTTTTTGTTTTTTTTTTTTTAACTTGGAATAAATTACCAAGGTTAGTGTTCTGTTTTTACTAGTCCTCTGCAGCTGTTTAAAGATGCAGTGTCCCCTTTACAAACATCCATACTGTAATTATAAACTTGCAGCTACAGGTATACTTTTTATATATCTTAAGTGCAAGAAAATGATATTGAGTGCTGAGTGTGGTTTTTTATTTGGATTCTTGAGATTTCTAGTTATAAAAAGTAATTGCCAATCTGTTCTGCAGTGATCATTTGTTGCTTTTTAGTAACTTGTAACTGCTGGTGGTATTCCATATGTCGTAGGCTTCCATAACTTCACTGATTTAAATAAAAATAGTTAAGCCTAATTTTTACTTATATTTTACACTATGCACAGTCATAACATTTGTATAAAGAAGGGTTTCAAAAAAGGGGGAAAAAAAAGATGAAAAGCAGATGGCTGCATCTTTAAACAGGTAAGAGAGGAAACAGTTTCCTCAACATTGCAATCCTGTTGTTGTCTGATGCACTTTGGAGACATTTTGTTTTCTTTTCTGTGAAAAGTAAATGTAGAATCATTAATTTATAAAAACAGTGACCTCTAGCTAAAATAATTGTATTTATTCTTTCTACCTTTCTATTTTAAAGGAAGAACAACATGCTAACACATCAGCCAACTATGATGTGGAACTTCTTCATCACAAAGAGGCACACGTTGACTTTTTAAAGAGTGGTAAGTAGAAACAGTCCTCTGAAAGTGGCCTTTGATCAGCCTGCTGGAAATACTCACAAAGAAGGATTGCGAGCTTCAAATTGATGTAAATTTCAGGCATGGTTAACATGTTTTCAATTACTCCTTACAACTCAAGAACTTGATTTGTAATGTTGGCATTGGAGTTTTAATCATTATTGGTGTATTTTAATATAGTAATATGAATATAATAATAAAAAAGCAGGTCAAAGTCATCAGGCAGGGTTTCACGTATGTTCAGGATATTTGTGTGAGATTTGAGGGGCATATACACTTTTTATTGAGATATTAAAAATAGATGAGAAACGAGATGTGTAGTGATTTTACAAAATGAAGTACCTTTTGTGGGTATTTGTGGAAAATTTTTCCTTGCACAATTGAGCTTTTTATATGTCTGTTAAGTAATAATAACTGGCATCACTCAAATCCCATAGGCCTGTTTATGACAGTAATTGCTGTGGAAAAGACAATAGTTATTTGGATTTTGAACTTTCTTGTTGTGTTTGAAACACCTAGTATCTTTTTTTTTTCTTTTGTAAATTTGGAATTATTGCCTTATATTGCTCTGAGGTGAATAAGTCAACTGAGGCTAGAAAAACACAACAGTAAGCCTTATGCAAAACTGTTTTGTTGAGGAAACAGTATTTGATGTAAAATTTTGTCAATAGGTCAGGGCAAAATTTCTGTATTAGTAGAATTAAAAGCAAAGCCAAGCAGTGAAAAACCCCACTGCCTGTGCCAGTCTGTTATGGGATGCTTAGACTGTATGCCTTTTAAGTGCTGAAGTCTCGTTTGAAGCTCTAACATTTGTTAAGGGTTCTGATTTCTGTGGAAAAATAAAAAAGATACTGTCTTAAAGTCTTAAGCATTTTAAAAGAAAAAAGTTGCCTGTTATACATAAACCAGAACCTATCTATAATATTCTAAATGCCGAGTCAAACATATGGAACATACTCTGGAGCTGCAGTATTTTGTTTGCTGAATTGGTTTTTAAAGTATCTACAACAGCTACTGATTTTAAAAGGTTATTTTTTCAACTGCCACTGCCAATAACTTTTTTTGCTTTGGTTAGATGTCCAGCTTTTAAAAATTTAATTACATTTTGTATATGTTCATGTTATAAACGTTTTGTATCTTAAAAGTTTTGAGGTTTTTTCTGTAATAAAGAAAATATGGTTGACCGTGTTATGACATTTTTTCCGATTTTATAGGTGATAACCACGCAGGTGGCAATAGCAGGGATGGCACATTTAAAGAAACTGTAACATTAAAATGGTGTACTCCTCGAACAAACAGTGTGGGTAGGTAACACGGTCTTTTACAAAACTGATATTCTAGCTTGAGTTGAACACTGTTCTCTCTGTACACTGGCAGGAATCTGAACAGAGAGGTAATTTGCTTCTTGTTAATGCTGATTTTACCTCTTGCTCTATAATCCTTGCCACTGACTGCACATTGCTTTACTAATGGTCATACGATGCTCTTCTGACCCTGGTTAATCAGTGGTTTATGTAAGAAGTGAGAAGGGTAGTAATGTTTTTCTCAGTGGCTTTTTTCAGTCTCCTCTTAAGCATCACAAAGCTATTCAGTAATTATTTGCCCCTCACACAGGGCCATGTGTACCTTGTCAGTTCCACAGTGATGGTCTCTTAACACAGCAGCTTTGAGACATTGAATCCGATTTAGTTTTAATTCTTTCTTCCAAGGGGCAGGAGGAAGAATCCAAGTACTGTCTTTAGTGTAATCTTTGGGGTGCTAAGTAAAAAGCTTCGTAAGGAAATTAAATGTATGCAATGATACTATCAGTAGAATAATCCTCTATATTAACTCTCAAATCTGAGTAAGGGAGAGATCTTTACCCAAGTCTGAATAAAGGAGAAAAAGACCGGAAGGGCTTGGGCTAATGTGGGAACCACGTGACCATTCAGCTTATGCACCCTGTAGACTGTCAGTAACATATGTTGACTCTTTGAGCCAGCAGGTCAAGAATATAGATAAGAGAAATAAGAGGTTGACTCTGCAGCAGCAAAATAATTCAGGAGATAAACAACTGGAGGTCCTTCTGGAAATGGGGCTTGGGAATGAAATAGATTCTTGGAGTTGGGGGTACTGGAACAATTATGAGGAGGTGGTAAAAGAAGCAGACTTCTGGATTGAGAGACAGTTCTGCTGATTGTGGAATAGCCTCCTCCCCTTCCTTTCTTTTATTGTTGTGGGTTGTTTTTTCTGTGTGTGGAACTACACTCTCAACTTTTCTACTCATTTGTTTTTCAGAATTACACTATTGCACTGGAGCATACAGAATTTCACCAGTAGATGTAAATAGCAGACCTTCTTCATGCCTTACTAACTTTCTCCTTAATGGTAAATTTGTGTCCTTGGCTACTTATTTAATGTTTTAATTGTTAGCATTGTGAATAGAGCACTTACCATGTTTTGGTTTGTGTAGTAAATGTCTATATACTGTGAAAATGTCAACCTTCTTTTAACATATCATATAAATAAGAGAATAAAGGTACTAAATGTGCTCAAAGGCAAATGGCATGTTTTGAAACTTGAAGATGGGAGGAAAGACATAAAGAAGGAGCAAGTAATGAATTTTGGTAGTTCTTTTCTGAATCCAAATGTTGAATACTTTTCACTTTATCCTATTTAGTAGGAAATACCACTTTCAGGAGGTGATAGTGCACTTGATCACAATGCTTGCTTTATTGCAAAATATTAGCATTTTATGACTCTACCTGACTTAGCAGATGCTGGGCAGGCTCAGAAAGCTCATTTAACTGTTTTATGACCATGTATGTTGGTCAATTGAAGCAGACATGCCCATGTGCACTGGGACTGGTCAAAAAGCAGGTTAGATTTAGTTATTTTTTGCTTATCTGCAAAATCTTGCCCATTGCCCTGAATAATCCTGCTGTAAGAGGCTGCCATTTAAATACACGTTGGAAAGGTAAACCAAAGTTGTTTCTTCGAAACAAGTAATATGTAGTCAATGTTATTTACATGTGGGGTTTTTTTTAGTTTGCAAACAGAATTGCATTACAAATATCTTTTTAATGTGGTGGTTTTTTTAGTCAAGTTATTTGAATGTCTAAATAAGTGTGCAGTGGTTTTATTGAACACTATATTGCTATGTAATTTTGTCTACAGATTCTGTACTGAAAAGTACTTCAATAAAAATAGTTAGAACCAAAATTAACAGCATGTTGCGGATAACCACTCTCTTCTGATCTTCCGGTTTTGCTTCCTCATATGCCTAGTATATTTTACTGAAAATAAGACAAAGGCAGTTTTATTTCTCTCTTAACAATTATATCCATTTCAAGCATTAACAAATAGTACCAACTGATACCTTTATACTCAAGTAGGTTATTTTCTTAGTTTTTAGAAGTTGCTTTTAATGAGAGTTTTTGCAGTAGGGCCAAATAAGTTTAATGTACAACGTACTCTATAATAATTTAAATTAGCAAACTGCCCTTACACATTATACTGTTTTAATATCTTATATAGATGTATTTTTCCTAAGAATAATGTTCTACAGAGACAGTGATTTTTTTTTTTTTTGGCCCAGGAGAGAGCCTTTTTGATTAGTCTGTGTAAAATGTAGCAGCATATGACACTATGTTCTGTATAAAGACAGGAGTAAACACTCAAGGGAGATAGTTCTTTCTTGTTCATCTAGGTGAAAACACAGCTTTGGTGGATTCAGTGTCTTTACTGGCTAGGTAAAAACCTGTACTGTATATGTAGTTTTTAATTTAAAAATGCAGCACACAGTAGCTAATGAAACTGATCTCATTTCAAACAGGTCGTTCTGTTTTATTGGAACAGCCACGCAAATCTGGCTCTAAAGTAATTAGTCACATGCTCAGCAGTCATGGAGGAGAAATTTTTCTGCATGTGTTAAGCAGCTCACGATCAATTCTAGAAGATCCCCCGTCAATTAGTGAAGGGTGTGGTGGAAGAGTCACTGACTACCGCATCACAGTAAGATTATTTTCCTTTTGTATCTGGGCTTGTTTGTTTGGGTTTGGGTTTTTTGTTTGTTTTTTAAGTTCTTGCTTATCTCAAGATCACAAGACATGTAGTGCAATGAATGTGTGAAGGAAATGTTGGTATGTTTTCTGGAGAACTGGAGTGGATTGCATGGTCAAACTCTCTTTTTTGTGCTACTGAGATGTATTTAGTACAAAGTAGTACATCTGCTTATTGTTATGCCTGCTTCATAGAAGCCTTTCTATGTCAGGGAAGTACTTGTATCCTTATGCACTATATGAGTATTTAAAGCTTGTTCTGATTATAGAGTAACATTTTTCTTGGCAAGATTTGTCTGTGGGCTTGGAGGCACATAGGACTATATTCTGCTTATTGTCAGAAGGATAGATTGCATGTGAATGGTTTATACAATAGATAGAAGAGATGAAGTTGTCAGCTTTGAAACTTGGATGTCGAGCAGACAATCAGTTGCCATTCATTTTGGCTTTTTTCCTTTATTTTTTTCAACACAACCTGGGTATCTGTTGTAAACAAGCAGAAGTAGCTTCCAGAACAACATAATAGAACTCTTACCACAGTACATGAAATACTTCGCAGATCCAGAAGGCCTTCTCATCGAGAACCTTGCATCAGTTTTTAACCCATATTTTTATACAACTGTTTTTATGTTCACCCTGAAAGATAGAAACAGGGCTCTGGTTGTTAGGGTCAGATTTAACAGTGGGGATGGTACATGGTTAGTGATAAGCAAAACCATGCTGTTTCACCCGTTCAGTGAAAGCTACTGTGTTAGAGAAATGCCTAATTGTATCTTGTTTGGTTATCATTAGGATTTTGGTGAATTTATGAGGGAAAACCGATTAACTCCTTTTCTAGAGCCCAGATATAAGATCGATGGAAGTCTTGAAATTCCATTGGAACGTGCAAAAGATCAGTTAGAGAAACATACTCGTTACTGGCCCATGATTATTTCTCAGACTACCATCTTCAACATGCAAGCTGTAAGTAACCTGGGGTTTGTAATCACTTATTCTGTTCTAGATTAAGTTTCACCTTGCCACTTGATGGAATATTAACTCTATGATAAATCACTTGCCACAAATCAGTTTATTTTCAGCTTTATTTTCACTGAAGTATTCTGTATTTAATGTTATTGGAATGCTATCTAAATATGGTAAAATATTGAACCTGACAGCTACAGTGCTGTTAGGTAATAAAAACATGCATCTGCTTGGGATTTAGGATAAGAGAGCAGTTTTTGTTGTGTATTGTTCTTTAGTTCCACTGCCTTTAATTTCTTCTTGATGTTTCTCTCCTGTGACACACACAGATTTTCTTGTTGACTTTTCTTTTGTCTTACAGGTAGTGCCATTAGCCAGTGTGATTGTAAAAGAAGCAATGACTGATGAGGATGTTCTGAACTGTCAAAAAACAATATACAATTTGGTAGACATGGAGAGGAAAAATGATCCGCTGCCAATTTCAACAGTTGGTACCAGAGGAAAGGGTCCAAAAAGGTTACAAGCATGTCTCTTTTTGTTGATGTTGGACTTTTTCAGAAATGTTTGATTGACATTGTTTTTGTACTAAATTTTTAAAATTTGGCCAAAGGTAATAGGTAGTAAACTGAATGCTTTAAGTACACAAAGCAAATGACTGTGAATGCTTCCCCTGCATCATTTAGGGGCTATCACAATACTGATAATTCCTGTATGCTAGGGAAAAAAAATTCCTAATTTTATTACCCAAGTATTGTGAGTGTTAAAAAACATGAATGCAAAGATAGCCATCAAGAAAGGTAAGAGACTGATACAAGCTAGGACAAAGAAAGTAGAGCATCTTCAAATTAATAAAAAGAGTCTTAAGCATCATAAGTGAACAATGCCTTTAAAATTGGGTTACGTTAGAATAGTGGAATCCTTTTGAAACAGTTATTTAAAATATGGGCTACTCCTTTAAACCAGTGTATAATGTCCCGATGTCTCAATGTGATGTGTACATTTTTACTTCCAAGTATTGGCTGAAACAGAATTCAGCTACAGAATATTTATCCACATGACTGGAAGTTACTTACAGCAGCATGGTACTTTCTAAATTTTTTAATCCAAATAATTAAATAGTAATTAATTTGCATGTCAGTACATATGTGGCCCTCTGCGTATCCTGACATTGCATAGTTAGCAAACAACCTGAGAGGATTCAGAAATGCCTTTTGGCAGTGAGACCTTGTGGAAGTTAAGAGTTGTATTTCAGCAGACATGGTCTGTTTAAATTTAAACTTAACTCTTTGGACATTAATTGGGAAATGTTACGTGCAATGTGGTTTCAGTTTTCAAGGATGAGTAATCTGAGATGGATAGACACTCCAGTACAAGAAGACAGAAAATCTATTCAGAGTTATTTTTGGGTTTGATGGTTTGGTTTATTTTCTTTTTTTGGTTTCTTAAGGTCTGGTTTTTAACCTTAATTTATTAAATGGTTTAATGATCTAAATAATCCTGTATGCAATATCTCTTCTTCTGCCCTTGCTTAGAGATGAACAGTACCGGATCATGTGGAATGAATTGGAGACCCTTGTACGAGCACACATAAACAATTCTGATAAACACCAGCGAGTCTTAGAATGTTTGATGGCTTGCAGGAGCAAACCCCCAGAAGAAGAGGAGCGCAAGAAACGAGGTAGAAAGAGAGAAGACAAAGAAGACAAGTCAGAGAAGTTGGGCAAAGATTATGAATCAGATAAGCCATGGCAAGAATCAGAAAGGTGAATTTCTAAAGTGAAATAAAACTGTAGCATAGTAATTTTTGTCCGGTCCTACATCAAAGAGAAGAGGTATTGTGGTGAAACAGTTGCAGTTTTCAGTTTGATGCATTGATGTTTGTAACCTTGCCTTACTGCCAGTGAGTGAGGATCTCAGGGGTGTTTTTTTGATCAGTCACTGTTACCAAGCTTGGGAAGTGGGCGTCTTAGTATGGTGCCTGCTTATCAGACTTTTCAAATTAACAGATTTTACAAGCAGTATGGCTCTTGGACAAGTTGTTGACCACTTAGCAGGGCTTTGCAGCTTGAGGAGTCACTGCTGTTGGCTTTTATTGTAACCCCACCACCTCTTAGATGGTAAACTACTTCACAAAAATATAAAGCATGACTGAAAACTGTGGACAGGCAGGTTTTTTCTGTTGAGCTTTAATTAGTTTAGTGTTCAAGTTGTTAAACAATCCACATTGATTTGGCGCTTCTCTTTAGTTGAACGTTGGGATTGATTGTCCATAGACCTGCTGTCTCTGTAGTTCATGTTGTTATTGTGACTTGTCTAAGTGGTAAGCATCTGTCAGTCTCTCTTATCTCTTTCAAACTATATTCTAAAGAGATTAAAAAACCCTCATGGTAGTAAGCTTAATTTGCATATGTTTTATGCATGCTACAATCATTTAGGAGGACCTTTTCACCTACACTGTTGTTGGCATTTGTTATAAAATAAGTCTGAATTCACAAAGAAAGAAAATAGGAAATCGTGTGGTATTTTTGTATATTCTATGTTACTTTGTCATTCCTTCAAAATACAGAATGATCACGTCTCAACAACTACAATATAAGTACTGCTAACTGACTTAAGTGAAATTATATTTTAAGATACTTCCCTTTACTTAAGACTTTATCTAGAGGATTATTTGGGTAGTCTTCCATATTGTTTTTCACCTGTTCGAAGGGGTCAAAATACATTTTCTTGTGATACAGGTTGTGTATAACTTTGAGAAGTGCAGAATAGTATTAAGAATATGTGGTGCTTTAGCATATTTTGCTTCATTGTTTTCCTTCCCTCTCAATAAGGTTAAAAGGTCTTTTGGATCGTGAAAAGGAAGAACTAGCAGAAGCTGAAGTTATCAAAGATTCCCCTGATTCTCCTGAGCCACCCAACAAAAAGCCTCTTATTACAATGGATGAAATGCCCACAGTTGAAAAGGCAAAAGGTAAACCAGAAGAATTGCAACAGATATATATTTTAAGGATAGAAGTTGTTGTATCAGTCTGTATTTTCTACAGCAGTGAATTCAGTCTTCTTGCAGTTAATCCTAAGTCAGTGAGACTTTCTAATTAAACAGTCAGTGTTGAGAAATTCTTGATAAATATGTTAACCTGGACACTTCTATGTAAAAAGAGAGACAGCAAGATACTGTTTGGATCTACTGATAGGCACTTGGGTTGACAGAGGATTGAACAGATTTCTGCTGTTGTGGGGTGAGCTACTGTGTCAGAAATGCTATTTAAGGACAGGTATCAGAAATCACTGTCTCCTGCTGACTAATAAATATAAACATGCTTAAGCGGTCTAATTGTTGGAAGAGGCAGTTCTCACTGACTTTTCTTCCTTGAGAGCTGTTATCTGTTGCAGTGGCTGAGCTGATGTTCAGATTCTGGATTTGAAGCAGAGTCAATCTCACTTGAAGCAACTACTCAGCCACTATCACTTTGCATGTGTCATATTCATTTAGCCTCTATTACAAGGTTGCTTAATATTAGTGGTTTTAATATGTTCTACAGCCATAGTCTGTAATTTCTTTTGAGCCCTTATAATGATATAATGTTTAAGAATTCAGACTTAGACTCTTTTTACTTGCAATTTTAGGGCCAATGTCCTTGCTGTCTTTATGGAGCAACAGGATTAATACTGCCAACTCTAGGAAACACCAGGAATTTATTGGTCGTTTGAACTCTGTCAACAATAAAGCTGAGTTATATCAACATCTGAAAGAAGAAAATGGGTTTGTATCAGTAAACACATCACTACAAACATTTTAGCAGTAGTCAGCATGCAGTATGGAGGAATACTTCAGTTACAGCATTGAGAAGACATCTTACTCTTTTGAGAATTAAAATGTATAAATACTTTCCTTTGTCTCAGTATTGATGGAGAACTATAGCAGTGTTTGCTTTTCATTTGTTTGCATCTGTGCTGAGCAAGGCTGATAAATGGTCTTCCCTGTGCCTTCACGATTGGCCCTATAAGCAAAACACTTAAAACTTCAGGGGGTTAAATAGTAGCTAAATTGAGATTTATTGTGCCAGTCTGTTGTTTGCTTTAGCTTCCAAAGGAATAACTAATATAAAAGAATATTGCCGATAACAGTGGTTGAATCTAATGGCATGCTGTAATGAAGCTGATAAATTAGTCTGTGTTCTACCAAAAAATTACTCAAAAACCAAACCAACCTCCTCTTAAGTAAATAATATGTTGGTAGTCAGTGAGGAGCATAAGAACGGTGAAAATGGAGACCTTGAAAGAAACTGCTAAAGCTTAAATTTTAGAAATAGATTTTCAGTAGTCACATAAATACGGAGGTTGATAATAGATGGCTCTTTGCAGTTGTTGCTGGGAAGTTTCTTTTCAGGAATCTTTCCTGTATGTACTGATGGCTGCTTAAAGAATTATCTTTTAAGAGGAGATAAGATTGTGTATGTTGGGGGCAGGGAGAGACAGGATGGTTAGTGAAATAAAAAATATTTAAGTCTGATTTTTTTTTTTTTTTCTTAATCTGTTGATTGTATTTCCAAATACAAACCTTACCAATTGTTGTCTTGCATTTCAGAATGGAAACAACGGAAAATGGAAAAGCAGGCCGGCAGTGACAATTCGTTTGGTTTCTATGGACAAAACTTGGCTGAATTGCAAAAATATTTAATGCTGGAATTGATGTTGGTACCATTTCAGTACAGTTGTATAGCTCTGTTTTGATTGGGTTTTACATTTTTCTATTCTTATTTTTGCTATGAAATACAAAATCTGCAAATCACATTAAATGAATAGTGTGCAAATAGGAGCTGTCCTGAAGTATTTTACAATTGTGTTTTTAGGATGAAGAAAACCCGTGCTGCCATGGACTAAATCAAGTCATCAAAAATGTTAGGCAGAGTTTGAAGTCCTTTTCCATAAGTATTGTTTAATATTTCAAAATCAGTGATGATGTTAAAAAAAAACCCCTCAAGTTATTGAGAATTAACTGATAATATTGTTAATTTTGGTTCATGAATACTTTGAATGAAACTTCCTCAGGAGTCTAGAATTATGAAAAGACTGCACACTGAGTACCTAGTCACTGAGAAAATGCCAGTCTTGGTTTTCATCTAAGGGGTTGGGGAGTGAGTGATTTTACAGAAGAAAGTTGTTGGTTTAAGGACTTTTATAAATTGACTAGAAATGGTCTTTAGAAAACAAAGCCTTTCAGGTTGTTATGCTGGAATTAAGTCTGTCTTTGTAAGCAAAAGCAAAATAAATTTTTTGCTAATCATTCAATTATTTTTTTATGAAATATGCCCTCTAGGACGTCTCTGGTTTTAGGTCTAAGCTTTTTGAATTTCATGTGGAGACATTCTGAGTATCGATGGCTGTGAAATGACGAAGTAGATGATCTGTCTTCAGTGTTCTTGAGTAGAGCATCTTTTTCTTGTAATGGAGAATAGAATTCTCACCCAGTGTCTGTGGGTAGTCTAATCCCTTTTAACATTTTACCTTGGCTTCCAAGTGGGCCAACTTGAGTGTGCAAAGAAAAGATAAATAGCTAAGCTATCCAAGTGTATCAGCCTTCCTAGGATCTGCATTATTCCAGATTGTATAAGCAACTGAAGGTCTCACAGATTTCATATGTTATAGTTTAAGTTGATTTAAGACACATCTTTGTGAGCTTCTCTGAAACTAAATATATTCACATTTCTTCACCTGAAACTTTAAATATCATAGTTTGTGGTGACTAGATCTGGACACAAATGTCATGCAAGTATTCTTCACTTACATAGCTGAAGAAAGGACTCATCTGCCTATGTTAAAATACCATGTGTAGTTTCAAGGTGATTATTTAGCTACTGTGATGTAGATGTGTTTTCCATAACATTATTTTAGAACCGTTTTTACAGAGCGATTAAAGAGTACTTGCATGATATTTTTTATCGTACTCAACATTATGTAGCTTTTACAGAAGCAATGCATTTTTGAGTCCTAAATTCTGAAGACTTTTATTTTCACTACCTAACTGAAAAACAGGATGCGCTGCATCACCACATCTCTTGATAGCCCATCTGAAATGTTCTGATGGAGAAAACTACCATGGATTTATTTTTTTCTCTTATGTTCCTGGTTTTTTCTTTGTTTTCGGATTGTTTCTTTTTTTTTGTTGTTGGTTTGGTTTGGGGGTTTGTGTGTGTGGTTTTCAGTGGGTTTTTTTGTTGGTTTGGTTTGGGGTTTTTTTGTGTGGGTTTTTTAAATGAGATTGTACTGTATATCAGTCTGGCTATTTTGTTTACTAAAGGAGTTTTAAAGTCTGTAAACGAAGAAACATGTAAATGTCAGTTTTCTGAAATTTGTTGCTAATCTAGAGAAGCAGAACTGAAAAGCTTAACCTGTGCCTTGGGAATTGCATGTGTTGCACCTTCTGATACGCCATTAATATTTAACTGCAATCCTTAAATATGCACAGGGATTAAATACCTTACTAGAGGAAAAGAAAAATTCTGCACCTGCTATTAAAATATGTATTTGTTTAGCTTGTTTACTGACTACATTTTCCACTTCTGGAACATCTGCCAGGTAAGTGATTAAATGAATGGGGCCTGATTCTCCAAGGTGATTGACTGTTGGCCTGTATTCTAAGTATTTGAATAGCCTTACTGAGACATGAGATGCTACAAGGGCTGATGTTTCCTGCAGCAATCCTTTAGATTTAGATTTTGCCGCTCTTAAGTCTAGATGATTGACTGCAGTGAATTTCTTCTGCTTTGTTGACCTTTACATCAAACTTTAGAGCTGGATGGCTTCTGGAAAGCATTGAAGTAGTCATATAGAGGAATTTGTGTTTATCCAAAAAGTTACTCAACAATGTAAACCCAGACAGGTGCTACCAGTTCACTTAAGAAGAGTAAATCCTGTCATTATTGTCATTCACAAGACCACTGCTGTCCCCAAAAAAGAATACAACATGTTAGAAACATTTTCACATGCACAGCTAGTGCCTGTTGCTCTCTGCTCCCACAAATACGTTGTAACTAGACGTGGATTGTGCATGTACAATGTACATGCAAATATAATTCAATCCGTTCAAATACTTTGATCCTGTAGCTCTTTATAGACTTGTGGCTCGTGAGCTGTTCGGTTCTCTTTCTATGTTGTGACTACTGGCTGAGCTGTGCTGTTGTTGGGATTGCTGGGAGGTGTCAATCTCAGCTTTGGAGAGAAAGCAAGCCAGCACAGGCTGCAGGGACCTACTTGGTAGATCATGCTGGCATCTGGTTGTTGCAAACATTAATCACTACAGAGCGGACCACTGGAGATCTATTCTCATCTCCTGGTTGTGGACCGTTCCCAGACCTATCCCTGGGCTGAACTCAGCAGCCTGCACCCAAACTGGACCCAGTTCATCCTGATCTCCTTATGGTAAGAGTGAGCATTTGTGCCTGTGTTCTTTAGCCTGCAAAAGCTGTTCTTTGGGTGACTTGCAGCTTTCCAGTGCCTACTTACTGTGCTAGAGCAGTGTGTGGTGGTTGGGCTGCCCTGTGTGTGGGTTGGTTTCTATACCTACTTGCTCAATCAGAAATTCATCAGAGCAATAGGTGGCCACTATGTACCCTGTCAGCAAGAACCCTTCATGCCAGGATAGTCACCTGGTGACTTCTTGTTCCTAGAAAGACTATTGAAACTGTGTCTCCAAAGTTGTCATGTCAGTTCTGTGGCTGTCTACCTACCTTCAAGAAAGTCCTGTGACAGTTCTGGAAAGGGCATGTGTGTAGCTCTGTTCCTTTCTATGAGATAGTGCTGGTGGTACTTTGGTCCTACTTCAGACTGTGCTTTCAAATTCAAGAAAGATTTTCTTAGTTCTAAAACAGCTTGCAGGTTAAAATTGCAAGTTATGGATTAAGTTGCTTAATCCATAATTAAATTATGGCTTAAATTTTCTATCTTAATGTATTAAACTGAAAAGATTTTGAAATATTTGAAAAGCTATTAGAAATTCTTTTCCACGTATTCTTCCCTATGGTCCTTTAACTGTCGTCAGTGGAAACAGGTAAGAGAGCCAATTTTACTTTAAGAAAGCAAGCATGTAGTGTCAAAAATGTGTTGTCTGTTTGTTTGTTTCAAAAGCACATTACATAATTAACCAACAGAAGGAGTTTCATGTTAGGTAGCTACTGTTGCCTTTATAAATGCTACATATAATGTATTTAATAGAAACACGGAAAACAGTTTTGAAAGATTGAGGACAGTGTCACCCATGAGACAGGAACAATTACTGGATGCCCTTTTTGAAAAATACTAAAATTCCGAGATAACATAGGGACTCAAGGGTTTTGTAGCATTTTCAATGACAGCAACATGTTTTGAGATGGTCCTTCTGACAGTTCTCCCTCTTCTATGTAAAATGTGTATTTATGCATCAGGGAGTCATAATGGAGTTAGTTTTACTCAGTACTAGCTGTGACCCCTTATTCCCAGCAGTGTCAGTCTGGTAAACATTGTCTTGTTTTGACCTGTACAGGCATATTGCTCTATATCCCCTTCATCTATAGATTCCTTTACCTGCTTTGCTTGACATTTTGTTCTAGTACTTATTTTCAGGGTTCTGAGTTTGCTACTGCCTCTTCTTCAGGAATAGGTTTAGTGACTTGTGTTCTATTTTAAGTTGAAAAATGATGAAATGACTGACTGCTTATGACTTGTTTTTTTCCCTGAGTAATAAGGATAGTACATTCTAGTACAGATTGTTTTCTTGTAGATTTGCTCTTAATATCATTTAAAAGATAATAGCTTAAGTCTGTGGATATTGCCCTGGTCATTCTGGGTAGTCATACTCTCTTGATAAGGGGGAGAGAGTCAGTATTTTGGCAGCTGGAAAGATGAGTTGATGTGAGGCAATCTTACTGACCTAGAGTACTGTTCTTGGGAGGGGTGTGATGCCGAAGGTGGTATCCATAGCTGAGGTGAGGGTGAAGTCCTGCACTCGTGTACAGCTGCTTTGCGTGGTTTCAGGACATCCAGTTGCACATCAGCATGGCTTAACCAGGAGTTTCTCTGAAACATCACAGACTGCGATCCAAGAACCTTCCTGTGATACTTGCAAAACCAATAAACCAGTATTACCAGCACCACCCCAAGAGCTGTACACAAGCTGCTGAGTAAGGCAGATGGGGTTTTCCTAATCATGGAGTCATTCATGTCTTGAAGCATTGGCACGGTACTGTTGAAAGACTCATTGAATGGCTTTGTAGTGGGAAAGCAGACTTCGCCGTATGAAATGTTGAAAATTGCATCGATTTTGTATTCTGGCAGCATTGCTTGGACAAAGTGTGGACTGACATACCCACCTGGCAATCTTAATTTCTCTAGTGCTTGCTGGATTTTATCTTTTGCGCACCAGCTGGAAGATTTGTTGGCACTTGTACACAGCAAACTGTTATACCATGAGATTACTGTGGAGCCAGGTTTGAGAGCCACCACCATGATGTCTTTGGGACTGCTGGAGTTCAAATAGAGGGAGAGCTTCTCTAGAAACAAACTAACCCTTTTCCTGTCTCTCAGGAAAGAGTAGTAGCTGTTTTTTGTTCTGACGGTGTAAAGGTGGCATGGCACATTAGTGGGCTTCAGAAGCTCAATGGTGAAGGGTTCCGAGGTGGTCAGTCCTCCTGAATCTGTAACAGACAGCACAAACTCCTGAGGCGAATACTGGAAATCAATATCGAGAGGATAGCCATGCATGATTTGCTGAGAGGTGTTAAATTGCAGCCAGCTTTGTGATCCCAATGGAGAGCCATCAACTGGAATGATTTGTAGAGATAACTGAGTAGAGTTGCCATCTTCCTCATCGTAAAACGTGTCAGCAGGTATAGGAAAAGAGAAGAGGCATCCAATAGTTGCTGTTAGGAATTTAATGGAATGGACAACCTTTGGGGAAGTGTTTGCTTGCCCTTTAGAGAGGAGGGAGAAAAGGAAAGGGAAGAATTATGAGGAAAAAAATAGGTATCTGATACTGAATGATAGCAAAGAAATCTCACCAGCCGCATGGGATTATGGAGCGTGTTGATTAGAAGGGACCTCTGGAAGTCATCTAGCCAACCTGCTCAAAGCAGAGCTGTAACCAAGATGAAATGAGATCAAGCACAGCTTTGCCTAGCCAACTCTTAAAAACTTCTGAGGATGAAGGGTTTAAAGTCTTGCAGGGTGACTTGTTCCATTGCTGCATTACCCTCAAGTGAAAAAGTTTTCCTCGTGTCTGAACCTACTGAGATGCAGTTTTGCAGCCGTGCCCCTTGTCCTGTCATCTACTGCTTTTCAGAAGAGAAATACCAATACTGCCCTCTAGACTCATTTTTGAGAAAGTGGTACTTCTTACACATTTTATTTAGAGTCAAAAGAACTCCCTGCTGCTTTTCTTACATTATTTTCCCTTTGTGATGGACATTGCAAATCGTTCTTTCCTACAAAGTGAGTAACTGAGCACAACGGCTTAGCTACAGCATCATTTTAGAAAAAAATTGAAGCTTTTAAAAAAAATTCTTTCTCTGACTGCATTACAATGCAAATGTGTTGGCAATCTAGAGTTTTTGTAGCATCCTTAAATAGGGATCATATACTATTCCTAAGGAAACTTAGACTGAAAATACATGGGTGATAACTATCTAGAATCCACTAATGCGCTCTGTTTTGTTTCATTTCTATTTTTTATGAACCCAAGGCTAAAGAGAACAATTCAACATGTAAGGAGAGGAGAATCTCAAAAGCAACTGAAAAGCATCAAGTTTAGATTTTAGTCTTAAATGGATTAATTCAAAGTTAAAATATAGAAAACAAAAGATAATTTATCTTAAAAAAAACTGCTTTACGTTGTGTGTTAGCTAACTGCTAATAGTTTGTAAATCAGAAACAAGCCCTTCAGCTCTTGTCCTTTCTTAGCCTGCATTCAGCTGTGTGGATGACATTTAGTTTTTTAATGGGCAGTATGCCCATCACTTTGCACAGCCTCTGACCTGCGAATGGCAATGGCAGATGCTCAGAACTCCATTCTACTGAAGCTTAAGCTGGTGACAGTACTGTAAAGTGTTGTCCTTGATCACACCTTGACTTCATTTGCTAAGCATGTTTAGATATACATGTATTTAAAGAGTTGTAAATATGCACAACACTGCTCCTTCTAGTCTAACATATTAGTCAGGTCTTGTATAGTGCTTTTCCAAACAATAATATTCTAGCAGCTTTTACACAGAAGTATCACAACATGCCTCTCAAGTGATGCATTTACTTCATGGTGGCAGTTAAGTACATCTCATTTCTAATCCTTTAAGACTAAGGGTTGTGTTCTTTCTGATCATTGCAAAGTTCTTGCTTGTGTTGTTTTGTTTTGTTTGTTTGTTTGTTTGTTTCATTTTGTGTTATAGAAAGCTTATGTAAACTTCAAAACACTTCCTTGTATGATTGTGTGGTCTACTAAAATCTGAGTTTTGATTATGGTTCGAAGGTGCCCAGCAGGAGACTGCCTGGTACTTTGATACTTCACCTATCAAAGACAGAGATCTCATTAGCAGGGCTGTCACAGGGCATTACCTTGATTTGCCTTCGTTCCCAGCATTAAATTTGCAGGAACCCCTGGGAGTGTGCTTGCACAAGCTGAGATCCTCCAAGTGCAGAAGCTCATGATTATGTTTCCACATGGAAGTGTTCTCTTGGGAAACAGACACAATTTCTGAAGAAACAGCTCTTAATTCTGCAAAGAATTGTTCTCAGCGCTGTTGTCTGTCATCAGATTCTGAAATAGCTCATGTACGAGGTAATTTTATTAAAACATGTTTTTATTTCATCTTCTGTTTCCAACACTAATCACGGTGGTTTTGTCTGGGAATTTTATGAGCATGTGGTTTTATTTCTTTATACCATTGAGCTCTGTTTAGCCTGAATAACAATTTCAGATCAATCAGGCAAACACTGGGTGCTTCAGCACCACCCCGCTGCTGGAGGTGGCAGACACGCTGCCTGGGACAGGATGGTTTTGGGTGCTGCGCATCTGCCCAGTTCAAAGAGCTCCTATGAATATGAGTGGACCCCAAGTAAGCTGTAGGATGACAAAATGTGGTGACAAATTTGAAAGGAAATATCTCTGTGACTGTGAGGTGAGGTTTGCTGGCAGGCTCAAGGAGGAAGGGAGAAGATCAGATGCAGGGAGTTCCTGCAGCCTGTGACAAAAATGTTCCTTCCTACCATTTCTGGATATCATTTGTATGTTTTTGCTACACTTTCAGATAGGGACCAATTTGCAAGACTGAGAACAATTGTGTCGTGTTCTTATTCTCTCCTTATATGTTATCTAATGTAAATAATAGGGAGGGATTAATTCAGAAGGACACGAATCTTTAGGTCAATATAGTCTGAGGACTGCATGGGTTCTAGTATAGTAAACCAGAGATAACTTGCAAGATGGATAGAAAGGTTGATGACAGCTATGTTCAGAAGGACATAGAAGTAAACTTCTTTTTACCTGGGGTTATATTCTGAAGCTCTTGTGAAACAGAAAATGGAGGAAGAATCCATGCACTTTCCAGGGACTGTAGTCTTTCAGATGTGGGAAACAGCAAGGTGCTTGGATCCTGGTGCAGTGGCTGTCGTGTCTGAACCACCTCTGTGAAAGTGAGAAGATGATTACAGTTTACAGTGAAAGAGCATTTAGATTTGTGTAACAGGAATCTTACGTTAATAGGAATGTAGTTTAAAAGCTTTTATGGCATGTGATTGAAAACTTTTTGCCAGCATCTGCCAGGGTGGGAAGGACCATGGGAAGGAAGATGGAGTTCAACCTCTCCTTTAGAAAATAGGGAAACTTTTTGCTCAAGAAGCTTCTTTCACTGGAGCCAAAAGGTATTTTTAGCATCTCTAGGTGGCCTGTTTTTGCAAGAGTGTTAATAACAGTATCTTATTAGTACTGCGTTGTCTATCTGTGGACTTTGACAGATGTTTGCTTGGACACCTGATTGCAGACTTAAATATTTCAGACTACAGTCTTGTGCTTTGAGTACAGACTTAATGTAGGTTTAGTAAAGTTCTACATAGATGATGGTTCTGAAGGACATTAACAAGATCACTGCATTAAAAATAGGGGCAGTCAGGTCACTCTAGAATGAAGGAATAATTTGACTCTGAATGTTGCACTTAGTAAGTATGTAAGATATACCATGTGTACCTTTTTACAGATGTAATTGATTAAGACATAATCCTGCAAATTTACCCAACTGGTCCTACAAACATACCATCTCTCTAATCTAGTATATACTTAAGCCTGAGCCACAGATTCATATGGCTGGAGGAGAAGTCGGACTATAAAGCGTGTCTGGTCTAATTCTTTACTCTGTAGCGTATTCAAGTACTTCTGTGTCATTTCTGATAAATATTTATTGTTCTGTTCTTAAACCCCCCCCACAATGTTCCCCAAGCATCACTTCTAATATTTTATTATCCTTACTATGAGAAAGTTTATCTAATGTCTAATTTAAATCATCCTAAGTGCTGTTGAAGGTCATTCGTACTGCTTCAGTTCCCAGAGGGTAATGAGAACACTTCTTTCATCTTTTCAGCAAACTCTTACATAAATCTGCATCTTTCCCCAGTCTTCTGGACCAATTATTTCAGTTTGTCATGTTTTCTAGACTTGTGACCGTCCTTGTGTTCCTTTGAAGCTCTTTCAATGGCTCCACATCTTTCCTTAGGTACGATGGACAAAACATTCAGCTGAGCTGTTATCTGCACCAAGGTGAGTGAAAAAGATTAACTTTCCCTTAGGAGAAACACTGCTGCTGACACATCCCTAGTTAAATGAAGTTGTGCTTTTGCAGAAGAAACTGTATCAAACTATTCTGTCTGGTCTTTGAGAGCAGGACAGAGGATGAATGCAAAGTCAAATCTTAAACATACCCGATATACTGCTGGACAGATGAGAAGTGACGTTAACTAAGGTCACCAGAGGTACTTCTACAGCATCCGACTTGATGTCTGAGAGTTTTTGTGACTCTGGGGTAGGCTCGGTGATGTTTGGCAAAATCCTTGTTCCCAGATCTCCACCTGAATGCAATTCCTTTGTGCCGCTGGATAAAATACTTGCAGAATGCATCTCTGCTCTGAGCACGCTGCTGCCGTAAGAAGAGTGAAGTGTATGTGTTGGTCTGAATAGCTCAGACAGGTCAAAGCTAGAAAAGTCTACTGGCAGAGTAAGAACTGGAGCAGTATCAGGATGGGACAGAATGATCAGACTTGGTTCATAAGATGCTTCAGCTTCACTAGGGAGAGTGCTGGATAACACGCTAGAAAAGCAGGCTGAGGCTTCAGGACTGAAATTCAATTTGGGATCAAGGGTCTGTGCATCTTTCTGGGTTACAGAAGAAACTCTGCTTTTCCCTTCAGCAAATGGAAACCTATCAGTCTGTGGGATAGTCATAAAAGCTTTAGATAACTGTTTATAGTCATTAGCAAACACTTGGCTCAGACTGCTTCTTGCTAGCACAGGTGGAAATGTGTCATCAATGGGAAACGTGAAGTCAGACAAAGTTGTATCTCTTACTGAAGCTTTTGGGAATGGTGAAAGGAGTGTTTCTGGAGAGAGGGATGCACTAGAAAGCATTTCAAGTTCTGGAAACTGGCTTTTTGTCTCATTGTTGTGATCTGGCACTTCTGATGCTGAAATGGCTTCTGGCAAAATTACATGAAATTCTGCTTTAGAAGGAAATGCCTCTGCTGAGGTGTGAGGCCATTCATGAAGGGTGTTTATTACCCAAGTGTACGTGGGCCTGAAAAGCCGGTCTGTGTCTAAAGTGATGTCCTGTAGGAAATGGTATGTGGATACTTCTGATTTACTAGAAAGGAAATCTGAACCTGTCTCGGGCACAGGAGGCTCCGGCTGCTCTAACAGCCATGGCATGACAGAAGTTCTGATAGGCAGCGCTTCCAGCTCAGTGAAGAGAAGTGTTGTTTCAGTCCTCAGTGAAGGCGAAAGATCTGGAAAATCAGAGTCTGTGAACAGAATAGCTACTGGTGGGTTAGCTGGTGTGTCCCATGCTGAGTCCGTGTCTAAGGTGACCAAAATTTCTTGACTAATACGATGGATATTACTGTGCATCTTGTAACTTGCAATCATTATGCTTTCTTCACAGAAAGATGATAGACTCTGAGTAGGTGATACTGCAAGTTGTGTGTGTAAGTGGCTTGGGACAGTAGAGGACAAAGGCCTGGAAGCATCTCCTGCAGCTGGTCTATGGGTAATTCTAACTGGTTTTAATGTAGGTGTTGGCGTGATCATTAATCGCCTACGTTGTCGTCTTGGAGACCTTCTTTCATAACGGCCTCTCCTAAGTATTCTCCAGCCTGCAATTTCATACCCTAGCAGCTGTGAGAGGTGATGTGAGTCAACATTGTGTCGCAGGACCTGGATGAATTCGCGGAGCATGGCAAACTGTCCACACTTCACAGGCCAGGAGAGTCCTACAGAATGGTTCACTCTGAAGTCGATGTGTGTGTTGTCTTCAGCCAGTACGGTCAGGCTCTGCGAGCCTGTGTGTGCCAGATCTGTGTATTGCAGCAGGGTTAGTAGGGAGGAATCCAGGTGGAGATATTCGGCCATCGTGCACACAATGTAGAGGCGTTTCTGTACCCCCAGGGTTTCTGCTTCAGTAGAGAGAATTATTTCAGCGTAAGTGATGGCAACTTCCTTCCCACACCTGAAAGTCCAAAATTGCATTAGTTAAGAGTTGTTTATCTGTCCATCTGTTTATGTGAAGATAGCTGTTTGGATTTAGTCTGTCATCTTATGCACATGCATCACTCGATTTTACCTCTTAGTCCAAAACTTCCTCCTACTGGATGTATGAACGTTTCCCATTCCTTTAACTTCAGTGAACACAAAGTTTGATCCCATTGCTTGCGTAGAACACAGCAGCATGGTCTGAATTTACCAGACACTATCTTCCTTATGTGGACTTGGAAGCAATTTGCTTAAGAGATATTCCCAGTTCATTAGACATCAAATGTAGGTACTTGCATTAAGTACCATCAGTGGAAATAGACAGTGTCTTGTGGAGGTGATTCAGGGCTTTACTGGGAGTCTGCCTTTCTCCCTGTGGACACAAGAGCTCCAGTTCCTAACTGTGGCAAGGAGGGTCGATGCCACTGTTCCAATGGCCACCTGGAGAATCAGTGCCCCAGTGCCGCTGGGCTTGCAGTCTTTGTGCCCATGCTTGCTGTGCTCTACCACTCTGGGGCAACGAACCCTCCTGCATTTAGATTCAACGTGTGCTCATTCAATAATTTTGTGGTTTTGTTTTTTGTTACCCTGACATCATATTTCTATGGTAGGGAAAAAAAAACCACCCTATGTCAGTTATGGAGCAGCCACCTCATTTTTTTTAAAGCTTTCTTCTTTTTTTCCTCCCCACTAACCAAGGCAAAAGCAGTTGGAAGCCAGCAGTACTCACTGGTAGCTGTTCGGCATGTGATTCAAGCTCGCCTCTGTGTCCAGGAATAAGATGCCGTCCTGAACGTGGATGGTGAAATTTCCAGCCACTCCTGGTGTTTTCTGGGCACGTGTCCTTCCAGAGGCAGCAATGCACAGCAGGTACACTCCGCTCTCCCCTGCCATTGGCAGTCCTTGCAGCGTGTGTGTATTGGGGTTGAAGTCCAACCATTTTGGCAAATCTGCACCACTGGCTAAAGTCACCTGCTCCGTAGAAGAACAGCAGATAAGCAGAATTAGAGATAGGAAATGGAGTTACTACTCTAGTTTTACATATTCCAAGTTCTAACTGGACAGAAATATAGGAACAGCTACGAAAACAATCCATTTAAAAATCTAGGAACCACAGTGCCTTGATTTTTGTGTAGCGCTTGTTTTCTGTGTTTTTTTTAATGTAGTGGCAATGCTTACTGTCCATTTTTAAGACCCTGCATTCTTCAGACTGGGTAGATTAAATACATGTCGGGCAGTGGTTTTGTTTATTCGCGTAGTATGTAACTGCTGCATTGGCAGTGAATGATGGTGAGATTTTTGCCATCAGTTCTAGTTATTTCTAATACATCTGAGACACTTCTCTAGAAGGAGAGTTGTAACGAGTTAGTTTTAGACATTAAAAGAATGCCTGTTTGCTGCAGGATTGTACCAAGGAGTGTATTTAATAGCATTACCTTGTACTGAGTTATCTTTCCCTGAAAGGCAAATACTGGCACTGGATAATAGAATATTTTTCCCGTCAGGACGGTTGCATTTGGGATTCCTTGCAGGCTCTTTGTCTCTTCATGTCTGTTATCTGATCCCTTGGCAACCACAGCAGGAGTGTTTACACACACAGATATCAGTGCAAAGACGAGAGGGAGCATGGGGGACCCCAAGGCAGGAAACCTGTCGGGGGTGCCCGTGGGGTCCCTGCGAGCATCCATCCTCACCCAGCTGCTGTCTGGTGCTGCTGGCAGCCGCCTGCTGCTACTTCATCGTGCCTCAGAGCTGTGGGGGAACGAACAAAATCAAACCCACAGGCATGTCAGTCAACTTCATCTCGTGGGGAAGCAGAAAGCTGTCAAATGTGGCAGGGCTTGCACTGCCTCTGTTACAGGCCTGCTGGTCTGTTTGGGCCACAGTGACATCTGGGGAGAGCTTATAGGCTTTTAAAATTCTTGGTACTTACCACCTCTGCTCCGTTCAGCTGGAGGTTTTTCGTGAGAAAATGCCATGAAGTACAAAGCCAGTTCATAATGCTTTTTAACCCAGTTTCCTTTGGACTTGCTGTTGCTCCCATCTCTGCTTCTGTCCTGATAAAAGCCCACTTGGTGTCTAGGAGATGAAATGCTACACTAGGGCCTCATCAGGGGGGCCTTCAACATATGGCTTAGAGGAGAGCCAGACAAACAGCGCAGTAACCTGACCTGCCAGGATTTTGTGGTACAGTGGTAGCAAAGGGGAAGGTGAACATGGCATATGGCAAACAAATGGTGAGAGCAGAGAGGCTGAGACTCAATATCCCTTGCCTTGGAGCATCAAGGACTGGACTTTAGACTTGCTAAAATTGATGCTGCTTTTTCAGGTAGTAAAATAGTTCCTGCAGGTGTGGGGCTCAAACCTGTGAGTGGCTTCCAACTTTTAGATGAGAAGGGAGTACAGCATGCCTAGCATAGCTTTATTTAAAAGCACACAATGGGAAAATACTTGTAGGCAGCAGCAGCAGTGTCTACTTAACCAGTTGATACAGCTGGAAAAGCACAAACAACCTTTTGGACTCAGACAAGTGCAGAAGCCACGCGGTGTCATCTTGTCTTGTTACAGCTCTTACAGCAGGATGGCTTGAAACCCACAACCTGCTTTGCGTTGCCTCTGCAAACTCAATGGCCATGTATCTAGGAATGAGGTCTTGCTCTGCTGTTTTTTAACAAATATTATCTTCCTTCTATTTGTAAATGTGTTTGCAGTGTGCTTTGTAGTAGTTTCCAAGCCTTCTGTCATGCTTCATTGCCCAGATCCCTTCCATTTTAGCAATGAATAGAGTACGCTTTGGATAGAGTGAGAAGCGGTAATGTAAATCAATGCTCATAAGCATGCATATGGAAAGACAAAAAATGTGTGGTATCTCCTGAAATGCAGTGGCTTACTAAAGCCTGCAGTGTGTCCTGCTGGAAGTATACTCTGAAAAAAAACAGAAAACCAGGTGTGCAGAGCTCAATGAATGTGCTTGAGGTTATTGACCGCTTTTGGACAGAGATGAATCTGTATCCAGGTAAGACTGTTTATATTGCAACCGTGATTGGCTCTGAATAAATCAAAAGTTGGATTTATTTGATTATGTTTAGTAATGCTGAGAAACAATTAGCTATGCTCAAATCTCCATTTTTCATTGTCAATGTCTCCCATGTTCCTTTCTTCTGCAATCTCTAAAAACATAATGGCATGTCCTTGTTCACTGATTGCAAAACCATCAAAAGAGTGAGTAGGTGGTGGGGCAGAAGTTGGAGATGAGAACTTTTATTTAGAAAATATAATTCTTAAGCAAAGGGTGCTTGACAGCTGACTAATCTCTCCTAATGAATTTGCATCCTGAGAGCTTAGTAAATATTGCCATGTAACCATGTATGAATCATCAGTGTGCTCTAGAATGATGGGAACACTCTGAGATCCCTGGTCACTATGAGCTGAAAGTGGCCAAAACCACCTCCAGAAGCACAACATCAGCACAACATCTGCCCCAATCCAGGGATCCAAAGCCCTCGGAGCTACCTGTGCATTTCAGGTGGGGAAGTGACAGTGAACGTTTCACCTGTTTGGATCCCTCCTTAGTAACTGTTGACCAACTGGCTTTGACAGCAGTAAATATCATTTAGTTGTTCTCTAGTGTCAGATGAGGCAGAGTATTTTCGTGTTGCGTACCTTCTCGATACTCTGGAAATAAACTTACTAGAACTTCGCATAAACGTGCGAGGGAAGCTTAAAATCATTAGATTTTTAAAACTTCTCTGGAGACTTCATGTAATTCTGAGCTCATAATTAGCTTTTCTAGCTAAATTGCAACAGAGACATGCGGCAGTCTATTAAATAAATGCCTTTTGATAAAACCAGAAGCCGTCTACAATGCCACTCTGTGGCTAAAAGCAGGAAAACTTGTGAACAAATGTAGTTCACCCAGAAACAAGGACTCTCACCTTAAAGTATTTGTTTACCAACTGGAAGCAGGAAATATCGAAAGAATTATGGGGTAACTTCATTCTCATGTGATTTCGTGATCGAACTCACTTGAACCAGGTACACAGATAAAGGTGGGTAAGTGTAATTCAAAGCTCACCTGAATCAAATAGGATCTTTTTAGGGCACCCATAAGTATTTGTAAAGACGAAAATGGCTTATTTGTTTTACTTCACTTCTAGCTTTAGACACAGTATTTTTCCTGCAAGTCTATACTACATTTACACAGATAGAATTCTGAAACTGGAAAAAACCCCACTCCTTAATCTTTATCTGCAACGCCAAAGAACACAAATGGAGGATACACTATCTGCTTTTTTCGTTTTTCTTTTTTTAAAGATGGACTCAATGATCAAACAAGGGAGGGGAATCACAAACCTGTAAAATGGAAATCATGTCTGTCTTGGTTTTTCCTGCTGCCCCTGCCTCAGGAGCTCTCTTGCCACTCCTGCTTCGAGGCAAAGAAGAGTAAATGTCCAGTACTTCCCTGTCCAATTTCTAGCAGGCCTGTCTGGAGAGGTTCAAGGACTCCAGCAACACCCAAAATGGCCTAGAATGGTTGAGTTTTATGGCCTCTACCACAAAGCTAATATTTTTTTCATAAGGTTGGTTGGGTGTTTGTTTTTTGTTTTGTTGAGGGAGAGGCATAATGATTTTTAATATCTATTAAAGCCCTGGCATCTGGAATCAAGCAATTGCTTGGCAATTTTAACTTCCTTTCAAGACATATTGTTATTCCAGCCACCGTCTTTGCTGCAAAGGAAATCTAGATATTTTTCCAGTATCCCCAGAAAACTCAGCAAGCAGCGGGTGACTTAAAAGATAATATTTTGGGTTCTCTTAGGAGGTCTGATTCATTATTTTTTTGAATGTCTGAAGCTGGCGTTGCTGACAGCCCTGGGGTCCACACCTTTGACAGCTTGCCAGGCAGTTTCAGAACAGTTTGTGTTGACATAGGAGGAAGTCTGGTGGTAGCACCTTTTCTGCGGAATTGTTCAGCATAATGCAGTTTTCCACCCTTTTCCTTTGACTTCCACTATATTCCAGGAGAACCCTGAAAACTGGCTGTCGGTGTCTTGAGTCTTGTGCAAAATATGGGAGATGTTTTCGTTTGGTCTGTTGAAATAAACATATTGTCTGTTTCTGGAAGACAGAAACATGGTAACTGGGTGTTGGGAAAGGCATAAAATGCATATGATCAAAGAAAGGAGCTCGTGTGTTGCTGTGTGTTTAAACTGATGTCACTCTTGTGTGACAGCCAGAAATAGCATGATCATGGTAACACACTCTACACAGTGATAAGAAGCCTCAGGGCATGAGATACACTAGTTTCCAAGAAGTGTTCATTTTACCTCATTCTTATGAAACAGGATCCTTTTCAACATCTCAGCCCTTTATCCAGAGGTGGTTCTGTGTTAAAGGATGATGCACACTTTATTTTTGGTATGGAGGAAGCCGAGTGTCATCACTGAGATTTTGCAACTCCCTTTTGCCTATTCAGTGGGGTGAAATGGCAGATGCATAGTGTGGCTTAACACAAATGATGGAGAAAGTCAAGATTGTGGTATCTGTGATAAGCATCAGAAAAAGAGTTGGGTCTCTTTTCATGCCTTTTATTGCATAATTTTTTTTTTTTTTTAAATCCATAATTTTACTAGTTTTAAACATGCTGGTGTTTATTTTTGAGTTGCTGCCTCAGGTTTTCGTTCTTTTTCTCTTGTTTTAAAATGAATGGGGGAAGACTGGAAAGGACAAAAGAACATCTGAAGGAAAAGCTGCTTCTGTAAACCTTGTCTTTACTGGCTTCTCGTTCTCATTCTGCTTTGCACTTGGGAAAGTATTTTCACTTCCCACATCACTTCCCTCCCAAGCCCTCATGTTTCCTCTGAGATATTGCCTACGTGGGAAAGTTTAAATGTGAAAGCCAAGGTATGAATTTATACCAGGGTTAAATTGGAGTTTAACGACCCATGTGAATGTTCTCGTTTGCTACAAGCTTTTTTATTTTTTTTCCAAATTATGGTTTTCTTTTCCTCTTTAAAGCTTAGCTTCTGATTTTACAAACAGTTTAAACTGGGCTGGAAGAGGTTGTAGTAAAAGGAGTTGGGCACTGACACAGTTGCAGCTGTTTATCTAGCAGATGAAACTTTCCTGCTCAGACAAGCCCTCACTATTACATCTTTCTTATTTTTTCCCTAGGGAGAGTTAAAAACTAGGAAGAAAGCCTTTATTTCAGTGGTTTCAAAGTACCGTCTCTCCGTTTTCCATTTCAACTTATTTGAAAATGAAGAAGAAAATATTAAACTCAAAGATTCTGGTTTTGGACAAAAGATTTTTGATAAAACTTGAAATGATGTTACATTTTGGTCTTTTCAAAATTATTAGCTATTTAATAAAGAAAAGGCCACTAGATTGAGTTGAAATATGACGCTCTGTTGTAGCAAGGCTTTGTTTTTAATGCTGCGCTCTGTAGGAAGACAGGACACAGTGCTAGAGCTGCCCATTTTGGCTCCTCACCTTTGCTAAATTCATTGTGAGACCTGCAAATCATTAAATCCATCTGCATCTCGCTCCAACCATTAATAAAAACATGGGGCACTGATTCAAAAGGGATTTTAGAAATCCTATTGGCTGATACTACTCTAAGCTGCCCTTCATGGCAAAGGGAGCTACTGACTGAAATCTTTTAGCAATGTACTGATCCTTAGCAATGTAGATGATCTTTTGAGGTCTCTTCCAATCCCAAACATACTGTGATACTGTGTGATACTGTGTTTAGAATTTGGTTGCCCCTCTGCCCTTTTTTTGGTCAAATGTAGGAGCCTGAGCAGAGGTTTGTACAAACACTGGGGCAGAATGGAGGCCGGCATGCCGAGTTCCAGCCTTGCATGGAGTTTTGTTTTGTTTTGTTTTGTAAGGGGATGTGTTATGTGCCAAACAAGGAACACAAGGTTCATAATGGACACGCTGACAGAACCTTATTTATGGTGCCTGCTGCTGCTCCCAGGCTCAGCTTTTGCATTCAGCCGGCGTTGCTGGCTTCCCACAGCAGATTTTCAAACAAGTTGCTGGAATAACCTCGTAATGTTTTTTTGTTTCTCTCAATGGGCTCGATTTAGCCTTGCTGTTTGCTGATGTGACAGTTTGGGACCGAGCACCCTTCTCCTGGCACCAGCACCGAATTTGGTTCAAAGCACTCCGTTAAACCCAGCGCTGTCCCTCCACTGCCCTGCAGAAATACAGGTGCTCTTGCTCTGTCTTTATGTTAGACAGTTCCTATCTGCTCTGCTGGAAAGAAGGAAAAATCACATTTCCACGTCATCAAATGTGCATCTTTCTCATAAGGAGAGTTAATTCAGCCCTGCCTGAAAGTGACTGGGAAGATGCAGAGGAGGGGGCAGCGTTGCAGGAGAGGCTCACTGGGCTGGGCTGGGGGTCTCTGTGCATCTTATTCACCCTTAAATGGTTTCAGAGGTGTTAAAAATGGGGCAATAGTTCTGTTTGCCCTTCTTCACCCCTGTTTGTTGTTTAAAGTGGGGCCTGAAGATCTCTCTTGAAAAAAACCTCGTAAATAACCACTAAAAGCCCCGTGCCTGGCTTGTGCTGCAGAAACCAAGAGGCTGTTGACCGATGGGGGTTATGAAGCAAATTTACAGCCAGATGACTCTTACCAATTTTTCCTCCCAGCTGTCTTTCTTTCTATGTTTGTTTTACTTTGGCAATTAACTAAACAAATTGCTGTCTGAGCAGTGGAGCTAATGGATTCTGGTTTCCTTCAGGTTTCTCTGCAGTTCCCTTGATCTCAGCTTCATCCTCTGCCACGTGGTCCAAGGGGAAGGCCAACGAGGAGCCAAATGGAGCTGGGCTTTGGGTTTCTCTCCCTCATTGGGGGCACACTTTTGGATTTCTGTGCTTTACTGAACTTCTAGTTCTAAAAAAAACTTGAAAGGAGATAATTTTCAAGGCATCCTTAACATCCCTCCTCTTCCAAATACTCTAAACTGGCTAACAACAGGGTCAGGCATTTTTGGCTGGGGAGAGGATCGGGTTCTCAGGGGGGACAGGCAAGCTGCAACTGCACAAGTTTTGCTTCCTCATGACACCAAACTGGAAGGTTAGTTCCTGGAAGGTGTCTTTTTAAAAAAGGCGACCTGTTTTCTGCATCCGCCATATGGGCGAGCTGTTCCTGATGTTTCTAAGAGCACTTGAGCAGAATAAAAAGCCACATCCTAAACAAAGCATTGTAGGCTACTTCTGTTGCAAAGAAGCAACAAAAGGAAGGGAAAAAAGTGGAAAACTACTTACTACTGACCTCTTTAAAATAAATGAGATACTAAGATAGTTGCAATAGAAGTAGTACTTATGTTCATTCTTGATTTGGTGATAATGTAGACAGCGTCCTTTCACTTGGGTTGGCCCATGGTTGTCTGTGGGATTCAACTTCTGCCTCACTTTTTTCATTTTATGCCAATCTTCTTCCCATTGTAGGTGAAATCAAGTGTTGCCCAGAAAACACAGCTCAGGAAATGCGTTGTCTTGTGTGCGAAACCAATGATTGCAGAGTTATTGAGGCCTCCACAGAGAGCCAGCCGTGAGCCTGCCTTTGTGTCACTGAGGAATCGTATGACTGACTCATCAGTGATGAAGCTGAGACTTTTGACAGGG
Organism: Nesoenas mayeri; assembly: GCF_963082525.1. Taxonomy (NCBI): domain Eukaryota; kingdom Metazoa; phylum Chordata; class Aves; order Columbiformes; family Columbidae; genus Nesoenas; species Nesoenas mayeri. Next base: position 75,612,524 of record NC_137541.1, read on the forward strand.
GATTGAATATAATCCCTAAATGTTTAATATGCCAGAAATTAAAGAAAAACAATTAGTCAGATTTTGGAGTGGGTTGAGACTTGCTCCAAGACCCTGGTAACTATGTGTGTGACTCATGTCAAGGTGTTCAAGGGTCTTTATTGAGGCTTATCAGTGTAATAGGAAAAAAAGCGGGGGGGTTGGAGAGGGAGGGCAAGGCAGGTCTTGAGGTTTTGAGAGTCTACTCTGCCGGAGGCTGTCCTGGGGAGCCCTGTACCCCTGAGACCCCAGATGAAGCCAGGTCAATGGAGGAGCTTGCTTTAGTTGATGAGGACTGGGTTAAGGAGCAATTAAATAGACTGGACATCCATAAATCCATGGGTCCAGATGGGATGCATCCGCGGGTGCTGAGGGAGCTGGCTGAGGTCATTGCTGGACCTCTCTCCATCATCTTTGCCAAGTCTTGGGAAACGGGAGAGGTGCCCGAGGATTGGAGGAAAGCAAATGTCACTCCAATCTTCAAAAAGGGCAAGAAGGAGGACCCGGGTAACTATAGACCGGTCAGCCTCACCTCTGTCCCTGGGAAAGTAATGGAACAACTTATCCTTGGTGCTATCTCAAGGCATATCAAGGATAAGAAGGTTATTAGGGGCAGTCAGCATGGCTTTACCAAGGGTAAGTCATGCTTGACCAACCTCATAGCCTTTTATGATAATGTTACAAGGTGGATGGATGATGGCAGAGCGGTGGATGTGGTCTACCTTGACTTCAGTAAAGCCTTTGACACAGTCTCCCACAGCATCCTAGTTGCTAAGTTGCAGAGGTGTGGTCTAGACAATAGAGTAGTGAGGTGGGTTACAAACTGGCTTAAGGAGAGAAGCCAGAGAGTGGTAGTAAATGGTGTGGAGTCTAGTTGGAGACCAGTATCTAGTGGAGTGCCTCAGGGGTCAGTACTGGGGCCAGTATTATTCAATATATTCATTAACGACTTAGACGAGGGAATAGAGTGTACTATCAGCAAGTTTGCTGATGACACTAAGCTGGGAGGAGTGGCTGACACGCCAGAAGGCTGTGCTGCCATCCAGCGAGACCTGGACAGGCTGGAGAGTTGGGCGGGGAATAACCTAATGAAATTTAACAAGGAAAAGTGTAGAGTCCTGCATCTGGGCAGGAACAACCCCAGGTTCCAGTATCGGTTGGGAAATTACATATTAGAGAGCAGTGTAGGGGAAAGGGACCTGGGGATCCTGGTGGACAACAGGATGACCATGAGCCAGCACTGTGCCCTTGTGGCCAGGAAGGCCAATGGCATCCTGGGATGTATTAGAAGGGGAGTGGTTAGTAGATCAAGAGAGGTTCTCCTTCCCCTCTACTCTGCCCTGGTGAGACCCCATCTGGAATATTGTGTCCAGTTCTGGGCCCCTCAGTTCAAGAAGGACAAGGAACTGCTGGAGAGGGTCCAGCGTAGGGCAACCAAGATGATTAAGGGAGTGGAGCACCTCCCTTATGAGGAAAGGCTGAGGGAGCTGGGTCTCTTTAGTTTGGAGAAGAGGAGACTGAGGGGTGACCTTATTAATGTTTACAAATATATAAAAGGTGAGTGCCATGAGGATGGAGCCAGGCTCTTCTCGTTGGCAAACAATGATAGGACAAGGGGCAATGGGATCAAGCTGGAACACAAGAGGTTCCACTTAAATTTGAGAAAACACTTCTTCTCAGTAAGGGTGACAGAGCACTGGAACAGGCTGCCCAGGGGGGTTGTGGAGTCTCCTTCTCTGGAGACATTCAAGACCCACCTGGACATGTTCCTGTGCAACCTCACTTAGGCGTTCCTGCTCCAGCAGGGGGATTGGACTAGATGATCTTTTGAGGTCCCTTCCAATCCAGAACATACTGTGATACTGTGATACTGTAATTTAACACTAAGGGAAGTGAGGGAGCTGGAGCCAAGTATACTGGGGAAAAGGGCCGTGCATGCCCATTCCTTACAGTCTGTCAGTGCGCCAGAGTCTTGTTCACATTCTTAGCTCTCCGGTAAGGGGTCTTTTCTGACCAGCAACACAAATTTGTGCCCATTAGTTGGTGGAGTTTTTGTAATATTCGTTGAATGCAAGATGAGGCTGAGAAGCACACTGTGACCAATGTCTACCCTATGCTCCTGTGCAAAAAGGTGCAGCACAATAAGAATTAGCCATAGACTATAAATTATGTTGAATGTGGAGGAATGAGAGAAACCCAAAGCAACTTAGTTTGTATAAACGCCTCTTGCCTGAAACAAAATTATGCACAAAATAAAGCAAAAAGCCTCTAGCTGAGCTCAGTAACTGCTCTTATAAAGTCTTTGTGAGGCTGCATTTTCAAAATCAGATCTCAAAAACAGGTTTTGATGCTTTGATGGGGCATCAGATAAACTATGAATAGCTAAGTTTTTACGAAAAGTTCATGTTCTTTTCTTGCCGTCCTCCAGAGCTTCTGGAAAAAAACCCCACTATTTATTCAAAGACCCAGCTATGGGTCTAGGAGCCCTACTTCTGTCTTTAACTATTTGTCCCCCCCTACCCCACTCCCCGCCTCCGGGCTGTTGTGCCTGGATGCTTTTATTTGCATACATAATGTTTGTTCCTGCAACAGTCACTGCTCTAAAAGTTGTCATAGTAACAGATTTCGCTGTTGTTCCCTTTCGAAAGCAGGGCAAGAGTGCTGGGCTGGCTGCTGGACCGGGAACCAGGAGAACCGGCTTTCAGTCCTGCCTCAGCCACCGGTGTTTGCCTGAGTTGCCCCTGCCAGGCACCAGCAAAGCACTTCAGTGTTTGGGTTTTTTGTTTATTTGAGGGTTTTTTGGGGGATGCTTGATGTTGGGCAGCCACCCAGACCCTGCCTAGCAACCTCCGCCATCCAAGATGTTTGCCTAAAGGACTCTTTCCACACTCGTGGGCTTTCTTCACACCTTGCTGTCCACCCCTGACCTGCACCCCACCTTGCCCACATGCCAGACGGCCTCCAGACCTCCCCGCTTCCCCAAATTCCTTTGTAGCTCCTGCCATTTACCTCTTGGTGTCCCCATTTCCCTTCTGACCCCTAGTCTGTTCTGAGGAATTCACCAGGACCGGTTGACTTTGTGGCTGCACCTCCGTTTATCTGTAGACGAGCATCAGGCCACTGGGCAAATGTTGACTTTTTTTCCAAGACTAGCTGTATGGAGAAAGGAATCTGGGTACGGTTCTTCCGCTATAGAAACTCACAGACGTTTTATTTGTTTATTTTGTTTCTACCTACTTGTCTATTTCTCAGATATGCCTGGCCACTTCAAAACAATGATGATCAGCTTGCATTAAATAAACTAACCTCATACTTCTTCATATCAACAATCCTCTCCTTGATGGATCAGCCTCTTTTATTACTCTGGCATTAGGTCTGCGAGAAGTTGAATTTGTGGGACTGGGCCACCAAAAAAAAAAAGCCTATGGTATAAATAGCTTATCTCCCAACTCTGCTCCTGTGTGTCTGCCAAGTGATAATTGGGGGGAAGAAAAACCCAACCCTCATGATACCCATTTGGTACATGACTGACAGATTTACGATAGGACGCAGTTTCCTCCGTTTGTCTGGCAGCGAGTGGCGGGGCCGTGCGATTGTGTGTCCGCCTTCTTGCCGCGAAGGCTTCCAGCTGGATTCAGAGGACAGGAAATGATTTAGCGAAAGGCTTTCGGTGACAATTAACAGAATTCCTGCTGATAACTCTTTTTTTTTGTCTTCTCCCTCAGAATATTTTTACAGCAAGCCCTAAGTCCTTGCAGAGTGGCATTGGAGGTGGGTGGTTACAAATATTTGATGAGTGTGTCATGGAATGGCTTTTATTTCTGTTGAAAGTATGATTTATTTTTTTAATCTTCATCTCTTTAGTGTTCTAGTTGGTGATCAGAGCAACAGAACAGATTATTTTTGTTACCAGATGGTCATACCCTAAAACCCAGCCCAACGTGGCCTCAAGCAAAGGAGACCTATTGTCAGAGTAACCAAGGAAATATTGAGTAGGATTGCCCAAGAGTCTCCTGGTAGGGAGGGTGGGGAGGCAGTTTATGCTCATGCCAGGAGTGCTCCAGCTGCATGGTAAACTTCTGATTCTGCCAGGAACAGACAGAGGCTCAAGTTAAGTCCTGAGTTCGCATTTACAGTGTCAGCTTCAGAGCATATGTTTAAAATAACCCTCCGTGGTGCATTTCTGTGGAAGGCATCTCTCTCGCAAAGCAAATATTTTAAGAGTTGTCTTGGGTGCAACATTGGAAACCAATAATTTCTTAGAGTTTGGTGGTCTTCAAACCTAAGGCTTTGTTTCTCACCTCGGGTGAAAAAACAGAATGTGAAATCATCGCTATTGGTTCTTCTCTTAGAAAAGGAGGAGGAAAAATATTTTTGAAGAGTTGATACACACGGGAATTAACCAGCTCTGTTTTCAATAGATAAATTACAGTTCAGGAAATTAAATTATAAATTAGATGGATATTTGTCCTTGGGAATTTGACACCTGTAAACAAAAACCTTTATTTTAAGAGCTTGAGGAGCTACTGTAGGCTTTGGAAGTTTGAAGGGTTTATGTTTGAAGACTTCTTTTCATCAGCAATGTTTATTGCACTGTACTCTCTAAATGGGAATTTTCTATAAAAGGATGGAAAAAAGTGAGGTTAGCATTGTAAGATGGATCAGGTTTTTCTGCTGATTTGTTCGTGTTTTCTTGTAATGAAGTTCTATGTGGGAAAACAGCCTTTAATTGTCTGTGCAGTCAGCAGAGTCCAGGCAAACTGCTTTTATCTGCTTTGGGGTTGGTTTGAATACTGACAGCTCAGATCTTTTGATGTGCTGTAGCCTGGCTGGTGGTTTTCCCTGTGCAGGAGCAAGCCCGGGAGCAGAGGAGAGGGAAAACTCCAGTGGTCACATAGGGTGGGAAACAGAAGAGCGATGAGACCATGGAAACTATATCGAGAGCAGGAAAAATGACAGGAACTGGAAGAGTTAAACGTTGCAAGTGGTGCAGCAGAGTCTATGGTCCTAGTCTGTGCTTCTGTAACTTGTATTCTGAGGTGATTTGAGCTTCACCAAGGGAAAAGTGTTTTCTTTCAGAGTATACAGTGATTTAAATAGTATCAGCTACTCAGGGAACAGAACACCTTGTAAAACTGAGCTAGTATTTTGAACCTCAGAAATTGTTTAGTAAAAATCTCCTTTGTGCTTTTGCAGAAGTTTCTGTGTTCCCCTTCCCTCCCCGCACCTGAGTACGGACACATAAAAGAGAGTTGAACTCTTGCTGTTTTGCTAACTGCATTTTTTGCTTTGGATGATGCAGTCTGTTTGATTAAACTCTAATGATATATCCTGGACATGCATTACTGTCAGCCCTGTTACAGCACTATGAGAAAGGGCAAACACTGCAGTTTTGCCTCACCAGTGTACAGTGGAATGTAGGCACAGAATCACAGAACAGTTTGGGTTGGAAGGGACCTTCAAAGCTCATCTAGTCCAACCCCCTGCAATGAGCAGGGACATCTTCAACTAGATCAGGTTGCTCAGAGCCCTGTCCAGCCTGGCCTGGAATGTCTCCAGGGATGGGGCATCTACCACCTCTCTGGGCAACCTGGGCCAGTGTTTTACTACCATCACTGTAAAAAGTGTCTTCCTCATGTCTAGCCTGAATCTCCCCTCCTTTAGCTTAAAACCATTACCCCTTGTTGTGTCATAACAGGCCCTGCTAAAAGGATTGTGAGGAGAGACCAAGAAGAGGTCCCCACCTCTCTCACCTGAGTGACCAGCACTGAAGCAGCTAAATTCAGAATTTGGCAAGCTGATGGCACCAGTGGGCTGGAGTGGGCCAGATGTGCTGAGCAAAAGAGGCACCTCCAGTTCCCCTTTCTCCTCACCCTTCAGCATAGCTGGAGAGCTCCCAAAGATCCCCCAAGCAATCTTTAGAGAGTTATTATTATAACAAATGGTGGAGTTTCCTCTGTCAGGCTATCGGGATGTAAATCTGGAGCATTTCCACTAAGCCACACTGCTGCTGGGCAGGTATTGGGGACTGTAAATGTGTGCCATCCCAAACCCAAAACCAGGGGCTCAGTAACCAGAGGTGGAACAACAGGTTTGCAAATGACCCTATGTGGCTCATCCAGGCACTGCTGATAAAGGATAAAATTACTCTGAAAATAATGCAGCAGCTCACAGCTTTGAACCTGCTGGTGGGTGAGGGAGGGAGCCCTCCTCCCCCAAACCAGAAACCTCAATCCCAGCCTGGCAGAAACAAAATTCCTCCATCCCCTGTTTGCAGTGCTGGCTTTCATTGCTGGACTTCTTGAGGAGCCACTCTGCAGCAGGGTAACCATGCTGTGCGTCGTTTCATCACCCCTTTTTTTAAAGGAGGCTGATGCTGCTGCATCCTCTTTCTTGACTGGGTGCAGCTGGAAGGAGGAGATGAGCTGGCAAAGCCAGCAGCTGCTTGAAATGCTCCAGACCTGTCTATGCACATCCTTGCTCCCAAATTCCTAGGGTTTTCAGAGCAGCATGGCTAGAATGCTGAAAAAGCTTCTTTTTAATCTCTCGATCTTCACTCTGTGTGTTGTTGCCAGTGCAGGTAAACCAGAGGTGCACGCTCCATGCTCTGTAGGCACTAGTGTTTCCACCAAGGTAAACAAGAGGTAGTCTAGGTAATTACAGAGAACGATCTGAGTGAAACATCTTGTCTCTACAGCTGATTCCTGTGACACAGGAGCAGGCAGGGCAGGCAAACTTGCCCTGCCAGGAGATCAGGAGCATTTCTCCTTATTCAAACAACAAGAAATGAGATTCATCGGTCTCTGCCATGGCTAAATTCCAGCTCAAAACATTTTGTCTGACTGAGGTTTGTGGGGAGTAGTGGTGGGGACTGGCTCACTCTCCATGCTCTGACATCAATTTTGTATACGTCCCGAATTTATGTGGCAGTTCTGCCCACGGTATGTCTGAGGCTTCAGGTTTGGTTTGGGAGCTGGCAGACCGCAGCGCTTGGCATCGCTGTATTTCTCACTCCTGGTGATGAGACACTCCAGTGTTTGCTCAGGTCCAGCCCTTGGAGTAGGACAATACCTTTAACAAGCCCCAATGAAGGTTCTACTGTGGGAACAATTTCTTATGCAGCTAAAAATCTGTGTGGGGTTGGTTTTTGGTTTTGTTTGTCTGTTGTTTCTTTTTTGTGTGTTTGTTTTTTTTTAAAGCAGGAGGCAACCCAGCTGAAAACAAACAGGATTGCATTATATCATAGAGAGCAGAATTTGACAGGCAGGTTACAAAGCAGTCTGAATCCCACTGAATGAAAACGTCCAACAATACAGCAGAGCCTGACTGCTTTCTGTCATGTATATGTTTTAATTTGGTGGATTTTCTTTGGGTAAATCAAGTTAAGATGATGATAGTTGGCTTTGCTTTGCAAGCTGTTTGCCAAACTGTTTTTGTAGCTTGCTTTATGAACTTAGATTTTCTAAACAAGTTAAATGGATTTAAATCCAGTAAGTTAAAACCAGTTAAAGTTTAGCCACTGTCTTCAATAGTGACAAGAATGCAAGAATGGCAACACTGGCTCAGACAAGTGATTCATCTGGCTCAGTATCATCCCGCTCAGTCATAGCCAGAGGTGGATGCCTGAGGAGAACTAAGAACAAGGTATGTATGCAGTGATGCTTCCTCCATAGAGTTCAGGAAATCCATGAGCTGGATAAGGTGTCTGTTTTTACAGCAATTTTCAGTTGATTTTTTGATGAACTTTCCTAGTCACCCTATGAACCTACATAAACTTTTGGCGATCCACCACATCCTGGAGGAAAGGGCTCTGCAGATGAGCTGCCTGTTGTGCAAAGGACCATGCCCCTTCGCTTCGTCCTGTCTGTGACCTTGCTCTGCACCTCTTAGTTGTATTAGCAGAGCAGGGCAAACATCAGTCCCTGGAATCTCTCTGCATGTCAGTCCTGATCTGGCAGATGTATTGAAGAATATGCACTTAGTGTTGTGAGTTTTGTTGTTGGTTTTGGGGGCTTTTGTATGTTTGATTTTAATGGAAGCTGGTTTACCACTGTTGCCCTCTGAACCTTTTCATGTTCTAATGTACATCATTTTTTGAGCAGAGGGACAGAACTGCACTTCCATGTGAGGTTTGGGACAACCTTAGGTTTATGCAGTGGAGTACAGCTGCTGTCTAGTTTTATCCTCCTTCTCCTCCTTCTCCTCCTTCTCCTCCTTCTCCTCCTTCTCCTCCTTCTCCTCCTTCTCCTCCTTCTCCTCCTTCTCCTCCTTCTCCTCCTTCTCCTCCTTCTCCTCCTTCTCCTCCTTCTCCTCCTTCTCCTCCTTCTCCTCCTTCTCCTCCTTCTCCTCCTTCTCCTCCTTCTCCTCCTTCTCCTCCTTCTCCTCCTTCTCCTCCTCCTTTTTCCTTTTCCTTTTCCCTTCTCCTAAACCAAAAAGGTCAAACATTACCAACCCAGCATCCCTTTGACTGCTACCAAGCATTGGGACCATACATTAGATGCTCTGGAAAGAACATTCTCCCTCTTCCAGGGGTTGAGTTGGCTGCAGTCCAGGCAGCTCCCTGGCAGGAGCTCTTTGAGGAAAGGCTAGGAGAAACCTTTATCATCTCACCATCCCAGGACAAGTACAAGTTGGAGGGGGTTTCTCTTTTTAGACACCTCAGCCTGTAATTTTGGACTGGTCAGAGACAGACCAGCTTGTGGGAGCTGGGAAGCAGGAGGGGGCTTTCTTTTGAGGCAGTCACTGGAACTGCTTTTCAAGAGGTTTCTCATATATGTCTGCATATGAAGGAATGTCATCTATTGAGCAGGTAGCAAATAAACATAACACCATGGGGAATGCAATTATTTGGACCTCATCAACATTAAGATTATTCACCAGCCAGGAGTTAGAGATTTCCTTCTCCCCCTCTTTTTCCCAAAATGTGTAAGGCCAAGTGATTTTTGGTGGACTGGGCAGCTAATCTGAGGCAGAAGATGGAAGTTGGCTCTTCAAATGCAATAAAAGTTGTCAGTGGAGCAAAAGACGTTTTATTTACCACAGAGTTCTTTTAGAGGATGTGCAGCAGCTAGAAACAAATGTTTTGAATGCTCATCAGTAAATGCTGCAAAAGAAAGTGCCACAAGCCAAATTATTTTCCACTCCAAGTCATATTTGCTTCACTTTTTTCTTGTCTCTAATCCAAGCCATGAGCAGTAATGCCTCTATCTCCCAAATAACTGTCACATAAATATAATTTTTAAACTTGTTGAAGAGCAGTCATGGCTTGCCTATCCTGCCTGCCATGGCCTTCATCCAGGTTTGGAGTTGCTGTCTTATCCCTGGTGCTCTTGAGAGGAAGAACAGAGGTGAGTCCATCCCAGATGTGGAAATGCTATTGCCCTGCAGGTTTGGCAGCAAGCACCTGTGCTGCAGAGCTGAGGAGCGAATGCTGATGCCTATCACACAATTGTCAGCTGTTTGCTTATGTCTCACTGTGAAGACCAGGCAACAAGGACTTAGGGGACATCACTCTAGTTCTGGCCTTGTCTGCCCCTTGGTTTCCATAGCTATGGAGGGAAAAAATGGTAGTGCACACACATATTTGGGAGGAAAAAATACCCACAAAACACTTTCAGATCAATAAGCACAACATAATGTGGAAAAGGCTATGGGGTTAACTTTACTGCTGTTTTAGATACTTGGGACCTTCAGGCAACACAACACCCCTTAGGGTGTGATACTAAAAAATAAATTAGTAACCTCATTCAGCAGCAATTACTAACTCTGTCTTTTGTCTAGATGGGGAATTTTAGTTCAAGCCCTTTACGGCAATGTTACAATGCATAATTATATGACTTGCGGTGCAGTTAGATAGATGCAAATCATCTGGGTGTGCTATCTCTCCATTTAATCAGTGATTTGTTTACCAATTGGGTACAGAGAATACTTTTATTTAAAATCAGTTAAATGCATTTCCATTAAGAGCGTCAGTGGGAAATAATGGAACAACTGATTTGTTGCTAGTTAAAAGCATCCAAGAGCAATCTAGTGTAGTTCATTTACTCTGAGCTTTATGCAATACACAGTCAGCTATTTCCATGCACAATACAAACCACACATGATTTCTCATGTTCTCTGTTTATGGTCTTTCCCATTAATCTTTAACTTCATTAGGAACACATAAGCTGGCTCACTTACATCCTGGGTGTTCTCTGTAATTTAAAGCCTACTTTTAATGTTTTGGGGATATATCTCTTTGCTTTTAATGTTAGAATATGTTACAGAAACACTGGTATGTTTCTGGAAATAAGTGTAATAATTTTCTAGCAAATTCGGTCGGGGAACATAAATTATCCACTTTGCAACTGATAAGCTGGCGTGTGATAAGAGCGTAAGGAATTTTGTCAGCAGATGAGGCCGCGTATGTGGGGTGCCTGGGGTAGACCAATGGGCACCATGCTCAGAGGAGCAACCTGAATCAAAGCCCATGGAAAATGGTAAAAATTCTTCTGTGTTTCTGGGACTAACCAACAAGTGTATTTGGCCACCATTTTTTCATGATTCTTTCATAGCCCTTACCTGAGGTCGTATGTAAAGGCTTGGACTGTCTGGTCTGTGTTTACACAATGTCCAGCACACAGGGGTTCTAATGACTGACAGGGGCTACTGCTCTATGAAGAATAAATACCAATTATTTATTTAGCAGCTGGAGGAAAACAATAAGTTTCCCTTCCTCTACACAGTAACCTATCATTTCTTTTTACAGGGAAGGGAGGGATGTGCATGCCCGTCAGTACGCTGCAAACACCGCAGTTCTCGAAGTCCTGGCTGAGCCACCACTGCACCTACCGCATGAGGTAGGTCATTTCTCTGCCATGTGTATGACAGACTCGCAGTAGGGTTTGCCAGCTTTTAATATAAACTCTCTGAACTTAAGCATTAAAAAAAAAAATAATTCATGCTTCCATGCTAGCTGTAAAAATCAAAATGAAACTTGTAACGCAAAATAAACCACAGCAATCCCAGGACTCGTCCTGTGGTTCTGCCCCACACACCTAACTTGGTGGGGGATAATTTACCATGGAGGAACAACCCGACCTGTCATAACCTGCTTTTTCTGGGCTGTCTCTCATTCTACAGGCTTTCTGAACATTTGTTTCTGATTAATAGACGCTGCAACTGGATGTGGATGATCTGCGGTAAGAACACTATTAATTCAGTTTTCTCTGCAGATGACTAAAACAGTCAAGTCTGCATTTTCTCTTTCTACGGGATGAGTTTAAAACAAACCAGCTCCCCTCTGTTGCATCCCTGGGGTTTAACGTGTGAGATCCAGTGAGGGTTTCCTGGTGGTCTGAGCACTGACTTGGGACTATGCCTTGTCACTGCCTTTGGAGATATCGCATAGTGCTCTTTTCAATAGCATTTGAGATTCAGATGGGAACCTCTCAGACTTTTCAAAGGGTAGCTAGTCAGGTTAAGCACTGGTGTCTCATACTTCTCTGCTGGTTCTTAAAACAAATACATCTTCCTAAATGTCTGCTTCTCAGTGACTCAATTAATTCATAAATTTCTTCTCAGGTAGCTCTTCCGTTCCTCACCTGTGCTGTACCTTGCTTGGTTAATACTTCATTTTCTCACACGGAGGTTGTCAAGATACCTTCATTAATGTGGTGCTTATGCACTGTGGGAATGGGGGGATAAACTAGTTTTCTGGACGAGATAGCCAAGAGGACACTTTTATGTATCAAAATACACTAAAAGATTCTTGCTGCTGGGGAAAGGCTTATTTTCTCCTCTGCTTCCCAAATCCTCTGTGCTCCCTGATGTTTGTTGTTGATGAAAAGGAGAAATGAATGACATGAGGAAGCAGCAGCAGGCAGATGTTACCTGGCCCTGCTACGGGAGGGTGGAGTGGCCTTGCAGCTGTTGAAGAGGTTGAAAACAGAAGGTAAAGAAGGGTAGTGGGTAGGAAGAGATGAGCGAGGACTAAATAAAAGCTTGGGGAGCAGTTATGCCGCAGATCAGCGGTGGTTTGGCAGCACATGCTGGGAGGAGGGGTAGGTTCATCACAGCATTGACACACTGCAGAATTGTTGGTTTAGGGTTTTTTGTTTATTTGTTTGGGTTTTGTTTGTTTGTTTGTTTTTAATCATATCACTTTACCAGAAATGACATCAAGTATAAATGGCACCATCTGCCACCTTTGCAGTCTTGGAGAGCGGTTCAGCAGGGTCTTTGCTTGGCTCTGTTCTGCAGCATCCATGGAAGCAGTTGCCTATTCCCCTTTGGTGGCATCCAGACAAGTGCCACACAGCCCCAGCTGGTGGAGGTGCAGCCCAGGGCATTGCTAGAGGCTCTGGTTGCCACGGCAAGTATGTTTTTCTCCTATCTCTAGATAGCAAACTGCATTGTTATGAGAAAACGGGCAGAAATCAACTTTTTATTATTTTTTTTTTTCTTTGGCAACTTGTTTTTGCCTCTATACTCTCATTTTCCACCGAGAAATGTTACACCTCTAGTCAATCTGTGGGTGAATCTCCATCCAGCCTGTGCCCTGATATGATCCACTCCCACTCCATGCATATCTTGTGAGCACATTCTTAGCGCTTGCAGCTATTGAATAACCACTATGCAACAAGCATGAAATCGCCTCTTTGTATATCTATGTCCTTGCCACTGGAAAGATAGCTGTTCCCATAGGTGGAGTCCTGGTTGTGAAACAGAGGTGCTAATTGTGCTGATCTCAGATAGCAGCCTTGACTTTTATGTTTCCCATCTGTTTTCAACCAGCAATTTAATGTTACTGCAGTGCACTGAGGAGATAATGCCAAATGTGGTGCTCAATGTATTCATATGCTTTTCAAAATGTTGTTCTTATTAGTTAATTCCAAATGTTCCTTTGTTGTCATAAGCATGTACAGGAGTTGGACTCGATGATCCTTGTGGATCCCTTCCAACTCAGGAAATTCTATGATTCTAATGTGGGAGAAAATAATGGTAGTATTTAATTTTGGAAAACTTTTTAAATAAGAAAAATGTATTTGAAAAAAAAAATCAAAAGCACAACCCTTTCAAAGCAGCCCTAAAATGCATTTTTCCTTATGCTCTGCATCATAAAACAAAACTTGAGAAAGGTAGGGAGGTATTCTTCAGGTATACTTTCCAAGCTTCATGACTGCAATAAAATTTCAGCTATACTGCAATTCTGAAATGAGAGAGTTTTCACTTATTTTAATATACTAGCTGTGTTATTTAGGAACACTAAATATTGCCACTTTATCTAGCTTGCAAATATAATTGCGTTTTGGTGAAACTTTTGTAACTTTTTTACTCCAAAAGTAAGACCATGTGTTTCAGTGAGATGTATCAATTGAAATGTTCATAATTGCCTGTATGATTTAATATATAGTTAAAGAACTGCTGTATATTAACTATGCTGTTACCACACTGCAACCACTGCCATAGCATCAGCCTTGCAGCGATACGGTATTAATGACAGGACTCAAAACACAATTGCTTTGTAATTACAGTCATCGTACTCTACAGGTCTGTTGACTTTTCTCTAGGTTATGGTTAGGAGTGGCTAGAACTGCAAAGAAAAGCAGAAAAGGCAGCTGAAAAATGAGGTTATTTATTTTCATTTTCTTCTATTAAGATGATTTACTTTTTTCCCCTGCACTTTCAGGTTTGAATCTTCTGAAGTCACGACAGCCAGCAAAAGAGAAATATTCAAACAAGGTATGTCTATCTCTTTATTTTGTAGGGACAGGCTTCATTTTTAGGCAGCCAAGAAGAGAAGAAACTCCAGGAGACGCTGCCTGATTAACAAGTCTGCGGGGGCTGGCAGCGAGTGCTGCAGGGTTGAAAGCAAACTTGGTGTAATTGTTGGCACTCGTTCCATGTAGGAATTGTAAGTTCATTTTTGTGTGCTTCCTGATGCTTGCTCTGTGGTTGTGAGCTGATAGAAGGCAACGCTTCAGCTTCCTGAACCCTCTAAATAAAGCACCCCTTCTATATAGATGTTTTCAAAGAAAGGCACATTGTGCTCTCTGCTTTGGTCGAGTTTTCATATTTGGCTCTTTGAATGAACAACTCTGGTCAATAAACAGTTGGAAACTTATTTCAAAAGGCTTAAATGTATTGCAAGGAAAAATATCTTCACTTGAATGGCTTGGAGCAGCTCTCAGAAGTTTATTTACATAGCTGTTGCATTGTGCCACAGTTGGAAGGGCATCCAGGCTTTCTCTTTAATCTTAAACTCCTTTTACTTAAATCATTAATTCACAAATAACTTCAGTTTTCATTTTTTCAAAGTTTGTTTCTTTCAAGAGGCTATTACAGCAAACTAGCGTTTATTTAAATGCTTGAATTAATACATATATTAGCTCTTATAAATTCAGACGTAGTGAACAGCAAGTCGGTCAGTCCCCATCCGTGTGTGCAGGCCATAATGTGGATGAGAGTTCCTAGATGGTGAGGATGTAAAACTCATACCTGTGCCCTAGTGAAACCCCAAAAGGTCACTTGTGAGAGTTGTTCATTTTCAGGGCCACTTCCAATGCTAAGAAAAATGTATTTCACTCCAGCAGAAAGTCCTTTATAAAACTAGGCATTATGGATTTAGCTAGAATTTCCTGTTCCTACAAAGCCAAGTTGAATAAAGTGGGTAGGCCAGCAGTGAATGCTCCATATTCTGGTTTTCTCGTTCTCAATCAAATAATGATGCTTATTTTGCATGATTCATTACACTCCTGGTTTATTATGTTACTAAATCACGTTTATCTCTGTCAGGCCTTTTTTCTCAGGGTATTCTGTGTTTGTGTGGGGGTTTTTTTGTTTGTTCATGTGTTTTGTTTTGTTTTGTTTTTTTAAACCAGGTGCTTAATATTTTGTATGGCACCAATACCAACATATTGTTTAAAACAACATCAGTAAAGAGTTAACTCCCACAACGATAAAAAAGGCAAAATGAGTCCCCACAGCTAGATATCTACCAAGAAATCATCTAGTGCTCTGACGTTCGCTATAGGCAAAATAAAACAAAGCACTACCAGCAATAAATCAATTCTTGCGTGCAGGTATTGTCAAAATAAGCTTTTCTGGCCCTCTCTGATCCAACTTGTAGGCCAAGTAGTGCTGTATTTTATACATCCAAGTGTTCTGAAATGCCATTGTACTCAAGGAAGAGCTAAGCTCTCTCAAATATTAATATCCACAAGGTAATGGGAGTCTCCAGCTTGTGTGGGAATCCTCATTAGGTACTTCTAAAAGCCAGACTTTCCTCAAGTAAGGTGTTAATTGTATGTTGCTTGAGAAAAGTATATTAAAAATATTCCAGCTACAGATGGGGTTTAAAATCAGAGTTGGGTTTTAAATATCAAAATGTCTGGAATTGTCTGATTTAAAAAAAAAAAAAAATCTTTCTGCCTTTCTTTCTTCATTAGAAAGTTGAGAAATAAACCCAAGGCTTTCATATACTTGCATGCTAAAGCTCTGGGGTGCCTGCCTGGCTTTTGGCCTTATCCCATCTACGTCTATTGTATTAAAACAGTTAAAAGCATTCTTCTCTTCTCCCTTTTCCCCTGCAGCTGGAAAGCACTGTCCTCTGCTTTCATGAAAACGAACATCAATGCTGCCTGTTGTATAGACCCCTAATTGGTCCAGTTTGCTTTCACTGAAGTGGCCTATAGATCTGTAACTTTGGACAAGAGGTAGGTTGTGTAGGTGTGGGATTAAAGTCTTTCCAATCAGACAATTTTCAAATTCATAAAAAACTCAACTTCTGGCAGGAGCCTCACCTGTTCAGACAAGGTGAGCAGGAAATTCAGATATCTAAGACGTGAGAGGTAGAAAAGGAGCAAGCATATGATGATGCGGGCCTTTTTACTTGATGAGATTTTTCAGCCTGAGGTCGTTCTAACATTGGATATTTTCACATCTAAAGTGGGTGATCAAGGCTATAATGGGACATTTCTATTGACCTCTGTGGACAAATTGCCACTGGAGTGAAAATCTAGGATGTAGAGATCACAGTAAAATTTCCACGGATTAAAATTCTGCCAAATGTTTTACATAGAGATCTAGTTTTAGGATTTCACTGCAAACATCACTAGAAATATTTCCTTCTCTGAAAATAAGTAATAGATGAGAAATGAAAGTTGAGTAAGAAATACTCCTTCAGTTTTACAAGGTGCAGAGTAATATGTGCGCTGGGGCAGTCTGTCAGCACCAGCTGATGATTTCTGCAGCTGGGTCCTGTTTCACGGCAAAGCCTGTATTCCTAGCTGTGGAACAAAAGATTACCAGAGATAACTGATGGAAAACTTATTCCAGTTATTGACTAAGCAGCCTCACCTTCACCCTGCAGCTAATTGCAAGGTTAAAAACTGTAGTAAAAACATGCATATTTGTCAAGCAATTTGGTTTATTTCTGGTCCAGATAAATGAAGCAATATTCCATTGCCATCTCTGACTATGCTTATTTTTTTTTTTTTCTATGTAGACCTGTTATGACAAAATCTCTTTCATTTTAATTAAATTTTTCCAGATAGTATCTTCATAAAACTAGCACTCAGAGAGGCACAATCATTATTTTTAATAGTAGAGGGTTAATGCTTGTTAAAAGTGCTAGAGGAGCATTTGTCACTACTGAAGCTTTCTGTATGCAAGAAGAGGATCAGCAAGGCTTCATCAGATCTGCTTTTCCAGTGTCATCTTCACACAAATTTAAGGCCTCATCTACAGAAGTGGGTAAGTACTTGCTCATTTTCAGTGTACAAATAATCTAGTAACTTCAGTGAAGGTTGTTGGCCTGTTTCAATGAGAGATTTAAAAATGAAGTGTTTGCTTAAATACTTGGCTGCCTTCGGGCTTTGACCTTTACTTTTTTTTTTCATGAAGAGGGGAAAAAAATGCTGATTTCATCCTACCCATTTGCAGTTAATAGCCATCACTGCTCAGGACCAGATTGAGTTTTCCAGTTAATTTCATATATATATCACTAGAGAGCTGTGAGGTGATAAGAGCTTTCAGCCCCCAGCACGCTTCAGCCTGAGCCAAGACGAACAAGCCTAGAAACGAAGGAGAAATGCAGTTTGCGCCTTGATTTCCTTGGGGAAAAAGGAGGCAGAGACGACTGCAAGTGTAGGACTCTTATCAGTTTGAGCTTTGCCACAGCAAGCAAACACTAAATATTTTCTAAAGTGACCTGAGTTAACCTTCTTGCAGTGCCAAAACACACGGGCTCCTTTTGGTTGCCCGCAGGCAGGTGGAGCTGTCAAGGGCATAGCAGTCCTGCTTCCCCGCTGACAACCCACAGGGGCGTCTCAGGTATCAAAGGACATTTCAAATGGCCCCAGTAACCTGTGTTTAGGCAACAGAGTTAAACCTTTCCTTGTTGTGAATGGTCCCAAATGGGGATTTGCTCCCAGGCCTGCAAAGGACAGGCAAATTTGCTGCTCAGCCAAGTTTTGAAGTCCATCCTCAGGAAAACTCCCACTGAGCAAAGGCATGCCAGGATTTCATTTACTGCTGGGAAACATGAAACCTCCCTAGCTGAAGTATCTTAACTAGGCCATTAAAGCCTGGTATAAAATGGCTGAGATAAACAGGGTCAAGAGGGACAAGAATATTGCCAATGTGCTATAAAGCACATTGTGCTGCTCAGCCCCAGCGTTCAAACCATCCACCACATTCTCGTCACACCTCTGTGTGGTGGCTCCTGGAAGGGACACTGGGTCAATGGTTTTTGCTTAGCCAGCATAAAGGCAGGGAGCCCCAGGTTATCTCTCTTCGGTGCTCAGTGCCCTGCTCTGACTTTCGGTTTCTAATTCTGCTATGTTATAACTTAGTCCAGCTTTGGGATTTACTATGTGTGTTTTGGGCAGTTTGAAATGCTGCATCTTCAGTTTTCCTTTGCAGGGGCTGGTTCCAGAACAAGGGCTCTGGCACTCATTCACTTCATATTTCTTTTTCAGAAATGTTTTAATAATTGTGGTTAGTCCAGGAGACTGAATTGAAAGAATTTGGTAAAGTGGCAGATCTAGGGCCTGTGTACATATATGTAGAAAAAGTAGAATGCGAATGCAGATCTCTGGTGGTGTCTTTGTATCCTGGTGGATAAAAAAAGAGACAAATCCAAAATATTTACCAAAAAAAAAACCAGAAGTGGGAACTCTAGAATGGCATTACAGGTTTTTATGTGTATGTAGATGGTAAAATTATTTTTTTTACTTTGAAGAATCAGCATTTCTGATGTCAAGAATTTATGTTCAGAAGATGTGAGATAAGGTTGGAAGCTGTAGATGTAGGAAATTAAATGCAAGTGTCAAATCCTCAGCTTATTACTCGCTTCTAGCAGTCCACATAGTCCTGCAAACAGATTTGTATTCTTATCATTTGACAGTATTTGGTCATGCTCTCAGATCTGGGTAAGTTGTTGTTTCTTTTTTTCCAAGCCCAACCTGTTGGAAAAACACACTTGGGTATTGGGAGAGTTGTCTCATGGAGGCAAAATATAGCTGAAAAAAATAGCAAAAGTATAAATATTTTGATTCTTAAGACCTTTGGTGGAAATTACATTTTTGTTTAAAGAATGGACAATGTTTTTAAGAATAAGAATCCTATGCTGGCAATAGCCTTTCCTTTGCACTAAACACTTCCATCTACTGCTGGACGTGCAGTTTTTGGACCGGCACTTGGTCTTGGGCAGTGAACTGAAGCAGTGTGGATTTGCACAGGGAGGCTGCGGTGTCCCCTCTTTCTTTGGGAGAAAAGTCTTCCAGAGTGCTCTCTGTTTTGAGGTGGCTATGTTTTGGTTTGTTTTTGCTTTTTGTTAAATCAGTGGCAGTTTTCTAATGGAATTATGTGCTGTGGGAATTCCTGCACTGGATTGCAACATAGTTAGCTTTTGATTTAAGAAAATGAAGGATTTGTGGTTCCTAAATTTTGTAAGCTACAAAACAGAGGGTGTCATAAGCTGGTGATTAAAGTAAGCCTAGTGCAACTGTGACGTCTTGGCAGAGGAGGTGGCAATGGGGAAGGGACACCATCCCATCCACTGTTAAGGCTTTTCCTTTCTGCGCCCCTGCCATGCTGCCTCCCTCGGGTTACAGCCCCAAGGAGCTGCATCCAACTTTGCACCCAAGGGTGGCAAGGGAAATATTGAGGAGTTTTGGGGGTCTCGGGAACATCTCTCCAAGCTGGTAAGTGACCAAAGGTGGCTACTGCATAGAATCATAGCGATTGGAAGAGACCCTCAGGGTCACCGAGTTCAACCATTAACCTAACTCTAGCACTAAACCATGTCCCTAAGAACCTCGTCTACATGTCTCTTAAACACCTCCAGGGATGGTGATTCAACCACTTCCCTGGGCAGCCTGTTTCAATGCCTGACAACCCTTTCTGTGAAGAAGTTTTTCCTATAATCCAACCTACACTTGAGGGCATTTCCCCTCAACCTGTTGCTTGCTACTTGGGAGAAGAGACCAACACCCTCCGTGCTACAGCCTCCTTCCAGGTAGTTGTAGACAGCCATAAGGTCTCTCCTCAGCCTCCTTTTCTCCAGGCTGAACAGCCCCAGTTCCCTCAGCCGCTCCTCATCAGACTTGTGCTCCAGACCCCTCTCCAGCTTCGTTGCCCTTCTCTGAACTTTCTCTGGTGCCTCAATGTCCTCCTTGTAGTGACGGGCCCAAATATTGAGGAGTTACGGGGTTCTCTGGAGCACCTCTCCCGGCTGGCGGGCGAGGAAACGCTGCTACCGCACGCCCCTCGCCAGCCTGACCCACAGCCCGAGGTACGGCCGCGCTTCGGAGGTGACGACCCCACTGCCCGGGGGTGGCAGCGGCTGTGGCGGGGCGGGGCGGCCCCGGGAGGCGGAGGCGGGCGGGGGCGGAGGCGCAGGAGGCGGCGCGGCGGGTCGGGCCGTGCCGTGCCGTGCCGTGCCGTGCCGTGCCGGTGCGCGGAGGGCAGCGGCGCCGCGCTCCTGTCAGCCCGCGCCCGCCGCCGGGCAGCGCCGAGCGCCCGCCCTCGCCCCGCCACAGCCGCTGCGCCTCGTCTCTTCAGCCTCCCCTGGATCGTGGTTTTTAAGTTCTTTTCCCCCCTCCCCTTTTTTTTTTTTTTTGAAGGGGAGGCGTGCGAAACCCGGCTAAAAATGAGCCAAAATGTCTGAGAAAATGTCCAGCTTTCTGTACATCGGGGACATCGTGTCCCTGTACGCCGAGGGCTCTGTCAACGGGTTCATCAGCACGCTGGGGTGAGTGAGGAGCCGGGGGCTGGTGGGGGGTGTGTGTGTGTTTTTGGAGGGGGGTGCCGGCCGTGCCGGGCCATTCCGTGCCCGCTGCGGGGCGGCGACCCGCTGGCAGCGCCGGCTCTGCAGCACAGGAAGCGGCCGGCGGCGGAGCGGGGAAAGTAGGAAGTGATGAGCCGGGGGAGAAGGGAAGAATGAGAGAAGTTGTGCTCGCACAGGCCCGGGGCAGCGGGGCCCGGACGGCGGCAGTGCCCGGCGGCGGCTCCCCGTGGGGCTCCCGCCGGGGCTGCACCTCCGGGCCAGCCCAAACCGGAATACCCGGGGTTTGCCAGAACCCACTCTGGAGACATAGTCTGTGCTGCACCCAGATGCCTTACTACAGTCGTTAATTTTCGCTTTCCTTTTTTTTTCCCTCCTTCTTTTAATTTGAGGGCTCTGTTTTATTGCACGTCTTAGAATTTTGGATGGTGATATGAAGGACAAAACCTTTGCTTTCTTGCTCATCGTCATGAATGATTATGTTAAACGTGCATCCCTTTACTTCTGGTTTATGTTTGCCTGCAGTCTTACCTGTGGTTCTTAGTAGTCAGATACTTAGAGTTTTAATTTAATGGGGATGCTTTTTCCATGAGCTGCTCTTTGTGGAGTGAAGAGCTGTAGTATAACAGTGTCTGTTTCACTGAACTATTCTTGCTTGCTTGACGTTTTTATTAACCTTGACCACTTTAAATTCTTTAAAGTCTTTGGAATCCAGAAAACAGAAAACCACAGTGAATGACATTGAGAATACCTTGATGTCACCTAGTATGGTTGTAGGGGCATGTTCCAAGGGTGTAGTGGTTCCCTCTCATACTTTGGCGTGTCCAAAGTAAGCACATCCCTAAACTTTTGTCAATGGAAACATCTGCGCCGCATGAATCGTAGTGATCCAATTGACAAGGCAGCTCAAACTCCGGTTAAGTATTGGTGATGTTTGCTGCTTAAACATTAGCTGTACCTTTTAGAATAACAGTTAAACTTGCAAAGGCTGATCTGATGCTAATTAACGTGTACCTGGGTGTTGCTCGGGTATGTTGTGTTAGGCTGCCTGTATCCTGAGATCTCTTCAATGGGGGATTGTACGGTGAAGTAAGGGCAGTATTAAAATACTAACAACAAACATTTAAGTCACTTGGTGGGGTACTGTTACTGGATAAAGAGACAATGTTCAAGGTCCTTTATAATTTTTATCTTATTATTACTTTTTATCCTTGCTGTTCACTCATTTCATCTGTTGACAAGTGGTTTTTTGTGGTTTGTTCCTCCATTTGTTGATTCTGCGCCTTCGCTATTGTGACTCTTTATTTTGTCTTGCATCTCCTTTTGTTTTTCTGACTATCTGAATTTTATATACTGTCTGAAAACATTTACTTTCTGGAACTGTTAAGCCCTGCATACCATTTCTTATTCTTGCAACCCCAGCATTACTACTTTATTGGCGTAATTTGTTGTTGGGTAGTTTGGTTTTGTTGTTCTTTTGTCCCATGGCTGTGTTCTGTTATCTGGGGGAAGCTAAATTTGCCTTACTTGTCATTATGTTGAGAAAAGTTCCTCATTTCACAGAACACCTGCTTGTCTACGGTCATGGATGTTTTCTGCGGTGACTGGCGCTTGTACAACTGCGTGTTGCCTGAGTATGTGTTGGCATTCTTGCGTCACCGTCCTGAGACCACTAATCCTCCCCTCATCCCTTGGAGTTAGGGCAGGAGAATTACCCTCAGTTTTATAGACGGGAAGCCAAAATCAAAGCTTGCCTAAGGCTCTTTACCAGAAGAAATAATTGAACTCAAGCCAACACCCTAATTGACAGACTATCCAGTTTTCTCTTAGCAAGAACCAGCTAACCCAGCTCAAGAACACTACCTGGGATGAGACAGAACTCCTGTGTGTGTCTCTCCTTCAGCAGCAAGCCAGGAGTTCAAGAATGCTGCTGTAGCTCTATTGGCTTTTCAATACAGCTTTTTTGCGCCCTGCTCCCTGGCACAGTGAAGGCAGCTGCAGAGCCAGGAGGCTGGATTTAAGGAGCTGAAGGCCTTGAAGGAAATGTGAAGTCACCAGTGGAAAACTCCCATGTCTGCTAAATGGGAATGCTGACCCCTCTGCTGGTGGTACAAGGGCTTGGACTGAAATTTGAAGTTGTGATGCCAAGTCATGTTATCTGTGCCAGCTATTGCAATTACTGCCTTTGGAGCAGTTGCAGCAACACAAGAGGCAGAAAAAACAACTGTATGTTCAGGGAAGATGTTTGCCCAGCTGCACCTTTGGTGTGTGGCCCTTGCTAAACTTCTGCATCTTCTGCACTCCTGCAGGTCCTCTGTTCAGCGCAAGCATCTGAACAGAGGTGGCCCTGTCTTCCAGAGGTGCCTCTTGTTAGTGAGGACCAAGTGGGGTAGGAGTGGGAATGATTGCTTGCTCACTTCATTTGATTGATGCAGGTCCTTGTTTTATTGCTTAGGGTGTTGTTTTGAAAGGTGCTGGGCAATTGTGTCACTTTTACACTGTTTAGTCCATTGGCTAGTCTTATGCGGTTACAAGAACTCGAATCCAGCTAATGTCTAGTGACTAAGCAGCAGAGAGAGAGTCCTGTTTATTTTAAGCTGTCAAAGGCTAATTGTTTCTTAAACAAAGCCTGAGTGAGGCCATTCTATAAATAAGATAAAAAAGTGCACAGCACCTCTCCAAGCCGGGGAGGTCTGTCACGTCAGCAAACCTTACTCCTTGAAGAGCTGAACCAGCTCAACAGATTAGTTTTGAGATGGAGATTTCTAAGCAAAGGCTGTTTCATGTGTTTTAGAATATTTTCTGCTCACTTGCTAAGGCAGAAATTTTCATGTGCTCAGTTTGCCCAGGAAACCTAAAGCTGAGAGGAAGATGCAGCTGAGCTATTCAGATCAAGTGTAGCATCAGGTTAATATCTACTAGAACCTGACTGTGGAAATCTTCCTCTCCTGCAGTGAGGACCTCCAAGACTAGGACGTCCTAACCTCCTTTTGTAGGAGATAAGGTATCTGTGCCTCTTGGCTATGTGTTCATGTGAGCCTGCTGAGTGGTGCTAAGCGAAGGCGGGGGTGCTTTTCCACACCTGCCCCTACAGAAAGTTTTGAGAGTCGCTGAAACAACAAGATGCTGTAAATGGGACCCAAAAGTTTGGGGCACTTCTGTGAGCTGGAAGAAACCTGTCTCTGAATTGTTCCTTTACTTACTGTAAACAGCTGCTGGATGTGAGCGTGGGGGCTCTGCTGACAGATTTGATCCCTCTTAGAAGAGGAAACTGAACTTCTCTTCCGCATCTGGGCTTAGTGCTGTAGCGTGGGATGGGGGCAGGGAAGTTAGGCAGCGCTGCTCCAAATTCTTCCTCCTGTTACCTGTATTTTAAAAGAGAGCGGGTGTGGGTAGGTTTTGGAAGAAGAGGTATAACCAGCTATCTCTAGGAGGATGCTCCAGGCTGTGGATCCCAAGTGGAGAGGGACATCTCTGGGCGATGGTACAGGAGAGGGTTTTAGGGCTCAGCAATCTTCATTGGCTGCTGCAGGTCTTTGAATACTTGATACTGAGAGTCCAAGCAATCCCCTGCTCTTTTTTTCTGCTTGATTTTGGGCTTATTCTGGGTTTGGATGCTGCTCTGAGATGCTGGTGATGTGTAATCTGTTTTTTTCAATCTCAAGGCTCTCTGAGCTCCACCCCCTACCCCTTTATAAAAAGGAGAATGCATTTGAATATTTAAACTGATAGTCTTGCAATTTAGTACAGAAAAGGAAATGTTCGGGAAAAGGAATTTACATTCGTGGGTAGCTTACTACCATTTCAAGATAAAATCGGTACTGAATTAATTGAACTGTGCTAATAATGTGGGGTTTTCCCCATTTTTGGGCTTTTAGTGTGTTATAGCTTTTGCACAGTTGGAGGCTTTGTGTCCCACAGGATGTCTGTGACAGAGCTAGGCAATGAATGAATCCAGGTGTCTTAAGTTGTCCTGTTGTCTGAATGTTGAGACCACCTTCCCTGATATTTTGGCTGTAAATGTTGGCAATGATGCATGCTGGGAATTGGAGCTGCTATTAATCACCTATCGGTACGATGAGGGGAAAAAAGTATTCTCAGTTGGAGAGGTGGGAAAAAAGTAAGTAATGACAGCAGCCAGCATCAGCTGTTGGAAAGTTTGACAATGGGCCTGTTAGTCACCATCAGAGCTGGATTCCTTTCCTGCCTACATTAACGTGCTTCTTTGCAACAGCAGTGAGAAACCTCATGGAACATAATTAACGGAGCATGCAGCACTAGCTGCCTGCCAGGTAATATATGGCCATGGACGACAAGGGGTGCTGGGATTTATTTCTAATTAGTAGCACAAAGTGCGTTCTAGAGTATTTGGACTCGTTTTCTTGAGCTCAATGTTGATTTTTCTTGAACAGCTTCTCTTAATTTGTGGAAGTGCTTGCCAGAACTTTCTTATTTGAAATGAGTATCACAGTTTTATTGAGGCTCCTTCACTGGGCTTTTGTGCGTTAGCTGTCTTCTTGTAGTTGGGCTTCACACACTGAGTCAGACATACTTTGTGAAGAGACAAGATTAGGCACAAAGTGCTTATGGAACGCCATATATCAAAATATTCCAAATACAACGAAGGCTAAAATGTGTCCCCTTGGTGGCCTCAGGAATGGTGCTAAGAGAAAAGATGTAGTGACTGATGATGCTTACAACACACCAATGTAGTATTTTCATCAGTGCATTTATTTTTTTACCTTTCTCTCTTACTATCTGAAAATAAAAGCTATGGTTGAAATACAGAGTGTACATCCTTTAGTTAATAGCAAATTTTTCTTTCTTATGCCAGCTGACAAAATGTAATTAGGCAGAGAAGAATAAAAAGCCTGAAGAAAGTAAGGGTGGCATAACTATTAATACAATTACTTGTAATTTAATTCTTATACATATAGAATCAAATAATACCTTGAAGAGGGAAGATGATTTTCAGCTTTCCTGTGGGCAAAACTACTTGTGTGTTTTAATTCCTGGGTACTTTCTCCTCTGGGCTGACAGTACAAATGAGATTTGACAGTTTTGATTGCGTGTTTCTTATTTATTTATTTATTTAAATTTAATACTGTGTAGGATTAGCATTTTCACAAATATGTTCTCTTGGTTATCTTCCTAATGCAAAAACACTGTTCTGAATTCTGCAGCTGCTTTGAAGGTATGCTGTTGCACCTGGGGACATAATTTGGTCCATTATATGACTCTCTTCAGCGATATGGTGTATTTATTTTTTGTGGATAACTTTCTGAAGCATAAGCTATATTATATGCATTATTAAATACCCTCATTGATCTTACAATAAATGCCATGTAAGCGGAGATGTAGACATAAAAATATAACTCTCTATCTTGCATACCTTGCAATTCAGTACATATATCAAAGCTTAAATCCTCTGTAATTATTCACTCACATAGGCAATTAGGCACCGCTCCAGCTTTGCATTTATAACGAACTTATTTTGATGCCCATCTCAAATATTCTAACAACAGTGCTGTGTTTAAATAAACAATGAGACAAAGCTTTCTGCAAAGCACCCTTATGGGCATGCAGCAAGTAATGAGCCCCGGAGGGGGTTTGTTTGTTTTAGTTTTACGTGCACACAGAGCACAGCTTGGGTGTGAAGGAACGTAGGATTAGGCTTAATTACGGTATTATGATTTATGAGACTGTGTGCTAAAATGTAATATCCTTGGTTCAAAGAGCTCATTATCAAACTAAAGTGAAGAGAAAATCTGGGTTATGGAAAGAATCAACTGACTTAATGTTAAAGTGAGTTTACTCATAAGCTGTATGGTAGTAATGAAAAGAAGAGAGGGCTCGAATTTTGGATAGTGGTGTGGCTTTTACAACTCGTGTAGTTCCCAGCTGGGCTATGGGTAACGCAGGGAGCAGCTGGAAAATAGAGGGGAGATTGTTTAACTTGCATGACTTTAAGTCTAGCTTAACTTCCTTTTAGACAACGAGGAGATTAACTAAACAGACTTTACATGGTTCTTAGACTCACTAGAAACCAAAGTTATCCTATATTTTATTTTGGAAGTGCCACAGAGAGTCAGATCAAGTCCTTGACTTTCCCAGCTTGGAGCACTGTCTCGTAAGCAGCTCATGAACCTTTGCTCAGTCGGGTGTTTTACTGTATCGTGAGGTGTTTGGAACTCGCTGCCCTTTGTTAACGGTGCCAGCTGCCACTGCTGCTCTGATGAAGTGTGAACCTGTTTGTTGGGCAATAGCACAAAGCCATGTCCTCTGCACGTGTATTTAATCCACCTGAAAGTCTGGTTTCTGCTTCCTACGAAAGGTCTGTTACTTCTTGTGCAAAAGGGTGAAGTTCAAGTGTGACTTTCATGTACTTCATTAGGAGTATTTATGGAAAAAATGGAGAAAGGAAGATGAATGGTAATTCAAGACTTCACTTTTTTTTCCTTGTCTATCTTGTGTTTTGTCACTTATTTAGACAGACATATTTTAATCATATTAAAGACATAAAAACTCTTATGACTGATTTTCTTAAACCTTCATTTATGTTATTTGTAAATCTGATTCCATCTAATTACTTGAAACAGTAGTTCCCACTGCTATGCAGATGTGTATATGCTTCCTGTCGTAGGTCTTGGTTTTAGCTGTTCATAATGGTGCTAAACCTTGACTTTTTGGAGCCGAGGTCCTGGGGCTGAATGTTTTTGTGTGGAGAGTTTCAAGTAAAATGGCATTTCTGAGAACAGGCTAAGTAAAAATGCATCAGTTGTCCCTGTTTTGAAACAAACAAACAAACAAAATAGTACCTTTCAGTTGTGTTTTAAGAGCCTTCCTGAGTTGCAGCATCTGTCTCCAGATGCACTCCTCCTCCACCATGAAGGGCTTGTCCTTCTCTGCCCCCTTGGAAATTTGCTCGGCTGTTGACAGCAGTGATCTGTGGAAGGATTTCATTCAGACCACTATGACCCCATGGGCTGTCTTGGTACCTGCCCCTTGCCAGAGGCCCCAACCTGACCTGGAGCTGTGTGGGAGGTGAATCTCAGCTCCCAGGATTTCCAGTTTCCTTTCCTGGAAGGCACAGAACAGCTTTGGCTACATGATGACTTTACTTGCGTTTCCCTTTATCTGGGGAAGTAAAAAAGCATTTCTGCTTTTACTACCTCAGTTCGCTTCAAATATGAAACAAACTTAAACCAATAAATTACATTCTAGCAAGGTAGTGGTTTTGCTTGCAAAATTGGAAACAGTTAAACCAGGAAAGCAAAAGACAAGAAAAAACACAGGCATAAAACATACTTATTATTCTTATAGAATCACAGAATAGTTTGGGTTGGAAGGGACCTTCAAAGGTTACCTAGTCCAACCCCCTGCAATGAGCAGGGACATCTTCAACTAGATCAGGTTGCTCAGAGCCCCGTCCAGCCTGGTCTGGAATGTCTCCAGGGATGGGGCATCTACCACCTCTCTGGGCAACCTGGGACAGTGTTTCACCACCCTCGCTGTAATAAATGTCTTCCTCATGTCTATCTTCCCATATTAGGTATTGCTTGAGGTTTTAGGGGGCTATTTTGGGTGCAGTAGACAAAAGATTGTGTCAGGAGTAGTCTTGTCATTCCAATACTGTTTTTCTGACCATCATTCCGTGCCTGAATCTCTGTCCACCTCTTGATGCTCATTTGTTTGCATTTTCTTGATTGCCGTTGAATGGAAACAAAGCACTGTCCGAAGCACGTGGTTTTAAAACAATTCTTATTTATTATTTAATAATAAAGGAAAGAGGACCCTAAACTGTTGACTGGGTTGGGCAGCCTGCAGTCCCTGTGAGTGCTGCTGTGGTGTCCTGCAGTGTACCTGAGAATGAGCCACCCCTTCCAGAGCTTCTGCAGCCCTGGTTCTTTGGTTCTTCTGCTCAGCTTTACCTTTTGACTGAGCAAACTAAGCGAATTGTCGTTATAAACTTTGGGCATACTGTGCAAACCATATCCCTGAGTGCTTTTTCCCCTATCCTTACTGACATGGTCCTTTATGATTGTTTGTAGTGCATGACTGACTTGCTACATGCATGCAATGTCCAATACTTTCGTAACAACTAAGCTTATATATAATGAATTGTGGTATTCCAGTAATCATCTTATATAATAAGTTTTGGCTAGTTCATTTGACATGCCCCTTTAGGCTGTTACTGCCACATCAGTTGAGGGCATGGTGTTGAAATTTATATGAAATTACTCGGCAGTAGAAGGCTGGAAGAGCATACCCATGTGTCATTGTTATCATTTGACACTACAAGTTAGGCTTACTACAGCTTTCTTTGTACAAAGAGTAATCAAGTCTTTGTTCTTTGACCTCTGACAGATAAAAATCAATGTCATTAAAAAAAATACCAACAAACAAACCATGAAACAGGGCTTTTTATATGAATCTCAAAATACAGAAACTTGTTGTGATCCAATGCTTGGACAACTTATCTTGATTTTCTTTGAGAGGCTTGTTTGAATTTCAAACAAGTTTTTTTTTTCCTGCACTTGACACACACAAGTTAATGAATGTTGCAGAGGCAGCTGAAAGCATGTAGTTGCCTGATTAGGAAAACAACTGCTTAAACTCATGGTAAGCCCCAAATTTTTCTACCTGCTCCCACAGTTAAAATACAGCAACCCAGTTCTTAGGGATTTTACTCTTTCCAGTGTAAATATGTGCTGGCGTTCCTGTGTGCAGGGAAGACAGAGGCCAAGCACAGGAGGCTCCGAGCCACCCAGCTGCCTGCCTGCCCTCCTGAGGGTGCTCTGAGTGAAAGCCAGAGGAGCAGGAGGCACAAACCACCGAGGGATCCCCAGCCACCCCTGCAAAATGTGCTTCATTTCACCCTGGGGACCTTCCCCTGGCTCCAGCGTGCACACGTCTGAATCCCGATGCCTGTGAAATTTTGTGTAGCTGTATAATCTTGGGCACTGTGATGTGGAAGATTTAACCAGGCAGCTTTAGAGGGCAGCTAAGTTGAATGTGACCACTATGGTTTTATCATACATCTTGCAATACCTGACTTTATTTGTAGATCCCAACTCTCAGGGCTCTATCACACTTGGATATCCTCAGCTTCTGTTTAAGAAAAAGTGAGTTGCTGTCCTTCATGGATGTGGGGAAAAGCTTGGAAATGAAAGGTGTGTAAGGAGTGCCCTGTTTTTAGCAGTAATTTTCTTTTGCTAAGTTTAAATCAGAACACATGGTTTGCTGGTGGGGTGGTCGATTAACTAATGATATGTGAATACTTGAGTCTGGAAGCAATGCTTTTCGCGCGACCTTGTTGATATCATTTTAAAG
The DNA here is from genome assembly GCF_963082525.1 of Nesoenas mayeri. Classification (NCBI taxonomy): domain Eukaryota; kingdom Metazoa; phylum Chordata; class Aves; order Columbiformes; family Columbidae; genus Nesoenas; species Nesoenas mayeri. Next base: position 75,642,144 of record NC_137541.1, read on the forward strand.
TTAGCTGGGTTTGGATTTCTGATGGGCTTGCCACTTGTTCCAGATATAACTCAATAAGTAGTGTGCTTTGCTAAAATATTCTCAGTCACCTTTTAAATCTAGTTAATATTTTGTTATTGTTCAGAAACAATAAATAAAGACTGGATATCAGTTTTGAAAACACTGAAAGGAGATCTTCGTACATTTGAGTGGTGAATAATGTTGAAATGCATCACTAAGCAAGTTCAATTTTTCTAATCAAAGACTAAAAGTTTCAAGGCTATGCAGAAAGTTTAAAAAAATGTACAAACTCCTTCATTCAAAACCAACAACAAACAAACTGCCAAGTCAGAAAAATTATCTGCTTGTTAGTGGTATTTACTTTGATATCTTGGACTATTTCTGACTTTGGTGATTGCCTTTTGCCAAGGTAGACCCGGTTTCAGCCAAGCGCACCATCCCCTCCTTGCCGTCTGCCACTTGCAAGGGTGCCAGTGGATGGATTTCACTCTTGTTCCGAACTGGAAAAATAGGGCCTGGTGAGCTCAACTCTTTACAGATTCCTGAAAAGTTAGGGTTAAGTGAAGAGTTTTGTGGAATTTCATTGTTGTAAAATGAGGTTTTACATCAGGTTTGCTGATGTAAAAATAGGGTAAGGCAATGTCTGTAATGCTTCTTAGGTTGAAAGTAGAACTTAGTCGAGCTTTAAGGTTGAACAGGTTTCATAAGTAAGGAACTGATTTAATAAATGTTTTGGATTTTAGTGTTGCTGTAACAACAGTAAAGTTGAATACTTCAGCAAATGCCAGAAGTTCAAATTTTGAATAAGATTTTTCAAGTATATTTGTAGATATCCTTTCAATCATTGCTGTCATTGTAGCTTATTACTTATCATCAGTATTAAGAATATTAGAATATAGAAAAAAATACCTTTGCCTTTAAATGATAAAAATACAAAATAAGGTAGAGAAAATTTAGTGGATACATTTTTTTCCTCTTGTTGGTGAAGAGGTAATAATCCCTTTGTGTCAGGCTGTAGGTGAGTTCGTTACATAATAAATATGCCTTTATTCAGAAAAAGTAACAAAATAGCAGCAAAGATCCATTACATTATTTCCTGTATAGATGGTTTGAGGTGTAGGTCCTACAACTGCAAATTTGCAGACTTACAAACTGCAGATGTCGCGAGGCAACTTTTAGAAAAACCCGTTGAAGAGTGTTCGAGTTCAGATTTCTGCTTCCCTGGCTGGCTTGTCAGGAGCCCTAATGGGTATGTTGAGATTTGACCATGGAACTGTTCAGAGGCCGTATCTGGCTCATCAGAGAGGGCACTGCTGAGCACCCTGGGCGACTGCAGGATTTGGGTTAGAGGTGTTGTGTTGGCAGTGGCTTCTCTTGCAAAAACAAAACAAGGTCAGCACCTGGCAGGCAGTAAGTCCTGTCTGTATTAACTTTTGTAGTTGAACAGGTTTTTCTGCAACTGAATGCAAGGACCAATTTGTATTATTTCCCCCCCTCCCTGCCCCATGTAATATCTAGGATATAGTAAAACCATTAATTGTACAGTTCTCTTGTAACACCTCATTTGAAGCAGTACTTTGCATTAGGGTGGTGGAGTCAAATTCCCAGTCTGTGAGACTGTTTCATCTGGTCCATTTCCTTTCCATTGCAGATCAAACTGTCTGCTGTGATTAGGCTGCTCTTAATAGAATCATCTGACTTGAGCTGGAAGTGGGACAGTGTTTGTTTGAGTTTTCAACCATGGATCTAAAGTATGTTTAGGGAGAATTATTGTAATAAGGGATGGTACACAAGAAGAGGAGTGACTTGCCGAAGTTTGTTGGCAAACTGTGAAATTTGTTTCCTAATTTCTGGCTCAGTGCTCTTTTTATAAATGTTGATCGAGTAAAATGTTCAATGCTAAATTGCGTAAATTATTTCATGTTGGTTTATCTCATGGTAAGCCTTGGGATTAAGCAAGCTGTGACGAAACTAGTTAGTTTATTAAAGTTTCCATGTGTCAAACGTGTTTTATTTTTTTAAGTAGATAGCTAAAGATGCAGAATGAGCTTTGCCATTGAAAGAAGAAAAGCACGTGCTTAAAAGAGTTTTACAATTGCTGGCATTATTGTCATGCTCATACGTTGGGTGGAACCTCATTGACACTGATAGGTATAATTACTGTTCTTCATTTTAAATGAAGGTGAGAGATAAAATCCTTCCTCCTTTCCATGCGCAGATAGCTGAATCAATAGAAAACACCACCCAAAGCTCATACGCTTGGTAAAGCCCAAGTAAAAGCTGAGCTGTGTTACCCAAGAAGCTTAGAAAGGAATTCAGCATCGACAGGGCAAGCTATACATGTCTAAGTGAGTTTTAAAAGTACAGAGAACACAGAACAAAAGCTCTGTCATAGGCTGAGAAAACCTACTACATTGACCCAAGGAAAATAAAAATGAGAGTATTCTACTGAGCACTGTTCTCTCTGAAAACTGTAATCAGAGAAACTCTTGCCATTTGATTTCTGCTGTGTCCAGGCAAACAAGAATTTATAAATTATTTCTGAATAAATGATCAAGAAAATACCTGACACCAGTTCAAACTTTTCTTTTTAGTGGAAATAGCCCTTAGGTCTCCAGAACTGACATCATCGCTTCTGACTGATGATAATCTGGTACCATGAGGTGGATCCAGCTTTCAAAATGGAAATTTGTGACCAGTGTTCTTGTCTTGAAAGAGGCTGGAGAGCATTGATATGATTTCTAATACAAGAACTGGAAGCCTTGCAGATAGAATTAAAGCAAGAATAAAAATGCCATCTGAAAAAAAGAACTGGTGCATCAGGAGGAGTCAAAACAAAGAGGTTTCCTAGTGAACATTTTAAATTATGATTTGCAGGTGAAAGTGAAACCTCTTATGGGCAGCAATTAAAAACTGTCTGGACATGTCTGGGAAATGAGCAGGCAATACACCCGCTGTCAAACAGCAAGTCAGTCAGTGGGATGGTCAAAAATGTATTTGCTGTGGTTCTGATCTGGTTTTCCACAAAATATAGATGAGGAAACTTTGAATTGCTTTTAGTTTCAGCCTCAGCAAAGACTTGACTTTAGGAATGCAGATCACTTCTGGTTGATGTAATAATCAGTTATCCAAGTGTGTAAATCTGGGTATGAGAAGACAAAGGGGAGTTTAGGAGGTGACAAAGTATTATAACATTTTTGAACTACCTGGGGAGAACTCTTGTTGGTGCTTAAAATTTCAGACGTTTTCATCATAGTTTATCTAAGAAAGATGCACATGGTCAGAACAGACTACGCTGAGGCATCTTGAGGCTCGCTGTCCACTTGGCTGTAGGAATTAATAAGGCTGTGCTTTCATAGGCGTTCACAGATCTGGGAGCAGCAGAGTAACATTGATGCCTCACCCAAATGAACTTTTTGGAGGCTCGTTGCAGATATTGCCTTAGGCAGAAGATCAAAGGATTATTTCAAGGAATGACTCTGCTGAAAAAGAGAGAGCTTTTTCTTTCCCTTCCATAACTTGCAAAACCTCCCATATAAGATGCAAAACCTCCTGAATCATTGACTTCAAGAGTGTATTGTTCCTGGAGTGGACTCCAGAGCAGACAGAGTCCTTCCCAGGCCAGCATCTGGGGAAATAATGTACTATTCTTGCAGTCATCATAACGTGTCACATCCCCTCAGAGTGGCAAGATCAAGATTTTCTGGTTGCATCAGGCAAGCTTGGAGTTCGGAAATGAGATAGTACATAGGAGGCTATATTTCTTCAGAAATTGTATGGTGGCTTTGAAACTGCTGAAACTAGGGGGGCTGCAAGAGTGATAGCTGATTTGAAAAAAGTATGATTGTGCAGTCTAAGCAGGATGTGGAAAATGGTGCGGGAAATGTGATGTTTGCAAGATAGATAAGAGAGAGAGGCCCAGTGCAACAGTATCTTGTGGGGGCATCAGTGGAGAGTGTTGCTGAAGAGCTTAGGTTTTTTATGCCAAAAAAATTGATGGTTTTGACTGTCCATTGACATAGTCATGACTGACTTCACAAAATCGCCTGACACTTGTGAAGTCAGGCACCAAAGAGCACTGGAAATAGAAGATACTTTGCTGAATGATTTTTGTATATTCAGAGTCAAGAGTAAGCCATCTATGGATCAAAGAAAAATTTAAATTCAAAGTATTTTGCTAAGTCTTAGAGACTGTAGTCTTCCATAGAAGTTATACTGTCTCGGTGTGCTTACAGTCTGATGGGTGTGGTAGAAAGGATCATTATGGACTTATACCTTCAGTTGTCTTATTTTATCAACTTAAGGAAATTAAGGCACTATATCCCATTGCCTTTGAGGGACTTGAAATGGGAGTGGATAAAAATATGACTGACATTCCAGAAGTTATTTTGTTTCAATATTAAGCAAATCTCTTTATTATATAGAAATTCTGGGGTGATGCGAACTCTGCAGAAGATCAAATATTAGGCTGGAAAAATTTGTTCAAACCTGTTTGATAACAGGAATATCTCTTCAACACTTTTTTACGGGAAAGTGTATGGGATCCAGGGACTGACTGGTTGTGAGACATAATGAATCCAGGAGAATTCAGTATCAGTTGCACTTTGTGCCTTTATTTATTTATTTATTTATTTAGTAGTTTGAGATACATGTATTGTAATGGTTTAGCTTGTTGTGACAAGTGCAAGGACTAAAGAGACCAGTTTCACGTCCAGATTAAAAAATGAAGATTTTCCAGCAAGCTGGAGTGAAATAAAGTTTTTTTTCCTGTAGCTGCTTTTAATCTATTATTTCGGTTTAGCAGAGGTCATACAAGAACTAGAGGCATTTTATCCCTTTAGCCCCAAAAGGCTGAAAATATCTTGTCAGCTCTTCTTCGCAATCAGTTCAGTCCTCTGAGGATACCAAAGATGATGTATTCCCAGACTTGCCTGAATGACGAAATGTCTTCAAATACTGTTGCTGTGGTCTCTGCACCTTGGCTGTGGGTGTCTATGTTGGTGGATGATGTTACCTGTTGAAGGAGTTTTGCAATTTCTGCGTTTTGGCTGTTTTTGCTCAAGAGTGCGGTGTTTTTATGTGATGGTAGCTTGAGGGATCAAATCTGAGTGCTTGTTTTCTAAGGATTGATGAAGGCACACTTTATTTCTACTAAAAAACAGGCACGTTTTTTTCTCCCTGACTTTGCAGCCAGAAGGAATATGGATCTGAATTTTGTAAGCTGGACCTTAAATATCTTCCACAAGTTCTTGGTCTTTTTCCATATAAAATGGGATTAAATCCTGTTGAGTGCAGTGAGGTAGGTTATTTAGTCTAGTTGAAGAGGGGAAGAGGGAGGATAGTTTTCCTGTACATTCAGTAAAGTATTAATAGTTCACTGTATGTGGCATTTGGTCCTGGCCTCTGGCTGTAGAGCCTGAGGTGGTTCACTGCAGTTTCTTGTTTCCAGCATTTAATCTACTGTGTCAGTAATGGAAGAACAGGAGCTCATTTTGTCCGTGTTACTAAGCTCCAGTGTCCCAAAAGAGCGGTTTCTGCTGGCAGTGGCATGCTCTGGGGTATATTTTGCTCCACGGACAGTGTTTCTGCTAAAGCATGTGCCTTTTGTGTGGTTGGTAGGAGGATGTTGAGGGGAAAATTTGAGCAGTAGGGGGTCCACATAAGCCAAACAGTAGATAAGAATTTTTTAATCTTTCATCGCTATAGAGTCATTCTTATCATGCACAGCTTCTGCTTCTAGGGTAGTTTGAAAAATAAGAGAGTCTGAGTCTCAGGATGCCAGTGAGTTTTGCTTTCCTGTTAGTTTGCAGGAAGGAGGAGATGCTGTGATCATTATCCAGACTAGGGATTTATCTCAGGAGGCTGATTCCTCCTCTAATACCCCGTCACTAGATTAAAGGTAGGATCTTTTGGGATAGAGAGTGCATGCAAAGGGAGTGAGGGTTGCCTGGAAGATGCTGACAGGTTCTTTATAAAGGTATAGATGTAAATGGGATCCTTTCTGTAAATGCTGGACTCTCCAAGGAGCAATGGACAGGACTTTGACTCTGCCCCAGCTGGCTAGAGGCTCTTTGTCTTCTGGAGATGATGGATTTTCTTTTTGGAGGCTGGTGTTCCCACATTAAACTGGCACCTGAGTGGCCAGATGAATTTCTGTGTGTCTGGACTTCTCACACAGAATCACAGAATGTTAGGGATTGGAAGGGACCTCGAAAGATCATCTAGTCCAGTCTGATCGATATTAACCCTCCTGAAGAAGCAGCTGCTTTCAAGTGGGTCTTGACTGGAGAGAATTCCTGAGGGGCACTGGGAAGTCTTATGTTATTTCTGCCACCTTTGCTACCCTGTGTTGAGAGGAGGGAAGTGGGATATTTGTGCCACCTTTTGCAGGTGGTGAATTTGAGCACTTGCCGGTCAGGTGTTTTATGGGCACTGTGTTGTCAGGGTAAGTCAGCAGAGAATCTGATCCCAATGCCAGCTGAAAATCTGCTCCACAGCTATGACAAGATCTGTACAAAGTTGGCTGGCAGGAATTTATGTACAGCTTTGGTGCGTGTAAGTGCTGTGATACTTTTTTCTTATTTCAGGATGACAAACTTTTCTTTTTATAAACACGGAGCTTTATATACAAACAAGTAGCTATTTTCAGTGTTCATTTCCTAGAAAAAAAAAAATGATACTTGAAAGGTAAAAATAAACAAATGTATGTTCTAAAACCTTTTCAGATTGTGGATTAGAAAAAAGAAGCAATGAAGTCTGAAGCTCATTTCAGCTCACATAATTGCTAACACAAAGCTGCAGACCAACCAGATGAACTGCACATTGTGAGGTGCAGGAACAATTTGTACTCCTTTTAAGTTGCCAGAGTAGCAAGCAGCAGCATACATACAGTGGAATAAATCCTTGTCTCCGCTTTCCATTTTTCTAAGAAAGATTATACATTTAAGTTTAACCAATATGTTTTTATATCTTAATGAATCACAGGAGAGGAGTTAATTTCTGGCGTCTTATTTAGGGATCTGAGGGAAGATTTTATATGTAAGTAAACTGCAGTATCAGAGATTATCATACCTTTTGACTTGGTGAAAATTTTTTCAAACCGCTGAGGCTGTGGAGATGTATTTACTCTGCAAGCAATTTTTTATCAGTGGCTGCACATCACGTTCATCATCAAAACAGTTTATGTGAGTGCTTCTTAGCTCTCTCTTAGCAATACAAGTTCATATACTTAGACAATTTAGTAGATGATTTGTGCTAATGGAGTTGAGTGTTGCTTAGAGACAGGCTCTGAGACGTTGTAACATGAAATGAATGAACTAGCCCAATGTTTACTTTTGTCCTTTCCTGCCTTTGGGTCAACTTAGTCCTTTTATTGAATGTTGTGATCTATGAGTCTTGTAACTAAAAAAGTGTCAGGTGTCACCTAAACCAATGCTGGTTTATTTCCATGTGTCAAATAATAGAGAGTTCTTCTTCAGATACATATGGCAAGGCTGGCAGCTCTGATTTCCAATCAGGGAAAAGGCTTGAGAAGGGCATATCTGTTTTAGCAGGAGGCCAGACCTTCTGCCACTCGGACTGAAGCACCTCAATGTTGTCTCAAACGGAAGTGTTAATCAAAATATAGCAGACTAATTGTTTATGTGAGTGGATGAGACTATCCCAGACAATGTGGTGCTGTTTGATTTGGAGGAAGAACTGTTAACCATACACAAAGCTGCACCACAGAGATAGTTGACTGGCTTTTTGATTAGGTAATAAAATCTGAAAAGGTGATAAAAATTGAACGGATTTTTGGGTGGGGTGCTGCCCTATCTTTTCAGATCAGTTTATAGCTGACTCATATTATTTACTGTGCACAAATGAATAGGGAATCGTAGCTAAGGCCGTGAGCAGGCTTTTAATCTTAATGTGCCAGGCAGTGGGCTATAACTTCTTGTGATAATGGGTAGCCGTCCAAGAGGGTTGTGGAGTGATAAGAAAAAGGTTAGAAAGGTTTTGGTCTGCTGAATATCATTGCACAATATTAGATTGACTTTAACAGGGCTTTTTAAATGTGGGTTGTATGCACAAATTATTTGTTTAACTTGAAACTAGATGTGAACTTCTGTATGCTTTTTTTTTGTGTCCGGGTTCCCCTTGCAGGGAAATTGTCCAGTAGCCGGGCAGCCGTGCTGCTACAAAGTCACTGCGGGAACCAGGGTGGTGTGGATATAAACCTCAGGATCTCAGGCTTGCTCGTAATTGCATTTAAGATTGTTCAGTGACACAAAGACATGGAATATGCCAAGTGCCCTGAAGGGTAGAATGCGTTTTTCCTGGGAAGGACTGCTAAAATGTATCCCATTTATTAATTTTTTCCTGTTAAGAAAATAGAGTAGCCTGAGAGAGCTGATGTCTCTGAGAAGGGAAACAGGTAGCCTTCTATGGCGTGCCTCCATGGTCCCCACCACGCTGGTCAAGTGTTGGTTATGCAGGAGTAAGTCATGATAACTACTTACTCCATCACCCACCACCTTCTACAGTTCCTTGTAGTAGCTGCATGGTCTTCTTCAAACCAGGTCCTTCCTTTTCTCCTGCCACTGCTCAAACTGTTTGTCCCCCCCTCACTCCAGCAGGTGCAGGACTCCTGTCCCCTCCTGCCCCATCACCCTGAGGCCTCAAGCCCTGTCAATGTGCCATCCCACCCCCTGCCTTTCTCACATGTCAGATTTTGCCCCTTTCTCACCCGCCTGTTGGTTGAGAGCATGCCTTGGGCACCCATGCTCATCAAAAACTGCGTTGCTGTAGCAGGGCAAGCTAAAAAAACCCAGTGGTTCCTTGTACGTTGCAGTCAGGGCTCTGATGTGGGTGCAGAGGAGTTGACCCTGATGTCCTTCCTCCGCAATGCCTCCTGCCAGCCAGCGCCACGCAGCCGCTTGCCCAGCATTGGGACAGGTTCTGGTGGTGAATGGAGAAGGGGAAATGATTTTTTTTTCCCCCCCCATGTATACAATGAAAGGAAGCACAGTAATAAACCCAGTAAGGTAAAAAAACTTTCCCGGCACATTACCTTGTAACACTTCTTCATCCTGTTTCTCTCCTCCGAGCTGTGCTTGGGCTGGTGCTGCCTGCGAGGAGGTGCCAGGGAGGGTCAGGTCAGGCGCTAGACCTGCCACCAGCCAGCTATCTGAGCTCCCTAGTTTAAGAAGGAGAAGGAATTACTGGAGGGAGTCCAGCAGAGGGCTACGAAGATGATTAGGGGCCTAGAGCATATTTCCTATGAAGAGAGACCGAGAGAGCTGGGTCTCTTCAGCCTGGAGAAGAGAAGGCTGAGAGCGGATCTCATAAATATTTATAAATATCTCAAGGGCGGGTGTCAAGAGGATGGGACCAGACTCTTTTCAGTGATGCTGAACAGTAGGATGAGGGGTAATGGGCACAGACTGAAACACAGGAGATTCTATCTGAATATGAGGAGAAACTTCTCTACTTGGAGGGTGCCAGAGCACTGGAACAGGCTGCCCAGAGAGGTTGTGGAGTCTCCTCTGGAAACATTCAAAACCCACCTGGACACATTCCTGTGCGATCTGTTCTATGTGTGACTGCTTTAGCAGGTGGGTTGGACTAGATGATCTCCAGAGGTCCCTTCCAACCCCAACCATTCTGTAATTCTGCCCCTGCCAGCCCCTGGGAGCCCTCGCTTCTGGCCAAGAAGGGGCTGCCAACGTGATGCTGTGGGCTGTGGTGGCTGCTGGTGGGGTGAAGCATGGGGGAGGGGCTTCACTTTCTCAGTTGGCATAGCAGGGGCTGCGTGAAAGCCTCACTTTGCCCTGTTGAGGGGAGGAATGGCACCCTTCTCTTTGATTTTGGCAAAAGAAGGGAAGGTCTTGCGTACCTTAGCACACTGGAGCTGGCGCAGAGCAGCACCGTTTCTTTGCTGTCATAACAAAAGGAGTAATAAAGCATTCAGAAGTTAAGTAAAAGACAAGGGGGGGTGGGAGGGTGGAGAGAGAGGAAATACTTGGAGATGTCTGCAGTGCTTCCTGTTTGCTTCTGAAAATTATGAGTCAGATCCCCCACAAACGGGAGAGAGGTGTTTGAAAAATCGTGAGATTTTAAAAAGTAATCATGCATGGATTTGTTCTCTCGGGCTTCCGGTTTTTGAGCTTTTGGAGCTGGAGACCATTTTTCACATTTCTCTGGAGAGTGATGACAGCAAAGAACACATGCTCTTTTCGTCTTCAATGAAAGTAGTGGGCTTTTTTAATATATATTCATGCAATATCGGGAAGTAGACCAACAGAAAAGATACCAAATACCACAAGATTTGGAATAAAATGAGTGATGCCATTGCATTTTTTTCTAGAGTTGATTGCTTTGACTTCAAAAACTTTTGCAACATGAATTAGTTGTATCCCTCAACTCAATTTGCCGTTGCTTTATGAGAGATATACTTTGACACAGGAGGGAGAAGGTGCATTGCATGTGCCTGGATCGTGTTTGAGAATACCAGTCCTTTTCTACTCACTTATCCAGAAGGATGAACCATGCTCCTTTTTTCTAGGTAAATCATAGTCTGCATCTTTAAAACCCACAGATTTTATGGGATTGTAATGTGAGCATTAATAAGTGTGTGTACAGCAATAATGCACTTAAAAGGAAAAATGAAGTGGATGCCCTTCTTCCACTTACCATATCACTGAAGTGCAGGCTTTGCTAGAAGATGTGATTTCTTTGTTTCTCTGCCAGTTAATTCCCAGTAACTACGTAAGTGATAAAGGACTCCAGCTCTCCAAATAGAAAGCGATTATTTGCAGGCGTTTTTCCTCTGTTACAGTGTCAGAATAAACCGCACGAGGAGACCTGGAAAGCATTTCCTTCAGCTGAAAAGAATGCTGCAGAACGGGAGGGCCTTAACGTAAAAGGCCGAACTCTTTGCTTTGTAACAGAGCTTGTTGTTAAGACACACCTTAGCAGGTGATATAACGTTTGGACAGCTGACAGGACAGCCTGAGAGTCATCGCTCTTCAGTGTTCAGCAGAGTTGTTGCTCTGATATTTATGGCATGATTAAAAAGCCCCCTCATCCCAGCTGAGCATAATGTTGCCAGTACTAAGAGCGAAAGTGGAAGTGCTAGGTCAAGGATGAGACCATTGAAAAGGGAAAAATTCTGCTTTGTCTGCACTAATAGCTAAACACGTGTTCACATGTGCTCTGGGGTGCTGGGAGGCGACGTTCTGTACCAGCAAACTGCTAAGAGTGTCTCCTGGTGTGATTTTGGCACTAATGCTGTCCCCAGACCTGGTGCAGGGATGGGGCTGGAGGGTTCCTGGAATCTTCTCCTGGACTGTGCAGCCACTCCGGCTTGAACATCAGAGTCTTGGACATGTTAAATTCGCTGTTGTGACTGTAGCCTCACCACGTTAAAATCAGAGGGGACGCCAGCCTGCGTTATGGTCAATTTGAGAAAGGTCTGAAGCCATTTTGAGGTTTGAACCAGCTTATTATGGCATTTTCCCATTTTAAAATGATAGTTGTGAAAGCTTCACACAAGTAGCACAGCAATGCATTAGTTCCTTTTTCCACCTTTACCTTCATGCCCATAGACCTTCACAGAAGTTACTGGGTTTTGCCGTCTTGCTTATGGCTGCTGTTCCTTGGCTCTCCTGCTTCCCAGTTTCTTTCCCCGTGGAAGGAGTGTTCCCAAGCATTTCCTCTCAGGTTGCTTCTTGGCGCTGGTACATGTAACTCTCTTAAGCGAGCGTGTACAGGTTGGGTGTAGGTGTGGCAAAAGGCTCTGAGAGCTGCTCTCAGCTACTGGGAAAGCAGCTCTGAGAGAATCTGGAACAGCTCCCAAAATGATCTGTCCCAGTAGGAAACTGGCTCTGCTTAGTTTAAAAACAAGTAAATAATGTCACTGTAATTTTTCAGCTGGTTTTTGTTTGGAAGGTATTTTTTAACTTGCTGCAGAAGAAGCAGAAAAGCGAAGATAATATGCAAAAATACCTGGCCCACCTGCAAAACTTTGTAAACATTTATCATTGCAAAATGAAAACAATAATAATAACAATAATAATAATAAAATCTTTTGTTGAGACAATTGGGACATGTGTTGATGTGAAGTGCTTTCTTATCCTTTAATAACTGTGCATCATTTTTGTTACCGTCAGTGAGGGCTGGCCATGTATCAAAGGGTAAGCAGCGCGTGTTCAGTGAATTCCTGCAGACGCGCTCATTGTCCCCGGAGGCAGAAGTAAATGCTGGAAGCTGCAGCAGGATTTTGGGAGATGAATTACATGTTGGGTACAAGCACGATGGTGGTTACGCGGTTAAACTGAGAGCTGTCTCCATTTATCTGAAAGCAAAACCGGGCAGTGTCATACTCCCAGAGCGCTGCCTTAGTGAGAAGGTGGTTGGGGAAGGTTCACGTTCTGGGTGTAAAGCCCAGGTTTGTCCTCAGTTCCAGGAGATAGCGTGCCACATGGTGGGGTCCCAGGTCCTGCTGTGTGGTTGTGGTGGCACAATAGTGCTGGTTGGCATTGACGATACCCTCTGTGGCAGCTAAAGGAAGGTGACAGCACTGGAACAGGCTGCCCAGGGAGGTTGTGGAATCTCCTTCTCTGGAGACATTCAAAACCCACCTGGACTCCTTCCTGTGTAACCTCATCTAGGTGTTCCTGCTTCAGCAGGGGGATTGGACTAGATGATCTTTTGAGGTCCCTTCCAATCTCTAACATTCTGTGATTCTGTGATACTCTGACAGAAGAAGATAAAGAGCAGCGGGTCAGATGCTTAGTTGCTGTTGCAGAGTGCCGTTTGACTGACTTCAGTGGAATTACACGTGTTCACGCCTGCTTAGGACTTGTCACCATTTGAAGGCCTCTGCAATGAGGCGGGTCCTTGCTCCATTTGGTGTCCTGGCATATAACAAAGTTTGTAATATAGGGTATTTTGGTACCTGTATTACCTAAAGGAGGGGAATTTTTTTGACTTTAGCAAAAAGTTAGGCACATAAGATTTGCCATTGCTGTGCGAAATAAACACTGCAAAATGTGTAAAATGCCAGCATTTTGATTAAGAAATATTTTCCATGCACATTTTAACATAATGTGAAAACAATTGGACTGCTGGATTATTACTGTTTATGATAAAAAATGGAGAAAGAACTTGGTTTGATTTCCAGGATCTAGATTTCAAGTTGTGTTTGTAGGATTGATAATTTGCGTGTATATATTTATGTATGTGTTTGTCTATATAAATATATATATATATCTTATTGTCCCAGAAATTATTGAAGTTCATTAGAGACCTTGCAGTAGCATTTGAGGCTGGTTTGTCTACTTCAACAAAACTGTCTTTATATCATGCTATTTCAGCCCAGTGTAAGTTCCCTAATTCCTTTTGCTTATGCTTCATTTATATAATAGGTGTTGCCATTTTGATGTGTAGGTGTGAATGCCTTCATTACCATTTTCAGTGATGAAGTCACTTTTTTGATCACTGGACAGATATTGGTATTTCTCAAGAGTGTTTTTCTGGGTAAATCTTTCTCTCTGTTTTCATTAAATGGCATTAACAGTGATAAATTCAGCTTTTCTCATTCCTTTCACTAGCACAGAGTTCTTCAAAACAGTCCTTTCAAGTGGATGTTCACAAACAAGTGCAATGTAGCTACATAGACAAAGTGGAGCAAAAAGCACAAATTCTCCTGGTGCAAGCTAAATGTAGAATTCCTTTGATTGTGATTGTTTTCTCTCTACTGCTGGCTTTGCCGCCTCAGGATGAGTAGGTAACCCTGCAATGAGTTGTGCATGTCTACTTGATTTTGAGACCAGTAATGGTATTAATAGGACCTCTTTTCTGAAGTCACTGTGTACCAGTCTGATAGGTACTGAGTGGTGAACTACATGCCTAAAATTCATGTAAATATGCAGGCTTGTATGGTCCTGAAAATCCCATTTTTAGTTAGCGGTGGTCACAGCATCAGTGTTTCTCAGGTACGCAATGTCAATATACCTAGTAATTCTACTTCATTCATGCTTTTTTACATTGGGAGAATTGAGCGGTAGACCTGTTATGGGTAGTTGTAAGGTATAAGCAAGCAGATTTAAAGTTACATGTTTAATCCTAATTTTCTGATTTACTTCTAAGTAAGCATTGTGTCTGTGTTGGGCCAAATCCTAGACTTGTTACAGTATTTGCATTCAATATGTAGCTGCTTGGGTTACGTAGAACTGCAGAAGTAGGGTTGTGCTTAAAAACTTTGATGAAGGAAGCCTCAGATGCTCCTGAAATATATAAAGGGAATATTTGGAGATTATCATGGACATTTGTGGTATGTGGCCTCTGCCTTGAAGAGCATGAATATAAAGCCTCACTTGAATTCTGTTTGTGGGGTAATACTTCAAATAGACTGTGGAACAGCTGATGAGCAGATGATGACGTTTTTGGATTTTAATGTAGGATAATATGCTCAAAGAATGACAATATTTTAATACATGTGTTAATTTCCGCATCCCACTCGTCTTGAAATGATCAAATTTCCAGATTTAACAGAATTGTAGTAATCAATACAGCTTTATTTACCTTTTTCATTTTGTGTAGAATTAATTAACTAAAACTGTCCTCATGAGGGAGCATAATTGAAACTGAAGGAAGATTTTTCTCTTTTTGTTCCATCACAACTCAGTGGCTGGAATCTTTTGAGGTAAACTGTGTCAGCATCAAAATCCTCACTCTTGAATTTATGCTGTGGGTCATGCTGGCTTTAAAAATTAAAAAACAAAACAAAACAAAAACTTTCCAGACTTCAAGAGATGCATGTTCTTTATTCTTGTATCTGTAGGTATTATTGTTAGAATGTTTTTCTCTGGTTGTTGGAAACATGGCAGTGAGCGTGTACCTCCAAGAGTACAATGTTATCAGCCTTGTTTTGCTGGGGGGTGCACAGAGGGAAGGCGGGTGATGCGGGAGGAATATCTCAACCAGGTCCACTTGGGTTTCTCATCTGTGTCTAAGCCAAGCACATGAAAACTTGCCAGGCGTTCAGGCTGAACTAGGAGGAAGGTGTTGCAGAACACTAGTACCTCCATCCTGAGATGGTTGGGGGAGATTGGGGGACTCAACATGTTTTTCCAAAGCACAGTCATCTCACAGTTACACAAGTAGTAAATAGAGAAGGGCAAGAGGAAGACCACGTCCAGAAGATGTTTCGTTCTCCTAATTTACGCATCTGCCCTAGAGCAGGTTGTGATTGCCCTCTGGAGGTGCCTGTCTCTCAGTCTTGACTGAAAAGGCTTTCAGATGACGGATTTGAGCTAGACACCATATGCTTACATGGCTGAACCGGGGCCACGAGAATGCCATGTTTCACCCATCTCCAGGCAAGACTGGTTTGGCAGAGGTGGGCTCCCTCTGTTTGAAGAGTCTCCCATGTAACTGTGCACTTGGCGCTGACACTGCTTCCTATTTAAATACCCCTTCACCCCTCAGTACACTTCTAGTAAGGCAGGGTCATTGAGATGAAATCTTGGCCTGAGAGACATCAGTGGAAATTTTGCCAGCAAGTGTAAAGAGATGCAGGATTTCACCTCCCCAAAAAGAAAATGTTAGTAATGGAAATGTCCAATCTGTCAGGTGCTGCATATTGTTAGTGGGTCTATGTTCTGCAAGCCACTACTGAATTAGTGGAAGCTTTCCTAATACTAATTTTATCCTTTCCATTTCTCGGCTTTAAAAGAGTGTCTCAAGACAAATTTCATCCAAAAGAGTATGTTTTCCTGTACATGATTTTCTTCTATAGGCTATCACCACATCCCTGTATCACAGAGTTTTACTTTCCATACCAAAAAAAAGGGGGGGGGGGGGTGGGGGGGGGGGGAAATCAGACATTTCCCTGGTTTTATGGGAACATAATTTGTTTTTCAAAGGCAGACTGAAGCCAAAACAAGCCTTGGGGCAGAGCAGCAGCATTTTGCAGAAGCATAGCAGGAGCTGGTGTGACTGGGGATGAGCGGAGTGGGGTTTGCTGGCACACACCTCCTCCCATTGCCAATTCCCAAGTCCCCTTTTGACAGCAGAAAACAGGCACGCTTGGCACCACTGAGAAGTGACTTGATGTATGTTGTATGGATGTGAATGTTTGTTTACTTAGTAAAAGTAATTATGCATAAGCTAAGTTCAGTACTGCTTTTTCCTGTGCATAAATGACTTAACCTATTACGCAGACCAAGAAAATTGCAAAATCGAGACTAAAATCTAAGAATCATGTTTTTTTTCCCCTCTGGTGTAATCTCCAAATAGCACTTCATTCTGTTGTAATAATTTATTTTTACTCTTTTCTTCTAGTTTAATTTGCACGATATTTTAAATGTAATCTTAACTACAAAATGGATAAACAAACTCCACTTGAACAGGTTTCTGGGGCTTTTACAAGTTAAAAACCTGTCTGAATATAACACAATATAAATGATTAACAAAGTGACATTCAGGATTTATAGCTGGATTACTTAATTGAACAGGCAAAACTTCTTTTCTTCCCCACCCTGTCTCCAATATGCAAGCCTGCAGGTATGGTTACAAGAACATATGAATGCACTATCAGATAAGGAAAAAAACTTCAGGGGCTGATTATTAATGCAACTGTTAGTGCAAACGTGTAGCTGCCTACTTCCACGCTGTTGTTTCCTTTCCCAGTATATGCTTGGTATCTTGCTTTCTGCCCTTCTGTCTCCTTCACATTTGATAATGCAATTCAAAGTGACCTATGCAAGCATTTTTCTGCATGGTGAGAAAGGCTGAGTGTTGCTGGTCTGCGTGGTTGAGATAAAATGCACCCATATTCTTGTTTGACACTGGGGATGGTTAATGGTGAAATTTGTTCGCTGTTTGAGACGCTTTGAGAAGTTTGGAATATTTTAGATGCGTAGAAGTTTATTTTCCCAGAGCACAGGTTTTAATTTAATAGCTTATTTCAACCTGTGTTAAGCTTTATGTTTGTAGCAATTAAAATTTGTTCAGAAAGGAAGGCATGGGATTGCTGAAGTTTGAGACAGGCAGCAGTCAGACTTTCTAGTCTTCCCTCTGTGCTGCTGCACCTCATTGGCATGTGGTGAAGTTCTTTGTTTAAATGTTGTGTACTGTGATCCTTCCTTTTATCAAAAGGGATTTTTAATGTGGAATCTTCCTAAATGGTACAGAGGCTTAATAGCCCTGGTGTAAGTGCAAGGAAGATCCTTTTTTTTTTGTGCTGGGCAAGATGTAGTTAATGTAGGAGACCCTGAAAGACTGAAGATGTGAAAAGATGATGATGATAAATTAGGCTTTGGAAAGGAAGGAGACAGGAAAAAGGACAAATTTCATACAGTGGAGCTAAATCATAGATCTGTAAATCATCTGAATCAGGGCTGGTAGTCAAAAAGGAGTATGAACTCACATTTTGGGAAGGGTGAGGTATGATGACTGCAGATTTTTGGCAGGAGACCCGCTTGAAGCAAGCAAGAAGTGGGCTGACCTAGATGCCTGATAAGAGGCTCCATGAAATGAAAAGTGGGTGGACTTGGAGAAGAACTGGGTGGACCTGATTGTTTTGGCACTTAAGTATTTGATGCTTGATTTCCAGGGCGGCAAAATTTTAACAACCTATTGTTCGTTATTGGTTGGCTTCTTAGAGATACAACTCTCACTTCTCTTCCTGAGCGGTGACTGTGTGCTGGGATGTACTGAGTTCAGGAGAGGCTTTGTATGTGAGAGCTGCAGTGAGGAAGGGGAGAAGTGTGTTGGGTGGAAGCTCCTCTGGAGGAGGGTTTCTGATAAGGAGGTTGTGTGAGGGGACATCTGAGGAGCAAAGGAAGGGAGGCTTTGAGGGCTGGCACTTTCTTAGCGAGCAGGTGTTGAGGTTATGGGTCTTTGGGTTGTAACCTCAGTGTGATTTATGAACTGATGTTGAACAAAGATATTTCTTGGCTCCACTGGCAATTAAAATGTCTGGCTCCTCTTGCTGATGCCTGTTCTCAGTGCTGCCCCCTCTTTCTGCTGCTGTCAAGCCTTATGCTGCTCAGGAAATGAGTGAAATGATGATACCATTAAGAGAGTAAAAGCTGAGCAATTGTGAGAGGCAATGTCTTTAATCTAAGACACTCTAGCTTACCTTATTCATCTTTTTAGGAGTCAAATACTCTAAACATGTGTAAAGAGCACTGGGCTGATTTCTGCACATCCCTGTGCATTATAATAATTAGAAATCAGTAGCTGTATTTTTTTTTTAATGTTGTTCACAGGCATGTATGTGTAGTTATATGTATGAGACTATGCTAGAGTGTTTTTTTTCTTGGGTGTGTGGTTCTGGTAGTGTTTTGTTTAATAATATTAACTATGAAAAGTAGAAGTCCATTGGTAGGAAGAGACAAAATAGGTTTCAGGATGATGTTTTTTTTAAACTGAAGGCACATGGCTAGGATAAATTAATATTATATGATTACTTTCTTGGACGAGCTAAGATTACCTAACACAGGCTAAAGGTAAATACACCAAAAGTTTCTAGGAACTTGCAGATGTAGCACAAGGGTCAAGGAATGGTTGTATAGCAACCAATGTAAGGAAAAATATAGACAACGAATGATTATAGGTTTCATGATTGGTTTTTGTTCTTCCAGAATGAGGCTGTATCTCAGTAGTAATTTTAAAATAACTCCCCACTGTGAACAGTTTTTTTCTAGGATTATTGCTATATGACCATTCCTTGACCCTTGTGCTACATCTGCAAGTTTCTAGAAACCTTTGGTGTATTTACCTTTAGCCTGTGTTAGGTAATCAGAGGAGCTTGTAGGACATGAAGATTCATCCCACATATGATTCAGACCTGCAAACCCAGGTACCATTAGTCTTTTCTGCCAACATACCTGGCGTATCAGTTATACTGCTACCGCTTAGTCCTGCTCCTCTCATCCATATGTCCTTCCTCCTGTTTCCCCAAGTACACAGGGTGTCCTCACTGGTTCTTCACACATGATTCTGTCTTCAATGTCTTAATAAATGACTCAGACTCAGGACTTGAGGGATTACTTAGTAAGTTTGCTGATTACACAAAATTGGGAGAAACTACACTCTTGAAGGCAGAGAGGCCCAGAGGGATATGGACAAATCACCAACCATATGAAGTTTAACAAGGGCAAGTGCTGGATTTTGCACCTGGGACGTGGCAACCCTGGCTGTACATACAGACTGGGGAACGAGAGGCTGGAGAGCAGCTCTGCAGGGAGGGACCTGGGAGTTCTGGTCAATGGCAAGTTGAACATGATCCAACAGTGTCCCTAGCAGCCCAGAGGGCCACCCGTGTCCTGGGTGCATCCAGCACAGCATTGCCAGCCAGACGAGGGAGGTGATTGTCCCGCTCTGCTCCGCACTGGTGTGGCCTCACCTGGAGCACTGGGTGCAGGTCTGGGCAACACAGGATAAAAAGGATATAAAGCTACTGGAAAGTGTCCAGAAGAGGGCCACCAAGTTGGTGAAGGGTTTGGAGGGGAAACCGTATGAGGAGCAGCTAAAGTCACTTGGTTTGTTCAGCCTGGAGAAGAGGAGACTGAGGGGAGACCTCATGGCAGCTACAGCTTCCTCACAAGGGGAGGCGGGGCAGGCACTAATCTCTTCTCTCTGGTGACCAGTGACAGAACCGAGGAAGCGGCAGTAAGATGTGCCAGGGGAGGTTTAGATTGGACATTAGGAAAAGGTTCTTCCCCCAGAGGGTGTTGGAGCACTGGAACAGGCTCCCCAGGAAGGTGTCACGGCCCCAAGCCTGACAGTGTTCAAGAAGAGACTGGACAAGGCCCTCAGACACATGGTATGAACTGTGGGGTTGTCCTGTGCAGGGACAGGAGTTGGACTTGATGGTCCTTGTGGGTCCCTTCCAACTCAGGACATTCTATGATTCTGTTTTATCTTGTAGTGAAAATCCATACAAAGGCTGCTGCTCTACCCGGTAGAAAAATTTAGTGTGCAATACTGCAAGTGATTGTTTCCCCACTTCTGCCCAGTGCCCAAGGAATGGAGCAATATTAGAAGCTGTGTGAGAAGTTTGACATTAATGTTAGGCAAGTTCTGAATACAGATGATAAATATAGTATTGATAGAAGTTGTTCCAGTCTTTTTGTTGCTGAAACAACAAAAAAGAGAGGCGCTATATTTGAAACTGCTTGTAAATACGTTTACACAGATGCTACCTTATACATGGAACTTATTGTTGCAAGATATTACTCAGTTGAATGCTTCTACATGTTTGGCTCTGCATGTGCTGATTTAGCTCCACCAAATGATGGGGGAAAGTGGGGATGAGGAAGATAGGTGTAGCACTCTTGTCCGGGACTGTGCTTGGATCACTTCACGTGATAGGGTGCCCTATTCTGGCTAATGCTGACAGAGTTGAAAGCTGCCTCTACGTTTTTCCCTGCCTTGCTGAGAAGCACACCTTAACTCCTAGGCATTGCTTTAGATAGTTTCAATTCTTGTTTCATGTGGCTTTGTACAATATAGAGTGAGGTCTTAATGTTTTACATACCCGTGGGTCTGTGAGGTTGGCTGCATGCATGGCATGGTGAGGAAATGCCCTTGCTTCCCTTGCAGCAAATGGAAAAAGTTTCACTGGCTTCAGTGAGGAAATGGCCAGGCATCTAGGACAAGCAATCCCGTGAACTTTCTTACTTTCAGACCCTAATTCTGCAGTTGCTCAATACAAAGAGGTATGCGTAAAGTCCGGGGCCGTAATTATTATTTTTACTTTTCTGATGATTTATCTTATGCACCAATGAACTACTGTCCAACTTAATTACTACAGCACTGCAACAATTACTTGGAGGCATTATGCATAAACCAGATACTTTATTGTATTCAGGGAAGAACTTGCACAAATAAAAATCATATACATGTGCAGGGAACTTCTTTGTCATTTATGTGCTGCCAACATAGGAAAAAACTGAAATGCAGTCTTGTATCTGCCAGGTACTGAATGACAACAGGGGGCACAAAGCGGTATTGTCTGCAGTCCAGCTGAAGAATTAAACCATTTGAAATTTGCCACAGCTTCTTTGATAACATAGTGGCTTGAATATTGGCATAATAATTTAGATTAGTATTGAAATAGTTAGCAAATTTGATGGTATACTGTAGTAAATTCTGCCTTTATCAGAAAAATCTTGCCTGGTGCACTTTGGCCTCCTATGCAATCCAGCAAGTGAGTGATCTTAAAACCTGCTGTGCTGTGGTCTGACAGAAGCTGCAGGTACCCAGGACCTTTCATAGGCAAGCCTGCTGTTCGGTTTCACACATCTCAAGTGGCTTATTTGCAGGCTACAAAGGTCCTGGATTACTAGTTGTTTAACACAGCCGCCTAGCAGGCTTCAGGAACAAACCAACAGCTGCCTTTTGGCTCGGTATAAAAGGCGGGATTTGAGTATTATGTGCATCAGAGGAAGTGACCTGTGTTTGAAGAGGCTATTGGATTCCAGTCTGCAGAATGGGCTGAAGTCTTGCAGTCATGTGCAATGTGCAAGCTGACTCTCACTATGGCAACGTAACAAGCACCTCCACAATAAACAGGTAGCTACTGAACTCTTCAAAGGACAGACTGCTGGAATACACGACGAATGTCATTATGTGGAAATTTTGTGGATTAAATTGTTGGAAGGCTGCTATATAGAGAAAGAAATACTTTATTCAGGTGTTTGCCCTGGGTTGTAAGATACTTTGTAAGAAACGAAGGTGTCAGAAGCTGAGTCATTGAGCAAAGGCTCAGGAGATGATGTTTCTGGTCTGTCATGCTGCTGTCCTGCCACATGTCAATTAATCTTTCTGTGCTGTCATTTTGTGGCTATAGGATGGAAGTAGCAGCAGTTCCTTTCTCCTTTGTCTTGTCTGATGTCTTGGGTTGCTAATGGCTGCAGAACTCATTTATGGGCCTTATCTTTGTGCCTTTAGAGAATGCTTAAATGGAAGTGATTGATATTACTTGCTTAACGTCTATTTTCTGAGCCTTGGAAGTCTAACATGTTTGAACACTGCAGCTGACTGGCTCAGGGAGTGTGCAGGATCTTGTTTGTTTTTCTCAGCACCAACACCTTGTTTTCTATACAGCTTTTGTTATGGTGATGTAGTGCCATGGTAAAAGCTTTGCCTTTCATCCACAGTTATAGCTGTCGCGAGGGTGCACAAGTTCTCACCAAGGAAGACAAGATGTTCCTTGTGAATTATGCTCAGCTTCCAATGTACTGTCCTCTATCCTGACAGTGCTTGAGGGTCAAACCATATGGGTTCATTTAGAAAGACTTTGAGGGATTTTGTTGAGGGGTGGAATATTTCTTGATGTTAAGATCCTTCGGCAAAGCTTCTTTGGCAAAGTCCTTTTCAGCCCTGTTTCTTTTGTGAGTCCAGGTTTTAGGTGCTGTTTATAGGAAGCTTTGGCCCGTTAGATCGTAGACAGAGGGCATCTTGCAGGACTGACTCTTCCTAAGTCCTTTCCAAACCTCACTTTGTTCTTGCTAAGCCTGGCCTAACCCAGACTGTGAAAAACACAACTCCATAAGGCCATGGGAGATCCACTGCCTGCTCCTAGAGCTGTTGCTTCAATTCTTCTTCCTCACTGACACCTCACATTTGCATCCAATGTTAGGAGACCTGAGCTGCTGACTTCCAAAATTCTTTGGTTTTTTTACTTCTCTTTCTGGGAGCTGCAACCACAGTGGGTGGCTTGTCAGCAGTCAGCTTGCTGGAGGGAGAAGATTCATGGGCATTCTGGGGGATGGGTCTTGCTGCACTCGTGGCTAGATGCAAAGCCTTCACCAACCTGAGTGAAAACTGAATACATCTATTGTGTAATTTGGCTGAACCCAAACTGTGCTTTTTCTGGCAGTTTCCCACAGAAAATGCCGCTAAGACTGTTGTCGTGAAGTGGCAAGGCAGTAGTGTGTCCTTAAACATGATTTTCCTGAATAATTGTTTGAAACAGGCAGATTATACACAGGATGCTTCCTGAAGGGAAGCTGAATTTATGTTTAGGAAATTCTGCGATAAGATTAACAATTTTTTTCTCTTGAGTGGGGCTTATAACATTTTTGAATTGTATTGTTTAGTTAACTTCTAAAATATTGTGAGAAATATCTTCCATAGAATCATTTTGGTTGGAAAAGACCTTTAAGATTGAGTCCAACCATTAACTGCCAAGTCCACCTCTAAACCACGTCCTTAAGAACCTCGTCTACATGTTTTTTAAACACCTTCAGGGATGGTGACTCAACCACTTCCCTGGGCAGCCTATTCCAGTGTTTCATGACTCTTTCTGGGCAGAATGTTTCCTAATATCCAATCTAAACCTCTGCTGGCACAACTTAAGGCCGTTTCCCCTTGTGCTATCACTTGTTACTTGGGAGAAGAGCCCAACACCCTCCATGCTACAACCTCCTTTCAGGTAGTTGTAGAGGGCAATGAGGTCTCCCCTCAGCCTCCTTTTCTCCAGGCTGAAAGCCCCAGCTCCCTCAGTTGCTCCTCATCAGACTTGTGCTCCAGAGCCTTCACCTGTGGATTAAATAAATGCCTATTCATTTTAGCAAAGGAAAATGTGCTCCTGTGAGTTTTGATCAGAACCGAATCTTAATTCCACATGCCTCCTCAGAGGAAAAAGTTTGGAAATGATTAAGAAGAATAGCAGAATGTCTAAAGACTAAAGTCCAAATTGCTTTATTAGACTCCAGATTCAAATTCTAGATCAAAATGTGTTAGGAAACAGCAAGTCACTGGACAAACCCCCTTGCATGTCCTTACTGTAAGCAGAATCACATATACTCATGTAGTCATGTGAAGGCTTCTTACCATGCATGCCCTTAAAAATCCTCAGTGAGGATGCAGGAATCTGCAAGCATGGGACAGCTTGCAAGTGTAGGGCAAATCTAACCCACAGTGCTTTAAATGTCCTTTCTCATAGCGGATACAAATGTGCCTCCCCAACATTTTTCTTTAAGGTCTTTTTCCAGGGCTCATTTAAGTGTCTCAGTCTCTCTGATTTTGATGAATTTTGGATTATGTCCTAGGGTAACGGCTGTAAAAATCTGGCAGATGCAGAAAAACAGTTTGTGATTCAGAGTTAATGGGATCTAATTAAACAAAACAAGAATTTTACATGTAATGTCAATGAGCACCGTGTAACAAAAGGGACTTTAACTGGATTTAACTGCAGTGGGATCTGAAACA
The DNA here is from genome assembly GCF_963082525.1 of Nesoenas mayeri. Taxonomy (NCBI): domain Eukaryota; kingdom Metazoa; phylum Chordata; class Aves; order Columbiformes; family Columbidae; genus Nesoenas; species Nesoenas mayeri. The sequence goes on from NC_137541.1 coordinate 75,666,357, forward strand.
TAGGCCATAATTTAGTGCAATGGAAGAAATCCTCTTTCTTGAAGAAAAAAAAGTAGAGTTTTCTTTTCCTGGTTATGCTTAGTAACTGAATAATAGAGTTTCTAAGGTATTTGTTGAATTAAATTGGAGAAACGTGTAGGCTTCTGTATTTATGGTGCGACAGGTATGTCACTGCATTTATATACACTGACGTTAAACGCATTTTTTAGTAAGTCTAATAACTTTTCTTTTTCTAGGTTAGTGGATGACCGGTGTGTGGTTCAGCCAGATGCAGGTGACCTTGCTAATCCTCCAAAGAAGTTCAGAGGTCAGTAACTGGGAATATATATATATATGTGTGTATATATTTAAATGACCAATTGATGCATGTTCTAACTCCTTGGGCAAAGATTTGCCTTACCAAACATGTAACTTCTCAGATGCTTTTATGGTTTGTGAACACCTTGCTGAAGTTACAAACTGGAATGTGAATGACAGATTTTGAGAACTAAATGCCAAATCAGCAAAGGCACAAGGGGTAGGTGGAAAACATAGGGAAAAGGACTGTTTTTCTTGTAGTCCCTGAGTTGGTTGCTCTGTTCTGTACACTGAATGCTGATCCCCCCGCTGTGTGACCAACTCCTTGCCCCTGCCCTGCGCTTTCTGTAGATGGGAAACAAGCTTATGAGGTTCAAAACTGCTAGAGCTGCTGGTTTGTTTATTTTTTATTAAAGATAAGACAACATTTTAAGGACTACCCGCAGATATTTTGTCAGCTTTTTGTTTTGGTTTTGTTTAAAACTGTACCTCATTTTTCTCAAATTTCTTAGACATGAGCTTGTAGATTTGGCTAATTCTACTGTTTTACTTACTGGAAAGAATAACAGTGCACTGACACCATGCAGCTTCTAGTTCTTGAATGCTAAAAAATACTCTGGTGGTATCAGAAGTTCTGTGTGTTTATATGCAGAGAAGGAAATAGAACCTCTCAGAGTCTTATCGGTATTAGATTTAAGCCGTGGGCGCTAGGTGTGCCAAAGTAGAGCTTTACTAGCCTCATCTAGATCTCTTTTGGCTTAAATGGGCTTGGGTTCACAGCTTTTATGAGAAAAAAGACAGTTATGGTTTGCCTGATTTAATGCAAGGGGAATCTGTTTCGTGCCCAGATTGTTGCTGTTTGTATCTCTTTTAAGGGGTGGCACTGAGGTGCTTAACCTCCTTGTCGTAATTCTAGTGTTTAGTATACTGTAGTATGCTATTATTGTAAAAAAAGGAAAAAAAGTTATGTTTAAAATATTGAAAGACTGAAGCTCTGCTTTCTCAGAATATTCAGGGTTTTTTTGTCATTATATATTCAGGAAACATCAGCAATTGGTTCCCGTTCCAGCTGTTAGCATTCAGCACATTGGCAGATCTTGGAAACTGAGGATGTATACTTAGAAACTAATAGTAATAAATTTCAGTCACTTGCACAACGTCATGGAATAACTTCATAGCAGAGATGAGGATAGCATCTAGTTTTCCAGCGTGTCTTTCAAGCTACCTAGCTGTGATTTCGTCCTCTTGCTTTCTGCAAATACATGTTAAATTCACAGCACGAAGTTTCAGGTGGGGATTCTTTGGACGGTATTTCTGTCACTTTAATCACCCTGATGTGTTCCCCGAGTAGAACATGTCCAGGTTTCTAGATAAGACAAGGGTCGCTGGAAAAGATTTGCACATGGTAGTGTAATTGCAGAATACCTCCAAAAGCCTACAGCCAAGGAGCTGAACAGAAGTTAAAAAGACAACCTTAATTTTTTCATTGTCTAACATTTGAGGACTTCTTTTATAACTTCAGTACAGTAGCATTCTTTTATCACAGTTCTGTGATGTTCTTTCCAGCTTGAGAAGGCAACGAAGGAAAAAGTTGATAATGCTCTCTCTTGAATTTAAAAAAAAAAAAAGTGATTTCAACAGCATCGAGAAGGTTTGGGCAGCGTGATCTGAGGTGCAAGGTTATTGAACTCTGAGCACTAATGGTGGCAGTAGTACCTCTGTATGTAGATCAGATGTCAGAAGAGGATGAGACACAGACAAGATGTACAGCTGTTTGCTGCTGCTGGTGGAATGCAAGGACTTTACTCCTGAGTTACATCCCAGCTTCTTGAGGGGAATGTTTTCTATTAGTTGTAGACAGTTTTGGCTCTGTTCCTTATTGCAACCTGTTTCTGTTTCTTGCATAGCACATCCTTTTATCTCTAGTTGCCTCTGCTCCCTCTTCCCCACAGCATCTAACTTTTCCTTTCCTCTAATTCAGATCCTCCACTTCTTGGGGATCCCCTCTTCTCCATTTTCCTCCCTGCCCCATAACTTGTTACTAGCTGCTTTCCTCCTCCTCCTCGTTGCTGCCTCTTAGCTCCCTTTGGCTGCAGCAGCTTCTCTTCCTGTCACTCCTTACGTCTTTCTGGTTTAGGGTGCACCCATACCTGACTTAATTTTGAGGTGTCTTGCTTAGCTCTTACTAGAATTGTGGTAGCATGTAAATTTGAATGAACTGCAGCATTGTAAGAGAGGCTAAATTAGTGAAGAAGTGAATTTTGTCACCTTAATTCATGTAACCCACCATGCTATAACATCATGGCTGTATTGTTAGGGGCTGTGTCTAGTAGCATTTCCATGCTTCTTCAGGAATGTGTAATCAAGTGGCATTCAGGAGAATGGCTGCAGCAAAGACAAAGCCACCATTTGGTTGTTTTCTCCTTTGTCTTACAAGTCAAATTCTAAGTGTGGGCAAAGCAGGGCTTTTGCTGAGAGCACATCAAGACATACGCTGTCTAACTGGGATTTAGTGCCTGCTACCACAGAGGTGTCTGTATTATAAGAGCAACTAAAAGCACATCTCTGCCACACTTTGTTAAGTTTCTTAGCTCTGCTCAAGAGAACTGAGGCAAAAGAGTTGCTAAATGTTGTTCTTATAACACAAGTAACATACGCAAAAGCCCTCCCTCCCCTCCCCCCCCTCCCATCGTCTGGGAAATAGCATTCAGTTAAAACAGCAAAGCTGTTTGACAAACAAAAACTGCCTTAAGTAGATTCTTGACATGAAAAGAAGATTTAGACAGGAGTGATTAATTGAATGATTAGACATAAGCAACCAAAAATAGCATCTAACAGCAGGAAGACTAGGGCCTCTTTAGTAATAGGAACTGCTGTCGGTATGGTTTACAATGTTTTTATCACTGATAGCTGAACTGCCGTTGATTTGAGGTTAGAGCACGACCTAGGAGTCAAAGAAGTATGAGAAAGGCATGTTTTTAACAAGATGTTTAGATTTCAAGGACTGACTCTGAAAACTAATATCAGAGGACTATGTTTGCTCTTTTTTTGGTAATCTTTTATCAACCCTTTCCCCAGCAAGAGAAAAAGGATTGTGTTTTCTAAGTACCTGTATCTCTCCTTCAGAGTTCACTCAAGAGATCAAATTTAGGTACTCAGCTGTTGGCCGGAACCAAAAGCCCACGTAAAGAAGCATCTCAAAATAGCAGTTTCGCTTTTGATACGTGTTCACTTTGGTGTTTTTTTTTTTTGAGTGGGTGGTAGCTATTATAGTTACTTCCGAACATCCTACAGAACAGAGTGTGGTTAAGCTGAGGAAAGCTGTGGTCACTTTCCATGTTGTGTCCATGCATAGAATCCGCAGTGCAGTTGTCCCCTTCGGTCACACTGGGATGAACCTGGAGTGGCTTTGTGTTCCTTGGTGTGCACACCCAGATTCGTGTCAATCTAAGAGAGGGCAGAATTTGGTCCCACACGTGTTTCCTGAAGTCTGTTGGATAAAAATCATTTACTATTTTGCGGTTGAGTTTAAGGAACTGATCAAGCCAGGTGCTTCTTGTCCTAATTCTGACTAAAGCTAATGAGAGCAAAAGCACTTAGTGTCGTGATAGAAATGCTTGCCCTGCTGCAGGGCCGGGTTCATGGAGGTTAGGGAGAGCACTGTGTGCAAAGTCCTGCACCTCTGGAGAAGAGTCACATAATGAGTGAGAGAACTTCAGGCTTCCTGAGACTGTGACCTAAACACGCTTTAGCTTGATGTTGTTATCTCCAGTGGGAAGCGTTTTCAGCTTCCGAGGTGCAGAACAGCACAGATAAGACCTGCTTGTCGGTCAAATTTAGCAACTCTGCAGAAGGACCACAGGTCTCCTATTTTAAGTGTAAAATGATCCAAGTTCTTAAACTGATTTAAATTTCCTACATTTTATACCTTTTCTCTTGAGGCATCTGCAAGGAACGTGGTATTTGAGTCCCTACATATCCTCTTCTTGCTTTTCTCTCAATTTTTATTCTAAGTTTTTTTGAACATTGTTCTTTCCTCTTCGCTCCCTTCCATTATGTTCCTCTGTGCTCTTTCCTTTCCTCCTCCTAACCTTTCCTCTGCCATTTTCCTTTTTACTTGCCTTCTACATAACTTGGGTTTGTGCTTGTGTTTTCTTCTTTCAGTTCCGCAATTGCTTTAATTTTCTTTTCAGACCCCTGATTGCTTTTTGTCTTCTCAGGACTCTTCATTGTCCCACTCCTTGCTCCCTCATATTCTTCTCTTACCATTCTCACTTCAGCTTACTTTTTACCTTTCTGTCATTTTTTTCAAAACACACAGATCTGTACACAGTGTGATTTAATAGCCCTATCACTTTCACTTCCCCATTTGTCAGCCTGCTGGTTTAAGTAAAACCATGTGATAATTTCTCTAGTTCTGCAACTCACGGAAATCTTCTATGATGGGCAAGTGTTTAATTTCTAACATTAAAAAACCCACTAACAAAACAGGGTAGGGGGGAGGGGGTGGGGAGAAAAAGCAGCTGGCAAATACTGTTCTAAGCCATCTTTAGCCAATATCAAGAAACATTGAAAAGACATGATATGAATAATTTCCTTTTCAGACTTCCTCAGCGTACTTGTTTTTTGCTCAGAGGATGTGCTGTGTGTGGTTGTTCCAACCGCTTGTGCCTTTTGAAGACGCGTTTCGTGCATTCTGTGCACATTCGCAGGCTCAGGCAGACGGTCAGTTCGGTGCTTGGTGCATCCTCTGTGGATCATCTCCTGCTCTGTGGGAGTTGCTGCTTTCCATCTTTTGACTCTTCTGATTAATAAATGTCATTTTTTCCCCCATAAAATATGTAATCAATATGTGTTTCAGTACTGATGATTTGTCTTGTGTTTCGTACTTTCTAATAAGCCAAGGTGTAGTGTAGGAGGTTAAGCCTGAAGTGTGACCAGGGAGAGCTTCCCTTTTTTGTCTAGGTTGTCAAGAAAACTTGAAGTGATTTTTATAGTTTTAAAAATGTGTGTGCGGGTTGGAGTGGGCAACGTTGCTCATTTTCTCCAGCTTCACTTCATTCACAAGTAATTGAAATGTTGCCTGGAAGATTTTGTGGGTATGAGAAAATTGCTGAAACTGCAGAAATTGAATGCATGGAAGTTTAGTAAGTGAAACTTGCTGATATTTTTAAGCTATTTTCTTTAAAGCTATTTGTTTACCTTTGATAGTGCCTACTTAATTAATGTCTCCAGGAAGAGAAGCATTTATGTAAAACTACTTGAAGTAATGAGTTAGGAACTTGGACTATCCAAGAACGTCTGGAGAAGTTAGAAGAGACAGTCTGTCTCATTAATGGATTGCTAGCCTGACCTCCAGGAAGGCTGAGCTTTTGATCTTCTGTGTGCTGGAAAGTTGCTATATAATCTTATGCCTCAGTTTCTCCTTTTTCATGTTTGTTTAAGCTATGGCTTCTATAGGGCAGGCGCTGCTCCTCCCACCCCCTCAATGTTGAGGATGACAAAGCTTGATTTTATGTAGTATCATATTGTTACTCTAATGAAAGTAAGTAGGAAAAAAAACCCCAAACAAACCCAGAAAACATAATGAGAGAAATTGTTTTTAATGTGTCTGGAATCTTAAAAAAAAATAGGGAAAAGCTTGTCTGGAAACAAAAAGTAATATTTATTTAGTCTATAAATGGAGGAAAATATAATTGAAATAATATTGATTTTAAAAAAGTTCTTGGTAGTTCAATTTTCCAAAGCATTAGACTGGAAGTTGGGAGAGCTGTGTTGTGCAGCATTGGCTCCAGCTGGAGCTGTGTGGTTGAGGTTATCTAGCGCCTGCTCGACGTTTCCTTTTCTTTGAGCAGTACCACGATGAAAAATTCGCCCGCCTTTGTGAGGCAGACACACACAGTAGTGGCTGCACATCTGTGTGTGTCTTGCGTTTCGCTGCAGTGAGGTGGTGCTGTGCTTGGAGAGTCTGCGTGAAGATGGGAAGCGGTGTGTTTACTCAAGCAGCAGGATGTGTAGGGAGTAACTGAGAAATGAGGACTGGTCCTATAAAAAGAAGGTGTTGTTATGTCAGAGAAGTAAATGTTTCATGAAGTCTTCTGAGAGGGTGCATTAATTATAGATTGTTACAGAAAATAATAGCAGACTTTTTGCCTAATAAGCTGAAATCTTGATACTCAAACTAAAATCTTCTACAACATACACTATGTTTTAACAGTACACAGTGTTTTGTAATTGTTTTTTTCTCTTACCTTTCTCAGTGGTCCAGCAAATTGTGAAAGTTACCTGGGAGTTATCATGTACTCCAGGTTCTGTGATATACTTCTCATTGTAACTGTTCCCTTTTGAAATCAAAGTAAACACCTCTGCAAGGTGGCTGGGTTCATTTAGATAATGATTTGTGACACTTTGAACAGCACTCAGGGCTATGATTAGGGAGCAAATCACTGATGACTTTGGGTGGGTGTTGAGGAGAGCTCTACCACCAGTGATATTTTTTTGTGAACAGATTTTGCCCCTATGAATAGCAGAGAAAGATAAGGAGCCTTGAAGAGCAGAGGCAATGCAATGGTAGGCTTGGTGTAATTATTTGGCCAGTATAGGAGAGGCCAAATGATGCATTTGCAGAACTAGTAACATTGCAGCCCTGATGGTGGCTTGGGAGCCAACACTGTCACGAATTGCTGGCTCTGGGAGTGCAGGTGGTGGGAGGAATGTGGGCCACAATCCTACTAGTGGTTTTGGCAGTGCTAATATCAGGTAGTATGCTCAGCTGGGCCTGATTGCAGCTGACAGTGCTGCCTGTTGTATTTTGTTAAGTAATGAGCATTCATTTTCTCTCCGGAAAGACAAGGTGTCGTGGATGATTGGAGTGCACCTCGCTCAAAAGAGAGAAGCAGCAATATGTTTTATTGAGGTAAAATAATAATTTGACAGAGTGCAATGAATTTGGTGGAATTTAAGAAAATTAACAGGGGGTTGACAAGGTTCAACAAGTTAGATAGCAAGGTTCACCTTATTAAATACTGCATGGAGGAAAAATACAGAGGAAAATTGAACTAGCTTTGAGTTAGAATGATTTTACACAGAGAGTGGAGACAAAATGGTAAGGAGGGCCCTCCTGTTGGGTCATGAGGTTCAGAATGGACCCCTGTGCTTTCTAAACTCCTTATGGAGCTTCAGTGCAGCTAGGTCTAATCTTAGTCCCAGACTTGGTCAACAGTTCAAGGTCACATGTCTAAAGGTAAGGAAGAGACACACAGAATAAAGACCCTCCTGTTGAGGTTCAGAATGGAACCCCTTGCTTTCTGGACTTCTCAGAGAGGAATCTAGGTGCAGCTGGATCCAGACTTAGTCTCAGACTTGGTCAACGATTTATGCCCAAGGGTAGAGATAAAAGGAATAAGGGTAATATTGAGAAGCCACATGGATTGGTAATGTTTCGTTGTATCAATTCAGCATGCAATCAGAATTACCAAGGCAAACTCAAAGTTACTCTTCTACAAGGTTATACATGATATCGGTTGCTTACCAAAGACCTGCCGTTGGTAAAAGGTCTCCTTGCCTTGAGGAGCAACTTTGAGAGGTGTCCAAGCTCAAGGGGAGATAACTGTCCTACAGCTGTGCTGCCTGGCAGGGAGAGCTCAAAGAAGGCTCACTTAGGCTTTCATATTTAAGGAATAAAGTGGTTGGCTCACAGTAAAATCATATGTGGTGGGAAAAGTGTGCATGAGACTCCTTGTACCCACAGCGTTCTTTGTTCCTTGATAAATGAGTCTTGGAAAAGCCACCTGCTATTCATACATTTATCGCATGATCGGTGTTCCAAGCTTGCGTGCATCGATGCTCACTGTATCACTCTGCTCCTTTGCGGATAAGCTGGAGAAGTTCACGATGCAGCTATGGCTCAGACCTTTGCCTCCTTTGGAGCCTGTACCAAACCACTGCCAGCCTGGTCAAGGGGTCCAACACGCCCATCACACAAGGCTGGTCTTCACACTGGATTTCTCTTCATTCTCCTGTTATGTTGCAAGAGGTGTTAACATGGTTTCAGTAGCTCCTTAAGGACTGCGATGAGATGGATGTGTTGAGCTGGATTTATTCTTCCTCCTCCCTACACATAAGAAAAGTGTTGAAAGTGAGAACAGGACCTGCCTTGGTATCTGGCAACTTCTACAGAGAAGTTAAGAGTTTGACACTTTAATTTCTACTTAGAAGGTTGGAACAGGGCTAGGAAACTTTTCTCGTCAAGTGAATGATAGATAGGGACTTCCCATATGTGCTGTTGTGGATTGGAGAGCTGGAATACATCCTAGATAATTAGCTACCGAAGATGTTAAACTTGGTCTGGGAATTAGACTGTGAGTAGACAGAAACTGGTTTCTAGTGACCAGATTTGGTGGTTAAAAACTCAGGCTATAATTTCGGGATAGTTCCTTATAACTTCCCCTGCTGATGTTTTTGTGACAGTAATGGCTGAATGACTCAATTCCACTGTAGTTAAAAATGACATGAAAGGTTAGTAAATTCAACGAGCCCACTTACACGTGGATCCAATGTGTAAGTGGAGCATGTACTTAATCTTGATAGTGTTTGCTATTTTATGTTGCAGCTTCTTTGGTAACAGAGGTAAGGGTGGCTATATTGTCCTGTTGAAAAGGGACTCTCTTCTCAGAAGACAGCAGGAGAGCTGAGGGTGGAGAGGACTGTTATCAAAATATTCTGTGCTATGGGATGTGTATGCCATTAACTGTGTTGAGTGTGGCGGTAAATAAGCACTTAATGTTGCTCACATGGAGCTAGCATGTTTGCCTTTCCTCCATTTTTCTGCCACCTCCTTTTTCCCTTCTATTTTTTCCCTTCCATTTTTTTCCCTTCCATTTTTTTCCCTTCCATTTTTTTCCCTTCCAATTTTTTCCCTTCTGTGGAAGGGGTTTTGGTAGATAAAGACTTTGTTGATGATTAGTCTGGCTCAAAGGAATCTCAAGGCCGCTTCGGGGAGCTGAGGGCAGAGTCTGCTGTGAGAAAGAGGGGCGTTCCACAATCATCGGGGTCCTGGCATGGCGTGAATCATCGGACGTATCATCAGTGAGACTCCAGTGCACGGACAGCCCACGATACTCATTTAACAAATCCATGCTTGGAGCGTGAACGCGTGATTAGAATATAGTTACGTATATAGGGAGACTTGTTTCTGTAATAAATGGCTTAGCGTGATTCACATGGAATTGACTTGTTTTGCTGAGTCCTTATTTCGCTCCAACACCCTTCCATTTCTCCCCTTCCATTTCTCCCCTTCCATTTCTCCCCTTCCATTTCTCCCCTTCCATTTCTCCCCTTCCATTTCTCCCCCTCCATTTCTCCCTTTTTCTTCTCCTTTTTTTCTTCTCCCTTTTCCTCCTCCTTCCTCCCCTTTTCTCTCTCTTTTTTTTTTCCTCATTTTTCTCTCTTGTTTTTCTCTTTTTCCTTTTTTTTTTTTTTTTTTTTTTTTCCAAATTCCTTTTCTCCCTGTTTTCCTTCTATTTTGTATTTTTGTGAGGAGCGCTGCCTGTGCCATACCCTGTGCAATGTGGCTTTCCAGTGGTCTGGCAGTCTCTTCTAGGTGGGAAAGCTGCCTGGTGGCCAGCAGAGAAGTGACGTTGCTGATTCAAGCCAAACTGGGGTGTCAGCACCTGCAAGAGGTGCTTGTGGGAAGAAGTACCTCAGAAGAGATAGTTTTTATCCTTAATCTTGCCCTGTGGTAAAACCTGCTCTATGTAGGATACATTGCTGCTGTTACTTGGCTCTAGCTTGTGCCACAGTTGGGTGGCTGGGAGTCAGATGGGTCTGGCTGCTTCCCCCCCATCTTTACCTTCCTGAGACCCACACATGGAGCAGGGAGGAAATTCTTTGGCATTCCTTCTCCTCTGGGAATGAAAAGGTCCTCAGAGAGTGCTTGGCCGTGTGTGATGGTTAGATGTGGAGGGCTAATAGTTTGGGACAGACTTTCCTTTGACATCTATAAATTGTAACCCATGTTGGGGAAGAGTTTCACACTGTAATACCCATGTGGTTCTGTATTTTCTTATTCATCTCACAGCAAAACTCTGATTGCTAATTAATGTTTTCCCATCCTTTCCTCTTGTCAGTCAATATAGGTGGGGTGTAAAAGGACAGTTAGCAGTATTTTCTAAGGAAAATATCTTCCAAGCTTAGCTTTTAGAGCAGTTAATGATTGCGACCATGCGAGACTTGGTATCGCTTATCACTCTAAAAGAATTTGGATTTGGATGAATTGTTTCAGCTAGAGGTTCTTGGACCCTCTCTTTCTAGTCCATAGGACTGTCAAAGGCTCCAGAATTCCCAAAAGTCTTGAGTCAGGGAACGTCACAAAATTTAGTTTATTGCTGATTCACCTTAACTTTTAATTAATGATTCTGGTGTTGGAAAATTAAGAGGAACAATGAACAAGCAGTTAGGGAAGCCCCCCTTGGCTTTTCTCCAGACATGCTGTGTTCCCTAGCCCCCTTGCTGTGTGGCAGTCTGTGCAGGGTGGGGATGGGGTGGGGATGGGGGTCAGTGTGTTGTGCTCATTTTCCTTTGCTGCTCCTTTTTTCTTTCTCTGTCTCCCTCGCTGTCTGCAGCCTCCTCAGAACGTGCCTCCTCCTCTGTCCTCCATTGCGCAGCCGCCCTGCTTGGGTGGTCATTCCTCTCTCCTACCCATTTATCACCTGATCTGTTGGGCAGCGGTAGAGTTCAGTTTGTGTCACCTTGTTGTTTTTACTATTTTCTTTTTTTCTAATCAATCTTAACGAAGGTGCACGTAGAGCTGAAAGCTGTGTTAACCCGCTTGGTGGCTTGTGGCTGAATGCCCTGCCTGTGCAATCCTGTGTTTCAACAGAGCCCGAAGGAGCAGGGCAGCAAGATGTATGGTGTGCAGAAAGCAGGACTGTTTGTTTTTTTCTTAAGGCTTCCCGTGTCTTCAAACAGTGCATCTGTGATGTTGTGCTGCAGCAAAGAGTTGCTGATAAAGCAGCAGGCAATTTTAGTCTATGGCAGGCTCATAGCCTTGGGACTCTTTCAGAGGCTGCAGTGAGGTTGCACAGTGTGGGCATATCTGTGGCACTGAAAGCTTTGGGTCCAACTCAGAAGCTCTGCCAACCTGTTGATGGTATCATTGCCCTCAAGCTGTTTGCTGACTGTGTTTAAACACTGGTATCTAGGCATTTCTGGAAAAAAATAAAACCAACCAAAGCATACTTACAAATGAAGGAAGTGTCTTTCAATGTTTCTCAAGAGTATTTCTTTCAATCTCCTATAGACTGCCTTTTCAAGGTGTGTCCTATGAACCGATACTCAGCCCAGAAGCAGTACTGGAAAGCCAAGCAAGCCAAACAAGGAAACCATACCGAAGCAGCACTGCTGAAGAAACTGCAAGTAAGAGACATCTGCATTTGTAATCTTATCTTGATCTGCAGGCTGTAAAATTACAATAAAATGAAAAAGAACAATAACAAGTGCCTTGGGAACCATCATGATGAGTATTATGCCACCATAGCAACCTTGTATTCTCCTTAGCTCCTGCCTCCTGACTGGCATTTATTGCCCTGGTTTTTATTTTACTTTGGGCTGAGGGTTGTGCCTTTGTCCAACAGAACTTCTGAAAGGAATGATTTGTTGATAAAGTAAAAATGAAGCTGTTAAAATCAGGAGTGGGACTCGGTTTAAATCATGCTATTATTTTAGAAGTCCTTTCCAGGAGTTAGGCAGAGGGGCGGACAGAGAGATGTTTTCCGTGCTTTATTCTGGAAATTCCTCAGAACGGCAATTGTCTTTGCATTCAGTCTAGGTGATTCTTCTCTGAACCATTTGGGCAGGCTCTGTTTTGCATGAAATGCAGCATGGATGGAGCAATTCCTCTGTCTCTGAAAAAGAACTGGCTTGATGTTATGACTGAATGCATAAGACTAAGTGAAAACAAGGTAGATAGCATTTCATCTGCAGTACAGAGGCTGACAGTGCTTCCAGTTAAAAACAGCCATGAGGGCACATGGTGTGTGGCCAGAGGTAGATACACAGCAGTTAGAGCTAGGAGCTGTTTTTTCCGTGGCTGTGTTTGACCCAGACTACTGTGCTCAGCCTTGGTCTTGCAAGGCGTGACCCACTAGTTTTGTTTATATATAAAGTCAATGTATTTGTATGCAATTAAAAAACCAACAAGTAAAAGGAACGGTGACAGGGAGAAGCTAATCATAGGCTCTTCTTTTTCCTCCTTCAGGATGAAATAAAGCACCTGGAATTACTTTCAGTGTTTTAAATCTTTTAAGATAGCATACATCTCAGATGTGTTCTATAAATTGTGACTTTCTACTCTGGGCATTAAAAACCCCAGAATCATTTCACAGGATCTAGGTGATTATAGTTCAGAAAATCATGCTGCAGCAGGATTCGGGAGCTAATATTTTCAGTGCAGTAACACTTGCAGGCTGAAGGAAGTGTTTTTAATGTGATGCCATTTCCCTTTTACACTATGTGTTCCAGTAGCTGAATCCAGGTACTGATTTTGTAGAATTTAAAGAAATGATTGTTCTCTTGCAGCATGCAGCAGAACTGGAACAAAAGCAGAACGAAAGCGAGAACAGAAAGCTGTTGGGCGAAATTGTAAAATATAGCAACGTCATACAGGTAAACCTATTGAAATACGTCTGCCTTCTCTCAGAGCTGGAAAGGAAACGGTTGTTTCATTTCAGGGTTACTGTGAACATGAAACTGAGCACTGTAATCTGGATTGTCAAGGGTCACGTAAACAGAACTTGGTGAAGTTTACAGTATTGCGTTTTTCTGTCGCTTTTAAAGCCTACCAGAAGTGCTGCATATTCATGTTTAAATAATATGTCATAATATAAATTTTATGTGTAATTTTGGCTGCTGCAGTTTAGAATCTGAATGTAAATATGTATCTTTTGTTTTCAAGATTTATTACAAAATCATGTTATAGAGGTGCTGTGCAGCTCCTTTTAAACCACTGAAGTAATTTGTACTGCACAACATATGAAACAGAAGTTTTGTTCTTAAGTGCACTACAACTTTCCTGTAATGTATGAAATTCCTGAAGGTAATGCTATTAATAGACCCTTGAACTACGTATGTAGCATATGCTGTAAAATTGATCACTGACACATTTCTCTCAATATGAGAGATAGCATCTGTTTTCCTACACTGCAGTATACTTGATGACTCTCTTCTAGTTTTGTTTTGTCTTTATATATGTTATGAAAAATCACGATAGTGTGAAAACCTGTGCCTCCTCTTCTGAACTGAAGGCAGAAAAAAACCCAGCTGTACTAATTGCTTAAATAATTATTTGTTCACAGCTACTGCACATAAAAAGTAACAAGTACCTCACAGTCAATAAGAGATTGCCGGCTCTGCTAGAGAAGAATGCTATGCGGGTGTCTCTGGATGCTGCAGGGAATGAGGGATCCTGGTTTTATATCCAGCCATTCTGGAAACTGAGGAGTGAAGGTGATAATGTAAGTGGAAATACTGAATGTGTAAAACTGACAAGGCAGAAAGTTTCCAGAAGGCACGTGATTTCTTTGCTACTGGCATAAGTCACAGTGGATTAAGTTCAGATTAAAAAAACAAACAAACAAATAAAAAAACAGTGCTTGGGTCTATTAGATTTTATGTGTGTGTAGAAAGTGCTACTGAATTATATGGTCTGGAATCTGAAGTGTTGCCGCATTCATCTGAGCCTCTGCTATCCTGTGTTGGAGCATCTTTGCTAAGTCCAGCCATAGTATGTGGCTTTACAAAGCTGATAATAAGTCATAGTTTACACTACAGTGACTTTATTATTATTATTATTTTTTAAATATTGTGGGCAACATGTTTTTCAAGACATCAGCAGAGAATGTCTCTCGGAAATACGTCGGATTTTTACATCTGTATCCCTCTTCAACACAAGAGTGGCATGTTTGGCTGGAATGGATTGGATAGTCTGGTGGATGTTTTCTGGGTAGGTTTCAGTAGGAGTCCTCTATATCGGTAAGAGGAAGAATACATAGGAAAGCTCCTTGCTGCTGATCTGAGAGTTGTGCCACAAGATTAAAACTTGGTTCTTTATTCAGTTGGCTGTGGCTTGGTTAAGTGCCCACTGTGGAAAATCCAGATCTGCCTCTGGGAAGGCCACATAATGAACTTATGTGGTTTTATATTGTAGACCTGGTTGGGAATGTTTGGCCACTCTCCACTGTGAAGTACTCAGCGAAAGAGCCCTCTCAAGATTGCAGACAGGCTTGCCCGTTTCCTCATGCATTTTCTCTCATTAACTTTGTGGTTACTCGGCTCTTGGGATGCCATCCAGGATGAGCGTGGTTACCTACAGCTCCTTTTGGCAAGCTGTTGCGGGGAGGGGAAAGATTGCATTTCCAGCTCTTCATTGGGAGCTCCTAAAGTCATAGTCTTTCTCTGCTCCATGCAGTGATCAGAAGGGTCTGTGAAAAGCTCCTCTTTTCCACAAACCTGTTGCAGAGAAAAGGAGTGAATGTGCATAGTCCCCTGGGGCACCTCTGCATGGCTTTTCTTCTGGGGAAAAGTAGTGTTGTGGATCAAACACGTAACCTTTCCCTTTTTGGAAAGCAAAAAAGAGATGACTTATTGCTTTAAGGTTTTTCTTTAATTTCTTAGAATAACATAATTTCAGCATCTTCTTAACTTCTCATGCCTGGGAAATAAGTGCATGTCATGCTCTCCAGAGTGAGGACCTGAGGTTCCCAGATTGTGATCCGAAGAGCCATTGCGAGCTCTTACAGCTGAAACAACAGAATGATCTTAAGCCTTAAGAGTCATCCTAAATACTGTAGAGCTTTTGATTCAATTTTACACTATTGTGAGCACATAAAAGTTTGCAAGGGCCTTTGCTGGTCCAAAAAGTTTGCAGACCCCAGCAGTGCTTGCTGTAGCATCTCACTGTGCAGGCCTCTCTCCTGGTGTCTTCCCAATGGGGCCGTATCTGAGAGGCCCTACGCTACAAAGACTGTGTGGGAAATTGTCAGATTTTCTTCTAACTTAATGTCCTCCTTTGGACCCTGCCCACTGCTCATGTTCTGTCATCAGGTGTTGCCTTTCAGAGCTGGGAGCTCGCCATTACATTTTACAGAGCGAAATCCTGAGACCCGAGTTTTTCCTCTTTTCTGTAATATCAGGCTCAAATAGATGTGATGCTTTTATTTGCAAACTTTCAGAGCTAAGCATCAGTCCTAATTGCTCTGGCAGATTTCCACCTCTTCAACAGTTACAGTAACTGGGGACAGGAGTAGCAAGTGAGAAGGGAAATCCCTCCTTTGCCTCTCACAGACAGAGAGATGCTCCAGCCTTGTACCCCCTCCTTCTTTCTCAGTTACTCGCAGACATGTGTGCTTTAAAAGGCTGGTTTCTGGGGGACACATTTAACAAAGCACATAGAATTATATCACATAAGCTGAGGCCACTTTACCCACCCACTAAGTTCACCTTTTTTTTTCACTGGTTTTCTTCTTCTGACCTCTCAGTGCATGGAGTTAGCTCGGTGTATCAACTTGGTATAAATCCTTATTATGTCTTGAAACTTTTGTGGTTTTATTTAGGACAACACACTTTAGAAAGTCTTTACTGTCTTCAAAACAGACGTAAGTATCGAGTTACTGCTTGGATGACAGCTACTGTTTTAGATTACCCAGGCAAGGTAGATCCAAATATGTCATATATCGTAAAACAAACAAACCAAACAAACAAAACCAAACCAACACAGAACCAAGCCAAAACCAACAGCAACAACAAAAAAGGTTGTTTAGTCTAGGGGAAACTGTGATATAGGAAGTTACATGTGTTACTTTTCTCAAAAGTCATCATGGTTGTTTAGCCTTGTGAAATATTTTAACAATTATTTTCCACTAACTTCATTAGCAACTGATTAGTTATGCAAGTCAATGGAAGCAATGAAAAAATATTGCTGAAGATTTACAGTAATTGGCGTAACTCTGCAATATTTTATGCAGGCTTTTATAAAACATGTCTCAGTTCTCCCTCAATGGAAGATGTGACTGACTAAAGCTCAAGCTGTTTCCAGTTAGACTGAATAGCAAAATGTGCACTGATAGCAGGATTAGCTCTGTGTGGATTGCATTTTTGGTTGTCTGCCATGTCAGTGGCTTGAGAGCTTGATCTGCTCTTGGACTTGGGGAATGCCCAGCCATCTGTGGGAAAGTTCTGTTAATCCTCACGATCTTTGAAGTGTGTCAGCAGTGTGACTAAGACGTGGTTACAACACACAGGTGATGAAAATGGAGTAGCAGAACCTTCGATGTGCCCAGTAACCTGCTTCGTTAGTTAGTCCAAACTGAAATCACTGCTACTGCATCTTCACAGCTAATGTAGGCTTTTGCAGCTGCCAGTCTTTGTGATATACTACACCTCTACTAGAGTATTTGCTCCTGCTTCTTGATTGTGGTGTAGATGTAGCTGTCAGGTGGGCTTTACTGATTTTACATGAACCACGGATTCGCTCTAAGTGATGCCAGTGCTGGTCTCCCACCTAGAAGACAGAACACAGTCAGTTTTAACTGTGGATCTTCCCACTATCACTGTACCTTCTCCACTAAGATACGGACAAGTAGGGTTGCATGAATTTAGAAATTATCTTGTGCAGCAAGAACTCCACTGCATCCAATACTGAAGGACATTGTAGGCTTGAGTTTGAAAGCTGAATTCTCTATGAATTTAATAATTATCTGGAAATTTCTTGTCTAGACCAGAAAGGATAAGAGTTTTGTCAAAGGAATCATGAATGAAGTCCTCAAAAGCTGTATATTTGGTGCAGCTTTAATGAATTGATGTCTATATGTAAGGAAGAAGTCCCAGAAACCTGTCAAACTATCAGCCCACTGCTGGTCTACAGCACAGTGTGGCTGGCTGTGCCCAAGGGAAGCCAAGGAACACAACAAACAGCTGGTGTCAATTTTAATTTTGCAGAGCAAAACCTTTGGAATATATTGCTTGTCTTCTACAACCTCCATGTAGTACAATTCTACAGACAGAAATATGGGCACATGGGCACGCGAGTGGTCTGCCTCCAGTGTTTTGGGCATGCTGGGGCATTATTTGGAGCCAGAAATAAACTCAGGAGACAGAGGAGGGGAGAGCAGAGGATGGGAGGAACTCAAAAGAGCAGACTTGCAGCTTGTCCAAGGCAGCCGTGGATAGAAAACAGGATTCCCTCTTCACTTTGCAGTAGTTGTCTGCGTCACTGGTGGAGGGTGTACAGGAAACAGGTGCTGTGAAACTGCCTCTGTCCTTTCCTTCCTAACCACCTATGGAGGTTTGAAGCAAGAAGAAAAAGAAGAAAGGCAAAGAACATAGGGTATCTTGTTGCTTCTGTGGCAGCTCCAGAGCTGGCCAGCATTGAGGCCAGGTTAACAATGTGGACGTGGAGCGGGGTGGGAGACTAAGGCAGAAACCGTGACCACACTTATTCCCAGGTGTGTGCCCACAGAAGAGTTGCTGTGTACATCTCCTTTCCTCTGGTTGCTTCCATGGTAGTCACAGGCTTGCGTTCAAATATACCTTTCCCTCTACCCCTCCTTTTTCTTTTTCCTCCCCCGCCTTTTAAATAAGGTATTCAATTATGTGCTCTCTTTCTAATTAAGTTGTTATAGTCCTGGTGTACTTGCAATAATTTTGAAGTCCTGATTCCACTTTGCAGGATGCAAGCCTGGTGGTTTTTTGATTAATGAATTGTCTGGTCATAACTTCTTAAAATGGGCTGTAAGTAATGTCTGTGTGAAGCATGGCATGCAGGAATGTATTGCAAAAGTAATGTATCTTAAAGGCATCTTGTCATTATTTTGGTTCCATCAGTGAACTTTTTCTCATTACTTGGATCAAATAGGATTTCTTTGTGTAGTCTGAGCATGATGACACTGTCTTTTGCTACTGTTTATTTTAGCTGTATTGATAAAGAACAGGCAATCTTTTTCACCTCTGTATAAAGTGGGCCGAATTCACCTATGTTGAAGTTACACAAGGCTGAATTGGGCTCTGCTTTTTCATAGGAAATGTGCTGATCGATGCAGAAAGCATTTTTGTTTGTTTGTGTTCCAAAAGAAAGCATGGCTTATGCAGCATTTCATACAGCAAAAATCACATGTATCCACTTGTCCTCATGTGTGTGTGTGTGCTTAAAATTGCTGTGAACAACATAAGCAAATCAGGGCCCAGTGCCAACCAATCTATGTGAATTTTTACAAAATTATTACTTATTCCCCCTCCCACCCCCCTAGTTCCCAGCTATGAATTGTTTTCTCCATATGCATGTCTCAAGCACTTTTTAGGTCAAAGACATTTTCATATTGTTTTTCCCTGTCTATATAGGTAAAGAACTGCAAGGGCATGGGAATTTGCTTGCGGGGCATCAGCTAGGAATTCCTCTCGTAGAGAGAAGCTCTCTCAGCTGATGGACCTGCTGCCTCTGCTGAGCTCCAAACACCATTTAGGGAGTAAGAGCAGAGGGGATGGAGTGTGTTCACCTCTCTCTGCATTTCCAGTGATTTATTTTCCTTTACAGATTTCATTGATACAGTCTAAATCTGAGAACTCCTGAACCTGTCCTAGCATCTTCCAGAAGATGGTCTACAGTGTTGAGGAGTCACTGGGCTAAAGAAGTCTTGTCACAGGCAAATTGTTAAGGCTTTTGTGAAATGAAATGAAAGACTCATTGATGGAAAAAGTTTGACTGACAGCAAGGGAACAAAAAGAGTCTTGCTGTCTGACTATATATTATTTTCTGAGCTTTCTCTGCCTTTTGGCTGGCAGTATATATGGGATTAAGAGTAGTTAATGTAACTTAGATGAACTGAACTGCTCTTGGAATTTACATATGTTCATAACTATTTTCATGATCTCAAGTTTCTCCTGAACAGGGTGGCATCTGAGAATGTGAGGATTCATTAGTGTAGAAATCTTGAACCCAAGCAGTTGCAGAGGCATGGGTGAACAGAGCTGATGTGTGAATTATCTGCAAATAAATTCACCAAGTGCCATTCCCAGAGCATGCGTTTGAGTCATTTTCTAAAAATGTAACATTACTTCATTTTATTGGATAATTACATAGGTCTAAATTGCATTTTATTTCTGACTTCCAGGTTGTTGTGGGAGATAAAGTTGTCCTGATGCCAGTCAATGCAGGGCAGCCTCTCCATGCCAGCAACATTGAGCTTCTAGATAACCCTGGCTGCAAAGAAGTGAGTTCAGTGGAGGGAGGAGGCATAATTGCTAATCTAAGATGTGTTATACTTTTGTTCTTTACTGGTAATGAGAACCGCACCGTGGGCTAGATGGTTCCAACTTAGCCTCAAAAAACCAAGATGAAGTATACTTTTTCTTGGTACAATTCTGTCCAGCACTGAAAGCTTTGTGAGGTTTGCTTGAGTATCTGAAACCCTCACTGATCTAAGAGTAAATCCTCTTCCAACAGCTCTTTCGTGGGCTGTACGCAGAGTAGTGTTTTGTCCACTGAATTTTCTCCAACATCAACATTATTATTACTAACACTTGAGAGCTTCAGGACCCATGTACAAATATGTACAAAACTGTACAAATATGTAGCTAAGCCATGTCCCCAGCCACCCTAGATCTGGTGTGGTCTTTTAGAAGAATAGAATGTCTTGAAGAGAGAACAACAACCTTTAATACTAAAATTGTGGTGGTTTTAAAATGTGTTTATTTTTTTTTTCCAAAGGTAAATGCTGTCAACTGTAACACAAGCTGGAAAATAACACTGTTCATGAAATTCAGTAGTTACCGAGATGATGTACTGAAAGGAGTAAGTATTTTTTTTTTAAATGATTTTTTGAATTTGAAAGTCATGCCATATTTGACTATAGAGAAATAAAATGGTGAATGGTGAATAAAAGAAATAAGGACGTCATGGAGGTGTTAAGGATCTTTCAGTACTGTCCTTCAACAGCCAGAATACTTTTCCTTTGTGTTATTGTCTTACTAAGTGAAACTGTCTGGATTGTGCTGGTGTCCAGCCCCTTTCCATGCCCTGGGACAACTGAGGATCCATGAGAAAAGGTGAAGTTCAAGCTAAGAATGGTGAAGGGCTCCGTACAGAAAAGCTTTCAGTTTATGCAGAGATGCTAAAGCAGGTATAACAAGCTTGCAGAAGGGAGTGAGTCAGGAAAGATGACAGTAACTGTAATAAGACAATGTAGCTTTAAGCACTCATGGTTTGCACAGCTTCATGCCTCTAGATCACACTCTGAGATCACTTACGTTTTCATTTAAAATAGATCAAATTTATTAGTCCTCATTTATACCTTAATAAGTGATTATCAACTGGCCATTTTTTGTTAGGTATCAAGGTACCATCAGTTTTTGAGAAAGAATTTGAAAGGGAAAATGGTATCTCTATGTAGACCCATTTGGGGATACTGTTTCAAGCCTTGGGGAGGGGCAGAAGGAAGCACAACAGCAGAAGAAGTAGAGAGTGGACATTGATTTTGATTGCAGAGTAGAAGCAATGAGTCAATATTAGAGAAATCTGTTTATTTGCCCTAAATACTAAAAGAGATCAGAAATAAAAAATCCATTTAGTGAAGTTAACTAAAATTAAAATTCACCTTTAGGTTAATTGTTGCCCACTGTTCTTTGCAGTGCTCTGAAGCAAGTTCTGTTTTCACAAAAGTGTGTGGATCTCCTGCAGGACTGAATAATCTCGTTTGATTTCCAGACTCAGTGCCGAGGTCGTATGCTCTGCACTTGGTACCTGCTCCAGCAATAGGAAACTACTAAATGTTTTCTTCACGTCAGCTATATTGACGTCACTGGAGCTAGTACAGATATAGAGGATGAGTGTAGCAGCTTTACCTACCACTTAGTAATGCTTCTTTTTCGTATTACTTTAGGGAGATGTTGTTAGGCTGTTTCATGCAGAGCAAGAGAAGTTTCTGACCTGTGACGAATATGAGAAGAAACAACATATTTTCCTTCGTACAACGTTGCGTCAGTCAGCCACTTCTGCAACAAGTTCTAAAGCACTGTGGGAAATAGAGGTAATTTTTTTTAAAATTTTTATAAATATTTTAGGACCTGTAGGCCCGGGTTCAGCAAAAATACTTTACCACAACGTGAATCATTCATAGCCTCTTGATATCATACACCTCCCTGTAACTATTATTATGTTATGAAGCAGTTTGTGTAAGATTAACACTGAAGAGATACTTTATTGCTCTCTGTGTGTGGAGTTAGGATGTTTTTGTACTATATTTACCTGCAGTAAAATGATGGAGGGTCAAATTCAGACTTGACTTAAATGGTGTGATTTTATCAAAGCAAGTCGAATGACACTCATGTATCCTGAGTTCTGAGTGTTTGTATTTGACTTCATATGCAATTTAGAATATTGAAATTCCTGACTGACAAGAAATGTCACAAATGTGATTGAGTCTATGATTCTGCAACAGGGCACATCAACATCTGTTTAAAGTTAGGCTGAATAAAGGTGTTGCTGCTGAATGGGGTTTTTTTTTGAGAAGATGACTAACAAATATATTTTCGTTTAACTGAGGAACATTGGAAACTGGTACGTCTCAAACCCTTGCTATTACAGTAATGTAACTCCTACAGCCAAAAATTCTTATGTTCTGAACAAACTTTGTGCATTTAAAACAGAGCTCCTTTGTCAGGCAAATGGTTGAATTTTGTCTGAGTAAGGACTGTATGGAATAGAGTGTGTTACGCTTGCAGTTATTTGAGATCACTCCTTAAGAGAGAGAAGTGCTGCAATGTTTGAATGTAGCAAATGACCTACAGCTCAGTCAAAGGGAAAAAGAAGTAACCTGGGATATGCTGGATTATACAGGCGTATTTTATCACTTGGATGAAAATCTATCTGTTGTCAAAAATAGAGCTGGTGCAAGTGGTTAAACAATGCAAGAGGGTTTGAATTTTCCTTTTAAGTAGTGCCTATGTAAGTGTAGAGCAGCTACACTTACTTTTTTGAGCTCCAGATTCACACCATGTCACTTGAAAGCAAAATTTGGCTCAACGTGTTTGCAAGGAGTAGATTAATTAAAACGCTGAAAGTAAGAGGAGGAGCATTTCGTGGCACCTGGCAAAAATGAATATAAGTAGCTGTTACCTGTGGTGGTCTTAGTGTGAGCACAGTATTCCTCTCTGTGGTAGACTGTGATTATGTAGTTTACATATTTCTATTTGGAATGAGCAGTAAGAAATGTCAATGATCTAAGTATGGTCTTGAGGAGCATGATCTGTATTTCTTCTTTTAGGTTGTCCATCATGACCCTTGCCGGGGAGGGGCAGGACAGTGGAACAGCTTGTTTAGATTTAAGCATTTGGCAACTGGAAACTACTTGGCTGCAGAGGTAAGACTGTCAATTTAAATAAGTGTTTGCGTCCTGCCTAACCAGGTAGTATAAGTGTCCTGCTAATTCAGAACTGCCATAGTAGGTAGGTGCACAATTTAGATCCCCAAAAAGATCGCACACCAGGTCTGAATGGGGAGAACTGGAGATGCATTGCTGTGTCATGCTGTGTTCTGCTGTGTTGCTGTAGCTGAGGGTTGCAAGGAAAATTTTCTGAGCTACAGGACACTAGTGTGTGAGTTCAAGACAGCATCTAAACTTAATTTCAGCTGTGCTGTTGAACCCTCAATCTGCTGTTGTCATGGCAGCCAGGGCAAACACCACTGTTAAATATCCACCATATTTACACTGAAAATCCCGGGATTCGTTTATCTCTCTGTTCTTGTTTGCTTTTGATTTTTGAAGTACTGCTGTGATCAGTCAAATAATCTTCTTTGCTGGCTCAGGCAGCATTGTACAGTTTAAAGCTTTTAGAGTGGAACTGAATGCAAGGTAATCATTGAGCTTGATCAGACAACTCTGTGTGCAAGCACTAGAACAGATACTCTAAACTGCTCCAATTCAGGAGCTGTTGTTCCTTTTTACCCTACAGTCTCTAGACTTCTTGAAAAAATGGTTTCTGTGGCACCGATTTCAGTCTATGATCTCTGCCAGCCAGCATGTGGTCCAAGGCATCTCCATGTTTTGTACAAATTTGAAGGACAAACTTGTGTATTGGTGTCATTACTATTAGTGTCATGCTAGTGGCTTGTGGTTATTAGCAGGTTGCATTATTCTGCTGTAAAATTTGAATAAAGAATGTTCTGGGGAAGTCTTTGCCTCTTTTGGTGGAACAGAAGGTGCAAAAGGAGAAGGAAGGTCTTGCAATTTTTCTGGTTATTATCTGGTACTTAAGGCAAAATAGTGTTGCAACTCCGCAAAAGAGCAGCTTAATATCTTTTAAGTCCCATAATTGTCCTTAAAAATAAAATAGGGCTCTTGACAAGGTGGAATAATGCGGATAATACCAAGTTTATGAAATGGGATAGCCTTGAATATTTCCCTGGTTGCAAGAAGCTGTGAACTTTTTCTGTCATATCTAATCCATATTAGAACTGGTTTGTGTCTGAGTTATATCAATGGAATGAAAAGTAGGGGTTTTTTTCCACTGATTTAGTTAAGACTGTGCAGGATTGCTTATTTTGACTTATGCTTGGAAGCATGAGTGTGAAAATTTACAAGAGCTAGTTATAAAGCACTATACGTTAGGGAATCCCTGAAAAAAAGACTTGCTTTAACTGGATTGAATTACATTTATAGCAGAGCCACCTCTGTATGCAGACAACTCCTTAGTATTCCTAGGGTGCTGCTTTCACTTTCCAACTCCTGTCACAGCCCGCTCTGATTTCAGAGTAAGAGCAAACAGGACCTATCAAACCTTTACTTATTTCTAATTATGTCAAAACATAAACAGTGAGCCACCAGGTTAGATACTGATATTATTTTCCACATAAGACTGAATGCAGTTTGGATCTTTTCTTTGGTTTTAGCGGTAGCTCACAGTGTGAGAAACTTGATATGCCTGAGTGGTGAAGAGCATCATCCTTTTAGAGGCAGCAGGCCATTAACTGCGCTGCTCTACGCTGCTGCCTCTGTACTGCAGCAATTCTTCAGCTTGGCTGAAGCCAGCTGGCTTTATTATGTAGTTAAGATAGGGTAATAAGAACTAATTTTCAAGGGGCAATCAGTACTCCCACCTAAGAGATGGTTCAATTTTCCTCTCTGCTTACAGTGAGAGATGCTCCTAGTAGAAAGATTTTATTCACACTAGCTACAGTGATGGAGAGTCAGGAAAGGCATCAAGCCCTCTGGCTGATGGGCTTCGTTCTCCCACCTCTTCACCTGAAGTGGTGTCACACTATGGTGAATGTCAGGCCTGAGCTTAGGTCTTTTCTGCCTCTGGAAAGGAAATCGCCATCAGGAAGACTCATAATATGGAGATTACAATTGGCAAAGTAAAGTGAGAGCTGGAAGAGCATTTGGGTTGAACAGAGGTGATATGCTGTGATTGGAGAGCAGCATTAGCTGCTGTATCTGTGAAGTGTAAAATACCTGCTGGTGGAGATATTAAAGGTCCTGCTGTAATAAAAACCTGTGAACTGTATTTTACACAGTTCATATGTCAGGCACAACACACCAGTCAGACATACACATTGAAGATTTATGAACAGGCAGGCAGACACTTAGTGTGCGTGAGCTAACTTTTAATCAATTGGGCAAAGCTTACTGAACACTTATCTGTGCTCTAGCAGCAGAGGAAGATTACTCATGGTATGGATTATCAACAGCGTCACACATTGCCATGACCTAATTTTGTTTGAGCTTCCATGATAAAGATATGAGGAGTGGAATAATAAGTACAAACACATAAACAAAATTCACAAATCTTTTAAGCATTCTGTTATTGGCTAATGATACAATTTCTGTCACAGTTTGAGCTATTGCAAATCAGGATTGATCACTGCTTATAACCATCTTTTCCTTACTTCATCCTTCTGTAAATCAGCTTGATGTGTACCATGGGCACTTCTGCAGCAGAATCTTCCATGGGTCATCTCAGACAATTGAGCAGGAGTGTCCTTCGCCTGAGTGTCTCTTTTTGCTACTCCTCAGTTAGGCTTGTACCTTGTGTAGTGCAGTTGGTTAAGGACAGGGGATGATCTGGGGACTAAGAAAATTCAAGACACTTGCGCCAGAGAATTCAGCAACCTAAAGGTTGTTCCAATACTACAGGAAGTAAGTTTAAAAAAAATAGTTAGGCAATACAGTTGTTCAGCAAACAAAACATATAGATGAGTAGTTGTAAATCTAATTCTTATAATCTTAAGAGAATGAAGGCAGGATGTGTAAGCCCTAGGTTCTATGTTCCTCAGAATCACAATCAGTTGTCCATTTTTTTTTGCCTTTCAAAGACTAAGGGCCCTCTGATACCTCTGGCTTCTGACACAGTCTCAAGTAGTACCGCTTCCTTGAATTCTCTTTCCACTTGGTGTTATGTAGATTAGTTTTTATTAATATGCTTTGAAGTTCTTTAAGACCTACTAATACCATAAAGCAACCGAGACCCTACTACCAGACTATGGACTGAAGGTGAGCCACCCTGAAAGACCCACTGCTAAAGGAGACCCAGTGGGAGGCATTTACTAATTGCACAGATGTGC
Source organism: Nesoenas mayeri (assembly GCF_963082525.1). Classification (NCBI taxonomy): domain Eukaryota; kingdom Metazoa; phylum Chordata; class Aves; order Columbiformes; family Columbidae; genus Nesoenas; species Nesoenas mayeri. Next base: position 75,692,260 of record NC_137541.1, read on the forward strand.
GCTATCATTCCCCTACTACAATGCATATCCTGGGGACACGGTCTGACACATCAGATGCATACATGCGCTCACAGAATTACTTAAGAAACAGAAGATATATGCTGAAGGAAGGGCTTTATGTTTGGTGGGAAGACTTGGGACATCAGAAATCTGGATAGGTGGTAATGTCTCCTACATGTGTAGAAACCTGAAACCGTTGGCTTAGACATTCCTGAAATATTGAAATCATTAAAAAATGAAACCAAATACTCAGCTGAAAAACTGGAAAGAGAAATTTTCTTATTTGGAGACAGTGGGAGTTCTGCTGTTGGAGTCAGAAGGGCTTGATTTCACCCAAAAGAGCTGAGCCAGTTCCTTAGGAGGAGATTTAGACACTAAGCCACCAGCTAAGGTTCAGGCTGCTGAGTTTTGTTCCATCTTCACAGAGTCAGCAGTCTTTTAGAAGAAGTTCTGTAGAATATTATTTTTTTTAGCTCTGGTTACAGCAAAATGACCCAAGTGATTTTGAAGTTTTATATTTATCAAGAGAGGCTGTAAGGTTAGGTGAAAATTGGATGCTTCAAAGGAACAAAGACTTTCCTTTTTTTTTTTTTTTTTTTTTTTTTTAAGTCTTTGCAGTGCATGTACCACATGTAGAATGCACCCAAATCTCTCTGTATGTGGGAGCAAGCTGCAATTTACTGGAACAGCCTTTCAAATGCTGCTGGTTGGGACCACACAGCTGTGGTTTTCTCAGGAGCATACCTAACTGTTTCAGTATTCTAATCACCAGGATAAAAATCTCTTTGAACTGAATATCAGCTTATCGATTGTGCTGAACCAACACATGCACCTTTAATATTGTTCTCCATGTATATAGCAGCTCCAGTTCTCTGATTTCTAAACTGGATAATCTGTACTGAAACTATTGACACTTGCTGTATTACGATGTTAAACAGAAGTATGTGTGCCCATGCAAACACATATGCACGTACAAGAAATGCAGGATAAGTCTGTCACAGAATTGCAGAATGTTAGGGTTTGGAAGATACCGCAAAAGATCATCTAGTCCAATCCCCCTGCTGGAACAGGAACACCTAGATGAGGTTACACAGGAATGTGTCCAGACGGGTTTTGAATATCTCCAGAGAAGGAGACTCCACAACTCCTCTGGGCAGCCTGTTCCAGTGCTCTGGCACCCTCACTGAGAAGAAGTTTTTTCTCAAATTTAAGTGGAACCTCTTGTGTTCCAGTTTGAACCCGTTACTCCTTGTCCTACTGTTGGTTGTCACCGACAAGAGCCTGGCTCCATCCTCGTGACACTCACCCTTTATATATCTGTAAACATTAATGAGGTCACCCCTCAGTCTCCTCTTCTCCAGGCTAAAGAGACCTAGCTCCTTCAGCCTTTCTTCATAAGGGAGATGCTCCACTCCCTTAATCATCTATGTTGCCCTGCGCTGGACTCTCTCCAGCAGTTCCCTGTCCTTCTTGAACTGAGGGGCCCAGAACTGGACACAATATTCCAGGTGTGGTCTCACCAGGGCAGAGTAGAGGGGCAGGAGAACCTCTCTCGACCTACTAACCTACTAACCTACTAACCTAACTTGTAATACACCCCAGGATGCCATTGGCCTTCCTGGCCACAAGGGCACAGTGCTGGCTCATGGTCATCCTGCTGTCCACCAGGACCCCCAGGTCCCTTTCCCCTACACTGCTCTCTAATAGGTCATTTCATATTAAACTTCTCAGGTGAGATGAATGTGGCTAGTATAATCACAAAATGTATATGCAAATATCAAATCACATGCTAGTCTCAGATATTGCAGTAGACGAGATAAACCACAGTACATTACTTGTGAAACGTGAACAGGCGCATAATCACAATGCAAAATTTGTGAAGAAAAATTTGTGATAATTCTGTTTTACTTGGTTGACTAGACTGAACTAGGGTTACTAGATGTCTTGGCCAAGATGTGGCAGTAAATCTGGTGAGGTAATTGTCTTTAACACTGAATCAACTATACTATACGAATTAAGATAATGCAGCCTTAATGTTTACCTTCTGTGAATCTATAAAATCGTGTCCATAAACAAGGGTTCAAATATTACTGTGTCTCCAAAGTAGTGCAGAGTACTGATGTTGCTCCAAAAGTTAATCTGTGCCCTGAAGTTCTTCTAGATGAAAGAGTGAGAACAAGCTGGCCAATGCAATAGGTTGAAGCAGTGAGCTCAGAAGTAATGGCAGAACCAAACATACTTTTTCTGATTTTGCATTGTGCTTCATTCATTAAACTAAATTGTCGATCAAATAAAGGCCCTCATTCAGCAAAACTCTAAGGAGTAGCCTTGTCTTTGAAGTCAGTGGAACATGAGCATTTACATGCTCAGGGGTCAAGGGTGTCTCAGATGCTGACCTGATGAGTTTGGATTTTCTCTGTCAGTTTTCACTTGTGCAGCCACCCACTTTGACTATTGTAGGACTGAAGCCTTCACGACAGCCACTTTTAACTTCTACATGTGAATATGCGTCATAAATGCCTTGTACAGAATGACTGGGATGGTGAGCTCTTTAGGATGGTTGAGATGGCAAACTCATTAGCACATATTCTGGTGATGGACAAGTCACAGAGATAAAGTTGTCCACTACCTGGCTCCTTTGGGCAGGAGTAGCAATCTGATGTGCATCCCTGATGTGTGTCCCACCTGAAAACTTCTCGGGCTTTCTTACGTGGTTGGCTTTCTTCTTTCTGCAAGAGTGAAAGTGCAGGGTTTAAACTGTAAAATGGATCAACTCTGATCAGTTTTTTTCTAAACTCTTTTGTTAAAATCCCACATGAATCATACGTCTAGCTTTGGGGTTGTTTTAGCACTAGATTCTCAATGGAATTTCTTTTGAAAGTAGGAACAATTGAAGCCAGTTGGCCTGATCAGCAAAGAGTTGCATGCATGTGAGATTAAATAACAATTATATGAGCATTCTAAATTGAACAGGAAGTCCAGTCCAATCCACCGAGGCTTTAGTTCAGTGCTAAGAGCAGCAGCAACGTAGGCTTTCAGAAATGTCACGTTTCTGCAGGTGTTTGCTGCCTGTGACACAACGTGCTGTCCCTGAGGTGGTGTCCGCACAGGTTCCAGGGTGCGGGGAGGAGAGAATAGTCTGTGCTGTAAGCCAGGCCACTGAGCTAAGGTGTGGGACACAATAGGTTGGGCTGGCTTAATGGGAACTGCTGAAGCCGGTGTCAAAGGCCTTTGCCTTGAGGTACTGTCAGCTGAATTTCAGCTTGTGGTGGTGTGAACCACTTGCTGACAACCCTTGAATCAATGGCCAATGAAAGTTACTTGCATGTCTCTTTCCTGAGTAATTTCTTCCTGTATTACCTCACTCTACTTTTCTGTCAAAATTGTCCGAATTTCTTTTCAGAGAAGCTTATGTAAATCATTCACTTTAAATTGAAAACTGCAGTTAATCTTGGTTTACATTCCTTTAAATGGATTTCTGTTATGTCTTGGTATTAAAAATCTTAGCCTGCCGTATGATATATATCATTATAATATGCATTTATCTGGGTGGACAGAGCCATACTGTTCAAGTTTAATCCTGTTGTAATAAGCACTTGATGTGGATCGTGGTGAAGATAACCGAGTACATGTTCAAGTTAATATTGATAGAAAATAATCCTCTTCTGTCTTCTGAATAGGACATAGTGAAGAAGTGGAACTTGCTGCCATAAGAACAGAAAACAAAGCATTGAATGAGATTTTAAGAAAGATTGCATATTTGTATGAGTAATAATATCCTCAGCATTAGGTAAGATTAAAAAAATGTAAAAGGGAAATAGGTTCTTAAATTTGAGGCTATAAACTGAGATTAACCCCTTGAAGTCCTGGAGAAACTTTCTCTGTAGTTTTATGGACTTTCATCTTGTTAAACTGCTGTGGAAAATGGAGTACTGCATAGGATGTTTTATTAAGGCAACTGAGACTGAATATTTGAAGGTCATAATTTAGGCCTTTTGATAGCCAGTTTTTGGAAATTGGGCTACTAACAGATATCTGTTGTGTTTAGGAAGCAAAAAGGGACCACTGTTTGCCAATGGTATTTTTGGGGGTGATGTGGAAGCGAGCCTTTGCAGAAAAATGTATTCATCCACTGATTGTACAGCTCATGCAGAGGAGGAGAGCGTAGTGGTAAATGCGCTGTGGTTCCTTCTGCCTTTAGAAACAGCAAGGCAAATAGTTGGATAAAAATGGCCTTCTTTAAGATGTGCAGGTAACTTTTGCTCAAGGATAACAGTTTGCAAACTGGAGAAGGTACCAGGAGATGGCAGCATCCACCAAGGCCTCCATGCATCTGCTTGCACAAATTAATTTGTCGGTACTGCAGGACCTCCTTACCTGGAGATTGCTTTTAAGTCTTCCGTTTGAATCTCTCTTTTCCAGTCTCTTCGTTAAATGTTAATACAGCATTCTGATTAGTTTCTGTCTATTGGGCTCAGTCATTAAAGGTTCTTGTAAGGAAAAGGGCTTGCCAGGATGACAGGGTGAACTCAGCACCTTAAGCCTTATTTCTATGTTTCACTGTCTCATAGGAGGAGTGTGTTTTTGTTTTAAAGCTCTATAAGGAGTGAAGGATAATTTACAGCTATGTGTGAAGAGATGGAAGAGATCCAGAGACTAGAGGAGGATGGATTACTGATTTACAGAGCCAGTCTGACCTGTTTCACAGACTTGGACGTGGCTTTTTTAAAGTGACAGAGTTAGAAGCTGTCCATTTAGCAAAACCCAGGGCTAGATTTTCTAAGTTTTTTAAGAATCTTGGGAAGACAGCTGAATTTCTTGACCTGACTTGTCTTTACTTTGGTGGAAATTGGGAACTACATTTTTATTGGTCATTGTGCAAATACCTTCCAAAATCTGGATCTTGGAGGAATGACTTTTTCCCCCAGCCAACAAGCTTTTCCATAGTGATCTGTGAGCCTGTGTTCAGCTACGCTTTGTCAGTCCTATCTAAGTTGGCTGTGTTTGAGCTGTGTTTGTTTCCGTGAGCTTTAGGAGGAAAGGAAGTGTGAAGCCATTAATATGGCATTTGTTGTCACTTAGTCATGATAGGGACTGCTTCTGTTATTAAAAATACAACATCTGCTGGTATTGCATTTTGATGTATTCCAAAACAGCAAATGTAGACACGTGGTCTGTTCTTTGGTATATTTTTTTGCTTATTATTTCAAGATTATTTGAGAAGCTTTTATTCAGTTATATATGTGCTTCTTCTTTTTTTTTTTTTCTTCTTTTAATTTTTAATAGTTGATGGATGTTTATAAGGCTTCCCTGTTTGTTTTTTTTGTTGTTGTTGGGGGGTTTGTTTGTTCGTTTTTTAACAATAGAAATTTCGGTAATGTCTAATTCAATCATTCTTAGTTATTTCTTCTAGGAGGACCACTGAAAGGCACATGGGATATTAATATTTAGAACATAACCCTTGAAGGTATGAGGATGCTTCTTCATATAGCATGGAGCTGCTGAAGCTCATATTGAGGTTATAGCCCAGCAGTCAGGTTAGACTAAAAGATCTGTTAGACATTTTTCTTCTTTTGGCTTCCTCTGCAGAACAGGACGTGGCCGTGTGGGACTGAGCACCAGGTGCTGATGGGTGGTCGGGTTCTCTGCCCTTCATCACAGTAGAAGCCAAGGGATTTCCCAGTCACTGCTCTCTCCTGGCCTAACGCAGAGCTTTATGTTGCGGCAGCTCCAGCTTATGCTGCTGGTGTGAGACCTTTAATTCAGTGGTGATTTAGGTGTATCAAAGCACTGGCCTGCCATTGCTTAGACAGCAGCTACAAGGCAGCAGCTATCAAGATGACCTACCCTTTCTTCTTACGACAAGGGTGAATATTTGGGACAAGAAGGTGCCAGAGCTGATTTTCCTCCCTGTTTTTGACTAGTAGATAGTGCCCCATGTGGGGATGGCAGTCACTGTCCACTTCACTTTCCGTGTGCCACATGGGGGCCTGAAGCAGATAAAAAGATTCGGGTCTCTTGGCGCTCCCTGGAAACTCGTCTGATTTGCTAAGACATCGCTCATGAGCAAAACAGCAGCAAATCCAATCCTGAAATGAAAGGCTTTTTAAGATTTTTAAACATTCCTTGGGTTATGATTATCAGGAACTTTGTGCCAATGCTGTGGCAGTGTTGAATAGGGTTTATCGAGGTAGAGTCATAGCTAGTCTTTCTCCAGCGAGTTAATAAGGTGGCAAAAGTCCTTTGAATACCACTGGAGTCTTTGAAATTGTGCAAAAGTCCTTTAGATTTATCAAAAGCTAATCAGTATGACATTAACAAAGGATAAAACAAGCTTAATGAAGATGAAAGATTTGAGAAGTGTTTTCTTTTTCTTTTGTGGTGGCTTTTTTTTTCTGCAACGTTTGCCCTTGTTGATTGGGTAACAGGCTGTGTGTTAACAGGCTGATTATCAAACGAAATGGGAACTGCTTACATGGGTTGAATTAGATCCTTTTATTCTTTGTCTGTCATGGTTTCCTTCATAAATGTGGGTTTTAACCAAGTTGTTAAAATGCTCACTCAGCTGAAATTTGACAATCTAATTCTTTCCCTGACAAGATTTTTTAAATATCCTTTACACAGTCAACAAAATTTGATTAAAATCAGCAGGGGTGTTTCTTTCTCCAAACTGCTCTCTCTCCTTCTTAATTGTGTTCAAAAATAGCCTGTTTGGGTACTTTCCATGCATTCCTGTGTCTAGGAAAGCAGCATTCAGTATAAAGGTGAGATCTCAAAGTATCCAGAGTATGGACTGAGATTTATAATTCAGTAGTTGGACTGTAAAGCATATGTTACTGTATGTATTAGTGAGAAGTTGTTCTGCTCAGTAGTAGAACCTCGGGAGCTTATGCAGTGTTAAAGTATCGAAAACTTTAAGACAGGACTTTGACTAGTTTTGATCAGTAGAGACATAATCAGTAGAGATGACAGAGTCCTGGACTTCTGACACTTGATCTAACAGAATACCTCTCAGGATTAACAGGGAAGTCGCATTCTTTGAGCACCAGATACCCAGAGTAACACACAAACACACATAGGTGAAAGCTGTCTTCCTGCTATGCAGACTCTACAGGAGGATGATCACATTATGAGGATATTAGACAAAATTTCGGGAATGAGATTCACCTTCCAAATAATTTTAACTAGAAATGATTGTACCTCAGTTTTCCACCTGTAAAAGCTGGCTTCTCTTATGTGCTTGTTACACGTTCTCTCTACTGGGGGCCTTCTGGTGCCACACAGTACTACTGTATTGGTATTTGTATACATTAATACTTCTACTCTTTTTACATGACACCGTGCACAAAGGTTGACCATGGAATCTGTCTAAGAGATATCAATTTTGATATACCCAGCAGGATCACCTGCAATGCTGACTCTGACTTTTCAGGCTCTTGCAGATACCCTGTGCAGATAGTGAGTTGGGAATTTGTTTTCTTAGAAAAGTGTGCAAGTAAATGCAAGTTCTTTTTAGATTTAAAGAATGTACTATCTTCTCTGTAGTTGCAAATCTTTCTATGAATGCCAAAATAGTCAATGATTTTAGTGTTCAAAATCATGATCTTGTGTTGTGGTGGTGGTGGTGGCAGCCTTTTCATGGTACTGATTGTCCTTGTCTGCTGACAAGGTTGCTAGGCTGCTTCTTGCTTTCTAATCGCCTGCAAAGAATTTTAATTGATTTCATTAGCGATAAGGAAAAAAATATTAGTGTTGTTGTTTTCAAGGATTCTTTTGATTTGGAGGCTTATTGAAGAACATGGAGGTGATCTTACAGAAATCAGAATAAGAAGTAGATTTTGGAGGGTTAAGACTGTCACTGTATCTAAGGACAGCTCATTCTGCTGTATTTGGATATTGAAAAGGACTCAGAACAGGTGTAATATGTCATATGACTACATGATTTATGCTCGTCTACCTGGACAATGTAGTATGGGATGATAGCTAACAGTCTGGTTCTTCAGAGATGCTCAGCACCAACAACCTCAGCTGAAATGAAAACGCAAGTGGCAGCTGCTCAGCACAGCTGAAAATGAGTCTGTGGACGTCAGCTCTAAAACTGCATTTCATTATGTTTATGGTTTAACATCAGCATCTCAAAACTTCCTCTAAACAATACCTTTTTAGTTTTATTATTTCTGTTGTGGTGGGGCAAGAAAAAAACCTAAATAAGGACACACTTTCTTGGGAGCCTTCTGTCTCCCTCAGCCTCTGTCCACAAGTGAACTATTCTGGAAATTTGAGGGGAATCTAGTCATTTTTACAGTAGGCAAGAAGTGGCGTGGGAGAGAGATTTTCCTAGTTTCTTCTGTTGTTGCTATATTTTTTTTAAGCATCATTATGTTGAAAGCAAACAGGTGAAGAATACCAGAATTCAAGGCCCAATTCAAACTGGGCAGATAACTGTATACACTTGGGCTCTTCAGTGAAATATGATGGATTTATTCTGTTTGAAGATCCAGTCCTCAGTGCACAATTCTCTGTGCTGAGTCTAGTGACAAACCTGAGATAACCCGGACTTTTTCTCACTTGCTTACAACCAATAGAATCTGAAGGCAGGATAGAATTCTGCCTTTTTGTACCTTTTCTGCACCTGTGCTGAAAGGCACTGCATATGGCTGTGACTAAGGAACACTGCCTGATCATTTTCTCTGTTCTTGATGGAGGACCAAAGGTAGAGTGCTGAGCTTGGCTACTAGAATTATTTTAAGGTGTCAGGTGAACAAATATAATGCTGAAAGAAGTGTAAGAACTTATGAAGAAACCGAAGCTGCATGAAAACAGTTACATATATATATGTATACATACAAGTATGTATATATGTATATCTCCTCGTTGTCAGTTGTTCAGTGTTCATCTCCCATTCCTTTTACTCTATAACAGAAGTAGGTGGGTGTTAGAGCTAGGGGACTCTGTGAGAATGTCACAGTGGAACAAAATGCAAGATTTGGGATAGATGTCAATGCAGGGAGGAAAGTAGGCTCTCTGGATTTGTGAGGGTAACAAAGTGGCTAATGCAAATACTGAAATTAAGACAGGAGAATAAAACTTTGGTCATTGGAACAGGCTGCCCAGGGAAGTGGTGGAGTCACCATCCCTGGAGGTGTTTGAAAGGCATTTAGATGAAGTTCTTAGGGACATGGTTTAGTGCCAGAGTTAAGTTATGGTTTGACTCGATGATCCTGGGGGTCTCTTCCAACTGAACTGATTCTATGATTTCCATGTCAGCACATCAAGTCATGACACAGAGGGAAGGTATTTTCAGCAATTTTAGGAATATCTAAACATTTTCCTCCTTTCTTCAGGCTTGTAATGTGGAGAGTAGCTGGCTTTTTGGATGAAGTGATATAAATGATACAGTATTAAGAAAAACCTTATAAACTTAAAACCTCTTCACAGTAGTTGTTTGTGTGATGTTAGATGTGTGATGGTAGGATACTGAAAAGTTTTACTGGGATTTGTTCACCTTGCCCTGTGCAATTTACTTCTGGCTTTTCCACACTGGTAATGCCAAATTCAAGCCAAGAACATGACTGTACTTCTCTGTAAGATGTATAGATGTTTTTTCGTTGCTTAAAAACTGAATTACCTTATATAACTAATAATTTTACTTCAGCATTTTCAATATGTTGAAGGCATATCCTGTGTCAGGGAATATGGCAAATATTGAGGCAAAATTGTTTCATTATGTAAGTCAAATCTTTTGCAGCCAGTGTGTGCGTGTATGTGTGTTTGTTTATTTGAGTATGTATCTGCCTACATAATCCCTCATCTTCTAGTCTACATATTTCCCTTGTCAAAAGTAAAATCATATTAAATGCTCTTAAATAGTAATACTTTGCACTTATATAGTATCTTTCATCCAAGCTCCACATACTGCTTTAATTACTAATTAATACTCGATAATCCTGGTATGACATAGAAAGTATTATCCCCATTAATAATGGTTAAACAGGATCATAGGGTAATTAAACACTTGTCTATAGTGGCATTGCCATTCCTGTTTCAAAGATGTGTTTATTCCAAGTTTGCTGTCTTCCTGTAACATCTTAGTAGACATGAGGCACGTTATATTTTATCTCAGTATATCTGCTCAAGGTCAATTCTGCAAGTGGTTGCGTGTGTATATGTGTAGGTGACTGTAACTTGCTGTGTTTAGTAACTATCTGTGCTTTCTCCATCACTCCTTTTGATTTAGGTAATTTGAGATTCTTCTCTTGAGCTAACAAGCTTGATTGCAAGATGTGCTTTTTTTGAAGGGAGGACATAGCCTGTTAAGTCAATCAGAAACTGAATTAGTAATTCTCATACTCTCGTTCTCATTCTGCTTCTTCATACTCCACTGTCCTTTTGCAGGGTGGATACATAATGGAGAACTGAACCGATCCCTCTTCCCCCAGTTCTGAAATGTCTAAAAGCTATCGAGATAGTATTTGACTTCTTTTCTTTTCCAGCTTAACCCACACTATTCAGAAGGTAATAATGAAGGAAAAGCTTTGGTAAGTGGAATTTATATGTTGCATGTAGTCTGGGAAATACTGTATCCTTACCCAAATACAGCCCAACACATGAAAGTCCTTCATTGCTTTCCTTTTATTGACATGTCACGGCTGCTGGGATTGTTTTCCATATCCCATGTAAGCCAGGATGCAGCTCAGAACTGGTATTACAGGAACCTTTCCCTTGTGTAAGGCAAATAATAGGAAAAATTCAAATTCTGCATCAAATTGGCTGCTGTTCTAGTTGGTGACTGCAGATATTAAATGTATTAATGCTTCTCAAATCAGATGTATTACTTCATGGCAAAACCCACCACCCTCTTTAGCAAGAAAAGCAGGGACAAGCAGGTCTGGTTACTTATGTGCTGGTACCAATTCTGAGCCTCTTGTAGTGAAGACAAGCCCCCTTGGGGCATGTTTGTGTGGCTCTAAATCTATGAACATGCTGAGACTTTTTGTTGCCTGTATTGAATACATACAAGCACATACTCAGGCACAAGCTTTGTCTGAGCCCTTCAGTGCAACTCTACAGTGACATCTGCACAAGAATCCAAGTTGTCCTTGCTGCAGTGTGGACAGGTTGGCCAAAGGCCTTATGGCCTTTGCCTAGGAGGCAACAACAACCTTTGCCTTGTACAATGTCAAGAGCATGCTAGCTAATTCCTGCTGACAAGGGAAGGCCAGACATGTTGTAGTTTATAATGTGTGAAGGAAGTGGAGTTAAAACCCTGGGGGAATCTTATTGAGACAACAAATAGTCCAAAAAATAATCTTTCCTCCATCAAATTCATGTGATTGCCTTGAAAAAGCTGAGATCTTCTTTGAAAGAATTCAATTTAGTTTCTTTCTGTTTGCCTTCTGGCTTTTGTTCTTTTAGGGGACACATATTCAAGTTTTTCTCTGCATGGGGAAGAATTTCTTATTTTTCATGAAATGAAACCCAAGATTCTTACATAATCACATGCCTTCAGGACTGCAATCTAAATAAAAATGGAGACTTTTGTAGAAGATGGCAACATCGCTTTTCCATCTTCCCTGGTATTTGGTATTAATGGTCATATTGCAATAACAGCTCGGCTGTCCAAAGAAATGAGAATTCTTTCTCATGAAAATATGAAAATTCCACCAGTTGTTTCTCTTTTGTATTGGAATGACACTTGAAGCCCTTGGAACTTTCAAATGGAAATTGAGATAAGTTCTTGAACACCATAGGGAGTAGAGCGCTTCCTTGGAAATGCTTGGGTTCTTGCTCATTAGAGCTTGTCTCATAGGCGTGTGTCTGCATTAACATTGTAGTTCACATCATGACGGCACCTTTGAATTGAATCTCCTGGTTATTCCCTATTTAAGACACTGCAATTCACTTTGCAGAGCAATCTCAGAGCATGTAAACTTGTATGCTGCTGGATGAAAGTAGAAAGATACACACACTCCTGGAATGTATCTAATGTGCTCCAACCTTTCATGGGTGCCCGGGTCAGAAAACCAGACTCCAGCTAGTCTGGAGTAAGACCTAGGAAAGCATATATGGGGTAGATGTTAGGTCCTCATCAACAAGGCTCCAATCCCATGTTACCATCCTGTACTAATTTAGAGATGGTATAGGGTTTTCAGTTGTATCAATTCCAGTTCATCTAAATAGTTAAATATTCCCTGGACTGGATAATGAAGAAGGCACGAGAGTAATCTGAACATGGATGTTAAAGGTGACTTCTCTAACAGTTTGGCTTAATCTTCCTGAATATTCGTTTCACCCAAAAACCCAGACCTGAGAAATCAGATTAAACAAATACTTCAAATGAAAATTTAATAAAAACTGATGGAGGATCAAAAGTGATGTGTCCATGGAAATTTTAGTTTATGCAGACAGCACTTCCTTGTGAAAAAAAAATTGTGAAAGAACTAACAATATTTGGTAACACCTCCATGTAAATCCAAGCCTACAGGCAGTTCTAGCATGGTAGAAATCCTTTTGCATCCTTCACTCATTTGTAGTCTTGTTGGAAATAGCATGAGTCAGCAATGGCTGTTTGAAGCCTTCTTTCTGGCCTTGAGCAATTGAGCAGGAAAGTTTCACATCCCTGTGCAGGAATTTCTTTTATGTTAGAATGGTGCAGTGTTTTGTATTATCCCTCAGAAGTGCAAGAATCTGATAATATTTGGAGTTCTTTAAGGGCCAGCTATATCAGTCTTGTATCCAATATGCACATAACCTAAAGCACACACACTTTCTTTGCTCCATGGTTTTCATTTAGTGTTTCTTCTACCAGGTGACTGCCTAACTGATTCACTGCAAAGTCATCTTCTTTTTTATCTTTTGAAGTGATTAATTTTGAAATACTAGCTGTGAAGTAAATTTTCTCTAGAAGGGGAGGTGGAAGTGAACGTGCCCAGGCAAAATTTGAAGTCTGAGTAGCAGGGAAATGGAAGGCGCACACTTGAATTGTTTCAGCTGAAAGAAGAAACTGAGCCTGCAGCCTGTGTTTTGCTTTTCTCTACTGGTCTGTTGAGTAAAAGGGTACCAGCTCCTTCTCTGTCATATGGGTTTTAAGGGCGACACAGCCATGTGTGCGTTTCGTGCCAACCCTTAACTCCTAAATTTGCGATGGGGCTTCCAGTGTGTTTTCACTGCCTGGTTTACAAATCCTGATCACAGTTGCTTAGGCAACTGAATTTAAGGAAGCAGCAACGGAGAAGGATTTTCCATGGTGCAGTGGTGGGCATAGGCACCCAGGTTCTGCCTAAGTGCATCTTTTCTGCCTTGCCTTAAGTCGTTCAAGAGTCTGAAAGAGTTTTGGCTCTGGAGAACATAAATATTACTGGAAGTCACTAGGACTTTTGTTCCCAGGCATTAAGGATGTGTTTGGACTGCAGTTCATCGCTCAGTTTTGGTCTGCTTCCTGAGAATCCAGCCAAATTGTTTGTGAAACATTGCTTTTATTTCTGGTAAAATTTAGCCTTACAGTGAGTTGATTAATATTGTTTATATTCATTTTTCTGACATCTAAACTCCAGAAGATTTTTTTTTTTTTTTTTAATGGGAAGACCTTTTTGTGATTTAAAGGCTTCTTCATAGAATCATAGAATGGGTTGAGTTGAAAGTGACCTCAAAGATCACCTAGTTCCACCCCCCTGCCATGGGCAGGGACACCTTCCACTAGACCAGGTTGCTCAAAGCCCCATCCAACCTGGCCTTGAGCACTCTCAGGGATGGGGCATCCACAGCTTCTCTGGGCAGCCTGTTCCAGCGTCTCACCACTTTCACAGCGAAGAATTTCTTCCTTATATCTGATCTAAATCTACTCTCTTTCAGTTTTAAGTCATTACCCCATGTCCTATCACTACAGACCCTTGTGAAAAGTCCCTCTCCAGCTTTCTTGTAGGTCCCCTTTAGGTACTGGAGTGCTGCTAGAAGGTCTCCTTGGAGCGTTTTATTCTCCAGCCTAAACAACCCCAACTCTCTCAGCCTGTCTTCATAGGAGAGGTGTTCCCAGCCCTCTGATCATCTTTGTGCCCTGCTCTGAACTCGCTCCAGACAGGTCCATGTCCTTCTTATGTTGGGAGCACCAGAGCTGGGTGTAGTACTCCAGGTGGGGTCTCAGGAGAGCAGAGTGGATGGGGAGAATCACCTCCATTGATCTTCTGGTCATGCTGCTTTTGATGCAGCCCAGGATACATACGCTCTTAATCTCTTGAAGTCTAGGAGATTGCAGTGTATCATGCATCAAAACTCAGTGCTCTGTGTTACAGCTCCTATTAAATCCAAAATTGGTGTGTTTTATGCTGCAAAGTAGTCTATTATTTCTAATCACAGAAATGTACAGCATCCAGAACAATGCTATAAACATTAGGAAAATGTCAAGAACAGCTGGGAACCTGGCATTTGTTAGCACCTTTGTATTAAAGGCTGTCTTTGGATAGGTACCTTAACTCCATTTGTCTGCATTTTCCTGAGAGAGTGCTAGTCTTAACCAGTTCCAAACTGGCTTTTATTGTTGAGATTTTTCTTAGTATTGAGACTAGTATGTATTTACTTTTCCTGTAAAGAAGCTGGGCAGTTCTACCATGGACTTACAGGTGCAATTTGACATACCTCTGTTTGACATGCCTTCTGCTTATCTATATTTATGAATTCCAAATAACCCTACAATTTAAAGTTTTCTTTCTTACTTGCAATCCAGGTGACTTTTTCGGCATAAACACTGTGAATTATTTTTTAAAAATTGATATTTTTTTTTTACCTTGCAGCAACTAAGTTTCTATAATTAAAATTTTATGATGTGGGACACAGGTGATGCAGTTCAAGCAAGTAGAATAGGCTTGGGGAATTTATTGTTTTTCTAAAGGCTTGGTTAGGAATTAACCTGGCAATAAACAATCTGAAAAACTTTTTTTTAAAGAGAACAAAGGAAGAAAAATCATCAGCTTTAAAATGGCAGTGTTTCTGCTTATATAAAGCCAGCAGTCAGACCACTTGAGAGGCTGGGGGGAGCAGGGGAGACAGGGATGCCGGCACATTATTACTATTCTGCTGCTGCACACAGGTCTGAATCAGCTCTGAGAGTGCATACATTGTTTCTTACAGAACGTCTCTGGCTCCTAACAACAGAATTGCAACGTGATGTCTCTGCTAAAATTGCGATGACTCACAAATGAGTCAACAGTGAAGGTGTTACGGGAGGCTAACTGCTGTGCTGTCTGCCAGGGCTTTGTAACACGCAGGAGCAAGGCTGGCCATTAATTTACTCGACTTTCTTTTCATACAGAATTTTAAAAATCATCTAACCTATGGAGTTCTGCTCATATTACTGCTCTCTGAAAATGCTGGTTTTGTGAGAGCCTCCTAAACTGGGTTAACATATTGAGAATACCACATTGTACTGGATTTAACAGGCATTTTCAGAATTCTGGCTGCTATTAAATTTAATTTCTGCTGAAATCTGTAGTGCAGCTTAATGTATTCATTCAGGAGCAGGGCATTATCCTTGTCTGCCTCTATGCCACAAGAGGTGTCTTTACCTATTGGAATTGTAGATTGAGTTTCTAAAAGAAAACCTATTTCAGGTCTGTCATGTTTTTGTATTGCTTTTTGCAGCTGAAAGGCAGGCCCCTCCATAAGCAAATCTCTGTAAATCTCCTGAATTTTAGGCATGATATGCAGTTGAGGTGAATAATGGGGATTTGGGTCACAATTACTAGCAAATTATATCAAGAGCTGTGAAGAAGGGTTATCTGCTGGGCTACGAGTCTCAAGAAAGACAAATCTGATTGTACCTGTTAATTTTGTCTCTGATTACAGTATGGGATTTGTCTCCAGTTACATTAAATTTGCCCTTCAAATTACAAGCACAGTATTATGTCTTTTGGGTGGTTTGTTTTTTGTGTTTTTTTTAAGCTTTGTTTCAAACAGGTATAATGCACTGCACATCAGTGGTGGTAGCCCAGGAGTTTATGAACTTTCCTGTGAGCCTGGATCCATATTTCCACTCCTCAGCAAAATGGCTGTTTGTTTTCACTAGTTAGGACTCCTTTTATTGAACTCTCAGCCTTTGCTTTCCTAGACGAGTCCATCCTGGAAGAGTGCTGGGGCTGCTGGCTGTATGGCAGGGGTGTTTTTGGTTCCCCCTCCTGTGTGTGCTTTGTTGTACAGCTGCAGAATGAGGCTGGTGACTGGGGGTCAGTCCTGTCCTTGGGTGGACACTTGGAGTTTGTTGGACAGAGCAGCCAGACTCTGCTCTTTGTCTCACCTGGTGTTCGGACCACATCATTCATTTTAGGAAGGTGTCAGCCCAGCTCCAGCCAGGCAGAAGAGGAGCTCAATGTGCATTTCCTACATTCTTGTAAGTGATTTAACTGGTAAATGATAGTGAGGTGATTCCTTCTTGGATACATAGATTTGACTTGTGACAGCCTGTCACTAGTTTGCCAGTAGTTTGGGACAATCAAAGCTATTTTTTTTTTTTCCTCAAAGAGTTTACTATTTGCTAATTTTATTTTACCCACATTTCTTGCACTTTTTCTCTGTTCTCTATACTCTTAGCATGTAATTCACCTGCTTTTTTTTTTTTTGAAAGAAGTCTTTGGAGTACTTTCTTTGGCTGTCACTGACCACAACGTCACTATCTCTGAAACTGTTCATTGGCTTCATCTTCGTATTGCTTTAAGCTGAATTTTCTTCTCTCTACATCTGAGTCCCTTTATAGTTTTTTTCCTCCCTTCTCTTCATTGAATCTGGTTTTACTGGCTGCATCTGCTCATATGCGAGTCTCTTACCTGAGCAAATGTCATCTTGTTTTCCTCTGCTTAGGAATGCAGTGCTTCTCCTGAGCTAATCATATTGTCTAATCAATTTGAAATAGCCTAATACTTTCACTTCTTTCCACGTCCTCACATAGACTCGTGCTGATTTGATAATGGTTAGGTTAAGTGCAGATTCTGATGACCGCTTGCTAAATTTAGTTAATCATAAGAAACTTTCTGTGTGCAAGTGCATGTACATTCTCGCTTTTTCACAGAGGCACGTGCACATGCACTCAGACATAAGTTCAGACACAAATATAAATCCATGCATGTTCATATGTAGTGACAGTGTTGCCCTCTCTTATGCAATCCATATATGTAAGTTGCTTTCAGAGATGTCAAGTTGAGGCTCACTTCTTGTTACATGTTTTTTTCCATGACTAGTGCTTAACACTCATCATCCAGGTTGGGTTGTGAGGTGTGACTGAGGTCCTAAAATAACATAATGAGGAGAGTTCTGAGGTTTGTGCTGGAGTCCAGTCTGGAAAAACTGTACAGCTCTTGTGCAGGTCTGATTTTGCTCAACAAAGCTTTGCGTTGCCATCAGCAGTATTACAGACACTGTCTTGCCCCCTGTTGAAGTGGACCTTCTATTTAGACTAAAAACTGGCTCTGGCTCATATGCCAGATTTGATTTGACAGGTGCCAAGCCTGGTTGGCAGGATTTGTGCCCAATAAGCCAACTCTGTTCTTCAGTAGCATCTATATGATTGTTGGGGAGACTAGTGAGAGAGTGGAGTTAACCCCAAACTGCAGGATGAACTTCTCTGTACTCTGTACAGCGAGCATGAACTCCTGAAGCACAGGAGACCTGCTTTTGACTTTGCTTCCTGTCACAGAAACCTTCGCATGCATGTATACTCATGCTTTATGACCTATTGGAGAAGATTAGACAATATCTCATGAGTGAGTAAAAAAAAAAATAATTAAAAAAAAAATCATGACACAGATTAGAATATGGTTTTAGATTTTGGTGTGTATTTTTTCCAGAGTCCCAGAGGGAAAAAAAAAAATGCATAAAGTTATCAAGTGCCCTGCCTTTTTGTACACCGACCTTTTCAGTTTGGAAACTATAGTAGAGTGGGTAGTTTCTGGGAAACCCCAGCTAGATTTGACTGTAAGTTATGGAAAACATCAAGAAGTCTGGATGCTCTTCAAAACTATCCTGTGCTATTGAACCCTATACAGACCTCTTGAATTTTAAACTGGTGTTCCAGTTTTCCATTTTTATTTGGAACTTTAGGAAGCAGATTTTTATTTGTTGTTAGACTCTGACTCACAACTATTAAGCTTTTAAGAGGATTCTCTGATAATTTGCCTGCATTTCCAGTTTGGATCTCATCCTGAGTTTGTAAAACATGTATGGAAGTCACAAAAATTTTGGCTATTTTCTCAATCCTTGCATACAGGTTAAGTTTTTATGTGCAATTTTGTCTAATATTTTTGGGTGTGGGGTATAGAAAGATGTGAGGACTGCCAGATAAGAGTTTGCTCCTGTGCAAGACACAGGAGATGGTTCGCCTTTGTCTCACTCAAAAACTAGTGACAATATTTTAATCGCTACATAAGCTTAAGAAAAATTCCTGAGAGGATTTTCTTCCTGTTTTTTTTACCTCCTGTCTCTGTCCTTCATAGAAATAATGGGATGGAAAGCTGGCATTTTTTTAGGCTTGATAATGAAAAAATTGTTTTGGAAGGATTCAAAAAAATGCCTTGAAATGAGACAATAACTAGCTATTTCTTACATAGTTTCACTCATTCTTGATTTTGTTGCTTAATCAATTGGCAATATGAATAATCAAAGCTTTGCCCTTGATTATCCCTTACAGTTTGGCTTTAATCAAGGTACTAATGCAAAATGAGTACAGTCTAGCCTCTTTACAGTGCTTTGTACCTCTCTTCCATAGTGGTGCACTATAAATCATAATAACAGTGTCCCAGGTTTCCAGTGTTTGATTTTTCTCTTCTGGCTTTCTTCATTCCTCTTTTCCTTTGTCCCCCATGATATATTTTGTGTATGTGAAGGGCCCAGGACTGCCAGTCTCTTAATTAGTCATTAGTCTTTTGCAATATGTGCAATTTAACACCCCAGAGGAGCAGCTTTTACTTATGCCAGTAATTCTTTTGGTTGCTGTGTGGTTAAGGGCCAAGACTCTGCATTACTCCTTCAGGCAAACATATGTGCTTAGGGAAGGTAGTGTTTGGAGTCTGCGAAGACAAGGGTGTGTAGGTAACTAAAGATGAAGAGGGGTGCTCTGTGTGCCAGGTCACAAAATTCCCATGGACCTTCAGCGGATGGCGGGAGGAAGATCACCACCTTGGATTCACAAGCCTCTCCTGGGGCACCAACACAATGTTGTACCTGTCACTTGAAAGCTGGGCACTTCCAAGGGAACAAACTTATCCTGTGTCAGTGGGCACACTCTGTTAGATCCAGCCTCCAATGCCTTATCAGCCCCTGCTAAGATTTCTTATAGACTCCAGCCGGTGCTTTGTGTGTCCCCCTGCTTCCTGTGGCAAGTTTGGAAAGTGTGTTCTTGTGATTCTGAGCGTATGGTGAGGAGGAAAGAGGCAAACTTAAAACAACTGTAGAATTAGACAAATTGCTTACTTTTGTAATCTCCATCCCCCTTGTAAAAATCCAGTTTTAATTAGTTCTCTTCTTTTAACCTTGGCCCTTTCCAAACCAGCAGTGTGTAGTTACACCTGTTGGGAGTGGAGGGTCTGCAGCTACCGCAGGTTTTTTGAAGCGGTAGGTGTCAAGTAATAATGTATACAGGACTGCAGTCTCTCTGTAGCTTGTGACCTCCTGTTGTTATAATGACTGTCTGAGACCCCATGTGCCTGGGGCAAAGTGCATCCTTCTGGTTACACACTCAAAGCCAGTCATAGTACATTCTTACTAGAATGTAAAAGAAGCAAAAAAGTACAATTCAGAAGTATTACTTGTCTGCAAGGTAATTGGAGAATTTATAATGGGTCTTGATGCAAGCAAATAACCCTTGTGCCGAATCAGCAGAGAGACGGCGACCTTCCCGCTTCAAAGAAGAAACGCCAAGCAGGGGAGAAGATTATGTATACTTTGGTCTCGGTGCCACATGGAAATGACATCGCATCTCTCTTTGAACTGGATGCCACCACTCTTCAGAGAGCTGATTGCCTGGTTCCAAGGTAAAAAAAAAAGCAAAAAAGAGCGAAAAATAGTTCTGCACTGACAGGGTTTCTTCCTAGCCTTATGATGGTGAGTAAAGCATAAAAAATCAAACACGAGCAAGTATTATCCTTCAGTTAAAATATGAGGAGTGTTCATGGATAAACAAGGGATGTATAAAACATGATACTGCTGCTGTGACTGGGTAAAATAATTATAAGGATAAAACAAGTGACACTTGAAGAGAGTCTGTGAAGAGAAAAATAATGGGCTAAATATTGCACGGATATATGAGGACAGAATTGAGCCCTGTGCACTGTTTGAAAAAAATGCACTGCTAATAGATCTAACTTAGTTGTTCCCAACAAAATAATGTGTACAGTGAACGGGGCTTCTCTTTACCTGTCAGATCATGATGCCACTGAACACATTTGTTATTCAAATGAATTCAGCAGGTGGCTTCTGGGTTTTAATTGTGAATATTTGAAATTTCAACTGTGTTGGTTGGCTGAGATTGGCTGGGTAAGTCACATGGTGTTGGTTGTGACTGAATGGGCATACAGACACTTGGGGCTAGTTGTTATGAAGGTTGATTGTAAAGCTGGGTACCCACAAATACTGATGTATGGGCTTTGAAGTGTATCTGCTATGCTAAGTGTTGCCAAGTAATTTACTTACTTAAATACTCAAGCACATCAGCACGAAAGGGAGACCGTGAATGAAGACCACAGTGAATATATTTAAAAGGTAGAATTCAGAGTAAAAATTATAATTTATTTCTCAGCTCTGCTTTTTAATAATGCCACAAATTTTCATATGGAAATAATTTAGAAGAATCTCATGTCTGCTCTTTGCTCAGTTGATTTTCACTTGAGAACTGGTACTGTAAATGCTTGCTCTCTGGAAAAAGGGTTTGCAGATCATAATGGTGAAGCTGTGAAACTGTGATCAGTTTTGCTTTCTGGCTTTTGTGCTGTGACAGCTTGAAGGAATTAGTTACTCTGAAGAAAAAATACTAAGAAAATAATTGGTTTTATTCGCAAAATATATTTATATTCAGATGGGGTTTTGTAGCATCTTCCTTTTAAATTTTTTATTTAGGGAATATTTTACTCCTAGGCCTATGAAAATACTTAAACCCAGCATTCTGCATAATCCCAGGATGCTGTTTGTTCTGGTGGAGAAAGGAAGAAACAAAGGAAAAGAGTACTACAGTATCTTTTAGGTCTCCCTCACCCTTTTGTCATGAGTGGCTGTTGTGACCCATGCCCTCAAGTCTCACATCACATCATAATCACATGTTGCTTTGCATCCCACCTTGCCCACTTTAGCTCAGGACTGATCCATCTAACCTGTTCTTTGCTTTGTTCTCCTTTTAGGAACTCATATGTCCGACTGAGGCATTTATGCACTAACACTTGGGTCACTAGTACCAGCATTCCAATAGATACTGATGAAGAGAGGCCTGTGATGTTGAAGGTAAACACGTATATCTTGGAGTTGGAATCTCAAACTCATTCCTGAAGTTCTCTACTGACAATCTCACTTCTAACATATAAAATAAGCATAATAACTAGGATAAAGGTAAGAGGATTACTTACTCATATTAAACCAAAAACTGTTGCAGATTGGAACGTGCCAAACAAAAGAGGACAAGGAAGCTTTTGCCATCGTATCGGTTCCTCTGTCTGAGGTCAGAGACCTAGATTTTGCCAATGACGCAAACAAAGTTCTAGCATCAACTGTTAAAAAGCTGGAGAATGGAACAATAACTCAGAATGAAAGGAGGTTAGTGAGTTTTAATTTTTTCCCCTCATAAACTGGTGTTTGGTTACTCATGACATCATAGTATCACAGTTGTGGGTAAGTTAGTAACATCTGTGCGGACATAGAGGCAATTGGGAGAGGACACTTCAATACTGAGAGTGCTAGCCTGGGATTAAATTCCATCTCTGTCAGAGCATCCGTGCTGCACCTCAGGCTGGTCTGTGTACCTCATCTGTAAAATGGGGGTAAACAGCACTGCCTCAGCTCACTGATTGCATAAATAAATGGGTAGCTCCCTGGAGAACAGCAAAGTGTTTGTCTTATTTTCCTGTAATATTCCGCTTCTGAGCTCTGACGTGGGGATCCACTGCATTTGATTTTCATGTACAAGAAAGCCGTCTGTATGGTGAGCAGCATGCTGGGCTCTTGATCTGTGTGGATTTCACTGTACCACATGTTCTTGCTGCTAAAGCACTAAAAGAAAGTCTCAGAGTGACCGAGAAGCTGCCCTGGTAGTCCCTTCCCTTTCTTATTTCCATTTTTCCCTCTTCTCTTTTTCTTTTTTTTTTTTTTTTTTTTTTTTTTTACATCATTTTGGTGTTTACCCTTTATATTCATCTGTGTTTCAGCCGTAGCGCTATTAGAGTGTCTGTTCTTCACACCCGCCCCTGAATTAAGGGATTTTGTTGTACATCGTAGCCAAATATATCCCACTGCCAGTTATGTAGTTGGCTATTTATTTTCAGCTGTCTGTGGTTAAACTTATTACTAGGCAGCATCTCTGGCAGTGTTAATTTGTAACTCCTGTTCTATCACACATCATATACAGCTTTTTGCTGAAAATGTTAATTTTTGGTGATAAAACTGAATTTCTGCTGGCGGTTGTCAGTAGCAATTAGACCAGATGGTTTAATATCAGGTGGAGGATCTATAGTAGCAGGCAGATCTGTAATGGCCTGGCTGTTGGTACTCAGTCTTGAAAATCTGATGGGCCATCTCATGATTGAGTTGGACCAGGGAGCAATACAACATAATCAAGGTGTGACATCCCTGTATTAACCTTGCACTGCTGTGTCACTGCAACCCAGTGTTGTCAAGTCTTGATGTTGACAGGTTGATGCAGCACACATGTAAAACATTTCAGAGTGGTTTCAGAGTAGTGCCATTATTTGTTTGTTCCTGTGATTTCCGTAGGAAGAAATCACTCTTGTCTTTTCCCTGTTTTATCACTTTCTTGCTTAGGTAAGTAGGGGTCCCAACAATTTATTCCTAATACCTTCACCCTACATCTGCCTTTTCTTAATTTTCTGTTGGGGGGAACCTTGCTGTTCTCCACTAGTGGGCTGTGACTTTTAAAACTAAAGCTCACTCAGAGGGTTTAGCTGAACAGCCCAGCCCTCTTGTGGGGAATAGAATAGGGTATTTCAGTTGGAAGGGACCTACATTGATCCTCTAGTCCAGCTGCCTGACCAATTCAGGGCTGACCAAAAGTTAATGTGTGTCGTTTAGGGCATTGTCCAAATGCCCCTTAAACACTGACAGGCTTGGAGCATCAAGCAGCAATCTAGGAAGCCTGGTGGAAGCTTTGTGTCTGGCTCCCAGAGACAACTTTGAAAATCTGAGGAGCATCTCCTGGCCACTTTCATAGCATACCTAGAGGTTTAGTAACTATAGACTAGATATCGTCCAAATTCAGTTGATGTTCCCCCCGGGCTAGGGGACATGCTGGGCTTTGTCTGTAAAAGATTGCTAGTTCTTTTAAGGAAGATTCACTGAAATCTGTGGGCAGCCATACTCTCTGTGCATGCCTAGCGAGGTATATTAGTAACAAGGTGGCAATGACCACTGATCGTTTTCTTTCTTTTTGGATTTTCTGAAGGTGCGAGAGAAGGATTTACAACTGCCTCCATATTTCTTAGCACTTGTTTCTGCCAAATCTTCTTTCGTGTAGCAAAGAATGAGTGAAATAAATATAATAATTTCTCAATAGTTTGTTGAGTCAGTAGGGAAATAGTCTAGCTGTAGAATGTTTTTATTCCTCTAGTGAGTCCATCATCTTGTTTCACGGACCCATGTCCATCATAAACTATGGAGATCCTTCCTAGCCTGCATAAGTGTCTTTCAACTGTTGCTGTGCCTTGAGGCAAGCTGGTATAGATTTTAGATTTCTGAATACTCTGCATCAATCCAGCATCCTATATTTTTCTCTCTTTTTCCCTCTGGTTGTTGTTTAATGCCTTAGTAAACATCCTTGTGATGTATTTAAGCCTCTGCTGAAGTAAGGCCTGGAATCCTTAAGTACGTGTCAAACTTAACTTTGCAGTGATTGAGGTTCCATTGTGCTAGATAAAGCTTGTTCTAAAAGGTGATTTTCTTTCTTAATGAATCCTAGCAAGTGTTGAGTGACTGTATATAATAATGATCTGTCTATTCATTCTAGGTTTGTAACCAAGCTACTGGAAGATCTCATTTTCTTTGTTGCTGATGTACCTAATAATGGGCAGGAAGTTTTGGATGTGGTTGTTACTAAGCCAAACCGGGAACGACAAAAATTAATGAGGGAACAGAATATATTGGCTCAGGTATGTCCTACTATATTAATAATTTGCTTTTATTTACAAACAGATCGTAGGAGAGAGTAGCTTGAGAAAATGTTATTTTTCAGGAGCTAGGCTTATGCCATATTGGGTTTGTCTCTGACTGGACTGGATAGGTATGATATTCATTAGTCAAAGCTTGCCTTTTGGTCTTTGAATCAGATAGAAGTATGTGGGGCCAAGTCTGCTATCTGTTAGTTTCTTGTGCTTCTGATGACTTCCAAGGTTGTATTTGTTAGCAAATTGTTAACCAAATTTGAAAGAGGTTTGCTACATGGTCCCAGTCCTGCAGATGTTCCCCATATAGGAAAAATCACACAGAATCACAGAGTGGTTGGGGTTGGAAGAGACCTCTGGTGATCATCTAGTCCAACCTCCTAAAGCAGGTTCACGTAGAGCAGATTGCACAGGAATGTGTCCAGGCAATTGCTGAATGTCTCCAGAGAAGGAGACTCCACAACCTCTCTGGGCAGCCTATTCCAGTGCTCTGGCACCCTCAAAGTAGAGAGGTTTCTCCTCATATTCAGATAGAACCTCCTGTGCTTCAGTCTGTGACCATTGCCCCTTTTCCTGTTGTTGGCACCACTGAAAAGGGTCTGGTCTCGTCCTCTTGACATCTACCCTTGAGATATTTATAAGCATTGATAAGATCCCCTCTCAGCCTTCTGTTCTCCAGGCTGAACAGACCCAACTCTCTCCAGACCTCTCATCATCTTCATAGCCCAAAAATTCTGATGCCCTTATGGATCCCTGACTTTGTATGAGGGCCAGCTTGTATGTAAATCAGAATTAATATTCTCTTCTAGTAGTTTACTGAAATTTAAAAAAACAGTGAAAAGGATGAAACAGGCCATTAGTCAGTCTTGTACTCCTTTTTCATGCTTAATTTATCCAAAGTTAAGGCACGTAACTTACAATGTTTTAAGCTGGAGACAGCAGTCAAGAGAAAGCAATGTCAATCAAGTTGGTGGGAAATTTAAAGCTAAATATATAAAGCTGTAATACTGGAGACCGTTGGTGTGCCTCCACTCACCTACATATGACTAAATACAAGTGCAGTGATTCCCTTTGGACTTTGGTCAATATATCCCTTGTGCTGATCCTGTCAGAGGACACTTCCATTGACTGCTATGAGCAAAAATCTTGGTTTGATTTTTATTCTCAGTGATTTTGATTTTGAACAGATATTTGGGATCCTCAAAGCTCCTTTTAAGGACAAAGGTGAAGGATCAATGCTGAGACTTGAAGACCTAGGTGACCAGAGATATGCCCCGTACAAATACATGTTAAGATTATGTTACAGAGTTCTCAGACATTCCCAGCAGGACTATAGGAAGAACCAGGTCAGTAGTATTCGAGATAATTTTCCTCATGATTTCTGTAATAATATACTCACTGCATTTACAGATGGGATTTTGTGGTAATTTTGTGTTAAGGGGTGGTGAAAGGTCTGACTTTAGTCATAAGAAAGAAGTCACTGTCATATACTGCCTCATGCTGAGGAACGGTGTTTTTATTTTGTAGGCATTTGTGTATTAATTTTCAGCAATGAATATCATAAGCTCACCTTATACCTTCACAGGCTCCCACTGAGGCTGTGTTCCTCTCCTTCATTCGTGGGCTTTCTGTTGTTAAAACCATGCTCTTGGACTCTGGGTTGTAAAGTGGGGAGTCTACAAAACTGCCTGGGTTCTTGTTGCTTAAGTATTTGTGGAGGAATGGCAGTGAATCAAACTGGAGGTTATTCTATCAGGTAGCCTGATTTCCCACTGCGGGAGACTCCCTGTGAGCAAGAGATATTTCAGAACATGGTGCTGAGCGCTTTGCACGTTGCAGCGGGGAAAAACTGCATGAACTTTATAGGACTAAAGAGGCTGGAGATAAAACATTGAGCTGCTATGTCTGGCTTCTTTGTGTTCTTTCTAATCCTTTATTGAAAAATTTCTGTCTTGAAGGGGGAGAAAAGGAAGAGGAAAGACTCAGGAAGGAAGGCTTCTTAAATGTTATAAAAACCTTTTGGTTTTCCCTTTCAAAAAATTGGTTGCCTTGTCTTGACTTGTATAAATTTTTATGGATTTGTTCCTTTGGTTTATGAAAGAATAAGAAGAGTTAGTAATTCCTAATGGTGAATCTGTTTCTTGGGGTATATGTTCTAGGTGTTCAGATGTTCTTTTGTTCAGGCCAGTTCAGAGAGGAAAGTTTTGAGGGTTATTTTGGTTGGTAATTGAGCTGGATTCTTCTGGTGCTAAAAGAAAAACATTACTGCATAACAGATCATCATGGGGATTTTCATTTTTTCAGGAATATATTGCTAAGAACTTCTGCGTCATGCAGTCCCAGATTGGTTATGATATTCTGGCAGAAGACACCATCACAGCTTTGTTGCACAACAACAGAAAACTGCTAGAGAAACACATCACGGCTAAAGAAATAGAGACGTTTGTTAATTTGCTCAGGAGAAATCGAGAGCCAAGGTTTGAAGTGGTTCCCATAACATTCTTTTCCTGTATTGATAGGCTTTTATATTTCCAGTAGATTGTCGTGCAGTCTCTTTCTCTCAGCTTAATATTTTTTGACCTCACAGAAAAACAAACATGCCATGCTAGAAAATATCAGAAACACCTATAGTACTTGAGATTTGACAATTTCTGCTTTTCAGAGCTAGAGCTACTGAAAAGCAAGGTTTACACACTAGAAGACACTTTTGTAAATTTGGTTGTAGTTCCGATTGGGACAGAGAGAAACAAACAAATTTAATTTCTCATAACTCTGCAGCTTCTCTGTGAAAATGACATTTGTGTTGATTCCTCTGCTGATAATCTTGGTGCAAATTACACGTCAGTTTTTCTAAGCTTTTATTAATGTTGGTTTTCCTGCAGGTCCTGAGTCCCGATCAGACCTGAAAAGGGCCTAGGACAGTGAAGATCCCAGTGAATGTGTGTCCTAGACCAGATCTTGTTCCAAATTAGAAATTCTGGACTTGAACTTCACTCAGTCGGAAATTTTTTTTTATCAGCTTTAGGTCAGAATATAAAGGAAATGTATTACCAAAGTAATACAAATATAATAAATTAACATACTGAGGGCAAATTAATGTCCTCTGTAATCATGAATACAATTTTTTCTGTTAGCTGAAGGCCCTGGTGCTCCACTGCTTCAGTTACTCTTTATGTATCTGCAACTGTTTTGCCTCACTCGCTAATCTCATTGCCTCTCCCATGCTAAACTGTCTTGGGTTTGGTCAGTACTAAGAGGAAACCACATGACATCAGCTCCTTAGTGCTGAAGGGTCCAAGTGTTTATTGACAATCTCATGTCACTTTTTTGTGATGGAGGATGTCATAGTTGTTGTAATATTTGTTGCATAACTAAATGGTGCAACTGCTGTGTATTCACTTCTTTAAGGCTGAAGTCCAAGAGCAATAAATATTTGAAAAATATACCTTATGAAGATGGTGCAATCTGAACAGTAAAGGTTCGATCTTATGACACTTATTTTCATGGAGAATCTTGTAGACTTTTGAGGCACTGCTTGTTGCAGTGTGCTCTGAAATACATGAGCTACAAAATTTAAAACCTTCCTGAGTTTTAGCTCCAACTAGGTAATTCCTTCAGAATTCTATGTAATTATGTGCTGCTTAAGTAGCATTATCTTTGTTATGCAATATTGCTGTGCACTATTAATTACCTGTTGCCACAAAGCTTCGTTTTGACGATGGGTAAAATTGGTGATAGTGTACCCTAAAAATGCTTTCTGCACTCATCCCTTGCTGTTCCCAGATTTCTGTGGGGAGTGTGGTCTGTGCTAAGGTAGAAATTATTTTTCTGATTCCCTCTGGTAGGATGATAACCTATAGAGGTTCAAACTCTTGGATCCTTGAATCGCTGATAGTAGATGGTGAATTTTTTTTCCTTGATTTCTAAGGAAGTGAAATATGTGATCGGTGTGTATGTGCCTGCTACTATTTTCTGCCCCACCAGCTCTTGAGCCTCTTGCTCAGTTTTAGCTACATTTGCTAGAGGAGTGGTGAACTCAGAGATACTCAGTTCCTATGAATGTCATGAAAAGAAGGTGCTAAGAGGGAAGAGGTCCTCTTTGTATTCCAGTGAGGCAAAGGCTGCAATATGGATGACTGTTAATACACACCGAGGAATCCATGAAAGAGGGGCAAGAAGCAGATACCTAGTGAATGTCCCAGCTGCAAGGAAAGCCTCAGCCTGAACCTTTTTAAATGTCAGAAGACATACATTCAAGAGACAAATTCATAGGAAACTGCTTTCCATGCAAAACTTTGTTATTTCTGATTTATGTGGAATGACCTCTTTAAATACAGAGGTCTTGTCTTCAGGTCCTGCCAGATATTCTCTCTTCACTAACTGTTGGCTTCTAAAAGGTGGAAGTCTGGACTCCTCCAGTGCAATGGCAGTTCCTCAGAGGGCACACGGTGATCTCCAGCACAAGGAGCGTTTCCTTGCTGCTTGATTTGGGGAGATGCTTGTTACCTGATGGTGGAGATGGGTGAGAATGTGTACTCTTGCTTTTGGTTCCTGACAAGGACAAGGGCCTTCAGTGGAGCTCCCCTGCCAGCCAAATGTAAGACAACCTCAGGCTGTTCTTACATTCTGGCACAACTCTTTGGCCTTTAATTTGCTGAGAAGTGTCACACTTGGGGTATTTTTGTTTTCTCTCTTTGACTGATCGTTCAGCACCATTCAGAGTGGCTCTCAAAGCTTTTACTCATCTTTGTCTGTTGTGAGTTGCAATAGTATGAGTTGGCAAAGATCGCATGTTGATAAATCTCTCGATATACACTCCTTTGAGCATATTAGTGATGAATACGAGAAATTTTTACTGCAGTGTTTATGTGTAGTATTTTAAGTCTCATGTTCTGTTCCATCTGTGCTTTTTTGACTGCAGATTCTTGGATTATCTGTCGGACCTGTGTGTATCTAACACCACAGCAATACCAGTAACTCAGGAACTCATCTGCAAGTTTATGCTGAGCCCAGGGAATGCTGACATTCTCATTCAGACCAAGTGAGCATACATAATCAGAACATACTTTTTTTGTTATCTGCTCTGTGGTTGTGTCTGTAGCAGTTTGCTAGTGGCTCCATTGTGAATGGTTTGTCTTTGCAGGCTGGTTTCGACACAAATGGACAATCCCTTGGAATGCCAAGTCATCTCGGATGACATTGATGAAGAGGAAGTGTGGCTTTACTGGATTGACAGTAACAAGGAGCCTCATGGCAAAGCCATCAGGCATCTGGCTCAGGAGGCAAAGGAGGGCACAAAAGCTGATTTAGAAGTTCTTACCTACTACAGGTAAAACTGCTTTTTCAAATGGAAGAAAATGTAAACTCTCTGAAGACCCTGGTGCTGTTCTTTATCCAGTTCATTTGCCAATATCAAAAAAGGAAAACAGGTCATGCCAGAAATTGGGGTTAAAAGTTTGTTTCAAGTTTCTCCTGTCGGGAGCCTCACAATCTCTGCTGTCTATTCCAGACAAGTCTTGAGTTTCCTTTGTTCATGGCAGCTCTTTGTGTCTCTTTATCATTTTAACTCTTAGTTTTCATTTGGCTTTATTTTAGGTTGTGCTGCCCTGAAAGCAAGGCATGCACTGAGGAAGGAGTCCTGAGGATTAGAGGGGAAATGGGATCATGGAACAGTGTCTTAACACTGATCGAAAACAAATAGTTCTTCCATAGAGCGGTGCTTCCTTAGAGTTTCAAAGGGAGCCCAGTCTTCACAAGGGCTGGAGCCTGATGTTAGCATTTTTAGTGGCAAGTCGATCCCTTGATTAGCAAAGTCACTCTTGTTATTTTTTAGGATTTATATCAGAAAGGCTGATGTCAGGCTTGTAAAATGAGACTGAAGTATGTTGTTTCATTTCCAACTGATTTATTTGAATATTGTATGTTATTGCCTTTTTTTTTAAGGTATCAACTGAACCTCTTTGCAAGAATGTGCCTGGACCGCCAATATCTCGCCATCAACCAGATTTCTGCACAGCTGTCGGTAGACTTGATCCTACGCTGTATGTCTGATGAAAGCCTCCCTTATGACCTCCGGGCTTCTTTTTGTCGACTGATGCTACACATGCATGTGGACAGAGATCCTCAGGAATCTGTGGTACCTGTTAGATATGCCAGATTGTGGACTGAAATTCCTACGAAGATCACAATTCATGAGTGAGTTGGAAGTGTTTCAAACTAAAGTACAAAAGCATTTTGTAGGAGTTAGTCTCAGAACAGCATGGTTGTAAATGCAACATGCATGTGAAAACATGTTTTGCTGCAAAGCACAGAGTTATTAATTATTGCTACTCTTGGAGTTTTCCATGGGTGGCGTTATATGGAAATATTTCCATTTTATTTTTCACTGTTCTTACAGGGAACAAGTTGAGGAAAAATAGAATGGCCTTTCCTCAGACCAGCTCTACTTGAAGTAATCCAATTGTGTCTAACATTACAGGTTTGCTAGGCTGGAACTCAGTCTTATACCTCAAGCTCAACTGAAAGCCACAGTTGGAAAGCCAGAATTTACAGTTAGGTACAGCTATTGCCTGACAAACAGTTCCCAGAGGCTTTGGCCTCCATCCAGGAAAGTACTTAAGCATGTGTTAAGTATGGGAGAAGGACCTATTGACTTCAGTGGAAATCCTCTCTGGCTTAATTGATTTGATGGAGCAGCGCCACTGGGCTAGGCCCAGACAGGGAGTATCTGGCTGAAGAGGCAAAGAGGAAGAAGGATAGCAGTGCAGCAGACAAGATTGCTTCTGGTAGAGAGATGAAGGACTGTTTTGACATATATGAAAAATCAGTCCTAGTTGGTGGTGCAAAGGAGGAAGCTGATTGTCCCCAGCTGGTTTTCTGATCTGCTGTCTTCCTTGCGGAAATAATAAACTCTGGCTGATGGCCAGAGAGGGCAGCAGACACTTAGTGACTTACTGAATTGCCACAGCAAGATTTGAGAGTGCTATCTGCCAGAACTGTAGTATTTTCCTGTCTCTGTTATCCCTGTTTGCTGCAACCCTTCCTGGCACTGTTGGAGGGAAGGTTTGTGCATCCTCTTTGTGTATCTACCAAGAAATCAGCTGACCTCTACCCCTTCTCCTTACAGAGAACTGACAGTAATTTCATAGCATTGTGATGGGTTTATTTTTTTCTTTAGTGAGAGCAGATCCTGATATCTGAGGTGTTTATTTTTCCCTCCTTTTGTGCCTTCTTTTTTAGGTATGATTCTTTCACAGATTCGTCAAGGAATGAAATGAAGAGGAAGTTTGCGCTAACTATGGAATTTGTGGAAGAGTACCTGAAAGAAGTTGTAAATCAGCCTTTTCCTTTTGGAGACAAAGAGAAAAATAAACTTACATTTGAGGTGCTTCTCAGCTATCTGTATCCTACTTACAGTATTCCTCCTCATTTCAGATAAGTTGACATCGGTTCTTTCAAAATAAAGGTAGTTGCAGGATAAATGTTGGTGTAAAATGTCGTAAAGAAGCACCAGTTCCCAATTCCAGTGTTCTTGATAATGACTGTTACTGCAGAAAATAATACTACTGTCTGCTGTGAAACAGCAGTTTTCCTTCTCCTAAGGTGGTTGTGTTTCAGTGGCAGGAGGAGGGATACGTGTGTGGGTGAGCTGCCATATGCTTTTTCACTCCACATTAGTGAATCAGTATGCATGGATTTCTTCAATATAAGTAAATACTATCCTATGTGTAAGATATGACACTCAAGGAAATACTCTGAATAGCCTAATACTGTATTTTAAATATTGTTTGAAATTCCTGACAGATCTTTAGGTAGGCCTAAGTCTTCTAGATTCAAATAACATATAATAAAGGGAAAATGCTTACAACTTTTATAGTTCTTCCTCTAACCTGCCTCCCAAGCTTTGTCACTTCTGCCTGTGGTCATCTGAAATCACCTCCATCCATACTTACCATAGTTGTCTTACTCTTCTTCTGACGTCCACCTTCCCCACAGCTGCTGTCTCTTTAAACAATTTCCTGGAGTCTTTCTTCTTGATCTTATATATTTTTCCCAGAGGAAATTGTATCCTTTCGAGCCTTCCTAAATCTCATGCTAGTTTTGCTCTCTGTTGTAATTTGACTGACCAGTTGTTTTGTATAGCCCTGAAAGACATTTGATGTTACTGACCTTAGTCCAAGACCTGTTTAAATCAGTGGAAAGACTTGTACTAATTTGAGTGCACTCTAGATCTGGATTTTTGTGAAATGCAACCATATTGCACAGCTGAATATCACAAAGGTTGCCAATACTTCCTTCATTTTTAATTTGTTTTTCTCATAGGTGGTACATCTGGCTCGAAACCTCATATACTTCGGCTTTTATAGTTTTAGCGAGCTTCTCAGGCTGACTCGGACACTGCTGGCAATTCTAGATATTGTTCAAGTTCCTATATCATCATACTTTGAAAGGCTGAGCAAGTTTCAGGATGGAGGTGAGAGAAGCGGCAAATACTGTTATTCCAGTGTGTAACTCATTATTTAAATTGGAAATAACTTATGGAATGTCTCATTGGTCTTTCAAGGTTCTTTATTCATGCGTAAACCCACTTACAGGAATGTATTGCAGGATACATTGATGGTCAGCTAAAAAGGAACCTTTTTAAACAGAGCTGCAGCCTTCATGACCCGTGGTTACTGTGCTGGTGCTGCTGTGCCTTTGCTTGTTTGGAACTGAACTTTCAAATCTGAATCTAAGCCTCAGTGTCCCTTGTGCTGAACAACCCAAGCAAGTGCAGATAGCACTTGCCTGGGTACAGCAATTCTTATGGCTCATGTCTGGCAGAGGTGTTTATTAGTCATCTTAGCACTTCACTTAAAGGGAGAATGAGATGCTAGTGGTCCCACAACTGCAGAAGCACCAGATGGAAGTCCAGATGAGGTCATCCTCTGCATGTGTGTGTCAGTTTGGAACATTCTTTTTTTAACCCAGACCAGAGCGTGTGCCTGATAACCCCAGGACAACACTATATGTCTCACTGCCTTTTCTACCATGGTTTAAGTCTTGAAGAATGAGCACACCAGGAAGATGCTGAAACTTAGCAGTTTAGTTTTCCTGTGTGTAGGGAAGGGAGGTGTGAAAGTCATGTGGACTGAGGGTCCAGGAGACTGGCTGGTGGCAAAGTCTGTTTCAATATGTGGTTGGTGTGTCATTGCACTGGCAGCTGGCCCACAGCACCAAAAAGGATGAGCTATCTTGTCTGAAACAGCAATTATTTTGTATTTTCTCTAGGAGGCCTTTTCCGAGCCTTTGGTTTTCCTAATCATCATTTTGCTCAGTCACTCGTACAGATACCATGCCTGAGTGTGCCATCCTTCATAACTTTTTTCTTCTTCGAGGTTCACGGGCTCTGGATAAATGTGGACTAACATCGTCATCTCTGAGCCAATAAGTCTTGTGCTTGCTTCTCATGTTCTTTCCTCCATCACTGCCAGTGCATGTTACTGAAAGCCCCTGAAAGTCGTTCCTGCAATGCTGCGCACACTAAGGCATGCTACAACTGTCTGCAGTCCTTCTACAGCACTAGAGAACGACTGTATGTTCAGACACTTGGAATTATGTTTTCCTTTTTTGTCCCTGAAATACTGCATTGCAGACTCACTTCTTGAATGATGCTGGACTCCGTTTGACTCCAGATACAATCTTGGCATATTGGCAAGATGGAACATGCAGATCTGGTTCTTCCATTTTGTTCTCTCTCTGCTTTAGTCTCTAATCCTCATTATACATCTCATTCAGTGCTTTCACTCACCTTCATTACCCATAAAATTATGTCTCATCCTTAATTCCCTTTCATTTCTGTTGAAGGGTTTCCTTTCAGGCTATATAGGAAAGAACCACCCATTGAGTGCGAACAGACCTGCTCTCAGTTATATTAATTTCCATAGCAATTCCATGCAAATCAATGAATTTATTCTGAAACAAATGAGTGTGAAGGAATGCAGAAGATGTCACCACCATGCAAATGGAAGCTCAGTAGCCTTGTTAGTAACAATCAACCATTGACTGGAGCCTTGTTTCAAACTTTTGTCACACATTTATTTTTATTTCACCTTCTTTCAGTGAAAAAGTCACAGAACAAAGGTGGGATTTTTTTGTGTCTTTGATTAGCTTCAGCTTTTATAAAGGTTCTTTAAACTTTTTTCTTCGCTGTAGCTGTTTATCTTTTAAACAGTGGACTAGTTCAAGTCAGAATATGACAATTCACTGCTGTTCTTTTGGACATGATCTGTGGGTTGGTGTTTTTATTATTTTTTCTTCTTTTCCTGTTAACTATATGGCTAGAAAGCCCATTGCTTTAGAGAGGGCTTTTTGCTACCTCAGACTGTTGTCAGTCATGTCTGCCATCCTAAGGGAGACCAGCAATAGAGATATTGGCTATGCTGTCTAGGCTTAAAAATAGGCATTGAAATTTTGCTGTGGAGAGACTGGTGTTCTTGTCATTGAAATAGTTATAAGACTTGCTGGAAAGGCCTTTTACAGTCTTTGATAAAAGACAAGGATGCCTGTCTTTGGATGGCCATATCTTGTCTTCAGTCTCCTTCTTTTTTCATTGACAGGTCATAAAACACATAAACTCTGCATTCACTTTGCAGCTGAGACAGAGTAATCCTGAATGTTTAACTGCTATGCCCAAGCATCTTACTATTCCTCCTCCTTTCTCTGGAGGTGCATACTTACCTACCCATGGGCAGAATTAGACCATGAAGATGCATGTACCACAAGGATGCAAAATTTAGAAGCAGTTCAAGTAGTTTTGTAATTCCTATTCACTATTTTTGAGCAATCAGCTCATAGAACTTCATGTCTGAAGAACATACTTCATGTCTGAAAAACATTACTCAAGCAAAATGGGAACATTCATATCATACCTTTGAACACAGAGTATTGCAGGTAGATGTCCCTCCAACATGTTATTGCTCTAGGGATGTGCGAGTTTACACAGCTTCTTTCTTAAGGAAAGTTAGCTTTCCTGAGCTGCAAAACTCATTACACTGATGTGGTGTTTTGGTTTTTTCTTTTTTTTCCCAAAGGTAAGGTTGTATCTATTGTGATTTTGTCTATCTACTGTGAATGTGTGCAAGCAGATTATTAGTTTTGGAGATTATAAAAGTTGTAGAGTTTTGTGTTGTGCCTTATTTATTTAATTCATCAGTCAGTGATCACAAATGTCTAGGCGTTAGCTTTAATTCAGTAAGAACATGTATTTCATACTTTGAGATTAGAGCTTTGAAGTGTTGCTCTAAAACCCAGTTTTGACAAACACTGAAAGTCAGCCACAACGTCTGGGACTGATGGTTTAATGGTATAAACAATTGTGTTTAAATTTTATACAGCACTAGGGGCCTGATCCTGTAACTCTAATGTTGGGAAAGTGCAACTGAATACCCATTGGGGCTTTGTATATTTAAATTTTCATCACTGTCTCATTGTAAATTTACATAGACTAATATTAAATTGATATTTAACAGCAATATTTTGTCAATAATTATGCCTCTTCAGAAATGCAGTTGATTTCCAGGTTCTACAGCAAGTAACTTGAGAAGAGGTTTGACCAAATGGAAAAGTCATATAATTCCTATTCTGCAACTGAAGTAGGTTGAAGGTGGCAGCTCTATATAAGCTAAGAATTTTTGGTAGGATCTATTTATTTTACATGATAGGTCTTGCATTTTAGTTTTTGTACGAAGTATTGATATCCATGGGAAACTCAGTGCTGAATGAATTTGGGGACAGATAGGGTATACTGTCTTTCCATTATTGACATTGGTTTGTTCCAAGTCAGTAGCAACAAAAGCTTGCACTGTCTGATTCCCATAAGATGGAGTTGTAGGGCACTGGTGAGCTTGGCTCCTTAGTGGTTTGGCAACTGCTCCACATCACAAAATCTATAGTCAGGATTTTAGGAATGGGTAGAAATATAGTAACGGTGGGGGAAAATGTGAGGTGAGTCTTGGCTGTGGGAAGCCTGCCTGGAGCTGTGCACCTCAAAATTGAACAACCAAATTCATAACCAGCAATTTGGAGTCTTCTTTCTTGCTTAATATTTATTTCTTAAATAGACCCACTTATTTCAGTAAAACCACTTGCTAAGTAAGGAAGTATATATAACAAGTTTTGAACTGTTGAAGCAAATCTGCAAAATAGGATGTATTTTTAGGCTTAGTGGAAGTTCCATGAAAACTTAATTAACCTTTTACCTCAGGATGTCCTTTTCCATCCTTCACTTAAATTTTGACTCATGTTGATGGCTGAGGTAGTCCTTGATGTTGTATGTGAGTTTCTCTATGTTGGTTCTGCAAAGATTCTGAAAAGAGCCTAATTTTATTGTTAACATTATGCCTTCCTTTAAAAACCTTGATTTTAATGCCACTGTCAGTTACCTTAAGCAGAATTAAATTAGTGCACATGTAGTTCTCAGCTGTGACCTTATTTGATGAGGACAGATTGGGAAAAGTTGGTTAGAACTATTTGTGAGATAGGATCCTGGAAAAAGAAAAGATGTATGTTTTTGGAAATGCTTCTTACCTAGGTTGTATCCTAAAAATGAATTCACTTGACAATGTTGCAGCCAACTCTTTTTTACAGTGTCTTAACTTTGAATCATTTTTTGAGGTTATTTGAAGCTTTTTTATGTTTTTCTTTTTCCCTTTTAGATTCTAAAAAATATGGGGTTTACAAAATATACTGCCTGTATCCTAAAGAGATATTTTTTAAGGAGAAAGTGAGGACTTCATTTAGTAGTGCTGTCATTCTAGCACCTTTCAAGAACATTATAATCTCTTGCAGTTTTAATTAAAAGGTAAAGTCATTGCTTTCCTAATAAGTGCACCCTACTGTATCATTCCAGAGTCAGGATCCAATCTGCCTTGTCCAATACTGGTTATTTATTCTCTGTGAATTAAAATGCACATCTTTCTCTAGGTGTGATTGATCTTTCAAATAGCTGATTTTAGTCAAGCCATGCAGCTGCAGCATATGTCAGGTCTGAAAGATGAAACGACATGGTAGTATTAGCAGGCAAGGTACACATTTGCCATGCAGCTCAGTGCTATTTAGTTAGTGTTGTTTGGGAAGGAGAATAATGACATGCAAGGAAATACATCCTTGAATTTAAGCTGCATATGTCTTGGGATGCAACTCCACAGTGCTGGGCACTGATTTGAAAACCGGTCGGACAAATCTAGATTATCTGCAGATCATGTTTTTCCCTGAAGAGCTCTATGTAAATTACTACAATTTTCCTGGCCCAGGGTCTGCTGACATCAGTCTTTCAGCTCCCTGCACTTCCACAAAGGAAGGCTGTGCTCAGTATCTTTGAAACAGAAGTTTTAAAATCTACATATAAACTCCAATTGCTCCTGCTTCTGTGATTCTCACCTATTCAAACCGGTAGCCAAATATCTCAGCTCCTTCATGTTATGTCTGGGTCTTTGGCTTGGTAGCATATCCCTCCCTCTTGTAGACCAAAGGGAGTGAAGATCTGTCTATAGGTGTCCTGAGATCATGAAGCATTTACATTTAAATGTATCATGAAGAGTCTGACCCCTGTGTCACACTGCAAGCTTTGCTGCTTTGTTGGGATGTACCCCAAAGGACTCAACCCTGGCAGGGCTCAGAATGGGGAAGCCCTCACTCTCTTCTGTGGACTTCAGGACTGGTGGGCCACCATCTCTCTGCAAAGGAGTGGTCCTGTATCAGTGTGTCAGGGGACTCTCGTCTGATCTTCTGCCCCTTAGATACATCCTGTTATTCTGCTTAGTCCCTTCGCTTCAGCTGAGCAAGAAGATTCCATCCTTCTTGGCTGCAACTAGGGAGACATACTGCTTACAAGCACCAATAGTGAGACCGATCCTAGAACAGGGTTGAGAACAAGGTTGGACCTGCCATTTCTACTGTGCCTGTGGGTCCTCCGTGAGCAAGAAGGACCAGGTTTCATCTGGGACTGTTAGAAAATACTATATTGTTTCTCAGCCTTGCATCCATGACTGTTATCGCCTCTTTTGTCTGGGTGACGGTTTGAAATATCTTCTTGAGCCACACTTTGATTAGCAGAGCTAATGAGGCAGTGGCTACCTGGCAGACTGGAGCAATAATTCATGCCAGCAGTTTACGAAAAAGGAGTTACAAAAGAAAAAAGTATTTAACCCTTAGGAAAGTTAGCTGTATTAGTCACAGCTGTCTATAGCAAAGCAACTGCTGTTCAGTAAGGAATAATGTCAGACAAAAGGGGAGGTCAGTCTGAGAGTTTAATTCTCTAGCATGGACCATTTCTCTTTCCTCCTTGTTCTTTCCCTCATCATGAGACCTGTGCATTAATGTGATTCCAGAGACCATTGCTCCTCTAGGAATCGATATCTCTTTCATAGATGTAACTGTGCCAGAAGGCTTCGTCCCCATGATGCTCTTTGCTTTCAAGGCCAGCATGCTGATGGATTTATTTTTTCCTTCATCTAATGTCTGTGGCATGAAAGCTGTATTTTTCATACTGCTTTGTGGTTTTGGGGATAGGCAACATCAACAGAACTTACAGAACATCAGGAAAAGGTGAAAGTTTGTAGAATTCCACCATGGCTGGGCAGCAGTGAGTTTGTATGCAAAAAGGGAGGGCTTGTGGATATACTGGAGGTAAGTGAAGGCTGGAGTGGCCAGATTCACTTAGGGGGTGGGTAGCAAATGTATGTGCATAGCATATTGTTGGGTTTGTTTGTTTTGCCTCATTAGTTCTGAGGACTGTGTAACACATAGAAGTGGCTTTACCTTCTGCCCTTAATGTTATGTATTAGGTTTTCTGTGAGGCTTACCTGAGGTCAGCTAGTTATTGAGTGAAGAAAAATGGTTTAATGAAGAAATGAAGTGTGATTCTTGGCCTGTTTATGGTAGGTCTGCAGTCTTTATGAGCAAATTCTGTAGAAAACCTGTAAAAATTAATACCTCTTTCACAAACAGAGGTGTAAAGCTTAATGCTTCTGGCAAATAATATATAGCTCTAAAGGGTTTGAAATTAAATGTGTTCCTTTAGGTACTGAAGTGTGGTTATTATATGTCTTAAAATGGCTATAACTACTCACACAGAAAAATTAAGTTGCAGAAAGTAATCTGGCCAAATCAACAAAGGCAAAGAAATGTAGGGCTAAAGCTGTCACTAGGGTTTTAATTTAGCTCTTGGTAACTAGACACTACTGCACATACGGTTCCCTGCCAGAGGATCCCCAAGGCCTGGCAGTGCTGCATGCCTTAATATGGCACTGAAGCTTTAGGAAGCTTATGGCGGAGCAAAAGTACAGGTCTCACTGAAATCCCCAAAGTCAGGGCTATTGGGAGTCAAGGCTCTTGTTTCAGCAGTCATGGGGAAAGTGACTTGCTGTTATAAGTAAGCAGCTGTAACTACTACCTACCTGCACTGAGGCACCAGTTGAGACAAAGTCAGCTTTGCTGAAAACTCGACTTTGCTAATGGTGAACGTTTTGGACTTCCAGTAACATGCCTGATGTCTCCTAATGTAGCAGTGAGCTTGGAAACCAGCCTAAAGCTTCCTCAATGCACTGGCAAAATTCAGGTTTGCCTCCCCAGGGCTACAGTTGGTAAAAGCTAATTACATGGGAAAAATGAGAGTGGCTGAGTACTAAGAAGGCTTTGGGATTTTGTTGGGTTGTGGATGAGAAAGGAGGCCTGAAGAGCTGTGGAGGTAGAGGTTGGCATGGCAGGGAAGGGTTAGGTGTGTTGATAGCATGTGCTGTTTTGTGTCCTGCTGCATTGGAAGGGGGCAAGTGTTTTCTGAGAGGTGTTTGGAAGAAGTTGAATCATCAGGTATCCTAGTCAAAGCATGCTCAGGTTTGATGACATCAGAGAGTTGTCTGTGTAACTCAGTAACTACAGAGACAATGCGAGAAATGACATTTTTGCAAAACCTTTGATTTGTCTCCTTCCCCCTCAACCCCTTTTAATATAAGCAAGATTGAACAATGTATTTGGCTTTTATGGACAGGTTAATGAAAGTCATTGGAGCAGTGGTTGCAAGTACATTTGTCTTTTGTCCTCATTAAGTACTGAATTTCTTGAAGAACACATCATATGTCAGTTCCTATTTAAGTATTTAATTCCAGAAACATTGAGCATCCAGCTTCTCCAGGCCCTAATGAAAGCTGCTGGAGGTTCAAATCCTTTGGAAAATATAGGCACTTTTTGCAGAGCTAAAAATAGCTGAGCAGTTTTGAAAATTGAGTCCCAGGAATCCACCTTTCCTATACCTGTGTTGAGAACGACTGAACAATAATGTTAGTAAGTGCAGACTTGTCACGCCCAGCCCAGAGGTAAGAGTTGGGGCTGGAGGGAGAAGTGACTTAGGTTTGTGGGTCCCCTTGGTTGGAAAACAGTACAGACAGTACTTAAGGTCCATAAACAAAAGGCTTTTATTTTGCAGCTTGGCCCAAATGGTATATGATTTGGTGTCAGAAGGATTTACGTTATTGTAGGTTCAATTGGTAAACATAAACAGTTTGCAGCATATGTGGGGCTGTAAATCTTATGTTACTATATTATTTATAAAAAGGAAAGCAAAAAAAATGTAGGAGTATGGGAAAGAAAGAAGAGAGAAAGATTTCACCATCCTTATGGCCCCGCTTTATGTGTGATGGAGTTGGCAGTCTCGGATCCAGCGATGCGCAGTGTCTTGTTCAGTTCACTGGTGGGCAGAGTGGTCCTCAGGATGGTGGGTGGGTGCTGCCAGTATGTGCACAAGGTGGGCTTTTATAGCTGTCTGGGTTGCCCACTTGCATAGTTTTTTGTCTTTTGTGGAGGTGTTATTACAAAAGATAGAAAAGTCAGGGTGTGTGTGGGGGGATAATTGTGAAAGGTGGACAAGTCTCGGGCCATCTTGAAGGGTCTCAGCTTTTTCCCTTTTTGCCGTGCTGGGCATATCAGAAGGTGGAGTTATGTGCCCTCCAGCACGTCCCCCACCTCCTGTATCAGCCAGCCGGCCTTGTCTGTGGCTCATTAGCTTGTCGTCAATATATAAATCACAATTCACCTTATACTGAATGTACCATCTCCTGTGGCTGGATGAACTGCCACAATGTTTGAACCATTATTCGTATCAGTCTCTGACAAGGCTCCATCCCTCTGTGGTAACTAGGGACCAGATCAGGTGTGTGTAGTTAGTTTTTAAATAAACAAGGCTGCAAGTCAGTTCCCTGAGTACTTGGGGATACTTGTGGAGTGGAGGGCTATGGACAGTATCTGCCAGCCTTTAAGGCTGTCCAGTGTGTGTTCACATTCAGCCACCACAAGGTGTGTGAAGTACCTGCAGTGCT
Organism: Nesoenas mayeri; assembly: GCF_963082525.1. NCBI lineage: Eukaryota > Metazoa > Chordata > Aves > Columbiformes > Columbidae > Nesoenas > Nesoenas mayeri. Next base: position 75,733,961 of record NC_137541.1, read on the forward strand.
GTGGGTACCGGAGAGCAAACCGAGGATGCTGTACAGCAATTGGCTGGGAACGATTTGAAGAAAAGGCATGAATTGCCAGCTGCCTTTGACAGTTGTTTTTCTTTCTGAATGTGGTATTTTGTCACTTACCATCCATACTGTGTTACATAGCAGATTGTTGTTTACTTTTGTATTCTGCTTTTAGAATTTTTGCAACCAGTAAATGACTTATCAAGAAAATATGTTTATGTAGAAAATGAAGTGTCACATTATCCACTGTTTCGATTACTTGGGTGGTTGTTATTTTTTTTCCCATAATTGACTCCTCTGCAAAGTCTTTTTTCTCAGAGAGGCCGCTGTGTTGTCAATCGTGCCAAATTGTATGAGATTATGTGCTACAGTTTTGTGACAGAAACTGATATTCATTAGGAAGTTGTGATCACTGTAATAAAAAGTAATGAAAGGAGATGCACAGTTGTCTTTTCAAAACATGACAAGCATTCTCTTTCCTCTTCTTTCAGTGCCTGTTATCTACAGCTCCTTTAAATTACCACTTATGCATATGATGATTTAACTCTTCCATAGGCTAACATTGTGAGACTGTACATTCAACAGGAGGCATTTCTGATGGGTCCACTGCTTATGGAAGGTTCTTGGCAGAGGGAGGAGCAGAGAAGCAGACTTGGGGAGAGGAAAGGCAAACTGGAAAAATGGAAGAAGATTCATGGAAATTGCTTTGAGATTTTTTCCTCTGTTGGCCAGAGCCACTTTTGCAGTGGTTTGTTGGTGAGGGAAGTGGTTGGTTGCACACACTGGCACTATACTACATTGCAATGACTTTTCTTTCCCTGCTGCACTTCTCAGCCATAATGTTAACATTAATACCTTGACTTCAAAGACAACAAATGATGGATGTCAGCAGGTTAAGGGTAGCAGTACCATATGAAGGCACAGCTCTGGCTTCTCTTCACTTAACTCTAGCAAAATGCACACAAAATTAATCAAGGTGCACCTCTGCTTGCTCTCTCTCCTGATTTAGCTCAGTTGACTACCTGAGGCAGCAAGGTAATTTTTCCTTGGGCATTGGTATTCAGGAAGCACTTTGGAGCTCTAACTAAGATCAGAGCTTAGTTATTTTAGTAATTGTGTGCATATGTACTAAGAACTTAAATCTCTTTTATTGAGCCAGTGTGTTTTGTCTTGCATTGTTGCAGGCTTAGCTGACATGTAGTCAGTCCCTTTTTAAGCCATAGTAACCTTTCTGCATGCCTTACCTCAGAGACTCATGCCCTTTCCTGCTGAGATAACTGTATTAAAGCCAAGAGGACATAAAAGCATGGCAAGAAGAAACAACTCGCTAGCAAGAGTGCTGCTGGCCCCTAATGTTTATGAGTGACAGATTTAAATCCATGCTTAACATGGTTTAGACTTCCAAGGCTGGGCAGATAACACTGAGCACCACAAGTGCTGATTACTGGGGAATCTTTTAGAAGAGAAGCTTCTGCCCACTCTTTATGTACCTGAATGATCCTCATGGCATCTTTCAAAGAATAGAGCAGTTCCTCCCGGTGTTGAGACCCACTCAGCTGCTTCATTTGCTGTGCATGAACGTGCTGGTTGACTGCTGCCTGTTCCCAAGAGATGCTTACTTTTCGTCAGCACCCTGCAAAACATAGTTTTTAAGATATCTTTTCTGAAAAGAACGCTGAATTGCTGCAGTTGCTGTATTATTTTCACTCTGGGAATGTTCTCCCCAAGCCTGCTCTGAGTTAATTAAAAATAACAGTCAGCATTGTGCAGTTAGTTAAAAAGTTTTCCAAGGTGGGTTTGCACATCACACCTTGTCTCACTGCTGTTATTGACAGAACTAATGCAGCACTGAGTCACTATCCATTTCAGCTGTAAATACTAAACTGGATTAAGTAGACTTTTCTCTCACTAAAATCCTTTCTTATGCCTTAATGAAAACCAGTTTGAAATGGCAGGGGTAATATGTACCACCTTAATTCTCCTTTGCTTTCCTGCCTCTGGCTGTTTAGATCAGTCACATGAAGGTCAACAGTAAAGCAATGTTGTGTACAGAGTGTTTATCCTTGTTGTTGGATTCCCAACCGGTGCTGTTGGGAAGCAGCTTCATAGCTACCGCTCACTGGTTTGTACCATCTTTTACCACTGGTGTTCTGTGGGTAAGGAGAAAGGAGAGCAGTCATCTCCTTTCTTTTTATTTTCTAGGTGCTTTTATAGAATCAATCATCACATTAGCTGAGCGCCTCCCAGACCTCGTTGTATCAGGCCTCTCACTGTCCTTTTTAGAGATAGAGAGTAGTCCCCTCATTTATGGGGGTGGTCCTGAAATGCAGAGAGAGCAACAAATTCCTAGGTCATGGAAGGAGTTGAATCCCATTCCCTGTGGTGCCTGTGCAGCACCCCAGTGATAGCTGAATAATAAGCTGGATGTGTGCTCTAGGCAAAATCCCAGCTTTCTTTCTCCAAGAACCTGAGGTCCAGCCAATACATTGTCCGGCTCCTTGTCCAAAAGACACTACCAGTTTTATTAACTTTACACAAAATGGACTTAAGCTTTGAAGGGTGGGCAGGAACTTTTCAAGATTAAGTGTAATTCTGCCTCATTTGGAACAGACTGCAGTTGTATCTAGTTTTTGAGAATAATATCTTCTGGACTTGTCTTAGACTTAAGTGGTTTAATTATCAGCTGGTAACCCCATTGATCAAAATTGTTCTCTGTAGAATTTCTGAGCTTTCAGAATAGCAGTGCCTCAATTTATATTCACCTCTGTACAACTGAGTGAAAGAGATTTTCAAATCATGTTGTGAGAGGGAGGATGATGGCTTCTCAACTGAGAAGTAGAGCAAGGGTATTACAGACCTGGAAGCAGCTGCACAACCTTTAGGTCTTGTTGTGTGCTTATCAGTCAGCTTTAAGGACAGGACAATGTGAATGAGGTAGTTTATTTCATTGTTTGAAGATGAAGAAGGTGAAAAATGTCAGTTTAACTGAAGCTACTTTAAGGGCTGAAGGTCCTCCACTTAGTAATCTAGCTTTACATGAGTGTACTGAATGATGATCAATACAAAGAAATGTTTGGCTCACTGGGGAAAAGGAGACGGGGAGGTGGGGGGAGAGAGAGATCCATATTATGTTACTCCCCAGCTGTTTTATTTGATTTGAAAGGAAAATGCACCATTTTCATTTTGCAGCAAGAAGGGTATTTGGAATTATTTTGTTTGCTTTCTGCTGGTGTAAGCAGTTAAGAGAACTTTCTGTGCCTGCCTAATGTGAGCATTTAGCCCTCAGTTTGACTTCTGGCTTTTTTTTTCTCTAACATCATGCAAAGTTAAAAATACGTTCCCTCTCCCCACCCCACTTTGTAGGGACTTGAAGTATTATTTTCAAAAAAACAATTCAGACTGATTGCACACCAGTCTGGATGCTGAATGGGACCTCAAATGTGACACTAATCTGCCACATTCACTTTGAAAAAGCAAATTCTTTGTGTGTTTTCCTTTTAAAGCGAGGGCTGAAGGCATCCTCTTCCCTTGCGTGCAGTACTTGAGCTCTATGGATTGAAGAAAGAAGGGCATAAGAGGAGGATATTGCTAACAAAATAAAATATAGCTTTGGCTTTGTACAGCAGATTATCTGGGAAAAGGGTCTCTTCAGTGTGAGTAAAACTTGTCAGTTTGTGATGATTAAAGTGTACTAAAAGACACAGAAGATCTATTCAGGCTTACCTCAGCAAAGCTGCATTTCCTCGACTCTTTTGTTTGCCTTCGGTGTAGTCTAGGTGCTGGCACTCTTTTTGCAAAGAGATATTTTCATTCCCTTCCTTTCCTCCATTCATTTTGATCTGTGCTTTGCAAGAAAGGAAACTAATTCCTGTAGGTAGCTACCATGATGCTCTTTTTCTTTCTTCTCCCCACCTTTGGAAGAAGATAGTTATTGATTCACTGAGATGGTTTTCATATCAAAATTCACTATAAAGACAGACCAGTGTAATCTACGGGAATAGAAGGTATTTGTCGGTAGATTTTGCTGAACTGGCATCAGTGATAGCTACCATTGCAACTAGACTGGACTGAAGATTTTTGCCACGTGACTTGTGAAGGGTACTGTCATTACAGATACTTGTTTGACCTGAAGGACAACCTTCAGGGCATGACCTTCTCCTGGGACTTTTTTGAAGTGCGATGGTTGGTTACTTCTCAGCTGGCTTTGGTTTGTGGCCTGTCATTTGGACCACATGCAGAGATTGATCAGATTTGCACAGCCTCAAGTCTTTACCCTCTCTTAGTGTGACACAGATACGTGGATAGTCTCCTTCCAGCTTCTCTAGTGTCAAGCCCATATATTATGTGTAGTTGTCATGGTGAAGACATCAATGGGAATAGGCATGGAAGATGAACTCATCCCATGTTGTCTACAAAGCAAGGTTATAAGTTGCAGGAATAGATGATAGCAACGAAATACCAGTAGAAGTTTGCTAACAATAAACAGAGTCAAGTATTGGAATTACTTGCCTAGGGATACTCTATAATGTGGGATATGCAATGCTTAAATACTCTTAAAAAATTGGTTAAACAAACCTCTTTCAGAAATGGTCTTAGATGTAGATAATATTAATATGCCTTCAGACAAAGGAATGGATTACGTGAATTACTAAGATTTATTTTGTTCTTTTTATGATTTCTTGAACATATTAACGGAAGTGTGGAAATATATTGGTATCTTTTCCATCTGTTGACCTGTAAGAAATGATCTCTGGGAAAACCAGTGTAGAAAATTTGTCCCTAAACTGCTGGGTAATTTAAATGAAATCCTTCTCCTGAGGTTTGATCAGAAATTAAGGACTTGTTTTTCAATACTGCCTGTTAAGAGTGTAAAAATGGTTTGACGACATGGGTGTATGTGTGATATACAGCTATGCAAGCAAGCTTTACTCATGGCAAATATATGTGTGTTTTTGTTTAATGTATAGGAAACAATGTTATGAGGACTATCCATGGTGTAGGAGAAATGATGACCCAAATGGTGTTGAGCAGAGGATCTATATTTCCCATCAGTGCCCCTGACGTACAGCCAAGCATCCACCCAAGCAAGCAAGCCAGCACCTCAGACAGTGAAGATGTGATCGTAATGGACACCAAACTGAAAATTATTGAGATTTTGCAGGTAATACTGATTGGTGGAATATTACATAGCAATCATTTCACAGTTCTTTGCTTATTCACATTGTGGCAAGTTCTGTTACCTGCATCCTTACTATTCACTGTAAAAATAAGACTTTGGTAGGAGGAAACACAAGTCTATGAGGCCAGGTGGGATCACTCGACGGGTGCTGAGGGAGCTGGTAGAGGTACAGAGGAACAGATCATCCTGAGTGCCATCATGTGGTACATACAAGACAACCAAGCGATCAGGCCCAGTCAGCATGGGCTTATGAAAGGCAGGTCCAGCTTGACCAACCTGATCTTCTATGACAACGTGACCTGCTGAGTGGATGGGGGAAAGACTGTGGATGTTGTGTACTTAGGCTTCAGTAAGGCCTTTGACACCGTTTCACACAGCATTCTCCTGGAGAAGCTGGCAGCTCATGGCCTGGATGGGTGTACTCTTTGCTGGATAAGGAACTGGCTGGATGGCCGGGCCCGAAGAGTTGTGAATAGAGTAAAATCCAGTTGGTGACTGTTATGAGTGGTGTTCCCTAGGGCTCAGTTTTGGGTCCAGTTCTGTTTAATCTCTTTATCAATGATCTGGATGAGGGGATCGAGTGCACCCTCAGTAAGTTTGCAGGTGACACCAAATTGAGTGGGAGTGTTGACCTACTGGAGGGTCGGAAGGCTCTACAGAAGGATCTGGACCAGCTGGATCGTTGGGCTGAGGCCAATTGTATGAGGTTCCACAAAGCCAAGTGCCGGGTCCTGCACTTGAGTCACAAGAAGCCCAGGCAGCGCTACAGGCTCGAGGAAGAGTGGCCGGAAAGCTGCCTGGGGGAAAAGGCAGCCTGGGGGTGTTGAGTGACAGCCGGCTGAACATGAGCCAGCAGGGTGCCCGCCCAGGTGGCCAAAAAGGCCAACAGCGTCCTGGCTTGTATCAGGAATAGTGTGGCCAGCAGGACTAGGGAAGTGATTGTGCCACGGTACTTGGTGCTGGTGAGGCCACAACTGGAATCCTGTGTTCAGTTTTGTGCCCCTCACTACAGGAAAGACATTGAGGTGCTGGAGAGAGTTTGGAGAAGGGCAAGGAAGCTGGTGAGGGGCCTGGAGCACAAGTCTGATGAGGAGCGGCTGAGGGAGCTGGGGCTGTTCAGCCTGGGGAAAAGGAGGCTGAGGGGAGACCTTATTGCTGTCTACAACTCCCTGAAAGGAGGTTGTAGCGTGGAGGGTGTTGGTAGCAAGGGATAGGGCAAGAGGCAGTGGCCTCAAGTTGTGCCAGGGGAGGTTCAGATTGGATATTAGGAAACATTGCTTCACAGAAAGGGTTGTCAGGTATTGAACAGGCTTCTTGAGTGTCTCTTCCAACCAAAACGATTTTGTGATTTGATCATTGTTATACTCCTCTGTGTGAACAACAGTACAGTTGTGATCCTCACTCTGTTACACCTACCTCACTTCTGAAGGAAGTAGACGATGCAGAAACACTGTAACTGTGAAAAGGCAGAACTTGTCCTTTAATCTGCCTCACTAATATTTTCTGAAAACAATGTGTCTATTTCCAGTCTCAATAATGCTTATTTTACACAGGGGTGGATTATTTGACTTTAGTATTTGACGTCTCCTTTACAGTAGTTTGGTGAAGAGCAGACTTGCACCTAGACCCACTGAAGTCATGCAAGGCCATACACTTTTGAAGTCCATTTCAGATTTCCACTGTTAGACTGAGAATAGTCTGTAGGTTGCTATGATTTTCTCTCAGCTGAACTGACAAGCTATATGACACTAGCATGCCTCCTGAGATATAATTTTCACTTGGTGCTATTAGTAAGTGAAGTGGTACACATTTGTTCTGTGTATCAATTCCCAGTTTCTGCAGTACTTATGCCCTGAAGGGATGTTTCACTGTTTTCTATAAATTCTGCAGATCTGTTGGTACCATTGTCACTTTTGAAGGATTCCATTTGTTCTGACTAGCTTATAAATGACTTAGATTACCTTAATTATTTGTCATCTGAAATATTATTAATTTTTAGATTATCTGCAATACTGCATACTTTGGTTCCAGAGCTCCTTTATTTTAAGGCTTATGAGGAAGGACAGGGTGTGATGAAGTTCTATCACCTAAGTAATATCATTAATGTGTGTTGCTTCTCATTTTCATTTGCTTTTTGACTGATTTTTTCTTCATACTGTCTTGCTTTACTGGTTGATACCTAGGAGGATGATTCTAGGACACCAAACTCGTCTTGTGCATTCCCTGTCTGCTCACAGGCAAGAGAATCACATTTTGTCTCATCCTTTCCTTTTTCACCACACATCCAGTGCAAGAGCACCTGGGATTGGAGAGCATTTAATCCTAATTTGTCACTTAATCTGTGGCTTGTTAGTTATGGTTTAGTCACATGGTCAAATTACTGCATATTAGTACATTGTCATATGTGGAGTGAATCACAGTAAATATGCCTATGTATGACCTTAGTTCAAAAGAAATACCAAGTAATTTGGTTTCATTTAATATGCAATGAAGGATTAATTTAAATCATGTTACCTCTTATTACTATGCTACTACCCAAAAAGGTAAGTAAGAATATTTTAAATGTATTGTATTATTATGCAAAGCTAGTACAGTGGTGATTAAAGTATTCTATTCTAATAAATATTTCAATTAATAATTTAGTTCTCAATGTATCCTCTTATTCTTTTAAGTAAAGGCATTTTTTTACTTAACAGTTTCCATTCTGCCATCAGCCAGAATTAAACAGATGGCCTGATAGGCTTAGTTGACTATGTGTTGACTTGGGAAATTTTTATTTTTAAAAATCTTGCTTGTACAGTTATAGGGTAACTTGATCGTGGAACCAAAATAAACCTGCCTTTTTTTTTTTTTTTTTTTGGTTAGAAGATTTTAAGGAGAAGATATTGTTTCTTAAATTGGCATTTGATTTGCTTTTAGATGACATAGTCCTATTTACCCTGTTCAAATCCTGTTACAGTGCTCTGGGTCTGGGAAGCTTGTCTGACTTGACTTAGAGATCGAAGAAACAGGTTGCCACCATTTTCTAAGTCAGCACCTGTGGCTTGAGTCTTGGTAACTTAGCATGTGGGCTTTCATTCCCATTGACTGTAAAGTATGTTATATGATTTTAAACCTCTGTCATTGTACATTTACTGTGAACGAGGAGCATAAGTGTGGGAAACACTGAAACTCGGTGGGCAGTCAGTTGGTAAAGCGTCAGATGTGTACTTGTCAGTCCTTAAACTGATACTAATGTCTCCAGCCAAGTTATTTTCCTCATTATTTCAATATAAAAACAACAGTTCCAGATTTGAATTAGGATTTTTCCTGTATGAGTTTCCAATTTCACAGCTGAGAAGCAAAAGTCACCAACAATTAGAAGAAAGCAGAGCGTTGAGTGAGGTTGATCTCTATCACCATTACAGTGATAGCTTTCAAAGCCAAACTTCTTTTCCTTTTTTGGCTGCATGCTGGCAACACTACTAGAAACTCAGAAAGGACATCCTCTGTGCTCCTCACATACTCAGCTGATTGCTAGCCATGTAAAAAGAGGCATCACCAGGCTTGCACTTCACTTCATGGGAGCCTGGAGTTCCTGCAGCATCGCTGCCCTTGGCTGTCAGGTATCTGAGAGGGTGAGCCTTCAGCCTTCTTCACTCTCAACCCCACTCTAATTCTTATCTTTGTGGGGCACTAGAAGTCCAGCTGAAATATGAAGTAATCGGATTCAGCGTGGGTTTGAGTGTACTGACCTGGCTTGCAGACAAATCCAGTCTGCTGCTCAGTATTTACCAGTTGATAGGGTAGAGTTCAATGTGTCTCAAGATGGTCAGAGGGAAAAAATAAATCACAGAAAACTGATGAATATAATGGGTTCTTTTTTTCTAGTGGACATACGTATTTAAAATAATAATGTATCCCTATACATTCCACCACAGATAAATCCTAACCTGTGTTGCTGAAGTCAAAGTCTTATTTTAAACTTTTTTATTGTAGTTTATTCTCAGTGTTAGACTGGACTATAGAATATCCTACATGCTGTCTATCTATAAGAGGGAGTTCGGGGAAAATAATGAAAACGTTGAGAGTTCTCCAGCATCTCCACCTGACACACCAGGGATTGCCTCAGGTAAATGTCACTGTTGTATTGCAATGTAGAATAATTTTGTGTAGACTACTGCAAACAATGAATGCAACTACACCAGAAAGATTCATGCAGCTTAAAGTTGAAAAGCTTGTGGAAAACCAAAAGGAATCCCATAAAAACAAGACTTCTGCTGGCCTGTCCTCCTCTAACAAAAATGTGATTCCTTTTTCCCATAATGAGAATTTATTCTCTTATTTGTATTCTTCCAAAAACACCACATGGTGACAAATGTAGTGGAGGGTAGATAATGAAAAAATGATTGGGCTTTGATGAAGACAGATTTAAGTGAGGTGAATGTGGGATAGGAATGGAGTGGCTTTCCAGGAAACATTCCTGTGCACACAGAAGTGCTCCAAAGGCTGAGAGCTGTCTGTGTGACCGCCTTCAAGTAGGGGAGATTTGCTTTAATTGGAGGTGCTGTATTACAGGGCAGTGGCTAAGGAATGCTGAAGTCTTAAGTAGAAAGATATATTAAAGCTATTCTAAGGCAAAATGATGGTGTGGCAAATGATTTGGCCAATGATAAATATCCTAAACTTCATGTCTCTCATTTAGCTGCTTTGTGGGTGTTTGCTCATCTAAAAAAACCCAAACCAAAACCCAGTAAGTTTCATATTCCCTGTCATGTGAGGGTCACTGGTGGTGGTTTGTACAGCTCCTAGCACCACAAGGCTCTGGTTCATCACTATAATTTGGCTCTCGCTCAGTAACACACAGTTGAACTCTGTCCCTTGTCCTGTTTCTTCCCTACTACTCTTGCAGACTGCAAGTTTTGCCTAGTTGAGGAACGCATAGTTAAACTTTTATGTGATAACATCTACTTTAAAGAGGAACAGAGTTCCATTTTGCTGTCAAGATTAAACAATGATCACGGGATTATTTTTTTTTTTGCAGCAATTGTTCCTGATATAGATGAAATTGCAGCTCAGGCTGAAACCATGTTTGCTGGCAGGTATATTCTCTCAAGTTTTACCTCTCTATATTAATGTCTTTGTTCACGTTGGTATTTCTCATGGACAATCTCTGTCTATTCTATGTGTGTTTACGTGCCCCTTTTTCTTCCTTTTGCTACTTGTTATTACATAGACAGAAAGTGCCAGAAAAGACCTGGATTTCTTACAAGAAAACAGCCCAGTGGGTATGGATGGTTGTGGAACTGGAAATTACCATCCTCTTAGTTGTAAGAAAGTTGGTAGAAAGTTTTTGCCATGTCCCCAAAGGAGCTGGGGATGTTATACAGGTGTATTGGGCTAAAAGGCACTAAGTATTTATTTATTTTATAATGCCTCACATGTTTGCTGGTGTACCTTATGGCTGTAGTCCTAAATTTCTTGCATCAGTAGGTTACTGTTGACCCTCAGGATTTCTTATAGACCACATGATCTGTTGTCATTGCACCTTGTCTTTGAACTTATTAAGGAAGTTATGTTGACAATAATTTCTTTCCTGACTCCTCGAAGCAACTGTGGACAACTTGCCATGATCTTCTGGACCATCAGAGGCCTATAGATCACAAGTTATGCTTGCAGAGTTTTGAAAGTGGTTTCAGCTACGCTGTGAACAACAAAAAAAAAGAAGCGTGGAAAATATCCACACTGGAGAGTTATTACTGTTGTCACTATATTGGTTTAATTTTATGGGTATAATTATGCCAGTAAAAATGAATTCCATTTAGACAAGGCTGTAGACTTTAAAGTTTTTCTTGGAGCTAGGGAGAAGGATCCACAATATGGGTGTTCAGATCTTTCTTTTCTCAGTCCCTTATGCGTTCTCAATCTTTACCAGTGAGAACGATGCCTCCAGTCCTCTCCCTGAACTCTCGTAATGTAAAACAACACACAGCCCTTGGCATCTGCATCTTTAAAATGAACAGGGAGACTGAATGGTTTCTTAGAAACATTATTTCTGCTTTGATATGTTAAATGTAAATCTGCTTTCTGCTGTTCCAGATTATAAATATGATTCCAGAAATATCATGTTTTTGGCAATTCTTACTATTTTTGAGCTTATTTTTTCTTAAATGAAATTTTAATAGCAGCTGAAAAGGCAAAGATTGAAAAGGAAAGGGCCAAATTAATCTCTGGTGAAATGCTATTTACTTCAATTAATTTGGTTTGGGGATGAGCTTAGCATAACTTATCCAAGACATAAATGAATGTTTTTGCAGTATGGATTTTAATCATAATATTTGACACATTTCATACATATTTATTTTCATTCTGTAGTGTCCATTCTGCAACAAGATTGCTGCAACAGCAGATAACTGTACAATTGAAGTCCATATAAAATATGTTAAAGTGATGTTTATAGTTTCCACCCTGCAGCGTATTTGATTTGCTTTTAAGAGCTCTGTCAATGAAGTTTGTGTGTACAGGCATATTTATGTCAAAAGCTTTTATTTTTTCTTATTTATTTGACTTTATTTAGTTCTTTTTTCCCACTTTGTTGCAGAAAGGAGAAGAATGCGGTTCAGCTTGATGATGAAGGAGGCAGAACTTTTTTACGGGTCCTCATTCACCTCATCATGCATGACTACCCTCCTTTGCTCTCAGGTGCTCTGCATCTGCTATTTAAGCATTTCAGCCAGAGAGCAGAAGTTCTACAAGCATTTAAACAGGTATAGAATCATAGAATCACAGGATGTCCTGACTTGGAAAGGACCCACAAGGATCATCGAGTCCAACTGCTGTCCCTGCACAGGACAACCCCACAGTTCACACCATGTGTCTGAGGGCCTTGTCCAGTCTCTTCTTGAACACTGTCAGGCTTGGGGCCATGACACGTCCCTGGGGAGCCTGTTCCAGTGCTCCAACACCCTCTGGGGGAAGAACCTTTTCCTAATGTCCAACCTAAACCTCCCCTGGCACATTTTCCTGCCGTTCCCTCGGGTTCTGTTGGTCACCAGAGAGAAGAGATCAGCACTTGTCCCTCTTCCTCCCCTTGTGAGGAAGCTGTAGCCAACATGAGGTCTCCCCTCAGGATCCTCTTCTCCAGGCTGAACGAACCAAGTGACTTTAGCTAGTCCTCGTATGGCTTCCCCTCCAAACCCTTGGGCACAGCTTTATTCCAGGAAACTGACTGTGGGGAAAATATTTCCAAAGGCTGTTTTACTTACCCAAATTGCTGTTTGTAGCATGACAGTGTTTTTTCCTTAAAAGTCCAAATTCAGCAGAAATTTTGTTGTTGTTGTTAGAGTTGAACATATGTGCTAGTGTATATTATAGTTACGCATCCAGAAATAGTTGTTTCTGGCATTGCGTTCACAGAGTCACAGAATGGTTGGGGTTGGAAGGAACCTCTGGAGATCATCTAGTCCAGACCCCCTGCTAAAGCTGAAAATGTAGGTCTCTGGTCACAGCTGGGACACACACATCTCACAGTGAGACATGGTGTAGTGATCCCTCAGAGAGAGTGTTGTTAGCTTATGTTCTGCCAGCAGTGTACCAGTGTCAGCAGTAAGACTTTCCTGTCTTCAGGGCTATTTTGGGTGGGGACAAAGTTCTCTTGTCATTCATGTGGTGTGTCCCATTCTAATTCAGGTGTCTTCAAATTGCGCCCCGCTGCATGATACAGACAGGGCCCATATAACAGGAAGGGAGTAATAAAGCCAAGCCTGTTCTCAGCTTTTATTCCTTCTCTTCAATAGCGGTGCATGTGCAGGCTCCATGTGTCCGTGGATTAGGATGGGCAGATCTGCTGTCATGGGGTTGGATGACAGAGACACCTCTCTTACATAACCCTGTGTAACATATGTCGATAAGACCATCTGATGCTTATTTCAGGAGATTGACAGCGTGTTGTCTCATCCTTATGTAAGATGTGGAGGTTTTTCTTGTTTAAAAACAGATGAATGATAAAAGACCTGGAAAGCTTTTGTTTAATGTTTGTCTAGCGCAGCATAATGGCCTCCCACCAGGTTGTTAGAGTTAGGCCATGCTGGTTTGTTGCATGAATAGTTGTTATCCCCAGGTAAGCAAGGGCCGAGTAGCCTAACATGTTTTCATAAGGGAAGGAAAAGGCAAATTGACAAGTAAACAAAAAAGACTGTAGAGAACATGGAATATTAATATCTACAGATGAGCAGTGTTCATAAATTCTGTAAAATAACAGGGTTTTGCAAAGCTAAGAGAAAAGATGATGAAAACTTTATATTACAAAATAGTCAATATTTGCCTGCAACTGGTTGTTTTTTTTAAAGAAGGTACCTATCATGTTCTTATCTGCCATGTGACCTTAATCTTTTATGTAACTGTGATTTCTTAATAGTGCTTATTGATTTACTGTAAAGATTGTTGTTAGTTTTTTGGAATATTCTCTTCATTAATAACCTTGGGAGCGCAAAGAGCATTACAAAGAAAGGAAAGATGTAAATCATGCTAAATGAAGAACTACAAATAACAGTGAAAAAACCCAGAGAATTTGAGCAGTAAAAAAAAAGTGAGATTAATCTTACTAAGAGGCAACCACTCAAATGGTGGGAAATTACATAAACCTGAAAGTCAGTTCGTGAGCTATATTCAAAGAGGTTTTTCTAAGCTGGCCTAACAATGTTGTAAATGTAATTTTAAAATATCTGATTATAGTGATGTAGGTGATCATTAAACTTGCTGGCTATTCTGACTTCCTTGGATATCCTGATTCCTGATCATATCATCCTCTTTTTTTTTTTTTTTTCCTCTTGTGAAGTACTGTGATGATAGGATAAGCTATTTGTAACTGTATTGTTTTAATAATGAGAGTCATAATAACTTCATCAGAGCTAACTCTGCATAGAACTCAAGGGCTTGTAAATATGCCCTTGTCCTGAAGATGTTTCACAGTGTATTAAAGAAGGTGAGAGAATGCTGTGAATGTTATAACTGTCCTGTTTTGGTTAACCACAATCTCTAGTTCTCTTAAAAGTTTTTGATAAATGGGGGCTAAAAATGTGTGCCATGTTTCAGTTTCATAGAGAAGGTTACATAAAACACCTGGAAAGAGGGACTTAGAATGGAAACTGTCAAACGAATTACCCAGGCATAAGTGTTGATGGTGCTGCTGTAATAGCTTCACAATTTTCTGTATTTCCAGGTTCAGTTGCTGGTGTCTAATCAAGATGTTGATAACTATAAGCAAATCAAGGCTGATCTTGATCAACTACGTCTGACTGTAGAAAAATCAGAATTGTGGGTTGAGAAGAGCAGCAATTATGAGAGTGGAGAGGTGGGCGACGGTCAAACCAAAGGGGGAGAAGAGCCAATAGAGGTGGGTTTAAAGCCTTTGCTGCCAGAATTGTTTCAATATTGATAGGGAGTTTAATGAACAACTGCACATTTGTGGTCTGGTTAATCAAGGCAGCAAAGCGAGAATGTACAGCATTTTGACTGAGCTTTAAGATTAAACAGAATAGGAGGCAAAACCTCTTTTATCAATGTGTTTAGTGTTCTCTTTCTGTTTGCTTTCAGTAACTGTGTTCTTATGTCACAGACCTGCCTTGTGAGCAAGCCACAGTGTATGGCATCATTCTGTGATCAAGGAAGTCATCTAGGGGTCACATGTTGACTTGCTGGAAGGAAGAAGGAGTAGCCGGAATCTGTTCCTGCAACTAGGGGAGAGGAGCACCATCAAACCCATTTTTTCAAACTTGACAACTAATTCCACTTTCTGGCAAACATGAGACTGACCTCAAGAATATTGAGATTTTGTAGGCGAACTAACACATTTTTTTTTAACCTTGTCATCCCACACTCTCGGGGTATATTCTGCTCTGAGAAACTTTAGAACTTGAATCTTGAACCATGAAGATATGATTTTTT
Organism: Nesoenas mayeri; assembly: GCF_963082525.1. Classification (NCBI taxonomy): domain Eukaryota; kingdom Metazoa; phylum Chordata; class Aves; order Columbiformes; family Columbidae; genus Nesoenas; species Nesoenas mayeri. The sequence goes on from NC_137541.1 coordinate 75,749,073, forward strand.
AAAATCCAATTTATTAAAAAATTTTGTTTTCAGTGAAAACTGAGATCCTTGTGTAGTCACCCAACTCCAATATGAACCTTTAAGAAAATTTAAAGTGTTGCAAGAGTTGCTATAGTTGAGGTTTGTGGCATAACAGTAGGCAGAGCAGGCTTTCCCACTTTTCCATTTTTTATCAGAGGAAATGGGGAGAGACGAACAACTGTCAGCAGCGCTTTCCTTATTATCTTCTGTGGTAGAGTCTTTACTGGTGGCAAGAAAATGGGTAGGGAAGCGTGGTAAGAAGCCAAGTGGAAGTTATACAGCATTGTGAAGCCAGTGCATTGAGGAAAAGTAGAAGCCGTTGAGAAGAGACAGGATGTTTGCAGACTTCTATGACATATGTACGCTTGGCCTTTCAGATGGGAAAGCAGATTTTAGGTGGCTTCATAGGGGGGAAAATCCAGCACTTAAAGGGAGAAACCTGATTTCTTGGGACAGTGTAGGCCCTACTCTTTCTTTGATATAACTTATATGAATTTAGTGGTGTTGGAACTGGGGAGGAATCTGGACTTTATGAGCTTAAGTATGTAGGGTTTCCTACTTTCTTTCCTCAGGCATAGCTCTAGTAGGAAAGAAAATATTCCTTTATATATTTAATGAATGGAAAAGGTAATGGGGAAATTGCAGAAGAATATCTACAAGGTTTTTTAGCTAAAATGTGTTTCAGAAGTGTAATAAGGTCATTTCTATTCCTACAGATAACCCTGATAGCAAAGAAACTCCAGCAAGAGGGGACAAAACAATGTGCTTTAAACAGAAGCATCTCTAAATGGGATATTTTCCTTTTTTTTTTCCTTTTTCCCCTTGAGGCATCCATGGGTCTGTATGGATTAACAGTGCTTCAGCAGATGCACAGTGTTATCTCTGGTAGATCTGAAAGACTATTGTATCAGAACAGTAATATGTAATCTGCACAACAGGTTAGACCATCTGGTGGTAATTCCATGAGAGCTGTGTGAGGTTACAATAGCTCAGAACCTCGTCCATTATTTTTTCCCCTGTTAAATTATTCTTTGACACTCAGGAAATGCTTTAACCTGGCAAAACTCCTTTGGATAGTGAACACTGTCTTTGAGATGTTAAGTCAGACGTAAGAGGTGACGTGCTGGTCATAATCTACAATGTGTGAAGCAGGTGGCTAGCTTTGAGCAGATAAACATCCCTGTGAGATCCCATGCTTTCTTGGAATGGATGCTGGGTATTCAGTACTGAGCTGGATCAACCTCTAGGTCTTTAGGGAATAGGCTTCATTTCCCTGTGCTTATTTTTTCCTAAACAACATCAAAGCATGCATAAGGGCTTAAATTACATTCCAGAACAGTGTTATGTTAAGCTCAGGTTTCTGTCCATATAGAAACACATTGCAAGATTGGCATAAGAGTTTAAAAAAACTACTTATATTTTTTTGCCCTTAGGCTTTTGAGTCTTTCAGGGCAATTGTTTCCACCTTTCTTTCATAACTTGGAGGGGGCTAGAGACTTACTTTTTGTTTGGTAGTCACATGGCTCCAGAAATGGGATTTGTAGAAGAAAGGCGCTGTTCTTCTAAAGAAAGTATCCAGAGTTCTCCACAGGAAGAACAATGAATCTTACATCCATGCAGGATCATCTTGATAGGAACTGGAGATCAGAATTATAAGAAAGAATGCTTAGAGTTAGGTCAGACATAAATTAGACACCATATAGTATTAGGAAGAAACGCTGAAATTGATCTCACATAATTGAGTCTTGCTTGAGAAGGGAAAAGCAGATAAAGCCTGTTTACTTCATTATCTCTAAAAAGGGTGGTATGAGTCTGTATAGACAGGATGGACTATGGAAAGTGTAGTCTTTTTTGTCCTGTCACTGAAGGATGCGTTGGTGATGTAGCACCAGAAACAGATCTGAGAAGGAGAAATAGTCTCAGTGAAAGGCCTCTCAAGTGAAGCTGGCTTACAGTGCAGTGCCATTTATAAAGCTGCTTGTTTTCACCATCTGCTGAGAAAATTCAGCAAGGTTTCAAGTGGTACAAACTCTCAGCACCCTTAAGCGCCTGGTGTTGCCTTTGCTCTCCTCTTTTTCTGGTCTGTGGCAGTTTGATTTGGTTCTGGGAATGTTTGAACAAACATCTCCTGAGATGTCAAATACAGGTTGAAACTGCAAACAGAAACTTCTGAGTGCTCCTTACTCTCCTAGTAAGTAAATCCAGGCTGTGGAGGGCACAGCTGTGCCACCGTGACGCTGACTGGTGCCTTGCACGGTTGTCCTGCTGAGGTGGGTGAGACGATGTCAGCACTGGGGAACTGCTCAGGCTGAAACCTGGAGGCTGTGAAGGAAGGATCTTAGGTCTGATGCAGAGCGATATCCTGCAGATGTTCTGAAGAGACGAAGTAGTCTTGGTCAGAAGATACCCTTTCCTAAAGGTGGGGAGAGATATGTGGAGGAGAATTTTTCTCAGTGCAAGCTCTATGACTCCCTATCCCCTATGGAGAAGTGTGACAAAGAATTGTCTTATCAAGGGGCATAATGAGGCAAGATATGCACCTGAGTGTCTCTGGTATCCCAGTGGTGTGATTATCACTTGATAACTACGACCCTGGCATACTCTTATGGGTTCAATAAACAGGTTTTTATTTTGTTAAGAGAAAGGATAGATTCAGCAATTTAATGCTGATCAGCACTTCCAGATAAGATGTATAGTTCACATGGATTATAAAACTACTTTGATTGAAGAAGAATGCGTATAAAAGTAACAGGTAAATTAATCTTGGTTAACCCACAGTCCCAGAACAGAGGAGGGTGGTTAATTATAGCAAAGAGCCTGAAATATCTTCCAAAATATTGATTCAAACAGCTAGAGAGAAGGCAGCGTGCATACTAACAAACCTAGACAAATAAAAATCCACTGTTGTTGCATAGATCAACATGACCACACTGAACAGCAGTGCTGACACAGTTATAAACAGCTTCCATGGCCAAATAGTGCAGCTGTACTTGCCCCACTGGAAATTAAGACCAGATGGGATTTATAGAACTCCTAATCTTCACCGTCAACTAAGAAAGTTCAGAGAGAGGTTTCAAGAGGTATAAACATTCAGATTGGTGTGCGCATGTGTGTTTTAGCATACTTCTCTTTTTTGAACAGTGGGAAGTTTGAGGACACAGTGAAACTCAGAAGCATACCTGTTTTGTTCTTTTTTTATACTATTATGCTGGTTTATATCCTTGTGTTTATACTGTGAGGCAGTCTCAAGATCTGCTACAGTTAATAATTTCAGCATCCAAAGTCCAATCTTTCAGTTTTTTGTGTTTCCTGATAAGAAAGGCTGACCACAGCTGGCAGCAGAAAAAAAAAAAGAAATCACTGCTGGTATTCTAGGTGACAGTATTTGTGTAGATGTTCTGTGTTTTGACTGAGGTATGGATGGAAAGGTGTTGGCAGTTACTTGCTGACTTTATTTCTGAAGCCAAAGCCCAGAGCATATGGCATCATGACTGGATGTTGCAGTTTAACATAAGGTTCTCATTTGTTTTTAAATCCTTTCCTGCATCATCCAGAGATAAGGACGGAAGTGTCCTCTTCATGGGAGGAACATCTGTAATTTCCACATGCTACTTGTTGTACTCTGGAGAGCCCCACCCTACTTATTTCAACTACAGAGGTCATCTTAAGCTCTCGTTCCAGACGTTTTATGTTCACATACACAGACTTTGTAATCTTTCCAGCTGTATTAGAGATTTTTGGAACAAGTGGTGGCTATTGAAATACATTTATGGTCTCTATTCTCATAGTAGCTAAATTCCTTGGGATGTGTAGTCTGTGATTTAGGGATGTATTCTCCTTTAGGAAGATAAACATGAACACGTAAAGTGATTGCCCCAAATCATGTTGGAAATTTGAAACAAAGGAAGGTCTTTAATGTTAATCTTTTCACTCACTGGACCAGTGGATAAAAAATAAATGAGTCTTTTTTCTTTATTATCTGTGTTATATCTGTTCTCTATGAGCTGCTATAATACTCCTTCACTTAGTGTTATTAAACATAACTAGTTCACGTTGAGGAAATTGCAATAGATCTCCACTTCTTGTGTGTTCTTTTTTACAGGAGTCAAATATTTTGAGTCCAATACAAGATGGGACCAAAAAACCCCAGATAGACAGCAATAAAAGCAATAACTACAATATTGTTAAAGAGGTTGGTACATCTACTAAGAAACTTGCTTGACATATTTGTTTGATAAGTAGATTTAGTAATTATTCTGAAATAATGCATTTTTGTTCGGTTTTGTGTGACGTGACTGATTCTTTGCTTGCTTGCATGCTTATTTATTTGTTTGTTTATTTATAGATTTTGATTCGACTCAGCAAACTTTGTGTTCAGAATAAAAAATGTCGGAATCAACAGCAGCGATTGCTGAAAAACATGGGTGCCCACTTGGTAGTCTTGGACCTTCTGCAAATACCCTACGAAAAGGTTATTCTCATAATTTTAGTGGTAAAGAACATGAACTTGGTAAAGGGAGAGGCCTCAAGAGGCCTGAGAATCAATGTGAATATTTTTTTTAACTGACTTCAGTCAATTGTGGTACAAACGCAAAACAATGATGCCATTTTTCTACCTTAATAATAATCCGTTTGGGCCTAAGTTTAAATATGGAACATATATAGAACAGTGTTTTTTAAGAACTTAATGTTTACTGCCTCAGGTACCTTGATGTCACTGCGCTATGATTCCATTCCTGAAATGGGCAAACCTTAGATCTGCAGTCACTGCCCAGTAAGAAATATTGATTTAATGGAGCTCCTGGCAGGGTATCTAAATTCCACTGTTGGGTACCGACATGAGGGCTATCATGGATACAGAAGATGGACAAAAAGCTGTCAAGGATCAAATCTGAAATAATTTCTTTGTTTCTGTGGTGGAAGCCTCTAACCTAGTTCTACTTGCAAGTTTTCAGAAGATAATGTGATTTTGTACTAATTTAGTGGCATTGAGCATACAAATTAATGCTCTAGGTAGCCTTTTAAAGAGCACATCTTTCTAGATGTGATAGGAAGCATTGATTGGAGATGCAACCTCTCCTGGGCTACATTTTCCTGAGTGTTAAACACTGATGTTATGATACAGACACTGGGTTCAACTGTCTTCAGTCAAATAGTGCTTGTCTGTATAGATGGTTCATCAACTTAGAGTTACAATACTATATGAGAGGAGCATAAAATAGGGATGAAACTAGACATATATTTGTGTGGGAGTATGTGTACGAACATATATATTCATGTAGGTGTACACACATATGCACACATACATCTGTTTCTATGCATAGCTATATAAAAACCAAAGCTTTTCAAAAGCTTAAAATCAATGCAGGTTCGAGAGGTTTTGTTGAAAACCAAGCCACTTTTTAAACTAGGAAATTATAACCATGCATGAGGAAATCTTGCTTTGAGTTTGTGGTCAAGTCATTTCAGAGTAAGGTACAACCACCACTGGACTCTGAAGGAAACCAGATCAGTTGCTTTCACAAGAGAGAATTCTTGCCCTATAAAGGCTCGGGAGAGTTGGTTTATTCCTGGCGAAATTCACATTGTGTGGTTTTAACAAGTATGTTTAGGTATGCCCAGCTGATTTTGTTTGTCTCTTCTTTCTACAGAGTGATGAAAAGATGAATGAAGTTATGAATCTAGCCCACACTTTTCTTCAGAATTTCTGTCGAGGAAATCCTCAGAATCAAGTTCTCCTCCACAAAAATCTCAACTTGTTCCTAACTCCAGGGGTAAGTATTCAGTTTTAAGGAGAATATTATGACTGGAAGTAAATTTGGACTTGCTGAAAAATGACAGTGTTAAATAAATAATTTCATTGAATTATGCCCTTTCTGCCTTCTCTGTCTTTGTATTTTCTCCCTTATCGTTGCTCTTTATGTCATTGTTTTTAATGTTGCCATTTTAAAAATGGAAAACAATATTACCTGTGGGGCTTACTGGAAATGTCTATGAACGTGTAGCACATCATCGCATTATGTTTAGCTTGACTGATCGTATTCATCGTAACTCACAGATGGACTGTAAGTCAAGGCAGAAGATGCTGTGACTGTGCTGTCATGAAGCTTGTGTGACAGCAGTATCAGACCCATACATTTTTGTTGATGATGCTTGCATTTGCTTCAATGAATCTAAGATTTGTTCCTTTATTAAATCATTATCTTTACAGTAAACCTCTTTGTCATGGTCCTTTGTGCATGTACATATGTACGTGAGTTTACAGATACAGTAATAAAGAATGATACCTGGCTCAGTGGCAGATCTACTGAGCAAAACATGCTTTTATTAGAAAAAGTGAGAGTATTAGGATTGTAGATCCCTGGCCTGTGTACATTATGAAGCATTTGTTCTGTTATTTTTTTATTTATGCTATTTTTGTGTGAAATTAGTGAAAAGCACTGAGCTGACCAGAGTGAGAACTAGCGCCCAGACCTCATTCTACCCAACACTGACACATAACTGAAGTGTCAAGTAGAGAGCCTGCTTGCACTTGCATTTCTGTTCTTTTGAAGTTAATCTTCTCATCATCCCACATTTTTTGTTCACACTGGGGTGCAAACTTGATATGGATTCCTTTCAGATGACACTAAACAGAAAGGTATACTCTAGGAGCACACCCTGACCTTCATGGGCCTTTAGTCCAATGGACCAAACTAGAGCAAGTTTGAAGTAAAAGCCCCAAGAATTCATGAAGTCTGGATGCTTGGTCCTCAGCAGCATCCCCTTCTTGCTACAGTTCTGTTCCTCTTGTACCGTGCTACCTGCCCATAGCAACACAGCCTCTGTAGTCAATGTGGAAAGTGATGTTCTCTCAGAGAGTGTGATCAGACTGTAGGTGCAGTGATTTGCCTGCTGGAAATGCCTGCCTCTGTCAACCACAGAGGGATCCAGAAGTAGCTGATCATCTTATTTGGTTGCTTCAATGCAAAGTTCGATGGTGAGCGGGATGAATGTGGTCTCAGTTGTCTTGTATACCACAGTTCGTACAGAGTGTTCTAGCAGTGTTGTGTGTGTCTTCACCTTCCATGTGGGCACAGATTTTGGTTATGTCCACTTTAGGACCAATTTTGTACTCACAGAAAAGTGTGGAGCAACCCCACCATAAATGAAAGCTAAGCCTTAAGGTCACTGATTAATCACTGCACTGGTGCACGGTGGATTTTTCTAGTTTCCCTTTACCCATGTGCCTTTCTCTAGTCTTGAGTCCTGTGAGTCTTTCAATTTCAAAAGAAATCTGCTCTTCTTACAAGGCTGTCTTGATTTAAATCTGTTTAGCTCCTGGAAGCTGAAACCATGCGGCACATCTTCACGAATAATTACCTTCTGTGTAATGAAATTAGTGAGAGAGTGGTGCAGCACTTTGTACACTGCATTGAGACCCATGGCCGTCATGTGGAATACCTGCGTTTCCTGCAGACCATTGTGAAAGCAGATGGCAAATATGTGAAAAAATGCCAAGACATGGTAATGACAGAGGTAAGTTAAGGGTTCATATGTTAATCGCTCCCGTGATGTCTTTTTAACACACTAGTATTTTGAGGTTGCTTTTTCTGCTCTTTATACCAATAGGATGTAATGGCATCGTTGCTTTAGAATTTTAAACGGTCTCACAAATAATGAATATTTTAGCAGAGTTTTTGGGAGTTTAATCTAATTTTGTAAGGCCATCTGTATAACTACTAGAAAGAAAATGTGAGTGTTAGCATGGTGATACAGAGATGTCTATTTGTAGATGATGTAGCATGGAAATCTCAGAGTTACATAAACCTTCATTTTCCTGTACTGTAATTGAGGATCCCATTTGCGCACCAAACTCGACATGTTGTGGCATGGTTTCACCGTATAAGAGGCTCTTACCTCTGTGGATTTGTCTAAATAGTATTGTAGACCATTTTTTAGCATGTAACCATGGTACAACTCTAGGTACTATTTTCTGCTTTTGTTTCTTTTGTTCCAGAGCATTTCTGTGAGAGTCAGTATGGCTACTCTAGTTTTAACTTGCTGAATTCGGAGTCTGACCCAGTAAATTCCGTAGAGTGGCTTGTGGACAAATCTTTATGCCAATAAAGTCACTGGAAAAATACCTAATTGGCTTCTCTGCAATTAGGATTTGGTATATAGTGCGCATGACAAATGAAGCCTTCAACTTGCAGACACTCATGCATTTAACTGTAATTATGTTAACAGTTCAGTGAGATTAATAAGTGGGTAAAGTTGAATACAGTGAAAAGTCCAGGTAGGATAAGAGTCCAAGGAACATTTTTCTTTACAAAGTGGGGGTTTTTTTTGTTTGTTTTTGGTTTTTTTAAGAGACACCTTCACAAAGAAAACAGCTCTGTTTGTGCTGTGAATAAAATTAAGCCCTGCTGAATTTTTTTTTCCACAGCAACAAAGAGAAAAAACTTCTGATTAAGAAAATAAAGCTGCAGCCTACGTGGATAACCTTTAATGGAATCCACCTGAACCTTTTCAATTTTAGTGAAGTGTTTTAACATGCAATATCAATTACAAGCCCCTTTGTCTTACATAATTCAAACAGTTCTTGTGCCTTTATGCTTTGAGATTTTTCCCCTTCTGCCACAGCTTCTTGTTGGTTTTTACTTTCTCAGCAAACAAAATTTTTAGATTTTTTCTCCATTTAAATGCATTTTGTTACTGACCTATAATAGCACGAAAATAAATTGTCATATTAAATTTTCAAGCTGACTGCATGATGAAAATTGAAAAGAGCTCAGATGTGACATTTACATCATGAGTCCTGCAAGAATTTACTGGGGATAGGGAGCACCCTTATTTTGATGAAAGAGGGTAAGATGATGATCTGTTCTAAAGGAATGTAGGAAATTGCAGATAAGTAATTATGATTTCTTGAAAAAGGATGCTAATAGTGAAAATTGAATGGCACTTGAATGGCAATCCAGTATAAAGGGACCAGTGTAGCCAAATGGTTGGAACTTGCCATGGAGTCAGGACAGTTTCTCAGCAGACAACTGAGATGTACTTTGTGACCTTAAACAAGTGGCTTAACTTCTTCTGTGCCTCCAGATGGGGCCTGTAAACAATTTACCACAAGACAAGACAGAGTATGAGTGTACAGCATCCCTCGACTACTCCTGTGTTTTCTTTTACCCACAGGAAGTATATTGTAGCTTTTTCCTGTTTACAGGGAGTCAGGGATAAACTGATCATATTTCCATGTTTTAGAAAGCACATACAGATGAAGGAGCACCATTGTGAGAGCGTACTTTCATAAAATACGTTGAACATTCCCAATCTGGCTTATTCACTTGTTTCGTATCTTTGGTCTCCATGTCTGTAGAGTGCTAGTAATGATGTTTACCAACCTAAAAGGTTCCTTAGGGCACTTTTTCTCATTACAAGCATGCTTTGAGGTTCCTGGAAGAACAGTGCCTATCAGCACAAACATTATTACAAGAGGGAAGGCAGAATTTGGTTTTGAACTAGATCAACGCAGCAGCAGAGTTTTCTATTATTTATAGTGTTCTGGAGTGATACATCACAGAGCATCAACAGTTGCTCTCATACTGACCCACCTTCATTTTACTTCCATAGAGTTCTTAACTTGTTGAAAATATACTTTAGTGGAAGGAAATGAGGAAATGCTTCTGGGTTGTTTTGTGTGTGTGTTTGTTGTGGTTTTCTTTTTTTTTTTTTGGTTTTTGTTTTGTTTTTTTGTTTTGTTTTTGGTTTTTTGTGTGCGTTTTTTTTGTTGTTTTTTTTTTTTTTTGTTGTTGTTGTTTTGTTTGTTTTGTTTTGTTTTTTGTTTTGTTTTGTTTTCCCATCACTGAGCTCATGATGCCCAATGAAAACTTTGGCCAACGCTAGATACTTCTCATATTTCTCTTCCTTTTCTGCTTTTAAAGGGACATCATTTTCTCTTCTTGGGTCAATGTTTGGATGCCCCTTCACAAATTGCATTTAAAAGGGGCTAACTTGGAAAAAGGGAAAGACATCTTCTTCTGTCCTTGCATTTACAATGATTACCTTGTCCCCCTTAGCTCTTCTTGTGCTGTTGCAACATTGTCTGCTTCTGTTTGTGATTCCTCACAATCAGTATATAGCAAACATGCCATGTAGCATCATGTTTCACAAGTTCACTATCTCCTGGTGTTTCTTCCTCATTCATCAGCAATAGGTGCATGAAAGGATGAGGGGTCAGAGGGGTCTTCTGTGCAAAATGTACACAAGTGGAAAATAACTATGGGAATGTGGTGAACAACTTAATAGAACATGACAGAGTGTGTGCCTTCCCAGAGGGCTTGGTGGGGATTTATTTTATTATTTTATACGTGAAATATCCTAGGAGCATAGTTAAAAATCATTGTTAAAAAGTTAGGTAAATTTTCCAACATTTTCAATACTCATATTTTCCCCCTTTATTTTTGCATTCAAGTGCAATGAAATTAATGGTATCTGGGTCCCTGTACTGTCTCCTTCCTCCTTCCCAAGCACTTGTGCCTTTAAAAACTTTTTTGCACTGTGCATTGTCTAGAAATTGTCTATTTTGAAAAGTCATGAGTAGGAACATTTTAGAAACCCAAAGATAAAGGAGAAATAGGAATTGCAGGAAAGACTGAATTCCCAATTCACTCCATTCAATTGTCAAAGTAAAAATAAGCAAGAAACAGGGAAAACACAATCAGAAAAGTTGTAAATTCAAAATTTGAAATGTTGAAACCCTGGAAAATGCAATGAAATATTTCTTGACTTTTCATTCTGGGAGACTAATTTTCATTCCTGCTCTTACTGCTTTCTCATTTCTTATTTCTACCCTTGAATTCAGTAAGCTAGGATTTCATGTCACATATAGACTTGGATATGTCAAGTGCCTTATTCACAAAATATGCATGGCTGTTGTGCCGCCAAGGTGTATTCTGTGCTAGGAAGGGTTTACAGGAGCTTATTTTCACCCACGTTGAGAGTGCATTATGCTTAAAAGGAAAGTGATGAAGACAGGGCGAGTGTCCTGTCCCAGCTTCACTCAAGCTCACAGAGCAGCACTGGCAGTATATATATTCAGTGTATGGGGGGGTTCAAAACAGGGTTAAAGCAAAACTTTTCAGTGAGATATGCTGAGATGGGGCTGCCAGCATCCACCTCCGCTCAGGGTCCTCTTGAGATGAGCAATGCACTTGTAACAAAATCAAATATTTATCAGCAGTTTTATGTTAAATGGAAGTGCTGGCATGACACTGACAATGTCAAGACTCACCTGCCAAATTTACATGGGTTGGGAAGAGTTGTCCTATGTTTCTGACACTGAGCAAGGGCACAGAAGAAGTTGGTTATGTTCTGGGTGAGCTACAGGCTTTTTGTGTGAAGGAGCATGGAGGATTTAATCTGTCTGTGCCTCAAGTCCCTATCTATAAAACAGGGATAATAATGCATCTTGGCCTCAAAATAGGAGGTGAATTTAATTAATTAACTTCAAATACACATTGACATGGTAGGAATAATAAGATGGCATACTGTCACAGGAAAACACAGAACTATATAGAAATTAAACTTCAAATTCACCTTACATTAACTCGCTCCTTTGTGAGCTATTCCAGATTTGTACTTACATAGGTAAGAGCAGAAATTTGCCTTGGATATTCTTTTGACATTTGCAGTTGGTAAGTCACATCAGAGTATTTTTTTTAATCTAGACAGTCTTTGCATACTTAAAGGTAGAACAAAGTAAGAAATTAAGAAAATTATAGAATCATTTAGGTTGGAAAAAACCTTTAAGATCATTGAGTCCAAAAAGACTACAGTGCAGGATGCTTAAAACTTTGTGATATCTTTTTCAGCTGATAAATGGCGGTGAAGATGTGTTGATATTTTACAATGACAGAGCATCATTTCCAGTCCTACTCCAAATGATGTGTTCAGAGAGAGATCGAGCAGATGAGAGTGGACCCTTAGCGTACCACATCACTCTAGTGGAATTGCTAGCGGCTTGTACAGAAGGAAAGAATGTGTATACAGAGATCAAGTGCAATTCACTCCTGCCGCTGGATGATATAGTAAGAGTAGTGACCCATGATGACTGCATACCTGAGGTAAGATTCACTGAATGAAGAAGCAGACGTATCATTTTTCCAAAACTCAGAAGATGTTTTGTTGTTTATAATAAACTGGTAAGTTGAATATTTGCACAGAAACCAGGCTGGAAACAAGTGGTGTTTGTTAAGGTCAGTAAGTGAGAAAGGATAGCCAGTATTTTCTTAAACAGAAAATTACTTGTCCCTTATGCTTCAATTGTCAGCTTTTTGGAACAGACACCTTGTTTTATTTTCCTGGGTTTGTCCAGCCACTCTCAGAGTTTAATGCTCTGATAACTTCTGGTTGTAGCTGTGAAGAATCAGCTGAGTGGTTTGTCAAGCCAACATTTTGCCACTGCCTGAATTTGCTAGAAATGATGGGTAACATTCTGGCCGTGCTCAAGTCAGTGGGAATTTTGGGTGCAGTCTTGCTTTATTAAACTCAGTTGCAGTTCAGCAAATGTTTTTATTCACTGCATATAGAGGCCCAATTCTGCAGCTACTACCAGTCATGCTTCAGTAGGACTGTGATACGTCAGGCTGATCAGAACAAGAATGCACCAAACCTGATGTGATCAAAAGAAATCTCTTCACAGCCTTTGCAAGGAGCGTGTTCTGGCCCCATGTGTATCAGACAGATTTCTACAGGCTATCTGATGGGAAAATGTATCTTGCATCAACGCAACTGGGACCTGCAGGAGTAAAGACTCCCTCTGTGCCATGAGGCTCTACAGAGGGATCTGGACCAGCTGGATCATTGGGCTGAGCCCAATTGTGTGAGGTTTAACAAGGCCAAGTGCCAGGTCCTGCACTTGGGTCACAACAACCCCAGGCATCGCTACAGGCTCGGGGAAGAGTGGCCGGAAAGCTGCCTGACAGAAAGGGATCTGGGGGTGCTGGTTGACAGCTGACTGAATGTGAGCCAGCAGTGTGCCCAGGTGGCCAAAAAGGCCAACAGCATCCTGGCTTGTATCAGGAATAGTGTGGCCAGCAGGACTAGGGAAGTGATTGTGCCACTGCATATGGTGCTGGTGAGGCCACACCTTGAATCCTGTGTTCAGTTTTGTGCCCCTCACTACAGGAAAGACATTGAGGTGCTGGAGAGTGCAGAGAAGGGCAAGGAAGCTGGTGAGGGGCCTGGAGCACAAGTCTGATGAGGAGTGGCTGAGGGCGCTGGGGCTGTTCAGCCTGGAGAAAAGGAGGCTGAGGGGAGACCTTATCGCTGTCTACAACTCCCTGAAAGGAGGTTGTAGCATGGAGGGTGTTGGTCTCTTCTCTGTAGTAACAAGTGATAGGACAAGAGGAAATGGCCTCAAGTTGTGCCAGGGGAGGTTCAGATTGGATATTAGGAAACATTTCTTCACAGAAAGATTTGTCAGGCCTTGGAACAGGCTGCCCAGGGAACTGGTTGGGTCACCATCCCTAGAGGTGTTTAAAAGACATTTAGACAAGGTTCCTAGGGACATGGTTTAGTGCTAGACTTATGTTAATGTTTGGATGTGATTTCGAGGGTCTCTTCCAACCAAAACGATTCTATGAAAAAGTCCCCTTGTGATCAACTGATTCTTTTCTTAAAAAGAAAAATGTTTGCTTTGCTCCAAAGTTCCTCTTAACATTAATTTCAACAGATGCTAATTTAAAAAGCCCAAACAAATGTAACTTAAAAGTCTGCAATGAGTTTTCTCCAGGCTGCATTGAACTTATGCAACTATCTACTCTCCTTGGACTACGACAAAAAATTTTCAGTGTATCTATGTATGTTTATATTTCATCTATACATTTCAGGCACTGGCGATCCATTTTGATGATGTGCACATGCAGACCTGTAATGCATGAGCAGATTGAGACTGCAGTCCTCCTGTTAAGCCTTGTGCTGCTGTTGCTGCAGTCCCAGCACTGCACAACCTGTCTCTTCCATTTAGATCTGAGTTACACCCACCCCAAATGCAGACGCTGCATTAGGATTGTGGGAATATAGGGTTTGCAGTCCCAGCTCTGCTAAAGACATTTTTTTTTCGATATTTGGCAAGCCTGTCGCAAGGCATCAACCCTCAGCAGTCAACCAGCAAGTGCAGGGGTGTACCGTGTTTTGACAGCTCCTGGATTTGGAGCCCAGTCCCTTGTAGTCTTAATATCATTTAATTTTCAGATTTATTATTGGTTTGTTTTGGGGAGGGAGGGTTGTTGTAAGAGTAAGAATGTTTGTAAAGTATTTTCCATTTTTCTTCATGTGATCATTCAGTAAGTACATAATTGCACTTATTGCCATGCTTCTGTCTAAATCTATAGAACTGAACATATGCATTGCTACTGTTGTTAGAGTTTGTTAAGTACTTGAAGATCATCTCTGTTGTTCAGTATTTTTGCAGATAGAAAATGTCACGTTAATGGTTTTTACTGTTCCACTTCATATTGTTTATGTTTTTGCCGTTCCTGCAGGTGAAAATTGCATATGTTAATTTTGTTAATCACTGTTACGTGGACACTGAAGTAGAAATGAAAGAAATCTATGCCAGTAACCATATTTGGAAGTTATTTGAGAACTTCCTTGTTGATATGGCAAGGGTAAGCTTCACGAGACATAAATATCACAGTATAGTAATGGGTGGCAACTGAACTGACAATAACTTTTCTTGGTAAACTTCTTTCATTTTACTAACTATTTTTTTTCAAAGTTGACAGTAGAGTAGGTGTGAGGTTTTTAAACAAGTGGTTATTTCTATGTTATTTATCATCATTTAGCCTGCTAATTGCTAGCAGTTTTCTCTTTATAAAAGGGCATCTTAGAACCCCTGTTGCTTTCTCTTTTCTTCCAGAAAAACAAGTTGGGTGCGTGTGCAGGCTTGAAAGTCTGTGTGTATCTTCTGGCAGCTTGTGTTACATGTCATTGTGGTGGTAACTGAAAAAAAAGATCCCACGTCTGTAATCTTCTTGCTTAACGCTGTTAGTATAGTGAGGATAGGCCTGTTTTTGTCTTTTTGCCTACTGTCACTACATTCTCACCGCTGATGCAAAAAGCAGGTGTAGAGCTATGTTCTTTCAAAATACTAATTCATATATAAACTATAGGCTGCAAGGTGATGGGGCACAGTTAGTACTATAGGCATTAAATTCCTGTGGACTGTAGTGAGCTTCATGGTGTCATTACTTGTTGAATTAAGTTTCAAGTCAGAAGTTGAATTAAGCTTCCATTCCCTGGTATTTCAGAGGTAGAAACCAGGAGAAATCTTATGACTTGCAGAAGGATAAAATACAATAGTAGAGTCATGAGGGGAAGCTAGCATGACATGATTACGGCTTACATGACTTATCCTTTTCTAGGAGGTTAATGTTTCTTGTAAGAGTCTAATATCAATAGTAACTAATGGAGTTGCTCTTTCTGCTCAAGAAGAAGAACCACAGTTCTGGTGGACTGTATTTGACCCTTGATGCTTGACAGGATTTTGGAGATGTTATAGAGCATGTTGTCATAGTGCATACCTATCTTTTCCCAGTCCACGGTCCATTGCATTTTATAATCCCTAAGTTCTCAGTTCTTGCATTCTTCATTTTGTTGAAATAAAGTAAAAGAATCTCAGTTCAGACCTGCAGCGGACATTTACCCCAAAGTAATAATGTGCCACAAAATAATTTATTTGAAACCTATTGGGAGAAAATACCATGAATTATGGCCAAAAGAAGAATGAGTGCAAAGGCTTGTGCTGTATGATAGGCACCGGGACCTGTTTATTGCTCTGGGAACAGAGAACTTATAAATGGTTGAGGTTTTTGGTTTTGTGGGGTTTTGTTTTGTTGTGGTTTTGTTTGTTTGGGTTTTTGTTGTTTTTGGTTTTGTTTGCTCTGGTGTTGCTTTATTTTCTGGCAAAAGGTTAAGACAGGGATGTTTGTCCTCTCTTTTTTTGGTGGTAATGATTTTCAGCAGTAATAAGATGTCCACAAACTGTGTTTTCGTGCTGTCTTGCCTCTCTGGTCATGTTGTACAGTGAAAGCCCTTCTGGGCAAATCAAGCTCATTTGAAAATTAAGATCAGAAACCTCCTTGGAGGGGGATTCTGATTTAGAACTTTTCTGGGTTTAACCCAAGAAATATTTTCTTCAGTTAGATTCCCTTTCCTGTTTGCCCTTTCCTGATGTGTCCTGGCCCTGACCCTCCAAACAAAGACTACTACCCTCCCTAGCTCTTGAACGTGAACGATTTTCTTTGCCCTTGGGCTAGAAGCAGACATGTAGAAAAAGGGCTCTGTCCACAGTTCCTTCATGAGCCCGGAAACAAAGTGCACTTTGCCAAATGATGCTGGAGACGGTGGAGCTTGTTTTCACATACCCTTCTTATTAAGAGAAATTAGACTCCAGGTCTTCAGAGATGAAGAGTGAGTGTGTTATTAATGCTGCATTTTGTGTGCGTATGCTGTTGGCACCGAGTGGCAAAATGCACTTTTATTTTGCTCCCCTGCAAAGCTCGCAGGGCAGGTGCCTTATTAGTCCTTTTAATTTCCTGGTTGATGGCTAAAAGAAAGAAGGAGCGTGTCAGCAGTGCTCTGGCCTGTCCTGCTCTTCAGCCAGGTCCCTGTGGGTAGCCACGTCTTCCAGGTTATTGAGTGTATTTGTTCAGGTTTAGTTTTCTGGGGCCCAGGCAGAGCCCATGTGTTATAAATACATCAGTGTTATGTAGCTATCAAGGCAGTTAGAATGCTGTCAGCCTCATGAAAGATGTTACAATAGCTTTCAAAGCATTTAGAAAAAGAGCCCTTTGATCCTCTGTGTTCCAGTGAGCTAAAAGGGATGCTTTGGCGTGGGGGGAGGGGGAATGCTTTTCTTTTAGCTGCTACAAATGCCTGTCACTGGGTAAGTTTGTGAGCTTTGAACTTCTTACTAGAGAGCACTAAGGTGGAAGATGGAGAGTGTTATCCTTAGGTTGGATTCTTCACCTTTTTATTTTTTAAAGAAAAAAAAAAAAGAGTAACCAATTTTTAAATCTGTTTCTTGATCCAAGAAGGAAATATTTAGTCCCCAGCTGTCATTCTCTTTCAACAACGTGATACATTGCAAAGAAGGCACGAGGCAGATTCATGTATAAATTCAGTTTGCCAAAAGCAGTCGCACTTTCAAAGACACCCTGTTTCTACGGTTTCTGCCAACCTACTTTCTCCCATGTATGACTTAAAGTGTTGCGCTAAGCAAAGTGAGTGCTGCCGAAGGAAAGGCTTTCCTCTCCTGTGTGTGGCCCAGCCTGTAAGCCAGCAGCTGTAGTCTGAGGAGGATTAAAGAAAGAGCCAGGATCTGACAGCTGTAAAGGCATCCTGGCTTTCTCCGCAGAATTTTTGAAGTATTATTCATGTGAGTTTTGGTCCCAGCTCCTCTTAAGGGTTTTTTAAACACTCCTTTCTCAATCTTCATCTCCATTTCATGCATTTCAGGTTTTTTCTTCCACAGGGAAACATTTTTCAGTCCCCAAAGGGCAGAGGGATAAGAACAAATGAGAGGATTTCCGAATTCCTTCTGTGCTGGGAATTTTTCAGACGGGTGTTGGAGCAGAGTGGCATCTCCACATATGGCTCTGCTTTTTAGACAAGTGAAGGGGAAAGCTTAAAAGCATTTTGAAATTTAGTTTGGGCAACTTCTGAATTCACCGTTTGCACAGCTCCCTTTCTTTCCATTGAGACCACAAGTGCTGAACCTCAGAGCTACTGGTTCAAGCCAAAATTGGCGTGCAGGTTAATTAAAAGCAGAAGAACTTAAAGAGGTTTTTAGTTCTATAAGCTTTTTTTTTTTTTAAGGAAAAAAAATTGGATTGTTAACTGAATCCTTGTTATCTCCATGCGGACTCAGGGTGATGGTGCTGGTGTCATACTTTTCCAAAACCTGAGCGGCTGAAGAGTTTGCTATTTCAGTTTTGTTGCTTCTCTGACCAAAATCTTTCCTTTCCTGGAGTGATAAAAAATGCACTATGTGGGGGCATGACTTGTTTATCTGACACATTTGGGAAAAGCAGACAAGCAAAGCTCCTCAAGATGCCTCATTTCTGTA
The DNA here is from genome assembly GCF_963082525.1 of Nesoenas mayeri. NCBI lineage: Eukaryota > Metazoa > Chordata > Aves > Columbiformes > Columbidae > Nesoenas > Nesoenas mayeri. The sequence continues at coordinate 75,767,209 of NC_137541.1, forward strand.
ACTCTTCAGTTATCTTTGGTTATTCTTCTGCCTACCATATGACAGTACTCTACTCAAAATGTGTTTGTGTTCTCATGAGCTGTATCTTTGCCTGAACATGGATGCTTCTGGATGTCACGTCAGTAACCTTCCTTAAAATGTTCCCGGTGAAACTGCTTTCTTGTAGTGTCCAAGTGTGACAGTGGCACTGTGCAATTAGGGAGCAAGTTTGTGCGGTGTGAGATGCAGGTGTTGTGGATAATCCTTCTACTTCTGTCACTGACTTTTCTCTGTGACTTTAAGCAACGCACTCAGCTTCTTCGGATTCTGTTTCCCACCCATAAAGCGATGTAATGCCCCACAGACCTTCATGATTTTGTGTTAAATGCTCATATAGTAATGTGAAGGCTATAAACAAAATTAATTCAGCTCGCAAATAGATGCCCTAGAACATTATAGTAGTCTGTGCCTTGCATAGGTGAAAGAGAGAACAGCTTTGCCTTTCATTTCTAGAAACATGACTAGAACTGCTTATTTAAAGGCTGTTGAAGAGGTAATATGAGTCTAGCCTGTATTTCTTCTTATCAATGCTTATAAATATCTTAAGGGCAGGTGTCAAGAGGATGAGACCAGGCTCTTTTCAGTGCTGCTCTACAAGAGGGTGAGGGGCAACGGGCACAGACTGAAGCACAGCAGGTTTCATCTGACTATGAGGAGAAACTTCTTTACTTTGAGGGTGCCAGAGCGCTGGAACAGGCTGCCCAGGGGGGTTGTGGAGTCTCCTTCTCTGGAGACATTCAAAGCCCACCTAGACATGATCCTGTGCAGCCTCATCTAGAGGAACCTGCTTTAGCAGGTGGGCTGGACTGGATGATCTCCAGAGGTCCCTTCCAACCCCTACCAATTCTTATTTGTCTGGTCTTGCCTTTCTCACCATCTGGCTCTCTGCAGGCTCTTTTTGAGTACTGTCCACACTGACATAAGCAAAGTGAACATGACTCTGTATAGATGTCCACAAATTCTGAAAAGAAGTAAAGAAATACGGAAGGCTGTGATCTACCTCAGTAATTTTTTGCTTTAAGCATGACATCTTTCTGCAGCAACAAACTTTTAGTGTTGTACCAAAGGGGGTCTTCAGGAATCTTTTGTACAAATCTTCCCACATCCTCCCACCGTTTAATCATCCTTCTGTGCTCCAGAGTTGTGCCAGTACCATCCATTCTGTTCTTTCATTGTTTTTAGTTTGTCTTTTGTATTTTCCCCATGTGGCTTTTCTAAGTAATGCTGCCTTTTTAGTTCACAATCCTAAAGGCTGTTGGTGTTGACTATGCTATTTAGTTTCTTTCCCTCCTTTTTTAAACATTTTTCCTGCAAATAAGCTTTACCTTCACCACCTATTTGTGGTGACTGATTGTAGTGAGAAGTCAAACATTACTCTAACCTAAGGTTTTATGTCTCATCTGTCTCTAAAGCCTCTTCCAAACAGCCTCACAATGGGAGTAAAGGCCCATTTTCTTCTTGAATCTGTCTAAATGTGTAAGTGGCATGCAATGTGCTGACTTAGGGAGATCCTTTTTTCATGGTGTGGAAAAGAATAGACAGCCAGCCAGAAAGAGCTAGTTCAGAAGAGAAGGGTATTCAAAAGACAACATGGGCCTCCCAGAAGAAAGACTAGCTATCACAAATGCAGCTTGAACTCTAAGATAGTTATCTCTGATAGATTTTGTATAAAAATCATTTGTCTTTGTATTAAGAAGAAATATTACGTGTGTTATAATAAATACGAAATAGTAAAGCTTGCTTATTCAAAAGAATGCCATCTCATTGTCACCTCATTCTTCCCTGTAGGTTTGTAACACAACCACAGATCGTAAACATGCAGACACATCTCTGGAGAAATATGTCACTGAGCCCGTAATGAACATTGTGAGCGGCTTCTTCAATTCGCCATTTTCAGATAACAGCACCAGCCTCCAGGTAAGGAATAGAGACACAGACAAATACATAATTCAGACCATTAATGAGGTACTTTCTGTTGCCCAGATAGGAATGCTGTATCTTTACATCCTCCTTTAACTTCTCTGTCCCGTCTTATGCCCCTGGCTAGCAGCTTCATTTCTCTTTGAAACACTCTTAATTTTTACCACTTACAGCTCTGAACCAGTAGACAGCACAAAATGGTCAGATTTACTCCTGGTTCTTGTGAATTCATTGGAGAGGGTATCCTTGCAGAGTAATGGTCTGTCTTTGTATGAGAAAAATGTGATCTCCTATGACAAAAGGGCTGTATGCCTGCGAACTGGGAAGACTCATCTGTCCTTCTGCTCTGTATTGTGTTTGCTTCATATCAGTGGCAATTTGAGGAAAAAATGTGTGATTTGGCCATTTTAGGGGTGCAGCGTTGATTCCTGTTCCCCTCAGTCCTTAAGAGTAAAGAGAATTTAATGGAGTTGTAACTTGACTCTACAAGATGAAAACCCTTTGTATGTGGTTTGTGTTGTGTCAGACCCAAGGGCAGTTGTGAGGAGATTCTAAAGGGTAAAATTCCATGTTTATCTTTTTGATTTCAGACACACCAGCCTGTTTTTATTCAACTGCTGCAGTCTGCTTTTAGAATTTACAACTGTACCTGGCCAAATCCAACACAGAAAGCCTCAGTGGAGTCATGTATCAAGACTTTGGCTGAAGTGGGTAGGTGTCAGGTTTTACTTTCATTATTGTTCTCTGTGTTTTATGATCAGACTTACTTGAGGTTGAACAGCTTTCAATTTGACTCTACTGTCCTGAAATTGTGACAGTGTTGATTTCAGAAATCCCACTTCCTGAGGCTCAATTATTCCTCCTTTTATAACCTATGCAAATCTATCCCATCAGATAGGTTGTTAGGTGAAACCTGTAGGTCAGAGAGATGTTTGCCAGGTGAATGATAGTTATGATATTAAAACACAACATAAGCTATGAGAAAACCTGGGCATTTCTAGTCATGCTGGGCTACATTTGCACAAGATGTAGACAGCGATGCATAGAAATTCTACATTGGAGAACACCAACCACTTTTTCCTTTGGTTCCTGGGAGATGCATTTGTTATTGTCAGTCACAGTCCTGGTCTTGTTCAGGTTTTGTCCTATCAGGGAACCGGGGATGGAAACCACCGTTTTGCCATTCCATAGCTTTTCCACTTACTCCTCACCATCAGGCCTGATCATTTACTGCTGCTACACAGTCAGCCTTGTCAGGGGAATAATGCCTTGCCCTGGCACTGAGACTGAATTTGGCTCTCAGGGCAGCTAATAAGATACATGTGTTCAAATAAATTCAAATACCATGTTGAAGTGAAAGATTTAAAACTTTGTATCCTAAAATATAAAATAGTCTTCACCAGTATGTAGCTAAATCTGGCAAAAGTTCATTCTTAAGTTAAATTTCTGTGAATATGATTTTAAAGTCTTCTCCCATGACAGGATTATTCAATATAGTTTCTAAAAGTCAGTAATTCTGATGACTTGTAGAATAAGGTCCTGCTCAGTGTGAGTGGAAACGAAGTAGAGACAGATACATAGAAACTGGCTAAATTCTGTTCTTGATGCAATGTTTAAAAAGTTTTAACAAACAACGATAAAACAATGTGAGTGGGTCCCTGAACCAATTGCAGCATCTGTGGCATTGCAACAATCAAACCTAAATTTAGATGTTGGAGTAGCTTTACAGGAGTATAATTTAACATTTTAGCCAGAATGTCTCATTAACTTTTCGTGTGAATAGAATAAACAGTTACCTAAAAACTTAGCAACCTTCAATTGTTTTATTTGTTTTCCAAATTATTTAATTATGGGTCCATCTGGCAAGAGAACTTGGGAAGCTGAAGACGTTTTATTTCCTTTATGCTACAGCTACTATAGTCTCAAATAAAGCTCTAGCCCTATAAATCCCTGTTTGTTTAACACTTAGGTCCCTGCTCTTTCCCCTGCATTTCTGGAAAGAGTCATCAGTAAATTACTTCCTTTGGGAGTCTGAGGAAAGGGGGAAGAAGTAGGGCAGGTGAAAGTATTTTTGACACTGAGCATGGCCTGTGTATGCTTCTAGACAGCTCGGTGTCTTCATGTTGGTAGAGCTACACCTAAAATCACATTCTAGGTGAGAGAGGGCACTGTGTTATCTCACAGAATCACAGAATGTCAGGGATTGGAAGGGACCTCGAAAGATCATCCAGTCCAATCCCCCTGCCAGAGCAGGAACACCCAGATGAGGCTACACAGGAATGTGTCCAGGCGGGTTTTGAACGTCTCCAGAGAAGGAGACTCCACAATCCCCCTGGGCAGCCTGTTTCAGTGCTCTGGCACCCTTCCTGAGATGAAGTTTCTTCTCAAATTTAAGTGGAACCTTTTGTGTTCCAGTTTGAACCCATTACCCCTTGTCCTACCATTGGTTGTCACCAAGAAGACCCTGGCTCAGTCCTAGTGACACTCACCCTTTATATATTTATAAACATTAATGAGGTCACCCCTCAGTCTCCTCTTCCCCAAGCTAAAGAGCCCCAGCTGCCTCAGCCTTTCCTCATAAGGGAGGTGCTCCACTCCCTCACTGAGGTGAGAGTATTTGGAGACACTTGAGCATACTGCTGAGACAGTCAGGCTTAACTCTTCCCCACAGCAGCCTGACAGGGAAGTCTGGGTCACCTTAATGGGGCTGATAGATCCAGCTTCTTGGCCAGGTGCCCCAGCACGTGAAAGGGCTGGTGGTCTTTGGTAGGTAACCTTCTGTGTGCTGCTTGTTCCTGGGGGAGCCAAGGGGAAAGCCCAAATGCAAGGCATGGCAGACGGCTGGAGTGTTCTCTTTTGTTTCGTTCCTTTTTCTGTTTTATGGAGATGGTTTACAGATTTATTTATTTATTTTTTTAATGGAGATGGTTTACAGTTGTTTTTCTTTTAAGTACGCTCTTGTGCTGCTGTGTGCACAAACGCAGGCACATCGCGAGAAGAGCCAGAGGCCACGAATGCATTTGCAAAGAGCAAGTTTTATTTTAGTTACCTCTCTACTGGGGGATCTCCAAAGTGGCACCTGAGCTCCCAGGCAGAGGTGACACAGGTGGGGACGCAGGTGCTGGGAAGTTCAGCCCTGCTGGAAGATCACTGGGCCTGCTGAGCTCACCTGTATTTCAAGGCTTCAGGCAGGTGCAGCCTCCCACTCTTTCTCACAACAAAGCAGGAATCTCAGACATAGTGATAAGTTGTCTAGAGTTTCTCACAGGCCTATGTTATCTAACATCTATTCTCTCATTCTACTCATCAAGCACACAAGGTCAGTAAAACAGTTAGTGTGATGTATGTGCTTTTCCTACAGACAGCTGCAAGTCACTTGAGCGTATTTACATTTAACCAACCTCCTTGCCATTTTTCCCATATATTCCCATACAGCTGTCCTGTAAGTCCAACCTTCTTGCTGCTCTGGTGTCCCACCCGTGGGACCCCAGCCATGCCCTGGGCACTCCCAGACATGGCAGAGTGGAGCTGAGCTGCCGGCGAAGGGCATCACGCCGTGTCCTCCTCTGGGACCTCCCTTCAGCAGCAGCCGGGCAGGGAGGCTGAGCATCACCTGGGGGTGCCACGGGCCTCGCAGCCTCCGAGCTGCCCCCTGAATGCATGCATTAGCCTGCACAGCGCTGGTTTCCTTGTCCACGTCATAGTAACTGTTAAAGGCTTCATCACTAATGTTAAGCATGGTAAAATTTATTGCGTCGTGTTAGCAAATTGCCACACGTTTTTATTTGATGTTTCGTTTTGACAGTGTAGAAAGGGAGTGTAATGGAACAGGTGAGGGAGATTTCCCCGAAGACCAAGTTAGCCAGAGTGATGGCAGCAGAGTTTTTAACAAACGCCCTGGTGTAAAAGTTTGGTTGGAGAGTTTAGCCAGTGGTGATACTCAGTATTTTTAGGCATGGTGTTGAACGTGTCTTGCCTGGACTAATTGATTAGGCCTGCTCTGCTTGGCTGAAAGCTTTGGAAAAACTGCCCCAGCTGGGGGTACCAGAGGCTTTTAAAATCAAGGCCCTTTTTGGATTACAGTGCGTGTCCAGTGCCTTTCTTTATCAGGTGTTCCACCGCACAAAATGGTGGTTCTCTTTGAGTAGGCAGAGGTTTCTTCCATAATACAAACAGGGCAGCTTTTTTTGCCTCTTTTGCTGGCTGTGTATGTGGACCAGGTTTGGATTTTGGCTAGGCATCTGTGAGCACTCTTATGCCTTTTTTTTTGACTTGAGAGTCTGACAGCTTTAATGTTAGGGCCTTCATGTTTCACAGCAGGGTTTTAAAAAAAAACTCTAGAAAGATTTTGCCTGTATCAGAGAGACAAAGTATTGGATAGATTTACAGCAGGGACCAAAGACTTTTGATGGAAAATAAATGTAGTATAGAGTTGAAAGAACAAACATGATTTTTTTTATGTGTCATAGCCCTAGATTTAGAAATGTATCTCAGGAGGAAGAAAGATCATACACAGATTTCCCAAGATATCAAAGTTCCGTATAATAATGCACTTGTAAAAGATCCATTTCAGAGCAAGTTTAAGCAACATACATTCTGCTCAGTGCTTACTAGTTTGTTGCTGGCAGGTGGATGTAAGTTTTGCCTCAAGAGCTTAAGATCATTACATCTGTCTTCCTATGAGCACTGTAAGACTGTGCATTACCTTCCAGGTCAACAAAAGGATATGTTGCAGAAGCTAATTTCTTATAGCCCTGGTACTTCAACTCCACTTGACCACCAGGGAAAAACTTCATAAGCTTTTCAGGCTTCACTTGCTGCTTTGTCTCCAGGCAGTTGTCTGCCTCCGGTTCAGCAAGAAGCACAGAGGCTTCCTTGTCTTCAGCAGACCTCGCTGTGGCTCCAAGGGATTTGGAACACACAGATACCAGTGTGCATCAGGTTTCTATTGCCCAGTAAACGTTTGGCTACCTGGTATGAATAGAAACACGAAAGAATAGATGTATATTAATGTGGCTTGTTCATATGGATTTCTGAAGTAGATTGTTGCAGTAACAAAAATTAACACATTATACATATATCACTTTTGCTTTTCTTACATTCCATAAGACTGAGATTTTGCTTGAAAATACAGTCCAAAAAATGAATGATCAAAACAGCTTCCATCTCACTGATAAAATAGTTATAAATGAAAAACGTTTAAAGGCCCCCTAATCTTTGTGAAAACATAGGAACTAAGATGTCTAACAATTTAATTTATTTCAAATGAATTCATTATCAAAGGACTTTCGGTTCCTACATTTTATAATCTTTGCAAGATTGAGAAGGGCCAGTCTCAAAGTTTGCATTTTAAAGCATCTACTGTCTCTCCATACGGTAAAATTGGGGAGTATCACCTGTCCTCACAACTAAAAACCTGGACTGTATATCTTAAATTGTATTGGAGCAGGGTCTTTCTCTCAGGGCTCACCAGTCTTTCAGGACTCATGAAAAGAACTGTCTTTGCTTCTTAATGAAGTGGTGGTTCTTATTTCTTCATCCCTGAACATCAGATTTCCTTTCTGTTACAGGGGGGAATCTAGTTGTATTATATTCTTATCTCTGCAGCATCTTTTAGCTTTCTCCCTTATGTTTTTGCAACTTGCATCTTTGATACTGTGTTTGTATTCCAAGGATGTAGCATGTGTATGGCTGTGCTCTTACCACCAATAATGAAATAAGTGGAATTTCCCAGATGAATAAATAGTGGCAGATAGGAACCTGCATTTTGTTAGACTATTTCTCTTGGCAGATCCTTTAAAAAAATCTGTTAGCAAGCCAAATTACATTAGTCATTATCAGATTATACTCTAGGATGCTGTGCAGGAGAAGCAAAAGGAGAATCCTTGTTTCTATCCTACAAAATTGGATGGAAGTCCTGTGAGGTCGCCATTTCGTAAGTTCAAAACTGGAAGAGGTACAGCAGAACTACTACTGTGATGGCCGGGGGAAAGGAGAACTGTATTACAAGAAGAGACTGCAGGTACCCCACGTGTTTTGCCTGGCAAAACAAAGGCCTGTGTTTTTGCTCTTTAGAAGTACTTTGGAAGATGAGTAGTCATGAAGAAGGGACATTTAAGCTAAAGGACAGTGCTGACATAAATTACACTAGGTTGTAAATAGCCTAAATAAATTTAGATTGTAAATCAGAGGTTTGAAACCAACTTTGGAAGGATGTCCTTGGTCAGTGGGCCAAGAGAAAATGGAGGTGGTAAACATGGCAGAAAAGCTTCACTTTAAATGGAGCTCAATACATTTTTCAAAAGATGTTAAAGAACATGGGTTGTCTGTAACAGAGAGCAATGGTCTGAAGAAGCAGTGAAGTCCTTTCAAGTTGAATATTTATTCCCAGGTTTCAGATCACCACCACCCCTTTGACCAAAAAACTCTTCCTGTGGTGCTTCTTGACCATGCTTTTATGTCCTCTGAAGCCCTTGATTTTCTTCTGACAAACTACAAGCATTTTATTGCTTCTTTGGAATTATTGTGCATATTTAAATATGTCCATACAGATGAACATTCCTATAACAATGTTTCCAGCCCTGAAAATACTTTATTTCACTTCCCATTTGAGTTTTAAAATCTTTTTTCCATTTTATAAAAAGCTAGACCTTCATTTTCAATTTTTAGTTCAAATAAAATAATTATCCCGTTGTTACTTTTTTGACAGCAAGAAGAATACATTTCAGATGAAGCACATATTTTATTCTATTTTAACTGTTTGTGTTTCCCTAATTGCAAGAAAAATTCAATGATGATCTTTTTACAGACTGATAAATATTTTAGCATAGATTTCCTGTTGTAAAAAAAACATCCAAGTGAAGGGTACAAGATTGGCAGGCTTGTGTCTTGTCTACACAAAGCTTTTATTTTCCTTAAAAAGTCTTGCTGCTGCTAGCATTAGTGTCTCTCCATCCAAATGCATTTGTTAAGCAGTCAGTAAATGATTAAGGAGCTGGAGGGACTGATTTATGGAGCAAAATTAATTGAACTAAATATGCATCGCTCCATTAAGTGACAACTGGGAAGTATGGGAGAACATGATATAGCTGTCTGCAACTACCAGAGGGGCGTAAACAACAAGGAGAGTAAAGGCTTCACACATAGGTACAGCCTGTGGCTTTTTTGTGACCTGGATGCCCGTCATGCTCCTCCTTAAGGCACTCGAAGGGGTGAAACACCTGCCCATCCCCCAGAAAACCCACACTGGGGATGGCTTAGGGTAGTGCAAAATCTACGAAATAACTCTGAAGCCACAAAATACTGTTGAAATGCGGTGTTGTTTAACATCTTTGTCGGTGACATGGACAGTGGGATGGAATGCCCACTCAGCAAGTTTGCCCACAACACCAAGCTGTGTGGTGTGATCAGCGCTCTGGAGGGGAAGGGATGCCATCCAGAGGGACCCTTGACAGGCTTGAGAGTTGAGCCTGTGCAAACCTCATGAAATTCAACAAGGCCAAGTGCCAGGGCCTGCAAACGGGCCAGGGCAATCCCAAGCACAAATACAGGCTGGGTGGAGAATGGAATGAGAGCAGCCTTGAAGAGAAGGACTTGGGGGTGTTGGTTGATGAGAAGCTCAACGTGAGCCGGCAATGTGCACCTGCAGCCCAGAAAGCCAACTGCATCCTGGGCTGTACCAAAAGGCTCATGGCCAGCAGGTCAAGAGAGGCGATTCTGCCCCTCTACTCCACTCTAATGAGACCCCACCTGGAGTCCTGCATCCAGCTCTGGGGCATCCAGCGTAAGAAGGACATGGACCTGTTGGAGTGAGTCCAGAGGAGGGCCACGAAGATGATTAGAGGGCTGGGAACACCTCTACTATGAAGACAGGATGAGAGAGTCGGGATTGTTCAGCCTGGAGAATAAAAGGCTCCAGGGAGACCTTCTAACAGCCCTCCAGTACCTAAACAGCACCTACAAGAAAGCTGGAGAAGGACTTATACAAGGGCTTGTAGTGATAGGACAAGGGGTAATGGCTTTGAACTGAAACTGGGTAGATTTAGATTAGAAATAAGGAAGAAATTCTTCACCATGAGGATGATGAGGCACTGGAACAGGCTGCCCAGAGAAGCTGTGGATGCCCCATCCCTGGAAGTGTTCAAGGCCAGGTTGGATGGGGCTTTGAGCAACCTGGTCTAGTGGAAGGTGTCCTTGCCCATGGCAGGGGAGTGGAACTAGGTGATCTTTGAGGTCCCTTCCAATCCAAACCATTCTATGATTCTGTGATATACTACAAAAGCAAATGGAGTGAAATTTAAAATTAGGGAGCAAACTAGGTAGGAATATGAAAGAGATCAGCAAGCTTCCCTATGGCAAGATATATTACTCTGAGGAATGGGCTTCCAAGGAAAATTACAGGCAAAGGCTACCTCCTGGAAATCCTTAGTACTAAATTGATCCTAAGACTCATGTAGGCAGTATAGTGAAAGGACAGTGCTTCAACAAGCATTCCTGAAATAGGTCCTTTTACTTCCAATTTCTGTGCTTCTATGAAGACAACTACATGCAGGTAATTTAAAAAAATACATCTCAGCCCATTTCAGCTCTTCTGTTGGTAGTTGGACTATGCTCTTGGGACTTCAGTGGAGTCCAGCTCACTCATAGAGAGCAGCCTGATTTTTAGCTGCTTGATCCTCAACATCAATGTTGCCCTTTTCTTTTGAGTCCCCATCTCAGAGTACTTTTTCATAGCTTAAACAGTAAAGGGGAGACAAAAGCTACAGATGCACTGGATACACACAGAACCATCCAGCACAGAGCAGCACGTTTTACTGTGACCTGGCTCACTGTTTCCACAGGTACCATTTCCTTCCTTGTCTTGATTCAGCTGTGGCTCTTGCTGATAGAACCATTGTGGGCAGCAGACTGAGAGTGAGTTGTGCAAAGGATTTCACCACAAATGGCATTTCCTCTGACACTGGCAAAACAGTGTGTATTCAGGCTGTAACCAGCCCTGTGCAGTGTGCCCTAGATAGGAGCTGGGCAGTACATAAGGCTGTGCTATACCCTCCACTGCAAGGCAGGATTTACCCTAGCTGAAGACACGTTGAAGTCCATCGTGGTGAGAATCCTGCTAGGTACACGGAGCGTACTTTCTTCCAAAGTTCACTAGCCAGATGAAAGACAGAATTTTACCCCCTCCTGGCTCCTTTGTCTACCAACTCTAACCCTACTTTGCAAGTTTGAGTGCTATCCAAAAGTATTTCTAAAGTGGAACAAAAATAAACATGCTTTTAAATATTTTATGTTCATACTTTAAGGGAGATTGACACGTTTTGAAGAGGAAAGCAGCCTACAACACCTAAATTAAAAATAAATATTTATGTTCACATTTGTTCATCAGCTTTCTAAAATGTAAAAATATGTTTCATGTTGTTTTAAATAATGAAATGTGAAACAAATGAAAGATAAACTTTCTACAAGCTGCAAAGAAATAAGAAGACAAAGGCTTTGTTTATAGCTTAGACTTCAACAGTGCCCTTTGACAACCAATACAAATCTTAATTACAAATGGAATTATACATATAAGAACTGTTCAAAACAAAGGAGTATTTTTTTTCCTCTCTCTCTGGTTTTCTTTGTGATAGTTTTAATTAGCTGCAACGCTTTGAACAATCATAGTCCTTGACTGCTCCTCAGACACTGATGGAAGTTGTTAACTTCAAATGGCATCTATAGGACTGCAGAAGTCTGGGTTTTCCTCTGAACAATATACTCCCCATTGCTAAATTTATTCCTGGATATATCAGGATTCTGCATACATACTACTTAACTGAGAAGTGAGCATTGTCCGATAACATTCCAGTGACTGACATTAGGACACAATAAATTGGATTAATAGGCTGCAGCACCCTACCCACACTGGCAGAACTTTAATGGATTTCTGTAATAAAGTAAGCAGCAACAGGGCAAATGTGTTCTGAAAAATAACCCGGTCAAATAATACGGAAAAACAGTCATTAGAAATAATGGCCAGCCATACATGGTATTTTCCTTATGATAATCAGGAACCTTGCCTTCAAAACCAATAGAGAGTGGAAAGGAAAAGTCAACTGCCAGTGTGGAAACTGGTGGACATCTGCTGCAGAGAATTTGTATACAGTTGTGGGGAAATGTGTCTTCCCATCTTGGACCTAAGCAATTTTATTTCTTTTTAATTCCCTGTGGGGAAACTGCACCCACCAGAAATGGAATATGAGCCTTCTCTTCCATCCCAGTCAAACAGCCTAATCGGGAGGTGGAGGCCCTGGTCCTGCATCAGGAGACACCCTTGCAGTGGGAAGAGAGGAGGGTGCCCTGCACCCGCGGGAGCTGTCAAAGAGACGAGGACAGGCATGAACAGCACTCTTGCTGTAGTCTGTGAGATTGGGGATTGAGCAGTCACAGCTTAATTCAGGTTTATCATAAATGCTGCCATTACAATATAGCATTTGGGGTGAGGAGAAAGTTTCTGCCTGGGACGCGTGACTCGCTGTGCTTGGCAGCACGTGAGCCTTCATTTGTCAGTGCTCTTTGCCTGGCTCTGCACGTACTCCTGTGGGGCTGGGGACATCGGCTGTTTGGGAAAGAACAGCATCTCTTGACTTCACAAGTTGAGGACTTAAAGTTGTTTATGTTGTAAGAACTGGGAGGGAGGGGTGGAATACTTTTGATGTCTTCTGCTGCTGTGGCAAGTGTGCGCGTTAGTGCAGCGTGGGCAAAAAATGCCTCGGAGAAACGTTGTGGAGAACTGTCAATGTGGGCTGATGCCTTTTTAAAAATTCACCTTCTTTCAATAAGGAAAACTGAATAATTAGTTATTATTCATCATTATTAAAAATGGACTAGAACTGATGCTCAATTTTACTTCTAAGTTTTTATTAAACATAACCTATGCTGTGGAAATCAAGTGAAATGACACAGAATACAAAGCCTAATCACTGGATTGTGACCTAATCTTTCAAACAGGGATATCAATGGTAATTTATCAGTGGATGCCCTGTAAGAATTTTTGCAAGTTTTTCCCCAGGTTTGTTTTTTGTTTTTCCTCTGATATTCTCTCTTTAGTCACTTCCTACCCCTCAAGTCTAAAAATAACAATAATAATTACAAAAAATAATTAAACTATTGGTTGTTTGGTGGGGGGTGGGGTGGGATGGGGGGTGTGTGTGGTGTTTTTGTTTGGGTTGTGTTTTGTTGTTGTTTTTTTGTTTGTTTGTGGTGGTGGTGTTTTTAAACTATAGATTAAGCTATTGCATGTTTATTCACTGTTGGTTATATTGCAGTGGCATCTGGGAACCCTATGGTTCAACAACCCTGGCTATGTAGGAAACCAAAGGGAGAGAGAAGGCAGCCTTTTTCAAATTTAATTTGTATGCACTTGGTTTCTCAAGGTCTTTGCAAGAGAAATACTGAGAAAAGCAACAAATAGCACTTGGGATAAATTGGCCAAATGTGCATACATCCCCTTGAAAGAATTTTTTAATTTACTTCTGAATAGCATAAAAACTAGCTGTTGAAATAATAATGCATACTCTTTTTGTTACACTTATTAATATCTCTGGATCTGGGTTTTTTAAAGTTAGTAAAGAAAAAAACAGATGTTTGTATGTATGAAAATATATACTGGAAATGATCCTTATCTAATTTAAAGTGATACAGCATGCTTTCTTTAACTATTATTATATCTGATTTCTACCAGCTTAGATTTTGATCCTTATTTTAAAAACCTGTTGAAGTGAGATTCGTCCTGCCCCTTAACCTCAATAGAATCAGGATTTTGCATGCCACGATCTTCCTAACATTTTCAGGCTTTTGCCACTGTCAATTTCTTCTTTCTTCTTCCTTTTAAAGCAAAGAACCGGGGGATTGCAATTCCAGTGGATTTGGACAGCCAGGTCAATACCTTGTTCATGAAGAGTCACTCTAACATGGTGCAGAGGGCAGCCATGGGATGGAGAATGTCAGCCCGCAGTGGACCTCGTTTTAAAGAAGCTCTTGGTGGGCCTGCCTGGGATTACAGGAATATAATAGAAAAACTACAGGTACAAAACCAGCAAATGCCTTGGGCAGTACTTGTGGTAGTGCATTTATCTGGTATGTGGAAAAAAACAGAGATTCATTGCATTTTTAGTGCTGGATTACAGTAACTCTGCACTTCTAAGCTTGGGGAGCGGAAGGCTCAGTTCTTATTTGGTGTCTGTTCGCAGCAAAACCAATGTGGGGGGTCTTTTGATCCATGATCTAAATTTGGCTCTTAGAGAACCAGGATAGAGGGGTAGGAAGTCTGTTCTTTTCCCCAAAGTGGTCCACAGAGAAGCATCTCCTTTCTGCCTTGTCATGATCGCACATCCCGTTTTGGCTGCAGAGGAGGTACTGGCGGTTTTAGAAGCTGTTATGTCAGATTTGTGTCACCGGAAAATATCTACAAGGTGGAGATCACCTCGTGCATGTAATGGTTAAATTACATCGGGAGTTTATGAACTAAGAAAACAGCAGAACCCAGACAAATAGAGGAGCCCTAAATACCAAGGCAGTGATACACTGACACCACATATGACAAGCAGTGTTTTCCAGCAGACCGTCATCCTGACTCTTGCTGGGTGTTTTGTGGGCATCGCTGCAGAGGAGAAATTTGAAATAGAACAGCAAAGGAGAGAGTAATGGGCACCTTCCCCCTCCTTGAGGAGTGGCACGAAGAAAGGCATGAGGTTGCTTTACTGTTACCTGGGTTAACATGGGCTCTGGCTGTCAGAAGTGGGTCAAGTAGCCCATCAAGCAGCAATGTTTTTCTAGTTTTCTTGGCCAGACGTAGTTATGAATGGCATTCTTCTTCTTTTTCCCTAGGATGTAGTGTCCTCCTTGGAGCAGCAGTTCACTCCCATGATGCAAGCTGAATTCTCGGTGCTGGTTGATGTGCTGTACAGTCCAGAACTTCTTTTTCCCGAGGGGAGCGATGCCAGAATAAGATGCGGTGCTTTCATGTCCAAGTAAGTGGTATAAGGAGAAGGCCTGTTTGCTGCTTTGGAAAAGATGGCAGGGACTTAAAATTTTCAACAGCACTTACATCTGATTTTCAACAGTGACTTAAGCCTGTAAGTGTCTTTGAGTTCATACTGAAAGCTTAAACTGAGGCCTTTTGCTGCATGTTTTATGTTTCTCAGCAGTTTAGGAGTCTGGAGAGGAGTACAAAGAGAGATTGCTTGCCTAGAAATTGAATGTTAGTAGCTTGTTAAAACTGTGACAGGCTCAACCTACTTCTCTTTTCTTAATGGTAAGTTTCTGCAAATCTACAGCAGAAACAGACTTTACATGGTAGAATTTTCAAGAATTCACAGTGAGGCGGAGTGGGCTGCTCAGGGCTGGATTTTTCTTTGTAAAGCAAATAAATCTTTTGGTTTTTATTTTAAAATGCCAACAGCTCTTTTAAGAATACGTTTCACTTGTACCTCTACCTGGTCTTGAATTATTAGATGTTTTATTTGCAGTCTGTGCATTGGAATAGAGTCTTGCCATTTCTTTATTAGTCCCCAAGTGAGATGCCCTCGCTGCCCTTGAGAAACTATAATTCAAACAGAGGTAATTTGGGGGAAATGAACACATTTGGCAGATCTCCTGATTCCTTGGCTTTTTGCATATTCTGCAGAGGTAGTGTTATAACAATATATATGTTTGGAAAAGATAAAGTTAAATTTTGAGCTTTTCCCATCCCATCCCATCCCCTCTGTCCAAAGTCCCTTAAAAGTCAGTATCAAATCAAGTCGAGGGTTGCTGGATGTGGCCCATGCAATGCAATAAACACTTTTCTGCTTTATTTAATTAACTTCCATGGCAAAGGACTGCTTTGCAGAGCTATGCAGAAATCCTGAGATCAAGATGTACTTCTTGAAAAATATTGTTAGTACAACAGACCTGAGAGCTGCATTGTTTTGGACTCACAGCTCATGGAATTGGTGAAGATGACAGTGGGAGTGTCCTGCATGGTGTCTCCATTGAGCCCAGGGTGGCATTAGCACGCTAATCCCTATAGGTATTTAAAGGACATGTAGATGTGGCACTTAGGGACGTGGTTTAGAGGGGGACTTGGCAGTGTTAGGTTTATGTTTGGACTCACTGATCTTAAAGGTCTTTTGCAACCTAAATGATTCTATGATTGTAACTTAGCAGTGATCTAAATATCATCAGTTCTCTTGGGTTACAGAGCGCTGGTCTAGCTGATGCAGTGACAACCTTCCCAGCCCTGTTTTGGGTGACTGTGATTTAGGACCGTTGATGGTGCCGTCTTTCAGTGTAAATTGGTGGCCATAGTGCCTTTGCTGTGCCTAGTGCCTAGGCCAAAATTTGCTGAACACCATCACTGGTACTGAAGGAAAAAAACACCTGTCCAAGGCCTTTAGATTTCCTCCCCACTTCTATTTTCACAAACATTTCTCCAGCAATGAGGCGAACCAGCACAAGGACCTGCTCTGCACAGAGATAGAAAGGCTTCTTCTGGTATTGGCTTAAGCTGACTAAAACCCGAACTCCCATTGCAGTCGTAGCTGAAGTCAGAAATCTACCTTGTTTTCTGACTTGAAAAAGGCTTGTAAAGTTGTTGTGCAAATGTAAACAATGGTTATGTGTCATCCAAATGGCAGCACTTCTGAACAATTCCATGTAAGGTTTTTGGGGATCCTTTTGGCTGGATGCCATTTGCTAATTATGTAATAAATATATTATAACCACCATAAAAGTTGGAAGCTGTAAAGGTTGTAGCTTTTAAAGTTTGCACGATTCCTGGTAAACATTGGTTACCTTTAAATGAAGGTTAAAGTAAGTTACCTTTAAATAAAGGAAGGATGAAATAGCAAGTTTGGATCTTAATCTGGAAACACTCATAAAAAGTGGAGTAGAATTCTGCCTTCTGTATGGGCAGTAAGATATGCAAATTGACACAAAATCTCACAACACCTTGAAAGTCTCATTTCCTTTTTAATTATGATTTCTCTCGTCTAATTTTATTTCCTTTCCTTGAGGAAAAATATAGTGACAGGCAATTTTTGCATAAAGAAGTTGTATAATAGTATGGCTTAGCAACAACGTGCAGTGCTATTTAAGTTTTAATATTTTACTTTAAGGTTGATTAATCACACAAAGAAGCTGATGGAGAAAGAAGAAAAGCTCTGCATTAAAATTCTTCAGACATTACGAGAAATGCTTGACAAGAAAACTAACTTTGCGGAAGAGGTACTGCTACCATTTTAGTATTAAATATAGAACTAATAGCATGGTATTAAAATGTTTGCTCTTGGACAGTAACAGAATCTGACATGACTTCAATTTTGCACATGTTTTCGAGATAATGTGGTGTCTTAGGAACAATGTGGTACAGCAGAAAGTTAAATTGGAACCAAAGACACTGTCTGCCTTACATAGATAGTTTTGTATCAGGGACTTGACAAGAGTCAAGGCAAGGAAGGTGACTTAGCAGTGGCGAGTATTACTATGTATGATTATTATATTTTAGATATCCTGTATTTCTGTAGACTAGTCTTCTTATGCCATATCTGACGTTATCTGTCATAAAATCAATTTGAAATATGGGAATTTTTAATTGAAAATGTACAGTTTTTCCCTGCTGCCTGTGGTGCTGGGCTTTTGTACTCTCTCTATATAAATGTGTGATGAAAATATGTAATGTTTAAGCAGAGCTGCCAGTTTTGGGGAGAAGTGGCATAGCCTGTACTCTGTAAGTGTCTAATTATTTCTTTCACTCTTCTTTCTCCCCTTATTGCCCAGTTTTCTCTTGCAAAACCAAGTTTTTCAAATAGCTCTTTCATCTTGCCTGTGCCTTTGGTTATTAGCAGCTGGATTCAGATTTACATGTTAGCTGTCCCTTCTTTTTGAACCTGATCCCTGTGCCTTTTGTGTGGTTTCCTCTTAGCAATATTTCTGAGTATTCCCCAAATTATTTCACTATTATTCACTCTTAAATATGAATCATAGAGCTATTATCTAATCTTTCAATGCCATCATTTTCATTTGTTCACAGCTGACATGTTTAGTCAAGTATCTTCATGGGTTTCACTTTACCTTGAGAAAAAAATACCAATTACAACCCAGTGTTGCACTGTTTCACTGTCGTCTTAGGCTTTTTCACCAAAATATTTTCAGATATCGAAGTAACAGCACTTATTCATGTTATTGTACTTGGCAAAATTATCCACCTTTCAGGTATACTAGCTATGAGATTCAAAGATAACCCCAATCTAGCCTTAAGAAAAACAAAGTCTGTGGTTAAGATGCCTTTTTTTGGGTGTTTGAGATTTTACTTTTCAAGTTAAATGTTTTGATCCTGTTGTATGATATGCTAAAGTACCAACACACCCTTTTCTCTTTTATGATAGACGAACCATATATTGGAAATGGGAAATGTTCACAGTGTGTTTTGACTGTACATTATTTGTTTCGATTTCAACATATGGACATGGGAATATATTGCCCAGGCTTCTAAGCAACCTGCTAGGCAGGATAAAAAAAAATCTCAAGGCAGAACAGTGAAATGAGGACAAAGGCAGCAGAAACAAAACATCAGCCTTGCTCTATGCAAAAACAACCAGTGTACAAAGAGAACACCAACCTCCTCTTCACCTCCTGCAAAGAATCTAGCTTGAAGTAAAATGTGGCTAGGCCTGGGGAGACAGAAAAGTTTTAACGTCATAACAAGAGTTCAGAGGTGAAGCAAATCATATTAATTATTATTCATACTTATTCTAATAGTTTTTGGGGCCCATAATGCCACTGCATTATATGGGAAATCTAATTTGGTTTTGTACAATGCTATAATGAACTTTGCCAAGCCTCTCCAAAATAATTTCATAGACCCACCAAAAGTTATCATCATCTCAGAATTACGGGGTGGGGTGGGGGGAAGCCGTGCTTAAATGTATGACTTGAAACAAGCAAACAAAAAAATTATCTGTTTTAATTGCTCTTTGCACCCTGTCGTGGATGCTGATAAAGCAAGACTGAGTGAAGGTACCAGAGGGAATGTGCTCCACTGGTGTGTGGGGGCTATTCACCAGCCAGGCCAGCCTCTCCTTCTCAGAGGTGGACATCAAGAGGTGTATGCCAAGGCCCCTCACACGACCTCCACCATCTCAGCAGGGCATGGTGGGTGGAAGAGCTGTTCAGGAAACGGAATTTCTCCCTCCTGCTTTTTCTTGAGTCCCATAGATTTTACACCGAGGAACGTAATGAATCAGTGCAATGAGTAAACAAGCTTGTACGGTTTGCAAGTGCTTCTCCACCTTGCAACTCTTACGAGTCATTGTTCATAGGATGGACTTCAGAACAGTGAAAATAGCACAATGAATAGCCTCTTGTGCATGTTTCCAACTTTTTTTTTAACTGGGATCTCACTGCCTGCACACTTATTCAACTATGTTAGGCAGATACTAAAAAATTACAGTACATATGTAATGGTAATACTTGAGCAAAGCTACAGAGGGACACATAACTTTTTGACAGAAAGCCTGAGTTTGTTAATCATCCATCATAACATATTTTGTATGACAAATTTGACGGAAATAGTAAACCTCCAGTTTCTGCAGAATTTTCCCAGAGTGAATAACAAGGAAGAAACAATGAAATAAAATTTCTTCCTCTCTCTTCCCTTTACCTCTCACCATTGAGATCCAGGTCTGGGAACCTTGCCTTCTACTGTCTTTATCTTTCATTTGACCACTGGAAGGTAGCCTGTTTCATCGAAGACCAAAAGGAAAAGATAGCTGTAGGTGCTTATTTCACTTTTTATGCCGATTCCTTTATCCACTGTCCCAACTCTGTTGTTGTGCCTCCCCTTGCCTGGTGTGTTTCAGGGCTGCTTGTGCTCTCCTGGCTCTGTCATCAGTTGCCCTTGCAGTCAGCCTTTGAGGCAGCGCTCACTTGTGCGTTGTTTTGCGTAGTGCTGCAGCATCTAATTGTGATAAGAATCAAAGTTTAATTTCAGAAGTTTGATTTAAGGTAAATAAATTACACGTAAAACCTCTTGGTCATGGATTCACTTTCAGAAGTAATTGTGGGTGATTATTACAATCTCCCTGGACTTTAACATTAGGTCTTAGTCCTGTTTATATTGATTAGGTAACGAACTGAAATGGAACTTGATCTACAGTCCCTCTCTTACAGAAAGCTCTTCCAAGAACAGTGTTACCCCACTTGGGTAAAGCAGTGTGTGGAAGAAGTCAACATTGCCTCTGTTCAGATAGTTAATGTTGTATAGATAAAGCCTACTTTGACTGTTTGAGAAGAGAAACAGAAGAGACAGAAAGCACTGCTTTTGGATTAGATCCGCCCCATCTATGTTTGTTCTTTTGTTGCTGGCCATTTTTATACCCATTTTACAAAACCAAAAGGATCTTGGTCTAGAGTTTTTGATTTTTTTTAGGCAAATATTTTTTGTTCTTCACGACAGTGCTTGATTTCAGTTGAATTTCTGTGTGGATGCTGCCTCTAGACCCACTTACATGCCTCAGTTTTAATCTGAGTAAGATTTCCTAAAGTACATACATCACTGATGCATGTTCACTTTGCAAATAACTGGAGCAGTTTAAAATCTTAGCATTGACTTGCTGCCCTGTTGAAAATGACTGTCCCTACAAGGGAGCTGGTGCGCCAGGAGGGGTGAGTCCTCTCAGCTGCTTCAAAGAGAATTCGCAAGCTTGAATTAAACACCCCCATCTGTCAACTGGATGAAGTTGTTGAACTCTTGACTGAAGCGTGCTCATATAGCAACTTCTTAACCCATTCCAGCTGCTGGCATGTCAATGCCTTGGGCATGGACAACCTTCTGGTTTCCCAACTGTTCTTAAATGAGGTCAGCACCTCATGGCGAAAAATTATTATCTCTGATAACATGTGTATATGACAAGTTTAGTTTAACATTATGGACTGATCAGAGTGTTAATGGATGGTAGTACATACAGAATATAGCAGATTCCAAGCCTGAATACCCTGCCAACTGGTAGCTCCTAAGGGAAACGCTATTATAAACAGATTGAACCCTTCAGCAAGGGTTACTTGTGCTGCAAAAGACAGACTTTATACTTTTTCATGCTTTGGGTGTTGAACTACAGTATAAATAATTGAAAACTGCACTTTTAAGTGTCGGTAGAACAAAGACTGTGTAAGCTGCTTAATTCTCAGAGACACGTAGTTGTGCTTGTTACCTTTTCTTGGAAAAACTCATGAAAAATCTTGTCTTGCTCTTATAGGTTTGCACCAGCTTCATGATTTAAAATCATAGAAGTAGCTTTGTAGCCCTTCGTTTTGCATTGTTAACATTTCTGCATTCCACTTTAGATATGAAATGTAAGCTATCCTGTCCTCTTTTGTTTGCAGCAACAGCACCAAATATTCATAGGAAGAAATAGTACAGCTTTGATGTAAATACAAATGTATTTTATTCCCATAAGATGTAGTCCCTGATATGGCCACGTATGACTCTTGGTCATTTTGTGCCTGAAGACCTGAGTTTTTCATGTGGAGCTGTTGACAAAACTGCAATGAGTTTGTCAAAAGCAATAGTCCCCCCAGTGTCTTGATCTACCAGTTAAGCTGAAAGCATTGGGAGCTGCAGGTCTTTTTCTGCTGGGAAAAATGGTCTGAATGGGTCTTAGAAGCCAAGAGATGTTGCTGAGAGCCACTACAGTGTCCCAGCATTGTAGCTCTTTGAATCAAAGGCATTGTCTACTTGAACTGCATTCTATTCTATAGCCTCATCTGTTTAAGATGGTTTTACTTATTTGCATCTGCTAATTAGGCAGCATTCAGACAAACAGCATATGTAGGTAGAAATAAAAAGGGAAAAAAGATAATAATTCTGAATATGTGAGGCTTGCTGAATGTATTATACCTTAAAAGGATGCTTATTTTAAATGGGAGGAAGAACAGGATTCAAAATTCCTTTATTTGCGTTACTACTCACATTTTGGATTAGTGGCACTGCAGGCATTCTGAAGAATTGCGTTTAATTTTTCACCATTTCTGCTGTCTGTTTAAATTGTGCTCATTTATAAAAATGCCTAAGCACTCGCCTGTTTTTTCCTGTTGTCAACAGGCCATTCTCCTCACTCAGCTCAGTGTGGCTGTAAGGTAATAGAGCGTTAGAAATACTACAGGAGAACATTTAAGCTTAACGTTGTTTATATTTAATTTTTTACAAAATCACTTGAATGTTTCAGCTGGACATTTTTGCAGTAGCCTGCATTAAAAACTCTCTCTTTAGGAAAACAGCCACAGTCTCAGGGGGAATGAAGGTTCAGAGAGGAAGAATGTTTGGTTACCTCTAGCAGTGCCAGCCTGGTGAGGTCAGGAAGCCACTGCTGTGGTTTTGTCGTGACAGTTAAGTGATAAAGTATGGAAGAAAGTTCAAACACAACTGGGACAAACGCCTCCATATCTGCGATGGTTTACGTGAGGGTGGTGGTCTGCTGCAGAACTGAAGCCTATGCTAATTCACTGCAGTGGAGGATTCAAGCTTTGTTACTGCTGTGAATCCTCTGAGCCAGTAATTGCAGCGGCAGGACCACCAGAGCTTTCAGATATGCAAGACTAAACACTAAATGTAGTCAGGCCCTTGAAGTGTGGTAATTCCTCATTATACCCATATGTTGACATTTTACAAGGCAAAGAAATAAAACCTACAGAGAAAGAAACCAATGCAGTTTCACTTTTCTCCCCCTCTAGGCTTCAAGCTGGAATAATTAAGCAGAGAGATAACACAAGGCATGTGATACTGCTGCGTATAATAGCTAGGTGTTGGCCATAGTGCTTAGTGCCTCGGGCTGTTGGTCACTATGGCACGTTTTCATTGCTGCACGTTTCTGGTGCTTTGACATGCAATATCAACTAGACTGCTCTAAAGTAGCATCCCTCATCTTTGTGGTATCCCTTGTCCCTCCTGGAGCGTGCATTCCTCTAGACTAAAGGATACTGCTGTACCTGGACATTCTGCTAGGTTTCAAATTGCATACATTTATACAGAGATTTATTTTGTTGCTAGTGCAAAAACCTCTAAGTACGTGGTATATGTAAAGCATGGCTTCTTTTTAAGGCAAGATTTTTTTTCTGTCACTAACGGGCTGCAGAGATTTGATCCAGCTTTGGACTGTCATCTGCTTGTGTTCAGAAGCCTGTTCAAAGCCACTTTACTTGGGCCAGTTGTGAGGGGCTTATAGTGGTCTCTGTCATGGATAGTTTCAGGCAGAGTGCATTGTTCTTGTTTACCTGGACAAGAACTTTAAACTGAAAGTCATCTATCAAGGACAGGTAGGAAGTAGCATTTCTGACCTCTCATGAAGTGTAACGTCCTGATCTAGTAAAAGGCAAGAGCACTTTAATTTGCTGTGGTGGGAGTGGAACACATGCCTAACTGCTTTGCAGGACTTGGTGTATTGATGATTTTGCCCTCTCTTTTATATGGGTAATTGTTAACTGTCACTGTGATCCAAATATATTATCTCCAGAGACTGAAAAGTACTTTTAGCTCAGGTGATAGTTGACTGAGCAATGGTGTTCACTACTCATCAGTACTTATTCTTGTTTCAAAACCTTGGTGGTTTTTTGTTCGTTTGTTTTCCAAGTCACAAACAAAGCTAGTGGCAGGATGCCAAGGCTGAGAGAAACACATGGTTGTAAACACGTTTCTTCTGAAAGACTGTAGCCTCTCAGCAGCTCATATTTATCAAGTTTTAAGAATAAGGTATGCTGTTATCCCGTCTTGTTTCAGAAATATTAAGCCCCAAATCCCAAATAATAAGTTGTTTTGGAACTTGTATCATCTGCCTTTCTCACATATATCATAATTCTTCTAGAGGAGCATCTGATACTGTAAAATACTGTAGATACTAATTCCAACAGTTTCAGTTGAAACAGTAACAAACTGGAGTAGCTTGTTCCTTCTTCTCAACTTCAAATGACCAACTTCTGCTCTGGCATTTCCCCTTTACATAGTGTATGTGATATATGGATGCTCCCTGTTTTCCCCTTCTTTTTTTAATATAAATTCCTTTCTATGGATCTGATCTTAAGAACAGCAAAAAGCAAATGAGCAAGAAGATCTTAAGTGCCTGCCAACTGCTTGGCATCCTTCTCTATTACTACTACTTCTCGTTAAAAACAAATGGAAAAGAGTGCAAGGGAAGAGAGTTGTTTAAATGAAACCTTCAGAGCTCTGAATATGATTCATCTCACCTTACTCAGGTACAAGATTCATGGAACTGATCAGGATCCGTTATGTGAACAACAGTTGGATTTTATTTTTTGTTGTTTTGATTACAAGTGGGATGGGTTTCACTAAAGACTTCAGTTCATCTAGAAGTTAAATTCCATGTTCACTATAGCTATTTGAATCAAATTGTAAGTTATGAAGGTATCAGGATCAAGATTATCTTTCTCTCTGGTTTTATTTATATATTTTAAATCATGGATAAAGCAGGTGAGATTTTTAGCAATTAGTCAAAGATTCTAGGCTATACTAGATTGGCAAGGGGCTAGGTAAATAACCAGAGGTATCTTGTAGGTTAATATGTAAAATGAATTACAGTTTTATCATATGGTTCATGTCCACAGGTGTGTGGAGTTTTGTGTGAGGATATATTCATATGCAGAAATGTATTTATTTTAGATGATCTATTCCTATTACTTTTTTTTTTTTCCTTTTTTCTTTTTTAATCAGCAGCATATTACCTCCACGGTGGAGTCATATTAGAAGATAAATATTTGAATGCGCGTTCTGCATCCTACCATATCGCTTTGTTTTTAATAGAGCAGTTGTTCTTGCTGAGAATATAAAGTGTCTGATATGCATTAATGCTCTCAGAGTTACTTGAGGAAAAACATAATTCCCACGGCCACCTTAATTTTAGTGGTTGGTGCTTGTTTAAAACACCCAGCTGACATCCCAAGAGGCCTGTGTCTGTGCCCATTTGCAGAGCAGGAGCAATTCACATAGGTGCAAGTTGAGGTAAGAAGGGGAGTTCAAGGGAACACGTGAGTGATAAGTACAGGGAGAGAAACAGATTGCAGACATCCTGAAGTTTGGGATACTTGCAGTTTTTCTTGGGAGTCAGGAGAATAAAACTGCATAAACCTTTTTCCTGACTGTGAGCCTGGAGGATGTTTCTCTCCACACACCTCCTGCTCCCTTTTAAGTATTAGCTGCCATACAGGAAGTCCACATTTCTGAGCAGCTTCTGTATCACTGCTGGGTAACACTTGTAATTTGTACTGGTGAGAGCAGAGGAGTGCTGCAGTATCACAGAGACCACTGTGTGGCAACTGTGGACTTTTCAGAAATGTTTTCTGCCTGTGGGAGCAGGTCAGCTGCTGCTGCTTCTGCACAGCTGAATTCCCACAGGAGTCAAATGTCTGCAGTCATGGAGGGGGCGAGAGAAAATGTCTCGTTTAGTTTTCAGTTTCCTTGGAAGGGGAAAAGGGTTCTTTTGTTTTCTGGGGTTTTTTGTTGTTGTTGACTATCACAAATTTGCTGTTGCTTTATTTAATATGTTTGAGCAACAACCCTGTTTGTACTTTGCAGTCACACCAGAGATGGCAGTGAGCAGAATTCAATGCATTGTATTAAGGCTGGCAAATGAATATTTATGATAGACCTAGGGAGCCAGTAATAAAAATGAAATCGGCATGATGCCACTAGATCCAAATCTTTGATCTCTGTTTTAAGAGAAAATACAATAAAGCAGGGGATGATGGACTCATTATAATGGAATGGTTAGTTATGGTTAGTTAGGGCAACGCGAATAGGTGGCATTACATAAACTGCTCTAGTTCAAGATTTATGATTCAGGGAAGTGTTTCAAGAACGGAGTTTCTACAAAAAAACTTGAGTTTATGATGTTATTTGGTTTAGTTGGTCCAAACACAAAGAACTAAAGATACATCTCTTTCAGATATCAGGATGGGCTATGCTTTCGCCTTACCAGGGGAAGCAAAAGCAGTAAGAACCAGCAAGGCCCTTATGCTCAACCTCCTTCTGTGCTTCTGTTCCTCATCTATCACCCTGTGAGCAGGCAGGGAGGACTGAGCAGTGCAGGAAGGTGGACATTAGATTCCATTCCCTGACCAGGCTGTCTTGCCAGATACCAGATGTGAGGGGGCACTGATCAGCAGAGAGGGGAAGGCTCCTGCTTTGGCACCACCCAGGAGGGTGCAGGGGTCCTGACTGGAGATGTTTGCCTCAGCTGGAGCCACCAATCTCCATCAGGAGCAGGGAGAAACTGCTGCAATGTGCTGAAACAGCTTTGGTGAAGCCTAATGAAGGAGTCAGTATTTGATAGGAATGGGGAGCAGGAGTGAGCGAGCTATTTTTCTTTTTAATGGTTGCAATTACTTGCTTAACACCCCTGCCACACTAAGCAAGACATGAAGGAGGATTGATTCCAGGCCATAGATGAAAGCTGATCTTGAACTCTCTGTCTAGCCAGACATGAAGAGGAAATGGAAACTCACTGTTTTCTGATTTCTTTCATACTGATGTAATTTCTAATGGACTTCATCACTAATGACATCTGGCAAGGGATTATTCCTTAATGTTGTCTATCTCCCTCTTCTCCCCCTTTTCAAGAAAACGAAGGTATATCCTATATTGCACTTCGAAAAGCTGCTATTAAGCACCCATTGTAACTGCTTCTGATACAATCTTTTTTTGTTTTTGGCCTGATGCGGATTTTACCCAGCATGTTTGGCCTTGGAGGAGTGCCTGGATGGTATTGCCAGCTGGAATTGTCAGAGCTGCTTTGTCTTCTGTCCCAGGAAAACAGAAGCCTGGCGGGCAGTCACTCTCGCTCTTATTTCATATCCCTGCTTAGTCAGAGTTGCCAACCCTAAGCACTGAAAACCCTGAGTCAGGCCACAAACAAATCACGAGATTAGGCTTGAAAATCATAAGATTTTTTAAATTACAAGTAGTTTATTTGAGATTTCTTTGAGGCTTTAAGAGTGTCTGTTCTTCCAATTTTATTCTACAAATCCCAGAGCTTGATATATGCTTTATTGAATTACGTGTGTGTTTGTTTACTTAAATGAAAGCCAGGTTCATTTATGGTTACCTGACCTCTGGAGTTTGTGGGGAAAAAGACCAGAATATTTAAATGATGTGTGTTGACCAGGCTGCTCAATGAGAACTCTTGTTCTGGAGTTGGTGATTGCCCTGAAGATTATGAGTTTAATTATCTCCGTGTCTCTTTGACCCCTAGGCTTTTTGCAGAGAGCGTTCTTGTCAGGCAGAGCCTGAAAGTCTTCTTTCAGTTTATCGCAATGGGCACTTTGTGCAGGTTGCGCCTTGTTTACCTTGCAACAGCTTTTCATGGGCAGTGTGTGGCACCTTGCCAGTGAAGTCCGATTAATCCATTTCCTTCCCACTGCAATTTCACTGTCGCTCGGGTCTTGCTTGGAGCACACACATGCAAAGTTTTTCTGCTGTACGGAGTCACGAGCGTAACGTGCTGACACAGCGTGGATGTCAGCGAGAGGCTGTGCTGGCTCTGAGCTGACTGAGCTGTGAGACAAGGAAAGTGCTCTGGAGGTTTGCACTAGTGTTGATAACTCCAGATACAGAGCTGTCACTTGGGGTTGAGGAGGGGACCTTGCCACTCTGGAAATTCCTCTTGGCAGAATTGTTCAAAACGTTTTGTCCCCAAATACTGAGCAGTTATACTAGCAATATCTCCTTAAATTCCTTTTAACTGTAAGGTTTTTACTGCCTCCCCCGACCCCTTTAAGTTTTTTTTTTTACTTTTTTCCTCCATAAAACTCGATTTTTTGACTCCTTAGTTGTATATGGTAGCATTTGTGTCCTATTAGCCCTACATCCAGTAGGGCTGGATGCCAGTCTGTCTGTCTCAGCTGCAAGAGAAATGTAGATAACCTTGACTCTCAGGTCTTTAAGTATGAAGACTTCTTACTGACTCCAGGGGAACAACCACCTTTGCTTGAACCAGGTGTTTTCTCAGCCACAACCAACTAGAGGTTCTCAGTTCTAGGTTTCCCTCCAGGCCACTCTACTGGGTGGAGTTTAGCCCTTTAGGAAATTGAACTCTTCTAAATATAGAAGTATTTTTGACTGCAGCTGACTAAAAATGAAAATTTAAACAAATGCTGGAAGTCCTGCACATTGTTGGGAAGTTCTTCCTCTTTCACTAGTCAGAGCAGGTTTTTTTTTCAAAGGGGCCAGAAATGTTGCTGGCAAATAAAATATACAGACTGAGCTCTCTTGAATTTGTGAAGAGACTCGTATTAACTAGGTTTCTTTTGTGAGACTGAAGAAATAACAGTGGTAATTCACTGCTGGCAATAAAGTGGGTGATGGTCAGTAAATTTACCCTGGATAGCACAGAGGATTGTTCTGGTTGTATGTCACAGTCTTTATTAAATTTGTCCTGGTTGTTGCTAGCATTCTGTTCATGTAATCATTTTAATTCTGACAACAAAACTAACCATAAGGACACAGAAGTGCCTTTTGAGAAATGGAAATTGAACAGTTTAAGCTGTTCTTATTTTTCTTCACATTTAAGTATTCTTACAGTGAATAACACCATGCACGGGAATAACTCAGACTTTGTTACTGGAGTCTGGATTTCTGTTCTGGTGCTGCGTGTGTGGAAATATTTGCATGAGAAAAAAAAACCAAAACACCTTAGCTGGAGCAACAAGTTAACGAGATTACTTTGGGCTGCGGTGTGCTTAGTCAGAAACAAGTCATTTGTATTACAGAAGTCTGGGCAAAGTGCTACCTACTTCTGCCTGTGTGTGCACATCACCTGCTATGCCACACAGCCAAAGGAAAGGGCTGAGAGCAGCGTTTAGGCACAGAGTACGTGTGTTGAGCTGGGATTAGGAAGTGGCAGATGAAATGGCTTTTTCTGGAGTCCTACCTGATGCTCTGCAAGGCTGATTAGAAGTGTTTGCTCTCCAGACCATGGTCCGCAGACAGACGACTTAAATGAAGCTATTTATCTAAACAGATTATTTCTATATCTATGATACTGAAAGAACTTGTTTTAACTCGGTAACAAATTCTAGCATACCAAGTAATCTAAATACAGGTCTTTTACTTCCTTTTCCAATTTAAAAAAAAAGGGAAGCCAACTAATTGATAGATGCTTTAATTCACCACGTATTTAACCTGATTTTTTAACTCTAAACAATTCAAAACTGGAAGAAACAAGTCCCTTTAGTTTTAAAATCATCTCTATCTTTCCTATGTTTGCACAATTTTTTTTTTTTTTCCTGATTTTTAGCTAAAGACTTTGAGAGCAAGAAAGGAAGTGTGGCTGGAATAATGTTTTATTTTGAACTAGCCAGCAGTTTATGGCTTCTGTGTATTAAATTCAGTACTTTGATCACTATCTTGTCTGTCTTGCTCCTAAGCCTTATGTGGTGTGATTTTACTACTGCGCCAGCTGGGGCTCTGCCCCATGCAAGAACTGTGAGCTAATAAAATCAGAGTAAATTAAAAGTGTTTTCTCAAGCCCTCTGCACAATTCTGAACTATTAATTTCCCATTGCAGCTTTGCCAGCTGAAAAGTAGCTGCTTTCATGCCCTGGACTACACCGTGCACGTACATCTCCATCTTCCAGCAGGGGCCTCCAAAGCCACAGGAGGTGGCAAAGCGGTCGCTGGGCAGCTGCAGCAGTGCACAAAGGGGCTCTTTCAGATATGTTCTTGCTAGAAAAGCACATGTGCAGCTCAAACAAGTTACAGTGCCCATCTGACTTGAGCAGGAGCCACCCTGGGGAAACTGCCTTATTTTTTCTCTGAAATTGGTGTACAGATATATTGCCCTAATGCTTGTTTCTGACTTAATGAACACTGTGTTTGGGCCTTGGACTTAGTTCATTCTAGATTTTTCTGTTGTGAGAAGGGTTGCTGAAGGACAAGGGAAGGGAGCTATCTCCCCTCTGACAGCTAGGTGAACTGGGCATTGCTTTTTGCCCTGAGTCTGCTGCCCAGTGATATACCGTCACTATGGGCATGTGTCAGTGTACCAGAGAGTACTTTCAAGTATCACAAACTAGCTCCCATTTTGGGCTTCTCTCCAGAGGACCAAATGACTCACCTTCAAAGAACGTCTCTCTGAAAGTGGAAGCAGGACTTTGCGTATGACAGTGCAGAACCTAACAGCTGGCAGGGTGCCCATTATCTCCTCCTTCTGTGTGCTCCTGGGCTTTGTGAATGAAAGATTTGTTGGAAAAATTTGTATGAAGTCTTAACAAACACTGATTTAGTAAGCTTGGCTTTGGATTATCTACACAAATTATTGTCTGAAGTTGGCTTCTACTGGGAAAAAACATGTTTTTTAAAATTTGCTGAAATGTTGGCATGCATTTAAAAAGTCGCTTCTGGAGTCAGATAAACTTCAGAAACTCTTCCTGCTACATTGGACAACTTGACTAGCAATGCCCGTTCTCCTGAAGGAAGAATTCTGCATCAAGATGGTTCCAAAAATCTGCAGCCTAAGAGGGTGATCCAAGAGAAGACAAAACAGAGACCTGTATGTAGTACCGTCCCCTGCAAACCTCCATGTGGTGTGCAAGCACTGATGCTTGCTAAGCATGGATGGGGTGGCTAGCAGCTTCCAAGCAGCACAAGTTGGGATGTGCACTAACTCCATACTCTTCCCTGCTCAGCTGTGATATGTGGCTGTTCTGTTTAGCAATGGACATGGTGGACACTGGTAGGAACCCCCTTGCCTGAAGAGCTGTTGTCTCTGACACAAGAAGTATGTTTCATCCCCAACAGCTAATATATATCCATTTCTAAATAGTGCCTGCCTTGTTTGTGGAAAACCCATCCAGGCGAGCAATCCCTGTTTGTCATACATATGTGCTAAGCGGGAGAGGGCTTAGCAGACCTTGCTGCTGCATAGGAGTCCTGTGTCCAGCTCTGGAGCCCTCAGCACAGGAAAGACATGGACCTGTTAGAGAGGGGCCAGAGGAGGCCACAAAAATGATCAGAGGGCTGGAACAGCTCTGCTGTGAGGACAGGCTGGGAGAGTTGGGGTTGTTCAGCCTGCAGAAGGCTCCAGGGAGACCTTGTTGGGGCCTTTCAGTACCTAACAAGGTCTGTAACAAAGATGGAAGATGGGGACAGGGCCTGTTATGACAGGACAAAGGGTAATGATTTTAAACGAAAGGTGGGGAGATTCAGGCTAGACATGGGGAAGAATTTTTTTCACAATGATGGTAGTAAAACCCTGGCCCAGGTTGCCCAGAGAGGTGGTAGATGCCCCATCCCTGGAGACATTCCAGGGCAGGCTGGACGGGGCTCTGAGCAACCTGATCTAGTTGCAGATGTCCCTGCTCATTGCAGGGGGCTGTTCTACGAAAGCCGGGCGCGGCTGTGAGCAGGACGCGGGGCAGGGTGCAGGGGCTGCCCGTGTCCCACCCGCCACAGCTGCCGGGGCCGGCGGGAAGGGGCGCGGTGCGTGCCGGTGCCCGCGCTCTGCCAGGGCAGCAAGCGCTGCACCCCCTGCGCACTCCCGGTAGCCGGGGCGGGGGTGTGAGTACAAGGCGCAGCGTCTTTACCCTCAGAAGTGTCCACCTCTCTGCCTGCTGTAATCGCCTTTGCCTGCCGAGTGATTTAATGAACTGTTTTGACTGGTCGGAGGAACGCTCCCGTTTTCATTTGCTGCCGCCGGAGCCCCCCCCTTCCCGCTCCGCTTCCCCTTAACTCCCCCTGAAAACATGTGACGGCGCATGTGAGGGGCGCTGCGGGGCCGGGCCGGAGCAGACGCCGGCTGCCGCCTCAGCCGCGGAGGGAGGCGGGGGCCGCTCCCCCCCGCTCGCCCCTGCCGGCAGCGCCGTGCCGTTATGTAACGCCCGCAGTGTCTGGCAGCGCGCGCCGGCGGGGGCGCGTCACGTGTCCCGCGGTGCTGCCGGCCCTGAAATTCAATTAGATTGGCTTTGGAACGGGTCGTGAGCCTGCATCAGATAAGCTTGCTTTTTTCTTTCTCTTTTTCTTTCTTTTTTTTTTTTTTCCTGCGAGACACTAGAAAGCAAATGGGCTGATTAGCTTTTGCACATTGTATTGATAAATTGCGCCCGTGATTCCAGCGAGGACGCGTTTTTTGTTGTTTTTCTTTTGCGTGGCGCATATACATCTATCGTGCCACCGAAAAGAAAAAAAAAGAGCCTCAAATCAAGCATTATGTAACCTGGCTCGAACAGCCACAACAACAGCGGCGACAAGAGGAGACAAAACAACAATCCCTCTCTCCTCCTTCCCCTCTGCCCTCCCGCTGCCAAGAGCCCGCAGAGCGACGTCTTGTTGCTGCTTTGGCAGAGGGTTCTGGGCCTCGCCGGCTTTGCCGCTCGCTGCCTCCGAAATGCGGTTTCGCGGGCTGCGGAGCTGACTCCTCAGGTTTTGGGATGATTGACAGCCGTCAGGAGGCTGGCAGTTCTGGCAGAGGATGCTGGTTTGCAGACAGGAAAGTTTGTGCACGCAGGTGGCCTGTTAAGGACTTTTCATAAATTATTTTATATGTGAGAGTCCCTAGTGGCATTACACAGGGGTGTCTGTATGAAGCGGCAAATGTTCTTGCCATAAACCTCGTGCCTTTTATCCAGTTCTCTGCAAAAAGAAGGTCCTGTGACTGAGGGGGGAGGGAGAAAATAAGCGAGCAGCTGGGGAACAAATTGACATAACAGAGCTGAAAGACAGAGAAGCGATTCCCCCATCCTCACCCTGCAACATTCACCTCATCTTTTCTCCAAAGTATGGTTTGAAATTTCAACATTCCTCCTCTGGTGGAAGCTAATGCTCGTTGTCTTGCCCTTGAAAGGAATAATATTGCTGCCCAGGAGCTGTGAAGAAACCAAACCCTCTGAAATTTTAAGCTGTATTAAATCTTCTCTGCTTTCTAAGGGCCAGAATCTACTGTTTACAAGCAGTCTGATTGCATGGCAGTCAAAACATTTTCTTCTTAAACATTTCCCCTGCCACCACTGCAGCAAGAAAATAGCCATTTATAAAGCTGTGCTTGCAACAAAATCCAATGTTGTTTGATAAGATCAGGTGTACTGGTTGTGCATTTGGGGAATATTCAGCAAATAATATCACTTTATATGATGCACATTGTATTATCCTATATTTATTGTATTTCCAACAGGAAGTTATAGTTGGAATGCCTTTTTTTTATTAATAAGCATCACAAAATGTTATTTTTTCTACTGTTTAGAGAGGTTTTTCCTCCTTTCTATTTCTCTTCTTCTATTCTTTCACTTCATCTCTATACATGCAGTTAACATACCAATGTTTAAATATACATTGCAATGTATAGTTACATAACCCTGTCTTGCAAAGTGCTGGAAAATGATCCCTGACTTTATCTCTTGACTGTTTTTTTAAAGTGACAGGTTCTGCTTATAATCTAGCACTATCAAAAGACAGGGAGGCATGCTGCAGCTACATAAGCATGACTTCACACAAATCAAACAAAAAATAATACAAATTATACCCCAACAAATATCATATGCTACATTTCTGCTAGCCAGCAAGTCTTAAATACAGAGTATATAAATGTGTTTGCTAACGAGTGGATACTGAGTTGATTTAATGAGTTGGTGATGCAGTCGGTGACTGCTCATTATCACCAGAGAATTTAACTTGCTGCAGCAACTCAGAAAATAAATGAGTATAGCTCAGATTGGACTGTGCTGTGAGTGAATTGGGAACTTTTCCTCTGTGCAACTTTAGCAGTCTTTGGTTTCTCCTGCTTTGTATTAGCCATTTTGAGCTGTATTTAGGATCGTTTTACCATCCATTGCTAATCCATCCAAGGAAGGGTAAGGAAGTGGTCCCAGACCCTGCCTCTCATGAGCAGAGGCAGTGCCCAAACAGATAAGCAGAATCAGAGGTCTTGACAGCTGGGGTTTAACAACACACTCCCTCTCAGAGTAAATGACCACTCTTCTAGCAAGCTGTGGGGGGAGAATACTGGGACCCCCAGTTATCATCTAACAGGCGTTGCAGGAGATACGGAGCTCTGAAGGTGTGGAAAGTTCTAAATACAGTTTGAGTGGGTCAGATCACTTACAAATGAGAGCAAGTCAGAAGTCCTGGTTAGCTCTCCCAGTGACTTGGTGTGGTGTTAGTGTGGCTGAATGAAAACACATTGCTCAAACATGTCACTTATGGAAAGAACATAGAGAATATTTTCACGTTTTAGTAGGGCTTCTTTCCTTAGGTATCAATGTACCCTCTGAGCTGTGCATTAGTAGTTACTGCAGAAGCACAACGCATAAATAATATTTATGGAATTTGTTTTATTTTTGAGTTGGTAGAAGAGCAGTGTCCCTCTAGTTTAGTGTATAAATAAACTAGAAGGGGTTTGTGTGTTTGCACTTGAAATGTTCTGTGTCCGTTACAGTATACAATTAAGGAAAAAATGGATTTATTTTCTTCCTCCCTGGTGTAGAGTTTTAGAATGTGGTTCTGATTGCTTGTGTTTTGCTGGTATTGCACGATTTTTTACACAGTGCTGGAACTCACAGATGTATGTCATGAAACTTTAAAACTCTGTTGAGTTTCGGAAATGTTCACCTGTTCTAAAATAAAAAAAAAGCCAGCCTACAGAGAATTTTAAAAATAGACCAGGTCCTCCAGGAATTCAATTACAGATGCCTGCCAGCTGCTTCCCCTGCCTGGGACCCACATTTCTAGTTTCTCTGTTCCTCTGGATGTTCCTTGCAGGGGAACAGCCCGTGTGACATGACTGATGAACAGACAGATTGGAGAGAGAGATGCTTGAGTATGGACTCCCCTGCCATCCTTCCATCCCACCTGCTGCTTGGGCTGTCCTTTCATAGTCACGATTTGAGCTGTGCGATTGTTGTACAATGTGGATACCGGCTGTGCGGCTACTGCTGGGACTAGCACTTTATTCTCAAGCTATGTGCAATGACTTTTTGAAAAGCTTTTTATTTAGGCCCTGTAGCACTGCATCTTACAAAAAACATTATAAGAATCCCATCTTCTTGGATCTGTATTCTGGCTGAGTTCACAGGCACACATTACATCCCCCATTTGCTAAAACACTGAAGTGCAGACCCTGAGCAAAACTGCAGGCTTCATTTCCACTGAAAATATATGCAGATTTTAGTATATTTGCCCATAAATGCATATGCTGGATTCTCCCTTAATATGGACTCTGCCCTTAAGGCATTGTTTCCAAACTTGTAGTGCAGGGTCGGGGCGGGGGGAGGGGGGTGGCGGGAATAAATCTGTGCTTACTT
Source organism: Nesoenas mayeri (assembly GCF_963082525.1). Classification (NCBI taxonomy): domain Eukaryota; kingdom Metazoa; phylum Chordata; class Aves; order Columbiformes; family Columbidae; genus Nesoenas; species Nesoenas mayeri. The sequence continues at coordinate 75,802,480 of NC_137541.1, forward strand.
ATTAAATTACATGTATTGTCTTTTGTTGTGTATCATCCTTTTTGGTCTGGTCGTAGATGATTCAGCTGTCCGGTTCCAGGAGAACATTTTCCAGCAGTGTTGTTTGGATGTAATCCTTTTTCTGGTATTGTCCTGTTTTACCCCCATAGGCTTTCTGAGCGTGTGTGCCCATCTGTGTGTGGCAGTGGCAGGAGCTTTCCATCCAGTCTAGCTGTCTGCAGGATCTCACTGGTTCTGTGCTGTCTCGCTCTCTTGGGTATCGTTTTACTCTTTGATTGGGAAGAATATGGTTTGAGGGTTTGTGGCAGAAATTCATTTAGTAATTCATAGGGGAGGAAAGTGGGGGAGGGGAGGGAAGGGAAATAATTCTTTGGTACAGAACAAGAATCCTCCAAGGACATAGTTACAGCATTTCTTGTTAAAGTACAACATGTTTGTTTTCCAATCGTGTAGCAAATGCAGTGATTCTGTGGCTTAGACTGTTGTGTACTTGACACACAGCTACGACGCTGGGGCAGATACAGCGGTTCTGAGCTGAGCAGTTCCCTGCTTCATGTCTGGTCCCACTGCTTTTAGGGGAAACTGCTTGTTCACAGACAGGTGTTCATGTAACATGATGTTGCTGCTTGACAGCTGGAGACATGAAGTTGAATGCGATGTTTGATTTGAGGTTTCTCAGTGATTTTGATGCAGGGATCGCAACAGAACTACATTCAATTAAGAACCTGATCCATAGCTCTTAGATGTAACTATAGGATGTGCCTGCTTACAGCATACAGTGCTGCCCTGCATTAGGGATCCCTAGACTAGCTCCACATTAACTTGTTAACTAATTTCACTAGCAGCGTTGTGCAGCTTCCCTTTCTGGTGCTGTCTTTTCATGTTTTCTGAGGTTCCTCTCTGTAGTGTTGCATGGATGCATGCACAGGCTCTCAGGAACTGAGTTCAGATTCGGTGTTAAAATTGAGCAGTTGTTTGCTGTTTGATGCGTAGACTTTTTTTTTTTTTTCTTCATAAGATTTAAAGTTAGGTTAAAGGTCAATGCTTCCAAATTTTATTTTTAAAGGAACCCAATACCTGCATGATAAATGCGATAAACCTGATGTCTGAGGAGCACAAATGCACATAGGAAGTCACTGGAGCTGACAGATTTCAAAGGGCTGTAGCTGGTTGTGTAAGCTACAAGCTCGGATGGTTTGATGTAATGCTGTTTCCAGACAGTGTCGGGATTGCATGTGCCAGTGCTGTGTGTTGCCAGACAGAAACCACAGCAATTCACCCTCAACATAATTACCACCTACAGCAAAGCTAGCAGCTTTTAAATGAGGAGGAGTGGGATTCTTTCTCTAGGAAAATGCCAAGGAGTTTATGTCTTGCTGTAAATCTACCTAATCTCTTCATTAGAAGGGTCAGGAATAGCAACAAACCTCAGCCAACATTGTACATAATGAAATAATTGTAAAATACTCTCTTTGATGTTAAACTGTAGCACAGGCAGAAGCCAGGAAAATCAGGTGGCACTTATTATGACTCGTACAGTGTTAGTGATGGATTTGGATGTGCAGCATAGCTTCTGTTACATGTGACGCTTTAATGTGCATTTTCAGTACCTCGTTTCCCTCTAGCTGGATGCTAAGATTAGTAGTATTATAATTATAGCTCTAGCCACTTACAGGCTTCCTTTAGATGCTTGTTTACTTAAAACACCCAAGAACATTGTTAGAGGGGAAAAGACCAAGTTAAAATTTTATATTTAATTATTTCCTTCCTTTTCTAACCTAGTTTGCTAGTTCCTCTCATTAATATATTAAGAATCAAATTGACTTACGACTATTGAGGTTGCTTGTGTGTGGATTGGGGGGGTGGGTTGTCCCTCATGGAGCTTAGGCATGCAAAACCAGATACTTGGGCTTTGATTGTTTTGCTGTGCTGTTGGGAGCAAGAGGTCAGGGAAATGTAAGGTGGCTTCCTCTGTACCTGATCCAAACCCCACTAAAGATGGTGAAAAGATTTCTAACACTATGAGAGCCATGATGGGATCAGTCCTGTAGGCTTGTGTCTGGATTCTTCTCCTTTGCATTAGCTGAGCAGCGCAGAAGGATTGGTCATAGCAAGCAGGCAAGTAGCCCCTCTGCCCACCAGCAAACTGATCTTCACTGGTTTAGAGGTTTCTCAGTCATGGCACCTGCTCCTCACTGTTACAAAACTAAGGTAGTTGCAGTACAAATGTTGATGGGGAGAGGTTAGATCAAAACTAAGGGTTGTTTTTTGCCACTAACTCTGACCGTGTGTGGAGCTGAGCTCCCACACTGCTCTCAAATGAGCTAAGGGGGCCCTTGACGCCATGTTGCTCTCAAATCTGCCTACTTAGTTTGCAGATAGAATCTGTTACTTTGGCATTTATGTGGTCTGTGTTATTCCTTCTTGTAATTATGGGCACAAAGAAAGGCTGATATAAAAAAAAGCCATCTCTTGTGGCGCACATCTAGGGTATTAGTCATTTGGATGAAGAAAGTGTAGTTTTCACTTGTTCCCCTCTTGCATTTGTACAGTGCATGCCATGAAGGCTGAAGATTCTGCTCTAGCAAAACCTTAGGGTGCATTCAGTGCAAAATTTATTACAGTATATGGAAACTCACTCACTATCAAAAACATTGGACAAAGTATAGAAGGAGTCTACTTTCCTCTGTTACAGGTCTGCAAAAAGTTGGAGGAATACATGTGATTTGGTTATGAAACACTGCAGGTATGCACATCTGTACTCAGCTGAATCTGATGAGCTGAATGCACCTGGCAGGCGCACCCATGTGCATCTGAGATCAGCTCCAACTTCTCTGCTTAGTTCTTAGCTTGCAACTAGCAGTTCCTCCAGCACATCGTTGTTTAGCAGCTGTGCCTTATGAAAGTGTTTAACCAGTACAGTTTTGCAATAGATACATCTGTAATCTTGTTGTAGAAGCATCTTAATTAGTAATGTTAAGAGCCAGCTATGAGAACCACATTCGATCTGTGTGAGCTCCTAGTTGTGGAATACTTTATATTATCATAGATCTCCTTGAGATGGATTTTTGATCTCCTTGAGATGGATTTTTCATCCCCTGAAACATAACATTAGCCTCACCTGCACCTGAACTTCTTTTGTGTATAATTTAATGCCAAAAGCAGGAGAAAGTATCTCAAGTGATTTCCTGTGAACCTTTGCTCTGGATGAAGGAGGAGACAGCTGCATTCGCTTGTCTGAAAAATGGTTGACTGCTGGATCGATAGATCAGGTAGTTTGGTGGACAGAGGTGAATATCCTTTGCCACTATTAGACACAGTGATATGAAGCAGGTTTTCTTTTTAAATTGAGAGTGCCTGCCTGACAGGTAGAGTGGTATTTAGGCCAAAAGATGGGCTGGCAGTGGTGAAGACATGCTTGTCTAAGTAAGAAATCAATGGCATCTCTCACCTACTGGAGGCATTCAGTGCCCGACAGGCACAATTAGCATCTCCCCACAAACACCCAGTGATCTTTGAAGGATGCGGGAACACAGTATGACATTTCACATGAACAGCTGTCCTTTAATGTAGTCAGCTTGTATGATACTGTAAACCCTGTGGTAGATATTCACAGAGTAACTTGTACTGTTAAAGGGAAACTCTAAAAGAGAAAGCGTTTTGTAATCAATAGTTGAGTTATTTTAACGCTGGTTGCATCTCCTGCCCATATTGTGTTGGCTCCAGCTCAGAGTCTAATTTAGGTAAAACTTTAGGCAGGAGGACAGTATTCTGAGACAAGCTGCCTGCCTGCAGGTCCTGTTATCATCCCTGCAAGTGAGGGCCATTGCGTCTTTCAGGAGTGGACCATAAATTAAGATCTAGCTGTTTCCTCTCGATCCTGCTTTTGTCTTTTGCTTTATGATGTAAGATTTGTATTCATATATCAAGAAGCAGATCATCATGGTTATCTCGGAATTCATTGTTATTTTGCAGTGTTTTTATGAGGCCAGTAGCCTAATGCTGCAGAGTTGTTTGTAATGTTTAGCTTCTACACCTAAAGCGGGGAGGTATCCATGGTAACTGTCTCGCCTGTACACTGTACCCCAGGCTGCCTTTTCACACAGGTCAGAGCACGCACATTCCCAGATACTGACTCAATTTAGTCTGCTTTAAACATCAGGTATTATTAAAAAGACACAACTCTGACTTTTTTTTTTTTTAATTGAATTTCGTATTTAATTAGCCATTTGAGCCTCTGCATTCTCCCAGTGAAAGCAATATAAAAAACCTTTGCTACTGTAAATAGGTCTGTTGGCCAGATCTATTCAAATTAAACCTGGGACTTGTGCTCAAGATGTTAAGGGCTTTGGAGCAAGGAAATTCCAAATGAAAGTTTCTGCTTTGCCACCAAAGAATCATCCTAGGGTGAAGTTTAAAATAGCACAGTTTCATCTAGGTCCTCTGTCAGGTACTCAGTATACTCAGTTTCCTTTGATTTCTCTTGTAGTTGAGGGCACTCCAGGATTAGAGACCAAAGATTATCCTCCTTCCTTCGTCATCTTCTTGTTGATTTGCAAAATACATGTTCATGGAAGCTTTGTTTTTGTTCTGCCATGATTTTTTGCTGTTGCTTGTGCATGTAGCAAAGTCTGTGGAAAATTCTCTGCAAAACTGAGTGCTGTGTGTGGAATTTTTTCACCTGCTTGCCTACTTCCATCCTAAGCTTGCCCTGTCCTTTTTTGACATAATTTTGCTTCATCTTGGTCTGTTCTGTCCATTCCAATACTTTTGCTATAGTGAATCATCAGGTGTGTTTCTCCTGAGCATTCAGGATAGTGATTTGAGTGTGAAGGAGGAGGAAGAGGCTCAACTTTTAACCAGATACTTCTTTCCTCAATGCTCGCTTGCCCTTTTCCAGTCTCCTCCAGAGCGGTTTTGGCAAACAACAAGGAGGCATGTTTACCCGAGTTACTGAGGGGGAGAAGCTACAAATCAAGTGTCACATGTATTATAACGTGTCATTGGTACAGCCAGGGGACAGGGAGGAAAAAGGCAATTTCTGAGGGGGGACAAGAAGGAAAAAAAGATGGAAGACAGCAAAGCAAGAGAGACAAAATCCAGATCTTGTCCCGGTCTTGTACATAATCCCTTCAGTACTGTGTAAATCTGTCAAGCTTTTGGCCAAGTCTCGGCAGCTCTGGGTGCCACAGCTAGGATACTAATACTTGTTTCTGCATATAGTGAATTTTAGGCCAGAGGAGGACATTAAGTATTTAGGCAGAGGCATCTACGTAAGTGACACTCAATCCTCAGCAGTCAAAAAGCCATTTCAATATCAAGTGGACTCACAGGGAGACAGAAAGGCGCTCAATATGTATAGGGAACCAATTTATGTAACAAAGTCATTGCAAAGTTGTAATTAATCAAGGGAACTAAATAATGGTGACATTCTGGGCAGTGTTATTTAGGGCTAAATGAGGGATCTGGTGTTCATAGGCTGTCATCAGAACTGAGAAGTCTGATGCTGTGGCTGTCTCTGCCATGTAAAGGCATTCTTTAGTGTCTTAGAGGATGAAGTATTTTGGACTCTGTTAGTACTAGAACAGAAAAATCATCTGCAGGGGCAGAAGGACAGGTTTAGAGAGTTACCTGGCTGATCAAGTGAGCATGGGTACCCAGGTCGACACCAACCGAATGCCTCGCTGAAAAAGGGAGCCTGGAGCTTCTCTCTAGGAACCTGCCTTTTGTTCGAAAGCTGAGGTGTTTCTACCTGCCATGATTTTTAATATAAACCAGTAGTATTTCGCTAAACAAAGATGAAGACAGATAGATGAAATACAGACCTTCTTTATGTGAACCATCTTGGAACACAAAGACCATGAAAATCAGCAAGAATTTTTCTCCATTGAAAATCTGGACATCTATGCTGTACCTTAATATCCAACAGACTTCTTGAGTATCTGATATGACTGTTTTTTTTAATTAACACATATGATAGAAATGGAAATCTTAAACAAGTTTCCTCAGCTTACTAATTTTGGTAATGTGCTTTCTTATTATGGCAGTTCTGTTTTTTGCCTGTTAAATATAGGGTTCTGGCTGATATTTTTGGTCGCCGTAGTGCTCTGCTCTGGGCGTCCCCTCATAAGAGATTTCATAAAGACAATTCTTCTCTTGAGTCTACATTGCACCACACCAGTTTTTGGATCCAGTACAAATAGCTTTAGTACACTTCATGCTCTCTTTTAAACACATGTGGATTGCCAAAGAGGATCAGACCAGAGGATTAAGAGTGCTGTCTCTCTGTGTGGCCATCACCAGATGCTTCAGAAGGTCTAAGAATCCCCAATGTAGTCAGGGCTGAAGTTTTCTATTCTTCCTGAAGTCTTGGCATAATCCTTAACAGTAAGATCATAAATTTGTGGCCCCTAAAGCATGACATTTTGTCTTCTTTCCCATAGTTGTTTTTTTAACATTTGTATTGTAATTGGTTTTTGCTTCTTGTCTATAGAAATGCCCAAATCCTCTTTGAGTCTTGCTGAATTCTTGGCCTCTGTGACTTCCCATGGTACTAAGTTCTGCCATCTAATTATGTGTGGGGCAACAAGTATTTCTTTATCACTTTTTTTGTTGACCGTCTTTACATTCCATTAAAGGCCCTGTCTGGAGTGGGAGAGGAAATAGAAATTCCCACCATCCCCATCTCCTCACCATGTATACATTCCTGTATTGCTGTCGCATCTCTTCATCTCTTTTCCAAGGCAAACAATCTCAATCTTTAATATCACAGTTTTTCCATACCTGTGTGTGCTTCCAGCACTTCTCTCTGAGCCTTCTGGGAGAAGGCAACTTGGAGTATACACAGAACTTCAGATGAAACTATGCCATTGAACTCACTTATGGCACTAACTTCATCTAAACTGTTTCCTGCCCTATTCAACCTTTTAACAAGGTTCGCACAGCGATATGCTAACTAATCATAGAATGGTTTGGGTTGGAAGAGACCTTAATGATCACCTAGTTCCACCCCTCTACTGTGGGCAGGGACACCTTCCACTAGACCAGGTTGCTCAAAGCCCCATCCAACCTGTCCTTGAACACTTCCAGGGATGGGGCATCCACAGCTTCTCTGGGCAGCCTGTTCCAGTGTCTCACCACCCTCATGGTGAAGAATTTCTTCCTTATATCTGGTCTAAATCTACCCTGTTTCAGTTTAAAACCATTACCCGCTGTGCTATCACTACAGGCCTTTGTAAAAAGTCCCTCTCCAGCTTTCTTGTAGGTCCCTTTTAGGTACTGGAGTACTGCTAGAAGGTCTCCCTGGAGCCTTTTCTTCTCCAGGCTGAACAACCCTGACTCTCTCATCCTGTCTTCATAGGAGAGGTGTTCCAGCCCTCTGGTCATCTTCACGGTGCTCCTCTGGACCCGCTCCAACAGGTCCATGTCCTTCTTAGGCTGCAGGCCCCAAAGCTGGATGCAGGACTCCAGGTGGGCTCGTACCTAACTGAGTGCATCAGCAATGCTGCATCCAGAACAGAGGATTTTACTCATAATCAGGATAGCCTGAGCTGTGAAGCACGTAGCTCCTAAGACTGTTGGTGGATTCTGTTTTGTATCCATTCAAAGCACTGTCTGGTTGACCCGCAGGTGCAGTCTAATTTCCAGTTTGGAACTGTAAAGTTCATCTTAGTTTCCATAATGCCATTGAGCCCTAATGTTGGGATGTTGCATGGCATTTATTGGAGAGATACCATTAATGGGGATATCAGCACTCTTGAAACACAGAAAAAATTGCAGTCAGAGGACCTTCAGAGCACGTTTTCTCTAGGCTCACCGTCAATCTGTGCCATACTTAACAGCTCTAAAGAAGCATATAACATTGTATTTCCATAGCTACATGCTGTGCATGTAGGAACATTCCAGTGATAATATATTTCTCCTTGGAAGCAATAGAAATTTAGGCATTATAATAGCAACAGCTTCATAATAAATGTGCACTAAAATATATTATGATGAAACAGCTACTGCACATGTGCAGCAATCTTATCTCAGACATAAATAACTTGGCAATTTTAGCAAATATTAAATATAAAGGGGCAATTTAATATTATGGGTGAACAGCTTGCATATTAAATTTTATATAAACATGAATCTGTCATTTAGTAGTGGGAATGTGAAAAGCTGAGACAGCCACATGAAAATGTGTCTTCGTCTCTAACTTTGAACAGCTGATGAAATTTCAAGCAAATTTTTGTCATATTTTCAACCAATTCTAGAGTTGCCTGAATTTGTTTTGGATTTTTTTTTCCTGTTTAACCCAGAAGAGAACTTTTTCTTGATCTCGTAAAACTTGGCATTTAGAAATTGCTGTTGCTCTTAAAATAAGATGACAGCCTAGAAGCTGTTGAGGTCTGGTATGACAGCTAATATACCTCTGAAAGTTATTAAAAACAAAATGTTGCTCTCTTAATAACATTTCAGTTTCATTCAGCAATTTTGGCTAATAGAAACACTTTATGAAACTTCTGCTGCAGTGTTATGCAGAGTCAGAATTATTTCCATGGCACTCTTCAAAGGATGTTATTAGGTTTATTTGTTTGAACTGATGAAATCTTAGACTCCAATAGAGAAAGCTAATATTGGCCTCTAATTGAAGAGGGAAGATTGAAAACTGCTTTGAAAACGAGGTTTTTCCTGGTAGAAGATGCCTTCAAAAATCAGAATGTCTGCCTATGATTTGGAAAAGATGCTGTTACAAAAACTTCAGATTTTGCAAGAAAGACCAGGTCCAACACCAAGGCAGTGCATTTTTGTGAATCACTAAGTAAAAGCCAGGAGATACCCTGACTGCCCCTGGATGGGTGCTTAGCCTGCTCACTTTTTAATGACATTAATGGGGTTGAGGTAGCTTGGCCTAACCTAGTGTCTAAACCAAGACCTGATTCCTCATTCCTGGGGAATTACCCTGCCAAACATGTTTTTTCCAGTGGCCTGAGGAATGCAGTGCTCAGGTTAACCTAGAACCCAACTCTTCCACGCGGCAGAGCAGCCTTTGCCAGAACAGAAACAGAGCTCAGATCTTCATTAACTTCATTTTAGTTTTAAGATTGCCATTTCCTGTACTTTGTCAAGGGGTCCTTTCCTTCTATGATAGCCTTACCTTGTAATCCTGAATCACCATTAATTCTTAGCTGCTTGGGCTCTGTTGCTGGCAGTGGATGTGCTGATTTGGCTTTTGAGGAAGAGGAGATGTGGTGCTCTGCCACAACAGCCCAGGGTCAGCAGCTGCGTCCTTGCTGAGCAGCAGTAGCAAGGATCCAAGCTCCTTTTAGCACTCAGGATCAACAGATCTGCTGGAAAAGGTTGCTTAATGTTTACTTGATATTTACCACCTCTGGCACCCAAAGTGATGAGTCAGGCTCCTAAAAATAATGAAATTACTTTGATTTGGTTTCTTAATGATCAAAAACCCAACGACGTATTTTGGTTGGTTTGGGATTTTTTGTTTCTCTCGCCTTCTGCATCTGGCCACACAGATTTCACGTTTCCAAGTACTATTCCTGGGACCAGGAACCCTAGAAATTATGTGTGGGGGGGGTGTAGTTAGTTGGCTTTTTTTTGTTGTTTTTAATGTGAATGTGAATTTTCATACAAGCACATAACTCTAGGTGCTAAGCTTAAAGTTCCAGCTGTCATGAAAATGGGAGTAGAATTGGGAGACTCAAATAAGTTTACTAGAAACTTATTCAAACTACTACTTTTTTAAAAAAACAGCATGAATTATAAATCCTTCAAAGTTATCTCTGTCAAAATGGATAGCTAATAAAGACCAAGTGCTGGATTTGTAGTGTTGTCTAACTTTGCTCTACTTTTCTGTTACTCTGAATGCCTCCTCATTTCGTAGATACAGCCAAATCAGTGCGGTGGCTGGGAATTGTTCTCCTCTGCTTAGGAATGGAGGAAGATGATTTGTTTTCTTTGCCATGCTGTGCAGTGTAGAGCAAAAGGAGAATCTGCTAATCACTGCAATTAGCACTGAGGACATCTCATGCTGTATCTTGATCCTATCCAGGCTGCTGTGTGCTCATTTTGCAGCAAGGTAGATGCTAAGACTGTGTTTCCATATACAGTTGATAACACTGGCAGTTTAAACATTGCTCTGGCCCTGAACATTTGGCTTTCTTTAGCTTGCTCCAGTTTTGCTGCATGGATAGGAGTTGCTTAAGTGTGTGTTGACCAGCTGTTTTCCTTGGCAGTAGCCACCGTCTGTGCCAGACTGTAGGAGCACAAACTCACTTGGCCCAGCTTTGTATGTTGGCCTTTCAAGAATGTAAATTCAGGTCTTTCATTTTCAGCTGTTTTAAGGCCTGATTTTGTACAGTCTTCAGGCACCTAAAAATGCAGGTATACTTGGAGGTAGACACACACAGAGTTGGTTTGCTCCTTAATGCCTGAAGTCCAAGAAATCAGCAGTGATTCAGCATCTGTTTTCACCTAAGAATGCAAGGGGCATTTCTCAGAAGCATCAGCCATGTTGGTCGCTTTGTCAGGCTAGTTCTTGGGGTGCTACAGCTGAGCTTGCTGGTTGTTGTCACAAGCACATCTGTAGATCATAGGACAGAATCTAGCAGTTTCATCTACTGAATGTTGTGGCATTCAGGCAGGAATGAGTGTCATTAGAGGAAAAATGGTTGGTTTTGATGAGGGATTGTTTTGAGGCAAGGCACACATCCTGTGATGATTTTGCAAGGCAGTAAATACAGAGGATTAGCACTTTTTAATATCACTATCTTTTTTTTTTTTTTCCCCAATAATACAGGCATACAAAGCAGTTTTAGCGGAGTAATTAGTATTAGCTGGGCACATTTGTATATATTGGAAAAAGTGCTACAGGTGGCAGTTTAATGGCATTTCCACAGTAAAATCCCAAACCATGAAGTACTCATTTGGTATTGATGCAATGCAGAACTCATGGCAAATCCATTTAAACATTTCCAGAAGCCTGGTAACCTGAATTGCAAAGTAATCCTGATACCTGGTTTAGAAAATGTACATGTACCTTCAAACAGAAGTGGTGACCTGAGTATCTGGAACACCTCAGAACAAATTCTGAACTTCTATTCTGTCTTCAGCAGTCTTTACGAGTAGAAGAGGTTGAAGTTGAGAAATCAGTGGAACTAGTGGTGGGTAAAAATAAGCAGGTGAAAAACTGAAATACAGAAGTGTCCCCTGAGCCACTTTGAAAACCCTGAGCCATCAAGTGAAGATCCTAGCATATCTAATTCAAAATAGGATAGGCAGTATGCCTGCAGTGCATCCCTTATCTAGTGAATCGGGTATCTCTAATGCTTTGGCTTTGAAGTTCAACATAATAGTAATATTGTGAAACAGAATAATGTAATGAAAATACTATTTGGCCACTTGTATTATTTTTCCCTAGCTACATGTTTCAGATTGCTTTTAAAACGTCAAAGCGCAGTAGTACTCGTAAGTATGCATCTGGAAATTAAGTGTCTGTTTTGGTAAATATTCACATTAGGACACTTAGGAGTGATTTTTTTCTTGCAAAGCGTGGGGAGTTCCACACAGAAATCCTGTTAACAAATAATAGGATTTGTGTGCATAACTCTCTGTGCATCACTTTGAAAGTTTACCCCCTGCAGCATAAGAGTTAGATAATTTTAGTCTTTGAAAATTATGCTTTTCAGATCTGGTCTTTTTCTACAGTGTGTTATTGATGGTGCAGTCATAAATGCTTCTGAATAATCATGATCAAATCTTACATTGTTTTCTTTCAGTGGTGGAGAACTTGGATCATTATGTGTCTAGGTGCTTTGTCTTGTACTGGAGAGAATTGCAAAGGAAAAACTACATAGGTGCAAACATGATCTGTTTTGTAAGAGCACAATTTATGACTAAGGTGGAAACCATATAAAAAAATGAGCAACAGGACAAGTGACAGATATTAACAGTAATACTTGCCTGCAACAAAGACCTGCTCTGTATATACAAATGTATACATACATATGTAGAGACCCCATATTTAGACCAAAAAAAAAAAAAAAAAATTGACAGCTAGTAATATTTTGTGGGCCAGTGGTAAAATTTTATAACATACAAAATCAAACTGTATTTTTTAAATGTTATCTTCTCAGTCTAAGTCTGAATGCCCCAATGCTGAGGTTTTCACTAATCCAAACAGTTTTTCTTTTCTGCTCTATTCATAGTGGGAGCACCTTTTAGAGATATTGCCAAAAAACAATCTTTAAGATGACACTTTCCTGAGTTTCTTCAGGGTGCAAAATCGGACAGTTACCAGGCAAAAACTCATTTTCTTGCAATGTGTCCAGTATTCTTTTCACTATCCATATTGAAAATAGACTGGCAATAGCATTTGTTTTGCAATATTTTGGCACTTAAGCTTCCAGCTTTCTATGGAACCTGGAGCTGAAAATGAAAGAAGTCTTGAAAGACTTCTAAAATTGAGCTACTTCTGTAAACCACTTTAGTTTGGTTTTAGAGAAGGGTCATGCTTGTGGTTCTTTATTTTATCTGAACCTGTTAATGAATCTCTGCACTAGTTCCAACCTCAGGTTTAGCAGTTAGTGTTTGTGATGTGGGCATTTTGTATTAAGACAAGTGGGATTAATACCAGATTTATGTAGGATTGAACAATGGCACATTTAAAATGTGGGGCATCTCTGCGTAATGAGAGACAGCTGAGAGGTGTGGGTGGCCAGTTCTGCTCTCCTAGGAGAACTGTCATGAAGTCTGGTGCATATTTTGTTTTCTTCTTTTTAGAGTTGTATAAAAACTTTTGCCAGGCAAGTACGTGTGTGCTCCTTCTCCTACTGAAGTTGCTGGCAAATCTCCTGTTGATTTTAGTGGAAGCAGAGCTGGACACCAGCTGGACCCAACCTCATGTTTAAAAGTGCTTTTCCCCTGAGGTGAATAAATGTCTCAGTGTGCAAATAACTCTGCTGTTGGGTGTCATATTTTATCCGTGAAAATATATCAGTTTCAACTATCAGTTGGCTATGAAAACATCTTGTTGCAAAAAGATCAAAACCAGGGAAAAGCTCACTCTGTGTAAAAACAAACAAACACCCCCCCAAAACAAACAGCCTCCCCCAATGCGTGAGCCCCCTGGAAGCCGCTGGCATCATGAAGACAGAAATTTTCCACTTTGTGGACATAGTAGGAGTCAAGACACTGGGGCTCTCTTCCAAGCTTGTGCTTGTGCAATGTTGTGTGTGTGGTAGCTGTGTGCCTCCGTTGATCCATTTTGGAGATGAGAAGATGTCTGTGCCATCTTACATTTCAAGAGCAGGTTGAATCATAATTTAAAAGGTTATAAAACTTGCATACTTGCTATCTTCACAGAAGCCACTTGTGCAAAACGTATCCTTCCTCTACCACGTTCAGTCTCCAAAGGAATCAGGGAACAAAATAATGTGAAAGTGGGTGAAAACCAACAAAAAATCATCCTGAAGCAGACACTCAGTCCGAGCAGAATAGAAATTTCATTTATAAATGATGAGAAGAAACTTGTGGAAGTAGATGTTTTTAAACAGCCTTCATAGAAAGCCAGGCTTCTAACCTCATCTATATTTACTACAGGAAAAAGTGGCATGATGTCTTCATAGATTATGTGAGATGACATATTTTTGTCACCAGGCTTGTTCTCCTAATGTAGACCACAAGATCTTCAAATAGTTTCTGTCTGAGAAGCCACCTAGTCGTGATTTAGTAACTGTCAGCAACAGAGACTATCACACCTCTTCTTAAGCTGTTCCAGGAGCTAAATGCCGTTACTGTTATATAAAATAAAAATAAAATTCATAACCCACAAACTGAAAACCCCAGCCTCCTCTACCTCCTTTCTTGCTGAAGTTCTGTGTCTTCAGCTTCTTACCAGTGTGTCTTACACCTTTATCTTGTAGACTGAACTCATCCGTTATAGTATTTCTCGTCTAGATAAATCAGAAATGGACTTCATGAAGTTCAGGTTTAGACTGATAAGCTGAGTAAATTGAAAACCTTGAATTTCTGATGAGAAGGCATGTTTTATTCTTTATTCACTCTCGTGGACCTTCTTCAAACCTAATCCTATTTGTCAGTGTTCTTCTTGAACTGTGCACACCAACTTGTGATGCACTATTCCTACAGTAACGTGCCCCTGCATGTATAGAAGTAAGGTAGTCTTACGAATCCTTCATAATTGCTCATGCTATTCTTTCCAGAATTGTGTGATTTGGAGAGTTGTCATTTTTTTGTGTGTTCAGTATTTTATTGGTATTATGCCTATAACTAGATGTACAGAATTTTGGACATAATGATGCTCATATTGTTTACTTATAGTAATTTAAATAAATGACACCTAAATTGTTACCGGTGGCTTGACCTCATCCTCTTTTCTTCTTGTGTCCTTTCTAAAGGCTATTAATAATTATTTCCTGTATTCTTCCATTTCATTGAAAAAACAAATCAGGCAGACAGTAAATATTTTGTGGGGTTGCCCATTAGAAGCCCATGCACTCATTTATGCTTTCTTGCTTTAATCAGAAATTTTGCCTTACAGGATTGTGTCACACCACCAGTTTACCAAGCTTTGCCAATCAGAGTGAGATTTTTTTATCATTTGCAAAACAGAGAAGAACAGGAGTTTGAGACGGTCTATTTTTCTTAAACCAGTGTTAAGGCAATTATAACAACATGATGCCAGTATTATAACTGCTGCTGATTTGTAGCAGCTTCCTTTAATTTAATAGAGCTCAAAGTCAGCCATTCCGTAGTTTTTCCCAGAACTAGTATCCCAAACTCCCATGTACTGTAAGCGTGTCATTGCACATTAGATTTCTCCCAGTTCTCTAGAATTTTGTTTCTGTTCCAAAGTTTCCGAAAACCTGTATTAGCAGATCAGAGATTCCAGTCAGCTCCTCTTTTATGGACTGTAAGTTATTAAAATCTGAAGATTTAATATGCCTAATTTTTGTGCGTCCTCCTGGGTTAATACTGGAATATATGCAGAAGATCACCCACTGAATCATAGAAACATCTGATGGATGTGGCTGCCTTTTCTGTGATATCACTGATAATCTGAGCATTTCTGCTTCATTATTTTAACATACAGTGACAACCAGAAGAGATCACCAGATCATCTAGTTCAGCCTTCTGAACATCATAAATATCGTTCCAATTCCTTAAGAAGTGTGCAAAGTTACATAAGACAGGACAAATGATTTTTGGCAGTGTTACACAGTGAGGTCGTGCTGAAGCAGATATCCATTATAAGCCCTACATACATTTCTCAGCCATTGCTTCCCCACACTGAACACCCCATCCTTATGTGGAACCAGCCTTTTGCAGGCTTGGAGGAGGAAAGCGAATAAACCGTTGTATCAAGGCATTTAAATCGAGTTCGAAGACCAACTAGTATAACAAAATACGGAGTGAGAAGACATGATTTGTTTGTGTCTACATGTTCCTATTGGAATAATTTTTCCCTATTGGAAACTTTTGTCTGTCAATCGCTAGCTATTTAAAACTGCAACAACAATAACCAGTTGTTGCTTTCTTGTGTCCTCAGTCTTTATCCTAGCTTTTGTTACAGACAATACAGTGGTATTCATGGGTAACAATAAGACTGTTATATTTCATTGTGTTTTTTTTTCAAAGCTATACACGTTCTAGCCATTATAGAAGGATTGCAGTCAGCTGAGTGATGTTTACATGACATTTCCATACCCTAATAAGAGGTATGAAAGAAAGTGTATTGTAGCCAGCAAGAGAGAGATTCGGCTTGGAAGGTCAGGGTTTCTGCCATGTGTAGAAACCGAGTCAAGAAAGATAACACTGTGCTTGCCTCGTGTGCTTTTATTTTTGGCCTCTACTTCAGTTATGCGAGTGTCAGTAATAGTTGCTGCAAAGTGCTTATTTGTGGTACTGCTACAATCACTTGCTTTTGGGCAATATTAATTTTGTGGCTGTACTAAGTTAGGAAACTGTTTATGGGGACATCAGTGCCTTGGCTGTCTCACTTGCCCTCGCAGCAGTTTGTCTTGTCCACGTGATGGGGCTGTTCTTGACTGCGTTCTCTGATATTCCCATAAAAGCACACCCAGACACCTACCCCAGCAGAATTGGCACTCTTTCTGGGAGCAGGGTCTTTCCAGCATTTTCTAGCATGGCGCCTCACACAGTTGCGTGCTGGAGGTGACAGGTGTTTCTGATACATTGCATGAGCATTTGAGTGTTTCTCAGGTCTGGTTCATACTGCTGGGCACTTCTGGTCTCCAAGTGGCTGCTGATTTCGGAAGGCTCAGGGAAGTTATATGGCTACCCAAGGTCATTACAAAGGGGATGAAGATCCCAAGCTTGCAAATACGTGGACCGAGTCTGAGGGCATGTTTTTGGCACAGCTGGCAGGCAAGGCAGAGGTTCCATCACATTCCTGTGTTTCAAACTTGATGTCCCTGACTTTTGATACTTTGGCCTCGGAGAACTCTTAAGTGTTGTCTGGATTTGTGGGAGGTTGAGAGACAGATGGAGGGAGTGAGAGACAGCAGGAATGTTAATAATTAAGACTTGCTCCTTGGGACAAGAAGTGAAATCCATGCCTTAGTTTGGGTATGGGTGGAGCTGGATTCCCTTTTCTTTGAAAGTCACAAGGCAGGAAGAAGATCTGAGATGTGCCAACACTTACTCACTTCCACGCAGTAAGACCAAAGTGCAAAATCGTTCATTTTATTAGTCAAATGCTATTTCATGGTCTAAAACATCCTTCCTGATAAAATAAAGGCTGCTTTATTGAAAAATTAAGCTTGTGACCATGGGTATTATTCTTAACTATAATGAGATGGCTTTTGGTGTTTCTTCTGCACTGTGGCTGTTTATATGATTTACTGTGTCACTCTGTTGATCGTCAACAGACTACATAGATTGCTGGTTGAGGATGTTGCCTCAAGCTTGAGTTGTTAATGAAGTAGTATGGCAAATGCCAGGCTTTCTGATTAAAAGATCTTGTCTCAATGCAGTGCCCATTCTGCATTGGGTCCTAGTCTGGAGTTAGGAAGGGTTTCAGCTCTCTGATCCTATTTGTGTGATACAGTTTTACAATTGTGTGATATATATGCCTGAGAAAGTTTGAAAAGGGACTTTATCCTGGTTCTTAGCCCATGTTCATCAGCTCTCATGGGAACTTTTTTATTTTCACTAACACATTTGTTTTCTTCAGAAGATGAGGAAGAGGTTCACTTTCCTCTAAGACCCTGGAGTTTGGTCACAGGTAGAGGCAGGATGTTGAGCAGGAGGAGCTGCTGCACTTAGCCATTTCAAAATGTCTTATGAACTTGGTTATTGTACCTTGTCCATACATGCAGGATTGAACTCCATCACAAACTAGGCTGGGAAGAAATCTCTCTCTATAAATCCTGAGAGACTTCTGGTTATTTGTCATCCTCTGTAGTGTAGAGCATGGTTGCTTAAGCTCGCCTAGGAAGTCCACCTAATAAATTCCCTGGCATCACAGGTGTGTAGGTGATGCCTTTTCTTGCAGCAACTGTATTTATGGCTTTTGATAATTTACTATAGGCCTAGCACGTTCATTGGCCATTTGAGGGAACTCTGTATAGACTATTACCAAATGAAAACATCAAAATACAAGAAATAGGAAGGAATGGTTGGTTTGTGTTGCCAGGCTGCACAGAGAATACTGCATTCTGACACTTGTTGGAGGTGGACAACCTCCTTGTCCTTGAGGTCCACAAAGCAGTGAAGCTCCACTGTGGCATGTAGTTGCTCTTGGAAATACTGCTAAGTTAAGACAAGTGGGAGTGTGAGCAGTGCTTCTTGAGGTGTTTCTGGGGCTTGCTTCCCCACTGCTTGCTGTATGTGGTGGCCACAGAGATGTTTCACTTGAAAGTTGACTGCTGCACTAATGTGTAGGCACTGGTGAGCTGGCGAGTACTGAGGTTGCTTCTGGTGCATGTGTTTTTTAAGAACTGTTTTTCATTAAAACCAGTAGATGACTAAAAGTAAGGAAGAAGTCATCTCGTTCTGCTGCCAAGCTGTTGAAATGAGCAGTTTTTCCCCTTCTTGGTAATCATCAGAGACGTTGCCATACTTTTTTCCTTATAAAATCTTAGGTTACACATACACCTGCAGTTGCTGTGTCACCTACTGCCGCTGTAAAGCTGAATGTTGACTGCAGGTGTTCCCAGGAGACTGAAGGCAAAATTAGAACGTGAAGAAATTGATACCCCTCACTCTTAAGTCAATGTGTGTTGTGTTGCAGAATGCAGGCAAAATGAACGGGAAGATCTTTAGAGAGCTGCATGCAAATTTTGACTGGTTGTGATTTTGGAAGTAAAGGAACAAGGAGATACAGAGAATGCTTTTTAAGCTACTCTATCAAATGTCATATCTCTGTTTTAATATTTCATGTGATGTGGCTTCTTTCAGATGATCAGCTGGATTATCTGAGATCAGAGAAAAGGGAGTGATTCTACTCAGCTGCAGAAAATAGGAAGAAAGTACTGCCATGGCAGGGTAGGGCACAAAGACTGACTGCAGAGCATTGGCACTTTGTAGAATTTGTTTCAATATACACATTTTACTTTAGCCAGTAAAAAGTTATTGAGGCGGAGATATTTGATTTATAATCAATTTTAAAAGAAACTTCAAAGAAGATTTATACAACAGTATTTTAGAATTCTTCCCATGAGATTTGTTAGATAAAACCATTAGGTGTTCGTTTTCTGGAAACATTTACTGTTTGTATGCTTACTAATTAACAAAGAAAGA
Source organism: Nesoenas mayeri (assembly GCF_963082525.1). Taxonomy (NCBI): domain Eukaryota; kingdom Metazoa; phylum Chordata; class Aves; order Columbiformes; family Columbidae; genus Nesoenas; species Nesoenas mayeri. Next base: position 75,821,266 of record NC_137541.1, read on the forward strand.
CTTAATAAATTATGTATCTATGTTAAACACCTTGCTTTTCAAACAAAGGAAGTTGACCACAACTCTGATTTCTTCTATTTTTATCTTTCTCTTAAAGGGCAACACTTTAAGGAAAATACTCCTACATCGCTACTTTAAAGGGGAGTATGGAAGTGGTATGAATGGGCCTCTGTCTGCCAGCTACAGCAAAACTGCACAAGTGGGAGGTAAATCTGCACAGATCATTTAAAGAGCATGAAATTGGCAGCATCATTTTTTTTCTAATAGGCACGTTGGAAGTGCTCCAGGGATTCAGTCAATAAATAAACCAAACATATTCTATAACCAGTTAGAAGAAAGGTAATATCAGACTTTTCATATTTTTAAGTTACATGGACTTGTCTCAGATGACTGGTGTGCATTTTGTGGTACAGAGAGACTTTCCTCATGCTCCCCAGTCAATCATTCAGTTTAGGTCCAATTTGTAATACCATTTTAATTTGCCGGTAAATCGATCTCCAGAAATCCAGCAAAGCGCAAAGCATCTGAACAAAGATGTTCCTGTTTCTAGAAACTAACAAATTTTTTAAAATTCTGGATCCTCTACTGGTGTATGAATGAAAAACCCAAAGATATAAGGAAAAGCATCTCATGAAGATACTGACTAGGCAATGGAATAGATTCCCCTGAGAGGTTGCAGAATATGTCAGTTCTCATTACAACTTCACTGGACAAGCCTCTGATGAACTTGCTCTGACTACCATGAGCAGGAAGTTTGAGTAGGTGATCTCTGTAGGTCCCTTATAACCTAATTTTTTGCATGATTCTGCTATTGTAGGGTGGTTTTTAAGAAAACCCAAAATAACGTATGTCATAGGAAATGGGACAGAAGCTAGGTATAGAGCCAGGTCCTAATACTCGCCGTTGCATTTTCAGACTGTGTTAAAGGCATGCCCAGATTTGCAGGCATTTCCAAATGTTGCCCAACTGATCCTCTTCGACTGTTTCTGTGTAGACACTGGAAATATTTGCAGTTTTAATATCCTGTACACCAATTTTTTTTCTCCCCAACGAACAGGAAAGTAAAGATTTACTATTTTTTTAGTGCTCTTGTCTAGAAGGTGTGTGTATGTATATATGTGTGAGTGTGTGTATGGCTTCATCACAAAGTCTGAACCATTTCAATCACTTTCATCAAAGTAGTACTGACTGATTAAAGCAGTACTATGTTTTTCCTAAGGAAGCAGATGCAGTTACATCTATATTAAAGTAAGTATAGGAGGGAAAATGGCAATCTGTGATAATAAAAGGTGATTGGTTTAATAAGCTAATACAATTGAACAAAATTCCTTAAAACTGCACCTTTAATTTGGATTAACTGAAGTCTCTATTCTTAAAGAACATCATTGTGATGTTAGTGGTCTAGGAGTTACACTGGCAAAAGCATATAGGAGGTCATACCCGTAACCAGAGTGCATTTACCGGTACACAACCTTTGTGTAGATTATGCCTGAGGCTGAAAAGCAGATTTAAAAGTGGTCTCAGAGCACTGACCATACACACAGCTTAGTGTATGCAACAGTGCAATTAAAGAAGCTGTTTGGTGGACAAATCTGTGTCATTTCCAACTTGTTTATTGTCTGAATATCACTACAGAACAGTGGTTCGAGGTTTTGTTTTATTTCTTATTCTTGAAGCCAAACATCGCAGTTTTACACAAAAATCTTTTTTGTATCAAGGAGAATTTTGCCTGAAACAGAATTTCAAAATTAAATATATTACATTGCTGCTGTGTGCATGAGACAAGTGATTATTACTAATAGATTCATTTTCATATACGTATGTGAAACAAACATGAGTGGTATGTGTTTGTGTAATTTGCAGGTGGATTTTCAGGACAAGACTCAGATAAGTCTGGGGTAACAATGTGTGATATTCAGTGCCTTCTGGATAAAGAAGGTGCATCAGAACTAGTCATAGATGTTATAGTAAACACCAAAAACGACAGAATTTTCTCAGAAGGCATTTTGCTTGGTATTGCATTGCTTGAAGGTGGAAATACACAAACACAGGTACTTATTTACTTATTCATGTATTGATTTTCAAATGCATGTAGTCTGGAGACAAGTAAAAAGAACCTTTTTGCTGTGAGTTCTGTGAAAAGTTTATTACTATAATAAGTGTCCCTATAATACAAATGTAAATATGCCCTGTTACTATGCAATATCTGATAGTGTAGACTCTTCAACAGAATACAACATTTTTTAACTGTCCCCTTCTGTGTAGCACAGTGCTTCTTTTAATCTGGTCTTTGCCATACAAGCATTATTTCCAGTTATTTCGTATCTTTGCAAAATTAAAAATCACAATACTTTCATGTTTATAATAGAAAAAAAAAAAAAAAAGGTGTTTTGTTTTGGAAGTGTGTAGGGACATTAATCAAAATCTCCAAAGAGAGAAAAACTGTCCATTTGAGAAGACCAGTACCCCATTCCATAGAAAATAACTGCTTTAAACTACAGATTCTAGTTTTTGTGGATGATGCCCTCTAACTCAACTTTAGTCAAATAAATTATTGTTTATTCTTACTCTGTGATCAGCAGAGATATCATGAGAGGGATGGGGTGGTGTGAATCTCTCCCTGCATATCTCAACATTGCCTATGAAGGGAGCCTGAGTTACCAACTTACACCTCATTGCAAGAGTATAAAAGTCAGATGAGAGGAATCCCTTCTTGTATCTTCATTCTGTAAAAAAGATAAAGATTTATGTGACCTTCAGAGAGTGTCCAGAAAATGTTAAAGAAGGGAAATTTTGTTGCAGTGTTCTAAAATGAATTGTATGGGGATGTAAAAGGCTATTACTTTAAGATTGATTTTGTGAAATGTTGAAAATTATACTCAGCCAGCTTGACAGTAATGCAAAGAGACTGGACTTAATAACCTAAAATATCAATTTCCATTCTGTGTGAAGTACAAAGAATGTACACAGTCTAAGCTATAATGTTACACGTTCATTATTCCCCTTATTGTTACATAATAACGGTTACTTTTCACTATTATTTATAGGTGGAATACCATAACTCTAGAATGCCTGGAGAAATGGAGAGTGTCACCAAGTAATTTAACTTTAGGTGTAATATTGTGACATTTTAAAGATTGCAAATAGCAGTCTTCACCAGTTTATCCAAATTTTAAAATGTTATCATCAGTCTTTGTTAGCAGCCCTGTATATCACTTGTGAAAGAACAGGTCAGGCAGTGACCGATATTTGTTTTGTGTAAGTGAAGTAATTATTCATCATTTGTTTCATAAAAAATAGTGCATTTCTGTATTTATTCTTCTTAGAAGATTGATATCTAAAGAATATATATTATTTTTTTTTGCAGTATTCGACTTACCAGCAACTGAAGGAGCAAAAAAAATCAGAAAAATTCTTTAAAGTCCTGTATGACCGCATGAAAGTTGCTCAGCAGGAGATACGATCAACAGTGACAGTGAATACGATTGATTTGGGGAGCAAAAAGAAAGATGATGATAGTGACCTGACTGTATCTGTTCCCAAAAAGAGAGGTAAAGATGCAGCCATGTAAACAAGGGCAGAAGTAGATTATATTCAAAGCACGTGTACTGCACCACTGATACTATGCTGCATTGATCAATAAGCTTTACTATTAATCATTGCTAATTTGCATCTTCTGCCTGTTTTTTGCTAAATTATACGCCACCTCTTAAGCTGGTTTAAAGGAAGTACCTTTGATGAAATCAGTGAAGCTATGCCACTTAATGCCAGCAGAAGATATAGAACCATATTTTTAGAGAAGCAGAAGTAGAGGCTGCTGCTAATGGGGCTATTTCACAAGAGCAAGGACAGGAACCGATTTCCCACCCTGTGGTCCTTCCATTGTTCTCATCATTTATTGTATATGGGAGAGAAATAGTAGGGCTTTTTGTTTTAATGTTCTGTTTCACTCTGGTTTGTGGTTTAATTGGAACATGCTATCCCTGCATGAATGTTGCTTTGATATTCTTTGTAAGTTGCCTAGAGGTCTTTGAAAAGTTAGGCACCAACAAAGAAAAACTTGCATTCATTATTATTGTTTTCTTATTGTTTAATCGAATGAGGAGAAAGAGTTTCAAAAATGAAGGAAAATTATCTTGTTTTCAGTAAAGGATTCAACCCTGCATCTGAAAGAGGGTATGAAAGGGCAGTTAACAGAAGCATCTTCAGCAACGTCCAAGGCTTACTCTGTGTATAGAAGAGAAATGGACCCAGAAATAGATCTTATGGGCTCAGGAACAGATGCTGCAAATGCAGAAGAGAAGTCCACAGAAGAAGCAATCATGAGCCCTGCCATAGCAATCATGCAGCCAATATTGAGATTTCTTCAGTTGCTGTGCGAGAACCACAACCGAGAGCTCCAGGTAAAGTGATTTTGAGCTGAGCTTCAAAAGAAGTATTACAGGAGCTGGAACTTCATAAGGGAAGAAAAACACACCTGTGCCTGCCTCCTATTACAGGACGGGAGTGTCTAAAATGTTCTTCTTTTGGTCCAAGTCACAAAATAACCCTTTTCAAGAATGGCTTCCAAGATCTGTTTGAGCTCATGTTTATGTCCTCAGAATTCCTTGGGACCACAGCTTAACCACATGGAATTGAGATCTGTCTAAATGTCCCTAGTAGTATGGTTTCTGTGCACAAATGGTGGATTGCTTACCATGGGCTTGGAGACCACAGGAAGTTTCTGGGCAAAGTTTGGGTACTACTCTTTTCCCTGGGCATTATGATTGAAGGCTTTAAGATGCTACATGTGTCCCTGTTATTAATCAGTTCCTCTGGTAGAAATTACTGTCCCCATAGCAACCTTTGCAAAATGAATTTCCTGCAAATAACCCTCAGTGCTGTGTCCAGCAGCCTCCCTTAGAGCAGTGTTAAGGGTGGTTTGAACTGAGCTACTGTTCTGTACTGACACTGCCAAGGAGCAGTCATAATGTGCCACTATGCCTGCTCTGCTGGGGGTTGAGAAGCTTCCAAGAGAAGGGTTGTAATAAAAAGATTGATGGGGTATATATGCGGGACATACATAAGACATTTAAGGCCAGCAGAAGATATAGAATGCCAGCAGAATGCCAGTGTGGATGTTTGCAAAGTTCATTTTCCTAAGTCCTTCTTTCTCTACTGATCTAATCAGATAATGGTTCTCAACTGCTGCACTAAGGCATAATATATTTTCTACAGTACCTAAGGTACGCTGGTCATATGGTCATAAATTATTCCCTGTAACATTTTCATGAAAAAGACTGTGTGTTTGACTTGACTCTCTTGTCTTTTTGTTATTCCTTTTCTCCATTCACCAGAATTTTTTAAGACATCAGAACAATAAAACAAATTACAACCTTGTTTGTGAGACCCTTCAGTTTTTGGACTGTATCTGTGGAAGTACAACAGGTGGACTGGGCTTATTGGGGCTTTACATAAATGAGAGGAATGTGGCTCTTGTGAACCAGACGCTGGAAAGCTTGACTGAATATTGCCAAGGTCCATGCCATGAAAATCAGGTAGGGCTCAAATAACTTGTGGATGCAGAAGACTATGCCTGAATGTATGGTAACTGTGTGCTTATTGTAAACCATTCGGTGTTCTTAACTTGCGAGCATCTTTAGTTGTGATATCAATAGTGAAGTGGACAAGACTAAAAATCCCACTTCTAATCTTCTGTGCCTTGCTTGATGCAGTCTTTTCAAGTCATATAGCTGTGACTTTTGGTAGATTCCTCTAGAGTGCCCTGCTTAGGTAGTATAGAGAGGTAAAGAATGTAGTTACATGCTGCTATATTTTATCTGAAGAGAACTGTAGTGAAGTTATCACAGTAGATGAAATTGCAGAATTTTTACTATGGATTAGCAATGGGAATATTGTGGTGGGTGAAATTACAAAGGTTATCTATTCTTGATATTAGAAATACCGGAAGAAATACATGCTGTATTAATGCTACTTCATTAACATGCAGAAATGAAGTGCAGAGTGCTTCTGTTGCTATTGCTGGTAATCAGCAGCCTTTACTTAATACTTTAAAAACAAACAAACAAATCCTTTAGTGGATTAAATTTTGAAGAGTCACATTTGATTCACTAATGGGTGGGGGGGAAAAAATCTGTAAAAAAAGTAATAATTACAGGACTGGAGATGGAAGAAAAAATCTGTTTCAAGTTATCGTGTTCTCCAAGAAGTTTACTTGAGGAACACTGATAGTGAAAGGGAATGATTAGTTACACTTTATTACTTAGACCTACCTGCTGGGAAGTCCTCGGGATTTGAGTTATGCTTGTTTATACCGATTCCAAGTCTGAGTCATTGTATTTCATAGACAAATGCTCCACACTCTCATTTTCATTTTTTCCTCTCTGTCTTTCTGGAAAATTTTTCCTGTCCTATTGTCCTATAAACTTGTTAGAAAAACATACCATAGGCTTGTATAACTGACACTTATTTACAAGGCTGTAAAAGCGTTTGGGAAGTACCATTGGTCATAATAACAGTTTTGAATTCCATGACCACAAATGTCCTCCTGTGCAGGACGTGTCCAGATGCATGTAGAAAACCTTAATCTTTGCAAACACTTCATGCTAGAACAGCAATATTAATGGTGCTTGCTGAATGCAAATTAAGAATTTGACTGCAAATTTGATTGTGCTTACATTCAGGCATGTCTTTTATGTCTCTGGATGTGTGTTCAGCTGAATCTGGCAGCATTCCTGTGGGCTGCTGTCTCTAACTTGTACCACTTGGTGCCTAACCCTGCATGATTCTCTGCAAGAGTATTTTAGCTTACACCACCTTTGTTCCAGCTGTGTACTTCACTGCTGGCAGTGCTGGGGTTAGTTCTGTACTACACAGGTCCCCTCCGGCACCTCCTCTGGCCTGTTTTCAGGCTGCTCTGCTTTGGCTGGGAGGTTCATTGCTGTTACAAGGTCCTTCAAATTCTGTGGGGGTTTTCTTTGGGGAATTTGCTGATGTGCATATTCTCTCTCTCCCTCCCTCTGCCCGTCCCGTGTCCCTCTTTCCCCCCTCCTTCCCTCCATTGCCGCCTTGCCTCCAACTCCCTTCTCTTATTTTGCAGACTTGCATAGCCACCCATGAGTCTAATGGGATTGATATTATAATTGCACTCATCTTGAATGACATAAACCCTCTCGGCAAATACTGCATGGACTTGGTGCTTCAGCTGAAGGTACAGTAAATGTAAATTTGTTTATTTAAATTTGAGTAATAATTGAAGACATACCTATGCAAGAGCTCTAGGCAACCTGACATTTACTTAATCCTACTATAGCATAATATACTCAGCAGCCTTTGAAAACAAACATTGCAAATGAAGTCAGCTCAGCTTCTGAATCCTTATCAGGCCCTCTACCACAGACCTTTCGACCCCACTGTTGTGTTTGGGAGTATAACCTGAGTTTTTCTAAAAAAATCCTATCAAAGAGATGCAATATAACCAACATGGAGAGTCTATATTGTGGGCATAAAATCTCACAGGATTTTTAAATAGTATCACTGTACAGACATGTAACAAGTCAGGCATTCTCTGTTTATACTGAACTCTTAAAAATTACTTGAGAAGGAGATGTGAAAAAATAATAATATATCAGGTGACCCATAATGTCAAATAAAGTGGAAAACAAGGCTAAAGTAAATTGTATTTTGTTTCCCTTCTCATTGTCCTCTGAGGAGGAGGACAAAGTGTAGAGTGGGAGGGCTTGTAATTTTGCTTAGTATTCTCTGGAGAGCTCCATAGGCTCGTAGAAGTTTTCCTCTGGTCCGTGTGCCAAGTAGGGTAGAACTTGTCCAGGAGGAGCCTTGGGTTATTGCCTTTTCTTGCAGATGGCCTATTTCCTCTCCACAACCAGCAAATGCTTTGTGGTAGCTGCACTGCATCATATTGGCAACATTATGGATGTCTAATAAAATAATTAATATAGCTATATATCATGTACAATGAAGCATTGAATCAACAGTGCTTTACACATGATTTTAATAACTGTAATTACATTTTTGAATGGCACTGTAATTCAGGCCCCCCTCAAGCAAAACACTTAAGGAGACATTTAACTTTGAACATGCAGACAGTTCTTTTGAAGTCTAAATTTAATTTTCTGTAAAGACCTAGCTACAATAACTCCAGTGCCATTTTGATTAGCCATTATTATGAAGCTAGCAAATGCTTATAGAACATATTTTCTATGTAGTAACCAAAACTGGAGTTTAGAGGTGTCACTGCAAGGACCAGTTTGGCCTTGTTCACAGAAGACTATATGTGCCTTACTCAAATAGCAAAAATCGTGGTGAATGATTGATGGAAGTTCAAACTGTGGAAATGATTCTGATTTTACAGAATCACAGAGTCGTTTAGGTTAGAATGGACATCTTGAGGTCATCTTGTCCAACCCCCCTGATCAAGCAAGGTCAGCTAGAGCAGTTTTCCCAGGACCATGTCCGGTTGAATATCTCCATTATTGGAGACTCCACAACCTGTCTGGGCAACCTATTCTACTGTTTGATCACTCCAACAGTAAAAAAGTGTTTTCTTGTGTTTAGATGGAATTTAATGTGTCTTAATCTGTGTACATTGCTTCTTGTCCTCTCACTGGGCACTGTTGAGAGAAGTCTGGCTCCCTCTTCTTCATTCCCTCCCATCAGGTGTTTAACATCCCTCTGAGTCCTCTCTTCTCCAGGCTGAACAGTCCCAGCTTTCAGCCACTCCTTCTATGAAAAATGCTCCATTCCCTTAATTATCTCTGTGGCTTTTTGCTGGACTAGTTCCAGTAAGTCCATGTCTCTCTCATACTGGGGAGCTCAGAACTGGACACAGTGCTGGGCCAAATGTGATGTCAAGAATTAGATCCGAATTAAGAAGTTACTGGGCTTTATTTTGAGTGACAGCACATAGAAATAATATAGCACTGAGTTTACCAGGTGATGTTTAGCATTGACAATCTGTCAATGTTCACAGGCAACTCTGAAGTTACAAATACATACATTTTGCAGTGAAATACAGAATGCAAATTATATAGGCCCACACTATTACACAAACAAACGAGTTCAGACACTGTTTTCAGGGAACATTATATGTTGAACTCACCCCCAACCAAAGCAAAGGCAGTGCAGAATTATATTTTCCCATGCCATCTTAATTTAGCTTGTTTTGCACAAAGTTTGTGATGTGGTATTTAATTACATCTTCATGGATTATATTTTCCACTGGACTCCCGAATTGTTTAGTGAGCAGGGTAGACAGTGTTCACTGAGTGCACAGATGGCCAATGTTCTGTTCTGCCTCTTGTTATTTTGAGGGTGACCCTCTGGCCTTCCTTACTGACTAATATTCAAGTCCTGGCACGTAGCATGACCTCAGTATCTGCTACTCTGTATAGTGGTAGGATGAACAGATGTTGTAGTCCAAGGGAAGAGAGAGTCTAATACGAGTATCTTTTTGGCTACATCTAGTTGCTTCACACCAAAATTCTTACGAGGAGATGAGATGTGAAATCAGGTAAAGAGAAATGAACGGTGGGTTGAGAGTTTTAGGGGCCCCTACCTGTATCATGGTACTGTGGTCCGCTTCTGAGTATTCAAACAGCTCAGTCTGTAATGGTGAGGGGATGCTGTGATGGGTGAACCAAGGTAACCATGCTCTGCCAAAAAGCCATCAAACCTCCAAAGCCATTCTTCCTCTCCCGTTCACAGCATTAGATGTAACTGAAAGTCGGGTCTCAGAAGTCTAAGGCACTACTGGGTCACTGCTGCTAATGCTCATGCTACTGAATCCTTGGAAGAGAGCTTGGTGGAAAGCAGCCAGCTGACAAAGTAAAGAATATCTTTATATGTTCTCCCAGGAATATTTGTTAGTGAAACAAGATCCCAGGAATGTATGAAAACAGTTTATTTTATAGCCTTTCAAATAATAACCAGTTGGACCCTATGAAAACCAAAGGGTAAGGAAGCCTGCCTGAATAATGAAACCTTCAGTGCATTTTGCAGTTACCTCTGTTGAGTATTCTTTTAACACAAATCCATGGCAAAAATTGCCAGGTGGGCAATAAGAAAAGGAAATGGGATTTCATTTCTTCTGCACAGTATAGAAGAAGGCTCTGTAATTAAGTTGAATATTTTTCAATATTTAAAATACTTCTTCCAATATAGCATGCAGGGATAGTTAGCCTTACAGTGTGCTGACATTAAAATGGGAGAAAAACCCTATTAAATATGTCAGTAAAATAAAATATGGAAGTAGTTTAAAATCTTATCCCCTAAAAAAGTGCTCCTCATAATCTCAATTAAAACAAATGCAAGGTTCGTTAATCCATGAAATAGATTTTTAAATTTGCATTAACTTGGTTTTGTATCTCTAGAACAATGCCTCCAAGCTTTTGCTGGCTATTATGGAAAGCAGGCACGACAGCGAGAATGCGGAAAGAATCCTTTTCAACATGAGACCAAGGGAACTGGTGAGAAAACTTCTGAATATTCATAAATCTTTTGGCTGAAAAAAAATCTGTCATTAAAACATTTTAAAAATTATCTGCATCTAAGCTGAGAAGTGTTGGCAGCGTATAGTGACACAATGTATCAGGATAGTACTAATTCACAAAAAGTACTTTGAAAGGATCAAGCATGCATGATTTCAGTCTTTATGACTTCATTATTTTTATCCGTTCCAAGCACTTTTCTGTAATTGTTTCCTAACTATGTTATCATCCTTTGGTAGACTGTCTTCAAGTACACTTTGTCAGGGGCTGGGAAATTAAGCTTGTACAGTTTGTGAAACAGTGCTAACAGAAGTGTGTGTGTAGACATATTATATATATATATTATAGGTATATATGTTGTCTGTTATATATATATGTCTCAGGAGCAAACAGACAGACTTACAAGCAGTTGTCGCTGTATTTTAGAACAACCATGATATTTGCGTAGGTCTCCAGGAATTTTAATTAGGTTGTAAGTTTGGAGAAATTGTTCTTAATCCAGTTGACCATGTAAGAGCAGTGACTGAAAAACCTGTTTTGTGGGAAATCTGTGGGCACCAGCCCCTGCACGGGAGCAGAGCCCAGTAGCCTGCTGGTTTTGGGACTCATCACCGTGGTGACACATCAGCATGATGAGGCTGTCCCCATGGTACAACCTCAGGATCAGGCCCTGCATGAGGAATGGAGGATTTCTCCCCTGTTTGTCCTGTAAGAGGCTTTGGAATATTTTGGAATTACCTCATCACCCTGCCAGATCTGTATCTTCCTTTTCTTTCTGGTTTAGTGGTTTTTGTTGTTTTGGTTTGGCTTTTTTCCCCCTGTTAAATTGTATAGATTACAGCCAGCTCTAGGCAGAGAGAGATCATGACTGCATTCTATGTGCTGTGCAAGTCTACCTGTGGTAACTGTGGCTCTGTCTTTAAAAGCATTTTTAATAACACCTGTTCAGAGAGGCTCAGCATCCCTGCTCATTTCTCATGGCTGCAGAAGTTTTGCTGGGGAGAAACGTGGCAGTTTGGAGCTTTGTAGATACTTCAAGCTTGTCTTTATTCAGAAGGTGTTTCTCAGACTGCTCGCTCTTCTTGCAGGACTTTCAGGCCACCCATCCAGGCTTGAGCTGAACAAAACAAGTGTGTTTGGTGCTTTTTCCCTGAGAATTACAGTTATTTCATCTCTTCTTGGTTGTGTTTGCGTTACAGGTGGATGTGATGAAGAATGCATATAACCAAGGCCTTGAATGTGACCATGAGGAGGAGAATGGTGATGATAGCATCTCCCCCAAAGATGTTGGCCATAATATCTATATTTTGGCACATCAGGTAAGTCTTATTTGTTGTGTGGCTGCTTCCAGAAAAGTGTTACATAGCTAAACTCCACACAAAACCTGTCTGATCAAATAGGGGAGTTTTCCCATCTTCTGATTTCTGGCTCATGTTTGTGTACAACGTGACTTTATCTGGAAAGCTGCTGAGAGCAGGAGAAGTAAGCTGTCTCACTGTGTGAGCAGCCACTCTATGGGATTTGGTAGGCTCGATTTTTGTGAAATAACAATGTAGAGCAAAACAGTTAATGTCTTCTTAGCTTTGTCTTCGTTTAATGTTAACAGCTCGTTTATATCAATTAGATCGTAAAACACATTCTTCTTATTATTATTGGTGTATTTTAAATAGTAACGTCAGTCGTGATACCAAGTAAACTTGAACTGAGAAGATTCCTATTGCTTTAAATATATTAGTTAGCCAGTAAGAAAAACTTGGCCTTTTTACTGTTTTCTCCTTTCAAATTATATTGTAGTTCCCTCAAGCTTTTCTTAATCACTCTTACTTCTCTTCTGGCAGAGGTAGATTGTACACTGAAGGCTTCTATTTAATGGGATATTAATTCTTTAGTGCAGTTGGTATAAAAAATACTTTTATCTTTCAATTATGTTAAGAGTATTGAAAAGATTTTTTTTTAATTAAAAAAGGAAAGACCATATATTTCTTGATTATGTCATGAATGATAGCATTTGGTATGTCATTTAAGGGCCAAAGTTTTAAAAAATGTTTTTACTAAGAAGAAATAAATGAATAGGGATAAGGAGTGTTCTACATTCATTATGCTTATTAAGTGTTGTTGGGAAAAGAAAAGAAAGCAATCTATAGTTACACTAGTATTATGCAATGTTTCTTTCAAGCAAGGAATGCAAAAACAGTTACTGAGTTATGCTTGCGTGCTTGCAGCACATTCACATAAGTAAGTGTTGTTAATATGTTGTTGTTGTGGTTGACCATGTTCTACTCTTTGTATTGCATGTAGGACTGTACATATCATCGACAATCATAGGATTTTTAGAAAACAACTGTAGCTCCTTAGCTTGTATGAATGCTTATAATGTAAATTCAAATGCCTGCCAAATTGAAACATTGGTGGTTTGTGTCTTCTCCCTACAGTTTGTGTTAAGTGACTTAACAGTTTGTGACAATGGAAAATAATTTTGGGGGAGTAGAATATAGGCCTAAAACTATATATGAATTGACTGCTAGGGTCATTTTACAAAAGAGGTCACTACCAAGGGTACACTAGCTAGCTGAGGCATAGATTAAGCTCTGTCCCTAGATACATATTCAGGGTGCTGGGGAGGTGCATGGTGCCACTCCACAGCTATTCTAAATGTCTGATCCATAGTTGGCATTATGGTTGCATAAGGCTGGATATTTTTGCAGCAATTTACTGAGTTCCTTCCTGTTCTGTAAAATTAAATGGCATGATTGACTCTGTAGGCTGTAAAAATATCCGTCTTTTTACAAAAAAAAAAAAAAGACTTTCCCTCTTTTTGCATTTCTGTGACACAGTACATGTGTCTGCTCACAATAGCTTTGCACCCATGTCAAGCCCCATATCAAAACAATGCAATGGAGCGGCAGGCAATCTGGGGCCTTTTTCTGTCCTCCGCTAATGAAAAGCTATGATTCTTGGCACAGGACTGCTGATCTTTGACCCCAAGCTCTCTCCATGTGTGCCCTTTCACTCGCCCTGGGATGGGCAGGATACGAGCGTGGTCCCTCCTCAGTAAGGCCATTGTTGCCAGGTTCCTTTGCTGGCTCCACTCTCCAAACAGCCTCTTACACTTTGCTATGTTGAAGTGGCTTTTTGGTGGCTGGGCCTTCGACTGGGCTTAGCTGACTTGATTTCTGTAATATTTCTTTGCTGTGGTCCTTGCAGTTTCACGGTTCCATCTGACTTATTTTTTTTCTGCAACATGTGGCTCTTCAGTCACTTTCCTGACAGTTGCTTGTGACCACTTGCTCTAGTTACAGCTTTTTTGTCCCTCTGGTATAGCAGAATAAAGACCAAGAGTTCCTCTTTTTGCTGTTACAGCCCTCAAACACAGACAGTTTATTTTGGGGAGCTCAGACTTTCAGTTTTTGTCGTTGCACTCTTCAGGGTGATGGCGGGTTCTGCATTTTGCCACCACTACATCCTTCCTTGCCCTTCCTGTGGTTGGTGTTACCAGAAGCAAAAGGCATTCTTGTAAATGTTTGACCCACAGTGCATAGAAAGTTATAAATTTGTCACAAGCAAGGCTGAGATTTCTGTTACTAAATCTCCTTTGCAGCCTCCCAACCACTACCCCAAATGTCGATGCAGGCACACACGTATGCAAGTGCATGTGTGCACACGTACATCACAGACCATGCACACGCATATCACACACAGAGAGGTGTATGGGCACAGCACCCTGGGACGTGATGGCTGACTGTTAAATATACCGTGTCATGGCGGTTAGCACATCTCTTCCACGTGTTTCTCTGTCCCCTCTTTATTTCCTCATCCTCCTCAAGCCCGCCACGTGCCATAGCTGTGCTGCTTCCCCTGCACTGACTCCAGGCTATCTCGATGCTGCTGCTCCTCGCTTTTCCCTTTCGACATATTATGAGCAGAGAGGAGAACGGGGTGGCATGGAGAGAAAGCAGAACTGACTTATCCATGAGGAACTACTCTGAGCTGCGCCCCTGGGCTCCTTCCAGAAGCAGTTCTTCTACAGCTGATTGTGAAGGAGTGACTCAAACTGGTGCTTGAGGTCACATCCCAGAAAAATAAGCCTATTATTGGTAGATAGGGAACATTTGCAGTTCTCTTGAAAATCCACGGAAGAGATTCTGTTTTCTTCATCTTGCTCAAATGCCGTGCTGAGAGCCAAGCCGTCAACTTGACATTACTAATTTCTTACAGTAGTCTGGAGTGAATGCCAGTGGTCTGTTATGGAGAGCTACACCAGCTCTTACACCTCTTCTTTTCCAGCTGCAGTGAAAAGAAATTGGTGGAGTATTTTTATTACTGTACTTTTAAAAGATCCTGTTAAAGCAGGCTGCACTTTGTTTTGCAAAGTTAGTAAGGCTGTCCTGACTTCATCTTGATGTGATGTCTCTGTAGAGATTATGAAAGCTTTTGACATAGTAGCACAAAAGAGTTTCATGCTTACTTCTTATGTCCAGAAGCATTAGCGTAAGAGAATCAAGTTTTGATTCTCCTCAAAAAAAAAAGAAATCATGAAAGGCTAAAGAAATCCTCTGGCTTTTCAGGTTACTGCTTGAGCTTGCTACCTGTTAGTTACAACAAAGTATTGCAGTAGCTTGTAAACTAAAAACCTTTCTTGGAGTTAGTGCTATTTCTACAAAGTTCATAACCCTTTTACATTTTACTATAAAGTAAGATAAAGAACTGGTTATAACCACAGGCTCCTGTCGTTTGCATGCGTGTATATATGTTCCTCTGTTAACAGAAAATACTTTGGTGTGTTTCTCTGTGTTTTTCAGCTAGATGCAAAGTCTCTAAATCAGGCATGAAGCCCAAGCTAATACACTGTGCCCTTCAGCACGGGCTTTATTCATGAGGCTTAGAAGAACGTGAAATAACGTTACATAGCTTCTAGTCAGCTTGCAGCATGGGAAGAATGCACTTTCATCTGCCTGGAAAGCTACATAGACATGTCCATGGTCTAGAAGGATGTGAGTGAATAGGGAAGCAAATTGTAATGCTATAACAAATTTTTCAAATTTTCAGTGCCTTGTGACTTCCTCCACCTGGTTCCGAAAGCTGTTGCAGGAGTATAGGAGTACTGACCTAGCGTCTCACCCCTTTCATGATGCATGTTCTGTGCTCAGACAAGCAAAATGTTTATTCAACTGCTCAATTTTAAGCATGTGCTTAAAGGCCTTGCTGGACAGAGAGTGTAGGTCTTGGAACTCCACAGCATCTTTGTAACCTCCAGGTAAATAGAAGAGTGGATTTTTTTTTGAGGTTAAGCTACGAACTTATTTAAATCCTAACAGAGTACCAAAACTACTTATATTTTTATAATTCCTGGTGGCACTAGGGCTTAATGAAAAGTCATTTCCTCCATCCCATAAGGTTAGAAGAAATTAATGCTGCTTGATATCAATGCAGGTATACAGCATAAACAAACATGGGCTCAAAACAGGCTGTCTTCTCATAGACTAGCACAACTGGAAGTGTTCTTCCATTGATAAGTTTTTAAAATAAACCCAGGGAAAAGCGGCAGGATACACTGTGAATTGTAAGGTTCTTACTGCAGGTACTACCAAGCATCCTGTAGCACTTGGACATAATGAGTAAGTCATACTTCTTCCTCTCTGGTGCTAATTTTAAATGGACTGAGCAAAATAAGTCATTTGGCCTTATATGTTCTTAATATAAATTAATACATTAAGAGCAGAATCAAGATTTCATTGTCAAACTTGGCAAGCTTTATCAAACTGTCTATTGCCATGTTTACTGCATGCAGTATATTGCTTATTAGTGTACACACATGAAAAATATTTGCTAACTGGGCAATTAAAATAGCAATAATTGATGGCAGGATTTATAGTTTGGGAGTAGTGGTGCACTGCAGGCTGTTTTTTAGAAGTTACTATTTTTGACATTTGAAACAAAACTGGTTTGATAATAAGACTTGTCAATAATATATTAATTAAGGAGAAACTAAAGTCAGTTTTTAAAAATTTAGCTATCTAAATCTGTAAAATTCTAAGAAGCACAAAGCCTTTTTTTTCTGTGGGTTTGTGTTTAGCATGTCCTATATCTTTCCTCAGGTTTGAGTACAGCAAGGGTTGGGACCAGCTTTATTCTCCACATCTATGTTGTGCCTAGAACTGGGACTCTTATGTGCTACAGCAGAACAAATAAATGATAATAATTACGGTCATTTCAGAAATATGTAAAGAATTAATCTTAGCTTTCATAGGATTTTGGAACAGTTAAAAGCTTTCAGTAATTTTTTTCCCTGCGTCTTAAAGTAAGTGGTATTTTACCTGGTGTTATAGGTAAAGATACTAAGCCAGAAGCTGGTGTAGACAAGTTATTGGCTGTCATGGGAAGGGAATACAGCTTGTTTGATCCCCAGTGCTTTGTTTTAACTGTTACATTTGTTTTCCTCTTATGCTCACTCAATCCCAGCTACTTTACTAATGAGGAAAATTGACATTTATTGGGTAGTACAGTTGAGAAGTGCATTATCACTACGCACAATAGCACTCCAAGAGTCTTTTAGAGAGATGATGCCAACGTGTATTTTTCAAATAAACGTTCCTGTCCTGCTAATATTAATATTACAAATTGTTAAGGCAAGAAGAACTTTCATGAGATAACAGATACAAGTGTGTGCATGTCTGTGAGGAGGGTATTGTAAGGAGTAAGTTCTCTTGTGTTGTAGCTTGGAGCAGCTGCCAGATTTCCTTCACTTGCCTGTATTTTAATGTTTAGACAGCTGAACTTAGACCTTGGTCCTCCTTTTCCCTTGTGTTTTTGTGTGTTTGCATAAAATACATATACTATAAAGCAAATACGAATTCAAGCCAGGACAAGGGATTCCATGGCAAGACCTTGCTTAAAATGATGGGAGCAGATCTTCCATGGTTTAATGTGTGGGGAACACAAGAAGTAATGCTATGAATGTGTGCCTTCAAATATGAGATAGGATCACTGCATATACCTTGTCCTTTAATATGAGAATCTAAAGCTTTCTGAACTGACTGGGTTGTCCCAGGTAGACAAAACAGTATTCTGCGTGAAGTAAGTGTGACTGTGGTCAGGGGTAATTTTTTGGTGAAATTTGGCTGTTTAAAAATAAATGTTGATGAAGAAGGCAGAAATTAATTGCTTAGTATTGTGCATGTACAGGCACCTTCTGTAAGATACAGCAACGAAACACCTGGAAGGCTATTTAGGATAACAACCTCACTGGGCTACAGTGGGCATGAAATGGCTGAAATGATAACATCATGGTTATGCCACGGAAAAACAAGATTAACGAAAGCCAAGTGGAAAAGTCTTACAAGAACACTTTTTCCCCTTCGCCCTTGATGGTGGTTTTAGCAGCCCATAACATTGCCTAAAAGAGATCTCCCTGTCCTGTGGGTTCCCAGAATGTGTTGCTCTAAAAGACAGGCTTATTCTCCTGCAGTTGGAAAGCATCTTTCAGCCCCCGCAAGGATCCTCCAGAAGCATTGAGATCTGGGGACCACATTGGTTCAGTGAATTTTTAAGCTTGCGGACCCTCTGCCTCAGGTAGATGCTTTGCTCAAAACCAGCGCTGTGGCCCATTAGTCCCCTAAGTATCTGTCTTTACAAAACATTAGGTTGTGCCTAGGTTCTACTGACAAAGATTTTGGGTTGATCCTGTTCTGTGGCCAAGATAGCTTAGTTCATTTCATTTGAATTTTTAAACATCTCAGACTGGTACACTAAAAGTGGGGTCTTTAGTGTATGAGAACAGGATTTTGGGAAAAAAAAAAGACAAAACCAAAACAAATAAGAAAAAGGTCTGAGCATGTCTGTTTTAAATGGATGTACTCTACTGGAATCACTGCTTATGTTGAGTGAAAATATGGATCAATCACGTATTATGTAGCAATGACCATTTTCAAATTTGGCAGCTGATGTAAGCAAGCGGCAATTGGTAGGTGTTGTTGGAGACTGTTTTCCCAAGCATGTGATGGCAAATGGAGAAAAATACTACACGTGCTTAGATAAACAGGACTATCTTTCAAGAGCAGAACTTGATCAAACCTGTCCTTTAGGGTAAACCTGTCCTTCAGGATGAATAGCTGTGAGTTTGTGCAATAAGGATGCTCCCTTTCTGCAGGACAGGTAGAATTTTTAGAGCTAAAGGATGTTGGGTTTTGCAAGGCTTTGCTGAGGCCTGCATTTTTTTGGTTTTGTTTTTTTGTTTGTTAGTTTCTCTCTCCTTAACAGAGAAGCTCTTGCTGATAGCGGTGCCCAAATAAAGGGCTAATGGGTACCAGTCCTGGGAACCGTGACTGTCAGGGGACTCGTATCCTTGGCTGCCAGACCTGAAACTTCTCATAGAACTTTTATGCTCCACATGTTGTTTTGTAGTTATCATCCTGATGAGACAGGCTATGGCATCAAAATGACACAGGCTAATTAAATGTCAGCAGAATCAGAAGCTGTTGCAAGGCTTTTACACTTAGATTGCCAAGATTGAAACAGAAGCCAATGACGCACATCACCCTCCTTGCGGCTCATTAAGATGGTATATAACTGTACCTTCAGCCAGCTACAGTATAGAGAGACAGTACGGAGGCTGCCACAGGGGCTTGACACTAATGAGCACCTGAAAGATTAAACAAATGTCTGTGGCTGCTGGTAGGTCTCAGGTTAAAACCTTGGCAACTTGTGCTCGTTGTTAGGTCTCGGGTTGAAACCTTGGCAACTTGTCCTTCAGTGTTTTCTTTTACTCCCCTTCTCCTTGGAAGCATTCTCCTCAGAATCCTGTCATGACTTTGATAGGGATCTACGTGGGGACCTCTGTTTTCCCCTGGTCTCCTGTTGACTTAGGCTGCTAAGAGCTGCTAGGATTCGTACTAGAACTTTTTACTGTAGGCTGGGCACAAAGATTTTAGCTTATTTTCATTTTCCTGGTTCTGCTTCTCTAGAGTAAGACCAAGTGTCCATTATACATATGTGTGTGGTTTATTATATGTAATATTAATGAGGGGTATATCCTGTTTGGCTCTGGTGACTATGCATTTCACTAGCGCACAGGTGGCCTTAATATTTCTGCTTTGTGCGTTCCTTCTTCTGTCTTTAACTTCTGTAATCCTGAGTCCTTTTGGTTTGTGGTTTACAAGATTTTTTTGTCATTGGGAAATATGTTGTATTGGTGTCAGGGCCCAAACGTTACACCAGAAGAAATATCCTTTCTTTGTCAAATGTCTGCATTGTGAAATCTTCACATTAGTCTGTGGTTTTACTCTGAAAATGGGCTGTGGGACAATGAATTACTGTTTAAGACCATCTCTGCTCTCAGGCTCTTTTGCAGTCCTGTATTAGTAATAAACATGCTACCTTTTTATTGTGATCTGAAGTAGAATGGGCTGGGAAACTGACTTTAGTTCTCCTTTGATTCTGTATCACCAGCAGCGCAGTTACTTAGCTTCCCACTTTAAGAATGGGTCTTTGTTTAGCCATATCCTCAGCTGGTCTACATGGGAATTCCTCCACTGAAAGTAGGCAAGCAATACTGATTTATACTAACAGAGAGCTTGACCTGTTGCCCTCAAACAGTACTCAAACCATGGAGCTTCCCACTTGCAGTTGGCATGCACAGTCTTCGTGAAGTGATGATATATGGGTGAAAAAGAGCATGGCTTGACTTAAAAGCTTTTGGATTGAATTTGCATGGAGGAGCGTTAAGTAGAAATGAAAATCATTTTACTTGTACACTGAGTAAACTCAATCCAGAAGTTGTTGAGTGACAATAAACATGGAACCGCACAGAGCCATCTTTGCAAAGTCGCTCTTCAAAGTAGGCTGCACTTCCACTTGCCCTCAACTGCAGTGCATACGTATTGTCTGCTCAGAGATGTATGTAATGTACCTACTTACTTCACTCTGATTGCAGCAAACTCCCCCTATTAAGAAAACTGAATTACACTAAGTGTTAAATTGTAATAGTCAGCTGTAGGTGGAGGCTTGCTCTGGAGGCAAAGCTGGCCTTTTCCATTAAAGGTGACCTTCAAATGAACCAAAGTGCTCTTTTACTTATATCTAAAGCATGACTAAAATATTTTACTCTAAGCTAGGAGGAACTTGCTTCCTTTGTTTGTTTTGAGGGGAAGTGAGGGTAACCTTGGAAATATCATGAAGTGAAGTCTGGTCTTACTTCATATTACCAGAGCAGTTCTAATAGGCCTCAGATATCTGCCTTGTGAAATCCTATACCTTAATTAAAAGCTGGGGGGGACATCTTCTCTAACAAAGACATAGGTTTTTATCCATCTCAATTGTTCAGTAGGCATTGAAGTAGTTACGTGTTAACAAAAATAAAGAGCATTAATCAGAATGTCAAAATATGTCTGTTCCTCGCAGTTGCTCAGTTTTAACTCTCATCTCCTCTGATGTCTTAATTGAATCAGATATTTCACTCACAGAGTTGTCCAGAATAGACAAGATCTCAATCTACAAATAGGCAGAGTTACCTCAGTTGCCATCCTTTTTATTTCACTTATTTAACACAGTGCAGAAACCGAAAATTAGGTCCACCTTGCACTTTTTCTGAGGCAGCTTTAAGACTTACTGATTGAAAGTGTCCAGCTGTGAAATTTAGTTTTAATGGCTGATTATGCTTTTCTACCCAAAAGTGAGGTGATCGGTTACTTATGACCACCAGTAGGTTTATAGGAGTAAAACACCTTTAGACCTGCACACAGAAAGCATCTCATCAGCCTGGGGTCAAACAAATGCTTTCTCTGCCATTATGTATGGGCAAGGATTTTCTGAGTTTATTTTATGAATTATGATCTGTAGTAGCCTTAAATGAACTTGGTCTTTTGAGCCTTTTTTTTCTCTGCAGAGCACCATTTAGCTGGTAGGTGGTTGGATAAAGCAGCATTGTTTGTGAATGTCTGATGAGGAGGGAGACGAAATTTTTACCCTTTTTCTCTCCCACCAAGAAGTGTTACTTCATAGGTGCCAGGTGCTATAATAGGTGACAGTAGCTATAATACAGAGTTGGAAAGAGCAACTCACCATTTTACTTTCTCTACTCTCTGTTCCTAGGCCCCCACATTATTTTTTAAAGACATCATGCTTTGCTAACTGGAGGGTGAGGCAAACATTCAACAGCATGATTGAGAAAGCTGGAAAATCTCAACACTGTAATTATTTGAAGGGAGACATCTCTCAGTTCCTGTTCATTTCCACACTTAGTAACTGCCCTGTTTTGTACCCCACAAAGTATATACATCAGACCCTTGCATAGATTAGGAAATGCGTGTCTCTTGTGAATTTGACAGACTGCAGCTTCAGTTGTTTACTTGCTACTTTAGTCTCACATGTTTTTGACCCTTAATAACCAAACTAGGGTTTTCTGCGTGTTGTGCAAATACCTGTTGAAGAGGTGGAATGGTAACGGGATTGGCTATGAACAGACTTTTTATTTTGCTGTTGCTGTAACAACTAAGAGGACCACATAATGCCCATACCCAAGTGCTTGAATCATGGAGGCTGAATCATGATACCAACCTGGAACTGAGGACTTAAGCCTCTTTAATGAGTTTCATTTAAGATATCGGTAGATACTTCATACCTGCCTCTACAAGTGTGGCGCATGTACAGTAGCCATCTTCCAAGCCATACCTGCATGTAATGGAGCTGGGGCTTATATCATAGATTGGGTTGGTGAACTTCATCCAGCTTAAGCTGTCACAGTGTGCAAAAGATACCATGGCACTGTACTGCAAATGTATGAGATGAGACTTAAGTATGGGGAAACATGAGGAGGGAGCCAGCGATGCAAGTCTCACACTTTGGGTCTGAGACTGAGCTGGTTTCTGTGTAGTTTGGGTAGACCCTGGAGAAGAGCATGAGCCTGTTCTGGAAGTATCAGCCCATGTGTTAATTTCTGCTCTACTCTTGGTGCCAGAGGAAGGGAGGTTGACTGCCAGTCAATGTCTTCTAGCTTATTATGGCTTACAGAAGGAAGTATGTCCACACTTAAGACTTAGAGACTTATAACTGTGGCTCCCCTCAGCACATTGCCTCCAAAATAAGACATAAACAGTTCCTCCTTTTGTTTGTGCTAACCTTCCTTTTCTTTAGAAGCCACGTGCTGGACAGCAGTAGATAGCTATTTTTCGGAGAATAACTATTTTGAATAAGAAGAGAAACCGAGAAAGTAAAGTGCTTGATAGTGGAAGGATTTTGAGAGTTCCTGAAAAGGGTATGCCATTCACAGCTCTCTTATCTCAGGTTTATGTATTTATTTTGTATGCATA
The DNA here is from genome assembly GCF_963082525.1 of Nesoenas mayeri. NCBI lineage: Eukaryota > Metazoa > Chordata > Aves > Columbiformes > Columbidae > Nesoenas > Nesoenas mayeri. Next base: position 75,844,076 of record NC_137541.1, read on the forward strand.
TAAATATTGATGGCTTTTAGAGGTGAACACTTCATTTGCTTGCTGGTCTGTTGCTGGCTTTGGTCTTTCTCAAACTGGGTCTGTACAATGTTGGTGAGTGTGCCAATAAGATCTTATTTTGGGCACAGTGTTTTATCTGCCTTTTATAGAGGTTGCGTGTGGCTGGGATCTTCTTCCTTGTTACGCTGTGAGGAAGACTAGTTGCAGTAACTCTGCCCCTCCTCTTTTTTTCTGCCTTTTCCGTTGAACTTTCTCGTTATCTTCCCATAATCATGTCTGGCACTTCTGTCATCTCCTTATGTCCCTCTGTCCTGTATTCTCCAGAATTTTGCTTGTAGTAATCATAGGAGACAGTCTACAAATGTGACCAATGTATGAATTGAGCTGTTTTGGCTCATGGAGGCACAACTGCCTATGACAGTTTACAAGTAACCTGCTGAGATGTTTCAAACTCACCCATCTCAAATTAATTTTGTTTTGTTGCAATACGTTTTATCTGACCTGAACTTTCCCCACACATATACTTTTCTTTTTTGCAAGTAAGCTTTGCCTGCAAAAGAAATTACAAAGATGACAAATGGAAGTAAAGCTCATTGAAATATTAGCAAGTAATTTTGGCTTCTGCTGTCTTTCATCAGGGATAAAAGAACAGCAAAACCATAGCAAAAATAGCAATAAAATTACTGTGGGGGCTGCAAACATAATAGTGATAGAGATCACTTGACTGTGGTGGTTTCTCTTATGTGATAATGTCAAGGTATTTTATTTCTCCCTTTCCTGTGAGGAAATAGTAGATCACTATTATCCACAATTTGTAGTGTGCACCACGTGGAGGCTGAGGAGGAGAGGTGGTTGTCTCAGAGGTTACATGAGGCCATGGAAGACCCAGCAACAGAATCCGAAGTGTCTGGACCACCCAGGGCCCTGCTCATGTACCACAAGCCATCAAGGGAAGATTAAACTCTTTTGGTTGCTCTGTACAGTATAATCATCTAAATGAAATCAATGAATACTTGATTTGAGAGTCTCCCATTGCTCCATCCCTGCTGTTCCTAATGTTTGTTAACAGATTGCTTTGTGGTAGAGTGCAAAGGTGCCGCTCTATAAAACTGTAATGACTTCTGGAAAGGAAGTTGCCGTGTGTATTGCAGAAAGCACCATTCAGTTTTGATTGGAACATGGGGAGTTGAGAAGTTGTTATTGCTGTTAGTACAGCCAGTTGGAATAAAAATTTCTGCTCAGTTATGGTTAAGATGACATTTCCTTTCTCCTTGCTTTCTCTCTCTCCTTGTTTACCGATGGAATAGGAGTGTTCTCATTTGCCCTGGGCAGGGAGCTGGTGTGTGGTAAGGTCCTGGCATGTTGAGTAAAAGGATCTCATTGTCTGTCACCCAACTTATTTGCTACTCTCTCGACTTTCTTTTTGCTGTTGTTTCTCGGTCCTTGGGGTTTTTCTTGTCAGTCCCCAGGAGCCTTTTTTATCCTTTCTCACTCTCTAAGCAGAAAATGAAGCATTCAGTGAGATGACAGGGGTTTCCCCTTGTGAGGGGGGTTTGGTGGTGCCAAATCTCACACTGCCTGGCTCCGGGAGCCAAGGGATTGAAGGGGAAAAAAGAGGAAGAGATTGCAGCTGTACATGAGCCCCAGCTGCATGAGTGTTTGCACAGCAAGGTGAAACTAATCTGAACAGATGCAATTATTCTGCTGTTGCTGCAAGTTATATTTTATCTTGTTTGTCCTGGTGAAAGACTGCTGGCCTTTGGGCTGGCAACCCTGCACTGCAGTGCATCTGGTTACTGACAGGGTACAGACAAAGATGATTCACAGCAGATCTATCAGTTGTCACGCACGGGGCAGCAGCCCTGTACAAACAGCTCTTGCCTCACTTCCCCCAAGGTCTGTAGTTCGTGAACTTCCAGGATCGTGTAGTGGCCTCCGTCTGCCCTGACACGTGAGACGGGGCTGACTGGCACCCCAGAGGGTTGGCTGGTGAGCCTCAGCTGGGGCGTGGGGTACGGCCAGAGAGGGCACTGTGCACTGCTGTCGCTTGCAAGCGCACCACCCGTCCAGTTCCCTCCCCAAAAGGAGCCCCAGTCCCCAGCACATCCCAGCCTGCTGCCTGGCCCAGTGCCCTTCCCCTGTCAGATGTGCCTGTGGGCCAGACATCTCCTCCATCAGAGAACAGCCTTGCTGCCGCTTCACAGCTGTGAGACGAAACTCGAGAGAATTGGTGACAAAGATAACAATTTTAAAAATAATTTTGTTTCTATTTTTTTTTTTAGGTGTTTGTAATGCTTGTTAGTAATACTGTAAATACACGGTGTTTCAAGGCACAGGAACTATTTATATTTTTATTTGTGCTTCTAAGCCTGCTATCCAGAGCTTATAGTAAATTCTCCGTTGGCCTTTTCTAGAAAATCAGTTTAACATTTTTGACACTTTGCCAGTGAACTGACTCTTCCATGAAAACCCTGGTTGCTTACAGGATGCTAAGCCTCATCCATTTGGATCCTCATATACTATTCCAGTCATAAAAAATCACCTTTATCACCCAGGTTTGGTAGTCTCAAAATGCTAGAGTGTGAAACAGATCTCACAGAATCTGGCAGTCTACAGCCTGCTGTTTCTTGTTTGTATTTATCGGACTCCTGACCCTTTTGGTGCCTGAAGCAAACCCTACTGAAATTGGCAGGAGTTTTGACAACTGTTTTGGCTGTGTATGGGGTTAGACCTCATGTCTCCAGTGAGGACTGAGCCTCAGAAGAGACCTTTGCAGTATCGCAATTCAAGGAGTTATTGACAGGCAGACAACATGGACGTTCACAGCTTTAAATAACTTTTCTTTGAGAACATTTAAATAGCTGCATTTTTGTTCAAGGAAATCTTGACTTCAAAACAAAAAGCTTGTAGGAATTTTTTGTGTTGTTGATTGCAAAAGATGGGTCTGCTGTGGTTTTCCATGCTGCTGATCACATATGGAATTCCGAATGACTAGCAAATCTGATTTGATAATCATGTGTGAGGAGTTTAGACTGAATTTTACTTGTAATTCTGTCATTTATCTCTACTGTTTCTTTATTAATGTCTTCAGCATTCTTGGTCTGTCCTCAATCTTTCACATTTTGTACTGATTCTTTATTACAGTATTTTCTGAATTTTTGAAGTAAAAGTCTTTCAAGATGAACAACAGTCCTTCCTTGAGAAATGACTGAAAGCCAAGTGATCTTTATTCATATTGCTATTGCCTTACACATCTCTTCTTTGGAAATCACTGTTTCAGTGTATGTTATTGCTTCCTCACCCCTACATGCCTTTATGAGTAGTAAAATATAGTGCTGACATTTAAAATATCATCAGTGGCATAGTTGATGGGTGAGTGAATGCCTGACTAAGAAAGTTTTCTCTTCAGAAGTGATACTTTTGGGGGGTTCTCTGCAAAGTCAAGCTCTAATGATGGTTTGGTTTAGTGGTTGTTTTTTGGTTTTGTTTGTTTGTTGTGGGTTTGGTTTTGTTTTTGGTTTTTTAATGTATTAATTATGCTTGGTGAGCATTTTTGAACTTTGCTTTGCAAACATAGATGAGGCTCTTCTTTTTATTATAGTCACTGTTGTCCATGCTCATCTGGAGTCTTGTCCTTCAGCTGCCTCAAAACGTTTGTGCAGCACTTTGGAAATAACACTTCACTATATCACAGGAGTTAAATATGAAAATAAAGTCAGTCAGAGCTTTTACTGCCTTTACATGCCAGTCACAGACTGTCACCTAGGGTGTATTATCAGCTTGGATAAGCTTCCCGTATTTTAGGTTCACAGTTTGTCACTACATTGTTATTTTCATTGCTATGTCTTTGATCTCAGAAAAAGCTCTGCGCTGGTCGAGGAGTCTGTTGACACAGTCCCCTTTGCCCATTTGAGTCTTTGAGCTCATTACAGGGTGAAAGAAGGATCATGAAAACAGAGCTTCAGACAACATTGTCGTTGCCAAATAACATAGCATTTATAAAACTGTTCTGTGTCTTACTGTGGGCCTCTGCTTCATATCTGAGCTTTCAAAGATTGCTGTCCACACCATGCTTTCATTGATGTAGTTGCAACAATGCAAAAATATTAGCAGTACTTGGCTTTATGTCAATGCAGAGGAATCCATCCCACGTAGGAACTGCAATACAAGTAGAAAATAGATAGACCCTTTGCCCTGAGGTTACTGTCTGAAGGTCTAGACTACAGAGAGTGAGTACAGAGAGATGAGGAAGCAGAAAAGAAAGTTATGAGCACTTATTGCCCAGCACTACTGCTGACAGCTTTAGGCAGGTTTCCCCACTGAAATCTGCTGCAGTTCCTCCAGCTTGGTCAGCAGTCCCTGGTTGTTTCCCAGGTACTTTTGGCGGCAGAAGATCCTGGCCTGTTCTTCAGATCATTTTGTCTAGTGCTAGCATCAGGAAGGCCCAGGTACGTGGTGCCAGGCTCCCTACACACGCCAGCACGAGACAGTCACTGCCCAAAAGCACTGTCTAACAAAGTATGATGAAGATCACTGAGTGCGCATGGTTTTGAAGTACATAGCTGCTGTTCATATGAAAGCTGAGAGTAAAATATGCACTGCATCAGTGCTGCCGCAAAGCACCAGCAGCCTGTTAATATGCTGTGCTAGTCAGTCCCGTTACAACATGAGAGGGCCGAGATGGTTTTCCCTTCTGGTCCATGTGGTAAGGGAGCTTCTGTTGCCAATATTTATCGAGAGACACTTTTACATTAAATGTTATGAACTGCCTAAAGCATATCAGGAAGCAATACCTTTAAATTTCATATAGTTTGCAAATGGTATTTCCAGTTCTGTACACAAATTTGAATATGTTTGTAAAATAAGTTTTTTATGTTACTAATGGAAAATTCTGAATCTATACATGTCCATTTCTCCAAACTGGCATAATTTTAATATGAGAAGAACTATTAATACATCCCTGACTTGTCATTTATTAGAAAACTCAAAATCTTAATCATTGACTTTGGAGAAAAAGGGGCAAAATACAGGAAAAGTTCCTCTGTATTATGGAAGATTAAAAAAGGGGAAAATATTTGCTTCTGGTAATGCTAATTCATTGCTCTAAGCGGGGTGTGATTGTATTCTGTCTAGTCAATTATTTTCTTCCTATCTTAAAGAAGAGATATAGCCAAAGTAAAAGGCATTTGGAGATGGACAAGGAAAATAATTGAGTCACAGAGAGTATTCTGTTTCAGGAGGGATAGGAAAGATAGGGATTGTTTAAATTTAAAGAAGAGACAAATAAGAGAGGACAGGAGCATGCAAAATGATGAATGATACAGAGAAGGTGAATTGGGCACTCTTGCTTGTCCTGTCGTAAGTACAGAAGCAGAGAGACATTCAGTAAAGCTGAAAGGCAAAAATAGTAACACCATTTAAAGGTAATTTTTAAACAGTTGCTATCTTGTTTCTCCATGATTGCTAGAGCATATATTGAGGGGTATGCAAAAGACATATAAGAAAATGAATTCAGGTTGTCCTGTTGAAATGATGTTGTGAGTGTACTGCAAAGACTACTGACTGGATCAGGTTATATGGCTCGTGTGAAGGAGAAGAACTAGTTAGATAATCTTAACGATGCTTTTTAGCATTAAAAAAAGTGGAAGTTGCATAAGATATTAATACATGTAATGAGACTATCAACACATTTGCTAGATAGAGTAAAAAGTAACTGTTCAAGGCAGAAATCTACTGTTGATGGAAATAATATTGCTCTGCAGCTGTCCCCATGTGATTTTTTGCATGTTTCTCTGAATATCTGCTCGTGACTCTTTTATAAAAGGCTGATGTTCTGGCACATTGGCTCAGAGCTCTGCTGTGAGGGCCAGGCGGACTTCTGTCCTTGAGGAAGTTGTAGGAAATACATTCATTCTTCCTGAACAGTCTTCTCTGTTACTCTCTTGCATTTGGACATTCCACTTATTATTCGTCTTTAATCAGTTTGTATCAAGATTCAGAAGAAAATGTATTTTGATCAGTAGAGTCTAGAGATCTGAAATAAATAGAATTAATTGTAGATGTATCTTTCTCGCTCTCTCAGATTAAAAAGAGCAAGTGGCTTATGAACAAGTGTGATCACTTTCTGGTTAGAGTATTACAATTTAGATCCATTGTTACTTTCAGACTTGGTCCCTGACACTCTTTTTGTAGATGTTAATTATTTTATAATTCCTCTACATATTGTGTTACTTTGTGCAGTAAATCCTAACCCACTTGTGGTGATCATCAAAGTCTAGTTCCTGGGGTCACGTTGAGCACTGTGCCTGCCTTGTTTCTAATGCCTGTGTCAAGTCTGTTGTGGTAATGTCTGTGTAGTGATTAAGACCTGGATCACATCTGCAAGATAACTTTTCCTGCCTCAGTTTCCCCCAAGTGGGTGAAATGCCTCAGAGGTTCTGGATGAAAACTTCTCACTACACTATAAAGAAAACTTCATTTTTCATTCATTTTCTTATGCTTTCTAATTAGGTTTTTGTTTCTACTGACCTTGGAGATATGAGTGTGTTTGCTGACATTCTCAGTATTAAGCTTTGTGCAGCTACCGAGCATTAAAAATATTTACTATTCCACAAGAACAGATGTGTTTTATGAATCACATAAAGTATATTATATGTAAAAGTTTGTAGGAGGAGATGATACATATTTGTGTGTTTGTGTGTACATATGTGCTTTGCTTATAAACTGTACAGTTAAGAATATATTTGCCCGCCACTGCAGTCCAGCTGCTTCTGAAATAGTTGTGAACATTATCTTGGCAGCCCTGAAATACCAAGCCACAACATGGTGAAGAACAGTTTAGCCATTTGAAATCACAGAGAAAATTTAATTGTAAATTTAATTACCTGGTCAGAGGTATGCAAATTTTATGTCTAAACTTAAGTGAAAAGAAACATTCAGTCTAATTTTTTGGCATTTGTCAAAAGCCCTTCAAAAACCATCTAGGCTGCAGGCTAAGCTGCCTTTCATGAATCTCAGCTGAAGACTTGCTGCTGACTTTTAAAGATGAAATTATTTCTATTATTCTCAAGTAATTACATTTTTGTTGTTATCTGTGGAAAGAGCCCCACTGGTTTGAGCATGTAAGTATATAGGGATGAGGGGGAGGAGGATTTGTGTTAGTTAAGTGGAGATGATAAAGCTGAAAACATAGAGGCAAGACATAAATCAGATTTTTTTTTCCTTCTCTAGTTGGCTCGTCACAATAAAACATTGCAACAGATGCTGAAGCCAGGGTCAGATCCAGATGAAGGAGATGAAGCCTTGAGGTATTACGCCAATCATACAGCACAGATAGAGGTAAAGAATTGCTTGCTAGAAGATTGAATATGAGACAAGTTTGCATCTTGTGCATGGTTTATCACCTCTTTTTAAGCTTCTGAACAGCAAAGCTTATTCAAATGGTGTAGATTATTTATGAGGAGGAGAAGGCTGAATAATATCCTTTTGGCTATGGGAGAAAAAGGAATGCAACTCTATTGAAAGTGGATCCAAATAATCATTTTACAATAGCTTTCCTGTGTGTTACCAAACATGTTTTGTTAGGGAAATAATGACTGTGGATAGTAGCTGTGTCATGAAGTCAAGAATAATCTTGTATGGTACATCACTCAAAAAAATAATCATGAGTTTCAAAGCCAGTGATGCTAACTGAGCAAATTAAAAGTTTGGCTGGAGTACAAAGAGGTTTTGGAGTGGTGTAGACATTCTGTATGCCTTTTGTTTAAAAGACCAAGGCTTGGCCTGGTTCATCAGTTCTGTCCTCTGTTTTAAACTTTACCCCTGCATGGATCTGGATTTAGATCAAGATCCACAGAGCTATTTAGGTTCTTAACTCATATCACATCCTGGGTTCTCACAGATTTCATGGGATTACAGGTGTTCAGATAGGAGTCAGGCACTGTAGTGTCTCTAATTCTTAGTCACTTTGTAAGGAGGAGAATTCCTATGGTGCAAAGGCAGGTGCTGCAAGAGGCTGCAGGAAGAAGAGGCATCTGACTCTCTCTTGGAAATGCTGTATCAAGTCCAAAATTGGCTAAGTATGCAAACTGCACAGTATGGTTGCACCACAGGCCAGCCTGAACCTGAGCCAGTAGTTGTACCTTCAGTGGGCTCCCAGGCTCTATCAGCACTGGACCTGAGCTTGTATGTGTAGGGGAAGTCTGATTCAAGGTACCCAGGTCTGTGTTGTCCTGGCTGCCATCAAGACAGGCCATGTCCATGTCCTTCTCTGTTTCCCACCATCCTTTTCGCCTGGTATTGGTCACGTTATCCCACCACAATAGAGATGGAAACCTCATGGCTGTGGGTGTCCAGAGGGCAGCTCAATGCTCCTTTTCACATATATTGGTACCTTGGTTGTACTTTGAGTACTGCTGAGGTATCTGTTTGCAATTATCAGCTGAGTTATTGGGGTAGGCCATAAATTTAGGCACTAAACAAGCACTGTGGTCTGCTTTTATGTGGCCAGTAGCTTCTTCCTGGTGTAGTTTCTGGAATCTCCTAAAACCTCATGGCTGCAAAGTCTGTTCCTTGGCAGCAAATATGGAGGCCTCTGTTCACAGGTAGGCTTTTTAAATGTCATTCTGCAGAGCACCACATGCAGCCTACCTCTTCATTTGAGTCCCTGATGGAACTGAAGGCATGCCATCAGCTTCCTTCACTCACCCTGCTGGGTTAACTGTTGGTCACATAGTCCCATGGTACAGCTGCTGGCCTGAGACACAACTATTTATTTAGGACGCTTCAAAATAGCCTGTTAAATTTCATGTAGCGCACATTCCAATGGGCAGACACAAGCATAATCATCCTTCATCTCTAACACAAACGTACTTTAATATGTAACTCTTAAAAATGGCTTAAGACAGGTGGCCCTTTTTTTTAGTATTTTCACATTATAAATATGAATTAACAGAGAGAAAAAAGGTTTCTTGAATACAGGACTGTGACTGGAAAAATGAAACTGAACCCAGCATTGATGGTAGATCAAATGAATGTTCACTGGTCTTCACTGAAATAAGCCCTGTTTGGCATTTCACATATAGCTCCCCTATACCAGGGTAACTTATTTGTTTGATTTTAAAGTTAAATACTGGGTTCCTTTTCACTGATGACTGTAGAGACATGAGTCTAAGAGTCCAGATGAGTTTTCTACTCATTTCTCTATTGTTAGTTATGCAGAATCCATGATCAGAATGAGGAAGCAATTTTTATGACAGTGTAGTGGGATGGAATAAAGTCTACTTCACTCGATGATAACTCACTAGGCCCTGAAATACAAACAATGCAAAACCTTGGGTTTTTTGCCAAGTTTGCAGATAAGAGACTGACAAGATATGGGTGCTGTCTGAGTAACAAGGTGCTATTTTTGCATGTTCACCTTCAGAATTTATCTCATCTTAGAAACAGACTCAACATAAGAAAATAATTATGTAATCCACGTAGAAAGCCCCTGAACTTCTGCACTGTTTACTGAGAGAGATTTGTTTGAATTTGTTGCAAAATTGAACCATTCTGAATTAGAACATTTTTTTTTTATTTGGAGGAAGTTGGGACCTAGGTTTTGCTGAAGACATATATTTGGCAATATAGGGCAGGTTTTTGAGGATAGAAAAGCAATTTTACTTTGTTTTAGGATTGATTGGTTCAGCTTCTTTGCAATGTTCAAATAATTTATGCATTAATTTATAAATAAAAAAGGAGCTGTGAACAATAAAATATATGACAAAATTGTTGGGAAGTCACTGATGCTGATAAAAATGTGTATTTTATTTATAGATTGTTCGCCATGATAGAACAATGGAACAAATAGTCTTCCCTGTCCCAAATATTTGTGAATTCCTCACTCGTGAATCCAAAAGTCGGGTATTCAATACAACAGAGAGAGATGAACAAGGGAGCAAAGTCAATGATTTTTTCCAACAGACAGAGGATCTGTACAACGAGATGAAATGGCAAAAGAAAATTAGGAGTAAGTATTGCAGTTTCAAAAAATAGCTTAATTATGCTAAAACCCTGCTTTTAAGCTTTCAATTTTTCTTTTCTTCATTTTAATAATACACTTTTCTCTGTTCGCTTCGGTACTGAAACACGCAAAACTGCTCAGGGCTTGAGAGTGTAGGTCAGCCGAGACACTTGCACGCTACCATAGAAGAGACATAATATGGAGCAGTTAGTAATCTAAGTAATGTGTTCAAGATGATGTTTTGGACTCCAAAAGTTAAACTGGGGGATGGATGAACTGGGTGTAATTCCACTAAACTCAATGGAGTTGCACCTAATTAAGCCAAGGTCCCTACTATTTAACAAAAACATATGTAGCTACATATTTGAGGTTTGCAGATTCCTAAAAGACCATTAAAAAACTTGTAAATGTCAGTCACTTAAAAACATCTCTCACCAGAACTTCAGCTGCTTTCAATCTGCCTGACTCCCATGGAGTCAATTCCCCTTGGCCAGTTCACATCAGCCTTGCTTGAATAGGCCGTACGGTGTCCTAGTCTGTATCCCCATACTGGTGTATGGCCCGTGGCAGAGGGAGAGGCACATGTACCACCTGAAGGTGCTTGCAGATCTGACAGGCATGGTCAAGATCATAGAATCACAGAATAGTTTGGGTTGGAAGGGACCTTCAAAGCTCATCTAGTGCAACCTCCCTGCAATGAGCAGGAGCATCTTCAACTAGATCAGGTTGCTCAGAGCCCCGTCCAGCCTGGCCTGGAATGTCTCCAGGGATGGGGCATCTATCGCCTCTCTGGACAACCTGGACCAGTATTTCACTACCCTCAATTGTAAAAAATTTCTTCCTCATGTCTAACCTGAATCTCCCCACCTTTAGTTTAAAACCATTACCCCTTGTCCTGTCATAACAGGCCCCACTAAAAAGTCTGTCCCCATATTTCTGATAGGCCCCTTTTTATTACTGAAAGGGGCAACAAGGTCTCCCTGCAGATCATGGTGGGGAGATCCAAGCAGGGACCTGAAGAGGAGAGTTCACTGGTGGGCATTACAGCCACCGGCCCTCACCAGGACTGGGGCTGCTGCTGCTGCCCGTATCCCAGGGACAGGCAGCTTCCGCCTGATCAGCCACTGTCAGCTGTGCCCTTTGCTTTTGGAGCGGAGAATCAAGGCTGCAAACTTATTAGGCATCTACAGTATCCTTGAGGGTTAAAGAAGAAATTTATCTATTATATATGGATATATAAATATACGTACAGATACACGAGAGCAATCATTCACTGCTGAAATGCAGATGCCGCGTTATGCAGCAGCGTTATGCAATTGATTAGGAAGGAAGTGAAGAATAGGATCTATGGTCAGAGCAGCAGGGAGTTTGGATAGTCAAAGCAATATGGTTTAATGTAGCATCCTTAACATTATGGAAACATGAGTGTTGGTTGTGGTTTTTATAAATGTCAATTCCCAGGGTATAATTTTCAGAGGCAGTAGGAAGTCTTCAGCATGAACTCTATCAGTCCAGGTCCGCTTTTCTTGGTGGCACTGTAAGAACTTGTCTGTTCTGACAAACTCACCAGAATATATATTGAAAAATAAATTATTCCAGAATAACTCCCTGTCTGCACCATCTATTTGGGAATAAAAGTCACTGTATTGTAGAAAAATTAATCTAGTAACAAAATCACATCTGTATGTTTTGCTTAAGAAACACAAATAAAAGAGCCCAGCTCTACACTTACATAGACCAGACCTGCCTAATGCTGTAAGCAAAGAAAATTGGTTTATTTTTATTCAGAACAGAAGTTCCTCAATCCTTTTCATCAGTAGAATGGCCCACAAGTCTCCGTGTGTTTTTTTTATTTGAAGAGATAATACAGGTTTGAGGCTTAGTTCGTTCTTTAGCCAAGTGTCTGTTAGCATGCAGTCTGTGTTGCTTAAATTGACAGATGTCATTTGCAATGGCCCCAAATACTTAAATCTCAGCAGTTAAGAGCATAAGGTTATCACAATAAAATCTGGATGTTTACCTAATCACAATTAAAGTCTTTTTAGACTCAAGCCAGAGACAGTCATATGCATTTGAAAGAGTCTGCTGTTCATAAAAAGTTAGCTGGGTGCAGACAAGTCAGGAATATGCTCTGCATACTTGCAGGAGGTTCTCAGTACCTTAAAATCTAACTAATAAGAATACATCATGCTTGAATATCTAGGTAGAGACTTTTTCACACTATTGCACATAGAATCTTGTTCTAAATGTTCGTTTAAACATACTGTATTGCAGTCAAATATATGAAGTACTTGCCTGGGTTTTAATACCCTCTGATCTTGTTCCTAGCCTTTTTGATGAATTGTTCATATGACTCTGGACACAAGATGTTAAACTTGTTTTGCCCTATTTCCCTTGTTAGTAATTTTAAGTTTGTTATAGGTTCTTTGGGATATAGACTATTTCTGTGTATTTGTACAGTACTTCGCACATGGAGATCCTGGCTTCATTTGAGTCCTTTTAAGCAGGAGTTCAGAGTTGTTTGTCAGCAGGCAACCTTGGAAGTCTGAGGATCATGCAGGATATAGTCAGCTTTCATAGAAACAAACTCCTGTCAGACCAAATTTCACTTGCTCCCCAAAGTAGATCAAGATGTATCTAGTTTGACAGAGGTTGGGAGAATAGTGCAGTTCTGAAACCTTGCCTATTCCATCATTCTTTGAATGTCATCTGTGTACTTGGTCCAAATGGGTCATCTGGAATACTCTGCAGAGTGCTAAAATCTATTTGTTCGCTTGATTTTGTGTCTCCATGCAGAGAGGCTACAGTTTCAGAGGCAGGAGAAAAGACTCCTTCGCAAAAGATCCAGTCCTAAAATATTAGTAGAGGCTAATATTTGATAAGCTCTATTGAGATCATTGGATTAAAAGCTCTGCTTGACACTGTTTTATGGCAAACCAGTGTTTAATATTTGTCTGTTTTAGTTAAAGATCTGCATATTTTCTTCATTAATCTGTTAATTCCCTTGCAGCCATTAGTGATTAAGTTCCTGCCTGCTTTCATTTCATTGATTGCTGTTCTCTTCCCCTTTCTAGATAATCCACCCTTGTTTTGGTTCTCCAGACACATCTCTCTCTGGGGGAGTATTTCCTTCAACCTTGCTGTATTCATCAATTTAGCTGTTGCTCTGTTCTACCCCTTTGGAGATGATGGAGATGAAGGCAAGTGGAATTTGATTTTATTATTCCTTTTAGTTTTAGATGCATTTGGTTTGAAGTTAACCATTACATAAAACTGCATCTTCAGGTATCCTCATATCTGAAGAAGCCATTCAGTATCTTTTAAGTAGATACCAGATATTGTCTGAAACATGGTAGTTGATCTTCTGTGTGTCACATGGCCCAGGCAATATGAAGAAAAACAGACAGAACATAGCTGCTAAGCTGAAGATTATCTAGATGATCTGAGCTAATTCTTCTGTTGTTTGTTTTGTTTTTTTTTAATATTGCCATATTGCAGTATACTACTGAGTGCATTCAGTTACAGCTTCTGAGCTGAAGAAGGATTCCCGGCAGCAGAGGGACAGAGATTCCTTAAAACTGACCAATTTGAATGACTTGCAATCTTAAAAATCATATGGAATAGAATTATTTGAAAACTAGCTTGTTGATTCTTTATTACTTTTTATTGGGATAAAAGGACACAACTGTTGCAGAGAATAAATGCATTGTGTAAAAATACACTTAAAACCTATGATTCTGTCTCTGCTTCATGACATGTCACAGGAAATATGGCAGATAATAAATTTCATTAAATAAATGCAGCAGACCAGCAGGAGGCCTCTTTGAATCCAAAACAAGCTTAATTGGGATAAAGGAGACTAAATAGTTCAGAATACTGGTAATGGGAGTAGAGCCTTTCACCTCTGGGCCTTTAATTCACGTCTGGTCCAGCCAGTAGTGTGACTGAAAGTCACCTCTGTTTGGTGGCACGTGAACTGGGCTGGTGGAAGCAGTCCAGCTTCTAGTAGATACATGTGCTTTTCACAAACACCAGTGCTGGCACCAGCAGACATTCCTGTTGGCTGGCTGAGCAGAAAGGCAGCAGATTAAAGTATATTGGCATGGAGAACATGGTGCCCTTTTGCCCTGCAGGGTGGTCTCTGCAGGTCACGCAGCGAAGTTTGCAGGGCTGTGCCGTGTAAAAGGGAAGTGTTTGTACTTAGTGCTTTCTGGTTTGTAAACTGAAGGGTCACGCAGGGTGCACACACATTGGAGCCCATGCAGGATAAGAGGAGAAATAAAGAGTTAAAAATAAACCTTTTAAACTACTGAATTTTAGCTAATCTATACTCACAGAAATCCTTTGGTCTGCAATCAGTAAGTATTAGTGCTTACTGTGAACTGCAGATTTGTATAGTATTAGTTTAAGTGGCCCCAGTAATCCAGTGATTTCAGTGACAGCGCGTTGCAGGATTCCGGTTCCTATTGCTTGTAAAAGCGAAAGTGATTCCTGAATAATAAACAACAGGTGTGGCCAAATGTGATCAGCAGGTCATAGAATAATTTCATAAGACAGCCTCCTTTCTCGCAGGCTCCCCCTCCACCAAAACCTGATCTCATAGCCAGAGATTGTATCCCATTTTTCGCCTTTATCTTGTGTAAAACCCCCATACTCAGATGTCTGAGGTGCCTGGGCTGATCTAATAACCCCAAGAATGCTGCATTTCAGTAGATTTCTGCAGTTCTTACATCATATGACATAAGCAAAACGGTGTTGCTTCCCACTGGTGTGCATGTCTGCACACATTACTGATGTGGGTCTTGCAACAGGAAATACTTGGACCTGCAGTAAGCTAGAAGAAAAAAATTACTTGTTAAAGAAACACTGAGTGCTTTGGCCTCACCTTTCAGCTCTGCGTGGAAGTTTTTAGGATCCATTAAAAGTTTCCAGATCTTGTTGGCAAAGAAACTATCTGACAGAGCCGACCTTGAACCTCCTGCCAAGGATATAAACACTCTTGAACTCTGGAAAAGTTCGAGTGCAGTCTGAATGTTGAGGCTAGGGCCTCATCTCATTGTTTTCTAATCCAAATGATGCTGCTCGGCTGTATATTTGTTGCCAAAGAGATAGCATGATTTCTATTGTGAGTCTAGCTAAATTTCTATTCCCTTCTCCGCTGTCACTGACCTCTCAGTTCATCTGATAACAATAGAAGTCAGTGTACAAGTGTGACAGCGCCCTGAGTTCTGAATGTGGTTTTTATATCACAGCAACATAGTGTGTTTCCAAGGCTTTAAGCAAAGGAGAGAGGGAGAACGGGGGCATTGCTCAGAACTCAGGGAGAGCCTGGAGCCAGCATCTTGCAGAGCACCAAAGAGACCGGCTCTGAAGGCTCCCATGCCCACAGGAGCTCAGCGAGGCTCGGGACCCGCCGCCCCATGCCCGCAGGAGCTCAGCGAGGCTCGGAACCCGCCGCCTCCCTGGGAGCCAAGGCACAGCTATTCAGCTGCTCTCGGCAATGCAGATGCTGCCTGTTCCTGCCTGAGTGCCCGTGGCTGCCTCCTGCTGTGGCAAGTGCCTTGCTCCCGTGCTGAAGCAGAGGCTCCCGCTGAACACCCTTCAGAAGAAAGCAAGCGGTGTTTTCTAAAACCAGGGTGATTTTTGGTGCTCTTGGGGATCAAAACGTGACACTGCAGCACAGTGCCACTTGCTGCGCCGCCCCGAGGAGCGGCTGTTGCTGTAGCTGAGCAATTACAGAATGAGACTGGAGGAGCCCTAATGATCCCTGCAGAAGGGAGCTGATTAGTAGCTTGCTCTGGGAGAAGGGTAAACCAATTCATCCCTGAGCACTCCTCAGATTTTAATGGAAATTTCATTAGTTGCTCTTATTTATTACCTGTGCAAAAATCAACAATACTATGATAATAGTAGCTCTTGCTGCAATTAGGGCGAGTTGTGGTCAGTAGTTGTGATGCATGAATCATGCTTTTTGTTACCTATACTGGCAAACGAATTGATCTTTTGGATCTGTTTCTTGGTGAAAAAAGAAGTCTCCAAAGATGCCTTTCTCAAATCTCCCTTTCTCTTCTATGCAGGTACACTCTCTCCGTTGTTTTCACTCATCCTGTGGATAGCAGTGGCATTTTGTACAGCAATGCTGTTTTTCATCTCCAAGCCTGTTGGTATTCGACCCTTTTTGGTGTCCGTTATTCTCAGGTCTATATACACTATAGGGCTCGGTCCTACCTTGATACTTCTTGGTGCTGCTAACGTAAGTACTTAAAAAGCAAGCAGAATTTCCCTTTCAGCATAAGCAGAAATATTAAGGATCTCTTATTAAAAAAAAGCCCTTGATTAGAGTTGTACAAATAACTTCTTTTTCTGGTTCACTGGTTAAGCTAAAAAAAAATAGATCATTTCCAGTCATCCTGAAACAGCAGTATCAGCAAAGTGGGAAGCTAAGAAAAAGAGCTGTTTTGGTTTTGTACATATGCAAATATTTTAAAAATAAAAACAGTATGAAATTTAAAGAAATGTTGCTGAATAAGCGGAATCAAATTTAGATTTTTCTCATGTTACAAGACTGTTTTTCTCTACCAATATGCTCAGCAAAATTGACACAAATTTGTGAGATGTTTCTGTGGGCTTAAATATGTTTTTGAGAAGAAAAAAGTTTTCAGAATTAAAAAAAATTCAGCTGTTTTCCAGATCTCATTAACTTAGACATGAATATGTTTGCATGTTTGCTGAGCTTGGTAAGATATACAGTCATGCTCACAAGTAATCTCTTTAGATTTCTGCCTGACTGTTACAGCTCCAATTCACTGTAGCACAGGGCAGCAAAGTATTCGGCTATTCACCACTAGCTCTGTGCAAATTTCACGTACTTAAACCTACCCAGACATATAGTCAAAGGTAAGGGCTAGTAAGCAGCATTTGCCCATCTTAGATTTCTGAAAGAGAAAACATGTCGAGTCCTCATTGCTTGTCCTGGACTACCAGACAGATGAGATTATCCCCTTTCATATTTACTTCTGCGTGGCTGTTCTTGTGCAGGCAAAGCTCAGGAGCAATGGAGAATGTGATGCTGTTGCTTAAATGCTATACTTCAAAAATGGCCCTAGTTTGTTTTGTTTTTTGGTAGGAATTTTATATAGAAAAACATGATCTGAAGGAAATGGTAGATCTTACACATCCCACACACACTTTCTGTGGTGTTACTATTGTTCTCTTTATAGTAGCATGCCCAGATGCTGTGATGTGGTCTTGGGTGTAAATTCAAAAACCTGTTAGGAATTCATTCCTCAGTTGTTTTTTTAATTCCTTGTGACATTAATCCCACCCTACCAACCCACTCAGCTTCACAGTGTAATGAGGCACAGGACAGTGTTAGAGGGGTGATGTACTTCCCCTTACTCTCATGGGCTCGTTCGCAGCGTGCCCTGGGAGATGGGTTTCTCTCATCTTGCTCCGGCTATGAGAAGTTCATCATTTAGTCAAAGCAACCTGTCTAGACTTTTTGCATGCTGCAGCAATGCAAACAATAAATAACAGGATTTTTCTGGTGGACTAAACCCAGCTTTTTTGTCTGCCCCCCACAGCTTTGTAACAAAATAGTGTTTCTGGTGAGCTTTGTTGGGAACCGTGGAACTTTCACCCGTGGCTACAGAGCGGTCATCATGGACATGGCTTTTCTCTATCACGTAGCATATGTCCTGGTCTGCATACTGGGCCTCTGTGTGCACGAATTCTTCTATAGTTTCCTGGTAAGTATGTGCTTCTGTGGAGGGGAAAACTTTGCAAAAATAGAAAATACCGTTACCCATGCAGCTGTCTTCAATTTCTTCCTGACAATCAAGCCAAATAGTGTATTTTTAGCATGCTGTTGTGCTGCTGCCCCTTAGAAGCTGCTGTTTTCATTAAAACCTGTTTCTGTTACCTACTTTATCTGTTTTAGAGTTGGAAGTTTGCTCATTTCTTTTCAGACAATCATCATACAGCCCACTCCTTTCTCCTGCCCTCCCCCAGCATACGTATATTCTGTGTACATTGTTCCTGTATGTAGTGTCAGTCGCAATCCTTTTGGGACAGGAGTTGTTCACTGGTGTGTGCATCATACTTATACCAAGGGATCTCACTCCTCAGTTCATCTTGCAACCCTAATAACAACAACAACAAATTATTTATATATTTATATATATATATATATATATATATATATATATAAAACTTGGGAAATAGGGATGGCATGGCTCTGGTGTAGCAGAACGATTCATCACTTTAAATGTATCCCACTTTCATTTTCTTTTGTTGCCATTACCCAGATGGAATGCCTTTTTATAATATGATACAGGTGCAATGAAAATGAATCATGCGAAATTATGCTAAACTCAGCTAACTGTTTCGTTCATGCTGAATAGCAGTAAAAGGTGTTTCACCCCTCCTGTTTTCTAATCCTTTTGCTTTATAGTGGAGCATGTGAAACTTGTAGGGAGACTGACTAAATTGTGGTAATTTACACGGGTTCACTTTCCTGTTGTCTTTTTCTCAGCTTCCTGTGAATAGTGGTGAATTCCCAGCATTTCACAGAGGTGTGTTAAGCACATGAAAATTTTCAGGGATTCAGTCCTTACTCTGTTGAGTCAGGTTTTCCAGGTCTTGAGACTAAAGTTGGCTTTGAAGTTTGGGCAGCTTTCAAAGGAGCGAAGATTTTGTGGTTGTAGCTGCAGGACCCTTTTCAAATGGCTGTAACTTTCTTGGTTAAAAAAGGCACAGCAAACTATTTGTTACTTCTTCAATAAGTAAAGTGATCCATACCTTAAAATACTTTCCAAAGTGCCAAGTAGTTTAATAAACATTTTATGTACTTACTTTTTTCAGTGACTCCTATTGACAAATGTCCATGATTCTTGGATGTTACAATTGCCATTCCCAGGTTACAGCGAGGTGTTCACTTTTTAGTGGAAATGTTCTAAACTCTAATGCTTGTTCCTAATTTTAAGCTTTCTCATGTATGGAATGGATGATAAGTCTTTCCTCTTCCTTCCTTTTTTATTAATTCTTTCACAAGGCTGTGGATTTCAGATCTTGTGAATTGTGACTAATACCTTCTTCTGTGGACCATTTTGATAAATCATAGCATGTCACTTTATATCTGTAATCTGTGTGTTTTGAAGTGGAAATACATACCTTATAGATAAGGTCCAAAACACTATAGAACGTAAATAGAATTGTAAGAGAAAAAAAGCGATAGTTTTTTGAAAAGCTCTTATCATGTTTAATTGCTATTTTAGGCCTTTGACATTTCAAGTAATAATATCTTAATGTAAATTTTTCTTTAAATACCAAGAAAACATATAGTGCAGGGTGCAGAAGAATAGAAACAGTGTAGTGAATTTAACTTTGTCCTAAAAAGACGTGGCCTTAATCCATGTACTTGTGAGTGACACTAAAATGATGTCATAAGCTCAAAGAAACAGTTTACAGACATGTAATTACTTACATGCATGAGTGCATTTTTGAGTTGCAACCCATGCATGCTTATCAGATGGGATATAACATGAAAAATCAAATTGGAGATGTAGATCCGTAGTATGAAGACACTGGGTTTTAATTTTAATTTAGTCTGATTTTGAACATGAGGAAGCAATGGATCTTGCTAGTAACCATTACCCAGGGCTGGATAAGGCTCATATATAATGTAAACCTTGTAGGTTTGGATTTTGCTATAATCTGTCTTAAAATTTAAAGTTCTGTGCTAAATTTCTTCTATAAGCATGCCTAGCTCCCACTGAAATCAATGTGAATTTTGTATTTATGAAGCTAAGAATTTAGAACGTGTCTAGATGTACGTTTCAGTAGTTCAGATTCTTTTCCTATGAAACATCTATATATTGCCTCATTTGTATTCATTTTTCCTCTACTCTGTGCTTTTCCCAGCTGTTTGATCTGGTGTACAGAGAAGAGACGTTGCTAAATGTGATAAAAAGTGTCACCCGGAATGGTCGTTCCATTATCCTCACTGCAGTGCTAGCGCTCATCCTAGTTTATCTCTTCTCCATCATTGGGTTCCTCTTCTTGAAAGACGACTTCATCATGGAGGTTGACAGGTTGAAAATCAGGACCCCTGTTGCAGGTATTGTTTTTTATATTAAAATTTGCTCCCAACATATACATTTTATGTCTGCCTAACCTAATTTTTGTCTAAGGAAATTAAACTTTTTAATTTGTATCTGTGAGAGCAGAGCTAACCCCATATATCTTAGGACTCAATTACTCTCTGGGTAAAATTTAATGTGTATAGGGTTGTTTTAGACTAGGCTTATCTGTTAAAATGCTAAAATCTAACACTTATTTTGTTTACTATGTTTTGGTTTTGAACTTGTGCTAATATGAAAAAGAAATCTGCATTTCTTAAGTATTTGGAAGAGCAACTCAAAGTGGATTCTCTTGCTTCTCATCCCACCTTAAAAGCAGCTCATAGTATTTTCTGTGTACTGCATGAGGCTTATGATCTTAACATGTTCAGTAGATGTATTCATTTGATTACTTTTTAAGCATCATCCAGCAGACATTTATTACAGAATCCACACTTCTGCTGCTTGGAGACTTCCTGGAGCATCTTTTAAATTCAGTGTGAATTTCACAGTTATCACCATTAGTGTATAATCTTGGCTTCAGTAAAATCAGTGGGACGTTTTTAACCAGTTTTTAAAAGGCCAGGATTTCAGCTTTCTGGAATGAGAGATTTTACCGATATGGGTAGGGAGTTACAAACTTGCTTTGCTAGAAAAAAGGCAGGTCTGCTCTGTTGAGATCTTTGTGTATGTTGCCAACCAGCCTGGCTGGGAGCGTGGGCAGAGAAGTAATTGTCTGCATAGAAATACGTGAGAGTAGCTTCTGGTTAAATTCACAGAGCCACAGTTTTCCCAAATACTGAGCAGTTCAGACTTGTATGCAAGCACTGGTGGGATCCACCCCGGACTGTGTCCCCTCAGCATTTGCCAGCCTTTTCCTAAAGTTTTTATTTCAGGACCTAAAGCACAGAAACAAGGCAAAGCTCATTCAAGACTCGTGGGCATGGTGCACTCATGTAGCGGCTGAGATACTATAAGGAAAAAAGGAACCCAACAGATTTCTTTAACACACCTTGCTTTTTTTGCCACTGATCATCTCAAAAAGGCTAAGTGGGCTTATATTTGACTTACCATTCATTTTTGGGACAGAACTTACCATTTGTAAGGCTACACGCAGTGCTCGTCTGATCCAGTGCAAGTAGTTCTTGTGTATTTGCGTTTCTTCTCTTGGGTTCTTGGCAGATTTTTGTGGTGTGGATATATTCTTGCTGGCTTTATACATTGCCATTCCTGATCAAAAACTCATCAAGAAAATATGCTGGTGGAACTTTATGCATCTCAAGACAAGCGCTTTAAATTTTTTCTTTATCAAGTAGCACAAAGAGAAAGTCGGAGCGGACGTTTTCTGTGTTACACAGATTGTTTTAGGCTGTTACTTTGGTTGTATGATTTTGCCTTCATTTTTTTCTCCTTAAACCTTTTTGCATCTCTGGTTTGAAATGCAGAAAATTGTTCAAGATGCACAAGGTAGAATTGGTTTGATAAAATCAAGCTGATGTACACATTTACCCACTTTGGGAATGTTAAATTAGTGTTTTACACAAACCCATACATATTTACAAATGAGTACCAAACTGTGTTATAACCCTTGAAAACTCTTAAATATTCTACAGTCAGGATAAATGAACATCAGCTGGGTGTCCTTCTTGTCAGCTTTTGTGAATAATTTATCTAATGGTTTTAAAACTGACATTATTTTCATATCTGACAGTTGTTTCTTGCTTTGAATATATTTTGTTCTAACCAGAAGTAGCAGCATTTGATGTAGGTTCATTAATTTCAGAAGATGAAATGGGAATGGCTGTGATATACAGTAAATATAAAACTGTGGTTTTGTTCCTTGTGATTGCTTTGAGCTGCTGAGGCAGACTGAGGAAGGAGGAATCAGTAGTACAATTTGTTCTGCTTTTTCTTCTCAACTTTTCAAATCAGTTATTCATTTCTAGAAAATGATTTAAAACTTTGTATCAGTGCAGTATCTGTCATTTTGTCAATATCCTGCTTTTTCCACAGGTATTGGTGAAGTCCCCACTACAACCCTTACATCAATGATGGGAGCCTGTGCAAAAGAGAACTGTTCCACAAGCATCCCAGTTATTAACCCAGGTTAGTAAAAAAGTTCCCCCAAACTGATGATCAATTAGAATTGAAGGATTTGTGTGTTTGTTATTGTTGTGGAGACTTTTGCTAGTGTTACGATTGTTGTTTTAAGTCAGAAGTGCTCAGCTTCTGCAAGGAAGTAGCTTAGTTGGCAACTTGTCTTTAATGTGAGTGCTTCCCACACCTGATTTCCAATTTCACTGGCATTAATTTGGTTATTAAAAGAGCTTGCTGAATCATTATGCTTGAACATACAGGTCACTTCTTTCCAGCTGGCTTTACTGAGAGAAAAAGCTTGCTGCTTCTCTGCAGCATCCTCACCTGCACGCACTGAGCCACTATTAGATCTGTTTAGGGCCACATAAGTTGATCTTAACAGTGTAGCATGTATGAGCAAGCTTTTGTGTATACTTCTTACATGCATCTAGGCCAAGGTGGTAGTGTAGCCAGAGGACCTAAGAGCCCAGATTCAGGATCAGGTTATTGTGTCTTAACAGTGGCTCAGCTAAGCACAGGCAGCAGTCCATCTGTGCATTCTTAGTTTGTGACAAATGCAAGGAAATGCAAACTGTTACAAGCCTTGCTTGTGATAGGTAAGTTGTGTGGGTTCATGCTTGTGACATGTGAAAAGCTCAATTGCTCTGGTTCGGCAGATGAGTCCACCTGGTTTTACTTTGATATCTGAATCTGATCTGTATGTCAGAAGGACCTTGTCAGCTTTACATATGCTCAGTTAACGTGAAAGGTCAGACTAGTGTATCCTGTTGGACTAGTAACCAGATACCACTTACCACATATAGGGTTAGGAAGGATTTTTTCCTATATCAAGCTGATAGTGCTTTTCCTTCTTCTGTAGTTTGAGACTACAGGGTCACTTGGGAGTTTTGTTGGCCAAATGCACTGCTGAATGGGGAACCTTTGATGGTGGTGCTACTCCATCTCTCTTACTCTCTTCCTGTGGCACAGGCCAGTTGTGGCTGCTCTTTCACTACAGATTTTAAGTTTGGTTTAGTGTGTTGTGGCCTCTGCAGTGTGTGTGGATGGTCTATAGCAGAGGTGTCAAACCAGGTAGGAGTAGTTACATTTATACAGTCCTAAAATGACATTCACCCCTTTAAAGGCAACCACGAGGCTGATGCAGCCCCCAGTGAAAATGAGTTTGACACCCCTGCCAGGCTTCAAATATTTACTGCCACTGTTAGCTGTGATTGCTAGGGGTGGAAACTGAGGACGTAAGTGGTGCCTTCCTATTCTGTGTTCCAATCTAACACTGTTTCACATGCTTTATTCTTCCACTACTAATCTTTGAGTTTTTAGAATCAAGGGTTTCAGGGAGAGGGCTATAAAAGTAGGCTTTTTCTCCCCAGCTGGTGTGTAAGCAGACCTCATAAACAACACGGAAAGCTGTCTGTCTAGATAGAGAAAACAGTCTAAGGGCTATTGGCAAAGCTGCTGTATTCAGAGTAATCAGTCAGTCAAAAGAGATGCAGTGTGGCTTTTGCCAAGCTCTTTAAATGGTAAAAATCTCATGTTTCTTATTGTTTGAATAATGTTTCTTTAAAATTAAACAAGAATGAAAGGGGGCTATGCAAAATGTCTAACTGCACTGTCACTTAATTTTGGAGAAGTTTTATTTATCTGGTAGCATTAGAAAAACAACATTCAGCAAGAACAGTTTTGCTCATCTTAGCCAGTGAATCACCTGTCGAAAAATAGTGCTCTACCTTCTCTCTTCTCCTGAGACAGATCTCTCATCTGGTAAAAGTGTGAGTGTGGTGGAATGCAAAGATGTGAGATTTGGTGGGATTCATGTTGTAGCAGCATGAAGAAGTCCACAGCTGTCTGTAGGAAACATTAAATGTTCCCAATGGCATCTCAGGTCCAGAGTGGAGACATAAATACGTTGCTTTTTGGAACAGATCACTGCTAATCATTTGTTCTGATGAGACTCTGCTTCTTCCTTGAGTTTCAGTGGTTGAGCGTGTGCTCAGTCACTGCTTGTGCTAGTGAGGGAATTGACCGGGAGCCAGTCTGCTCTGCTCAGGGAGCATCTCCTGTCTGCAGCCTGCTTCCTCACTGCTGCGCTGAGCTGCCAGCATAAAAATATTTTGTCTCATCTCCCTCAGGGTCTCCCATTCTTCACTCCAAAGTCATTTCCATATCACTTAAGTGTTTGCCTGGTAAAGTGCTTAATCACCTAAAGAAACTTCACATCCTACATACAGTACCTGGCTCTTTGTGCTGTATAGCCCCTGAAGACCCTATGCTAGAAAGAGAAACATATATGTTTGTAAAAGGGCACGTTTTTAAAGACTGATTCCACTTCCAAGCCTGGTACAGCTCTCTGCAAGTTCAGCTGGATCCATGCAGACACACGTGTGTCTCTCCTGCTGGTGCTTGTGTTGGAGATCAGGCCAAGAAGCCAGGTAGCTGTGGGCCATCAGATGAAGATTTTCGAAGTAAATCTTCCTATTATCCCACTTACTGCCCTGTGATTAACATTGTGGGGTGGTCTTAGAGCTTAACCTGCATTACCTTTGAATTAAACTTTATCAGAAGCCCGTCTACCCAATGCAGTCTAGCCACTAATGGGCCACTCACCAGGTTGGAGCTGGTTGCAAGTGAAAACCCCCTGAACCTCAGTTAGTGTTGGCATTGGGTCCTTAGCAACATTTCACTCTACACATCCACCCCTTTTTTTAGCGTGGGCATAGTCTGTGTCGACAGGCGCTGAGTCCAGACTGTGAGTGCCGCTGAGTGCCGGGGCAAACCAGCTGGGGCAGAACATGTGCCCGAAAGGTTATCCAGCTCCCAGACTGAAGAGCTCCTGCTCTTATCTGTCTGCGTCTGGGAGTGGGAGTAAACACAGAGATGTCTATGCACTCCACACAGTCTACATTACGGCACAGGAGGTTTCTGCCAACTTCAGGCTGCCTGCTGGCTGATTCTCTGGCAAAGAGCAACCTGAGCTTGCTCTTCTTTCTGGGTGCAGTGTGGGATGCTGATTCTTTGTGTTGTAAGATGTGCCAGTCAGCTGATGAGTGGTATCTTGCATCTGGGCTTGCTCTGAGCTTGCATCTTGGTGGACATGGAGAGTTGTGAGTTAGGTTTTCTAGCACATAACTCTCTCTGGTGTTGCAGCTGCCCATCCACAGCTCTGGTTTATCCTCACTGTTCACCAAAATCTGACCATCTGCTGCTTCCAGTACCTGATCCTGGTCATATGAACAGTGAAAATCTTGTTCTGAAGTTACCTAAAGGAAATAGAACCTGTGGCTTGTATAAAGATCTTTCATTTATCTTGTGGATGATGATCTTCTCAAGCACAGATATTAGCTCAAAAAACAAAAGAGATGGAGTAGTGTTTGGGTGAGGAAATAAAAGGTAGGGTACAAAAGCAGAGGAGATCAGTTGGTATGACAGCTACTAAAAAATGTAAAGATGTAGCAGAGAAAAAAAAAAAGACTTTATTGTTTCAATCCTTTCAGTTTCAATATTTAAGCATTTAAAAAAAAATCTGGAGTTATTAGTGGCAGTAGTGTCTGCAATGACTGTATAGTTTATCAGGGAAGTCTATCCTGATGTCTGCTTTTGCTTTTCTTTTTACTTAAAGATCCTTAAATCAGGCATTCTTTCTCATTTAATTTGCTTGCATAGCAAAAGCAGTGGTGGCAAAGGCAGCAGATACCAGCTCTATTCTGCAAATACCAGTCGTGATGCATACACCTCAATTTGGGAACCCATGTTTTAAATCCAGATTGCTTGTCTGTAATGTGAGCGCTTTCAGTCAATTCAATTTATCAACGTCTGTCTCAGTCCCCCAGATGTGGCGGTTTGGGGCTGTTAAATACTATCGCAGCAGGATTTTGTTATTTATGAAACTACGTTACAATAAGCGCGTGAAGCAAACCAAGTGAGAATCTCTGCCTTCATCACTCAAACGTGTCCCAAAAGAAAAAGGAAGTCAGGAGAAACGGCAGCTACAGTCCTGACCCTTCCGTGCAAGCCAGCAGGACGCAGGGAACAACTCAAGCAGGGCTCTTCAAAAGGAGGCTGTTGCTGCAGCCGCAGCATGGGGGTGAGCGCGTGGTGGGAGGAATTCTGGCCGGGGTGGACAAAGTTCCCCCAGGGACTGGTGTTCCAGCCCAGCTCCTCTGCACGTTCAAATATCTCCTGCACAATAGTACCCTCTGTGGCTCGGCCAAAACCGCGCAGCAGCTCTGCAGCAGAGATAAGAATAGAATCCAAGTTTTCAAGCTGAGGTCAGGGAGAGTCTTTCATTTAATGTATATCAGACCTGCACTTGGGCACGTGTGCTATTAGAAAGATCATGGGCAGATTTACTCGTATAAAAGCCAGCCCCCCCTTAATGATTTGAAACACTAGCATGACTTGGCTTGTACATGAGTAGGTAGAGGAATGATTTCACAGGAAGACAATCCTTTTACGAATGTGCTTCTAATTCTATGTTTATATTGCTTCTCCTGTATGTGTCAGCTGTGCACGTAGGAGGCTCACTGAAAAAACAGTCATGCTGAAACCAGTGGGAGAGCTTACAAGGAAAAGGGGTGCTCCCCTGAATAGAGATGGCAGCTCTGGGTCGTTAACAGAGTTACTGGCAGGAGAACTGCTTGGGCTTATCTCTGCCTCTCTTCAGGCTAAGTATGCCTGATGTGCCTAAGCATGTCACCAGCAGTGATGTGCAAATCGATAGGGAGGATCAGGGAAATTCTAGCTGAAGAATGTGAAAGGCAGATGTGTATTGCAGTTGCTCTCTCTAATACAGGATTGCGGCTTTGTTCGATAAGTGATTGTTTGATGCTGTGGTTCCTAAAGCTGCTGCTCTCTTGTTTGCAGGTGAAGAGGAGGAGGATGGAATAGAAAGGACCTGTGACACTCTGCTCATGTGCATTGTGACTGTATTAAACCAAGGCCTGCGAAATGGTGGTGGTGTGGGAGACGTGCTCAGAAAGCCTTCCAAAGATGTAAGTGTTCTGGCTGAGGAAATGCATTACTCTCTGTGCTTCTCATGGATGCCAAAGTCAGTTTTTGGAGGTTATAGACGCTATTCGTATGTAGTCTGCTCAGTTGATTTATCCATGTAATTTTTACATCCCAGATGGAATATTTAATGGGAAGAGCAAAACTTGGTGTGATGAAGACAGCTGAAGAAAGGAACTGTGGGTAGTTGTTTACCCCTTCTGGAAAACTGGAGGGTATCGTAAACTTCCAAAGGCTGCTAAGAAGTGTTACTGGATTGTATCACTTTTCTATAACGTTAGGAATTACAAATGCAAATTCTGAAAGGGCTTGATTGATGAGCGTATGTCAAGACTCTCCATTGTAGCACATAAGGTGTATTTTTAGCTGAAATTCAGCATGGCATCTGCCCAGGAAGAGGTCCTATTGTTTGACTGTACTCAACTAGCATTGAAGTCAAAACAGAATTTCATATATCATGGTATATGTCCTCTTCCAGAGATTTCCTCCAAAATTCAGTTCATTTAACAAGTACTCATAATATTTGGGTGGTTATATGCATTTTTATTGAAGTTCAAAAGGGACTTCATAAATAAAGACAATCTAGCAACACTTTGCTTGGTGGCCCACACCATACATAACACAAGGATTAAATACATAAATAGGATCTCAGTAGGGTCTGCAAGAGTCCAGTGAAAAATAACTGAGATCTGGATAGAAATGCTCCTTGTGCTGGTAGTAGGAATTTAGTCATGTCTCATAGACTGAGAGGTTCTTCAGGAACCACAGTCCATCTCCCTGAAGTCTGTAAACACTTACAGACTTTGAAAATGACCCTTGCCATTTAGCATTTATTTAATTCTACCTATGTTACGCTAATATGGAAGTGCTTTACAAAGGGTAGCACTATTATCCCAATTAATGTGTGGAAAACTGGGAAAATCAGTGACTTCCAATTCAGTGTCATGGTAAAGAAAAGGACTTGGGTTTCCTGTTCCTCCTTCTTACACTGTCTCCTGTTTGCCACAGAACAACTTTGCTATTTTTAGATGTGTCAGTGGTAGTCCAGTCCAGCCTTTGCAAGAAGGGAAGTAGTTATGATGTAAAAACAAGAGCATGATGAAATGGGGAATATGAGCACTTCATGGGGGTGTGCGTGTGCAGGTTGTGTTCCCGAAAGACACGAGTCTGGTCTGCTGGCTCAGAGCCAGCGTACAACCGTGTGACGGCATCAGCACTCTGCTAAAACCATTAATGTGCCCTGCTTGGGCACAGAGTGTGGTAGCCTGGCCTTGACATCGTGCAAGCGTGCTCCCCGGGTTTCCAATTGTTCAGCATGCAGACGTGGCATCAGTCTGGGGTATTCCACAGAGACATGCTGTAAGCATGTCCCTGCGTACCACGAGGCGGTACTCAGAGCAGCTATCATTGCTCTCAGTGGGTACTAGAAGCTGCATCTCCCTCTTTCTGTGCTGGCAAGGTAATTATCTTCAATCGAGCACTATGCAAATGCATCTATACTGCATCCAGTACACACGCTAGTCTCTTCTTCGTGCTGTGTGAGACACCATAAAGGACAACAGGAGTCCCAAAGCAATGAGTACATGAAGCCAA
The DNA here is from genome assembly GCF_963082525.1 of Nesoenas mayeri. NCBI lineage: Eukaryota > Metazoa > Chordata > Aves > Columbiformes > Columbidae > Nesoenas > Nesoenas mayeri. Next base: position 75,872,891 of record NC_137541.1, read on the forward strand.
ATTTTCTTTGCTGAGTCACATAGGTAGTCCCTCTCTGTTTATGTAAGGCTAGCAGAATTTGGCGTATGAAAAGAAAGATGTAAAACTTTGCTTGATGTAATGTGAAAATGTTTAATATTTCAGAGATGTGCTATTTTTATGTCTTATTGTAACCTTATTATTGTTTCAGGAGCCCTTGTTTGCTGCACGAGTTGTTTATGATCTTCTGTTTTACTTTATTGTCATAATTATTGTTCTAAACCTAATCTTTGGAGTCATCATTGATACATTTGCGGATCTCAGGAGTGAAAAGCAGAAAAAGGAGGAAATACTAAAGACAACGTGTTTCATCTGTGGTAGGTGTTACTTAGCTATTGGGGCATTTGATGGGTAAAGGACTAAAATGAACTTTTCAAAAAATAATACATTAACCTAAGGGGTGGTTGTCTTCTACAGAAAGTCTATAAAAATGTCAGAGTTTGGTTCCAAATCTATTCTCTCTCAGTAGCAAAAAGATTTAGTTGAGGAGTTAAAAGCTAGCTCTGCTAAGAGATGGCTTCACAGTCTCCACCCAGGATCTGGGGAGGAAGAGCCATGTCTCACACTCACATCATCACCACTAATGGAGATGGTGCAGCTGCTGACTTTATTTCACAAAGCGTAATGCAGATGAAAGTACAGCTTGCTATTTCACAGCACAGTGCATTCCAGAAGGGTAGCAACAGTAAAAACTGCCTGTTTCAGAAGGTGATATGAAACAGGGAACAGAAGAATTAAAAGAAAATTAAATGAAAATCATCCTCACAAAACCCACAGATAACTCACGCTTGTTTTGAGGTGCGTTCACAAAGAGGACACCCTAGGGGACATTAGAAGTACCTTCTTTTTTTGTAGGCTGGGTGTCGTTTCCATGGTTGTACTGACAGGGATGAACGCTGTGCAGAGCACAACAGCTTTAGTGTCTGTGGAAGACTCCACAAGAGATCCAGGGAGGAAAGCTGTAACACCGAGGGAAGCATCTGTGAATCCTTTCTCACTGTGGTATTCTTCTTCAGAGATTTGATCTGTCACAGGAAAGCAAAATAAAAAATTCTTATGACTACAGCTCTGTAAGACTGAGTGATTACAAAGCTGCAGAGACTTGCCCTCACTGCTAGGTTTAAGCGCACAAACAGTCCCACCACAGCTTAAGTGGGACTGTTCACGTGCTTGATGCTAAATATATGCATAAATCTGTGCAAGATCGGGACCCAGATTGCACGCTGTGTGCTTACCAGTATACATTTAGAAAGAATCAGAGCCAACACTTGTAAAGCACTTTATAGCCCTCAGCGTACAAGGCACTGTAAAACTGTAACATATTTATTATATTGTTATTGTTATTAAGAGGAAATATCACAAAAGAGAATAAACGCTGTGCTGAAAGAATTCTGTCAGGAATGCCTTCTGGCCTGGTATTTCTTGCCTGGCAGTTACTGTATGCAGTTATAGCTTTAAAATTAGGATCCTTCAAATTTATGATCCCTTAAATTAAGTTAGGTTCCTTTCACTAACATGTTTAAGAGATTTGGTGATTTTTATGTTGAAGTTTATTTTTTTGCATTATGTTCGTGTCTTTTCACAGGACTGGAGAGAGACAAATTTGATAACAAGACTGTTTCATTTGAGGAGCATATAAAGTCAGAACACAACATGTGGCATTATTTGTACTTTATAGTTCTTGTCAAAGTCAAAGATCCAACTGAATACACTGGTCCAGAGAGCTACGTGGCGCAAATGATTGTGGTAAGTCAATTTGGGCATGTGCTTTATGGAACTGAGAGATGCTCCTTGCAGCTTGACCAGAGAATATCTTTCTTTTTCCCTCTCTCTCAACAATAGGAGGCATCGATCTGTATTTTTAAAGATCTTTTCACGTGTCTTACACCGTCTGCCACAAAGCATAGTCTGAAACATAATGAAAAAGATGAAGGCACAGGCCATAGTCTCTGGTTTGGTGTTTGTGCTCTCATGCTCTGTGGGTTCTGCTGCTTCATTAGCCAAACCAGGGGCAGAAGAGCATGCATCGTAACATCTGCTGCTGCTCTGGCTTTGTCCAATATCTCTGGGCTGCTGTCCAGAAAAATAACGTCTCCTGCTGAACAGTGAAATGCAGGGTCAGTGTTGAGGGCTAGTGCTTTTTCTCCTATGACTGCTCTGAACAAGCTGTTGAAAAGACCGCGAAGAGCTGCCGCAGGGATTTGAAGAGCTACAGAAACTGCCTCATGAAGCAGTGAGAGTACAACTTGCATTCAGAGAGAGAAATTTGATGACACTGGGGCAGAGAGATGGTCGATTACATTTCATTTCCAGCCTGCCACCAAAGAGGGTTTGTTCTGGTGAGAGAGGGGGATGGATTATCAAGGCTGCCTGGCTTGAGGCTTCATTTTTGTGGAATTCTTCCTTCCTATTGGGATATTCTGGTGCAGCATTTTCTTCCCATGGACTTCTGGCAGGTATTGCACTGCTCAGGGCCTGTGCCAGGGTCTGCGGTTGCAGAGCTAGCATATGTCTGAATCCCAGAGGAGGGTGTAACCAAATGCGCGTCATGCTCTGCTGTTTATGCCCTTCTGAGCCACATTTCTTATTGAGAGTATCTGCTCTGTTATAGAATCATAGAATAGTTTGGGCTAGAAGGGACCTTCAAAAGTCATCTAGTCCAACCCCCTGCAATGAGCAGGGACATCTTCAACTAGATCAAGTTGCTCAGAGCCCTGTCCAGCCTGGCCTGGAATGTCTCCAGGGATGGGGCATCGACCACCTCTCTGGGCAACTTGTGCCAGTGTTTTACCACCCTCACTATCCTTCATCGAGCCTTTGATTATACATACTACCCAGCCTCACTAGGGAAGTTTTGGGTGACCTTTAAATCCTTAGTTTAGCCAAGAGAAAGATGCTTCTCCTTTAACTTGAGCTGTCTTCAAGTCGGTCACCTGGTTTAAATTGATCCCAGCTCCCTGTCTTGTCAGTGCAGAGAGCTGGGCCATTTATCCTGCCCTGAGGCAGGTGTCTGGGATAGCTGGGGTGACTCACCCTGGTATTGCTTTTCTCACTCTATTGAGAGCCTAAATGATTAGTTTAGACAAGATACCTAATTGGGAGCTGGCTGAAGTTGGAGGAGATGACTCCCACCCACTGAAGAACTTACCTTGAAGAGTGTGGCTGGTGTTTAGACAGGAGTGCACGCTTGATTGCTGGATGAAATGGAGCTTTTGTAAATGCTGTTACCACTACGTGGGAAGGTGGTGCGGCAGGTGATGGGAGTTGAGTATTCCGATATGGGGAAGCAGCCTACGTCCATGGACATTTTGATCACCCAGCCCATTTGTGCTGTTAGGCAGTAATGGATCTACACTTCTGTAGTATGATGGGTGAGATAGCAAAACTAAAGCAAATGCTTCTATCTTATGTTCCATTACAAGAAATTATTCATACTGGCAAGTCGTCCTCTTACATGTGAAAATATTTTATCTCAGAAATGCACTTTAATTTGTGAAGTCAATAACGTTTCCAGACTCTAGGGCCTGTCTCATTTGTCTATTTCTTCTCTACTCCTCTTCCTCTCCCTGCAGTGTTTGTGTGATTTTAAACTTTGTGAGTATGTGCGTTAAGCATTAATGTTTAATTCCAAGGAATACATTAATATTCATAGTAAGTGTATTCATCCTGTGGCAACAGTGGTTTGACTATTCGGATGTAATTCACTAATGTATTTTACATTTGCATTAATGGTGGGAACTCCTGTTTGAATATCTAAAATATTAACAGAAAAGCACCAAAACACATGTGACCTCAAGCACTGAACTGATTTCTCAAAGCCCCTGTTCCTCCATGGTGGAATGCTTGTGGTTTACATTGTTAGCAGTAATCCATATTTGGGGATTATTAAACCCTCTGAAGGATGTCTTATTTTTTCCACGAGTACATATAAAGTTAATGGTTGTTCTGGATTATGGGAGAAGTACATATGGACCTGGAAGTGTAAAGCTTACATGGAATTGAAGAAGGAATGGAGGAGTGGGGAAAAAAAAAGAGAAACAAATGTTTGAGGAAACTACAAGTGGCTGGTGTGGGACTAGTAATTGTATCTTTGTGTAGTTTAAATTCCCCAGTTCAAAATCTAGGGAAGGCGTGCTGCAGAAATACCAGTTCTGCATAGCAGAAGCAATTGAACTACTTAAGTGAACAGAAAAGGACTCTTTCTCTTGGAGCCAGAGAGATTGCAAGGTACAGGGAATATTAAGAAATGAAAGAAAATAGTCTGATTGGAAGAGTGAAGTATTCTGTAAGTATGATATTCAACTGGAAGAAGAGATATTAGAGATACAGCTTTGCTTATGACCAAGAGTGAAACGGAAAGCACTCAGAGGTAGTTTTGGGCTGTCAGCTGGATGAATGTACATGTTTGGTGTGTTTCAAACACACCATGATAGTAATAAACGTAGCAGATGAGATGTACTATGCAGAAATTCAGCCTGAGCTATGGGTTTTGTCCTGAAGACCAAGAGAGAAGCCAATTCTGACTTTGTGACAGGCTAAAAGCTGATGCTGGGAGAGCTAACCCTGTCACTGGTAAGAGACCAAGTTCTGGTGAGGATCTGGCACAAGAGAAGCAGACTTCAAATTAACCTTTCACAAGGGAACTGAGGCTTGCCAGTGGAACTGACTCATTGTTGGAGGAGGCTGACTGGGGGCGTAGGGGAATGTCCCAAATATTTATAAAAATAGGGTGACTGGAAGAACAAGGCAGTCTGGGGACCTCTTTGAAAGTGGGGGAGGTAGAATGCAATTTTATATTTCAGCTGATACAGAACATGGCTGAAAAAAACTCCATGAATCATACTCCTGGAAAAGCTCTCTTAGCTCTACTAGTTTTTATTATTATTAGGTGTGCCTTTTATAGCTGTTTGTGAAGGTTTAACCAAAGACAAATTCTGTGTTTTCACAGCCGGATTACTTAGAGAGAATTTCTACCCAAATACAATCTTCAAGGCTCATATCCATCCTTAAATATATGTAGGTCAAAATTTTGGAGTATGCTGGAGTAACTTGAATAGAAAGTAGAGTTTAACTTCGAGTATCATCCTCACTACCCCTACAACTGTAGTTAGGAACCAATTATTATTTGTACTTGTCTACTGCTGCCTTGCAAAGAATTGCAAAAAAGTCACATTGGAGTGCTTATCAGTATTAATTAAGCACCAGGGAGAACATTGGCAATTTCTGATAATCTTGTCTCCATTGCCTTGATCCATCAGGACCCAAAAATATAATTGTCTGTATTATGACGGTCCATCTTTTTTATGTATCATTTGTCCAGCAAACAGTGAAGCATCTGGTTTGAAGGCTTGCTGATAGCACAACTGGAAAATCCAGTTTTCTTGTTTTGGAATATTATTTAAAAGGCCAGGTGTGAAGAGAAGCAGGAATTATTTACACATCTAACTTTGCTTTCCCAGCTCAAGAGAGGGAAAGAAACTTACAGATGATGCTGTAGACACCCTTCACTCAAAGGCAATATTTTTGCAGGTTGCCAAGTACACTTGTATTTCTGCTCCAGGGGTGGCTTGTTTCAAGGCATTCCCATTAGTTCACATGTCTCTGGCTTCAAAAGACCTTATAGCAGAGGAGGACTTTTGCTTTCTACCTCTGGACTGTGGACATGTCTGTTCCTCGTGATTTAGATTTCCCCAGCAGCTCTGTATTTGCTTCAGTGCTTAGCATACAGCTCTGAGCAGTGACAGAAGTAATCAGTAGCCATCCAGCTTTCATAAATCAAGGTATTCTTTTTTCTTCTTCTTTTCTTTTCTTTTTAGAAAAAAGCATCAAGCATAAAGTGTATTGCAAAACAACACACAGTTTATATACCTCTAGCTTTTCAGACAGTTACTTTATGGAGATGTTGGTAGGAATAAAGCACTTCAGATCTTCCAGAGATGCCCATTCTTCTTACACACTATCTTATATCAGTTATCAGGTGAAATATTAATGAATATTAAATCAGGGCAGTGGGTGTTATTATTTGTTTGTTATGCAGGCTTCTTTTATAAAGTCATACAGGTATTATACAATAACCAGAAAGACATGAACTTTGAAAAGCTGGCTACATGCCTTGCATTTACATTGAAAACCTGCATGAATGATTCCCCTATTGAATTTTCATTCCTGCAGAAAAAAACCTTCTTATCTGACCCATTTGACCAGAAATACCATCCCTAGCAAACCCAGAGAGATGCACATAACTTGTATTACATCGATACAGCAATCTTTGAATGTTCCTTGTGTCCATTTGTCAGAGGAGACAGTTTAATGCGATAACTAGAACAGTGAAGGTTAACATGTGGATTTTCAGACTTCTCTTTTCAGAGGTACAGTTTGTGCATGCAGTTTTCACCTAAGCTTTGGTAGCTACAAATAGATAAATGGAGGCAAAAAATATAGATGACTAGTTGCTGGTTTTTTTGCAGCAAAACAGGGAAATATGAATTAGCCTATGATTTGTGCCTCTATTCATTTGCAAAAAATAAAAGGCTATTGGCATAGTAATTAAATTAATTATTTTGCCCATTGGAAGAATGACAGACTCTAGCAAAGGAAGCCCTAAAAGTTTTGTTCTCGCGTGCCCTGTCCACAGTTCTTAGCAAGTTTCATAATGGATGTTATCAGCATTAGTACTACCTGTCATAACTACATAATTACAGCACCTAATTATATTATTACTTATTTACTCTAATTATGTAATTGGATGTAATAGGTGCAATTACGTAACTCCTCAATCAACCAAAAACTGCTCTAAAACCAGCCTGTGTTCATAAGAGTAAAGGATACTGCTGTGCGTTAGACCATCTCCCTGAAGCAAGGCAGTCTTTGGTAGGAAATTAAAGGGTCTGTCCTCCTGCCATCATGGTCATTGGGCCCTTGAGCTTTTATGCCATGATAGTATCATAAAAGTATTCCTTTAGATCTTGTTTCATCTGCAAATGTATCCTCCTGGAATGGCAAATTCCTTATATGAAGTCTTTCTTCAGGCTACTCAGGATCCTCACATCTTCACTGAAATCAAAAGCAGAATTCCCATCAGCATTAGAAGGACAAGAGAGAAGAGACAGGTTGAGCAGCATCGGCCTGAAAGTCTGAACAGTGATTTTCGTATTCAGTTCTTTTAAAGGCACTTTTCTCTCGCAGCTATGGCCTGTCATTGGTAATGTGACAAAATATTTTAACTACTTCATTTTAAACATTTCAAAATTTCATTTTGAAGGTGTCAGCTTTTTTAATTATCAAATAAGATAAGTATTTGGCAAGATGCCTTGGCCACTTCCATGTCATGAGGAAAAATGCATTCCCCATTTTCAAAAAATCTAGGTGTGTGGGGTTTTTGTTTTGGTTGTTGTGGTTGTTGTTGTTTGGTTTGGTTTCATTTAAAAGAAAAAAAACAACACACTGACATTTGAAAATTGACCTGAATTTAGAGCTCCCTTGAGCTGGTACTGTTGTCTCTCTTCTTCCTACCTCCAGCCTCATGGTTTTGCCTTCTTTTTCTATTAGATACCCAGAAGTGGGTATTAAATTCAAAAGCGACACTGGGAATAATGCCAAGTGAGCCACCGAGAAGCCTCACAACAGCTGTCACTCTGCTCAAGCTGTGTCCTGGGCAGTGCGAGCCCTTTTCCCTCGGCATCCTTCCCTCTCCCGCCTCGCTGCTCTGCGTTTTGCCACGCTCCCACCTGAGGAGTGGAGGTGTGATGTGAGCCCTGGCAGCAGGGAGCTGCTCCCTGCCTTCAGGTCTCCACAGTGGTGCTGCGACATCCTGGCCGAGGTTGCTTCGGGTGGCTGTGACCCCGCAGCGTCACAGCGGGGACAGGGGACAAGCTCCCTCCTGGAGCCGGAGTTGCTTGCGTATAGTCCCTGGCACACTAGTGTGTGGCCTGCAAAGCGATTTGTGTTTTCATTTTAGGCAACCCCAGGAGAAGTAGCTGACTGTCAAAACAGCAGAAGTGTGAGCTAAGCAGGGCCTGCGGAGCCGAACAGCTGTGGGTCAAGAGCTGGGCTGCCCGTCCTTTTGCACTGTGGGGCAATGAGAGGTTGTCCGAGGGTTAGAGAAGGTGTTGGCGTTTCACTGATGCCAAATACTGGTGCACACCCCCAGCATGATGTCCAAGGTATTCTGTGGCCATCCCTGAGCAAAGCATGGGTGTCATGGTTTAACCAGAGCTAGCAATACAACCACGGTAGCCTCTCGTGTACCCCATCCCCATCTCCCCAAATAGGGGAGAGAATAGAAAGGGAAGGAGAAACTTGGATTGAGATAAACACAGCTTAATAAAATAACAAAATACTAATATGCTGCTAGTAAATAAATATATATAAAATAGAAATAAAAGATACTCAAGTCAATTCCTCATGAACTCAGTCCACACCGAGCAGCCAGTCCCAGGAAGCGGCACCCAGTCCCAAACAGCCAGTCCTAGAGAAAGAAAAAAAAACAACAAAAAGGCAGAAGGGCCCAGAGGCCTCTGCAAGATGGCAAAAGGCTGAACTAAATGTCCCAAACCAAACTCCCCCAGCTTCGACAAAAAGAGTGAAGAAGAACACGAGAGAGAGATGAAGCATGACACTAATGGGATGGAATACTCTCATTGATCAGTCTGGATGCCAGTCAAGCTCTGCCCCATCTATGCCCCACTTCCTCGATGTCTCATACCTGTGGGCAGAGCGCTCAGAACAACCTTGACTCTCAGACCAGAGCAATTAAGAACATTAACTCTGTTCTGAGGTTTTATCTGCTTGTTCTCAAACTAAGTCCAAATAATGACCATGCTAGCTATGAAAAAGCAAGGTTTCTAAGTGCATGAAGAAAATTAACTCATCTTCAGTCAAACCAGCACACATGGGGAATGCACATGCTAGAGGGGGGCAGGTCAAAAGGAAAGACAGACAGGTGAGCTGAAGGCAGTGAAAAAGTGCTGTAAGGAAAGAGGAAGACTATGCTGAGAGCAGGCGGGTAAGGAGAAGCAGGGTTTGTGGAACGAGCTGTTCTTTATTGCTGTCAACTCTTGTCAAAGAATGTAATAAAATAATATGTACTAAAGGGCTGTTGACCTCAGCTCTTAAAATATAACTTCTTTGGAGAAGAAAAAAGTACTGTCATCCAGGGTTTTTCTGTTCTTGTTATCTATCGTCTTTTTGAATTTTAGAGGCAAAGGTTTTCTCTACTAATTTTTATCTTTGTTCTATAGATATTACATCCGAGGATTGCTAGTTACTCTACGGGTAGAGAGAATGACCTAAACCAGAGAAATGTCAATCAAAGGTGACATTAATTCTGCAGAAGGGACACTTGGGTTGTCAGGAAGACAGTCCGGGTGTTTTTCACATGTACTCTGATGATTCATCCTAGATGATTTAAGAATTTTCCTCTGCCAGATGTCCACCATACCATTCTGTTGCAATTAACCACAACAATAGCAGAGGGGGAAGGACAAGTGATGTGTTTGTTTGTTTGTTCGCTCCTGAGCTTCTGCAGTTCACAGCCCAGAGTACTAATGTGAAAATTGGTGGGCATTGAAGTCACGCCAGTCTGAACTGCACTGGTTTTGAGGAGAGGACATGGTACCAATTCTGCTGCCTCTTTATAGGTAGGATAATATCAGCAGGGAGAAAGGGCACCCAGCTGATAGGGGTGACCCCTTCAGCTGCTACAGCTAAATCTGCCAGGGACGGTGAGCTGTGGTTCTTAAACTGGCTTACTATAAATAAACGGTATTTTTAAGGCTTCTTCATTATCATAAATTCTAGTTCAACATAAAGTTTCTGATCTGGCAACACACAGACTGGAAAATGCTTCAGGACTTGTGCATACAAATGCTCTGCTGGAGTGGGGCAAGGAGTTTATAACTTTTGGGAAGCTAATAATACTCCCATTGTTAGGTCTGATTTATTTTACTTTTTAAAACTGGCCTTCCTCCAAAACCTAGCAGATGTTATCAAAGAACAACTTGCAAGGATGAGATGTATGTACATATTAAGCCATGCAACTTTTTCTTAATTACTTTTAAAAGACTGATATGATGCATGTCACATTATGAGTAATTACTTACCATGGCAGTAATACCAAGAGCACAAAAGCTGGCTGCTAAGTAAGATCTGAGGACTCTCTGACAGGCTAATTTCCTAGGAAATACAACATCGGTTTTGTCTGCAGCTGGATTTTCATAAAATAAGCAATTAAAGAAATATGCCTAAATAGAAGATTTACTGCTCCCGTTTTTTTTTGTTGTGCTCAAAATAGAAGAGCAAAGGAGAATGCAGCTCTCTGTGTCCTTCCATACAGATGTGGGCCCTGCAGGAGTTCAGGGCTTCGGTTTAGGTGCACCAGGTCCCACAGAAAGTCCTTTTTCTGCATCAAGGCCTGCCTGACATTCACAGAGGATCTCAGAGCTTTTGAGTGGTGATACAGAGTCACTAAAATAGAGCTGGAATTGTGCTTCACACAGGTTCAACGACTTTGGGTATATGAGGGGAAGTCCCTATCCCCTCACAGACTCAACCGTTACCTACTTTTACATTTACAGATTATATTGAGGCATTGTTGTTTTTCCTGCTGCTAGGTATTGAATTATTTTTCTATTATTGCTTTTCCTGTTGTTCAAAAATAGCCTTCATTTCTGTAGGTAGTCCATTGCTTTTTTTTGCTTCTCTGTACAATTTTGCCTCTACATCATTTTCTCATACAAGTGCTGAACACCTCCCTCTCCACTTCATAAAATAAGCAATTACAGTAACGTGACTAATTATCTGATTTCCTACTCATTTGTGTGTTGCTCAAAGCATGACAAGTTAGCATCACATGAGGACCACGCATCTTTGCACAAAGCTCCTATTCTACAAGAGAGCTTTGCATCTTCTTTTCTACTCCAAGAGCTCTGCATCTACCAGAAATTGACTCTTTGGTCCACCATAAATAATTTAGTAGGCCTGCTTGGCTAGGTGATATGTGAGGTGTGGGTAAATAAAGAGAAAGGTGAGCTTCATTTAGTATGTCATTGTAAAAGCCTGAAGTTTAGTGGCTTTAAGTTTATATACGTTCTTTCCAGACAGGCAAAATTAATTATCCTGTTGCTGCTTGAATGGGAAACTACAAATCTCATCCTGCCTCCTTAGAAATGATGCCATTAGCTGGAGCGGGAGAAAGATTGATATCAGCGGCAGGTGCTGCAGCACAGGCAGATTTGCTGTGTGCAGTGAGGATTTGGTGATAACCTGCATCCCTGACTTGGTGAGGGAATGGCCACGGCATTGCACAGTGCCCTTGTCCCTGCTGCTGCCATGTTCAGCCCCTCATGTTCTTGTGAACTTGTTAGAAGGGATATGTCCCAGCACCAACACAACCTTTTTTCCTTTAAAATCACTTCTGAATAAAAAAGACGTAATGTAATTGCAGGTTACAGAGGGGAGGCTAAAGCTCCCCAAAAGTATGTTCATTGAGATTTGGGTGTTTTCCCCCCAGGGTCTGGGAATCAGTGGTTTCATACTACCCAGCACTAGTCTTTTTGGACCCTCTGTTATTGTGGCTTAGCTGTAAGCTTAGCTTGATTTATTCTGTGTTTGAAAGATTTGGCCACCTGTCTGTTGAGCAGTACTTAGGGTTCATAGACTGATTTTGCTATAAAGATGGGTTCTGCCTTGATAATACTCTGTAGTCACAGCCTTCTTGTCCTGCTTCCAACTCCAATTCATTCAATTCACAAATTAAAATAAATGAGCCGAGTTGGGTTCCTGGTTGTTTGTTTGTTTGTTTGCTGCTGGCCCTAAAAACTCGAGGAGGGGTCTGGACGTGAGGCTGTGTTCCTTGAAACTTGCGCTTCCCCACGAACGCGGAGTGGAGGTGTTCCAGCTGGAGCACCCTCAAGCCAAGCAGCGCTGCTGGCAGGACATGGGTTGTGGTTCCCCGCTGGAATCCGCTCCTGCCTTGACCTGCCAGAGAATGGAGCTGTTCACTTTCCAGGCAGTTTGCAAAAGCCATCTTTTATCCCTTTGTTAAAGAAGCATGTGGCCTGAGATGGAGCTGTGTGTGTGTGGGCAGACCTTTCCTCTGTGATTTCCAGTGATGGAAAGGCTGTCCAAGGCACTGGATAGGCACCTACTGTCGTGCTTAAAATCCTGGCGGAGCCTTGATTCTCTTGGGACTGGCTGTATATGGATTTGCTTAATGAATGAAAACTGGACCTTAGCTGGGGTCATCAACAGAGATAAGAAGTTCAACCCCAGAGGAACAATGTGATGAGCAGATCCCAAGGCGTGTAAACTGAATTAATTTGATTTGGCATTATGGGAGAAGCAACAAACACAGAACACTTCAATGCTGTTCGAGAATATTATTGCAACATTTGAAAACAATTATTGTTCTTTTTATTACAGTGGTACTAAGCTTCTGGCTTCTTGAATGGGAAAGAGACTCCAGAATTGTCCACAGCCAAGGCAGATAACTGCAGATGCTGGGGAAAGGAAGGACTGTGGGTTTGCCCAAAGACATAAAAGCAATTAGTAAAAGCATGGGGCGATCAGTTTGAGGTTGTTGCCTTACCAGGAACAGCATTTAAGAGTAAATAAGCGTAACTTTGGACAGACAAAAAGCATAATGATGAGATTCTGCAAAAAGTAAACCAGGAAAAGGCTACAAAAAATGTAGTTTTGGTTCTGAGTTCCCACAGTTCAGAGACAGCAAGATTTGAGAGAGTTGGGTGCAACATTAGTGTGAGCCTGTTTTACAGGGTGTTACAGATATGAAGTTACTTGTTTTCTACCTCTGTTGTGGGAAGAAAAATCCACCAGCCCATATTACTCTGCATGGATAAGTTTCTGGATTTGTATGGCTTTGGTCTCATTGTGCCGTTTATCTTCTGGGATCAGCTTCATGAGATTCACATCAGGTTTTTCTATTTGATTGCAAGGCTAGTTCACAGGATCTTCTCTCTTTTTAGCATGGTGGTTGTGTATATGATAAAAAGCTAAGATTGCATCATCCTTAATAAAAGGGAAGATATATAGCCTAAAGAAATCGAATTAGTTGTAGAGAAAGAAATCAATCAGGTTGGCAAATTGTATCTGTGGGACAAAGTGCAAAATGTTTGTTTCATACAGTATTTATTGAACAAATTTGTTGAGAAGATAGTTAAAAATGCTCCATGGGAAAAAAAATGGGAACCATTTTGTTCATTTTAAATGACATTGATGTATTTTTTACATCATAAAAATCTTGCAATATTACCAACAACAACCCCTGATAGAGTACTTTATACAATTGCCTCACAGGGCATTTTGAGATAAAAGTATATATCGGAGATTGTAAATCGGCTGCATCCAATTTATATATAATGGAACCTACTACAGCCATCCTATGAAGTTCAAGAGATCAGGAATCACATTACACTTCTGTGAGTTTGGGGTAGTAGGAGCTTAAAAGAGCCTCCAAAACAAACAGGTGACTTTACATCGTATTTAACGAACCCTGTGTATTTTATACACATGTGATTAAAATGTTTTGTCTCTGTTTTTCATTTTGCTGGGTGCTGCTGAAGGAATGTTGTGACTCGATGTTTGTGAAATGGATCATCTGCTTGTTTTCACGAGAAAATGCATTTTAATTGGACAGAGCTAAGCCATATTTAAATGCTAGTCTGGGAAAAAAATAAAGAAAAAGAAAAAGCAGAGCTGTACAGAGGATCCATTTCAATATTTTCCCAGCAAAGCCAGCAAGAACACTAAATGACAATGTAGCATAGGCAGATAAAGGTTCACAAATACCATGGTGGCTTTTTTCTTTTATTGGTTGATGCTTGCAGCCTCTGTGAACAGCAGACACAAACCTGAACGAATAAACATTTCTCTGTGAGAGCCTGGTTTTGCTGTATTCCAGCTATTTCCCAAAGGGAATAAAAGTTCTCTGTGCTTCCCAATAGGCAGGTGGCACCTTGTGGGATCTGCCTCTCATCCAGCCCCAGCCAGACCTGCCACGGGGCCGCTCCTTGGCCACCGTGTCTGCACGGACAAGAGGTTGTGCTCGCCCTGCAGGGGAACGTACAAAACCCATGAGGACAGCAAGCGATTTGAAAGCAAGTTGGTGAGCAGGCTGATAGTGTTCAGGCCCACATGGCTGAAAGGTGGCCATTGCTTGGGGTTGTTTTGTCAAGAGGTGCCACCTAGATCTTTTTCCTCTCCTCTGACTGATATTCAAGTGTGGACATTTATGCATGTGCATGGTATATGCAAGATAACATCATTACTTAGAAAAACAGTTCTGCGTGGACCATTGGTGCTGAGTAATGATTCTTACCAATTTTAAAAGAAAATGTTCTTTATGTTGTCCTTTCATACCACACCATGTGCAAAATACATCAGAGTCAAAATGAGCCCAAAGAAGGAACATTCAGATCAGGATTCGGGCAGTATCCTAAACCAGAACAATTGCTCTGCAATCAGTGAAGCTCTGCCTGTGTAAAGCTGAGAACAAGGTCAAGTCCTGAACCTCTGAAAAATGAGTCTCCAGCTGAGTCTTTGTAATTCCCAAAGATTCTGTTACACCAAATTGAAGCTAAAGCTAGGAAATGGACAGTGCTTGCAAAATACAAGGTGACAGGGCCAGAGAATTAAAGCTAAATGTGAAAAAGATCCATAAATTTCAACAAGTATGCGCCTGAATTCTGTGCTACAAAAGATGTGAAGTAGAGGTCGTGGTCTGGAGTTTAACCATGGAGTTAGACCCTGATCCACTGGATCAAGCCAGCACTTACGTTGGAAAAAACTGGTCAAAATTTGTGGTGGCCTTACAGGCTCTCTGAGGTGCGGTCATCATCCTGGTCCCCAACAGTGGCATTATACTGTGGGATGTATTTACATTACTGCAGTAGGATTAATGCCGCTGGCTTTTGTCTAGGGTTCGGTATCTGGAGTGTGCCTGCTAGCATGTTTTTCAAAAGAAAATCAATATTCAAAGAAGACTAGGAGAGGGGGGGCTTCAGCGTGCTGATGCACGCAGTTTGATAGGAATGGCAAGGGGCTGGAGAAGTATCGTAATTCTCTTTGCTTTAAATACAATCAACGGGAAGCAGAAATACCATTCCCATTCAGCCAGGCACGAGCCAGTCTGGCAAGTGAATGGTGAGTTTGCTGCAATGATGCCGAGGGGCAGCGAGGGAAGGACGAGGATGAAGAATTTAGAGCTGCAGGCATTTTGGTGGCCATGGTGGTGCTGCAGGAGCAGCTCAGCCCCTCTCCTGTGATGGGGCTGCCCCAGAGGGTGCAGCATGGAGAGGGGCCACTCTCAGAACTGGGGGGGCCGAGCTGGTGGGATTCAATAGTGGCACTGCAATGAGCTGCAAAGGAGGAGACGGAGAACCGCCAGATGCCTCTGCACATAGGCTGCCATTGCATGACACTGTGCTTGCCCCACCAAGACAGCTGGAACTAAACCAGAGCCTCCCATGCTACCATTAAAAGGTTCTTTTTTTTTTTTTCTTTAGGACATGTGCACTTAATGTCCAAGTATTGAAACCATACCCATGTGAATAAAGTTACTAAGCCAGTGATTCATTGCTGTTTCAAATCTCTATCTAGCTACAGTAAATTTCTGCTCACTAGTGACAGTCTGTGTCCACATGCAGACTATGATTTACAGTTCTGCGTTTTGTATCAACAACATCTGTTTAACAAAAGAAAAAAAATAAGCCAAGAACATCTATTTTCTAATCTCTATCCCAGATGTTGTTTCATTATGCACAAGATCCAGGGATTGTATCAGAAATAATTTCATTACTTTAAATGAATAATCTGAAGTGTTTTTCCGAAAGCATGTCCCGTAACCATTAACAACATAATAACATAGGGATGTGGAAAAATAAACCTGTGTTTTGCACAAATGTATAATTATATCTATTTTAAGGGCACAAATATTAAGCACTAAATCGTAGCTTCAGATGGCGGTGTTGGGATTCTTGAAGATTTGCAGAGGATAATATCAATTGTGAGGGTTATGATAAAGATAAGGTGGCAGAGAGTGATTGACGCAGCAGAAGAAACCAACAGTTGAAAAACAAACGTGTGCCACAGGCAAGGGAAGACACGAGAAGCAAACGTGGCTTCAAGGAGAGCAGTGCTGGGGTGGGACACAAGCTTGGGCCCGCCAGGCACACAGTAGTTGTCCCACACAACGCCTGTGAGTCCCCAGCCAGCTGTGGTCCTACACGCCAGCAGGTCTCCTGGGTTCCTGGGTTGGACTAGATGGTCTCCAGAGATCCCTTCCAACCCCAACCATTCTGTGATCACCACCTGGAGGATACTTGGAAGGTGTAGTCTCAGTGACAAAGCTGCTTAGTTCGGTTTCTACTTTCCGCCTTCTGAGGTAGAGTTTCTAGGGGGCTAAAGCAGGATTGCTTTCCTCCACATGCTGGCCACACTCTTACTGATGCAGCCCAGGTTGTGGTCAGCCTTTTTCACTGTAGGGGCACACTGTGACTCATGTACTTAACATTTGCATATGGTTTTGCCTGCAACAATAGTGCGAGAGCACATTCAAACTTATGGTCTCCACTGTAACAAATTTTCGTTATCGTTTCCATCACTTGGAAGTAAATACCAAATCCCTTAGGTGTGATTGATAAGAAGAAATGTTGGGGTGTTTTTCTTGGAAAAGCAGAGTCCTTTACAGAGTTTCAGGCTGAGTATTGAAAATGCCACATACAGCATCAGAGAAGAATCTTTGTAATTCGAAGTTTATTGTCATTCCTCACCATAATTTTTGCAGGGACATCGCGAGCAGGAATGCTGATACTGATTAAGACATTTATAACTGACTGACCTGGATATCAGTCTTGAAGAACTCACAATTATTCAGAATTACAGTGATAGATTCTGTTGCAGCCCTCAGAAACATTCAGCCAAGTTAGAGTGAAAGTAAATGCATCAATGATGCTGCTAAAGCAGACAGTGAGTCTATGTTATGGTTCCAGCCTTCTAGCAGGAGGAAACAGCTTTCCATATTTTCCTATGAGCTGTGAACACTGTAGCATGTATCAATCCAGTACAGAGCCAGGCAAACCAATGAGTTTCCTTGTTGCATTAAGATTTATCTGCAACTGCCAAGGTTAATTTTTATTTTCCTTGAATTACTGTTGTGGATGCATATAGATGCATAACAATTCCTAATTTCCCTCCCTGTATTCTTGTACAGCACAGATTGCTTATCAAATACAGTCTTAACATTAAAGTGTCAAACAGGATTTGCAGAAAGCTATTTGGGTTTGTAGTTTAGGATGAACGTTTATCAAATTGTGGATTAGCTGAATCATACACTGAACCAAATTATTATTGTCTGTGATTAAATCACAAAGTGGTTATTGCCCTGTGTCATCTAAAGCACAAGATAGTTTAAATCTTTGAAATCCCTGTTTAAGGTGGCTATAGCAGCTACGTAACTACAGACTCTTAGGACCAGGCTCTGTCCGTGGGCAGAAAAATAATAGCTTTCCAAAGGTCATTTGGACTGATCACTCTCTGCTTGTATGGGCAGCAGATCTGGGAAGGAAATGGATGGACTTATTTACATTTCAGATGTACAGAATAATTTCTCAGCAAACAGATCTCTTTGTACCCAGTGCTGAAGTATTTATTCAAGGTGCTGGCTCAAAAAGAAGGGGAGCAAACGGCCTGTTGGTTCTCTTGCCTGGAAGGGCGTGAGCTGCCTGTTGAAGGGCAGTGATGCCAGCGGATTGTCTGCCGGCCTGCTGAGGCACAGGAGTCCTGGGGCACAACCGAGTAGCAGGGGGTGAAGCTGTGCCCCACTTTTTAGCAGGGCCGCTACTCAGGCCAGGAGCCCACTGGTTGACCAGTGGTGCCTCCCCTCAGTACCAGTGCAGCAGGGTTTTTACCACCCCGATGGGCACTTGAGAGGCTACAGTCTCTCTAGAGCTGGAGAAGGCTTTTGCCAAGCTGGTGGTTGCCATTCATTGCATGGCAGGTGCCCCATCCCTGGAGACATTCCAGGCCAGGCTGGACGGGGCTCTGAGCAACCTGATCTAGTTGAAGATGTCCCTGCTCATTGCAGGAGGATGGACTAGATGACCTTTGAAGGTCCCTTCCAACCCAAACCGTTCTATGATTGCACATCAACAAACGTGTGTTGCAGGGTGGGATACCACAACCTGGTAGCAAACCTTCATAGCAATTTTCCATGCTCTTCCTCTGCATCCTTCAGCAACTGTGTAGTTGAGGAGCTCAGAGGGCTTTAAACATACTTGTTTTCTCAGCCTCGTTGTTAGGTAACAAATAACCCTCCTGATGGCCATCTGATTGAGTCACTGAGGAGCGAAGGGTCTGTGCCAGAGGGGAAAACGGTGGGCTGGGGGACATGGGGGCTGGTCTCCTGCTCTGGTGTGTGCAGCTGGGGAGGTCACAACCCGGGAGGAGTCATGAGCAGTCATCGCAGTTTTCTTTTTGAACAGACAGGAGGGAAGTCCTGAAACAGCTTGTTTTCATGTTGCAACAAGGGGTCATGGGCAGAGATGGCTCAGAGTCATTTCATTAGAGTCTGCTGGAGAAATGAAAGCCTGGTATAGCTGACAGTGGTGTGGCACTCAGAGCCCGCGGCCGTGGCACTGGCAGAAAGCATTAGGCTGCCTTCACTTCTCTACTTCATCCCCCTTGTCCTACTCTTTGACCTATTTTCTCTCATTGTTATCTAGTAATCTATTTTTTAAAGGCTCAGCCCTGTCTTTCCTGCTGGTTGCAGCTGATCCATCTCGCTGCTAGCCTGTGAAACCAGCACCTCCTAAAGAAACATCCCTCTGCCAATTACTCCGGAGGCATGGATTCAGCTCAGCGTGAGAGCTCAGCTGAAGCCAGTTGGCTGTGCCAACAGGACGGGGATGGCTCAAGAGAGACTTTGTACAAAGCATAGGAGCTCTAAACAAATTTCTTCAGCCTCTTCTCCACCCGTGCTCAACCCACAGCCAGCAAAGTCAGAAAAATAGCAATGTTTTACCAAAGGGAGGACTCTGCCTGTAGCTCTGCCCTCCCCCTGGAAAGCCTGCAGAAAGGGAGGGAAAAGGTTGCGTAGAACACTCCAGGAGGCAAACGCAGATTTTTGCGCTGAGCAGAAGGGTTTGAGGTTTCTCAGAAAACACGAGCAGCAAATCCTCTAAGCCCTGTGATTCCTCTGGCGCGTGCCCTCTCCATCGGCACCTCGCAGCTGCGTGTACTCAGAGCACCTTGCAGGGAGGTGTTTGCCCCGGCTGAGCTGTGATTCCCGCTGGAGTCCCTCCAGCTGAGGGGGGAGGACAGCTGGAGCGGGCGCGCTGGATCACCACACGAAATGTCTGCTCTGCTCGTGTGCAGTCTCTTTGGCCGGCAGCCTTTTGGCTAGACTCACCTGCCTTTTTTTTCTTTCCTTCTTCTTCTCCCCAGCTGAACTGACGGAGGGGGAGGCTGCGGCTCCTTTCTGTCCCTGCAGCCTTCCTGTCTGGCTGACTCTCTGCCGTGGACACAGATGATGTATACTTAAATCCAAATTTTGCAAGGCGCACATTATGCTGGCGAAGAGAGTGTGGGGTGGGGAGATGCTGTGATCCGTAGGTGGGCTGCTGCGGTTGGGCTGCGAGTAGCTACTATCCTGTGCAAGTATGAAATAACTATAACAATATACTGCCTTCAACCCTGGTTGTTTAGAGAGAATATTTCAGTACATTTTAACAATTAATTCTGTGTCCAGGCAGCTACTTTATTTTAAAACATCCCATCCACATACCTCACCCCCTGTGAGCTCATTTGTGCCTGAGTTATGTTGCCTTGTGCTAAGCTGGTGGCTGTTGATTGAGTCCTGTGACAGCTGTTTGCAGAGGTTTGCCCTGCTCCCTGCCAGCACCCTACCTCCCTCGTCCAAATTGCCGCTTGGTTCCAGACCGGCTTCAAAATGTCTGAGTGAATGCTATCCTGAGCAAAATGGTTGGATTTCTAAGAGCAATAGCTAAGACGTGACAGATAACGCCCTGCAGATTCCCATCCCTGCACCAGTCCAGAAGGTGAAGCAGGAGCGCACCTGCAGCCTAGACAAGCCATGTTATAGCTTTAAAATGTGTTAGTTGGTGAAGGTGAACCCTGGACCGAGCCCATAAACATTTAAGTCCCAGAACAAATGTTTGGGATTGTACAAACACGTTAACTACCTTCAGTTAATTGGCAAGCAATTACCTTGAAGTAAAAATAGCTTTCCCATAGTTGAGCAGTTACAGAGTGCCTGTCTGCCCCATGAACATTTACTAAAATTTTCAGCAGAGGAGCCTTGTCCAGTTTGCTTTCTGGATCCTGGTGGGTTTGTGATCGAAAGTTTTTTGTCCCCAGCAGCAATTACTGTTTGCTTGTGGTCTAGACTCGGCAAATAAGGCTGTGTGCCAGAGCTAATTTTCATGCTGCCCTTTAATGAAGTTCTGCAGTTCATAATGCAATGAAAAAAATAGGATAATATTGAACAGCAAAAGTGTGCAGTTCAGCAAGGGAATATACCTACTGTGTTCACTATAATGGGGCTATTGGTGAAAGCCAGGTGAGTATTTTTAACTTAAAGACTGGTTGGCAGACTAGAATGTGTTTCCTACTGACCTACTGAATTTTCAATCTTTCTGATACTTTGTGTGATACACAGCTGGACTAGATTTCTTTAGATATATTTGCAGTTGAGAACCAAGAAGCAAAGTCCTGCCTACACCCAACACAGCACTTGGGACTACCAAGCGAGAGACCTGTGGTCAGCTATTTGACCTGTTACGTCTCTGCCACCAGGAGAGGCTATAAAAGTCAGTAGCACATTTTTTTGTGATCTCTGGCTCATGCAAACCCGTCAGCTTCTCTCAGAACTTGGCTCAAGTCCTTGCTTGATCCTCCACAACATTTTAGCCAAATATATCCAGATCTTGGTCTATAACTAAACTAGAACCAAGTTTCTTTCTTGGGAGAGATTATCACAGCATTGCCGGAAGGGCAAAGCTGAGCACATGTGAGTGAGTGGAGTCTGTCATTGAGCTCCCATGACTCTGGGGCTCGTGGTGGCTGATATGAGCTGGCACATGGTTCCGAGAAGTTCTAGCCAAAGAGCTGCCATCAGCACCACAAGTTGTGTGGCAACAGGTGAGGTGCTGTGTGCTCTGTCCCTCTCTTCACCTGCTCCTGGTCATCTCTCTTCCCAGAAAGTACAATCTTGTGCAAAGGAGGAGGGAAGCAGATCATAGAGGGAGCCTCGAGAGAGGCGAGCCCACTGAGCCAGGATGTCTGGCATCCCCATGGGCTTGTTTGGTGTTCCTTTGGGTGCTGCCATGCAGTGGAGGGTCAGTCCACTAAAATCTTTCCGAGGCAGTCGGTGGCCTCTGCCTTGTGTCCTAGAGAAGCCAGGGAGTGGCAGGTGGAAAACAAAACTAGCAAAGTGCATTTCACAATCCTGGCAGCAGCACTCGGCAAACACAAGAACCGCAGTGATGGAGTCTCAGATTGCTCTCCTTGTGCTGCCTGGCTTCAGAAACTTTGGCGTTATGGTGAGCTCGGCCAAAAAGGGCTCCTGATCCCTCAGCTGGCTTCTGTGGCCATGCAGCCTTGAGTTCGGTATCTTCAGGTGCTTCAAGTAAGAGAAGCTGTGATGGGTGCAGATACCAGAGCTTTCCAGGAAACATTCAGATACAAGTGCAGTTCTGTTCACTGTACCTCCTTTGAATTAACTTTCTGTGCCTGTAGTGGCAGACAAATTTGCTGGCAAACATTTGGAAAAAAAAAAAAAAGGCATTGATCCAGAAAGACACTGTGCACAAACTAAGCTTAGTATAAATGAGTACACCTGTGCTGAACGCTAGGCACGTGATGAATGCTCTGCTAGATCCTAGCCAAAGTAAATTTAAAATAAATACCGGAGCATACTCGTGGAAAATGAATGCTGGGCTTGTAAGCAGAAACGCACACAGCAGAAATAGGAGTCTGCCGCTCCGTGTGTCCGCTGGGGATATCCAGCAGGGAGGGTCATGTGCGCTCCTTTCCAGCTCACCAGCAGAGCTGGTGAAAACAGGTTTTGATTTGAATGAGTTATGACCCATTGAAAATGGCATCATGCGTAACCACAGTAAATTGTCATAATGAGATCACGAGGCTCAGAAAGTGGGCAGCGAGGAAAGAGGCCTCATTCCACCGGCACACATGGCTGACTGAGCCCTGGACTGCTAAATGCGACGGAGGGGCACGGTCACGTTCCCTGAACATCTTGTCGGTTTAGCACCAGGACCAGAGGTTGCACAGCCACACAAAAACTCATTAGAAGTTTTGAGTTAAAAAGAAGAAAACAAGCCAAAATTATTACGGCTTTGCATTTTGTCTTATTCAGGGTAACAGGGGGGCTGGGCTGATGCAAATAGGGGAAAAACATTAATAACCTAAGTGCTTCCATGCTTACTGAGGGTTAGCTTGGTTGTTTCTAAACCATGTTGCTGTAGGAGGGGAGAGTTTGGTGGTCAGGGCAGAGCACTGCAGAGCTGAAAGCAACTCTGGAAGCACAATAACGCTGTATTCGCTTGGTGCATCCCCGGGCTCACAGCTCTGCCAGGCCAGCCCATGCGGACCCTGCTCGCCTATGGCTGCCCTGGGCTGCTCAGCTGTATATACTGCAGAATCATCGCTGGCTTTTCTGTTTTCATGGTGAGACAAAGTCTGAGACTACAGTAAGTTAGATACACTTAAAACTTTACCAAATACCAAGCCTGGACAATGTAAGTAGCACAGCTCTTGCCTGCCAGGAGTCTTGTAGGTAGGCTTCTGGAAAGAATTGCTTTTCTTTCCTCGTTTTCTCCTTTTTAATATAGTGCTATTTGCGTGGAGCCATTCAGAGCTCAGGAGTCTGGAAGAAACACACTTCAACTCAATCTGTTTCTCTTCTAAAGTTATCAAGTGCACGTGTCCATAGAGGCCCCTTGCAAAATACCATGCATATGATCTAACCACATCCTCCCACTCCCCACAAGGCAGAGGTGCATTGATGTAATGCATCACCAGCCACAGGACCCGTTTCCTTTGTCTCGTGCCTTAAGGCAAACCAGGTTGCTTGCCACGAGGTTGCCGCTCCTTCTAGGCTTGCACCATTCAGTTTCCTCCACCTGTTACACTTTGCACACAAGTATCTGTGCCCTCAAGCTCTCTACAGACACTTTCAGGCTCCTGCTGATTAGCAGCACCTTCCTGACTCATCATCTCTTTACAGTATTTTTATTACGATGAAATTTGTAGCCTGAGTCCATGAATAGAGAAACACCCAATTCAGTGCTATTCCTTTTAGTGTCTGGTCCTTAGCAGGTTAGCCCTTGGACATGGGGTTGTGCTTGCATTTACCTAAGGTGTGCAATTTGAATAGCATGCTGAAGCCTAAGCCATTCCCAAGACCCCAAATCTTCTTTTGTGGGTAGCTGAATCCAGGGTCCCTTGGCTCTTGAAGTAGGAACACTCCAGGCCAGTCTGGAGAGGACTCTGGCTTGTCTTGTTTCCCTGATGCTGGCTTGTTGACATTGCTGCAAGGACAGACGAAATAGATGGAGGCCAGCCAAGCTGAAGAGACAGTGGGGAAGTGTGTCCCTGCATACACTTAAGAGCAAAGCATGGGGAGCACTTGGGCTTTCCTGGTGTTCGTGTACCAGAGGAGTCTCCCCAGAGCTGAGCCAGCGGTGTTGCTGCATGCCAGAGAGACACGGATGAATGTGCCAGCATGGCCCACACTGCAATAGAGGTGCTGCTGTGGGGAACCGAGATTTTCCAGTTGGTGCCTTCTTTACAAAGGAGAACCAAGAATAAAAATGCTTGTGTAAAACAGTTTCTGGATTTACTACTTTTTAAGCTCACTTGCTGTGTGTCATCCACTGAGTACTAAGTACAAGTGGGGTGAGACCCCACCTGGAGTCCTGCGTCCAGCTCTGGAGCCCTCAGTACAGGACAGACATGGACCTGTTGGAGAGGGGCCAGAGGAGGCCCCAAAAATGATTAAAGGGCTGGAACAGCTCTGCTGTGACGACAGGCTGAGAGAGTTGGGGTTGTTCAGCCTGGAGAAGGTTCCGCAGAGGCCTTATTGTGGCCCTTCAGTACTTAAAAGGGACCAATAAGAAAGATGGGGACAGACTTTTTAGCAGGACCTGTTGCGATAAGACAAAAGGTAATGGTTTTAAACTAAAGGAGGGGAGATTCAGGCCAGACATGAGGAAGAAATTATTTACAGTGAGGGTGGTGAAACACTGGCCCGGGTTGCCTAGAGAGGTGGTAGATGCCCCATCCCTGGAGACATTCCAGGCCAGGCTGGATGGGGCTCTGAGCAACCTGATCTAGTTGAAGATGTCCCTGCTCATTGCAGGGGGTTGCACTAGATGAGCTTTGAAGGTCCCTTCCAACCCAAACTATTCTGTGATTCTAAGTCCTTCTGAGTTTTCATTCTCTAGTCTCAGCTTAGGAACCCTGCATAAGCCCCTACTAACATTATTAATTTTTCGAATACCTATGTAGGAGAAGAATTTGGACTGGTTCCCTCGGATGAGAGCTATGTCCCTGGTTAGCAATGAAGGTGACAGTGAGCAAAATGAAATCAGGAACCTGCAAGAAAGGCTGGAGTCAACCATGAGCCTTGTGAAACAGCTTTCCAGTCAGCTTGCTGAGCTCAAGGAACAGGTAAGTGCCCTGCGGTGGGTAGCAACGTGAGCGCGTGTGGGTGAAAGCACTAGCTTTTATCAGGTCACGGTCAGGACTGTTACAAAAGAGACTTTTGTCCTAGAAAGGTTTTATCTTTCCCTCCAGTAAGCTTTCTGAGTAGATACACTGGTACGGGTTTGGAATGAAATTGTGCTCTATTAGCAACAGCAGAGAGCAGGTAAGGAGAAAAGCCGAGGGGGGATTAGTTATGAAATCCTCCCAGTTAGTGTACGAGGACAGAGGGAAAGCTGCAGAAGCAATGACGGGCTTTGCATATGCAGGTACTGCATAACCCAGCAATAAAAAAGGTGTAGCATCAGAAAGAGCTGTATACTGACTGGAATCAGTAGAAAAGCTTTCTGAATCCGACACTTGGATTTTTTTCTCCCACTACGAATATCAACAGCGATATTACAAAAAACAGTTTGCCATACCTGTTGCTTTGCTTGTGTCACCCTTGTCATTGCGTCCTTCCCGCAGCTCTGCCTTCTCTCCTGTATGGAATACAAGCTGCTGGTCTCCCTTAGAGCCCTGCTCCTGTCTAAGCCACCTTACGTGTTTTCTCTCACTGCAGGATCAAAAGGCCAGCTCCCTCTTTGCTATAGATGCTGGTCCCCTCTGGTTTGCTCATTACAGTTTCAGGAAAGCACCTTTGTGTTTTCTTTATGGGAAGCACTTCAGTGGCATGAACAGAGTGATTACCCTTCAAATTCCTCCTTAGAACTCTTTTTCCCCGTGAAAAATGGGACAAACGTTTAAGCTGGATGTGCTGAGGCCATTGCTTATTGTGCTTACCCATCCTGTCCTGGTGGGTTTTTTTGCATCCCCCTCTGGCTGAATCTGTTCTCTTCCGGCTTAAATTTAAACTCTGTGGCTGGGACCATGTTTTAATTCTGTGATTGTACAGCACCAAGTACAAATGCCGACCCTCCACAGGGCTACGCAACACGACAGCAGCGGAAATAAATACACTCTAAAACCTGCTGCTGGATAAGAATAATGTACAAATGAGAAAAAAGTGTCCATACTTTGCAGAAAACAGATCTCCCAGTTCAAAGGCATCTTTTACTTGTAATTTTCAGTGCTGAAGAATTCCACTCCCTGTTGTTTTGCTTTTGTGTATCTTGCTCTGTGACTGCTAAATAATAGTAAAAAGAAAAAAAAATTCTCAACTCATCTCTCTCTGCCTTTCCACCTTAGATGACAGAACAAAGGAAGAATAAGCAGAGGCTGGGCTTTCTTGGATCAAACACACCCCATGTGAATCATCACATGCCACCACCCTGATACCACGGGGAGCAGCCGTGACTAGCCTTTCATCAGTATTCCTGCTTTATTATAGAATAAAAAGCTGAGATTGAGAGGAGTGAACAGTGCCTATTGTTACAAAGTTAAAAACAACCAAGTGCCAAGATGTTAAGTGGTTTAGCTCTGGGAACAATTTGTAGTTGTTTTTCATGGTTGAAAAGGGACCGCAACCTAGAATGCGAGAGATACAAGGGAGCTGGTTTGTATTCGCTCACGGGGCCCGACTCAGCTGCGTTTGCGCCCCACAACTCGATGGCTTCGGTGGCAGCTGCCGTGTGAGACGGAGGTCGGGGCAGCCTTTGGCCACGTCCTTAGAGCCGCCTTGAGACTTCTCCCTAAGTGCTGGAATAACCAAGATGAGCAGAAGAAGGAGAAACATTGATTAACGCAAATACGACAGCCCGGTTCGGAATCAGTAGACGTCGTTTCTGGCTTATTTGCCAAATAGCAACATTAGTCATATTTGCTTGGCATGTACTATATTTTAATTACCGTAAATATGTCAGATGGGTAAGCAATAATGTTGCTTCAAGTAACTTGTACTAGGAGGGAACGGGGAGAAATCTCAAAAGACTGGGGAAAAAAAAAAGAAAAAAAAAGAAAAAATAGAAAAAGAGTTGCAAAGAGAAACATTAACGCTTTTGAATTTTAGCTGTCACCATGCAATTTCTTATTTATAACATGGAGCACAATGGATCTACAGCTGTGGGAATGTTATGTGCATAACACTGACAACATAACTGGAAGTGATTTCTTTCTCCTGGTTTCAGATGTTCTCAATTAATGTGGCCATGAGATTTCACATACTGAGGAGTTAAACTGTGTTTTAAATTCAAGTTCCAATGGAGGATTCAGGAAAAAAAAAATTATACCTGTAGCTTGAAGCATATATGGGATTTTATTTTTAAAAAAAAAAGCTTAGAAATGTCTTTCTGCACGGAACTGTAATGGTGTCATTACCTTCCATAAACTCATCTTCAGCGAGAGTTGACTTGAGTAAATAAGCACCGTATTTTGCCAGGTTTCTTCTGAGCTAAAGCTCACGGGCCTCGCCTGCCTTTGCCCACCCTTCCTCTTTTCAGGGCTCTGCCCCCAGACCTGGCTGCTGGGGGCCGGGGGGCGATGCCGGAGGAGCTGCTTCCCGCTCTGGGCTCTGCGAAAGGCGGCAGCCGAGTCGACTGCCCAGGTTTTGTTGTATTCTGTAATGCTTGGGGTGGCTTTAAAAGAAAAGTTACAGGGTTTCCCACAGAGCCCAAGAGGGCTCTTCTCTCTTTTAAGAGAAGATTTTGGAGGCATAAGTGGGAATTGTGGTCCCAGTTCGCTTTCATTTTCAGTGGGTTTTGGGTACCTAATTGTCCTTGGTGCATTTGAAAATGCACCTCCATTACGTGGAGTCACTTTTTAAACCAATTTTTGTTTTTCAATTGTTTTCCCCCGGTAACATTTCCGTTTGTGTTGTAAAAGCCATTTTGATCAAAGGCAAAAATATTATTGGCTCCACCATTTGTAGTTTCTCCTTGAAGAAATTCTGTTGTCTTATTTAAGGCATGATTCAAACCAACAGACCTGGAGGGAGGGAGGAAGGGGTATTTCCCTCTCTTCATCCCAAATTCAAGCTGTCCTTGGAAGCCATGTCTTTTTTTTTGTGCCAGTGAGTTGGCTGAGGTAAAAATAATGTACTTTCAGGTCTGATTCTTGTACCATTAAAACATTTCCCGTTGGCTTCAATTGTGTCCTTCAAAAATACTACATGGAAAGCGGAGATTTGTGTATTTTTCAGAAAGAAAATCTCTGTTGACTGTCCTTGAGCCCACAGAGCATCCTGGTTGTGAGAAGGGATGGCCATGTCCAGGTTTAGGGTCTGCTTATCCTGTAAGAAATCCTCCCACATCCAGCTGACTCCCTGCCTCTGTGTGCTAAGGTGAAGAGCAAGTTATCCTGGTTATCAGGAACGGCACAAGGCAAATGAAAGTGAGCGGTGGGAGACTAAATTGTCTGTGAATCCTGCATTGGTGTGGGGCTCGCAGCCTTGCTGCAGCTCACCGTCAGCTGCTTCCCAGGCAGAGGGAGTGCGTGGAGGCAACGGGAGCTGGGTTGAGCTGGTTGATTCTGCGTGTTTGCTTCTGAGACTGGAGTAACTCTTCCCACCCTGACGACCAGACAACAGCCTGGTCTTTGGAGAGCAGAGCAGAGCAAATGTGGCTGCATCATGGGGAACTGATGGCAGGAAAGTCAAAGGAGGACCCAGAAAAGCGATTGTCTTCAATGCACGGCTGAGATATTTTAGGAATAAAGCTTGGGTTGTGCCTCTCCTTCACGCTTACTGTGCATGAGGTCTGGACGCTACTGCTCCAGCATTGCTGTGGTGATGAAAACGCCTTCCGTCATCCTCGCCCTGTCAGTGAGGACGGGGCTTCATCTACCAGTTGGCACTCAGCACTGAGAGGCTTGCAGTGAATTGATTCTGGGAGTTTGCATCAGCCACACACCGTACAGTAACCAGCCACCAGTGTTGTATAAAGCCAGATTTGCCTTTTTGACTAGACCTGTTGTTTGTCATGAAACCAAAGGAGTTGCAGCAAAAGTCAGTGGTAAACTGGTAAAGAATCAGACCCTGAAGGTCTATTAATTCAAATTAGTTTATTCAGTTCTTCAGATCTAGTCACAGCTGCTGTTTCAATGGTTATTTCCACCTCCTCACACCTATGCTTATTAGAGGCATAAAGCAAAGTTTAATGGAATGAGGATAAATTAAACGGTCACTATTTATTGAGGGGTGGGTGATTGGCTAATACTGGAAGTCATTGGCATTTTTCTTGTTTACATTTGGAAAAAAAACAAATGAACCACCACATAGCAAAGGAGGTTTCTGCTGTTGGAGCTGGAAAAACTTGAGGCTCAATGCCTTTGTGCCCTGAGCTCAGGCCTGCAGCTGTGTACTGCTGGAGCTCTGTCTCACACCCCAAATGATGTCCTAAGGGCTCAAGAGCCCAAATATTCCTCTTCAGAAGGGAGAGCTACAGCATCAAAAACTTAGAGGTAACAAATGCCAATTCTCCTTTGCCATGGTGCCTTTCTGCTGTTGATGGCTTCCGGGAGAGACCTCAATAATCAAAAACAGTAGGTGATGCTACTTGCACAGAATGTAAATATATTTCACTGAGTGTTTTGACGTTTTTGCTGATTCTGCCAAAGCTTAGGCCCTGCCCTGCAGCTCTCATCCGTGTAAGCGATCTGTACACTCACCACATGGTAACTTAAACAGGAGACTTCTTACATGAATAATATGAATAGTTGCAGGGCCAGAACCCAAGCCTTAAAGATTGTGAAATATCCCCATCAATAAGTTTATAACAAAAAAATCATTGTTTTATACATATATTTATATGTATATCTTTGTTTAATGCAGCGGAGGTATTCTCTTCTTAGGCAAGCATCATTTACCTATTTATATGAAATGGTTGCAAAGAAGTTAAAACATCTAAGAGCTTTTATTGCCTTAGAGGGATTTATAATTATAAGCTCCTTGACAGTTAAAATCTAGTTAAGTAAATATGTTCATTGCTGCTGAATGTAACTTTTAATAAAGTGTGTCATTTTATACATGTCTATCTCACTTATTCTTGGTGCTAGAGGTGGGGGGCGGTGTGTGTTGCTGGATTCAAGACTGCTGGGAAACCCAGGCTGGTTGTCTGGCATGGCAGACCAGGCAGTGGGCATGCATCCATTTCTTCTAAGTGACAAAGCAGATGGCATCAGTACAGCCCTGGACAGAGGCTGACTCCAACAATGAAAGCCAGGATTTCTTTTATTTCAGGCACACTGAGGAGAACGGGTCAGATTACCAACTTTCCTGAAGGTTGGGTGGCAGTGAGGCATGTAATTTGCTCAAGTGCTTTTTGTTTAGTCTGTAACTGGCAGGCCAGGGGCAGCCCTGGTTGGAGGTGAGCAGACACAGGGATAGTGATGGATGCAAGTGTCACTGATGGAACAGGCTGGAGCCAAACAGCCTCAGGGTTTTCTGCTGGTGCTGGAGGCGTGTTGGCTCTCGCTGCCTCCTCAGGTCTGACGTGAGGAGTCTGAGCATCTCACTGTGAGGTTCTGAGCATCCCGAGCATCACGTATTGCAGTGAGCAGGAGCAAGAAGCAACAGTCACAGATTGAAACACAGGAGGTTCCATGTGAATACAAGAAACTTCTTTACTCTGAGGGTGCCAGAGCACTGGAACAGGCTGCCCAGAGAGGTTGTGGAGTCTCGTTCTCTGGAGACATTCAAAACCCACCTGGATGCATTCCTGTGCGATCTGCTCTGGGTGAACCTGGTTTGGTAGATGAGTCGGACTAGATGATCTCCAGAGGTCCCTTCCAACCCCAACCATTCTGTGATTCTGAGGAGATGTCCCACCCTCCTGTCCCTCGGGGAGCAGCCAGGCAGTCCCACCACGGCTGTCTGCCGGCCGTGCTGGTGAGCAGCAGAGCATATGTGGTATGCACACACGTGTGCATGCTTGTGTAGAGGATCTGTGTCTTCACCAGCCCACAGACTTTCAAGACAGAACTCCTGGTGGTGCTTGGGAGCCTCTTGCTGTCCATCACACATTCCTGGCACCAGGCTAAGGCTTTAATTTTGGGAATCCAGCTCTCAAATAATAGGGATGCAGAGTTTAAAGATTTGAAGGCTTGATGTGACTTCTCTTACTCGGGTGGAGGTTTGTGTCTGTGTGAGATTTTTGGTGCTTTTTTTTCCACGTAGCTCCTTCAAGTAGCTCATTGAGAGAGAGATGGAGGGTTTTCCCCTTTCTTCTAGGTGAAGGAACTGAGGAAGACAAACAGCCAACAACCACTCTCTCCCTCGACCGAGACAACTCTGGCTGAGGAAATCTGTGCTCTAGTGATAAAAAGAAACACCCTACTAACCTGTGACAGGAGAACTATGAGATATAAGTGCTTTTTCTTTTTTTTTTCCAGTTGTGTTTATTACAGAAAGTCAATATTTATGAGGAAAAGATTGAGGCCTCTTCTTAGTGAGAAACAGCCTGCTAATTAATTAATAAGAAATATCCTATTAAATAGAGCATGCTGTTGTTTCTATGCACTTGTTATACCAACCTGCTGAGTTTCTGAGTAGAATTAGCTTTCTTTTATATTCTGTGGTAAGATTTTAAATAGAAAAGGACATTTGCTATTAGCTTTCTTAGATTGTTCTCCAAGAAGTATGTCCTAAGAGAAAAAGGGGTTTCATACAGTGAACTTTCAACCTAAGAATACAGTCATATTAGGAAAAAAAATCCCCCAAACCAGATCTAAGCTCCTAAGCCCAAGTGGGAGCAGTTTCACATGCAGACCTGAGAATCTAATGCCAAGCCTTCTGTTTTTTTTTTTAATGTTTTCCCCAAAGGTACATTTTAATTCAAAAGGCGTTTCAGGGAGCAAATGTCTCCCTTGGCATCAGCCACGCAGACATCAGTGGTCTCACGCCAGTGTGGCCTATGAGCAAATTCAGCTCCTGCATTTCCACCGTCACTGCTGCTGTGATAAAAGCATCTGCAGGCGAGGATGTTTTCTTTGGAAAG
Organism: Nesoenas mayeri; assembly: GCF_963082525.1. NCBI lineage: Eukaryota > Metazoa > Chordata > Aves > Columbiformes > Columbidae > Nesoenas > Nesoenas mayeri. The sequence continues at coordinate 75,904,534 of NC_137541.1, forward strand.
AGTGTGCTTGTTTTCTGGGGAGGAGGGCTGCCAAGTTTATTTTTAAGTGGAGAAAACTGAGATTTAAAGCTGCTAACCTCTCTGCTGTCCCGGGATGCCCGCAGGAGTGACCAGCAGCGTGACTCCTGTTCGCAGGCACCCGTACGGAACGTCCCGTATTTGCACAAAATCGTCCCGAGCGACTCAAAAGAAACTCGAGCTCCAGGGGTTTTAAATGTGGAGCAGTGTATTGCTATCATCGGTCCACACTTGCCTTACTCTATTTATATGCTGTACGCTTTTAGTTCGAAGTAGGAAGCGACAAGGCACAAGACAAATAGCCTTTATAACTTTAATATTTCAACATGTTTCTCTTGCTGCAAACAGTGAACAGTTACCCCTTTTTTTTGTACAGTAAGTTTCTTACTCCATGACACCTATCTCTCTCGCTGTCTCCCCACCTTTGTCTGCTGCCACTTAGGTAAGGTGAGACCTGGGCACATCCAGAACCACAGGCCATTACCTGAGAAGCCAAACCAATAAGCTAAATCTGTAGGAGCATGGTCAAACTGGCAGTGTCTTGTCCTTATAACTTTAATACCTCTGTGTCGTAGATCACGTTGTCAACCAAAACATTCAGTATCTGACTGGGTAGAAGCAGGAGGGTTTTGTTTTTTTAACAGTCCTTGTGGTAAATTATCACAAGCATCTTCAGCTCCATGGCTGGCATTTGAAGGCATCTATAGCCTGTTAAACAAACTGCGGCAATGGCAAAATTGATGTGAAGAGATGAACGGCTTCTTTTCCAAGTTTTAACCTAATCTACTGGAAGAAAATGGTGCCCTTGCCTGAGCCAGGCTGAGGCCTAGCCCTGCGGTGTCTTGTGGTGGACCAGGGCACCATGGCAGCCGTGCCATTGCCTTGGGAAGCAAGGAACAGAGGTGCTGCTGCTGCCAGCGGCAGGGAGCAGCCTCTCGGCCTTTACCGAGGCAACACTCGCACTCATGTGCAAGGCTATGGGGTCAACCGAGGCATTGCTTTACCTGGGCCCTGTCACACCGCACATTCAAACCCTTGCAATTCCATCCAGATGGCAGGAGAGGTGTGGGGATCCAGTTGCAGCCCAAAGGTTGCAAATCTCTTTATAAATTATTCCCTTCTGGCCCCCAAAGTCTGCGACATGCTCTACAGGCTTTATTCCCAACAACACCCAACTGTGGACTCTGGCACATCACCACAATTTTGTGTAATGGACTTCAACTGTGATATGTCAGCCTGAATTTCACAATCCTCTCCTAGGAGCATTTGCTCTCTTACCAAAGATACAAGGGTATGTTTGCTTGCTCTTTCTTCCCCGTCCCACCAGCACGACAGCATGAGACACCTGGGAACTGTGTTAACTGGGGCACTGTTGCAGAGACCCAAAGTTGTGTTCAGCAAAGCACAGGGCAACTTTGAAACACGGTTCAAAAAAAACCATTTTCAGTCTTGAGTTGGTGTTGGCTGATGGCATTTGGCTCAGAGTTTGTATTTTTTTTTCAAGTCAACTTTTGCTGGCTTGGGGTTGGTTCAGGCCTGTTTGTAGGCCACCAGGGAGCTGTAACAGTGGCTTTATCTGGCATTAAAGTTTTCACCCTTGTTTGATAAAGACAGTGGAATTCTTGCCACTTCCAAAAACCCCTCCCAACCCTTCATCTTTCTGTTTTAAGAGCTGAGGGTGTATGTGTTATGTATAAGCGTATGTAGTTTGTGCACACGCCACTCAATCTGAGGGTATTTGGGAACACTGGCACGCAGAAATAAGAGCGGGTTGGCTGCAGACCTAAACAAGCAGAGCAGCTGGTGTTGTGAGTGCTGCCGTCCCATGGGAAATGCAGATTTTTCTGCCTGTGGCAGGACTTTGCTGCTAAAGGAAGAGCCTAGAAAGGAGAGTTTGGTCCCTGGAGCCATTGTGCTCTTCCCATGCAAGCATAAACATCAACCCAGGTCCCTGGGTGCTCAGCTGGGGCATGGGAAGATGCTAGCAGGGGTATCATGCACCCAAACGAAGACTTGTGAGAATTGTAAATGCGATGTGTTACAGATACAATTTATCATGCAGAAAAAGAAAGGGAAGGAAAGTTCAAGGGAAGGTCTCAAGGGTACATGAAAACGTTGTCAGAAATGGTGATTTTACTGGTTAGATTTACTAAAAGTTTACTTTTGAGTCATTGTGAAAAGTTAGTGTTATCAGAAATTGACTGTCCACGTCTTTGTCAATCTTGGGTGTCTTTCCAGAAGAGAGGACTTAGCTAGAAGCTACTGGTCCAGTAAAAAGCCTGTTGCTCAGAGGCCTTGGTCTATGAAATCTGATTTTTGAAAGTCTGTCCACAGCATCTCACTTTGGATGAGTCCTTTTTTACATGGTTAGCACAAATCTAAGTAAATACAGAAATATAAACTGAGCTGGAAATTTACTGAGTACAAGCTGTCTTGCAAAATTGCCTGTGTTTCCTGGCTCTGGATGGGATGGAAATACCACAAAACTAGGTTCTCTCACAGTAATGTGATAGTTCTGCTTCCGGGCTCAGCTGAAAGCAGGAGGTGGAAGCATGTACAAGTGAGGAAAAAGAAAAGCAAAAGCAAATTATCATCAAGCTTATTTAAAACATGGCAAAATGGAGCTATTAATTAGATCAATGTGGCCAATGTGATCATCTACTGGAACATCTTGTATAGTGCAGGCCATAGAATTTTATCCATCGGCTTCTCTGCAAGCGGTGGCACAGAGCTGGAAAAGGTAGCTAACCAGGCTCGGAAGCCTTCATTTGAGTAAGACATGGAGTGTCTTTTAATAACTCTAAGTCGTAGATCACATTGTCAACCAAAACATTCAGTATCTGACTGGGTAGAAGCAGGAGGGTTTTGTTTTTTTAACAGTCCTTGTGGTAAATTATCACAAGCATCTTCAGCTCCATGGCTGGCATTTGAAGGCATCTATAGCCTGTTAAACAAACTGAGCCGTTTCTTGTCTGGCCCAAACTTCAGCCCAAGTGCTACATCCACGTCAAACAAACCCACTTCCCCATGGGTCATGCTGGTTCCCATCTCTCCAGGAGAGGGTAATCCTGTTTAATGCAATCTCTGGATGCAAAGCTTATTCTGCAGCACAGACATCCTAATAGCAGGTCACATCTCTCAGCATCTGGCCTTGCATGGTGGCTGAGGTATTTGACCACGGATCCAGTGGAGGAAGACCCGTGTCCACCTCCCCACCAGGCCCATCACCTCCAAGGCGAGGACGACATGCATAAAGTTGTCTTATGGGCTGATGTGGCTCAGCTGCACTGACACTGACTCTGGGCAGGTATTGTGAAGCCAGATAGCCTCTTTTTTTTCTTTTTCTTTTTTCTTTTTTTTCCCCAAAATGCCTTTAATTTGGCTTAGTTTTATTGGCAAGAACTCCCTTTCCAATGGCCTTCCCTCAGCTAGAGGTTCACAGCCACATTTTCGCCAGTCAAGTGACAAATTATCTTATGGGGAAGGGAGGAAGATGAAGGAGGGAAGGGGAAGGGGAAGGGGAAGGGGAAGGGGAAGGGGAAGGGGAAGGGGAAGGGGAAGGGAAGGGGACAAAGCGCTGTCACTGCTGGTGGTAGGTATTCGCAGCAATAATACCCATGGTGTGAGCAGCCACATCCTTAGGAGAAGATGGTAGGGAAGTCAGGATACTACACGTCTCCTCTCCCCTGATTTGACCTCCAGCACAGGACTTCACCTTCGGTGAAACATGGCCGTCGATCTAACCTGCCTTTGTCACTGCTCACCCAAGAGCCTTCCGCGACACCCTTAAAAGAGAGAAGCTAAGGTCTGTGTCCTTGGGGCTGTCCAAATCCTGGGTCTCCCTCCCACCTTTGTCATTTTAACAGCATGTTCTGAGAACTGATTGAGACCACACATGTTCTTTCAGCCAGGCCAGCAAATAACCTTCAGCTAAGTCTGTCCAGGACAGTTTTGAATCTAGTGATCTGCATTTAGAAATAGTCCTGGTATTTTTAAATGTTGCCTGGAGCCATCTGGTCCCCTCCTCATTTTATGTTTTAATTGTCATTTGTAACTTATTATACAAGCTATTCAAAAGCCAGACAGATGCTGGAGGGAAGCAAGCGAGTCCTGATCTGAGGCACACTGAAATCTCTGAAAGTCTTTCCCTGGTATTCAAAGGGTCTGGGGCTGGCATCCCTACCAGGAGAGCCTGAATGGTTGTTGCTCAGTGGGGTCCCAGATCCAGGACACCAGGGCTGTGCATTGCACATTGCCACTGGGGCCAGGGGCTTGCTCTTGGCTTCAGCCAGGCATGTCCCCAATGTCTGTAGGGGAGCCAGCTCCTTGTGGCTGGTCTCACAGCTCCAGGCACAAGGAGATCAATTGATTTGCTCAGGTCACCAGTGCGTGAGCAAATGACTCATCGCAGATTTTCCTGGCTCCTAAACCTTTGCTCAAACCGCAAGGCTGCTTAATGACTTAGCAGGGCTCTGAAGAAGCAAGCTATAAATTGCAAATACGCCATGGCTAAATAACTGGCTAAGGTGTTTTCCGCGTGCCGTTTATGAATCCAGAAGAGCTAAATGGCATCTGGGAATTACTGAAAGGTTGGGGAAAGCAGTTTGTTAGACGAAGCAAAGGCTTTAGAAAAAAGTCATTTGCTTTGCCCTGCACTTCATATTAAAATCTTTCCACCTCCAGCTCTTCTGCCTCTGACTCCATGCAGAGCCTTGTGCTGTGACCCCGAAGGTAAGTCACCTCTTGTTTGAAATAGATTGTTCCGCCTCAGCTCAAACCATCCCAGGTTGTAACAACATCACCTGAGTCCTGCTCACCCATGGGCAGCCCCAGCAAAGCAGGGTGGCATGGGGTGGGAAACATGGTGCCCTGGTGCTGAAATGCACCCCGATGCACCTCGAGGGTGAGCGTGACATCTCACAGGAGGACATATATCCTACATCAGACTCAAACACATCTGCACACCCCTCATCAGCTCAGTGCCATGGGCTTGCTTAAACCCCAACAAAGGTCACTGTCATCTGGGAGTGATGGCTAAACAAGCTAACCTGCGCTGGGAAATGTGAAGCTGCTGTTTGGTGACATCTCAGCTTGCACTGGTGGTACCCCCACCCTGGCAACCATCTGAAAAACAGCAGCATTTACTTGTAGGAAATGCCTCTTGATTCTCCCCTGCCAGTTGTCCTGAACTCAGAAAGCAGCTTGCTCACATTGACTGGCCATGGGACCAGTAAGCGCAGAGCGGCAAGAGGGCTCCAAATCCTCCAGGCTGGGTTGCTCTGGCTCCTTGGCTCTCTCATAGTATGAGAAGTTACTATTGCATTACTGTATCTTAATAATAATCTATTATATTTCAAACATATGAAATAAAACAGGGCACTGAACATTGGGCTGTCCGTATAAGGATTTTTTTTTAAAGAAATCCTTGAACATCAATGGGCAGACTCAGGGAGTCAGATGCCGCACAGAGAAAACAAGAGGGAGGGGGCTGGATCCAGGCCCCTTCCCAGCCCTGTCACAAGCAGCCCAGCACAGCTGGCACTAATTGGCACTTTCCTTGGCGACGGATGAAGTGTGGAGGAGACAATGGGGCCTGGGCTGGTTTCTCGTGCCTGGAGGTGATCCCTCAGCACTGAGACCAGCACTCGTTGAGAGTGCAGTAAGGAGAAGCTGCAGCAGTCGCTGCTGCTCTGCTCAGAGAAGGGAAAACTTTGGGAGCGTATGCCGACATCCATAGGATGTGCGACTAGCACCAGGGGACACCAGTGTGTGCCCACCAGCACACGTAAACAGAAAGCAGGGCATGGAGCACGCCGTGCCGCTGGCCACCAAGTACCAGTGGTGGTGGCATAGGAAAGCTTGTGGTCGCGTTGGTTGATCTTGGGCAGCTGGTCAAATCTGTGACTCCCACTGGAAGCTTTAGCATCAGGCTTTCCGCAGTGTCCCATGCTGGACACACAAAGCAGGAGGGTAAAGGGCTTGTGAAAAGCTGTTGCTTTGTGCAATCATGGTGTTGCTTCATGCAGAGCTGGAAAGAAATATAAGCATGAAGCTGTGATGTCTGGAACATGAATGGGCAGCTAGAAAGGAGAGATAAAGGCAAGAAACTTCTTCATAATAGCGCATAATATGGCAAGAAGGGATGGAGGAAAGATATTTTTTAAGAAGGAAAATTATCGTGTAATTTCTGGGTTGCATTATAATGGGGATTTTTGTGTGTGTGAGCAATACTTCCATCAGTACCAGTTTTTTGGTGAAAAGTTTATTCATTATCTTAAGACTAATCTACTGGCAGCTTAGAGCCACTGTTTTCTTTTGAACTTCACAAACAAATTCAAATGGGGAAAAAAAAACATCCCCACTTTTCAACAAGAAGTGCACAATGATCAAAAGTGCCCTAAGCTTATGCTGCACGGAGGCTTCAAGCCAGTTGTAGTCACTGCACCATCCCAGCATCGTGCTGTCTGAACCCCCGTGTTTAGGATTACCACCCAAGTTCTCCAGAACTTGGGATATTTCTTAAACTGTTTCGTTAAATACAAGCCAAATAAATGTGATGATACTCTTCTTGTTTGTACCCAGAGTAGGAACACACAGTTTAGGCTTTGGTCCCTTTTTTCTTCATTCAGTACAAACAGGAGAAGCAGCTGAAGGACTTGGAAGCCGCAAGGATGAAACGAAGCTGTTGGGCAGTAACAAGAGATGAGCCGAGGGAAAACAGCTGCAAGCTGGACACCAGCAGACACGTCCGACCCTGTCCTCGGGGAGCGATGGGGAGGGGTGGTCCTTCACCCCAGGAGGCCCCCAGCCTGGCCAAGGGTTTGCCTCCCCTCCGCCCCTCCAGCAGAGCCCGGCACTGCTGTGCGCTTCTGCCGCAGCTGGAGAAACCTTCCTCTCTGGGGGAGAAGAGGTGCTCGGCTGCTCCTCAGGCTAATAAGCTAATAGCATGCAAATGCATGTTTGTGCTGGAGTTTCCACCTGCAGCTACAGCCGCCTGGCAGCACACAGTTACGCTTCGGCGCGGCAAAGGGTGGCTGGGTAAAGGCACAAAAACAGATGTAGTGAGGAGCAGTGCCTGATCCAGCCCCAGAACCTGATGTCCAGCTTGCATTGATTTTCTCAGGGCTAACACCAACTTGCATACATCTTTGCACCTCTCTTTGCAAGCAGGAGACATGATATTTTTGGCAATTGCATGCCTGATGCTTGATGCGTGCCTGGAGGAGTGCAGACCAGGACAAGCAGGACCAGCGCAGCCCAGCAGCAGGACCTGGCCTGGACTGTGTTCAGCTCTATAGCACAGCCACGAAAACCCACGCTGAACTCTCCCTTCCACCTCTCTGCACCAGTCTTGGCATCCCTGAGGATTTTCCTGTAGTAATCCTGTCTATTGTCATTAACTTATACAACAGTAATTGAACTTCAAATTTAATTACAGTATGGGAACGAGCTGTCACTTGATTGAACATACTTCCTTAACTATTTATTGAAAGTAAATAGTCTTACTGACTTTGCAATTTGGAATTAAGAGACTAGACATTGGGATCTCTTTTACGGCTGTGTTTATATCCTTCCCATCAGGCACAGCTGTTCAATGAACTAGCAAGCCCTGACTTCCAAAAGACTCCAAGGAACTCTTCTTTCTTTAAGCCTCCACGGATGGTGGCTCATGGAGAATTTTTAGTCAATTGCCTCATACCCCCAGCCATGAAAAATAGTGATACTCAGAACCTACAAACACTCAGATGCTTTAGACAGGTTTGTGTCATATAGGAATGTCAAGCTGAGGGACATAGCTTGGGAAAACACCCATGGTTGTTTTACCCCATGATTGAATGGAGACAAAATAGGTGGAGTAAAGTGTGCTTATGGACATTACCTGTCCCAGGGGTTGTCCAGGTGTGTCAACCCCCATGGGCCCAAGGTGAGCCGGGGTGTCCTAATCCCTGCATGTCCCAAAGAGAGAGCAGGACCTGTGTCCCCAGAGGTGCCAGAACTCCTGGCAGGTGTCAGGGTCAGTGGGAATGAGATGCCTCCATGTCTTGAAGAGGATGGACTGATGAGAGTGATGTGGCTCTGACGAAGCGTTTCTGTGAAGCATGATTCTTTATGTAGGCACTTCCCTTTTGCAATAATAAGGTGCTCAAATTACCCTCTAATGTTGGATATTTGGAACCAACAGAGCCAATATTTCCAGTGGTGACAGGGTGTATGGAAACGTGAGCATCGGCAGCCCCTTGCTATCTGCCCGCAGCTGCAGAAACTTTGATGTTCACATTAGCTAAGGGAGAGAAAACCAAACCCTCAGCACCACTGAATTCCTTTTTATCACAACCAGTTTTATGTCCAAACGAGAGCAAGCATTCTCTAAATACAGACTAACACTCGTTTTGTACTTCACAGATTCCGTCTGACTTTGGGAGACGCCAAGGTCACACTACCCCTCATTTCAAGTCCTTCCTGATTCTAGCCCAGCTCAACCCACTGCCAGGCTGCCCCCCTCCCACCCAGACCAGGGGACACTGCCCCACTCCCCAGCAGTGCCGCTGGCAGGAGGGATTTTTGACCATTTGAATCTATAGAGTCATGCCCTGGGCAAGAAGTATCTCAACGTACCAAGGATTGATAGGACGAGGCAGAGGGTTTAACTGTTGTTTTTACAGGGAAATTTCTGGTTCTCCAAACAAGCATCATGTCCACAAGCACCATCCTGGACTGTGATGGAAGCTGAAGATGCTCCAAAGGTGAGCCTGTAGTTAAGGAAACTTGCCTTCTCCTCCCAGTAGAGCTGACCAGCATAATTTATACTGCAGCTGCTCACCTGGCATTTCCCTCTGTGACTATATAATTTATAATATGCGATTCACTCCCTCTAGCCTTTGCAGCTACCCCCTGTAATGATCAATGTCTTAGGCATATAGTTTTTAGAGGGTAATTCTCCCCTGCTGTGACCTGATGAACTTGAACTTCTGCCAAAATTAATAAATGAGGCCCATTCTTACTTTGCTCTGGTTGTTTCCAAACATAAATTCTTTGTTTATAAGTACAGATGCCAATTTCAAAGCTGATGCTTATTTCATAATCCTAGTATAGTTGTTTGTTTGTTGTTTGTTTGTTTTTAAATCCACTTAGTTGTCACAAAGTTTCTGACACCATCTCACATCATATTTCTTACAAGTATATCAGATGCAGGTGCGTCAGAGGGAAAGATTTTTCTTGCTGATCCCTGAGCCTAGAGCACACTGTATTTCAGTTCTCTGATATTTCAGTGAATTTCATCGTCAAAAGGGAAATGTGGGAGTCCTGGTACCTGGCTGCTGTGTTACAATGTGTAGAAAAAAATCACAAAGATGTGCCTGGAAGTGCCACAGTGATCATCGGTCCTCACAACCACTCACATAAACCAAAGCAAATGAGTGTATGAGCAAAGCCATATTGATCCAAGGATGACCATGTGGTGTGGCCATCTCCTCTTCCTACAAATTCAAACACTACCTGTGACCCTGGCTTTCCTCCTGCAATCCTCTTTTTTATTTTCTTTTGGTGCTGGGTGTTTGAAGAACAACATCTCATGTCCTTTCAAGGGGTGAAGTATTTTTAAGCCTTATGCAGGTGAAGTTTTCCTGCTGAATAAGTATACCGAGGCAAAGAGACAAACTTCATGTAAAAGAGCCAGGATGGTTTCTTTCCCATTAAGGGAATTTATGAAAATTCAATACAGTTTTAGGAAAAAAAGAAGAGTTTACTTAGATGATGGACGTCTGTTGAATATTAATCTTTAATGGATATATCGTAGGCTTTCTTAAAGAAAGCCTAAATTATTCAGGAGTATTTGCAGGCTGAGATACAGCGAGTTTACAGGCAGTACAAATCAGACTTTTGCATCTTCATATTAAAGGAAGCCAAGTGCAAATTTGGCTTCTTAATACTTTATTGGCCATCTCCTGCTAAGTAAAATAATTAAGCTGCTCATTAGGACACAACATGCATCATTCTGAAACAATGGCTACCTTAATCATTATAGATAGCTTTGGCAAAATAACCATGAGATGCCACAAATTAATATTTTAGACTGGTTATTCTTTTTACCCATTTGCTGTATGACAGGACAGCAGTGGCAGGGAGCACTGCTGGTGATGAAGAGCACGGACGCAGCAGCTGCTGCCCGGAGGAGGTGGTGGTCTGTGATGGGTGGCCTGACATGGAGGGGAGGTTGGTGACTAGGGCTGCCCTGACGGGTCGTCCCCTCCTTTGTCACCCTCTGTCCTGGACAGGGACATCGTCCCCCTGGCTTGTGCTGGGCCTGGCATCTCTCCCTGCTACCATCACAGTGCTTGCAGGGGAAGTGCTGGCTTTATTTATATAACAGCTGCTGGTTTTAGGTTCTGTCACTCATATATAGACAGGCAAACACAGTACCTGAAGAGCTGCTATGCTAGTACAGCATATGCTGGAGGCAAAACTATATATATATATATATATATATATATATATATACATATATTTAAAGAATCTTGTAAAAAAAGAATTACAGCAGGATTATTACAGCATGTCAGCCTCCCATCCACAGCCCAGCCAGCGAAGCGCCTCACTGAGGCCACCCTTTAGAAATATTTCCTTGGTTAAAAGCCCTTGCTGCTGGAATTTATTTTACTTTATGTTTTCAATCAGGAACCTAAGAGATGTTCTCAGGCGAACCAAATTCCTGCTTTTATCAGCAGCTATAGGCTGGGCAGGGGATGAGAAAGTGTTGGTGACCTGGCATGGAGGAAGGAGCTAGGACTTGTCGGTCAGGCAAGATGAGCATCTGTCAGGCTGGAGCTGAAGGCATTTTGCCTTCTTGGGAGTCACTGGTTTCTCTTCACATCCAACACGAAGAAAACATACTCTTAGATGTACATGTGCAAGTTTTAAATGCATGTGATGCAGACTGAAAAGCAACAGTACATCCTGAATGGAGACATCTATGATGATTTCCATCAAAAGTCCCGTTCATGCAATTACAAACCAAACCAGTGGGCAAAGATGAAGCTACTGCTGGAAATAGTCCCCTTGGACAGGGTAGCACCTGCGACCTCCATGGATCTGAAGTGTTTGAGTGGTGCTGGCTCGTTGGCAGAGCTCATCCATTTGATTTCCACTGCTTTTTCCCAAAAGCAGATCTCTGCTATATTTTAATGTCAGTTTAAAGCCAATGCATATATTCAGTCACTATTTTCCCTTGTCCCGTAGTTTGCAGAGGTGAATGTGTGTAGGGATGCTGAGCCTGCTGCAGTCAGTGGCAACCTGCCTGCTGGGTCCAATGGACTTTGTGTTCATCTCTCAGTAAATTGTCCTACATGTCCTAAATAGCACCTCGTACTCCCCACCATTGCTTTTCGTTTGCCTCAGCCATCATGCACATTTAATACAGGTCTGTTAGTAGTCAAGTGTGGAATGAGCATGGAGGTATGAGAAAGATTAGGCAAAACTCTTGCAGAGGAGAAGATGACAGATGGATGCTTGGTGGTTTCCTGTGAATTTGGCCACAATTTCTCTCCCTTCACCTTTGCCAGTTGCAGATCTCTGTGAGCACAGATGTGGGAGGAGGATAAGAGAAACAGTGCAACAGATGGACAAAATGTCAAGAATTTGCTGTGTGTCCTGCCACCTGCCTGGACTAGAAGAGCTAGGAGAGAATCCAGGGCTGGTCCCACCTAATGAAAACACTTCAGCTATTGCAAGGAGCAACCAAGAAGCCACCACCCAGCCCCAGACCTCTCCTGTATGCTCCAGTCCCTCCTCAACATATCTGGCCAGGTCCTCAGCTGGTGTAGATCAGCTTTTCCTTTGAAACCAGTGCAACAACCTGACAGCAGCTGTGAATTTGATGGGGTGTGTCATCTTGCAGCTCACCCAGCTGTGTTTGATTTACATCTGGATCTACTTGGAAGTTCACGTCAAAAGCGCTGCCACAGAAGGAAGGGGTAGAAATGGTGCAGGAGGGACAGCTTCCAAAATGCACTCTGCTAGAAGGAGCCAAGCCTCACAGAAGGCATGTGGCTGCGAGATGAGTCGGCCACTGATTTTCTCCCCTTCTCTTGCCTTAGCAATGCCAAGCTTCCTGCAATTACTGATTATGATGATTATAATGTTTCTGGTGTGTATGTGTTTGTGCACACGTGTGCAGTGGTTTCTTGCTAAACCCAACTCGGTTGGACATTGCCAGATGGTACAAAAGCTTACCGGAATTTCATTTTCAAATAAACCACAGACTTGGATGAGCTAATGTTATTCCACATAAAAAGCCACAAAATTCAACAAAGTGATGTTGTTTCAAGAAGAGAACATGTCAAGTGAGAGAACCATCCGGTCTGCTCTAAAAGAGCTACACACTCCCCCTCGTGCTTTTAGAAGCTGTTTACGTACAAAGGCTGGCCATACGGCACTGCAGCTTGGTTTAAACTTTTCTCCACAGCTGATGTCTGCAGAGTAGAGCCTTGGCAGAAGCGGTGCAGGAACCACATCTGCTCATAAGCCTTCCTGCGTTATTTTAAATGCTCCTGAAAGGCTGATGGCCCCAGAGGAACTGAATCCTCTTTCTCCATAAAGGTAGGTACCCCACCACCAGCTGGAGGACACGGCTCCAGCTACGTGTCATCACCATCATCACCAGGGCAGGGGAGGTGACCTCCTGCGATACTCCAGAGCTTGCATCCTGGCAGTCCAGAGCCTGTGGGTCTCCTGGGAACCAAACTGAGACCACTTGCTTATTTTATATATAGCTCTTCGCTGTTGCATCTTTCTCAGAATCAGTTGCTCTAGGTGGGACAAGGACAAGCGATTTGGACACCAAGGGATAAAGCAGTAAAAGGGCCTCAGCATTGCAGTGGTTTGTGATTTGCTAGATCTAAAAATCACAGACCCAGAGGTCTTCTCTCCCTCTGGTATGTGCAGGGTGAGAGCCACAAAGCCAGAGGCAACAGAGGCTGAGCAGGGTGAGGATGCAAGTCAGCGGCGAGAAGAGATCCCTGGCCAAAGACCCACCTCTCCCTAAACCACCATCCTGAGCTGTCTGGCAGGACCCGGGTACATAACTTCTGTGCATTTACCCCCAAACAGCCTAACGTTTGTGTAAATAGAGCTGTGATTTAATAACAAATTGGCAAAAGCCTTCTCTCCACAGCAAGAACCACCGCCGGTCTGTGGCCAGTGAATTAGGTCTTGGCCCAGCTGAGGATGTGCATAGCTGCTAGAGAAAGTGAGCCCAGTGCTTGGTGCCAGCAGCCGCAGCACAGCCTCCATCGGGCCTCTGGCAGAGCTGCGAGGGCTTCATCTGTGAAAGGGCTTCAGCATTGCAATGATGAGACTTGCAGCTCCTAAGCCACAGGACCCGAAAGTATGGCCCTAAGAGGGGCGAGGTCTCCAGCCAAGGAGAGGCAAGTGAGGCCAGTGCTACTGCCCAGAGGAGATTCACTGCTGATGGTGGCACTTCACCATGTCCCTGCACTGCAAGAATAACCACCAGCCACGTTTGCAACAGTAAGAGTTTGGTTTCCATTTTAAAATGTGTCTTACTATTGACGAACCACTGTAGGTGATTGAGCAAGCACCGACTCGGGGTGATGGACGTTGCTCCAGACGTCGCTGCCTTGGCCTGAGAGTCTGTCTCTGGCTACTTTTTATGCTTATTTTCAGCTGTTGCCATGCTGGCTATTTATTTTAGCCTAGAGCAGGCACAAGAGATATTGCTTATAAAGCATCCATGTCTCTATTTCCAAATCAGACCTCTCCTTTAGAAGGTCTCTAGAAGCTTTAGAAGCCACAATCTCCTGTGACTTTCCTGCCATTCTCAGTCACATCCCCTTGCCTGCGCTGTCCCCTGTCTGTGCCCTGTGTCATGATGGCAGGGACATATAGTAATCAGCCCTCCTGCTTAGGAGACGGGAGGAGAAAAAAAGGATTTCTGCAAATGTGCTCCCAGACTTCGCCAGAAAGCAGTTAACAAAAAAAGGAGGAGAAATTAAATCAGCATCAAAACAAATCAACCTTGGGCTTCAGAAGAAGAATAATAAATGACCTCAGCTCTGAGAGGATGAGCTGCTTTTTGCATTGGAAACAGGATGCAGGGAACAGGTCTGAGTGCCCAGGCCCCTGCAGCCACTGCCCCAGTACCCTTGCAAGGATATGGCACCAGTTGTGTTTGGGGAAGCGTTCTTCTCACTCCCGAGGAAGCATCCAAACATCATCAGAGAGAGCAAAGACTTATCAGCAAAAGCATTTTTTTTTTCCTCTTAAACTCTCAAGCCTGCAGGATAGATTTTGTTTCAATTACATCTTTATAAATAACTTTCTGTTTTGCACTTACCTGTTCATTTTCTGCCCTAGTTAGAATCAATATCACCAATAATTACCTGTCAGAGCGTTTATACATCACTGGAAGGTGACTAACAAGGAAAAGTCTTTTTCTTTACATATATATTTTTCAGAGCACTTTAAGTGAATTAATCGACAATGAGAGATGGCAGACTGATGGTGGCTGCAGACTAGATACTAATTTTTACCCACAAATAAATGCATTCTCGCAAGCAGAAGCAATCGAAGTCTTCCCGGCAGCTCCTGCAGCCCCAGCACGAGGGTCGCCCCCATGGGGCTGAGCCCACTCCTGCCTCATGGATCACACTGGCTATCAGAGGTCCCCTCAGGTCTCCAATAGGCTTTCCTCTGTCCATCTCTGCTGCAAACGTCCACAACGTGCCAGGGTGGCCCTCGAACTCTTGCTTGTGCCTTCTGCATCAGGCCTGCCTGCAGCAACCTGCCTCCCCAAAGATCATCTTCTCCTTCCTCTTCTTCTTCTTCCTCTTCTTCTTCTTCTCCTTCCTTCCTTCCTTCCTTCCTTCCTTCCTTCCTTCCTTCCTTCCCTCCCTCCCTCCCTCCCTCCCTCCTTCCTTCCTTCCTTCCTTCCTTCCTTCCTTCCTTCCTTCCTTCCTTCCTTCCTTCATCTCCACCCATCTTGGGTTTTTCCTGTCTAAGCTTCAGACTTGACTCCTAGTCCATGCTTGCAAAGTTTTTGTTCCTGAAGTGACTGTCTCTGGATCTGCTGCTAGAGGGATGAATGAATACCTTGGGTTAAAATGTATGATTTACTGGTGAGCTGTCATCCCTTCTCTTTCATTTTTTCTGCCTTCCTTCTGCACTGGTGTAAAACCACCTTGTGAGCTTCATCTTAGCTAGAAACAGCCAACCTATTCCTCATTTGTACAGCACCATGTGCTCTGGAGTCGCCATCCACCAAAGGGTTTGGCCATGTGAGCTACAGACACTTCAAATATTAACACATGCAAAAACGTGGATAGTCTTTTTTTGCTGAAGCTGCTCCGAGCAGTACTACAATAAATCATGTCACCACGAAGAACTTCTCCCATGCCCTTCTTTACAGAATTATTGGAATGACATCCAACACAATAAACACATTTTTTAAAGTAGAGGCAATAATTTACACTGGTGTAAATCAGAAATGTTGTTCAGGCCCCGGTGGGTTTGCCCCCATGATTCACATGCTTGTTTGCAAACGTGAAACCAGAATCCACTGCCAAAAGGTTTGCAGCTTATGGAGGGAAAACAGCTGGAAGCAGAATCGCAGAGATGGCACAGCTCACTGGGGCCATACAGCAGGTGGGTAGCAGAGCCAGGTTTGTGTTTCCCAGGCTTGTGCTCCACTATTGGCACACAAGGCATTGCACTGCTGGTTTTAAACAAGCTGAATGATGGCAGGCAGGCCCAAGCCATGACAGCCTGCTCAGGGTCTGGATCCCAGTGCAGGCATTTCTCAGATCTGAGAGCTTGGGCTACAACAGGCAAAGTCATCTTATCCTCGTCTCTCCTCTCTTCCAGTGTCTTGGGGCTGGTTTTCCCATGTGAGTTTTGCCTCTTGTGGTGCTCAGGACCACATAGGCATTTGCTCTATGTGTGGGAGCAAATGATCAACATGACACCAAATAGCCATCAACAGCAAATCTCCCAATCCCAGAGGAACAGCTTCAGATTCAGGCCCCAGAGAGGGTGATCCTCCCATCAGCACCTGCTGGTGTGGCCGAGTGCCTGTCTTCCCACCAGCTGTGCTGCTCATGTCATGGATGCCACCAATGGGACATGCATCTCAGACAGGGGCATGGTGGGAGGATTTTGGATGTTGGCTGTAGAACGTCTTAGAGAAGAAGAGAAGGAAAAGTGTTTCCACTTTCTTTCATTTTTCTTGTGTTTTTTTTATTTTCTGTTCTGGTTTCTTATGAGAGAAAGAATCACAACATTCTTGGCCCACTAGATCCAGAAAAAAACCCCACCAGTTTCAAGCAGGCATGTCTGGGGGAAAGGCTGGGAAACTGGGGCCACCCCACTCCATGCAGCTGGCACAGCACCCCTGTCTCCCACCAGTGCAGAAGTGGGGCTTGAGCTGCTTGTTGTACCCATGTACCCAATGTGCTGATGCACAGGATGGGTACGTTTGGGCACCTGTAGAGACAGGGAGTGAAATTTGAAGCAGGGCTGAATTTCATACCATGGAGCATACAGCTTGAGGTTGTGCTGCCATGGCTTACTCCAGGGGAGGCATGTTTGCCTGTGTGATGCACTGCACTGCTGCTAATGCTGGCACATCCAGATGCCACCTGCTCCCACTGCTGGCACAATATCTGGGCGGTCTATTTGCTTGCAGAGGCCTCAGGTCCCAGGTCCTACTTCGCACAAGGGCTTGGCAAGCACCTGAACCTTTGTGCAGAGGAGCCCAAAGCAGGGCACCCGCATGGTGCCTCCACAGGTGAGCAATGGGCTGCTTCTGAGCATGATGCACACAAGAAATCACTCTTATCACCTGGAGGCTGATCTTATGATTTAAGGCAGGAGGGACTGATTCACTATTTGTGGCTGTGCTTCTGCATCCGGTACAACATGAGCAGTTTGGTTTGGTTTGTTCCTTAACTCCCTCTGTCCAGTGTGGCTGGCTGGGCATTGCCAGTGAGGGCATCCCTGGAAGGACAAGGTGCTGCTGGCGGTGATGGGAGCTTGTGGGAGCACAGCTGCTCCTGGGAAGGCAAGGAGGAAGCCCTCCAGCTGGCCGGCTCCACCACCAGCCAGGATGCCAAGGTGCAAGGGGAACTGCTGGGGTGCAGCCCCAGCACTGGCTGGTGGGAAGACCTGTGCCAGCTGTCCCCACCGTATCCCACAGTCTTTGGCTGTCTCTGATAAAAATAGCCACTTGCCTCCACACTGTGCATGCAGGCAGGCAGCCATCTGCACCATCTGGGCAGCAGGGCTTTCTTTTTTGGTTTATCGCGTGGCATCTATTTTAGCAAGTAGCTGCTCTCAAGAAGTTTTGCTTGTGGAAACATCTGCCTTCTACTCTGCTTGCGCCAGCCAGCCTCCAGGTTTGGTGGGCACCCAGTGCTCCTACCCCATGCTCCCGTCTGGTTGTGGTCACGTCCAACCGCGAAGCCCACAGATTGGTCATTAAATTTGTCCTGCCTTGAAACTGGGTCTTTCTCCATCACTGCAGGAGATCAAGTGGGCCCTCTGCCTTTTTTACAGGCACTTCAACTGAAACTTGAAAAACTATGTTTGGGAAAAGGGATTCATGTCCTCCCACTATTCCATGAAAGGAAGGCGTTCAAACTGCAAGTCCCAGGGTGTGTTTATGCCTTCCTTGAACTGTGTTAGAGCTGTCAAAAAGTAGGTCCAGATATTCATGAAGGGACCTTCAAGATGGAGCCGTGTTGTAAAGAAAAATAGCATCAGACCCTTACATCCCTTCTCTTGGCTGCTGAAGTAGCAAAAGTGCTGTAGGGAAACTTGTTCTTGCTTGAGAAAAGTGCATGTCCAACCTCCTTTGTCCATCAAGCCTTTTTGTTCCAGCCTGTGGCCCTGTACAGCATTCCTTTTTCCAGAAACAAATAATGATCGTGGTTATAAAGGAGCAGACCCTTCAGTGGGGTTCTGCATTGCGCTGCATGCTGCAACCCCAGCATAAGTCAGAAATGAGATCTGGGAGCTAGAGGTCTCTGATGGTTTCATTTTCAAAACTGATCAGCACTTCTGGCAGCCTTCGTTTTGGTGTGTTCATCTCAGGACAGCTTCAGCACAGGTGGCTCGCAGGGGCTGTATAACCCTCCTTGTCTGAAAGTCAAGGCCTTTCAAGGTTTTTCAGGTGGGAAAAGTGAAAGAGTGGGTTGCTTTACCATTGCTGAAAAGTGCAGTCCAGGAATGCAGCCGTGCATGATCCCCAGAGGTGCCCCCTGCTGCAGCTGGCCTCATCCTCCTGCTGCGGTGCAGCAGCATCCCCTGAAACCAAGGGCTGCCATGCGCTGTGAGCAGCAGCAGGACACAGCTTTCGTGCATTGCAGCTGTCCCCATCCTCTGTGGGATGCATTTGGGACAGGGTTAAGATACGCGGCTGTGGCACGAAACCTGGACCGGGGAGGGAAGGGAGCCAGCTGTGCGGCTGCCACTTCCCTTTCCTCCTGCTGTGCGCTGAAGGGAGCGCTCTGCGAAGCCACTTCGGAGTCTGGCAAAAATATGAAGGCTTCTCCTGCTCCCACTCACTTTGGGCATGGGGTCTGTCTGGTGGGAAGAGTGAGAGGGGAGAGCAGATGAACACCCCTGGCACTTCCCACAGTCAGTCGTCTTCTCACTCCTTTTTTCATGAACTCTCCCAAATCCTCCCTCATGAGACCATATGACCAACACCCGGACTGAGGTTGGTGGCCATTAGCTCTTCCGTTTCATGGAGACAGCAGCCTTCCCATGGGCAGCAGGTCCTGCCTCTCATGTAACCCCATGGGTATCGTGTTCCTCCTGGCAGCCTGCCCTGGACACCACCGTAGCTCGGGCGTGGCCCTGGGTCCCAAAGGGTCTCAGTGCAGAGACCCAGCCCAGTGCACCCTCAGGTTTCTGGCACTCACCAGTCCCACGGGCACCTGACATGCCTCTCACCCACAAGGTGCTTGCAGTAACTGGCCTGTGCCCTTATGCATCTGAAAACAATGCCATAGGTGATAATGAAAAGGAGTGAAACGGAGGGACAGAAGGAGCGCAGGACTTCAACTTGCCTCTCCCCATATCTCTTGCTGCCGAGTCAAGCTGTTTGCTTACACCGCTGCAGCCAACCCCTGGGATGGTGCAAACCAGCCAGTTGCCAATTGACGTCAAAGGAGAACTGGTGGTTTGCACGAGCTGAGGGACTGCTTCTACTCAAGGTGGGTTTCCAACACCACAGAAAAATGTTTAAAACCCTCCTCCTTCCCCTTCCTCTGCTCCAGGAAACAAGTGCCTTATTTCATTCATTGGCTGGTTTGGTTATGGCAAGAATTCTGCCCATATTTTGGATAGCTGGATGTTTGCTGAAGACTGAGCAGCCCAGATAATGCTAGCTAAGAGCAGGGGAGCAAAAAGAGGGGGGAAAAATCAGGTGAAGCCAAGTTCAAACTCCTATGCCTTAGTTTGTGCCACATGTTTCCAGACAGAACTACAGCCATGTATTTTTTTTCTTCTCACATTGCCCGCAATGTTTTCGAGGCTTGTGAAAAAGTGGGATGTTGAGTTCCTGCCATCCTTCTTCTTTTCCTCTTCAAATCACTGCATGCACTGTGAAATTTGGGAGTTTATTTGAACTGGGTGCATTTCTTCTGGACTGCTCAAGTTCTCCTTCAGCCACTTTATTTTGTGTTATACCTATTAGCTACAACAACACCAGTTTTTTCATCTGTCTCAAAGTGGATTTGTCTGTGACAATGTCAGTGCATTTTCCCAAAGCAAGTACTATAAAGGCCTATTTATATCTAGCCCAGACCAAAGTATTTAACTGCAACATGTCTCTCTATATGCAGAGTGATTCCTACAGGGCGTGCTTGCGGAAGTCAGTGCATTGACTCCCATCAGATTTGGGTCAGGCCTGAGTTCTTGAATGTGTTTGTATATATTGCTGCCAATATGTGAGGCTGTACTATTTAAGATTGTCCAAAACAAATATGCTTTGGTTGAGATTAGTACACAGACCATCACGTGAAAAGCTTTGTGATAACAACTGACTGTGTGTTTGCTTTGTGTGACATTGACTCTTATTTCCCTGATTATTTTTAGTCTTCAAGGCTGTCCCTTAATCAACCCACTTTATTAAACAGCCAGTGTTGCCGCTAGCATGATGCAGCAGGTCTAATGATGCTTTCTATTAAGCATGGGAAATATTAGTTATCCCACAGCTAGAAGCAAGTGAGAATGGATTTCCTACACAGGCCGATCCAAGGCCACCAAACTGAACACAGAGTTTTTAATGCATTTCAGTAGCCTTGAATCAAGCCCTTACACCAACCAAAAGAGAGAAAAAAAAAATCAAACTCCAAAATAGCGCCAATCAACATGTTCCTTTTAGTGGGAAAAACCTTACAGTAAGGTGTGCCATGCCAAGACAAAGGCAAATCAAACAAACCTCTATTCCTCTTCTACTCTACATGTTTTATTCCTGCTGGGGTAAGGATTTGTGGCCACAAAGCCATATGGAGGTGAGGAGCTGAGCAAGTCTAGTGCTGAGACCCGGCTGGAGCAGTGGGCATTCTCGTGCTTGAGAAGGGAGGCGAGAGATGGGACGTACCCCTGGCAGCCTGCTTTAAAGAGCAAGCACGGCTTTGAAGCTGTTGGGAAATGTGGTCTATCACAATAAATTTCGGAGGAGGTTAGTGTTAAACGGAGCATGTTACCAGGCTTGGTATTTTGACACACAGGTGCCAAGGTCATGCCATGACATGATTCAAACTGGTTTTGTGCTCACACATGGTCATGCACCTACCTAAAGCTGTGTCTTTCCCATCCACAACAGTTTTTTCTGTGGTTTTATGTACGTGCATGTGAAGACTTCATGTTATGTGTCATCTCCCCATCACCCTCTCTGCAATGGCAGATGTGTAGATGTGTCAACACAAGCACACGTACAGCTGTCCTAACAGACCATGGCCACCCATGCTCCAGTGGCACAGGTCCGCCCATGGGTCAATATGGTACGTTGTTGTCTACAGACCCCTTCAAACTGGTCATTCCCCCTTGGGGACATGGGTGAGTCTGGATGCCTAGCAATCCTCCAGTGGTCCTGGGACCTGTCTGGGGCAGCAGCCCCACTTGCTCGGTATGACACCTCCCAAGCACAACCAGCTCCCCAGTGACTGCCCACAGGCCATAAATTTTCCCTTGTTCAGATGAAATTTCCAGGGACTTTGGTGGTGTAAGGGCCTGAGCAGGAGCTGCAGGTCCAGGGCCTGCCTATTCCCATCAAGCTGCACACGCTGCTTCAGCTAATGAAATCCACTTATCGCCTGTTATCAGGCAATTAGCCTGTGTGATTTTCAAGCTCTGGCGCTCTGTAATTTTTCAACAATTGGCTAAGATCAATAGCATAATCGGGGACTGGAGCATGTTTGGAGGCGAACTCAAGAGAACTCTCTCGAGCCAGTTTGCAAATCGTGCCTCCCTTGCTCTGGCTAAGCAGGAGCTGCTCGCACACAGCCTGCAGACCCAGTGCCTTTTTTTAGGGCCAGTGGACAATGCACAAGGAAAAGTCCCACCACTTCAGGAAACAGCGAAGCAAGAGAAACACTGAAACCTGGGTGGAGCAAAGGAGAAAGGTTTTATTAGAAACAAAGCAGAGATGCTACTCTTGTTAATTCAGAAGCACAGACTTCTGCAAGCTGATATCTTAGCATTTCCTTTTGTACACAAGAAAAAATGCTGAATCTGGAAACAGTAGCCCTAACAGTACATATATGGGTATACGAGTGCAGCCTGTAAACTGCCTTTCCGCATTCCCCCAGTCCAGTTAGGTTGCAAAATTTAATTCCTGTGGCGACAGCAAAGTCTATCAGCAAAAAGCCTGGCTGGCTGGGTCCACAACTGATGCAGCGCTCTGGTGTTTTGGAGACTCAGAAGCAGGGAGGAACCCATACAAACACACTCTTTTTCACATTCCTGATTTAATAACACCTTAGATCACCAAAACCAAAAGAGTTGAGAGTGCCTAGTTTATGGTGGGTTATTTTCTGTGCCATTTCACATTGGCAGGCTTGGGCAGTGAAACAGCATGAGAGGACTTTTTGATTTTCCATCAGCTCCCCTTGGTTCCCCTTGCATGCGTGATTCTCACCTGCTTGGATTCACCAGGTGGAAGGGAAAGTGTAAACATCTGTTTTCTATTATTTTCATTTTGATTGTTCCCTAAACTATCCCACCAAATCCCTGGTGAACAGTATAGTCAGTATAAATGGAGGTAGACACGGGGCTTGGTTGACTCATGCACATTACAGATCTGGGCCACCAGCCGCCCTTGCCCTCCCTGTGCCATCACGGGCTGTGGGGCTGGAAGAAAATGTCCTGAAAAAGATGTGAGGGTAGCTTCCATACACCTCTGCAAGCATGTGGCTCTGGCTCCAGCAGTGATGCTCCCAGCCAGTCTGGTGGATCAGGCAAAAGCTTCCTCTCATCATAGTTTTGGTGAAAGAGAAATCCCATGCTTAAGTAAGAAAAAAATCCCTCTTCAGTCAGCTTTGGGCCATTTGAAAACAGGGTTGTCTTTACACAGCCACAGAGTGAAATGGAGTTAAAAACCTGCCTTGCTCAAATATCTCCTTTCCAGGACAATCAGGGCTCTTAACGCCGAAGGCTGCCTTAATCGGTGTCACTCTCTATATCTCACGTAACTTGAGGTCAGCCCAGTGCTTGTCATTCATAATACATCTGACTGATAGAGAAGCATGTATTCAAATCACCCTGTGCAGATTATTCTCCCAGCTCAGTCTTGGCTCCTGCTTGCATTAGGCAGCTGGCTTTCAGGTGCCTGTGCAAGGCAGGAATACCTGGGCGCACCTGGGTGAAGTAGGGAGGCATTTGTAAGCTTTGGTGGGTCTCAGCTCCATGCTCTCTCTGCAATCAGCCGCTGCAAGCGGGCCTCAGTGGCTGCGCTCTATTGCAAAGATGGCATTGGGGGAAGGGAAAGCATTATGGTAACAAATTCAATATGCATTGCACGTACCTTCTTTTTAAAAAGGAAAAAAGTAATCCCCAGCTACCCCCAAAAAAGTTTGAAGTTTAGATGAGTATTTCAGACATTTGCTTGGACAAGGACATGGGAACTGGGTATCAAAACCAAAAGAAAAATGTTCCTCAGTCTTTGAAGATGCAATTGTCATTTATAATATTTGACTACAGAGCCAATTTAGCAGATGATAAATGCTACTGGCTAGTGATTACAGAAGGCAGCAGGGGAGAAGACAGCAAAAATCCCTTGGAGGGGGAACTGTAGAGACCTGAGGTGAGCTAGCACCAAAACGCATCTTCTTGAAGCCCTTGCTACAGGTGCTAACCTCTGTGCACAGACACCTAAAAATGAGCTCAGGATGACGTTGTTGGCTGAAGGTACAGCACTGCCTGACGTGACACGGCAGAGGGCTTCCATATTTCTGAAAAAAAGTTACCCCTACCTCAGGATTTATAATACAGGCTGACAACAGGAGAGATCCTCGGCTTCAGCCAAGCTGCAGCACCAAGCTCTACACAGTGCATGAGCCCATCTGGGAGCAGCGGGTCCCCGCTGCCTGCCGTGCCGGCCTGTGCCTTAAGGAGGCTTCGAGCTTCGTGTTTGGGACTGAACTGCTGTTGTTCCTCTGCACCTCCCTTGAATCCCCCTAAGCCAACACCCTTTGCTAAGACCGAAAAACATTTTCCAGACGCAAGCATGTGTACATGTGTGGGTGGGTGGGGTGCAGGGGACTATGAAAATTTCAAGGGGAGGTATGACATCCTGGCTTTCTAAATATAGAGGACCTGAACTGTGGCTTCTCTCACACGCTAGCAGCGTGCTTTCTGTTTCAAAAGGCCCCAAAAGCAAATATTGCACTGGCTGGTAGCACAAAAAAAAAAAAAAAAGAAAAAAAGTTAAAAAAAGGAAAAAAATCCTGCAAGTTGATTACAGCTTCCAGCACTCTTGCGCAGAGCTGTTTTTTAGGCAAAGCTCCAAGCGGTGCCCACGCAGATCTGAGCGGGTCAGCGAGGCGCAGATGGCCATCACGTGAAGGCGGTGGTGGGAGGAGAGGGCTGGTGGCAGCCCCGGCGGGGGCTGAGACCCAGCAGTGCTTCCCCTTTGTCCGGCAGCCCCTGCCCTTCCAGCAGCAGGAGGGGAGGGAGAGGGGCGCAAACTGCAGCCCCTCCTCGGGAGTGGGTGCTACCTCAGCCCCTGCTTGGGTTGAGAATGTGACATTTTGGCTCTGTGTAACGTGCTGCGTCTCGGTTCCCTTTTCGTTGCTGTTATTGTCACCCTGGTATTTGCATAGCACAACATTAAAATGCCTCAGAGCCAGAGGCAAGTGGTAGCTGCTGCTTCTCCTTTTAAAAAATAAGCAGTTATCCATGCAACATCATCACTGTCTGTGTGTGCTCAGGGTGGGGGGCACTCATGCCACCGGGGGGCTTACAGCCTTTGGAAAAGTTTTGCAGAACTGAATTTAATCGAGACTGATGATCTTTAAGTCAAGCTATAAAATCCAGCAGAGAGTTATATGGCAGTAATAGACCCTATTAGAGGGTCTAGCACAGTCTATAGAAAGGATCTCCTCTCTATTAAATTCTCTAGGGCTTGAGTTCTCATTTACACAAAGAGCCCTTTTAGTTGTGTAAAATGGCCATAAAGTAGATGTAAAAATGATTGATGGTTTCTTTACAACCCCTTTACACTATGAAATCAGTGTAAAGTGGCCAGGGTGCAAATGAGAATCACACCTGGGTTTGTGAGAGTAAATTACATGCAGCCCTTTGCAATTTCTGTATGTCCATAGTGGTTTAATACTACCCCATTCTGCGGAATTCACCCAGAGAATAAATTTTCAGGACTTAAAAAAAAAAGTTATTTTCTTCAACACCTCTGTCCTTTCTGAGTGTTTTAGTTCCAGGCTTTCTCCCAGTGCAGTCTCTGTGGACTCTGACACTGGGAAAAGGCTGGGAGCTGTCTCAATGTGCTGTGGTAGGTGAAAATCCTTTAAGTTATACCTTCCGAAATTCCTGATCTGAGCAAAATACATTTTGTAAAACCATACCCGGGGGAAACTGATTTCAAACACTACCGTGTCCATTTCCCGGCCTCTCCGTTTTGATTTTATGCTCTTGAGATATATAAAGAGAAGAGTTAGTCTTTGCTAGAACAAAATGTCCCATGTTTATTCATTAAGCATTAAAACACCAACAGAATATATGATGATTACTATTGCATTCTTCCAGAGAGAAGGGTTAAACTGCAACGCGCTGATTAGTGACCTGCAGCGGTGGCTCGAAGTGAAGGGTGGCTGCTACTGGGGTGCAGGAGCAAACTCTCTTATCCAGATCTCTCTTCTCTTCCCCATCGCCACACCAAAGGCATCTGCAGCAACCCCGTGATCATCACTGCTGCATCTTTCGTGCTCTAGAGGAGTCCCAGCGAATTTAAGCCCAGGGATGAGTAGACAGAGGCCAGGCAACGTAAGCCCAGCCCCAGTTAACAGGGAGGTGCCTGGGAAGTGATGGTAGACAGGGCATGAAGACATGTGGGTGAGACAGAGGTCAAAGGATTAAGGAGACAAAAGCTCGGCTTCGGTGGAAATGCTGCTTGGCCAGGTCCTCTCCCACAACAGCTCTCTGCCACCAGCCCACACACAGCACAGCCTTTGCTGGGGCATTGTAGACGGAGTTATCTTCCAAACAACAAGGACATTTGGGAAAGGGCAGGGTGGGAAGCATGCCCTGCTCTGCCAGCGGAGCCTTCCTCTTGCTTGGCTGGACATCGTGGCCCAGCACCTGTAGGTGAGGGCAGGAGGAATGCCCAAAGTTCAGCTGTCGTTCAGCCTCCTCTTGTCCCTCTCCTGCTTCTTGTCATCTTTGTGGAGAAGAGACCCCGCATTTTTGGCTGGAAGGAGGAGTGGGTGCAGCAAGAGTCATATAGGTGAGAGGCAGGTGTGTCCTCTGCCATATGCTTCGATAGAGAGGACAGCTGGAGCCATGCAAGGGATGGAGGGCAAGACAACCTCTGAGTATGCACAGCAGGTGAGAGTTACCCCTGCACATCCATCTCATATGGGAGGCTGGCCCTGGCATAGGTACACCAGTGCTGCTTGCAGGGTCTAGAACATGTCTTATGAAGAGCAGATGAGGGAACTGGGGCTGTTTAGCTTGGAGAAAAGGGGGCTGAGGGGAGACCTCATTACTGTCTACAACTACCTGAAAGGAGGTTGTTGCCTGAGGGGTGTTGGTCTCTTCTCCCAAGTAACAAGTGAATAGGACAACGGGAAATGGCCTTAAGTTGCACCAGCAGAGATTTAGACTAGATATTAGGAAACATTCTTCCCAGAAAGAGTTGTGAAGCACTGGAACAGGCTACCCAGGGAAGTGGTTGAGTCACCATCCCTGGAGATGTTTAAGAGACATGTTGATGAGGTTCTTAAGGACATGGTTTAGTGCCAGAGTTAGGTTATGGTTGGATTTGGTGATCTTGAGGGTCCCTGGAGTCAGGAGGGATGGGCTGGTTCCAACCACTGCACAGACAGCCCTTCTGATGTCAGTGGCCAGGTCTCACATCACCAACCCACCCTCGCACTCCACCGCTGTCTCAGCTTGCTCCAAGCACGCCTGGGAACCAGACTTAGGACTTCGGATAGGTGGCGACATGTGGGCAAGTGTTCGCTTGCCAATGTGCCCTGCAGCCACGCTTGCTAGTGACTGTTATTTTTAAGTGCATAAAAAAACCCCTTTGGAAGCTGGTCTCAAAAACTTCCATTTTCTGAAGCTCCTCGCAGCTTGGCAGAGCACCTTGATGACACTACGTCTGCTCTAGAGGTACTTTCCACGACAAGAACTCAAGCACATACAGAAAGCGGTGCTATAGGTGGACCACAGGAGACCTGACTGTGTTGTGTTCTTCTGGCCCTGGAGGTACACTGGTCTAGCCCTGGCATGATGCGTGATCACCGTATGGAAGAAAATTTTGGGATAGGATTAGAGCTACTTAGACAACTAGCTTCTGCTAGACTAAGTTTTTGACTCCTTGGTGGCTATTTTTGCTGCAAAAAAAGAAAGTTTTTGCTTCTTTGAAGCCTTATAGAAATTGTGTTTGCTTCCTCTTTCCTAATGATTGTGGTGCAGTGTTTCTGGCATGTGATTGCTTCACCCCACCTCAGAAACACCCTCGCTCTGGCAGGGATCGGGAAATCCCTAGTCAAGGCAGGGCGTGAGCACCAGCTGCCTTGCCCTTGCACAGCTATGGGCAGGCACTGCAAAATCCTGCCGATTCAGAACCACTCCTACGTTTAGAAGTCCATGCTGTGCAAGTAGAAATGACAGTTTGAGGGTCAAAGCGGCGTACTTGTCTTAGCATAAGGCTCGGTTTAAGGCTAATATGACATAAAGCACACTTTCGTGGCAAAAAAGCACCGTTTAAATGTGGCTTGTTATTCTGTGCTGCTTATTAAGAAATTGTTATTCTCTTGCCCTCATTATTATAAACTATGGCAGTCTCTTCTTGCTTACCTCCCTCCACCCCAATTTAAAAAACATTCATTGTTGCAGGGATATATCTTCAGGGCTGTTGGCCCATCTCCACTTTTGGTGTGTAAGGCTGATTGTCTTCAGAGTAGTTACACCAAAAATGCATTTGGCCTTTTGTGCTTGGAGCATAATTGGTGGAACTAGCTAGACGCCGGGTTTGGGAGCCTGCAATTACAGCAATGTCAGCATAGTTTTCAATGTGACTAGTGATGTAGGGTCCTCCACTTTCGGAGTGCAATTGAAAGTTTCTTAAATGGATCTTTTCTCATAAAGTGCTGAGCACTCACACTTCAGAAATCTGTCTGGAGTCTCAAGCAGGGCACACTGAATTACCATTAGTCAACCCACTCATATTGTTGTTTATTAGTAATTGGATTAGGTAAGCTATATCATTAGTCACTCTAAAAAAACTATGTATATTTTATATGGCAGTTGTCAATATATTCACTTTGCTGTTGGGCTCAACCTGCATTTGAAGAGGTCTTGACCTCCCTTATTACTTTTCTGTATGTTAAATCCCCATCAGGTTAGCATGGATTATACCCAGAACATCTAAGAGCCAATATATTCCCTAAGCATGATCAGCGTAAGTATAATTAAGCAGTATGGACCAGATCTTTATCTGGTAGCAATCAGTATAGCTTCTCTGAAGGCAAGAATAGATATCTATAATACTAGCGATGGAAATGGACCCTATTTCTTAACTGCTGTAGCCCTGCAGATGAGTTCCCAGTGAGTTTTAAGCCTTCATTTTGCCCATGGCTAATAAAGACCCTCTTTGGTGAGTATTTGTACGGCTGCATCTGAAGGACTTTGTATAGTCTGTAGATAGTCTCATAAGAGACTTTTAGCAAGAGCAGCTAGATGAAATGCTCTTAAAATTATTGAAAAATATATTAATTAAAACTGTGTGAATGCTCTTCTTTGCTGAAAACCTTATAAACATTTATCCATCCATGGTGTCTAGGGTGGCAATATGCTGACATTTTCCGTTCCCTGGCTACAAGCCCCCACCAGCTCAGACCCTATACTTTCTGTTGCTGGCCTTCAGTAGCATTTAAAGGGTAGAACCGAACGCCCACATAAAAGACCTGATATCTGTGTTTCCACATCACAAAGCAGGCCGACAGGCACACCAGGGCTGCTATTAGGTTGAGAACCATCTGCAGAAGTAAGTACAGGTTGAGTGCGCTGGTGAGGCTGCCACAGTCAGCTGCGTCCTGGTAGACGAAGGTCCTACCAAGGGGGTCTGCAGTGTCCAGTTTGCAGTAACAGGTCTCGAGGATGGTATCACAGGTAAATTTTGTCATCTGCAAATAATGGTGTGCAGCAAAAGCCACGGCCAAAACACAGGCAACCAGAGCAAGGGCACTCAGGAGAAAATACATCACCTGAAAGAGAGAAAAAAACCCTATATATACTCTTTTTCCAGCCATATAGAGAAGGAGTAATGCAGAATGAATGCATGCACATATACTTCACAGGGAATGCATGCATTTAATAGACTATCTGCACATTGTGTGTTTCGGAAATTGCAAGGTCATCTCAAGAATGATTAATTCTACCTTGCATATTCTACATGAGTAGAATTTTACAGCCTGATAAGAGCACCAAAAAATCTGTGTCTCTATATGGCCAGAAGCTTTATAGAGCGGGAGAGAGTATCTTCCTCTACTGTTGTACCTGCATTGGCTAGACTTGCAGTCATCAGCTGAGATAAATTACTGCAGTTGCCTTGAAGCAGAGCTGAGCAGACTGAGGCTTGGGCTGACATATTATCCCAGGCTGTGCTGAGAAGTAGGTGTTTTTGAAACTTTGCTCATGTGTTATTCCCTGCTCTTGGCTTGCATGCCCTGAAAAATCTGATTTATATTTGCAAATCAGGCAGTGATCAATCCCTTCCAAAACTTGCCCCATAAAGGTGGAGCAGTCCTTGAAAGACATAAGAGAGCAGCGAGCACCTTTCACATCTCAGCGCTGCCCCTGCTACAGCATGAGAAGGACAAGGGTCTGTTTTGTCACCCTCCCTAAGGTGGCTTTTCTCAAGGGTAGCTATGCAGAGTCCACCCCCACAAACACATGGAAACTGGAAGCAATTCAGAGCCTTTGCCACCTCTGGTTGCACCTGAGACCTTTGGATATCAAAGCATATG
Organism: Nesoenas mayeri; assembly: GCF_963082525.1. Taxonomy (NCBI): domain Eukaryota; kingdom Metazoa; phylum Chordata; class Aves; order Columbiformes; family Columbidae; genus Nesoenas; species Nesoenas mayeri. Next base: position 75,934,278 of record NC_137541.1, read on the forward strand.
GACTTTCCTTGCGTTTGGTAGCTGGAACTGGCAGTTGTTGTGCTGCACACAAAACATGTGTGAATGTATATTAAAATCATATCCTGTGTTTAGCCAAAATAGCATTTTTCGTTCTGCTCAGCACGGTAAAAACATTTATTTTTCTTGGCATCTTATCTGTCAGACACATGGCACGACTGGGTTTCTGTTATTTAAACAGGAGCTTCTCTCTCTCTCTCTCTTAACCTCAATACTGCAAGCAAACTATCAATATAAAAGTGTTTTTTATGACCTTGAAACTCCAAGTCTGTGTGTCTTAATAAAATTCACAGTCCTGGTGTTTTTTGTCTTATAACTAGAGTGTGAATCAATCTTTCTATTCAGTTGCCAGCCTGAAAAAAAAAAAAAATTGGGCTTATTGCAGATCTGAAAGCACTATATACATTTTCTTCCTGAAATCACCAAATTCTTACAGCACGATGTTCATTTCCAAGACTTGGCTACTATTAAATTTAATTATTTCCCCTGCAGTCTTAAACCAAGGGCAGCTTCAAAATAAGGGTGGCTCTTATTAAATGCAATTACTTTACCCCTGCAGCTTTCAAGGTAAAGGTCCATGGGAAAGGTGAAGCTGGAAAATGGGGACACCTCCTCATATAAAGCATAATGAAGCAAGCGCTGCTAACTGATGGGCCCTCCTCCGAACAAAGATGTGGTAATTTGTAGGCCTGTGACATTACTTTAAAATATGGTGCAAGTGTGTTTGATGGGGAAAACAAAAAATGGACAAACATTGACAACCACTCCTCTTCTCTGAGGGATGAAAGTTGTTCTGGGATGCAGAAGTCCTAATGGACTGGCTGGAAGTCTCTGGATTCAGACCAGCAGGAGACAGAATCAGGCCTTCCTAATAAATGAGACATTAAACCAAGACTACACGGTGTGCCCTGGCCTCCCTGGCAGGTATTTAATGTAGCTGCCAATTTCTATCTAAAGGCAGGACAAAGTAACATGAAATCCACAGCCTAAGCTACACTCTAGGTATGCTAAGCAGGAATTTGCCTGTTGTGTAGTTAAAGGGAAGGAAATCTCAGAATCCCTTTGAAACGCACTAAATACATGGGCAGCTCTTCCAGCAGTCCTCAGAGGTGAACAGAGATGCATGGGGACATAGGGCAATTTCCAAATAGCTTATTATTCTCACAAGATGTTTGCAGAGGAATCTCCCCATGAGCCGCTGAAAATGAACACATTTCCAAATACCAAAGGTGAGGCAAATGCAAATACTGCCTGTGAGGGAGCATAAGACAGCGAGTGCTGAGATCCCATCAGCAGATTAATCACATGCCAGACCTGGAGGCAAATTCAACATCACAAATACAACTGTGTAGTGAGCTCTGCCCAGGAACCAGAACTTGCCAATGTAAAACTGCTTTTTAACAGCCTCAGAGAGATAGGCACTGTGATGCTTAAATAGAGGAGAAATGGGAAGCAGGAAGAGACAGCACATGATGAGGTCAGAGCATGGCAGTTCATCCTCCTTCAGGCTCCTTATATGAGGAAGGACCATTTTAGCAATATTTCCTGGCAATAGTTTTGCTCTGTGCCAAAAAGAAAATAAATAAAAAAAATAACTTAAGATGGATCGAGTTCCTCATGGAAAAGGCTTCTCATAGTTCTCACAAGTGAAACCAGAAGGGTTCGAAGAGGTGGATCCAGGGGACCCCTTCTGAAGGTGGTGGTGGCTCAGGCACCAGCCTGTGCAGGGAACAGGAACCACAGTGTGTGTCATGGTGTGGGCTGCTGGGCCTGGGTGGGCAGGAGTAGAGGGTGTCATGCCACCCTGGGACGTGCCGTAACCAGCACCACACTGATCTGTCGAATGTTAGCAGATAGCCCAGCAAGTCCACAGGAATCTCAAGATGTGGGCTTTCCTTTTCTCTTTTATTTTATTATTATTATTTTTTAAAGAGAGAGGATCTCCCCTTTTAAATAGACTCGTAACATGCTACTTTGTGGTACTGCACAACAGGCTTCCAGTGGAAACAGAGATGGGGACAGGCATAAGTTCAGCCTGGCGTTTGCCATTGTCCCCACAAAAGGCAAAACCACCCTCTCAGACGTGGTGGTCTCCCTTTCTCATAGACGCATGGGGTGCTGTGGATACCTGCAGTAGTCTCAGTAAGGGACTTCTGCTGAAAGCAGTTCTAACACCTCCTTTTTTAACAGCATCCAGGGCTCATGCAAGTGTGAAGTGAAAGAAGCAGCTGTCGAGAGGGAGGAAGGCAGAAAGAACTGCATTGGGTCTCCTCCCGTTTCCCACCCCGAGGGAGTCACTCACAACCCAAGTTGCTGGGCTCTGTCTCATGATTGTAATTTTGCATCCTCAGCCTTGTTGCTGAACAGCTAATGTTGATTTTCTTTTCTGTTTGGACACAGACTTTAACTGACCTTTAACTGAAATATTCTCCTCTGCTCTGGTGAGACCCCATGTGGAGCATTGTGTCCAGCTCTGGAGCCCTCAGCACAGGAAAGGCATGGACCTATTGGAGAGGGGCCAGAGGAGGGACACAAAAATGATCAGAGGGCTGGAACAGCTCTGCTGTGAGCACAGACTGAGTTGGGGTTGTTCAGCCTGGAGAAGAGAAAGCTCCAGGGAGACCTTGTTACAGCCTTTCAGTACTTAAAAGGGGCCTATAAGAAAGATGGGGACAGATTTTTTTAGCACGGGTTATAATGACAAGACAAGGGGTGACAGTTTTAAACTAGAAGAGGGGAGATTCAGGCCAGGCATGAGTAAGAAATTTTTTACAATGAGGATGGTGAAACACTGGCCCAGGTTGCCCAGAGAGGTGGTAGATGCCCCATCCCTGGAGACATTCAAGGCCAGGCTGGATGGGGCTCTGAGCAACCTGATCTAGTTGAAGATGTCCCTGCTCATTGCAGGGGGTTGGACTAGATGAGCTTTGAAGGTCCTTTCCAACCCAAACTTTTCTATGATTCTACAATTCTATGATTTAAAGATCTGAGATGTGATACTGGAGATTTAGATGAGCCTTGTGTAAGCAAAGCCCCGGTGGAGACTTTTAGCTCCTACTTTGTTTAAAATAGATATGTGCATTGCAGCCCAAAAGTGGTTCATCTGGAGAGGCAGTGAGGAGAGGAGGCACTTTGGGATAGTGTGTCCCAGTGGGGATGTGGGACAAGAGAGATGAACATCCTGGGATTGATCAAGTTTTGTAGCATGCCACAATAGGAAATGCTGGGAAGGTGGATTATGGGGAGGAGGGTGCTTGGGGTAGCCAGCAGTCCATGAGCTATTTATTGAACCAGAAGTCTTTCAAGGGAGACTTTAGCTCTAATTCTGCCAGGTGATGATCACCTGGGGAGCACTTAAGAAATGTTTATTTTCTTGCAGGAGCGATGGCTCATGTTCCCCACTGTCAGGGCAGGTGGTGTTGCTAAGGGTGGCAGAAACAACTGAGCTGCCCAGCCCGACATGCCATTCCCACCATGGGAGATGACTCCCTTCCTGCTTAGATGCCAAGTTCAATTTAATGCTGCAGGGCAAGCAATAAAAAGGCTGGCGTGGCAGCTCCCGCCCAGCCCAGCATCTCCCTGGGCAGCCATAAGGCTTACTTGTGGGCGTAAAGGTGACAGGGTGAGAATGTAAAGGCAATCAAAGGGCAGAAACAATTGTTCTTCTTCTCCTTTTCTTTATGTAAGTACAGGAGAAGCTTGAGGGAGGCACAAAAGACACACCGGGGTCTAATTTCTAAGGGAGGATGAATGCTGGGTTTGAAAAGCCACTCCTTGCATTTGATTTCCTTCTGCCTTTCTAAGTTAATAATCACCGTTTCTTTGTGTTGCTTGTGTCGGTATTTTTCTTTGTTATTATGTGTCTGCAAAATATTAAGAGCCCTGAAAATTACAATAAGAAAGAAAAACAGACCAGAAAAACAGAGGTCCCATCTGGAATAAGCATTCTCAGCCTTTCTTTTCTAACCTTCATTGACCAGTGTCAATGAAGCACAGTTTTGGGGACTGAGGTGGGGCATGGTGCCTGATTTCTGCGCCTCTCTTGTGATGCTCAGCTGGGAATTTACTTCATTGAAGAATGCCAGTCCCCATGGTTTGCTAACACTTTCTCATGTTCACTAATGCCCAACCCTGACACAAGGCACCACATGCTGAGGTGCTCAGGAACAGCCTCTACCTCTGCCCTGTCATGAAGGTGGGCAGATAGAGATTTCCAGCCATACTTTTTAATTTGCCTGTGCCCACACAGTTTCTTATTTCATGGTGAGGAGCAAACCTGCTGGGAAGGTGCTGAGATGGTTCTTAGATCACATTCAAAATTAAAACTTCATTTAAGTGGACCGATTTTATGCCACCCTGTCACCCAGCTCTCTAGGCATATCTCTACTTCATCAGTAACCCACAACCTTTCACTGTATGCTTCCCCAATTATTCCACCTTTGTTGATCTGAATCTCTTTGATATTCTTAAAACATGGCAAATAAAAAGGTATCTTAGTCTGATTTGAAATTTTGTTATTAGAGTTTACCCTTTATACACTACAGTTTCTTCCTTAGCTGCCTGGAAAATAACAGAAAACCATTCTTGCATTTCAGGTGCATTTTCACTTCTTTTCATGTGGTCTTAAAAATATCCCCAGTATCAACTTTACTGATTATATTTAACAACATGAGAAGAAAAAGACATTTTTTAAAAAGTCAAGGTACCTTTACTGTGAACTGCACACACGTCTTCTCGTCAGGTTGGTACGAAATACAAAGCATAACAAATCCCACTAAAGACACCACACAGACCTGCAAGGGAAGATTTAAAATGTGTCAAAGTTAAAAACCAACCAACCAACCAAAAAACAAAAAACCCACCTCCACATAAAAAAACCCACCATTTTTTCAAGCCAAAACACCTTTCTCTGTTAGCAGGACTGTAACTCCAGGAGCAGTGTGTAAGTCATTTGAGTAGAGCCTACAGCCATGCACCTAAGAACCTCATGTGTAAATGCACTTGTGAGGAGGGAAGAGCTTTAACTTTCACTTTACAGACACCAAGGCACAAAAAAAACTTAATCAGAGTGACTTCTTGAATCAGACCTACAAAGACACATCCCAGAAATAGCCTCCCGGATGGGTTTCGAGGTTTTGTCCATGTAGCTAACTATCAAAAAGGAGCAGAAGGCATATGAAGTTGGGCTTGCAAGCCCCAAAAGCAACATCCTACATACCAGTGGATGCTGACAGGGTTTTTATGTCACCAGCACAGGTGGTAAATCAGCAATCACAGCTGCTGCTGGATAAGAAGCAGCACATTTTAGAGCAGAGACTTTCAGCCTCTTCCAGAGTGAACACCATACCAAAGAAGACATCTCCCCTGCAATCTGAGACTCCATTTTAGCCCTGTGGCAGTAGTTGCTGATGGCTAACAGCAATAGAAAAGTATTTATGCACTTTATTATTAATTTAGCCATCTGTATTATTAATTCTGAGACTGAGATTTATTTGCAGGAACAGATATTCACTGGTAGGCACTTTCCAGCCACATAAGGAGGGAAGCTCCTGCTCCAAGCAGCTAGCCCAATCAATACGATTTCCTTTTTAAAGGAGTGCTATTTGGCCCCGCCATGGTGCTAAGCACTCAACTGCCTTCCTCTCCCACATTTTTGGAGGACCAGTGAGCAGACTTCACAGGAGGAACACAGGACCTGCAGCTCTGAAACCAGACTGCTGCTTTCTGGCAGCTTCCTCCATGACAGGACAAGAGGAACCAGGTCCCCAGCACCCACTGAGGGCTGCCCGGGGCTGGATCAGGGCACACGAGGAGTCCCGACCTCAGCTGTGAAGGAAGAGAATGTTGTTGGTGGCTGGAGCTACTCTGGGAGCAATCCATGCGTGTTTGGGTTGTCTTGGAAAAATACGGGAGTCTATAGCATGCAGGTATTTTTAAATGCCACTTTGTATTGCACCTTTAAAAAGGCCCAGGTATGATGAGCCTTAGCTGATACCTTAGCTGACATGGGCCAGCGTGCTTCCAAAGGTGCTAAGGCTTGTCTTCATGCAGGGCTGGGAGCAAACTTTGGCCTCCTTTCTAGGAGCATCTTGATCATAAATGATAGCTATTACATTCCCAGTGATGACTGCAAGAATCTATACTTTTTTCCCCCTTCGTCTTCCTTTGAGGGTTTTGGACACTTCTCATTAATTTGAGGCTTTCTGCTTTCCCAGAGCAGTGGGGTTTGCCCTCTCGGTCCAGCCCTGGGTGCAAGTTGCCTTTGCTCAGGGGTGGAACTACTCCACGGAGATGCCTGCAGGAGTGTGGGGCTCCTTCACAGCCTCATCCCCGCCTGGTCGCTGCATGCTACGGCAGTGCTGTTCACATCCAGATCTCCAGCTCCACAGGGGACTGCTTGACCTGCAGCGAAAAATACATAACTGTCCTTTTAGGCAGCAATGGTTAAAACCATTTCTTTTATGATCCGATCCGTAAAATACTGAATTTTTCTTCATATCTGCATTGTTGGTGTAAGGCACTAGGCAGCAGCCCTCTAAAGGAAGAGTGCCTCTCAACACATGGATAGTCAAGTCCCTCAAGAACCTGCGTGATTAATAACACTTTTTCCCATAAAGTTTTATTTCATGTCATTGCAGTGGGACATGAATAGGAAGTATTGCCTCAGAACATTTCTAAAGAAAGCGTCAGTATTATTTACTCCTTTCTATGTCATGTGTATTTATATTCTAGTCCTATGACTTACACATGGCCTCCAATTTATTTGTTTTCTTCTTTTTATTGTTGACAGCCATAGCTGACAGTGTTGTCGGGGGAAAAAACAACCTTTCTTGTCAAAGGTCCTTCAGTGTTGGGTTTTTTTTTTGCCCTAGAGTGCTTCTGTGTGACTCAACCAGGTTTTATTTCTCAGGATTAATCGTCTATGTCCTTGGTGCCTTGCACTGTATATTAATCTTTTAATTCAATTAACATGCCCATAAAACTTAAATCTTAAGGAGATCATATCTCTAGTAATATCCAAATGATAAACTCCCTCAGTGGCAGTAGTGATTGAAGGAAAGAACTTGCAATGGGAACTAAAAAAAAAAAAAAAGAAAAAGCTTAAATACACTCATATAACGTTACATCCCCAAATTCATGTGAAATCAAAGGGGCTGCTCACATCAAAGCTAGACCTAAGTATCTTCAGAATCTGGTGCTGAAAGATCTTGTTATGAGCAATAAATCAGATTTGGTTTGCTTTAGCTACACCAGGGGGAATTTACACTGGCATGAACCAAGGGCCAGATTTGCCTCCAGGTTCCTCCCGTGAGACATCATGGGACTATGCCCGCTGTCCCATTCCTGTTCCCGTTTTCCCACAGAATGCTGACAGAGCTGCATTCATTTCGAGGGCAGAGTCGGATTCCGATGGTGGAATTTTCTCTCTACCATCATGTGCCTCGCACAACTTCTGCAAAAACCCTGCTGGCTTTAAATGTGGCAGGATCAGACCTCCCTCTTCAGAAAGCTTCTCATACAAAAGACTATCGTTTAAAAGGATTTCCATTCCAGCATGCGCTTTCTAAAGTTCCTCTAGGATTTAAATAATATACTCAGGGATACTTGAAGAGGCACATTTGTAGAGAGGTATTTATAAAAGATTACACTGGGTCAGGATTCTGGCAAGTCCTGGCTGGGATATTTCAGAAGGCTTAAGTATTTCTTTTATAACAATATACCAACATTTTTTTTTAACCAGAGAGGTGTATTTTTGTAAGTGATGGTAAAAAATAATGTTGCTGAGAATTATGACCCAGATATGTTTTACATTTCAGTTCTTTAAAGGTGAATTCACCCATTGGAGCAAACTGAAGTGTGGAACATTTATACAGAAAACAGCTTTATGCTTCTATTTTACACATTATTAATAGATCAGTTCTGAATTACACTTGTGAAATGCAGTAGAATAACTATAAAAATCCTGTGGTAAATACTCGTTAGGACTTGCTAAATGACTAAGACAGCTGCATTACAGCAGGCACGTTATGGATGCTGTTGATGCTGATTGCTAAGTAGCATTAGGTAATCCTGCGTCCTAGCGCTTCAGTAGCCATTGCAATATCCCAGCGTGAAGCATGTATTTCCTATGCCTTATTGACTAAGCACGCAACATAAAATGCGATTGAACTTGCTTTAGCACTTGCTTGCCACCAATCGATATGCATTTGTTATACAAATAAAATACATTCTATAAGAGCTGTAGAATAGTCGTTAATTAGACCAGGTCTTGTAACTGTTCTCTGGAAATCTATAAATATGCATTTCTATGCTGAGTAAATTTCAACTCAAGCTTATTTCAAGATTTTATACTTCTAAATTTTCCAGACAGACTAACACACCCTTTGCTGAATATGTGGTGATGTGAATGGTTATCCAAGGAAATAATTTAAATTTAGAAAAGTACTGTCTAGAAAAAGACTCAAATGTAATACAGATGTATTTAGGAAGGGTCCAGATTTAGTGTTGGTTAAGGTATACTCTGTGAAATCCTCCAGTTCACAATCCAGGAAAACAGCTGTTTACTGGAGCTGGCTGAAAAACTTTAAAGCTTATACTCTAGAAAAGTTTCAACACTATTTCTTTTTAGCAGGAAGCAGTAGATGTTCCTTCCATTGGGCAGAAACATCTCAGGGCTGAAAAGTGACTTAAGAATTCATTTTTTTTAAACCACAACCCAAATAGGAATAGGTATTTTCTAGGTTGCTCCCACCCTAAAAAGAGCTAGAACCTGATGTTGTGAGAACTGAATTAAGATGCTATAGATTGCAGCAGGACCTGACCCCAACCTCATTGAGGAGTGGGTCCCAGTTGATTTGCTTGGGAGAATCTCTGCACTCACAGAGATCTCGTGTGTGCACAGTCCTTGCCTCTTGGGGACTTTGGCAAACTGACTCTCCCTGTACACGCACACAGGCTGGCACAACTGGGTGTTTCTCACAGCTTGGAGCCTCACACACTGCTGTAAATTAGATGGTCCAACAGTGAGACTGCGACCATACCGCAACGTACATTCAGCACTTGCAAGGAGCATGCTTTTACACATCTTGATCACCTTAAAACCAGAACTCAAGTAGTAAAGAAGAAGATAAATCTCAAGGTAGCCAACCCTGTCCCTTCCACTAAACCTATTACACTTCTGAAAAGAGTCACGGGTGAGAAAAAAAGGCTCATCATCTCCAACAGGAACAAACACAGGTGGCAATGCAGAAGGGCATTTGGACAAACCTACGGACATTGCAAATCAGTAAGGACCATGAGGCTCAGAGCAAGGGAGCCTCTCTCCCTATCCTCACTTCCCTGCACCTCACTTGCTTTTGGTCCTGCAAGGACTCAGCACAAGGTGTATGAGCAGCACAAGGACACTCCATGGTAGTGACGAAGATGGTTATGTAACGTACAGAACTGAAGGGGAATATGAACACATAGGGCACAAATTTCCGCTGTGGTTTGCATTCATTATCTTTGCACGTTGACATATTAATGTGGTTTGCTTCATTTCAACAGATTTCAAAACCACAGATCGCTCTAATCCGTCTGCATCTTTCCCTTGTATGTTTGTGAAAGTGGTTTTTCTTTTCTTGCTACACTTTTAGTCCAGGAGTTGCTATAGAATAGGTGGTTTTCTCCAGCAAAGAGCTTTCTTCCCAGAGAAAACCCTGGGAAACCCTGGCATGTGAAGCTGGTAAAGCGGGAGATCTGGAAACACCCACGAAAACATGATGGAAGGAGGCAAAAACCTAGTTCAGGGGAGCACCTTGGGTCTATGCCACAACACAAGACAAATGCTGCAAACACTCACAAAGACATACTATAGCTCATTCGCTCTTCATGTGCGGAGCGTGGCTAAGACTGCCACATGAACACGTCTCACGATGTGAGCTGTGTCCATGATTATGAAGCTATGGCAAACCATCATCTCTATAGTCATAAGATTGCCTAGTCTGAGGAAACCTGTTTGAACAATCTTCCTCTCTGAATCTCACCTAGGCTTTTTGCACAACCATAACCCAGCCAGGAACTCTGTTTCCCTCCCTCCTTCCCCTTGAGGCTATAGCTGGAACAGGGGTCTAAAACACAGAGGAGTCCAGCATTAGATACTTGGCCAGGTATCACACAGAGCTCTGCTGTGCAGCTACCTTCTCAAACCATTCTTTGAAAATATTTCACCATTTCTTCCCATCAAAGTTTTCCACTCTGTACCTGATCAAAATAAAAGTATGGATTTCAGCTAATCAGGCATCAATGCATAGTTACTCTTAGAAAATGATGAGATTTAATGGCAGGCAGCTCTGAAGAACACAGCTCTGATGCTGCATACGTACATGGCAATAAACAAGCACTGGAAACGTCACCAGAGCATATTTCATGCAGCCTACCTCATTGCATTTCATCCAGAGTTTCACATACTTTGGAGACGGTGCAATTAAATACCTAAACTTGGAGGCTGTTCTTGAAGGCTGTCCTCTCTCAATCTTTTTGATGTTTTCCCACGGCCAATTGAAGCTACATTGTTTAAGAACTGGATGCCTGCATGACTATAATTTCCACTAGCTGCTTCGATGGCACTAGTTTTTAAGTGTTATCTTTCATTATAAATTGAAATCTGCTTCCCTAATAGCAAGCAAAAGTTAAAAACCCAGAAAGGCTGTATAGGAGGTAAAGTCTGACTGAAAGCCACCTCCACAATTGCTGCAGGAAAAGGTGTCAAAAGCAACAACAACAAAAAACCAGCAAGGGGCCAGGTCTAACAATAAAGTGTCTCTCCTCTTTCAGGCTTTAAAAGGGAAGACATTTCAGGGGTTTTTAAATAACACAGTCATCCCCCATGTCAATATGGAAGGGGGTTGGTTGCCTCCTGCTCTAGCTGGGGATGCTTCCCAATTATTGACCTTGTCTAGGAAGATAAAAAGGTTACCTCACACATAAAGTGGTTGTCTGATGTTTGGCACGGCCACCACCATGCAGCCACAGCATCCGGCCTCATGGAAAAATGCTACATCCAGCAGGTGGGAGGATCCAGAAACAGAGAGACAAGGGAGGCTGATGGGGGCTTACCCATATGGATTTGTCTCATTTTATTGTGTGAGGGACCACCTGCAGAAAGGCTTTTAGGTGGGAACATCTACAGAGCCTCATCTGTGGGGAAACTGTCAGAGACAACATGGCCCTTGAATTGTTTTGTGACAGTGAGACAGGGAAACTATGTACACTATGGGAACAGCTACAGGTACAGCAAGCCCCTTCTGGTCCACAAGAGTGCAGGTCTAGCCAACCATAGATAATAATCAGGTTGCACTTAACCCCAGTTTCTAATTTATATCACTTTATGGCACAGAACTGTCCTTTTTTTTTTTTTCCCTGTAAAAATGCTTCATTCTTTCAGCATCTGTCTCATAACAATGTTCTCAAAGCTTCTGTTCCATGGTTACACATGCCACCACCATTGTACCCATTTTCAGGACGAAAATTCAAACCCCTGCCTTCTCTCTGACACCAGCTTCTTCCATTGCAAAAATCCAGCCTAATTTTAAGGGCCTTGCTGCTTCCCTGGGAACTGGGGATGCCAGAGCAACTTTTCCGAGAGCTGTCCGAGCCAAAGAGGGTTGCTGGGAGCTTGTCACACCACCTTCCTGTCCTTCCAGCCTCAAAGCAACACAGACCCTGACAAGCTACTGAGGCAGAGGCTGGGTCAGCACTGCCTGTTGCAGGCAGCACTGTTGATTTTGGCACTCAGGTTTACCAGCCCACAACCACGTGCTGAGTCAGTGGCAGGACCCGCTGTCTGAGTCAGACTCTCATGCAGAAGTACAGCAGTTAAACAAACATCTCAATTATCAGCAGCTGATAGGGATACGCAGCATCGGGAGATAGTCCTGTCTGTTTGCTACCCATGTTGTACTAACCATCAAAAGATCTTCGAAGCATGAAAACCAGCCAAATTCCTCCGCCAGCCCTGTCCTATGGAGGGGTTGTCCTGCACCATTCCCTTATGCTGCCTCGTGACACATTTGCTTTTCCCCCTCATCTACTGAAAACCATTCCTTGCAGCTGGGTTTTCCAGCCATGGTGAGATCTTAATTTATGTCACCTATACTTGTCTACGAGCTGCTCAAAGCAAAGGATTTTTTTCCTTTGGTGAAGGTTTTGGTTTAATTTTTTTACAGGTACTTTAAAAAAATATATGAAAACTTGAAGACACATAAATAGTTTTGACCACAGGTAAATGAAGGATAATTAAATTGCTTTTTCAGTTGGAAGTCTGCCTGCCTTTCACACCACAAAGCACCACATCAGAGAAGCCAGTGCTTGAATGGTACAGCCAAAAGGTAACAAGGCATGGCTAGCCCCTGGGTTAAGCTCAGGGACCCTCTGGCCCCAGGAAACACTTGGGGAGATGTGACCCTGAAGGCTCCAAGCAGCAAGTAGGATCAGAGTTCATAGGCTGGGGACTCGGCCCATGGAAGGTCTTTTGAGACAATTTTAGTAATAAGCTAAATGACAGCTGGAGCCACAGTTGCTGTCTTGAGCTGCTTGAGAAACAGATTCTTTAAAAAATACTTCTAAAATCCCAGTTTTATTTACATCCATGTATAAATGTATTTTAAATAACTTTCCGACAGAAATAATACACACCCTGGATTATGATTTCTGATGAGCATTTTTGTAACAATCTAAACTGCCCAAGTCTGTAAAATGGGTCTGAAAGGGAGCTCTCCTGTGAAAACTGATACTCTCTAGTTTTAATCACAGTGGAAATAATCTAATAGCAGAATTTTTCAAGGAGAAATACATCGTTTATTCGTCTGAGTGTCAAAAGGCCACAAGCTAATGAAAAAGAGTGAAAAGGATACCATTAATGTGTACTGCTTCTGCAACGCTTTTTATCCTAGGATCTCGAAGCAAGGGGTGACTGATAGCCATTATTAACCCCACTTTACAGGGGAAATAACAAAGTCTTAGCAAGGTTAAGTAACTTGCCCAAAGCTACGCAGCAAGTCAGTGGCAAGACACATGAAAAAATAAAGCCCCACACTTCTGGGTAAAGAGTTTGTCCAAACTCCTTCAAAACAGCAAGAAGGAAGAGGGTGCTGGGGTGGTCCAGCCTGCAGTTTCAAGTGCTCGGGACAGGTCTCATGGAGGAGCCTGACAGGTGCTTCAGACCTGGGTACCTTCACTATAAATGGCTACAGGTAGGAGAAATGGATGCCACCTTCACTGTTTTAATTGCATTTATTTCCCTGTCCCTAGCAATGTGGGAGAGGCATTTTACAGGGAATAGGCCGCTGAAGCTGAAGCAGAAGTGATAAATCACATAGGCTTTGTGGTTCCTGTCCATAAACCTTTCCTTTGGTTTCTGACTAATGCCTCACAGATTTTGGATGAAATACATTTCAAACTAGTAGGTTTTAACCTGGTTCCATGGTGGAACACTTCTGATGCAATGCAAACTGTATTGTTTCCTTCTGCAGGAGCTGCAGGAGGGAATGTCTGGTGCCAGACACCTCTTGGAGGGGACCCTTTTGGTGTCAGGGGCCTCCTCTGCTCCCCAGCAGCAGATCGTTTGCCACATTTATTCCACAGGGTGGTGAACCCAATCCCTGGTCTGTGCTATCCTCACAAACCTAGACGGTCAGGTTTTGAACTGGTTTAGTTCAGACTGCCTTGCATAGTTTTCCTCAGTAGCCTTTTACTCTACCTGCTTCTCTAAAGATGTTCCTTTTCATTCAAGGTAATGCACTAAAGCACTTGATTTTCAGCAAGGAACAGTGTCACCATTTTGCCACTAATAAAGAAGGAAAAAAAAATCTTTCAATCAATCAGGGTCTCTTTAACACATTAGCAATTTTCCTTCATTTTTCTGTCACCCTGCATTAACAGCCATGGGGTCAAATCCAGCCCTGGTGTAATTCCAAAGGAGTAACACTAGGAATGAGCTTCACCCATTATCTCTAATGTTGCTAAAAAGGTCTCAATAATAGATTTTTTAAGTTCTTGATTCTGAATACTAATCAAGTCCTCTAAAAAGAGCACTTGAGTGGGATGCTACTAAAACAAATATGCTCTGGTATTTTACACCACATCTTTCTGTTCTGTTGCTCATTTCTGTGTAAATGAATGAGTTTCAGGAAGTCCCTTTCTGCCACAACATTTGTTCTCAAGCAGTGTGTGGGTCACCCATCCTCTACCTATATGCCCTCCATGCAGCCTCCCGCAGCAGCCCAAGAGCCAGCCACATGTAGGATGTCCTAGCCAAGGTTCCTCCTTTATGGACCAGCTTCCCCCCCAGCTTTTTGGATGTAGGTCTTAAGCACAATCCTCACCACAGCTCACCAGCTGCAGCCTGTGACCCATACACCCAGAAACTCCAGCTCAGCAGCTCCTGGCCATCTCCATCCAATGTCCCAGTGGGCACCAAGTAGCTCCATGGAGACATCAGAGCACAAGAACAAAGTAAATGCAGCATCATGTCGTACCTCCTGCATTTTGCCTCTGAAATATATGCTTTGCATTACTCCTGTGGTACATTGGCCATGGCCAGTGATCTACACGTGCTCTCTTGCTGGGAGGATCTGGGTCTGCACCACCACCTCCACCTCTCCTTTCTAACACTGATTTCACTCTTATCACTTTCTCTGTGGGCATCAGACACCTCTTTCCCTACTGCTTTAGGCTGAGGGTGCAGGAGAGCAGTGTGGTTCCCCAGGAACCTGCCTGGCCGTGTGCCCCCGGTACACGGTCCCTGCCATCACCTCAACAGCAAGCAGAGTGGCCACCAAAAGCCATTGTGAGCTAGGAAGGAGTCAAACTGCACTTAAATGTGCTGGTGGCTCAACATCACACCAAAGTCCCCAAGGTGAGAGTGACCGTCTGACTCAAACCATAGGTATTATAGTCCATCCCCACAGGTCCCTATCAACATTGGCAAATAACGACAGAACCTGAGGGAATGTCAGGAAGATGTGCCAGGGGAGGTTTAGGTTGGACATTAGGAAAAGGTTCTTCCCCCAGAGGGTGTTGGAGCACTGGAACAGGCTCCCCAGGGAGGTGTCACGGCCCCAAGCCTGACAGTGTTCAAGAAGAGACTGGACAAGGCCCTCAGACACATGGTGTGAACTGTGGGGTTGTCCTGTGCAGGGACAGGAGTTGGACTCCATGATCCTTGTGGGTCATCCTTGTCGGTCCCTTCCAACTCAGGACATCCTATGATTCTCTACCTGCAGCCCACAGAGTCCAGGTCTCAAAAACTGGGGCAGCCTGTAAACATGAAGCAAAACAAAGCTCTCACCCCCATAGCCAGCATAGTCCCAGAAGGTGTGTTCCCCCAGGGGTTATCCTGGCTGACTGATGAGTGCAAAACGTGACCACCACGGCTGAGAGCTGATTTTGAGTTGTGAGTTAGCTCAGGAATACACATAGAAAATTGTGGCTGTTTTTCAGGGGGAAACTCTGAAAGGGACTGAGCTTTGCCTCACATGGGCATCTAAATGTCGCTACTGCCTGCAGCTGCTGGTAAAAACAAGAGGAGTTAGAGCTCAGTCTTCAGAAAGTAGTGACTTTAGTGGTATTTCAGGCCTCCCTGAGGGAGATCAGGCATATGTGTATGTCTCCCATGGATGCCGTTTGGACACTGGTGACGTTCATATGGGCTGGGGGCTACTTTCATGGCTTCTTTCACATTCCTGGCCATACACTAGTTCTGTCCAGCTCACTCTTTCTGCAGTTTTTTCTAGTGAAAAAGCTATTTCAAACCTGGGATACTAATAGTGCTGTCTGGAAAAGACATAATCTGACCTCCAGAATCCCCAAAATAAACAAGAGGAGTGAAAATGTCACATGCTGCTATTTTATAACACATACTCCCCCCTGGCTTGTAACAGTGAAAACCCCGGGAGGAAGTTCTCCTCCCAAGCAAGGGCAGGCTCTCACCCCGCAAAACATCGCCGAACTCTTAGATACCTCTTCAGTAGGAAGAGAAAGAAGAAGGGGGAGATGAGTAAGAGGAGCTTTTCCTTTGGGAGCTCAGGCCCTGCTCCTTCCGCTCTTGGGAGGGTCACCCAGCAGGATTATTAATACAGCAAACCCCAAACAGTTCAAGTGTTCAGATAATGCTCCAACTAGCAAGGAATTACGTTTACAGGAGATGCTCCCATAGCTGTTTAGCACATTGAGAAATATTTTCTTTAAGTACCTAAACATGAATTTATTTGCTGGGAGTTTTTACAACACCCAAAACAGTGCTAACACATCGGTATATATTTTCCCAAAGCCTGCTGCCTGGGGATAAGAACCTGCAGACTGAATTGCATCCACGGCACATGCCAGGGTCATCATCCCCGACCCTGTCTCTCCACAGGCAAACAGCACGTCCCCGAGCACACGGGGCCCCAAGCAGGGCCACACCACACACAGCACCGAGACCCTCACAACTCCTCCCCACCTCTGCAGGAGCAGCCACTGCTGGGGACCAGCCCGGGCTTCCCCACCAGTGGTGCCTCCTATTTACGCCCAGCAGGACCCTGCCCTTTACGCCGTCCCTGCCTGCCCATGCGGCAAGGCTGATCTGTCACTCGAAACTGCATGTGACTTGGTGAGAGCCACCTGCGGGCCCTGGGACGGGTCCCCCTTTCCCTGCCACATTGCCCACCCACCAGCCCCGTCCCCCTCCCCACAGACACGTGCAGTCTCTCCCTCTGCTGGAGGAGAAGTTGGGGAGGGGTGGGCAGGAAGGGGGTTAAATCACAGCGGTTCTTCGACACAGAGCAGCAAGGAAGGTCAACAGCCAGCCATTCCTCTCCTCTCACTATTACCAATGCACCCAGCTAAAAGTTGCAAGTTATAGAGTTATGCTCTCACTTCAAAAACCTGATTGTTATGGTTTGGTGGGGAAAGAGGGAAGGCAGCATAAGTAATCACCGTTTTTTTCAGCATCACTAGGCAGGAGATCACTGCAAAGCACAAGCTAATACATACACCTAGTGAAGAGCAACCCTGTATTTTATTTAGGGTCTGTTGAATATTTTAAGGAAGAATACGAAAGCTTGTGTTATTCTGCAGGAGCGGTTTCCTTGGAAAAGTATACCCAGACTTTTAATCCTAAGAATATTTATAGTTAGCATAACTCAAATGGTGTTATGCATGCAGTTGGTTAGTTTAAAGTGGAGCGTCATGCAGCTTGCATTAATGTTGGCAAAGGCACTGTATGGAGAAACAGACTTTATGCTTACAATTATCCCAGCCCAATATGGAGTGTCTCTGACTAGCAGAGAAGAACTGATGCCTGCCATAAGGAAGCCCAGCACTGTTACAGAGATGCCTAATGCCAGCTGCAACAAAGCAAACAGCAGCGGGAAACGGCAGCCACAACAAGTGTGAGATTCCTCCTCCTGGCCAGTTTTGGGATCCCCCTTGGCTTTCTTCTGCTTCTTTTTCTTCTTCATCGCGGGCTCCTGCGCTTTGCTCAAGTCGGTGCTTTTCTCCCCTTCAGGTGCCTTCCCTGTCTGGCTCTGGTTATTCAGGGACGTGCCGTGCTGTGGTTTCTTCTCCTCCTTCTTTCCCATGATGATGAACTTTAGGTTTTCACGTGCGTGTGTGTACGCACGCTGATGGGAGTGTGAGTTTTTTTGCCCCCCGAAGCTTCGCTTTGTGCTGGCTGAGCTGTTCCCGGTATTTGAATCAAGAAGGCTGAACAAATATGGAAAACATTTGGAGCAGATTGTCAGAGCTTCGAAATGCCACATATAGCCCAGAGAAGAGGGGGATTCAAGGGGGGTAGCGAACTGCCAACGTGCAGTCTCCGGCTCTGCACGGGGTTTGGCTGTGCACACAGGGCTGAGCACGCATCTGCCGCCACGGCTGCATCGCTGTGAGCACACACGTGGGTGCGTGCTCGTGGAGGAGCCAGGCAGGCAAGCAGCATGCAGAAAGCCTGCATCGCCAGCTGATGAACAGGAGGGAACTCTGTCTCAGCAGGGAGGCGGGAGTGATCAGGTGCCTGTGTCTGTGTGAGCACTGAGCAGGCAGGTAGGAGCTCATCACGTCGTGGCTCTCCTGGGGAAGACTGGCACGTAGAGCAGAACTCAGCACACCCACGCAGCACCAGGCACACAACGGGCACGTTTCATGCACTGGCTGAATCAGATGGAATGGGTGCATCTCACTGGGAGAGAGCTGACTATGTGCATGGAAAGTATGAAATTAACACAAACAAAAATTCAAATTAGTACCCTGGGGAGTCAAAAGGAATCCTGTCTCTTCCCCGAAGATGCAAAAGCACAGCTAGGCATGTTTTATGATGAGGTAGACCAGGAACTAGCAACGAGGGTGGTGCTGCTGTGCAGGTACTGGTAGCGTATGGAGCTGAAAATCTGCTGAGAGTGTTTCCAGGGCTGCAAGTTGTCCACGCCAGGAAGATTATTTATGTTACCTAACTGAGAGAGGGATTTCTTATTGTGGACATGTGGTCACTGCACTTTTTCCATACTTTGGCTCACTCTGGTGCTTGGGGACAGCACATGAACAGAAGTGTTGCTTATTTGTTTGTTTTTTCCTGGAATACTCTAAAATCTGTTCTGCAGCTGAATCCAGTGCTGGGGTGTCCTCTCAGACACCGATGGGGCTTCCCAGGGGCTCTCCCCAGGAGGTGCCAGCAGGACTGGGGTCTGCAGAGTTAGACAGTGACTACCAAAGAAAACAATTAAGGAAGAAATTCTTTACAATGAGGGCAGTAAAACACTGGAACACGTTGCCCAGAGAGGTGGTAGATGCCTCATCCCTGGAGATATTCAAGGCCAGGCTGGACGAGGCTCAGAGCAACCTGATGTAGTTGAAGATGTCCCTGCTTATTGCAGGGGGGTTGGACTAGATGACTTGTGAAGGTCCCTTCCAACCCAAACTATTCTATGACACCAGGTCTGTGAACAGGAAGGAGCAAGAAGAGATGGGTGGTGAGCAGTACCACGCCAGTGGCGGTGCTGGCTGCTGTGGGCTCAGCCAGGCCGTGCTGCACGCGTCCGTGCACGGGAAAGCTTTGGGAAGCGAGTGGCTGCCACGACACCCGTGCTTAGCTCACGCCAGAGGAATTACTCAAAAGCTTAGGGGTAAGTAGGTGCTTAAACGCTTTCCTGGCCTGGGGCCTGAGCGTGTACAGCCTGATGTACAGCCCTCTTACGAGCCAGGAGCTGCATCGGTGCCAGCAGAGCACTGGAACCCCTCCTTGGTGCCTGCAGCTCCATGTCCTCATGGTTGCAGAGACATCATGAGGACACACGGGCTTGTGCTGCCGCCCCACCAACAGCAATGGGAACAGCATAAATGGGCCAACCAGCTCTGTCCCCACCATTTGTTGACTTTTTTTTACCTTCCCAAAGACGAGTGAGTTTGAGCAACTAACAGGCACAAAGCACTGGGATGAGTGGGGCAAGTGAGAGGAAGCCATCGGATGTTGAAAAAATCACCAGTGAAGCTGCCTTTGAGTGCTGCAGAGCAGTTCAGGGGGAATAACCAAAATGTTGAAGTACTTGGAGAGGATCTTACACATGCTGAGATAGCATCAAGGAAATATTTCCTTTGACATATTGGCAATGCCTTCTGAGAAACGACTCTATTTCCAGCTCTTTATGGCATTTAACAGCAATGAACTGTGTCTTCTGTATTAATAAATTATGATGTCACTTTGTTTTATGGGTTAAGCAATATCCTCTTTGGTTATTTATACTACCAAATGTATGAAAGAAAACTAGAAACAAAGTGATTTCGGATGCTTTCTCCACACATAACTCTCATGCTACATCCATAGAGCAAGATTAAGATATATCGTTCAAAAAAAAGAAAAGGAAAATAAACTAGAGGTGGAAAAAAGTGAAAAAGCCCTCTTCCTTAGTCATGTTGTTCACTGTGCTGTGTTTTCATAGCTTCTTACTGAGAAGTTTTGTCACCATCATCCACTTTTTAATATATCCTTATGATAGCTTGCACTGATTGGTGTACCTTGTCTTTCAATCTCAAAGCCACACGCAATCACAGGTTCTAGAGGGATGGGCTATTCAAGGAACAGCACCAAGGTCAGATAGGGAAGCAGTGGCAACGCTGAGAACGCACATTTGCTGATGCCAAGTTGACCACCTGCTTTGACGATAAGTATTAAATGAAGTTGAATTTTCTTTTCTTTCCTGCCCCTCCATTTCCCTGTCCTGTGCCACAGATCTTTACTGTGTTTTTTCCCCCAGGAAAATCCTGGCACTGTTTTTAGCACCTAGATTTGTGCTGGCAGCTTGATTTATGATTGTTGTCTTCAAAAAGGTGCCAAAATCCACCTGCTTTATTCATGCTGACAATCATATTAGTTTCAGGAGGAGTAATTGCCTGAGGAAGATGAACAAGATTTAACCCAAAATCAATAAAATGAACAAGCACTTCACTTAGAGCCAATAACAGTCCTCGCTTATATCCTGGCCTAAGAATCTCTCTTAAAACAGGTGCCTAAATATCTTTCTGCACAGTAAGCACCTCAAAAATGAGGTCACGCTCCATTGGCAGCAGGCTGAATATCTCCTATGGGGTATACATGGAAAATGCACTTGGGTCCCAGCATGCTGCAGCCCCTTCAAAAATCCCAGTTGCATGCCTGGTGTCCAGAGCCCTTAAGGCAGGAGAAGTCTAGGCCACTTCAGGGGACGTCTTCTGTACAGCAACCAAAAGGTTTGGGTACGAAACTATGAAACGTGCTCAACGTAGACCAGAGTTCACTTTCTCACAGCTGTTGCATCTGCAGTAGCCGCACCACTTAAAGCACTGGGTTTTTACAAGGAATCTGAAGACATTAGCTGCCATTTGTACTGGTCATGCTGAGATAGGGACCCTCTTCTGGGCTGGGTACAAGGTGCCTTCTCAGGAAGGCACTGTCCCCACACCACAGGACAGCAGGAGCAGCTTTCAGACACCTTCTGCTTTGCTGCTCCTACTGTTCATATGGTTGAGTAAAGTACTGATCAGACAACAGCTGACTTGCTTTTAGCAGGACACCTTCAGGGCTTCAATGGATGCCAAACAGCTGTGAAGAAAGACAGTCCCTTGTAATTTAAAAAAAAAATACATATTGCATACTTAAGATCATTGAAGCCATATCTAATCTTTGCAGCAATACACAGTTATCTGGAGAAAAAAATAGGGGTAAAATACATTGAAAAAATTTGGGATGGGGAAGTTTTTGTTTTGAAATGGTTCAACAGTATGTACAAGAGGGAAAAAAACATTCTTTTACTGTGGCTGGCTTTCCCTACAGTGTCAAACGTGCATATCTTAACACCCTGGAAGGTTTAATGGGGACAGAGAAAAGAGGTGGATGCTGGATTGATCTTTCATAATTATCAGAATCAGATTGTATTTGCTGATTCCACTTGGCATTAACCATTGAGTATAAAACAGCTGTGGAAGAACTCACAGCACTGGTGAGCAATGAGAAATTAAAAGAATGACTGTTTTAGAAATTGAAAGATTAAACAAGGACACTGAAATAACACTTTCTCAAGTAATACATCTTCCGGATGTCACTTGGATTTTCTCAGCAACACAAGAATAATCATTACCCTTTTATGCCCAAAGGCCCTGATTAAATATGGTCTTAAATTAAGCACATGCTTGAATACCCTTCCTGGATGAGGATGTTTTTTGATTTGAACCCAGCTACCATCTCTCATGTGGCACGCAGTTGTAATTTTGGTGTCCTTTACACAAAATGAGTCACATTGCACAGATTTTCCATAGCCAGATACTATCCTCTGTAAAACATTGCCTGCTCTTGTTCCTCCCTTTGCCAAAAGGCAACGCGAACCGGGTGACGATGACAAGTCAAACAGCACACACCATGTCAGATATAGAAATGGCAGGATCTGGGCTGCAGCTTTGCAGTGACATAGTCTTTCCAACTTCTTCTCTCACCCACAAGGACACCCAGTGTCGCATGGGACTCCAGAAACCTCGTATTTTTTTCTCCACTGAGATTTTTACACTGGAAATAAAGTGGTTTTGGCATGGTTGAACCCTCACAGACACGTAGACCCACACTTCCACATTTATACAGATATTTCTTCAAGGCATCAGCAGTCCAGCCAAGTGCCAATCACAGGGTTGCAGCACACAAATTCAAAACCGTGGAATTAGCGAGGAACAAAGGCTTGGACAAGGCTCAACGTGTTGCCCTGAGGACCACGGGGCATTTGGCTCCCTTTGCCCCAACTGTAGCTCCACAAAAGGCTGCTGACCCAGGAACCCTTTGGAGATGCCACCTCCATTACAATGACTAGGACCAGGAGGGAGCCAAATGTGCCACAGCTGGTCAAAGGCTCACCCACTCACCAAGTCAGCCTGGCCTATGGAGAAACCAAGACCCTGCCTTGTCCCCGCTCTCCTTTTCCCCTCTTCTACTCACCCCATAACAAGTAAGAGATCACAGAGCTGGACTGAGCAGCGCAAACACACTGTCAAGTAGCCAAAATTCAGAACACTGGTGATCTGCTAAGTAACAAGGAAATAGAGGGTTCCCCATTCAAAGTAAACAGTGAAAGATTCTCCCTGAAAGCAGAGGTATAAAGTCAGTTGCTGTGAATTCTGAAGACTGATGCCCATTGACAGCAGGTAATAATAATATCTAGCTCTTGAAAGTGTAATTACATAAAAGACAAGGCCAATTAGAGATGGGTCTGACACAGGCAATTCAGGCTGGTTTATGACACAGCCATTTTTGCAGCTTGGGTCATCTGGAGGCAAGGCTTGTTTTTGACACACTCTTTTGAGGCCAGTTCATGTCATTTTGTGTGTCTCTTGGCTCTGCTGTGAGTTGTGGGTTGGGCCAGATAACCTCCAGAGGAACCATCCAACCCAAATTATTCTTTGTGTGTGCTTCATGTGCTCTTTTGGCATTACTAAGGACAAGACCAAGGTGTGAAGCACTTCATTTTATCTGGATGGGGTGACAGACGTGGAAAGAAGTAGAATAGGAGTTTGTTTTATGTCAGGCTACTCCACACTCAGGTGTGTATTTAACAATGTGTCTTACTCCCTCCAGCCATCGCATCTGACCACAAGGTAAATCCATGTATAAAAAAGAAATTAGGTCTTCTTTCAGATTAGAAAGAAATTGTGCCTTGCAGCCTCCACAGCAATAGTACCACATCAATTTAAATTCCTGAATCTTTTATTTTGCTAAAGCTCCTTTAAGTGCTCTGTGCTTGGATCTCCTCACCTCCAGCTGTGGCTCCCTGAACCCAAAAGGTGGCCCAGGCATTTACAGGGATCTCCTAAAGAAAACTTGCCAGTAGTTAAGCTGCCCACAGTGATTTGTTTCTGTCTTGCCTTCTACTCTTAGAGCAGGTTCTTTGAGGTGAAATATTTTATTATTTTTCTATATGAGGCCTGGAGCTGGTCCTTAGATGCTACAACTGACAGTCCCTCAAAATCGGAATGGCGCAGATAGAGGTGAGAAACTGTGATACCATGAAATATTAGGTAAAGCTAACTGCTGCAGTGTGTTGTACACATTGCCATGCTCTGGCGAGTATTTTATACCAGCCCAGAGTCCTTTGCATCTCCCTGAGCAGAGTTAAGGAGTTTGAAAAGGAGAGACAACTAGTTTATATACAGTCTCTGTGCGCTTTCCAAAGCTGGTCCTCATTCTTCAAAGTATATTTGAGGAGGATATCATCCATTAAAACATGTTAGTAAAATGCTATGGCTGTTAGACCTTCTCACCAGCTGTTAATTATTCCTTGGTTAAACAGGCAAATCCTCTTACTTGTGTTCTTGCTGAGGGTAACGATTAGGTCTCTTCCATATGTGTGCTCACAGGGATGTGTACGTACACACACATGCATGCACATGCAGGGCTCAAGCTGCCACCTTAGACAATACCCAGAAGTGCTAGGAAACCTGCCCCTGGCTTTATGCCAGGACACAGCACGGGCTCTCGCTTTTTGTTAATGAGAGGGATAAAATGAAGCTTGACCCCGCAAGAGGACGAAAGAGGCCTCTGCAGCAGCACTGCTATGGCCATGTCTGTCACTGGCACCCCAATATGAATCAATCTTTTTAATAATTATTTTACTGGTCCCATAACACAAGTTGTTTCCATTTAAAGGTACAAGTCTCACTATTCCCAAGCGAAGGCAATGATTGGGGGTCCTAATAGCATATGCCACCTGCCACAAAGCAGTGCCCATGCCCACATTCCTGGCTCAGCAGCCCAAAGCTCTCCCCTTAGAGAAACCTCACCAGTCCCTCTGGGCTTTTGTCCTGGAGTGGGGACTCATGGCATAGCAGTACGGTGGCAGCCCTGGAGCAGAGATGGCACAGCTCAGAGCAGAATCACCCTCATGGGCTGGAATCTCCATTTTACCTTGGGGAAACTGCAATTGCCTCTCCCCCCATCCCAGCGGGCAGCTCCTCGTGCTCACACCTCGTGACATGGGAGTGAGTGGAAGGGAAGCACTGCTATGGGCTTTGGGTGTAGGACTCTGTCTCAGTACAGGGTGAGGATGGGATGAAAAGGCAAAGCACAGCATAGCTCTC
Organism: Nesoenas mayeri; assembly: GCF_963082525.1. Lineage (NCBI taxonomy): Eukaryota > Metazoa > Chordata > Aves > Columbiformes > Columbidae > Nesoenas > Nesoenas mayeri. Next base: position 75,958,899 of record NC_137541.1, read on the forward strand.
ACTGTCCAGCTCTCCATTTCTTTCACACATCCCCAAACACAGAGCTAGAAGCCCACAGAAAGGGGCAGGATGGACCACAAGAGAGCCTGCCAGGTGGAGGGATGACATTTAGAAGCTGTCCAAGCTCTGGCTTTGCTCAGCTCTGACTCCCAAGCTCTGACTGTGCGGGTGGGACTCACAGCCTGAATGGAGGGATCAGTCGGTGCAGGAGCCGAGGAGCTCTCCTGCATAGCAGTGGGTGCTAAACTTGCGCAGCCTGTCCCATGCAGTCAGTGCTTTCTAATGAAACTAGAAAGGCCTTTTTTTCAAGAGGTACATGAAAAAAAGTGCATCTGAGTTGGTGTAATGCTACAGGCAGCTCTAATAAGGTGCTCTCTTCAAAAATCCAGCAAAAATTTTGTGGTGCATATGCACTTGAATCTCATTTTTCAGACTTTCTGACATTTACAGACACTTGGGGCTTTGTTTCTGCAGCTGGCTCAAGGTCTCACACTGGCACTTGGGTAGTCTCACCGCGTTATTCACTGTTCCAACTGTACTTCAAGCTCTGATGTACTCACAGGCACTGCAGTTGCCTGAAATACACATCTGGGTCCTTCTGGAAGGCAACAGCTGGCATTTGCTGAAGAGCTCTCTATCTTTCAAAAGCAAGAAGCTGTGACTTTCCTGTGACCAGGCCCCACCATAAGCAGTGGATTTTCTCAGAGAGATGCATTCAGAGCCCTGAAGCACTTGAGCACTTGTACTGGCATCTTCAGCCCAACCCAAGTTTGTTGCTGACCTTGGTGTGGTGAAGATTTGCCCCTAGAGTTCTTGGCTGGTTCAAAAATGGAGCCCATGATTTTCCCTGGAGATGGGGAACCTGAGTATATTGGGACTGACTTCTTCCAGTCTCTTTCTGAGTTTTTCTTGGCAACTATAGCGCTGCCTAGATGCTGGACCATCATCTTCTGCCTCACAATGAGCTGGTTACTCCCAGAAATCAGCATCAGTTTTCTTCCTGCATTGCTGCACTGATGTAAACCACCTATACATCATTTCTGTAGAAGACCAAAGTTGTCTGCCCCTTATCACAGGCAAAACAGAGGCCTGACACTCAGGCCAGAGCTGCACGACAGCATATTTGGGACTCTTGACATCTGCCCATCTCTACCCTGAAATAGTCACCTGGCCCTTCTCTCTGCACTCCACCTCTTCTTGGACTCAGTTTCTCTCTGACCAGCAGGAACAGCATAGCTTCGTGTCCTCTGTTTTTTCAGACTGGTGACCTTTCATGTGAAAGGGTTCTTGAGGACATGGGGCTCTCTGCACTGCCAGAATTACTACATGTGCTCCAGCAGATGTTGAAGAATATTACTTTCCATCCAAAGTTACCCGGAGTATTATATTTTCTTGGCTTAGCATTGTTATGAAATGTCAGTGCTTCGCAACTCTGACTTTCTTTTGCAACGTCCCTGAGGGGACACAACTGCTTTTAAAGCGCTGGTTGGGTCTGGCAAGCCCTACAGACTTGCATCATCTTTCCTTCTGGAAGAACCTCAGCCATCCCTGTGAGATAGGTGAGACATCACAGGATGGGAGATGAAAGCAAGAAGTGCTGAAAGTGTATCTGGAAGGCAGTCATTACTGGAATTATCTGAGGACTGCTTTTATTTAATATTTGCCTGTCACACAAAAGAGGGAGGAGTGCATCATGAAATTTCCTGATGACACAGACATGCGAACGCTTGTCAATGCACAAGAGGCCCCAGTCTATCAAACAGGAAGAACTGTATGACCTTGAGGATGGGAACAATGGGAATAGGATGAAATTCAATTGTGCCAAATGTAAGGTTTGGCACATAAGGTTAAAGTGTCAGAGTTTCTCTGGGAAAATAAAAAGCCTCAAGCGCCTTGGATGGCCACAGGATTACTATGAAACGGCAACGTAGCACAGCCATGGGAAAAGGTAAATGTGTTCAAAGCTGTATCAAGTATCTCCACCATGGGCCTGAAAAACATTAATGACACAGAACAAGCACTGGTGGACCCTGTGAGGAGGCCGCATGCAGCATTGCTCACTTCTGTTGAAGAAAGATGGATTGCGCCTGGAGCAAGTGTAACTAAGTGTTGGTGGGGTGCTTGGTGGGGAGCTGGAGACCCTGCTTAACAGCAGGAAGCTGAAAGGGATTGCCTTGTTCAGCCTAACAACATTAAAGGTTGGAGAGGACACGATTGGTCTATAAATATCTCGTGTTAAACTTAAAACAATGTTGGCACAAGGACAAATGGATACAAATGGCCATGAGTACATTTAGCTTGGAAATCAGAGGAAGGCTTCTGACCACTGGAGCAGCAAGGCCGGGGAACAGCAAGAAACACAACTTGCTGTAAGACACTGCACTATCAATTTTTTAATTGTACCATTTGACAGGGTTGCTTGAGACAGTTCAGTGATGCAGGAAGTGCCTTCCCTTCCAAATCCCCGCTGCGGGCACACTTCTGGCTCCTTCTTGCTTATACAGGCATCCTAACTCAGCCACATGAGGAGGCAAGGCTCTCTGTCCTCTGCACAGCTGTTTTAGGGCTTGGCATAACCTGACTTTTCAGTTGTTAGTGGCAATTATTTCAATTTCATGCATTTCTTAAGAGAATAAACTGGAGACTTACATCAGTAACCAGGTTGTTGGGGTTTTTTTGTAGTTAATACTTTGTACTTAGATAGCATCTTTCATCTTTCAAAGTGCTTTACATACATTAATTATTTAATTCTCTCCGTACCCCCTTTGATCTAGGCAAGTATTATGATGCTCAGTTTACAAGTGGGGAAAGCAAATGCAGAAGAACAAATCCTTGCTGCTAGGCTCATCCCACCAGGATTGATGCGGCTTCGTGGCTCTAACAGGTAAGGAAACGTTACATGATGTGTACAGGGTCTTCAAGCGATCCAGCAGCGGAGGTGGGGCAGTAAATCTTCTGAATCCCCTCTCCTCATGAAGAGGGAGAGGGAGGGGGGCTGCTAGAGAGGGCTGTGTACAGGGACCAGCTGTAGGATGCTGCTGGATGTACAAAAGAGGAACAGAATATGATCTGTCCTATGCCCCCGAGAAAGACACAGAATTTAATTTAATCGAAGCATGTAGAACAAAGCTATCACAACAGTTAGGTGACTAAGACCCAAGTAATGGGAATAAATGCAAATATTTAAAACCAGCAAGTGAAGAGGAGCTGACATTTATCTGTGTAGAGATGGGTTCACTGAAAAGATGCAAGTCTTTCCTTTCTATTAAAAATAAATAACAACTGATGTATTTTTGATTGTTCTTGTGTTGAGTGTTTACATTGTTTTTCAGAGTGACTGTCGGAGGCTGATTTGGAGATTTTATTGCTAAATAACTGAACAATTTTTCTTGTAAATTCACATACTGATGTTATTTGTGTGTTTGGATGGCTGTGATGATGTGAGGACGCTGAAAATGCACTCTCCCTTATTCCAAACAGAAGTCTCACATTCCCCCTCTCTTTTTCATCCTTCCTAAAGGACATTTCTGTCTTATAGGTGCAGGCAGTGCGGTCTGGGAAACAATACACCTGAGGTCTAGTGCTCATTCTGCTGGTGGTTTGGCATCTGACGTTGCACACAGGTAGTAACTTGGTTTCAGCAACCAGTGCCCAGAGTGGGAGTTAAAAGATCAGGCTACCAATTTTGATAGATACTGACTCCTTTTGAGGCTGAGAGAATGCTATTTAGCACTAGCTCACTGCCCAGCCTTACAGTGTGGTTTGTAAGGGAACTGCGGCTCTGTGCATCCCAGCAGTTTGAACACAACTTGTGCCCAGAGCAGCTTCTATGCTCCTCTGGATAAGACAGAGCTGTAGCATAATGGCCTTTTTGGGGGGAAACTGAGGGAAAAGGGCCTGAATTGGGTGATATTTTTCCTGCACCAAAATTTCTTCTTGTTACTGGTAGCATTAATTCATAGAGAAATCAAATGACTAAGATATTTTAATTTCATGGTCATTTTGATATGCTAAATGGTGCCAAGAGAGTCAGTGGAAAATTAGCAGAGTTCAAATCCACATGGAAATTGCAGTGAAAATAGTGCTACTAAATATTAGTAATTAGCAAAAATTATTTTAAAGTGTAGCATTTTAATTAGCTGCAAACGCTGCTCACTTCACATCAGTATTACCCACAAAATTTACTATACCTGAGACAGTTAAGCTCCTCACCTGCACAAATCCCATGGGTAATAACTGCGAGACCCATCGGGTTGTACATTAAATAAAAAGAAAACTGTATTAATGGAACAAGACTGAAAGTATAATCTCCTAACAAGCACGGTAGAGTCAAAGATGCAGTTGTTGATCTTGTTGTGTTACTCCCTCCTGTTCTGCATTTCTTATTATTCATTTATTATTATCCATTCCTTGGGACCCATGTTAAAATAGTGACCTGTTCTGTCCTGTTCTAGCTTATCTCAGCTCACTGCATCCCTGGGCTTCCCCACTATTTGGTAATGGTCCTTAATTCCAGAAGATGTCATTCTGCAGCCATGCAGAATCTGTCCCTCAGGAAGACTCCACCTTCTCTCCAGGGCTTTTCTCTTACTGTACAAAGTCCCATGGTGTGAGAAGAGAAAAGCAACAAACCACAGTCCCCAGCCAAATGGGGTGTGCAGGGCACCAGCTATGTAGAAAGAAGCAGAGCCCACCCGGATGATGAAAGAAAAAAAACGAGAGAAAGCTCATGCTAGGACAGTGCAATCTCTGCCACAGAGTAACAGGGGACTGAGATACCTCAAAGCAAAGACATGCATAATGTGGGATCTGTGGACTGGCTGAAGGAACAGGCTGAGTGCAACTCACGTTTGGGAAGCCTGCACATGGGGACTTGCAAGAAGGAAAGCTGGGGCAGAGTGGGGCATGGGGGCACCTTCCCTCCCTCTCTGTGACATTACAATGCAGGGCATCAAGGCAAGATTGTTCAACAGCCTGATAAGGTGCCCCTAGAGAGACCAACAGCTGCTTGTATTGCTGTTTCAAAATGAGGAACTGAGGCATAGAGCAATTGACTTCTGTAAGATTAGGCTCTTGAGGACCCTCAGTGTAGCAGATCCATCAGAGTACTCATGCACTTGCCTCCAAGTAACGTCAAGGAGATGTACACCCCTAAATATGCCTGGTGAGGTGGGTTTAGGCCTGTTCAATGTCATACAGGCAGTCTGAGGCAGAGCTAGGAGTTGTTCTCCTGCCATCTGAGCCCAGGCAAGTGCCTTCACCATAAGATCATTCATGCCCTTATGTGTATGTCCTCTGCTTATAGAGGGATTAATAGCTGTATATTGGAAAGGAAATTTAAATGCTGAAAGAAATAAAAACTTCAGTTCTCTGCTCACATAGCACTATTGCTATGAAAACTCTTGAATGTATTTCCTTTATAAATATCAGTTGTCAAAGGTGTTGGTAGAGGCAGTGATCAGACAACAGAGAGAGACGATAAAGATGGGGTCGGTCCATGTGGCCGAAAACACACTGACCTTCCTGTGGCATCCTGTGGTTCAGGGTATCACAGAGCTGGGCCACATCTGCATCGGTCCGTGGGCTCACGGGCATCCATAGAAAAGTCATTGGGCTAATGGCAAAAGTTTGGTCTCAGTCCTAAACATCTCTTTCATGTCATTGCTGCACAAGATATGAGGAAGAATATTGGTTTTAGGATACACAGCAACAGTAACATTTGTGAAATCTCAACTGATTTCAAACACTTCCAGTTCAAGCCATATTGAAAAAAAGCAACAAAAGATTGGGGGTTATCAATACACTGTAAGTAAATCTACATGAGACTTCAGATGGGAAGGCCAGCTACAAGGGATGAAGAAAGTAGAAATAGATATTTTAAACCAGCTTTGGAAAGTGAATTGAATTTGCACAGGTCAATTCAATTCTGGCACTTCTAAACCTTTCTGTATTTCCCTGTGCAGCTGCAATCATTTTTAACACAACTTTCTGGACGTAGTCTTTCAAGTGACAAAAAGACAGAAATCCTATCATCTCACATCATAATGACAGCCCTGCAGCTCATTAGTGGGGCTGTAAAACCAAGAGGCACCATGCCATGGTGAGGTGATGGGAACACAGAGGCTTTCTCAGATGGGAGGCAATGGGGAGACCCATGGCAAATGCCTGACACAGCAGCTGGCTCTCTTGTCAAATTTCAAATCCTGCTCCAAAGCAGGGGCATACTCAAGTCATTCAGCTAAAAGGTCACCAGAAACTCTCTGCGTGGTGTGAAACAGCTTCTTCTGCCTCTTGTGCTTGGCCAAGACCATTTGGCTGGATCTTTCCCTCAAAGAAGTCAGAGGCAGACATTCAGCATGGAAAAAATCACCTCAAAATGTTTGGCAAAGCTTTAGTTGACTGATAACATGGTTGTATAATGGGATGTCTTGAATAACTTGAAAAGCAAGCATCCCTACCAGCACTGCCTATAGTTCGGTTGACTGTACAAGGTGTATAAATGCCATTTCTTAGTGTTTTTTTCAGCTGTGATGTGTTCACCCAGCCTTAAAATGATGTCAGTGCTATCTCTGACTGTCATTCACCTCCTGCAATCATAGGCCACTTCACATGGGCACAGTCATGGGGAATCGTGCCCTTGGACCTCCACTGCTCTGGGAGTATCAAGCCTTGAGCTGAAACTACAAAGCAAAAGGAAAAACAACCTTTTGTCTTGTGCATGCATAAGCAGCCTAAATGGGAAACAAGAGGGCCATCTCTGCAGTGACAGCGGTGATTTATGGCAGCTCCCTGATAGCTTTGCATGGTGGCTAGGGCCCAGGAGATCTCCTCTAGGCAGCTACAGACCAAAGCTGAACCGGGGACACTTGAATGATCTGGTTTTGCTCTCACAGGCACCTTCAAAGGGAGGCTGCCAAGCAAACCCTCTCTCTCACTGCTCTTGATGTGCCACAATACCATAACTGTGCTAGATTTTCTTTTTCTCTCTGATAGCTGTAATTGCTCTTAAAATCCCTCCCCTGCTTTGGTTCCTCTTTTTACGCCTGTTCTATCAGCCAACACGCACGAGAGCAGACGTCCCGCACTGTTGCCCACAATCAGGGATTCTCAGGCTACGTTTTTCTATTGCAAAATGAGGTCTCTGGGGCAAGTGAGGTCCTGCGCAGCTGCATCAACAGCCCTGCCACGAGCAGGTCAATGGCCTTGGTGGCACGGGGAAAGTGAGGGGGGAAGGTCTGGCCTTGCCATGGTGAAACTGAAGTTGCAGGAAGGAGCTGCCAGATCCTGGCTGAGGTCCCTGCTATAGGTGTTGGCCTGGATCAGGGTCACAAGAGCAAATCTTATTAGTAACTCAGCTGAGACAAGTCCTGATTTCAGCACAGTCGTATCTACGGTGCAGCTCCCTGTGGCTGGATCTCAAAATAATTCGTACCACATCTGCAGTCCTGGTGAACCACCAGTAAAGGTGGGAGAGGGATGCCCAGGAGGGCAAGCAGTTTTGTGCATCAAGGGCCAAAGAAACTCCTGCTCAAGATTATGAGAAAGCTCTTGTGCAAAGGTGGACCAGGGGATGGAAGGGAATATTAATAAAGGTGGTACTGACTGACTTATACAGAGAGCAGAGAGCAAAGCCCAAGGGAGGCTGATGCAAGGAAGTCCAGGTTATTGTTCAGTAGAAGGGAATGGGAATGTTTGATTTAATTTAAAAAATGAGCAGTGAATGGCTGGAGGAAATGGGGATGTGTTTGGCGGTGCATCTCAAGATTTGGATTTGCTGCCACAGGAGATTGCCGAGACGAAGAGTTCAAGAGGTCTGAAAAAAAATGCATGGGCATTTATAAAGGTTGTGGATATGTCTGGGGTTACCTCATTTGAGATAATCATGCAGAAGGGATATAAACCAGGGCTCTTCAGGGGACATGCCAAGTGATAAATGCCTGGGGTTAGGAAAATATTTTCCTATAGGCAAGTTATAATTGGCCATTCTGGTGTTTCTTGTTCCAGCTTTACAGTACTTGGCAATTGGGTACCTTCAGCAACAAGACAGGAGAGTAGATGAGCTGGGTGCCTGGTCCAAAGGCAGCAATCCCTCTGCTCGTGTGTCGTGCTGTGTGAGAAAGCATGTAAGGAATTATAATTCCCTTTGGACATGTGACCCAAATTGCAGTGGGAATTTGCATTCCTGGTGCCTGTTTCCATTTCACATCTCCCCCCACGCACGGTAACACCTGCAAGAGGGTTTTATTACCCTCACCAAGAGCACAAGCTCTACAGTCTTTTCAGAGAAATTAGGAAGAGTATCTACAGACAAAATCAAAAAGTATAATATAATAAAAAGGAGCCAAAAATATGTCAATGCAATGTAAGAGCTTATCCATACAAAACAAAGTTGCTAAAAGAAAAATCAACTGTCACTTTAAAATCTGACATTAAGTTTCTCAAATCACAGCCCTTAATCAGGAGTAATACTTGAAGAGGAACAAAGAGAATTTATGATGAAAAATCAGGACAGTTGAGCACTAGGCTCAGCGGGACTAACTGCATGACAATATGGATAAGAATGATAATTGCATTAGCTTAGCCTGAAATGACTGGCCAGAGCTGGTTTTTTTTTGGTCAGCTGGATTTTTGCAATGTCTTCATTTACTTTCTAAGCAAACTTGGAAGGAGAATTACAAATAGATTACGGCACGTCCATCTATTCTCTTAAGGGGACATGGCATTCCATAAATTCATCCTAACATTGGCTTAGAGCTCTTTGAAATGCACAGACCCATGTGGGTTAAATGAAGGGTCCCTTACAGGTCCTTCTAAAATAAGATTAACAGGAGCAGGTAGCTCCTATTGATGAAAGAGGATCCAAACCCACAATGCTCTCACTTTATTCCATGCATCGTACTTCAACCCCAGTCCTCACTCAAACCCTCCTCATAGTCATACTCTCACTTAGTCCAATTTTTACACCTTATTTACACCTTTTTAAAAATTGGGATAACTTCAAACAGGCGCTCGTCCTCTGTCCTTTGAAATCAACTGAGAAAGACACCTCTACCTAACCTACATTTTCTGCAATAGGAAACTGTGTGTTTATTTCCTAGCTCTACAGCCAAACGCTGGTTCAAATTCAAGCCAAATGATCCCAGTCCTGGGTCCGGCTGTCAGCCCCATGTAGCCAGGACCTTCTGTATCCCACGGTGGGAATAGCTGGGGGTTTCCAAACCAGCGCACTCCCAAACCAGTACACTGTGGGACCAAACCAGTGCACTGCAGGATTGCAATAGGGGAAGTGGCAGCTGGTTCAGGCAGGGCAGAGGAGGTGGACATTCCCCCACAGCCCACATCTGGACCACTGGTCTCACTGGCAAGCATTGCTTTGATGGAGTGGGAATTCATCCTTAGCAAAACCAGGAGCTCGAAGTGGGGAGCATGAATGATGTGAGGGAAACGTGAACAGTAACAAAAATGGCTGGGCATGGCAAATCTGTTGCTGATCCACATGCAGCGTCAAACACATGGCAGTGTTACATTGCTCGGTGTTGCGCAGAGGGCTGGAAGGTCTGCAAGACAGCCACTTTCAGGGCAGGAGGCAGCGAGCCCTGCAGCACGGGCAGCACTAGCAGGCAGAGGAGGTGAGGGCTCAATCAGCCCCGGGGCAAATCCATCCGGGTCCGATCACTCTCTGCAATGGGAAATCACAGAATGGCTGGGGTTGGAAGGGACCTCTGGAGATGATCTAGTCCAACCCACCTGCCAAAGCAGGTTCACCTAGAGCAGATCACACAGGAATGTGTCCAGGTGGGTTTAGAATGTCTCCGGAGAAGGAGACTCCACATCCTCTCTGGGCAGCCTGTTCCAGTGCTCTGGCACCCTCAAAGTAAATAAGTTTCTCCTCATATCCAGAAGAAACCTCCTGTGCTTCAGTCTGTGCCCATTGCCCTTCATCCTATCATTGGGCACCACTGAAAAGAGTCTGGTCCCATCCTCTTGACATCCACCCTTGAGATATTTACAAGGTCTCCTCTCAGCCCTCTTTTCTCCAGGCTGAACAGACCCACTTCTCTCAGTTTTTCCTCATAAGAAAGATGCTCCAGACCCCTAATCATCTTTGTCCTGCACAAAATAGCCAGGACATGTTGCAATATCTGCACCTCTAATTCCTCCTTCAGTGGAGAACCAGGCAGCTTCGAAGCCCTGATGTCTCATTGCTCGCCGGTGGGCAGCACACCTCTGCTGCAGCCAGCTAAAGCAGCAACATCGAATGGCTGCTGCTGGCTCGATGTGGATGTGCTCAGGATACCTGCTTTGAGCTGGCTCCTGCATGAGATGCCAGCAAACTGGGGAGGCTGACGAATGACCAGAGAGGTGGTTTCTGCCCTCACACTGGCTGCTGCCGCCACCGCAACCCCGCCAGCACACACAGCTCCCATTGCGACACAGCCGGCCCCTGTCAGTGGCTGCTTTTATTCATCTTCCTCAAAGGCTTAAATAAACAAGAAGCAGGTTAAAAACAAAATCTTGGCCACGGCCTCTTCCTGAGCTGGCTGTTCCATGATGGCTTCCTGCCCCGCGAGAGAGAGCTTCCCCCCTCCAGAGGAAAGAGGCACCGTCCTGCAGCTGCCTTGAGTGGGAAATCAGGCCACATACCTGGCTTTGATATCGATCTCATGCTCTCCAAGAGGCTCTCTCCTCACCGTCCTCAGTGCTCTCCACATCGAGTGGGACCTTGAGCACGCCGCTGGGAGCTGGAAGAGGTTTGCCTTCCCAGGGCCGCAGCACAAGGATGCAGGGACACTCCACATCAGCTGGGCACCGACTCTGCACAAGGGGGGATTTCCTCAAGCATGAACCCTACATACCTCTCCAAAGCCTTTGCCTGGCAGGGGTGGGAATTTTATTCCACTTGCAATCTGTCATGAACAGAAAAACAGTCTTGGAGAAGCCCATCGGCTTGAGAGCTTTTGCTCACAGGAGCCGTGGTGCAAGTTGCACTTGAGTGAAGCTCCTCTGGTCATTTTGATTAAGGGACATCAGGAGCTTGTCATGTTCAGCTCCTGCCTGAGGTCACCTGCCTGGGCAAGGCTCCCGGGGGTTTCTAAACGTTTCACGTGCACAAAATTACCTCACAGCACCTTTGCAATGGGTGTTTTCTATTCTTGCCATTGAGAACATTCAGAAACAGATAAAAAGATGCCAAGGTACACAATGAGCCGCTGCACTAGGCAGTGTGCATTTCTTCCTTCCCCTAGCTCTATGCTTTCCTGATGAGGCCCAAATGTTTTTCTTAGCAGAGCATTTGAAGTTTGGTTTTCTGTGTGTATTAAAGAGCTTTACGTCAATCATGCTACTGCTAAAACGTGCCACTATCTGACATTGGCAATACACTCCTGACTAGTGCTTTAAAGTGTTATAGATAAGTTATGTGACATTTTCAATTTAAATTAAAATAGATCAAGCTAAACTCAAGGGAAGCTGATAGCTGCACTTTCATTTTATTTCATTCTATTTCTTCTTTATGACCAATTTCACCCTAATAATCAAAACTTTTATTATAGATCCCTGAGGCACCATGTTGCATGCAGGACCAGGGTGGAAACTGCCAGCAGCTGTCACACTGCCAGGGTTTCGGCTGCCAGACAGTGGCATAAGCAGGGTGATGAATGTCAACATGGCATCTAGGGCTCTTTTTCCTCCCTCTGCTGAGAAAGCCTCCACTTCTTAGCTGGCCTGAATTCTGCAGGCATAGAGGCATGGATCTAAAATCTGCCTGATTCTGGCATCCGTTGCTGGTACCAGTAGATCTCAAATTGCCAGCATGGACTTTGCCACTTTGAGATGCATCCAAGTGCTTTGAGGAGATTCCTCCAGTGGACAACTCCAGAAAGGAGGCTAAGAAAGCAGCCACTGGGGCTAGCGTTCCTAGGGAAGGATGGACTGATGACACTTTGGTCTGTTTTGGCCCCACAGAAGATGACGACTTGCCATTACACCAGTGCCAGCACCCAGTTCCCATCCCCTCCTGCAGAGCCAGTGTTATGGGACATCCAAACCCACACGGGCTCCCTGGCATACAGATGCCTTGGGAAACTCCTCTAAATGGTTTTGGCTACACTGAGAAAAGGTGTTTTAAAACAAGCAAACAAAACAACAACAAAACACCAAAACAGAACATGAATTACAATATTAACATGGAAAATGGGAAAGCAATTAAAAAAAAACATCCAAGCTTTCTTGTCTCCTTCACTATTAGGTTTGTGGAGCTGGGGAACAGGGATGTGGCAGCAGTCCTGCTTGCCTGACCACTTGCCCAGCTGAGCTCCCACCACCTCAGCCCAGCTCACAGGGCAGGTACCAGTATTTGTATGTCATGGTGCCTTCGCTCTTCAGGGAGCACCGATTTGGTCAAGGCCTTATTGTCTTGCTTGAGACTTCACACACTGGGGGTTTCAAGGCGGGGCTTGTGCTGTATGGCAAAGTCCACAAACAAGACTTCCTTGCAAAGACCTGGACCACTGTGAAGACCTCTGTGAGCTGAACTTCAGCCATGACTGTTTAAAAAAAGTCACAGAGTGAAGTTCGAGGAAAGTGGTGAAATGGCTGCATTCCTTCCCCTCCTCATGGCAGAGGAGATTCACAGGGTCCTGCTGCCTACCCTGCTCTGAATGTGAGGAGGCGTGATGAGCACCACCTGCTGCTTTCCCTGGCTTGGACATCCTACCTCACCTGCTCATTTTCAGAAGTCCTGCACCCCTGTTGCTTCCTCCTCGCGCCTTGTTCAGGACAGTAAAGTAAGGACAATAAAACAAAACACTGACCTTTCCACACCATGGACCTTTTCCAATCCTGACATAAATTCGTGAGCTTTAATGAGTACATGCTGAAGTGTGGCCTTGGGTTTGGTGATTTAATCCTCTGCTCTTTGCCAAGGACATCAGCAGACACGGCAGGTTTGCGCTTTGGGGCCTGGCATGTAAGGTAATTTTTATGAAAAGATGATTTGGACCTTCATGGTTGTGGGGTGTGTACATGTGTCTGGTGGGGGTGGGAATGATACAACTTCAACCTCAGCAATGTCTGCCTGAGAGCAGGAGTCCCCTGTGATCACGCTGGGATGCACAGGCTGCCCACCGCCTGTTAGCAGGGCATCAACACCAAGCCAAGCTGCCGGAGACAGTGGGTGCCAGTGTGCCTCAGAAGCAGGCTGTGTGGGTGGCACAAATGTGTCCCCATCCTGCCAGCGCACCCCGGGCTCTGTTTCTGGTGTCCTTCCCTTTCCTCCCCACCACAGAGGGCTCCTCCCCACCAGTGCAAGGGTCCCTGCTGCTCCCAAGGGAAAAGCGCTGCTCCTGGGAAAGACCCAACATCGGTGCCACCCTGGTTGTCCCTGCCATCGACGTGGGAGATCAGGACCCAGCATGGCCTGGGTGGGCAGAGGCTCATTGTCAGGATGTGCCTCGGGCACAGGCGCCTCTGCCCAGCCCTGCTTTCTGACCGCAGAAAGAAAACATTTGCCCAGACACAGCCCGGCCCCCTTGCCACGTTGAAAGCCTGGCTGCCGACAGCTTAAAGGGGATCACGCAATACCTCCCCAGCAGGACACAGAGGACGAGACTGGGAGACGAGTTAAACGAGGCTGGTTTTTTTAGAGCCTTGCTGAAATCTGTCTTCATAAAAGGGAGCTGTCTGTCTGGAAACCTGCTCATCCAAGGGGAGGAGAGTCTCCCTGTGAAGAAGGGAGGCTTGCCAGGCCTGTCACCGCCACTGCTCGCACGCAGCCAGGTGCCACGCAGAGCCGGTGCTCAAGCCCGGGCTGCAGCAGCAGCAACAGCAGCCTGGTGAAGCAAAGGGGAGATGAACAACACTGCAGGCAAGCAGGATTTGCAAGTGCTTCAGAGCCCCACACACTGTGGGGTAGCTCTCCACGCTCTGCACAGCACAGGGAGCACCACTAGCACAGGCGACCATCCCTGCCATCTGGTCTGGTAGCACAAGGCAACTGAGAGGGAGTAGGGAAATTGGGCACAATGGTCGAAGGGGTACTTCACAGTTAGTACAAGGTCCAGAGGTATCCTGGATACCTCCTGACAAGCTAGGATGGCTCTATGGGCTGCCTTATCCATCCCTCTGGGATGACAGGTTTTTAACAATCATCAAACATGCCTGTCCTTTTTCTTGAGCATCTACACTGAGCTCTGCACTATCCTGCTTATGGGCTGGGGCTTGACTGCAATTGGTACCCATCCTAAGTCAGCAGGTTCACCATGTCTGTACAGTGCTACCTGCTTCTCAATACAATGTAGAGGGCTTCTTCTTGCTTGCATACTCCAGATAGATCTGGGGTGGTGACAGAATCAGTCAAGCATAAACAAATCTCCTGATTTCCCCTCCTGTCTTTCCAGCTAAAAAGCTCAACATTCCAGTACCTTCCAGGCCTTTACACCCTTATACACCCTTGTCATGTAGCAAGAGGATAGGCAGGATGGACTGAGGATAATCTTAAGCAGAAAGTCTACGATCGAAAAGGCAGAGAAAGCACTATTATGTGTCCTGCTCCCAAAGGTAAACCAAAAATTTGGATTCTTGAAGATTATCCCAGCTAGGAGGAGATAATGGTTACAAATTTAGAGGCTCTCTCACTAGGGTCCTGGTTCATAAAAAAACACACCAAGTCTTCTTCCCTGAACCCAGAAGGACTTGTATGACAGAAGCCTGGGTCTTGGCTCAGAGCCAGCCTGCTCTCACTATGCTTACCTGTCTGCAGCCAAGTGCCTGGGATGGAGTGGTTACTGTTTCATAGAGGAACATGACTGTCTGGAACCCTTGGTTTTAGCTGGACTCACGCCCCACTCCCACACCTGCCCGCTCAGCCACCTCCTTCATCCTGAAGAAGCTCAAAATGACAAGGCTCTAATAAACCCACCACACAGAGAATGAGGAAAAATCATTTAAGAAGTGATGAGTGACATATTCTTACTTACCTGTAATTACATACAGTAAGGTATTTTCCTATCGCTAATCCAAAATATTTGTAGTCCCCTTCCTCGTAGTTTTCTGCTCCTTGATTCCCTTCCAGGCAGCTACTCACCGAGCGCTCTTGAGGTGCACCCAGTGTTGCTGCAGCCTGCCTGCAAGGCTCTGCCCATTTGGTGTTTCAACTTCTCCAGCCTCAGCTTTTCACAACTACTTTTGCAGGGAGGGAAGAGCAGAGGAAGAGTAAAACCCTGAAATTTTGTTTCTCCAGTATGTTTTGCCCTAGTACATCTTCTAAGGGGCCTCACGATAGCATGGGATTTTGTTTCATGACCCCACTGTACTCTGTATGCCACCACAAATATCCAGGTCAGTACTCCATGCCCTTATACAGCAAGTCCTACAGTGTTGCTCTAGGTTTATCCTTTTTAAGATTCACATGCTGCTTTTTCTAAGACTGGATAATATCCTAGATATCCACTTAGGAAAAAAAAAAAAAAAAAAGAACACGTACTTCATTGTTCTTCTCCCAGAACTCCATACGAAGGCATGCTGGAGTTCTTTCACCTTTCACCAAAATGGTGACGAAGTGCTTTGCTACTCCTGAGGCCTTCAAAAGAGCTGAATATGCTGGGTCTTACCACTTGGTGTAGTTCTGAGGAGCAAGCCAGTTGACTGGAAGAGTCTGCATAAAAACATCCCACCAACCCTTCAGGCTGTGGTCACATGCAGATGTTTTAGGGATCCCAAGCACCTCACAGATCCGCTGAAATGTTCTGTATTCAGTGTTTATCCCTTGAGCTTTGTGCAATCCTCCCATACCTCCTAGGACTTGGAGGGAGAGGACATCTTTCACTTGGACATCTGGCACTAGTGTCCTAACAGACAAGCTTCAGGGCGTTTTGTGAAATAGTCTGCAGCTCCCAGAATCTGCTTCAGACAGAAACCCAAGAACATAAGGCAATGCAGCCTATTAATGAAATGACTCTGTCAGATATTATTTCATGGTGTCTCTCTGTGTTTCTGTGGGAGTGTTATTTGCAATAAGGGTATTCATCTCCTGCACACATTTTCTACACCCTTCCTGAATCTTACCCAATATGATTTTTCCCTTAGCTTAGCTAAGCCTTTTTGGAAATGTACAGAAACCCAGTATGGGTCAAAACATTTGCCAGTTTTAAAGTAACAATCTCAGTACCTCCTGCTCCAGACTTCACCTAACAGGTTGTTTCCATGCACTATAAGTTCTATGCAGTATTTCACCTTTAGCGCCAAACTCTCTCACCACAAGCAGAATGGCTTTCCCTTGGTATTCCAAAGATACACTTCACTGTGCTCCAAAGGTATATCTCGTTCAAGGACAGCTGAGTTTCCCAGCTCATTCTCTAGTTGTATCCTACTGGGATCCTTTCTGTGATGCACCTTCTGGCATGGACTGGTTCAGGAACCCACACTCCCTCCCTGACATTGCTGTTCCTCAGTTCTACTGGGCTAACTAAAAGCATTTTCACATCTACAAGTTGTAAAAGAGGAAACAAGCATCTCCTTCTCTGCATCCATCCCCTTGAAGAATCAACTCTTCCATTTTGCACCCATGGCATTGTCTGCACTGAGCCCCAAAGCTGCTGCCTGAACCAGGTATCACCACTACTCCTTTTATGCCCAGACATGTAGTTTAACTGTGCAGGTAAAAAGTTGTAATTTTCTTTAATGCTCAGCCAAATTGCATTGGGGAGTCCTGGGCCCACAGAGTTAGCTTTTGCAGGGATGCATGGTCTACCCTTACTATGGTGGTCTGCAAATACCAACGAAACTTATCAGTAAATTTAACCACTGGCAAGAATTGCACTAGTTGAAACTGCTAAATCTCATTCTGTTGGCCACTGAAATGCTCTCCCTCTGTCACCTTGTCTGTGCAAGGGTTTTGCAATGTTAGCAAATCTACAAAGAGAGATTCTGTAATAGGAGCAGAGTCCTACCAACCTGCACCTCTGTGAGTGGCTGGGGAGCAGGTCAGCTCATGTAGTCTCAGTTTTGCTTTATTCAGTGGAAATTCCCAATCACCAGTTGTGTGGCAGACGTAAATTACCTGCTTTTCAAACAACTCCCTTTCCTTTGGGACCAGCTACAGACTGTCAGCCTTGAACTTATCACAAACCATGTGTTAACTGCACCTACCACTTCTTGTTCAAAGGTCTCGATGTGCACCCATAAATAGCCTGAGGACAACAGACCTCTTGAAAGGCTGAGACCATCCAAGAACTCCTGTTGGTGTGGTGTGCCATACCTTTCCTACCTGCCTCTCCAGTGTAACTGGTGCATTATGAAAGCCCATGACCATCATTAAATTGCCAGCTCGGACTTAGCTAAGAAAGCACTTTTCCCCACCTTTCAGTTCCACTTCTGTTCATCAATATACAGCTTTCAGATGTACTGCGAATGAGCAAACTGGACCCTATGGTATCATCCAAGGTATCTTCATTCACAGACACAGCTTCTTTCCAGTGGCTTCAGAGGGGGGACTTAGGGTGAAGGTTGTTTTACTTCTTCCTGGCTGCTGCTCCTGGAAAACATCCAGCAGACAGATGGGGATCATTCCTGTTTCACATCCACAAGATCTGACTGATCTGTTGGGTAAGAATTTCTGAAGCCCCCAGGTCTCCAGGCAGGTTTCAGACCCTCCCATCAGTCAGGGCTGGAAGAATCTCAAGAGTGGAGCTACCTTTATTTTTTACTGCCCCAGGAGGCAGGACAGCTTTTCATCACAGACCAGCTACCTGCAAATAGTTTGCTTTACTTGAAATGTGTCTTTAAAGGGAATTTCCATACTGATGGGGTAAAGCACAGTTCCTGGTGTTTATCACACAGCTAGAGCCACAGGGCACTGAGGACAACATCACACCTGACTTTTTGCTCCAGTGTCCATTTCACCAATCTGACTTTCCCAGGTTTGGAAGTGCTCACGCTCTCCTGTCACCACTCCATTTCAAGCTGATCAGCTCATTCACCATTAGCTCAAATTGCCAGTCTAGCTTGGCTGCTCTGGTAGACTTTGGGTCATCTCTGTTAATATCACCCATTTCACATGGCCTACAAAAGCCCCTGTGATCAGCATCTCCCTTGTAAGGTTTTCATAAGAGTCCTGCACAAATATGTGGACCTGACTCTGCCCCTCAAGCTGGATCTACCCCCATTTTGCAACAGTGTGAAGACTTCATTGCACATTGAGTCTTCTCTTGGCCCACCACCTTCCCACAGTCAGGTTATTTTATTTCTGCTTCTGAATTCAGCTGCATTTTTGCATGGCCGCTGTCTCGCTCGTTTTACATACATTAGGTATGTGTGGAACACTCTGAAATAGAAAGTCCTCTTTTCTTTCCTCTGCGTTAGCCACAGAGCTGTGCTGACAGGACTCCTGGTGACTGACCAACTTCTCACCGGTGTCTGCTTCCTGGCCCAATGCTCTGCTGCAGCTCGTGATTTAAGCACTTTGGCAAATTCCTCTGCCTCTCACGGAGTCTTTGGCTTCCCATTAAACACAGAGATATCGTTTCTGGCTCAGAAAGTCTGTGCACCACAGGCCACCAGGGCCTGGGAGACTGGCCTGGGGAGCTTTCTTTATGTGCATGCTCTGTTTATCTGCTCCTCCTGAGGCATCTCCTGCTGGACTCTGGAATAGCTGGACCTTTTTTCTGACCCAGCTCAGGTTTTTACACGCTCCTGCTTCTTTTTTTTCCCCCTTGTCTTAATCTGGTTATCCCACAACTGAAATCTATTAATAGGGGCGTGTACAGTTTACCCTCAAAGTCTTCAGTAATATCTTGTTATCCAACCAAAATTACCCAGATCCTTCAGCTGAATTCTCTTTGCCCCCCACCTTTGTAGCATGTGGATGACCAGCTCTCTCTAATTTGATGGTTGACTCTAGTCATACAGCCAGCCTAGATAATTCAGTCTTTTTTCCTGAAGGCAAGTACTGACTCCCATAAGAACTGAACCCATCAAGTTGGCTCCTGGGCACCCTCCTTCAGAGCCATTCCCTTACACTAGGGTTACGGACTGAGTTGAATAAACCTCCCAAATGTATTCTCCTCAAAAGCCTTTGCACTGATTCAGCTGGGACAGACAGTCTGATTCCCTCCTCCTGCAGACTGAAAATGGTGGTGAGCACTTGGAAGCAGGTGGTGTTCTGGCTAGCCCTTGTCTACAGCAGGAGGCTGTTTTGGGTTTTTTTCTTTCCTGTAATGACCTGCAAACCTTTGATTTCCTTTTTCTGAGTGATCTTTTCAGTTTCTTAACTCTTTGCTGTGGTTCGTCTTGCCTTGTAAATTGGCCAAAGCTTTTCTTGTGCCTCCTACTTTCTGGAAAACATTCTTTTCCGTGATAGTCATGCTGCTGATCACCTCTTTGATCCATCTTGCCATTTTAAGCTGGGAATCTTCCAGGAGAATTTTGCAGTCTCTCTGGACACAGAAGCCTTTTATCCTTGTCTGCAGGTCACCTCTTATAAACCTCTCTTACAAGTTTCCAGATGTTGCTTGAACTCCTTTTGTGAAGCCTCCAGCTGTCTCAGCTCATGTTTTGCATCTTTTGGTCATTTTCGACTTCCATTCCCACTTGGTTCCAGAGGAATCCCAGAATTAGGACTTCTCTTCCTAGAAGCTGAGTCTCACTCCAGACATTGTTTCCATAATTTGAAAATGTGCAGGTTTTTCCAGAGAGGGTGAAACTGGCAAAGATACTCCAGAATTGCTCCAGATGTTCCAGAAATGCTCACCCCTTGCTCCCCACTCCATATATTAGTTGCAGAAACCATGCAAAGCCCTGCTTTCTTGTCCATGGGAGCAATCAGCAGGAGGAAACTGTCTTTTCTTTCAGACTTCAAGCTCCCTTTGAGTCAGCAGTCCCCCAAAAGGTCTATGTGTGCTCTATCTCAGGGTAAAGCACCTTTTATTTGGGCTGTGCCTCCAGTTTCCTTGATGCTTTCTCAAAGACCAGTCCAGTTAGGAGCAGAGGAATTTCATGCTGAAGGTGCTTGTTTCTCTCCACTGTAGTCAGAGAATCTGTAGCTCCATCTCAGATGTCCAACATGGATACACAACGTGGGGCAACCAATGCCACCCTGCATGGCTAACTACTGCTGGCACATCCTAACATCCAGCAAATCGCCCTTGCAGACTGCAATCTGCCTTCCCGAGGGAGCAGGTCTATATAGTCCAGCCTATGTAACAGTTTGCTTTTCTCACCAGCAGCAGATTCTCCAAGCAGCCTCTGTGGCAATCCACAAGCCTCTCCTTCTGACACCCCCAAATATAACCTATAGGCATGTGGCATACATTTATGTTGTTTATTTTTAGCTACCAGTTTCATTGCACTAACAGTGTGAAAATGTCATCAGGTTAACAGGGAAGGAGCTATACAAGCCTGCATTGCCACTTGCCTTGCTGCCAAGCGGGAGCCTCTAACACCTCATCAGAGCCCTCGCTGGTCCTAAAACCTCGTTCGCACTTTACACACGGGCAGTGCGGTTTCAGCAGCCTCCGCATATAAATATC
This sequence comes from Nesoenas mayeri, assembly GCF_963082525.1. Taxonomy (NCBI): domain Eukaryota; kingdom Metazoa; phylum Chordata; class Aves; order Columbiformes; family Columbidae; genus Nesoenas; species Nesoenas mayeri. The sequence continues at coordinate 75,979,421 of NC_137541.1, forward strand.
ACGAGTTACCCTCCTGATACTATTACCTGTAAAGCACGATCGTTAGAAAGGAATGATGTGAGGCTCTTATCTCCCCTTTGGCTCCAAGGGACGTGCTGTTTATTGGGGTAATTCCCTTCCAGGTGCTACGGGGAGCCGAAACTCTCCCTTTCCTCAGTGCGCGCCGTGACTGGGGGGATCACCCACCTCCAGGAGCCGGACCCTGCGGAAGGGAGGGAGCAAAGCTGGACCAAAGGAAAGGCAAGCGGTCAGGGCGGGCGGGGGGGGAGTGCTATAAACACATCTCTGTGCATCGCTTCTGCTGGCGCTTCCCGCCTGCGGTTCCCACTGCGAACACCGGAGAGAAAGACGCCAGCCCGGCCCTGAGTCGGAGCGGGAACGGGGCGGGGGGGGGCGGGGGGGAGGCTTGTCTCCCTCCGCACAGCACGTGGGGCCGGGGCCGCCGCACACCCCGCACACACCCGCCCCACACACTGCACACCCCGCACGTTGCAGGGCCGCACATGCCGCGCCGCCGTGCACACGCAGGGACACGCAGGGACACACACACAGCGCCTCTGCCCGGGGCACGGGGAAGAGCATCCCATTTCCTCGGGGCAGCAGCACCCACCCCTTTCCGCTGGCAGGGGGGTCCTGGCAGGCTACCCGGCAAAGGGGGGTGCGGGGTTGCCCGGTGCCGGAGGGGCATGGAGGCCGGTACGCCGAGTTGTGGGATGCCCGGTGCCGCCGGGTGCCGGCGCCTGCTGGCGGGGGGCGGCGGGGCGGGGCCGCCCGGTGCTGCCGGCAGCAGTGATGTGGCAGCAGGTCGGGTCACGTTGCCGGCCCTGTGCTCGTACCAGTGTGAGACGGGATTAGGGAGGCGGCTGTCGGTGCCGCTGCCGGCGGGGAGCGGGGGCTGCGCGGGCGCGCCCGGTGCGCAGGGAAGAGGGCGGGGGGGGGGTGGGAGCGGGGGTTCCCGCCCCGCCCCGTCCCGGGGCTGCCGCGGCTGGTCACGCTATACCGGTGCAAATCCTCTCCCAATGTCATCCTCTGCACCCGGCAGGGATGCAGGCTGACCGTCAGGAGGGCAGCGTCAAAAAACGGATGTATTTCTATTATATGTATACATTTATATATGCATATATATATATCTGTATGTGTATAAGAAATGATTTTGCCGTGGTCTGGCGTTGCAGGCAGATCAGGCTGCCGTCCAAAGGTCGAGCAGCGGCGACCGGGCGGTATCAGCGGGGGCGAGAGCTGCGACACGGCGGCACCGAGCCAGGGAGCGCCCCGGGCTGCCGCTGACGCGCCGCAAAGACACGCGTGTGCGCCCGTTCGTGGCCTGCGCATCCGTAATGGATATACATATCCGTAAATGAATATAAAACGTGTAACTGGCAGCTGCCTCCCCCTCTACCCCACTGGTGTGGGACTCGCATTGCCTTACGGGCACAGGGGGCAGGCGCTCGATCCCCCGCGGGCACGTTTTCCACGGGCGGGTCTCTTCCCCAAACACAAATAAAATAATAGAAATTATAATTAGAAATTAGAAAAATGTAAAAATATTAAAAAAAAAACAATAAAAATGCAGTAAGAATGGCAATAACTATGGCAATAATAATGACGATGATAACAACAGCGATAACACAGGGGAAAGCCGGTGTCTCGCAGGGCGGCCCCCAGGCCGGCGGCGGGGACCCTCCGCCTCCCTCTTCGCAGAGGGCCCCCCCCCGCCCTCCAACCTTGGGTCCCGCCCGCCCCGCCCCCCGGCCCCGCCCCCCGCCCGCCCGGCGCGCGCCGCACGTGAGCCGGGTGCGGGGCTGGCTGGCGGCGCGCGTGCCCCGCGGGCAGGCACGGCGGCGGCGGCGGCAGCGGGTGCAAACAACTGGCGGCGCAGCGTGTGCTGCGGGCGTGTGCGCGGGGAGCGGCGGCCAAGGGGGGCCAGGGGGAGCGGCAGCGGCGGAGGAGGCGAAGTGGAGCGGGGGGGGGGGGGGGGCGCGGACTGCCCGCCACACTTTGGCCACTGCACGGGAGACGGGGGGACGGAGGCTGCATGTGCGCAGCGTCGCTCGCGGATCTCCAAAGACTGATCTCAGCATCCCGCAGGCTCCATCAAAAGCAGCGACGAAACATCAGCCGCTGCCAGACATGGATGAAGGAATCTCCCGCTTGCCGGAGAGGCAGCTACTGGAGCATAGGGATTTTATAGGGTAAGGCGCCGGTGCAGTATCTCCGTCTCATGTCTCCAGGGCGTTTCGTCTTCTTGAGAAAGTGCTGCGAAGCGCTGGAAGCGGACCTGGCTCCCTGGCGGTGCGGGGGACTCGCCTCCCTCTGCGGGAGGACCCTGGCGTTCCTTTGCCCGGCCCTTGGGGCAGTGAGCTCGGCTCCCGCGCGGGGCTGGGGGTCTGTTTGCCCACTCGAGGAGGTGCTAGGCTGACTCTCCCTTTTGCCGATGCTGGATCTTTGTGTTTTTCTCCAGGCTGGACTATCCTTCCCTGTATATGTGCAAACCCAAAAGAGGAGTGAAGAGGGACGAGAGCAAGGTAAGAGTAAGTTTCTGCGGCTGTTCTGGCTTAAGCGCTTAACTGGGGTCCCCTGAATTTTAAAACGCAGATTCACTCCCAAGAGCATCCCCGGAGCGCTGCGCTTTTAACTTCCCCCCCGAATTGCAAGCGGGTTTACGAGCGAGCTGGCCCGGCGGGGAGAGCGGTGCCTTGGCGATAATTTGCGCGGCATGTGGTCGGCATGACATTTGTTTTGGTTTTGATCGTCGTTCCGAGGGGCTCTGTCTAACGCTTGGCTTTTCCGGATTTTGCTAATTAGGAAACGTACAAACTGCCACATAGACTGATAGAAAAGAAGAGGCGAGACAGGATTAACGAATGCATTGCCCAGCTGAAGGATTTACTGCCCGAGCATCTGAAATTAACGGTAAGGTGCAGAGGAGCGTATGTGTACAGGCAGATGCAGGCGCCGGCCGCCTTCCCGCTGCGCAGCCCTCGGGGTGGCGGGGGTGCGGGAAACCGTGGTCCCTGCCTGCCACGGACCTGCCCGTAACGTTCCCCGGGGACCAGATTCTCCGAAGTTACGGAGGCGGCGTTTGGCGGTGGTCGAGCATGTCGGGAGGTAGCCGAGCCGCCCCCGTCTTGACTTTGCAGACGCTGGGACACCTGGAGAAAGCAGTGGTGCTGGAACTGACTTTGAAACACTTGAAAGCGCTTACAGCCTTAACGGAGCAGCAGCACCAGAAGATTATTGCTTTGCAGAATGGTAAGCGGGCCCCGAGAGGCGCCGCGGCGGGGGCGCACCGGGTGCGGGTGGCGGGAGGTGCGATGGGGGGCACGCCAGAGCTGCGGGCAAACGCTGTCCCTTCTCGGTCTGTCCCGCAGGGGAGAGGTCCATGAAGTCTCCCGTGCAGGCCGACCTGGACGCCTTCCACTCGGGCTTTCAGACGTGCGCCAAGGAAGTGCTGCAATACCTCTCCCGCTTCGAGAGCTGGACGCCCCGGGAGCAGCGATGCGCCCAGCTCCTCGGCCACCTGCACTCCATCTCCTCGCAGTTCCTTCCCGGCCCCCAGCTCCTCTCCCCGCCGCCGGGCCCCCTCAGCAAGGGATCCTCCTCCTCTTCCTCCCCGCCCGCCCCCCCCTGCGCACCGGGCCACAAGCCGGAGGGCCAGGCTAACTGCGTGCCCGTCATCCAGCGGACTCACGCCACCGAACTCAACGCCGAGACCGACACGGACACGGACAGCGGCTACGGCGGGGAGGGCGAGGCGCGCTCCGAGCGCGGCCTCGCGGCGGCCGGGGGCGCGCTGCCCGCCCTGAGCATCAAGCAGGAGCCGTCGGGGGACGAAGTTCCCCCCGCGCCCAAGCGGCTGAAGCTGGACCGCGGCGGCAGCCCCCTGCCCGGCCCGCCGGGGTTGACGGCGCGGAGCGCCGAGGCAGCGGCGGCGGCAGCGGCGGCGCTGGTGAGACCCGACGCCGCCCTGCTGGGCTCGCTGATGGCCCTGGGGGCGGGCGGCGGCGGGGCCCCCTTCGGACAGCCGGCGGCGGCGGCCCCTTTCTGCCTGCCATTCTACTTCATTTCCCCCTCCGCAGCCGCCGCCTACATGCAGCCCTTCCTGGATAAAGGCAGCCTGGAGAAGTATCTATACCCCGCTGCCCCCATCCCTCTCCTCTACCCGGGCATCCCGGCCCAGGCAGCTGCCGCCGCGGCCGCCGCCGCCGCCTCATTCCCCTGCCTCTCCTCCGTGCTCGGCCCTGCTGAGAAGGCGGCCGCTGCCGCCGCAGCCGGGCTGCCCGCAGCACCCCACCTCCCGCACCCCTTCGCTGCCGCCGCCGGGCTGGCCGCCGCCGCCGAGCCCGCCGAGGAGGCCGAGACCGCAGCCGCCGAAGAGCCCGGCGCCGAGTGTCCGTGAGCCGCCGCCGGCCGGGAGCTCCTCACGGGCTCCCCGCCGCCGCTGCCCTCCCCTCGGACTGTCCGCCCCGCCGCGGGGCGAGGAGGGGTCGTCGGGCCGGCACCTGCGCCCCCGGTTTCCTACGGAGGGCAGCGTGGCGTCTGCAAGGGTCCGCCGAGGCTGGGTCGAGCGGGGAGCTGGCTGCCGCGGGGTGCCGGGGCCCGGCCCAGCGCAGCGGCCGATCCCCGCTGCCGAGGCGGCTGGTCCCGGCGATGCCCCGGCGGAGAACCGTCAAGGATACAATTTGCTACTCAGTATTTTTCTAATGTTTGGCTTTATACATGCATAAATATGTTAAGGAAAAAGAAGGAAGAAAAATAGTAAGGATACTTCTTTTTTCCCCCTTTCTATAGGGTAACTTAAATGTTGCACCTTATTTGGAATGGGTTTATACAGTATTTCTAAGTCCCACTTAGGAACTTGCACTTGTTGTCCGGGAGACCTGGGTGGGTTGAGGGTGAGGGCGGGGGGGCGAGGCGAGGGCAGACCCCAGCACCTGTGCTAGCACTTTATTGAGACCCAGAGCGTGGAGGGTTGCACCCTGAGCCCAAACCTGCAGTGCCTTGAGCACCCGGGGATGCCATTGGCTCCAGCGAGTTTTGGGTATGCAAGGGAAGAAGGGTCAGACCCATTATGTAACCTTATGTTTATTTTTTTTTAATATATATATATATATATATTTTTTTTTTTTTCGGCTAAGGTATACAGGTGTGGCAAGTGCATTTGTTCTTACCCTGTCTTTATTTAATTCAGTATGTTCCCAAGAATTTGTCCCTGAATCTTGCTGTATAAAATGAATGTTTCTGCACTGAACTACAAAAAGAACATCTCCCCATTCCCCCAAGAAAACACAGAGCAACTCATCAGCCTGAACTCACTTTATCGTGAATTCTGAATGACACGAACTGGAGGCTATAGGTAAACACCTCGCTGTGCAATCAAAAACTATTAGACCAGTTGGGGTAAGTTTCCCCATATGGGTTTTCCCCTCATTCCATCCTCAAATATTGCGGTTTCCCTTTCTGGAGACAAACCAGACACCAGATAATCACACAGATAAAGCTTTTTATAATAAGGCTTAAACCAAGACCTTGCCTAGATATTTTTAGTTTGTTGCCAAGGTAGCACTGTGAGAAATCTCACTTGAATGTTATGTAAGAGGTGAGACACAACAGCCTGGCGAGGAGCGGGTACGTGTCCGGGGTCTGTCAGTCCGTTTGGTGCATCTGCTGCTGCTGTTGCTACTGTTTGCCTCAAACGCTGTGTTTAAACAACGTTAAAAAAAAATCTTACTAGCCTACAGAGTGGCTGTATGTAAATAGTTGTTAATACATCCAATTAATGATGTCTGACATGCTATTTTTGTAGGGAGAAAATATGTGTTAATGATATTTTGAGTTAAATATCTTTTGGGAGGATTTGCTGAAAAAGTTGCACTTTTGTTACAATGCTTATGCTTGATACAAGCTTATGCTGTCTTAAATTATTAAAAAAATAAATCCTGTCTGCAAGAAACCAGCTGGTTTAGAACAGTTTAGTATGTGATATATTAGAAATCAATCTTTATATTCAGTATTTTCCAGCACTCCATGAATTCTATTATCTAAATATTTCCACACTATTTTGTGATTAAAAAAAATCTTACTAAGGAATAAAAAATTTAATACACAAAATGGGGTTGTCTACTAATTAAAAATCTTATGATACTATATAATATGGGTACATTGAGCTTCAAAATGTATGATTGTGTGGCTGATGATAATCATTTAATGCCTTTTCACATTTTTAATCAGGGTTTGAATTTGCTTGGTTTCCTTTAACTCACTTATGCAAACTCTGTTTTAGGATATGTATGTTTCACAAAGCAAATTGTAAAGCATGTATGTGGAACATAGATGTTTCTTTCTGACATCTACTTTTTTCCTTTTCTTTTTGCAAAATGCTAATCTTTAACACTTTACAGCTCTGGTGCTGGACAGAAGCTATCTTTGTTCACAATGAGCAAACTTTACGATCTGCCTGACAATCTAATGACGTATCATAATCTCTAGAGGAACAATGTATTTCCCAGCTTGGAAATCCTCTAAGAAAAGTGAACATTTAAGGGAGGGGAACAGGAGGGGGAACAGAGTGCTGGAAACAGGCAACTAATTCAAAGCATGAAAATGCAGCACCCTAAAGACTTCCACAGATTTAATATCTGAGCCGCAGATCACCTTGTCTTTTCAAAATTCTTCCTGTTCCAGAGAAATAAAATTAAGAAAACCCCTAAACAGTAGCCAATGTTTATGTAAGAGAGAAACACAAACTAAGGGTTTCGTGCTCCCTCTACTGGTTCTTCAAACCAGTGTTTCTGTACTGCGCTGTGCTGACAACAAATGAAGTTGCAACACAAATGGAATAGAGAACTCTAAGACTTGTGTTGGTTCCAGCAGTCCTTTAAAATATAGGAGGAATTATAAATCGAGTGAACAATAAGTGCTCCTTTCAAACTGTTCAAATGGGATTGTTAAGGAATAGGTATCTGACTTTTTGCATGGAAGCTATATAGTAAAATTAATTCCCATTAGAAAGAGATACAAGAAGGCTATCTGTACACATATCAATGGACACATACAAGCGCTTTTTCCATACAGTGATGATAATGGACCAAAGGCCGCTCCTTTGTATCCATATACCCACTAAAGGCAATTATGTGTGGGTTGAAATCAAAGGTCATCAAAGGTACTGGAAAAAACTCTGTCTGACCTCAGTTGTCTTTGGATCCTGTTCTGCACCTTGTGCTATCACAGGAATGAAAGCAGACTTGGTTCAACCCTTCAACTCAGTAACTCACCGGCGACTTTACTTTGACCTGCATATTTGAACAGCTTAACACTTGTTACGTGGCCGGAGTTACACTGGGATGAATGTGCTCGTATACTCCAACTCCTCACACCAGGGAAGGAATCGGCCTTTCTGAGCAGGAAGCCATTCCTACTATTTTACTATTTGCACAGAAAGAGTGGAGCCACAAGCACTTTTCAAGAAAATTGTACCCTTCATGAACAGCTTGGGTGCTTTGAAACAGGAGCGTGGGCCAGGCTTTATGTCTTTTGCAAATTTTCAGCCTTTGGGAATATGAATCAGTTTAGATTTTATTGGACTATAAACCTAGATCCTTATAGGGTTTTATCAATTTCAGTATTTACCATGTACAATAACAGGAAGGCCTGTTTTTATTAGCCCTTGATTCAAATGTGCCAAATGACTTCACACCAAGTTACACCATCAGTGGAGCCTATTAAATTTTATTACATAAAACATAAAGACAAAATACGTGTGTTCAGATAATACCAATGCTTAACATAAGCAAACACGTGGAAAAAAAGGTTTGTAATTGATGCTGATAACCCACTGCTGCTGGAGACAAAAGGCCAATGACAGGGACCCTAGACCCTGCTTTAATTATTAAGCTCCAGGCTCCCTCAAGATCCCTTTGGAGACTAAATCAAATGGTATGTTTTGTCTTTGCTCAAGGTTAGAAAAAATCATACAAACACTGGACAAGAGCCTGACAGGTTTAAATATACATTCAATTATACACAAATATGTGTTATCAATGCTTGATTTTTCCTACCTACTTTCTGTAACTCTATGATATATGGACCCTCATCTGCACTTCCCAAGTGCTAAGAGTGCAGGACTGGGTGCTACATTTACTGTACACCCTTAAGTACCTACTCTATTTTCTCATAAACCACAAGATAAAGGATGCAAGCCAGTAAATGTATTTTCTTAAGCTATAAACTTTGAAAACAGATCTTATTTATCCAGTATATTATAGTGGCATGAAAGGCTCCATTATAGTGCATTAAATAAACACAGTTGAGACTGTTAAGCCAGTGGAAGGTTATATCATGTACCTCCCACTGGAGGCAATGAAAATTTCATGTTTGGAAGGATTACAGCTATAGAACTCAAACTATCAGCCCTGTTAAGAAAGGTCTGACCTACCAATTGAGTTAATGTGAGTCCTTTTCTCGAGAATGGGCTTTGCAATAGGTCCTAAGTCTATGTTTTGGGGCTTTGTTTGTTTAATTTTCACTACTAGTCGCAGCAGACAATGTCTTCGACATCCAGCAAGCTTTGGGACCGGGTGCCATGTGCGCTTCAGGCAAACCTACAGTCTACCCTGTACCCTGGGTTTTGCAACGTATTTCCTTTTCTCTTCAAACATCAGCTCCTGGAGTCATGTGATCTCTGCCTTCTTTGAGAAGTTTCCTGCATGCTGGTTGCAGAAATTAACTTGAAAGCATGACTTCAAAGAAATAAAGTAACAAAAATGCCAAATTTCCTCCCAGGAAAAAAAAAAAAAAAGAAAAAAGAAAAAGACAACTTGGATTTTTTAGAGCCAGTTTAACTTAAGAAAGTCTAAATCTCTATTTACTATCTCTGGTTATAGTTCAGTCTCAGCAGGTCACATAGCAGCAGAGAGAAGCCAGTGGCTCACCTGCCACTAGCAACAGCCACGCAAATCCTAGACACGTGCAGGCAGGACGTGAGCAAGGGTGAGCTGCCACTGTCGCTTTACTCTCTGCATCCTTCCTGTGGCTACAGTATTTTGCTCTTCGAGGCTGTCAATCTGTCACAAACACTAAACTCATTGCAGCCTCAATTACGGCAGCGCCGCTGGCTGCACAGAGCTGCCCTGCCCCAGGCTCAGCAGCAGAAGCTGTTCTGCCTCACTGCACTCACGGGGCACCCAGTGGCAGCGCACCTGCTGCCGCCGCCGCTGCTGCCCTTTCCTGGGGTGCAAGCGCGCCCCTTCCCGCTGCATCCCAAAGGAGGCTGGTCATGCCTGGGGCAGGGGGTGAAGACATGACCTTGTGTTTTGGAAAGCAGGGACTGGAATCCCAGGCAGCTCTACTGCAACACAGGGGTCAGGGCGAGTTCTTTCTCCTGTTTCCATAAAGGCCTGTTGGTTGTTGTAGTTCATTGTTTTAGTTTGGTTTGGTTTTTTACATCTTTCTAAAGCTCAATTTCCCTGTCCCCATTTGTCTTGTTTTACTTTAAAAGCAGGTGTGCACTGATTTTCACTAGTCTTTACCGATTTTTTTACCTCAGCTGAGATCTTCGGGGATCAAATTAGAAATGCAGATTTATTCCTTATTAGAAGCACATCCACATTGCCTTCCTCTTCACAGATTATCATAGTGAGGTGCATTATCTAACAGAAACTACACGATACAACAACCTTTGATGAGTGCTTTGGGAACCGGCCCCTCAATTCTCTGGTATCAGCAGTTCCCCAAGTGCAGACAGCTGCCGGGTATTCCTGTCTGCATGATTGCAGCCCTGCAGCCAGAAAAGGGAAGCAATTAGTAATTTCATCTTGTTTTACTCTCACGGTTCAAAGGTGAGTCTAGCTCTCATTCTAAAATACTTCCATCCAGACCAAAACCTGGAGAACCAGTTACCAAAAAAGAAACCCTTGTGGCCGAGTCACTCTCACAACTGAGCAATTTCTAAAGAACAACCCCAGGAAAAGAGCTATGAAAACATCACACTTTCTTACTCAGCAGAAAATGGGCTCCCCAAGTGTATTTGGATTGCACTACAGAGCCAGCCGAGCTGACAGATTCTGCAGTGGATTCTATTCTCACTATACTTCATCAACAAAATTGTTAAGGCTCCATCCCTGCAGTTGGTGGCAGGCAGGCACACAGCTTTGCTTACATATAATGTTATTTGCAAAGAAGCCCATCTGCATGGCACTAATAGCATTAAGCGCTTCAGACCTGTTCAGAGCCCACTGAATTGACTTCAGGTTTGGATCCTGTGAGTACTGACCCTGACTGGGATTTCTGTGGCACAGAGATCACAGCTCCCAGGAAAGGTTGTAAGACTCATTCCTACGTTCCAGCTGCAGGACCTGCTTTTCTCCTTGGCCAGAATATGAGTTATCTCCATAAAAAATAAACAGAAACAATCATAAGCCACTGAGGACTGACTCAGTAACAATCAGACAGCCTAAGATGCAGAAAAGAAGCTTTTCTTGCCAGCAAGGACTAGCAGTCAGAGAAGCAAAAGGCTTTTTTTTTTAATATGCAAGTTGAACTCCTTCATTCTGCAAGTGACTGAGAGGCTAAAATGAATGGCCCTCCTAAAAGTGAAAAATACTTTACATTATGCTTGAAGAGACTGACTTAGCTAGTCTGCATTTGTACAGATGGGAGAACAGGCAAAGCAGCACAGCGGTACTTGAGGACGTGGCTGCCTGCACACCTACCTCTGGTTTTAAAAGCCGGTGCTTGTGCAGACGCGTTAGCGCTGGACAGCAATTCTGTGAAACACTGGCAGGGAACCTGAGGGGGGAAAAGAGGTCATTTACGTTATTTCGCCACAGAACCACCTGCATTCCTTTCAGCGTTTTGCCTGGGCGCCCCAGAAGGCTGACGACAGTCGGCCTGCCGCGGAAGGATGAGATCAGACCTGCCCGGAGGCGGATCCGCCACAGAGAAGACCCCCCGCGACGGGGGCTGCTTCTGAGCCCCCACGGGGCTCTGCGCGAGATCGCACCGAGCGCCGGCTCAGTCGACTGCCTGGCGATACCGCTGCCGCTGCCGCTTCCCCTCCGCCCCCCGCCCCGCTTCAGTGCGGCCCCTGATGCAGCCGGAGGCCCCAAACGGCCGCTTCGCGCCGCGCGTCACGCGCGCGCCCACGTGACCTCCGCGCACGCTGCCCGGCACGTGCGCGCAGGCTGCTCCGGCTCGGATTGGGGAGGGGGGGAGCCGGGGGGGGGGGAAACACGCGGAAGGGGGCGGGGCCGTGGAGGTCACCTGGCAACGGCGCAAGGCGCGGGCGTTGCCCCGCCTCTGCCACCGCCCGCAGCAGCCGTTGGCTACTGGCGCAGCTCGCGCTTCTCCTCGCGGAGCCGCTGCCCGGGCGCGAGCTGGGGGCGTTACCTCTGGCGTACCGGCCACCCGCCCGTGGCGGCTCCTCTCAGGAACGGGCCCTGGTCGCCGCGCTCCTGGCTGGCTGCCGAGGCGGCTCCGGGCGAGGGACTGCCCCGTGGGCAGCGTCTCTCCTCGGCTGACGGCGGCTGCGGGCCCCGCCGGCCTCCGCTCGCCCCGGGACGAACCGGGGGAGGGTCCGCCGATTCAGGGCCTACCCGGAGCGGGTACCGCTTCACTCAGAACCCCCGGCCGGGCGGGCAGAACCGTTACGCGGATCAGTGGGATGTTGACAGCCCCGTGTGGGCGCTGTGGCTTGGTGTTCTTAGGAGGAAACTGAATTTGCCTTTGTCCTTTCAGGCACTCTCTGAGCGCACCGTGTAAGTGTGGTGAAACGGAACTTGCAGCATTTGCACTGTGTCTGTAGAGCTAATAATGACAGCAGTATCACCACAGATTAGGGGAGATGGTAAATTTTAGCACTGCCCGGGGTCAGCATTCAAGGTTTAAAACAAGTTGGATCCAGAGTCCCAGGATTCAACAGGTTTGCTCAATGCATTTTGAGCAAGCAGAATTCAATATTATGTGGGTATGGACCAATTCTGAGCTAATAATGGGCTAATAATGCCAGCAATATCACCACAGATTAGGGGAGATGGTAAATTTAAGCACTGCCTGGGGGCAGCATTCAAGGTTTAAAACAAGTTGGATCCAGAGTCCCACGATTCAACAGGTTTGCTCAATGCATTTTGAGCAAACGGAATGCAGTATTATGTGGGTGTGGACCAATTCTGCTTTCTTGTAGGGAAAATAACAAAGACCAAGAAGTTTGTAGCCTTTGAGGACATCAGCTGGAGGGCTAATAAACCACAACTGGGGAACTTTTTAGTAGAGGCTGGTTTTTTTCACCTTGATTCTTCTCACATAGTAACGTTGTTACTGTGAAGGTCTACGAATGTAAGCAAAGCATAGTCTCTAGGGGAAGGCAAGACACTTCATTAGCATAGCTGATGCCATTGGACTAGCTTTCAAGTACCCCAGCCTTTTCATGGCTTTGCAAAAGGACTCCAGCACCAGGAATGTGTAATGCCATAGCAGAATTTGCTACACGTTAGATACCTAAACTTTTAAATTATTTAGGAGCTGCCAGTCTTCCCATCTGTATTTCTGAGATGTACCTCAAAAGGCCAAAGCTGGAGGACCACGAATGGTATCCCACGGACCCTCCTGCTCTGCCATGCGGTGGTGCCGTGGCAGGGAAAGGCATGAATACCGGCCTCAGCAGCTCTTGCTGGTTTATTTTCCACCACAGCCAAGGGGCCAAGAGCAGCCCTCGGTCCTGGCCGCAGGATGATCCTGCTGCTGCCCACATGACACAGTCTGGATGCGGGAGCTGCTGGGTTCTGTGTGAGACCCACAGCTGTCTACAGGGCAGCAGTGGAACATGAACTCACCACAGTTGTGGGGACCAGAAGAGAATTTTACGTTCTGGTCAATAAGGCACATCTGTACCCTCTGCTTGCTCTGGGCCTCAGATGGTTATCGCTGCCCTCTACTTGGATCTTGACCCTAAAGCCTTTCACAGAGATATTATAGATACACAAATCAATGTGGTTTTGAACAGCTGCCTTTATTTCAAAACTGTTGGTGGTGGCAGCACTCACCAGGTGGCGGGGAGGCTGTGGCTGGAGGCACACATTGGACAGCATGGAAGGATCAGAAGATAACACAGTAATGTGAGAGCAGAAATGGAGATTCCAGCCCTGCTTTGCAATGTTTGTGCATTTTGCATTACAGAACCACTGGAAAACAAGCAAACAAACAAACAAAACCAGACTATCACAGGAGCTGGGAAAGAAAATGGCACCCTGGTTTCCTCCTCCCTCAGGTGGAGACCCAAGTCAATAGGCTAAAGCTATTTCTCAGTAAGAGACTGCTTAATTATTCTGTGCAAACTAGGACAAGATCCACAATAAACACAGTACACACATCTCTGAGAACAGCTTTTGGCCAGGGTCTTCTCACAGGGAGTGGGAGTTGCAGAGGTGAACCTCCTTGGAGGAAGGATAACCTACTGAGAAAGAAATGTTGTAGTTCCCAAACTACTATTTAAATGCAAGGCTGCTCCTCTTCCAGCTGCAGCTTTTTGTGTGAGGAGTGGTGCCCTCTGTTGTTCTGGAGGGAAGCCGCTCTGAGTTAGGGGACTGAAAGCATTGAGATTGGTTGTTTTTATTTCCAGTACAGCAAACTCTTACAGATGCTCTGAGTTTGACATACAGGCGGTTTGCTTGGTCTGTCATGCTGAGTGCACTACAATCAGGACTCCGGTTTCCAGAGTGAGATCAGGAAGGAGGTACCTGTAGAAGGGTAGGCATAAACATGAGTAGGAAAATCTATTTAATATTAGACTACTTAAAATTTAGAAAAGATATGACGAGTAGGCAAGAACTGCTTATTATAGGTGCTACCAAGGTAACTGAAGAGTACCAGAAAGTGTGTGGGCAAGGGTCAGAGTTAAGGCTGCCTGGGCATCCTTCAACATCTCCTAACATCTGAAGGACAAGGAGTTATCATGGCCTAACAAGCTACCATCATTAGATAATCCTTGTGGGCATGCCTAGTCCACCTGCACAGAAAAATGTGATTGTGTAACCCCAGGCTGCATGTGTTCCTGCTCCTTGGCATAACAGAGAAATTTTGTGTTTGGTTTGCAGTTTGTTCTATAGACCAGCAGAATAAGAAGGTAAAGGTATATCCACCTGTCTGCAAAATGTGAAGTAGTTTTGCGAAATGCCTGACACAACTGGTCATAGTGCCAATTCCAGTGTTGTAAATTACAAAGTAAGTACAGTTACTTAAAATGACCTTTGAGAGTAATCTCTGTGCCATGGCCCAGGAGCCATCTATGGGAAGCGTGCTCCCATCACTGTCCTGCCAGGCCCAGAAGGTATTTCCAGGAGTCCAGCTCTTTGCTGTGATTGCTGAACATGCTGACTCTGCAATAACTATTTTTAAAAGTACACAGTAGTATCGTGGGGTTGCTTGAGTTTAGTAACCCCAGGGCAATACATTCAAAGGGGTAGAGGGCAACTCAGATGCCTGTCGAAGTCAATGAGAAGGTACCGCGTGTCCCTTCACAGAATGGTTCAGAGAATGGTTGGGGTTGGAAGTGACTTCTGGAGATCATTTTGGTTTGCTCAGAGATCACCTGCACCTTCTTCAGGAACAAAGCTGCCTGGTCTGGAATGACACTCTGGTAAAGTTACCCTAGCATTTTCCCTAGTGGGTACAGTCAAATAATATGTATTTGTACAAGCCTGTAAAGAGGGATCTCCTCCTTTTCCTCAGACGGTCCCAATGAGTCCACGTGACAGTGCCTTTGAGATGCACACTTGCCCCTTTGACTGAAGGCACCTCCACATTACAGGAGAGTCTCAAGCTTCTGGCTGGACCAGAAGGAGCAGAGAGGCAGTTCTGAACCACTGCTTCATGGCTGCATGTTGCACAACTGCGTGCTGCACAGGAACCCTTTTGATCTATGCCTGTTGTCAGTACCATGAGGTAGCTGGAACTACAATTCAGCCATGCAGCAGTGAATTGTAGCAGGAGCACCACTGTGAAATGGCAACTTCTTTGCATGTACAGTTTCAAACCACTGTAGTTTCGTGGGTGGCTTCAAATCTAAATATAATCACAGTTTGCTCTTTCCAGTTTTGGTGCACAGCTTTATTAGCAAAACAGGTAATTTGCAGGTGCTGACAAGAGAAGCAATAAGCTAAGTACTGTTACCTGAAAAAGAAATCAGAACAGAGTCAAATTTTAACCACAACCACAACCACAACCACCCCAGAATTGCATCGCTCAGCTGAAGTCCCTCTTACTAATACCCCACAGTTAGCTTTTCACCTTCTGGCTTTAATCAGACATGGAGGAAGTGAAATGCAGTGAGCCCATCTGCTGTGCATCAGAGAGCGTGTGCGTTTATTTCTATAGCCACAATGAGATGGAGCAATGCCAGGAAAATTTCCCTTATTCTTAGTTCAGGCTCTAAGAATATTTTGCATCCCAAAGGTGAAAAACCGATGGAGGTAACTGGAGTCTTGATGATCTGCATGACAAGAAAACACAAACCTGACACTTTATCATAGAATAGCTTATTATTGTTGTTAATTTTGACTTCCCTACTTTGCAGTCCCTGATAAAAAACTTAAAACAAATGGGCTTAATTCTAAAAGGAACTGAACTCCTGCAGATGCTGAAGCCAGTGTGCTAAAATCAATGGTAGATGAGAACACTCATTTTGCAGAGTAAAGCTTTAAGTTTAAAACAGGCTAATTAGATCTCAAAGGTAAAAGCTTTATTGTTCAAACCTGGTGCAATGCTTGCAAAATGAAAGATTAAGAGTAACTTCTTTTGAAGTGCTTAGATTGTTTATTTTGGAAGGGAGATAAGTCCTCTGCTACCAGGAAGAGGTTTAACCTTTGGCTGAAGGGTTAGGGATAGCTTCGCATTCGAGAAGGTTATTTTCGTAACTCCAGGCCAGGGTGCTGTTTACTATTGAGCTGCCTGTGCCCATTCAGCTCTTGCTATGGAGCTAGAAGCTGAATGCTAGGCCAGCCGGCCCTCCAGCCTCACAGAACCATAGTTGGACATCTCTCTATTTCTGTGTCATCAGAAGAGACTTTTCAGCGGAAGATCCATATATAAATGTGGGTACACAGAGACGACGGGCTCTGTTATGGCCCTATGGAAACTTGCTTAGTTTCCCAAGCAGACAAAAGGAATAATGATATTTAATGACTGCACTACACACAGATATATGTGTGTGCATATATGAAAAATGTATATGCTTAAGATCACTGTTATTCAATGATAATAACATAAGAAGACAGATTTTATTTCTTGGGAATGTTAGGGTGTGTGCCAATGAATGAAGACACCTTAAACAAGTAATTTCATGAGGCAGTCATGCTTCTCAGGCTACTGAGCCCGGTTTTGTGGTTGCTCACAGCACCCAAAGTATGTGCTTGTCCTGTGTGACTGCACACCTGGCACAGGACAAGTCCAGTTTTCTTGCCAAAGGTGAGACGTGTTCCTAGAAGCAGGTACTTCCTGCTGTATGGTTCCTCAGATCACCATGGTCAAAGGTAGCAGCAAGAACTTTATTGAGTAGGACATGAGATAAAATGCCACACGACAAATTATTAATTGCCTTGTCAAATGTCGGCAGCTGCACCAATTATTACCTAAATGAGTTCAGATGGCAACACCTTAAAATGATCTTTAGTCTCAAAACTGAGTGGTAGGGCTGAATCTCTGTGCTCAGGCATGTTGAAGGGTGCTCATTCTTTGCAGGTCTCCAGAGTAAGTGCAACCGAGTTGTTTGTTAGTTAATTAACTTTATTTGGAACATGTAGAAAACATTTTGGAATCAGAAAATGACCAAAAAAAAGGCACCCTCCTACAGTTCTAACTTGCACACTTTCTGTCTTCAGCCCCTAATAGCAAAGGGCACTTAGGTATCTACAGACAACCGTGAAATGGCAGCCTGTCATGGTCGATTACTACTTGCACACACATTGTTAGATCATCAGACTTGTGGAAACACCGGAACCACCAAGCAAATCTCAGCCTGCTCAGTCAACTGTTTCTATTGATTAGGTACAGCACACTCCCAAGTAGCACTTGCAAAAGGATTTAGGCTGCCTCTTGAAACAGCATCACTTTGCAAGAAGAGTAGGGTTGAGCAAAAGTTGAAATGAGAGGTTTTTATTCCTTTACCTGCCACTTTCCTTTTTACTCCTTTAGAAAAAGTAATCGATTTAAAGCTAAACAAGAATTCACCTTCAGAAACCTCCAGCTTCCCTCAGCACACCTGCATCTTGCTCTCACTCTAACGTAAAACTAACTTAGAGTGGCTTCTTGTCCTCCTCTTGGTACCATATAAAAATAGGCTGTATTGCAACAGTATGTAGATGGCACAGCCAAGACCAGGACCACATTGTGTTAAGCACTATTTGCCAAACAAATAGGAAATGAGATGCTGTTCCCCACGGGGCTTACGGTATATATAGACAAAGTCAAAGGGGGTGAGGCAGTATTATCTCAAGCTTACAGCTGAGGGAGTCCAATCCAGACGGATTATAGTAGCTTCCCCAAGGTCACACACAGGAAATCTGTGGCAGAACTGGGAAATGAAACAAGAACTTCCCAGGCACAGGCAAACATGCCAGGCATAGACTAGTCTCTAAAATGGAATGTTTCAACCCTCATTTGTTCAGCTTTCAGAAAGCTACCAGGCCTGAGTCCTCCCCGCAGAGATTGTAGGTACTGCATCATTTGTGCGTCAGCTACACACATGCTGTGACTAGGACATGTTTTTTTATGAGTTTTATTGTGTCCTTTCTGAAAGAGATTATTTAAATGGAATTATGCATATTTTATGTGATTATCACATACTATATACACCTAGAAAATCTGCTTTTCAACTAGCTGAGTGGCTACGCTGCTTCAGCATGTCAGCATGTGTTGCTGCCCTCTTGCGTAGACCTTGTAATTGCAGTGTTGTGACAGAGTTGAGGTGACAAGATTATCTGGTGCCCTGCAACTAGTGTAACATTTCACCCCAGCTGTACAGCTAATGGACATTGTTACCTTTCTCATTTAGCCGCTGTCTTGTCCATGCTGGTTTTGTGGTAGTCTCAGTAACCATGATGCAGATTTGGTAGGTCAAGAGAACAAATAACACAACTTAGTAGCAAAAACGCCTAGTTAAAGGTTGGCTGGTGTTCTCAAGTTTCCCTTCAGCTTTCCAGAAGGGGCAGTCCTACCTCATTGATCAAAGTTCACCGCAGGTTGATTTTGACTCCTAAAGTCAAACCATGTTTTCTGGGCACATAACATTTAATGAAAAATAGTTTGGTACACCTGATAAAAGGGTGTCATGACTTTGGCTGGGATAGAAACTTGGTGGGATGGTTCCCATGGCTGGAGCGTGGCAATCAGTGGCTACAGGCTGTTTAGAAGGGACAGGAAAGGAAGGAAGGGTGGAGGGGTTGCCCTCTACATCAAGAGATGGATAGAGCTTGGAGAGCTGTCTCTGAAGAACAGCCACGAGCAGGTTGAATGCTTATGGGTAAGAATCAGAGACGGAGGCAACAAAGGAAACCTCGTCATTGATGTCAACACAGGACACCCAATCAGGGAGAGACTTGATGGAGTATTCTTACTGCAGCTACAAGAGGCATCTTGCTTGCAGGCTCTTGTCCTGCTAGGGGACTTCAACCACACTGACATCTGCTGGAAAAGAGCACGGTGAGCTGTAGGCAATCCAGGAGGCTCCTGTGGTGCATTGAGCATAACATCCTGAGCCAAATAATAGACAGGCCTACCAAGGGAGATGCAATACTGGACCTGATGGTCACCAGTGCAAGTGAGCTAATTGGTGACATCAAGATTGGAAGCAGCCTGGGCTGCAGTTGATTACACACTTGTGGAATTGGCAGTCCTGAGGGATGTGGGACAGGCGAAGAGTAAAGTCAGGACCCTCAATTTTGGGAAAGACAACTTCCAGCTCTTCAAGGAACAGAGCTGCAGATCTTTAAGGTTGCTTTCCATAGAGCAGAAGAGCTCCCAATTCCCAGGTGTCAGAAATCAGGTAAGGAAGGTAAGAGGCTGGCATGGCTGAGTTGAGACCTGCTGGCCAAACTAAAGGACAAGAAGGAAATGCACAGGCAGTGGAAGCAGGGACAGGTATCCTGGGAAGAGTATAGGGACACTGCTCAGTTGTACAGAGATGGGGTCAGGAAGGCCAAGGCACTGCTTGAGCTGAACTTGTTGAGGGATACAAAGAATAGCAAGAAGGGATCCTACAGGTACATCAACCAGAAAAGGAAGATCAAAGGAAGCGTAACCCCCCCGATGAACAAGACTGGCAAACTGGTAACAATGGACAAGTAAAAGGCTGAAGTACTCAGCAACTTCTTTGCCTCAGCCTTCACTGGCAAGCTCTCTTCCCACACCTCTCGAGTGGAGGAACTGCAAGATGGGGACTGAGGGAGCAAAGTCCCTCCTACTGTAAGGGAAGATGAGGTTCGTGACCACTTGAGAAACCTCAACATGCCTAAGTCTATAGGATCTGATGGGATGCATCCCAGAGTCCTGAGGGAATTGGCTGATGTAGTTGCCAAGCCACTCTCCATGATATTTGAGAAGTCACGACAGTCAGGGGAAGTCCCTGGTGAATGGATAAAAGGAAACATTGCAACTCTTTTTTTAAAAAGGGTAGAAAGGAGAACCCCAGGAACTACTGACCTGTCAGCCTCACCTCTGTGCCTGGGAAGATCATGGAACAGATCCTCCTAGAAGCTGTGCTAAGGCACATATGTGGAGGACAGGTAGATGATTCAAGACAGCCAGCACGGCTTCACCAAGGGCAAGTCCTGCTTGACCAACCTAGTGGCCTTCAATGATAGCGTAACTACATCAGTGGACAAAGGAAGGGCTATGGATATTATCTGTCTGGACTACTGTAAAGCCTTTGACATGGCCTCCCACAACAACTTCCTAAATTGGAGAACTATAGACTTGATGGGTGGATTGTTTGAGGGATGAGGAACTGGCTGTGTGGTTGCATATAGAGGGTAAACGTCAATGTCACAATGTCTGGATGGACACCGGTGACAAGTGGGACCCTCAGGAGTCCATACTGGGACCAGTAATATTTAATATCTCCATCAGTGACATAGTGGGATCGACTGCACCCTCAGCAAGTTTGCAGATGACACCAAGCTGAGTGGTGCAGTTGAAATGCCTGAGGGATGGGATGCCATCCAGAGGGACCTGGACAAACTCAAGAGGTGGGCCCATGCAAACTTTATGAGGTTTGACAAGGCCAAGTGCAAGGTCCTGTACCTGGGTCAGGGCAACCCCCAGTATCAATACAAGCTGGGGGATGATGGGATTGAGAGCAGCCCTGCAGAGGACTTGGGGATACTGGTGGATGAAAGATCAGACGTGAGCCTGCAATGTGCGCTTGCAGCCCAGAAGGCCGATCGTATCTTGGGCTGCATCAAAGGGAGCATGGCCAGCAGGTCAGTGGAGCACTCTGGTGAGACTGCACCTGGAGCCCTGTGTCCAGCTCTGGAGCCCTCAGCACAGGAAATACATGGACCTGTTGGAGAGGGGCAAGAAGAGGGACACAAAAACGAGCTAAAGGGCTGGAATACCTCTCCTATGAGAACAGCCTGAGACAGTTGTGGTTGTTAAGCCTGGAGAATGCTCTGGGGAGACCTTATTGTGGCCTTTCAGTACTTAAAAAGGGCCTATAAGAAAGATGGGGACAGACTTCCCTGAAGACATTCCAGGCCAGGCTGGACAGGGCTCTGAGCAACCTGATCTAGTTGAAGATGTCCCTGCTAATTGCAGGGGGTTGGACTACATGAGCTTTGAAGGTCCCTTCCAACCCAGACTGTTCTCTGATTCTGTAATTTTCTTCCTAGTAGCTGCTATAGTGCTATGTTTTAGATTCAGTATGAGAAGAATGTTGATAACACGCTGATGCTTTAGTTGTTGCTAAGCAGTCAAGGGCTTCTCAGCTTCTCATGTCCTGCCAATGAGAGGGCTAGAGATGTCCAAGAAGCCGGGAGGAGGCACAGCCAGGACAGCTAACCCAAACTGGCCAAAGGGATATTCCATACCATGTGACATCATGCTCAGTATATGAACTAGGGAAAAGTTAGCATGGGGGCTACTGCTCAGGAACTGGCTGGGCACTGGTTGTCAGGTGGTGAGCAATGGCATTGTGCATCACTTGTTTTGTATATTTTTTTATTATTATTTTATTTCAATTATTAAACTGTCCTTATTTCAACCCATGAGTTTTCTCACTTTTCTGATTCCCTTCCCTATCCCACTGAGGGGGCAGGGAGTGAGCAAACAGCTGCGGTTTGGTTGTTGGCTGGGGTTAAACCATGACAAAGAGATGTGCTATTGCAGGTTGTGACAGGTAGTAATATATGAGAAGCTTCACAGGCAACAACAAAGACATTTCAGTTATTCTCACTTAAAGGCTGGCCTGAATTTTATTTTAGCAACAGCTACTGCTGGTATCCTGTGATACCATGTCAATGGCTCTAAAGCTGGATGATTCCTTTCACCGCCCATCACACAGGTAGTGAAAGGGACTTCAGGGCAAATCTGAGTCAGGTTAAAGGTGTTCTGCATCCTCCTTCTCTCCTCCCCTGCCCCTTTTGTTTTTTGTTTTGACCAGAAGCCCTCCTTTTTAAAGTATCTAGGCAGGTAATTATTGGTACTCATTTGTGTTTCATCGGATAAAGCTTCTCTCTAAGCGGACTTTGCATAAGCCCAGTTGAAGGTCTTCTGAATATTTTTCTTCAAGCTTTTGCTCACTAAAAAAGAAATCATAGAAAACTTTCCACCTTGACCCAGGACTGAATATTAGATCTGTTGTATTGCATTTTCTCAATAAGTCTTCCAATTACTTCTCCTTCTGCAGAGGGGTAAAGCAAGACAAAATGTGTACCTGAAACAACAGGCACAAAATAGCACATGCACAGAAAGGGAAAACTATAGCTTGAACAATAGCATCATTGTAGGAACAGTGTACATGAAAGCATGCTATTGGAGAAGAAGCCAATACATAGGTAATTAATTCATTACATTGTGAGACGGGGAGTGGGACACAGTTCGTAACTGTTGCAGGCCAAATGTGTGTTACTGTACAGGCTATCTGTCCTGTTGATTGGACTTCACATTGTTTTCATAACTCTGCTTGTCCTTGATGTAACTGTGACTCAGAGGACTAGAAACTGAAATCTAAATCTCATACACTTAACCCATGCAGACCAAAGCAAATACTGGAGATTAACACACAACTGCCAGCTCTGGCAACTGAAGACCTATTCTGCTGTAGCTGTATTTCACCTCCTTCAGCTTCCAGATGACCGAACAAAAATGTGTGATGACACTACAATGACACTCTCTCTGCCAGAGACTGTAGAGATCTCTGCAGCCTTTCCATAGCCAGGGATTCAGATCAGAAAAGCCTCTTCAGAAATCAAACTCCAGTTTGCATGAGGGACAGACGTCTGTCTTAGCCAGAAATCAGTGCAGAGCACATACACATTCACAGGAGAGAACATCAGGGCTGTCTATATGACAGAAAGGAGGTTTCTTGCCTGAAGGAGGCACAAACAGACTCACCACAAGTGGCATGAGGACACTGGCAGTGTCCGAGCTAATTAAGCAACATCACCACCTGTCTGATCAAGTTTATTGTCTCTGTTTGCATCAAGTTACTTGTTGCACTAGCATGTGCCAAAGGGGCTCTTTTCAAGTCACTCACCAGAGAGCAGCTCACATTTATCACCCCCAGAGTTTGCTGACCTGACAGCACATGGAACAGGGAACTTGCTGCAAAGAATGGGAAAAATACACTGTATCCCCACCCGGAGAAAGGGAACAAACCAGACCCGTTGAGATTGTCTCTATGCAACATTTCTGGAAAAAGTTAATGATGAAGCAGTGGCTGACCTAGAAAACACTCGCTCATTAATACTAGCTACAATGCAAAATGTAGCAAATACATTATTTTCAAGAAAGACAATAATGGGGCCCATTGCTCATTGTACCCTACTTCAGACACTAAACAACTTAGTTAAAACAATCATTAAAAATTAGGATTATAAAGAAATACCACCTAGCTGACAAAGATGTGACAGGCAGAACCCAGTAGAGCTTCTAAATGAAATGGACCATTGATCTGGTCTGGTATTGCAATTCATTAGAGGTCCAGTTATACTGAGCTAGTTAGTGCTGCAGCAGCCACACACAAATATACCACTTTATTCTTTAAAGGCAAAGCAAAAGATCAGAATCCTTAGCTGTACCCCGGGCCCTACTAAGCATGCTGGGAAACCTTAGTTACCACAAACCCCAGCCAGCTGACTCGCACAGAAGCTGAAAAGGGGACCTTTAGGGAGCAGAGTCCTGCCAATATGAACCCCACATGCTAGGTTTCAGCACAGCTCGTGACAATTCTTTGTCTTATTGCCAGTCAACAGTGCTACTACTGTTAGCTCGTTTCTCCTCACATCTAATGAGATCAGGCTCCAGCTGGCTTAGGAAAAGCCATTTGTTGGGATACTAGACTAAGGACTGCATTTGGATGGCTAAAATCAGAAGTCCTCAGCTGTAGCAAGTTCCCTGTCTTGATTAGCTCAAATGATTCCAAGCAATCTTCACAGGCCCTCCAGTCTTCAGCACAAGGACTAAGCCTGAACTGGATCTTCAGTGTCTTGTTCAAAGCTTAATTCCTTCCTGCCCCCTGAAGAATCTGTGCACCTCTTATTTGTTGTGTGAAGATTCTGTACATTCCTCTCCCTGATCATCTCCAAACAAACCTCTGCCTCTTTGCTTTAAATTATACTTGCTTATAACTTAACCAGTCGCTTAAGTCAGCAGTTGCTGACCAATTCTATCTTTTCAGAATTAATATTAATCTTAGTAACAGTTCCTTAGTTGAAAATGAGCTGCTCCAATCTCTTAGAATTTCTGGGCTGTATTTGATTAAAATGCAGCATGTGCACACTTTATGGTAGAGGATGTCTCTTGTCTTCCACAGAGTCTCCACACCAACCAGTTGTATGTACCACACCTCCAAATAAATGGCCATTTAGGGGTGTTCATTTTGTCCTAATGCTCAACACATGGCCATTTGAGAAAAAATTTGAACCCTAGACACAGTGAGCGTTACCTTTGCCTGCTTTCAGGCTAAGTGTTCTTTCTCTGAGAGTTCCAGTATCACGACATGTGCGCGAGATGTACACTGCAATTCCAGCAAACCACGAACTGTAAAGACCCAAAGTTTCAGAGGGGAATTTATTGTATGGGAGCATATCCAATATCTTTTGTCAACCATTCATGAGAATAATAAAAAATAGAAGCTTTTTAAATGACAAAAAATATAGTTACATATAATACAGATTTTCATCTTGCATTGAAGCAGAGCAGGAATAAAAGGATCACTCGTGTTTTCACAGTTAGTTTGCGTTGCTTCTCTAGGTTAAAGCATCAGCAACTCAAATCTTCCAGTCAGAACCCCTCATTAGTAGTTTCATGGGGTGATCATGAGGTTGAACATTCTCTGCATTTTTGTACCCTTTACAAATAGAGCAGGCATGCTTGATCCATCCCAGAACTACTCAGATTTTCAGAGGTACCAGCTACGCTTGAAACAAGGCATCCTTGCTGCAACTGAAATATTTTTGTATCAGAACATGCTTTCAGGCCCAATTCGGAAACACATCTATGGAATACTCAAGAATGTGCTTAAATCCCAGTTGGCTCAAAGGGCTCCGAGTTGATCCCTTGTGACCACCTCAGCTTGTCTTGCCCATCGCAAGCACGGCACGCTGGCACGATGCACTAACCAGCATTTGTTTGCATGTGTAACTTGCTTGCAAGACCACAAAGGATTTCAACATTCTTCAGCACTCCATTTACTTGAGACCTAAACACATTCGCTGCATGCATAATTTACATATATACTACCAACCCCCCCAACCCTCCCCACAATATTATTGCAGTAATTCTTTGCTGGTATAACACTTTATATACCAAGTTTCACTTATTTAGTTTTCTATAAACATAGAAAAAAACACCTGAAGAGAGCTAGAACAGCTTTCAATCAGTCACTATATTGGCATTGAAAGCTTTATTTTGAAAACTTGAAGCAGCAATACTGAATAAATAGACAGAATGATTGTTTTGTCATCTCCATACAACTGATGGCCTTCATCCAAAACATTAAAATACTGTAGCAAATAGAATAAACATGCATGTTTCAATGTTCTTAAAAAAAAAAAAGTGTAATATAAAAGTAACACTTTGACACTTAATACAGTACAGACCAGTAGAGACTATTTTCTGGAAAAAATATCTGAATACGATTTTGTTATTTACATGTATCATTAAGGCCCAATTCACTCAAGTTAATGCACATCAGGAATTTATATGCTTCAAGATAACTCACTAAAAAGTACAAGATCAATTTGTTTGCTCATACTTACATGATCCCAGTTCACTAAAATAATGCAATACTCTTCATGCTAAAAACAAGGCGATTATTGCCCCAAGATACGATACTTATTTCACTAAAGGGTCTTTCCCCTCTTACCTCACAATGACAGCATGTTTGCATATTGCTAATGCTAGTGGTAGTTCTTCCAGAATTTCCTTCCAACTTGCTAGGATTTAGAAAAGCAAGTCATCTCCAAGCTCACATACCATTTCCAGAAGCAATTCAGGCACTTGGGAACCTAAGTCCCACAGAAAGATAACAGGAGGCAGGTTCCTGGATGATTTTTCAGAGTGGGACTTGGGTTTCTCCCTTGCTCAGGCATTCAGAATGTTCACCTTGGCCTTAACCTACTGGCTTTTCAAATAGTCACCCCACTCCCTCCCTTTTCCCCATACAACATAGCATCACCAGCAAAAATAAACTGTATCCTCATGGATGAGGGAGGTAACACAGTTAATTTCTATTAGTAATAAATTACAGGAGTTCTCCATATAAATTCCCTGTGCACTGGAAAATAGTGCTTGTGTATTCAACTATTTAATACAAGCAAAAAACTCCATTTTTATCATGCTGGCCAATAAATAATATGGCACTTGTTAAAACTAATACATGTAGCTTCTTTTCTGCTAATGCCCCGTAAGGAGGTTTGAAACACTTCTGAAAAGGAATTTTTCTACATTTGTAAAAAAAGAGTGAGGTTCTGCAGTTGATTAGAAGCAAAACTCCTAATGCCATAACATAAGGAATTTTTGTAACTGTCATACATTGTTCAAGTCACATTTAATGCAAGGGCATGCCATTTCTTTTTGGTTTATTTACAGAGAGGGTGAAAATGCTACAGAACTTTAACCGGGTGAAATTCAATAAGCAAGAGGAGTATGGTTGGGGCAGTGGAATTTGTCAGCGTCTCACAAATGACAGGTTTGGATACTAAAGCCTCTCCTTTGCCACAACAGTGGCTGAAACTGTAAAAGTTTTTCAGATCATCTTGCCACGTGTATTAAAGCCCTGACAAGGAGGGTCCACTCAGTGCTGATGCAGTGGCTGCTCCTGAGCCAGCTCCAGGCTGGCCCCTCTGTCAAACAGCTGCTGCAAGCAGCAGATGCTATTTTGTAACTTAAATGGCAAATTCCTCCCTTGATTCTATTACAAAGCCATAACTCAAGCCCTCCAAAGCTGCTCTTTCTCATCCTTTTAATCCTGTTTCTCCTCCCTCCACTTTAAATAACCTGGCAGAAAAAGAGTGCAATTTTTATGATGCAAGAGTCCAATTCAGCTCAAACTGACATCTGTGGGAAATGGACCAGTCACAAATTATGACAATAACATTAACTGGTAAGTATGCTGACCCGCCTTAAATATTTTATCTCAGTACAAGACTGAAATTGCAACAGGCTTTTCCTTGTGTTTCCCCCCACCCCTGTGCAGCATAATTTGGGCCAGACTTTGCAAGGTGCTGAGTGCCTCAGGTCTCGTAACATCAAGAGGTGCTGAAGATGCAAGATATCCACTGGAGAGGGCCATTTTATTTCTGTAAATTGAACCCAGAATGTAAGGCATATATGCTCAAGTACCTTGGACAGATATTGTCCCCAAACTATATATATTTTACACTTTTTGAATATATATATATATATATACACACACTTTTTTTTAATACAAAGTTATGGGCACAGTAAACATGAGCATGGAACTGTGACAAACCAACAGTAAAATCTGTGAGTGCTGCAAAGATTCCTCAGGTAGGAACATGTCTTTTTCCAGTTTGCTCACAAGGAAAAAAAAAGACCTGTTAAGTTAAACAGTAAAAATTCAGAATCCATTTGGAAAGGGCCTTTATATATTCACAGCCTTATCTGTTGCTGTTAGTCTAAATATAGCAGCATTTTTAGAATATATGATGCCATTAGTAAGTGGAAAGGGAGAAAAAAAAAGCATTAAAGACTCAAGAGTCCTTCATCTTGTACTACATCTTACAAAACTTCCATTTGTCAGTATGATCAGGAAGGTCCTTTTTTAAAAAAGGAAACTTAACATTTATCTGCACATCAGTAAATCGACACAAGAGGATGCTAGGAGTTAAGAATTCTTAAGTATTTTCTATGGCAAAAAGCTTGGAGTTTCTCATCAGTGGTAAAATCCTGACCCTTCCAAAGGCATCAGGAGTTCTGGCATTTTGCCACTGACTGAAGTCCAGGTATTCAGTACTGCAGCAAAAGCACGGTGACCCCCTCTCATGTCAAAGGGCTCTCAAAGTTGGGGATGACAATATGAGTTGCTGTTAGAACACGAAATCCAAACGCAACGAGGTAACGCCCATCCCTTCTTTAACTCATCCATGAGGCCAGCCTCCGAATGCGTACAAACTGTTCCACCAACGCCAGTCACTGTCTCTGCAAACTTGGCATTGACTTTAACAATCTAGTTTCACTGCCTGTAACAAACAT
Source organism: Nesoenas mayeri (assembly GCF_963082525.1). NCBI lineage: Eukaryota > Metazoa > Chordata > Aves > Columbiformes > Columbidae > Nesoenas > Nesoenas mayeri. The sequence goes on from NC_137541.1 coordinate 76,007,342, forward strand.
GCTACGTGGTAGGGTCTCACTGTCTCACTTTCTGCAGGGAAGCCATTCTGTCTAATCCTTGCTTAGCTCTGATTGCATTAGAGTGACACCAAGATATGATAATGTTATCTTTCACACATTTGGTAGTAATTTTTTACAAAAAATGTGAAATTTCCTGTTTGTAAGCTTTATATTCTGTAAGTGACTGAGCAGCAATACATCTTTTAAAGGGGCTGAAAGTCCACCATTTAACACTGGGGACCTGGAATGAAATCCCGGCCCTACTCAAGTCAGTAGAAGCTCTGCTATTGACTTATGGGACTCTGCCAGGTTTCTTCCCACCACAAAACTTGAGTGAATTTTGGAAGGCTGGAAGAGAATATATTTTTTTTTAAATTATTCTTCTTCCCCACCAGCAAGATTGACCACAAAACAAGAACACTGTAATGGCTAGTGGAAAAAAATAAAGTACAAAATCACACACAGTGAAAGCCTCCTACTCTCTTTTGGTAAGATATATGAAGACAACTTCTTACATTGTTCTTTTCTTAAAAGGCATATACAATGTGTCAAAATATTTCAAATATACATTCTATATAATAAAATATCATCTAACTAGTGCATCCTCAATCATATGCTGGAAATATTTTTACCAAGCTGAGTTTTAAATTCCATAAATCTTTCAAACACTAGGTGCTTCATTCAAGGCAGATTCAACAGCAAGTGAATCCCACAAGCTCACTTTTCAAGCCTTAAAAGGTAGCAATGACATACTATGACCCACAATAGAAATGAACAGCGTCAGTGGTGAGAAACCATTTTAATGGTTCGGCACTCCACAGAACTCTGCATTGCAAGTTGTTGTACTTGATCAAATGGTGGATGGGTGTACACGCAAATTAAAGTCACCTTGTCAGACTGACATACAGCCATATGTGATTATTCACAAGTTAAAAATAAAAATATAAAAGGTCAACATTCACACGTCCATTGATTAAAGGGAATAAATTAAACCTCATTTAAGTTGCATACATGGTTTCCTTCAGCTTCAGTCTTTTATTTATGCCTATACATGGAACAATACTTTCCCCAATACTTCCGAAGTAGCAAAAACAAATGAAAGTTTTTGCACTCTAGTTGTGTTGATAGCAAGTTCATCCTTGACAATTATGAATCAGGACAGTTTCTGTCTCTTTAGCATCAGTGCACAGGGTATGGCTCCAAGGGGTGTGTTGGAGGAAGAAGAAAAAAATACATAGGCTTAACAAAAAAAAAAAATTCTTCTTCCATTCACCGTTGGCAGAAAAAAACCAAAAGTGTATCTTGTCCAGGGTACCTTGCTAGGTCCTCTCCAGAAGAGGTATGTACTGTCATACATAAATGCCCTCTGGGTTAAAACCAGACGATAGGGGATTCTGTAGAATCCGAAGGTTACTGGGGAGTTGCCTTGATGACCCAGGGCGCTTGAGTGACCCAGACTGAAATGTTGGCTCTGCAAGAGAAAAAGGGCAGTTAGAAAGGTCATAATCAAGGGTGATGTCCTTAGAACACCTCTCCCCTTCCTGCTTAGTGCAGTACAGAAATACTAATACTACATACCACAAAAAACTGAAATGCTTGGCTAGGAAGTTATGAGATCTAAGGTTCCCACTTCCTACTCATTTCAAACCACAAAGATATACCTGCTCAATATAATTACCCTCCCACAAGGAATACACACAGGGATACATGCAATACACTTATACAGTAATATGCAGAAAGTGGTTGTACCTACACAACTCAAAGCTTCAGCTTCCGACCCACTTAATCAAGAAGCTTTGTACAAGTGCTGACATTTAAGGCCTGGTTGGTCTTCTCTCCCCACCTCCCTGCCCTCCCAATGCCTTTTGGTAAGAAAGATTTCTGAGGGGAATGACAGAACGAGCTAAGGAGAATGCTGAGATAAACAGGCCCCTTGCAAGCAGGGTGAAGCACACGCCAGCAGAGGCTGAGCCACAGCAGAGGAGTTTCTGCTTGTGCCATGGTTCTGACACACAGAAGCACTCCCATGTTTCTGTCTAGGAAATGCTGGATTCAGATGTGGGCATGTGGAGAATGCACTGATCTCAATTTGCACATGTCGTAAGAGCCACCCGTGCAGAACTTCTGGATGGCTGGCAGCCCAGTTGGATTATCTCCTCTTCGCATGCAGCTGCTGTCTGGGATTGCTCGAGATCCAGACACTCCTTTTTCTACATTGACAACACTTCCCATCAGAAGAGGAAGAACCTAGATGAGCAGCCATGTCAGACATGCAATCAGGTTGCGTGCCAGCTTACATGCCTGCAGCCATGGTGGCCACACTTAAACGGTGCTAGCCTAGTGGGTTACTGATGGGACAAACACATGCATAGGCACAGTGGGAGAGAAGCTATCTACATACTGCACTTTATTTACAGCTTGCTAAGCCCTTGGAATGAAGAGGAATATTTGACACTTTACTGTTTTAATATTTTGCTAACTTCTTCACTAACGTTCACTTCATGCATGAGTACTAGCGCTAATGCAGCAGGTTAATGCACTGCCATCCCCTTCTCCACCCCCCAACAAGCATTCTGAGTGCTGCACCTCTCTCAAGCTCCACATGTGGGGCCTCCACCTCAACAGGGTCTGCTGGCAGCACCGTGACCTTCGTTCCCGTTTGCTGGATGAACTGTTGGAGATTGACCTGTCGCAGCTCCTTTGTCAGTTGCTCCAGTTCTTGTTCCCTGTCCTGCCAGGAAAGAGAAAACATCTGCTGAGCAGTAGTGAGCAAAAAGCAGCATTTCAAGAACTCTATTTGTAAATAGGCAACGAACGCTTGACTTTTGATGAGAAAGCATCTGACTTTTAAACTCAAATGGAAGAGCTGAAGGTTAAAACACTCTCGTAATTTAGAAAGCAAATCAACACTAGCTATTACTCATTAGGGGTTACTACTGGTCTCTTTATAATGCTTCTTGGATGACTAGCAGATGGTTTTCACATCACCTGAGAAAAATACATCAACTGAGCATCAGCCTGGCATTAAATCTTAGCTCTGCCAGAAGTGTCCAGCATGACTTGGATATCTCATTTAGTTCTTCTGTTCCTAAAAGGACAATAATGCCTTTCTCTTCTTCTTCTTCGCATTTTCTGTTCAGAGTGTAGATTTTTACTGACAGAACTCTCGCACTCTGCAAGCATACTGGGTTTTATGCAACAAGGCCCAATCCTGGCTGGTTCACCACCCCTTCATAAGCACAGAAGATGATAACTTAAGATCTTCCTCAATACTGTGTCATTCTCACATGATATAAAAAACCTACAGCTCTACGAGATTATGACGGTCTCAGATTACAATTATTCCCTGTTAGGTCCCCAGATTCAGTTTCATTAGCTGACATGTCGCTGCATGTGGTGCTCTTCCACAGCGAGCATGGGCCCCGTCTGTCGGCATTTCCACACAGCGCATACTGCTACATCTTCATTGTGGCAAGAGATGGAGGTTGGGTCAATGCTCTTTTCCCTAAATATCTCATGTGAGCAGAGTTATCCATGAACTCCAGAGAAGGATTGGGGTAAAATGGTTTTGCGGACTTGTTCTAGGAACGGTTGCAAACAGCAGAGCCCTTCTCCCTTTTAAACTTGCAGTAAGGTCACAGCTGAGGCCAAATGTAAGAGTTAGCAAAAAACTTAACACAACTGACCTGATGTCTAAATTAGGACCTTTTCGATGTCAATTGTTTTGTCACTCATGTGTTTGCTTGATCTGTTCAGACAATGCATGTCATGTTGTTTGTCTCAGTTTCCCATGCTAGACTTGTGTTTCCATTCATTTGAGATGAGGTTTCTCTGAGAAACAGAAACCAAGCCATCTCCAAATTTTAAAACAATTCTACAAAAATATTCTTCAATTTATTTTGGTCCTGTTAGACTCTATAACTGGGCACCTGAGAGACAGGAAATTCTCAACTGTCTGTACTTACTACAATGTTAATTCTGCAGCTCCATATTTTAATGATATTGTAACAAAGTTGCCACTGAGGAGAAATCACTGAAATACACAGGTTAACAAAACTAACATAATAAATAACTTGTTAACGACATTTCTCAGCTTTCGCAGGAAAAAAGTAGAAATGCTAACTATCACCCCAAATCTTATCAGTTTAAGCTCTTCTTTTAGTACTTAAATGTGAAACTTTAGTGAGAGCTTTTACTTGAAGAAGGGTGGGATGGGAGGTGGGGTGGAGGCGGGGCAGGCAGGGCTTGGAATTTAACACCTTTCTCTAGAAACAGGGGAGCAAAGAGTGCTGCATCTGATCCTTCATTGAACACAGACTCATCTTGTTGAAAAGTAATTTTACTGGTGTGGCCAGAGAAAATGAATGAAATAGAAGAAGCAGGACAAATTACTAGAAATTTCTCTCATGCTATGAAACATTGCCACCTTCCTGTTCTTATCACTTAAAATTTAGTGAATCAATATTTTCTTTCCTTCCTTTTTGAAAGGTATATAAAAACCCCCAACTTTTATAGCTTCAAATCGGCAAATCTATGAGTGTTACAAACTTTAAGCATTCAAGAAAATATTTTTCTATTCCTTCCATCCAAGTGTGTAACATAACATAAAACTGAGTGTATTTTCTTCTGAATTTCTGAATTAGTGCATCTTTAGGTTTAGAATAAGCTTGGAAGATCTGTATTTAATAGGAACGCACCTCAGAAAATGAAACCCTAGCCTATGGAAAAAAAAAGCAAAGAAGATTTTAACTCAGTCATAGCCTCAGTAGGTGTTACTAAGGATTGGTAAAATATATACATTTTGCTTTGGAGGAAAATATTACATTTTTTACTCCCCTTCATTTAGTAAAAATAGCTTATATTGAAATGGTTTGGGGTGCTCAGGAGTAAGGATGCAAAATCCCTTTACATATTCACAACAGAATCACCTTTACTGCAACTGCAGCACTGTGTAATATAGTAGCTGTGAATCCCAGGTATGTGGCAAGAATTGCAACTCAAACTGATGTGCGGTGCCTCTGTCCTATCTTACGTTGCACACTAAAATCCCAGGAGCCCCAATCTCTCCTTCACCTCATCCAGCTAGCAGCTGGATTTCCATTTATATTTATTCTTTCCTGCTCTACCAAGTTCCAGGTGATATCATTAACTGCAACGCAGCAGAGACTGTGTTTTCCTGTGACACATGCTGCAAACACCTGAGGTGGAGAGAAAGCAAAATTCTGAACACCAGCACATCAGGCAGGAAATGGGAGATGCTATTCTTTAAAACAAAGGCTCTATAAGCTAACAGCTATTTTAGCTCTACATCCATCTATCCATGTGCTGCTTTTGAACTGTTCATCTGAATTCATCTGTGGCAGACAGACCTAGAAAACAATCAGAAGTTTAGCCTCAGAAAAGGCTGTGATAGCACAAATTTCCATTAATTTTAACAATATGAGTGACTGAGCTGCTAAGACCTAGGACCTAAATCCTCAAGATACCTAATCCCAAATCAACAGAGGTTTGAAGACTTAAACTTTTAAAGGCATTAGCCTGAGAGCACTATGGTCCCATTTAGCATCCAGCAGTACAACAATCCCCCACCAGCCCTAAATGTGCTCTTGCTCCTCAAGGAGTTATTATTTGTCTGAGGTGCCCAGACCCACCAGCAGAGCAGCACCTTGCTGGAGCCAGCGAGCTCTCCCTCTCAGCAGGACAAGGTGGCCAGATGTATTGCCATGGGAACAGCCAGACTGCCCTCTGCCAGTTTGGCTGATATTAACTCTGGTGTTTCTCTATCATGGACAACTGCACAGTGAAAATATGCTTCAAGTGATTTCTCAGAGGTCACCAGGCAGTCAGGGAATGGTAGCAAACCAAGCTGGAATTGCTGGGGAAGAAAGTGAGCCACAGCACATGAATAAATGAAAGATGTTGTGGTGCTCAGTGTTAACTCTGCAGGCCACTCAGGCCTTCCAAATAGCCAGGAACACAAGCACTGAAATGTCTGCTGGTTTATCCTGAGACAAATAACTAAATCCTATTTTTCTTTTCAGATGGTTTGAATGAGTAAAATAGACACAGGTGAAATGACAACTGTCTGCTCTTAAAAAAAAAAAAATCTGAAACACCATTTGTAAATGAAAGTGACACTTTCTTCCTTTTACCCACTTCACTGTGGAAACTTGCTTGCATTTTCTTTCATGGGCTCCAAATCTGTATAAGAGAAACTAGTTACAGTCAAGTCTTTGACTGTTCCTTAGCAATGGATAAAAAGGACATCTTACCTGCAACCGTTTGGTAGCTTGGCCCAAAGACCTTTCTACAGCTTTAATGCCATTTTCCAATCTGAGACTCTGCTGGCCCTGAATATCAATTTCACCCTTCACCTTCTCGATCTTTTCCTTGACCTCTTCTTCATTCACTTGGGACTCTTGAACTTCCCGCTGCAACTTCTCTGCTTCAAGGCCACTTTCCATGTTGTGGATTTGAGACATGTAGTCCTTCAGCTTGTTCTCACACTCCATGATCCTCTGCCTCAACTCCTGCAGCTGCTCCTTCAGCTGTTTTTCATTTTCCTGCTCGATCTGCAGCTCATTTTCCCAGAACTCTTCTTCTTCAATCTCCACTTCGTTCCTTTTGATCTTCTGCTCTAACTTGAGGATTTCTTCTTCCAGGCTGGAGTTATACTTTTGTTCCCAGTAGCGGATCTCAACTTCATTGGACTCCAGCTGTTTCTCAATGCACTGAAGTTTCTCTGTTTGCAGGTGGATCAATTTCTTCAACTCATCCGCTGTTGTTTTACAGTTGTTGAGCACCTTTTGCTTGAACTCAGATTCTTTGCTTTTCCCAAAGATGTCCATTAACCCTTTGGCCCCTCCAGTGAAGGTGAGGGATTTCCTTTTCGGCTCCCTCCTCTTCATGGATTTGTCACTGGGGGGCCTCAGCTTGGCCAGGGGTGGTAAGCTTTGCCGGTACAGAGTTCTTTCAGGGATGCGAGCCACGCTGTCTGAAGTCGGCCGCTCGCTCAGCGAAGGCCCGGTGCGGCGTAGGATGAGCTGCACGTCGCTCGCGTACTGGCCCCACTTGTTCAGCGACACGATGGGGTTTTCGTGGGGCGCCAGGTGCCGCTCCGTGTCCCGCCATTTCTCGATCAGCGTGTACCTGCCGGTGCGACCTGCAAGGCAAGCACAGCTGTCAGCGGCCCGGTCCGGCCCGCCAGGGGGCGCTGCCGGACAGTAAGCGGCTCTCCGGCGCTGCTCTCAAGCGGGCACCCCACGTTCGAGGGGAAAACGGGGGAAAAGGATTTGGGCGGGGGAAGGGTGGAGGGTGTGTGTAAACCGGGCAGGCAGGACCCTGGCGCTGCTCTGCGGAGTCACCCCAGAAGTGTCTGTGCCCGCAGGCGCTGCCTGCCCACAGAGGGAGCAGCCACCGACTGTTCCTGGTGAGTTACAGTAAACGCTCCTCCATTCACTGGGATAAGCACAGTGTCTACACACTACTTATTTCAACTGTAAATTATCTCGGGAAGATCCTCTCCCCAAAGAGCAGTAACTAAAGAAGTGAGTACCAGTTTACACTGTGCAACACAAGTGAAACCGCACAAGTCCCTGTGACTTCCTTCACATTTTAAGCCACTAAAATTGAAGCAAGTGACCTAGCGATGCTGGTATCTAGCAAAGAAACACAAACACACATCTCCAGAGGATGAGAACAAGAATAGAAAGAGGTTCAGAACATCTTTCATACAGCCACACAGAAAAATCAAAATTTGGAGACAGTGTGTTTGCTTTTAAACTGTATCATCAATCAGAGAGGCAACTGTTAATGAGGCACTGAGCCTTAGCTCACCATCTTGTGCCCCCCAAGTTAGTTCAGACACTAGGGAAACTGCCTGAGGGCCACAGCAGTGTTGTGTGCCAGCTCACATGGGCCGTGGCAGTGCTGCTGACATGACAAACCTTTGTGGAGCAGAACACAAGGACGAGAGCAGCAGAGGCTGCCTAAATTGGAAACAAGCAACTCCGGCTCCCTGTGCAGACCTTTCATCCCTAACAGCACAACACAAGTTCCCTGGGGTGGGAAGCCTTCAGGAAGAAGCTAGAATCCTTTAATAACTGTTGTGTTGTTTTCCAACCTCTGTGTTGACAGCCAGCTGTACAATGAATGTCCTATGGTTTACTTTTAGGGTAGAGGGAAGTACAACTTTTGTCTATGGCTTCTTTTGTGCTGCTACCAAACAGTTTAATTCAGCATAGCAGTCTTTTTCATCTGGTACCCCCTATACGATGCTTGGAATGCTACAAAAACATAGCATTTGAGGTTTTCCACCATTTTAATTTTTTTCTAAACACTCTTCACTTAAAAGCCATGATACTGTTTACAAAAAGATGTGAAAGATCAACTGCTTTTAAAGTATATGATCCTGATGACATTCTGAACAGCACCACAATTGCCATTGACCTTAAAACCATCATTGGCTATTTTAATGCACTACATATACCCATTTCCATGATAGATCGTCATTCAAACAATGATTTATTTCAGCACATAAATGCCTGAAGTACCCATTATATATGCAACTATGGAATGGAGGAGTTGGAATAAATGTAGTTATCAGCAGTAACTCATTTGATGCATTTTCTTTCCTTACACCACAGACACTCCACTTCAAATTTGTAGGAGACAACTTCCACTGTGGCAATTAACATAGTAAGCAGCCCCATAAAATCTGGTATTGTCAGATGAGCCTTATAAAGAGGTCTCTAGGATATAGCTACTGTGTTGGAAATGGCTCCTCTCACCTCACTTTCTCACAATTAGCTCATGATGCAAGGAATAGCAACAACAAAAATCAGCTGCCCAGGCACCACCTAGAAAACAGGCTGCTTTGGTTTATGGGTCATGCTAGCGGTAATTAGCTGGCCAAATAAGAGACCAAAATGTTCACTTCCAAGTTAGGAGTGAGAGCTGAAAGGCTATGCGAAGATTTGACTGATAGAAGTTGGCAAAACAAGGCAATCAGCATGGGAACTGCAATCCACCCCCTCAAATGCCTTAAAAATAAATGACTTTAGGTAAGCACTTGGGGGGGGGATGGGGTGAGAGCGGTGGAATCTATCAGCATACCAACATGCTTGGCCAACACGCTCAGAAACAGAGTTAAAGTTTATTATAACAAAGTACTTCAAAACCAAGTTTACTATGTCAAGATACAAAGTCAGAGATTTTTGCCAAGCCACAATATTGTTCATTGATCCATGAAGATTTATAGTTTGTAGTAGGCATCGGTGTTATTATAGGAAAAATAAACCTAGTGCTATTTGGCATAGCATACTAACAATAAAATCAGAGAAGAAAAATGAAGTAAAAACATACCACAGAACCCAGGACAAAGCTTGCATTTTACAACTCTATTTTGCTAATCTTAAAAGCTTTCAGCTTGTAATCATGGTAATGCTACTAATGTTCTTGTGTTAAAAACAGCCAAGTTCAAGTAAGTTGTGAAACTGTAAACAACAGTAGGTACCACTAGGGGAGCCTACTATTTCTATTCACTTTACTATTAAACGAATTACTTCAAAGAAACATAACAAGAGGGGGAAAAAAAAAAGGCAACAACAAACAGAGGGAGGGGAATAAAGCTAACAATATTGACCAAAGTTAATTAAGGAATTAAGGAATTAAGTGAGGCACTTGCCAAGAGCTATTTTATTTTAGCTTAGGGGTCCCAATCAACACACAGTCCTAAATAATGAACTCAGCACTCAAGATCCCTATAAAATAAAGTTTTTTGTAGGAGTAATACTTACACAGTTCAACAACCACACCTGGAGTTTAATACTAGTCTAAAGCAAAGCTGCCCTCATCTGAGATCATTAGCTAGGTTTACTGTAGTCAGCCTATGTATGACACAGCCTAACAATACCTGAACAACCACAACTGTGATGTTTGCTTGTATTAGAAGGGATTAATTCACAAATGAAAGGGTGAATGAGTTAGTTCAAAACTAATGACAGAATACTCCAGAACACAGGCATCCTTGTAACAAACTGCTGGTTTTGATGAGACACCATTGACAAGGAGAAAGCAGGTTACTTGTGTTGTTGACCAAGAACACCTGCATGCTGCTTCTTGTCTTGTGTGTTGTCCATAAGCTTCTGTGTTTATACAGCATCTTGCAGAACTCAGCCCTACCTCATTCACGTAAATCTTACCATTTAAAAAATTAGTTACTGTTGTACTAACATAATGCACCTGTGCATCAAGAATAGTGCGGCCAGCAGGACCAGGGAAGTGAGGCCACACCTTGAATCCTGTGTTCAGTTTTGGGTCCCTCACTACAGGAAGGACATTGAACTGCTGGAGAGAGTTCAGAAAATGACAAGAAAGCCGGTGAGGGGCCTGGAGCACAAGTCTGATGAGGAGCAGCTGAGGGAACTGGGGCTGTTAAGCCTGGAGAAAAGGAAGCTAAGGGGAAACCTCATTGCTGCCTACAACTACCTGAGAGGAGACTGTAGCATGGAAGGGGATGGTCTCTTCTCCCAAGTAGCAAGTGATAAGACGAGAGGAAATGGCCTCAAGTTGTGACAGGGGAGGTTTAGATTGGATATTAGGAAAAATTTCTTCATGGAAAGGGTTGTCAGGCACTGGAGCAGGCTCCCCAGGGAAGTAGTGGAGTCACCATCCCTGGAGGTGTTTAAAATACATATAAATGAGGTTCTTAGGGACATGGCTTAGTGCTAGAGTTAGGTCATGGTGATCTTGAGGGTCTCTTCCAACCAAAATGATTCTATATGGGCAATGTATGGCATTCATTAAACCATCATGTTTTCCCAGCTGCATACTGAATACATTGAGTTTCATACAGATTTCTGAAGTATTTCCAGGCAGTTGTCAATTCAAGCTTTAGTTATTGTACTGATGTTGACAACAGCTATGTGCCTTGTTAATGGATCCCTTACAACTTCTGAAATCTTTCTTTAAGAACATGTATGACTAAAACATATTGGACCACTTCCACATTTTATTTTTTTTTTTTTAATACTTCTATCAAAGCCTCATACTAATGAGAATGGTAGAGAAAACAAAGCAGAGAGCCTCCAACAAGCACAAGCTGGGGCTGTGCTCTATGCTTCCTTCCTCAGAAAAGAGCAATGCAGGGGCTGGAGAAAGCCTCTACACCCTATTCACTGGCTAGCTACTTCTCGATAATATTCTGTGCCGAGCCCCTGACCATATAATGTTACCATCTCAACACAATAATCAAGAATTTTTATCTTTTTTGCAAGACAGCAAATGACAAGCTTTCACAGAAGTAGGTATATATTTACATATATAAAGCACACTGCATCTGTACAAAAGGCCAGCGTCAATGTTAACAGGTTTATACCTACAGCTACCTAAGCAGACAAATTAATCACATGTTCTATTATTACAGGAACATCTTCAAAACAATCTTTTAATATAAAAGTGAGAAAGACAAAAAAAAAAAAAAAAAAAAAGGAAATATATGGACTCCAGAACACTGATGTACTGATAGCCTGCAACTAGTTGTCATGAGTTGTTTGAACCTGGCTTTAATACCACCAGTTATCACTTAATCAACAAGACATTAAAGAGTTAACTACAGCCACGACTCTGCTGTACAGCCAAACACCAAGATCCAGATCTGAGTGCCTACCTCATGTGCCCAACTGTTGTAGTCTTAGTTTGGGATTGATGTAACTTGGTAGTTTAAACACAGATTCCATTACAGTGAATGTTGATTAAACTAATGAAATATAGGAACAAGATAATTGAGCTTTTTTTTTTTTTTTACTCTCAAGAGATAGATTTTTAAACTGCACTCCATGAAGGTAGCAGGACCCATATAACTATTATTCACTTTTAGCTTCTATATATGCTTTACTATTTGCAGCTGACACAGCAGACATGAGTGACTATTTCTGCTGCCAGAAGTAAAAACTAATTTCTGAAGACAAGAAGCAGTTGATGTGTTTCTGATGCAATGCTTTTCACAGGACTATAACTTGAGAAGTCATCAATACTGTTCTTCAGGACATAATGATTCCTCCCTTTCCTCCCTCCCAAAATCGTATCATCCTCTTTACACAAAGCATTTCAGGGACAGGCACTACAATTTTTGTATTCAGGTAGCATGATACACCAGGTAAAACTATCTGTGCCTTAGCTTTCCAGTCAGACTGCAAACGTTTACTTCAAGCACCAAGTAAGAGCTGGCTTTTCACTGTGTCTCCCATGCTTCACAGACAAGACCTGCAGCAGGGAGTCAGTGCAAGCAGGTGAGTCATTGCCCTGGTCTCATTATTTCAGGGAAAGGTGGCTAGATGACCAGTCTACAACACGGGAGTACCTCCCCTTCCCTAAGGAAGGAGCTGGGGTGGGCAGGAGCAGAGCAGGCCTTTGTCACTAGAGGTCATGCGCTATTGCTCCCAGTTCCTCCTCTTTCCCCAAGACCCCCAGGCTCACCTGGTGCCAGGGGAGTTTCCTGGCAGGCAGACTCCTAGCTCCCATTTTGCCAGGGATCTCATCACCTCTGCTGCCACACAGCAGCTGCGCCAAACACCTTCCCTGCAAGGCGGCACTCCGGACAGAGTCTGAAAAAAGGCAACTTCTGTCCTGCATGCAAGATTTTAAGACAGCCAAACTATAAAGGAAGCCCTACTAGTCTTGTTCTTGAGCCAAATCTGATTGAGCACCCCAACCACACAACAATGCACAGAGAGACACAGTAATCTCTCTGTGTGCAGGTTTCTGTGGAGGTAAAGCCAGGTATGCCAACATATGCTCCAGCTGAACCCAGACTTCCCAGAGCTCTGGGGGCACTGACAAATGCACTCCCTTTACAGCCTGGATACAACCTCCTGATTCACTTGGTTTCCCAGAGGTAGCCCTCCAGCCCTAGGCTAAAGGATGCTCTCTTCCTTAACAAGGCAATATAAAGCAAAAAATAATTGTACATGAGTAAAATATTGTAAGAACTCTCTAACATGTGAAACAGACAGGAAAAAATTATCTGTCTTACCAAAGGGACAACAGCATTAACTCCTGAATCTTTAACAGCACTGATAGAAAAGTAATTGCTGGCAATTTTCATAAACCTAGTATGATTTGAACTCAATGTCTTTGAAATATGAAGCTGACATTTCATTTATTATGTGCTACTTAAGTTAACATCAATAGCAATTTCAAAAAATACCATTCTAGCTACACGAGAACTCATTAAACACCCAAGAAAGATTAAGAACAAAAAAACCTTTAAAATAGAGGTTAGGGTTTGTGTTACTCAGATTACTTAATTCATCCCATATTATGCACATGCATGAATGCATACCATAGAAAACAACGAAAATCAGAGCAGGGGTCCAGTGCTAAGAAAACTTGCCCACTGAGACAGACAGGCTCAAATCTAATGGCAGGAAGGGCAGTTTGCTTCGTTCACTAGGTACAGCTGTGCCCATAGTGTAATCATGTGTCTTTATCAGGACTGAAGTCTTAGTTTGCTACTACTATCCTTTCACTCAAAAAAAAAAAAAAAAAAAAAGAAAAAAAGAAAAAAAAAGAGGAAAAAAAAAAAGAAAAGAAAAGGATATACAAAAGTTTCATAATCTGATAAAAACAAAGCATTTCTCATCATTTCACCCTCCCAACTGCCTTCCGCCTATGCACCCTGCAGTACCGCACTTATTTTAGACCCGTTTCCTAAATAGGTAAAACAATGCAGAGGAGCAGTTTGGCCAAGCTCAAACAGCAAGATGTGTCAAAGCAGATCAAGCAGCCCAGGTCTCAGCTGCCTGTGCCACCGCTACACTAGACATCCCACATCATTACAGGTTGCTATAAATCATCCCACTCAACCACTATGCCTTTCAGCAAGGTGATTGGCACTAGATTTCTGAGCCATAAAGTTTATTTGATCACACCGTGCGACCACCACAGCGTGCAGCTTTCTTGTACTTCTTATCCCTCTTAATGTTGCTATTTGAAGTAGCAGAGAATAAAATTTTGGGGTCAAAAATAAGAAAAGTTTAGCAGATTCTTAGCAGTAAACTACATGATTCATTCAATGTTTTAAAACTTTAGTTTGTACACAACAAATATTGTTGCCTTTTTCTAATCCTCTTCAGACTCAAGGCTACAATTCAATTCAACCTCAGACTCTTTTCTTTCTCTCAAAGTGTCTGAGAGTCAGCTCTGGCACTCGCTTTGGCAGAAATTACCTGGAGGAAGCGACAAACGTAAGAAGAGACAACAACAAAGTGGTGTGATTTTTCCAGATACGATGCTGGCTGAGCCTTACAACACTATAATACATGTTTGAAACAGCATGAACAAATCTCTGCTTTATTTTCATAAATACACCTCATTTATCTTTGAGGAAAAATACTCAACTGCAATAAAAAAATTGACAGCTGCATTTGTTTAACTTTAAAAAGAGACAGCTGTACTTCTTGTTCAGTGAAGTGTTGCTTATATTCTCCTGATATTGTGCTAAAGCCAGAAAGCCAAAATCCACAGCACTATTTAAAGCAAGTCTGCCATTTCAATTATTTGCCACAGAAAATTATGGGGAAGGCAGAAAACAAAAGTGCACTTTGGTAAGAAATTCAAGCTTTGCTTCTCCAGGCTGAAATATTCTCTTTCTAGGAAACAAACTTGTCATTCTGAGTACAGAAGATGCACTCTAGTCTCCAGAGGGAATGGAAATCACAACAAATACAGTAAAAATCCTCAAAGGGGCTGGAACTAGGAAAAGAAAGCCTCTGAAGAAACAGGGCAAATATATTTGTTACTGCGCTATCCATCACTATATTCCCTTGGAAGAGTTATTTTTTAGATTCGAATGGAAAACAACCGGTAAAATCCAGTGTAAAAAAAAAATCTTCTGTAGTTAAACTCCATCTGCCTAAGCTACTAACTAAAAAGATAAGCTCACTTTCTTTTAGGATACATACTATTTGTTTTTCCCTCAGTATTACAATGATTTTTTGAGAGGAGCCGCTATACACACACACACACACATTTGAGTATAAGTCCATATACTACTATGCAAAACAGACCTCTGACTGGATTCACCACCCATCTCACCATACATATAGTTGAAAAGTAGTGATGACTTTTTCTTGTTTTTCAGTTGCCCAAATTAAGAGGAGGAATCAAAATAACAAGCAGCATTTACATGAAGCCATTTTGGCACGATTTTCACAGAATGCACAGAAAAGTTAGTGGAAGCAGAAAAACAGGCAGTATTTGCTGTCAAATATACATTTTTAAAACAGACAATGATGGATGTGATAAAATCTAGCTCATCTCTCCTGGCAACGATATTTTTAAAACGACTCATGGTTCTCCATTTAAAATGCATGCTGTGGTATATTTTTACACTTTGGTGAGGTCTTAGTTTCTCATGACGAAATGATCGCTTCTCTTATTTGTATTATAAGGCCAGATCTTCCTCTTTGCAATTTGCAAGCAGCTTTAGTTTAAAAAACAAACAAACAAACAAAACAACAGTAAAAAAGGCACAGCCTCAGATAAAACTCTCAAAAAGTAATATCAAGTATTTTTCAGTATCCCAGTGGAAGGTGATTTGACTCTCCGGAAACTAGTAACTCAATATCTTTGTGTCTGTCTTGAACAGAATTCCAGCAACCCTCCCTCCAGCTAAGGCATTCCTAACTCCTTTTAAGTTAGAGACACAATCATTATGGTATCCAAAATTATATCCAATTGATACAAGTTTTGCTGGGATCACCAAAGGAGACAACTCTCTCTTCTTTTTTGTTTTAAAGAATGAGGTTTATTTGAGATTTAATTCAAATCCTTTAACTTCAAGCCAAATGGAAATTAAAACCCCCTTAGTTGGTACAGAAACTTGGAGGAGAATAGTTTCCTATTCCTCAATGATGAAGAAAGGAGCAACACAGGATGGAGATCATAATGCAAGAACAGTTTACACAAATGCTATCCATCTGGAGTATAGCCTCAATGGAAGAGACACAAACTTGCCTTTCCACTGAAAGAGATAACACTGCCAGATACCAGTTTGCAAGTAATAGGGCAAGGAGCATCAGCTGGGCAAATTACGTGACAGGACTCCACTGCCAAAGGATTGGGCTACACTTGGGGTACAGCACAGAACCTCTTACAAAGAGGCAAAGCCCAGCATGATCAGCTATTTCTGTTCGGTTATAACAGCTCTAGAACACAAGTCCCTGTCTTTGCACTTGGCGAAGAAAAAAAAAAAAAAAAAACAACTTTTGTATCCTGAAGTTATTACTGAATTTCCACGACACCAGGGGAGAGTTGGAAAGCAAAGAGATGGAACCCTTTTTGTTGCTCTTATGACAGCAAGAGATCGATCAGGTGACATGGCTCTGCCTTTCATCAAGTGACAAGAAATTTCTTGAAATACAAGAAATTCCATTTAAACATGAGGAAAAGTCTGACTGTGAGGGTGACTGAGCACCAGAAGAGCTGGCCCAGAGAGGTGGTAAAGTCTGCATACTTGGCCACATTCAAAATGCAGCTGCACATGTACTGAGCAACCTGCTCTTGTTGGCTCTGCTTTGAGTGCTTTGAGTACTTTGAGTAGCAGAGTTGGACTACAAGATGTTCAGAGTTGCCTTCCAACCACACCCCATTCTATAATAATTTTTACTTTCTTATTTCTGAAATAAATTGTAAAGCTTTACTTTTCAGATCTTTAGAAGAGAGGCAGCTTCAGTTTGTCCATGAGAAGCTTCTTGAACTATGGATGTCTTAATACAACTATCATGGGCTTGTGCTTTCTTTGGTGCAGATGGCTGTAAGAAGTTAATTTGCGGATATTCCAGACACTGCGCTTCAGCACAAATAATATACCTTTTGCAGTTCATATTTCAGGCTCAGTGAAATGTGGGGGGGTGTGTGGTGTGTGTGTGTGTGTGTTAATTTTTTTTAAGTTGAGGACCTAATGAGCTGTAAGACACAATAAACCAGAAGGAGCATCTCAAAAACTTTGCAGACAGACCAAAAGACAGACAAAATAATACTGAGTCCTGCTAAGCTATGTGACTGCTGAAGGAGCCAGACTGCAAAGTGGAAAATAAGATCGGAGCCAACCAAGGAGGTAGCCAACTAAGTCTGGCTACTTTCCACCACCAAATGTCAGGTGAGAGCTGAAGGGATACATTTTAATAGATTCCCATTCAAATTAGAAGGACAAATATTCCTGGTAAGTTGGTACCTATAGCCAAATCAAAGGAGCAGACATATGGTGGTTTTTCTGACGAACAGCCTGACAGGAGGGCTGGGAAAGCCCTACCTGCCAAAGACATGCAAGAGTAATTTATACAGTGTTTAGTATTGTCCAAACAGCCCCAGTGAGGAACTGGAGCGCAATTACTCTAGGTGTTTTCTAGAGAGGGTATTTGTCTCAGGAAGGAGTTTCCAAAGGATTATCTTAATTTGGCTCTGGTTGCAACTGAAATTTATCTCCACATGGAATGAGAGTCACATGTCCCAGATGAACTGGTGATGTGTTACAGAAAAGGAAGTCTGCTGACTTGACAAAACATTGTGCACTTCAAGACTGATGGAGTCTTTTCAGAGTTCAGGATAATAACTCAGGATACAGAAAAAACAAAGAGAAATTACACAGGAGAACATGAAATTTTTGTCTAGAACTGGGAGTCTGAAGTTTTTTGTTTTGCAGGAGAAGGCAAAGGAAACAGGATAAAAGAGATATTGAGAGCAAAGAACCAAAGTCTATCACAACCAGTTTATTTTTTTTTTCTAACTATGTAGCCGTTCTTAATCACCACTAGGGAGTAATCACACTAGCATAATTATGCCTTAAAAAAACCTGCAGGCAGAAAATGAGATATGGATGCAAGCAATTCATAAATCAATTAGCACTAAATGAAAAGCTGTAACTAACACAAACAGTAAAAGCACACTTATCAGTTAACCATTGAATATAAGATTTGAGAGACGTACTGACTGACTTCCTACAATTTTTAAATGAAACTTTAAAAGGCATTTGATGCATATAGGTAGAGCACACCTATTTATTAGAAAATTATTATTTTGCAATCAAGTCAGACTGTTAATACAACCTCGCAAAATTACCAGAATACTGACAAATGCAAAAGCTAACCCTTAAATTATTATTTAATTTTAGGTTAAGACATAGGTTTTAATGTCTAAATTTAAATAGTGTGTAAAGCCAATTATAAAATTTTAGCAAAGAAGAAGATTCAGCATAGGAAGCACTGGAGGGGTGAACCTGAGTCTTATTCTGGATGCTCTCAATCACTGTGAAAGATCTGACAAGGCTGAAAGAATGATCTCATAGTAGTGCCTGAAAGGTGCTTTTCCCCCCGCCCCCACTAAACTCTTCAGCAAATAGTTAATATTGAACAGACTTCAAGTAACCCTTTCATTAGTACCAAGTTATGTGGGGTGCAGGAGTAAGAGAAGAACTTGAAGGATCTATTTCATTGTTCTATACTATTCTAAATATAGCCAGAGATACTTACAATGTGTATAATTTCAATGAACATCATTAGCTTATGAAAGCCAACAAATTATTTTGCACTGCTTTTATGTTTCTTGGTTACTCAAACTTACGGCATCATATTATTATAAGAATGAAACTGACCTAGATTAAAGTATATAGATTTCGAAGTATTTCTTTTTAATCTCCCTCTGGCAGGTTAAAAAAGTCAAGTCTGCAAGTTTACACTGCAAGGTTATCCCGGTGTGCATTGTATGTTCCGGCTCCACTGATTCTCAGTGAAACCCCACCTCACCACAGTTCAGCTTCATAAAAAAAAGCTTCACCCCAGTTCTGAGACATCCAGCTGAAAGAGTTACTTACCAATAGCCTGAGCAAGGGCTATTACAACTTCCTGGCATGTTGTGACTTCGGTGACCCCACACACAATTCTCTGGACTCCATCCACCCATACTTTGAGCTCCATGGTTCACCAGATCATCCAAGAGCCATGAATGCAAACCAGTCAAGTCATACTTGCAGCTATAGCAGAGATAAAGCAGCAGGCTTCTCCCAGCAGCTAGAAGAGAAAAATCCTAGTGTTTATATAATGAAGCATTACCAATTTTAAAAGTTAACAAATTCACCTTGACATCTATTGGGTAGAAAAGGCAACATGGCCTCTTTAAAAATAGTAACAGGAATCAAACATCCCTTGCTTTAGCAATGTCTACCCATTCTGTAGATGTATCAGAAGTTTCATGACAGTTAATTTCCTGAAATATACAAAGTTATTACAAAAAAGCACCAAAAGAAAGAGCATTAAATAAACAACTCCGGAATGAACTTGTAACTGTTTCAAGTAACAGGTGCCCCTCTTCCTCTATATACTGCCTGGATGTCTCAAGGTACTCAAAGAGGTATTTCCAGTATTTCTTCAGTAATTCCTAGCAGCTAGTGGTGTAACCAGACAATGGGAAATATCTTTAACTACAGCATCCATCAGAGCCCAGCCTCGCTCTCCCATATGGAAGCAGTCAAAGGTTCCTGGTCCAAACAAACCTGTGTGTTTAGTAACAACACTGGAAAACCCAGAAAGGAAAGTTAACAGTCTTTCTTTCTCTAAAACAATTAGATGCATGAGGGGAAGTGTCATGGAGGTGGTTTAATACCTGTCAGCACTATGCTGGTTCTGTAAAAAAGCAGACTTTGGCTGAAGCGTTATCCTAGGTTTTTCCATAGGCACTGCGATGCTACTAAACCAAAAAGCAATGGGCTCTGCTGCCTTTGCTGAAATAACACCCAAGTCATACCAGCTAGTATGGTGTATTAGCTCCCTATCTCATTTCAAAGGAGAAAATTCCCAAAGTTTGTAAATGAAAAAAAAAAAAAAAATGTTCAGAGGGTTGCTTTTTTCTGAAACAGAAAAAATCCTGAGATCAAAAATCTCTTTCTACACTCAAACACCAGAAAACTTTGCAGCATAAAAATAAAGTTAGAACCTTTAGGAGGAGGGTTAGGATTTAGCAATCAGCCATCTGCCCTCTGCTGTCTTGTTATTGACAGTCAAGCTACTTAAGGTTTATCTAGTGTTAACTTCTAGATTAATTACCGATCTGAACTCCGTTTTTGCTATGGGCTCAGCTTTTGTAGAAGCTGCTTTTCTTCTGTATAAACAAATCCATTTGCATCAGAGCTTACAAGAGTTAATTTCTAGCTGGAAATGCTGAGATGTTGAATTTCAAAAATTTCTGAGTAACAACTCCAAGAAGAACTGCCTCAAAAATAAAAAACCCTATCCCAGCCCCAAAACAAAACCCAAACCACCAATAAGGGTGATTTTTCTTAAAACAAACACACAGCACCCTCAAAATGAAACACACACCCTCCCTTCTGCCCCAAACCAAAAACTAATGAGAGTACTGGTTATTGGAGCAGATACAGGAAAAATAAACCATGTTGGTACAATAAAGGAAGCTCACGTATTCAGGTAATCCAATATGGATAAAATGATAAAACTAAAGACAATATTTTTTAAGAATTAAGTACCAGGAAAATGGCTATTACAGGAATAGAGTGAAAGAAATCTGAAAGTTATTTAGAGGAGATTACTAAAGACAAATAGGGTAGAGTTACACAAGAAACACGGAATCTGATGATGCTGATGGATTTAACAGAATTGCACGTGGAGACAGAAACAATGCAGAAAAAAAACTTAGGAAGCAAACATTTAGTACAATTCATGTTTTACAGTCTAATCAGTGCTGCCTTCTCCTGCTGAACATCCCTCTATCAGAAAGATACACTAGTACAGCTCTCATGATACAATGGAAAGATGTTTTCCTCTCTACAACTAAATACTGTCATGATGTAACCTGAGCTAGCAACACAACCACAATAGTCGCTCACTCATCCACCCCACCCAGGGGAGAGAATCAAAATGGAAGGGAGAAACCTGGATCAAGATAAACACAGTATATGTAACATAGAAATTAAAGATACTCAAGGCAATTCCTCAATGAATTCCATCCACACCAAGCAGCCAGTCCCAGGAAGCAACACAGTCCCAACAGCTGATCCCAAAGAGACAAGAAAAAGGAAAAAGGCAGAAAGGCCCAAAGGCCTCTGCAAAACGGCAAAAGACCAAACTAAATGTCCTGAACAAGAACTCCCTCAGCTGTGCCCTAGAGCAAGCAAGAGCGAATGGAAGAACAAACTCCTTAAATATGAAGCATGATGCTGATGGGATGAAATACTCTCATTGCTCAGCCTGGATGTCAGTCAAGCTCTGCCCCACCCGTGCCCCCCTTCTCGCTGCCCCTACCTGTGGGCAGAGCACTAAGTGTCCTTGGCTCTTAGACAAGAACAATTAAAAACATTAACTCTGTCCCAGGATGTTATCTCTTCTCAAACTAAGTCCAAATAATGACCTTGCTAACTATGAAAAAGAAAGGTTTCTAACTGCATGAAGAAAATTAACTCATTTTCAGTCAAAACAGCACAACTTCATTCAGTAGCTGACAAATATTGACACATGACCCAGAAGACAGTGATCTTCACCTGACAAGCCATGGCAGCCAGCAGCAGGACACCTCAAAGCCCAGAGTGGTCACACCACATTGATAGGACGAGTGTTAGTGGAGAAGCAGTAAAGTCAGGCCAGCACATACCCCCGAACCCTCGTCCAGATGCATCCATTTAGAAAATGAAAGAAACACTAGTAAGCCCAAATGTATAAGAAAAATAAATTTCAAATATGCTTGTATAATTAATCAACAAAAAAGTGATAGTGTTTAAGAATACCAGCATATACAGACAGAGTCTTTTGAGACATGAGTAAGTACTCGCAAACCCAGAGAGGTCAAAGAGTTTAAATAAACATTTTCTCACATAAAGTGACATACTTCAAAGAAAACTACTAACCACACAAGTATTAACAGTGCACAAATAGAGAAACTTCAGTCAGGTAACACTGCTTTAATGTGCCAGTAAACTAAGCGGAAGAAAGTCTTTTACTAGCCTGCAATATAACAGCCACCATGAAAACACCAGTGACCTCTTTTGTTTATTCCTGGACCAGTTGTCTTCACAAATAAACAGACCTCACATTCCAAGCCCAGCCATAAGGACTTTGTTAATTCACTTAATATCTTGCCGAGAGTTGAACAGTTCAGATTTACTGGCACAAAATAAGCCATCTCTCCATGTGACAATGCACATGTCAGCAAAGCATCTGACAGCTCTAATTGTTTTGCTGTCTGTCAACATCCAAAGTATTCTCTCAATTTAGCAAACTAGCAAGTGCATTTTTCCTGCCAGTCAGCACTCAATGTACAGTCTTGTGTTCAGTGCATATCAGTTTCGGTCATCTGTTCTCCTACCATATATATATAGATATATACTTATTATTATTATTATTATTTAAAAAGGCAAAAAGAAAAAACTAAGAGAGGCATTATTTAATAATGAAATATTTTCTGACACCTCCAATTTTGAAAACAACATTCAGAAAAGTGGCAAATGATTCAAACAAAGTGTCATTGAAACAGCCTGAACTCAGGGTAAATATTCCCATTCATTTCTTACAGGGCAAATAGTTTTAATAGACTAAATAGCAACAGCAAAACAACAAAGCAGCCTGTGGTATGTGCTTTCGTCAGACCAATATGCAGGGCTGAATTAAAGGACTACGTGCCCTACAAGTACTAATGGCATTCTTTCAAGGACCTGTCACTAAAACCAGAACACATACAGACATCAGAAATATAAGATCTATGTGCTGAAATCACTGTGTCTCATATACTTTCTAAGCAAAGCTAATCTATCATAAGTTCAAAAAAATTAATCTAGGATGGGTTTGGTTTCTAGGACAGGATTATGCAGCAGAGATTAAAGAGAGATCTGAAAACCAGAAAAATCTTTTGGCCGTATGTCTACCTCCATTTCCTAGTTACAACTCTGTAACATCTTTTTATTAGCAGTTGGTTTTCATATGCACTCAGTTCTTTATTTGCTGATGGTTAACTCATGCACCATTAATAGCTTCTTTGCCTTTCGACTTAGGGCCATTCTGACAGCCACAAATACATTTTTCAGCCTGTTGTTTGTGTCTAAAATGCACATCATGCTTTTGCAATACAGAAGGCAAAATAACCCTTACCTCCAATACCAAACAAATTTCTCTCTGAAGCAAATGAAAAGGGTCACAGAAAAAAGCTCAAAGTTCCACAATGCCCTCAAGTTCAAAAGCAGTTCACCTTATGCATAACTTATTTTAGCAACAACTGGGAATAGGAATGCAAAGCTAATTTACTGAGGAGAGGCACGCAGGCCAAAGCATGTCTCTGATCACAGCTTCCCCTCAGTTCTTCAGTGATCAGCTCCATAGTGGCAGGTATTTCTGCTTGGAACCAAGCACCTGAAAGCTGACATCCCTCAGCTACTTTGTAGCCCCAGCTCTCGTGCTTTCTGTTCTCCACTACCTTGCCTGAAACCTCCTCAATGACATTGTTTGCTATGCACTAAACAGATTTTCCCTAAGTTATTATTTTTATCCTAATTGACTGATAATACCTTACTCTGAGACACTTGTTCAGTTTTTAAGTGTAAAGAAATATCCAGCATATATAGAGACATCTATATATGCTACTATTTGACTACCTCTTCACAGCTAGCTTACAAACTATACGAAGTCTGCAATTTCACAGAACTAACAAAGTGCAAACGGCTTTTCTTGTTTTTAAGAAAAAAGAGATATTCCAAGCAGATGTTTGCAAAACCTACCTGTCCTTGACATAAGTGTTAATTATGAGAAACCCTGAGAGCTAAAATTAAGTTGTTGATTTCACCTCATTTCTAATCTTTAGAAGGCTCACTTCATTCAAAACCAGCGTGCACCTCAAATCCAGGCTAAAATTCTGTTGCAGCTGAAGCCAACTGCAGAATTTTGACCAGCCACTTCAGTTACTTTCTGTTCTCCCAACAAATAGTCATCATTCTGTTTAGTATACTTTAAAGTGAGCATACTTTCATTCATAATTAGCTATAACCAAACATCATCTAGAGTTTGGCACTTTCTCTTTATTTCTCATTCTCTGTGCACTAGGGCCTAGTTGCGCTCCTTGCCTTTCTCTATTACGATACCAGATGAGGCTCTGGACAAGGAGGCAGCTTGTTCCACCCAGGCTGGAAACTGTTAATAAGAACAGTTAGTTATGGCAAGTGAGGCTTGATTGAAAAAAGAAAACAAAAAAACCCCACCAAATAACAAAGACACCGCGAGTACAAATAAGCCAGTTCAGCTACCCAGAAAGAGCTTATAAGCCATCCAGAAGACTGTGACAGTACCCTCCCATGAACACAGGGGTATTTGGCAGATTCTCCTTACCATAAGAATTCTGGTATAAAGCAAACAACATTTTCCAGATGAAGATGACTGCAAATACATTATTTTCTACTGAAAACAAGCTAACTACCTTTCACCAAAAAGCCTCCTCCCTTGGATTAATGAAGGAGAAACATCCTACAAGATAGGATGCTTCCCATCAATAAATATACAAAAACCTTTCATAGCAGGTTCAAGTAAAAATATCAAGTGTAAATCTTCTGCACGCAAAAATGTATTAGAAAAGAACAGGTTGTGGGTTTGAAATCAGTGTATGATTTACTTTGAAAATAATGTGTTTATACAGAGGTGGCATCCAACTTTTTTTAGTGGGATTAAGTGATTTCCTCTTGTAGAGTGTTATTCTTTTACTATTCTAGAAGAATGCTCAGAGATAATAAGCACTGCTTAAAGCACGCAAACCAGAGGTACCACAACCATGCAGATGACTGTGTTGAGAACAAGTCAGAGTGTAAGCAGCAAGGAATTTTGGCCAGTCTCCTGTGAAGAAAAGATGGTCTAATGCATGTCTATATGAAAGAGGCCAAAATCTGGTGCTACAATAGCTATCCAAGACACACACAAGCTATATGTACATACACAGTACCTGTGGCAGGACAGGACAGCACCAACACATGAGTTTGTATAAGCTCTGAAGTACAAGAGGATGTTTCTAGCAACAATGGCTGCTGGAAATCTTGTCTCCAGATAACCTAGAATTCCTCAGAAGTCCCAAAATCATTTTCCCAGATAAATTACTAGTTGACTTGTGTCCAAGAACCCTCAACTGTCTGGTCCAGGAGCTGCTGCTTTCTTTGCAGTTTCTCTTGGTGCAATGCAGTTAGCAATATGGTGGGGAAAAAAGAGGAAAAGAAACACTGTTTTGAAGCAGGGGATGCCAAACAGTATATGTTTTTCTCAATTACAGAACATCCCTCACCTCCTTTTGAGCTACAATCTTTACAGCACAGAAAAATCAAATTGGAAGTCTCTTATCTCTCTCTTTGTTAGAACTGACCAGAAAGAATTATGAACCTGTTTTCCTTTAGGGCTGGAGGAGTAAACAGAAGGTGAAAGATTCATCCACACCTTTTGCAGTCTCTTTTAAAGATAGATTTTGGTAACGGCTTCTATCAAGTAAGATATTAGTTGAAATGAAAATAAAAAATATTCCACCTTGAAAATAACTTCAGTATTTCATTTCAGTTGTCAGTCTGATCAGGAAGTGTGTTTGCATTCAGGGCATCTTCTTCCCTTACAATGTTCTAACCTCAACCCTTGCATCTCCCTCTCTTTCAGAATATTTTCAAATCACCACAAAATGTTAGAAAGAAAAATCAACAGGTGAGCTAATGAAACACAAGGCTTATTAAAGTTTCTTTTTATTTGGCCACTGTTAAGAACATAACCTTGCACTTTTAACAGTAAGTTTCACACTCTCACACTTGCATTGATTCAACAGGAACAACAACTCTAATTAATATGCTCCTTGGAAATTGGGTATAAAAAGCACCTGAACTCCACATAGATTTGAAGTACAAAAAACCAACAGCATTTTAGAGATGGTGACAGCACTCAAGTCAGAGAGACTGAATGATCGTTGCTAAGTAGATTTCAGCCAGACAATTCCAAAGCAGAGGTTTAAAACTTGAGTTAAAAGTATTATATCTAGGATATATTTCAGCAAATCAAAACAATATCCAATGCAGCACTTACTTGCAGCTTTTGACATACGATTTATTTTGATAAAAGTCTGAATCCAGTTCAAGTAGGCTTAATCACTAACTCCCAACCTTGAATCTGTTTCAAGATTAGGACTGAAGTATCATCTGCAGGCAGTTTTCATAGAATAATAGAACGTCCTGAGTTAGAAGATATCAAGGATCATGGAGTCCAACTCCTGTCCCTGCACAGGACACCCCACAGTTCATAACACGTGTCTGAGGGCCTTGTCCAGTCTCTTCTTGAACATTGTCAGGCTTGGGGCCGTGACACCTCCCTGGGGAGCCTGTTCCAGTGCTCCACCACCCTCTAGGGGAAGAACCTTTTCCTAATGTCCAACCTAAACCTCCCCTGGCACATCTTCCTGCCATTCCCTCGAGTTCTGTCACTGGTCACTAAAGAGAAGAGTTTGGTGCCTGCCCCTCCTCCTCCCCTTGTGAGGAAGCTGTAGCTGCCATGAGGTCT
The DNA here is from genome assembly GCF_963082525.1 of Nesoenas mayeri. Taxonomy (NCBI): domain Eukaryota; kingdom Metazoa; phylum Chordata; class Aves; order Columbiformes; family Columbidae; genus Nesoenas; species Nesoenas mayeri. The sequence continues at coordinate 76,033,900 of NC_137541.1, forward strand.
TCCCTCAGGATCCTCTTCTCCAGGGTGAACAAACCAAGTGACTTTAGCTGCTCCTCCAAACAGCTTCTGCTCCAAACCCTTCACCAACTTGGTGGCCCTCTTCTGGACACTCTCCAGCAGCTTTATGTCCTTTTTATCCTGTGGTGCCCAGACCTGCACCCAGTGCTCCAGGTGAGGCCGCACCAGTGCAGAGCAGAGCGGGACAATCACCTCCCTGTCCGGCTGGCAATGCTGTGCTGGATGCACCCAGGACACAGTTGGCCCTCTTGGCTGCCAGGGACACTATTGGCTCATGTTCAGCTTGCCATCAACCAGAAGCCCCAGATCCCTCTCCACAGAGCTGCTTTCCAGACTCTACCATTCCCCAGTCTATATCTAGTGTTTCTGTGACCAAGGTGCAAAATCCAGTACTTGCCCTTATTGAACTTCATACAGTTTCCTCACTCTGTCACCCAGCTACTAACAAAATCAGTTATCAAACATCACAATCCTGCTAGAGAGGCAGGACTGAATGGACCCATCCTAGAAAGCCTCACTGCTCACCACAGTTCTCAAAAGGGTTGGACTGTTGATAGCAGCGTGGCACAGTTTAAGACAGTTATCAGCTGGGATCTGGGATGCATTTTAGTCTGTGGCAGACGAATATCCTTTTCCAGATATGTTAGCAAAGGAGGCTGCACCACATATAAATTCTGTGACAAACAGCTCAAGAGAGTCATATCCAATAAATAAATATCTCATTCACCATCTCAAGTCAACAGGCATACATTTACTACACTGCAATATCTTCCAAAAGCCTTTAAGTATTTGTTCTTCATTAGTATCAAATATATAGCACACTTCAGAAAACAGCAACCACAACTTTATTAATAACAGCAGCATTAAGCGGGCGTCACATTCATACATCTCTAATATGGTCTAAATGCTGTGTGGGAATGAAAGAAAACACAACAAAGAGTAGAGGAATAAGCAAGCTATTTCATTGTAGGAGAAATATTTATATGAAAGTTCAATACGCACAGGTTACTTCAAAGTTGCCTTCCGCCTCTAAATGCCCTAGCTTCAAAGGAGAGAAAAATAGGTCATTCTCTCAGCTGGTTTCAAGGAAGACACAGCTCTACCCATTCACATTTCCCTCTGCAAACATTTACAGCCAGTTGAGGGATTGCTTGAAGACATTTGTGTGCAATTGCTAATATTTACACTAAAGGCAATGAGGCCATCTGCTCCATTTTGGCAAGGACTGGCTTAACTCTTGGTTTTATAAGGCCAAATCTGTTCTTTACACTTCAGTCAAACCCACGTGCAACATTTGCTGTGCTCTGTCATTTGACTACAGCCACACTGAGTCACAGCTGTCAAAGTGAGGTGTTCCTTGGACTCCAAATGTGAACCAAGGGCAAATTTCATTAAGCTCAGAAAAACATACAAAAACCTAATTGTACTACCTGTGTTTCAAGGCATGGGCCAAAACACACCACCTCCTTCCACTATATTTTTGGGAAAGTTGTATGTAAATGAGCCCATTTCTCCACTTCCAGTCCCTTCCACTCAAGGATACAGGAAATAAAATACATCTTACAGTTGAAATATCTACTTAAATTTGAATTAGCTGAAGTTTTAGAAGCATATGGTCTAAAGCTATGGTATTACATGACTACTGAAAAGAAATTTTACTGTAATTAAATTCCTGAAACAGAAATAAGGTGAGGCACTTTCAACTTATCAACAGTAACTTTTAAAAAAATTATAATCTCAAAGCTTTATTCAGAGAGTGGCTACATTATTCATTAAACATTATCTAAGAAGTTTCAAGTCACTCTAGTCACTTCCTAGGCAACCTAGGAAAGTCTGCGAGACAGAACAGAACGTTATTTCTCTACAAGGAGTCTTGAAACAGTTAAGGCAAGTAAGAGAAACGAGTCAGGAAAACCCATCCCTTTCTAAAAGTTACACTTGGCTAAACTTACTTCCATATTTCCCCAAGCACAAAAGAACTTTTTTGCTTCTTCTGTTCTCTATTTATAGGACTCAGCTGGATCACTTAAGTTTTCCCCTCTCTAGACAATTCTAAGTTTGGGTAATTTTATTTATTAGAGCAAAATCTGAGGTAAACATAATACATAGCTATAGCTTATGGACTAAAATACTCTAACTGCATTACTTAATTCCCCCAGCTCTGCTTTCAGTGCGGTGGTGGTGCTACAGCCAGCTAGCTCCACGCCAAGTCTACATTGCTTTGGCCACTGGCCACACTGTCTTAAAATGGATGTGGAACTGCAATATCACTTCAGGAGCTGAGTATACATAAGTATCTCTGCTCTATTCAGCTGATGATTTTAGGGAAACTGTTACAAACTTCGCACTTTTAAAACCACTAATTTTCTTTTAATTTGGCTAAAACTCACTTAAAAAGTCCAAAACTCACTGGGAGGTGCAAGTAGTGTAGAGATGAGTAACATCACTATAAACACAGTTGCCCTTGGGTAGCAGTCTTAGAAAGATCATGTATGGCATTCATAGAATGACCCAGAAGAGAATTTTTTTGTTGTTGTTCCTGAAAAGAATTGTATGCAAAAAAAAATGACAGCAACTACACATAAATCACAGACTGCAATACTGCTGGAAAATGGATATTCACTCAAATTCAATACAGAAAAGTAGTTTTTATTTTTCTGTTCCTACTTTTTTTTTCTGTTGCAATAACTTCAAGCCAGCACCACTTGCCAGTTATCAATTCCCCCCTCATATTTTCAGGTACTGTCTACATTGTGTACCTTCAGAGATACAGCCTTCCATTACAGGCCACGCAGTTACAAGGCTTTCATCTCAAGTCTTAATGACTGCATCTTCCTCTTCACTGCACCCACAGCAATCCCATCCTTTCCACTTGCCCAGAATGATGCTGTCAGGACAGTTTTCTGGAGTCAGCAGACTTGCCAAAAAAGAGTGCAAAGTAGCCCTCCCCCTTCTCTAGTACATTATAGGTGATCTACTTATTTTCATTCTGGAAATCCTCCCACACTTATCCCTACCCTTCTTATTTCTCATATGTTTTTCCAAGTGAACTGGACAGCTTTATGGTTCATTTGAAAAAATGTCTCAGATATGCACATAGAAGAGAAACTCTAGCAAGTTACTGGTTAAATCTCATCATCTTCCTTCATCTATTTCTGCACAGTGCCTACCATAACACAATGGATCAACAGGTGGCATGTTGTGACCCTACTGCTTTTCATGCTAACCAATCTTATTCTACTCATCTCCATGTGTCCTACAAACAACTTAGGCAGGTTGTACCTTCTTTCAGGGAGTTCTATTGCCTTTTAGAGTGGCCAGGACAAACAGTGATCCGCTTAAAGAGCTGCTGGAAAGCATCCAAAAAATTGGCAACTTAATCAAGCCTTTTGGGAATACATTTGTCCCACCAGAAGGAATTTTAGTGTCATTCATCTTATCACACTGGATCTTCACCATTTGTCTCTGAACTTAATTATGAGATGCCTGGGATGCCAGGTACTGGTACTGAAGAACACAGAGTCCAAGTTAAACAAAACAGCATCTTAGCTGCTCAGTAATGCTGTGATAAGAGCCAAAGTGCTGATATACTCTCTGTGCTACCACCTTACTCCTTATGTACAAAGGAGTACAAAGTTCAGCTTGCATTTCTTTCTTGAAACAGGAAAAAAAACCCTCAGATAATCCAATCAGGACATTTTTAGTTTTCACTGTTCTTTCTTACCAAACTTTAAAAAACAGTAGTGTCCACTTCTGTGGACTCCTCTCCACACAAACATGGAGGACAGGCTGTGTAGTCTGGAGAGCTATAGCCATTAGCAGCAGTGAATGAGTTAATAGACAGGGTTAAGGATTTAGAACTTTGTGACATATCTTAAAAAAAGAGCCCAGACTGTTTTCTTTTAAATAAAAAAAGGTTGCTGGGATTTTTAATCTGTATTGATATGTAGCTATGGAAGTGTACAATACCAGGTGGTAACATTAGGAAGCCAGAATGGCTTATTAAGCACAATTACCTAGCAAGCAATTTAAATCCTGGAAAGAACTCAAGGGCAAGTGCCTACAGAAAGTTTCTGCTACTTACAAGATAGTGAGCAAATAAAGACCTAAATTTATCCAAAATATAAAACATTTATGAGTCCAGATATCCAAAACACTACATTTAAATTAAAAAAAAAAAATCACGTAAGTATAATATATCAGAAAAGAGAATTAAAGTGGTGTTTGGGTTTTTAAAATTATTTATTTTTCTAAATGAACAAATCGAAAAGCCACATTAAACATCAATGTCAAATTAACCATGTGCTTCTAAGTATCTTTATGAAGAAGAAAGTATCCTTTCCTCTAAAAAAGGTATTAGGCATTAGCAATTCTAGGGAACGGTTCAACACTCTGTGGCTTGGACATGTTTAGCAAAGTTGTTTATCAAGTTCTCTTGGTTTTCTTTGCAAAAAAAGCAGACAATTGAGTTTTACAGTAAATGCATGTAATGCAGGCCAACTTAAAAAACAAACACAAACACACAACACAAAAACCACCACGAAACAAAAAACCCACCACCAGTGTAAGTCTTTGGGACATCTGTGTTGCTGAAGAGGTGATAAAGGCCTGTGGTTTAAATGTCAATTATATTAAGATTGTTCACAAAGCACATATTTCTATGTGTTTCATAAGTTGAACAGGCTCTAATTTCCAGCAAGTGCTGAGGCCTCAGGCTCTGCAACTTCAGTCACTTCAAATACCTCAAATGGAGGGGCCCAAAACAGATGTACTCTAGTGACTCAAAGTTTTCATCTCATTTGTCAAGATGCCCATCTTCTGTTTTTATTCTGTTTAAGGTTTTCACTGCATATTTTTATTAAAAGGGCAAATCATCTTTGTGTAATTATTTTACATGAGTGAACTTCAAGTTTTCCAAGGAACCTCTGGCAATTAAGTCACCTAACAAACCTTCCACCTCCTGCTTTCTTCTTCTCATCTCAGTTACAGAAACAGCTTCTCATGTCACCATTCCTTCTCACAAAAAGATTGCATTGTGACAAAGTCCAATATGCAAACAACAACTTAAGGTTGGTTCCAGAACCTTAAGTCTTCATGACCTTCTCACTTCATTTATTCTTCCTTTCTTCTACTGTGTAAATAATGCAGCCATTGGTATGGACAGAGTTGAGCAATCTCCACAATAGCAGAATAAAGCAACATAATAATAGCAAACATATCCTGCAGCCTGATAGATGTACAAACAAGACATGTAGTTGTTACGATTAACTTTATTCTAAAGGCTATTGTATACTACACAGGGCATGTATTAGGGTGGTTACAATAATTTAATGGTTACCTGCTAGAAACCAAGTATGGCAAATTGGACATTGTAGGAGAATTTGCAATGCCAGATCTCTGCATTTCATGGTCCTCCTTCTCAACATTATCTGCATCCATTCAAAACCAAGACAACTGGATTGCTCAAACCTTTATCATTTTAAAATGGGTTGTTCTTACATAAATCACAGTAAGTTGTGAACATAAAGGTACCCCATGCTTGAGTCCTTTGAAAGGCTGTTTTTGAAGGGTAATACCATGTTCTGTAGAGATGCAGTCACACATCTCTGAAGGGAAGGCATTGGAGGAGTCAGGATCACAAGGCAGCAGCCTTCCACTGGGAATGGGAAGATCCCAGACTGTCCCTGAACCTCTAAAAGACACTTCAGCTCAGCTGTCTACAAGCCAGTGTGACTGCTTACTCACCTCCTGCTCAGAGTTTGGCTTATACAGAGCTCATGGTAAGGCCTGATGTGCGCTGGCAGCAGCACCATTAGGTCAAAGTGAGGGCAACACATAGGCAGGACATGGCAGCAAGAGCGAGCTAAAGGTCATTATGCAGCCATTATCATCTGCAGCTTGCTGTCTCCTGCAGCCATAATCACTGCATGCTAGTTGTCTGGTAGTTTCTTCAGAATGTGCTAACTCATGGAAACAGTATAAACCAAATTTCTAAGCTGGAAGGTAAAAATACATCAGCCTATGCAAAAAGCTTTTGAAGCAGATCCAACAACAGCTGGACTGCTGAGGCTTTTGTGTTTCCTGGTACAACACAGGGGATGACTACAACATGACAGAGGAATAAAGAGGAACACTCTCGACATCAGCTGTGTTACTGTTTTGCTTATAGGTGCACAAGTTACAAATTGCAAGTTGTGAACCAGAGAACTTGTGAGTTAGAAACCTCGTTAATTAAGTGATGAATTAGTGAATTCACATGTTAGACTAGTCTGTACAAATGGGACTGAGCCCTTGTTTGTCACGTGTGTCTGTTTGCTTTCCTCGGGACCTCGTAAAATGACACTTAATTTGACCTATAAATATGAGGGATCCAAATGAACCATGACAGTTACATCTGATATTGATAAGAAAAGAACAAGCTCTTCACAATGTTGCCATCACAAAGTTTTGATTGGTTTCCTCCTTTTGCTTTTAGAAGCAATGTAGTTCAGCAACAGTTTGAGAAGAAAGGGTTAAACCTGCTCTCAATGGAAGAGATCCAGTCCCCTGACCTACAGATCACAGTAAGGTCACTTTTAATGTGTTTTTACCATAACCTGAATTCAAGTGCAATTCCATCCTTGACATTCTGACCAGCCTAAACTTTGTTCTGTAACAGCTACTATCACTTCCTGAGAACTCATCAATGTGTATGCAGCCAGCACAGTTAAAAGTAGATAGTAGTAGTTTAGATTTCTCTGTAAAATGAAATTGTGTTGTACATGAATTACAAGAAGTACAATCAAAACTTTCAGCTCTTATTTTCATTCCCAGCAAATCTCTGCCTGGAGAGGAAGCAATCTGCTTTCACTGTAATATCTACATCCTTTGTAGGTGGTCAAGTCTGCTGTGCTCCCAGGGGAATAAAGAAAAATTCTATGCATGGAAACTTACGAGTTTCCAACCCTCTATGTGGGAGTAGTCTGTCAAAGAGAAAGCCTTTAATTAAAAACAACTTTGGAGCTGAAGTCCTGCTTGTTCAACTATTTGCAGTCCTTCCACTTGCAAAAGGTCATTGGGATCCTAGATACAGGAAGCTGAAACATTTAGGCTGAACTAACCCAACTTCAACATTAGTAACACACTTTCTTGCTTTACTAGTGTGTTAATACTAGGTATATCTGGAGATAGAGTATAATACCTCCAAGCTATTTCTGAAGTATTTGCTTTCATGATGCTAAGGTGCATTTAACTAATGCATAAAGCTATACTCATACAATTTCATGTATTTTACTGAAGAAATTAAAAAAAAAAAAAAGAAATCGGAGAACAGTATCACTTTATCTGAATTCCACTGCTAGGGCTGGGGTCATACTGTTTCCATGTGCAAACACCATGTGGTATATCCTGCACTTTGCTGACAAGAAGCAATCTAATACTAGGCTTCTGAATCCTAAACAAACAATATTGTAATCCACTGTCAGCTGCACAATGACTGCCGCACTCTGTCAAAACATACTTTTAAGGATAAACACACTAAGAAAACCTGCAGGAAAAGAGATCAGATACTAGCCTTGCTTGAGTTCTAAAACGCTTTCTTCCACATGCCATCACCCATCAAACATTACACTTGCAGAACTGCAAAAGCAAAGTGAGGTACAAGTTCTTGCCTTTACCGCAGAACACAAATACACTGCTGCATGAGCACTTGGAGCAATATTATTTAGAATAACAGAGCCCGAATACACATCTGAGCAACATGGTTGCAGGCTTGAAACCAAACTGCAGGTGACAGTACTTCAACTTCCAGAATGAACAGGAAAGCTTTATAAAGCAGTACTTAAAACAGCAATGAATGACATTGACTGTAGCATGCTGGGCACTGCTACATTCTTTCTGGGTTCCACAAATGAACTTCATAAAACATGCAGTACCAGGGCTCCATACTCGGTGCAGCAAAAGGACAGAGGTAAGTAACTGGGGACAGCCACCAAGTGTCATTGTGCCCAACTCCCCCAAGATATATGGACCTGCAAACAAATCTCTCTTGCATTCAGGCTCTTCAGTCAGGCTGGGTGAGGAGTGGGAACATTCACAGCTCAGAGTCCTCCTCAGGAATTTTAGTACCTCATTCTTTCTTTTGGATTTAAATGCTAGATCCAAGGATGAGAAGGAGACTATATATAAGTAGCTCAGAGCATTTGCCCCTGAAATGGGAGAGCAGGTTTCTAGACTTCTATTTGTTTGAAGGGCCCCAAATGCCAATCTTTTTATTTTTAGACAAGTATTATGTCAGATGATTGCCTGTATCATTCCTCTTGCTGTCATGAAGGCAATAAACCCAGCCACCCCCCACTCCCCCCAACACAAACCACCCCCAAAAAACCAACAACAACCAAACAAAAACAACATACTTGAGACTGTGGAAAAAGCAAGAAGGACTTTAGTTCTATGAACCTGGCAATTAAAGGCATTCTTATGATATGGAATAATTTTCAGTCCTTAATACTGCTTACAAATTTTGGATTAAAAAAAACCCCTGCTTTCATAGAAATGCATACACAGTCCTGTCAAGAAAGATGAGAACTCAGGAAGCTTACACTGTACGTTTCCCAAAGCACAGAGAGTAAAGTGTGTGCACCAGGGTCACCAGAATAGTACCACTGGGTGAATACTAGATTAACTTTCAGAGGGTGAAATACAAAAGCCATCTCTTAAACACTCTAAAAGACCAACAGTGACTAAAATCGGGATCAGATGTGTGTCTCTGCGTGAGTTATTCAACAATAGGAAAAAGAAAACTAAACTTTCATGAAAAAAGCCCAATTATTTAATATTCTGAAAGCATTAACCCAAGGGAGGAAAGAAAGCCTGAAGACAGACACACCTTCACACTAAACAACCTGAAAATATAATCCACTGATAATCTTTTAGATTATCAATATTATATATCATAGGAACAGCAAAATTTGAAAAAAGCATGCTCCAAAGCAAAACAATGTATCAGCTCCCTTTTCAGACATGCTTTGGACAAGTGCTGGATCATCTATTCCAGTCTCAAATGTTTTTCCCATCCTAAATGGCTCTATGATTCTTATTGCCTTGTCAACACATAAGGCCAGGTTAATACAAACACATGCATATTAACCAGGAAGTTAAACAGTGTTTAGCCTACCTGAAACAGATTTTAAGTCATGGATCAAGACTGACTGTTTGAATGAATCAGCTCCAGAAACTCTTATTAAGTTGCAATTTCAGCATCTAGGGAGCAGTCAGAACATTTAAACCTTTCACCCTGTAATGCTAACAGATAACTACCAGGATTTCTTGCTTCTGCTGACTCTTGCCCTTGTGATGTTTCAAAATGAGAGCAAATGGAGAGTGCCCTACAAAAGTTGGTAGATAATATTCAGGCTCTAGGTTTTTTTTCCCCCAACTTTCTTGTAGAGGTCATGTTGCTATTCAAGTGCTTTATGAAACGGGATTTTGCCTTGAAGCCCACCCTAGTTATCTAATCTATGCATAGTTTTAACCTTGAAGTTGCCTCTGTCAGACAGAAGTGCCAAGGATGTTGCCTTGGCCCAAACACAGAGGTAGAAAGCACTTGTTTTCTCAAATAGAGGGAGTCTACCACAGAACAATGTTATTTCCACACTCACTGAAAGGCAGATTCCCCTCAAAACTTTTGAAGTAGTCCAGCACAAAGAGATTCTTGTTAACACAGAGTTTGAGATCTACACACAACTTTCTTAACCTACTTATGTCCTGGGGCATTATTGCCACCTCATTGCAAGAACATGTGGAAAGAGACTAAAACTGCACCAGTGAAGGTGACGACTGAGCGTCAGGCTCAGAGATCCTTAAACTGGCCTAGTGTAGAGACTACAGGAAATCTCTCACAGAGGTCAGTCTACAGTCTCAATATTTAGCCAGCACTTGCATTCAAAAAAATCCCAAGCCACACACTCCAAATCCCCTGCATGACTCTGAGAGAACATAAAAGTCAGCTAACAGGCCATAAAGACTAATTATGCACAAGCATTTGGTCATTGCAGCAAGAGAAAGTTGAAGAAAATGCACCACACTAAAACACAATGTAAAGCCTAATTAAAAATAGGAAACCTTAATTCAATTCAAATCCAGTTTAGCATAGATCACTGCCAATGCAGCTTTATTGTCTAAACTATCAAACAAGCATGACCTTCCTCTCACTTAATAGAGGAATCAATCCAAGTAGGCCAAATGTCAGACGTCAAAGCACAGTGTGCGGGATAAAATATTGAAAAGCACACATAAGCTTTGTTAAATAGCGAAGTGAATGTAATGAAAACCAAACAGAACTGCTAAGGGAACACAGCAGAGCTCTAATCCTTCTTGCTTAAAACTAGAGAATCCAGCATCAGAACCACTTGCCTGACTTAACAAGACATGCACCAAGCTCAACCTTCAGTTTACCTCTGCGGTTTCATAGAGAAAAGGAGTGTTTTTAAAACTGCCATTTGCCTAAGAAGAACTATTGCTACTTCACTTTATTTTATAAAAAAAAATAAAATCATACCATCTTGTACATTTGTAGAAGCTTTCAAGTGAGCGGATACCACTCCCATTTGACTAATAAACACTTCTTGTCAATATTTTTAACCTGCTGTGCAAGCTTTGCAGGTAAAGTGTTGCTGGCATACCTAGGAAAAGGTTATGTTATTATAATGTATGCACATCTTTATACCCATTTATACCTTTTTTATAACCCTGCAAAGGGGTCTACTGCAGCTCAAGAGCATATTTTGCCAATTCTATGCATATCTCAGAACTGCAGTAAGACAACAAAACCAAAAACAAACGAACAAACAATAACAACAAAACCCACAAAACCATCAAACACACAAACATGTGATGAATTCAGTTTAGAATCCCTGACTAACAGAACAGACTTCACATGCCACAGTAAAAACAGAATCTAAACCACTTGTGACAGACTATGACATACAGGTCCCTTTCCATGTTATTTTAAAACCCGTACCTATAAAGCACTTCCATAACACATTACTAGCATTGAGACAGAAAAAAGAACTTAGTGATTAAAGTAATTTTGTAGGTACTTTTGACACATCTCCCAGGAAAGTAAAGGCATTTGGGATTCCACTATAAAACTGCATTACCATCTATAGTTTACTAGATAAAGCTATCTTTCCAGTACAACCATACCCTTTGCATCAACTGCACGTAGGGTAAGATTTATATAGCCTCTATGGAATTGAAAATGGAAAGTTTAATATTACTCTCAGAAGCCTATATTTCCCCTATCTCAGGCCACACGAGCTGCAAGATGGAAACTACTGCTACTTAAAAGTTTTTTCTAGGGGTTCCCTGCATTCACATTTAAGTTTTGTATTTTGTAGACCTATCCTTCAGTAAAGAAAATATAAGATTCTTTAGCTATGAAGATGGCAAAGATTCACTCCCCACCCCCCCAAAAAAACCCCACAATCCTGTAAAGAAATTATTTAAGGGTATATTGAAGAGATTGAACTAGAGACTGTCAACTACACACCACACTACTGATGTCCTTTTTATTTGTTTTCTTTTAATAAAACCACTGTACTTTTGACTACAACATTAGTCTTTCACATACAAAATAAACAAGGAAGGGTGACGACTTTTCCTCACCAAATTCTGAAGTAGATTTCAATGCTAAGATGTGAAGCAGTCTTAAATCTTACCAGAAAGCTTTTGTTTTATATACATATATAAAATTCATCAGAAGCCAGGCAAGCAGCACTACTTCTAGTATTTTGGTTTAGCCATTACTGTGTTGAAATAAAGGTCTTAAGACACCTTGTTTTGAAGCTTGAGCATACTAACTCCCCCAGGGCTCCAGCACGCTAGTAAAGGAAAACAGAACTTTCCAACCAGCATCCAAGGAGCTGTGAAGACCAGGGATGGCACGGAGATCCAAAATGGATATTAGGAAAAACTTCTTTCGTGGGATGGTAGGGCAGCCCTGGAACAGGCTAGCCAGGGTGGATGCGAAAACTTCCATACCTGTAGGTTTTCAAGACATGGCCAGACAAAATCCACAGCAGACTTTATACTGTGTTGGTGATGGTTCTGCTTGGGCAGGATGTTGGACTACATGACCTCCCAAGGACCCTTCCAACCAACATTTTCTATGATCCTGTTTAAAAGGTATAGGGGGAATTGCACAGCTTGCCTGTTCTGAATAGCAGGCAAAGATTTATGACTGTCTGACAAAGACTCTCATGCTGTGTTGCTTTTTCAGAATCAATAAACAAATTACACAATCCCATCTGAAAATCTCTGATAACACTACTTTTGGCAAAGATACTTCTCATGTGGCTGAAACAACACTTAACAGGCACATAAAGTATGCAAAGATACCTAACAAATCTACAAAAAGCCTTTTGATACAGAGTCTCTACTATCATGTACACTTATTTGTACTTCCAGCTTACACTGTCTACACATGAGAAATGAAAAGCTGAATGCATGGCAGAAAGCAGCCTACATATGCTTTAGACACGGACTGCTAGATTGTTGTCAGCAACAGAGGAAGTATGAGCAGTGCTTCATCCTTAATATGACTCTCCTACTGAAGAAAATCATACAGGTTTACAGAGAGTGAGTAGAGAGCTAAACTGACACCACAAGTTAATGAGATATTTTAATACAGCTCATGGTTCTTGCCTCCACTTGCATGCCATAACTTTCATTTCAAAGAAAGGGATGGAGAGTGCAGTTGCAAGGAAGGGAGGAAAGGAAGAAGCCACACATACTGCACACAGTGTTTACAGATAGCTGGGAAATAAGCTGCTGCCACAGCACTCCCCAGCCCCAAAACTGAACTACTCCCATTTTTCCAAGACATCTGATCTGAAAAACACATTATCATCACTGGTTACACTGAAATGCCAATGCCATATTAATTGCTACATTAAGTTGCTTGAATAAAGCCTTTGTTTCTGTATTTGAAATTCTACCAAGCTTCTTCCATCTATTCTAGATTATACTTGGAAATACTTGAAAATGGTAAATAAGCTTCACCCTTACAAGACCCTCAGTAAATAACATGTTTCATCTTCCTGACTATGTATCTACTTCAGATGTGAGTCTTCTGATATTTACATAATTAAATGACCAGAACCACTCATCAAAACAATTTATTTGTTTGTGTTACAGGAAGCAGACTAACAGCATTTTATCTTTAAGTATTATTACAGCTATCTGACCCTCCTTGTCTCAGCCTCTTGAAATCAAGTGCATTTCTGAAGCCTTATGTGCATAAACCAAGTTAAAAACATGTGGAAGAGTATTATTTCCAGAGGAAAAAAAAAATCCAAACCTATCTACAAATGAATATCACTGTACAGTCACTCCTCTCCCCATTTACTGAAAGCTCTCTTTGACTAGAGTAATTAATTATTTGTTTTCCTGTTTGGATAGATGGGGTTCTAAATAACATCCTATAACTTCTTCTAGCATGGGGAAAAATAGTGGCATGCACACAGCAGCTATATTTTAGTTACTCTTTTTTTATATTAAAACTGTTGCCAACAAAATAAAACATCTATTGTCCAAGCATGCTCTATAATATCTGTTTCAACTAATAACAGCAAACTACTGGTGCTATATATCATCATACTAAATTAGAATAAGTGTTGGAGTTTGTACTTTGCAAGTGAGGTTCTCAGATACAGTAAAAGATGAGAATCGTTACTGCATAATCTATGAAGACCATCATGGTTTACAAGATCTTGTTTTCCACTCATAAACACAAAGAGAGAGCCACAAGCCTAAAAAGGCTTGAATGCATGCTTTGCTTCGTAGATACTAGTAGATTCACAGGAGAATTAAGCATACACATAATGCTCCTTGAAAGCAAGGATCTGACAAAAAAACATCTTTAAAAATACGACCTTTGTGCAAATCAAAGCAGAAGTGACATAAAGCTACAAACCTCCTAAACTATGTTCAGACTTCAGATTGAGTGTTTGTGCTAAAACTAGTTAGTTTCACCTAGTGAAACACTGTAAGTGCACAAGTGCATACACCAGTTCCCTGCCAACACCCCACTTTAATTTTTTTTTTTTTAATTTTATTTTTTTAAATAAAGGACAAGATGAGGATGAACTATGCCAAGAAATTGTGCTAATCATCAGGCTACAGAACTTTGAGGAAAACCATTCCAGACACCCTCTCATTTCCTGTGCAGAACTTACATGTTCCCTGCAACAAGGACTTCAAAGCTCAGGAATCTCCCAGAGATATGGCCATGGAGAGAGAAGGGGGCAAACTGTCTCTGTACCAAACTGAGAAGATTCAGTTTAGGAAATCCTGTTCAAATGCCCTCTGGCAAGAGAGAGGCTTGAGCCTCATTTAGAAGTGTGCTTACCACTGATTTGTTAAACAAAAATATAATGCAATGAATTCCAGCAGTCTAACCCTTTGCTTCCCTTCCTTTCTGATAATCTGAACTGATGGGAAAGCCTGGGGATGAAACAAAAAGCTTCGAAGTTTGGGTTTGCTCAAAAAAAAAAAAGTGGGGGGGCAGTGTTTTAAAAATGACTTTGCTGGTGAGCTGAAAAAGTCCACTCTGAAAATAATAGTTAAATAATAATTTCCTTACCCTGAAGAGATGCACATAACCACAGAATATTTGGTTTTAGAAGAAATATGGTGGAATCTTAACCTTTTGGTTTTGTTTGAAAGCACATGGGCTTTCACTCTTTTTTCGGCAGGGGGTTGGGGTGGTAAAGAAACAAAGCCTTGCTATGGAATTCAAAGGGATGCTTTGTCCAAATGTAAAAATGTAATAACCCTGTTACAGGTGCCAGACTTGGCCAGCTCTGTGACAAACTGTGTGGTTCTCCAGCTTCCTGGAAAAACTTAAAGGCTTTGATTAGAAGCCTTCTCAGGAAGCAGTCTATAGGATTGCCAGACCTTCAGGATAAAAAGATTGTATTAGAATGACAACTCTCTAAAAAGCAGAGTTTCTTTCCTGCCAGAAAGAGAAATTACTAATGTGCATTGCAATTAGCACAAAAATCAATACTTTCTTTGCAGTTGCAGGCTGGGAAAACACCATTTTTAGTTACTGCTACACAAACATCAAGCTGAAAAACTTTGAGCTGTTGTCACAAGTTGAGTAATATGCACATATTTTTTCCTTCCAAGTGTTTAACAACTCTATCATTAAACATCCATCAGGTAAGGTCTTCTACATGTTGCTACTACAAATAGTAGAATATTGCAGAAGTCTGTAGTAATCAATACATTAATAAAAACTAAACTATGATCTCAAAAAGGTCAGTGAGGCTAGCTTAACACTAAGAATCCACAGGAAATGCATGATCCCATTCTTTTCACTGTTCTACAGAAAAAGCCAGCCTAGCAAGTCCAGCAGTGAGCGGATGCAAACCTTGCCAAAGTTCAATGAATTAGCAAACAAAAGTATGAAATGGTTTGCCTGCAACACACTGGGCTTGCATGTGGTGACCCACGTCCCAAGTAGAAAAGAATTAATCAAACATTTTTGAAGAAGAAAAGCTAGGCTTCCCTGTCTCTTCACTTAAGTGGCATTTGCACACATCACCCTCCTCAACATTTATTATCAATATTTCTGCCCTTGTTTCCAGACACACTGTCTCCACTTCAGAGACATTCCATTTTCTGTTTACCCTCAGTTGGCAAGAAAATGAATCCCGATTTGGAAAAACCACTGGCAGAATTACTTTTTTTTTTTTTTTAAATAAGAGCAGGATATTTCCTCAGAAAAGCAGTCACATATTACAACTTAAAATGCATTTCAGAAATTCAAAGTACAGTTGTTACAAAGAAACAATTTAGATCTGGATATAAGATCTGAGTTTTATGTAAGGACAAATTTACATAAGACAATAAGAAGGGGAAGGAACATAATGCTTAAATGAGAAAGCAAGAAGCAACATGTAATAAAAATGTGAACAAGTGAGCAAAATGAATGAAACAGATTCACATATTGTGGTATCTTCAACCTCAGTTATGCTATCTCACCAGTCTGAACAAGTGCAAGGTCATTAAAGAGCTGCACCACAGATAGCAAGAGAACAAGAGCTACATTGTGCAGTGTTCAACGCTGGGGCTGGGACTGTGGAATGGAGGGACAGAAAAGATTAAAAGCATTTTTGGTAATCTAAAGAATGCAGCAAAATTCAAGAATCCCAGTGATAACATTGTCAAAGCAATCTGGGGGATTTTTTTTCTGTAGTGACTCAAATACAGGATGAGAAAGGGGTATACACAGTGAGTTGAAACATGGAATGTGAAACAACGAAAATGCAAAAAGTCAGAATGTTTCCTTTAAGATCATTTCTCACCTCAACCAGAACTTCTTGACTTGTCAGAGAAAAACTCCCTCTGAACCAGAGATGCTTTTAGAAAGCACCTGGGAACTTGTTCCATCTCTTCATTCCTTTCAGTAGATACTATAAGCAAAGATGGAGGGGCAGAAATCACAGCCAGATCAGTGAATGAGATTCCTGTTCATGATCTGGGACATCCAGATGAAAAAGAAATTCCACCCAGCTTTCATGGGAGAAATGTGGCTCTGGATGGGAGCACGCTCACTTTTTTTTTTTAGTCCAGCTGATACCTCTTAGCTCAGGAGGGTCAAAGACATCTACTTCATGCACAACACAGGCCACAAAAGACTCCAGCAGTTACTCAACAGCTAGAGAATACAAATGAAGTCTCATTGCTCAAACACCAAAGCCTGGCTTTGTTGCTTATTAAACTTTCCAGAGAATGTAATATCTCCCTTTCTGTGTTTGGAAAGTCCCACAGTGGATAACCAGTTAGAAAACTTTTGCAGGTCACAGAAATGGAAGAAAAAAAGCTGTTCAAGAAAGCAGCGCTATATACTTGCTGATCCAGTAAGGAATTATTACTCCAAAAACTGAAGTAGTGTGCTACTGGAAAAAGCCTCTGAAGTGTCTCTCAAAACAAAGGTTTTGTCAACTGCATTTAAGACTTTATGCTAGTTAAATAAGTTTGGAGACCTACACTGAACTTTAAAGAAAAAATAAGTCTATATTTCTTAAGCAGGTCAGTTTTTGTCGGCTAATAATATTGAAAGTTTAATGTGTGGAAGCAGGAAAAAAGTTTATCAAAGAAAGTCACTCCTCTCAAAATAAACCAGTGACGTGACTAAAATTCTAATTCATCGATTGAAAGAAGTTTCATGAAGTATAGGGGTCCTGGACTACCTAATATTCACAAAGAACCTCATCCTGAACTACTGCTTTTCTAAGCTGTGAAGAAAATTTCAGAGAATCTACAACACCTGAAGACAGCAAGAAGAGGAATACTGGGCCAAGACTAAATGTCCATCCAGCCCTGTAAATCTGTCTCCGACACGGATTCATCACCATAAGCAGGTCACCGATGCTGACCTTGCACAGTAGATCTTTGAAGCCCCTGACAGGAAAATCCATCACCCTTGAGGGTTTACAAGATTTTCACTATCTGATGATATAAAACACATGTATTCTGACTAGCAGCAGCTTACTTTCCCAGTAAACAGTCAAAAGCAACTGCAACTATGACATTCAAAAGGAAACAGTTTGCACAAGTACAAAGTCTCAACAGAAGAAACAAAGCTGTCCTATGTGACCCTCAGGAAGAAACTCCGCAAGTGAGAAGGGTAGTGCCCCTTCAAACAACATGGAGCAGGACCTGAAACCTTTGCTGATGCTGTTGTGGAAAATACTTAGAACTTGCCTCAGAAAGCTAAAAGACAATAAATACATTGGACATTAACATTTCTAACCCCTAAAAATGAAAGGAACAAGGAGTTATAGAAAATACCCAGAGAAGAAGAAAAAGGCTTCAAGAATACTTTATAGTTCTCCTGAAAGCCCTGTTAGCTTCCAGCTGGTCTCAGATCCTGTACTCAGAGGTGTGACTTACATTTATTAGCCTCGATTGGATTTCTCTTCCACTCTTCAGCCTCCACAGCTTCATAGCAAGGAGTTCCATAGATCTAAATTCTTGTAGTGTAAAGAATTACTTGCTTTTTGTTTATTCTGAACTACATTCTTATTAGCTTCATTTGATGTCCACTGGTTCTCATGCTGCCAGAGTGAATGAAGTAAGTCCTGCTTGCCTTCCTCTCATTCATGATTTTGTAGGCTCGTCTTCTACATTAAGCTGCTTTTCTTTTGGACTGAAAACTCCTATCTTGCTAGGTTGATCATATCTCTCATCATCCTCACTGTCCTGTTTTCCAGTTCTACTGCCTTCTCTCTGAGGTCAAGAAACCAGACTGAAAGACTATCCAAAACCTTTTTTTCTGTCATTTTATTTATTAATTGACACTGAAAAAACCCAACACTTTTGTAAGTACAAAAATCTATTATGGCTCTTATTTCAGCTGGGAAGAAGTGTTTTAATAAGCCCTGTATTACAAGCAAACTGAAGACCCATAATAATAACAGATTAGTGATGCTTATGAAGAAAACATTTGGTTTATTCAAAACATGTGAAGGTAAATAAGTAACTCTGCCCATGTGAGGATAGACAAGCACCACCTTGATGAATTTTCAGCAGGCACATGCCTCCTGTTCTCACACAATAAAATAATTCAAAGAGCTTAAATCACATGGCTTGTTTCAAAGTGACAACGAGAGGAGTGACACTCTAATGACCTGGCAGCTGGCCACAGACTTGCTCCACTGAAAGTAATTTACTGAAATAATGGTCACAACAAATACTGAAATATTTTAGCTTGGCAGAAGAAAACCTGACTCAATACCATCACATGCTCAGTTTCCTGGAGTCACAGGTTAACACCCATTTATATATACATATAGACACGTGCCCTGGCTGAACGCAACCTGGGAAAAATAAGACTTGTGTCTTTATGTATTCTACATGTATTCTGTTTCAGTCAACAGGGCTGTCTTCATTGCTAGTACTACTGCACCACACAGAATCATCATATTCTTTAACAAGAATGTATTGTGCCAGTTGTGTGCAGCAATCAATACTCTGGAAAAGTCTGCTTTAGAAAACATCAACTGATTTCTATCAGAGATACATAACATGCCTAGAACATGAGACTGAAAAGTACTGTAATGAATAATCAAAAAGACCTCCTAAATACAGGACAAATTAAGACTGTGTCAGCCTCTAAAGCTAGACTCCAAGACAATAAAACATTTAAATGCTGTACATATGTATATATGCATACTCACACACAAACATTTAGGTTGGAGAAGAGCCTTAAGATCATTGGGTCCAACCATAAACCTAATACTGCCAAGTCCACCAGTAAATCTTGTCCTAAGTGCCACATTTACATGTCTTATCGATACCTCCAGGGATGGTGACCCAATCACCTCTCTGTGCAGCCCATTCCAATGTCTGACAACCCTTTCAGTGAATACATTTTTCCTAATATCCAATCTAAACCTCCCTTGGTGCAACTTGAGGCCACTTCCTCTCATCCTATACACTTCAGCACAGCTTCTATATAGTATAGAGAGTGCATTTTAGACATGTCTATATATATATTTCTACTAGTGAACATTTTACACTATATTAAGGACAATGAAAGTAAATACTTTCAGTCATGCAATATTGTTGCCTGTTGTTACAGGGCTAGAAGAACCACCAACAATGGTGTGCTTAAGCCTTTCACATAGTAAGAAAAAGCTGCTGTACCCTTATGCTTGCCTGTGCTTCAGACACACAAACATGTCTTAAGCTGTCATTTTGGCAAATGATCAAAGTATTTTGTCCTGTTTAGTTATACTGGTCCCTCACTTGCTTCAATTATCAGTGGAATACTACTACAAAATATTGTATTTGCAATAGAAGTCACTGTAGAATGGCATTCTACACAAGAAAACACAGAATAAGGTGTGATTGGTATAGAAGTCTACCACTTAAATGCTGCATATACATATAATACAACTTAGCTTTAAGCAAGGTAAACTGTGACAAGCCAGGGAAAGAACTGCATTCTGTTCATGGACTCCAGAACACATTGTAAGAGCGATGTTTCTATCACTGGCTTCACTAACTTCATTTACACCATAAAACAGTAGAATCAAAGCAATATTAAAAGTAATTTCAATGCATAATCTGACAGTATATATTTTATAGTGTTTAATTCCAAGTGCTGGTATTTTCACTACATCAAAGATTAATCACATTGTCAGGATTTTCTGCTACTGCTTTCTTTGCCAAAAATCCAAAAGAGATGTCAGGAAATGTCTGACTTCTCAAGCTGAGGATGTCTCCTTATATCCAGCACTGTGTTTTAAATGTATGCTCACATTAAGAATAGGAAGCAGTTGGACTGCTGGGTTGTTGTGGCTGTGATGTGTGTGTTTTAGTCACAGTACTTCTCCTTCAGAACTTTTATTTGAATGAAAATAAAAAAATCCCCAAACCCGTGTGCAGCCACAGCTGATTGCTTGACTGACAAGTTACCTCCCAGCTGTATCTGGCACTGAGAGCTGATGCCCAAGAAGGTCTGACAACTAAAGAGCCAGGGATGAAAGTCTCTTCTCATTCAGGGCACACTCCCTGGCAACAGGATAGTGTTGGGTCTCCCTCTTACACAGCTGGAAGGGGCATATACATTGAGATTGCATCAGAGGAGATAAACTTGGCAGGACCATTGCAGGTCTGCTCTGGAACATAACTGTTTTGAGAAAACAGATGTTGCACAGGACAGGGGAACTGGGAACTTGCTCAGATTTCTAACCTTAAGAAGAAAGGGGGAGTGATGAATGTATATTTATGAAGTTCTTTAAGCTTTTGAGTTCTTGGCATACTTTATGTGCAAGTACTTTCAGAAGAGATAAGGAAAACTCTCACTTGAAGTTTTTTGGTCAGTTCTTACCTGCAGATGAAGATAGAGATGTCTGCTTACACAGGAGGCTTAGCACAATCTACTGCTCCAGGAATAGGTGTCAACTCTGCTGACAAGCTCAGTTGCTAGAAAAAAAAAAAATGGAACATTGTATGTTAGTAAAGCTACCTTCTTGAGGGTAAAGTCCTATTTCCACTTTTCCCTGTAATGCTCTGGAAAAAAAAATAGTGTTCACCTAGCACCTACAGATATGGATAGATAACAGCCTGCTGCATACAAGTAGTATTTTAGTTTTTAAAAGTTAGTTCAAAAGAAATGTGGAATAATACACTTAATCTGATACCTTTTATACCTGGTGTGACATTTTCCTGCTATAAATAACTTAGTGTGGTAAACAACATTTCAACAGCTTTCCAGAAGATTAGGAAATAATAAGCACTGTATTATGTAGTCACGAGCACCTACCACTGCTATATTGTAAATACAGGATATTATTTCACAATCTTTTTTCCTAATTTCCTTTTTAAGGAAAATAATCCTCAAACTAGAAGCATTCCAGATATAAAAACCACCAAGTGCTCTTGAACTGCACACCCCAACACTCTTGCAGTCATGAATCATGAACAACGTACGCATAAGAAGCCAACAAACCAGGCAAGGGGTAACAAATCCCAAACTGCTCATTAAGACTAATATTAATCAGCTTGGAAGGGGTGATTATTACAGTGATGTTTAACAGCATCATTTTGACAGACTTACAAACATTGCCTAATACTATGTCATGGCCAAGAAGAAGGGGTTATTTTTAAACCTTCAAAGACTTTCTGAATAATATTTCATAGGAATTATGCGTAACACTAAATAAGAACTTTACAGCTTGACAGAAGCATAGAAGAATAGATCTAAATCAGGAAAACTTTCCTCTAGTCTTTTAGCGTCTCCTCTTTCACTGTTGTCAGCCACTGAATTTTGTCAAGACAAGTGGTTGTACAGACAAACTCTTTTTCTCCTAGTACCATCAGAGCTGTATGAAAAGATTCAATAAGCACCAACTCCAGTGTAAGCATGTCATAAGGGTCCAGGAAACAACAAAATCCTCCTAAAGATCTGGAAGGAAAGGACTGGCCTGTTGTAAAATACTAGACTACACACACTACACAAAGCCCTACAGGAGTAACTACTTCTCATTATGGGCAAAAACATTACAGTTTTCATATTCAGGAGCTCCAGAAATCTCAGGGACATATCAAATAATTTTCACCACCATCAGCTAAATATATATAGCTTTTACTCACAAACCAATATTCATTAAATTCCTGAGTTTTCAGAATATGTCTTTGTGATGTTTTATGCTTTCCACCCTGTGTACCCACTATCAATTATTAATGGTTCACATGAGCCTTTTACTTTAGCTCCAAAATGACCCTAACCAGTTTTTGGTGAGCTTATGCCTCCCAGCTGAGAAGCTGTAATTTCATACATGGAAGAAGTGCTTATTAAAACAGCCTTAATGTATTTGCTTGCAGTTACACTATAGAACATCAGTCACTTCAGATTCTGTACTTGGGTTTACTCACCATGTAGTCATAGATAATGCTGAACATTCATTTAATCCAATATAGGTTAAATCACCAGTGTCTGAGCCTCAGTTACTTATCAATCCCCATATACACATGCTAGATTAGGAAAATATAGATGGTGACTCAGTTACTTCAGAGATGTATATGCTTGAATTTTGCTGGGGGAAGGGGAGGTAAAGAAGAGAAATATCATCTCACCCCAAACTACGAGAGCTCAGCTTCAAGATGCTAAAGTTGTCCTCATCTATTGCAAACTGATAGCTGCCAAGATACAAGCAGTAAACATTTCAGTTACTATTCTTTGTTAGCTGCTCCAGAATACTCCACACAACAGGCAAAGAATAGCAGACTTTTAACCTGAGAATGGAGTAGCTGCAATGCTGATCCAGCAGCAGGGACCGACACTTCCACTCAAACAGGGCTGCATTATCTTTAGCTCTATTGAAGCACTAAAGCTCTTCTCAGACCACTTTACAAACTGAGTGGGAAGGAGTAAGGATAAGAGCCACATTCTGTCCTTAGGGACCCCTATTAAATCAGATTCTCAACATCAGCCACTTCCTTTTTGTCTTCCTCAAGCCATATGGCTTCCTGACAAAATCTGTACAAACAATAAATCCATTAATCAAGCCACTGTTGGAGGAAAAGGGTGGGCTTTTTTTTCCTTCCCTTCATCAATATAGACATTTTAATGGAGATCTTTTATGTATTTAATTTTATGGAAGTCCCAAGGAAAGTACTAAAGTGTTCTTTGTTCTCACACTGCAGCCTTGTAGACTGGAGCCCCAGTTCCAATACATACTTGTAGAAGGAAATCCTAACATGTTAAAATTCAAAAAGATACAGGAACACAGAGAAGTGAGCCAAGCCAACAAGAGGTCTAGCTTTATTGAATCTGTTAGTAGGGAGACAATATAAATTGCTGTCTAGGCTCCCTAGCACACCGCATCAACAAACAAAATAACTACTTTTTAAAAAATTAACCGAAGTAGGTAGAACTAGAGAGGCATTAAATATCATTTTTATTCCTACAAGGCTCTGAGGAGATGCACACATACAAATGCCAGAAGTAGGCCACAAGCAGCTGAAAGGAAGAGCTTCTTTTAAGAGATGCCACAATAAAGGACTTCCCCAGAGGCCAGGTTTCTTAGCAAGGTGAACCAAGATGACCAGTTCCACACAACAGGCTACATAATCTGTTTGGTGTCTCCAAACTAGTAAAATCATGCAGGTGATCATGCCATTCCAAGATCATGAGAAAATAAACACCGCAAATGTAAGGAACTATGGTAGGGAGAAA
This sequence comes from Nesoenas mayeri, assembly GCF_963082525.1. Taxonomy (NCBI): domain Eukaryota; kingdom Metazoa; phylum Chordata; class Aves; order Columbiformes; family Columbidae; genus Nesoenas; species Nesoenas mayeri. The sequence continues at coordinate 76,057,655 of NC_137541.1, forward strand.
GCATAAAAAGCGTAAGATTTCTAGCTCTTGTAGGTGGAAAGATCCCCCTCTCCTGAAGGAAAGAAGAGAAATAAAAACAAACCTAAGCGGGCTCATCACTTCAGCAAACCAAACATAAGCCTGAGACTCTGTTTAGCTCCAGTTCTGCTGCTCTGTGCCAGCAGGCACACCAATGTGCCAGCTTTACGCTGCTGCGGGGTAAAAATCTGTTCATGAAGAATATATATACACTGTTGGGCAAGCAACATGTAAAGTGAAAGTACAGTAAAGCATTTGCTTTCTTCCTATTTGATCAACAGGCTTAAAGAAGGCACAAGGCTGAAAATTCAAGAGCACAGAGGAAACAAAGACCTAATTTCCTTTGCTTGCAACAGCTTTCAAACAGACCCTTCTTGTATTCCCAAATGTCGCTTTGAGACACATGTGGTGTCTGTTATCCCTGTCTATCCCAAACAACTATTTGCATCACACTTTGGAGCCTACCCAGCAGAGAGGAAAGGGGTTTCCTAGTGATGATGGAAGAAGGGAGAATCGAAGACAATTCATCATCCAAATATATTATGGCATTACCAACAAAAGCAAACTGAACAAGACTGACTTGCCAGTCACCACTTCAGAGAATATGAAAACACAAAATGTTTTGGTTTGTTGGTTTTTTTTTTTGAGAATTTGTTCCCACTGATTTTTTTTTTCCACCCCCAAGTTTCCCGATTAAACCTTCATAACTCATCTGCAGTGCAGAATGAGGATTTAGAAGAACAAGAAATCACTTTCAAATTCAGGAGGCCTCTTTCAGTCATACATTTCTAAAGCAATTCTGACCCTTCCACTCACATGGAAGAAAAATATAACTGGCATCGCAACAAATCCTTTTCTACCTTAAATCATTACGTTATTCTATAGCTTACTGAACTATGTCCCAGTTCACATGAAACAAAGTAATCCTCTGTTCAAATGAAGTTTGGGAGAAACACTAAGCACTTTGACACTGAAAAACATCATTAAAAAAAAGGAATAAAGCTGGCTTTTCAAATTTTTTTTTTCTTTCTAAATACAGGAAAGCAGCATCCTTAATCATAAGCAGGAAATATTTAAAGTGGATTTGTTGAAATTAAGTAGCAATTAGCCATAAAAGAAAAAATATGGAAGGGGTAATCTCAAAAGATTGAGTCATTACCTCCAAGGAGACATATCTGTAGTTTTAACAAGGTCAGAACATTTTGGTCAGTTTTTTGGGCTAATGGGAGATACACAACATTAGATTATGTTTCTATCAAGGTAACAACAATTCTGAAAGACTGCAGACATCACATGGAGCCTACAGCTATAAATTATTAGCCTCAAGGTCACAATCATCATATCCAAAGTACAGATGGATTTCTAAATGCCTTGAGGTAGTGGTGAAAGGTATGTTTGTTTTGGACAGAGTAGTGAGGGAGATCAGGTGCTGCAAGCTAGGGAGGCCTTCCATCACATCTGGGTCAGATGGTCCCAATTATCTTCTCGCATTGTTAATCAAAAGTTATCCTTCAGTAGCTATATAATAACCTATGTAAAAATAAATCCGGAATTGGTGTTCGGCTCCTAGCAAGGAAAAAAACCCTTCCCTGTCACAAATCAGTTAGTGCACACAGCATCCTCATGTGAAGTCTCATGAAAAAGCATGAAGGTCTGCAGATGTGATCATGCCTGCATATCAAATGTCAAGATGGAATATAAGAAAGGTTGACGAGAAAATTGAAGGGTGCATCAGCGTAGAGCAGAAAGTAGCTTTCCCTCCTGCTAGCTCAACTCTTCTGTCCTATCTGACACTGCTGATATACAGCACATGCTCCCAAAGTAACAGTATTGTGTCAGCCCATCCAGGCTACTGCTCTTACCTATGCAGAAAAGACTGATACAAACCAGAAATACGACACATTATCAGGAGAATATAAAAGGAGCATCAATTTGTTTATGTTTTTGCTGCACACAGACTGTAGAAGGTAGCCAGTCACAGCAAGATCAAAAAAAAGCTTATTCTCCCTCTTCCCCAGAGCAACCTGACACCTCAAACAGAATTGACAGAGGAACCATCCAAGTGCTGTCTTCAATGCATCATTCTGTCCTATGTCTGCTTGTGGCCAACTTGACTACAGCACTCAAGTCCTGCATACATTACCACCTGCCTGTGGTCACATGCAAGTAAGCAGCTCATGTCTCTGATCCCTATGTAGTTTTGTGTGGTTTTTTTAAGCCATATCCTGTGTTAGCAGAAGCAACAGCATTAACATCCCTTCCTACATAAGTCAGAAAAGTGGTTGCCTTTTTCTTACTATTTATGTCTTCTCAGGAAGAGGAAAGAATTGGACAACAATCTCTTCAAATCCAACCCTAAAACAAACATGGTATCCTAGTTCTTTAAGCTCAAGTAAAGTGCAGAAGAGCAAGTGCTACAAACATCATGTTGATAGGTAAAACAAAAAGAGTGAAAAAAATATATATTTTTTTTAAGTTTTCATGATGATCTTAGGAGTTCTGCCTGTCAGTTTTCTCCCTGCAAGTATGTCAAGGGCATCTGCTTTCCATACTTTTTTTTTTCCAGGAACAGGCTTGAATTAGTTTAAAACAGTTTTAAACCTTTAGAATTCCAGTTGTTGAAAAAAAGGGAAAAAACACTGGAAGTTATTTTTTGTTGCTGTTGTTTTGTTTTAACAACATAACCAATAGACCCCAACAGGTAAACTAAGAGGACATCATCATGTAAAGTACAACACTCACAGGTAGGGTACATTGTTTACCTCCAAAGTACTAACATTTTACTTGGCAACACCTATCATTAAAGCTCCCTGTAACAATTAATCCAAGATCAAAGGGGCACGCTGATACAGAGAGCCATCAAGACTCATCCCCAGACTGTGCACATACTACACTAGTCCCTCATCCCTTTTCACATTCTGCACAAGTCGATTTAGAAGAATACCAGAGTAATAGCACAGAAACCAGTAATTTTCTCTTCTTGTCAGAAAGTTGTTTCTAGAACAGCAGGCATTGCAGCACTATGCTTACTGACATGAGGCATGCTTTTGTCTGCTTCCTACAGCAGGCTTAGAACTGCTAAGGCTCCTGGACACTGCTGATCAGAGACCTCTGCTAGGAACCACTACCTTGGCCACACTGCTGTAGTTAGATGTATGCAGGCTCACTTCACAATCCAACATAACAGTAGAGAAGGTGTAAAGTCATAACAAGAATTTGTGTTATGGAAAAAAAAAAATTCACCCATAGTCTTTTTTGCTCATGATTAAAGTCTGCTCTGGAGATTTAAAGGACAGCAAGCAGCTCTACCATTTTACCTGCCTGCCTTATCATTTGAAACAAACTGTACAGTTGACTTTTAGTTCTTTAAACACAGCATCAAACTCTGGCCATACCTACAGATGACAAAATATTTTGCACTGACTCTCAGAAAAGCATGTATGGGAAAGCTTTTTTTTTAAAAGGAGAAAGACTGAGGTAATAGAATCAAGTGGTATTTAGCAGAAATCATTATTAGGTCTGTGTATTCACATATCCACTGACCTGTTTGGGTTGTAGATAACCAAAAAGTGCACTGATTTAGCTTCCACTGTTATAAATCCTATTGGTTAGAAACACGGGAAGACATTTTAAAAGAACAATTCCAGTTAAAATGTGTATGTCATTAACCATGCACATCTCCAGAAAAGTATAGCTGGACAAGTCACCCATGTATTTAGGCAACAAACATGGTAGTATCTAAAAACGGTAGCACAATGATGTGGCATTGGTTTAATTTCTTTCCTTGATGATAAATCTGGTTGACAGTAACTGAGAAAAAACTGCAATAGGATTCTGTTTTATTTGCGTTAGTGTAGTTAAGGACACGCATGCAAAACTAGTGAAAGAATAAAGTAAGATTTCTCTTCCTTTGCCACTGAGCATCTGTCCCAGCCAGCATTACAACTGAACTAGTAGCAAAGGAGCACTCTAGCATTGCAGCCTGTGTTTGCAATGTAGGCAGAATCCAACAGTCCCTTCAGTTCACTCATACAGTCAACATCACGATTCTTGAGAAAACCATTCTTCATTTTTTAGGCACTGCCAGACACTTTATATTTACACATCAGAGCAATTTACAGTCAATTCTGAAGAGCTTGTTCTATTTTAAAAAAATCCTGAAAGACTGCCATCATCTTTGCAAGCAAAGACCATTCTTTTCCACTCCCATAGGTTGTTTACACAGCATCACTTTATCTGATGATTTAGTCTGTTTTCATAGGAGGACTGAGGTAAGTTAGTTCGCAGAATACGCATCAGGAACAGAAAATAATTAAGATATTACAATGAAACAGTCACTGCAGATTATTTGTGAATTCAAGTGGTTTGATTTAGCATTAATTCAAACAAAAAAAAAAAATCCAGTTTCAAGTCAGTTGTGTCTCTCACATTAGCAGGAACATCACTCTGCATTTTCAACTAACCCCTTTGATACAAGAAAGTTCTCATCCAAAAGAATGATTTCCCAAAGGGTTTAAAGGTTAACTTCAATTACCCTTACTTGGCAAAGAGACTTTTAAGCTACTTCTAATAACCCTCCCAATTCCCACCTTCTTGTAATTGCACAGGACAAAGTTAAGCTCAGCAGTGGCAAAAACTGGTGGGAGAGAGACAACACTTGCACCTTTTCTAAAGGCCCACAGGGCTTTCTTTTATTATTGCCATCTTGCATACAGTGCACTACAGCCTTCACATTTGATTCCACAAGCACATCTTTTCCCTATTTCAAATGCACATAGTTCTATTGACACTTTAAGGCACAAGTCAACTCTGCAGCCAAAAATTGTACCACTCTCCCTACGTGCTCCATTTCTTCCTGTCCCACATGGACACCCCTCAATTTATAGTGAACTGGGTTAGGAACCAAATCCAAATCTGCAAGGAAAGGACTATACCAAAACAAAATATTTCCAGTCATGAAAGACACCGGAAAGCCCACCCCTTGGTGGGCTTTTGCAGACAAGGAAAAGTTAAAGTGCTCAGGGACCAAAGAGACTTTACATTATCACCAATATGTAAAGAGATCTTTATTTCAATGAAGTTTTGAAAAAAAACTCACTACTTTAGGTTTTATTGTGCTGATGCACATGAAAAGTAGAAGACACCACGTCATTTTGTTGTATATATTGGAACACACTCAAAGTAACTCAATTTCAGTACAAGAATAACACAGCAAGTTCATTAAGTTAGCACTCTTTGAGGTAACTTGTGTCTGCAAATAGTCAGCTTCTATACAATGAACTTCAAATGTTTCTAACTCAAAGCACACACTAGATAATAAAAAGGTAAAATACTCAAGTATACAGCTGTTATGTATTTCATGGCTGTAAAAACAGTCACAGATGGCACCTGCAAAGTCAGGGCTTAAAGCTTGCAGATTTCTAGCTTACTTCACAACCATTTGTCCTTGTTGAAAATGAGCACCTTCCATCAGACCTTCAGCCAACATCTGTGTGTCCTGTGTTGTCATGTCCCCCCTTCCTGAGTACGTGAGGAAGTGTTATTAGTGGGATCATAATACACCATTTCTTAATTGTTACTAATCAAAGGAATAAACATTTTATAACAGCTACTGCTATTACATAATCAGAGACTTCTCTTTCTTCAGAGCTTTCATTTTTCTTCATTATGTCATTAATAGAAGCCAAACTACCTACATTTTTCTTTCCTTGCAATTAGCAGTGAGTCAATGAAAGACAAGCAGCTGATTTTTGCAGGTTTTGCTGCAGTCCTTCAAAAGAAGCTTAATCAACCCTCTGAAGCAATCCTCCCAGTGCAATGAATTTCAAGTATGCTTCAACCTTGCATGGGTGCAAGTGTAAGATAAATGAGAAGTTGAGAAAAAATTAGTTCTCTACCACAAACCATTACCTCCATCTCAAACAACAGTAAGTAAAGCCATATAATCTATCTAGTAGAAGACATTAACTTAAGAGAAGCCTTGTAGAAAGTAATCAAGACTCCCACAACAGTTTCATAAGTAATGATGATCTCTGGTTCGACACTCACTGGTAGGTAATTACTATCTAGTAGAATAAGTGCCAACTAAGCCCCAGCTACCAAGAAATGCTCAAGTGACAATTTATGCGACTAAAGTATTTGATATTTATTTGTTTGATAGCACTCTATCAATAGCAAGGTAAATAGCAAGTTTTTCCTTTGCCTACTAGAAAACTTAATTTGTGTCATTGGCAACATAAGTCACCATTTAAAAGGCCACTATTAACCAAGAAGAAAGTAACGCTTTACAGTTTAAGATTACATTAGTTTTACAACTAATGCAAACATATCTGAGATTTAGTTCCTAGTTCTCAACAGGGTGACTATGTCTTTAAATCACCTAGGATGACAATTACATCTTAGCTCACACTGGGGAGGGAAAAACAAAACAAAACGCAACCACAATACCAGAGGGTTAATTTTAAAGATCCTAACTCAAACATACAGAAAAATCAGATGTATTCAGTGACTGGCTAGAGAAAAATGTCAGACTGCTCATCTCAGAAAGGCAAAAATAAGACAAATCTCAAGATATTCTGCCTACAGTGGAGGGGAATTAACACAACCCTGAAGATATTTCTATGACACTAAACAAACTCCAAATATACATAGATGGTATTAATTTAAACAGAAGACAGTTCACAAGTTGCTTCATATTGTGTAATTGTTTTCATCCCTATGAAAAAATAAAACTGAACCTGGCAGATTATTAGCTCATTGCTTCTGCTATCCTGTAAGATGTTCTACAGTTCAGCTTATGGTATAGGCCAGTGCTTCACATCTCAAACCACTGTGGTTGTGAAATGCAACTAATTAATGGTGGTTAAAATGAAAATGCTAAAACAACAAAAGAAACCAAGTCTTCTTACATAAACATGATCCCCACCACTCAGTACTTTAATTCTCCGAAAAGCGTAAAAATCAGTGGATTTACACTTTTGGGTAAATGAAAGGTATGGGATGGGAGAAGCTATTTTCATAGATGACTGTTCAAGATTGCCAAGTCATATAAAAAAATAACCACAAAAAAAGGTATCTACAATAAATAACATAATGGGTTGGTTAAAAAGTATATTGTATAGGAAAGGTAAATAAATGTCATAAAGCTACAGGCTAACCAGACTCTCCAAGCATTGAAACAGTGGAAACAGAGACAGTCTTTATAACCCCAAAGCCTTTTCTTCATGAAAACGTCAAGTCAGGAAATCCCCTCTTTTTTAGTTTTTTTTCCTCACTGACTAATAAAGTCCTCACATTAAGTCCAGGCAGACCAAGGTAGAAGTCACCACTTACATCCAAAGATCTTTCCTTACAGTTGAAAAAACATTTACTTATTTACTTTCTTTTCTTGTAGGGGAACATCAGACTCACTACTTAAATGCTCAACATAGGCCAGAGAAAATGGAAAGCTTTTCTTCAATGTTCAAAAGCAGGATTCAGATCCTGCTGCCATTAGCAGAACAAAACAAAAAAAAGGATCAAGAGAAACACAGCAATAAATACTATCATGTCTGTTATGCTACTTTCAGACTTCTTTGGCAACCTCTCTCGATTTAGGAGCACCAGCCAGCAAAATCCCAAATCCCTTTGAAAAGGTCCCATGCGCTGCAAGGACACATGGGAGGTACACACACACACACACTACAGCTGCTAATCAAACTACTGCAGCTCAAAGCCAAAAAGCTGCAAACTCTAGAGGCAAACATGCTGTGAAGATGTACTGCAATGTTAGTGTGCCAACACGTAAATACCAGCACATGGAAAGTTTTATTCTTTCGCTGCAACAACACGCTTCATGGAAGGCATGAAGCTTCAACAGGTGTTTGCCACTTCCCAGGAGAAGTGTGAAGACCCTTAGAGGGGGCTGAAAGAACCAGTTCCATATATCCCCCTGAATATGCATTGGGATCTGAAAATCCTCATCAGCTTCAGAGTACTTCTCAGCCATTGGAAACCTGAACATAAGTGGCCAAAAAAAATATGCAGTCCAGATCTGCTAATGTATGAAAATAAGTCTGTTTGATAGAAACACATAAAGGGTTGACAAAGTTGTAACTCATCAAAACAAAGCTCTTTTTCAACTACATCTAGACACAGTTTAATAAACCCCTTTCTCCTCCTTCCCAAGCCTAGTTATTTGTTTGCAAAATTGCAAACATTTTTTATAAGGTATTACAAATCTAACTCTTCAGCCAGCATACAGCTGGGAGGAATACATGGGAAGAAAAATGAAATTACTATCCCAAGACTTAGACATGTTTTTAGTTAACACTGATCCAGATCCCATTCAGATTACACTAAAACTGATTAGCACTCCCTTGCAATTTCCATTATTTCAATGAAAGCCAAGAAACAACTAATTAAGGCCTTAGGACAGCTTCTTCCTTAAGGGCAAATGCAACCCGTCCATATACAAAACATTCAAATATGGCAAAGTGTGCATATTTTTCAAAACCAACATTCCCAAACAATAAAACAGTTTTTGAAATAGCAAGTATCAGAGACAAATGAGGCTGAATAGGATGTTTTGATCTATGAAAATGACAAAGACCATAGAGAGAGTTAAAAGGCTTCCAGAGAACAAGAAATGCACAGCTTGTTTCTAGAAAAGTGTAATCCCAACCCATTTAAAAAATACTATCTTGCTGCTACATCAGAACAGTAGCACTACAAGTACACAAGACAGTCATGGCACAGAACTAACCAAACTATAAGTAGAAGAATTCTGTTGTGTCCAAATTCTTCATCACAAACCCTGCAGTACAGTGCTACCTTTCTGCAAATTATTTGAGAAAAATGTGTATTTTCCTCCTTTATTCTTCATATGATTTAATAAAAGGATCTTAAGAGACCAAGTGGAAACTAATGAAATTACTTGAATGAAAATGTACCACAGACCTGAGGTATCCAATGACAGAATTGCTCTCCCATGACTGACAGCTCAAATATTGCATTATAAGCAAGATGTACACCAGGATTTGGTGTTGCAAAACTTTGGAATTTGACCACTGGTAAATAAACAGCTTGCCTCCCATGCCCCCCACCGGAATAAAACACATACAGCTACAGTTATAACCAGCTCAGCAAGTGTTTAATTGCTTGGGCTTATCTCTACCGAAAAATCTTCGGAGGTCTTCAAACTGGAAAAGATAAAGGCTCCTGCTTGCATACTGCCTTACAAACTAACCAGTCTACTACTTCACTAGGCAAACCTCACTGCAAATGGACTGAACCTAGCAGATTCCAACGACTATGAGAAAAAGATAGATTTATCAGCTGGGAATTATTTTATCTGGCTTTACTGCTTTAAATGGAGTCAATACCTTCTTTCAATATGTTTCAGGCATTTTTGGCTAACATCAGCAACACGAATGATCCAATTCATTGTTCCCTTGTTCAGCTCCCATCTATTGCTCCAAGTACTCATCCCTAATTTTTCTCCTCCCTTTTAGAAAGGGGTCTTTGATATTTTGTCTGCATGGTCACCATAGTACACAAGTTGCTAGACTTGCTCCAACTGAAGACAATAAGAACTTGAACAGGAGAGTCATTTAACTGAGGTCACAAATATAATTCCTGCTAAAGGTAATATGCAATTAAGCATAGTAATGGTGTTCCAGCCAGCACTGGGCTGAAGTCACAGTACTACAACTATCTCTAGCCTAAAGGTTTCAAAAGAAAAAGTTAAGGGAGGAGAGCTCTACTTTACACACGTACTGCTTACTTTTTCCAATAACAACACAAGAAAAGCTAGTTGTGGGTCAGATCACATATTCAGCTAACCTAGTATCCCACTGCGCACAGTGGCCAGAGTAAGGCTTGTTGTCACTGCAGCAAGAGTTTCACATCTTAACCACAAGCAGTTTTACAGTGGAACCATAGTATGAATTACTCTTGAAGAGTGACCAGCCTTCCTGGACTCCTTTGCCTTTCAGAACTGCCTCCCAAGGGATTCTGCCAACCAGCCTTCTAAACAGGCCATGATGAGCTAGCGGTTACTAGTCTTGGCCATCCGCAAGTATGAGGTAAAATATACTAGATAAAAGGGAAGCAAAGAAGGTCATACTAAAGCATTTTAACTTTAATGAGAACACGTTAAGAACCTCCACAAAGGTATGCATATTAGCTTGTTAAACTACTGTAACTCAGTGTATCAAAGTCCTTAGTCTCAAGTCTCTTTTGAAATGTTAAAGATAATGTAGTGAGACAGGTACTTCACCCCTGTATTCTAAGAAGATAACTTCCCTGGTTGAAGGATACTTCACCTATCCTCTCTTCTTATAATACCATTCAATTTTTCCCCCATGAGTAGATATGTACTGATAATTCAGACTCACTTCTTCCAATGTTAAAGCAGTTTATAATGCTGCAAGAGCAAAATAGGAGCAGTGTGTGCTATTGACATCATTTTCAGAGACATCTATAGTGTTTCTGCATCACAGGTGTTCCACATGCTTTTATCCCACCTCCACACCATTCTTTTCATCATTTACACAGATAACTGGATCACAATGTTCTGCTCTACTTTTAAATGCTCCCCAATTTCTAATTTATGATCTTCTGTAGCTGTGAGCTAAACAAAAAAATTCACACATAAAGGTGTTTATATTTACTCAAGACACACACTGACCATGAACTTATTCAGTTCCTTCTTCCCTATGCTGATTCCCACATTGACATAAAACAATTCTACCTCCAAAGAAACCAGCATAAAACACTAACTATCCTATTGATAGCATCCACTTCGAAATCAAGCAGGGTGGTGTAGCACCCACAAAGAGCCTTCGTAATGCCACTGAGTAGGCAATATTTCACATATTAGGTCCTTACGGAAATGCCATATCAGCACCTAAACTTCCACTGGGAACAAAGAGTAATGGATATCCCCAAAGAGTCCATTGTTGTTGTTTGGTTTTGTTTGGTTGGTTGTTGTTGGATTTTTTTTCCTCCATGTGCTTTCTTGTCTCATCAAGTGAAAAAATCTATACTGCTTCCTCCTTAACTAAATGTTTTATGAAAAAACACATGGCTGCAACTCAATATTTAATCTTTAATAACTATGTTAAGAATGCACCAACTAATGACTTAGTATTAGCATGTTTACAGTTTAAAACTATCAAAAGCTTTAAAGTACTTTTACACAGCTTTTAAGATTAACGAAAAATTAAGTAATATTTGGTTAATGTTAAGTATGAAGTAAAAACACCACTTTACAGCTAGAAAATGCACCACTTTTCAATACATTAATGACATCTTAATTGTCTGAGTTAAAACCAACATTCACACATCTTTACTAGCTACTACTGTTTATAATCACTGGAAGATCAGACAATCTCTTCAACTAGAAAGAAGAAATAGATCAATAAGAATGAAAATTTTATTCAGCTCTACAAAAGATAAAAGTATCAACTTATAGCTCACTGTATAATACAATACATCAGTTGGACACAATATTACATTCAGCTGCAGCGACTAATTATTCTCTTTGCAGACAGAAGCACAAAGTATTGATTTTTCACCTGATCGACTACAACTAAGTAATTCTACATTGTAGAATAAAAAGTGGTTTTCTGCCATAGCACCAGCTGCCTGTGTTGAGACTTCTCTATATTTCTAAGAAAGAGTTTAAACATAACTACTGCTAATTTTTTGGAGTCAAGTTCTAAAACCAGCTACAAGGGCAGCAACACTTCAATAATCTTGACTTGCCAAGTGGATGCTCTGTGCTAAAGAAAGCACGGCAGAAGCACTTTTAAACTTGCAACCACAATGTATCATTTGACACAAGACATTTTGCTCCCCAAAATCTAACAGTTTAGGTCAGTACTGGTTTCCTTTGCCAAATCTATTCCACCACCAGTGTAGTTGTGCTAGTTCAGGTCTACGAGTCAGGCATGACTACAAGAAGAGATATAAAGGCTAAGTAAGTAGTTTTCAAATAATTCTGTATTTATGATAGAATTATCACAGGAAAGCTAATAATTCTTGCAAAAGAACTAGCAAAATGTAATCAGCAAAACCTTCAATAAGATTTTATAAACTTTCAGAGGAGGCATTCAGAAATGAAATGAGAGGGGGAGAACAACAACCACCATGCAGCTCAAGACCACTGGCTTTCAAACCTGTGCTGCAGAGAAATCAAACATGACTGCATTCACTGCTTAAAGCACAGCCTTTTACCAGCACTTTCAGGAGCAAGTCTGCCCTTACCACAAGTAATAGACTGCTACAATTGACAGAAAAATCTAATAGTTGATACACAGACTTTACACCACTGCATTAAAAAAGCTCCAAACTTAAAGGTTTCACATAGCATGTGGAGAGCATGCTGCTTCAGAAATTAAGATATCTCCTCACCTCACTGTGCCAGTGATATTTGCAGAGGGCAGAAAATAGCATTTCTTCAAGTATTCACCAAGCTGATAGAAGCAGCAAGTGGCATCAGGCATCACCAGTGACAGCATGGAAGTGATGCACTCCTGGCTACAGCAGAACATTTCACCAAGACAGCAAAGCATTATACAACCCAGGACAACTTTCCGAGTGGTAGAAAGCAGTTACGTTTTTGAAATCTAGGTCTTTATCAAAACACAACAGGAGTCTCATCCTCTCCCTGTACTGGATTCATGCTCATATACCAAGTGTCATTTCCACTAAGAAGGCAAAAGGCACCATCTGCAGCCACCCAGGCAACAGCAGAGTAAAATGTTACTTTTTTGTTTAAACAGAAAAACTTTCAGAAGAGGAATGAAAGTTTAAGTAGTCCAGATCTTTAGAAGAGATAGCTAAATTTTTAAAGGCCATATCAAACAGTGATGAGGATTGGGAACAACAAGAATTATCTATATTTGATGTGTAGCAGAGGAAAAAACATCAAATCCCACCAGCATTAGTATGTCCAGACACCCTTATTATTCACTTTAATGTCTCAATACCTTTTAGAAAGGACATTCCTTGGTGGATTTTGTGTTTTTTTGTGTTGTTGCTGGGTTTTGATGGTTTTTTTCCTCCCTCCATTTGAAAATATAAATCTTATTTCTCTACTCCAGTCATTTTTTACCTTCTTGCCCTTGAGATTAATTTGATGTAGGAAAGCACATACTTTGCATGGGACATAATACCCTGTATGAGAGCAATTATTTGATTTCATAAAAAGTGAGTAGGCATCACTACACTTTTTTTTCCCATAAAATATTTTTAGGATGGAAGTAAGGCAGGACAAAAATGTTGGTTCAGTCACCTCCAAAAGAATTCTTTATTATAAAGAAAGAGTATGCAGGTAAGAAATATTCCACTAAGCTATCATATATTCACACACACAAAAAATTAAACAACAACAAAAAAACACACCACAAAACCAAACCCCACATTCTTAATATTTGATTCTTGTAAATAAAACAAAAAAAAAAGTTTATAGCAAAGCCTCCCAAGCTATTGAAGCTACAACATTAATGAGTAATTGTTAATAGGTTGTTATGTAATTGTTAATAGGTTGTTATGTAATTGTTAATATATTAAGTTTTTGAAATGCATTAAAATCAGAATCAGCATTTTCTTGGCTGTTTGCCATTAAAGATGAACAATTATTACATTTTTGCAGTAGTACTGCCAGCATAGCAAGCTGGTAGCAATCCAACTGAAAAGTTATTCTGTTTCAAACTTGTTTCCTACCCAACATTAATTGAAATTGGTTTACTTGACTAATGCAATAAAACCAAGACTGCTGTCACTTAGAGTATATCATCCATTGGATATCATTGCATAGCTGAACTATAAATATAATTTATATGTACACAAAAATTCCACAATATTTAATACTGTGGCATATTAGTCCTAGAAAAGCCCTTGATCATAGCAAGAGGTTTGCCATAGATGAAATCTGAGGCATAGACAACAGCCTCACAGGGAAACCTGAAGGGTAAAACACACCTACCCCATCATTTCCCCTTGAAAATATTTGCTTTTATTGCATCATTTAGAATTGAAAGTTCATTCAACAAAATAAAACAACGTATCCAGAAAAGAAATCCTCTTGTGCATGTTTTATCCAAAAAGAAACACAATGTCTGAGCATTCAGAGTTTAGAAAGCCTCTCATGTATGTAGACCACCACCTACTTTCATTTAAAAATCACAGCAATAATACATACCTACACCCTCCCAAAAAAAATAACCTCAGAACCTGAAGAAAATGGGAAGAGCAACAGTAACTCCAAAATATCAGAAAATATTTAACATTCAAACTTGTTTTCACATAAACTAAAAGACATGCCATATTCAAATACAAAGTCTTTTGCTGTCAACAACTGCGACCACTTTAGAATGAACCAGTTCATTGTCTGCTGAAGCAACACTGTTCATCAAGAAACCAGTTTCTGCCATAGCACTATTTATAGTTACTTTTGCTTTGTCTGAGAGACTGCAAATAAGATATAGACATTTACACCTCTTGAATACATTTAACTTTCCATTTAGCTATAGCTTTATTCAGCATGACTGTAGATAAGGGTAGCAGCAAACAACTATTAAAGCTTAAAGAACATTTTAAAAATAAGTACCAAGGCCTCATATTTGTTCTGAAACTGTTTGTTTTATTTTCGGGGAATATTGTGTAATTTAATTGTAGCTATATTCTGAAGAAGGTCACAGAAACTGGAAGATACAGGAGAGTGCTGCTATTTTCTTACTGGAGCAGTCAACACAGACAAAGCTGGAAAACATAACTAAAGTGTTTGTCACCAAATATGCCTCAGCCCTGGTAAGCACCTGGACACAGATATCCATGACTACTGAAACTGCAAACCAGCTCATTCTTAACTCGCAGAGTTGCCTTTCACAGACAGCAATGCGAGTCTTCAAGACCACACAAATCAGGTATTTCTGACAAGCACACATATGCCTCCCCATAGCTACTCTATTCTGGAACACCTTCCAGGAAATGTTAAAGTGAGTTGGAGGCAAAACAAAATGAAGAATAAATCATTAAAGTGAAACCACGTGCAAAACACTGAGCAGCACGTAAAAGTACAGTTTTCCATTCTTCTAAACACTGGCCATCTCAAAAAGATGAAAGGTGTGTCTACCGGTATGCAGCTCATTGGATAAAGCACAAATTAGGATCTATTCATCATCATTCACCCTATTTTGTTGTTGCTGGAAGAAGGAGGAAAGTGAAATTTTATTTCCTTTTGCAGCAGAAAGAAGTAATCCACATGCAGGTTGGGCATGGGGTTGGAAGGGACCTCTGTGGATCATCTAGTCCAACCTGATCTCCAGAGGTTCCTTCCAACCCAAACCATTCTGTGATAAGACTTCAAGCTAGTTAACAAGACAAAAACAGTTGGTTTTTTTTAATCCAAGGTGTGAATGAACTCATTGTCTTCAGCAAAAGGAGCTTTTAGTTTCTTTAAGATGGGAGCTAGAAGTCGTTGTCTTCTGAAAGCAAATATAATTGCAGGTCTGCAACAACTAATATTTGCATGCATTCAGAAGAAACAAGAGGCATGAAAGAACTTTTACATTTTGTCTGCTTTCACTGATAGCATACTACACAAGGTCCTCGTACAAAGTAAAATCAGTCACAGCCAAATACAAGCCCCCATCTACTTTAGGGATAGAATGGCCAGATGTTTACGACCCAGAAAGCTTGAGTGCCTTCCTTGCATTCTGCTGTGTTACAAGACTGAGATGCTGCTAGTTTTTTCTATGCTTGTCATTCTTAAACTATGATTCTGGGAAAACATGTATATTCCTAGTACTGATAAGGTTATTATTTAATGTCATTAAAAGCCATTTGACCAGGACTGAGTATGTGCTAGATAATGGATCAGATCACTCTTCACAGTAATTCAATTACAACATCACTCCTTGAGCTTTCTAAAAATAAGTAGTATAATGTAAGTAGTGTGACAGCAAGGAAATTACGTTCAGGAATGACGTGAATGAGAATCTTAGCTCTTAGATTCTGGGTGGAGGAGATAGGTACTTACAGGTATCAACAACTAATAGCACCAGAAACCAAAACTACTTCATTTATCATGTTTATTAAGTTTGTGTCTATTATCTAGACATATTACATGGAGGTGGAAAAAATGGAAAAAAGTTCAGCATTTCTCAAGTTGTTTACCTACATCTTAGCTTTCTACATACACTGAACAAAGCATAAATAACAAAATCCCTGGTAAACATCACCTGTTAAACTGCATGACCATTGTACAACATGGACAGAAAACTGTTTTCAGTGAAAACAACATAAGCTTATTTACATTTGTGAGAGGAATAAAGCCTCACAAGAATTTGAATCAGTCACACAAGGCTTTTTACACAATACTCATCTTTTCCATTGTTACTTTTTTTTTCTCCTTTAAATCTGCAGCCTATATAAGAGAAGTCAAGTAATTATGGGAGAACTGAACATCAGGGATGAAACAAGCAGCTGAATAACCTCTTTACTCAGATAAGCAGCAGCTGAATAATTCCCTGAGCAGGCACACAGATATCCTGGCTTGGCCCTTTAAATAACACCTGCTACACACAAAGAAATGTTGTGCTTGAGTTTACTTGAGGTTTGCATAGTTACTATTTAAATTCACATACAAGATAAGAAATGCCAGCAGGAGGAAAGGATTTCAGTATGTTAAAGCACTTCCAGTAAGATTTTAAAGAAGATTAGAAGCTCTATTTAATTATTGTTTTTGCATTTAGCTGCAGGTAGTTTGGGAGCATTTTCCCCCTCAAGTAAAAGTTTACCTTGTACACGTACCTTCTTAAAACTTGTCTTCACCTTTTAGACTGACTGCTGGAGTAGAAAAAACAATGATTGCCAAATCATTATGACAACACCTTTCAAACACAAAGCTAAACTCTTAATACAAACGAACAAGATTTCTTGGCTACGCCTAGTCTTTGCAGGTAGCAACGGAATTATTCAGCTGTGGTTATTTCTGGCTTTCTCCCAACCCTGCATCTGTGTTCTAAGAAAAATGCATGTCTTTTTTTTTTTTGCTACCAGCTCTTGGTTTTAGATTGGTAAATTCCAATTTAATTCCAGCAATCACAGCCAGGGAAGAGTCTCCATATTTTAGAATAAACCTGGAACCTTCTACCTCAAGAGCTGACAGACAAGGTAATCACAGCAACAATGCTGCAGGTTCCCAAGACAATCTCCCCTTAAGCAAGCCTGCTATATTGCATCTAAACAAGACAGCACACTGAAATCTGGAATTAAAAAGGGTATCCAGGCAGGAAGACAAACCTCTGAAAGATTTCAGCTCCTGACAGAAGCGTATGTCCAAATAAAACAATTTTCCCTTGTCACTCCTGAAACTACTTAGTTTACTAACCTCATAACAAAGGAAAAATATATACCAATGAACAAAGTGATATTCCTGTCAGATAAAAGAAACCCTAAAATGCACAAAATTTTATCTAAGTTCTCAATAGGAAACAATTTTTTCTTCAACATTTGGGAGATACCCCTGCTAAGTCGAGATCTCAGGCACTGCTTCAGAACCACCTTACTCTTTTTTAATCAAAATGGCACTTTGCAGTAGCTTATTTTAAAAGCTGTAAGTTTTAACTTCTTAATTTCAAAAGTAGTACTATTTACCTCCCAAAACAGCTTATCATCTTTCAAACTGCCACATTACTACACAAAAAAACTGAGAAGAGCTCTTTCTGCAATTTGGTTTCTGTTCATACACATCCAGGACAGCCTGCGTGCCAGTTGAGCTCACAGAATATATCACTTATGTGGAAGCAGGTCACCTGCCCTGACTGACAACTGAATATATTTTAAGCCTCAAACACCCACCCACAGAGACCACACAGGCACTACTAAAGAACTATTTTACACTCCTATTCCACACCAAAGAAAAAGTAAACACATTTCTGGCTACGAATCTCTAACATAATGCTGTTTCCCCATACGTTCAATGTACTTTTACTGTTGTCATGTTCTTGTGCATTGAAGTGAATGGTACAAGCTACCAAAATACAAAAGTGCCAATCCATAAAGAGCACTTGCTTTTACATAGTAATTGCAGTGATTAAAACAGCCGTAAGCCAAAGTGGAACACTGACAAAGTACATTGAAGTTAATAAGAAAAGGTTTCACTTAACCAGCCAAAGCTTCAAGAACAGGAAAGTTACCTTCTCACAAGACAGAACACTTACTGATTGACCAAAGGATTGCAAGTTTTTCCTGTCAACTCTCATCTTGAACACAGTGGGACATTCTTCATATTCCCCATGATCTTCTCAACAACCCCATTTCACTTTGAAGCATGGAGAGCCACCAGGTCCTTCAGGGCTTCTTCTAGAATGTTAAGTCTTCACCTACTGGGTTTGGCATAGCCATTCTGCCATAATAAACTCCACACAGACTGGGCCTGGCAGCTCCGCCTTCCTGGCAAGAGCATAACCAGAACTTAAATTTTCATAATGAGCTGGTGCAGTTGAGCCCCAGGGTCACTTTGAGTGCAGACTCATGATGTCTGTATGTGTCAGTTGTTGCTGCAGCTGACGCATGCACATCATTCTATGGCTGGTACAAGGCAAGGGAGGACACCTGCATTACCGGACAGTCAGCTAATAAAATAACACGGTTTGCTTCATAATCTGTTAAACTGCACCACCATAATGAAGTAATTGTCCACATCAGGAAAGAAACTATGATCTTATACATTATGTACGTGAAAATTCAATTATTAGATAACCTGGTATGAGCTCTGAACACTTAGATATCTGATCTGTATGCAGTTAAAGCTACGCATCTCTCAGAAATTAAATACATGAAGTAATTCTAATTTCTCCATCTCGACAAAATATGTGGTGCTAATATAACAACACAACTCTTGATTCCAAAAGGTTTAGTGTAAGGGAACAACTTAGTTTCCCCAAAGCCAGCAAGCAGCTTAAGTTAACAAGTGAGAGTACTAAACTTCCAGTTTCCATGGAAATGGAATTTGGATCAGAACAAACAGATTTCTGAATTTAAACCACTCTCGATCTTACACTCTCAACTCCAACATTCATTTTCCCGGGTAACAACAGTTCAGGAGAGACACAGATGCCATATACATTAGTGATCTAGTATATACACACACATATATATATATATCTATATATTGAATATTTATAATTTCTATACTCTTATATAACATATACACATGTACATAGATATAGCGAAAAAGAAACCAACTCATTTTTATTGTTGATATGACCCCCCCGAAAAGCACAGCAGCAGAACTGTGAAATGTTTACCTGTAAAAATCCATTGTCTTTAGGCAAGAACCAAAAAGGTGTATTTTATCACCACTAATGCAATGCTTCCACAGCAGCTGTTGCCCAGTGCTGCAAGGGAGAATTCCAACTTGTTGATTACAACTGCAGGATGCTCACTGGCAGCTACAACAGTTTGCCAAGGGTATTTATGGCTCCTGTTCCTTGTGTTTGGCAAGAGCAGAGAAAGAGTAATTTTCTGGAAGTATTTACACTGATTTTGCAGCTGATGACAACACTCCGTCTGCTCACAGACACTTTGGTGCCTCTGCCAATTTCTTCCCTAATGTATTGCTTTCTCCAAGCTTTACCAAGGTTTCTCTACTTCCTGAACTTCTTTCACTAGGTCTGAAGGGGCCATTTCAAGTTGTGAGCAAGACCTTGAGGTAGAAATATCTAGCCCTATGCCTTAATCACATATCATCAGAAAAACAGATGGTATTTCAAATTACTCGCCCATCTCAACACCATGACCTCCAGAAACCTAAAGATATGGCTGATAGCTTCAACAGAACTGTCAAAGTCACTGAAATAAAAGGGTCTTGAGGCCAATTTGGAAAAGGAGAATTTAAAAAAAAACTCAATTCATTCTTCTACAAAAAGCCCCATGGAAATCAAGATTTCATCGAGCATTTAAAAACGTGGCCAAGTAAAGCAACATCCACTCTATAAAAATATTTGAGATTCGTACCCAGCAAGCCCAGTTCTGAGTGCAATACTTGTGGTGTACATTGAACAGATGGAAGGATTCAGTTTCCACCTGTCTGCCTGACACCTTTCATACACAGTTAAACATGAAAAGAACTAGCAAAAGCAAATAAAGATTTGAAAGCCTGAAATTCTAACTTTAAGGCACTTATCAAGGCAGAAGTGTACACAAATAATTTCACTGTTTTCTCCAAGTTTTATACAATGATCAAGCTACCTTTATGTCATATGTTTTCAATCAAGATAGAGTATTTCCAAAAAATGTAATAGCTCATCTTAGAGCATCACATAACTGAAAAATAACACCCCAAATGTCACATTCAAACCTCTTCTTAAGATAAATACTCAATCCACCATAAAAAAAAAATGGATTGTGAGGTCAGAGATTCCTAAAAAGTGACTATAACTTCCAGCAGCTCACAGAAGATCCATAAGTATTTAAACCTCCAAGGGCTGAGATAAACAGCATCAGGCTGCTCATCTGTTTCGTTTGAAAGCAGGAAAGTAGGTTAGTGTGAAATTATGTCACTAAGGAATAATCCCAACAGGATGAATGCAGAAAAATAAATGCTTTAATCCCTTTTGTATCGGTACACATGTGTGTAAATTCATTTACTATTAGCCCTAGTTCAGAGATAACTCTGATCTGTGGTGTGCAGGTCAGATTAGATGACCAAAAGGTTTCTTGTGGCATACCACCTGTCTCAAAATATCTATCCTATTTGTTGACAAGAAAAAGAATTTACCTGTAAACACAATAATCCTTTCCTCTAATAGTCTGACTTTTTCCTCTCTTTCCACTGACCACCTAAGTAGAAGAAAAAGGCAAATCATGGCAAGTTAAAAGTCAGGTGTCAGCTTTATTCCACTTCTGCAATTTGTCTTGGTTACTTTTAAACCCCAGGACAACAGTGATAAGCCCAGAAGAAAGACAATGGATTTGAAATACAACTTTTTCTCTTCTGGGAGCCCTAAAATATATAAGCAACTTACTGCTTCAAGCTATAGGTTCTGAGAGAAATTAAAAGCTGAAAAAAATCTTTGAAGTGACCAATCTCTTTGCATTTGGGCATTAGACTGAGGTTTGCCTTTGTATCAAACAAAAGACCAATTCAGCAGCTACCATCAAATACAGCAGCTTGTTTTGGCAACTTCATTTTTCAGAGATCAGATTTAGCTACTCAGCTTTAATACTCTTGTTTTTGAATTAACCATCTGTTCTGTAACATTTAGACAGACCTAGTAAAGTAGCATGTCAATCTCAGGGGTCTTAGGGCTAAAACACTCATATGTACATACCCTCAACAGGCAGAGCCCATCAAAATAATAGTCAATCTTCTCAACAAGGAGTTATGTTGCTGATTTTTGTATCTAGCCTATGGTTTCATTTTATCCAATTAGTAACAGGAACTCCAGCCAACACAGTACATATTTTAATCAATTAACACAAAAAAGGGAAATTTTAAAAGGCTATATAACAAAAGGACTTCTATTTACAACAGCTGTAGGTCAGAGTTCTTAATCTAGGCCCTTTTAAGAAGATTGCCAATAATAAAGCATGCTGTTCCACAGTAAATTGTCACTGTAAAAGAAGTGTAAAATTCGTATGTGAAAAGACATAGCTAGAAAGCTCTGTGTTGCTGTGATAGCATAGAAGCTTCTTTTTCCCCTTTCAAAAAGATACATACAAGCACACAAATGCTCTGGTATTTGAAGTTACATCAAAAGAAAACAGGATTTATAGGTGCTGTTTGACTAGTGAACTTTTAATGAACACTTTAATCAATTGATCCTTTTAAGAGAAACACACCATCAAGAAGCCATTTGTTTCAGCAGACTACTGACACAAGTGGCTAAAAGGTGGCCAAAGTATACTACAGAAACGTTTGACAACCTCAGAGTTCCCAGATCTTTAAACACCCTTTTCCACCTAAAAAACTGTGCATTTCAACACACATTGCCTCCAAAATTATGAATAGAATGGCTTGCAACTGATACTACTACACTAGTCTCTCGAAGGCGTAGTATGACCTACTTTCACAGCCTGGTCAGTAATAAGGGCTTACTGGTCCCAGGCAGACACTTAACTGACCTCCAAGACCTTCTTACAAAAGCCGGTACAACTGCTTTTACAACAGCTCTGGCAATGAGGCTGCATATTATTGTAAAGCTGGTAGCACTGAAGTACTACAATGTTTATTTCAACTCCAAATTAAAGCATTGCAACTACACACCCTTTTAGACACAGGGCCTACTACAATTAACTCTTCTATTCCCATCTGTCTTCTACAAGAAAATCTCACACTGAAATCCAGTAATACACCAATATAGAGCAATTTATGTGTTCTCTTACTCCCACAAACAATAACTTGTGTTCACCACACACCAGCTTTCCACAGCACAGATGATCATATCTTCAAAAGTACTGAGGAGTGGCTCAGATCCACCATGTCCCACCTCAACTGGCATCAGTTCACTGACTTTGGAATCAGCATAATGTCTACATATTCAAGAGTCCCACGTTCAAATGTCAATAGTCACTTTTCACTTCATAATATATTGCTTTTTAGTGATTAGACTACAGAGCTAAACTAAGAGCTTCCAATGCAAGCTAGAATGTAGTTAAATCAACTCTTACATTTTTACCAAAATCAGGAAGCAAGAGACACCAAAAATTCCTCAAGAAACAATTCTGAGGCACTGCAGTGACTCCAAATCGCCATCTTGATTTAGAAACCAAGTTATTGTTAGGATTGATAACTATTGATGCATATGACTAAACAAGCAGCAGAGGATGCCAGAATATATCGCTGTCCTGAAATTTACTTTGAAACCTCCCCTTGATTCATAGTATAGGTTCTACTAAATTAATTTTCAATTTACTGATTTTAAAATGAAGAAACTTAATATTTTGAAGTTCAGGTGCCTAGACATAAGTAATTAAATACATGCTGTGATGCTCAGGTATTTGCAAAACTTTCCAAGAACTGAAGCTGCAGTTGCAGAGTATTTTTGTACAGGTGACCAGTTAGTGACTTTGTGTTCTTAGTCCTATAAAGTTTCATCCATCTCTATTCCATTTACTATCGCCTTCTTGCAAGGTTATTTCCTCTATAAGTAAAACAGTGAAGCATTAACTTCCTCTCCCTTCTCTTGATAGCATGTGCTAGATTTTTTTTTTTTCTAAAACAATCAGGTAATTGAAAGGAAGAAAATAAGCTTTCAACATTCATTTTATCAAGAGCGTAAAATTTTATGTCAGCACTCTAACAGAAATAACCCCTTCCCTGTACAAATAAAGTGACAGGGGAATGGTTTGATCACAGATTTAATTTCAAGAACAATTCTGGTGATATACCACCTGGTGAAAGACAGGGTATTAATCAATTATTCCTCTTCATTAAAAAACTGTTGTTCTGTTCCCACTTCAAAGCTTGTAGCTGAAGCTTGATTTATCAAGTTGGGCCCAGCGTGGGATATTTCTGTAAGTCTCAGAGTTATCATTAGTGAATTACAGGCTTATCGTGACATAGGCTGCCTAAGTCTAAATACATGAAGGAACACCCACTCTACTATTCCTGTCACAAAGGAAGCAGTATGTGAGCAAGTTGATCTGAAACACTGGATCCATTAACAGACATATGTTTTTCTCCATATGCACCTTACTCAAGTACACACATACACCAATTAAGAAAAAGATCTCGTTACTCTTTTCCTATAGAAAAAGTCTGTATTTTTAACTCACTACAGGTCTCATCAGTCGAATGGATAAATCAAATTTTGTTAGAGGTACCCTGACTAATACCTTTTTTCTTCTTAGTCAATACATTTTGCATTATAATCTCTAATGTTCACCATGTTTATAGCTATTTTTTCATTAAATAATTCATCGGGAATGTCAATAGATTATACATCTGTGACAAGTCTCCCTAAAACACAGTTCGTCTGCTGAATTCAACTACAGAATCATTAGATTCCATAAAAAAAGAAAAAAAAAACCCATCAGTTTCTGGAAAGCTGAGAACTTACCCTAGAATTTTGAGCAGGGTCACATCAACTTGCCCTACTCCACACCTCTTTAAACAAAGATTCTGCAGTAGACAGAAAAAGAGACTCAGAGAAGTCCTAGATGTTCTGCATTTATCCAGTAATAGTGCTATAAAGTTAAGTAAAAACATATTATAAAAAAACCCACTTATGAGCAAGGATCTATTTCCACCTCTGGTTTAATTGCTGGAAGTATCAGCTGATGGGGTTGTGTGGTACAAAAGCCTCTTAAAAATAAACTAAACAGAACCCTTCAGGCTGAAAGAACACACAGGAGCCCAGCCTCCTGCTCAAAGCAAGGCCAACACTTAATTCAGACCACGCTGCTTTTATCAGCTAGGTCTTCAAAACTGACTTAAAGAATGAAGATGCTTCCATAGAAAATGAAAGCCTCAGATTCTTTATGTATCATCATTAACAAGAACACAGTTCAGACACTCAGATAAGCCCTAAGTCAGTGACAAATCTTGATCCCTTTCTTTGTTAAATACTTTCACAATTAACAAAGTTCAGAGCTACTGAGCTACTCCAGTTTTCCACACATTCCAAAAGTTTTTCTTGAAGTGAAAAAAGCATCCCCTGTTACTAATGCTTAATGCATTTGTAATCAAGTCATGTTCACTTACAAGTGCATCACAGGTAGATGTACACAGGCAGGGTTGAAGTCTCAGAAGTCAACTAGTGTTGACTCATTAAAACAAGCAACTGGGTGTCTCAGAGCCTGGGACCAGTGTCTTTATAGTGGAAAAAGTCAACTTGAGTTTCATATGAATAACCTATGTAAATAGGTTTTCACATTAGTGTTTAATATGAACTGTCACAAGTGCATCACTTTCCCCCAGTTCAAGATACAATACAAATCAGTTGTCACAAACCTGAAAAAGCAAACACAAAAGCAAACTTAAAAGTGATTTGTGTCACAATATTTGTTCGGGGATTATGGTTCAAAGTGAGTTGCACCAGATCAGTTTACCTTGCTCTCTACCAACTCCATTTCCGATGCTTCAAATAAGTTTGAGCATTTATTGACCGAGTGTGAGAGCATCTCACATTAAGACCAACACACTTACATATGGCATATTCTTTAATAGCGAAAGTTGACAAAGTAACATATTTTTACAGGCCTACATAAATCCATACTTCAAGGTGTTTTTTTTTTTTTCCTACTCAAATAAAATCCACACACCTGTTAAACGTGTACAAGGCAGCTCATTTCATATACAGATTGCAGGAGGTATAGGATAGATAAAATAGGTGACTTGAGATGTTCGGTAGTTTCAATACTCATTGACCAAAATCTGTCAATAATTAATTTAATAAAAAATAGGAAGAAACAGCCAGCAGGGTATCAATCCAAGTGTCAGCCCATAATCACAAACTGCACTTTCTCTAAGCCTGCTCTCCAGATCAAACCAGAAAAAGCAGCAGTATAAGAGGCAGGTAATGTGGTACCACACAGTTCTCCAAAGGTAGCACAGAAGGTCAGAAGATTGGCTTCTTTCCTGAGGGCTTGCTATAGCACAGGAGACCACAGAGAGATCCTCGTGCTCCTATCAAAAAGTACAAAGGACAAGTCCTGGGTAATGGAATCCAGTTTAGTGACAGAAGAACCTTCCACACTCAAGTCCTAAGGACGATTCTTCCTCATAGTTTCCCAGGCAACTCACACTGCTGAAGCATATGCAAAGATTCACCACATATCTTTACAGTCCTCAAAGAAAGTTTATTTTGGACTAATGTATTGTATTCCATACCGTGAAGAGAACTCTTAAATAAAATTAAGCACGTTAATAAAGTGATAGAAATTTTTAAATGATATATTGAACCAAAAATCTGAAATCTGCATAAGAAGAGGCAAATGTAGACACAAGTTACCAATTCAGACATGTTCAAGCTCTGACTCAGGTTCACACACTGTCCAATTGGTCTGAGCAAATAAGTATTAGCAGTACAAACAATACTGTTACAGATAAATTTCATAGACATGCTTGGCCTCCATTTTAATGAAATTAAGTAACATGAATAAAACACAGAAAGAACATCTCAGTGCATCTATAGGATTCAGTTTGATTAATGCCTTTGAAATGAACAGAAACCATTTGCATCTTAAGTGCTAGAGAGTGTAAGGTAACAAGTCAGACACACAGATGATGGGATTGGGATGGCAAAAGAGAATCTAAAGTTCCTCCTGTAAAACTGATGATAAATATTTTCTCAAAGGATACTCTGATCAATTTGCTACTCTATGGACTTAAAAAGAAGTACAAGTTTAAAGATTAGAGTTTCCATTCTTTACTTTGTGAGCTCTTTGAAAATCTGTATTAGTTCTCAACATTGGGAATAAATCAATTGCAGGAAATCATGTGATCAAGATGGGTGGTTTGTTTTTTTTTGTTTTTAAGGGCTATAAAAGTGCACAGAAGTCAAAATACTCACTAAATTTGCCTTGGCTTTAATGTCTCACTTCAACATCAAGCTTAGCAGAAAGGACTCATTTTAGGCTGTACAGCTATTTCCATTTTTCCAATGACACTACAACAGCTGTATTAAAACTGGTTGCAGAAGTCAGTAAGACATGGAACATACCACAGAGCAAGATGACAACACTGGACATACAAGAATATTATTTTGAAGTTTCATCAGGCATAAGAACAGACAAACCCTCAAAAAAAACCTCTGTATGCTCTAACAGTATTAGAGCACTGGTCATTATAGTTGATGCTTTGTAGGAAAAGCTGAAGTTGCAGGAAAAGCTGCTGTAAGAGTAGCCAGTAGTTTATTATTTGCTACACAATCTATGTAACAAGTCTCAGATTACACTATACATACACACTGCCTCTGAAACCAATTAGCAAGTTTATACCATAAACATACTCTTCTAGTTAGCACTTTTGACATACTCGTGTCCACTTACAAGATGAACCTTTCCTTTGACACTTGTTCCTTAAAAGATCTTTCATAAAATACTGTTGTTAAGTATGCCATGAGAACGTTTTTAGATTTCTCTTTGCTTGAGCTTCTCACCAGCAGAGATGCTGTAGTTTAGTTATGTGCATGCTGTTATCCCACTCAACGTGCTAGGTGAATCAGGTTAGCTTAACATCTTCTACAGAAGTTTCCCCTGGCCTATGTGACAGCGACAACACAGAGGTACTGTTAATTACACAGAGGTTCATAAATGACCTCTTTCTTGTCCATTGTACCTTCACATCTGTGCCTTTGAAGGCTTAGAATAGCATCCTGCTGTTAAGCATTTCAGAATACTGACAGAAATACTCATGTTGACACACAAGTTAATCAACTACTTGTCTGCAAAGCAGGACTTCATTACAATGTTGTCTTGCTGGGATCACTAACAGTCTCTCTGGCTCAGAATGGGACAGGTCTAATTAGTCATTCAGTAGCTAAACCTTTTAAATCTTTATGAAAAAAAGCCACTGAGAAATAGTAGTTGGATATCCAAAGGAAGTTTCTCCTGTAATCTCGTACTAAGGTTCGTACTATGAATGAAGCATCTCAGATAGCTCCCTTCTCAATATTAAAATCATTCTCAACTGTGCAGTAACTTGAAATCCCAGCAAGTAAGAGAGGCTTAACATTACTGCTATGCATCATGACATAACACTTTATGATCATCACCAGGGATTCAAATAATACTATCTACTGGTCTAAAAAGTCATCTTTTTTTTTCCATGAGATCCCAGTTTGAGATAGTGACCAAAGTTCAGTTAGTGCCATTTCCTAATTGCAGGGCTCAGAAACCAATCTCTTCCTGCAAGCTCCAGAGCTGACAAGTCCCATTGGGCCTGCGACTCCACATGGGTCATGGTGCATAGTGAAAGAAGTCATTATCTATTCACAGAAGCCACCTGCCCATGTTACTCTGAGCAATAGGATCCATTCTGAAAACGAGGGGATGATGAGATATATACCATCTGATGGAAAGCTGGGAAGACATTAAGTACATTTCTCAGGTCAAAACATTTTACAGCAGGAATATAGGGAGAACATTTCAGATGCTACAGCACAATCTTCCCTTTTGTTGCGGTTTGCACTTTGTTATAGCAGAACTGTCTTCTGCCTACCACACGCTTGATGTCCATGAGAGGCAAAAAAACGGTACTCTTAAAGAGGGTGTTTACACTGAATGCTGTCCTCACTCATACTAGCAAAACTGACAATAATGGAGGTTAATTTGAAATGCTGTCTTGCAAAGTAAAATACAGTTTGTCCAGAGATCATTATAGACTGTTAAAGTAAATCGTGGTCAGAAAGCATATAGATTTCTAATGATTTAGGCTTTTGCATATGCATTTAGAATGACAAGCATGAAGTGCACTTAAAAAAAAGGAAAAAAATAAGTGTTCCAGCATATATTTAAATAAATCCAGTCATCCTCTTCTCTGCTACCCAGAATTAAAGCAAATATGTTTTTACAAAAGCAGTATTATTTTGTTCTTAAATAATTCAATCTAGAGGTGACAGAGCATTTCTCAGGAAACCATAAGCCTAAAAAAGGAAAGTATATTTCCCATTTCCTTCTATTTATGTTATATTTTTATCTTATAGCACAAAAATATATTTTAAAAGTCATTAAAATTTTGTACACAAAACAAAGCTTGAACTTATGTGCCCTTACAACAGTAGTGGGTTGTGCTCAGGGAAGGAAACATAGGGCTCTTACAACAGGTGATATTGGTATATTGTAATATGGAAATACAGCCACTGCAGTTCCTTACCCTCTCCTGAGGATAGATATTTTTGTCCTGACAAGTAGTGTACACAGAAAATATTTAATACTAAAATGCTTATGGCAGGTAAAGTCTAGCTACAAAAAAAAAAAAAGCCTAAGTAATTTGACTGTATTTGACAGTCCACACATCTGTTATGGTCAATGTTTCCAAGCAGCTCCTAAAAAATAATCAAAGTTGAAGAGTGAAGGGAAAAGCAGCAGATAAGTGAAACTAAGAATCTTGACAAGAAAGACAAAAATGTGGCTAGAGGTCAGTGAAGGACAAGGGGATGGAGGGGAAGAATTCTAGAAAATTCTTGGCTTGGGTTTCCTATAAGGGTAATGCAGAGAGCTGCCAGCAACAAACATGCTCTCTCCTAGGGAGCAGGGGGAATGAGTACTGACAGGATGTCAGGATCACAACAGGACAGGTGCTCTAAATTAAACCCAACTCCAGGACAAGGAAACGGCAAAGTAAGTGTCCCCAACCATGGCTCCAAACAGCTCAGCAGCAGAGGAATTGAATAGAGGAATGCCTCTATCTGCAGCTGCAAGTGTGGAAGAGAAAATCCCAGTATCCTTCTCCCCCATCAAAAAGCAAGTGCTGCGCTGCAACTAAACAACCACCTCGAAAGCCACTAGTTCATGAATCAATATTTAGGAAGCCTTATAGCAGAGCAGAAAGAATCAGTAGTGCTGTCAGAGCACATGAATGATTAACTAATTGAAAGCGTTCACAGAATAACAGCAGGTACCGGGAAGGGAGTGCCCATCTCACCAGCACTCACATAGGGCTGAGCAGTAGAGGTCAGGATCTCATTACTGTAGTATTCAGAGGCCTTGAATAAACCATTACTGAGGAGTTGCTTTGCAACACATCACAAACATAAGATCAGCAAGTCCTAGGAAACCAAATACCCCCCCCCAAAAAAAAACAACACCCTTCTGTCTTGCTAAAAGTTTAAGTAAACCAAAACCACCACTTGGGTACTTTTAAAAGTGTGATACTTTGCTGCTGAGAGCCCAGCTCCCTCCCACCCCATCTAAGAAAGGTGAGCCTCTTCCCTTAACGTCTACTACAAAACATGACCCATCATGCACAGAACTTCAGTTCACTAACAGCAAACTCATAGTCAAGTCTCTTTTCACAGCACATATCACCTCTTGAAGCTGTGCTCCATTTCTGTTCTAGCCTTGCCTGCAGGGACTGCAAGTTCCTGTGCTCAAGTAAAAACACAAAGGAGGCAAGTAGCTAAGTAAGCAGCAGGCCTAAGGTAAAATATTATCTTGAGTTACTAGGTCAGACTGAGTTTTCTTGCACCAGATCACCCTTGCAGATGTCCATCCTATTTGTATTAAAGGCCTCTAAAAAGAGTTCTCCACAGTCTCCCACAGAATAGCTTAGTCCCATGTACTGCTGCTTTATTCTATATCAGTTAGTTGCATCCTGATCTGTACTTGGGAAACATGGAATAGTCACATACCATATCTGTTATGTCAACTTCGCACATATTTCATTTTGTCATCTCCTCAAGTCTTCCATTCTTGGAAGAAGAAGAAAAGCTTAAACACTTTTTATTTATATCTCCGTTTGAAAGCAGATAAATTCACAGGACATAAAGTAAACTGGTAAGCAAATACGGGACTTCAGTGAAAGAACACCAGTAATAAGACAGAAAATTACTTTTCTATGCAGACTATTTCATAAATTCTTGTTAAAACAGTCATTTTCTGACAGATCTTGTTCACTAGAATGAGTTCTGATAAAAGATTTTACTATGCTATTTACCAACTCCTTAAAAAAATCACTGTTCCCTTGTATGATAAATAGCCTTTGTTATCTCTTTGTAGTATCAGGTTACCAATTCCTATCCCATTAACAGCATGAAAGCACTGAATTGTATTCAGCGTTAGTCCTGTTGCTCATCAGTGCCAATTCCACTACTTGAAATACATAGTCTCAAACACACAGCTTATTCATTGGAAGTTTCTGTCCTTGTTCCCAATGAAACCAGTGCAAAGGCTCTGATTGACTTGGAGCCATGGATAAGGCCCAGAGCAAGCATACACACAGAGGGAACAGTTCTGATGACTGAGAATGTGTTTTAAAAGGCAACACAATCACTTTCTGATGGGCAAGGACAAGGGTATTCCACCACTGCCATACGCTTTTCTCCAGATGCCAGTTATACCAAGTAGGAGGGCTAGTTAATGTTGCTGGCCATACAGCTGTAAAGGCACATTTAAGCATTTGGTATCTTGATTCCCAATACCGACTTTCAAATATTAGCTGTGGCATCTTCCTACTTCTCAAGGAAGAGTTTGACATGTGCAGACACCTGATGAGTTCCTTAGTGTCTTTCTTTCCTTCACATCACATTGAAGCAGAATCAAGATCTCATATGTCTTTAAGAAGTATGGGCCAAACAAAGGTGCAATTTAGTACAGAACTGGGGAATTTGAGTCTAAGGTTACTATCCCATCTATTTGCATCAAAACCTGCTTTTTTGATATTGTTCACTTAACGCCACGCTAGTCAGAGTTAATATTAGCATTAATTTGCTGGACAATGGCCATAAATTAACTAACCGTCAAATTACATGCAGCTTTTCTATGGTTTTCAGCATAATATTAAAGAAACACAAACTGACAACAAAACTATCTACTTTTTAGAAAGAACAAAGAACACTTTTCACTCAATCTCAGTTTACTTAAAAGGAGGTGATCACTATCAGTACAGGCATGGCAGGAGGGAGGGTAAGCGAGAGAAAGCAGATATGATCTGCTGAAGATCCCCCAACAGTTCGGTGACAAGAACAACAGACCCTCCAACTCCTAAAGCCACACTGTCTCCCCACTTTGGCACAGACGTAAAACATCTGGCCGCTCAGCGGAATTGCAGCCTTTCCTTATCCGTGCTCATGAAACTGCTGACTGATGATAAAACAAAGTTTCAAAAGGTTCCTCTGGAAACTCCAACCCCCCTTTTGAATAACAGCTTGAAAACATTGACAAACACTTCAGGAGTCA
Organism: Nesoenas mayeri; assembly: GCF_963082525.1. Lineage (NCBI taxonomy): Eukaryota > Metazoa > Chordata > Aves > Columbiformes > Columbidae > Nesoenas > Nesoenas mayeri. The sequence continues at coordinate 76,089,509 of NC_137541.1, forward strand.
AAAAAAAATCTTTTAGCAAAAAACTTCCAATTCAGTTGAAACAAAAGGAAGTTACAGCTCTTTTAACATTAGGAAGCATACAATAAAAAGAAAGCACCAATACTGCCTCACCATTTTAAACCTAGATGATCTAGAGACACAGCAAGGCACATGCTGGAAACACATCAGGTACTGTTGCAATAAGGGAAATATGATGCAAGGTTACACCTAGTACAGCTTTCAAAGTGAGTAAGGAAATTCAAACTACAACATCAGCCCTGGAGCAAGGGCAGAAGCTGGACGGAAGTCAGTTACATTACACATTTCTAGAAGTTTCCCTCCCCTTTACTTTCAAATGGGTACTAAGGCATTAAAATCCAACATCTCAAAACACCATCACAACTCCTGACACTGGGAGAAGTAACTATCCTTTCAGAGGCATAAAGGTCACATCACAGTATAAAGGCAGGAGTAATACTACAGCATAGGACAACGTTCAAGCTTACCTTTACAGTTTTGCTGCTTGTTTGCAGGTGAGAAACAAATTCTGGAGTGCCTTACAATTTTTCAAAGCTCAAATATCCTCTTAGTGCATCTGCATAATCATTTTCCATTCATAAGGAAGGTTAAACCCTCTTAACTGAAACACACATTACCTACAGTACGCATCCCAAATCCTCAAAATTAACGTCAGTGCCACGCAGAAAAGCTTCAAGGATCTTTACAGGTTACCAATAGTTTACTTGTAGTCTCTCTGTTAATATTCCTCTCTGAGCTCCAGTATCTGGGACTATAGAGAGCACAAAGCTTACAATATGAAGATTCAGTTGGCAACTGCATTGAGACTTGTCTTGTACAGTGGACTCCAATATCAGAATTTAAGTAAAAACAAATTATAATACTTGGAATTGGCAGCATCTTAGTGTATCATAATGCATGAGTACACAGGTTTTGTTAATTTGTTACCGTGGACTGAACTGTGGAATATTTCTCCAAATATTTTCCCAAACTCAATCTGAAATAGCACAACATAACTGGCTCCAGTTTTAACTTTATTAAAAATGTTTCAAAACTAATTCAGTAACGTATATTGCTACTTAGTGATCTGTTAGCTACGTGTTTCAGGGAAAAAAGAAGTAAATTTCTTTATATGCATTTATCCATTTAAATTACAGACCTAGTGTGTTACATACAAACACTACATAGATGACCTGTCCTCATTACCATTCTTCCCTTCTTATGCTAAAGATAGCATAGAGAGTAAAAATAAATAAATCCTCAATAGCATTAGGAATTAGACAATGTCATGTTGAAAGATATCCTAGATGATGAGCCTTATCTCTTCTTGCTGGCTGGGGCAGCAGGGGGGCTCTGACCCTTGGCAGGGAGGTAGGGTTTAAGCCTTCACTAGGTGGTCTCTTTGCAGTAGGCTCCATTCCCAGCTGTAATTGCTTGTCAGCCCTAACTGGATGCCTGAACACTCTGAAATAGTTCAGCAAAGTATTTAAACAGATGGATGGTACAGGCCGCTGGAACAAAACTTGTTTTTTTCTCTTGCCATGGCTCTCTTTCAGCGCATTCCTTTGAAGTCTGTGCCACTGAGGAATCAACAACAGCTGAGAAACATGTTATCATACAACATTGAGCACAGCAACAATATTGCACAGCAAGATGCTTTTGTTCAATAATCCTGGACTATAGAAAGCATTACAATGCCTTTTGTTGTGGGTGAGCGCTTTTTCCAAACACAACAAGAAAGTAAACAGATTCCTCCCTCCTTTAAGGGGTAATTCAAAAGTAGAAAGGTGAATTAAGAGGATTTCTCAAGTGTCTCCCATCTGAAAGCTTATATTGGCTATCTCAAGTCCTCTCAGACATATGCAATGTTCTCTGTATTTACGTTATCACAAAGGGAAATAACAGCAGTCCCTGTGGCAGATGTGACAAGCCCCTATAAGCTACAGCTCAAACCCACTTTCCTTTCCCAAGCAGGACAAGTTCTGTGATCTCAACTTCATGGGTAATGAACTGGAGAGAGAAGCTGCAGCAGCACGGCATTGCTTGGCGCACACTGGCCAGGTTCCCCCCTCCCATATTTTACCAATAAAGAGAAAGATGACATACAGTCCTCAGAATAGTAACATGCAAAAATAACACAAACATCCTCTCATTAGCCAGGAAAACTATTCTTGCCAAAGCTGCAAGATCACCACACACTTTGAAGTGAGTTAGGAAGGATAAAAAGAATTAGTTATTTATGAAACCGCATTTAAAACTAGACTAACTGTCCAGATTCAGAAGCACAGAACTAGCTATGCACATACACAAGAGGACAGTAAGTTATAACCCAAAGCTGATGCAGCTGCCTAATAGCAAGTTTCTACAGAATCACGTCTCTCATCTTCACTAAGGAGAAAGGACTACCTGCAACAGGGTAGAGCCATGTATTTACAAAGTTAGAGTCTCAAACATTACAGGAAGGTAGGCATTGAGATTATAATGTGTCCCATTACACTGTAAAGTCCCAACCCCAGCATAAAAAAAAAAAATTACAAGAAAATCTGAGCTTTCAAAAAGCCCTAGAAAACCACACAACATTTACATTTTATTTCAAGATAGAGATCTTAAAGACTTCAAAACCCAGCAAAAAACTAAAATTAGAAAGCAAACAAGAAAACCCACGAATACTAAGCCAATCTCATAATTATAGAGCTCACACACACAAAAAACCACCCACAAAAATCAACCAACCACCACCACACACAACAACAACAACCTCTACAAGACAAAAAAGGACTGCATGCATCACGCTGAGGAGGGTCCTCAGCCCAGTCCCCACAAGACACTTTTCCGCCCAGCAATTCAATTTAATAGAGTTTCTTTCTGGAGAGGCGAACAGTGCCCTTCAAATTCAGCTTGAGGCAGACTGTAAAGGTACCACAGAAGCAGCATGCACCAATATTGTCAGAGATATACAGGGGATAAAAATAACTCTAGTCTCAAAACCATTACAGCAATGCAAAAAATCTCATGCTGCTCTCAAAATAAGTGGCGATGATCAAGAGTTCTACTTCACAACTTTCAAAGAATGAATACTAGCACAAGCAAAGCTGCCACCTGACCAGCATTCAAAACCACAACTAGGAGTAATACATTTACATGTAATTATTCTTAAAATAATGTGTAAAAGCACATGACAGAGATTCAGGAAAGCCTCCACATCCTATGAGGTGCAGGCAGGCAGCTGAGGCAGAGGTCACACTGCCATGCGATGGCAGAAGCAGGAACAGAACCCACCATCCCCAGCACTCAGCTCCACACTTCAGCAACTCCATCTCCTTCTTTCTATCTAACATGTTCTTTTTCAGGGCCTCCCTCAAAAGGATTTTTAAAAGTACTACTTATCAACCTAATTTGCCTCTTTAGAATTATTGGTGGTGTTTCCAGAAACTGTCCAAGGAACAGTTTTGAAATACTTAAACGAGTTCATTTGTTATTTTTCTATTTCCCTGTATCCCAAAGTTTTTCATCTCCAGAAAAGATAAAAAAATAAGATTAATTCAAACAACTGATCAGATTCTGTTGAGCTTGTCAGGGTGGGGAAGGAGAAGGATGGAGAGATTAAGTGTAAGAAGTGAACTACCTTAACTCTCTCAGTTGCTCTAAAGGGCATACAACTAAACACTATGAATGCCAAGCAGACATTTCAGTTCCCTCAGCAGTTCATCATATATGAAATCATTTTTTGCTTTAACACACAAAGAGAAGTACTTTTAGTTCAATGTCTAGCCCACTTTCTAATTAGATAGCATCAAATAAAATTCAATCTGCAATGGTCTTTTCTCTCGTCTTTAAAGAGAGAGGAAAAAAAGTAGGGCTTGCTTAATTTGCAATTTAGCCACATAACCCTGTGGTATTCTGGAACGGTATCTATCAAAACAGGTAACATAACACAACCAAGATCCACATTGTTTCCCTCTGACCTGAAAAGTTGACGTTCATGAACTACGTATTCTTTACTGAAAAAGACATCGCTTTCTAGTTTTACAACACTTAACACAATCACACCACTACCAAACCCAATTAACTAGGAGACTGAAAACCCTGAAACAGGTGTCTTTGCAGAAATCGTTAGGCAATTGATTTACTTGCTCTCCACAGCCCAGCACATTCTTAACTTTAACATGTAATGCTGACTAGAGCAGAGGCAGAAGCTTGTGAGGTCCAAACCAGATTTCATAAACCACACAACAGCACTTTTTGACATGGATGTAAGCAGTTTCCAGAAATTTTCTTAATGTGTCAACCTCTGACATCTCTGCAGTTTTGGGATGGAATGCATGACAGGTGTAATTCTAAAGGGGCACTGAAATCTGTCACCTTCCCCCGACTTCTGATTTTCCACACTGAGACCCACGAGCAATACTGAACTGCAATTTAGCACACCGCTCTGTTGGCATATTAAAACACCGCTTTGCTGAACAGAAAGTAGGTTGGCACATGCCAGACTACAGCCCCAAACCAGAATCTGGACCAGACGTTCCCAGCAATAGTTTACAGCTGCACAAATCAAGAAGAATCCATTTTCTTACCCTTTAAAGTCCATGCCTCTGTATTGTCCTACTGTACTGTATTTGCTTAAGTTTCTTCTCACCAATACTCTCCCACTCGTCCCCACAAAAAAAAAGAAAAATCTCATACATCCCCTGATGTCAAAACAGATTTTCTTTCAACTGTTTTTTTTTTACTGGGGAAGAGAAAGAGAGGGAGGTGTTGGGGCTGGAATAAGAGAGATTAATCGTGAAACAGAACGGCACTGTCTGGAGGAGCGGAACGCGGGGTGGGGGGGGAAACCCACAACAACCAAAAAAACAAACCACAACGGTCCACGTCGCAAAAAAAAAAAAAAAGTTCGGATTTAATGTTCTTTTCGAGGACAGTAAGAGGGAAGGTGAAAAAAAAAAAAAGAACGTACTACCGAGATTTCCCCTGATAAAAGAAGTAGCTTCTGAACTTCCTTCCCAAGAACACAGAGAAATATCCTTTACTTTTCCACACGATGCCCGAAGGAAGGCGAAAGACAAAATGCCAGCAGAGAGGAAAAGCCGGAGGGAGCTGGGTGGGGAAGTAGCGAAGGAAGAAGCGAAAGGGCAGAAATGAGTGCGAGCGGGCAGGCGAGACGCGTAAGGGAAAACGGGAGAGCCGAAAATGCAAAAGAAAAAGAAATAAAAAAGAGAATCCGAGGGGAAGCGGGAAATGGGGAACACGGACGGGAAAGTTGGTGAGCGCAGGCAGAGGAGAGAAGGGGACAGCGGGGAAGAGGCGGCCGGGAACAGTCACAAACCCCGCAGTGGGGACGAGCCGAAAGACGCCGGGGAGGAGAGGAGACCGGGGCGGGACGCGGAGCCGGGTGGGCTGCGGGAGCGAGCGAGCAGGGCAGCGGGAGCAGGGGAGGAGGGCGGGCTCCGGCGGGACGGCACCGCGCCGGAGTTGGCCGCGCACTTACCGCTCGGCCGGCGGCGGCTCCGCGCCCGTCCCGCGGCGGCTCCCCCGGCAGCGCCAACGGCCCCAACGGCCGCCGGCTCCGCCTCGCGCCCCGCGGGGGGGGAGGGGGCGGCGCGGCCGACTCACGGCGCAGCGCCCGGGGGCTCGGCTCAGCCCAGCCCGGCCCGGCCCTCCGGGCGCCCCGCTCCTCCCCCGGCCCCGCCGAGCGGCCGCCGCCGCCACTTCTCGCCCAGCCACGCGTAGGTGTTCTCCGCCGGGAGCAGCCACCCGCGCCTCCTTCCTGCCTCTCCCCTCGCTCCCCTTCACCGGGAGAGACATGTAACGGAACTGGGACGCCAGCACGGCATTGTGGGAGCTCTTAAAGCCGCAGCCGCCCGCTGCCCCCCGCCACCAGCGCCGCCGCTGCTCCCCGCCGCCGGCCCGGGCGAGGGCGCGTCCGCCCCGCGTCCTCCTCCCCCGCCGCCGCAAGCAGCGGTGCAGGCAGCGGCAGCAGCCTTTTAAAGGAGAGGCGCTACAGCCCTACCTAAGAATAACCCCCCGGCAGGGGCCCTGAGACCGGCCGGTACAGCGTGCCGGGGCAGCGGGTGCCGCCGGGGGCAGTTCGGGGCGAGCGGGGCTGCCCGCACCCACCTAAGCCGGGGTGGGGGATATCGCAAGAGGGAGAGCTCCGGTCCCAAACAAAAAACGCTGCTGAGAGCTCTGGCTGAGGCATAGGCTTGGGTTTATTTTTGTTTTCCCGGAGATTTTTTTTCCCCCCTATTGTTTCTGGAAGAAAGAAGAATGCCTTTCGTGCTTATTTTGAACTGAAATGTGGAAAGCCAGCAGTCAGTGTTGTCAATTGTTTCTGCGTTGGGTTTTGATAATGGAAAATTCCTCGGGAAAAAAAAAAAAACAAAAAAATCAAACAACTGCTCAGAGCCCCAAAGGCTCCTAAGGAGGCGGCTATTTTGGGCAGAAAGTTTTGAATAAGAAGTTAATCAGTTTCTTGTTTATGCAACTTGGAATAGGAAAAGTGACCGTTTTCTTAAAAAAACCCACCAAACCTGCTTGAAAATGAACTTCAGAGCTGTGATTCACAGATCTTTTTCGCTGTCAATTAACGTTCGCCCTGGATCTGCCTGGCCACCAGCAGCAAAGTGGCCAGTGGTCATTCCAAGCTCTTACCTGGGCTGGTGGCCCTTTCAAAGCTGCCTGTGCACCATGTTCAAAGATCAGGACATGCTGGTCATTTTAAAGAAGAGTGTCCTCAAGGGAACTTTTTTTGTTGCTTGTTATCACCTTTTTAATAATATTCCCATACCATTCCTCTGTGGGCTTTTGAGTGTAGCACACTTTCTCTTCCTATTTTTCTATTTTGGTGGGGGTTTTGTTTGTTTGTTCGGTTGTTTAGGTCCTCATCCTTTAGGTGAGAGCAGGATTTTGCTTCCACATAACCCTGTGTTGATGCTACATGGATAACATTTTCAACAGCATACACATGCTTCAATTTGAATGCGAGCTTATAAATATTTGCAAGATTTAGGTTTGAGGATGTTCCAACAGATATTTCTAGTAGGTCTGGATCTTGGGTTATGGCCACGTCTTCCTTCATGGCTTTATACAATCAAGCATCATCTTGTAAGCTCACCTGGCAAGATGTAAGAAGTCTTCTGGACATAGAAGGTCGTCTATGCCTTTTTGTGCTCTTTTAGACAGGCAGAAGTGCTAAGCAGCCTATGAAAAAGACCTTAAGCACAACATGAAATTAGGTATGGTTAGGAAGAAATCAGAAAGATTAGTTGAATTTGTTGTGGAGCATGTGGTTTACATGATCAGCTACACACACACCCTTTTACCTTAAGAAAAGGAAAAGAAACAATACTGGAGGAATACCCCAGGAGACAGGAGTGTTGTCGATGGCCAGTTCTGCTGCGATCTACTGGATGAGATTTGTTTGCACATAGTGTTTTCTACTGTGACTTTCAAGAGTGTCAACAGACAGTTTACAAGCAGGAAAAAAATATGTGTTTTCCAGGTAGCTTGTTGCAAATATTTAACCAAATATTCCTGTAAAAATCCCGAGAAGTACTGTGCTCAGAATACCACTGCTTCCTTTTTTCATGAAGCCTATAAATATACCAAGAGCTACAAAACTCATGGAAGATCTTTTCTCAAAATCCAGGGTTTCAGGGACTCATACGAAGAAAGGAAAGTGATCTGGGAAACTATTGAAACTGTATGACCTGGGAAATTGTTGTTAGAAGGAGAAAAGCCATTTTCAAGGAGTTAATGGTTTACTGAAAACAAGTACTTGATAAGTCATTGTGTTTGTATAATTTACCATTCCAGGTGTTCAGCAGAACTTGGGGCCAGAATATCAAACATCACATTTTCTATTGAAAGCTAGCTTGGCAATTAGTTTCTCAAACCCAACAAATAATTTTTATTCACTTACTACATAATTTCCTATTAGAAACTTTACATTAGTTAATGAAAATCACCCTATTACAGAAGATAAATTAATGGCCATGATTAGGAGATTTCTGGATATTCAGAACATGCATAACAAGGCATAAAATGTTTATGCTTTGTATTGGCATGGTATTTCACTTGCTGGCAGTGACAGCCTTTATAGCCAGCTAGAAAGCACAGTGGCATTTTCAGTATTCTAAAGTCTTCTTTTTCCTTTTTGTAATTTATTTGTGAAGGCACCAAAGATAACACATTTCTGCTACTTCAAAATAATGTTAGTGAAATTTTCAGAGTAATTTTTGCACAGATTGATAGGCCAGTAGGGCGTCAAATACATTTTTAAGAGTGATTTTTCACATAAAAAAATTGAACCCTTTGTGAAGGTGAAGTGGTGGCAAAAAGAGAAAATAAAATCTCTATGTTGCTGGGATTGCATAAACATGTAAAATTTGACCAAGGCTATCTCCAACAGGGATGATGACAATGGTCGTTTAAGAAAATAAGGGGAAATCATGCTCAAATCCAGCCATAAAATAAGGGTAAATTTTTACAAATCCCACCCCCCATGTAACATAGCAGCTTGTTTTCTCTTTGAGCTATATTGAAAGAACAAGATGCTTTGCTTCCCCAGAAAACTGGTTAGGAAGATGTTATGGAGTCTTGCTAAGTTGTACCACGCAAGAACACAACTTTGTGCCCTTCTAGGATACATCTGCTGTGACAGTTCCTTTCTCTCAGTGCCCACCCCAATTACTCCCTAATTTAGTTACATTTTGTGTAATCCTAAATACTTTGTATTTCATTCAGCATCAGTCAATCCTTCCTTCACACATTGTTGGAAAAGGGTAGGGACTCTAATTCAGTAAAACATTTAAGCACATTCTTGCATTTCTGTGGAAATCCAGAGGATCTAACCAGAGACCTCTTATGGTCTGTATCACTGGTTGAAGTTTTGGGAGGCAGATTCCCCATGAAGATCCTGCTTCATTTTTGCCAAAGAGGTAATTAAAGTATCCAAAGAAGGAAAGGAGTAAGATGCCCTTTTGATGCCAGCGCTGGGCATTGCACAAGGAATTCCCTACACCACACAGCCACACACAGAGTCCTACGCATATGCTCTTAATGAGGACAAAAAGGAGAAAACAGGCCCACATGCCTTTTGGTTATGTAAGTTTTCCAAGAATTATGCCTTTTTGACCAAAACCAGGAAGACAAGGTTTCTGAGGTTTTTCCTCCTCTCCTTGATTTGATCTTCAGCTACCGCTACCCTTTCAACTGTCATTTCACCTTGAGAAATACAGTGTCTCAGAGCTCTTAAATTTAATCCAGACTATAAAATCAGGCTCATTGAGAACAGAAACAGCTCTGTGTGACCAGTTACAAGTAATCAACGCAGCTTTCAGTATCATGTACTTGCAGTAAACTCTTCTTGGAATAAAACAACTCTGTCTCTGCAAACACCTTCTTGAGAAAAAATAAAGTAGGTTTGGATTCAGCAAATCATTTAACTGTGTACATATATTTAAGCATCTAAATAGTCTCAATGGGACTGCTTGCATGATCAAAGTTATGCATGTGCTTAAGTACTTTGTTGAATTTTGTCCACAGCAAATAAATCTGAATTGATCCTCAACAAGCAGAAAAACAAGCTAATTTGGAGTGGGGTTAATTTACGTCCTGCAGTGTATTTGCTTAACTGTAAAATGAACATTTCAAGAGGCTGATTATTTTTTTTTTTTTTAATAGAGCTGGTGTCTGAAATTCAGGGGAAGCAAACAACCATCAGATTAGAATTTAAGTTAAGTGCACTCTTCAAGCTTTTCCTTCTTATTTTTGTTATTCTCTTCAGTTGATGTTTATTTTTTGGAGCCTGAAGAACAATAATTCCTGGTTGTTTCTCCTCCGTATTTTCTAGACCTTGCCTTTTTATTTGCTGTTCATTGAATATGAGTGACGTGCTGTATTAGATATACAGAAAAATGCAACCTCTGCCTTAAAAACATTGAAATCCAAATGACTGATATTCCAAGATGCGAAATATGTTACATTTTCATTTCACACAGCAGATTCTGGATGCTCCCAGGGACTTGCAGGTTTCAAGATTCAGTTCCATGGAAGAAATAAAAATTAGCTCAAATAAGCAAACAAATCTAATCCAAATCCCTCCTCATTCTTCCTGACCTGGCCACATATATTAACTCACATTAATTAGGGAACTAGCCTTGAGTAAGTAACCAGAGTGATCCTATACTCTTAATTTTGTTGTGAGTATGACCAGTAGTACCTGGTAACTCTCCCAAGTCATCATTCCAGCCTAAGCACAGTATGAATATATTCAGGGATAGTTACGCTTCTGGCAGGAAAGATACTCATTACTCACGTGTGTGGCTCTTCTGCTTAATGCACAGGAATGGGAATCAGGTAAGTCTGGTTCTATCTATTAATCAATAAATGGCTCTTTTCCTCTGTTTTTGCTTGATTGATAGAAAGTCATATTCCAACAGAGAGAGTTCTGTTCACTCAAGTTAAAGGAATATGTTGAAATCTAGAGGGGAGGGTGTTTCAGAGGGGTGAAACATTACTAGCAGATCTCACCCCTCTGCATTAGCCATAAAATTATAAGATCCGGATGAATACCTATGAACCAGGTTTAAAAGTTTTCACTGGCCTGTTTGAATCAATAGTTATCTGGCATGTTCAGTTGCAAACCATGATTTCAAAAGTATTTTTCTTGAAGTTCTGTCTTCCACAGATTGTTGCACAAGAGTCTTGGCTTTTATTAGAATAACAGTATGTTTGTAGTTGTCATGGTTACAAAGAAAAGCAAGAAAGGTGTGAACCTCGGCAGTTTCAAAACCAAAATGCAAATAAGCAGAAATCTGAATGTCATATGATATGGGGGGAGAAGTTACCAATATTAGTTAGTGACAACAAAATGCTTTGCCTATTAAGTTTTATGAAAAGTACTTTGTATCATCTCTTAGCCAAATCCGAGCAAGATGTATCAGTATAAATCTCAAGCAATTTAGAAGAGAGAAAATTACTCACTAAAGCTCTGATAAAGTATGGGCAGACACCACTTAAAAGAAATAAACATCCCTATGGGACTTCATATCCATCTTCCGTAGGGGAGCTAAATGGTGACAGTACCACTACACTAACCAAGGACTCAGAAACCATCTGAAGATCACGCTGTGCAAAATGAGTTTTCTGTTGAAGAGCTGGTTTAGTATAGAAAAAAACTCTTACATTAAAAAAATGCCGGTGGTGGGGACAAAAATAGTTGACTTGTCTAGGAGTGTATGAGAAGAACAATATTTTAATTTGGAAGCCTGGAAACGTGCACTTCAAGCAGGTATGATATTTAATGTAGGAGTTAATTTGCTTGATGTCTGGAAATCTTCTCTGATCAAGGACATTTAGACAAGAATATTCTCTTATAATACACAGAAAGGCTGTAAAATCTTTGTGATTCTAAGTTTGTTTGTTTGTTTGTTTTCCTGTAAAACACAGAGGAATCCTCTCTCAAGGTATGATACAAAGCTTTAAGATACTAGGATGTCCCCTCATGAAGCTCACAAACCAGCAGTACCTGGTGGGCCTGTCATGGTACTATTGCTTATGATTTAGCACAGTTATAATTTCCAGTGTAAGATATGGCTCTATGATTAATATCTTTAAATACATTTAAATAAATATATAACTATATTCACTTTCGGTTTATAAATCAGTTTTGTTGTTCATCCATAAAGCTGGTAAAAGTATGCCAAAAACATGCTTTCTTTTTTATTATTCACAGATTTATATCACTCATATAAAAAGAAATACTAAACCTTTTTCATATTTTGCCCTTGTCAATAAATTCTAGAACCTCTTTTTTTTCCTAATATACAGTACTTCATCGAAAATGATGGGAATTAACTGTCCCCTGAAACTGCAAAATCAAGTCTATTATACTTTAAAATACACAGAGTGCAAAATTTCAAAAACACTTTAGTAATTCCAGAGCTTAAGTCCCATTTTCATAAGTAAGTTAGGGCCAGATTTCCAAAGCTTTTGGAAAATGCAAATAGTTGCCCAGAGGGCTTTTAAAAGCACACATCAAAATGGAGAAGGAAAAACAACAGAACAAAGTATTATTGCTGAGGTTTCCATATTAAGAAGTTTGCATGGGAAAAGAAGGGGGGTTTTATTGTGGATTTCTGGAAAAGCTTGGGAATAAACACTAAAACATCACTGTACAACAGATCTTCAAAGCTTTGTAATAGATGTTTTAGGTCATCCTAGCAAATCTGCTTCAGCAGAAAACAGTGCTTTGCTTTGCAAGGTCTGTATTTAACTTGAATCCAGCAGATTAATTTCTTTGTTGAAAACAGTTTCCCTGTTGTTTTGCAAAGTCTTTTTCTCAGTTTCATTCCTTGCTTTTGTCATCTGTCAGTTGGGAAACATGAGAGGGCAAGATATGTGGTTTCAACAAAGAACTAATTTCCTGATCCTTATGACCTGAGTGCACCAAGCTTCCCCACAGAGAAACAAATTGGATGACTATTTTAGGATAATTGGGTAGTTCAATGCCTTACAAGAAAGTTATTGGAAATCAGAGCTGTGAAAACCTCTTTCCTGGCTTTACCTGTTGTTGCCTCTCATTGAGCACTTTGTTTTTGAGAGGTTTCATTTTTGGTCTACTTCAGACACAACTGAAAAAGAGCAAAGAAAATAGCAAAAGCAGGTTTGTGAGAAGATTTTAGACACGTGCATTAGAAACTGGTTATGATTTGGATTGAAGTTTTCTTCCTGCTGCTTTTCTTGTCCCCTCATCTCTTCCTTTTACATGCCTTTTTAAGTCCAAAATCTTCAAAAGCCTTGTGTGCCTGTATGAGGGTCCGTCCGCAATTACACTTGTATTTACAGGTATGTACACATCCTCATTGGACAGAAGAACAGAGTCTTGGTAGAAGAGATCTCTCTTTCTGAGACCATCTGTTGGTGGTTAAAGGCAAGTGGCACCTTCTCCTGACTATAAATCTACAGGAGAGCTCAGATCAATGATAATATAGTCTAGAGAAGACTGAGGGGAGACCTCATCGTGGTCTACAGCTTCCTCACAAGGGGAAGAGGCGGGGCAGGCACCAAACTCTTCTCTTTAGTGACCAGTGACAGAACCTGAGGGAATGTCAGGAAGATGTGCCAGGGGAGGTTTAGGTTGGACATTGGGAAAAGGTTCTTCCCCCAGAGGGTGTTGGAGCACTGGAACAGGCTCCCCAGGGAGGTGTCACGGCCCCAAGCCTGACAGTGTTCAAGAGGAGACTGGACAAGGCCCTCAGACACATGGTGTGAACTGTGGGGTTGTCCTGTGTGGGGACAGGAACTGGACTCGATGATCCTTGTCGGTCTCTTCCAACTCAGGACATTCTATGATTCTATGAATACTATTTTTTTTTCCAAGAGAAATATTATACTCATATGTGAAAATATAACTACAAAACCTCCGAAAATGTTCATGCACGTAACCATAATGCCTGGAGAAGGGTGATTTTAATTTTGGGTTCAGGGCCATATTCCCAGCATTGCTTCAAAAAGGCCTGTAGCATTTTATACTAAATGAGTATCTGATCTGTAGTAAAGTGAAAAGGACCACTGGTTTAAGATTTTTTTCTCCATTGTTCCTTATAGCCTGAAGCACAACCATTCAGTGAACAGAATGATTAATATTCCAATGTCCTGAACATGATAGATTTTAATTTCTTATTAGAGGAAGCAGAGGAAGAGAGAAAGTAATAGCTTCAGAGAGAATGGCTCTGTTTTTTTTTAAGTACCTACATTTGCCTGGTAGTCTGCTATGTAAGTGAATTTCCTTGAAATCTGATTATTGATGTACATTTTTTTTATTATATCTTCTATGTCAGACAGCCCACCAGCTCAGTTCCTCAATAAATAATGAGAAAGGTGTAAAAGCAGAAAAAGAACTGTAATGCTAAATGGCAGAAAGAAAATTAGTATTAAGTATAGGTGGTCGAAACCCAGCAAAATAGTTCTGTTAAATTGTTGATGTTTTTCTGAAACACTCAGCTGCAAAAGGAATCTGTTATGTGACATGCTAAAAATTCAGAGTAGAAATTTCCAACACGAAGACATAATTTCATTTGTGCACTTAAACTTTCTATTAAAATGTAAGGACAGGAGGTGAAAGTAGTGCAATCACAGCCTTCTGATGCTGTCTGGATCAATAGTGGATGTATTCTTCTCCACTGCTGTAGAATCACAGCTCCAAGCTGCTTTCAAGGGTCTGGTCAGTTAGTAAAGGCAAAGAGCGTGCCAAGCAAGAAACCAGTAAACACACAGTAAATTGATTTAGGCGAATTTTTATTCTTTCAAGCAATAGTAAGCAACCTGTACGCTCCCTGTTTTTCTGACCTGTCCGTGACTTCTTCTGCTATTAGTTTGCTTTTTCATGTCACACAGTTCATGTCATGCCTAAATAAAAAGATGGAATGGTCTTTTGTTCTTGATCATTTTTAATTTGTTTTCTATGAGCTGTACTTGCAGATGGCAGAGTTATAAGGATCATAATACTAAGGAAAGCTGAAAACCAGAAGGTCTCGAATGAGATTAACTTATTTTTAGGTATTGTAGCAGAAAAGGCTTTCTTAACTAATTAGCCAGCCTTTCAACCAAAAACAGAAATGAAGAGTCAAGCTGCTACAAGATAATAATTCTTTTGCCGAGAAAGTTTGGGCCGGATGATCCTTGTGGTTCCTTCCAACCTGGTATTCCATGGTTCTATGATTTTATCATCCTATGACTCAGTTTATCTGTGCTGTACAAACACTGCTCGTAAGGTGATAATAAACACTTTGCAGTTAGATAACACAACTGATCCAGGCATCTCTCTGAAATGCTGAGCTGATCTGCCAAGATTCAAAAGAGGCTTCTCCCTAGATTCAAGTTGGCAATTGTGTTACAGATGGCCCAGTGAATATTTTAGAAACGTCAACAGATTTATTCTCCTACAGTTTAGTGAAATGTATAACATGTGAGTACTGGGGTGAGCAACCTCATTCTTCAGAAAAGGAAAAGAGAAAGGTGGATTAAAATTTTTGTTTCAGAGCAGGAATGCCACACGCAGCCTATCGTCTTTCTGAAGAGATGCAGTTAGTTCCCTCTCACCTCACCCTGCCTTTGTTTGATGGCTCTCACCAGTGAGAGGGACATCGAGGAGACAATGCTGCATGTCGCTTCTGCCCTTTGAGTGAGGACAGTTTAACTTCACTTTGAATCCCCACCATTCGGCTTCTTGATCTCTTTGGGGTTCTTCTATGGTTTTAAGCATGCGACATCTGAGGAACATTCCTGACAGAAGTCTTAAAATTCACTAATAGACATTTTCTGACACAACCCTCCAGTCTTTACTGTTGATCAAAACCTTCTTGGCTGCCTCTGACTATAGGAGCTGGGGGTCTGTTCCATCTCATCTTCCTTTATGCAGACTGGCACTGAAATTGAAGACACTTGGGGCAAGCGAGAAGAGTTCCTGTAGGCTGTAACATGACAGAAAACAAGAACTTGGAACACATATAGAGAGGCAGGCTGACTATAAGGCGATTAGGTTTAGACAGAATTTTGTTTCTTAGCAGTGAGCAGGTTACAAGGATGATCTTGTGTGAAACTACTTTTGTTTTCTGAGGACTTTGCACCTGAAGGCACTCTTCCTAAAACAATGTTCCCATCCCTTTTTCACACTAAACTGTTGGGGAAAGTTCAGCAAAGTCATACACTTATTTATGCCTAGAACTATGTGAATATTTTATCTTTCACAAGCCATGTCAAAGAGACTCATCATTAAAACTAGGATCTAAATAATTCTAGGACAAACGAGGGGTGTTTTTCTCTATTCTAGTTTTATGTATTTGTAAACTTCATAGGAATAATAACCTTGAAAAAAATTATAAAAGCAACGTTGCTTTGAAAAAAACAATGCTTTATTTCAGAAATGATACAATGATACATCTGAAATAGTTTTGGTTTTTTTTTTTTTATTCTTATTTTGCTTTGTTTTTTCTTTTGTTTTTTGTTTGTTCCCCCCAGCACAAGCAATTTGTAAACACCCACAAGACTCAGTGTCCTCAGGGCTACTCTGGCTTCTCTTTCA
This sequence comes from Nesoenas mayeri, assembly GCF_963082525.1. Lineage (NCBI taxonomy): Eukaryota > Metazoa > Chordata > Aves > Columbiformes > Columbidae > Nesoenas > Nesoenas mayeri. Next base: position 76,105,593 of record NC_137541.1, read on the forward strand.
TGAAAAATAATGGAATCTAAAGAGTTCTCAGAAGACTATCATTTTATGTGTTGTACTATGGGCCTTCACTGACAGGGAGGACAGGTTGCATATCTAGGCACGTATTCCTTTTTAATCTATTTTCTCACGGTCAGTATTTGCTTTCCAAGTGGGTGAAAGAATGCTGCTATTGATCATTCCCTGGGAGATGCCTGCACAGATAGGCTACAACTGAGGCGCGTGCCTTGGAGCAGGGCTGTTGTCCCTGTGAAACCCTGGAACGTGTCCTGCAGCTCATGGCCCCAGGCATTCCCCCATTCATGGCCCCTTGGACCAGGCACAGCCACCACACGAGGGATGATATAATACATCAGGACAAACAGCTATGCCTGGCATGGTCCCACAGAAGAAGAGAGGCCAAGGAGCTATGGTATAAATGTGCAAGAGGGAAGCCAAGGGGATGAGGGTTGTGAAGCTGTGGCCTATTCTACAAGTCCTGTGTTCAATATGTGAGACTTGAGAGGCCTTGTTATCTGAGGGCTAAGGTAGTGTATTGTTACCATGTTAGCCTTTGGGGAAAAAAGGGCAAATTTCACCTTCTCTATGCTTTCTTCAGGGTTTGGCAGTAGTTTCAGAGCCCAAGCATGTGATGATTTGTTTTGCTACATGGCAGGCTAATGCAGGGCATCATCTGGGATGTTAAAGAAATGTTTCTTACTCAATATCATGAAAATTCCTAGAGTGTCAGCAAAACACTGTGCTTTCTATGGAGTGAAGTTATATGTTTGCATCTTCTTAGTTCATGTAGATACGGAAATCCCCCAGATCGGCATTAGGTTTCAAAGCCATTCTAAGAAAATACCTATTTTCCTCTGGTACTGGCAAAGTCTGCTGGTACAATCAGGTACCTTTTGTACCTGCCTTCTGTGTGCACCCTTTGTGACCTTACCTCCGTGTAACAGAGAAATCCCTCTGTGTAACAGCTACGACACAGGAAACTGGTGGGAGTGTCAAGCAGCTACGGCCAAATAATTTCTGACTAGAGTCCCCGAAGAACATTCCACACATCTGCAATGTATTTATGGCTCTGCTTACTCATGATTTCTCCTCCTTGTGGTCTCTTTTAATGAAGGGTATGAAAAATTAAACTCCTTCATAGACTCCAGCAAACTAAACAGGCCTAACAAAAGAACAGTATGTTCCTTAAACACCATTATACCAGTTACTGGTTGAGAAATTCACATCAGTACACAAAATGGGATTTGTTACGAATTTCCTGCAACCCATAACATGCTCAAGGCCAAACAGTGCCAGAAGCAGGAGCCACGTGAGTCCCACCCTGTGACTGAAGGCACTTTTATGGCCCTTAAATGGGCAGCACTGTTTATGCAGCAGTAAGAACGGCTAAGTGAATTTACAGTGCATAACTCCAAAATTACATTTTCTAACTACATAGCAGCAAAATGGCCCAGAAAGGGAAGGTGAACCTGAATACCCCTTACGTTATATGAAGCAATCGAAGGGGAAGGTTTGATCTGTTGTTCTCTATGCTATACCTTTAAAAAAGGTAAATTTCCTTTAAGTTGTAGGGAGATCACATCATTCAGTCATTTCAAGGTGGTTATAACTACAACACACTGTGCGATTTACAAAAGACATATCTTTGGTAAAATTCTTTGAAAAGGGTACCATCGATTTAAAGATTACATTTTCCTGGGTCATTAAAGTTAGGCACATACTAATTTATTAAAAGGTAATGTATTATATCTAGGAGGAGATAATATCTGCCAGAAATTCCAGGGAGGCTTTAGAGGTCTTGCTGTGATGAGTCAAGATGATAACGGCATACAGTGAAACAGCTGCATTAATGGAGCTGCCTGTGTATGAAGGAAAACGAATGCAGTGCAGCGGCAATAATCGTTTGGGAAGGTAGCATGGTGAGACACAGCAGTGGAGCCTACTCAGAAAAAAGGAAATGCATCAAACCTTATTTACTGGGTAGCGCTGCAACACATCACAGAAGCAGCTGCTAACTTCACTTGGCATGTGCCAAATACTGTCCAGCCATGTGCAAATAAAAAGCTCCTGTACCAAAGAGATTTCACAGTCACAATGTGCAAAAAGCCAGTGTGGATGCCCCATGAAGTAACTAGACTGTCAGGAGATTTGAAGAAGGTTTGCACTGAAAATAACCCCTTCCTAAGATCTCTCTTGGTAGATCTTTGGAGTTAAAATGACCCCATGAGGGTAAGGGCCCAGATCACAGTGGCTGAGGTGGAGGTAGTATGGCTGTGTTCCCAGATGCTTCAGTGTATCATGGTGGAAAACCTGTGGCTAAGAGTGAGAAGGGAAGAGCAAAGGCTGATGATATGAGACAGCAGCATGAGAGGCTCTGGAAGTTTGTCTCAGCTCAAACTTGGCCTCTGTGTCAGTAAGATTGTGTGAGTGAGGAAATTCCTGCCAGTGTCTCACTCTGGGGCTGGGAACCCGAGACCGGTAGGGATAGCATTGCTACAACGGCCGAGTTTCTCTTACGTGCAGGTAATCCATACGATTTCCCTTATGTGAATGCCAAACTGGGCGAGAGGGAGAGGGCTGAGATAAAGAATATGAAGAAAACACACTTTATGCTGAAATTATTGTACTAATTATTACAATTCTAAGCCAGTCCTAAAAATTTTAAAATAACACGCTCGAAGTTCAGCCCTAAGTGGCCTACCTGATGTCCACTGTTTTGAGACCACAAATAATTTCCAGATCTTTGGCTTGTAACATGCTCCATCAGCACAAGCCTTTTCCCCAAGCATTCTCTGGTTTTAACCCTTGAGAGGGTCTGGGAAGCTCCGATATTATCTGCTTTTCCCTAACTCACAGGGAGACATCACTGAGAACTGAGAGCTGGAATGCTGTGGAGCAGCAAAGGCACGTCCCAGAGGCCAGAGCAAAGATATTTTCCTGCAAGACATACTCTAGGCTATCAGCATCCCATACCATGAGTAATACACAGCCTCCTCCTGCTCCATCGAGGAGCGGGAGGAGCAGAGAGGCAGGATTCAGGCAGCCAGCCAGCAGCAACCCAGCGACAGAGCCTGACTCGGAGTGTGAGCAACCTTGCCCTTCCTGTAGATATTTCCTTGAAAGGAGTGATTTTGGCCTTAGGCGTAGGAGCCAAAAAGGAACACCAAGTAATAATTTGTATTTGGGAATTGCTTGCTTTCCTTTTGCACAAATTTGCTTTTTAAGGATGATGCTGATTGTTTCACGTGCTCATCTTCTGGTATTTAGCAGCTTTTAATGTGAGAAAGACACATGGGAAAATGAATGCTTATAGTTTCTGAACTGTAAGATAGCTTCCAGAGGAACTGGATATATTTTTTTCAGTGTTATTGTCAAGAAATCTTTGGGGTTTTGAAGCTAAAAATCTGTTTTCCTAATTTTGAATAAAAATTGTCTTCATTGTGAAGGTTTGATCTGAGCACAGAATCTGAACTGTGCTCTGGGCTCCAGCTGGAGGTGGATCTGAGGCTTAAAGAAGGAACTTCAACTTCACCTCTTCCCTAGTTTCCCATCTGTGAATTATTGTTTTTCTTCCAGCAGAGCTTTATAAACATCCAAGTGAAAAGGCCTTGGAGAAGTATACTCTTATACAACTGCTAATCATTACTATTCTTCTATTGTATTTGGTGACGTAAGAAAGTTCTAGCCAGATGCCTTAAAATCTGAGGAAATGTCTGCAAGGCATCTTTATGGTAACACATGGGTGCAGATTCCATTCATCATTTCCTTGACAGTTTAACTAACTTAGTCCCAAGCCAAAAAAGAGCATTGAAATCTCTTCCAGAAATATTAGCTGAAGGACAGGACCAAGTCACTAAAAGCTCAGGCAGCCAGTATAATTGGAAATGCCAAGGCTCACGGACTATCACGAAAGGGTCTGCAGAAGGTAAGAAAAAAATGCCAGCTCACTATGCATTGCCTTAAATTCTACATGTAGGGATTTACAGCACCACTAAAAAAAAAAAAAGAAGAAGAAAAAAGAAAAAGAAAAAAAGTTTAGAGCTCTGCACATTGTACATAGTTGGAATCACTCATCCGGAAACTCTGTTTTGAACTTTCCAAAGTACCTGTGGGATTTAGAACAAATCCTGGTTAACTTTGGTAGAACTGGGGCCCTCATATCGCTTAAATAATTGAAAGCTCAAGTCAGAATTGCCAGAAACATGTTTTTCAACCTTTTACAATTTGCAGCACCTTCAAACTTTTTTCCTTTTTTTTTTCTCCAGTGGAAGTGTCAGTTCCTGTACAGTGATTTAATACCGCAGAAAATAGGTTTGCTTTTCTTAGTTACCCTCTGCAGATCCCTTAAAAACACTCTTTGAACACAGATTGCAGGTTAAAAACTGTAACTTTGACATAGCTCAAAATATTTGTTTTCTCTAGAGCACTCTGTCCCGGTATATTCAAACACTACACAAAAGGCAGAATCTAGCCCTTGCGTTTAGAAAAAGCTGAAAAACATCAACTTTAAATGTTTAGTATTTAAATGTTTTTATTTGAAAGCAAATTTCATTATTTCTGAGCTCTAGCTTACAATTTTTGAATGTTCGATGCTGGTAACGATATATTCCTGACATTTCCGTGATATTACGTGCTTTATTTTGGTCTTCTAGGTGTTATAAGCCCAACATTAAAAAAGGTCTCATATTGAAATATGGGGGGGGAGGATTGTCCTGCTTGTTTTCTGCTGAGTATCTTAGGAAACCTGGGGAAGCAATCTGTCCAGAACCATCAAAATATAACATAAAATTATATAGTGACATATGCAAACTTCATATCCAGATCCATGCTTTCTTCTGGGATAAACTCTGTTCTAGCAGATTTGAACTCATCTCTACTCACTATTAAACCCTACAAGGATTAAAACCTGAGGAGGTCAAGACAGAGCCAGGAACAGGCCATCAAACAGCTTTAAAGGTTGTATTACTCTTGCTACCAGAAACAATGGCCATAAGTGATTTGCTTTGTGTTTATAGCTTTTACCTTAGTGTGTCATTTGTCTTATAATAAACTTCTTGACTCTAATCAACCAAGCAGAGGAGCTTTCTGACCTGACTGGGGAAATGAGGAATGCATCCAGTTTTGAAATTATGCAGTGAAATCCTACTTTACATATTATAGCTACAGGATAATATATTATCTAATAAAACACAACATGAAAAAGGCTTTGACGACACACTGAGCAGTCATCGAGCTGCTGAGAAAATCATGAAGGAAGGATTCTGTGAGTTATGTGATGAAGGGAGGACATTCCAGGGCAAAGGCTGAAGGTTTTAGCCTTTTTGAGGTCTGACAGGTAACTGGAGCTGATGGCTTTGGCTTGAAAAATCTGTGTTTGATATGGTCATAAGAGAAATAGTCCTTGTTGGACTGTAAAGAGCAGCAGATGGAAGTCATGATGATCTGTTTGATGCAAAGAGACAGAACACCACAAAAAATATCTTCAAAATTGTAATACATCCCACTGGATACAATAGGAACCGAACATCGCAGGTCAAGAGTTGTCACTCTACCACAGAAAGCTTGACCACACCAGGGCCACTGTCACCATCCCTACATACTGCAGTAACATCTGATACCTAGACAGTGACAGGATTTTAGGGACTAGGGAAAGCAGCAAGGCCTTCTCTGAAATGAGGTAGCACACAGGGGCTGAGAAGCAAGTGAGTGGCATGATTTTTGTGTTTGATCTAAACTATGGCAAGTCTGGAGGAGGTCCTCAAAAGAAACTGAGGTTCATCTGTGTATTGGAACAGCTTTCTCCATTGGCCTCAGTCTCACCAAGGATTGGTAGTGCCTGACAAGAAGGGCCTAACCTGGATGATTGTCTAATGGTTTGGGTCACTGTTTCTTTTGGTTTGATTCCTCTAAATAAGGACTTAACTGAAGACATTATTAATTGAAGTGGCTGCAGTGTTCATTGCCTGGTTTGATGGGTATAAAAACAAGCATACATACACATTTTGGCATTGGAAAGAAACTGTTAATGGTTGCAGTTTGGAAAAACAGACTTCTCTGAGGTTAAATATCTGAGGATGTTAATAATATGAAACAGAGACTTTCAATTTTGAATCACAGATTAAAACCAAATCCAAATGAGGTATATCCAAAGTTGCTACTTCTTGAAAAAAGCTTGGTAGCCCACATGAAGCTAGCTTAGCTTCCTCCTTCCTTTGATTTGCACCAACGTGATCAGTTTTTAAAGTGATTGCATTAATCTAGTCCCCAGCCATGCTGAGGTGCTCACATCTGAAATATAGCAATGTAAGCAGAACTGCTGGAATGGGTCATATGAGCACTTGTTTCATCTGTTCATTTGTTTCAGTGGTTAGTCCCATGGTTTAGTTCAAACAGCCTTTCATGGCTGGTAAGTTAAGGGAAATCTTGGGAACTTGTGGCCAACATGGCAGTTTTGGGGTCAAATTTACTTTTAAACCTTTGGGAACTGGTTATATGGCAGTATGGCATAACAGTATGACTGAGCACAAACATTAAACAAACCATGAAAAGATCATTTCTACTCTGAAAAGAAAATTTCTTAAGTGCCAGGAGAGGCCATGCCTACACGGTCACTGAAACCTTTATCCGGTCCCTTGTTCAGAGCCACTTTGAACACATCTTCACTTCCATGACCTTGTACTTTTCTCTTTCTGTAGAAAAGCAATGGCCTCATTAAATAAACCTGACCAAACTGGTCGCTATTGCACACCCATTCTGTGTACTAAGCGTCACAAGGACAGAAATAAAAAGCTATTGCTCTAATGAACCTTGTGATATGCATAAAGAATGAAGTAAGATTATATCTATTTACAATTGGAGTTTTCTGAGTTTCAAGTACCTATTCTTACACCGGATTATCATTTTTCCTACCCCTCCAAGCCTTGTTTATGGGATGTCATGCAGTTGTCCAGAGTGACTGGCAGCAGGAGGGCGATCCTCTCTTCTGCTGAAGCAGAATTTTTGGGCTAATGAAAAGCCAAGAATGACCATGAATTTGCAACTGGGGAGGCATGACACACTTTGGAGCCAGGTTTTGCAAAGTATTTGCTGATAGCAGAAAACCAGTGGACTCCTGATTTTCTCTCCAGGCTCCAGACAGGGATGTGCTTTAAGGGGCACAGTCTTCTGCCTGGCTCTTTGAAGCACCATCTTGCCTGTCTCTCCTTCTCATTGTTGGGATGCTACTGTGCTGCCTGGGCATTCACCCACCATCTCAGGTGGGTTTTGCAAACCATGTGAGTTCCCAGGGCCCACAGCTACAGTTAGCAGTTAGATTTAAGGTAGGTTTGGTATACCTGCAGCAATGGCAATGGAAATAGTATGTTCAGTATATACATACACCTAGTCCTATCTCTTCCTCACTGCAATTCTCCTCACTCAGCTAGACAGCTTTCTCCTCCACATAGTCAGTGCAGGCGTAGCCCCCTCTCCCCAGGACACCAGCATTCATCCTTACTGGTTCTTCCTTGACTTGCCGTCCAGTGTCAGCATCTTTTTTCCTCACCAGCTCTTGGTCTCTTGGGCAACCAGACTCCAGTCTCACGACCTGACTCCCATGTCATGCCCAGCCTACCTCTTGTTACCCTAGGCATCCAGTCCAGCCTCTGTAAACCTCAAGTCTCTCTCCTCTGCCTCAGGTATTGTCTCAGAGTCTGATCTCCTTCTCTTGTTCCCCACCTTACTTCTCACACTGCTGTACATTTCTGGTAGCTTCCATCTCCATGGGGTATGTTCAGGAGGAGGAAAATCCTGGGAGAGCAGGAGGGAATGAACACCTGCTCTTTCCTTCGGTGCCCCAATCCATGGTCTAGAGGAGCCAGAATTGCAACTAAAATGAAAGTCCTGCTCACCTCTAGGATGACAGGTGCGTAGTGCAGATGGGTTTCAGCAAATCTTTAGAAAACCAAGCTGTGGAGCTTTATTGAGGCTCAGTTTTTACAAGAATAGGTGTGCTGGCCTAACAGCTCAGTGTCAGCAAGGGTGAGGTCTCCCTACCTCCTCTTCCTGAGGGCCTGCTACCACCCTTTATCTTTCACCAGCACTTGTATCTCAGACCTACTTCTGATCACTGTCAGAAAACTAATCCCGCCACTTTCTGTGGGATTAGTGAATTAGGGGAGCCCACAGAGGGGCCTGGTGAGTGTGAGAAGTGACACGTGGAAGGGACTGAGACAATCTGGCCAGGAGAAGGGACAGGACAGGGACCTCACCATTCTGTTAGCCTAGAGCCCCTTGACAAGCTTAGCTTATCAGAGAGATGCAGGCTCTGCATCTGGTCAGATGGTGCTGCCTACATTTTTTTCAAAGCCTTGTAATGCGGTCAAACTGGGCAGTTTTTCACAAAGGCAAATTTCATGTTGCTTTTTCAAAGGGCAGGGGCATTAAGGCCTCTCTGAGAAAGATTACCAAAATATTTTGACAAGGCAAAATATACCTTAGCCCTGGTCTTAGAGATAAGAGAAACTTCTGACTAAGAGTTTCCCCTTGTAATTCACATTTAGGGAAATATTCAGCTAGGAAATTTTAGCTAAAATATCTAACATTTGGTAAATGTACTTAAGCAATCTTAACGACAGAGCTACCAGCCCCACCTACAAGTGGTTTGCATCCTTTTGGCAGAAAGATCTAAGATTGAATGGGTATAAGGCAAAGCTGGGAAAATTATGTTGTTCACTATTTCCCAATGAGTCATCAACAGGTTTTTGAAAACTTTGTAATAACAGCATTTTTTTAGAACACATGACATGCTTTTATTCAAAAAGTAGTGTTGTAATGAGGGAGGAGTGGAAATGCCTGTGCTTTTCATCTGCAGAAAATAAAAAAGAGACTATGTAATGTAAAGCAGACCTTAAAAGAGACAAATAAGCATGTTAAAGAAAAATACTGGTAGAATAAATCTGGAGAAAAATGTTTCAAGTGCACATTGAAATCCTTTCATATCATCTGAAGTATATGAGCTAGACAGAGAAAACTACACCAAGAGTCACAAAAGGGCTGATAGATGGGCTCACACGCCCAAGACTGATAAACAAGTTTTGTGCAAATCTCTTTCATGCTGTTTTGCTTTTCTTCTGATAAATATTTTAAAAGAGATTTGTCTTACCAGGATGACTTTAATATGAGAAAGTGAAAAGAGCAGGGGTTTTATATTGAGGCATTAGAAAGAGCTTTACAAACTCTTTTGTTTTGTTTTACTTTATTTTATAAGATGTGCAACGAGTATCACTTGCAAACTCTCATATAAAGCCTTTGCCACCCTGTGTTACTGTGGTGACAAGCCACTCTCAAGTAGAAGTCTGAACAATCAGGTCAGGTACCTTTATGGTCTTCCAGTTTCCCTATTTTTCTCCTACTGCTTCTCCCCGTCTGCAGAGCCCTGGAGACAGGATAGCCCAGACCCCACCCTGCTGATGGAAAGTTCATGGAAGCCATCAATCAGAACTAGTTGCCTTTAGCAACCACCAACAAATCTGCCTGAGTTAGCCACAGGGATGGAGAGCATGTGGTTATTGCTGCGTCGATGTTCTTCAGCTGAGAATTCCTGGCATCAGAAAGACTCAACCTGTAAGTGCTTCCAGAAAGAAAATAAGTATTAAGTAATGTCTGCAGGGTGTGATAGGAGTCTCCTCCAGCTTGGCTGCACCCCAGTCACGGTCGCTTAGAGCAGAAAGAGAACTTAAGCCAGTTTGGAAACTAAAGACCAAGGGGTTCCTCATTTGAGGAGTCTGCCTCAGTTGTTGTGGGGAAAGGGCGTGCTAAAAATGACACTGGACAGCCTGCCTTGCAGTCCTCAGCAAGGTTTCTTCTGGTTGAAAATCAGCAGGAATTGAAAGGTCACAGTCAGCTTTTCTAATAGCCTGAATTATAGTATATTTTAATGTGATTATTGCTGACTTGTTACACAAAACCTTAAACACCTTGATAGAGGAAGAGATACATATCTATTTATAGTATATATATATATATATATATATACATAGGTGTGTGTGCTAGTTGTATTGAGAAACCATATATGACTCTCTCTACCAGGTGGTCCTTGACTTATGTGCATACTATCTCCAGTCTCACCTAGGAACACATTCTGCCCCTTCACACCACAGTGAAATGAGACAGCATGAGCTGCAAGACTATGATGCACAGGAATGCACACAGAATTACATTTATTTGTAAGCCTTATCCGTGGACCAGTCGCTGCCTCCCACAGAGAGGCTCTAATAAAAGTGCAGAGGTCTCTGAGGCTGGATGTCAGCAGAGGGATTATAGGTTCTGACTCCCCCAACTCAAAATGTTTTCCTAGGTCAGGGCAGTGTGAGTTTCAGCAGCTGCCCTGGTGCTAACATCTATGCCTTTGGGAACAGGTGGAGGGGAAAAGAAGGGAAAACATGGTCATACATTTCAAAATTGGCTCAGGTTTCAAAGGAGAAAAAATGGAAGGGGAAGATTTCTCTTCATTCCTTTCCTTTCTTGAGCATCAGATGTGGGGAAGGAGCCTGTTGTGGTGTTGGAGGGAGGCAGAGCTGTTGTTATGCAGATCGCAGCATCTCTGTTCAGTACAACTCATCCTGCCTTTGGGGAAGTTCAGCAATTTCAACATGATCTTTGGGATTTTCCAGAGGGCACAATCTACCAGTTAGTCATTCAGCCTGTTCTCCTAGTGCTCTTTTGAAAGAATCATGGCATTTTCAAAGGAGTTAGAGGTCATCACTGGCTTGGCTTGACATTTACACTTGGATTTTTTTATCAGGAGATAGGAGAATGGCATTCAGTACTAGTAAACCTGAAAACAGTGGAATCTTTTTCCCCCCGAAGATTTTTAGAGCTTGCATTCCCACACATATTCACAGTCTAAAAATAATTCTCTCCTTTCATCAATTTGTTAGCAAAAGTACATTGCAGCACACTGCACCTTGTTATTGACATTTCTTAGCAACACAAACACTGCTGCAGAATAACTGCCTGAACACTTCTGCTGGACAATAAAATGTCAGAGGATATATTCATTCCATTGATAGAGCAATTAATTTTTAACTTCTCCCCCCACACACTATCTTGTTACACCTGTCTGAAAGATATAGGAATGCCTGAAGCCAGAGGAACTGCATAGGTTCTGCTACCTGAGCATCTGGTCTATCGTTTAGTAGGTCTGGGCACCAACATCCTTCCTGAACATAGCAGGTGCTGCAGAACCAAAAGGAGAAGTAGAAGAGCCTAAAATAAAATATCCGGCTTTGCATTCTTCAGACTTCCTGGTGATAGGATAGAGAATTTTTGTTGTTAATTAGATTCACCATATAGTATATACACTAGATTTTCCAGCAGATAAAGACAGAGATTTTAAACAATATTGTTCTAAATTAACACTAGATGAACATTTTGAGGTCTCCATCAAGCTCAGAATCTCGTTCTTCTGGGCTAGATGAGAAGGCATTTCTTGCCTTGAGGAGTTTAAAACCTAAAGAGATCAGAGAGTCATCAAAGTCAGGACAGCCCTCTTTGCACAAACAGAGAAATTAGACCTGCAGAAGCCCCATGTCCTTCTCCATAAGATCACTCCTTTTGCTAGAAATTCTTCTAATAATAAGACAAACGTTGCTTATTAGCAGTATTGTAAACATGATCTCTTCTTTGGCAAGTGCATTCCTCAATGTGCCAATTAAAATAATTCCATTACCTTCAGCCCTCTTGGTTTATTTAGAGACCTCGGAGTACATCGGCATACACACGGTAATAACCCATAAGAGAATAAAGTTATAAGTAATCCTAATTTGTATTACGCTGAGTACATCAAAAAGCTCCTTTTCCATAATACGCTTATTGCCTTTGTAATCCTCACACAGAACCTCTGAAAATCTCCCTAGAGCATAAAGATAGAAAAGAATCAAAGAGGGAGGGGAAAAGGGAAGGACATTTGATAATTGAGAAAAATCTCATTTGAGCAAAGGATAATTTGTGAGCACACGAAGCTCCATATGATTCCATGTAAAGGCTCCAAATATGGCTGGAATGGAGAAAAAACAGTTGTGTCTAGCAGATCTAGACCATGCATCTAGCATCTAGACCTGGACAGATCAGTGTTGTGGACCTAGGGAAAACCTGAGCTTAGGATGGAGGGACTTTGTTGTAAAAAGTCTACAAGGAAGCAGGCAGAGCTAAATCAGCTTTAACCCTCCTATCCAATTTGGGGAATACAAATTTCACATTTGGTTGCCCTAGTACGGAGAACTCATCTGTTTTCAGAGCAAGTAAACATGGCTTTACTTCACGTGGGAGAACTTTATCCCTGCAATATAACTTATCCATGGGATTAGTCCTCTGGCCATGCCATGGCAACTAGATAAACTGAGTTATTTCAACTCTCTTTTTACCATAGTTTTGAATCAATAATGAAGAGGCCACGCAAATCTCTCTGAATTGAAACTGCCATGTTTTGGACAGCCCAGTTTCAGTGCTGGTTTGTCCCATATTTCTGCAGACCATGCAGCCCTTGGGACAGAGACTAGTAGGCAGGTCCTGTTAGCCTTCCGAGTGCCAATGTGCTAGATGAATACACAATGCACAAAAATTGATAGATTTAAAGGGGAATATAAATCCATACCTGTGGCTTGCATTCAGATGGATTTAAATATATTTTGAATTTATTCTCCTTTATTTTGGGGCTCCCAGGTTATTTTCTGGTATTTTCTGAATAAGTATGCATTAATAACCATTTGTGCTGGGTTGCACACATGTGGAGGGTCCAGCATGTTGTAGAAACGCTGAAGGCACTGCACATCCATTGCACAGAGGGTTTGTGCATGCACGGTAATTCTGATTCAATCAAGATGTGTAGGACCTACTAGGGGTGTGTTGTAGAGTGTGTCTGTATGTATGGAGTAAGCAAGTATGCAACGTAGTCAAATATTAGTCTGTCTGGACAGAAATACTGTTGTGACTCAATTCCTGGAAATGTAAAGAGATACTACGAATATGTCTGAACTCCCCTTTTAACCTCTCAGATAAAACTTCTGTGTAGAATATCTGGCCACATCCAGGAAATGCAGACATATGTGTGGTAGTCCTACCTAAATCATATACTGAGTTCCCATGTTGGGAAACTGATGAAAATAAAAGGGTATTGGGCCAACGTGCATCTGTGTGCACAGATACACACGATACAATAAAGGGTTGGGCTGCATTCCTTGCTCAATACTATTGCTCCTGGTAGTAAATCCACACCCAGCGGGGATGGAAGAAGGAAAACCAGCCACAAGAGACAGACAACAGGCACAGAAATGACTGAAACCAGTTCTAGGAAGTATAATGCTCCTGGACAGGCTATGGAGGCCCTATGGACCCCGCTGACCTCGCAGACCCTGTAGCAGATCCCTGGAGGCAGTGCCGGTGTTGCTTTTGCTTCTCCTTCCTTACAAGAATTTGCAAGTAAAGGTCTTGTGATGAAGTCAGCTTTTTTTTTGTTTGTTTGTTTGTTTGTTTTCCTTTTTTTTTTTTTTTCCCCCCCTGTGGTCTCCATGAAAGTAGAACACAATTTCTTCAGCTTTGTAATTCAAAAGCATTTTAATTCTGTAATGGTATTTATTCTTCAGGCTGTGAACTGACCATAAATAGTTCTCTGCAATAATTTGCTATTGGGACTGTGGTATTTATTAGACACAAGTCAGATAAAGTACCTTCGGCTAGACTGCAGCCCTTTTGGTCTCTGTTCATAGCAGAAAGGAAGCTGGGAGGACCTGAGGGGATCTTCCCAGCCGAAAGTGCATCACAGGCTTTCCACTCTGCTTGCTCACTGCATGGGCAGCATGGGAGGGCTGGGAGAAAGAGAAGAAATGTCCTGTGCACACTACATACCAGAAATCTGTATTCCAGAAAAGCTGATGGCAGCCAGGTGAGTGTGCCATAAATCAGAGCAGCTTCTTTTATGTACAGATAGATCTAGAGGAGCATCTCTACTCTGAAAAGTGAAAGAGGTATCGATACTGCCCTCTTGCTCTCTGATGCTGTGCCTCCTGCAGTCCCTATGTTGAGGAGCATGGTCTGGAGTATTGCCTATGATATTGTGTGTCCTCCTTTTGACAGCATCAACACACCCCAGTGCAGAACTGCTGGAGGTGGCACGGGTTGGTGGCACTGCTGTGGCATCACCTGGGTAGGCTGATGGCCTCAGGCTGGGCTGAAATGTGGTCCTGAGCCATGGGCAGGGTGACAGGAGCACTGGGCAGGAGCAGTTATAGCAGGCAATGCCCTCTGGGACCTGACAGAAATTGATCTGGGCATGCCTTCAGGTTTGTATTAATTGTAACTGGACCTATGTACTAATACAAATATTCTGTGGTGAATATTCATGGAGGAGCCTCAATGACTTAGGAGCACATGTGCCAACAGAGCTCAGCATACTGCACAAACCCTGAATAAATACATGAAGCAATCACAGTCACAGCTTGAAGTAGCCCTATTTACAGACATCTAAAAATAGCAGTGATTAAAACAAACTACCTTGAGTTAACAGAGTGTCCAGGGTTCTCATGCACACAACACGGATAAAACAGTTCTCAGCTCTTGGAAGTCAGTGGTTAGATACTTCTTTAGAAGATTTTAAAGTCAATAGCATTCTTTGTCTTCAAAGCAGGCCTACCTAATTGTGAGTTGATTTTGCTGTATGGTGGTCTCGACATCTACATGTACTAACTCATCATTATGCAGTCTCACGAGTGAGATCCGTAGAGTGGGAACACTCTTTGGTTACAGAAATTATTGCCTGAGCTTTGATGTAGTATATGTCACCGCCTTTCACATCAAGAAAGGCACAAATCCCAGTATCATTCAGGGTGAATCTGCTGTCTCTGATTTGAGTTTCCCGTGTACTTTATTAGTTTAAACTTTTACAGTGAACCTAGCCTCCCAGAAGAAGCTGTGACACAGAGGAAGAAGGAACAGGCAACCTATTTGTTTCCATGGATCACAACCCAAGGCACTTTGCAGGCAGGTATTGGCTTGAAGACTGATGCAGCAGTATCAAAAAGACTCCCCGTATAGGACAATTATTTTGGAAGCCAAGCAGTCCAGGAGTCAACCCATTCACCAATAAGGGTGTCATTTTTTTGTTACTTGGAGAAAATGCAGAGCTATGATTGCTAGTGTGAGTGTCTGCTGCTTATTAAAAATAAATCCCACTCTGCCTTTATGCCCCATTCAAGCACTTTCTGAAATTCTTGTTCTACAAAAGCGTGACTGATATGGGATGCAGCATGTTCCTATTTTTAGTTTTATAGCTATACTTGCCAATCTTATAAGTGCATTGATACAAACCAGAAACAGCTGGATCTTCAGTCAGCAAAATGGGAAAGATAGGTGGCGAGTAGTCATTGAATTAAGAAGCTTCACTGCTGCCCATAATCACTGATTGGATATTATCTAATGCAGAAGTGTTACTGTTAACATCTGATGGTTTCAATTTCAAGTATTTTTAGGAGATGCATCATTGAAGCAGTGATTAGGCAGAAGTGGGTCGAAACCATCAGTTGATTGCTTTTAGACATTACAATCTCATTTTTAAGTGCATGAAAACAAGTCTATAAATTTATGCAGCCGTAATTTCAGTCTGCTCATGTGTTATGATCTTGCTCTGTTTTGCAAACATCAAAGGGAACTGATTTATGTCAAATGACCAACACTCTTTTCTCCTCCACATGAATAATTCCTGTAGCTGATTTCTGTTGGGAAAGAAAAATACCTTTTATTTCTGTTCTGTGCTTAGACACAGTTTAGAGCAATCAGCTGTATTTAGGATACTTCAGTTTATTGTCTATTCTTCTGACAGGTCAAGGAAAGTAGCCCAGCAAGATCTGTTTTGGAAGAGACATTATAAACATGTCCAAAGCAGGGTATACAGCTGAGTTCAAGTGCTTCATTTCCAAGGTCTTTGTTTTGGAAGGAAATGATGATTGAGACTAATGTCTGTACACATTCATCGAAAGGGGTGTTTTCTTGACTGTGTATTCAGACAATGCCTCTGACACCATTTCCGGTTAGCATCCCAAAGGCTTAGATAGATGTTTGCTTGATGGGCTCTCATCTCCACTGTTACTTGGGAAGTCCATTTGGAAATAACTCTATTTCAAGCCACAGAAAGCAGAGGCAACATTATCAGAATAATTTACCCTGGGCAATCCAAATGAAATCCCTGGGGAAGAAGAATATCTGACCACCACATCCATTAAAACTATTTTGGGGAAGTGCTACGAAATAAATGTGTTTGTGTTCTGAAGATCCCTTTGCCTCTCCTTCCCAACATGGCTTATAGGTTTTCAGTCGTGCTGGGTGTCTGAACATACAGATACTGTATGTTCTTATTGTTGTGTAGTTGTAGCCTTTGCCATGACCTTTCATTTAGTAAGGCTACTTTTCTGTGTTGGAATAGGAAAGCAGTTTAATATGTGATTATGCTTGTCTGTTTTTAATATTAAGGCAGCTCTGGGTTCCTCACTGTTTTCAGAGCCTTTACTGTGCCTGAAACTGAAGCTAGTGACAACTGTGTTTAAACAAGGGTTTAATAAGCAGGGGTCTGGCATGGTTTCCTTGACCATCATGAAAAAGAGGTTTTAGGTACCATCAGCTCTCCATTTTATTTAATGTCTGGGTCACTGGCTCAAACAAAATAGTGATTTAACCTGAACACAGCTCAGTATAATCGTGTCTGTGTAAGTGGGAGCAAATGTTTCAGCATGGGACTTTAAGGTGCTTTCAACACAACTTGACCTTGTCTCCACCTGTGTGACCAGCCTTACCTGTGAAAGTCAAGATGCTGTCAGCTGGACTATGACTTGAACATAACGGTGCTATCAAGATAGAGTTGATCTGTGACAGTATTTGGTTCCTATAGGCTGCCTTTCAGCAAAAGTGTTCTTCTATGATGAGTAAGATTCATTGGGACTAGTCAAAGATTTACTTTTTTATTGTTGTCATTTTTTTTTCACAGAACTAAAATAAGGTTTTAGGGAAAAAAAAAAAATAGTTTTTCTTTTTCTCTTGGACTTCATTGAAAAGCTTTAGATTTTCATTGCCAAAAATGAGGAGGAAAAAAAAGAATCTGGCTTGTGTGATTTTTTATTACAAACAGCCACAACATTTATACAAAAATAGGATTTTTTTTGCAAACAGCATCTGTCCTACTCAAGGCTTCTTTTTGGCTTCATAAGCCTTCAGGCAGATCTAATTCTTTCCTCTGTCACATCATTGAGGCATCTGAGGCTCAGACAGATGAAGTGATTTGCCCTGGGTGCCCCAGTAGGCTGGTGGCAGAGCCCAAAAGATGTTCCTTGACATCTACTCCCATGCCTGAGCCTGCTCTCCATTCCCACCCCTCTGCAGGAAGAAAGACATTCATCAGTGTTCATGAGGCAGCTCTAATATTTGCAATAGTCCTTTGTCTCAGAATAGGGAACTGGCCTGATAATAGTATATCTGCTGATAAATGGTGTCATTATTTGGATTTAAACATCCTCTGAAAAGATTCTGCTGCAGACTGAGGCATTGTGACTGCGAGGAATATTATTTAGTGTCACACATCTTTCTTTTGCTACTCTCTGCTGAACACTTCCTTTAAGAAGCAATACAAAGGAGAGGGAAATGTAAATCATATTAGTGAAGCCGACATATCCCCCTGTCAGATAAATGGCACTTAGCAATCAGAGTCTTTGCTATGCTAACAGTCACTGCACATTTGAAACAGTGGTTGGGCTTAGTTGGGATACGTCATGCTTCAGTACCTGTGTGAGAATTAGACTACATCTGTCCATTGTATTAATTTCTGCTTTGGGGGCACCAAGAAGGGTTTATTTTCACACTGTCAGCTGCTTCTTTACCTACTACTCCAGATTTTCCATAGAGGTATATTTTGTGCTTTGAAATGATTTTTTACTGTGGCTCCCTCAATCTCATTTCAACGAGGATTTAAATAATTGGATTTTCCATCTTCTCTTCCTATTTGTGCTGCTATTATATGCAAGCAGTTTTTGTAGGACATGGGGCCTGTTATAGCCAGAAAATAACATATTTTGAATGTGATACTATCCAATTTAGCAAATAGTGTTAATTTACTAGGATTATATTATTGGATTGTCACTGATTAGTGAATGCATCTAGAGAAAGGTGAGTGCTTCAATAAACTGAGGCAGTTATGCTTAACATATATGTTTTTACTGTTACTTGCCTGCAAGGTGTATCAGCTCCTTATTGTATGTAATACAATATATAGAATGCAATACATATTTTTAATGCTTTTGCTTCAAGAATATTGACTAAAGACTTCTCTTTCTCTTTGATTGGTAATCCCCATATATTTTTTCTCCATCTTACAAGGCTTGTTATTTCCGTGTCTTCATGATTTATTGAAGAACTGAGCGAAGTAAAGTTTCAAGTGTCTGTACCGTGTTCAAATGTCATGGATGAATTTCATTAACAATTGCAAGGACAAGTTTAATTTGACTTTGATCAGATCAGTGGGTGACTAGGTACCATGAGAGAAAAAGTATCGCAGGGATTAGCATGAGTATATGAAAGTTGCAAACAGATGTTTTTCTTTGCCCATATCTGGTGCTGTCAATACCTAATGAAGTGGGACCTTAGAAGAAATGTGAGGAACCAGGTACTACTGCATGATGTTAGGAACTGGGCAAATGGTTGGCTCTCAGCAAAGGAGGCACAGGTCAATTTTCACTATTTTCTCCTTTCTGAGGGTGGCTTCTTTAGCTAGCTCTGACTTCCTATTTAGTCTGGACTCTAAAGACTGGGTTTATTCCCTTTTCTCTTAAGAAATATCTTTGAAGCTATCCACAAACTTTAAAATTCTTCAGTACTTTCTCAGCTTATTTAAAGTGACTGGAGAAATGAAAAAGAAAAGGTAGCAACCTAGTAATCCTGGAGGTGTACTGAGAGACGATAATCTGGACTGTAGTCATCCATCCTCCCTGCGCTTCCCGGCAACATGCTATTGAATTAACACACTGTATGTACCCAGTGCACATAACAAATAATGATGTCTTATGCTGAATTCATAAATGATCACAGAGAAGCCTCCAGGTTGTTGCCAGTACCAACATATATTATGCAGGCTAATGTTCTGTAGTGTAATTGTACATCAAAGACCTTCCCTGAAGACCATATTGCCTAGCTCTACTCAGTTTTCTTTAAAAATACATACTATGGATGTATGTTCTTCTAGCATAACAGATAATCCTCCTTGGAATGTGTAAATGCAAGAGCTGGAACTGAACACTGGTGTGATACACACAACCTTCAACGAAATTCTTCCTGTCTCCTTGGCTGTCCTTCTCTCTATGGCCAGATCTTAGGCTTTGTTTGGACATCTTCACAGCACCTTTCCCTGGGGACACATGAGCCTGCCATAAAGGAGCACCTGGATAGCAAAGAAGATCAAGGAGCTTGTGTGTCCTCTCAGACCCTGGGCTCAGTCTTTGCAATTGATTCCAAAAGGAGAGGCTGGGCAAGAGTAGAGGATATGGTCTGTGACCTTTGAGCAAGACCTGGTATATTCTGAAGTTAAAGGAAGTGGTCAATACACTTTGACAGTTACACTGACACATGAACATAGGTTGAAAGTGAGGTTTCAGGAAGGTAAAGATACAAATGAATGGATATTATCTCACTAATCAGCTAGCCTAAATAAAGTACAGCTTAAAAAGTGCCTTTAACTTGTACGGGGTCTAGTACAGTGACAATCTCTTTTAGTTGAGAATAACCAGGAGAACTTGGTGAGAATATTATATGCTGCCCTGGATTTGTTTTGTTTTGTTATTTGTTTTTTTTTTTTCTTTATATTCAATGATGATATATTATCTAGTCAATATGATCAAGTCTTTTGGAAGTCATTTATAATGTTCAGTTATAATGACCATTTATAATGATCATTTATGACGAAATAAAGCACTCTAAAATTTATTCATAGTCACTGAGACTATTTTTCACTTAGCATTAATGCACTGAGTGCAGAATATAGCCAGATATGTTAGCCAAGAAAAAGCTCAGGCCTCAGCATAGGGCAAAGGATGTTTAATGTATCTTGACAGTCATTAAGTAGTTGCTAAAGGACTGGCAATGAATTCATTATTCTCCTTATGAATCAATTCCTATTTATAGCAAACTATCAAAAATTTCACATTATAATATGGAGATTGAGATCTTACATAATGGTTCTTTCACCAGAGGCAGGCATGAAAGGACCGGTGAGACTAGAACAAATTACAGTTAATGATAGACTCTTTCTCAGAGAATTAAACACTTTAATTGGTCAATCAGGTTGGGCATTTGAGAAAGGACGACTTGCAATTATGTGAAAGCCTGACTACTCTACTTTGGCAGCTTTCTGGGCTTCTGGCAGTTTTTCATCAGGATTTAGATTTGTCATCATCTTTTAATGCTCACAGCTACACCTAGCCGAGAATAAGAGCTGCTTCTTGACATCTTGAGTTTTGGGGTTCCTTTGGAGGTATGAAGTTATTAGATCAAGAGCTTGGTCCTGTTACACTGTTGTCTTGGGATGGAATTAATTCGTGACATCTGTGTATCAGCTAAAATGTCTTTTGAAGGCTTAACTGAGATGTGATACCTAGACCTTCCTACTTAAGGGTGAATTTCACCCTCTTTGCATATACATGAAACAGTGGCATCAGTTATTTGTGGGTCACCCATGTTTGCTGTACTGCTTAAGTCAGAGATATCAGGGTAGCAACACTCAGTAACAGTGCTTAAAGACATATGTTTTGTTCCATATACTTCCTTTTCAGATGAAAGTAGGCTTGCATATTTCATCTAAGTCACAAGAGCTGCATCAGTTTACATTAACTAAAGACTCGGCTCCATTGAACCAAATTCATTTGTGTGTTCCTGTGGAAAACCTATCTTCACTCTACCTCAAGTGTCCTCCAGTTAAACATCAAAATAACTCCATACAATGACTTCCTTGCATGTTTAGTTTGTCATTTGTTCAGAGAAGAGTTTATCTCTTAATGTGTATTTTACCAGCCTGCTCGCTACACTGCCCTGGTTCTCTGTAGATGCTTTGAGGTGCTAATGTTGTGTTGCAACTGCTTTTAACAGTCTCAGTATCAGTAACAAAGCACCATTGTGTGGGTTTCTGAGTGTCCCACATGGATCAATGAGTTGGAGAAGCTGTGCTACATCAGAAAAATCTCTGCCTTCTCTGCTTTGGAGTCTTATATTAGAAGTGATGTAGGATTTTGTTCAAAGCGAAACAAGACTCTACCTTGCAGCTGGGAGCTGTTCTTGCTTGATGATTGTGGGGAACATGATGTGCTTTAGGAATGGCTAGTTACTGCTAGAAATGATTGCATTATGTTACTGAAAGTACATATTGCAGGTTTTGTGCTGTGCTTGTTGAATGAGCTTAATAAATGAGCTTTTGAAGTGTTGGGGAGAGCTAGCATTTCCCGACATGGGAAGGAAAAAGAAGAACAGATCTCTCTGGGGATATCACAGAAGTCTCTGAGCTGAGTTACACAGTCTCTCATCCTGAATCGAGGTGACAGACCCGTTTGCAGTCTTGGATCAGGGAGCATATGACTGGTTTGAGCCAAAGAGATGAATGCTGCAGCAAAGTGTATCCAAAGCAAGTGTGTCCAAAGGAGGGCAGTGAAGCTGCTGAAGGACTTAGAGCACAAGTCTGATGAGGAGCAGCTGAGGGAATTGGGGCTGTTTAGCCTGGAGAAAAGGAGGCTGAGGGGAGACCTTATTACTCTCTACAACTACCTGAAAGGAGGTTGTAGCATGGAGGGTGTTGGTCTCTTCTCCCAGGCAACAAGAGATAGGACAAGAGGAAATAGCTTTAAGTTGTGCTGGGGGATGTTTAGATAGGACATTAGGAAAATTTCTTCATGGAAAGGGTTGTCACACATTGGAACAGGTTGCCCAGGGAAGTGTTTGAGTCATCATACCTGGAGATGTTTAAAAGGCATGTGGATATGATGCTTGGGGACATGGTTTCATGGTGGACTTGGCAGAGTGCTAGGTTAACAGTTGGACTTGATCTTAAAGGTCTTTTCCAACCTAAAAGATTCTATGATGCAATAGAAGATAAAATTTTACAATTTGTATAGTTCAGATATCAGGAGATAAAGGGGAACTAAATCTTATACACCATCAGCCAGAGAGACTTGTCACTGAAGAGTCAGGTCTGAGACTGTGAAAGCAACAGTTGATAGCTTGGTAGCCTACCTTTGCTAAGTTGTCTTCTAGGATTGATGAACGGTCACAGGTCACATATTGTCACTTTCCCCAGGCAGATGAATCCTTTATCTAGTGCTTGCCATTTAGAAGATGAGACAGTTGCTGGTCCTGACAAGAAGCAATTACCTGTGGCAAGCATCAAGAGAAGAAAAGTGAATAGCAGCAACAACAAAACCCTGGAGGACTTAATGTACCAAACCAGTTTTGTTCTCTTCTGTCTTGTACAGAAGATAAGCCATTTTCCTAAGGAAAGTCACTTCCCCACCCCGCAGGGAGAAGCCACTTCTCTTAGCTAAGCAGAGCAATGATGAGGGCAGATCCCCCCTGACCCACATCAGGACCACGGCCTCATAAGGTGAGGGGGCACCCTAGGCTGCAGTGGGCTCAGACAAGGCCCATATGCAGGGCAGGAACAGGGGCATGTCCCAACCGGTGGGCATGGGGCTGGGCAGGGGTCTGCCTGCAATGTGGCTGCAGCATGGCTCTGGTCAGGCCTGGGGCAAGAGCCCCAGGTAAACGGCAGCTCTCAGGGAACAGGTGGTTTTTGTTTATTTGTTTGGGTTTTTTTCTTGTTTTTTCTTTTGGTGTCCCTACACCTGAGAAAAATCCTAACTCATTATTAGGCAAAGTTGGTTTTTGTGCATATACAGAGGGCAGGAGGTCAGCACTGAATTTCTGGTGAGCCATGAAGAGGTGAGGTGCCTGCCATTGCCCTCAGTGCTGAAGGAGGGAAACCTGTGCAGGATGAGGGCCTGAAGGGAACCCTTAATGTCACTGGGTCTTGCCAGGAAAGAGCTTAAGCAGCAAAACGTGCACATCATGATGCCTTGAAGTAGGTAAGAAATGAAGCTGGGTTTTCAGAAGGAGGCACACAGGTTCCTTTTGTCTGGGGTGTTTACAGAAAGCTGCTAATGGGCAAGGTGCCATCACGTGTGAGGTGTTCAGCCTCCTGTTGTATGTGCTCTGCACCACCCGAATTTGGCAATAGCCTTGGGCATAAATTACTGCTTGCTTGCTGCCATCGGGGTAGAAGGGATTCCCATGCCTGGCTCTGGGTGAGGACAGATCCTATACACCCATGGCACACAGAGACATCTTTCTGTGGCTGGTGCGTACACATGTGTTGGGGTCTGGCCAGCATTCAGGTACTGGCTCATCAGCACCAAAAGAGAAGAAGAAACACTGGCTAGCTAAAGAACCCTGTTTCTGCCCTTGCCCCACAGCCTGTGTCAACCATGCTGCTGTGGCATCATCCACTGCCCCTAAAAAACAGCTGGCCTAATGTGCTCTTCACTGACTGTATAGGCTCAATGTTATTTGCGTGGTATGGAAATGGCACCTATGCCAGTGTGGGGGTGTTTGACCTTTAAAAAGACGTCCTCCTGTATGGCTGTTCAGGTAGTAGTGAATTCTGCTGTCCAGGGGGCAAGAGGACATGGCCTGGGAGGCGGGGGTCAACAAAGCCACTGTGGGGTACAGAGACAGGAAAGGATGCAAATAAAAGCTGGTTTGCTCTTCCTTCTCACCCTGGGAGGATGAGAGAGTGACTGCTCTTCCTGAAGAAGGAATACACCTCATCTGACTCTTCCCAGACAGCAGTTACAGCTGCCCAGTTCATTTGGGGTCTGCTTTTGGTGTGGGCAGCAGCGGTCAGCAGCCTGGCATTGCAAGCAGTAGGCAGCAGGACCGTGCCGTTGCCCCCAGTGCTCTGCTGCCTCATGTAACCTCTGCTTTGCTTGGGCCTTTACCTCAAGTCGGCAGCCCCTTTGGGAGCTCAGGTTTGCTTAGGTATAAAAGAGTTTGTTGAAATTTGCTGCAGCTTATTCACTGAATGCATTACAAATATTATTAAATTAAATGTAAATGCTTTTGAAATGCAAATACCATCCAGAGTTTTTTTCTCTTTGGCTTTGCCTAGGCTCACAGGATAGGGGAGCTGACTCATGGCAGGGTTCTCAGGAGTCTCCAACCTTTCAGTGTTCTGGTGGCATTTGCTACTCGTAACTACACTTCTCATATTCAGATGACAAATGGGCCGTGCATGCTTATTCAAAATATCCCAGCCTTGCTTTTCACTGTGACAAATCCATACTCAAGACTTGCTGCCGGCTTGAATGTCTAGATGCTGATCAGCAAACTTTGATGAGAATCAATTCAATATAAATTGCTATATTAGCAGTTGAAGTGGGAATGAGCCCCAGGGAGATGAAAAAACAGCAGACTTTCTGTTAACAGTTAAATAAAACTGCTGCCTTCATGTGTGCATTTGCATGAGAAATGTCTTTTTGATGCACTGGGCCTTCACCTCCTGTCCTTCCTCTATAGAGAGATGTAGGTGTCCTAACAACTCTGACCTTTTGGCTTTTCCTATTAGGAAGACTGTACCTTAGGATATGTTTGAGAAGTCCTTATTTTTCCTGGTAAAACATGAGTACTTCCATGGGCTTTAAAAACTGCTGTTGTTGAACTGTGCTATGTCTTCAGAAAGTACAGGAACACCCACAAAATCATGTTGGTCTCAGCTTCATGCTATGTTAGAAAATGAAGGGGTGTCCAGCTGAACTTTTTTCAGAGAATGTCCCATGTATTTTGACCTTGTCCTCCTTGCTGTACGTGTCTCTTCTCAACACTTTTTGCTGTTTGTTCGCTGTTCTTCCTGCCCACCTGGGAGTGGTTCCCCACAAATGTTCCATGTCATGCAACGGCCCTGGTAAAGAACATGTTTATTGTCTTCTTCTTCCCCACTGTGGCAAGCAGGAAGTTTGACAGATGACATTTCCTGTCAGGAAGTAGATGCAGGGCATAGGAATATCTGCTATCTCAAAAAAATCACCAAGCAATGCAATTTAACATGAAACTACTTTGGCGTGAGTGACTACAATTGTTATTCATAGCTTAGTCTCACATTTGCATTCTTATCTAGGAATGAAATTGTCATATCGCTGTCCCATGTAAGATTTGTGATTTGCCTTGCAAGCTGGAAAGTCAATTTAAATTGAAGTCCCCAGTTAATAATGTACAAGATAATCAGTTTCACATGGCTCTTCTCAAAGATATTATGGAAAGTATCAAAGAAATACAAATACCATATGACATGATTAGCATCATGCAGAAGCATTTAGGATCAACACAGTGTCTTTGGTATCTACCTAGTAATTATTACTATGTTTCTCTGGTTTAATTACATTTATACCTGTAAGATTACAAGATAATTATGCTTGGATTTATTACAGGAAAATAGAAATTGCATGCTTTGTTAACAACACAGAAGCAGAGTATAATTGGCAAACACGACATGGTTATTTGTGCAACATCTGAGTGCATGTATTATTTCTTCAAAGATCCAAGATTGTTGTGTGAGAGGCAAGCATAAGACTAGCCAGTTAAACACCTGTTGACAGGAAAGCAAAACACCAAGGAAAACACTGCATTGGAAAGCAACCTAGCAGTTCTCCAGGGCTAGAAGCAAAATCTTAAAAAAGAGGTTTTAGCAGTGTGGCAATTTACTACACCCATTTCCCCTTTTATTTGTGACTTTTTGTCTTTTCTGTCTTGGAACACCAAGAAGCATTTTTATCTATTGCATATGTTGTAGAACCAGTTTGGCTAAGAAGTATCTTCTGTGACTGTAGCAGTCTGGACTTTGATGACCTTAGCAGTTTCCATGTTAAACAGAGGGAGGTAAAGCTAGTCACCTTGATTTTTGGGTTGAGTTGGGGAAGATAATGCATCCTGATGGATAGGGCCCAGGGCAGAAAGTGAAAGGACGTGCATATTATTCTTTTCCCTGCTCCTAGAGGTATTGCCCTTTGACTCCTGGAGACAGATGCTGTCTCTTTACTGATACTTTGCCTAGCATATGGTCTCTCCAAACTCAGTTAAGCCTTCTAGGCACCAGGAAAACCTATAAAGGTTAATAACAATACAGAAGAAACAGCCAGTGATGGGGATGGTATTCTCAATTAATGGGCAATAGCAGTGAAGTGTGTACTTCAGGATTGCAGCCTTCGGGCACTGATCAGGCAGGTTTTGCTTTCCAATCAGAGGGCATTTATTCTGAGTGACACATGGAGATTTCAGCTTAGCTCCTGTTGAATCAACAGCACTGGTGTGCTACAAAATGTCACTCATCCATCATGTGAACTGGGGCAACAGCAGTCTTGGCTTGGAGTTGCCTTGGAGCTATTATGCATCTCTAGGTAAATTCTCACAGCTTGGCTTTTTGTTCTCTGTACACTTATTAAAAAAAAAAAAAAAAAGAAAGAAGAGCAAAAGCCTCATGAAACTAATAACTCTTCTCCTTGCCAACAAGCCATCAGGAGTTTCTTGGAGGTATCACTGTTTGCTGAATGTCCTGGGACTTCAAGACCATTGAGCAGGGTGTTGAAGTATCCAGTGTCAGCATAACCCCAGGCGTTTCTACACATCCTCAATTCTCTGTGGACATCAGATGTGAATATACCCTGGTGTTTGTGTATAATAACAGCAACTTGACTCTGTGATGTCAGTGCAAGTATAAATGTATATTTTCACAATGGTGATGTTTTGTTTCATCTAGAAACTTTGAAAAAATGTAAAATATATTTAATCTTTTTGACAAGCCAACTAGTAGATAAGTAGTGTTACTCCTACCAAGAGACAGTAAGTGTGAAGTACGAGGAAAACAAGGAATTTAGTTTAGTATGAATACAGTGTTATGAATAACAGAAATCAAGAATTCTGAATTCTTTGCTGTAACCTCTTGAGGTGATCAGCCCTTCTGCTAAGTATTCTGCCTTAATATTACCAGTGAGAAACCTACTTCACAACTGTGTAACATCTTGGTTATACGACAAACAAACAACAGCATGAAAATTCCTAGACCAAGAAAAGGGCACTGGTGAACTAAACAGCACTGGGGAGCAGCCCAAGGAGCCTGCTCTGTGCAGGGAGGGCAAGCAGAGAACGAGGGTGACCCCAGAACCATGAGCTCCCTGTGCCACTAGGCACGGACCCACCGGATCTGAGCTTTGTGACCAGAGCAAGGGCAGGGATAACAACAGGTCCTGTCCCCAGTCCGGTGAACCTCAAGGAAAAGCAAGGCCACAAGTCATGTTCGAGGACAATCCAAACAGCAATTCAAGAACAAGGCTAGAAACAAGTTCTACAATACAGCTCAGTGGAAGAAAAATTCTGATTATTATAAAGCAGATTTTTTTTTTCCAAACAAGTTTGGAGAAACCAGATGCCTTCTGAGAAAGAAGCATAATCGAGATTTAAGCAAACTCTACCTAGTGAACTTTATTTGCCTCTGTAGTGCCTTCAGCAACTGAATAATTCCTTTAGATACATATTCTATATAGCAATGGGTTATGTTATATGACACAGTTGTCTTTTTGCAGCATGTATTCAACCCTGCCAGTGAAATCCGGAAAGATCTTGGGCCAAATTCTGTGCTCCTCAGGCTAACGTTTTACATTTTTATTTATTTATTTATTTTAAGTTTCCACTCATTAA
Source organism: Nesoenas mayeri (assembly GCF_963082525.1). Taxonomy (NCBI): domain Eukaryota; kingdom Metazoa; phylum Chordata; class Aves; order Columbiformes; family Columbidae; genus Nesoenas; species Nesoenas mayeri. Next base: position 76,133,382 of record NC_137541.1, read on the forward strand.
AAATAAACAAGCAGCCGGTTTTAATCTTCTTCAGTGACAATGTGTGATTTGTTTACTCTCTGTCCCTCTATGGCTCCCAGAAAGAACAGCTTATGTCTGGTAATGGAGGACTCTCAAAGTTCTTGCTGAATTGGGGTTTGGTGTAATTACATCTCTTATCTACGCGAAGTTTACGCTGGTATCTACCTGAGGCTACCACCCTGCAGGAAGCCTTGCCAGAAGTTGAGCCAGGAAGTCAAAATCCTCCTCCACAGTCACTTCAGGAAAAGTGGCCCCTAGCACTAGTTTCAAAGTGAGGAGGAAAACAATGGTTGATGATCTGTTCAGAGCAAAGAAGCGGTGACTAAGAGGGTCCTAATGGAAATAACAGTTTTCCTCTCAGCCAAGCAGCGTCTTCCAACTGACTTGTTAAGAAACAAAGAAAGGAGGATCTGAGTAAGTCTGTTGACACCCACTTGGTTTCTCTTTGTCTCTTTGTATGGTCAAATGGGTGCGTTTTAAAAGAACAACAAAAACTTCTGCCTTTCTATGACATCTATAAATCTAACCTACACGCTAGCAGACCTGTACTTGGGCAGGCTGACCCCCTAAAGGTTGAAAGTTCTGTTCTGGAAAGCTTCACTGAGTGAAATCCTGCTTTCACCGAGATCAGTGGCACATGCTGCAAAAGGCACCAGGAGAAGCAGGGATGCAGGAAGGTGACCAGAGAGCATGTTTGTCCCAATGGGTCTGCCTCCTTGCTACCATGGCTGCTACTCAACAGACCCAAATTAGGGTATCTGAGAGAAAAAGCAACACTGCTCACACAAAATTTCAATGGCATCTCTATCCCTGTCTCCCCACGCTAGTGATTTATGCTTTCACAACAGTATTCACTGGAATTGATTCAATGAAAAACAAAAAACAAACCCAAACAAACAAAAAACCAAACCTCAACCAGCAAACAAACAAGCATACAACCCCCCACCAAAACCCACAAACAAAGAACAAAACCAAACAAAACAACAAACCACACACACAAACCCAAACAAAACCAACATCAGTTTATTCCTCCTTATGCCCCCAAACATTAGACACAAGAATGAGTTTTTCCAGTGACTGATATTACAGAACCAGGTACTGCGATGCCAACAGCAGCTGCAAGTTCAAAGGCAAAATTGTTTGCAGGTGAGAAAAATAACCTTGCCCTTAGAACATGCATCTTCAGTGCCTCTTAATTATGCTGTTATTGCCACAGAGCTGACTTTCCTTCAACAACAGATTAGCACAGATTAATGCAACTGAACTGCAGCACTGGTGTAAGAGAGCATTTAAATGGCCACATTCTTAAATGCTACAGTGCAAGAAATTCCCTACAGTGCACAATTTTGTACTAGCTCTAGGCTTTCTCACATTTTTTGTCAGCTGGATCTCTGCATTACTAGGACTCATTAAACTATCTTTGGTACTGATTGTGCCAAATTAAGCCTGTGTGCCTCGTTGCTGCATCAGTGACAGCTGCTGATGCTTCCTGGCAGAGACTTTTTTTTTCCTTGCCTTATGTTTGGCCAGTGTTGTCTTCCATTAGACTTTAGGTAACTCTTGTGGTATAAGACACTGAATGACTTTGCCTGAATGTATGATTGCTCTTACTTATACCTGCAGAAGTATGTTTGTCCAGTGACTATTGCTTAGTGTCAGATTATGTGTGCCAACTCTGCTCCATTTCACGTCTTAATTTTGTTCATTGGTAACTTGTCACAGGTCCTCTACAAGAGGACTAAATACCTTTTGAGTAGATGTGGCTCAAGACTTCCCAGCATTATATGTAGAACTTAAATTTGCTTGGGGTGCAAGTGCTCTTGATGCAGGAAAGGGAGAAAATTGTCAGGGCTGAAGGAGGTGTTACCCTATAGATCTAGGCCCTTTTCTCCAAGGGCATTACTCTAGCTGGCTCTCTGGAGTTCTCAAAGTGCTAAGAAAGCCATGGCTTCATCAGCTGCTGTCTGCCCTAGGCAACCAGCTCTGCCGCTGTGTGAGTTATAGCAAGCTTTTTTTTAATCTGCAAATTGCTGTGTGAAAGAAACTGAAAACTCCATTCTGATGCTTTGACTTTCCTACCCTGATAAGTTGTGAATTTAAAGAGTCTCAGCACTTACTTCTTCCGAGGAGCAGGTTGTTTTTGGTTATATCTCTATTAATAAACTGAGCAGCCCAATAGGAACTGACTTGTAGCACAAAATAACTGTTGCTTAGGACCTGGTATCTACAGTATATGTATTTTGGGCTATTCTTAGCTTCATACAGTGACTAAATATCCATTAGCAAATGGAGCTGATCATTCTGTTTAGTTTCACTTGAAAGCAGTCTGCTCTATGGGCTTTCAGCCTCCCTGTTTTATCAACCAAAGCACAGTGAGTGGGGCTGCTGGGAAGTCTGCTTTTCTGGAGCATATCTTCTGTTCTAACAACATCCAATATAGATTGACCTTTATGGCCAGTGTGCAGTCTTACTTCTCTGGGGCCCACCTGCTGATGGTGGGGAAGATAATGCTGGACTTTGCAATGACTGAGTTTGTAAAAGGTGAAAAAACCCTTTTAACTTCATTGATTCAAAATGTCTGCGTGCTTCTGCAACTATAGTGGGTTCAACTGTGTTGGTTGCTAAGGGAAGAGCGGGTGTTGTATCTGAGGAGAATGATGAGAAAGCAAACTGTTTGAATAACCTGAAGTACAGGCAGGAAGAGCCAATACTTATCATGGTGATTTCAGTCATTTAGTTTAAAAGATGATGTGATGCTTAATTCATTAATATTTGCTAAGTGTTTTTAAATTCCATGAAGAAGTTACTTGAGAGATGTAGATTTTACTAATGGTCTTGTGCTGTAAGCTTAGAGGGCTAGATTATTATTTAACTTGCTATTAACTGAGTGCTAGAGCTGTTTCATTAAAGGGTCTGTCAGCACTTAGATTATTAAAATGTGTTTTAATATTAAATCTTGTTCCTGGTGAGCATCATGGGAACACTTCCACCTGGACTGATGGTTTCCCACCCCAGCAGGATCGAGGGGTGTTTAATCTCTTATTAGTTCTGGAACTGCCTCTATCCGTCTTGTAAATGAGCAGAACTTCTTCCCTGCCGAGATGATGATTTTTGGTTCTGGTCAGTTAACTTACCACAGCTGAGGCACAGGAGCTAGTGGGGGAGGAACAATGGAAGGGGATGGAGAAGACAGCTGAGATCACTTGTGATCGTTTTTGTTTCCTTTTGGAAAGAAAATACCAAGATTAAAATTGTGAGGCCAAAGGAAAGTGAAAGAGAAGTTCTTGAAATGTCAGTAAGTCAAACTGCAGATACTACGCTAAAAATAGTATTCCTAAAATTGTTAGTTGTGCTCAGTATTGCCAGGTTCATGTTTTCCAAGCTTCCTCCTGAAACCTCAGGGTTAATTTTTCTGTTTAGTCTGCTTTTGTTTTCTGATGAAACCACTAAAATAACAATTTGGCAACAGAAATCTTTCCTGTGCATGAATTTAAAAAGAACAAGCAAAGCATGCATTAGCATTTGTATGAGAGAAACACTTGAGAGAATGGCGTCAAAGTCACAAGACAAAAAGCCCTTTGTGTGTTTTGGTAGTCACCTTGCTGATCCATAATGACACTCATGACACTGACAATGAAAGTTCAGCAAAAGGAAAAGGAGTGGTTCTATGTTTAGGCTTATGGCTTTGTACTCTAGAGACCTGAGTGAGTCGTTCTCTCCTTCTCTTTACCCTTACGCAAGCAAGAACAGCTTCAGAGCACGGCTGGGTGGGGAAAAGCCAATTATGAGGCCATGAGGTACATGAATATTGGTGGCTTCTGCAAAAAAATAAGCTTGTGGAAAGCCACATAGGCCTGAATCCTCACACAAGCCTTTCATAAGCCATCTTTAAATGCCACCAGTGTCTCCAGGACAGATATTCAACTATGGCTCTGTCCATCCCTTATGCCTAGATGTTTAACCCAAACTGGCTTAGGTTGGGGACAGGTCGATTGTAAATGCTTGTGTCCTGTACTTAGTACATCTGTGTGTTTTCTGTCTAAAAGTAAGATACTCCCTGCCTTAGATGGTTTCTGGCTAAAACAGGCTGCTTGAATGGTTGTCGCTTGGGTTCCATGCACAGACGGACAAGAGGCTGCTGGAGTTGCACAGCCTTTTGGAAAGTGGGAAGAAAATGTGAGAATATTTATCAGGATTGCCTTACCCCAGGGAAGGCCTTTTATTTTTAAAGTAACTAACTTCACTTACCTTTTAAGCTTACTCTGGCATAATCTACACACTATTTCCTTAATTTATTTTCATTTATACAGCCATTCACTTTGAGAAGAGACTCTACAGAAACAGTGTAAGAGTCATGCCAATAACTGCTTAGGGTTAGAGTTTTTTTCTGAGCCTTTCGTGTGGGGTTTGTTTTGTGTGGGATCACTCTAGCACCAGAACACAGAGCTGCACAAGGTGAGATGAGAGCTAAACCTGTTGGTTAGGGAACCTGTTGCTTTCTAGCATTGGCCAGAAAGGAATTCCTGTTCTGTATGTACATTGCAAAGGAGCTAATGCACAGTAAGAAGCCTTCAACCTTCCCTTGGAGGCACAGGATATGTGCTAGTGCCAAAAGCAGGACCGTTCACTTTAAGCTAATTATCTGAATGGGAGCAACAAAGGCAATGACTAGCATTTGCTGGTTTTAATATCTTGTGCAAATACCAGTGGTATTAAAGGTACATATAATGAAGAAGCTAACAGAAGACAACTGGAGTCTTCTTCAGACAGAGGAAACAAGAGTGTCTTCTGTTGCTCAGTCCTGTCCTGAACGTGACTTTGAATAATCCTGCATACCTTCTGGGAAATTGCTGCAAGCCTGAGTGCACTATGCCTTTATTTTTCTCTTTCATATCTTCTGTGGTAAAGCCCAGTGCTCCTCAGTAACTGATTTGATCCCAGGTACATTCAGGGGTAGAAACAGCAACAAGAACATGATTTCAGCCTGTGTGCAGAGTGAAAAAGAAACATCTCTGATAGAAAGAGCTGCTTCTGAACACTCTAGGGTTGCAAACAGGTAGACAAAATGTGACCAGTCCCTTGCAACACACTGTGTGGCTGTTTGCTTCCAGAGGAAAGTGGAACACAGAAAACTGTAGGATTTTTTTGGGTGCAACAGCTTTTGTTTGAGTGTTTTTCCTCTGCCTCCTCCCTCCCCCCCACCTTATCTTGTAGACCTGACTAAGAGCTGACTATGGCATGGGTAGAAGGTTTCCTGCATAACTAGTATAGGCCATAGGGGCTTCTGCCTCTTTCTCCTCCTTTTCCACCCTGTTGGAGTTTCTGTATTAGAGCACAAAAGCAGGGCTTCCTCCCTGGAGCCTCTGTGTCACTGTGTGGAGGCAGAGGTTTAGTTATGAGTGGACAAAGTCTGCTGTTTATGACCTGTTCAGGTGTTTTAGCTTTTCCCAGTAGAATTATTCAGGGTAGTGAGGGAGATCTCAAAACCTGGATGGATATGAGGTTGTTTCATTAGTGGGGGTCAGCCTGAGTTGATGGCAGTTGGGGATTTGCCTTATCTCAGCAAGAATCAGTTCCTGGGTCTATTAATTGAAGCTGTCAACAGCTATGGATTACTTACTGCTAGAAAGCTGTTGCAGAAAGTTGTTGCCACCACACTTAAATGGCTGTCAATGGTGAGATGCTATGTGGTTGCCTTGTGACAGTATCGCCCAGTGTGAGGCACTCCTAATCCAAGGTGCTTACTGTACATAGAGTATGACAAAGCCCTTAGAGTAGAAAGGAGCAATGAGAAATGAAAGGTTCTCTAGTGATAGAAAAAAACAAAAAACACTTTAGAAGAACGTATTAGGGGCAGGCTGTGAGTTGGCTGCCCCTTCCAGGAGGCTTAGGGCAGCACTTGGATGGCATGAGTACTCACAGGCGTGAAGGAGGTATGAGCTTGCTGTCACCTCCTCCTGCAGCTGGGGCAGAAGGACAGCCTATCAGTCAGCAATTACTGCCTTTCCTTTTCCACTGCCCGCTCTTGCCCCCTGCTCACCCATGTCGTGGGAAGAGCAGCCTCATCCACCAGGACATCTCCCTCTGTGGTTTTCGTTAGCAGGGAGCCTCATGGACCACAAGCAAAGCAAATAGCAGGATATGGATATTGTCACCATCCAGGCTATTCTACTGCCCAAGCCAAATGTCTGCTTCCCTCTGCCTGGGAGCGGGGAGCAAAAAACCCAGGCTGCCTGGATGGTTGCCAGCGGGACGTTTTGGCACCTGCACCACGTTGACACAAAGTCCTGGCTGGTTTGCAGCTGGGGAGCGGGTGAGTAGGGCAGAATGAGATTTGCTTATTTTCTGTTTTTTCATTAGTTGGTTTTCTTGGCTGTTCCTACGCATATGTAAACTTTTCCTCCCTGTATTCCCCTGCCTTTGTTGTTTTCCCTGCTGAACTGACGTTGCCGTTATTGAATGATTTTTTTTCTTCTCTCTTGTTTTTATTTTCCAGCCTTAAGTGAGGTTAATGAAGGTGTGGGGGAGAAATACCAAAAGCAAGAAGTGTTTTCCCTGGCATGAAGGGAAAGATCTCTGTTGCTGGCTGGACTGTTCTTGTACCAAAGACAGATGGACACAGATCAAAGCATATTAGGCTTTGTGCATGAGGGAGATGGCCACAGCTGAAGCTTGATTTTTATTTATTTATTGTCCCTGCTGGCCCCTCATTCTGTAATGGCAGTAACTGAGGCTCTAGGTCTGGATGCTGGGAGGAGGTGTTCTGGATCCAGACCCCACAGGCTTGGCTGCAGCACTGACTGAGGTCACTCTGATGAGGAGTTTGCTCACTCTTCTTCTCCCACAGCAGCTCTTGATGCGTTAAGCAGACTGCTGGAACCAGAGTGATGTGTATGATGTAAGTGCCCAACGCGTGCTAAAGAGCTCTGTGAATCTCATCAGCCAGGGAGTTTGAGCATTCCCCCTCTCTGACACTGACTGCTATATCTCCCTTGCCCCTTCCCTGCAGAGACGGGATCAGCTTCTGTCTCTGTACACAGGGCACTTGGGCCATCTGTCTGAATCTCTGCTAGCGCTTACTGTCACTCCAGAAGAGTGATTGCATCTGAAGCAAAAACTATTACCTGTTGCAAATAGAGCTTTGAGGAAACTAGAAAAAGCAATGATTCACTTGACCAGCTACTCAATGTAATTCATATCACATGTATTTGTGTGTAACAATAATGAATAAAATTGCTTTTCAGTGGAGTAGCATTTCAGCTCTTCAGCAACAAGAAGTATCGCATGGGGTTTTTCAATGTAAAACAAGTAACTGGAGCTTGTTATTGAAAGAAGTTTCTTGGAGTATTAATATCTGGTATTGTTGCATAAGCAAAGATGCTTTTACATGAAAGAAAGTTTATCCAAGAGCTCCCAATTGCCCTCCCTCCCCCTTTTTGAATTCAATCCCAAATCTTCTTGTTCTTTTTTCTTTCCCTGATGTGTCATCACAATGTATTATGGAAAGAAGACCACGGGCTTGTCCTGTAATTTGCAGCTCTGCACCAAGATCGTGGTGTGATATGGGGTATGATCTTCTATTATTTTTAAAAGCCTCAAGTTATTAAGGCTAATGTGGCCTGCCATGTCTGTGGTGACAAGTCATTCCTCACTTTGAAAAGCAAGAGATACTGCATAGGACAGGGCTATGGGGAAGCTGGCCATGATGATAAAAGCATTTTTAAGCCATGTTTTCATTACTTGGGGTTAAAGCCTACTATTGACCTTTATAAATGATTAGCTGAAAGGTACGGCCTGAACAGTTTTACATTACTTTTAATGTATGTATTCAGTCCTTGGGAAGCAGTAGGTTGCAACTGAAACATTTGTCTTCTGTTGACTTGAAAAGTATAGTAAATACTATATTTTCTGCTGATTTTTTTTGTCTTCTCCTGCTTTCTACGCTCTTGCCAACAGTCTCTAATTGAGTCTGACAAGGACCATAGGCATAATATAGGTTACTCCCTTAAAATGGGGCTTTGCAGTCAGATAACTGGCTTCTTTCAGCAGATGCATGGCTGCAGTGAGGTATGTGTGTGGGGTTGTGGTAATAAAAGCTATATGGTTATGATGAACTAGTTTTCTACAACCTGTTCCTAAGACTGTCTCAATTCATCTCTCATCTTGCAAAATACTAGAGAACCAAGCAGATGAGAGTGGGGCTTCTGTGGTCAGAAGCTCTTTCCCTCCACTTAGAAGGAAAACTTCAGAAACTGAATGATATAAACCCAGATTTAATGGCTAAAGTTCAGAAAGTTTGAGAAGCCCATGAAGTAGGGGTGAAACTAATTCAAGAGTACGCTGCAGCAGCCTACCATCAAAGTTTGAGCCTCTAATGTATAACATGTGTTCCTGCTTTCATTTGTCTACTTTACAAGAGCTAATACACGATATTTTCAGGATTGACAAGGGGGGTTTTTCTCCCTCTAGGCTATTAGCTACAGTAATGGCTTATTAAGAAAGTCAGACTTTCTCCCAGCTGGGGGAAAAAGTGGCCCTAGAGGAGAGGGGGAGGATGCAGAGAAAACTGAACATTTTGTTTAAACAACTTAACAATACAATGCCAGAGGAAATGAATCAGATGAGAGTGATTCCTGCAAGCATGTATGTTTTGCTTTATGAAAACAGAGAGGTTTAAATCTTGGCCTCCCAAGAGTCAATAGGGCCCATGTTTAACTTAGAATGGCAATATGGGGTCCTGGTTTGGTTGCTAAGGGTGGAGGAAGGTATTTCCAGAACAACAAAAGGTAGTTATTTAGGTTTCTGTCTAGTATATCCTCTTGAAGAGTACTTCCCAGGATTATTTTGTTTTTAGGAGAGGGAGGGTGGAAAAAGTAACCTTCTTCATTATCCAACTTCTGGGAAAACAAAACAAACCAACACTGCTCTCTTAATGCCACCTTCAGCAGAAAATGAGGTCATCTGTACCTGATACAGCATGGTGTCATCTTGTCATTGGCACTTGATACAACTCCCTGGTTCCTTCCTGCTGTGGGGTCAGCCCAGCTCTGGGAAGTGTTAATGCTGCTCTGAGCTGTGTCAGACTGAGAAGCCCTAAAGGACCATCTGTCAGTCAGGAACTTTAGAAGACTGTAAATAAATCCCTACTTTTCTGGGACTTGCCCTTTGTGATGAGGTATGAGGAGGTTACCTTCCTATCCATTTCCTACGTTAGCGAGATCCTCTGCCACTCATCTGGAGAAGACAGAATAGGAGGATATGCTCGCTGCCCCACACCCAGTGTGGCTTGGAGCAGACTTTCTATGTAGGTATAGTCTGCAGATTATTAATATCTGTTTGTGGGCAGATTGTTCATGTGGTTTTGTCTATATGTGTTTTGAAACCATCTTGGCCCTTTTTTAAGGGCGGTTTCCAGGAACAATCCCTCTGTGGGCTTTGGATGACTGATTCATGATTGTTATCCTTAGAGTAAAACTGCTGGTTAAGAGGGGAGTTTAATCTTGGCCTTTTGCAATATGACTGACAGCTGTTTCACATCGCTGGTGCTTTTTCACAGCACCTTAAGTGTATGCTGATGCTGAACTGGAAATATTGCTATCTGTCCTCTCCATTAGTGCATATGAATAATTGACCATCTGAAGATATTTTGAGACATCAGCTCCTTTTTAATTTTTTTTTTCCTCCACTCTACCAACTTTGCTGTTCCCTTAGTTCCAAGTATGCTGGTACTTTCCATGTGGGTTTTCTGTGTATCTCAGGTTGTCCTGTTCATTTATCTGTAAGTAGTGGTAGCAGTCAGTGGGTAGAATTCAGTTTTGAACTTCCACAACCTGTGTCCTACCTGCTTTTCTGCCTGCAGTACTTACTGTTTCCTGACTGCAAGCCTTTGAAAACCACAGTTAAGTGTTTTGAAGCAAGTCTTTGATCTCTTCTTTTGCATGTCTGGAATGAGCAATATTTGCCTTGCTGCAGTACTAACTATGTCCGGTCAGGATAGGCTGTCCATACATAACATGCAAGTAGATCAAGAGGAAAGATGTTTCTTTTTGGATATTCTACATGATCTTGTTATTCAGGTCAGAATGCAAATTCTTGGGTTTTTTAATCTCAATCTTATGTGACGTGGCAGCCTGATAGGGGCTACCCTACATGGAGATGATGAGCTGTGACCAAGGGTGATGCCAGCACGGGCCATGCAAGGCCCTCTTTCCCCAGAGCCCAGGGCTGCGTCCCTGGTGACAACGGGAGGCTTCATTGACGGATGTACATGAGGTCTGAGATATGTCCAGTAGAGTCCAGTCAGGAACAGTAGTAGACCTGACTAGAGGTGGAGCTGCCTGGAGTGTTGCTAACAAGAATTATCCAGGAAACAGAGTCGGAAACAAGACTGGCAATAAAGCTACCTACAGCGTAGGTCTGGGGCTTTTTGGGAAGCCCAGTCTGCAAGGCAGGATGAGGCTGGGCACAAGGATGCCAGCACCACAGGTCCAGCAAGGACTGAAGCCCTCAGGCTGAGCTGCAGTGGGGGCCGTGGGCAGTAGATGAGTGTGTGTGATCCCAGGTGAGTCCACTAAGGTCACAGGTACCCAGAACCCTGTTAATACAGTGCAGAGTTGATGGGCTTGTTATTTCTATAAAAAAAGAAGTAACTAGTCAAGATGCTGTCATAAAGCATAGTTTGTCGTTCCCTTCTTTAAGAGAAAGCATGGTTATAATTTACTTCCTAATCAGCAGCCCGCTTTCTGAAAAGTGACACCAAAACTGTATTGGTCAAAAACCAGTGAAAACAACATGGCAATGGAGTCTGTGTGTATGAGAAACAAAGCAGAAAGATAATATGAGTAATTAGCTGATATTTTTATAGGACGACAAGAATGTGTTCCTTCTGATAAGTTTTCATAATTCTTGTGGTCCAGTGAAATGAGCCAGTCATGCTAATGACTGAATGTATCTTGACCTTCCAAAATATGCAAATTTGGCCAAGTCTGAGAAGGTCCAAGAGGAGCTTATTCTAAGCCATATGTCTCTTGTCCTATTCTTGTCATGTTCTCGTGGATTTATCTTCAGTTCCCTACGCTAATGGTTGATTAGCAAAACATCAACTCTGCTATCAAATAAGTAATGCCTCTGAAAGTTAATAGATGATACACCTTCATTTGAAATGTTATTTCCCGTCAAAAGAACCTTAGTGAGAAAATAGAAGCGAGAGTACCTGACAAACAAATAACAACGTTAAGTCTTTTTAAATGCTGTTTGAAAGAATCTGTGTATTCTTCTGGTTTTAGCTTAGCATAAATATAAGGAATTGAAATAGGGCTTCCATGCCTTTAAGGAGCAACTCTCATCTGTCTGCGTATGAAGAGGGGTTCTACTGCCTAGAGTTAGACCACAATATGAAGTCTTAAGCCCAGGCTTACCAGACTCTCTTGGAATAGGGAGGAGGGGAAGAGGTTGCAAACATCTAAGCCCTTGCTGTAACCTGTCCCACAACAGAACTCGAGAGATGTATGGTCAAGAAATAGGAAAAGGCTTACATTAAAAATACCTGTTAAACAGTGCACTTGAATCTTCTTTGAAAAATCATGCTGGATGTGAATCATGCTGCATGTGCTGTCCGTTTTATTGTTTGAGCCATGATCAGAGATGCTGAAACACTATAAAGAGGTTGCTCAGCCATATTTCTAGTTCAACCAGAGTTAGGAAGTACTGAAAATCTCCTTGGGTTATTCTGAAGCTCCTAGCCCCAAATTGCAGGTACGAGTCTGCATGAGGTTAGTTATTTTAAACTTGTAGTACATCAGTCTTGGAGGATCCATGTACTCCTTCTGAGAGGCCATAAAAGATAATTATCAACAGGCTTAAGTACCCTAAACAGATTTGCATTACCATTGGAAAAAGTACAAGGATCCATAAATGCAAAATAAGTCTCAAATGAGTGCTTGAAATAACTCTGGGCTTGTCTACAAGGAACTCATCATTTCTCTGAAGTTTATCCTCAGTCATAACTTACATATGGCAGACAGCACTAGAACTTAAACCCTAGTTTCTTGTCATGCACCCCTGAGCTGATTCTCTGGCAAGTAGTAGTTGTAGCTTTTCCCTCAGTCAGGTGCTGATTTCACTTTTTTCCTCTGTCTGGGCCCTGAGCTTATTACTTCTGCTACTCTATAAAACCTGTTTGTAGTTAGCGAGTAAGTTCAAACTCTATTGGAGGTGAGGGGACTCCGTGTGTATGCACACATACCCATCCACACATGTGCATATGTTAATAAGCTGCTTAAGCTTAATTTCCTTGGGAAACAAAGCTAACAACCCCTCAAAAAATCAGAGTAAAAGTTAATGCATTTTTGGAACAGCTGTAGAAACAGATATTGAATGATAAATTAAGCAGCCTATGATACCCTGCACACAGTTACCATATATTAGAAACCTATATGCCATAAATGCATAATAGTATCTGACCTTTTCACAGATTAATGAATCCTTGTGATTTGCAGGATTGTTTATTAGAGGATGGATGAGTGGGAGGGAATAGATCAGAACTCTCTTTTGCTAATAGCACTGAAACTGTTATTTGCCCTGTCAGATTACGATTTGTGTGCCTGCTCAAAGGTTTCATCCAGTTGTTTGATGTTTTTGTTGGTTTTTTTTTTTTAAATTTTATTTTATTTTTTCTATTATCCTAACTTAAATGTCTCTGTGCAATGTGCATGCAAGACTAAGAACTTCAATGACCATAATTACCCAGTCTTATTACAGGCTCTGACTTTAATGTCCATTTAATGTCCAAACTTGCCATTGTGTGGGGTAATGTTGTTTGGAAACAACTTATATGTGTTTTTTTTTTTTTACCAACAGATCCATACAACTGGGAGGATTTAAACATTTTTTTTTCTATGTATGAATGTATATGTAGATGAAAACCATATTTGGCTCACTTATATAGAATTTTCTGTTAAACTATTTATACTTTAATAATTATTAGTTTTTTTCCAAGAGGATGGTTGGTGCTTCTGTTTTTCAGTAATGTGTTACTGGTGGGACGATAGCTTTTGTAATGCCTTTTTTTTTTTTCTACTAAAGGCATAAACCTTTATTGCTTTTATGAAAAATTCAATGGAAAGCTTCTTGAGTTCCAGAGAATGCACTGTGGCCTGAGCTGCAAATACCAGCCAATCTGTCAATAAATGACTATTTCAAATCCTTTTAGGTAATAATTTATCTAAATTTCTTGTTGTTGTTTGTTTGTGTGGGTTTTTTGTTGTTGTTTTTTGGTTTTTGGTTTTGTTTTGTTTGTTTCCAACGTGAAACCATAGCAGATACCAAAACCTCAAAAACTATAGTTAATGAGACTTTTATTCTTTGGCCAGCTCTACAAGCTGTGTATATTTGAGACATGCATATAGCATCTAAGAATTATTGCTTTAGTTCATCTCCTAGCTAGTTATAGCTCTATCTTTAGTATAAAACATGGCCAAAGATTGTGTTTTACTTCTGGCTGCTGCAGCTAGGGGAAATTTACAGTGGACTGTCTAGTGCTGAATTTAATTTGTACAAAAAAGTTCTAGTCCAGTTTATCTTCCCACTATATAATCTTACTATTTGAATGGCAATTTCAAAGGTGCTGCAAGATGAATTTGATCTGATCTGCTGTTATGTATATTCATGTGAGATGAACTGCATGCTATGGCACTTAGTTCTCTATTAACCATGAAGGGGAAGCCCAGGGTGCAAAGCTCTGGCACAAGTAAAATGAATTCCACCCTGGGGAATAGCTTTCAAGGCTTATGCTCCCAAGTTTATCAGATAAAATCCCCTTTGCTATTTTATTGAGGGGAAGCAGCCTTGGCTCTCTTTGCAAGGACTCTGATGTGCATCAGTGGGGAAATCTGAGGAGGCAAATGACCACAGTTCATCAACAACTCTTATTTTACATCATGTTTCCTATCAGCGGGTGTGCTCCCCCTGATGGGCAGCAAATGTGTACTTAATATTACATTAGCTATTAACTCCCAAAGTCAACAGTTTCCCTGGTAAGATCAGAACACTTCAAACTTTACTCTGTATTCAAAAAAAAGAAAAAGGAATATTTCTTCAGTGTAAAAGAACCCTTATTAAAATATTTACAGATACTTTTATGATGTTATATTGCTTTCCTAAAACACTGATTAACTGTGATGAATACATTTGTATGTGTGTCATCATTCTTCACCCTTTTAGCCACCAATTATTCTTTCAAGGTGAAGGAGTGTTTCTACTTTTCTAGGGTCCAGAGAAGGTCCAGGCTTTTACTGGTCTGTTATCAGCATGAATTGGAGCCTGAAAACCTAAAACAAACATATGAAAGCTGGTGGGGTGCTGTTGTCACCTTGCAGTAGGGTGAAGGGTATTGTCTTTTGAATGTGCCCTCTACGAGGTTCTTAGGGACATGGTTCAGTACTAGAGCTAGGTTAGGTTATGGTTGGACTCAATGAACCTGAGGGTCTCTTCCAACTGAGATGATTCTATGATTCTGTCTGTGGCACATGGAGAGAAGAGGCTTCTCGGTGCTTCCTAGAGCTGTCAGTCTGCCCCTCTGGAGGAGAAAATGAAAACCTCCTTTTGTGTGTTGCTCTTTTCTTCATTCCCTCTTTGACAGCATAAGAGATTTGCAGTAGTAGCTCTGCTAGGGCTGTTGACTGTTAGTTTTGTAACACCCAAATTCCTGTTTCTTTGGATTTGTACTTTTATGGTTATGAAGTTCAGCAGAGTAGAGGCAGTTTAACTCTTGAGCTGAGTTAATGATGCTGATGTCTCTGCAGTGGTAACAAGAACTTGCTGTGGAAATGGCAGTGCACTTACAGTAGGGAGCAAGGGGCCTAATCCAAAGCCCACTTTGACTGACAGAAGATTCTCTGTTGACCTCTCTGTAAAGTGAATTAGGCTCCCAGGTAAACAGCAGCTCCCCCACAGCAGCACTCAGCTGTTTTAATGCTGCAGAATGGATTAGTTATAAGCACAGAGTGTTTCACCACATTCCAGGATAGCAGCAAATTCTTATATCCCTGCAGGAATGGAGCGTGTGACTACTGAGTGTGTGTTGTGAGGAACTGCAGAGATGACAAGTTGTCAAATGGATGTTTGTTGCCTAAATAGGAGGAAAATGGTGAACATGAGAAAAATGGAAGCGTACATTTGTGCCTTGGGATTGTGCAAGCATTGAATGAGCAGTCATGATGGTGCTCTGAGATCCCAGAGCAGTGCACTGTTTGTCTTGATCTTGGTGTACAACATAAGTGGTGGATTGTGACCCCTCAGGCAGATGTTTAGAGGTCTGCTATAAACCTGTCAGGACCTCAGGTGCTTTAATGGAGAGGGAGGAGAAAGGAGGTGGCCCTGATAGTACTGGTGAACCCAAGCTAGTATGTCCCAAATGGTGGGTCTGGACCTCTGCTGGGTTCTGCAATGATTCAAAGAACTTCTTGATTGTTTGTGTGCAGGTACAGCTGCTGTGGGGCTGTAGTGTTCCTGGTCCTATGTGGTGTGTCACTGCCCTCTTGTTTTTTACAGTGTGACAATTTGATGCTATGGCTTCTTTTTGACCTGGGTTATTTGTCAGTTCGGAAACAGTAAACAATTAAGCACAGGGGTAAGAATCAGTATCTATGCTTGTGGGGAGGGAGAAGGGAAAAAGCACAAATTTCTTCAGGCAGCTTTATGCCACTGAATCATGTGGCTGCTCTTCTAGAGGTCTGCAGTAGTTCATTTCTCTCAAGGTAAAAGGGGTGAGAACAGGCCTTAATTACTGGTTGCAAATTTTTAAACTGGCCTGAGAATTGCTATGGTAGGAGCTCAGCATCTATGGGGCTGGGAGAGGGTCAACTTCTGCATTTAGTGTTTGCAGCTTGTTCTTCTTTCTCCCACCCCAGCCAGAGCCAGGCTGCTGAGTCAGAGACGGGTTGCGCTGTCTGAAAGACAGAAATTTCGGTCAACACTACTTGTTCGTTTGACATTGCAGACAGGAACAGGCTCTTGTTTTTTTGGAAACAGACCTGATGAGAAACTAATAGTCCATGGAAAGATCATTTAGCTAGATAAAATGGGAAATGATATACCATATTAAGTAATGTAAGAATATAAGAATGCTTCCCAGGACACTTATGCATTTGAGTGAAAGGAAATCACAGAATGACTAAATCTGTCTCGAGAGAAAAGGGGGATATTTCTAAGAACTTGGTAATCTGATCCTGTAATTACATTAGTAAAGTAGTACAGGAATGTTGTGTGTTAAGGTCTTTAAATTAAATGATGATTATGCGATTCAGAGATATTCATAAGGATGTTACTGATAGGTCAGTTGAACTACTGACCCATTAGGCTTTCTAATAGATACTCGTTCATATTTCCATAAATTAGTTAGTTGGTGGTTAGGACTAAGGCACTAGAAAGTATGCGGTTTCTAAAACTAGTAATATATTAATAGGGTGAAAGGAAAAATGGCTCTATTCCTGTCTGCAATTACTTTACACTGGAGTTATTCCTCCTCCTTAAATAAATAAATAAAGTTACTCTTGCCTTGTTGATGTGAAGGGGGTCAGGCTGTAGATTTAGGTTTGTAGTATCTCTGTGGGTAGTATTTATAGTAAAGACTGCAGAGCAGCAAATACTGTTTTGTAATTGCTGGCATGAGGGTGCAGCCCATAACTAACTCTTCACTAAAGGGAGAGCTAGCTAAGCAATAAACGATGCTTTGTCTCTCTATGATAACATTCTTTTCTGGCTCACTTGTATTTTGGAAGCTGCAGGCTGGCAAACTGAGACTTGTCTGCGATCAAATGGTAAATACCGTGTAGTTGCTGAGGCCTGCATTGAGAACCTCCTTCCACTTATGCATTATAATTCGCCTCTGTGAGAGTGTCCTAAAACAGGCCTGAGTAAAAGGAGCAATGGGAGAAGGTGGACTGAAACATGAACATGCTTGCACTGTTCATGGGTGTGATAGATTCTGCAATTTAAAACAGTACTGAAGCTGCTCTTCCTTTTTATGAGGATTTTCAGATCACTTTTCAGCCCACCCTAGAAATGCTGTCATTTGGGGTTTCCCCTTAGAGTCTTTATTCACTTTCTCAGTATGTGTTCCTGGTCGCACCACTGAACTAGCGCATCTGTGGGTTTAACACTGATGAAACATGGTCTGCTGACAGCTGTGAAGACGCGTGTTAAATCTACCACCAGGCATAAGTTCCGGAGGCCTCCTCTCTGCTTCGGCTCAGTGCTGACCTGTGGAGTGGCCTCCCCTGAGACCACACTGCTGCTGACTCTCGTTTAATCCTTGGCCTTGCAGGGGCCACTAGCAAAGCCACTAATGGGTACCACTTGTAAAAGCTTGTTTTGATATATATCAACAAGCCCCAGTGCAGCTGTGGGCGGTAAGGGCTTGTTGCTACTGAGCAGAGCTGCGTTTGTGTCTGCGCTTCAGTGTGGAAGCCAGCAGCGCAAATCCCCTGAGCATCCAAGCTCCCCGGAGGGATGGCTGGGCCACAGCAACAGAACCAAATAACTAAAATGGAAAGGCGAGAGAACACTGAGTTTTCTGCAGGCCTCTAAAGAGACTTGCCCAGAGAACAGGAGCTCTTCTACTGTGTATCTTCTGCTGAGATAACTTTGGGGCTGCCTTCAGACCATTTCTCAAGTCTCAAAAGAAAGATGCTCTGTGCTGGGAACAGCAGCACCAGAAAAAGGTTTGTGAGGCAGGTATACGTAATGTCTCAGCTATGTGTCTGAAGTAAGGAAAGCATTTGAAGTAGAAAAGGGGTAGGGGTGGGACGGTAAGAAAATGTGAAATAAAGTGAGGTTAAAGAAATCCGTCCTTGAAATGGTGGTTTAAACATCCTTGTGTCTGTCTTTGACTCAAGAAGTATGAAGTCCCCCTTAGTCCAGCAGCAACAATCTTCTGGGATTTTCCTCAAGTAGCTTCCCAGCTGGTTTGACTTCTTCCTATCCTAGTAGTGTTCCTGGCAGCAAGAAATATTGCACAGGGCTGTTTCTAAAGGTGATGCAGCTCCTGAAGCCCATAGATTTCTGTATCCAGAGGAAGTAGCTATAAGCACACCAGACCTGTTTTAGATATAACAATGTGGGAATTTGTTTTGTGTTGGTTTGAGGTGTTATTTTTGCACAGGATATAGTTGTCTGAAAACCTGCACTGTGCTCTGGCATTATGGTAGTAAATGAAGTCTTCTGTAGTCTAAAGAGGAAGGTACCTGGATGTCAGATTCCCATGGGAGACAGAGTGAAAGGACAGAACTTTGGAATAAAAACACCTATTAGGAGCTTTGAATGGAATAATCTTAAAGGTATGGGGAAAGAAAATGAAACTTGCATTTGACTTTTGCTTCCATAGTATTATTTTATGGAGGACTTAAGAGCAAGATGAAGAGGCTTTAACACTTGGGCAGTTCTCTTTTCTGTAGTCAATTTGCTCCATTCAGCAAAATTCTTTTCACACACCTCACGTAACAGGGGTCAAGTAAAGAAAGAAGTGCAGAAATCATTGAAAAGCACTTCACTGAGGAATAACAAGTCATTTTTTCCCCCTGTTGCCAAGACAGAGCAAAGTAATTATTTGTTAGAGCTAGGAATAAACATATAAGCATTAAGGAAAGAAATTGTATGCTTGTTTTTTTTTATCTTCCTGCCTGCTATGCTTCCACTATCTCTAGGCAACGGTGAAACCAAGAAAAAGTAGCAAAGTCATGTTTTTGTATTCCACCATCCAGACACATGGCTGAAGACTCAATTCTGTCAGCAGCTGACAGCTTTTCCCCTTTGCTTCTGCTTTCTTTGTACCTGAGAGTCACAAAATCTAAGAATGTAGCTATTGCTTGTCTTTATCTCCTGATTGTTGTTAGTTTGCCTCTGTCTTATTCATGATGAGGCTCCTGCCACTGTCAGTTCAGGAGTGACTGAGGTAAGATGAGCTGCAATTTTTTGCTTGCTCTGCCAAAGCAGGTCAGCATGCCTTCAGCAGATCATCTTGGTCGAAAACACTTGTTTGCTGAAACACATCCTTTGTGTTTAATGGTGTTTTTGTAAGAATTTCTGATCGTGGAGAGATGGAGAGAGAGAGTACATGGCCCACAAACTTCTCCAGAGATGCTAGAGAAATGCTTAATGATTCATGTGAAATTAAATGTTGGAACTCTGTCCTGTTGTTGCCAAGTAGCAGATGGTTAGCAAAGGCTAAAGCAAGAGGGCATGTCAGCCTTTCCCTTGAATACCTTCCTTCTTTCTGGCAAGCTCTTGCTTTGGGCCTTCCTGAGGCAGAAGTTTTTTCTGGGTCACTGTGTTCAAAAGCCACTGATGGACTGATTATTTGCCAGCTTCTCCAAATATTCTTTGAAATCAGTTACAGGGAATATTTTGTATCTCTCTTCTGTTTATGATTCTGTTGAAATAACAGTCCTGGTTTGGAGAGGTGTTGAAGCCCGGTGTTACTTAGAGTTAGGGGATAATCTCATGTGACTTCTCCCTCCACTACAGTATCTCATTCTGATCTTGTGTTATGCTTGTCCAAGTGTCAAGCTAGAAGGACTTATAATAGTGTTTATCTTAGTTAACACTGGTATAGGAGAAAGGAATTCAGCTCATCCTGTCTTAAGTGAGCGAACTGTCCTTGAGAAAATAAATGCAACACTTCCATGACCAGCATTTCTCGGTTGTGATGGATTTCCTGTAACTGGCTGGAGTAATGGTCTGCTGATCTTGGACCATGGCCTGTGTGAGCGGCTCGTTCCAGCTGCTTTGGTGGGAAATGGTAGAGACCCTATGGGTGACACTGAAAAAATGGCCTCAGGGAAAGCTTCCCTCTGCTTTCTGGTAGCTGGAGGTTGTCTCAGCACTGAGATGAGAGCGTGTGCACCTTCTATATTTAACAGGATGTTTATTTTGCTTTATCTCCTGGTGTAAAGGATCTCAGGCTGGGTAAGGTTGCCATAGTAGCTCCTGTGCCACTCACATTTCTAGCATGTCAACATCAGGGATGTAGCTGGTGAAAAATCCAGGATCACCTCGCCTTGTTATTGTGATTTTCAGCACCTTCAGGCTTGTTTTGGGCCTGTCAGTTGCCCTGACTTTTTGTAGGGACAGATATAGAGCTCAGCTAGACCCTATAATCAAAAGACAGAAATCCAGAAGACACGAAGTATATATATTTTAGAGCTGAATGTTCCTCGACTGAATTGGAGAATTGGGCTTTTTCAAATCAAATCTATAGTTTTCCATTTTAAATTGTGATAACCCATCATTAAAGGTGAACTGTCACCCCTGGTTTGAATGCAATTTAGTTGGATGAGTATTTTCACTTCTCAAGGAGTCTGAGTATTTGTTTTTATACACAAAAGTATTAATTTTCATAATTACTGTGCTAAGTCAGTTGTACTAGGTACAGCTGTACTAAGTGCAATTCTGGTAAGGAGGATTAAATTTGATTTGCAGGATTAAGCTCAGTCAGTACTGGATGGAAACAGAACCCTAGTGTTCCTCTTCATTTTGCCCTTTTTTAATATGACTGCTTTTAACTCTAAGTTTGTAAACATGTTGTCTAGTTAACGTGGCCAACATTCCTTGTACACAATGAGTTTACATCATGCAAAACAACTAAAGGTAACGTGTAACAGGCTATGCCATGGCTGAGACCATTATAATGTTGGAAGACTAAAGAGTCTTAATGGCACTGTGCATCTTGTATACAGTAAAAGATCTTCCCAATGTAGGGAGGGAATTTTTTTTTTGCTTTTAAGCAGTAGTATAAACCAACCATATTACTATAATTTAGTGTTTTTTCCCCAGACTACAAACCCTACCCCCACCATGATAAATCCAGGAGACTATCACTTAGAATATTGTTTATTAGTTTCTCGAATCTGTCTGTAACAGTATTCTTCTGCTCATAAAGTTGAGTAATTGACACCTTTTAGACAGAAAGGATCTTAAATTTTGACCAGGATGCATGACTGGAAAAGGCTTTAGTAAATTAAAATCTGTGAAGAGAAGCAATGCTTTGTTTTTAATGGAGATAAAATTGTTCTGTAAATGCTCTTTCTCATGCCTTAATTTTGAGCTTTGCAATACTTTATTTGTTATGACACTGAAGAATAATCATACCTTTCACTTTCCCCATGTTTTTTAAATGAAAGGGTGAAGGTGGTGTGTGAGCACCATAGCCATCATGGCCATCTTTGAGGGAAGTAACAGCATATGGTCCTGTTGTTCAAATCACTAATCCAAGGCACAGCCTCTTGCATGCTCTGTAGCAACCAGAAAATCGTTGAGTGTCCCAAGTTGGAAGGGGCCCAGAAGGATCATCGAGTCCAGCTCCTGTCCCTGCACAGGACAACCCCACAGTTCACACCATGTGTCTGAGGGCCTTGTCCAGTCTCTTCTTGAACACTGTCAGGCTTGGGGCCGTGACACCTCCCTGGGGAGCCTGTTCCAGTGCTCCACCACCCTCTGGGGGAAGAACCTTTTCCTCATGTCCAACCTAAACCTCCCCTGGCACATCTTCCTGCCATTCCCTTGGTTCTGTCACTGGTCACCAGAGAGAAGAGATCAGCACCTGCCCCTCCTCCTCCCCTTGTGAGGAAGCTGTAGCTGCCATGAGGTCTCCCCTCAGTCTCTGCCAGGCTGAACAAACCCAGTGACTTTAGCTGTTCCTCATACGGCTGCCCTTCCAAACCCTTCAACGACTTTGTAGCCCTCTTTTATATATATATATTTATATATATATATATATTTTTTTTTTTTCAATACTGTTGTACCCACAACAGGTAAGACTGCACCAGTGCAGAGCAGAGTGGGACAATCACCTCCCTCGCCCGGCTGACAATGCCCAGATTCCCAGAAGTGCTGAAAAATCATGGAGAGGGGTCTTGCTCTGATGTCAGCCAGCTATTTAAGCACTCCAGGATGAATCCCATCAGGCCTCATCGATTTGCAGTGATCTAGCTGGAGTAACAAACCCTATACAAGTTCTGGATTGATTGGGAGTTTGTCATACTCACATGGTTCTCTATGGTTCTCTAGCCCAGGGTATTAAATATTTGTGGTTCTTATTTTATCCTACCTCTGTGATAATATAGCCCCCAAATCAATACAATTGCCATTGAAAATATTTCTAACCTTTAGGGAAAAAAATATTTGAAGAACATACAACCTTTTTTGTTTGTGAGGGAAAAGATGACCTTCCCAAACAGCACCTAGTGCTATTCCTTCTCCACCTCCTACAAGTAGGTCCTGAGCAAATGCTCTTTTGACTGGATGCTATATCCCATGCTGTATTTTAGTTCACGTAAAGCTTCATTTATGATTTTAATACAAGTCTAGATCTTATCAGGACTGAGAGTACCTTGGCATTTGTTTTAGTATGCTTGCTATTCAAACAAGGACTGGCCATTTCTTGTCTTTCTGAAGATCCCAGTCTCAGCTGTTCCTCTCCCACACATGGAGTTGGAAGTGAGAATCAAGAGGACAAAAGATGGTGTTAAGCTGCCTTCTGTGGTCCCTATATCTGGGGACAGCCAGGAGCTTGCTTGGCTCACAGCATTTCAGGGCTGGCTGCCATTCTGCTTTCTGTGTGCCTGTGGGTTTAAATCATAGTGTAATATGTTCAACCACAGTCCTCTGCTTGTCCCTTCAGCACCCCTTTTCACCACACTTCCTGTTTTCTGGTGAATAGAAGAGAAAACCATTGTGGTGGGACTGTAGGAGGGTTGACAAAAGGGCCCAGTGTTATCTGTACCTCCAAAACAGCAGTATGGAAAAGCTGAATATAATCTGATCCTGGATCTGTTTCTGGAGCTGTCAGACTGGCATTCATCAGACCTTTGAAGGTACTCTGAAACCCTAGCTATGGCTCTAACTCTGTGATGACGTGTCTGTTGTTTTCCAGGCAGAGTGTTTTTTGTGTTGTTTTGTTTGGTGTCTTGTGTTTTGCAGTGGCGGTGGTGTTTTCCTGGTTTTCTGAAACTTTGGATTCAAGCACTGTAAAATCTGAAGAATTCAACATCCAAGGATTATTGCCACCTGGTTTTGTCAGCTGATGCTCTGATTTTTTGAGGTCAGGTATTTTCAAATGTAGACAAACTCAATATTTGTAGTTTTCCAGGTGATGCTAATACTTGCTCTACCATTTCTTGGGGCAGCATCCAATTACAGTAAATAGCACGGGAAGAAAAATGATTGATATAACCAGACAGATATGTTGCCTCAAAATGAGCTAATGGGCTAGCATTCATGTAATCTGCCTCTGAATGATGAAAATTATCATAAAAGCTAACCAAACTGGGCAATGTTATAAAATGGACTGAGGAAGGTTAGTTAGGCCCACCTAGTAGCTTATCAGAGCATCTCTGTCACAAGAAAAAGCTTATACCATGAAAACATTTGTGGGGCAGCGGGAACTGTTCAAATAGTATTTGAATATGTTGTTTGATTTTGTGTCTCCATTTGAGTGCCTCTATTTTTGGGTGCTAACAGGGTGATATCCTGCATGTCACTTAATAAGGAAGGGCTTGCAGGTCCCGCTTGCTTCCACGTGGGGCTTCAAGTCTTCTCAGCACATTATGTCCAAGTCACCTCAAACTCCTTACCTAAGAAATGAGACTCTTGGTTTGATATTTGGGCATGCTGGCAGAAATACAAACAAGGATTTCAAATTCATGCCCAGACAGAGATCCAGTGCAATATCTATGTGGTTCTCAGCTGTGTCTTAAACTCAGGTTTTCAAGGTTTGAGTGGTTTATAGGTCTGAAAGTAGAAACCTGCTCAGGCCTAAAGATTACTGAGCAGTAATCTCTAACCAATTAGGAGGCATAGTTAAAGGCTGGCCTATTGAGTTCCCTTAATACACTGTTCATAAGTCCAAAATTTACTTCATTCATCATAATTTCACAGTTTGAATAACAAATTAAGTTATTAACTAGCAGCATGCTAATAAAATTATTTACTTGTATACATACATAAAAAAAGAAAAGCTAGCAGAACCGGGTTGAGCTTTTTTTTTAATGCACTGAGTGATACATGGCTCAAATATTATAATTTTGGTTAGCTCTATAAAAAGTAATCTTCTAGTTATCTATGTAACCACACACATAGTTTGACGAAAAAAATGCTACTGACTTGAATTGAAAAATGCATTCTTCTTAGGTTCCCATTTACCTCCCAAGTATTTGCTTGGGACTAGTCCTCTCTCACCTGGCACTTGGGCTTTTGATCTACCCCTGCAACCTTCCCCTGGATGGCTTTTGTTTGTATGGAACAAATCCCTTAGCTGCTATGAAGCTTATCTTGCTTACTTTTATTCTCCCCTACCATCTTTGCCCTTTATTTCCCTTGGTATTGTCTTTAATCTAGAACAAATCTTCGAGTCTGGCAGTTGTAGTTGCTCTTTGTATACAGAGGAAAATTATTAAACCCTTCATAAATAATACTCTTTGTGTTGCTTTACTAATAGTATAGCTTACTAATCTGCTCGAGTCTTGCATTGATGGCAAAACACATTGGAAGAAATGAAAGTGAAATAAATGTTACATGTGTAAAAGTTTCATGTATTATAAGGGAAACATAGTAGTAATACTGTTTCATTAGAAGCTCAATTAGGAAAATTAAGCTGCTGAAGGAAAGTGTTTCTGATAAAACCCACTGCAGTGTTAAGGGAAACCCAAACAAATGTGTGCACACATGTTACTCTTTAAATGCTTTCCGAGCTTGTTTTTCAATGAGATTTTTGTCTCCCACACTCACTGCTAATATAAAGAAATCTAGAGCTACTTCTTCTCATCATGTTGTGTGTTTGAAATTTGTCAGCTGAGGTGTGGCTCATCATATAATCAATGTTGGCATTTGGTTTCCACTCTGATAATTATACAGCTTGCTTTGCTTGACAAGTCCCTCATGTATGTATGTTTGTTTATTTATTGCAGTTTTACAAGCTACAAATGGGATTACATGCTGACCAAGTCATGCTGGAACAAGTACAAGAGGAGAACCAGTGCTTGAATTAGCAAGTTGCTGGTCTGACAGCTGCATTTATGGCACTGAGATTGATATAAAAATAATAGACGCTATTTGAATGTTTGAGGCTTGGAAGCAGGTTAAACCACTATCTGATTTTTATACAGTTGAGGTTTTGTATGGGCATGTTTTCTTCTGCATGCTGAACATAATTCATTGTGTGACTAACATTGTAATGCTATTTACTTGAATATATTATGAAAAGATAACCTGGTGTTCTAAGTCGTACACGTTTTTGGAAAGCTTCCAAATGCAACATTGCCATAACTGTCTTGCATTGCTGTACCTAGAATAATCCAGAGGAAAGTTGGGAAACTACTGTGGATTTGTTATATTTTTTTTTTTTTCCTTTTAAAAGGAGTTGAAGTCTGATACAGTTTCACTCTTTAAAGGGAGATTATTGAGCAGATATTTAAAATGGGGGAGTTGCTCAACCTTTTAATGGCTGGAGGAGGGCAAAGGCTTTTGTTGTAGGCAATAAAATATCCTCTGTGCTTGATGACTACTGCTTCGATAAATTTCATTCTGGTAGATTTCACACAGTAATGGTATAATACATTTGTCTGGTACAATATAAACCTATGCAAACCGTGTGGCTAAATTCTCAGTAATTGATTATGGATGCTTATGGTTTTTGCACTTCTCAACATGAATATGAGCTACAAAATGTATGAAGCATGGTTGTGTTGCATTAACTGGCAGTAGTTGTCCCCCCTCCTCCAAAAAAAGACTGGCTTTGGTCAGATTAGTGCATGGGTGGGGTGTGATGTGTATGGATTCCTTTATCAATAGAATGGTGAATAAGGACAAAATACTGCCAAGTTTACAGATGCTTTATTTTTTTTTAGCCCTGTGCTTAAGGATCCATCATTAAGTGCAAATGAGCTATGGGCCTCTGCTCCAAGTGCAAGACCTGGGGTCAGGGTGCTTGGTGTGAGGCTGTGGGGTGAAAAGGAGCAGCTCCCCCAAGCCTTCTGTTCTCCGTGGCTGGCTAGTTTGCATGTGTCCACCCATCAGCATCCTCTCTGCTGGCCTCTGTGCTTCTGGAGGTCTGCCTTGGTACCTGATCAAGGCCACAGCATGGCTGTGTGGAAGACTGTACGATGGAAGAAGATGCATCTCAGCATGACTCAAAACTGAGGCTCTCGTCTCATGTGATCAGTAATGCTATCTGTGTCTACAGTGGGCTGATGTTTTAAAAAAATAGACCACAGGATAATTTGCTGCAAACTGCAGCTTGGTTGTCCTCAAACTGTTTGTAACTTGGTAGTGTCAGCTGGAAGAAGAAATCTAGTCTCAAGGCTAGGCTCATAAAACAGAGGGAGGAGGAAGCAGTGCTGTTCCCTCTCTTATCTGAGAGCCCTGTGGTTGCAGCATTCACCTAGCATGTTGCATGTGTGGAGGAAATTCCATTCATCTTGGTGAGGGGGGTTTTAACCCTCTCTCCTGCCCCTCAGCCACTCTAAAGCATTTTGGAATGAGCCGTTCTGTGCTTTTTGCTTAAAATGTAGGTGCCCTGTTTCTGGGTGAGGATATAGCAAGCAGTTGTGGATATTTTGTCTTGCTAAGTCTCTGGAGACAGAGTACTCTATAAGCAGTTAGTGTTAAGTGCTTTAATATTAAGTTTTCTGTGTACAGCGGAAGAGCCAAAGGCTGTTCTTCATCTGTTTAACAATCTAGACTCTTGCTATTCCCTCAGCTTGTTTGGCTTGTGTCAAACATCCATGCAGGATCCAAAACAAACGTCTATATTTTCAAGATTTTTTTGAAAAGCAGCACATAACTTAGATGCTTCAAGTTAGGTTGTTCAAAACCTGCCTTTTGTTTAAAAGTGGGTTAAAGCACTTTAATGAGTATAATATAAAGGATACCTTTTATCTTGGTCTGGAAAACATCAAAGGCATCCTCCAATTACAATAGTGTCTGTGGAACGAATGAAGTGCTGTTTGTCTCTTTGGAAGCAATAATGCAACTGAAAAACAGTTTTTGAGCCTATTGGACTGAAGTTTTATCCCTTTGTTACAAGTCAAGTAATACTCATGGTACTGAATCCCACAAGAATACTGCTATGCTGCACATACTGGATTTCTGTATGGTTAGTTAGAAATGAAGAGGCTGCTCTTTAAACATCTTTATTTTAAATCAAGATATGTCTGGCAATCCAGAAAAATATGTAGTCACATAAACAGCAAAAAGACTGGTAACAATTGCCTCAAACTTGGTACAAGCTTATTGCATCTGTTTGTTAAATTAAAAAAGAAAAATCCTTCCTCATTAAAAATGTCTTAAATATTCCCAGCACCTACAAATATTTGGTATTTTTAAATTATGTTTTCAGTATGAATATGTTCGCAAAATCAGAGGCTTTTGACTGTGTTTGGTTATAGGCATAGTCCTATAGCAGTTAGCTGCTGTGTTTCCAGGTTGCACTCACAGTTCGTTAGAAGTCGAACCCTGAATGCCCATCAAGTCCGATGTTGCTGTGCTTGTTGTATACCTAGAAGATGAGACCTCTGATACTGTGCTTGTCTTTTTACTGATAAAATACTTACGTGTTCCTGCTAAAGTAGACCAGAGTGAAGAAGAAAATCTGAGTTCACTCCAACCTGAGGACATTGCCAAGGCATATGCAGCTGCTTCCCGAATTCCTAATAGCAACTACCTACAATAAAAGGCAGATACCTAAGCCTGGGTGGTGTAGTAGCTTTTAGAAAGTTTGGTTTGCTAGTCCAAGGCTGATGCAGAGGCCACTGGAAACACATCAATGTCAAAGCACTAATTTCCACTAGTTTTCTGTGTGGGGCCTTCAACTAAAGGAATGAACACTAAACAGTAAAAACCAGTAATCTTTGCAAATGCATGTACGTGGTGTCATCAGAGATAGCTCTACTTTTCCTTTTGCTAGAGAACCTCTTATTTTCCTGCAGGCAGAGCAATACTTTGACTCGGGAGCAGTGCTTGATGCAGAAGGGCAATCCTGCGGTTGCTGCATAGTGAAGTCCTCTTCTCTCCCACGAGCTGTCAATTGCTGGCCACTGTTGCAGAGCTGGGGCCTTTGTGGGCAGCCTGGAGCAGGAAGGAGAGCTGCTCCTCCACACTGAAGCTGTCTCTGTGTTGCTTGTGCAGAAGTTATGGGAACTCCTGGTTCAGCTTTGGTTGGGCAAAGCACAGCAGGCTGGCTACAGAACCATCTTCCATTTCTTGCCAAAGCCCCTGACAGTAGGTCTGTGGCCTGTTCACAGGTCTTCCCTTGATGCTTGTGCTGCTGTGAAGCAAGTCTCTTGTGCGTGTGAACAGATGCAGAAGCATTTTCACGTGGAAGGCACAGAAAAATCTCTGTTTCAAAGATTTCAAACTCAGACCCTTAGAAATACTTCTCCAGAAAACACTGTACTGCTGTTAGAAACATCCCTCAGGCTGAGGGTTTATACTAAGAGAATGGCACGCCTGTTGTAATCTCTGAATCCAAATAGGTTACAGGGAACCCCGTCCTTGCCATACAAATCTCTGCCCCTGTGAGGGATCCAGCTGCAAGGTGAGGAGGCAGGTACTGAAAAATCCATCTCAGCCTTGACCTGAACCATGTGGGGGCTGATGAGTTTTGGATTAGACAAATGAAGGACACCTTGCTGGCATATGTTAACACTGCAAAACTGGAGTGTTGAGAAACAGCTGCAAAAAGGAATCATCGGAGTGTGTGGAGAAGGGCTTTAGGGACACTGACTCAGGTAATGTCTAAGACAAAATAAATGAACCTTGGAGGAAGTACTGACAACTTCTATGGTGATTAGAGGGTTTTTAGCTAAATGGTATTGTGAATAAGAGTAAGGTCATAAAAAGATGAAGGTGAGATTTGCCCAGGTATTCTCAAAAGTTAACTTTGAGTCTTGTGGCTGCATCTTAATATGTGATTCAGTGGATAGTCTAACCTCATGGTTCAGATTCTCTTCAAATAACGTTTCCAACTCCAAAAAGTAATAGAGATGACTAAATTGTTTTAAACTAAAATATATTCGAGTTTGTTTTCATATAAAATTGAATTGGGCAAGACAGTTTTATGAAGCAGTATTTAGAGCAGAATTGTCCAAACAATCAAGTAATGAATAAAACACCAAAGGAAAGTATGTTGTAAGTCAAGATATAAAAAGATTATTTTTGAGGTATAATAAAGGATTGTCATAGTCAAAGGACTATGACAGGTTAGGACCCTAACCTGAACAGTAAACTAACCTGTGTTGGCAAAGGTGTTACCATACTTGATGACACAGTAAATGTCATGTCATGATATGCTACATCATTTATGTCAGTTTTCTGCAAAAAAATGGTGTAGACATCATAGAAGGTCACTTGATATGTGATGAGAAAACTCATCAGCTCTTCAGAATGGATTTCTCCCATCCATAAGGTGGTGGTTGTCCTGGAGAAGTCAATATGGCAAACAGTAGATTTTATACAGTCCTGGCAAAAATGTAAGGCTTTCTATAGCAGTATACATTTTGTACGGGTTACTATAAATACTGAAATAATAATCTGTGTATTTGTAGCTGTGACTTCTTCTTTTTTTTTTTTTTTTTAAATGACATTTCATCTTCTTGTTTAAGGAGCATGCAGTCTCAATAAAACTCCTGATGGGATTTTGATTTGCTGAATTCTGGGAAATACATAAGCAGTCTTTCTCAGGGTATCCTGTTACTCTTATCAGTCAGAAGAGGACTGGCCATTTAATGAGTAAAAGCGGGTTTTAAGACTGAAATCCCTGATTCATTTCAGAGCTTTGTTTCTATTGTAGCTGAGGTAGTTTACCTTTACAAAATGCTAAGCTACAAAGGTGCTGCTAAAGCTTCTCCGAGTGTATTTGAGGTGCTTTAAGGTTTATTTACACTTAATTTTTTATTTTAAAGTTCAAAGCCGAGCAGTCTTTACAACGACCATAAACTTTATTTTGGGGTATGGACACTTGGTAGATTTTTCACTGTGCTCATTGAAGGGGCCTGATGTGTGTGTGTGAGAGATACGTGCTTCTGTGCCGTTGCCAGCTAGGAGCAAATCTGGGGTGGGGAAATATACAGAGCATGAAAAACGTTTCACACACTGACAGCTTCACATGAGTATGGAATCGATATTTAATATGAACCTTCAGCAATTGTTCTGTGAATTATGTGTGTATGCTTTCCTTCTACTGTTCTTTTGTGGCATACACTTCTGGGTGCCTAATTTGCATCCTCTTATAAAGCATGCATGCACTTCATATGGCAGTGGAGTCACTCTGAGAGCAAAGGTGCCAGCAGTCCCTGGGAGGCTCTGCCACAGGCTCATGCAGCCCCCAAGTTTGCATTTCAGGTGAACAGACCCACAGCTCGACAGGGGTGCAGGAGTAATGCTTGGTCTGTGGTAGTGCCAGGGCTCACAGCGGCAGATGGCAGAAGCAGTAGCACCCTTAAAGAAGCTCCTCTTCAAGAGTGCCTAAGGCTTTCCCAAGGGTGAGACCTGAATGGCTAAACAAATCCTTTTCTGCTTTGAGGACCATCCTGGAGACATCAGCTAGACAGGCAGCTTCCAGCCAGTTCAGTCAACAGGGGTTTGGTCTGTAAGCAATGCGACTCTGTGAAATGCATAGATGAGCCAGCTGGCAAGAATGGGGCCACAGTTATTGCTAATGTGCTTGTGATGATAGCCTGGATGCAATTAAGTTATTAAGAGGTGATTTGCAAATGTTTTGTTCAATTTAGCACACCATAACTTAGCTGTCATCACTGCGCACTCCTTGGCTTGGCGAGGTGGGTTGCTATCCAGTCTTATCTGACTTCTTATGAATGCTAAGCTGTCTTCAAAAATTAATACTAGCATGCCATAAGTATATCTGCTTCTTAATTATTGTTATAAGCAAGATATACCTGCCCTGTCAAATGCCTTTGTAGGGATGCTGTTGCTTTCTTCCTTCCCAAGGCTGTGGTATTATATATTCATAACAACAAAGCAGAAGCAAATCTCAGATGTGGATGCTGTCCTGTATCTTAACGGGACTGCATTCTGTTTCTGCTACACCAAATAGAGCATCATTTAAGACTAGTCTTTAAGAACTAGACACATGCAGTGGTAAGAAAACCTGCAACATAAAATTGTATGTAGCTGGCAGAACAAGTGAAATGCAGAGCACTTGTCCTACATGTCATGAGATGACAAATGCAATCATCTTTAGGACTAAACAAGAAGGTACATGTCACAGAGAAATGCAATGACTGCATTTTGTTGTGGATGTTTTCCAGCAGCAAAAGATACTAAAATATTTCAGGTATTTAGCCTGATTTCTAACTGACATAAGGTACAAATATAATAACAAATGCATACTGGTTACTAGAATTTTTGTGTTATTATTTGCTTCTAAATTGTGGTTAGAAACTGAAGTCTTCAGCTGCAGCTACAGTGAGTGGTAGAAACAAGATATCCTTGGTGTGAAATACTGCGTTGTGCCAAGTGATGTAGGACAGACCTCATACTATTGCTTGGATGGTAGTGAAAGACAATACATCTATCTTATGTGTATATATAAATCTTACTGGTGAGGAACTAAATTTTCTAGTGGCCTAACTTTGCCATGTGAAAATTCAACAGCCCACCTTCTCTTTGTAGTTTGTATGCCCTACTGGCAGACACAAATGCTTGGGTGGAAAATTGAAGCCTCTTTGAACTAAAAAAATAATAATTCAGGAAGAAATCAGGCTACAGTCTCAGGAATACTTTTATTTTTTGTCTTGACAGAGGCTGTAGGTGTAACCTTGACTTTCTTCATCTGCTACAATGCTGAGCTGAGCTAACTTGTCACAGATCAAGACCGATAAGCTTCCCTGTTTCTCTTCTGACAAGAGAGATGGGAGGACAGCTTGGCGTAGCTTGGTAACACCCTGCTTCTTGATCAGACCATATGGTAAAATTCCAGTCTAGCCCTTTACAGAGAGAAGTAACACTTCATCTCTTTTGCAGGTGGATGGGAAAAAGGAAAGACAAATCACTTTACTGCTAAACTGCAAGCAAGGCAGTGGGGACAGGGTGGGAGTTTTCATTTGTCTTTTTGGGCAATGGCAAGAATAAAGCAGGAAGCCAGTAGCTTCTTCCATCATACCCTTGCAACATGAAATTGCTTGCATTTCCCATACATCTACTTTGAGTGATGTCTTGGTGACCTGTTCAGTGCTGGAGTGCTTAATTTTCAAATGAAGGACTGGTCCATTGGTGTTCCTCTTGTGTGGCTCTGTCGACAACCAGAATGTAATAGCTAGTGTTGCAGCTGTGACTTTTTTTTTTTTGCCTTAGTGGACCAGTGTCACTGTGATTTATATTTCTGCTTGACTAAGGGATTTGGATTTTAAAATAATCTCATCAGAAGCATGTCAGCCAAATACATCGCATTTGTCTGTCTGTCTTTGGTTATCGGAGACTAGGTTTACAGTGGCAGATTTGCCAGAGCAGTTGCTCTTGGGTAAGTGGTGATTATGAGACCACACTGCATGCAAGCTCCCACTGCTTTCTGTTCATGTTGTATATTGGAAGACAAATTTTAGGAAAGGTGAAAAGAGTGATGAGAGCTGCTAGGAATTTTTTAATCAAGATTTTTTGGCAAAATGCAGGGTTCTGTCAAGAAATGTTTTTGTTCACAACATGTTATTTTGATGGTGCTGACATAATTTCCACTTCCAGAACCGGATTACTACAAAGTGTTCAATTGACTGAAAAAACTTGCTAATTTTCTAATTAATTGGACGTGTGTGTATACATGTATGTGCAGATGTATGTATGTGTGCATGAAAGCTGCATTTCCCAGTTATCTGTAATGAATGCAATGCTTGTTTTTGTTGTGTGGCGTCCTTCTTAGTGACACTGGTACTCCCCCTCTTCTATAAAGAAACCTGTACTCCTGAAGAGGATGTATGATGAAATACAGGCTTAACCTTCTAGGATACTGATCAAATATCTAACTTGAATGGCAAGCTGATTCTGGCAGTTGAACTTTGTGTCATTCAGTGGCACTGCTTATTGCTGAGAAAGAGGACTTAAAATAAGAGAGAAGAGATCAACATCATTAGTTGAAAAGTAATATTTGAGATGCTGTTGTACTTTTTCATATGGTTTCTGAGTTCAGTGTCTGCCAAACATTGTAAAGTGGCTTTCATTGATTCATAAAGAAACACCTTCTACTCTGAAACACTGAGCAAGTAGTACCTCAGGAACTCCAAATCAGAGCCTTCTGCTTGGAAAGGAAATATTTACCTGGAGTTAGGATGAGTGTGACTACTACAGCCCTTTCTCTAGGGCTTGGGTCTGTTAACTGCAGAGTTCTCTAGTCCCTCTTGAAATGTGCTGTTCTCACCTTTTTTTCATGCTGAGTAAGAGTAAGGTGTTTCAATCTGACTGAGGTTTGCTACTGCAAATCTCGCACAACAATTACAGAATTAAACTGTAACATACAAAAGCTCAGAGAAGTTATTCTGTCTTTGGGGTGAATAATTGCTCACTTTAAATGCTATATGTGCATTTGCACATGTCTGTATGCATATGGGGTTGGGGAGGAAGAATGGGCACTCAAGAGATGTTATGATTCAACGGAAGCCTTAATCTTGCATTATACATATGGATCATGACTTCAGTAGCCTGAGGACATAATTTATTCATCTTCTGCTTGAATACCTAGTTTTAATCATAGACTTGCCTGAAAGTCCTTGTGAAAGATGAGCACTGACATTTAAAGTACTTGTGACGTATACATTTTCTGTGTACAGATACAGCGGGCTCTTGCAACAAAGTGGTCAAGGACCAGAGGATTGAGTTGAAACAAAGCCAGTCAGTCTTTCCTAAAGAGGACAACTTATTTTCATGCATTAGCAAATGCCTATAGGTAGAGCAAGGCTATATTTAGCATAAATGTCAAATCATTCAATTGAAAGGATAAAATTTCTTGAAGCATCAATGTGGGTGCTGGGGAGTGGGCTGGCAGCAGATGTGGATTCTGTTCGCAGTGCTGGTGCTGGCTTTGGGCAGGCTGCTTAATCTCCTGCCACCCAGCTGCTCTTTTGCTTGTATCTGTGCAGTCTGGTGTGCTTCCCCAAAGAGCAAGCTCATGGTTGTGTAACTGCACAATGGAGTCACGAGGCAGCTCTGCCCAGCCTGCTGCCCTCGTCTCAGCAGAGAAATGCATGAAGCTCAACAGCAACTCCCCTTATCCTATATGTGCTTGTTGTGTTCTTAGTTCTGTTAGTCATGGTGGTGTAATATGTGGGTGAAATATGTGTAAAGAAGAGTTGTTCAAATGGCATCCCATCCCCATTGCTAGAGAGGTAGAACCACCACACCACAACATATTATTATCCAAAGTATACCACAATGAGGATTTGATTATGTTATTAGCCTTTAGGCTGCCACAGAATGGTTTGGGTTGGAAGGGACCTCTCGAGATCATCTAGTCCAACCCACATGTCAAAGCAGGTTCACCTGGAACTGTTCACACAGGAATGTGTCCAAGCAGGTTTTGAATGTCTCCAGAGATGGAGATTCCACATCCTCTCTGGGCAACCATTTCCAGTGCTCTGTTATCCTCAAAGTAAAGAAGTTTCTCCTCATATTCAGACAACCTCCTATGCTTCTGTGTCCGCTGCCCCTCATCCTAGCCCTGGGCACCACTGAAAAGAGTCTGGTTCCATCCTCTTGACACCCACCCTTGAGATATTTATAAGTATAAATAAGTTCCCTTTACAGCCTTCTCCAGGCTGAGTAGATCCAGCTCTCTCCGTCTTTCCTAAGAAAGATGCTCCAGATGCATCATCTTTGTAGCCCGCCACTGAACTCTTGTCAGTAATTCCTTGTCTTTCTTAAACTGGATGCAGTACTCCAGATGGGACCTTACCAGGGCAGACTAGAGGGGGAGGATAACCTGCCTTGACCTGCTGGTCACACTCTAATGTACTGCAGGATACCATTGGCCTTCTTAGCCACAAGAGTACACTGCTGACTTATGATCAACCTGTTATCCACCAGGACTCCCAGGTTCTTCTCTGCAATGCTGCTTTCCAGCAGGTTCACCCCTAACCTGTACTGGTACATGGAATTATTCCTCCCCAGGTGCAGGACCCTACACTTGCCCTTGTTAAACTTCTCTGTCAAGTCCTCGAGCCTGTCCAGGTCTCACTGAATTGCAGCACAGCCTTCTGGTGTGTCAACCCTTCCGCCTAGTTTGATATCATCAGCAAACTTGCTGAGAGTGCACTCAGTCTCTTCATCCAGGTCATTGATGAATGGGTGAAACAAGACTGGACCCAGTACTGACCCCTGGGGAACACCGCTAGCTATAGGCCTCCAACTGGACTCTGCACCATTGGTCACAACCCTCTGAGCTCTGCCATCCAGCCAGTTCTCAATCCATCTCACCCATCCAACTCACACTTCCTGAGCTTGCCTATGAGGATGTTGCTGAAGTCAAGGTAGACAGCATCCGCTGCTCTCCCCTCATCTACCCAGCCAGTCATGCCATCATAGAAGGCCATCAGGTTGGTCAAGCATGATTTCCCATTGATCAATCCACACTGACTACTCCTGATAACTTTTTTTTTCCCCCGCATGCTTGGAGATGACATCCAGAATAAGCTGTTCTGTCACCTTTCCAGGGATGGAGGTGAGCTCTGTAGTTTCCTGAGTTGTCCTTCTTGCCCTTTTTGAAGACTGGAGTGATGCTGGCTTTCTTCTAGTCCCCAGACACCTCTCCTGTTCTCAAATGCCTTCCAAAGATGATGGAGAACGGCTTAGTAATAACATCTACCAGCTCCCTCAGCACTTGTGGGTGCATCACATTGGGGCCAATGGATTTGTGGGTGTCCAGTTTGCATAAACAATCTCTAACCTGATCCCCCTCAACCAAGGGGAAGTCTTCCTTTCACCAGACTTTCTCTCTTACTTGCAGGGTCTGGGATTCCTGAGGGCGGGTCTTGGCAGTAAAGACAGAAATGAAGAAGGCATTCAGTAACTCTGCCTTCTCTGTATCATCCGTCACCAGGGCACCCACGTCATTCAGCAATGGACCTACATTTTCCCTGATCTTCGTTTTGCTGTTGATGTATTTGATGTATTTTGATGTATTCTTGTTTTCTTTGACCTCCCTGGCCAGATTTAACTCCAAGTGGAACTTGGCCTTCCTCACTGCATCCCTGCATACTCTAACAGCTTCCATGTATTCCTCCCAGGTGGTCTGTCTCTTTTTCCATTATTATATAAACATCCTTTTTCCAGCTGAGTTTTGGCAGAAGCTCCTTACTCATCCATGCTGGCCTCCTGCTCACTTTACTTGATTTATTGCTCATAGGAATGCATCAATCTTGAGCTTGGATGCTTAGGTAGAAGCCATTCAAACAGTTTAATTAATATTTATGGAGTTCTGTGCAGCACTAAAATGACCATAAAATTGACAGAAGAATAAAAGAGTTTGCAGATAGGCAAGTCTGGGTATTTTTACAATACTATCCCTCCCCACCACTAAAACCCCCTCCCCTCTGTCCCAAACCCCTGCCTTATTTATGCATTTCACCTTGCTGAATCTTTTAGTTTAAAAATCACATTGTCCCATAGCAGCACACAAAATATGAAACATTAATTTTGTATCAAGAAGCCTGGCTTTTAGGGAATTTCAGAAATAGAACATATACAAATTAATCAACTATGTTCCAGGCCACACACCTTTCTTTCCTTTAAATCCTTTGTGATAGGCAGCTACAGGTGTCTTACCATGTAAAATAAGTTATTATCTTCCCCTTGCACTTTGGAATTTAATGGTCTAATTTTTGTTTCTAGACAAATCCTTTTCCCCAATCAAGAAAGGATGTTTCTGTAATACCGTGGCAGCAAAATACCGGCCATAATCTTAGATGATGTCTTATAGACATCAGGCTACATCTTGTAGGTGATCAAACGATGTCTTGTAGACACTTATTCAGCACTTGAGTCATTTTACTATGTAACCCAACCCATGGTGTTGCACTGAAATGGAGCACCTGAATGGCTGTTTGTGAGACCAGGTGAGTGCTTGCCTCTTCGTTGATAGTTTTGTGCTCTTTACCGAGATGAGGCTTTGACACTCCACCTGTCATGGTATGCAAGAACTCCAAATTCTCCATCTCTAGAAAGAAAGAGGAGATTGTGTGAGGTGTAGTGCCTTTTAGTACCTCAGCTCAGGAGTAAACATATTTATTCTTTTGCTTTTGGCTGCAGAAAGCCCTGTGAGAGGCTAGACTCTTTAAGGCAGATCAATGCTGAGGTGTAAGGAAGAAGATCAACATAAGGAGCAAGAGGTCAAATAAACTAAATGGACCTTTTTATATCCAGAGGCTTTTATCTGGAAGCTAGGGATTTTGTTATCTAATATATTACCTGTACCTTTTCCTGTGCTGTGAGAGACACATCACATGCTACAGTAGCATGTTATTCCACGTATATTGTTTACACAGTCTGCATCTTACATATTTGTCCTGTGTTTCAATGGCAAATTATAAATGTTAAGGGTCTTCTCTGGGTTACTCTTTGAATTTGTTCAGAGCTAACTAGAGACTTTGTAATGAAGAAGCTCATAAAAGCTACAGTATAACCACTCAGAAATGTTACTTAAGCAAAGACTGAAACTACTGAGGAACAATTAGACATTTCCTTGAGGGAACAGGCATACTACTAAGGGATGAAATTTGATGAGACAAATGACCTTTACTTGTTTCCAAAAAAAAAAAAAAAAAGTCTTAGCCTTTTATTTTTTTTTTTTTTCCCTATAACTTATGGAGTGAGAAAACATGACAATAAATCTGTGCTTTTAAGACGTCTAGTAAATAATTGCTTCAGCACTTGAGTGCTTAGAAGAAGCAATAACGTGAGACTGTGTTTGGATACACAAACTGACACAACTACAATCCCAAAGGAACTGTCCTGCTGAGGTGCCCTATACCAGGGCATCCAAAGGCCGATAAACTGCTCACGAGCCTGGAGTGATGCAGTGAGCACGGACCACCTTCAACATCCCAACACGCTGCAGGGCAGGGTGGGTGTGTGGTGCCAGGCTGAGCCCACTGTCCTCCAGCAGGGCCTGGAAGCTGTTCTGCCAGTGAATGGAAACCAGGGTACCAACAGACTGCGGCACTTTTTGCTTTATTTCAGTATTCTCTTCTTACACACTGTGCTGAGTCCTGTAGACTGGAAGAACTGGTGTAGCTGCTGCAGAAATGCATTCAGGCAGACTCCTATAAAAAGAAATTGTGGTTCTAGCAGGAGGGGTTTCAGAGGCTACTATGTCCTTTGTGTGTTTGATTTTATTAAAACCTCTAGTTTAATATATTTCAATAAGCATTATTAAAATAGTTGAGCTACAAGGGAAAACAGAAGCTACTGTTAGAGAAGTCAATGATACAGATTTTGATTTCTTGTGGTTTTTACCACTAAATATATTTCTATTCTTGCCCCGTAAAGCAGATGCTGAAGCTATAGCTAAAATTTGGACAGCTTCCCCCCGCACCGTGGATAGAGCACCTTTTCCTTAGCACAGAGTTTCTTCTACAGTTTGCTAGTCTTCATGTATTGTGTATCTTGATAGGCAAGGACTAGTTTGGAGGCAGTTTCTCTATTAGCTCACCTTTACTGAGGATCTGTAGATCAGAAGTAAGAAAGAGCCATGTTTAGGCAAAATACAGAGCAAACAGGAAAGTGTTGTTGTGTTGTGTTTTTTGTTGTTGTGTTTGGTTTTTGTGTGTGTGTGTGTTTGTTTTTTGTGGTGTTTGTTTGTTTTTAAATTTATCCTGCAGCAGAACCTTTATCCATACTAAAAAATAGTACTTCGGGTAAATGAGAGTTGAAGAGGACAATGATGTCTAGTTTTTGGAGGAGTAGTGGGATATCTGAGGTATAATCTCAGTTCTTTCCCTGGCCCATGCCTTGGCAACCATACCTGGGGTAGTTTGTGAAATGGGAGGGAAAGGTCTCAATTTTGTGCACTTTAGGATCTACAGATAATAAATACTTCATAATAGGAAAATGGTATTGTTAGAGGTTGCCTGAAGTTTGGGCAGATGCCAGCTGAACTGTTAATACAAAGATCTCTTTCTCCAGACATGCTGACAGGTGGGTGTGTGTTTGGTATTACAGGTATGCCCTTACTTGAGGGGTAGGAAGTTCCTATAGACAGAATCGGTATTAACTGTCAGTGTGGTGACTGACACCTTGGCTCAAAGGAAGATGAAACATACTGCACTGCAGAGTGCAAAAAAGGGGTAATGAATGTTTTGGAGGTTTTCTCTTTGAGCCTATAGAGCTGATTAAGCTAACCTGACTGGAGAGTATGCACTAGGACAGGTCATAAAATGTGTTGTGTTACCAAAACCAATTATATGTCTGATCATGCCAGGATTTTTCCTGTTGTGGCCGGCTGCTAGTCTGTGAGGAAGTAAGTCAGCATTATGCTGAAAGCGGTCATCCACTGTTGGCTTGTGAAATCGAGAGAGTTACTATCAGAGATGTTATCCAAAATAGCATCACCAATTTGATATGAAACTCAGCTTGCTTTTATGCTGTGCTGTGTTATGTTAATCTCAGTAATATCTTTTTATGTTGCTGCTCCCACTACTGCTTTCTGTTAGTAACCAGTCTATCTTCTACACATTTGTGTTGTTTGTATAGCACCATGGGGATGTCTTTGATAAGGACTGAGCCCAGAGCAGGTTACGAGGGATTTTCCATAGATGATTTTTGTGGAGGCTGTTTCAAGCTCTCAGTCCCTGTTCCTGTACCTGTGCTACAGAATCTTGCCAGAAGGCCACAAAAGAAAACTGCTCTTAACTGAAACAAGTGGTCTCAGCTGAAATGTTAAACCTTGATGCTTTGGAAAGGTAGGACAGTACACCCAAGCAGTCGGCTTTCACCTTGTGCTCCTTTGCAGGTGGGTTTGTGCCCAGCACATTTATGGAGCTGTCTCCTATGTGTAAGCCACATTCTGTACAGTAGCTTGGCTTGATCTTTATCCTAACCAGCAGCACCTGTTGCATTGGGTCAGACTTAGAAGGTATAAGTGACCTGGAATCAAAGGAGCCTTGTTTTCCTTTTTTCAGTCTAGTATTTTGGCACTTTGTTATTACCTGTATGCCTATCTTGTCACCTGGGATGCTGCACATTGGAAGAAAAGGGGCTTCAGAGAGCTGTTAGAAGCTAGAGAAAGAATAAATTTTAATAATTCATTCTTAGTAGTAAAAGCCACTTCTTAATTGAAGCAACTTAAAATAATGTTACTTAATTTTCATTTGCCTCTATCATATATATATGCTTATCATATATAGGATGCTTAAAGCATCCTCTCCTACCATTGCCAGGACAGAATAGTGACCCATGAGTGGATGGAGCATAGTTGAGTGCTCCCCCCAGGCTTCTCTGAAATGAGGGATTCTGACTACATCCTTGCAGATGTCAGAGCACCTTTTAGTTAAGAGTGCTTTTTATTCAGTGGATAAATGAGTAGAAAGTATATGGAGATCAACTGCTACATCTTGATGGATACATGCCAGCTCTTGAGCAGGTGTCTGTAGGTTATTTTTTTTTCTTCATTAGTTGCTGAGATATTATAGAGTCTCAAATGGAAAAAGTGCCCCTCAAACCAGGTGAGGAAGTGTTGGAGAGTTTAATATTTGGACCTGGTTCTGAATTTTGCAACTGAACCTGAAAGACAGGAGCATTCATCTTACATGGGATTATCTGCCAGCATTGTGCAGTGGTTTGTGTGTGGCACCAGTTGCCATTTCTCACTTTGCCTAAAGTGAGCTTTGTTGAGCAGTGTAAGAAGAGAGCTCCCCATGCACTAGTTGTGACATGTCTTAGACGTATATATATCTCTAGCAGTAGAGTTCTGATTTTCTGATCCTTTTTTTTTTTTTTTATTTTTTTTTTTTAATTTTCTTGAAAATAAATGTATGTCAGGAATTGAATGACTTTGAGAGACTTCAGCATAACTTTATTATGCACATCACTGGAAAAGAAAAGGTCTTGAAGTTTTTACTCAAACATTTTAATGCTTCAGTCTCCTAAACTGAAAATGCTTCCCCTCTATATCCATTTTCCCTTTTTCTTCCCCTTGCCAGATGCCACAAAAGTACATGCTCAGAGCGACAGGTATTTTTGGGGACAGCAAACAGGTGTTCTAATTAGACTTAGCCCTGAGCTCAAACATCAAATCCAAGCATTCTCAGTGGGAGTAGAGGGTTCAAGTTTGGATCTAACTTTGAAATTCAGCCCCTGTATTAATGAAATAATTCTAATCCTTTCAAGCTTTCAGCTTAATTTTGGTCTCCGGTCTTGCTCAAAGGAGGAATTTTCAGATTGCCAAAGGCTGTGGAGTGCTTCTGCCAACTTCTGAGACATGGACAGTAGACTGTTTCCTGGCATGTGGGCAGCTTGCACAGAAATGTGCCGGTGTGGGAGTGCGGCATCTCTGGAGTTGCTCATGGTCTCCCTTGTCTCCCTGTGATGTGCTGTTTGCAACTTCTGGTGTTTTGTAATTGAGGCCTTTGTTTTTCAGAAGTGGTTACCCAGGGTTTTGTAGTCTTGTGAAGCACTGGGAAGAGTATTATATGAGCTTCCAGGACTTCCTGATTTTCCTTTATGTTGACTAGAAGGCTAAATATATACAGCTAAAGAGATTATGAGCGCTTTGATATAAATTGCTGAGAGATCTGCTGTCCTTTTTGTCTGTCCATTACTGATGAGATCCCACAAGCACATGCCAGGTTTCTAAACTAGTTCTCAGGAGGTTTATGCTGATGCTGCACTGTCTTCACCTTGATCTCCCTGGGCC
Organism: Nesoenas mayeri; assembly: GCF_963082525.1. Lineage (NCBI taxonomy): Eukaryota > Metazoa > Chordata > Aves > Columbiformes > Columbidae > Nesoenas > Nesoenas mayeri. The sequence goes on from NC_137541.1 coordinate 76,175,302, forward strand.
TCAGTATTCATAAAAGCACCTGAGTAATCACTCCTTACATCAAAAGCTGTTGTAGGAAGGGACACGCACAAGAGCATGTGATATGCTATGATAATACCATGATGGGCAGAGGTGTTTGCATACCTAGCGCAGATGATCAGACATAGATATGGGGCCTCATTCCTTTCTTTGTTAAGACTTGATCCACAGGCTTTCGAAATCCTTCTGAATTTGCCTTAATGCAACTCAGTCAGAGCAGAGTGCTTGAAATGAAGGAAAAAATAAAAGCTGTTGCATTTGGGGATGAGCAGGAGAGGATGATGGTGAAGTATCCCCCTTTTAGTTTTCCTATAGCTCTTATTACCATAATTGTGACCAGTTAAACCGCCTGTTCCGCTGCAATGAACGGCTGCAGCTACCAGGTAGGTGACCCTGCTCCTGGCCAGACAAAATTGCCCATTCAATAATCTGATGTAACTCTTGCAACTTTTCTGAAGTTTTGAGAAGAATCAAATTCATATAATAGTTTGGCTTGGAAGGGACCTTCAAAGCTCATCTAGTCCAATCTCCCTGCAATGAGCAGGGACTTCTTCAACTAGATTAGGTTGCTCAGAGCCCTGTCCAGCCTGGCCTTGAATTTTGTCAGGGATGGGGCATCTACCACCTCTCTGGGCAACCTGTGCCAGTATTTCACCACTCTCATTGTAAATAATTTCTTCCTCATGCCTAGCTTGACTCTCCACTCTTTTAGTTTAAAACCATTATGATTTGTTCTGTCATTACTGGCTGTGCTAAAAAGTCTGTCCCCGTCTTTCTTACAGGCCCCTTTTAAGTACTGAAAGGCCACAATAAGGCCTCCCTGGAGCCTCTTCTTCTTCAGGCTGAACAAACCCAACTCTCAGCCTGTCCTCACAGCAGAGCTGTTCCAGCCCTCTGATCACTTTTGTGGCCTCCTCTGGCCCCTCTTCAACAGGGCCATGTCTTTTCTGGGTGAGGGCTTCAGAGGTGGATGCAGTACTCCAGAAGCTGTATGTTTTGTCATTTCTGGGTGTTTTATATAATTTTTTTGTCTCTGAGAGGAATTAAAAATCAAGTGATAACATTCTGTCTGTGTATGCACGTGTATTACACGTATATGCTTTATAATAGTGTGATTTCCTTGAGAATATATGGCTTGGAAATCTGCACTACATATCTACTCCCCTCCCTGGCCCATTAATGGATTTCAGTAAAATATTAAGAGAACTAAATGTTTCAAAGGTAGTTGTGTTGCTTTTTTCTTCCACTTACATTGCAGCCTACTCATTCCTATCCTTTATTTTCATTGCTTCTATATTTAGCTTGCAGACCTATCCTGGATCATGCTGATGAAACTGATGTAGGAATTTGGTCACTTAGGTGACAGCTATGCCTATATTTAGAAAATTATTCTAATGACCCTGATGCCCCATTGAACACCATTTTCCTTACAGTGATTCTTATTTAAAGAGTAGAATATTAATGAACATCAGGAATTGACATCCATACTGCAATTAAAATAATTGCTTAATTAAGAGAAGGATAATTTAATGCTTAGTAATAACATTTGAAACCATGCAATGCAAAATAAGGTTTCTTAGCATCTCATGGGTATAGGTCTAGACCTGAATATATGTTAAGCATTTTTTTTTTCCCTAAAACTTATTATCAGACAAACTAAGGGTCGAAGAAAATTTGTGAACCATATACCAAGTTTTAAGAGTACTAGACTTAGTTGTGTATAGCCACTAAGTAAAATCTTCCAGTCTTTGTCAACTTTATATTCTCATTCAAAATTAAAGGAAAATTGAAGATGAATGAGATCTGGATCTGTTGCACATTGCTCTAGAAGAATTCAGCAGTGCTGCATTTTTTTTTTCCTTTTTAATAAGTCAGAAAACTTTTGACGCTTTGGCCATTGTGCCATGGATTTTTTTTCAACAAGTACTATATGAAATCTTCTTAGCTACACATTCTCTTTGATATAACTAAATACAGGGCATTTCAAAAAGGTGGACCCAATTTGAAATCACTATATCTCTGCAACCACAAACTGCTCGTGAATGAAACTCTTACCACTTGAAAGAGAGGGGCATAGAGTTTCAAATGATTGCTTCTTGATGCCTTTCCCAGTGCACAAACAGCCCTTGCCTCACAACTGCTTCGAAACTGGGTCCATCTTTTTGAAACACCCTGTTGAACAAAAGTTGCAATAGAAGCATGACATCAGAGCAGCATGTTGTCAGGCTCTTTTTTCTGTTTCATGATATTTTGTCCTACTTAGTCATATGCTGTCATTTACTTATTGCCATGTATGTGTAAATTACTGTGGAGCAGTTACATTGATGGCTATGATTTGCTGCTTGCCCCAAACATAAGAATTGACATCACGTGAGGTCTTTAGCTTGCCAGTACTGAAGAGTGAACATCTCTTTCACTTGGGGTGTGATGACACCATCAGCCCTAATTATTATCTTGAAGGGGACCCTTCCTTTGGCATTTGCCACACCTTTCTCATTGAGCTACTTTCAGGTAGATAACTTTGGGGAACTATGTAAACTCAAACATACTAGGGCTTCCTTTTTATGTAACGAGGGCTTGACGAGGGTGTGGTGTAATTTTTTGCAAGATTATAGAATTTTATAGTAAAATCATAAGTCTACAAGATATTAAAATTTTCACTAATGATTTTTGATAACATATTGGTTCAAAAAGAACTTAGAAAAATGAAGCTATTGTCTACCAAAAATAAAGATGAAGGTGACCATAAGTATGTTGGATAAATGGTAATCTTTAGGATTCTTTTCAATTTTTTACTCTTCTCTGCATCCCCTTGAAGACTAAAGGGGAGAGTGATTAAGGACACATGGTTAAAATACCAGAATTGTTTTTGATCATTCAGTAGGTGGCAGCTTTGCCTGAAGCCAGCGCTGAACCAGTGCCACAGCATGATATCACTTTTTGGCTAAGGTCTGGCATTTTGAAATTAGCTGTGATTGCTTGGATTAACTTTATAGAGATTCAAATGGGTCCAGTATTCTTTTACATGGACCATTTTTAGCTGACCTTTAAGGAACCCCTTCATCAAGTCTGTTCTTATCACACAGTTGATTAGCTACACTTAACTGTGAAACTACACAAGCGAACAATCCCATTTTAAAAAAAAGGAAAAGGAAGGACAGGAGGGAGGAAATAAAGGGCAAAAAGAAGAAAGGCAGAACTGAAAAGCTCTCCAAATCTAGCATTTTCCCCACAGTGCATTTTGGTTCTTAAAGGAAAAACAAGGTTTCAGACCCAAGAGGGACTCAACTTCACAGTGACTGAGGCAGAGTAGGAGTTGGTATGAACATCCTTCTCAGTTAGGCACCGCAACTCCAGTAGCAGCTGGAAAGGAGTGCTCTAGTTAGTGCCCAGAGAGCACATTGAGAGGGGTAGTGAGGATCATAGAGTCATAGAATAGTTTGGGTTGGAAAGGACCTTTAAAGGTCATATAGTCCAAGCCCTCTGCAATGAGCAGGAACATCTTCAACTAGATCAGGTTGCTCAGAAGCCTGTCTGGCCTGGGCTTGAATGTTTCCAGAGTTGGGCATCTACCACCTCTCTGGGCAACCTGTGACAGTATTTCACCAATCTCAGTGTAAAAAATTTCTTCCTCATGTCTAGTCTGAGGATGGATATCTGAGGAAAGCTGCCTGGTTTCACCTTGCCTGAGGAACAATCAAAATACTGGCCTATCCCTCAGCTTCTACTTTTATTTCTACCATGGCTCCCATGGGTCTATGCCTGTCCCTGCTTATTGCCTTGTTAGTGATCCCTTAGCTTGCTTTGTAATTTGAATGTCACGCCTTGGCCACTCTTTATTCTGGTTTTAAAAATGCTGAGCAATGTGGACTGTTTTGGTATGGTATCCCCTTTCTGTTTCATAACTCCCTGACTTCCAGCTTCAAAAGGAGTTTCCCCTCACTGATTTGAGCTAATATAATAAAAACAAGTGATTGAATCATCCTGAAAGAGCATTGTTGGATTTTTTTTTTTTGATGAATCCTTTTAATTGGTTTATTTGAAAACTGTGATTTTTGAACATTAAAAATTAATTAAGGGAGAGAAGGGGAACATCTTTATGCACAATGTGCCTTTATCAGATTATCTGATATTTGAGGAGGAGAAGCAGAAAACTTATGGAGCCATGCAAAATGATGTTTTCTTCATAAAAACATTCTCAAGTGGAGACCATAAAGAAAATACAGCAGAAACTTCAATAAATTAAAGAACTTATGACATAGCACAAAGCCTTTCTAAGTGTTTGACTGTCTTCTGGGGTAGAGAAATACGAATAGCCGGAATCTTGCCTGGCATAAATCAGCCCACATCTACTGAAGAAGCTGTTTTCCATGAAGCAGGGTAAAGAATCTGTAACCTGTAGTCTGTATCCCTATTTAGTCTTTCTGAGCTTTTTCCAAAGATGTGACTGTAAAACACATGTAGACCAACCAGCTCTAGAAGCTGAACAGAATGGATGATCTCAGTCTTCAAATATTCTCAGTGGCCAGAAGCCCCTTCAGTCAAAGACTTGCTTTAAATTTCATATTTTGAATTTACAATGTTTTCATTGCCTGCATATTTACAATAAATGGATTGAACTAGACCCCTTCCCCAGCATTTGTTTTTGTTATTTGACAGTCTGCTGAGTAATGCTCTTTGTATGTGTTTTTACTTTACGGAACAGATTTTCCACATGGATTTTTACACTTTTTGGACAGAGATTTAATTCTGAGACAGCTGGTGTGATTATAGATCAGTTCTTTCAGTTAATCTGAAAGAGAAGTAAGTTGTACTTCCAGTTATAGAATTACATATGGTTTAGTTCAGTGGGAGAAAAAAAAATGTAAAGTTTCATATAACCCTGGCTGGCTAATATTTAACAATACTTATTATCGAATGCCTGGAAGCATAGATGTTTCTGCATTACGTGACTCGGACTTGTTGTTCCCTTTGGTGAGAACTATGAAACTATGTTCCATAACAGGTTACCTCTAAAGGATGAACTATGGTTCAAGTTTGCAAGTGGTGAGATTAAGACATGGATATTTGTCAGAAAGGAAACAGTCGTATTTAGTTCACATAACAGTGGGATGGCTTTTGTTTTCTAGGATTAAATGGGGTGTGTGTCATCATCCTCCCAACAAAAATATTTATGGGGGTTTTTAATACTTTTCTAATTAGAAGCCAGCTGGACCATTCAAAGATCAAGTTTCTTCTTCCCTATACACCACTAGGCTTGGTATTTTAATCATGTTTCTCTCTCTCTCTCTCTCTCTCTTTTTTTTTTTAATGGAGAAAAAGAGGCAGGATTTATTTCTTGTTTTAAGGTGGTAGTATTTCAAAACTTCATATGAAATTCTATCCAAAAAGCCTCTTCACATAGTACTTTGCTTTGGATTGGTTTTAAATATTATCTACTAACACAAACTGTTCTTTGAAGGGTTGTAACAGAAATCTTGTGGTGACTCTTGTGAAGCAGGTCTGACAGTTCCTTACCTCTGGGAAACAGAAAATCTTTGTTTAATATCTTTTTAGCTCCACATCTTCCTCTTTTCCACCACCTGTTTATCTTTGTCTTGTGACCAAAAAAGGAAAAAAAAAAAAAAAGACTAATTTTAATACAGGTTAAAATATCATATTTGTCACTGTCAGATGAACTTGAGTTAAAAAATGAGAGGAAGGGAAATAGAATGCAGTTTTAATGCATTGTTTTATTTTCTGGTTATCCAAGGCAGGCTTGCTCCTTGTTTGAAACTGGAGCAATTCCCCCTAGAAGTCTCTCTGACACATGATGCACTCAATGCAGGCATTGATGTATTTCACTGCTTGGGACATCTAACCTGTCCTGAATGCAAAAATCTACTACTGGGGCTAAGGCGAGGAAGGCTCTTCTTAGCCCAAGTGAGACACTTATCCAGCGTGCCCTTGGGTGCAGAGTGTTTGACTGTTCACCAAACACCTGCTGCTGTGAAACGCTGCAAGTGTTGGATGGTTGTCGTGTCCCCAGTAACTGGGGTGGCTTATTGCCCTTCAGAACCACAGCTGCTGATTGTGGAGGCAGGAGCTTGTGACCCAGGGAGAGTGTCCAGCTGAGCTCCACAGGGCAGGAGGTTGGTCCTGGCACCCAGCCTGGGCTTCCTTTTAGAGCTGCAAAAGTTCATACTTTTTTTAAGGTACAACTCAAGAAAGGAGCTCCCCAGGATGAAGATACAGTGTTAGAATTGGCTGGTTGCAGAGCAGAATCTGTTTCTTTTCTTTTTTTTTTTTTTTGTTAATAAAGCAGTCAGATATAAATTATGTATTGTTATTAAACAGTAATCAAATTATTCCAATGCGATTTAATTTTTAAATTAAATAATTTAAAAGCATCTTTTTTTAAAAAAATCACACTGCTTTAATAAAATGCTACTTTCTTCTCCTATTTTATCAAGAACTTCATTCACAATGTTGAATATTTTATGGTGCCAGGGGCATCTTATTATCTCCTCTGATATTGCCAACCCGATAAAATAGAAAAAGTCTCCACTGTAATTTCTTCGCACAGTAGGATGGGAAACTATCTGGCAATTTGTTAAATAGGAACATATTGCTTTGAAAATGCAAATGAATAGAATTACATTAACATTAGAAAATACAGTAATGTTGTATCAAATAACAGCCAAGGAATTATCTGATGTGTTACATTTGCATTGAATTCAATTACTTATGAATCTTCTTGCCTTACTAGTGCATTCTGATACTGATCTCTGCTCTGATGTGTGGGTGCGCGTTGTGTCACTGCAGTCCAGTGTAGCTGAAACCCCTTGAATTCGCCTTGTAACAGCAGCGGGTCTTGGTTTAGCTGCCGAACTAGTTGAGTTGTGTGCGCTCATGAATGTTGGCCTCAGTTAAATCCTGTATTGTTCTTCATATGCTCTTCAAATATATGACTACTCAGGGAGGCAGTCGTGGCCCCAAGCCTGACAGTGTTCAAGGAAAGACTGGACAACACCCTCAGACACATGGTGTGAACTGTGGGGTTGTCACATGCAGGGACAGGAGTTGGACTCGGTGATCCTTGTGGGTCCCTTCCGACTCAGGACATCCTGTGATTCTATGACTAATCTCTGTGCATGTAAATATGGATAGCGGAGGTTTATGTACGGTCTGCTCATATGGACTATACCACTAGTGGCCAGCTCATTAAACAGCACAGAGGTGTCACGGTGCTGGTTGAGTGGCACTGCCTGCTTTCCTGAGGTACATCTTTTCTTGTATTTGGAGGAATTAGCAGAGGTAGGGTTTCCTCTGCTTTCTGGGGTTCTCCTGGGCGAGATAGCTGTGAATACCTGCCTCAGAATTAGGGCATCATCTGGGTGACAGGTTCCCATTTGATATGCGAATTGTTTTGCATCAGGCAGCAACCTGCAGGCTGCAGCACGTGGTGGCCAGGATAATGTTGATCACCCAGGCAAAGGTGCTGTGATCACCTCAGCCATTCTCATGGCTCCCGTTGATGTCTTATAGTCTGCTACAGTCATGCAGTAATAAAACAGCACTTCACTCTTACTGGGTGAGCAGTTTGAATATAAAGCTGTGAATAGAGTTTAAATAGGCAGAAAATTCTGCTTAGGTTGCAGCAGGAGTTTCATTGCTGTGATACTTCTGAGGTACCCTTGTGGAAGGTGGGAAGATGTTTGCTTTCTGGCATTGTTGGCCATAGAACTTTTTTTTCAGAGAAAAAGTCTTCTAAAAAACGTATACAGATTGCATGGTTCGTGACCATCTAGTCCTTTTAAAAATAAAGTCCATGGATGACACCTTTTACATGGAGATTGCTATGAAAGGGTTAAATGTTTGCAATGAGCTGCTGCATTGTAACTCCAAAAATACCATCATTACGTCCTATTTTAAGTGTTAGGAAATAAAGCTGCTATCTCAGATGTTGCGGTTGCCAATTTCCTGATGCTTGCTGTTTCCAGCCACTCAAGCCTTCATCTTGTCATCTGCTTCTGGTTACTTGGACCTTCTTGAAAAATACTACCAAATGAATAGCTGTTGCTGCCTCCAGTAGTGCTGGGATATTTTTGTGTAGGTCCTGCCTTAAAAATTGAAGAAGACATGAAAATTTCCCTTACTGTACTGTGATGGTATGTCCTGAATAGCAGTCGGCACAAATAAAGGTCATTAATAGTAAGTCTAATGAAAAATTTTGAGTAAGTTTCACTCAGTTTATTCCATCCATACCAGCTCAGTAGCTTTTCTCTGGCAATGTTGGTTTTTTTTTTTATTTCAGACTTATCGCAGGACACTTTTCTTCCAATGTCTTTCTTCCTTGTTGAACAGCCATACTTTCTAGTTAATCCAGGCTATGCATTTCAGAATTGTTAAAAATATTTATTCATATGGGTCTAGCTCAACAATAAGGGTTTTTTTTAGGCTGGGATGGAAGAATTGTTTAAAAAGCAAAAATGTTTCATTTAGAAGGATTATTTAAAAATGAAACATTTTTGTGTGATTTTTTTTTGAATTAAAATTGGACAAAAAGTTTTGGACATGAAAACTAAATGCAAGTTTTGATTTCAGACTGAACAAAATATTTTTGTCAACAGTGAAGACTTTTCCCTCTTTGATTCTTTTATTGAGCCACTCTCTTTTCCCTCATCCTTTCTTTTGCTTATTTCTACTCCAAGCTGAATTTTGCTTCTCCTTTAATATGAAGTGTGTATAAAGCTGACTTAGAGTACTTCTTGATGTTCAGTGTAACTCATTCATGTGCTTCCATCTGGTTTACACCATTCAAACAATGTAAAACAGCAAATGTGTTGTTGCAGTGAATCTTGTGCATGCAACTCTATAGAATAACAAACAAGACCTCAGCAAAGGAATCCATCTAGGCTGTTCGTCTTACAAAACACCACAGTGGTCGTGAAAGAACATTTTTCCAAGGGTGTGGCAGAGAGAAAGCCATATCCCAAATGGAAATGTTTCTTTTGACAGGGAGAAGAAGCTTTCTACTTGCCACTCACCAAAAGGCAGTGTTTCAGGGGATGTGATAGATGAAGCCTCCTGGAGATAAATCTTCCACTTCTACCTGGCAGGCATCTGCTGCCCAGGGGGTAACTGAATGGGAAGTGGGAATACAGCAAGGCAAAAGGTGCTGGAGACCAGCAGAACATTCCTTCCAGCAAAGCAGAAAAGAGACACACTCCTCCAGCTGCTTCTTTTTTGTGTTTTGTTGTTGTTTCCTCTGATAAGCTCTTCTCCTTCCAGTCTTATTGGGGACTTTATATTGGTCTTTTCCTCAACATGTATGTCAGAAGCCCAGGGTGCTTGGGTTGGAAAATGGACTTCGTGATATGATCAAATACTTACATCTTTTTAGCACCAGATCTCTCTGGGGTCTACTAGTTCATCTGATTCACAAGGAAGAGAATGCCTGTGAAATTTAGCCTGTGAGTAGTAGCAGTTCTGGCTTTAATTCATCTCCTGGCAGTTCAGCTTCAGCCAGTGTTTCATTTTTACTGCTTTCATGTAGAATAACTTGTCTCTCTTCTGATTTCTGAGCTGACTGATGTGTTGAATATGACAGTAAAATTATGTTTTAAAGAAGGTGATGGGAAAACATGGCTGAAAATCCCAGAGAGTATTTGAAGAGATGAGGGTATCACTCCACTGTTAGAAATGAAAGAACTTAAAGCTGATCATCAGTGTAATAATAATTAGCATGACCTTCATCAAACAAGTTATTGTGATGGCAACCAGACTTTACATTAAGTGTAATTTAGTTTAAAGAAGTAGCATTAGACATCATTTTTGCTGCTGCTTGATTAGCAGGAGGGAAACCAACAGCTTCAAAAGGTTCATTTTGGGAGAGGATTCAATCAATGTGAAACCATTCCAAACATCTCTTCGATCTACAAATAAGGCTGGATCAGACATTGATAGCCAGGAATACAGTTCTCCAAAGCAGGAGAGGATGCAGGAATAGAAGTCAAAGAGTTCTGAGCACTGACTTGAGCCCTGGTATACGCTCAGTCAAGTTTCTGCATGGATTTAATGATAAATGCTGAGCCATTTGCTTTAAAGATAATATCCTTTTAGACTAGTATGTATTTTATTTCCTTTTCCTCCTTGGGTGTTTGTGGGTGGTGTTTTTACAGTTTGGTGTGGTTTTGTGTGGTGGTTTGTTTGGGTTTTGTTTGTTTGTTTTTCAATTTGGAGATAAAATTACAGTGATACACAGTCTTATGGTCCAGATGATACTGTAATGTGTATTTTGCTGCTAGTAAAGCTAGAGCAGTAACAACGGTGGCAAAATTCAGCATTATGTCTCAGTAAGCTAATGCGTAATGAAAGTGTGACTGAGTTTGGTAAGTTGTCCCTTTGCCTGCCCTGGACCTTTGCTACCTGATGGCATCTCTACCAAGGACCTCTGGCTAACCAGAAGGCCTGGTGTTGAATTCAGTGTTGTTCAGCACAGGCCTGGCCTTATGGTTCCCATAACACCTGTTGCCATTGTGACTAACTTCCAAAAGCTGTTTGCAAATACATATAATGTTGTATCCAGAGAAACTCTCCATTTTATCTGGGATGATGTGGTCACAAGGAAAAGTTAAGAGTCAGTTTTCAGCTCCTTGCTTCTGGGTTTTATTTAGAAGTGCCCAGAGGAGATAGGGGGGCTCATGGCTGCTATCACGTGTGTATTGAAAAATCCTCTTCCTCATACAGTGAGGTCTCCTATTTAAAACACTTGTCTCCAAGATGATTCATTCCTTGAGTTGTAAAGACTGTGACACTGTGAGAGACAGCCAGCCTGATGGACTGATAAAAGATGCATGTTTGGCACATTCTCACTGATTTCAACAAAGATTTCATTTCCTTAAATAACATCCAGCTGAAATAGCAGCAATGTTGTCGTCACCAGGGCCAGACGGTTTTATATCTGCTCTTTATAGAGTGGGTCTCTGCATCCATGAAGCAGATTGTTTCCAAAGAGCACCTGTCCTTTGTAGGTAGTCCCATGGCCCCAGTTACCATTTTATCTGAGCCCTGCGCTGCCCTGGATGAATATAACCCCACGCTGTCCCTCTGGGGTAGGAAGTGAAGTTCCTGCTGTTTTACAGATGAGGCTGAGAACTGGCTACACTGCAGAATAAAGATGTGATGTGCTACGGTGGTGACTGTACCACGCTCGCGGGGGTAAGAATAGCTAGTGCTGGCAGGCAGCACACAGCCCCTCTGCGGGTAGATGGTGTGTATTAAAGGCTACGCCAGCTGTGTGGGACCGTCTGTGCCTGCTGCTGTCACCATTACAGCTACGCGGGGGAGCCTGAGTAAGCAGGCACCAACATAAGCTGTCATTCTGCTCTTCGGATACAGCCAAAGTGACGTATGCACCCAAGGTCACAAAGAGAATCAGCGCTGGGGAAGTGAATTAGGCTGAGGAATTGGTAATAATGCTTCTACCTCTGAACTATTCTCAGAAAAGCACAGTTTTCTCTTTGTTGGGAGAATTACTAAATGTTGTGCTAGCATCAGAAGTGGAATCTGTAGGAAGCCCTCACAGTGGGAGTAAGCTGCTGAACCCTGGTGCCACAGACTTGTTGTGGTGTGATTTGGTACGATTTTGTATCGATGGTTGGATTTTGTTCATGTGAATGCTGTGTCAAAGTGGTGCTCTTTCAGTAAAATTACCATGGTTAAAATGAGCTGAGTTAAATCCCATGTGCAGTTCATATGCAGCCGAAGTATTGGGGGTCATGCTGCTCAGGAGCAGCACTGCTTCTTGTCTGGACATGGTGGAAGACGTGTGTGGGTGGCTGCTGGAGGGATCCTCAGGTACTGTAAGGAAGGGAAGCAATGACTGCAGAAAACAATGTGCAACTATTCCAAAACACTAGTGAAGTAATTTGGGGTGAATGAGCCCTTTAAAATTAAGCACAGGCAGCGTAGAAGGTGCTTTATAAAGTGCCATTCTGTTTCTGTCTAAGTGCATGGGCATTAGATCTCCTAGAAATACAGACAAATTTAGCCATTGGGCTAATTCTCAAGGCTTTTGCTGTGATAGTTGGAATAAGCGATTATCCCCTCTCCTTTAATGCAGAGCATTTTTATCTAGACTGTGGGACATGTGATTTTCCTGTCCGCGGAGCACAAAGCAGACACCTCACTTGAAGAAAAGTGTTTAGTCTGGGTGAGAACTGCTCTTTGTGTGCACGCATGTGATTTATTTATAATAGGTAATTCTTGCTACCCAGATGATCTCTCCCAGATTCCTTTCAGCCAGAGCCGAGGTAGTCTCTGTCAGTTGTGTAAGGTCTGGTGAGTGTGGCACATAAGCAGCAGCCTCTAATTTTCATCCCCATCAGAAAATGAGATGAGCTACTCCACTTACCCTATGAAATAATAGGGTTGTGTTTGGAAAGGCTGCTGCCCAGCTGGATAGACAAAGCGCTGTGCACCCTGCAACGGTGGCAGCTTGAACAAAATCACGGTGCTTGAGCAGAGCCATTTGCAAAGGGCATACTGCCAGGCAGGTCCCAGAAAGGAGGGAGCCCCACTTTCAAATCAGCTTTCTCCCCTTTCATATTATTCTGGCTTTGTCCTCATCTTCAAAGGGGAAATGGGCAGGAATTTCAGGACGTCCCAGGCTACAAGAGGTAGTTGTGCAGAGACACAGTCCTGCATGGCTGTTTGCTGAGTGGGTTTGGTTTACAGCTTATTATCTACTATATTTCAAGCATATGTTTAGTAAAATTGTGGTTTTCTACAAACAGAGGAGAACTATAAACCTGAATATAAAGGCCCTCTGAAAATTAAGACTGAAAATGAGATTCTAAATTGAGATTATTATACCATTTCTGCATTCCCTCAGGGATAATATAACTGCATAATAGTGTGCCTTTTTTACAAACTAAGCATGCTAAATTTATCTTTAAATTTTAGTTGAGGACTTTTTCTTTATCATCCTGGTATCTGTATAGACATTGCTACCACTGTCAAAGCAAATGCAAATGTTAGAACTTTACTACCTAGTTTTATTCATCCTGTCCATAGCAATATAAGTGACAAACCAAGCCTGAGAAACAGTTTGGAGTGGGTCTAATTGGAGGGGAGAGGGTAGGGGCGGACAACCTGCCTAGTATATTCTTTGTTATGATGGCCTCAAAGGGCTGTGCCAATTGCTTGTGCTCCACTTCCCCTCATGTGGGCAACAGGACCTGAGAATAAACATCTCTGTAACCCTAAACCTGCTTTGTCTTTGCACAGGCATTATGATTTATATCTTCATGGTCATGTCTCATTTCTCAAATAACTACAGGTCTTGTGCATTATACATTCTTAGATATATATACCTGTATTCTGGCAAATAACAAGGAAGAAAAATAGTACTAATGATTCTTATTTTTTACAGCATTTACTATATATAGTTTGCAAAAAGCTGTAAAAGGAGGGCCTGCATCACTTTACTAAGAGGAGGTGAGAAGAAGTTAGTGATTGGGACTAAGGGTGTTAGTGGGGCCTTCCACCAGCAACCATGGTTACCTTGTTTTTAAACAGAGTTTATCATCCTTGCCCAGAAAACGCATCCAGAAAGGCATTGTACTGTAAGAAATATGACATTACATTCTCCTCAGATTTCAACACGCTATTTGTATATGTGCAGAATCAGAAAGAAGACAGATTTTAGGGGACTGTAAAAAAATCTAGTGTGCACATCTTATATTCCTGTACTGTTATGACACAGCAAAGCAAATGTTCTCCAAATGGCTCTGAGGCATGCCTATTTCCCTGCCCTCCTGAGCTGCATCAAGCTGTTGTTTAGACTTTACCAGAGAGGAGGAGTATGGATATTACAGCTTTACTTCTAAATAGGTCTGTTCCATGTAAAATCTTGAACTCCACAGTGGGGTTGCTCAGGTTGAGAGGGCTCTCTCCTTCCCTGCCCCCAAGTCAAGGGCACCGGTTTTATGCAAGAAGAGGGGAGGAAGACAGGAAGAATATTTAACTATAATCTGCCTCTGGCAAGTCATGTTCTATTTAAAACTTCAGTGCACCCAAATGGCCAAGCCTGGCAGGCCGTGCGATCTGAAAGCAGAACTGGTTCAGCAGATGCACAAGCATGCCAGGCTGGCCTCTGCAGCTCCATCAGCCCCCAGAGCCCCCTGCATCTCTCTCCACCTCCCTCTCTCCCACATTAGATCCTCTGGTCTCCATGACCTCTGCAGATGCGTACTCTCTGATGTGCATATGAAGCACGTGCATTTTAACACAATAAGCTGGTGTCAGGCTCTGTGTTGCTGCAGTTCATGGATTGGCTGTAACTTTCTCTTGCTGTTATTTGTTTCCTGCTATCTTGACTCCTTTTCACTTCTTTTCCACTTGTTTCAAGCCAAAGGTGATTGCATGTTTGTTGTCTGTCCCCTGTAACACCTTCCTTATGCTTTATCTCCCAAAGAAGTAATGAGAAAAAGATCTTTACTGATAAGTATGTAGGATTTGCACTTGATTTTCCCTGCCCTTGAAGGAGGAATTAGGCAAGGGGTAACTCTCTTTCTGTTCCACCAAAGCTGATATTTAGAGGTCCTATCCTTTTTCTTCTATTCCTGAAAAGAAGGTGGAGGTAGAGAAGAGGATCTGTGCATTAACATTTTCTTTTGTGTGTCATTTGGGAGAATGGTCTGAGTCTGAGAACAGTTTTCCAGTCCTGCCCTGGGTTCTCCCATGGTGCCATGCTTGACAGGTTGGTGGGAGGCAGCAGTTTCCTGTGGACTCCTGTGCTGTCCAGCCCAAGGACAGAGAGCTGTATCACCGTCAGTCCCAAAATTGATCTCCTGTGCAAACAGAAAAACAGTGACAGCAATGGACTTTCCCCAAGGATGTTTATGTTATTTGCAATTATGCTTAGAAGCACTAATATGTTTATTCTGTGTGATAATGTATGGAACGACCCTTTTATTTTTTTTTGCTTTGTAAGTCTCTACACTGTCAGAACTGTAAACCCCTCATGTTCTGTGCTCTCTTGTTACATCAGCTACCCTTTAAAATACAGCTTAATCTGTTTCTGTTGTCAATCAATACCATTACCCCTTTTTGTTCAAAGCCTGTTGTCCTGTTAGTCTAAGTTGTCTTGGTTTTTTCCATTATGAAGAGAAGTTGATAGTCAAGATCTCCTTCATAAATAAACAAAGGTGGATGAAAAGCATAAGCTGTCTTTCACTGAAGCAAACAGGTGACTGTTTCTGCAAAGATGGACCTGGATTTCCAAAGAAAGTACTGGATAATGTCAGAACTGCTGACAAGGAATACATCTGGGTTTGTAATTTGTGCCAGAGCCCTGCTGCCCAGCAGAGTCTAAGAGGAGCTGTGCTCTCGGATGCCCTGTGCCCAGCAGCCCTGTGCTGCCCCTGCAAACCTGTGAGTGAAGGAAGGAGATTCCATGGAGCCCACCCATCTCTCCTGGCAGCCACCACCAACCTGTTAGTGTAATGGTGTGCTCAGGTAGCTCTCCACCAGTCCTTGCCTGCTACCTGATGTCTGCTCAGGGCTCAGCTGTGCTGGTCCCTGTGCAGGAGGGGCAGAGCCTGGATCACTGAGCAAAGTGATGCTCGGCCCCATTGAGGCATCTCGAGGTAGCCCTTGAGGAAGCGTAGCTGGCTGCCCTCTGCTCCACCAGCAGCCTGGCAGGAGTGGGTGCTTGCCCTCGTGAAAGCGTTAGAGTTTTTGTGCTGCAGGGAGAGTAGAAGGGTGCAGTCCTCGTGCTTGCACAGAAGATTCCATCTGAATATGAGGAGAAACCTCTTTACTCTGAGGGTGCCAGAGCACTGGAACAGGCTGCCCAGAAAGGTTGTGGAGTCTCCTTCTCGGGAGACATTAAAACCCGCCTGGACACATTCCTGTGCGATCTGCTGTGGGTGAACCTGCTTTAGCAGGTAGGTTGGACTAGATGATCCCCAGAGGTCCTTTCCAACCCCAACCCTTGCATGATTCTGTGATTCTTCTGCCCTTCTACTGCTGTATTTGCACAGCTGTGCTTTCCTGGCCCTGACCATCACACAGCACCTGTAGTTTTTGCCCCTCGGTCTTCTTCTCAGTAAGAAAGGACTGTAAGGTAGCATGGAGGCTGTTGGCCTCTTCTCCCACGTGGCAAGTGGTAGGAAGAGAGGAAATGGCCTCAAGTTGTGCCAGAGGAGGTTTAGATTGGATGCTAGGAAAAATTTCATCATGGAAAGGATTGTCAGGCACTGGAACAGTCTGCCCAGGGAAGTGGTGGAGTCACCATCCCTGGAGGTATTTAAAAGACACATAGATGTGGTTCTTGAGGATGTGGTTTAGTGCTAGAATTAGGTTATGGTTGGACTCAACGATCTTGAGTGTCTCTTCCATCCCGAATGATTCTATGATTCTATAATGTGCATAAGGCATTGAGCTAACAGCAGCCTGTTTTGGAATTGAATTTTTCCTCTGAGTCTAGTCTCATGCCTTGAGCCCACATGAGCATGCAGCTGCCTTTCACCCGGACCAGCACGCCCTAGAGCTGCATGTTCAGCCATGGTCTTTGTTACTACCCAGCTTGCAGCCAGACGCTATAAGAACTCTCCTCCATCATAGAAGTCTGGTAGATGTCCTGCACTTGGAAGGCATGATGGTGGTGGGTTTTGTTTTATAAATCTCTGTCTCACTAATAAGTGTAATTGCTTGGAATACGAAGTCTCCCACGGTCTAATTTTCTCTCAGTCTGCATCCCATGAAAAACAGACAAAGCTTTGTGAAGTAGGTACTATGGCCTGACTTAAAATCCAACGTTTTTCTGTAGCTAAGTTTTCCACTGTAAATGAGCACATGAGCATATCCCAATTAGCTATTGATATGTATCATGCAGGTTTCACCATTTTTCCTTTGAGAATTTTGATTCGGCAAGAACAAGAAATGTCACGTGCCAGAAATGTCTGCAACAGTTACTTTAAACAGTGTCTCTTAGCTTGTTGCACGCCTACCTCATCCTATTTGCTTCTTTAATATGTGTAGATATATGCTCGTGTACCAGAGGTATGACTGGGCATGCGAAGCATCCATTATAATCAGTTTGTGATTTTTCTCTGTTCATGGTAGTCCCTCTAAGTGTGCCATGCACTAGTTAAACTATCATAGTTCCTACTGCCAGGAAATGTTTCCATTTATCCTCTTTCATAAACACAGCATTGCCCTTTGTCTATGCATACATTAAAATAAGCTCTCTTTTTTCTTTTTTCCTTTTTTTTTTTTTTTTTCCCCCCCAGTGATATTAATTCTGCTGAGCCTGATCCTGGAATATGTTAGGGAGTCTTTAATCTTACATGTGTTTTACTGAACACTGAGAGTGATTAACCTCTTGAAAAAGCTATTTAGAATATCAGGGATAATCACTCTGGTAAAATAGGACTATAAATATGCCTTTAAAATCCTTGACTGGATCCCTAGCTGAACTTTGCACTAAGTGTCATGCTAAATGAATTCAGTATTGCTCCTTGGCTTGGCTTTTCTAAAGAGAGGTTTAACGGTCAGATGGCACTGTTCTTTCCCAAAATATGTGCTTAAACTTACACCTTCAATTTGTTCAAGAAAGGTAGCCCGCCTGAATTGTGTGTAACCACACCTCTATTATTTAGGAACCAAAATGCTGTATGCTACATCTAGACTCTACTAAAAGAACATCCAAGTTAAGCATTAAAAATGTAGGAAATGGCAGATTTATGGTTAATTCAGCTGCTTTTATACCTATGTTGAGATGGCCTCTCTAATTACTGGATCACGCAATGATTCTTTAAAGCCTTTTCACTACATATATTTATTTTATGATTTGTCTCCTCTCATATGAGACTGTGCATTTGCTTGCTGTGAAGTGATGCAGTAGGCAGGTGAAGTGTAGGGAAAGATCTCTATTAAACATGACGGCTGGCTGTGTGCTGAGGCACACGCACATGCCCAGGCATTGCAGAATGAGCATTCCCTGCCCAAACCATATCCTACCCTCAACAAACATTTCTTTGCCTAATTTTGGGCATTAGAGTATGTGGTGTACGCTAACTCAGGAGGCAGTAAGGGTTAATACTATTATCGTACTGCTGTAGGTTTTGAAAGTATTTCAAGCAAGATGGCCTCAGTTCTGTATTATTCATTTCTATTAGCAATTTTAAGAGATAACTGCTATATCTAGAGACAACGCCCTCAGACACGTGGTGTGAACTGCGGACTTGTCATATGCATGGACAGGAGTTGGACTAGATCCTTGAGAGCCCCTTCCAACTCAGGACATGCTATGATTTTATGATTGTCTCAAGGACTATGCCAACTGAAGGTTAAAGGTTCCCACACCAAGCACTCCAAATGTAGGAAATGGAAACATGAGGGCTGCCTGTGGATCTTGGCCTTTTCAGGATGCATTCCTATTTTCAGGCAGTGAGTCAAACCATATCCAGAGTTCTGCTTGTAGCCAGTAATCTGCGACTTGAGCACAGCTTAATAACTCCTTTTCCCCCTCTTTACCCTTTGCTTGTCCCCTCCCCTTTTCTGTAATAAGTTAAAAAATATTTCTCAGGGCTCAAAGCAATGAACAAAGTTAATCCAGTAATTGTGGTAGTTTATGAGTTGATGATTGATAGCAGAAGACATAATTATTCTTTTTCAACCTTAGCTGGCTCACTGTGATCGAATACGATTATATGTTAAGTTGCGTTATTGTTAAATGAATCGTATGCTGACCGCAATGCACCAACCAGATCACACCATCATCCTTGGTGGCATTGCATTAGGACTTAGATGAGCTCCTTATCTTGATTATCAAAGACCTTAATCCTACAAACACTTGTGAACATTTAAAAATTTACTGGCAGAATAAATCCATGTCTGAGAACTGCAACAACCCAAGATGTGAAGATTTCAGTAGTCTTCAGTCCCTACAGATATCTGCCTTTACAGTTTTCATCCTGGGTTATGTTTGTATTGGTCATCTTTGTACTTCCATTCGGTTTTAGCCCAACCTTTTTTTCAACTTAAACTGCCTTCAGACAAAGCCTATGAATTATATGACCTTTGTTTGCCAATACAAGAGAGGTTGTAAGTTAATTAATTGGCTTGTTTTTTTACAGTAGGCTGTGGTCTAGGTCCATAACATCAATAGAAAAAGGAGTCCAAGTTGTAGGAATCCTGTGTGTGTCCTTGCACAACTGCTGGCCTACACACCATTGCTACTTATACACAATTGCTTTCTTGATATCACGCCTACTTACTGATTTATATACAGTGTATATTGGGATGTGTGTGTGCATATTTACATACCTGTATGTTTTCAAAGGCTGTCCCCTTTAATTGATATTTGATTCACACCATCAAAATGAGTCTAGAAAATGTGGTGCAACAGGGAAATAGTTAGCCAGGGATTTTCACCAGGGATCTAGTTATCTTTTTATGTAAATACAATAAAAACCACAATAGTAGAAGTTACTCTAATTTGCCTTTGTAAGGGCAAAGAAAGCTAATGGGAGGAAACCAAACTAAAAGTTCTCTGGGGCATAGGGCTTAAAAAACCTGAAGAGCATCCCTCAGCCCCATAAAAAAGTGGCAAATGCACAAATCTGCATGAATCCTCCACACTGCCCTGAGAACAGAAACCATGACCCTGTAAGGCAGGTTGCCAAGCAGAGGTGTTCTAGTTTTTGAGGCAGAAGTAGAAGAGCAAGAAGAGTGTTGTGGGGAACCCTAGCCACAGGAGTTACCCCTAGAAAGGGGACGTAGCCCTGGGTGGGAAAAAAGTTCTGTGAAATGTCTACCAATGGCCTCTATAGGCAAGATCCCTTGGGAGAAGGAAAAATGTGGTAGGTGGTACCTCAAGGACAACCTGAGGAGCTGGGAGACCAGGATAGAGGCAAGAAGATGACCCACTTCTCCTGCAGTCAACCAGTCTGCAGTTTCTGCTCTCAGCCTCAAAGCTAATGCTAGCATCCACAGACACTCCTCTGAAAGATAATACCCAGTAGTGTTGTTGTGTCCTGCACAGCTCAGGCACCTCTGATTCTGTGGATGGCTATACTGCAGAACACCTCCTGGAGCAGAATAGATAAATTCATGCTGCTTCCACTCAACTATACACATTTTCTTGTAGAAGAACAAGTAAGTGTGTTTTGACAACCAACTCTGTGGTTGGGCTGACTTGTCTCCTTTCCCTTTACCCCATGGAGAGGTTTAATGAGTGTTTGTGTTTAAAAAACATGTATCGTTTGTTTATTGTCAACTGGAGGCCCTACTGTGCTTCTAAAGTGCTATTCCAGATACTATTTTATTTGCTAATGAATTGCTTTGGTTGTGATACATGTTCCTGTGCAAGACACTCAGAAAGAAGGAAGGGTCAAGCTGTTGTATTCAAAGGTGTTAATATAATCTTAACTGTTCTCATAATCTCATTAAAGAGCAATTTTCCAAAGATTTGTATGTAGATTGCTGCAGTGTATGATTCCCCAGGGTAACTCAGCAATGATGGAAATATGAGTCCTCTTTTCAGCCTCAGGCTTTTCCGCTCCCAGCCGTGTTGTGGTGCATGTCCTTCCAGGTGCTGCTAAACCAGCAGCATTTCAATCCTGCTCCTGATTCACAAAGAAGTGTTAAATCCTTGTTACATCCCCGATACCATGCAAAGTAAACTTTAACATAATGTTGATGCCGTTGCCACAGCGGCACACAAACACGTTGTAGGGTGTGACATCTGGTCTTCAGCCTTCCTGCTGCACATACCACCACCACCCCGCCACAGACCGAAGTCTGAGCAATGTCCTCTTGACACGTGGTGCTTTTGGGCAGAGGTCAATGAGAAGCTGGAGCTGGAACAATATCCTCAGGATGAGTCTGGGTATGAGAGCAGGAAGGTTAACTGGGGTCTGAGGAATAAGTTTGTGAAGTCTGCAAGTGACTCAGGCCACCAGCTCGTCATAAATTACAACAGTCTGAACCAGGGTGTTCCAGAAAATGTGTCATTCCAACTCAGGCTTTTTAAAGACCTGGTTATGAGTGCACAGTGAGCCTTGGGAGAGGGTGACACTTACAATTGTGGTAGGGGTAAGCTGCGCTCCCTAGGATGACACTGGACATCAACACCCTTTGGTAACCAAGTCCCTTAAGAAAGAAGTAAAGCCTGTTCTTGTCCAGGCATGACCATATTGTGTCTGAGTAGTGTGAATGCATGAAAGATAAGCTTGCATTTGCTCTTAGGAACCTACTTCAAAGACTCTAAATGCTTGCAGAGCCATGCAAAGTCTTGAATGTGTAAACAGGAATTTTAATACCATAACCAGTGTGTTTCGCAACATCTCAGCCCCTTACATAGATGGCTCTCTGTATTTGGTCCTCCTGAAAGCTTCCTAAATGCCCTTACAAAAGCAAAGGGCCAGAGCCTGGAAGCAGTGGTTTTGTTTTACTTTATGTAGGTGTGGGTTGTGGGTATAGCATGTGTGTATCAGGATTAAAACAGTGCATTTGTTGGTGTGCTTCTCTGGATCCCCTGGTTCCCTTTGTCTCACGCCCTGGGAACAGCAGGTGAGCTTGGGGCTTCAGGGCTGATTTTTACATACTCTGTAGAGCAGCTGTAGATCTGGTGCTGTGAAGCAAACTTATTCCACTCTGGGATGCAAATGGATCTAATTTTTATTTTGGAAAGAATACTCCCAAGAGTTTCCCAGTTTACGTAAATACTTCACCCTCTGTGCTGGCAGGGGGACTCAGTTTAGTTATTTGTGGAGCTGAAGAAGTTTTTGATGTTGGCATCTGTACTATAAAAATAGGTCAACAAACTACCTTCTGCTGTGGTTTTTGAGCTGACTTGAGATTGCTTGTACTGATGATGACTAGATAAAGAACTTGCTGTTCTCTAGCAATATACTTTCATTAAGATAGCACTTTTTCTCTTCCTGTTCTTACCACTTGATCTGTGATAAAAATTTAGGGATCACATCTACTATAATCCACATGGGGTAATACAAGAAATAACATGCTCTTATAATGGAAAGCTAAAAGAGATTTTCATCTGAGAATAGTGCTGTACTGTCTTTTCTTTTGGGCAGCAGGGTATGCCACTGTTGCATATGAACTATCTGAAGCAGAAGAACCATGTTGATTATACTGTTATCTATTAACACAACAGATCTTTCCAAATACATCTCCTTCCAATGCAAATTGCAATATTAGGAGCTCAGGCAGGAAACTGTGGGATGACTCTGCAGCTGAACTTCTGTAGGAAGCTGTTGTGTTGTGTGTTCTTTATTTTCATAGGCACTTAAAAGATGGGAGATGTAATTTCTATTTATCGTTGTTGTTTGTATTGCATTGTTGAAATAGAATTATCTGTAGTGAGCATAACAACTTGTGCTGTGCTAGCATCTTGGCTAGACCAGTTATAGACCAAGGTCCTTTCATACCAGGGGCTGCACAAGAAACATGCATGAGAAAGTCTGCAAATCTTTGGTTTCTTAAAAGCGTTAGGTGCCTATGCCCTAAACTTCTGTTAAAACTATTGCATTGGAGAGCAAGTGAATTGGCACAACATTTATTTAACTTATCCTATATATATATAGTATAGTTATTTTTTTTAACACTAGTTTTCTTTAACTTGTGAGTTTGGCATTCCAGGTTTAATGCATAGTCATCAGAAAGGCAAAAGACCCTATAACCCTTGAGTCTGCAAATGCTAATGCATGTGTCCAGTTTAGTTTCACCAGACTTCTCATAAGTACAGAATACCTTCCCAACAAATTATTGATTTTTGGGGAGTGTTTCCCCAACTTCTACTGTCCCTGGTTCAGTTATCTTAAACACATAATTGAGTTTAACTGTTTTGGGTTTTATGTTTTTTTTTAAATACAGACTTGTGTCAGCCAGCTCTTCCATAAGGAGGAAGGGACAATCTGCTGATACAGATAAGCAAAGCTAGCTCAGCCTTTACCACATTATGTAAATAGCAGATTTGTGGAGTTGCCTGAAGGAAGATTATTTGTATTTAATTGGCTAATATCTAACATCTGTATTCCAGGAAGAGCTGCTCTCAATTGTACTGAAGTCGATGGAGGGGCACTCATGCATCTTTTTAACGTCTGATCCAGACTCCAGCATTGCTGAACTTGGATTCCCAGCGGCAAACATTGCTGACAGTTTTATGCTTTCATCCTCCTCTGATCCTTTAACGGTTGGTTCGGCAATCAAATTTAGCCAGTGTGGGGGATCACATAAAGTGAATTTAAAAGCAGGATTTGTGCAGTTTCCATATGTGCTGGAAAAAATGAATTCTAAATTTGCTTATATGTTTCTGACCTCACCTCTCGCACTTTCCAAACATTTTGATGTTCTCCAGTCAAGGATGAAAACTCACCCATTGACACCTGAAGTAATTGCAACACAAATGGAAGCATCCTAGTTCTACAAATCAAACTCTCATACCATTCTGTTCACAAGTAGCCATACTCCAAGATTTGTCTGAGTTGAGAACAATTGGATAAATAGATTAAAGCAGACACGTTAAAATATCCAGTTGCAGTCATTATGTGATTGAAAATAAAAATTACACTTACTGAAAAATTTATTTGTTCTTATTTTTCAGGCAACGTTTACAGTCTGTGTGATAATTTTCTGTTCTGTTTATCTTACTGTGGATAGAACACAACAGAAGTTTGAATTAATTTACTGTCTTCTAAAATGAGATTCAATGATTAGAAATATTGTGTGGGCGTATGTATGTAGAAGAGGTTTTTGTATATATGTACATACATGCACACATATAATTCTTTGTGTTTTCCTATAAGCTTTGAGAGGAGATGCTTTCTACTGCTGCTGATTTTCTTTTACCCCAAGGACAATAGCACTGACATTTTCGCTTACTGCTCTGCATTGTATTCCTGTCTTTCTGTTTTGTGTGGATAGCTGAAAGTTTTAAAACCTTGCACAGATCCTATTAATGTAGAAAAAAATATATAGGAGACTATTAAAAAATAATTACTTAGATGAAATCAATAGAGGCTAACAACTTAACATGCACTGCTTGTTGCACATAGCAATTTATCACAGCCATCAATCAGGCCAGCTCAGTCAAGCTGCTGGAAAAAAATCCCTAATTTTTTGTTGTTGTTTCAACTGGATTGATGGTTTTCAGTTACCGGGGGAAAAAAAAAAGTGCTTCTTTAGGCTGAGGACAGAAAAAAGTGCATAATTAATGAAAAGAACTGAATATAAGTGGACTAGCATGGCTTGATGGATACCCTAAATTTGTGGATTTAACAATTGATTTAGTTTTGTTAGACTTTTTCTGTGGTGCATGCTTTGTTATTAATAGTTAATGGCACATACAGGCCTAAGACAAATAGGCTTGCAGTGGACCAGTTGGTCTGATTTTGAAATGTTGGCTTCCTCATGCAATATTTATGTTTTATGTGCATCAACAAATGTGTACGTAAAAGGGATGTATAGGAATACACCGTGGTTTCTGTTCTCACTGACACATGCCAAGATATCCTTTCCCAGTTTGTAAGTTGTCTCCCTGTTGTGAGTGGCAGGAAAGTGGCTGAGTTGTCCAGGATACCACTCCATGATAGCAGGAGGAAGAGGAAAACTATCTTTTGAAACAGTAAGGATGGCTAAGTAGCAATTTCATCTACAAAATATGGGTTTGTCACCCTCCCAGGCCTACTATTTGTACTTGACTATTAGGTTTTGAATTGGTAGCGTGGATTCCTGTATTGATATTTTTAAAGCTGAAGGATAACGCAGGCACGCTCGTAAACATGCATCCAGATAGTAACAATGTATTTATCTATTATTTAACTTATGCATTGTGGTAGTTAATACAGGTTGGTTGACCAGGTAGATGGGAGCTGGCAGTCCAGGTACTACAGATTGTTTCTTGTAAATAGTCTGATCAGAGAGACAAAGCCTGGGTAGCATGGAAGATCAGGTTTAGTGTAGCATATGTCAGTGTCCTTTTATGTGCCCCTTTAAACCCTTCCTTGGTTGCACACACACAAAAATCCCCATTAAACTAGCTCCTATTTTTTCTCTGATAGAAACACTCAGATAATAAGTGTGAATGACAGTTTGTTAAGAATTGTTTTCTGGAAAGGCTCCTTGCCAATGTCATGCCATTTCAGTGATCTGTTATGAGTTGTTAGTCAGTTGTGACTCACAGTTTTCTAAGTCTGCCCGTGTTGATACACTGTGAAGCACTTCTGGAAATAAAAGTGACTCATACTCAGTTGAGTAGGTCCCAGTGAGGCTATGAAAGGAAGATTAATTTATTTGCAGTATTTTTAAAGTTCTGTGAGTTTCTTTAGGCCTAATGAAAAGACCTGTACCCTGTAACATAGCCCACGTCTTCCTAGGAATGTTTCTTCAGACTTGCATGCAGTTGCTCCTATGGAGATAGGATTGTCACATCCTGACCTCTATAACACTAAGCCATCTCTTCTGCCTCATCTCAGTGTATTGTAGGAGGGGTTTATGAAGAAATTCTGTGTTTTGATAGATGTGTTTGAGCTGGACATGTAAGCTGCTGGAACAGATTTCATTAAAGCAGGGATTTTAATTATTGAAGGAACTGTGGTAGGAAAAAACTCAACATGAGCAGTGATAAACACTTTTTAATACTTCTAGGGTTTTATCCAAGCTCAATGGAGGTTGCATTGGTTGCAGTATATGTTGGCTCAAACCCATTTTTCATACTTGGGTTAGAGTTGTTCTTCATAGTCCCGCTGATGAGAGACAGGCTGGTTCCTGACTGCGTGGAGTGTTATCTCTGTCCCTGCAGGAGCAGCCTGGGTGTTCCTGCTTATGCAAGGGAGAAACAAAAGGTCTGTAGCAATTGCCACCTTCTGCGTTACACCCAACAGCTGGATGCCTTTCATCTGTGAGGTTTGTTTTGTAAATATACATGAATCTACAAATGTACAATGTGTATAAACTGTGTAACCCTTAGGGAAGGTACACTTGCATTCACGTCACCAGTGAGAACTGACTGAGCACTTAAGTCCACCACAACAAAACTGCTCATTCTCTGGGCCACTAGTTGTGCT
Source organism: Nesoenas mayeri (assembly GCF_963082525.1). Taxonomy (NCBI): domain Eukaryota; kingdom Metazoa; phylum Chordata; class Aves; order Columbiformes; family Columbidae; genus Nesoenas; species Nesoenas mayeri. Next base: position 76,201,401 of record NC_137541.1, read on the forward strand.
TCCTTTTGTATTTCTGCGTACTCAGTTTAGTGGAAGAGTTATTTTGGCTGATTGCAAAAAGGCACTTAAAAGGAGTAAATGCTCTCATTTATGTGCTTGTGTTGTGAGAGTATCTTGGAGCTTGGCTCATTAACCAAGATCTGAAGCTGGACAACACCAAAATGAAGTCTGGTCTGTGCCTCAAGGATCTCCTCACAATAGCAGTAGTTCAAATAATAGTATGGATTGATTTAAATACAGTGAAAAATAACTTAGTTTGTGATATGAAGGAGAGCAACATGGTAAAAAATCCCCTTGATTCCCTGAATTCAACTTGAATAAATCTCATAGCTTGCAGAACCACTGATGCTATCTCTGAATTTAGTCCAGTTGCAGCCAGCAAATAATGATTCCAAAAAATCTTGTGGGAGAACAAATTTCTAATCTAGGCCCCTGTTTGCTTCGCGGTTGGGTCAGCCTCCATCAGAGATGTCACACAAAACCATTCACCCACAGCCTGTGTTCAGAAAGCAGCACTCCCACAGCTTTCCAGTGAGCAGGAGATAAACAAGAGATAATCACTGAAGCGCTAACACTGACAACAGCAGGTACAACTTATTAAATAGAACTCTGTGACATTCAGAGTTAGCACCTAAAAAGTAGCAAACCCAAGTGTGCATTAAGCAAGGTGTGAAGCCCACCTTTGTCAGATGTCTGAAGATGTGAACCGTATCTTGGTTATGTCATGGATACAATCATTGTCTCTGATTTGTGTATTGTTTATGAGATAAAGAGGTTGGAAAGTGGAATAATGTTGATCTCTTTGGTTGGCATAATAAAAGCAATATATTTGCTAAGAGCCTAGATGATTTTTATTAGTGTATTTAGTAAAGTAAGAAAAAAATATTGGGGAAGAAAACAAAAAAAAAAGAAGGTTGGCCAACATTCAAAACAGAAAGTTGCAATTCTGTGCTCCCAAAGAGAACGACTTCTGTTATTTCTGGATATCCTACTGATTTGCTGTCAGTCAGGAAAGGTTGTACAAAAGCAAGAGAGCAACATAACAGGTCTATTAATAAAGATGAGGATGGTAGATGACAGTACAAATGTGGCTGTGCAAGAAACCTGGTAGCACTGGCACAGAACACGATCCTCTAGCGTCTCTTTCCAAAGCCTCATCGGCCCCTGTGCCTCCCGGACCTTGCTGCCCAAACTGTAACTGCACAGAGAAAAACTTCAGGTCTATTCCTTTGATTCTACCAAGCACAATGGTTTCATGTGTTTAGATTCACAGAAAGCACCTGAGAGTACCAACAATAAAATGCTGCTAGTGGAGAGTATTTTGTAAAAGATACTTAATTCCTGTTCTTTCTTTAGGCTCCACAAGTACATACTGTGGCAACAGTGTACTATCCTTGGGCAAAAAGTAATTTGTTTTCTAGGAAACTCCTCCCAAATACTTTTTAGAACTTTCTAATATCATTATTAGCTTCTAAGGAAACGCAGATCACCCTGTCAAGCATTCCTTGCGCAGATGATTCAGGTCGCTGGAGATGAGTTGGTTTCACTTTTGTTCTTTCTGCGTATAGAACAGAGAATTTAATGTGACTTCCTAGCACAGGAACCCCTGTGGACACCTGCCAGTCCTTGTTTCATTCTGGACCTGATCTGTGGTCATTTCAGTGTTGGACTCTCCCCACATACAGAGCAACTGTTACTTATGCAGAGCCTATAGATCCCATGCTAGCAGAGAAGAGGTGGTGGCCAGAATGGACTTTGCTTGGGAATCTTATGAAAATATAAACTAGAATGACCTCAATCCACTTTGCTGCCACCATGATTTAAGAACTGACCACCTGTACTTCAAAGAATAGCATGCAATTTATGTTTGTGAAGGCCAGGGCTATGAGAAAAGGAATTTTCATGTTACGTATCCAAGACCAGAGTTTAAATATCTCATTTGTAAAATACTCGGAATGTTGAGCACTGAGCAGCTGCTGTGTGCCAAATCAGATTTTAACGTTATCCTGTAACTCGTACTGAAGAGAGGGGAAGGGACAGTTGAAGTGTGAGCGCAGCCTTAACTTTAGCACTTTCTGATAATACTGTGCTTAGTCACGCAATCTAGTGTTCTGAGCAAGCCTTTGTGGTTTTCTTATTATTTTATAAATTCGCCGTATATACAAAGATATCATGCATATTAATTCTGTATTTTAAAAAATTAAGGAAATAAGGAGCTAAGGGTAAAAAAATGAAAATAGAAGAGTATTTTGATTTTAGCAACTTGTAGATTAGACAGTTTGAAAACAAAGCCTTGGGTTTGGATTAGTTTTTTTTTCTTTGAAGGCAAAGTTGATTTCTGTTTATGAATAATGTTTTTTATAATGCAAGTTGGTACTCAAGGAAGAACCCATAATTTCCTTTTCTTTGGCTGCACCTAGACAGTGTTGCAGATATATATAATTGTAGCTATGAATTTCACAGATAAAGCTGTTTAAGATATAATCAGCTCAAGATGAACTATTTTCTGAAGTGCAAGGTATGTAATTGATGCAATTTTATCCAGATAAAAATGCAATCAAAAAGCCATTTGTTTATAATTTCAAAGTTTCCTTAGAAAGTAATTAATCTATGTAATTTAGTGTTTAGTTAAGCTCATTAGTGTGTTTGTTTTTATATGAAGAACAGTGAAGAAAACCCACCAATAAAAGCAGAGCTCCCAAGCCTTAGCTGTTATAATTCCTCTCTCATATTTGGAAGCTCCAGGTCAGGGTAGTTTTAAATGGCATCCCTTTGCCTTCATCTTTCTGTTACATTATTCTCAAAAGACGAGTAACTATGAGATTGGTTTTGCTTTGATATGAGGCATACAGTATCTTCCTTTGTGTCCTGGAGGTTGGCTTTGAGTCAGAATATAAATCTGAGGATTTCCTTTCGTGATGCTGGTAATGATCTTTTTTTCCAGTTAGTTATGTTTACCGTAATCCTTAAAGGCTGGTAGTAGCACTTTGTCAATACAATATTCCCAGATGCTGCACTTCAGTGTATTGTAACACCAAGTTCTCCACTGCCCCAGCCAAAAGAAGATTTTTTTCCCTGGGGACACAGCTGTGGGAGGTCTTGTGATCCATATGCACTGAGGAGTTGCTGGCAGCTCATTTCTATTCTTCATATGTCATCTGGTTTGAGCATGTCAGGTTGCTGGGTGTTATGACAGCATTCGTGTTGGCACACAGACACAGGAGTTTGCTGGAAGTGTGAAGGCTGGTATGAAACATCAGTGACAACAAAACTGGGGCTGCCAGAGCAGAGTTAAACTATTCTTTTTTTTTTCCCCACCAGGATTCTGAGGTATTTGTAAGCACTGCAAGCATTTCCAGCTGCTTGCAGATCCTCCTAGCTGAGCATAAAGCAGCACAGCTGAAATCCAGGTGTGCTGCCCCATTCAGTACTTCTCTTTGTGGGAGTCAAGTGAAGTCCCAGGCGGCAGTACAAAGCACAGCAGTATCTAGCCAGGTAGGGCTGTGGGAAAGTAATTCCAGAAACAGTTGTGGTTAGAAAAAGGATTATAGATGATCTTGAAGTGTTTCGTGAAATTACGTCAGTGGTGCAGAAACTCAGTTATAAAGGAAAAATCCTGTACTCACCCTGTGTTGATGTATTCTACTGACATGTTTTCAGGATTAAATATTCCTGTTTTGAGAACTTTTCCTGTGTGAAATTCCCAGCCTTTCTGAACCTCTAATCTCAAACCGTGAGGCCTTTACCTTGGGTGTGAACTCCAGGTATCACAAGACAAATACGGATGACAGTGGTGAAGTCCCATCGACAAGAACGTTTGAGGAAATTACACAAGCCCTGGCACTAACAAAACTTAGTTACATTTAGGCTTTTACATCTTAGTGCAATAGAGTCTGGCAAGTGAGTAGGTAAAACCTCTGTGAATGTTTCTTCTGGGTTGGCAAAGGTTGACCAGCCTGTCTCCTGTGTGTATTCTCCAGTATTTGCTAAGGAACAAGCTAGTGCACCTGCATTCTTTTCATGCGTGAGAATATTAATAAGATCTCCATCCTCTATCTGGCCATCTGTTTTTGGGAAAATTGTGGGAACTTAGCTCACTTTTGAAACTAGTAATCCTCTGTCAGATTTCACTGTTTCTGAGCAAAAGCTTTAGAAGTTTTTAAGCAAGGGATACAAGCAGAAGCACATGCAGACAGAGGGAGGAACTGTACAAACCTTGTTCCTGTAGGACTTCAGGTTAACAGGAAAACCACAACAAACAGAATGCACTCATGACCTACATGTGGCCATCGAGACGTGGCGCAGCAGCAGCTTGCCCTTTGGTGTCACTGGAGCTGTGACTCTAACCCACAGCCCGGACACACGGCAGCAGAAGAGAGAGAGGCATTTTGCAGGTTGAAGGCAGCCACCTGGATTTCTGAAGCTTCCGAGAACTAAATCCACTTCAGGCTGACACTGGACTATTCCTGGTTTAAAAGAAAATTTTGGAGATGATTCTGGTTAGGCTTCTGTTCTAAGCCAGCTAAACCACATCAGTGGGACTTAAACCAGGAAAAATTTTAGTCCTACACTAGCTAAAAGCCACAGCATTTTTTTTTTTTTTGCTATCTATTATTTAGATGAGGTTTTGCATAAATGAATGCCAAGCTGAACAGCTTTTATAGCTATTTTGTATCAAGGCTGAAGGGGTAAAATATATCTATTCAAAAAGAAAAGGAAATAAAAAGAAAAAAATATATATTGAGTGCTTTTGTTATTAGTCAGGATCCAGGCAACTCCTGGCTGAGGGCAAAGCTAAATTAAATTTTGTAGTAGCAGACTGATATATATACACATACACACCTTAGAAGCTATTTTTAACACATGTACATCTACCATACCTCACATTTGACAGCTTTATTTGAATCCAGGCTATTCATTGGGAATAAGCAGCTAATTAATTTATCTCATGAATATCAAACATGGAATTAGTCACAGAGCACTCAGTATTCCAGCCATTACCCACCAATGTAGTCTCCACACTGCCAACAATGACTCTGGGAAATGAGTCCCATTCAATACCTGACCTGCTGTCAAAAGAAAGACATAAATGGGTCTACCATATGCTGCTTAATATTGTACTTATAATTATTTCTTTCTTCTCAGGTGCATGTGTGTGTGCAGTCAGCTAATGGGTTCTCTTCAATCATAACAATGTGAAGGAAGTAAAGGAGTCCTTCGAAGATTAAATAATATTGTAGTCTCAAAGCCATGAGACTAATATTTCTGTCCAAAGACAATTCTAAAGAAACACGCATGTGTGTATTTCTCTGTGTACACTGTTGTTAAGACAAGAGGTAATAGACTAAAATTGCAGATAGGAAGATGAAAGATGTTGGATGAAAAGCTTTGAAACAGTAACAATAGTTATGCGTTGATATACAGGCGTGCAAGGGGAGATTGTGTAGTCTCTGGCACTGCTCAGAAGTGATGTGAGAGGTGTCTGCAGAACGACTCAAGTGCTGCTGATCTTGTCCTGGGTAGGAATGATGGGGATGGAAACTCTCAGGCTCCTGTCTAGCATTATGGCTGCATGCCTGCTTCTTTAACAACCTCATCAAACTTGGCACCTGTATTGCCTTTCTCAATAGTAGACTCACAGATCAAACAAGCTCTTAAACTAAACTATCAGATGACAGTGAGGCACATTTATTTATTGTAAAGCAAACATCATTACTGTTGCCCTTGAGATATTTTGTGATTAAGTACAATTTCCCACACTGGCAAATCCAGTGCCATTTAAGAAAAGCCAACTTCCACGATTCCATGGCTACCTCCTAAGGCTTAACCTTGAAGAAGAATCTGGGTGTTGAACAACTTTAAACATCAGTAAATGTTATTGTAATTGTAGGGAAGCTTTGCAAGATGGGGTTCAACTCAATTCATTGTAGCACTTTGGCAGTACATAAAGCCTATCAATTAGATAAAAATAGTTTTTGCAAGAGTGGAGCATTAGAAGACATCATGCTGTTATATAGCACTGGAGTATTTGCTCATAAATCTTGCAATTTGTGGTAGAATCTAAACTAATAAAGCATTAAAAAAGAGGGCAAAGATCTTTCAGTACCTTTTCAAACTGATCTTTGAGGACACGGTTTTACAGGGGTGATGTGAGGTTTAATAGTGGGTGAGAATCTATCAGAGTGCTTTTGTTTTTATGAAGTTGTACTTCATTGCTTAATGTTGTTTAACCTCTGTGGGTTTTGATAGATTTTTTATAAGTTGCTAAACCAATAGCTCATAAATAAAGCACAAGAACTATTCTTTGAGTTGCAAAATATAGGGCGTTGTGTTCTCAGCATCAAGATGCTAGTTTAAATGTTAATGTGGAAATCAGTTCTTCAAATTAATCACTAAATAAAACAGAAGATGAAATACTGGGTTTAGGTGGCTGAATTAAAACCTTTGATGAGGGGAAAGAGTTCATTAACAGTCAACATGAAATTCCTCAGCAATCCAGTGGTTTTAAAAATGCTGTGCACACATGGACATATTGTGGTGTTTTGAAACTCCAAAAAATTTAACGTGCTTCAGTAGTATTACTATATTAATAATGTTAACTTTTTTTTTTTTTTAAGTTTTTTAGTTTTCTCTCCTGATTTGAGGTAAGCTTGAGAAGTGTGTTGTAATTCCTCTGTGCTTCTACCAGCTCTAGAGGGCAAGTATGAGAAGTGCCTCTTCTGTGCCAGCCTCTGGTACGGATACTGCGGAACAAGGGCTATAAGGGGCAGCTTCATCCCTCTGGGTATCCCCTTCCTCCTCCAAGGCTCACATGTCTCATGGGCAGCAGCACTTGCATTTTGCAGTGAATGCTTTGCTTGTGTTGGTTTACCAGCCATCAGGTCACTACCAGAACAGGTGGCTGTCTCTTGCCAGGCTGGACATGCGGGCTGTACCCCACGCTCGCAGGACCGTGTCACCTCCCACACTGGAGCAAGTGCTGGGCTGCCCAGGGGAGGGTTATGCACTCTCTGTGAGGGTGGGCTGTGAAGGTGGGACCAGCAGATTACAGCATGGTTTGTGTTCACACATTGTGGGCCTGCTGAGCAGTCTCAATAGCATCATTTAGGGAGTTTAGCAGCAACTGTTTTTGTAGTTGTAATAGCTGGTCTTGAAAGTCAAGGCTCATCTCTTGAAGTGTTAAATGTAAACAAATGCCACTCTGCATAAAAAAGCCTTTCCTGTGATCTTTTTTTCTAAATACAAAGATTGAAGGAAATGCTTTATAAAAACAATCCTCTTTAAACCCTTAAGGGACACTAATTACTTTCAATTTCACTGTGTGATGGTCCTTATCCACGGGAAGTATGCTGCATGGACTATAAACCATTTTTATATCATATAGCGTTTAACAGAGCATGCCCAGAGTTAGTTGAGCTGCCTCCCTGGCTCTCTATTATCCTTCACCATGATTAAACATGCAGCGTTTCACTGCCTAATCGTGAAGGGCATTCAGGAAAGTTAACTGAGCTCTTCTCTCCTGCCTGCTTGAGTGGCTTCTGCCTGTATTTCCTACACCACCTTTGTAACAGAGCATGGCTCTGTTTGGGGAGGTGCAGGCACAGTTCATGTCTTGTTGTCCACACAGCAGACAGCATTGTCCTCACCAACCAGGAGCTGTTGGCCTGGAGCTTGCGTTTCAAATCACTTATAAAGCTGATGGAAGTAGCTTTCCCCTCCTTGGAAGCAGAAGATTAGTATCCTCTCTATAAAGAGATGACAATGACAGTTTCCCTGCTTCCTCTCCACTCTCCTCATGAAGCACTGGAGGTGCAGTGCTGCACATTGACATCCACTCTCTACAGAGCAGCAGCTGCAGAGCAAAGCTTGGGAACGTGCTGGTTCTGCTCAGATCTGGATCTCATTTAATTCAAGGTCAACCCAGTCATCTCAGCTCTTTTAGGAGGTCAGCCTGTTTGTCATGTTTTCATGTGGTTATGTTCCTGCTCTCTTTGTACCTGATCCTGCTTCTGCCTCATTGAAATAAGAGAACCTTTTTGGTTGGAAGAGAACCTCAGGATCACAGAATCCAACCATAACCTAAGATAATTCTTGCACTAAACTATGTCCCTAAGAATCTCGTATAAACGACTTTTAAACACCTCCAGGGATGGTGACTGCATCACTTCCCTGAGCAGCCTTTCCCAGTGCCTGACAACCCTTTCTATGAAGAATTTTTTCCTAATATGCAATCTAACCCTCCTCTGGCGCAACTTGAGGCCATTTCCTCTTGTCTTATCACTTGTTACTTGGGAGAAGAGACCAACACCTTCCATGCTACAGCTTCCTTTCAGGTAGTTGTAGACAGCGATTACCTGAAAGGAGGTTGTAGCTCTGCAAGGTCATTGCTGTAGGAAGTGAGCGGATAGGTATTCACAGTTACGTGAATATCTGGGAACAGGTTTATTCAAGCTTAAAATAAAATCAACACTATAACCATTTTCTCTGTTGGCACTAAAGTAGCTACTCACCATGTCTGCATTACTAGAAAGCTGCTACTGGCAGCTCTTGAACACTCAATCATCACATCCTTTCAATCTTCAGTGTTTGTTGTTTATGCCACAGTCTGTTTCTCCTTTTCTGTTTGGAAATCTCTTTAGATATTGCAGATATTACCAGCAATAAATAATCACATGCTTAAGCTGTTTACTACATGCCTTAGTGAGTGTTGAAGTGCATGCTCCTGTAGATATTTCAATCTTCTCATAGGAAGTTTTGGAAATCAGCATGGGGTTTAACTGTGAAACTCTGGCATAGCACGTGACAAACCATAGGTGATGGCCATGAAAATGGCCTGGGCATCTTCCTATTTTCAGGCATCCCTTTTTTTGGTGAAGCATCCCTCTGAATCTTCTGATTGTCTCTGTGGAAGGGATGGACCTGATGCCCGATTGATGATCAATCATTCGTAAAGCCAGGTGAACAATTTTAAAACATCTCATGCTAGTTCTGGTCCTGACCAGAAATCAGTAGACAGAAATATGTATCCAAATATTGCAATTCTATGTACAAAAAGGGTTTATTGATGTCCTTTTACAAAGAGATGAAGAGTATCAGCTGACTGTGCATTTATCTAAAGCTGCTGGAGGGTCTAAATATCATTGAACCACATCTCCACCCTGAAAACATAATTTCCTTTTTCTTCCAGTCTGATTTAAGTGGCTTAAATGTCTTTTACCTTCTGTTACTGAACCAACATTATACATGTGATTACTTTCATGAAAATACATTAGCAGCACTGATAACACCAGAAAAAAGTGTATGTAGGTCTGGGAAAGGTTAACCAGTTATAGTTATGGCTAAGGATGTGAATACTGCTTTGCTTGATAGTGTCAGTGATTAAATGATTGCTATTTAAAAACAAAGATGGATTTCTATTTCATCAATAGAATGACTTAAAAAAAACTCTCCCCAAAATATGTAGTAAAATTGAGCCTTCACTGTTCTTCTCATAGAACTCCAACCTTGTTCATAACTTCAGCACAGATTATCATGCCAAAATTTGCAGAGACCTAAAATATTTTTCTCACAGTAATAGCTTCCAGTTGTTCTTCAGCCTAAGTAGGATCTGAAGCAGTGACCGGGAGATGAAAGTCTCTCTATGCCATTTTCAATCCCCTGAGCCATCTAGCCACTTTCTGCATTTATTTTTCAGAAATTATTTTTTTTAAAAAGCAATTGTTTTTGCAAACAGCCCTTTGAATTCCATCCCAGTGGCATTTTAGAGCATTATTGCAAATTATTCAATTTATATGCATAGTCAAGCATACATCATTGTTTCCATATTCTACTAAGGCAGGAAGGGACACACACACAAAAAAAACCAACTCAGAAAAGAAAGACAAGGAAAAAAAAAAGGGAGAAAACAGACCACTATCCTAGTAAAAAAAAAATTCACCAGTCTGAAAACAAACCTAAATGTTCTTCATCAAGGTGAGCTTGTTTAGAAAGTCATTGTAAGGAAAGATTCAAATGACTGCAGTAAAACTCAAAAGATATACTCTATTATGCACACTAATTACTGCAAGTATTAATGTTTTTGGCTTCAGATGAGACGATCCAGCATTCTTAAAAATTAATAAAAACAATTATAGAGACTTACACATATACCTGAACATGTTCCAACTTAGCAGCCCATAATTATTCACAGAATAATTGGCTACTCATTTAAATCCTGTGAATTTCAAGGCCTTTTAACTGCATACGTATTATTTTCTCATATACGCTGCTTTGCAGTGCATGCTGCTGATGGGAAAGGTGCAGTAACACAGGCATGGTTAGCTCCAGAGAAAGTGTAAGGCCTGGCCCTATTCCTCCAGTGTATACCAACTGTTTGACGGGTTCAGTGCTCTTCCCAAATTCTATACCTGATCCTCTGTAAATGTGCGTGTGCACAACCATGACTCCCCATCTTCTTTGTTTGATTTGAATGTACAATGGACCCGAGTCCAGCCAATGGACTGCCTCACTGCTGTCGGAAATGTTGGAGTAATTAAAAATCAGGAACATAGTGCTGAAAAAAGAAGTGAGAAAGTATGCAGTGGTAGAGCTGGATTCCTAGATTCCCAGCCTCTCAGACGTTATGATACATTCTCAAAACCTAAAACCTAGGGCAGATTTATCAGTGTCAACAAATGTGCAAGTACTAATGGCATCCTTTTTTTTTTTTCCAAATATAATCAATTAGGGAAATGAATCTGTTTTTTCCAGTGTTGTGCCAAATTCACTGTATGGACGAACTCCCTCCATTTCAGCTGAGAAATAAGTAAAGTTTGATGCTTTTGGCTTGACATATTTGAGCTTGCTGAAACCTGTGAAGAAACAGAGAATAAAACCACAACAGGGGGAATTTCAGGGGGAATAAGATCTTCAGCTGTGCCCACAGAGCAGCAGTTCCAGCAAGGTGCTCTGCATCAGCTTTCCTGTTCACAGCGTGTTGAGAAACACAGGTTTCTCAGCAGGAATGGAAACCCAGGAGCAGTTCTGCTCCTCTCAGCTATAAGGAAAGGCAGAAATGGTGGTTTCTGAGGTATTCGCACTCCTGCTTGTGCCGTCTCTGCTCACAGGTAGTGAATAAGAAGGGTCACACAGTATGGACTTCTGGCGGAGGAAGAGCTGCTGACTACTTGCATCTCCTTAGAAAGACTTGAGCCATTTCTGTTCACTCCTGCAGGTTTTGCAAATGTCCTGTGGTCTGTAAAAGCCTCGTGGAAGAAGCACAGCTAGCTGCCTGATGCTTCCCTGGAGTCAGCTATAAATTGCTTTCTCTACACCATGTCCTGGCTTACAGCTTAAGAAGACTCTTTCCTGGGAGGCATTTTTTTAATTACTTTTTGCTGGACTTTTAATTTAGTTTATTTAGAGAAGCTATTAATTACATGTTGGTAAGATCTCAAATGAGGTCTAGGCCAGCTGCTCCGAAGACACAAATAAGTTACCTGATGACAATGGCTCTTGGCTGCTCCTGACCTGGGCTGAATTTGGGTAGTTGCTTTGTTCTGTAATGAGCAATCCCACAAGCCATCCAGTCTCTAAAACAGACTTTTAAAAATTTTAAGTACACTTCTAAGACTTAGCTCACATTGTTTATGGGGTTGATTGCCCTCAAATTCACCTTGGGCCTAATTGGCTTACTGGCTTAATTAACAAAGTGCTTATTAATGTCTAGTGGCAATTAATTTTCAAGGGATTATTTTATATTAAGATCATGAGTACAGTATTAATGCTGTGCAATTGTGATTCTGGAGAACCAACTGGTACAGGGTGTGGGTTTTTTTTCTTTTATGTACCCAGCAAAATCTCTTTCTTTGGTCATGTTGTGGTGATTTGCCCTGCAGTAATAATAATTAGCATCTATATAAAACCAAGAACTGCATACTGAGTTTAGGGCCATTTTGGAAAAACCAGCATGATAGCTTTTACAGGGCTTGTATAAATCATGATGGGCTGATGAGAAAATATATTACTTTCGTTGGATAACACAGTATCATACTAACAAAAGGTGCATTTCTGAATGATGACGAGCCTATATTTTGTAAATTCAAGTGCAAGTTTTTTTTCTTGCTTGAAGTATCCTGGTTACTTAATCTTCACACTTTTTCTACTTTTCTCACCCTTGGTGCTTTCACTTTGAAAAAAAAGTGACTAGGATATATGAGAAAGGTGTATAAAATTAGGGAGATGGCAGATGCAAGCTTTGTTTTAGAGTTTCTAGCTAGCAGTTTGCCAGAAGGTGAGAAGAAACATACTGCTCCTTCTCTTGACCTGTTTTTCACATTACTGGATACTGATCGCTGCCAGAGACAGGACCCTCAGTTGGATGGACATTTGCTTCTAATGTACTGGTTTTATTTTTTTCGGTATTTCTTGATTATCTGCTGGTTCTATAGATTGCCTTGCACATTTATTATTTCTGATTTGTCTGGAAGTGTTTGTATCAGGTTTTATGCCTTTATTCAACTATTCTTTAACACATTCTTTTTCCCCAACCTTATTATCATTGAATATGCCTTTCTTCAGCTTTCTTGTTTGTACAAGACTTCAATGTTTTCAAGTGTAATGTTTTACTTCTGATACCTTCTTTATTCTGCAGTTTACTGTGACAGCTTTTCTCTGGGGGAGGTGGGAGGGAGTTGCTTTAACATTGTTTTTGTTTGTTTTCCCCAGAGTGATGTATGTTTTGGAGTGTGTTAATATGTGGCTTGCCAAAAGGCTTTGAAAGATCTGTGTGACCCTCAGCAATGAGCAGGCCCTTCACCTCTGTTTTGCAAGAGTGAAAAACCCCAACATTTTCTCATTTACTGTTTATGTGGCATTTTAGCAGCTGAGTTAGCTGTAGCTGGAGTTGTATCTCAAACCTTGCAGAATTTGGGAATAGAAATAAGAAGGTGGGAATACAGCCCTCCTGAGAGCCACCACCACAACTGAGTCATGTAAGACCCACTCATGTTCTCCAGTAAAGGTTGTGAGAGGTTGACAAGATGCTCAGTCTTTGTGTTCCCTTCTGCCAACATGAGAGTTTCATCCATGGTATCTCCTTGGACAAATTCTGTGCGCAAGTCATGGGGGATACTCATAGCTGGCTGCTTCACCATAGCATGTGTACCTCTAGCAAAATGAAAGTGTGAAGCCGTATGTTGTTCAATGTTTTGGTGCTAAAACATAGCCCAAAATAACAAGAACAATATCATCAACAGTTACGTGTCAGTGATAAAAAGTGCCACCTGTGAGTTAATGTGAAGTATCTTAATCACCTTTCTACAACAGGCAAACATTCACTTTTAATTTTGTTTTATAGTTTTGTAATAAAAGCTTAATTTTACTTGTTCCCCTATACAAAGCATGTGCTATAAAATAACCAAAAGCAATCATCCAAGTGTGAATGCAATCGAAAGCCCCACTCAGATTTATTATGCAAATATGAAAGAGAAAGTTTAATATGCAGTATATTGCAACATAAGACAAATATATTTAGCCAGCATGTAACTGTGTTTAAATTTTATAACTTAACTGGTATTGTGAAATACATCCTGACAATGAGTCACTGAATTTTACATATCATCCCATTGTTATTAATAACCTCTACTTCTATAATGTCTTATATCCCAACTGGTTGCAGGCATTCAATCATTGTCTATACTGGGAATAGTTCATCTCTGTAAGGATGTGATGCAGCACTTGTTTCGCATTGCATGATAACTCTTCAGGACAGGCAGCAGAGAGTAATGTTGCGATAGTTTAAACTGCAGGAGTACATGAGGCAGTATGTTGTCATTTGGCTCAATACATTGGCAAAACACTGCTTCATATAATGTCCTTATCAATTATCAAGTGGTATTTGCATGTAACACAGGTGGAAGCTGTTGCAATATCGTTGTAGCGGCTGTCCAAGGGGACAAAGCTCTAAAATGTGTGTTGTCTTCGGAGAAGGCTGCTTCATCCCTGTCACTTGGCTCAGCAATGGCACAGGTGTGCTTGTCTGAGCTGTGTATGCAGGCAGTGGACGTCACCACAGCTAACCCTCAGCTTTCCTTCTCCCTGACATGACTGGATCTGGAATTGCAGGACCAGCCCTGATGACTCAGGCTTGAGCCCTGTTCCTTGGCTCTGCTCACAGCCTTGCTTCTCCCATGCAGTTCTTGCTTGTTGTCAAAAGAAATCAGGCCTGGGGAGCTAGTTGGGATTTGCAGAGGTAACATGGGTTTGTCATTCTCCTCATGTGGATTATATCCGAAGCAAGGCATGTTAATTTTATGCTAATTTGCCCTTGTTGCCTCTGTGTATTGTTGAAAATCATAGCTCCCATGACTGCCTGTGAGAAATACAGACATGCACATGGACAGAATAGAAACCTAATGTTCCAGCCGTTCTGTGGGAAAAATGTCTTGCTGCTGGGTGAATCATTTAAAATGTTTTCCCTCAGCAGTATAAACACAAAAATGGACAGTCTGTTCCTGTAACATGCTTTCATTTTGAGGCTGCATAAGCAATACTCACCACTTAGTTCCTAGGGAATGAAACACATGAGGTATAATATACAGTACTTTGGCTTCCTTTTATTCAAGTGCCCGCATCCAGAAATGATGGAAATGGGCATGGACAAAATGTCATCTTTATTGTTGAATTAAGCTCTCCAGGACACAGACTGCTCCTTCTCAGCATGAAAAAACAGTGGCTTCTGTTTCTACAGAAATAAATCAGGCTACCCATATGCTGAGTGGCAGCAGTACCGCAACAAGCATTGTGTATCTATATGTCTGATAAGTGCTAAGGTTGGTTTTCCCTTGGCCTGCAAACAGAGCAACACATGCACCTAAAAGGTGCTAGGAGATAGTTGCAGTTGTTGGCGGGGACTGTGTAATGTGTTATAGATGAAAAAGGCTTTTGTCTGCCTGCCATGCAGCTGTGAGAAGGTTTAGCAGTGTGCTGATGATTGCATAGGAAGAAGCTGATTACTCCATATCATCCTCTTTCATTGGGTGTTTTCCCTCCCTCTTACAGAGTCCTCTTTTTCCTTGCTCAGCTCCTCTCCACAGAGGCCAGTGACCCATGTGGCAGTAGGAAATGGCACCCACCGCCTTGCCAGCCAGGTGAGGGGTTGGTCACCCCCACGTAGGTGTTCTCACTAGTTCTCTGCACAGCCACCTCCTGGACACAGAGGGACACTTCCAATGGTTGTTTTTGTTTGTTTGTGTGGTTTTTTTTTTTTTTAATGTTTTGGTTGGTTGGTTGGTTTTTTGTTTGTTTTAGTTGTGTTTTGTTTTTTTTTTTCCCCTGGGGGTGTGAAATAGATAATTGAAAAATATCCACTTGCCTTATGTGTAAATGCAGTCATGTGGCCCAGTCACCAGTGTTGAAGGGCTTTGTGACATCCTCTCTGAATGTCCCTATTCGTGTGGTGTATATCAGGGGCAAGTCTCGGGCATAAGGGACACAGCACTCCCAGCTGACACCATTGTTGCCCACTGTGAAATGCAGGCACCTCCTTCGTTGGAGACCAGGAGGTAAGGTAACCTTGATTGTTCCCTGATGGGATTATTCTGAAGCAGAATAACTAAACTCTACTTTTCTGTATCATCGCCACAATAGTCAGTTCAGAAAAAGAGGATGCGATCCTTGGATACATTGTGCTAATTGAGTCCAAATCTCAGGCAAGAAGTCAGGTAGTCCTAGACAGTTCTCCAGTGTGACTGGGTCTACGAGAAGCTGCAGAAGGTGTTGCTGTGTAAACAGTTGTGTCATCTGGACCTAGTCCCAGCTACCTGAGAAACTAGGTCTACTTTTCAGAACAGACACAACAGTTCTGACCATGCCTGTAATTAATGCTATTGCCCTTGGCCTAAAAATCAAGTGGTATATGAAGCGGTACTTTCAGAAGCAAAGCCATATAACATTTGGTTTTCCTTTACTTTGCAGAAGAAGGTTCTGCTGAGGCAATGTCAGGGAGAACCATATTATAACTGGTTCCCTGGGCATGGCTGGTTTTTCTGCGTGGAAGAGAGGTCCTTAGTGCTAGACACAAGGGGCGTGGAGGGGAATATAAACCCGAAGCCTGTGTTTGGTATGCCAATTCCAGTTGCCCTGGAGAGGTAAACACGATTATAAGAACTTGAATAGCCTTCTTGATTAAAACTTATTTGAATGTCATCTTGGTATGGAGAACACATGAAAATGGGCTGGTTTGTGGTTTGGCCTCTACTCCCTTTATCTTGTCCTGCCAATAACACTAGAAGCATAGCTGTTTTGCCTAGTATTTATGTAAATCTACTAGCTGTCACTAGGGAATGCAGAGGAACGTTACAGTGTGAAGAGTATTTGTTGTTGTTTGCTGCTTTTTTTTTTTTACAAATACAGTTTTGATCTTTTTCACAAAGTTATATTTGTTTTCTCATTTGAAAGAAGTCTCTAGTTTTGTTCTTCATTTTAATTTATGTGATTGCTTTCACTTACCCTAGAGAAATTTAACCATCCTGGCAGTAAGAGCCAACTATTTTGACTGGTAGAATAACATAGTACCCAAAGCAGCAATTTGTGCTGCATGAGGACCACAAAGTACTTGACAAATGTTAAAACACTGTACTTCACAGTATTCAGGAGAGAAAGTAATTATTCTCCACATTTTCGAGAGAGCAGGAGCTGAAATTAATTGTTGTATGGATATGTCCCCCTAAGACTAATGTATTTTTATCTGAGAATCACTGAGTTTCAGCAAGTAGTTGTGGTGTGTCGTTAGACTTTACTTTCAGGTTTTAGTCTTTACTGGAGCTGAGCATGTGGGTTTTAAGTATAACAGAGCTTTAATCTTGTACATATGTGTTCTTCCGGCTTCACTTGCATGGAGCATTACAAATTCGTGTCTGAAGCTGTGCAGCTGGTGAGCAGAAGATCTTGATACAAAACCCAGGCCTTTTGTCTGTACCTTTACTTGTATACTATTCATTTTGTCCTTGCTATGACCTTGCCGGTGTATTGATTTAGACAGGGCTTGTGCACCCTAAGTATTGTACTAATATGTCAGGGCATCCTGGAAGATAGGTGGTTTTTACAAGGCTGATGGATCTCTTTGGTCTGTTACCACTGTCTTGTTTGTTTGAATGGGGCATGCCCCTCAAAGTAGTGTTCCTCCCTTCCCAGATGCGAATGGGTGAGAAATATGTGTGAGAAAATCCAAATGTGCTCTGAAATATTCTCTTCAACACCACACCCTACCACGTCCCATTTCCTTCTTCTGAGCAAATCTACCTGGCAGGTTTTCAGCTGTCACTGCCAGATTTGTTAAAGATGTTGCAAAGTGCCAAGAATATAATTCTAAAAAATCTTTGTTGGCCAGGGCTGGCACTACTGCTAATGCTGGGGTTCCTGTCTCCTTCTGGTAAAAGCTACTGGTTTATGGAAGGGTTGATTTAGGACCTGTCACAATATCGGCAATTTGGGTGTAGTGGGATGGGCTGGCTGTGGCCAACAGGATAGGAGAGAATGGATCAGATAGTGTCTTGTACAACATATGAAGTAAGCCCTAGGCAGTGGATAGCAATAGATCAGAAAGAAGAAGAAAAGTACAAGGGTGAAGAGAGGTAGTGGTGAAATACCCCGCAGCACCCTGGATCATTTGGCATGCCTCCAGAGGATCACACATTCTAAAACAAATAAAACTGGACGTGGCTTCATACTGAGTTGCCTCCATTTCCAGAATCTTAGGAAAAGTGCTTCCTCAGTGCACACTAAGGGCTGTGCTCAGACTTGCAGCTTTCTGTGCTCAGACTCCAAATGTTGAATATTTTATTTGAGGTTTGATTTACTTCTTGAGGAAGGAGGCTAGAAAAGCTCCTGGTTTGTTGCCTCCAGTTACTAATTTAAATTGAGTTTAGAGCAGGAGAGTATCCAACACTGCTAGTTTGCCTTAAAACTTTCTACATCTGGCAGTGTCTCCTGGCTGGTGCCAGCACTCTCTTTAAATTGTGAAGAAAGCCTGAGAGACTTCCTACGTCTGGCACAGGAGCAAGCTGGCAGACGGGTATTCCTGTGTGAACACTGAAGTTATGACAGGGGTAACACCTCTGAGGTTATGGGAAGGCATTTGCTTCCCTATTTTTTTTTTTAATGACACATTTTCTTGTAGTCCTTCTTCTTCATAGGAATTACAAATCCATGTGTGCAGGAGGGGCTCTGAATTTGAACTCCAGGAAGCTGTATCTGTGACTGCGAGGTGACTCCTTTCTGTCAGTTGCCTCCTTTGGACCATTTTGGGCTTGGTTGCACATTCTCATTTAAATCCAAGGCACCTTGGAAGAAGTTGGAAAGGAAGGCAAACAACCTTGAGAGTGATGGTAGGTTGCTGATGCTGCTATGATAATCTACCCAGCATTTGGGACTCTCTCAAGACCTGTCCTGTGGAATTTATTGCCAGGAGCATAGCACAGGCTGGGCAATTAAGGACTGTCCTTCTAGGACCAGGGCCCACAGGATGAGTGTCACTTCTGAGCGACGTTTAAGCACGGTGTGTCTGCATGCATCAAAAGGTGATTTTTCAGTCAAGTCACCCTGATCAGAGAAGTTTTGCTGAACTAAAGCTCACAGAGAAGCATCTATAAACATGACACTGCAGCCTGAAAGACAAACCACAGTATCGTATCACTCTCCCTAACTGCACAAAGGACAACGTTATTAAAAAATGATGCATTTCTATTAGAGAAAAACCACTGAGCAGAGCAAGGCCATGAGGTAGTGAGGCAAACCAGAGCCAACAGACACTTTTTGTTGTGAAAAACAATCAGAAATCAGAAAGAAGTTATTTTTTAGAAATTTCAATTTGTCATTGTGAAAAAGACAGGCTTTTAAATGTTCAGAGAAACAGCAAGAATACCTGTCTTGAAAGTACAGGCATCTGGCACAAGTCAAAGAAAACCATCATGGCTTAGGAATCTCAGCCAAGCTGTTCTGATTCAATCTAGAGGAATGTGCTGGTTCATTAATTCACAAGCCAGTCCATTAAAGTATATTCCATAGTTTTTAAGTGTTCATCAGTTAAAGAAACACTATGGGTGAGCTTGTCAATAGATGAGGGGTTTTAGCTTTGCTATTTCTGCTTTGCTGTTTGGATGACTTTGAATTTGTCTTCTCTTAAGGTTCTCTGTTCTCATATTGGTATTTGTGACTTCTCACTGCAGATAAGAATGTCAGCTCAGACTCACTGAAAGTTTCTTCATTTATAGGATCAACATAATTTCCTTTCCAAGAACAAAATTTTCTGCCACTGAACTCACAACCTTCGTGACACAAACACCATTTGGTAGCTGATTTTCACTCTCATTGTTAGAATTTAAAGAGTCTAAAGTATTTCCTCCTCTGGACACCTGACTATTTTACACTGCCTTGCTCTTTTTGTCTTCCTTTGCACCTATTGAGAGGCCATGGTTATATCCAAGAACTTGCAGAGAAGTAAAAGATTCTGTTAAAGGCTTCTAACAATTATTTTTCCACTTACTGCATTTACTTCATAGACTGGTTGGTGTTTTGTTTTTTTTTCAAAATATGTCACTGGATTTTACTTTCCCAATAGCATCTTCATTTTCACAGTCCCTCTCTACCATACAAGTACTATGTAATTTGATTAAAGCACAATATCATACATTTTCTGGTAGTTTAAGTTTTAAGTAGCAGAATTTTTCTCTCAACATTTTGATGCTAGTGCATGAGCTGCTTTTTTTCCTGCTGTTTCTGTTTTTCAACTTAATTTTTGTTTTCCTCAGTATGTCCAACAGGATTCATTTAATCTTTTCTGCTCACAGTTTACCTTACAAGTAGCTTGTGAATGTCTGATTCTAAATAAATTCTTCAATCATTTTAAAATACATTTTCGAGCTTCATGTTGTGATCTCAATGGGAAATCAAACAGTAAAACAAAGGAGCTGAAAGTATATAGTGGTTCCAGAGCGGTTAGTGGTAAAATATCTCTCACCTAATCTAGGCTAACTACATGTTATTTATCCTCTTTTCCTTTACAATTGATGGGACAACTTAATGACTGAGTAATTTGAACATTTGATTTTTTATTTATTTTTATTTTTTTTAATAAAGAGAAGTAATAGGTTTAGACAAAAATTTTTACCATTTCCCATGAAGGCAATCTGAACAGGTTCTTCTAGGAGAGCTGGCCTAAGCTAGGTGGGATGAATGCTATGTGCTATGGCTATAACATAGTTACATGCATCATTTTTCTTCTAGATATATGTGGTTTACTGGCAGGGGCTGGATGGTTCTGCTGGGATTCTTCTAGTGGGAGACAGTTGTGTGTTGAATTTGCTTAGAGCATTCAATGTCTCTCTTCATCAATGCTTACTCCTAATATCAGAAAAAGGTGATGCAGCTTCCCTTAAATGTATTCAACACTCTTTCTGCATCAAAATAGGAGTTCCATCATGCATTCTTCAACTTTTTACTTGTCCCCGCCCCAGATTGTTAAAAGCATTAGCAGCTGAAAAATCCATGTGTGTTATTGCATTACCCTCCTTATCAGTAGGGCTGAATCTCTGGATCCACACCATGGACTCTGCTGCTTGAGTGAGTAAGAAACAGCAGTAGCGGACTGTCATCTAGTATGTGAGCAGGTGCTGGAGGAGGCACAGGCTGGCAGTGAGTTTCACAGGTAGGTGCCAACAGTTCACACCTTTGCTGGTTCTGGGGTCCTGTTTTCTATTCCAGAGGAAACAGCCTTCACGAGAGGCTGTATCTCCTCAACTTCAGCAGTGTCTGCTTTTACCAGTGCAGTTCCTTGTCCTTGTCTGAATCTTCACATCCTTGGCCGCTTGTTACCAGCCTTTCAGGATCTCAGGAGTTCTGGCCTTTGGTAAATGGGAATACATGGAGTAGATGCACCTTTTCAGATTAAACCATAGGGAAGGAGATGAGGCCGTAAAAGCCAGTCCTGTGGTTCCCATCTTGATTCCTACCTGTTTACTACACATCAGCCACCATTTGTATTGTCTGCTCTTCTACTGTTCGATCCCATTTCCAGCCTCCATGCCCAAAGATCAGTCATCCCCATCTGAAGAAGCCCAAGCCTTCCTCAGCTCTGTCCTAAATCACTTCTATTGCCACTTCTTCCATCCAAGATTGTGTCTTTTGTCCACCCTGGGAAGCCCACTTCTTCCAGCCTCCATATGTCACACAAATGGCACAGCAGGTGGAGAGGGATGATCTTGCGGCAGTTCCAGTATTCAGGGAGGCAAGTGGGCATGGGAGGGCAAGCCCCATTCAGCTACTGCCTCTGAGAGCTGGGGTTGGGAAAACCTGGCTGCTGGCCTTAAAATGCTGAGCCTTTCTTGAGTAAGGCTCGAGTTCAGTCAGAACCAGATACTATTTTTTATGAGGGTAGTAAAGAACAGGTCTTGCACACTTGAACCCAGCCTCTTGAATTTCATCTGCTTGCTGCAGAGCATAAAGGCACTCAAATGTTTGAGATGGACAGTTATGAGAGCTCTTTTAAAACAGACAAACAGTGTATGTCTTCATAAACCTATATTAAAAAAACTTGTTACTGCTCCAGCTTTCAAAAATAGACATCCTGAAGCACTATGGTGCTTCAGCACTTTAGGTGACTGGCAAGGGCACCAAAACAAGGCACTGGAAATACGCAGCCTTACTATAGGCACTTTTCACCAGCTCAGTCATCTTCGAGCTTATGTTGTTCTGAAATCCTGCACTTCTGGCTGGGCATGTCCAGCTTTCCTTGCCTCCTGCATCATGTCATGCCCTGCTGAGGGCATCTTGTGAGAGAGGCAGCCAGAAGTGACCTTTGGAAAGCACAGAGCTCTTGGCCTTCAGGCAGCAGGACTTAACCACAACTTTTACTGCTTCGCTAAAATGAAATATGCTGATAAATTGCCACAAGTCCAGTGGAGGGCCACAAGGGTGGTTGGGAACCAGAGCATCCTACTCCCAGCACCTGGGGCGCCAACTTGTGGGCCGGGTGGCTATTTGCTGTGGGTGGGTTGGTCATGTACCCACTTCTCCTTTAAATGGGTCCTGGGCTAATGGGGGCGCTCCCGCCGGTGGCTGCTTCTTCCTGAGCAGGCTACGTGAGGTTCGTATGTGTTAAAACGTTAATGTGTTAAATGTTAGTGTGTTAAAATGACCCAATCTGCAGAGGGTCCAGGGTAAAATATAAGTTTGATTGTAACAACGCTGCTGTTGTGTCGTCGCTTTAGTGAGGATTCCTGCAGAATCTGCCCATCCCCACAGCGTGGTGCGACCATGTCGTCTGAGGAGAGGCTGAAGGAGCTCTAGGGGGTGGGTTTGGGGTGCCCAACCTAGTGAGGAGATGGCCCCCAGGGACCTGGGGAGAGCCAGCCTGGCCCTGCAGGGAGGTGATGGAGAGGGTGGAGGCTGATGCTTTACAGATGTCTCTAGCAGGAGGATAGAGAGGCAGTGGTTATACATTGGAAGAGAGAAGGTTCTGACTTGAGATCAGAAGGAAAAAATCAACGTGAAGACAAGGACAGGTTTTCCAGAGGGTGTCTGTCTGTGGAGGTCTCCCAGACTTGACTGGAAGAGTCAGAGCAACTTGGTCTTAATTCAGTGTTGACCCTTGGGCAGGAGGTTGGTCTCCTGAGGTGCATTCTGGTCTGAGTGATTATGTGTTTCTGTGAAAATGTAAAAATACTTAGAATTCAAGGCCAGAAAAGCTGGAGATGAGTGTCTCCACTCCAAGTGTCCAGAAACACTTGTTTGAGAACAAGAGATAACACCCCAGCACAGAGTTAATGTTTTTAATTGCTCTGGTCTGAGAACCAAGGACACTCTGAGCACTCTTGCCCACAGGTGTGAGACATCGAGGAAGGGGAGCATGGATGGGGCAGAGCTTGACTGACATCCAGGCTGATCAATGAGAGTACTCCATCTCATTGGCATCATCTTTTATATTCTATTTCCATTTTGTATATATATTTACTAATAGTGGAGTAATATTTTGTTATTTTATTAGACTGTGTTTATCTCAATCCAAATTTCTCCTTCCCTTTTGATTCTCTCCCCTGTCTGGGCGGGGGGGAGGTGTGTGGTGAGGAGGCTGAGTGAGCAGCTGTCCTGGTTGTATTGCTAGCTCAGGTTAAACCATGACAAAGGCTTAAAAAGCAGTCACCATCTGCAATTTAAATAACAACTTCCCAGACTTTTATCACTTTTCCATTTTTCCTCCTAAAAATTTAAGAAGCTCAAATTGACAGTTGATTTCTTACATTCTGTGGAAGGCGATCGTTACTACAGTGATACAAAGCTGCACTTGAATTACACCTTCAAAATAAAAAATGACAACCTCATCAGCTTGTTTGATGTGGCATCTGAACTGAAGCTACAGCTTCCATTTCAAATGTTGATAGTGAACTCTTGGAGGGGGAGAAATTTCTGCACTAATAGGCGAAATTCACGTCATTCATGCCACAACGTTAGGAGACATTATGAGATCTGGATGAAATCTGCCAAAAACTGTACACCATCATTTTCTCAATACTCAGCTAGTTTTTAGTGGTGTGCTCTGGAGATTTTTAAACGCTGACTTCATTAGAAAACAAAAACATATAAATAGATGTTTTCGGTGCAGTCACATTTTTAGCGGAAAGGGTTATTTTAGTTGTCATAAAACATAAATTCCCCTTTTGTGCATTTTTATATTAAAACACTAATGAATTTGTATGCTAAAACAGGCCCTCTTTAAATATGCATAGTATAAATTTGTCAGGCCCCAGAGGGAAGGTCATGTGACCAGCATGTGTCTCATTACCATGTGTGAAATGATAATGAAATTAGCAATGGCTGGACAACAAATTGGAAGCAAGTTTATTGTTACTTGAGGGAAAGCGTTGCTCGAATACTTTGGTGCCTAATGTGTTTTTGCTGAACTTCACAGGCAGAATTGACTGCAGTGAATGTGGCATCCTTCGTGCCGTTCCCAAACAGGGGTGCTGTAACAGAAAAGTATCACATCTGTGTTGTGTACCACTCCACAGCTGAGGCAATGGCTTTGGAGCAGGTGGATTGTTTTAATTATGCAGTGGGTAGGAATCACCCATGCAGGCTGCGGATGGTGCATTTGGTTGATGGGTACTGCCCTGGTATGAATCTCAGAACATCCAGATTGTTTTAAAAACATCCAAGCTTAAAATACACCAGATTTCTGGGCAGCTTGCAGAAAAGTGCTATAGTACTGCAAGACCCAGAAGCTATAGGAGGCTTCTGAAATCAACTGAGTCATTTTTGCAAATGTGCCATTACTTGTGCTTATTTAATCCCTTAGCAATTGGAGATGCACTGAATTGTTTAGACAGAATATATGGCACAAGACTCTGTGGCTGGAGCCAAGTTAGATTTTAGATTATCTTGTATGTTGATCAAGTTATTATTTAATGATAATGTGGCCGCATTCTTATTACATTCTCATTGCACTAACATCTTCATCTCAAACCATGGCAGCAAATCTTGATTTGCAAGTGCACATTGGGTCCAGTAAGCATAAATGCTGAATAAGGCTGGGGGGCTTTCTCCTGTGTACTTATAGGGGAAAAAAAACCCCAAACCAAAAGCAAATAAACAAGACCACAAACAAACAAAACCAAACAAAATCACAAACACACACAACCAAAACTAAGCAAACCCCTACAAAACACGGACTGAGATATTTCATATTTTAGTCCTGCTGCTACTGCGTGAAAGCAGAGGAAGAGTTGGTATTTGTCAGATGAGACTTAGGCTGTCTTTAAAGGGAATATCTTATGTTATGCACTCTTGTATGCCCAAAGCACCAAAGGCAGTTACCCAGTTTTGCAGCACTGTCATTTAGATTTACTGCTTTCCTGTCCATCATCTTAGCAGCTGTCACTTCAGCGTGTAGTGAAAGCTTGTTGGGAATTTTCAACTGGGATAGTCATTTAAGTTCATAACAAGGTCTTGTGACTGTCAGTCTCCTTTGGAACAAAACACTATCTGTGAGTGCCGTGTTTCTTTTCTTGCAGGGTTTCGAGTTGAGGGAAATACAGATGTAACTGTTCTGGGATGTGTGTGCTGTGAGAGCCGTGTGCTCTGCTCTCCTGCCTGGGCTTGGCTAACCTCGCTTTGCAAAACCACCTTCTGGAGAAGCATGATTCAAATTATGAACAAGCTTTCTCAATGCACAAAAGGCAAATTGCACGTGTTTTTGTTACAGTTAATTTTTCAGTTGTGATAAAAGGAATATTAATGACAGTTATAAAGGGGATATCATATTATGTCTATGTAATCCTCCCTTTGTAATAGCAGAGAAAATGTCTGCCATGAAAATACAGTTAACATTTTCCCAGTATTTAAAATATTTGATATGATCATGATATTGCAAGTATTATTCTCTGACTCTAAAATTACATAGAGACATATTACTCTAACTGGGTTCTTCCCCCAAAATATTCCACTGCCCTGCATATCTTGGACTCCTTCTGGAAAGGAATGATTTTTCATATCACCTGCGAAGCCAGGAAATATGAAAAAGTAATGGTTTTCAGCCATTTTTTTCTGCCTAGTGTTACCAGGTGTGGGGAATATGTATTTTATACTGTTGCTTTTTCATTCTCTTTTGTTCTACATACATACATACCTGTTCAGGGGGTTTTGTTTGTGGGGCTTTTTTTGTTTAATAATTGTTCTTTCCAATACAATTTATCTTTCTGATAAGATATAGCTATCTGCCACTTACAGGTCATGCTGAAAAGTATGGGATAATGACTGAAGAGCTCAGGTCACGAACAAGGTTCTTTGATCTTTATTCTAGGCAGGCATAAGGCAGGCGCTCTTTCGGAAAGCAGGACGTGACTCTGCAGTCGTATAAAGGGGTTATGATAAGCTGGATGGTATCGATGGAGTAAGATCAACAGTAATGTTATTAGGAGAGAGGGATGTTTATCTTTTAATGAAACCAATTATCTAGTAATCAGCTTCTTATACATTTATTATCAATTCTTTAGGTTTTCTGTATATTTCATGTTAGGAGCTCTTAGATTCTCTTTTGAACCTTCCGAATACTGCTTGACATGCTGCATCGTGTGTGTGACCAGGGCTGGCTTTTGGGAGTTGGGTGCATGGAAAGCCAGAAAGATTGCTGGAAATACTGATAATATCAGCATGGTGGCCTAGGAAGGTTGCTTTTTCTGAGAGCCTGAACAGTCTTAGAATTGTAACTTGATACATTTTGCTTGGCATTGAAAAATAAGTATTAAGATATGATGCTTTTTAAAGACTGTTTTTTGTTTGTTTGTTTGTTTGTTTTCCAAATGTCCTCTGGAGGTACCAAGTTGGCCTGTAATGGGTACAGAGTTTTGCTAATTGTTCCAGCACAGTTCAGCGAGACCAGGATGTGCAGGTGCTTTAGAGATCTTGAGAGCATTTATTACACTCAACACCTGGGTCTAGAAGACATGATTTATTACCTTGCAACATGCAATACGCTAGTGCTTCCTGGAAAATCCCTGTAAACTAGAAGTTTTTATTTCTTACAACTCTCCAGGCCAGTTTGTTTCCTCAGGTCAAACCATCTTTCAACTGACAGATACTCATCCAAGGTAACTCCCTTCATCAGGACAAGTGTCCTGCTGCTCTCTTAAGCTTACAGGTATGTCTTTTTCCACATGTGGAAGTTTTTTTGATGTGTTGATTTTGCAGTCCCTGTGAAAAACTGTGCTGCGTTGAGCTGTGTTTATAGTCTCCAGTCACAGCTTTCTCTCCATTTGGGTGAATGGCTGTGGAGGAGAACATGGAGCTGGTTTTTAGAGTGTGTATGCTTGTGTGAATCTATCTATGATCTATCTATCTTTTCTGAGGGTCTTGTAAGAAAACACCAAGGACATATATGCCTCATTTTATTTCATATTACTTAGGATGTTATATCATTATTTTGATTGTGTTTGATGCAAAATTCAGTGGGATTCTCTTGCAGCCACTGATGGCCCTTTGCTTATTATCTAAGCAGCTTTAAATTCTCTTTAGAAGAACAGAAATCCCTTTCTGGCTTCTGCATGTTAACATCAAGTACTAGGAAACTGAAGCTAATTAAGCCTTTGTCAATATTTTAATTTCCTATGGGCAATTTACTGAAGACCGGGACAGTCTATCAGTTAGTAACTCTTTAAAGATGGATCTAATAGCTCCACATAAACTGTAGGTCTGTCAGAACTTGAGATCCAGTAGAGTCATACAGACATGCATCATCTTCCTGATTTGGGCTTGCTATTTATTGAAAACGCTATTAGATAGTACAATAGTTAGTTATTGTGGCTCTTTCTGCAGACTGGATAGCTAAAGATAGGCTAAACTAAAGACTGAATTGCAGACATGAAGCAGAAGTACTGGGGGAATAATTTACTGCATGTTGAATTGAGAGCTGTGACAACATGAAGCAGATTTTTTATGGAATGATCTGCTATTGGGATTGTGTTTGGGTATTACAGAATTAAACCCTGCTTCTTCATATGGTGTTATAGATACATTTTCCAACAGCACTTTTGAGCCATCAGTTTAAAACATTTTATCTCATCTAAATTCAGCTATTTTTCTTTTCCAGTAAGTCTTTTTTGTGTTTCCAAGGATGATAACAGAAATCCACCTCAGCTCTGCTTGCCTTGTGTCATTCCTCCACCACTCATACAGCACTTCTGAAGATGTAATTATTTTCCTTCTAGGGACAAGTAAATTCTAGGAGGTCCGGGGGTGAGGGAACCAACCAACCAACAAACCCCAAACAAAACTAAGTGATAAACTCAGTTAAAAACACACTGTCCTGATCTACCATGTTCCTTTGCCGTGATTGTACCTGCAACATCTCCAGCTTTTTGGCAGCATTCCGCACGGCCTCCATCAGCCCTGCCTGCAGTGCTGACCTTGCCCTTTTTATGGCAGCATTTGTGGGGAAGGCCCACCAAGCTGGCACTGGAAATCAACCTCTCCCGGCTCTGCCTCTGGGCGGGCTGGAGATTAGTTTCTTATGCTGGTAGTTCCCAAATTGCTTGTTCAAACTTTACTCCTATTGATAATTGATTTGACTACATTAAACAGGTCAGCTAAAAACAGGTAGGTGGCCCCAAACTAAAAAGTATAAACATTGAGCTTCCTGATAATTCTTTGTCCAGCTGGTAAAATCCTCATTTTGCCAGACAACCCGTAAAGCTGCAGGTGAAAAATTTTTGAGGCTGTTATAAATAAAACCTGAGTTACGTTTTACTAGCTCTGTTGTCTATTTTTGAGATGTCTCTGTGGGCAAGGATTTCGTCACACTGTGCTCAAATTGAATTTGGTGAAAAATTCAAGAGTACATCTGTAAGGCATAGCTTCTTTTCAGGATAGGCATGGCTGTCTTTGCAGAAGTATACGGGTGCTTCAGCAAAGGGTATAATTTTACCCACAGTATTTGTGGAGCTGCTGCTACCTTGGAGGGAAAGACCGGGAATGAAAGTGTGCGATTGGGAGCTCCTGTGAACATCCTTATCCTTGGGGCAGCAAATTGTGTTGCTGTGTGTACCCTTCCATAAATCGTCAATGTAGCTTTTCTCCTCCTGTCTCTCCTTAGGTGAGGGTGGCAGCTCTCCTTTCCTGATTTTTCTCCTTTGCCTTTTTCGCGGGGTGTTCCTGTGCAAAATTGCCATATCAGTCCAATGAATAGGTATAGTGCAGTTGCGGAATGGAGGTGGGAGGGGGCAAATGGACACAGCTGGCAATCAGCTCCAGCAGAGGGAAAGGCAGGGGAATTAAGAGGTTTTTAAGTGAAAGAAGGGGAAACTGAAATGAAAAGCATACACTTCTGGCGTATTGTCACCTGCCTAAAGAGTTCTGTAAGAGGGAAGCAATTGCACTTACCATGAGAGAGAGGGAAGACAGATAAAACATTCAGAAATAATTGCAGAGCATTTCATTAGCTGTTGTTCAAATTATGTTATCTTAGCCTTTGCGCTCAATTACCTGATGGCTGCCAAACAATACCCAGAGAGCTAGGTAAAAAATGCAGACCCAGCTGTGGGAGTAATTTAACATCTTACATTTAATAGGAGTGCTTTGTGGACTCATCCTTAGGAGGATGGGGAGATCGCCCCTTTCCCAGCAATCAGCAAGCGCTGTGAATGGCATGCATCTGGGTCAGACCCATATGGCTTCCCGGGCCATCAGTGCTGTTGCACAGACATGCTTTGGGCTTGAGCTGTGGGGATTCCTGCTTGAGAGGTGCTTTGAGGTGCAGAATGGAAGGAGAAACACTGGCAAGTCCTGATGCTCCCTCCTGATGACAAGCGGCAGGGAGATAAGCCGTGGTTGACAGGCCACCCCTGGCCCTCTCTCTTCCCCGAGTAGGCTCGTAGAGTCTGGCAGCTCTGTGCAGTGGTGAATTTCAGCTTGCCATGGCTCTCCTGAAGGCAAAACCCATGCCTAACTCCACCTCTGGCACTGCAGTAGCCAGTCTGGCTTTCAGACAGAGTAGGCACAGAGACAGTACCAGAATCTAGGTGCTCGGTATCATTTTTGGTCAGTGCTGCCAGAGGTTTCTACAAACTGAGTTACAGCTCAGCGCAGTGTAGACCTTACCAGAGCTCTGTCAGCAGGGATTTGTTTCCATGGCTGTAAGACTTCTAGGCCCTTCCCAGCAGTAGAACTGCTGTCAGTGAGTCTGTCTGTCTTTCTTGCCATTGATAGAATTGCTTTGAGAGTGCTGCTTTGTTATTTATTGACCGGATTGAAGGTTAGCACCATGTCGATATGGGAGGGGGAAAGTGGGGGAAAATCAAGACCTTAATTAAAAAAAAAAGCTTCTGGTGAAATCCTGACCCTGCCATAAAAAACAGGTGGTTGAACCATTGACTTCAAAGCAGCTGGCGTTATATCTGTTGCCCAGAACATCAGCTCACCTCTGTTCTTCCTTTGTGCAGATGGCTTCAGTCTACATTCACTCCTCAGCTGACCATGGTGACTATACTAACTTTTATATAAAAGTTTTTGTCTATACTAACCTTGACCAACTGATTTCTCAGCATACAAGCTGTGGGCAGTTTATGGCCAAACCATGACTCAGCCCACATTTCAGCGCAAGTGAGCAAGGCTCCGGAAGAACATGTCTGATGCAGTAATCTGACTGTTGGTGCTTAGTCATGTGGAAATAGAGGTATTACCTTCCCTTGCATCATGGGAGTCCCAGGGAAACTTTCATTCCCCTGCCCCAGTGAAGCAGCTCATTCCTTGCAGTGTGGGCAGTAATTTCCCAGTGGCAAAAGCACAGACTGACACAAAATTCCTGCCCCCAGCCCTTTGCTCTAGAGAAAAGGGGGAGGCAAAGGGAGGCTTGGTGAGTCAGTTACACGACTGAGTCACAGCACTTCCTGGACTCCTGCTACCTGGAGACTATTCTCTGCTTAGCCTGGTGCCTTCAGGCACTTTCTAGCCTCAAGAACACACCTTGTGTTTTAATCAGTGATCTGCTTAGTTTGTTTGGTGTTGTGGGTTTCTTCAATAAATAAGATGAAAATATTTGGAAAATTGGAATAAATTCAAAGCACAGAACAAAGAAGAGCCAAACGCAATTTAACTACAAGAGTTGTGTGTGAGAAAGTAATATGAGACTACGTGATTGCTGCGTAAACTGCTTCTGTCTTTTGTTAATATTCTTGAATTCTTAGACTCTTCAGTATTTTTTCTTCTTCTTCCTAAAGATTTTCTTCAGTGTTTCCTTTTAGTTCACTATCTTTTAACACTCTATTCTGGATTTGTTTCCAATAGTTTGATGGATGACCACAGGCTTTCAATTTGAGAATCAGATGTCAGGGAAACAAAGCGCCTCTGGTTTTGTAGCTGTCTTAGCAACACCCTTCCCTTTCACTTGTGTGCTGACAGCCACTGTATCACCTCAAAGCCACCTCTGGAGCCACTCTAACCAGGATCCCTCCTCTTCCTCAGCAAGCAGACACCAGCTGCTCCCAGTCTCTGTCAGCCAGAGCTCCCGGTCTGCCAGGCCTCCGCTTGCCGTGCGTAACAGCACTGGATGTGCTGCTCACATGTGTAACCCTTTCAACATTTAGGGCTGATGTTTCTGTGTTTAGGCTTCATCTTCTTTGTTTGTGATCTCTTTGGAAGGCCAGACATCTGCCCCTCCTTTTACTTCCCTCCTGTCCTTCAGTGGCAGTTTTCATGTTTCCTCCTACTATTTAAATTGCTGAGATCCACCCCCTTCTTGCTCTTTCTCTTGATCCTCCTCTTCTTCCACACCTCCTTTTGTAGGGAAAAATCTGCTTGCCTGGATTTAGTCACCACATTGAAGATAAATTACTAATATGCTCCTCTGCTTGCTGTGTCTTTCTGATTTCTCCTGCAGTATCATCTCAGTCACATGCAGCTAAAAATAAAAACTTTTTCCTCCTCCTCAGCCTTTTCCACTCAACCTGAACTGTACTGAGAAGATTTCAGAACAGGAAAAGTTACCTTGGTGTCTGAAAGAACTGAGTCATATTTAAAGTAGACACAAGATTTAAAGTTTCATACACAGATCTAGATAGGACAGCAGAATTCTGGTGAAACCTGGGAGCTCCAAATGATCTTTATGGAGTTCTGGGAAAAAGTTATAGAGTATCACTACAGCCAGTTATGTCTCTCTTGATCACATAGACCAACGTTTGAATAGACAGGCATAGTCAGAGAACAACACTTTCTTGATCAGCTATGAAAAACACTCTATCAAAAATAAATAATCACCATTAAAACACCCTCTCAAAACACAGTGACAAAACCCCTGCATCCTCTTCCCTGAATAAGTCAAAAGCCTCCCCGCTTTTCAGCACAATCGTGAACAGATATTTGTGTAGAGCATGTCAGTAAAGGGAAGGAGGAGGAAAGGGATAAGAAGGGGAAAGAGAAGAAGGGAAAGAAGTGTGGACATGCCTGAGTGAACAGTAATTTTCAGTTTGGCCAAGGGTATATGTATTTGCAAGGTCACACTGCCTCCATTTTTCATTTTAAAAAGGCTTTAGCATATAATTGAAATTATTTCTACTGTAATTTTGGAAGCATAATGTATCCTGCACAAGTCAGAGAAGGAAAATAAAGTTTTGCTACCTTGCATCTTTATTATTCTTTAGTTTTTTGAGCTCACATGCCCTTAGAGGACCAGGCAGGTCCTCAGCTGTGGAGTCTTTCTGGTCTTGTCTACATGGAAGGATATATAGATTCAAACTCCTTCACCCATATCCTGAGGAGCAAAACACTATTCAGTGTTCTCTGGAAACTGCTGCCCTAGAGGCACTTTGCAGTAGTTAATATGCAGGACTGCCTCTGTGCCCCTGGTTTTTCTGGTTTCAAACATACACCTTGTTGAAAATGTCCCATCTAAGAAACATTCAGTACTTTCAACACTGGTTACAAATCTCTACTGCAATTTGGTTTTAGATTTCCCTCTCACAGATAGAGCAGACCATGGGGAGCTGGAGCAGCGCTTCACTTGCTCTGTTCCATTGAGGGAACATACAGAAGTGTGGATGCATTGAGAAAGCTCTGTGATATTTGAGAATGATTTGTTTGGTAGTGGCTTGTTTTGTGCCTCCTGTCTGCATGATGCTGCTCCTGGGTGAGTGAGGAAGACTTGCACTGGATGCTTCTGTCATGCATGAATGTCAGTTCCTTTTCTGGCATGTTACCATGGCATCCTACCTGAGGTAACTTAATAAGAGAGAAGAGGATATAGAAGGGGCATGTTCATAGTCTATTAACCCCTTCAGGAGAGTGATATAAAAGGAAGGAATAAGAGAAACTACTACAGAGGATGTCACTGTGTTGGATTTCTGATTACTCCATTGCTACTTCTTGGAGATTGCAAATTAAGCAACTCATGTCCCTTCCTAGGTACCATTATGTTACCATCACCATGGGTAAAAGTGTTAGTAGTCTGGCCCCGTGCCCCTTGAAAGATGAAAAGTGGAGCCCTGAGAAGAGATCAGGAGATGCAGGCCGACAGGGTTGTGCATCATGCTAATGCTTTCATCCTGTACATCACCTGGGGTATTTTATTTTTGGAAGTTCCTTCTTTGGATTATACTCTCCAGAACAATACCCTCGGTCTTCCTGGAGAACCTACTTTTGCCTGTGATTACTAAAGGCAGTAACATTTCTAGAATAGTCTGGTTTACAGGGGGTTTTAGCTTGAACTGCTTGTTGGTCTTACGTAAGGGAGGCAACAACTGAATCTTCATAGTTGAGGCTGCACTAGGAAAGTACTTAAAATAGCAGTAAAATCTCTCAGTGTGCACTTTAATTATTAAATTTTGTCCCGCTGCAGAGCAGAGTAATTTCTTTTTGGGATAATTGCCTTTTCAAAGCAATTTTTGCATTAAAGATTCACTGGCTTTGCAGAAGAAACTAGGTGCTTCTAAATGTTCCTTATTAAAAATTTAGCCTGAGTCTTGTCGTGTCTTTCCTCTTTTTGCTTTTTCTTACCCACAGAACAGTAGCCTTCATTCACTTCTAGCCTCATCTCCTCTCTTGCGCATATTTGCCTTGAGAGTTGCACATTAAAGCAGAAAACTAAAGCATATCTGTTCTTCGACATTGGATTCCTGTGAGTCAAGGATGGCTGAGGGATAGTTTGGTTTGTGTGCCTTCTTGCCTCACAGGCTAAACTCCCACTCCTTTCTTAATCAAGTAAGTTGACTTAATTGTACCCCTTTTTATTTGTGATGTCTCATAAAAAAACCCAAAAAGTTATGGAAAGATACCAATTAAATTCCCCAGTTTATGACTGAAAATGCAACCGCAACTCAAGCTTTCCTGAATCTAGCAAGATGGATGTGCTATTTCTTGAAGTAAGTCTGTGGTCTGTCTTAGCCACCATTCATCACATTGCTGCTGATCTCACCAATGAATTTTTGCATGTCCCAAAGGAAGGGGGAGTTATGGGAGTTACAGAGATCACTGGAAACACTGGAAACAAAGCTACCCTCCATATTTAGTGGGAAACGTCTTTAAAATAATCTTAGTGATTCCAGTGGAAGGAACTAGGTACTTGCTAAGTGAGGGCTTTCAGGTTCCTGGTGTCCTAGCCAGAAGTTTCAACACAGAGTTCAATCAGAAGAGTATTTCAGGCTAGCTCACATCTGCTCAAAGAGGTCAGAATCCTTATTTCTGTGTGCACCACTAATGCCACATTAGGACAGTTCAAGCTTTCTTCCTGTCCCAATATCTAAAGAATTCAGAAATTAATGGAATTTTAATAGCCAGAGTTTGTCTTGAATGAAAAAGTAAAGACGACATTGCATTAAGGGCACTTGAATTTAACTTCCATCTGACAATGTTTTTTTGCTGCTTGCCCTGCTGCTCTCCTATTGATTTAAATAGAGTTAGTTCAGATTTTAAGTACTATAAACCAGATTGAAAGAAATTCATTGACAAACCTCAAAGGTTTAGAATTTTTTTCCCATTTCCCCATCAGCCCCAAGTTAAGTGGATAGCTGTAGCCTTTAGAAAAAAAAGATGAAGCTTTCAAGGGTGGCATCTTGGATAGGGAGTTTAGACTGGGAGATAATATAAAAAATTCAGCTGCAATGTGCAGTGAGGATTAAGATGTGGATTGAGTTTAGATATTGCTGAGCCTTCATATGTCAGTATTCATGTAGTCAGCTAAAAATGAAAAAAATACTGAGACAAACTGATCTGGTGACATTTTACCTGCCCTTTCCACACTAAAATAAGATTAAAAAAAAAAAAGTCTCCATTTAACTCAACCTCATCTGGAGCCCAGGTGCAGATCTGGGTTTTCACTGAAGATCTCCCACCCCCAAGAAGGGAAGCAAGAGGAAAATATGGTCTTTGAATCTCACTTTCAGGTCTGTCTCTCCCTGCAGTGGACTGCGTTATGTGTGCTGTACAGTTCGTCTTGCCCAGAACAGCTGTGGCTGTCATCCACTATTGTACTGCTAAAATTAAGACTGATTGCATTTCCATCCACACAGTTAGCTGCTGTCAGTCTCAAATGTGGCAAGCAATTGGTGCGGAGTTTTGGTCTGGAATTAGCTGGTTTAACCTTGAATAAAGTGAGTAAATGTATAGAACAGCAACTGGGGTTTGGTAACAATCAAATAGCATTATCTGCAAAAGTCTTTTTCAGCTTCCGGCTTGCACCTCTCAAGGGGCAGCAACACAATTGGGATTGGCAGTAAACTGATTTCATGGGCTGAATTCTGGCAAAGTATCCAACTATCTGCTTGCTGTCTGAGTTATGACCATTGCCTTTCTCATCATCAAAGTGCTTTCTCTCCATGGTTTCTTTTCACATCTATCTCTGATACTTGTCAGGTTTTGAGCTAATTACATCCTTTCTAGAAGGGCATGGCCTTTTGTAGTCACAACACATGCTCTATCAACAGCATAGGAGTCATCTCTCCTGACTGTCTTGGATTGCTCTGACAACTTCCCCTCCTTTGCATCTTGCAGGGTTTTGCCCCAGGCCTCCACAATCATCTTTCCAGCCTGTTCTGTTTGCAGCTCATGGCAAAAGAACTGCAAGATGCAGAAGGATGGTGCTGTTGTGACATTTCAATAGACACAGGAGTGAGCAAGCATTAGGCTCAGGCACTCTCTGGAGACATCTGGCTTTCACCTTTTGGCTTTCAGCTCTGTGGTTTGTGATCATCTCTGCAAACAGCTTGGTGTCAGAAAACCTCTTATTTAGTGCTTCTCATGATGAAAGCTTCAGGCCTGTTGTCAACACAAGGTATTTTTTCCCCTTAGAGGAAGAAAAGGAGCAGTTTTTAGAAGCACTTTTCTGTCTGTGTCATTGCTTGTCTTGCCCGTGTTTCAGAACAATTTTGTGAGCCTGTGGCTGTACCTCATGCTTGCAGTCACCGTGTGAGTCCCCCAACCTTGCCTGAGACTGCAGGGCTCTCTCAAAGGTCCATTGTCCTCCAGCACAACGGAGGCCACAGAAGCAACAGGAAGATCTGGGAAACTGCCTGATGGGGGGGTGTGGGAAAGCAAGAGGAACTGAAGGTTATTCCAGTGCCTGGCCAGGCTGTTCATATAACAAAAAAGACAACAGACTGAACCCGTGAAGCAAGTCTTGTCCTACTGGGAAAATAATATGGCCTTTGGTATTGTTGTCTCTTAATTATTTGTGTTATGGTACCACCAGGAGGCCCTGGCCCCCTCCAGGACAATCCAATAGCTGGTAGTTTGTGCTCTGTCACATTCATTGAATACTTCGAGGTGACAAGGATCCAAATGTATTTGCAGTGCTGCTGCTTCTTGCTGCCAGCACACACTGCACCCCTGCAAGTGATTTCCTTTATGAAGGCTGCGTAGGCTGATTTAATTGCTGGTGGAGCAGATCTAATAACATGGGGTACACAACTATGTGAGCATGTTCTTAAGATATGAGTAAAAGGAGCTAGAAGAAAAGTAAAAATAGACTCTCTTTTCTTAAGAGGTTTCATGACCAAATGCATCTGGACAGTGTAAGTTATAATGTCTGGACTAAACGTTTATCCATCGTTGGTTTATGCCATATTTTTCTTGGTATTTTTAGTGGCGCATATTCTTCCTATCATGACAACATGTGGTCGGACTTTTGGAGCAGTTTGCTGTGCTTCACTTGCTGTCTTGAATTTAAGTTCATTTGCATTCTGGAGATTTCAAGGTACTTTAAAAATGGTCATTAAGTATATCTTAGTATGTCTTAGAAAAGTATTACCAATGGTATGCTTCAGATTTTAGATGTCCCTATGCAATATCTTCGCCATGCAATACTAGGGATGGATCTTTCCCTTTCCTTCTCTTTTCCTCTAGATTTACAGATCTAGAGTCCTGAACCCTATTCAGTACTGAGCTAAACTGTTTGCTTCATCCTTATGATGTTTTAAAGAGGTTGACAGGTGATTTATAAGTTAAAATTCAGGTCTGGCTTTAAAAAGACTTACTAAACCTACCAAACAGTATTATTATGCTGTAGGACCACTCCAAGAGGCCCTTTTACTGCCAGAATGAGTAAGCCCTTTCTGGTCTCCATACATTGGGATCAGAGGCAATAGAAATAATAAGCAGTTGTTACTTATAAAAATAAAGGAAAATATGAACCATTTTGTTCATGGACGAGGAGTTAGTAAGTGAAACAGTCTTTTGAACTGCTGAGAAATCTGTATGCGGCAATTTTGTGCTTGAAGTAGGAAGTGAAGAATGAAAATCATTATGTTAGTATAATAGCTTTCCCAAGGTACAATGAAATAAAACAAGGAAAATAAAGAGAGGGGAAAAATTAAATGGAATTAACAGAAGTTACATTATAATGATTCAAGGAATCAACTGCATAATGAAGGAAAAATATTCTAGCTGTGTGGTAATGTTTGTTTATTTTTTATTTATTGGATGACTTTATGTTGAAGAAGCAAAAATAAAATCTTCCCCAAATTATTCCTAATAAGTGTTTCAACAAAAAATGCAAATTATGTTAAATCAGTTACTGAGTCAGAGACATAGATACAGTGGTGCATCTTAGATGGCAAGGAAAACTACCAACATTCACCACTATTCGGCTTTGTAGCAGCTCAGAGATGCTGAGCCTAATGAAAAACTACGAACAGGAGGCTCATAGCTTACCTAAGGACCAAAGGGAAGCAACCTACAGTTCTTGTGAAGGGGCCCAAGTGGAAGGACGTTTCTTCCATGTACTTTCCCTCAGGTATTACCCCATTTCCTGTCAGTTCTGTGCCAGAGAGCTCATTTAACTGACTTCAGCAAGATGGTCAAGATTCAGATTTCCATTTTCCAAGTGCAGCTTGCTTTGCAGGAAAACACATACATAATGCATCATTAGTCCTGAGATTCAGCTGGTCCTAATAGCCCCATATACACGCACTCCAGGAGAGCTGAATGTTATGTTCCAACCCTGGGGGAGTTTGCTGAGTCTATCCTTCAAATATTTCTGTTTATACATTTATTTGAACTTGTGGTAGAAGAACAGGATGTTAACAGGTTGGCAGGCTACCGCGCCACCTCCTGCATGGGTTGAGGTTCATGAGCTGTATACCACGGTTCAGTAAAACCTGGGCAGGATTTGGCTTTGAAAAAAGTACAGGGAAGGGAAGCAAGAAGGGTCCTTGATTCTCCAGCCTAACTTTTCTCACGTGTCTCAAGAGAGTAGAGTTTCTAAGTCACAGTAAAAGGATGGGGCACGCTTTCTTATCACAGATCTTGGTTTGGGATATGCAGTGGGGCCTTTGCTGCTACAACTCATTATTTCTTTGTTGCTTTTCAAGGCTGCAGCCCCCGAGCTGTTCCCCACACTGTTTCCTGGACTATGAGGTGATGGGGCAAGCTCTCTGGTCTCAGCTTTTCCAAGGACAGATCCAGCTGCATTTTGTAGCTAACTTAGGCATGCTGTCAGTGTTTAAAAAAGCAAACTATAAGAATTGTCGTGTTTTAACCTGAGCTAGCAATACAACCACAACAGCTGCTTGCTCACTCATCCCCTTCTCCACTTCCCCCCCAAACAGGGAAGAGAATCGAAAGGGAAGGGAGAAACCTGGATTGGGATAAAGAGAGTTTTAATGAAGTAACAAAATATTAATACACTACTAGTAAATATATATATAAAATAGAAATAGAACATAACACAGAAGATATTCAATGCAATTCCTCACAAACTCTGAGCAGCCAGTCCCAGGAAGCAGCGCCTGGACCTGACAGCTGATCCTAGAGAGAGAAAAAAGGAAAAAAGGCAGAAAGGCCCAGAAGCCTCTGCAAAATGGAAAAAGGCCGAACTAAACATTCTGAACAGAACTCTCCTGACTCTGACAAAAAGCGTGAAGAAAGTGAAGAAGCGAGAGAGAGATCAGAAGATCCCAACTCTCCTTAACTATGAAGCATGGTGCTAAAGGGATGAAATAATCTCATTGCTCAGTCTGGATGTCAGTCAAGCTCTGTCCCATCCATGCCCCCCTTCCTCAATGCCTCACACCTGTGGGCAGAGTGCTCGGAGTGTCCTTGGCTCTCAGACCAGAGCAATTAAAAACATTAACTCTGTCCCAGGTTGTTATCTCTTGTTTCCAAACTAAGTCCAACTAATTACCGTGCTAGCTATGAAAAAGAAAGGCTTTGAACTGCATGAAGAAAATTATCTCATTTTCAGTAAAACCAGCACAGAATGTACATGGAACTGGGAACTGTGCTCCAGTGTTTAATGCCCCTCTCTATACCTAGAGTGGGAGGAAAGATCTGCCCCCAAAACAGCTCCTGCTGCAGTGCTGCTGCGGCTGCAGTTAGCAGGCCTACTCCATGATTCATGGGAAAGCTTCTCTAAAGTTGCCTGTGAGGGAGCTGGCTCTAAGAACAGGTTTATATATGTTGATAGTCCCAGGGTAAAACTCGCTGTCAGGTTGCCCCTGAGCTGGGGCAGCTCTCTGTATCTGTAAGTGAGGAATACTGGCACAACCTGCCGGATAGCCAAGGTAGGCAAAGTTTTTCACAACAGGGAGCTAGAACGTGCTTTTCTCTCTGCCACACTGTTGTTAATAGCATTATTTTGGTCTTTGCAAGTGGAAATGTTATCAAATGAAAGCCTGTTCTCTTTCATTTATCTTTAGATCTAACACTTTCCTCCAGCCCAGTGAGCTATGAATATATTACGTGTCATAATAATAATGACTGAGGAATGGGTCATAATAATAATGGCTAAGGGAGCTGGGTCTCTTTAGCTTGGAGGAGACTGAGAGGTGACCTCATTAATGTTTACAAATATATAAAGGGTGAGTGTCAGGAGGATGGAACCAGAGGATGCATCAGAACAGTGTAATTGCTTTTGTTTTAGTGCAAAACTTCTTTTTTTTTTTTTTTTTTTTTTTTTTTTTTACTTTGGAGTATTTTATAAAGAAGTGTAAAATGTTAAATATTATAGTATAAAAAATCTTCAATAATTAAAAACACCTGCCTGGGGCAAGATTACTTCTACCTGGTGCTCAGCAGAACTGCAGTCAGTGAAGCTCTGCTACTGAGGTCATCACAGATGCAGATGTGTCACTTGAAAAACATGAAGCAATTGTATGTTCCTGAAAGGTGTCTTTGGAGTTGGGGAGCAATAGGTTTCATATCACCTTATTATTGATTTAGTCTCACTTATGAGCACCGCAATTAGTTTGTCTGGAATGAAATCTATTTTCATCCATCAAAATATTTTCGTTCATCATACTTTCATTCATCAAAATAGGCATTTAGCCTGTTATGGCTGAGGACAGTGCTGCAGTTCTGGGGAGGATATCATAGCCAGGAAGCAAAGCAGAAGGGTGAATACTAATACTCCAGGCATTCCCTCCTGCAGTCAGTTGTCAGCGTGTGTCAGTGGCTTTGCCACTATTGCGTCCTGCTCTTAACTCCCCTGGTTGCTGCTGTTGTTTCAGAGCAATGCCTGGGGAGGAGGGATGTGTCCTGTGGTTCATCAGTGGCACCCAACCTGAAAGGGCACTTTTGGCAGCCCATTGTCTCCCTTCTGGGTCTGTGCATGAATGGTGAGACTGTTACTGTGCAAAAGGCCCATGAATGACTGAACTTTTCCCTAGTTTTAGCCATAACTCTGAATCTTCCAGTGTGCAAGATGCAGATCATTGTCCTGTGACCGAACCCCACAGAGGTGTCCTAAGACAGCACTGTGCCCTTGTGGCCAGGAAGGCCAATGGCATCCTGGGGTGTATTAGAAGGGGGGTGGTTAGTAGGTCGAGAGAGGTTCTCCTTTCCCTCTACTCTGCCCTGGTGAGACCAAATCTGGAATATTGTGTCCAGTTCTGGGCTCCTCAGCTCAAGAAGGACAGGGAACTGCTGGAGAGGGTCCAGCATAGGGCAATAGAGATGATTAAGGGAGTGGAGCATCTCCCTTACGAGGAAAGGCTGAGCGAGCTGGGTCTCTTTAGCTTGGAGAAGAGGAGACTGAGAGGTGACCTCATTAATGTTTACAAATATATAAAGGGTGAGTGTCATGAGGATGGAGCCAGGCTCTTCTCGGTGACAACCAATGATAGGACAAGGGGTAATGGGATCAAACTGGAACACAAAAGATTCCACTTAAATTTGAGAAGAACCTTCTTCACAGTGAGGGTGCCAGAGCACTGGAACAGGCTGCCCAGGGGGGTTGTGGAGTCTCCTACTCTGGAAGCATTCAGGACCTGCCTGGACGCCTTCCTGTGTAACCTCATCCAGGCGTTCCTGCTCCAGCAGGGGGATTGGACTAGATGATCTTTCGAGGTCCCTTCCAATCTCTGACATTCTGTGATTCTGTGAAAGCTGGTGTCTAGCTCACAGCATCAGGGAAAAGAAATGAACACCTTG
The DNA here is from genome assembly GCF_963082525.1 of Nesoenas mayeri. NCBI lineage: Eukaryota > Metazoa > Chordata > Aves > Columbiformes > Columbidae > Nesoenas > Nesoenas mayeri. Next base: position 76,242,777 of record NC_137541.1, read on the forward strand.
CTGCAGGTGTCCAGGGAAGAATGTAAAGAAGTGCCAGCCAGGCAACTGCACCACAGTGGCGGCTGATCACTCTGCCACACTGGGAGAGGGGGACCACAGAGCCAGTGAGCCCCAAATGCTGAGGGCTAGCACCAAAAGAAAGAGACCAAGTTCATTGTATTTCTACTGTATCTGTTAGACTGTGCTAGACTGCAGATCAGGGCAAGCCTTTAGTCGAGTGTGTCAACCAGATAAAACATTCACTTAAAAGCCTCTTTTGCAGAAACCAGAGACTGTTTCTTCCTTCATGCTCAGAAAACTATTCAAATGACTCTTTTCCCCAAGCCATCCCCTTTCAGTTTGTTATCATTTTCATTATTAAACATTTATATAAGCACTGTAACATTTTATAGTGTTTGACAGAGATTTCCAAGTCTGCCTAATTAGCACAGTCCCTGCCACATGGAATATACTTTTATTATTAGCCATTCATGGCCTTGTTATTCAGATGAGGTTCTCTTGTGAATGGGAATGTGCATTACTGCACTTCAGGCTAATAAGTGTGACATAAAATATGACACACAATATTAACTACTGCACTACAGGATCCAGCAATTGGGGGTGATGTGCATATGGTTACACCGAGACTCTGTTCATTTGCATCACTGTTTTTCTGCCTTAATGCCTTATTGAAAGTCTGAGAGGGGAAAATATTGGGAGAAGAAGGAGGGGGAGAAGAAATGAACAAATATATCCTGGCATAAATAGGTTTGGCTCAACAATACAACACTTGTCAGCGGCCTTTTCCGCAAGCCTGTTCCCTCAATGAGGAAAGCACAGAACAAGTGATTGAAAAGTCAGTTAATGTCCTTACAGCATTCTTGGAAAGAATTAAAAAAAAAAAAAAAGAAAAAAAAAAGAAGAAAAAGTAGTTATGTTTATGTTTATAAAATGAAGTGTGCTTTATGCTTTTTCGTGTCCAGTGCCAAAGCAGAGCTTGCCAAGTGGAGGTGCAGTCTTGTGTTTGACTTCATTGTCTGGTCCAAAGGTTACATCAAAAAAAAAGTGACATCTCTTCCCCTCCTCCCTCTGCCCATTTCTGTACTGATTTTTTTTTGTGAAATCATACCTAGCACAAAACTATTAACAGCATGGGCAACTTTTGGAGCTCTCAAACAATAAATTATGAAGAACCATAGAACAAGTCACTACTTGTCGATTAAATATGCATGCGTGAATAATCTCTCCAGCTATCTGCTCTGTCCGTGCATTTGTGTTGACTGATAAGTAAGCTGGTGCTCCTGGTGTTCCTCAGCTCTGTGTCCTGAGGAGATCAGAAGGAGCCTCTAGCAGGGGTCTTGCTCTCCTGCTGTGCTGTGCACTGCAGGGCAGGTCTTTTTGTCTCCAGGCTCATCCCTGGGCTTTCAGCAGCTCCGCCTCAGGCCTAGAAGAGAACAGAGAAGGCAGCAAAGTGATGCCTTTCCCCAGCAGCACAAATGGCTCACCTCTTTGGTGAGCCAAAGGTTGACTGGAAAATGTTTGGCTGCCGAATATTGAGATGTGAGTAAACCAAAGCAGGGGTAAGGATGAAAGGGGTAGGAGGAGGATGGTATCTGAGACTGAGGGGAAGAACTGGGGCAGTCAGTGGCTGTTTTTTGATACAACTGGCAGGCCTACATAACATGCTGCAGTAATTTCTCTTGTCTTCCCTCAATATTACAATATAGTAATTAAAATATGAAAATACGCTAAGTATTCTGGATTACCTTTCTTTCCCTCACCTTACAAGCAGTGCTGCTTTCTCTGGCCTGCCCAGCCTATAGTTCCTGCACCGAGCCTTGTCTTTATCCAAATTGCTCTCTTTCCCTCTGCAAACACTGGGGATATTGATCTGCTCTTTGAAAAGAGGCCCAAGACATAAAATTCCAACTTATGACCTTAAATGCCTGGACTTTCTAGTAGTGTGGAAAAATAGTTACTGTCCCTGCGTTGAAGGTGTGCATGGGAAACCAGCACCTGAGAATAAATGAGTAACTGGCCATGAATTGGGGTGCCTTTTCCCAGCGCCTCGTGTCTGAGGCAATCGAAGGAGGAAGGAGACTCTGCAGTCTTCGGGCTGGTTGGAAGGTCAGTATTAATGGCAAAAGCTTGAATATCTCAGCTGCTAGATGTGCCTGATCTACATGACGTTGTATCAGAGTGGAGATGATGGCTCTCGAGGGAGGCATGAAACCAGACCCCTAAACTGGGAGGCTGATCTCTTGTCTGGTCAGTGCACTCTGCCAGCTGCTACTCTTCAGTGATATAACTCAGTCCTGTAATTTTGTACTTAAATAATGGCTTTGGAAAAGGGAAAGAAGAAAATCTTGTCCTACTGTGCATGTATTGATACACAGCCCAAATGCGTCAGGTCATTGCAAAACCTTTTTTCACTGATTCTCGCGATAGGAAATGGAGTTGTCACTGCTGAGGCAGAGCAGCTGGTTTTGGCTGGCTCTGAGCGTTGCAAAGCCTGAATCCTGGTGCTTGCTGGTACTAAGGTAGCTGGGACAGCTGCTACAGGCTTTGCAAGTGATTTGTGAGGACACTGAATGTTTGCTCTGCAAACATCTGGCTGGCGGTGTGCAAGGCGCAGTGCTCTGCTGACGTGAAGAAATCCTGTGTATGCCTTCACACATGGAAGATATTATCTGTACTGTTGCATCTTCCCTAATGAAAGAAAGGGAGGGGTTGAAGTAAACCTTCCTCTTCAAAATGTCCTGAACCAAAAATACGTGGAAAGCTCTCAGGATGCATAAGACATATTGAGTCTCAACAGCAGCAAATTAAAAAAATGTAATAGTCAAAAACAACCTGAAAAAGGTGCAGGTTGGCCACTGCTGGATTCAACTGTCGTAACTTACAGTCAGCTCCATTTTTTGTAGAAATTGCTGGGCTGTTGGGAAGATACACTATTTTTTGTACCAAGTTAATTCAGTCCATGTACATGTGTATATTATGAATACTGTGGTTGTGGTGTCTGGATGTATAGATGGCAGCATGCGCATACATAAAATTAGGTGATTTATGGATCACTTTTTTTTTTTTAATGTGAGTGCAAATAACAGAAAATGTCCCCTGGTAAGGAAATAACCTTGCTAATTTAACTGCATCAGCTAGCGTATGGATCAGCCTTTCCCTCATGAGGTGGTGGCTTTGTGTTCTTAGCAAACATGCATTCCTCAGCAGTCAGAGAGACACAGCTCTTTTTTTGTTCATGTCTTCCACATGTTCTTGAAGAATATTTTACGACATCCGAATGTTTCTGATACAGCTTAAAATGGATGAAAATTATTGCAATTTCCTGGGCTTTAAGGAAGGAGTGAGTGGGGAGGAGGATGCAGAGAGGCATGAGCAGAGTCAGGGCAGTTGCTTGTAACAGAACAGGGGAGCTCTGTAAAGTTTTTCAAAGACACTGTTTAAACAGAAAGAAATAAAAGAACTGTCGTTGCCCAGGATGCCTCTTGCAGGTACATTATCAGTGAGCAAGAAGTTAAGCAGGAGTTCATGGACTGTCCATCAGTGGTGGAAGCTGACAGGAGCTGCCTTTTGAAAATGACAGATTATATCGCAAAATGGATTTGACCTGACAGAGATGTAATCCAGCAAGGATCCCCTTTGTGCTCCCAGCTCAGGCTCAAAAAGGTTGCTGAGCAGCTCATCCTACTCTTTGACAGGGACTGCGGAGGGGCTGCTGCAATTAGCTGGGTTTTAGCATCATGTTATGGCCTCTCTTCCTACATAGGCCTATAGATAGTGAGAGCTGCTGGTGCACTGAGGGCGGATTTGCGTGCATGGCAGCAGGCCATGGCACACAAACTGTGCAGGCACCAATGCCAGCCGGAGGCGAGCTGACTCTCTTGTGTGACAAGATCAGCATGGGCCTGACCTGAGCAAGTTGGTGCCACTGGAGAGGACCTCCAGTTCCCAGAGACCAGCTCACAGTGGTGGAGCAGGCAGGCTGTCGGCTGCTGCCATCCCTTCCCTGAAACTCCAGCAGCCCCAATGGAGACTGTTAAAAGAATATGACTGTCTCCATGCTGATAAAATAAATATAGCCACCTGGCTGTTAAAGTGGCTTCCACAACCCACCAAACTGTGCACATGCGTTTCTCCAGGATAACCAAGCTCACCACCCCACTCCCCCAGACAAACACCCGGTATGTGCACAGGATGGACAGGAGGTATTGCAGATGCAGAAACTGTGATTTGTCTTGCCTGGACCCTTAGCTAGGGAGGGACTCCAGCCCCTGCCAGCTTCAGGCTGGTTCATTGCCCGAGTTTGTTCAACACCGAGGTGTCTGAACGTGGGCACCACTGCTTTACTCTCTCATGGTACTTTTTCACCTTTGAATACCAAGTCCACATCAGTAAGTCTTAGAAGACTCAGTCCAGACTACTGAGGATTCTCAGTGTCTGCTGTGTCTCACAAGGACTATGGAAATCCCAGCCTGAGGAGTGGATTTTTATCTGGAGAGAAAGCTTTCCTGGTAGCTCATCTCAGACAATGAAGTTGCTTGTGTGGTATGTTAGCACTGTGGTCTCAACACCTTTGGATAAAAGCTTGGGCTGTTTCCCACAACAATTTTCAATTCTTCTGGCTGAGGACATGGTCTGTGTCTGTAGGCAAACAGCCCAGTGCTTCTTTATTTACAGGCACAGTCACATAAGTACTTGTAGTACAATTCAGACTCTTTCAGAGGTTTCTACTCTTCCATTTAAGACAGAGTAACTGACTCTTTGAGCAACACTAGCCCATTTCAATGAGGGAAAAAAAGGAGTATTTGCCTTCAGCATTACCACCACGAGGTGCATGAGGACATTGCAAACTGTTTGAGTGGGTGTACTTGAAATGGTTTCTGTTGCAATGATCCTAAGAGAAAGAAAAGGAGAATCCTGATGGATGAAGGGAAAAGGTTAAACAGAAGGGCTGAAGTCTGGCAAACGGAGTTGCCTGCCTGGCCAAGTCTGTCTCTTTTGTTCCTATGTTTCTCTATGCCTTGCAAAATGTCCCTGTAGAGAGAAGAATTAGGAAAAAAATTCCTAAACTTCCTGAGAAACTCTCAGTGAAATTTGTTCCTAGATCTAAGTAGGGGTTTACTTGTGTGTAACTGTACATAAACAGAGGGCAAGAGAAAAGGGAAACCTGTATGCAGGGGTGTGTATACGTGTTTATATATGTGTGTGTATGTAATGTATTTGTCAATGCCTATGGGAATTGGTTAAGAGAATTTGATGCTTTCTGTTATTACTGTGTGACTGGTAATTTAATAGAATATTATGTACTTCAGATTTATTCTGATAAAGACTCAAAGTGAGCACCCAATGAACGTAAGTGTGTTTGTGGTTTTTGGATACGTAGTTTGAAATGCCTGAAAAACATCGTTAGATGTACTGATTTTAAAAATGAGGAAAGGACTGCTTCCATTTAAACGCAGTGTCTCAAAGTTTTTCAGGGTCTTCCACATCAATGTGACTAGCCACAAGCCTGCCCCAGGCTGTAAAACCATGGAGAGTAATTAAATACAGTGCTGGACTCCAGTGCTCTCCTGAGAGCTGCAAGCCAATTTACAACCCACGTATACTCCTGTGGAAAATAGGCTGTAGTTGCAGAGAACCTGCTGGCAACAGGCTCCCCCAAATGCTAATTAACATTGCAAGTCTGCATTTTGGCTGCCGAAATACCCTGTTTTGAACCCCAGCTTAGGAGATGGCCTGAGCACAGCACTTCTAGAAAGGCATCATGTACCACATGGCACTATTTTATTTTTAACTCAATGACCTGCTATGTAAGCGCTAGTGAAAAACTTACCACCTGTACTACCTGCGGGCAGCTGCTGCTGCCTTCCCCTCTCCCTGGCCCCACAATCCTGGGGTACCTGTTCATCTTCGCTTTTAACGTGACAAGGCAGGGTGTGCTCACAGGTTGGGAAGCTGAGGTTCTCATCATGCTGGGGCCGATGCCAAGCAGGCGTTTGTGCTCCATCAGAGCCCCCAGCGATGCTGCTCCAGCAGCTCCATGCAGGGAGGACCCAGAAGGGACAGGTGTGTAAAGGAGCAGCAGAAGGGATGGACAGATGCCTGTTCATTTCTGCTGCATGCATGTGATGATATTTTCACTGGTGCACTGCAGCAGCAGGGGACTGGCAGTGTCTGCTGCAGTTCGCTCGGGACTTGGTTTGCGGAGCCTGTGGTGAAATTGTGCTCTGCAGCCCCCGAGGAAGGGTGTTCCCTGAGCTGCTTTTCAAAGCAAATGCAGTGAGAAATATTGGACAAAGATGTATGTCCAGCGCTTTTTAGAAAGACTTTAAGTAATCATTTTTCCTCATCGTATATTGGGTGTTTCCACATGTCTGAGGGTGATCTCTGCTCTTGAATGTATGATTCCAGGAAATGAAAGTAAATGGAAGTTTGGAGGCTGCAGTGGATTAATTACTGCCTCCAGCATGTTGATTCAAGGTCACATAACACACAAGTCATTAAGCATACAAACACACCATCTTTACAGTGTTTGTTGTTCATAGGAAAGGGATAAGAAACAAAGAATGCCCTAAATGAAGTACAGAAATGAATAAATAAGATCTACTTTCTCTTCGTGAAAAATATTGCAATTCATCTGTTTGTTTTCACACCAAGCTCAGGTGTTGCTGGTAAACTAATCTGTCTGCTACACAGTAAATCTGTGATACAGAAAATCCAGATCTACAGAGGGTGAATACCACTCCGAAAAGAAAGGCTTGGAATAGGTCAAGTGAGTTTTATCTAGCAAAATTTAGAAAACTTTTTTGGAAAGGTTTAGGTAGTTTTCAGTTCAGACAGATACTGTCTGAGCACATCTTCTGCTTACTGAGAAATAAAATCCAAATAGAGAGACATAAAAAAACCTGGCCTATGTAGTTTGGAAAAAGGAAGGAGTAATTCTGGAGCATACAGTTCTTTGTGCATCATAAGCATATTTTTGTATACCACATTGTGGTGATGAAGTGAAATAAAACATCTGCATATAATAAGGACTCGGGTCTGTTTTGGATCTTCAGCAACTATAATTTGACTGTAGCTCCCAGGTATTCCCACTCCTTTTCCAATAATTTCTCCTTGAGACAAGTTTCCCGCTGCCAGAATTTTATTTTATGAAGTTCTATGAAGATGGAGGCCTGGCTCTCGGAGAGCATCAATATAAAACCTTATTATGGAAGGCCATAGCCAGAAGCAACTCTGCAGATGGTATTAAAGGGCCAGTTTCAATTTACTCATTTTTCATGGGAGAATACCTCCGTTGTTGTCCTTCCTGCATTGCTCAGGCACCACCACTGCCTTCAGCCCACAAATTGTGTCCCCCACTAGGCTAAGCCCATTAGCACTGCTCGCAGTGTTAAACCTGTTCTTAGGTCCTGTTCACACCAGCCAGACCTTACACTCATCTCTTCATGTGTAGGTGTGGGTAGTCTGTCAGCCCAGCAAGTAGGTGGCTTGATCTGCTCATCAGTCTTGAACCAGATCCACAGCAGCATAAACATGGCCTGAGGTCTGTTCTGATCCTACTGTCAGCGAGGTGCCTATAATGTATTATATATCATCTAACTATATAGAACCAAAGGTATATTTTATGGAGAAGAAACTAAAGTAGTTATTATTGAAACAGAGTCGAGAAGCAGCAAGCATGCTTTGGACCATGGGGATATGTAGGGGAGGGGACTAAACCCAGCTGAGATTATTGCAGTGTGCGCTGCTGTTAGGGAAGAGAAGGCCCAAGGAATAGACCACCAGCATGTGCTGCTATCCTGGAAGGGATCATTAGCTGACTGGCGATCAGCTAAAAAACATTTGACAAAACAAGGTCAGAGTCTGTGTAATAGGTGAAAAACAAGATCCTATCACTGGTCACAAAAACACAAAAAGTGTAGTCTTGAAGTCATGAAAACTGGCAGTGTGTTTTTATTGGATATGTATGAGAGATGAATTGAATTGATATGATTGCTGTGGACCAAATTAGAAAGCTGGGGAGTAAAAGCAGCCAGTTTGGGAAGAACATGGTGGATCAGACTGAAAATAGATTTCTACCTTATCCTTTTCCAAAAATGGAAACTGAAACTACAGCTCTGAGCTGTTTCTTGGGGACTGGTATATATACATGTGTGTGAGTCTGTGCCTGTGTCTTTTGCAGTTTGTAAGAGAGTGGGCAGCAGAAATGTATTATGTTGTGTGAGTAGGTGGCATTCTTGTTTGCACTGCAAACTAAATTGTTGTCAAAGCAGATACACTCAAACACAAGTAGGGTGCATTTGGTTTGAGTTGTGAGAAGGATGCCCTGCACTGTTTGTTTTGTATAATAAATTGAAATTATTTAATATGAGCAGCACAGCTAAGCGTTTTTCCATTGTTTGGGGTTGTTTCCATTGCTATATTTATTTGAGGTGTGTACAAACATCAGAGATGCTGAGCTACTGTGCAGACTGTTTTTGAAGGGGCTACGCAGATTTTAAGACCAGAAGAGAATATTGGTTTGTAACTGTGGTTCTGAGCCCTGTGATTTCCCCTGATCTGCCATGATTGTAGGCTGAATTTGAATCTTTTCTCATTCTTCAAGCCAGGTCTTGGTTTACGTCTGAGTGTTCAAAACCTTACTTAGAGGAGGACAAAATTTTACCCTGGCAACAAACCCAGGATCATGCAAGTGTATCTCAGACCTGGAATTTCCAAATCTTAGATCAAAACTTTACCCCCCACTGGCAAATCCATTTAACTTTAAAAACAGTTATGATGATGTTACTTTAAATTACACATATTATCAAGCAAATAGCAGGAAGTGAAGGTAAAGTTTATAATTTTGGCACTGCAGTGCTGAAGAAGTAGACAATTCTGTAGTAGGACAGCACCCACAAAGCTCTGATTTGATCTTTGTGCCTGTTAAAATTGTTGGGTAAGAGGTTCTTTCAAAAACTTTAGGTTTCTGGAAAGCCTAAAGCAGTCGGTAAATGTCTTGTGGCTGAGCACTGAAATACTTTTGTGGATTTCTAGATATAGTCCTTAACTTGCCAATACAAGTTGTTGCATGCACAATCTACATGCATGTCACTGGTACATTATTCTTAAAGTTAAAAAATAATGCTTATGTTTTAGTAGGATTGATTCTTAAATATAACTAGTCACTTAAAAGTAAGAGCAAGAAATGGTCTCTGGAAAGTGTTCAAAATCTTTTTAAAATATCCTTAGAAATGACATGAAGAATGAAGAGTAAATATGTGCTAAAACCCTATGACATCAAGTATCATGGGAGCACACAAAAAGCCTCCTTTTGTTGTTTTACTTTGAGACATATCTGTGTTTCTCACATATTAGCATGCCTCATGCAGGGCTAAACATTTCGTGTAACATGATGACCCTGGAAAACATACTACAATTTCAGGATAATTCCTAATGAGGGCTTATGAATTCATAAGCATCTTATACAAGTAAATGAACCAGTTCTCCAAGCCACAAAGTGCTGCCCTGCTCTATATTACTGCAAGACCACTTAGTGCAAAGACTGTTTTGCTCCAGTGTAATGAATAGGATCTCTGTTATGCAAAGGTAATGGGAAGGCTAGAGAAACCATGATATCAGATGATCTGACTTTCTTGTTTTGCTGGTTTCGCAGTTTTTTTTGTGGGTTTGGAAGTTGTTGTGCTGCCATCTATTAACTTTCTGTTACTGTGACTTGGAGCCTGGAGCAGGTCACCTCCTTCCCCTGCCTCTCTCTGAACAAAAGGAGTTTTACAGTCCTCTGTAATAGTGCCTCAGCAACTCAGGGCATCTTATTGCCATGAAAAAGATGTTTCTGGAGTTATTGTTTCATATAAAGTAATGTTTTTGAGCAGGTGATGGGGAAGTTTAGGTGAATAATTGCATTTGAGCAGCTGCAACTCCAATGGAGGTGAACAACTGGAAAAACTGAAGGAGAGAGAAAGAGGGATTTGTAACCTCTGGAGAAAAGGGGAGATGGCAAACTCCCTGTTGTTGTTGTTGTTGTTTCCTAATAACTATGTGTTTCTATTGCAGATGAAGCCTTACTTAGCAAAGGTGTTTTTGTCTGGAAAAATAAATATTGTCATTCAGTGTTTCCAGATGCTTATAACTCTTGTCTGGGGGTGAAACATCCAATCATTTCCTTAAGAGATGGAAAATAAATCTGGCTGGGATCAAACACCAAAATGAGGTTCTTAGTGGGAAGACATAGGGGATGGCATGGAAATTGTGTATGAACCTTTAGAAGACTGACTTAGGTTGGTATGTTAGAGTGTATTGGCATCATTTGGCAACTAACTCATAGACACAATATACCTTTCTGCACTAAACATGTATTGCACAGCTGCTGAGACTACAAAAACAGTCCTTTCAGTGATGGAGTTAGTCCCCTGCTAGCCTGTGTTTCTTGTTTTAAAGCAAAATTATCACTTTCTCATAGAGATTAAATAGTTTTCTAAAATGTTTTAATTTTTATTCTTATTCAGCTTTTAGTACATGTATTTTTTCATAGCAAAAGTGTACTGCATAGATTTAAAGCTAGTGTTTAATTGATGCAGTGGTGCTACATTAGGTCAGAGGGATGGGATTGAAATACCATGGAGCTCTGTGAAGAGTGTCAAAGAGTAAGGTCTGATTTCCATAGGCTCTACCTGCCTGAAGTCCTTCTTTTGTCTCAGAGCTGTATTCTGATTGTAGAACATAAATTATCCATACCTACCTATTTCCCCTACTCCTTACATGTCAGCCCACCTAAAAGCTTTCTACTAATTTATGAAATTGTCATTGGGCTCACTTTGTTATTTTCCAGCCATTAGTCTGTCCATTTGCTTAATTGGTCCATTTCCCCTTTGTTACTTATTCAGTCCGTGTATCATCATTCAATAATTTTTAGCTAACAATTAATTGAATACCATTTATAATGTGATTACATTATCCACATTCTCATTTTTGCATGATCAGTAAGAGGGTTTTTTGTAATGATGCATATCAGGGTCTCTGGTTAATTAGTGATTGGAAAATGGGAAGAAACTAATAGCTCTGTCCAGTTATTATGGAAGTCCAAGATTGTTTGAACCAGTTGAACATGTAGAGTCAGTTCAGGTTTCTGCTACTATGTTTTGCTGAAGAAGGTCACAGGGACAAAGGGATGGCTAAGGTGTTAGGTCTTACCAAGCTTGTTAGGCCTTGATGGGTCAGAAACTGTTTTAACCCTGCCACTGTGCCTGTTAGGACAGTAACATGATTAATGTCACAAATGCTGGGCCTGGGCCCCACTATTGTAATCCTATTTTGTGCTTTCGGAAATGCAAGTGATACAAAACCTCTGCTGGTTCAGGTTCAGTAAGAACTTGGAACTGTGGGTGCACAGAGCTTTTTTCATTCATATACTTGCCCCACTCTAGGGCCACAATCCAGTGCTGACTGAAGTCAGCGGACATCCTCCAACTGCAATAGATGGGCTTTTTACCAGACCCTGTCACCTCTTGAATTTTTGGTGAGTTTGTGGTAAATCAGAGCCATGCAAGCAGCCTTTATCCTGGACTGCATGCATGGGTGTTGGTTAGGCAGCAATATGCAAGAGTATCAAGGTCTCCTAAGCTTTCACAGTTGGCACAAGTTGCCCACCTGCCTTGTTCTCAAATGTAGCGAAGGGCAAAGGCTGGGGTACAAGTTAATCACCCACCACTATGTTCAGTTTTAGATAGGAGGGCAGCACCTTGTAGCTGTAATCCCAGCCGCTTCTCCTGACTCATTTTGGATGTGGTGAGCTCAGCATCCAGGCCATGAAGAAGAGGAACAACCTGTTCTTGCTATTCATTCATATCCAACATCCTTCGTGTGTTAAAGTGGAGATGACTGAACCTCACTGATTCTTTCATACTAGTCCAATAGTTGAAGGTTTGTACAGAGGCTGCCTGTGATTTCTAAGGAACTTTGTAACAAATACAAGTGTACTGTTAGGTTTGCTCAGTAACATCTGAGATTAGGCGGAGCTCACCTTTGTGAGGGCAGGGCTTACACTCACAGGAGATTGGTATGAATGTCGACCTAGATTTCCAAGTCCTGGCTTTCTTCCCAGCAGTGCCTGGGACTGGGAAGATCTGAGCTGTTGATTCAGATGGATTTTTGCGTCTCCAGTCACCATAGCCAGATTTTGGGGAGCATCTAAGTTCTCAATCAGGGCATGATTCCTAGAAATGATCAACCCACTGTGGGGTAAGCAGCCAAAGTTTGGATGTTGAGTGTAAAGGGTGCTGGACTCCTCCTCAAGCTGAGCAGGAGCTTTTGAAGAGCTGGCCTGAAGTATCATCTTTGGCTGCAGCAGAAAAAGACTGCTCTAAAATAAGAGAGAGGCATAAAAGATGCCCCAGTGCTAATGTTGGGCAGGGCTAGTGTCTGTCCATTGTCTGGGTATTTTTGTGTGCCCATCTTGGTTCTGGTGGCTGTAAACATCCACAGAAAGACTCATCTGTGCCTGTGGTACTGACACAGTAGGCACCACCTAGGCTTAGTTGTTTGTGGCTGAATTGTTCAAAAAGAAAACTTGCAGGTTTAGCCAAAAGTAGAATTATTATTTTGGCAAGCAATAAAACTGCGGGACTGTGAACCATCTAAATAATTCCCCTGCTGGCCAAGGAAAGATCATAACCACAAATGAAAGCAACTGTTAAGGTAGAGTAACCCTACAAACTTACTGCCGTTTGAGAATACTTGCAAACCACAGATGTGTGTTAGTCTTCTCTGAGAAATACACAATGAAGCAACAGATTTCAAAGTTACAGTAGTGCTGAGATAATTTTGTTTGCACTGTCTTGGTGTTGGATGCTGAGTGGCTCATTTTCCGCTATTAAACTTAAAGAAGCTGTTACCGCACCCTTGGCAAAAAGGAAACAGAGCCAGTTAAACACTGACTGGGAGGAGATGCGTGTGCCTGCTGAGCTGAACACCACCCAGATTGAATTTTGGGAGGTTCCTTAACCTTTGCTCTTGAGGTCATTGTGCTGCCAGTTTTTAAGCCCTTTTCCCTACACAATGCTGGGAGGTTGAGGAACATACCACTACACTTGGGTACCTCCAGCTCTGGGAGGGCCCCTTGCTTCAAGTGCTTTCCCCCCCACCGCTGCCATCTCCCATTAAATGGTGTGGGCCAGATCAATCCAGCGTGCAAACAATGATGTCAGTATTGTAAAAGAAATGAAAAGCTCAGTGGGTATTCAAGAGACAGACCCCCAAATTAATGATATTTTGACTAAATACAAGCATTAAGAGAGACTTTTAAAGATCAAAATAGTGTTGTGTGCCAGTGTGGCATTTGATATCAGAGATAAAAGGGGAACTTATTTCAGAAATAAGGTTGTTTTAGCAAGAGAAAGAAACTTTAATATCTGTGTTGGAATGCATAAAAACACATGTTTCTAATAGTGTTTTCTCAGATGCTAAATGAACAGGACTTCTGGTTGTGTTTTTAAAAACTGAGTGACACTAAATCAGTGCTTTACCAAGCAACATTTCATTTATCTGTGCTATTTCTTACTGTACTTCACAGTAATATATTGTGTTCCCGTTGGTATAGATTTCTATATGTTAGAGCCAAGACTCCAGATGTTTTCTAGGTAAATCTCTGGAGACTGTTTTATTGTGTTTCATTTCTCCTTATTTATAATTCACTCATCTTGAACTCCAGCCACTGGTAATAAAAATCCATGGAGTCTGCAGCTAAGCCAAGTGGACACTATTGTCATGTTTTTACAAGCCAGGGATGGGTTGATCCAAGTCTTGACCAGAATCCAAACCGCTAGAATTTTCAAAAAGTTCACATCTTTTCTTTCAATTTTTTTTTAACCCTTCATGCACTGGGGAATAAAGAGACAAGTCTTTCCTTTTTCCCCCTAGTCTCTCATAAAAGGTCCAACCCCTCTTCACCACAGCAGCAGTTCCATAACTGCTGCCTGCAAGATAGTCCTTTAACCAAACCCTTCTGTGAAGACTGACTCCTGCCTGTTGCTTTCCAGTTTGTCTCCACTTGGTCATTTCATAAATCATGTTGGAAGATATTCATTCAACACATGGAAGAGCAACATTCAGGCCATTCAGGCAAGAACTATTTTTTTTTATTTTTTTTTTCTGTTCTCTCATTTCAGCACACCCATGGAGATGAGAGACCTGACATTGCTGTAGAGTTAGTCAAGCAGATGACTGCCCCAGCCTTGGTGTGCCCAGAGGCCCAGGACTCTCTGCATCCTGCTGCCAGGCTGCCTTCGCCACTGATCTGCCATCTTTCTCTTCTTTCCTCTGGGATAAAAGAAAAAGCAATGTACAGAGGCACAATCTTGCCTTATTCCCGAGCCACTTTGTGCTTCTTAACCTATCAAGAAATCCTCCTTTACTGCCTTGCAGGTACTGTACAGTGTTCCAGCTGGACACTTACAAACCCAAGTTCCACTTCCCCTTCCAGGGCATTGTTCAAGGCCTTTACTAACCAATTAAAATGTGATAAAGCCTGCTGTCCCCTCCCTTTCTCGGTTTGTTGTCTGTTTAGATTGTAAATACCTTCAGGTTCTCTGGTACATCAGAGAGATTCTGGTGCCCAACTTGCACTGAAATCAGTCTGCGGTTACTGGGGAATTCTGGTCTCTACATGCTGACAAACCCCCTGCTTAATGGTGTAGAAATAATTAGCCAGCCACTTTGCTGCAGTGGGACTTCAGTTAATTTAAAGAGCTGAAAAGTTTCATTTCAGGGTTTCTGCAATCAGTGGTACATTTTATATTCCATTACAGGCATGTTTGATTAATGGACATCAAACAGATTCTTATATGAACACACCCACCATATATATATATATAAACATAAATCATCCCACGGCATAATCTGATTGTGTTTTCTTAGTGGTTCTGGGCTCTGCTGAGCCTTCAGGGGAAAGCATTGCTGTTCAGAGAACACCAAACGGCAGGCAAGACCTCCTCAGATCCTCACAAGCGCTGCTCTGCTACCTTTTCACTTCAGATAGAAGGGTGAATGGAAGGAAGTTGTTGCAGCTCCGAAAAGGGGATTTATTTCTCCCCACATGCCCAGGTAAAGCTGACTGGCTCTGAGTTCAGCCCCTTCCCTGACCTGTGTTTTCTGTGCTGATATTCAGGGACTGCGCAGTGCTTGAGACCTGGAGCTGCAATGCAGCTCACTGGTAACTCCAGCTCTCTGCAAGGCTGGAAGGAATTCTTTCTTGCTCTAGTAAATAGCTAAGAGTGCTAAGTGCCAGCCTGCTAGATTTTTGAACAATTCTTTTATTTTTCTTTGATTTCTTGTTACTTGAGCAACTGAAATACACTTAGGCAAGCCAGAGAACATCCGTTTTGCTTTGTATTACTGCTTGTGAATTATTTACTCACCTATGAAGAAATACAAGTTACCTATACACTGTGAAGTTTATAACTCTTGCTTCACGTGTCAGTAGACCTGACTGTGTTGGTTGGAACCCTAGTTACCTGAAGAGCTGAATATTTATTGTGAGAAAATTTCAAAACAAAACAAATTAAAATAGACTGAATCCAAAATTCCAGACAGGAACACTCTCACAGTGGATCTAACAACACTTAACAAGTTCCAGGCTCCAAACTCAAGTTACACAAATTGCATTACAAAGTGAAGGTGCTATTATCATTAGCTTTAGTTTCAAACAGAGAAACACAGGTACAGAAAGATAAAATTACTTTCCTAAGGCACTGCAGTTCAATGGCAGTGCTAGCAGTTGATCTTCAGTCCTTTATCCTAGCTAGTGGCATTAAAACTTTGGATTCCATGTCTCCTGAACTTCAGAGAAAACCACCTCCAAATGCCGTGCCTCAAGCTCATCTCTAGAAATATTTAATGAGCAAAATTTGAATTCAAGTTACATTAAAATAATTAACAAAGAGAGCATCAAAGCACAGTATGTTCCCAAGCTAGCCGTATTATACAAAACCTAAATCTGTAGCAAACCAGAGAAACTATTATGCTGATCAACCATTTCTAGCAGGGAGAAATTAATACAAGCGAGGCATTAAGAACCAGGAACAATGTCTGTAGCCTATGGCTTTATTTGCTAACAGTGGGGCTTCAGCCTGGACAAATTCCTCATCTGAAAGCCTGTGGATCTTCTGTCATGATGTCCTTTGGGTGCAGTATGTAAAGGTCACCAGTCTGGATACTTTCCCTCCCTCAATTTTTCGACTCATTCTGGCTCTACTTTTTCACTATTAAGGACAGGCTAAGGAAAGAAAAACATTTTTTCATTCTTCAGTGTGAAGCTAGGTGCATGTATAGTACTCAACATTATATAGTATCTGTCCTTAAAATGTCAATGTTCAACAAGAAATTGGCATCTCAGATGACATAAATAGCTCTCTGAAGCCAACTGAAAGACTCAAAGGCTCTCAGTGATTTCAGCATATTTTTGACTGTGCCATTATTTTCCTGCAGAGAGAAAGGAAGAAAAAGAAAATCTGTGGTATCTAAAATACTGTGTGTGTCTTGTGCAAATGCAGTAATCTCACGGTAGCCTGTTCTTTCCAATGTGATCTGTCTCAACCAGTCCTTTGTGTCTGAGAGGAAAATCTGTGATACGTTCCCAAATTCCACTAGTCAATTGCCTGCTCCCTCTGCCCTCCCTGCTGTCTGTCTGTGAAAAATGCAGAGTTTGAGAGGGTTTTTTAAAAACATTTTTTAAAAACATTTTTTTTTAAATGAAAAGCATGACCATCAATGAAGCAACAGAAAAAATTACACATTTCACTCATCACAATTCTCAATGGTACTTGAATTTTTAGTATGAAATACTTGTAATAAATTGTATAAAATGAGTCTTGTAAAGTAATAACATTTCAAGAGAGGGAAAGATTTTAAGTAATTTCAAAGACAGATTTGAAGATTCTTGCCTAGACATCAATAGAGGAAAAGAAGACTCTTAAGAAGTCATTCCAGAAAAAGGCAAAGAGGCTGAATTCATTGAATAAGTTACTAGTATTAAATTATTAATTCGATTCTGAGTCAGCTTTGAACTACATATTAGTAATTAATTGATACAGATATTTTATAAAATGTACAAGTAATTTTAATGAATACTTTTGAACACTTTTTTTTCCTGTATGCTAGATGGGATTGGTGTGTGGAAATGTCTGCTTGTGGGATTATGGTGAGTCCGTGAAATCGCTGACGGAGGGCATGGAAACAGAAATTAGCCTTGAAGATATCAAGGCCTACCCGTGAGAAAGATGTGAGTAAAGGAGTATCTGGAGATGTTAAAGATGTACTCATGAGAGAGAAGGGAGTAAAAGAGTAACATTGATGATAGCAAACATAGCCAATGAGATGTTACTGCTGTAACTTGTAACCAATAGTGAAGAGACACACGAATTGGTAAAACTGTATAAAAATGCACTTGTGGCAATAAATGGCATCCACTACTTTCCTCCTGGAAGAACTTGGTCTATGCTGTTTGTCCATCTCAATCGCAACATCTGCTCAGTCTTAATCTGCATCATGGTAATATGGGGTTTAGTGAGATTAACAGTGCTCTGCAAGAAGGGAGGCAGGCACTGGTGCACTGGGTAGGGAATAAAGTTTGAGATACACATCTTATGGTGGTTACTGGAGAGGACTGGGAACAGCCCCTTTCAGCACACGAGAAATTGTGTCTTGTCTTGTGGTTTTTGGTTGTGACTGTCTACCAAGGAAAGTCCCTGCCCATGGGTTCTGGCTGTTCAAGCATCTGGAGTCTGTACTATGAATTAAGCAGAATGAGATTACTATAAATATTAAATACAATGCTATAACAGGAGTAATTTTCCCCATGAAGTATGGGGAGAAGCAGAACCTGACAAAACAGAGGAGGACACTGGCTCACCACCACATACCTGTCCCATCCATTCTGGCTCCAAAAAACAGGGAGAGCCCATGGAGCTGGCACAAGGAGACATATCCATGAAGTGAAAGGGTACAGGAGCAGTGAGTTCTTGCAGCCCGCTGTTCTAGGCTGGAAATCTGCACTGACCCTCATGTCCTTCTCCTTGGCAGCTGCTCTTTGGCACAGCACAAGAGCCTGTTGTAGCATTTTCTGGTGTTCTCTGTGGGACACCATCTGGTCTCACTCTGGTCAGTGCTCAGTGGAAGAGGTGTTGGGCCACCCATGAAATCTTCTGGAAATACCATTCTTTCTGTAATACACTTTTGAGCTTGTTCCCATTCCAGGAGAGGAGGAACTTTACTTATTACGTTTTGGAAGCTCTTTGAAGATAAAGAATGTACTTATTCCAATCTTTTCCACATGCTCCTTTTACTTTCATCACCTAATTTAAAGTCTGATCAAACTTTGAAGAAAAATATTTTCCTGTTCTGTGAACTTCTCTATCTAAACTATATGTTCAGCTAAGAAGTTCTCATAGGGTTAATAATAATACTTACACATGCCCCAAGTGAAGAATACATCCTTAAGCCAAGCAAAAAATGCCTTGTAAATGACATTTTTTACTGTTCAGTAAGAGGCCAGCTGAAATTATGCTTTGCCACCCATAAAAATGTACCAAGATGGTTCCTGAAACACATGTGCCCTTGTGCACATACATGCACAATCACTAGAGACATAAAAGCATCTATTCAAAAACTGCATCTGATTTTCTGCATTAAGCTTGTGTTTAGATAATACTTTCATAGGCTGCTGGGTACTTTACAGCAATGCCCAAAGACAGTGCTGTGCTTTTAAAGATGAGGATCTGTGGACACAGGGACATGAGAGCTCCTCAGGAATTAATCAGGAACCTATATCTCATTGATGTCCGGCAGAGTTTACGTTCCTGTGAACCTAAATCACTCCTGAAACCAGATTCTTGCTTTGGTGAATATTACATTGTCATCAAGGCTGATGGTGGGCATGGGAACATTAAAATTTGCCTACCTTATTTTAGGTTCTACTGCGAACTTGATTTGCACCTGGAAAGAGGAATGAACCAGGTAGCATTGAAACACACAGACTTGCAAATGCCCACAAGACTTTTCCTCGTGCAGATTTATTTCATGCACACTATTTCTCTTCCACACTCTTTCATCTTCCATTCGGTGACTGAACTGAAGCCTCTTTGAAAATTTTTGCAACCTTTGATGGCTAAACAAGCACGATGTTCCAGCAGTACAGATCTATACCCTGCATGCTATTTGATTTAACCTGAAAGGACTGATAAATGTTTTCTTGCCAAAAGTTATCAAAAGCAATTCAAGATATAGAGCAGAAGCAGGGACGACTCGCAGTTTAGTGAATGAGGACTGCACCCGAGCCAGGACATGTGTTTTATTCCTACAGGCACCACTCTCGGGGAAGCTGCATTAGTTTCTGTGCCTAAGTTGCCTCTCTGCCTTTGTTTTCTTCATGTATTAGGATGGGAAAAATGTCTGTCACTAGTCTCATATTGTGGATTTCGAAGCTGCCTAGTACAATCTCAGCACGGCTTCTATGAATAAATGTAACACAAATGGTAACAATGGTTATCTTCAGAGAAATAATGTTTCTCATCTCTTAAAACACGCTTGCTGCAATGTAACCAAACACAGAACAAAGGCTTCAACACAGTAATAGCTTTCTACAACACTATAATGTGATTTTTTGTTCCATCAGAGAAATATCTAATTAAATATAAACAGCAACATCAGATAGAAAAATACATTTTAAGAGAGGGTGGTCCATTTAAATGTTCACACATCCAATAAAACTCTTGTGGGAATCAGACAGGGAAGGGAAGTAGGGATGTACTTTGATAGGGTCATCTCATTCTGTTCTAAAAAGTATGAGTTCTTGTCAGTGCTTAGATCTATAGGAGACCTGAAAAGTTCTCACTAATCTTGGGAGATGGTTGTCTTTGTGAATATTTGTTTGTGAATTCTAGTTTGGGATTTCCAGTCAACAGTTTTGATCAGGGTAATATTTTTTTTTTCACTTAGTGGTTTTCAGATAAAGAATAACAACAACAAAAATATTTTTCTCATCACTTTAGTAATTTCTTGACTGGAACACAGAGTCATGGCACAATCTGTAACTTTCCCACTTATTTATTTGTTCATATATACATTCCAATGACTACTTTATGTATTTGCTTTATCTGCATGCCACCTTTTAACAATACTTTAAAAATTTGGGGTTTGTTCTGAAAAATGACTTTTCTGTCCTTCCTGAGATGTATGCTTAACCATAAGGCAATTTGTGCTGATGTTGCAAAAGGAAACTCAAACAATACCAGCTATCATGTTTTCAGTCCTGACTCTTAGTCAGTCTTCAAGCCACAGAGTCTGAGGTCATTCTTGCCACAATACACTCAAAACTGTGGATCAACATAAAGTTCTGCTCCTGTGACAAAATGGTACATCAAAGATTTGGTTTGGATTACGAAGCAAACATCACTTCAGATGCCCAGGCAATTTTTACTCCTTGCTTGTGAGAATTAGTGCTGAAGTGAGGGAGTCAGTTTGAGGAAGGCAGAAATGGTCCACAGAAGTGGTTTTAAAGATTAGACTTAAATAGTACCTCTTATTGTTGTGATGAAAAGCCCCTTTTTGCCCTCTGAATTTGGAGCATTATTTTTGTTCCCTGTAATACTTAAAAAGAGAAAATCAAAATATCTTGGAGTTTCAGTCTTGCTTCTACTCAGATATGTGCCATGCAAGACCACATTTGTCTTGTCAACCTGAGTATTGAAAATAGCATTTGTCGTAACCTGACTTTCGCCTGACTTGAAGCTGTGTATGTTTCAGATCTAAATCAATTGGTTTAATTTTTGAATACTCATGGACAACTGAAAACAAACCGGGTTAGGCAGTGAATGATGATAGTAAGCCTACTCGAAAACACGGAAGTTAAGAAGAGTGTAAGTAGTTGAAAATGCACATGCAACGAGGTGTGCTCCTGAGCAGCATTTTTAGTGATCCTCCTGGTACATTATCATTGTCTCCCCCAGCACGGCAGGCTGCGTTCCACCTGGAGCTGGCTCTTTGTACCATCTGAAATCAAACTGGAAGAAAAGTGAACCGAACCTGGCAGCTTTCTTCTCTCAAGAGGTGCTTATGGGACTGCAAGTCCCAGATCATAAGCTTCCCAAAGTGCCTTTGCAGTTGCTGTTTGATCGTGACTCAGAAGGAATCTGCCTTGCATTAATTGTGCTGACTGCAGTTTGCATAGACATCTCTCAGGCTGTCTCTTGCGTGCAGCAGGCTCAGGTAGTGCTACGGGAGTAGCCATAGCAACACAGTGCTCAACAGGACCTGCACATCCACCCAGAGAGATGGAGAAATACAGAGACTGCATGACAAACACACTCTCAAAGCTGCCACTACTTCCACTTGTACACTGGATTGTACAGATACTCGTACAGCACTTTCCTGGGGAGAAAATCCATCAGAATTAGAAAGGAAAAAAAAAAACCCTAACATTAACGTGTTTCAATATCTTTTCAGTTCCAAATAGTTTTCCCCACGGATGCTTGGCTGGTCCCTTTCCTTTGTGCTGAAGTCCTCAGCTTAGCAAAGCATCTGAGTCAGGAGCATTTTACGGGTCTAAATGATGGCCATCTGGAAATGGGACAAGGCATGCCCAAAATACTGGGGTACTACAGCCTCTTTCTGCAGAGAGGCAAGCTTTAAACATACGTGTTTCTTCACCCCAGTTCTGCCCCAAGAGCCTGAGGCTTCGTCAGCCATAAATGGGGCTGATGACCAGTGGTTCTTGGGGCTCCCATCTACCTGCTTCAGCTGGGGATGCGATGTCCTGGGACAAAGTCCCCACCTGAGCGCAGGACTTTGTGTTAGCTGAGATGGGCTGTCACCAAGAGTTGTTAACTGGGTTTTCAACTGTCTCATAATGGTGAGAATTCAAATTAATGTAATATATTGCTTTTGCTCTCCTGTCGGCCTACGGTTTTATAAAGCTGGTTTGTTCATTCCGTTTCTAATAGCATCTTTAAAGGTAGTCCTACCATTGTTACCAAATTATAATTAAGTAGACAAGAAGAGTTCCTTTCTCCCAATGTTTAATATCACAGAAGAAGATGCCAAAGTTTATACTTCTGAAAACTTGTTCTATCAAATAGGGATTTCTTGATAGTAAGACCACATATGCCCTCTGCTGTCCCTTTAAATTGTGTGAAGGTATATTATCAGAATATTATTGCTGTTTTATTATTGATGGTGTTAATTTAATGATTATATGAAAACTAAGAAAATAATAAATATTCTGAACCAAAATAGTATTCTTTGTCAGAAATCAATTGGAACCAAATGTTGGTTTTGTATTTGAATCTTGATTGCTGGATATTAGGGAATGTCACTGAAAGCTCATTGCTGTGAAGTGTAATAGCTGAATTAGAATGAAGGTATCAGATGCTGGTTTACCTTGCAAATGTGTCCAAAAAGGCCATGCACAGAGTGGTACACACTAGTACAGTATTTTTGTCTCCTGTCCCTTCAAGCTGCCACCCCCACCCAGATCTGCCTTTGCCCTAATACAAGAAGCAACACAAGTGCCATTTTTTTAGTGTAACTCAAGCCCCTAGACTTACCGTTGCATTTCGTGAAAGAGCTACATAAACAAAGGAGCCTTGCTGAGGATTCGAAGTCCCACTTGTCGGGAAGTACAGTGCCCTGTTTATAGCCGATGACAGGACCCCACAGACAAGCTAAAGTTTATATCCATCTTATCTAGCAAACCCAAGGGCCCAAACCTTTGCATTGTGGAAGCACACATGGCACAGACCCTTTTGAGCCCTCTGTCGTGTTTCCCTGAGTTTTCAGAGAGGTGTTGGCTCTTCTTGTCGGGGGGGCTGGATATGTGGCTGCCTCTTCAGGGAAGGCATTGCCTTGCAGGGATAGCTTCAGGTAGCTCCATCTTTGAGCATGCAGGTGGAATCTCTGGAATTCCATTAGGTGCAGAACAGTACAAGTCAGTGTCTTGGGAAAGCTCTGTGGAAATAACACTTCATATTTTGAGTTTTCATGCCTCTTAAGAACATAGTCTGATGTGCATCACAGTTCTGGAAAGTTATCTGGAATAAGATAATATATGTAAAACTGTATGTCTTTAAGGATAGATCTATAACAAAAACCTAGATAAAGCTCTAAATATAGAGGACTTTTTTTTTTTTTTCACTAAGAAAACTGCTTACTGTTTTTAAATGCTGAGTTTCATTGATTTTTCAGAGATGGCTAGTCTTAAGAAACTAATTTCTTGGTAGCAAGCAAGCCTTTAACAATCTCAGGTAGACTTCATATGATGCTTAATTTACTCTATAAGCACATAATGGAAACAAAGTGTTGACTGGAATGCACTTTTCCAAATTAATTCCTGTCTTCTGACAACAAACACTTTTCTTAACAAAGATGTTTCTGAGCACTATTCAAATTGCTCTCTGCTGTTTGTGCAAATTGTACACACAGTATTATTTTAAAGTTTAATGACAGTTGAGGAACTACTTGACCCCCTGCTTTTAAATTACAACCTAATCCTGATGTCACTGGCTCCTAATAACTCTCTTTTTGGATGTCACTTCTGAAAATCACATGGCCCAGTGAGAATGTCACACAGCAGTGATCAGCCAAGGTGTTGGAGTTAACTTCCCTCCACTAGCCATGGGGTACATGGTAGAATTCTTCTAACAGAACTTAATTTTGGTAACTGGGAGACATGACTTGAAATGTCAACAATTTTCCATGGCTAGATACAAGGCTGGCAGTGGACAGTGGAGAACTTGGCTGATAAGGTGCTATTAGAGCTACTGCGGTCATTTATATGGACCAAACTGCACTCCCTGCCCAAACTCTTGGACAGACTCACAAGTTAATTGCTGTGCCTGTCTAGCTAGCTAGTGTGTGATCGTGTGACCACATGCAATGCCTTCATATAGATTATTTCCACTAATACTCAAAATACCTCCTAAGACACTGTTCTCAGTGCCTATAATGGAAATAAGCATTGAACGCTCAGCCAGAATTATCTTTTAGGGTGCAATTAGCTGTGAGCAGAGCACTGCAACCTGGAATATTTTTGACTAAGAGGTCAATTAGTGTGATTGGGAGGCCAAGGAATCAGCCAGCATTAGGATGGTCAGAGGGAGCAATCAAGTGAATTGAACAGTCAGCTGATTAGGAAACACCTAGTGCGAACAAGATGAATTTTCACCCTGGAAATTATGAATGTAGACCTGTCTGGAGCGTTCAGCCAAACTAAAGACTCAATCAGCATTTGATTAATCTGAGCTGCCACCTAAGTGAAGGCATATACCAAGGATTTAAATATATAAATATATAAATTTTATATTTATATATAAATATAAATATATATATATATATTTATATATAATTATATAAATATATAAATATATGAATATAAAAATACAGTAGTCTCATAATGTTTGATACTCTAAAGAGCTGTCCTATATTAGGAAAGTCAGGAAAATTAGGAAATCAGCAAATTTATGAAATAATAATAATTCAAAAGTACTAAATAAAAGTGAAATAACTGTGTATTCAAGCGAAATATTTTTGTATCAAACAGTTGACTCCTTTACCTTGCAATTCATCTGCCTGTAGATTACACTTGTGCTTCAAATCTATATATTAGAAATTTTTTCATTGTCTAGTAATAGGTCTTAAAGTAAAATAAAACTAGGTTTTGAGGTTAATTGAAGTTCACTAGAAATGAACTTCTAAATATCAAACATAAACCCTTGTAATTAACATTTAGGAAGCAGGGTTAATTATTATTGTCCCCTTTGTTAGTTCGCTGTGTAGAATGATGAAGTCAACACATTTGAGTATGATTTTGAGGATGACTCTTATTAGTGGAGACACTACCATAACGCATGAATATTGCTATGGAGTCCCTAGCCCAGGTCTGGAGGAGGAAGGCAAAGACAGGTGGGCTTAAAGGATTTCCTCAATCCCCATTTCAGCCATCAGCAATACACCTGCCCCAAAGCCTAGGGACAGTGATGGGGTTGTAGCATTGGGATGATGTGGCAGCCAGAGGCCACTTTCCCCTCTGTGTGGGCGTGGTTGTCTCGGTGTCTTTACCAGTATCCTGGCTAGTTAGGTTTTATATTTAAACTTCGGTAAGGCCTTTAATACCGTACCCCACAGCATTCTCCTGGAGAAGCTGGCAGCTCATGGCCTGAGTGGGTGTACTCTGCAACGGATAAAGAACTGGCTGGATGGCCGGGCCCAAAGAGTTGTGGTGAACGCACCAAATCCAGTTGGTGGCCGGCCACAAGTGGCATTCCCCAGAGCTCACTGTTGGCACCCATTCTGTTTAATGTCTTTATCAATGAGGGGATTGAATATATTTTTCCCTTAGTAATATTTTACTGAATATTACTTAGTATATTACTTAGTATATTTTACCCTTAGTAAGCCTGCAGGTGACACCAAATTGGCTGGGAGTGTTGATCTGCTGGAGTGTAGGAAGGCCATACAGAGGGATCTAACAAGGCCAAGTGCCGGGTCCTGCACTTGAGTCACAAGAAGCCCAGGCAGCGCTACAGGCTCGGGGGGGGGAAGAGTGGCCGGAAAGCTGCCTGGGGGAAAAGGCAGCCTGGGGGTGTTGAGTGACAGCCGGCTGAACATGAGCCAGCAGAGTGCCCGCCCAGGTGGCCAAAAAGGCCAACAGCATCCTGGCTTGTATCAGGAACAGTGTGGCCAGCAGGACTAGGGAAGTGATTGTGCCACGGTACTTGGTGCTGGTGAGGCCACAACTGGAATCCTGTGTTCAGTTTTGGGCCCCTCACTACAGGAAAGACATTGAGGTGCTGGAGAGAGTTGAGAGAAGGGCAAGGAAGCTGGTGAGGGGCCTGGAGCACAAGTCTGATGGGGAGCGGCTGAGGGCATTGGGGTTGTTTAGCCCAGAGAAAAGGAGGCTGAGGGGAGACCTTATGGCTGTCTCCAACTCCCTGAAAGGAGCTTGTAGCACGGAGGGTCTTGGTCTCTTCTCCCAAGTAGCAAGTGAGAGGACAAGAGCAAATGGACTCAGGTTGTGCCAGGGGAGGTCTAGATTGGGTGTTAGGAACAAAATCTAGACGGAAAGGGATCTCAGGCACTGGGAAAGGCTGCCCAGGGAGGTGGTAGACTCACCGTCCCTGGAGGTGTTTCCAAGGCATTTGGACGAGGTTCTTAGGGACGTGGTTTGGTGCCAGAGTTAGGTTATGGTTGCACTCAATGACCTTGAGAGTCTCTTCCAAGCAAAACAATTCTAGGATTCTGTGATTCCATGACCTGTCTTGGTGGCCTCCCACAGGCTCCTGGTGTCGGGCTGGCGCAACAGCCCAAAGGACACCAGGCCCTCTGCTCCGCTCTGCGCCGGGGCTCGGAGCACAAGCGGTGGCACGTGGCCACGCTCTGGGGGCAGGGCCAACGGATCCCCAGGGAAAAAGAGTCCACGTAACAAACACTTGGCAATCAGCAATTCCTTTATGGAGCGCCGGGAGACCGTGTGCAGGCGGCTGGGCCTCCCGTTCCCACCAGCGGGATCTCTGGATGCTTTGCTCCCTCTCAGCCACTGGCGAGCGCAGGGGGCTGTGGCTCTTGCAGGGTGTGAGGTCACTGGGGGGGCCCTGAGGAACTCCAACCCTCCTGGAACGTGCTTGCCACCGTCTCGGCAAGACCATCCCAGGCAAGGGATGAGAAGGGGCTGGAGCCCAGGGCTCATGAGGCGAGGTGGCGGGCAGTCCCTGTGCCCACGGGGCAGCCTTTCTCTTGGGCAAGAACCGGGACAGGCGGGAGCGAGCCCCAGGAGAGGGGCCCTCAGAGCCAACCACCCTCCTCCTTCTCCCACATTCAGGCATCTTTCAGGACACAGGCCCCCGCACCCACAGCTGCCACCTCTGATGTCACAATCACCACCAAGGTGACCTCCTGCCTGTCACCAGCCACCTCACTGCCCATTGTTCCGGCCCTATAAAAGCGGGGGCCCCGGCAGCTGGCCCACAGTGCGAGGCCCTCGGACGCCAAGCATGCTTGGAAGGAAGAGGACGCTGAGCAACCAGGCGGCTGGCTGCCCACCTCAGGGTGGGGCGCCACACAGCCACATCCCCACACCACAGGGGAGCACGGCACCTCCCATCGGGAGCAGCGTCAGCCCTCGTGGGCCGAGCGCCATCGATCTCGATTCTCTGATCGATGGCATGCGGCGCTTGACCGTGGGCCCACCAGCCAACGGTGTGGAGCCCAAACGCGTCTGCCTGCCGGGCAGCAGCGGGAGCAGCCAGGCGGGTGGCTGCACAGCCTGGCGTGGGAAGCCACCGAGCCGCTCCCCGCTCCCGTGGAAGAGCAAGAAACGACCCCGAAGGAGGCAGCCGAGGCAGCGCAGGAGGAAGCAGAGGGGGAGGAACATCAACGCGCGTGCCACCACCGTGACGGACATGACCTCACTGATCTCCGGCATGCGGCGCATGGCTGTGGGACCACCAGTGACTGGCGGCGTGGAGCCCAAGCGTGTCTGCCTGCCAGGCAGCAGCCGGAGCAGCAAGGTGGATGGCTGCCCACCCTGGCGGAGGACACGCGAGAGACGGATTGTGCGACTGGGACCTCCCGGGAGCCTGAGGAAGGCAAAGGAGCAGAGGAGGAAGAGGAACATTCCCCCTCGCGCCATGAGAGCCATTGCCCACGCTCACATCAACGACGCCGTGCAGCGAGCAGCTGTGGGCAGGCAGGGGAACAGCATGGGGCCGCGGCGTGTCTGTCTGCTGCGGCCCAGGTGTGACATGCCACCGAAGGACGACGTGGAGCCCATGGAGGTGGATCCGCCCGACTACGGCATGGGGCCACCGGCTGTTCAGCCACCGCAAGACGCCGAGGAGCCCATGGAGGTGGATCCGCCTCAATAACCACCATCCATGGCGCTGGCTCCACCTGCCACAGGCATTGTCTGGCAGTTCCCCAGCCATCCCGCCTCCCGTGCGTGACACAGTGGCAAACAGCACCGCAGGAGTTCCCTCCTGGTCGGCTCCCCACTCCCATCTTCCACACCTCCATAACCGGACAATAAATGACAAAAACAGAATAACAATGCTTTGGTCCAAGCTTACTTGACACCTTGGTGACTGCATCTGTACTCCTGTCACACCTCCTGGTCCCTGCCTTTGACTAGGAGGCCCTTTTTGGAAACTTGCCATTCCCATGCCCGCCTTCCTGCCGTGGTACTGCCTTACACTCTGGGTGGCTCTTGAAGGCTGCAACATCAAGAATTGGATAACAGTTGCTTAAAGGGAGTCAAATGCTCCTAGAAATAGCGTTGAACCCTAGGAATTTCTGGATTCCAAGTTATCGATCTTACCTCCGTGCCAGTAGCTATCACTGTACCCTGGAGACCTAACTAGGTAGTGAGATGGTCCCACTCTTGCTTTTGCAGGGAGGTGTATTCGGACTGCTTAGACAGGTGATCATGCCCGCATGATCAGGCTGCTGGACTCCCAGGGAATTTCAGGGCTCTCTGGTTCCTGACAGACACCAGGGCACCATCCTGGAACTTTCTCTGGCATCTCAGGCTTTCTTCAGGAAGCTTTTTGCTGCCTGACTGGATAGAGGCCACTTGAAAGACAGCAAACCCAATCTACATTTTCTTGGCGCTTGAGTGGTTCATGCCATCTCTGCTGGTCACGACTTTCTAGAACACCGTTTTGCTCAATGCCCGACTGAATACCGAGCCTCAGAGTCTGACCACTGCATGACGGAGGATCAAATACGTTGGAACGTGCACAGTTCATCATTTGTAAATACCTTCCAAAGCCAGCGCGCTCAGAATGACTGTCCACCTGCCCCTCCCCTATCCACACACATAGACACCCCTTCACTCTCCCATACTAGGACTTGACTTTGCTAAAAGTCAGGTGCCAGTTCTAGCAGGTACTTGTGGATATGCCCTGCCAGAGCAGTCTGAGCAACTCTACCCACGTGAGTGGAAGTGCCATGGACTCGGGTTCGACAGGAGTACGACTTGGCTCCTTTGCGTGAGGACAAGCCGTGAGAAGCTTTTGTCCTTCACCACCATACTAGCCAACAGAGCCAGGGTGCACCTCCGACCGAAGGCACTCCCACCTCCAGGCCCCAAGGACCTGGAGCTGGGAGCAACAAGGCAGACATCCTGGTGGGGGTCTGTTACAGACCAGCCAAGCCGCATGAAGAGGCAGATGAAATATTTTGCGGATAGCTAGGACAAGTCTCCCGATCAGCAGCCCTTGTGCTTATGGGCGAATTCAGCCTACCAGGTGTCTGCTGAAAACACAAGACAGCAGAAAGGGAGCCGTCTAGGAGGCTCCTGCAGTGCGTGGAAGACAACTTCCTGACACAGCCGGTGCGTGAGCCTACCAGGGAAGCAGCCCCGTTGGATCTGTGCTTTGTAACCGGAGAAGGACGCGTGGGCAGCATGTCGACTGGAAATCCCCTAAGGTAGAGCGCTCATGAAATGATGGAGTTTTCTGTCCTTGGAGAAGTTAGAAGGGCGGTGAGCAGAAGTGCCGCTTTGGACTTGCAAAGGGCAGCCTTTGACCTGTTCAGAAGGCCGGTTGGCAGAATCCCTTGGGAGGCAGTTCTGAGGGATAAAGGAGTCCAGGAAGACTGGTCTCTCTTCAAGAAGGTCATCTTAGAGGCGCGGGAGCAGGTTGTGCCCCCGTGCCGGAAGACGGGCCGGCGGGGAAGAAGGCCGGCGTGGCTGAATAGAGAGCTGCGGCCGGAACGTCGGCATAAGAAGAGAACGTAGAAGCTTGGGAAGGAGGGGCAGGCTATTCAAGAGGAACACAAGAATCCCGTGAGGTTATGCATGGAGAAAATTAGGAGGGCCCAAGAGCGAGTAGAGCTGCACCTGGCCACCGCTGTGGAAGGCAACAAGAAATGTTTCTAGAAATAGATTAGCAAGAAGAGGAGGACTAAGGAGAACCTCCATCCCCTGATGAATGTGTGGGGGAAAGGTAGTGAGAGAAGCTGAGGAAAAGGCTGAGCTACTCAATGCCTTCTTTGCCTCAGTCTGGCATAGTCAGAAGTGCAGTGTTGCAGGTACCCAGCCCCCTGAGCCCGAACACAGGCGTGGCAAGCAGAATGAAGCCCCGCTTGGACATCCGCTGGTCTATGGGACCAGACGGGATACAGCCAAGAGTGCTGAGGGAGCTGGCGGAAGGGATCACTTGGCCACTTTCCATTATCTCTCGGCAATCCTGACTAACTGGGGAGGTCCCGCTTGACTGGAAGTTGGCCAGCTTCACTCTCGTATCCAAGAAGGGCTGGAAGGAGGATCCAGGGAACTCCAGACGTGTCAGTCTAACCTCGGTGCTGGGGAGGGTCACGGAGCAGGTCATCCTGAGTGACATCACACGGCACGTACGAGAAAACCCAGTGAGCAGGCCCAGTCAACGTGGCTTTACGAAAGGCAGGTCCTGTTTGACCCACTTGGTCTCACTCTCTGACAAGGTGACCCACGTGGTAGATGAGGGAAAAGCTGTGGATCTTGTGTACTTAAGACTTCAGGAAGGCCTTTGACGCCGTACCCCACAGCATTCTCCTGGAGAAGCTGGCAGCTCATGGCCTGGGTGGGTGTACTCTGCAACGGATAAAGAACTGGCTGGATGGTCGGGCCCAAAGAGTTGTGGTGAACGCAACCAAATCCAGTTGGTGGCCGGCCACAAGTGGCATTCCCCAGAGCTCACTGTTGGCACCCATTCTGTTTCATGTCTTTCTCAATGAGGGGATTGAGTGCACCCTTAGTAAGCCTGCAGGTGACACCAAATTGGCTGGGAGTGTTGATCTGCTGGAGCGTAGGAAGGCCATACAGAGGGATCTAACAAGGCCAAGTGCCGGGTCCTGCACTTGAGTCACAAGAAGCCCAGGCAGCGCTACAGGCTCGGGGAAGAGTGGCCGGAAAGCTGCCTGGGGGAAAAGGCAGCCTGGGGGTGTTGAGTGACAGCCGGCTGAACATGAGCCAGCAGGGTGCCCGCCCAGGTGGCCAAAAAGGCCAACAGCATCCTGGCTTGTATCAGGAACAGTGTGGCCAGCAGGACTAGGGAAGTGACCGTGCCACGGTACTTGGTGCTGGTGAGGCCACAACTGGAATCCTGTGTTCAGTTTTGGGCCCCTCACTACAGGAAAGACATTGAGGTGCTGGAGAGAGTTGAGAGAAGGGCAAGGAAGCTGGTGAGGGGCCTGGAGCACAAGTCTGATGGGGAGCGGCTGAGGGCATTGGGGTTGTTTAGCCCAGAGAAAAGGAGGCTGAGGGGAGACCTTATGGCTGTCTCCAACTCCCTGAAAGGAGCTTGTAGCACGGAGGGTGTTGGTCTCTTCTCCCAAGTAGCAAGTGAGAGGACAAGAGCAAATGGACTCAGGTTGTGCCAGGGGAGGTCTAGATTGGGTGTTAGGAACAAAATCTAGACGGAAAGGGATCTCAGGCACTGGGAAAGGCTGCCCAGGGAGGTGGTAGACTCACCGTCCCTGGAGGTGTTTCAAAGGCATTTGGACGAGGTTCTTAGGGACGTGGTTTGGTGCCAGAGTTAGGTTATGGTTGCACTCAATGACCTTGAGGGTCTCTTCCAAGCAAAACAATTCTAGGATTCCGTGATTCCATGACCTGTCTTGGTGGCCTCCCACAGGCTCCTGGTGTCGGGCTGGCGCAACAGCCCAAAGGACACCAGGCCCTCTGCTCCGCTCTGCGCCGGGGCTCGGAGCACAAGCGGTGGCACGTGGCCACGCTCTGGGGGCAGGGCCAACGGATCCCCAGGGAAAAAGAGTCCACGCAACAAACACTTGGCAATCAGCAATTCCTTTATGGAGACCGTGTGCAGGCGGCTGGGCCTCCCGTTCCCACCAGCGGGATCTCTGGATGCTTTGCTCCCTCTCAGCCACTGGCGAGCGCAGGGGGCTGTGGCTCTTGCAGGGTGTGAGGTCACTGGGGGGGCCCTGAGGAACCCCAACCCTCCTGGAACGTGCTTGCCACCGTCTCGGCAAGACCATCCCAGGCAAGGGATGAGAAGGGGCTGGAGCCCAGGGCTCATGAGGCGAGGTGGCGGGCAGTCCCTGTGCCCACGGGGCAGCCTTTCTCTTGGGCAAGAACCGGGACAGGCGGGAGCGAGCCCCAGGAGAGGGGCCCTCAGAGCCAACCACCCTCC
Source organism: Nesoenas mayeri (assembly GCF_963082525.1). Lineage (NCBI taxonomy): Eukaryota > Metazoa > Chordata > Aves > Columbiformes > Columbidae > Nesoenas > Nesoenas mayeri. The sequence continues at coordinate 76,274,948 of NC_137541.1, forward strand.
TCCTTCTCCCACATTCAGGCATCTTTCAGGACACAGGCCCCCGCACCCACAGCTGCCACCTCTGACGTCACAATCACCACCAAGGTGACCTCCTGCCTGTCACCAGCCACCTCACTGCCCATTGTTCCGGCCCTATAAAAGCGGGGGCCCCGGCAGCTGGCCCACAGTGCGAGGCCCTCGGACGCCAAGCATGCTTGGAAGGAAGAGGACGCTGAGCAACCAGGCGGCTGGCTGCCCACCTCAGGGTGGGGCGCCACACAGCCACATCCCCACACCACAGGGGAGCACGGCACCTCCCATCGGGAGCAGTGTCAGCCCTCGTGGGCCGAGCGCCATCGATCTCGATTCTCTGATCGATGGCATGCGGCGCTTGACCGTGGGCCCACCAGCCAACGGTGTGGAGCCCAAACGCGTCTGCCTGCCGGGCAGCAGCGGGAGCAGCCAGGCGGGTGGCTGCCCAGCCTGGCGTGGGAAGCCACCGAGCCGCTCCCCGCTCCCGTGGAAGAGCAAGAAACGACCCCGGAGGAGGCAGCCGAGGCAGCGGAGGAGGAAGCAGAGGGGGAGGAACATCAACGCGCGTGCCACCACCGTGACGGATGTGACCTCACTGATCTCCGGCATGCGGCGCATGGCTGTGGGACCACCAGTGACCGGCAGCGTGGAGCCCAAGCGTGCCTGCCTGCCAGGCAGCAGCCGGAGCAGCAAGGTGAATGGCTGCCCACCCTGGCGGAGGACACGCGAGAGACGGATTGTGCGACTGGGACCTCCCGGGAGCCTGAGGAAGGCAAAGGAGCAGAGGAGGAAGAGGAACATTCCCCCTCGCGCCATGAGAGCCATTGCCCACGCTCACATCAACGACGCCGTGCAGCGAGCAGCTGTGGGCAGGCAGGGGAACAGCATGGGGCCGCGGCGTGTCTGTCTGCTGCGGCCCAGGTGTGACATGCCACCGAAGGACGACGTGGAGCCCATGGAGGTGGATCCGCCCGACTACGGCATGGGGCCACCGGCTGTTCAGCCACCGCAAGACGCCGAGGAGCCCATGGAGGTGGATCCGCCTCAATAACCATCATCCATGGCGCTGGCTCCACCTGCCACAGGCATCGTCTGGCAATTCCCCAGCCATTTCGCCTCCCGTGCGTGACACAGCGGCAAACAGCACCGCAGGAGTTCCCTCCCGGTCGGCTCCCCACTCCCATCTTCCACACCTCCATAACCGGACAATAAATGACAAAAACAGAATAACAATGCTTTGGTCCAAGCTTACTTGACACCTTGGTGACTGCATCTGTACTCCTGTCACACCTCCTGGTCCCTGCCTTTGACTAGGAGGCCCTTTTAGGAAACTTGCCATTCCCATGCCCGCCTTCCTGCCGTGGTACTGCCTTACACTCTGGGTGGCTTTTGAAGGCTGCAACATCAAGAATTGGATAACAGTTGCTTAAAGGGAGTCAAATGCCCCTAGAAATAGCGTTGAACCCTAGGAATTTCTGGATTCCAAGTTATCGATCTTACCTCCGTGCCAGTAGCTATCACTGTACCCTGGAGACCTAACTAGGTAGTGAGATGGTCCCACTCTTGCTTTTGCAGGGAGGTGTATTCGGACTGCTTAGACAGGTGATCATGCCCGCATGATCAGGCTGCTGGACTCCCAGGGAATTTCAGGGCTCTCTGGTTCCTGACAGACACCAGGGCACCATCCTGGAACTTTCTCTGGCACCTCAGGCTTTCTTCAGGAAGCTTTTTGCTGCCTGACTGGATAGAGGCCACTTGAAAGACAGCAAACCCAATCTACATTTTCTTGGCGCTTGAGTGGTTCATGCCATCTCTACTGGTCACGACTTTCTAGAACACCGTTTTGCTCAATGCCCGACTGAATACCGAGCCTCAGAGTCTGACCACTGCATGACGGAGGATCAAATACGTTGGAACGTGCACAGTTCATCATTTGTAAATACCTTCCAAAGCCAGCGCGCTCAGAATGACTGTCCACCTGCCCCTTCCCTACCCACACACGTAGACACCCCTTCACTCTCCCATACTAGGACTTGACTTTGCTAAAAGTCAGGTGCCAGTTCTAGCAGGTACTTGTGGATATGCCCAGCCAGAGCAGTCTGAGGAACTCTACCCACGTGAGTGGAAGTGCCATGGACTCGGGTTCGACAGGAGTACGACTTGGCTCCTTTGCGTGAGGACAAGCCGTGAGAAGCTTTTGTCCTTCACCACCATACTAGCCAACAGAGCCAGGGTGCACCTCCGACCGAAGGCACTCCCACCTCCAGGCCCCAAGGACCTGGAGCTGGGAGCAACAAGGCAGACATCCTGGTGGGGGTCTGTTACAGACCAGCCAAGCCGCATGAAGAGGCAGATGAAATATTTTGCGGATAGCTAGGACAAGTCTCCCGATCAGCAGCCCTTGTGCTTATGGGCGAATTCAGCCTACCAGGTGTCTGCTGAAAACACAAGACAGCAGAAAGGGAGCCGTCTAGGAGGCTCCTGCAGTGCGTGGAAGACAACTTCCTGACACAGCCGGTGCGTGAGCCTACCAGGGAAGCAGCCCCGTTGGATCTGTGCTTTGTAACCGGAGAAGGACGCGTGGGCAGCACGTCGACTGGAAATCCCCTAAGGTAGAGCGCTCATGAAATGATGGAGTTTTCTGTCCTTGGAGAAGTTAGAAGGGCGGTCAGCAGAAGTGCCGCTTTGGACTTGCAAAGGGCAGCCTTTGACCTGTTCAGAAGGCCGGTTGGCAGAATCCCTTGGGAGGCAGTTCTGAGGGGTAAAGGAGTCCAGGAAGACTGGTCTCTCTTCAAGAAGGTCATCTTAGAGGCGCGGGAGCAGGTTGTCCCCCCGTGCCGGAAGACGGGCCGGCGGGGAAGAAGGCCGGCGTGGCTGAATAGAGAGCTGCGGCCGGAACGTCGGCATAAGAAGAGAACGTAGAAGCTTGGGAAGGAGGGGCAGGCTACTCAAGAGGAACACAAGAATCCCGTGAGGTTATGCATGGAGAAAATTAGGAGGGCCCAAGAGCGAGTAGAGCTGCACCTGGCCACCGCTGTGGAAGGCAACAAGAAATGTTTCTAGAAATAGATTAGCAAGAAGAGGAGGACTAAGGAGAATCTCCATCCCCTGATGAATGTGTGGGGGAAAGGTAGTGAGAGAAGCTGAGGAAAAGGCTGAGCTACTCAATGCCTTCTTTGCCTCAGTCTTGCATAGTCAGAAGTGCAGTGTTGCAGGTACCCAGCCCCCTGAGCCCGAACACAGGCGTGGCAAGCAGAATGAAGCCCCGCTTGGACACCCGCTGGTCTATGGGACCAGACGGGATACAGCCAAGAGTGCTGAGGGAGCTGGCGGAAGGGATCACTTGGCCACTTTCCATTATCTCTCGGCAATCCTGACTAACTGGGGAGGTCCCGCTTGACTGGAAGTTGGCCAGCTTCACTCCCGTATCCAAGAAGGGCTGGAAGGAGGATCCAGGGAACTCCAGACGTGTCAGTCTAACCTCGGTGCTGGGGAGGGTCACGGAGCAGGTCATCCTGAGTGACATCACACGGCACGTACGAGAAAACCCAGTGAGCAGGCCCAGTCAACGTGGCTTTACGAAAGGCAGGTCCTGTTTGACCCACTTGGTCTCACTCTCTGACAAGGTGACCCACGTGGTAGATGAGGGAAAAGCTGTGGATCTTGTGTACTTAAGACTTCAGGAAGGCCTTTGACGCCGTACCCCACAGCATTCTCCTGGAGAAGCTGGCAGCTCATGGCCTGGGTGGGTGTACTCTGCAACGGATAAAGAACTGGCTGGATGGTCGGGCCCAAAGAGTTGTGGTGAACGCAACCAAATCCAGTTGGCGGCCGGCCACAAGTGGCATTCCCCAGAGCTCACTGTTGGCACCCATTCTGTTTCATGTCTTTCTCAATGAGGGGATTGAGTGCACCCTTAGTAAGCCTGCAGGTGACACCAAATTGGCTGGGAGTGTTGATCTGCTGGAGCGTAGGAAGGCCATACAGAGGGATCTAACAAGGCCAAGTGCCGGGTCCTCGGGTCCTGCACTTGAGTCACAAGAAGCCCAGGCAGCGCTACAGGCTCGGGGAAGAGTGGCCGGAAAGCTGCCTGGGGGAAAAGGCAGCCTGGGGGTGTTGAGTGACAGCCGGCTGAACATGAGCCAGCAGAGTGCCCGCCCAGGTGGCCAAAAAGGCCAACAGCATCCTGGCTTGTATCAGGAACCGTGTGGCCAGCAGGACTAGGGAAGTGACCGTGCCACGGTACTTGGTGCTGGTGAGGCCACAACTGGAATCCTGTGTTCAGTTTTGGGCCCCTCACTACAGGAAAGACATTGAGGTGCTGGAGAGAGTTGAGAGAAGGGCAAGGAAGCTGGTGAGGGGCCTGGAGCACAAGTCTGATGGGGAGCGGCTGAGGGCATTGGGGTTGTTTAGCCCAGAGAAAAGGAGGCTGAGGGGAGACCTTATGGCTGTCTCCAACTCCCTGAAAGGAGCTTGTAGCACGGAGGGTGTTGGTCTCTTCTCCCAAGTAGCAAGTGAGAGGACAAGAGCAAATGGACTCAGGTTGTGCCAGGGGAGGTCTAGATTGGGTGTTAGGAACAAAATCTAGACGGAAAGGGATCTCAGGCACTGGGAAAGGCTGCCCAGGGAGGTGGTAGACTCACCGTCCCTGGAGGTGTTTCAAAGGCATTTGGACGAGGTTCTTAGGGACGTGGTTTGGTGCCAGAGTTAGGTTATGGTTGCACTCAATGACCTTGAGGGTCTCTTCCAAGCAAAACAATTCTAGGATTCCGTGATTCCATGACCTGTCTTGGTGGCCTCCCACAGGCTCCTGGTGTCGGGCTGGCGCAACAGCCCAAAGGACACCAGGCCCTCTGCTCCGCTCTGCGCCGGGGCTCGGAGCACAAGCGGTGGCACGTGGCCACGCTCTGGGGGCAGGGCCAACGGATCCCCAGGGAAAAAGAGTCCACGCAACAAACACTTGGCAATCAGCAATTCCTTTATGGAGCGCCGGGAGACCGTGTGCAGGCGGCTGGGCCTCCCGTTCCCACCAGCGGGATCTCTGGATGCTTTGCTCCCTCTCAGCCACTGGCGAGCGCAGGGGGCTGTGGCTCTTGCAGGGTGTGAGGTCACTGGGGGGGCCCTGAGGAACCCCAACCCTCCTGGAACGTGCTTGCCACCGTCTCGGCAAGACCATCCCAGGCAAGGGATGAGAAGGGGCTGGAGCCCAGGGCTCATGAGGCGAGGTGGCGGGCAGTCCCTGTGCCCACGGGGCAGCCTTTCTCTTGGGCAAGAACCGGGACAGGCGGGAGCGAGCCCCAGGAGAGGGGCCCTCAGAGTCAACCACCCTCCTCCTTCTCCCACATTCAGGCATCTTTCAGGACACAGGCCCCCGCACCCACAGCTGCCACCTCTGACGTCACAATCACCACCAAGGTGACCTCCTGCCTGTCACCAGCCACCTCACTGCCCATTGTTCCGGCCCTATAAAAGCGGGGGCCCCGGCAGCTGGCCCACAGTGCGAGGCCCTCGGACGCCAAGCATGCTTGGAAGGAAGAGGACGCTGAGCAACCAGGCGGCTGGCTGCCCACCTCAGGGTGGGGCGCCACACAGCCACATCCCCACACCACAGGGGAGCACGGCACCTCCCATCGGGAGCAGTGTCAGCCCTCGTGGGCCGAGCGCCATCGATCTCGATTCTCTGATCGATGGCATGCGGCGCTTGACCGTGGGCCCACCAGCCAACGGTGTGGAGCCCAAACGCGTCTGCCTGCCGGGCAGCAGCGGGAGCAGCCAGGCGGGTGGCTGCCCAGCCTGGCGTGGGAAGCCACCGAGCCGCTCCCCGCTCCCGTGGAAGAGCAAGAAACGACCCCGGAGGAGGCAGCCGAGGCAGCGGAGGAGGAAGCAGAGGGGGAGGAACATCAACGCGCGTGCCACCACCGTGACGGATGTGACCTCACTGATCTCCGGCATGCGGCGCATGGCTGTGGGACCACCAGTGACCGGCAGCGTGGAGCCCAAGCGTGCCTGCCTGCCAGGCAGCAGCCGGAGCAGCAAGGTGAATGGCTGCCCACCCTGGCGGAGGACACGCGAGAGACGGATTGTGCGACTGGGACCTCCCGGGAGCCTGAGGAAGGCAAAGGAGCAGAGGAGGAAGAGGAACATTCCCCCTCGCGCCATGAGAGCCATTGCCCACGCTCACATCAACGACGCCGTGCAGCGAGCAGCTGTGGGCAGGCAGGGGAACAGCATGGGGCCGCGGCGTGTCTGTCTGCTGCGGCCCAGGTGTGACATGCCACCGAAGGACGACGTGGAGCCCATGGAGGTGGATCCGCCCGACTACGGCATGGGGCCACCGGCTGTTCAGCCACCGCAAGACGCCGAGGAGCCCATGGAGGTGGATCCGCCTCAATAACCATCATCCATGGCGCTGGCTCCACCTGCCACAGGCATCGTCTGGCAATTCCCCAGCCATTTCGCCTCCCGTGCGTGACACAGCGGCAAACAGCACCGCAGGAGTTCCCTCCCGGTCGGCTCCCCACTCCCATCTTCCACACCTCCATAACCGGACAATAAATGACAAAAACAGAATAACAATGCTTTGGTCCAAGCTTACTTGACACCTTGGTGACTGCATCTGTACTCCTGTCACACCTCCTGGTCCCTGCCTTTGACTAGGAGGCCCTTTTAGGAAACTTGCCATTCCCATGCCCGCCTTCCTGCCGTGGTACTGCCTTACACTCTGGGTGGCTTTTGAAGGCTGCAACATCAAGAATTGGATAACAGTTGCTTAAAGGGAGTCAAATGCCCCTAGAAATAGCGTTGAACCCTAGGAATTTCTGGATTCCAAGTTATCGATCTTACCTCCGTGCCAGTAGCTATCACTGTACCCTGGAGACCTAACTAGGTAGTGAGATGGTCCCACTCTTGCTTTTGCAGGGAGGTGTATTCGGACTGCTTAGACAGGTGATCATGCCCGCATGATCAGGCTGCTGGACTCCCAGGGAATTTCAGGGCTCTCTGGTTCCTGACAGACACCAGGGCACCATCCTGGAACTTTCTCTGGCACCTCAGGCTTTCTTCAGGAAGCTTTTTGCTGCCTGACTGGATAGAGGCCACTTGAAAGACAGCAAACCCAATCTACATTTTCTTGGCGCTTGAGTGGTTCATGCCATCTCTACTGGTCACGACTTTCTAGAACACCGTTTTGCTCAATGCCCGACTGAATACCGAGCCTCAGAGTCTGACCACTGCATGACGGAGGATCAAATACGTTGGAACGTGCACAGTTCATCATTTGTAAATACCTTCCAAAGCCAGCGCGCTCAGAATGACTGTCCACCTGCCCCTTCCCTACCCACACACGTAGACACCCCTTCACTCTCCCATACTAGGACTTGACTTTGCTAAAAGTCAGGTGCCAGTTCTAGCAGGTACTTGTGGATATGCCCAGCCAGAGCAGTCTGAGGAACTCTACCCACGTGAGTGGAAGTGCCATGGACTCGGGTTCGACAGGAGTACGACTTGGCTCCTTTGCGTGAGGACAAGCCGTGAGAAGCTTTTGTCCTTCACCACCATACTAGCCAACAGAGCCAGGGTGCACCTCCGACCGAAGGCACTCCCACCTCCAGGCCCCAAGGACCTGGAGCTGGGAGCAACAAGGCAGACATCCTGGTGGGGGTCTGTTACAGACCAGCCAAGCCGCATGAAGAGGCAGATGAAATATTTTGCGGATAGCTAGGACAAGTCTCCCGATCAGCAGCCCTTGTGCTTATGGGCGAATTCAGCCTACCAGGTGTCTGCTGAAAACACAAGACAGCAGAAAGGGAGCCGTCTAGGAGGCTCCTGCAGTGCGTGGAAGACAACTTCCTGACACAGCCGGTGCGTGAGCCTACCAGGGAAGCAGCCCCGTTGGATCTGTGCTTTGTAACCGGAGAAGGACGCGTGGGCAGCACGTCGACTGGAAATCCCCTAAGGTAGAGCGCTCATGAAATGATGGAGTTTTCTGTCCTTGGAGAAGTTAGAAGGGCGGTCAGCAGAAGTGCCGCTTTGGACTTGCAAAGGGCAGCCTTTGACCTGTTCAGAAGGCCGGTTGGCAGAATCCCTTGGGAGGCAGTTCTGAGGGGTAAAGGAGTCCAGGAAGACTGGTCTCTCTTCAAGAAGGTCATCTTAGAGGCGCGGGAGCAGGTTGTCCCCCCGTGCCGGAAGACGGGCCGGCGGGGAAGAAGGCCGGCGTGGCTGAATAGAGAGCTGCGGCCGGAACGTCGGCATAAGAAGAGAACGTAGAAGCTTGGGAAGGAGGGGCAGGCTACTCAAGAGGAACACAAGAATCCCGTGAGGTTATGCATGGAGAAAATTAGGAGGGCCCAAGAGCGAGTAGAGCTGCACCTGGCCACCGCTGTGGAAGGCAACAAGAAATGTTTCTAGAAATAGATTAGCAAGAAGAGGAGGACTAAGGAGAACCTCCATCCCCTGATGAATGTGTGGGGGAAAGGTAGTGAGAGAAGCTGAGGAAAAGGCTGAGCTACTCAATGCCTTCTTTGCCTCAGTCTTGCATAGTCAGAAGTGCAGTGTTGCAGGTACCCAGCCCCCTGAGCCCGAACACAGGCGTGGCAAGCAGAATGAAGCCCCGCTTGGACACCCGCTGGTCTATGGGACCAGACGGGATACAGCCAAGAGTGCTGAGGGAGCTGGCGGAAGGGATCACTTGGCCACTTTCCATTATCTCTCGGCAATCCTGACTAACTGGGGAGGTCCCGCTTGACTGGAAGTTGGCCAGCTTCACTCCCGTATCCAAGAAGGGCTGGAAGGAGGATCCAGGGAACTCCAGACGTGTCAGTCTAACCTCGGTGCTGGGGAGGGTCACGGAGCAGGTCATCCTGAGTGACATCACACGGCACGTACGAGAAAACCCAGTGAGCAGGCCCAGTCAACGTGGCTTTACGAAAGGCAGGTCCTGTTTGACCCACTTGGTCTCACTCTCTGACAAGGTGACCCACGTGGTAGATGAGGGAAAAGCTGTGGATCTTGTGTACTTAAGACTTCAGGAAGGCCTTTGACGCCGTACCCCACAGCATTCTCCTGGAGAAGCTGGCAGCTCATGGCCTGGGTGGGTGTACTCTGCAACGGATAAAGAACTGGCTGGATGGTCGGGCCCAAAGAGTTGTGGTGAACGCAACCAAATTCAGTTGGCGGCCGGCCACAAGTGGCATTCCCCAGAGCTCACTGTTGGCACCCATTCTGTTTCATGTCTTTCTCAATGAGGGGATTGAGTGCACCCTTAGTAAGCCTGCAGGTGACACCAAATTGGCTGGGAGTGTTGATCTGCTGGAGCGTAGGAAGGCCATACAGAGGGATCTAACAAGGCCAAGTGCCGGGTCCTCGGGTCCTGCACTTGAGTCACAAGAAGCCCAGGCAGCGCTACAGGCTCGGGGAAGAGTGGCCGGAAAGCTGCCTGGGGGAAAAGGCAGCCTGGGGGTGTTGAGTGACAGCCGGCTGAACATGAGCCAGCAGAGTGCCCGCCCAGGTGGCCAAAAAGGCCAACAGCATCCTGGCTTGTATCAGGAACCGTGTGGCCAGCAGGACTAGGGAAGTGACCGTGCCACGGTACTTGGTGCTGGTGAGGCCACAACTGGAATCCTGTGTTCAGTTTTGGGCCCCTCACTACAGGAAAGACATTGAGGTGCTGGAGAGAGTTGAGAGAAGGGCAAGGAAGCTGGTGAGGGGCCTGGAGCACAAGTCTGATGGGGAGCGGCTGAGGGCATTGGGGTTGTTTAGCCCAGAGAAAAGGAGGCTGAGGGGAGACCTTATGGCTGTCTCCAACTCCCTGAAAGGAGCTTGTAGCACGGAGGGTGTTGGTCTCTTCTCCCAAGTAGCAAGTGAGAGGACAAGAGCAAATGGACTCAGGTTGTGCCAGGGGAGGTCTAGATTGGGTGTTAGGAACAAAATCTAGACGGAAAGGGATCTCAGGCACTGGGAAAGGCTGCCCAGGGAGGTGGTAGACTCACCGTCCCTGGAGGTGTTTCCAAGGCATTTGGACGAGGTTCTTAGGGACGTGGTTTGGTGCCAGAGTTAGGTTATGGTTGCACTCAATGACCTTGAGGGTCTCTTCCAAGCAAAACAATTCTAGGATTCCGTGATTCCATGACCTGTCTTGGTGGCCTCCCACAGGCTCCTGGTGTCGGGCTGGCGCAACAGCCCAAAGGACACCAGGCCCTCTGCTCCGCTCTGCGCCGGGGCTCGGAGCACAAGCGGTGGCACGTGGCCACGCTCTGGGGGCAGGGCCAACGGATCCCCAGGGAAAAAGAGTCCACGCAACAAACACTTGGCAATCAGCAATTCCTTTATGGAGCGCCGGGAGACCGTGTGCAGGCGGCTGGGCCTCCCGTTCCCACCAGCGGGATCTCTGGATGCTTTGCTCCCTCTCAGCCACTGGCGAGCGCAGGGGGCTGTGGCTCTTGCAGGGTGTGAGGTCACTGGGGGGGCCCTGAGGAACCCCAACCCTCCTGGAACGTGCTTGCCACCGTCTCGGCAAGACCATCCCAGGCAAGGGATGAGAAGGGGCTGGAGCCCAGGGCTCATGAGGCGAGGTGGCGGGCAGTCCCTGTGCCCACGGGGCAGCCTTTCTCTTGGGCAAGAACCGGGACAGGCGGGAGCGAGCCCCAGGAGAGGGGCCCTCAGAGTCAACCACCCTCCTCCTTCTCCCACATTCAGGCATCTTTCAGGACACAGGCCCCCGCACCCACAGCTGCCACCTCTGACGTCACAATCACCACCAAGGTGACCTCCTGCCTGTCACCAGCCACCTCACTGCCCATTGTTCCGGCCCTATAAAAGCGGGGGCCCCGGCAGCTGGCCCACAGTGCGAGGCCCTCGGACGCCAAGCATGCTTGGAAGGAAGAGGACGCTGAGCAACCAGGCGGCTGGCTGCCCACCTCAGGGTGGGGCGCCACACAGCCACATCCCCACACCACAGGGGAGCACGGCACCTCCCATCGGGAGCAGTGTCAGCCCTCGTGGGCCGAGCGCCATCGATCTCGATTCTCTGATCGATGGCATGCGGCGCTTGACCGTGGGCCCACCAGCCAACGGTGTGGAGCCCAAACGCGTCTGCCTGCCGGGCAGCAGCGGGAGCAGCCAGGCGGGTGGCTGCCCAGCCTGGCGTGGGAAGCCACCGAGCCGCTCCCCGCTCCCGTGGAAGAGCAAGAAACGACCCCGGAGGAGGCAGCCGAGGCAGCGGAGGAGGAAGCAGAGGGGGAGGAACATCAACGCGCGTGCCACCACCGTGACGGATGTGACCTCACTGATCTCCGGCATGCGGCGCATGGCTGTGGGACCACCAGTGACCGGCAGCGTGGAGCCCAAGCGTGCCTGCCTGCCAGGCAGCAGCCGGAGCAGCAAGGTGAATGGCTGCCCACCCTGGCGGAGGACACGCGAGAGACGGATTGTGCGACTGGGACCTCCCGGGAGCCTGAGGAAGGCAAAGGAGCAGAGGAGGAAGAGGAACATTCCCCCTCGCGCCATGAGAGCCATTGCCCACGCTCACATCAACGACGCCGTGCAGCGAGCAGCTGTGGGCAGGCAGGGGAACAGCATGGGGCCGCGGCGTGTCTGTCTGCTGCGGCCCAGGTGTGACATGCCACCGAAGGACGACGTGGAGCCCATGGAGGTGGATCCGCCCGACTACGGCATGGGGCCACCGGCTGTTCAGCCACCGCAAGACGCCGAGGAGCCCATGGAGGTGGATCCGCCTCAATAACCATCATCCATGGCGCTGGCTCCACCTGCCACAGGCATCGTCTGGCAATTCCCCAGCCATTTCGCCTCCCGTGCGTGACACAGCGGCAAACAGCACCGCAGGAGTTCCCTCCCGGTCGGCTCCCCACTCCCATCTTCCACACCTCCATAACCGGACAATAAATGACAAAAACAGAATAACAATGCTTTGGTCCAAGCTTACTTGACACCTTGGTGACTGCATCTGTACTCCTGTCACACCTCCTGGTCCCTGCCTTTGACTAGGAGGCCCTTTTAGGAAACTTGCCATTCCCATGCCCGCCTTCCTGCCGTGGTACTGCCTTACACTCTGGGTGGCTTTTGAAGGCTGCAACATCAAGAATTGGATAACAGTTGCTTAAAGGGAGTCAAATGCCCCTAGAAATAGCGTTGAACCCTAGGAATTTCTGGATTCCAAGTTATCGATCTTACCTCCGTGCCAGTAGCTATCACTGTACCCTGGAGACCTAACTAGGTAGTGAGATGGTCCCACTCTTGCTTTTGCAGGGAGGTATATTCGGACTGCTTAGACAGGTGATCATGCCCGCATGATCAGGCTGCTGGACTCCCAGGGAATTTCAGGGCTCTCTGGTTCCTGACAGACACCAGGGCACCATCCTGGAACTTTCTCTGGCACCTCAGGCTTTCTTCAGGAAGCTTTTTGCTGCCTGACTGGATAGAGGCCACTTGAAAGACAGCAAACCCAATCTACATTTTCTTGGCGCTTGAGTGGTTCATGCCATCTCTACTGGTCACGACTTTCTAGAACACCGTTTTGCTCAATGCCCGACTGAATACCGAGCCTCAGAGTCTGACCACTGCATGACGGAGGATCAAATACGTTGGAACGTGCACAGTTCATCATTTGTAAATACCTTCCAAAGCCAGCGCGCTCAGAATGACTGTCCACCTGCCCCTTCCCTACCCACACACGTAGACACCCCTTCACTCTCCCATACTAGGACTTGACTTTGCTAAAAGTCAGGTGCCAGTTCTAGCAGGTACTTGTGGATATGCCCAGCCAGAGCAGTCTGAGGAACTCTACCCACGTGAGTGGAAGTGCCATGGACTCGGGTTCGACAGGAGTACGACTTGGCTCCTTTGCGTGAGGACAAGCCGTGAGAAGCTTTTGTCCTTCACCACCATACTAGCCAACAGAGCCAGGGTGCACCTCCGACCGAAGGCACTCCCACCTCCAGGCCCCAAGGACCTGGAGCTGGGAGCAACAAGGCAGACATCCTGGTGGGGGTCTGTTACAGACCAGCCAAGCCGCATGAAGAGGCAGATGAAATATTTTGCGGATAGCTAGGACAAGTCTCCCGATCAGCAGCCCTTGTGCTTATGGGCGAATTCAGCCTACCAGGTGTCTGCTGAAAACACAAGACAGCAGAAAGGGAGCCGTCTAGGAGGCTCCTGCAGTGCGTGGAAGACAACTTCCTGACACAGCCGGTGCGTGAGCCTACCAGGGAAGCAGCCCCGTTGGATCTGTGCTTTGTAACCGGAGAAGGACGCGTGGGCAGCACGTCGACTGGAAATCCCCTAAGGTAGAGCGCTCATGAAATGATGGAGTTTTCTGTCCTTGGAGAAGTTAGAAGGGCGGTCAGCAGAAGTGCCGCTTTGGACTTGCAAAGGGCAGCCTTTGACCTGTTCAGAAGGCCGGTTGGCAGAATCCCTTGGGAGGCAGTTCTGAGGGATAAAGGAGTCCAGGAAGACTGGTCTCTCTTCAAGAAGGTCATCTTAGAGGCGCGGGAGCAGGTTGTCCCCCCGTGCCGGAAGACGGGCCGGCGGGGAAGAAGGTCGGCGTGGCTGAATAGAGAGCTGCGGCCGGAACGTCGGCATAAGAAGAGAACGTAGAAGCTTGGGAAGGAGGGGCAGGCTACTCAAGAGGAACACAAGAATCCCGTGAGGTTATGCATGGAGAAAATTAGGAGGGCCCAAGAGCGAGTAGAGCTGCACCTGGCCACCGCTGTGGAAGGCAACAAGAAATGTTTCTAGAAATAGATTAGCAAGAAGAGGAGGACTAAGGAGAACCTCCATCCCCTGATGAATGTGTGGGGGAAAGGTAGTGAGAGAAGCTGAGGAAAAGGCTGAGCTACTCAATGCCTTCTTTGCCTCAGTCTTGCATAGTCAGAAGTGCAGTGTTGCAGGTACCCAGCCCCCTGAGCCCGAACACAGGCGTGGCAAGCAGAATGAAGCCCCGCTTGGACACCCGCTGGTCTATGGGACCAGACGGGATACAGCCAAGAGTGCTGAGGGAGCTGGCGGAAGGGATCACTTGGCCACTTTCCATTATCTCTCGGCAATCCTGACTAACTGGGGAGGTCCCGCTTGACTGGAAGTTGGCCAGCTTCACTCCCGTATCCAAGAAGGGCTGGAAGGAGGATCCAGGGAACTCCAGACGTGTCAGTCTAACCTCGGTGCTGGGGAGGGTCACGGAGCAGGTCATCCTGAGTGACATCACACGGCACGTACGAGAAAACCCAGTGAGCAGGCCCAGTCAACGTGGCTTTACGAAAGGCAGGTCCTGTTTGACCCACTTGGTCTCACTCTCTGACAAGGTGACCCACGTGGTAGATGAGGGAAAAGCTGTGGATCTTGTGTACTTAAGACTTCAGGAAGGCCTTTGACGCCGTACCCCACAGCATTCTCCTGGAGAAGCTGGCAGCTCATGGCCTGGGTGGGTGTACTCTGCAACGGATAAAGAACTGGCTGGATGGTCGGGCCCAAAGAGTTGTGGTGAACGCAACCAAATCCAGTTGGCGGCCGGCCACAAGTGGCATTCCCCAGAGCTCACTGTTGGCACCCATTCTGTTTCATGTCTTTCTCAATGAGGGGATTGAGTGCACCCTTAGTAAGCCTGCAGGTGACACCAAATTGGCTGGGAGTGTTGATCTGCTGGAGCGTAGGAAGGCCATACAGAGGGATCTAACAAGGCCAAGTGCCGGGTCCTCGGGTCCTGCACTTGAGTCACAAGAAGCCCAGGCAGCGCTACAGGCTCGGGGAAGAGTGGCCGGAAAGCTGCCTGGGGGAAAAGGCAGCCTGGGGGTGTTGAGTGACAGCCGGCTGAACATGAGCCAGCAGAGTGCCCGCCCAGGTGGCCAAAAAGGCCAACAGCATCCTGGCTTGTATCAGGAACAGTGTGGCCAGCAGGACTAGGGAAGTGACCGTGCCACGGTACTTGGTGCTGGTGAGGCCACAACTGGAATCCTGTGTTCAGTTTTGGGCCCCTCACTACAGGAAAGACATTGAGGTGCTGGAGAGAGTTGAGAGAAGGGCAAGGAAGCTGGTGAGGGGCCTGGAGCACAAGTCTGATGGGGAGCGGCTGAGGGCATTGGGGTTGTTTAGCCCAGAGAAAAGGAGGCTGAGGGGAGACCTTATGGCTGTCTCCAACTCCCTGAAAGGAGCTTGTAGCACGGAGGGTCTTGGTCTCTTCTCCCAAGTAGCAAGTGAGAGGACAAGAGCAAATGGACTCAGGTTGTGCCAGGGGAGGTCTAGATTGGGTGTTAGGAACAAAATCTAGACGGAAAGGGATCTCAGGCACTGGGAAAGGCTGCCCAGGGAGGTGGTAGACTCACCGTCCCTGGAGGTGTTTCCAAGGCATTTGGACGAGGTTCTTAGGGACGTGGTTTGGTGCCAGAGTTAGGTTATGGTTGCACTCAATGACCTTGAGGGTCTCTTCCAAGCAAAACAATTCTAGGATTCCGTGATTCCATGACCTGTCTTGGTGGCCTCCCACAGGCTCCTGGTGTCGGGCTGGCGCAACAGCCCAAAGGACACCAGGCCCTCTGCTCCGCTCTGCGCCGGGGCTCGGAGCACAAGCGGTGGCACGTGGCCACGCTCTGGGGGCAGGGCCAACGGATCCCCAGGGAAAAAGAGTCCACGCAACAAACACTTGGCAATCAGCGATTCCTTTATGGAGCGCCGGGAGACCGTGTGCAGGCGGCTGGGCCTCCCGTTCCCACCAGCAGGATCTCTGGATGCTTTGCTCCCTCTCAGCCTCTGGCGAGCGCAGGGGGCTGTGGCTCTTGCAGGGTGTGAGGTCACTGGGGGGGCCCTGAGGAACCCCAACCCTCCTGGAACGTGCTTGCCACCGTCTCGGCAAGACCATCCCAGGCAAGGGATGAGAAGGGGCTGGAGCCCAGGGCTCATGAGGCGAGGTGGCGGGCAGTCCCTGTGCCCACGGGGCAGCCTTTCTCTTGGGCAAGAACCGGGACAGGCGGGAGCGAGCCCCAGGAGAGGGGCCCTCAGAGCCAACCACCCTCCTCCTTCTCCCACATTCAGGCATCTTTCAGGACACAGGCCCCCGCACCCACAGCTGCCACCTCTGACGTCACAATCACCACCAAGGTGACCTCCTGCCTGTCACCAGCCACCTCACTGCCCATTGTTCCGGCCCTATAAAAGCGGGGGCCCCGGCAGCTGGCCCACAGTGCGAGGCCCTCGGACGCCAAGCATGCTTGGAAGGAAGAGGACGCTGAGCAACCAGGCGGCTGGCTGCCCACCTCAGGGTGGGGCGCCACACAGCCACATCCCCACACCACAGGGGAGCACGGCACCTCCCATCGGGAGCAGTGTCAGCCCTCGTGGGCCGAGCGCCATCGATCTCGATTCTCTGATCGATGGCATGCGGCGCTTGACCGTGGGCCCACCAGCCAACGGTGTGGAGCCCAAACGCGTCTGCCTGCCGGGCAGCAGCGGGAGCAGCCAGGCGGGTGGCTGCCCAGCCTGGCGTGGGAAGCCACCGAGCCGCTCCCCGCTCCCGTGGAAGAGCAAGAAACGACCCCAGAGGAGGCAGCCGAGGCAGTGGAGGAGGAAGCAGAGGGGGAGGAACATCAACGCGCGTGCCACCACCGTGACGGACATGACCTCACTGATCTCCGGCACGCGGCGCATGGCTGTGGGACCACC
This sequence comes from Nesoenas mayeri, assembly GCF_963082525.1. NCBI lineage: Eukaryota > Metazoa > Chordata > Aves > Columbiformes > Columbidae > Nesoenas > Nesoenas mayeri. Next base: position 76,291,622 of record NC_137541.1, read on the forward strand.
AGTGACCGGCGGCGTGGAGCCCAAGCGTGTCTGCCTGCCAGGCAGCAGCCGGAGCAGCAAGGTGGATGGCTGCCCACCCTGGCGGAGGACACGCGAGAGACGGATTGTGCGACTGGGACCTCCCGGGAGCCTGAGGAAGGCAAAGGAGCAGAGGAGGAAGAGGAACATTCCCCCTCGCGCCATGAGAGCCATTGCCCACGCTCACATCAACGACGCCGTGCAGCGAGCAGCTGTGGGCAGGCAGGGGAACAGCATGGGGCCGCGGCGTGTCTGTCTGCTGCGGCCCAGGGGTGACATGCCACCGAAGGACGACGTGGAGCCCATGGAGGTGGATCCGCCCGACTACGGCATGGGGCCACCGGCTGTTCAGCCACCGCAAGACGCCGAGGAGCCCATGGAGGTGGATCCGCCTCAATAACCACCATCCATGGCGCTGGCTCCACCTGCCACAGGCATCGTCTGGCAGTTCCCCAGCCATCCCGCCTCCCGTGCGTGACACAGTGGCAAACAGCACCGCAGGAGTTCCCGGTCGGCTCCCCACTCCCATCTTCCACACCTCCACAACTGGACAATAAATGACAAAAACAGAATAACAATGCTTTGGTCCAAGCTTACTTGACACCTTGGTGACTGCATCTGTACTCCTGTCACACCTCCTGGTCCCTGCCTTTGACTAGGAGGCCCTTTTTGGAAACTTGCCATTCCCATGCCCGCCTTCCTGCCGTGGTACTGCCTTACACTCTGGGTGGCTTTTGAAGGCTGCAACATCAAGAATCTGATAACAGTTGCTTAAAGGGAGTCAAATGCTCCCAGAAATAGCGTTGAACCCTAGGAATTTCTGGATTCCAAGTTATCGATCTTACCTCCGTGCCAGTAGCTATCACTGTACCCTGGAGACCTAACTAGGTAGTGAGATGGTCCCACTCTTGCTTTTGCAGGGAGGTGTATTCGGACTGCTTAGACAGGTGATCATGCCCGCACGATCAGGCTGCTGGACTCCCAGGGAATTTCAGGGCTCTCTGGTTCCTGACAGACACCAGGGCACCATCCTGGAACTTTCTCTGGCACCTCAGGCTTTCTTCAGGAAGCGTTTTGCTGCCTGACTGGATAGAGGCCACTTGAAAGACAGCAAACCCAATCTACATTTTCTTGGCGCTTGAGTGGTTCATGCCATCTCTACTGGTCACGACTTTCTAGAACACCGTTTTGCTCAATGCCCGACTGAATACCGAGCCTCAGAGTCTGACCACTGCATGACGGAGGATCAAATACGTTGGAACGTGCACAGTTCATCATTTGTAAATACCTTCCAAAGCCAGCGCGCTCAGAATGACTGTCCACCTGCCCCTCCCCTACCCACACACGTAGACACCCCTTCACTCTCCCATACTAGGACTTGACTTTGCTAAAAGTCAGGTGCCAGTTCTAGCAGGTACTTGTGGATATGCCCAGCCAGAGCAGTCTGAGGAACTCTACCCACGTGAGTGGAAGTGCCATGGACTCGGGTTCGACAGGAGTACGACTTGGCTCCTTTGCGTGAGGACAAGCCGTGAGAAGCTTTTGTCCTTCACCACCATACTAGCCAACAGAGCCAGGGTGCACCTCCGACCGAAGGCACTCCCACCTCCAGGCCCCAAGGACCTGGAGCTGGGAGCAACAAGGCAGACATCCTGGTGGGGGTCTGTTACAGACCAGCCAAGCCGCATGAAGAGGCAGATGAAATACTTTGCGGATAGCTAGGACAAGTCTCCCGATCAGCAGCCCTTGTGCTTATGGGCGAATTCAGCCTACCAGGTGTCTGCTGAAAACACAAGACAGCAGAAAGAGAGCCGTCTAGGAGGCTCCTGCAGTGCGTGGAAGACAACTTCCTGACACAGCCGGTGCGTGAGCCTACCAGGGAAGCAGTCCCGTTGGATCTGTGCTTTGTAACCGGAGAAGGACGCGTGGGCAGCATGTCGACTGGAAATCCCCTAAGGTAGAGCGCTCATGAAATGATGGAGTTTTCTGTCCTTGGAGAAGTTAGAAGGGCGGTGAGCAGAAGTGCCGCTTTGGACTTGCAAAGGGCAGCCTTTGACCTGTTCAGAAGGCCGGTTGGCAGAATCCCTTGGGAGGCAGTTCTGAGGGGTAAAGGAGTCCAGGAAGACTGGTCTCTCTTCAAGAAGGTCATCTTAGAGGCGCGGGAGCAGGTTGTCCCCCCGTGCCGGAAGACGGGCCGGCGGGGAAGAAGGCCGGCGTGGCTGAATAGAGAGCTGCGGCCGGAACGTCGGCATAAGAAGAGAACGTAGAAGCTTGGGAAGGAGGGGCAGGCTACTCAAGAGGAACACAAGAATCCTGTGAGGTTATGCATGGAGAAAATTAGGAGGGCCCAAGAGCGAGTAGAGCTGCACCTGGCCACCGCTGTGGAAGGCAACAAGAAATGTTTCTAGAAATAGATTAGCAAGAAGAGGAGGACTAAGGAGAACCTCCATCCCCTGATGAATGTGTGGGGGAAAGGTAGTGAGAGAAGCTGAGGAAAAGGCTGAGCTACTCAATGCCTTCTTTGCCTCAGTCTTGCATAGTCAGAAGTGCAGTGTTGCAGGTACCCAGCCCCCTGAGCCCGAACACAGGCGTGGCAAGCAGAATGAAGTCCCGCTTGGACACCCGCTGGTCTATGGGACCAGACGGGATACAGCCAAGAGTGCTGAGGGAGCTGGCGGAAGGGATCACTTGGCCACTTTCCATTATCTCTCGGCAGTCCTGACTAACTGGGGAGGTCCCGCTTGACTGGAAGTTGGCCAGCTTCACTCCCGTATCCAAGAAGGGCTGGAAGGAGGATCCAGGGAACTCCAGACGTGTCAGTCTAACCTCGGTGCTGGGGAGGGTCACGGAGCAGGTCATCCTGAGTGACATCACACGGCACGTACGAGAAAACCCAGTGAGCAGGCCCAGTCAACGTGGCTTTACGAAAAGCAGATCCTGTTTGACCCACTTGGTCTCACTCTCTGACAAGGTGACCCACGTGGTAGATGAGGGAAAAGCTGTGAATCTTGTGTACTTAAGACTTCAGGAAGGCCTTTGACGCCGTACCCCACAGCATTCTCCTGGAGAAGCTGGCAGCTCATGGCCTGGGTGGGTGTACTCTGCAACGGATAAAGAACTGGCTGGATGGTCGGGCCCAAAGAGTTGTGGTGAACGCAACCAAATCCAGTTGGCGGCCGGCCACAAGTGGCATTCCCCAGAGCTCACTGTTGGCACCCATTCTGTTTCATGTCTTTCTCAATGAGGGGATTGAGTGCACCCTTAGTAAGCCTGCAGGTGACACCAAATTGGCTGGGAGTGTTGATCTGCTGGAGCGTAGGAAGGCCATACAGAGGGATCTAACAAGGCCAAGTGCCGGGTCCTGCACTTGAGTCACAAGAAGGCCAGGCAGCGCTACAGGCTCGGGGAAGAGTGGCCGGAAAGCTGCCTGGGGGAAAAGGCATCCTGGGGGTGTTGAGTGACAGCCGGCTGAACATGAGCCAGCAGGGTGCCCGCCCAGGTGGCCAAAAAGGCCAACAGCATCCTGGCTTGTATCAGGAACAGTGTGGCCAGCAGGACTAGGGAAGTGACCGTGCCACGGTACTTGGTGCTGGTGAGGCCACAACTGGAATCCTGTGTTCAGTTTTGGGCCCCTCACTACAGGAAAGACATTGAGGTGCTGGAGAGAGTTGAGAGAAGGGCAAGGAAGCTGGTGAGGGGCCTGGAGCACAAGTCTGATGGGGAGCGGCTGAGGGCATTGGGGTTGTTTAGCCCAGAGAAAAGGAGGCTGAGGGGAGACCTTATGGCTGTCTCCAACTCCCTGAAAGGAGCTTGTAGCACGGAGGGTCTTGGTCTCTTCTCCCAAGTAGCAAGTGAGAGGACAAGAGCAAATGGACTCAGGTTGTGCCAGGGGAGGTCTAGATTGGGTGTTAGGAACAAAATCTAGACGGAAAGGGATCTCAGGCACTGGGAAAGGCTGCCCAGGGAGGTGGTAGACTCACCGTCCCTGGAGGTGTTTCCAAGGCATTTGGACGAGGTTCTTAGGGACGTGGTTTGGTGCCAGAGTTAGGTTATGGTTGCACTCAATGACCTTGAGGGTCTCTTCCAAGCAAAACAATTCTAGGATTCCGTGATTCCATGACCTGTCTTGGTGGCCTCCCACAGGCTCCTGGTGTCGGGCTGGCGCAACAGCCCAAAGGACACCAGGCCCTCTGCTCCGCTCTGCGCCGGGGCTCGGAGCACAAGCGGTGGCACGTGGCCACGCTCTGGGGGCAGGGCCAACGGATCCCCAGGGAAAAAGAGTCCACGCAACAAACACTTGGCAATCAGCGATTCCTTTATGGAGCGCCGGGAGACCGTGTGCAGGCGGCTGGGCCTCCCGTTCCCACCAGCAGGATCTCTGGATGCTTTGCTCCCTCTCAGCCTCTGGCGAGCGCAGGGGGCTGTGGCTCTTGCAGGGTGTGAGGTCACTGGGGGGGCCCTGAGGAACCCCAACCCTCCTGGAACGTGCTTGCCACCGTCTCGGCAAGACCATCCCAGGCAAGGGATGAGAAGGGGCTGGAGCCCAGGGCTCATGAGGCGAGGTGGCGGGCAGTCCCTGTGCCCACGGGGCAGCCTTTCTCTTGGGCAAGAACCGGGACAGGCGGGAGCGAGCCCCAGGAGAGGGGCCCTCAGAGCCAACCACCCTCCTCCTTCTCCCACATTCAGGCATCTTTCAGGACACAGGCCCCCGCACCCACAGCTGCCACCTCTGACGTCACAATCACCACCAAGGTGACCTCCTGCCTGTCACCAGCCACCTCACTGCCCATTGTTCCGGCCCTATAAAAGCGGGGGCCCCGGCAGCTGGCCCACAGTGCGAGGCCCTCGGACGCCAAGCATGCTTGGAAGGAAGAGGACGCTGAGCAACCAGGCGGCTGGCTGCCCACCTCAGGGTGGGGCGCCACACAGCCACATCCCCACACCACAGGGGAGCACGGCACCTCCCATCGGGAGCAGTGTCAGCCCTCGTGGGCCGAGCGCCATCGATCTCGATTCTCTGATCGATGGCATGCGGCGCTTGACCGTGGGCCCACCAGCCAACGGTGTGGAGCCCAAACGCGTCTGCCTGCCGGGCAGCAGCGGGAGCAGCCAGGCGGGTGGCTGCCCAGCCTGGCGTGGGAAGCCACCGAGCCGCTCCCCGCTCCCGTGGAAGAGCAAGAAACGACCCCAGAGGAGGCAGCCGAGGCAGTGGAGGAGGAAGCAGAGGGGGAGGAACATCAACGCGCGTGCCACCACCGTGACGGACATGACCTCACTGATCTCCGGCACGCGGCGCATGGCTGTGGGACCACCAGTGACCGGCGGCGTGGAGCCCAAGCGTGTCTGCCTGCCAGGCAGCAGCCGGAGCAGCAAGGTGGATGGCTGCCCACCCTGGCGGAGGACACGCGAGAGACGGATTGTGCGACTGGGACCTCCCGGGAGCCTGAGGAAGGCAAAGGAGCAGAGGAGGAAGAGGAACATTCCCCCTCGCGCCATGAGAGCCATTGCCCACGCTCACATCAACGACGCCGTGCAGCGAGCAGCTGTGGGCAGGCAGGGGAACAGCATGGGGCCGCGGCGTGTCTGTCTGCTGCGGCCCAGGGGTGACATGCCACCGAAGGACGACGTGGAGCCCATGGAGGTGGATCCGCCCGACTACGGCATGGGGCCACCGGCTGTTCAGCCACCGCAAGACGCCGAGGAGCCCATGGAGGTGGATCCGCCTCAATAACCACCATCCATGGCGCTGGCTCCACCTGCCACAGGCATCGTCTGGCAGTTCCCCAGCCATCCCGCCTCCCGTGCGTGACACAGTGGCAAACAGCACCGCAGGAGTTCCCGGTCGGCTCCCCACTCCCATCTTCCACACCTCCACAACTGGACAATAAATGACAAAAACAGAATAACAATGCTTTGGTCCAAGCTTACTTGACACCTTGGTGACTGCATCTGTACTCCTGTCACACCTCCTGGTCCCTGCCTTTGACTAGGAGGCCCTTTTTGGAAACTTGCCATTCCCATGCCCGCCTTCCTGCCATGGTACTGCCTTACACTCTGGGTGGCTTTTGAAGGCTGCAACATCAAGAATCTGATAACAGTTGCTTAAAGGGAGTCAAATGCTCCCAGAAATAGCGTTGAACCCTAGGAATTTCTGGATTCCAAGTTATCGATCTTACCTCCGTGCCAGTAGCTATCACTGTACCCTGGAGACCTAACTAGGTAGTGAGATGGTCCCACTCTTGCTTTTGCAGGGAGGTGTATTCGGACTGCTTAGACAGGTGATCATGCCCGCACGATCAGGCTGCTGGACTCCCAGGGAATTTCAGGGCTCTCTGGTTCCTGACAGACACCAGGGCACCATCCTGGAACTTTCTCTGGCACCTCAGGCTTTCTTCAGGAAGCGTTTTGCTGCCTGACTGGATAGAGGCCACTTGAAAGACAGCAAACCCAATCTACATTTTCTTGGCGCTTGAGTGGTTCATGCCATCTCTACTGGTCACGACTTTCTAGAACACCGTTTTGCTCAATGCCCGACTGAATACCGAGCCTCAGAGTCTGACCACTGCATGACGGAGGATCAAATACGTTGGAACGTGCACAGTTCATCATTTGTAAATACCTTCCAAAGCCAGCGCGCTCAGAATGACTGTCCACCTGCCCCTCCCCTACCCACACACGTAGACACCCCTTCACTCTCCCATACTAGGACTTGACTTTGCTAAAAGTCAGGTGCCAGTTCTAGCAGGTACTTGTGGATATGCCCAGCCAGAGCAGTCTGAGGAACTCTACCCACGTGAGTGGAAGTGCCATGGACTCGGGTTCGACAGGAGTACGACTTGGCTCCTTTGCGTGAGGACAAGCCGTGAGAAGCTTTTGTCCTTCACCACCATACTAGCCAACAGAGCCAGGGTGCACCTCCGACCGAAGGCACTCCCACCTCCAGGCCCCAAGGACCTGGAGCTGGGAGCAACAAGGCAGACATCCTGGTGGGGGTCTGTTACAGACCAGCCAAGCCGCATGAAGAGGCAGATGAAATACTTTGCGGATAGCTAGGACAAGTCTCCCGATCAGCAGCCCTTGTGCTTATGGGCAAATTCAGCCTACCAGGTGTCTGCTGAAAACACAAGACAGCAGAAAGAGAGCCGTCTAGGAGGCTCCTGCAGTGCGTGGAAGACAACTTCCTGACACAGCCGGTGCGTGAGCCTACCAGGGAAGCAGTCCCGTTGGATCTGTGCTTTGTAACCGGAGAAGGACGCGTGGGCAGCATGTCGACTGGAAATCCCCTAAGGTAGAGCGCTCATGAAATGATGGAGTTTTCTGTCCTTGGAGAAGTTAGAAGGGCGGTGAGCAGAAGTGCCGCTTTGGACTTGCAAAGGGCAGCCTTTGACCTGTTCAGAAGGCCGGTTGGCAGAATCCCTTGGGAGGCAGTTCTGAGGGATAAAGGAGTCCAGGAAGACTGGTCTCTCTTCAAGAAGGTCATCTTAGAGGCGCGGGAGCAGGTTGTGCCCCCGTGCCGGAAGACGGGCCGGCGGGGAAGAAGGCCGGCGTGGCTGAATAGAGAGCTGCGGCCGGAACGTCGGCATAAGAAGAGAACGTAGAAGCTTGGGAAGGAGGGGCAGGCTACTCAAGAGGAACACAAGAATCCTGTGAGGTTATGCATGGAGAAAATTAGGAGGGCCCAAGAGCGAGTAGAGCTGCACCTGGCCACCGCTGTGGAAGGCAACAAGAAATGTTTCTAGAAATAGATTAGCAAGAAGAGGAGGACTAAGGAGAACCTCCATCCCCTGATGAATGTGTGGGGGAAAGGTAGTGAGAGAAGCTGAGGAAAAGGCTGAGCTACTCAATGCCTTCTTTGCCTCAGTCTTGCATAGTCAGAAGTGCAGTGTTGCAGGTACCCAGCCCCCTGAGCCCGAACACAGGCGTGGCAAGCAGAATGAAGTCCCGCTTGGACACCCGCTGGTCTATGGGACCAGACGGGATACAGCCAAGAGTGCTGAGGGAGCTGGCGGAAGGGATCACTTGGCCACTTTCCATTATCTCTCGGCAGTCCTGACTAACTGGGGAGGTCCCGCTTGACTGGAAGTTGGCCAGCTTCACTCCCGTATCCAAGAAGGGCTGGAAGGAGGATCCAGGGAACTCCAGACGTGTCAGTCTAACCTCGGTGCTGGGGAGGGTCACGGAGCAGGTCATCCTGAGTGACATCACACGGCACGTACGAGAAAACCCAGTGAGCAGGCCCAGTCAACGTGGCTTTACGAAAAGCAGATCCTGTTTGACCCACTTGGTCTCACTCTCTGACAAGGTGACCCACGTGGTAGATGAGGGAAAAGCTGTGAATCTTGTGTACTTAAGACTTCAGGAAGGCCTTTGACGCCGTACCCCACAGCATTCTCCTGGAGAAGCTGGCAGCTCATGGCCTGGGTGGGTGTACTCTGCAACGGATAAAGAACTGGCTGGATGGTCGGGCCCAAAGAGTTGTGGTGAACGCAACCAAATCCAGTTGGCGGCCGGCCACAAGTGGCATTCCCCAGAGCTCACTGTTGGCACCCATTCTGTTTCATGTCTTTCTCAATGAGGGGATTGAGTGCACCCTTAGTAAGCCTGCAGGTGACACCAAATTGGCTGGGAGTGTTGATCTGCTGGAGCGTAGGAAGGCCATACAGAGGGATCTAACAAGGCCAAGTGCCGGGTCCTGCACTTGAGTCACAAGAAGGCCAGGCAGCGCTACAGGCTCGGGGAAGAGTGGCCGGAAAGCTGCCTGGGGGAAAAGGCATCCTGGGGGTGTTGAGTGACAGCCGGCTGAACATGAGCCAGCAGGGTGCCCGCCCAGGTGGCCAAAAAGGCCAACAGCATCCTGGCTTGTATCAGGAACAGTGTGGCCAGCAGGACTAGGGAAGTGACCGTGCCACGGTACTTGGTGCTGGTGAGGCCACAACTGGAATCCTGTGTTCAGTTTTGGGCCCCTCACTACAGGAAAGACATTGAGGTGCTGGAGAGAGTTGAGAGAAGGGCAAGGAAGCTGGTGAGGGGCCTGGAGCACAAGTCTGATGGGGAGCGGCTGAGGGCATTGGGGTTGTTTAGCCCAGAGAAAAGGAGGCTGAGGGGAGACCTTATGGCTGTCTCCAACTCCCTGAAAGGAGCTTGTAGCACGGAGGGTCTTGGTCTCTTCTCCCAAGTAGCAAGTGAGAGGACAAGAGCAAATGGACTCAGGTTGTGCCAGGGGAGGTCTAGATTGGGTGTTAGGAACAAAATCTAGACGGAAAGGGATCTCAGGCACTGGGAAAGGCTGCCCAGGGAGGTGGTAGACTCACCGTCCCTGGAGGTGTTTCCAAGGCATTTGGACGAGGTTCTTAGGGACGTGGTTTGGTGCCAGAGTTAGGTTATGGTTGCACTCAATGACCTTGAGGGTCTCTTCCAAGCAAAACAATTCTAGGATTCCGTGATTCCATGACCTGTCTTGGTGGCCTCCCACAGGCTCCTGGTGTCGGGCTGGCGCAACAGCCCAAAGGACACCAGGCCCTCTGCTCCGCTCTGCGCCGGGGCTCGGAGCACAAGCGGTGGCACGTGGCCACGCTCTGGGGGCAGGGCCAACGGATCCCCAGGGAAAAAGAGTCCACGCAACAAACACTTGGCAATCAGCGATTCCTTTATGGAGCGCCGGGAGACCGTGTGCAGGCGGCTGGGCCTCCCGTTCCCACCAGCAGGATCTCTGGATGCTTTGCTCCCTCTCAGCCTCTGGCGAGCGCAGGGGGCTGTGGCTCTTGCAGGGTGTGAGGTCACTGGGGGGGCCCTGAGGAACCCCAACCCTCCTGGAACGTGCTTGCCACCGTCTCGGCAAGACCATCCCAGGCAAGGGATGAGAAGGGGCTGGAGCCCAGGGCTCATGAGGCGAGGTGGCGGGCAGTCCCTGTGCCCACGGGGCAGCCTTTCTCTTGGGCAAGAACCGGGACAGGCGGGAGCGAGCCCCAGGAGAGGGGCCCTCAGAGCCAACCACCCTCCTCCTTCTCCCACATTCAGGCATCTTTCAGGACACAGGCCCCCGCACCCACAGCTGCCACCTCTGACGTCACAATCACCACCAAGGTGACCTCCTGCCTGTCACCAGCCACCTCACTGCCCATTGTTCCGGCCCTATAAAAGCGGGGGCCCCGGCAGCTGGCCCACAGTGCGAGGCCCTCGGACGCCAAGCATGCTTGGAAGGAAGAGGACGCTGAGCAACCAGGCGGCTGGCTGCCCACCTCAGGGTGGGGCGCCACACAGCCACATCCCCACACCACAGGGGAGCACGGCACCTCCCAGCAGGAGCAGTGTCAGCCCTCGTGGGCCGAGCGCCATCGATCTCGATTCTCTGATCGATGGCATGCGGCGCTTGACCGTGGGCCCACCAGCCAACGGTGTGGAGCCCAAACGCGTCTGCCTGCCGGGCAGCAGCGGGAGCAGCCAGGCGGGTGGCTGCCCAGCCTGGCGTGGGAAGCCACCGAGCCGCTCCCCGCTCCCGTGGAAGAGCAAGAAACGACCCCAGAGGAGGCAGCCGAGGCAGTGGAGGAGGAAGCAGAGGGGGAGGAACATCAACGCGCGTGCCACCACCGTGACGGACATGACCTCACTGATCTCCGGCACGCGGCGCATGGCTGTGGGACCACCAGTGACCGGCGGCGTGGAGCCCAAGCGTGTCTGCCTGCCAGGCAGCAGCCGGAGCAGCAAGGTGGATGGCTGCCCACCCTGGCGGAGGACACGCGAGAGACGGATTGTGCGACTGGGACCTCCCGGGAGCCTGAGGAAGGCAAAGGAGCAGAGGAGGAAGAGGAACATTCCCCCTCGCGCCATGAGAGCCATTGCCCACGCTCACATCAACGACGCCGTGCAGCGAGCAGCTGTGGGCAGGCAGGGGAACAGCATGGGGCCGCGGCGTGTCTGTCTGCTGCGGCCCAGGGGTGACATGCCACCGAAGGACGACGTGGAGCCCATGGAGGTGGATCCGCCCGACTACGGCATGGGGCCACCGGCTGTTCAGCCACCGCAAGACGCCGAGGAGCCCATGGAGGTGGATCCGCCTCAATAACCACCATCCATGGCGCTGGCTCCACCTGCCACAGGCATCGTCTGGCAGTTCCCCAGCCATCCCGCCTCCCGTGCGTGACACAGTGGCAAACAGCACCGCAGGAGTTCCCGGTCGGCTCCCCACTCCCATCTTCCACACCTCCACAACTGGACAATAAATGACAAAAACAGAATAACAATGCTTTGGTCCAAGCTTACTTGACACCTTGGTGACTGCATCTGTACTCCTGTCACACCTCCTGGTCCCTGCCTTTGACTAGGAGGCCCTTTTTGGAAACTTGCCATTCCCATGCCCGCCTTCCTGCCGTGGTACTGCCTTACACTCTGGGTGGCTTTTGAAGGCTGCAACATCAAGAATCTGATAACAGTTGCTTAAAGGGAGTCAAATGCTCCCAGAAATAGCGTTGAACCCTAGGAATTTCTGGATTCCAAGTTATCGATCTTACCTCCGTGCCAGTAGCTATCACTGTACCCTGGAGACCTAACTAGGTAGTGAGATGGTCCCACTCTTGCTTTTGCAGGGAGGTGTATTCGGACTGCTTAGACAGGTGATCATGCCCGCACGATCAGGCTGCTGGACTCCCAGGGAATTTCAGGGCTCTCTGGTTCCTGACAGACACCAGGGCACCATCCTGGAACTTTCTCTGGCACCTCAGGCTTTCTTCAGGAAGCGTTTTGCTGCCTGACTGGATAGAGGCCACTTGAAAGACAGTAAACCCAATCTACATTTTCTTGGCGCTTGAGTGGTTCATGCCATCTCTACTGGTCACGACTTTCTAGAACACCGTTTTGCTCAATGCCCGACTGAATACCGAGCCTCAGAGTCTGACCACTGCATGACGGAGGATCAAATACGTTGGAACGTGCACAGTTCATCATTTGTAAATACCTTCCAAAGCCAGCGCGCTCAGAATGACTGTCCACCTGCCCCTCCCCTACCCACACACGTAGACACCCCTTCACTCTCCCATACTAGGACTTGACTTTGCTAAAAGTCAGGTGCCAGTTCTAGCAGGTACTTGTGGATATGCCCAGCCAGAGCAGTCTGAGGAACTCTACCCACGTGAGTGGAAGTGCCATGGACTCGGGTTCGACAGGAGTACGACTTGGCTCCTTTGCGTGAGGACAAGCCGTGAGAAGCTTTTGTCCTTCACCACCATACTAGCCAACAGAGCCAGGGTGCACCTCCGACCGAAGGCACTCCCACCTCCAGGCCCCAAGGACCTGGAGCTGGGAGCAACAAGGCAGACATCCTGGTGGGGGTCTGTTACAGACCAGCCAAGCCGCATGAAGAGGCAGATGAAATACTTTGCGGATAGCTAGGACAAGTCTCCCGATCAGCAGCCCTTGTGCTTATGGGCGAATTCAGCCTACCAGGTGTCTGCTGAAAACACAAGACAGCAGAAAGAGAGCCGTCTAGGAGGCTCCTGCAGTGCGTGGAAGACAACTTCCTGACACAGCCGGTGCGTGAGCCTACCAGGGAAGCAGTCCCGTTGGATCTGTGCTTTGTAACCGGAGAAGGACGCGTGGGCAGCATGTCGACTGGAAATCCCCTAAGGTAGAGCGCTCATGAAATGATGGAGTTTTCTGTCCTTGGAGAAGTTAGAAGGGCGGTGAGCAGAAGTGCCGCTTTGGACTTGCAAAGGGCAGCCTTTGACCTGTTCAGAAGGCCGGTTGGCAGAATCCCTTGGGAGGCAGTTCTGAGGGATAAAGGAGTCCAGGAAGACTGGTCTCTCTTCAAGAAGGTCATCTTAGAGGCGCGGGAGCAGGTTGTGCCCCCGTGCCGGAAGACGGGCCGGCGGGGAAGAAGGCCGGCGTGGCTGAATAGAGAGCTGCGGCCGGAACGTCGGCATAAGAAGAGAACGTAGAAGCTTGGGAAGGAGGGGCAGGCTACTCAAGAGGAACACAAGAATCCTGTGAGGTTATGCATGGAGAAAATTAGGAGGGCCCAAGAGCGAGTAGAGCTGCACCTGGCCACCGCTGTGGAAGGCAACAAGAAATGTTTCTAGAAATAGATTAGCAAGAAGAGGAGGACTAAGGAGAACCTCCATCCCCTGATGAATGTGTGGGGGAAAGGTAGTGAGAGAAGCTGAGGAAAAGGCTGAGCTACTCAATGCCTTCTTTGCCTCAGTCTTGCATAGTCAGAAGTGCAGTGTTGCAGGTACCCAGCCCCCTGAGCCCGAACACAGGCGTGGCAAGCAGAATGAAGTCCCGCTTGGACACCCGCTGGTCTATGGGACCAGACGGGATACAGCCAAGAGTGCTGAGGGAGCTGGCGGAAGGGATCACTTGGCCACTTTCCATTATCTCTCGGCAGTCCTGACTAACTGGGGAGGTCCCGCTTGACTGGAAGTTGGCCAGCTTCACTCCCGTATCCAAGAAGGGCTGGAAGGAGGATCCAGGGAACTCCAGACGTGTCAGTCTAACCTCGGTGCTGGGGAGGGTCACGGAGCAGGTCATCCTGAGTGACATCACACGGCACGTACGAGAAAACCCAGTGAGCAGGCCCAGTCAACGTGGCTTTACGAAAGGCAGGTCCTGTTTGACCCACTTGGTCTCACTCTCTGATAAGGTGACCCACGTGGTAGATGAGGGAAAAGCTGTGGATCTTGTGTACTTAAGACTTCAGGAAGGCCTTTGACGCCGTACCCCACAGCATTCTCCTGGAGAAGCTGGCAGCTCATGGCCTGGGTGGGTGTACTCTGCAACGGATAAAGAACTGGCTGGATGGTCGGGCCCAAAGAGTTGTGGTGAACGCAACCAAATCCAGCTGGCGGCCGGCCACAAGTGGCATTCCCCAGAGCTCACTGTTGGCACCCATTCTGTTTCATGTCTTTCTCAATGAGGGGATTGAGTGCACCCTTAGTAAGCCTGCAGGTGACACCAAATTGGCTGGGAGTGTTGATCTGCTGGAGCGTAGGAAGGCCATACAGAGGGATCTAACAAGGCCAAGTGCCGGGTCCTCGGGTCCTGCACTTGAGTCACAAGAAGGCCAGGCAGCGCTACAGGCTCGGGGAAGAGTGGCCGGAAAGCTGCCTGGGGGAAAAGGCATCCTGGGGGTGTTGAGTGACAGCCGGCTGAACATGAGCCAGCAGGGTGCCCGCCCAGGTGGCCAAAAAGGCCAACAGCATCCTGGCTTGTATCAGGAACAGTGTGGCCAGCAGGACTAGGGAAGTGACCGTGCCACGGTACTTGGTGCTGGTGAGGCCACAACTTGAATCCTGTGTTCAGTTTTGGGCCCCTCACTACAGGAAAGACATTGAGGTGCTGGAGAGAGTTGAGAGAAGGGCAAGGAAGCTGGTGAGGGGCCTGGAGCACAAGTCTGATGGGGAGCGGCTGAGGGCATTGGGGTTGTTTAGCCCAGAGAAAAGGAGGCTGAGGGGAGACCTTATGGCTGTCTCCAACTCCCTGAAAGGAGCTTGTAGCACGGAGGGTCTTGGTCTCTTCTCCCAAGTAGCAAGTGAGAGGACAAGAGCAAATGGACTCAGGTTGTGCCAGGGGAGGTCTAGATTGGGTGTTAGGAACAAAATCTAGACGGAAAGGGATCTCAGGCACTGGGAAAGGCTGCCCAGGGAGGTGGTAGACTCACCGTCCCTGGAGGTGTTTCCAAGGCATTTGGACGAGGTTCTTAGGGACGTGGTTTAGTGCCAGAGTTAGGTTATGGTTGCACTCAATGACCTTGAGGGTCTCTTCCAAGCAAAACAATTCTACGATTCTGTGATTCCATGACCTGTCTTGGTGGCCTCCCACAGGCTCCTGGTGTCGGGCTGGCGCAACAGCCCAAAGGACACCAGGCCCTCTGCTCCGCTCTGCGCCGGGGCTCGGAGCACAAGCGGTGGCACGTGGCCACGCTCTGGGGGCAGGGCCAACGGATCCCCAGGGAAAAAGAGTCCACGCAACAAACACTTGGCAATCAGCAATTCCTTTATGGAGCGCCGGGAGACCGTGTGCAGGTGGCTGGGCCTCCCGTTCCCACCAGCGGGATCTCTGGATGCTTTGCTCCCTCTCAGCCACTGGCGAGCGCAGGGGGCTGTGGCTCTTGCAGGGTGTGAGGTCACTGGGGGGGCCCTGAGGAACCCCAACCCTCCTGGAACGTGCTTGCCACCGTCTCGGCAAGACCATCCCAGGCAAGGGATGAGAAGGGGCTGGAGCCCAGGGCTCACGAGGCGAGGTGGCGGGCAGTCCCTGTGGCCACGGGGCAGCCTTTCTCTTGGGCAAGAACCGGGACAGGCGGGAGCGAGCCCCAGGAGAGGGGCCCTCAGAGCCAACCACCCTTCTCCTTCTCCCACATTCAGGCATCTTTCAGGACACAGGCCCCCGCACCCACAGCTGCCGGCTGTTCAGCCACCGCAAGACGCCGAGGAGCCCATGGAGGTGGATCCGCCTCAATAATCACCATCCATGGCGCTGGCTCCACCTGCCACAGGCATCGTCTGGCAGTTCCCCAGCCATCCCGCCTCCCGTGCGTGACACAGCGGCAAACAGCACCGCACGAGTTCCCTCCTGGTCGGCTCCCCACTCCCATCTTCCACACCTCCATAACCGGACAATAAATGACAAAAACAGAATAACAATGCTTTGGTCCAAGCTTACTTGACACCTTGGTGACTGCATCTGTACTCCTGTCACACCTCCTGGTCCCTGCCTTTGACTAGGAGGCCCTTTTTGGAAACTTGCCATTCCCATGCCCGCCTTCCTGCCGTGGTACTGCCTTACACTCTGGGTGGCTTTTGAAGGCTGCAACATCAAGAATTGGATAACAGTTGCTTAAAGGGAGTCAAATGCTCCTAGAAATAGCGTTGAACCCTAGGAATTTCTGGATTCCAAGTTATCGACCTTACCTCCGTGCCAATAGCTATCACTGTACCCTGGAGACCTAACTAGGTAGTGAGATGGTCCCAGTGCCATGGACTCGGGTTCGACAGGAGTACGACTTGGCTCCTTTGCGTGAGGACAAGCAATGAGAAGCTTTTGTTCTTCACCACCATACTAGCCAACAGAGCCAGGGTGCACCTCCGACCGAAGCCACTCCCACCTCTAGGCCCCAAGGACCTGGAGCTGGGAGCAACAAGGCAGACATCCTGGTGAGGGTCTGTTACAGACAGCGGGAACTTGGGTTCTTTAGCCTGGAGGAAAGGAGGCTGAGGGGAGACCTTATCGCTGTCTGCAGCTACCTGAAAGGAGGTCTTATCATGGAGGGTGTTGGTCTCTTCTCCCACGTAGCAATTGAGAGAACAAGACGAAATGGCCTCAAGCTTCAGCTTCACCAGGGAAGGTTCAGATTGGATATTAGGAAACATTTGTTCATTGAAAGAGTTGTCTGGCATTGGAACAGGCTGCCCAGGGAAGTGGTGGAGTCACCATCCTTGGAGGTGTTTAAAAGATTTATAGATGAGATTCCTAGAGACACGGTTTAGTGGTAGAGTTAGATTAATGTTGGACTTGATGGTTTTGAGGTTCTCTTCCAACCTAAGTGGTTCTAAGATTCTGTGTGTGGGTAGCGTGGCTTCAGTTTGGCCACCCTTCAGCTAGGCAGTGGCGTAAGTGTAGGCTGAACTGGAAGTCTCTGCACAGCACCTGTCTGGTGTCATCTCTCTCTTCTATTATTCGTTTGCAGCCAGGTGACAGGGACAGCAGTTTCCCCAAAAGTGGGGAAACTCAAGGCTTGGTGGCAGGAGCTTCTGGAGGGCATTCGTGTTTACAACTCTGCCATTGAGCACACAAATTGTGCAGTGGCCACACAGGTGGAGTAGGGCACGCTCTTCTAAGCAAATTCCTTTATTTCCTCTGAGCAGCAGTTTTAAACCCATATAGAAATGTGTCTCACTGTTCAAGCAAATGAGTAAGCACGTGCAAGGAGAAGCCTGGCAAGCAGTGTAGCAGGCTGGCTGGAAACTCCTCCAGGTCCCTGCAGCAGAGGCAGCTGTCAACAGGGCCTGCTTGTCTGAATGTGAGCGGCCAGACAGCTCTGGCCCTGAACCTCTCCTCCAGCAGGGAGAGGAGGTTGGCCCGGCAGTGGCAGTGTTTCAGCCAGGCCTTTGCAGACATGCTGTCATTATTTTGCAGAAGGAGCATCAGGACAACCTCTGGGGAAGGAAAAGCTGGAGATATGCTCAGGTTTGGCTCTTCTAAAGGCTACTCCACTTAACTTCATTTCATTTGGTTTATCTCCATGACTCAGAAATGTTTGAACAATAGTCTAGATTATTTTTTTCAAATGAGGTCATAAATGGCATCATGCCAATCAGAGCAAAGGCAATGCTTTCTTTACATTAGCTAGCTAGATCATCTTTCCATGAAGTGGAAATCGTGACTCCCTACATTTATTTATTGTCCCTGTTTATATGAGAAGAAGTATTTGTTTTGCATATGGGATATGTCTTTTAACCCAGATTAGTTCTGTTTATGAGTGTATTTAGCACTATTAGATTTTACGTTGCAAAATGCCATTTTTAGTTCCTCAATCCTGACCAAGTCATATTATTTTAGCATCGAGATGGCTGTTCATTTTTCAAAATATTTATATTGCAAAGCTTGCACTCCCAAATTTAGTGTAGCATAGCAGTCACAAGTTCACTTCTTGCACGTACTGATTTGGCAGTGATCAAACAACATAGATGTCACTAGACCTACTAATTTATTCTGGAGAAGGACAAGATCTCCAGGGGCTATACAAACAAGCGTGATTTAAGATTTGTTTTCCAGAAACGCTTCAGTCACCATGTACTGTGTGTACATAATTAATATGGAGTCTCTTAATCTTTAAAACCATAGTTTATGTTACTGATTGCACAAATCATCTGGGATGCCACTGTGATAAAATTCTGAAAGTTTTTCTCCTGGTAGAAGAAAAACTATGGCATTGGAAGTGTGGTGCTCAGCAACAGGGCACTGACCTGTCCTACTCCAGCTAAGAAGTAGCTCAATTTGCTTGCAGATTACGAGAGTATTGCCTTCTGTACAGACTAAAGAAGGTTGAAACACTTGGTAAGCAAATTATTCTTGCATGTCAAATGATGCTCTAGGGTAATGGCTGTTGTGGCTTCCAGAGTCCTGTCCATGGCAAAGCTTCATGGTGTATTTTTGGATTGACACCCATTGCTTACTGTCTCAGTTGACCCTGAGATTTGTTGGCCCTGACTGGGAAGCAGCAGATGGCCTCCCAACTTGCAGTGCATCAGGACAACTGGGTGCCTATGGCTGGACTTGGTGATCTTGAGAGTCTTTTCCAACCTGAAAGATTCTAAGATTCTATGTGCTGTGCAGAGGCTGACTCATGCTGCTCTCCCTGCTCAGCAATGCAGAGCAGTAATTTGCCAGGAGCCCAAGGAACTTCTTTCCCCACTGCAACTGCACATGCTTGGATTTATTGGATTAACCTTCAGAAGTGGTCAGTGCGTAATTTGTTGAGAGACGTCTATGCATTTCTACAGCACATTTTGTCCAGTTGTTCAGTGCAACACATGGTGCCCATTTGTATGGTCCATTTTGAGATGGCTCACACTGTCCTGTCCAGCAGAGTGGTGTAACTGTTGTGTATACGGAGATATCAGTTCTTCCAGCGTTTTCCTGGCTGACAGTCAAAAGGTCAGTTTGTGTTAGTAAGGTTTGGGGCTGCTGTTTTCCTGTTTTGTCTTTAAAGCGCGCACCACTATATGGTCATTTTAGGAACTTATTTTCTCTGTGTACATACATATGAGAGAGCTTCCAATCTGGAACAATCAAATTAGATTCAAAACGTTAGCTCTATTTATCTTCTTTATGCTGTTTAACTACAGTGACTATTGATTATAAATTATCTTGCCATTACTTAAATGACAAATACTGACACATGCTTACCTGAGAAACTAATGGCAAATTAATGAATTTAAAGATTTAATGAATGCAGGACCACTTTTGAAAGACTGCATTTCACAAGGACACCATCCTGTTCGGCTCATATAATCAATATTATAGGTAGCCCAACTTATAGAACATTTGAAGTACCTTTGGCAAAATGATCAAAATATGGATGAAGCTTTTGCTTTTCAGATCTGAAGTCCATGTTAGGCTAGCTGGTGTGATGAACACAAGCTTCAAAATAATTTTCCCTTTTATTTCATGTCATTGTTTTCTTAGCAGGCACAAGATCTTCTTGCCAAAAAGGAAGAACTGAAGGAGGATCAGGAGAATTATGTCTTCCAGGAAAGTGAAATCAAGTCACCCAAAGATGTGCCTGATGGAGGAAACAGATAGAAGAGTTAATTGAATAAATTAATCACTGTTTACCTTATTTCCTGTTTTGATGTACATGTCTCTTAAATCTATATTTGAGTAGTCACATCCCAGATTTTTGAATTTTAGAGTAGACAAAGAAAAGTCTGTACCACTACCCATCACAACTAATTAGCCCTTTACCTCAAGAAAAAAAGAATAGGAGGTTTGTAAAGGCATCACTGAAAGAGTATGACATAGGATTGTCCTGTTGTTGTCATGTCATGCTAGACACAACTTTGCCTCCCGAGTTCCTGATAGTTCTTCCTTTCTGGAGAGCGCTGTTATTACCCCGTCTAACCTCCCATAGAAGAGCAGCGTGTTCACATGCTGTTGGCTCTTTTGTCTGTGTTTATTTCAGAAGTAGCCATGAGCCTAGGTTGTAGAGCCTGCATTGGATTCCCAGTTTTCCCAGCCTTCCAAATAGCGCAAGTCCAGCACTTTTAATTCCAGTACTATGTGTACTCTCTTTGCCACGCTCAGTTTCCCTTCCCCACCCAGGAAAACAGGTTCCACTTTGTGGGACCTTTGTGAATATCTATGATTCTCTGATTTTCTCCCTTTGAGGAAAGTAGTTTTGTAAAGCACAGAAAGGCCTCAGCCAGTCCTCTTAGCTTCTTCCCTGTATTCTTCCAAGCCAACTTGCAGTCCCCTGCATGATGAATTACCAGAAATCCTTTGTTTGGGAGTCATGGAGACTCGCCCAAGGCAAAGCAACCTATGTAGACTTGCCAACCTAACCTCACCCCATCTGTCTCTGAGCTACTCCTCCTGACTGAACTCAAGGAGCCATTTACCTCTCCAAGTAGACTGTGAGAGTGGGAACCATCACCTGGCACTGCTGAAGCTCATATCCAGTGTGCTGGTTTGACTGAAAATGAGTTAATTTTCTTCATACAGTTAGAAACCTTTCTTTTTCATAGCTAGCACGGTCATTATTTGGACTTGTTTGAGAACATCCTGGGACAGGGTTAATGATTTTAATTGCTCTGGTCTGAGAGCCAAGGACATTCTGAGCCGCTCTGCCTACAGGTGTGAGGCAGCGAGGAAGGGGCACATGGACGGGGCAGAGCTTGACTGACATCCAGACTGATCTATAAGAGTATTCCATCCCATTAGTGTAATGCTTCATATTTAAGGAAAGCTGGGATCTTACGGTCTTTCTTCACTCTTTTTGTGGGAGCCAGGGCAGTTCTGTTCAGGATTTTCGTTGGTTTGGCTTTTTGCCACCCTCCCATTTTGCAGAGCTCTCTGGGCCTTTCTGCCTTTTTGATTATTCTCTGTCTGGGATCAGTTGTTGGGACCAGGTGCTGTTTCATGGGTGTGGCTGCTTGGTGTGGATGGAGTTTGTGAGGAATTGCATTGGGTATCTTTTATTTTAGATTCTATTTCTATGTTTTATATATATATAACATAGAAATAGAATCTAAAATATATATATATATATTATATTTTTATATATTTTATATATATATTTATATATATATATTTATATATATTATATATATAAATATATATATATATATATATTTGCTAGTAGTGTATTAGTATTTTGTTATTTTATTAGTATTAGTATTATGTTATTTTATTATACTGTGTTTATCTCAATCCATCCAAGTTTCTCCCTTCCCTTTCGATTCTCTCCCCTATTTGCGGTGCTGTGAAGGGGAGTGAGTGAGTGGCTATTTTGGTTATATTGCTAGCTTGGGTTAAACCACAACACCCAGACTCCTAACCCAGGTCCATGTAACCTTATTTTATTCTCTGCACATATAATATTAAAGAGAACTGCTTCTTTCTCCTAGAGAGATGCAAAACAGCAATAAGCACGTGCTGGAAGGGCTGTGAAAGAAATTCCTGCAATGACCATGCCAGTTTTCATTCTGCTTTCTCTGTCCACTTAACGAGAACTGTTTGCTCAGGTTCCAAATAACAGCCAGTAGCTGAGCTGTGTTGCAGGTTCCTAGAGTGGGCATGGATTTCACTGGAGCAGTTCTCCTCTTGCTACTCCCTGTAGTTTGAAACTGCATATTCTTGAGATCTGCAAAGTAGAGTGGAAGGAAGGGGATTCACTAATCACCTGCGGTGCCAAACGCCAGAAGTTCATGTTGAAGGAACGGATAACTTGAAGGAAAATGGAAAAACTGCATATGCATCCATAAACATGGGCCCATCTGATCTCTTCTTGTTGGAAAGTCTAGAGGAGCAAGGAGCAAATTCTCAAATATAAACCTGCTTCAGTGACCTGATCTCCCTGTCACAAATGGTGTGTTTTACACTGCCATAACTTGTTGATTTCACACAGCCTACTAAGTCTTGCTGACCATTCATTTGTTCACAGACCTACATCTATATAGGTATCTGTATGTGTACACATGTAAAATCATAAAATAAAATATATATTATATCATAGCATAACATTATATAATTAATATAGCATATTATAAATATATGTATTATATAAAGCAAGCCATATAGCTTATGCTTTTCTGTCTGCTGACACCATTTGCTAGTTCATAAAGAGCTCCCTGGCCTTTTTGATCAACATAGGTTCATCTTTTGCCTTTCTGACTGGAAACTGCAGAGATTTATGTGGAAAACAAGTGTGAGTGGATTTAGTTGTGATGCGTCATCCCCAATACTACTGCTGTCATTAGGTGCCTCCTGTAATGCAGGGAGACTTTGGTCCACTCCTCTGTTTAATCACAACATGTAATAAAGGCATTGAGGTTTGTGTTCTAAGAAATGGCAGGTGGGGGTGGGCAGTTTAACATCATCTTGTTCAATCCAGTATGAAGACCACAACAAATCTATCCATATTTTGGAATTCATAATATAGCTTAATGCACAATGTTTGTGAATGACACCCATTGCACAAGCAGGGGTTTTGTTAGGTATTAGAATCATGTTGCCAGTCTCTGTGGATGTTTTCTATGAGCTGGCACTTAGAAGGGCCTTGCTTTTGGCTCAGCTGTGCTCTCACTGACAGCTGTATAAACCCGCAAGTAATTTCAATTGAAGTTATTGAAATTGCTCTGGATTTCTATCATTGTATCCAGAAGCAGGAGCTAATTAAGTTACTTCTGAAACTATTCAATGTACAGCAAACACTTAGCTCTAGCCGCCCACACAGACAGAGGGGCACAGGTACATACATGTAGGTGAAGTTCATAAAATAAACGGCCTGACCAAGTGCATCCACCCAAATGAAAGCCACATGTTTGGGAAGGAAACTATTTTCCTTCTTCGCACTTTTTCTTCCTCTGAGGTTTTCAACAGATGCTGCTAAGCTTTGAGTTTTCTAATTAAAAAATGTCTTGGGCTGCATTGAAAGGAGTGTGGCCAGCAGGTTGAGGGAGGTGATTCTGCCCCTCTGCTCTGCTCTGGTGAGACCCCACCTGGAGTCCTGTGTCCAGCTCTGGAGCCCTCAGCACAGGAAAGACATGGACCTGTTGGAGAGGGGCCAGAGGAGGCCACAAAAATGATCAGACGGCTGGAACAGCTCTGCTATGAGGACAGGCTGGGAGAGTTGGGGTTGTTCAGCCTGGAGAAGAGAAGGCTCTGGGGACAGCTTATTGCAGCATTTCAGTACTTAGAAAGGGCCTATAAGAAAGATGGGGACAGATTTTTTAGCAGGGCCTGTTACGACAGGACAAGAGGTGATGGTTTTAAACTGAAGGAGGGGAGATTCAGGTTAGACATGAGGAAGAAATTTTTTACAATGAGGGTGGTGAAACCCTGGCCCAGGTTGCCCAGAGGTGGTCGATGCCCCATCCCTGGAGACATTCCAGGCCAGGCTGGACAGGGCTCTGAGCAACCTGACCTAGTTGAAGATGTCCCTGCTCATTGCAGGGGTGTCGTGGTTGAGACAAGCAAACGACATAGGCCGAGTTCTTCCAGGATGAAAGTAGTAGATGCCATTTATTGCCATAAGTGCATTTTTATACAGTTTTACCAATTCATGTGTCTCTTCACTCTTGGTTACAAGTTACAGCAGTAACATCTCATTGGCTATTTTTGCTATCATCGACGTTACTTTTTTACTCCCTTCTCTCTCACAGGTACATCCTTAACATCTCCGGATCCTCCGTTACTCCCATCTTTCTCACGGGTAGGCCTTAATATCTTCAAGCTAATTTCCGTTCCCATGCCCTCTGTCAGGGAATCCACGGACCCACTGTAGTCCCACACAGGGGGTTGGACTAGATGACCTTTGAAGGTCCCTTCCAACTCAAACTGTCCTATGATTCTGTGATTCTGTGACTGGTACCTCGGGTGGAACAGAAATATTATGCTTCAGAGAACAGGAACTCTTGCTTGGGCGGCATACTGTCCTCACAAGACATGCGGCTCACACCCTTTTGAGGCTGTTGGAAGAGCCCCAACATCCTGTCCCCTGAGGCAACTGTGGATGAGGAACAACACCATGCTTCATCTCCTCCCTTCCCTGAACCTCTCTTGCTGTCCTGACTCTGTAACAGCAACTCTCAGTGCCACAGTAAGGAATTCTGCAAGGTCCCCTTGATGACGTAAGATGAAGCATCTAATTATTTAACTTCAAGAGAAGGAAAAGGATTTTATTCTGAAGGATTTAATATGGGGAACTCAGGAGTTCTTGTAAGATCAAGGTAGAAAATGTTTGCAAAACCCATGGCCATGTAGGCTAGCTGTGCTAGCAAATTATCAGGAGCCTCTCAAACCACTGTCTGGTCACCTTTCTATGGGAGCACTTCACACAGCTGGCACCTGGAAACAAAAGTGGAGACAAATCCAAATCCCTTTGTCTGTGCTCCCAGCAGGATGGATATAAGCCAGCTTTGGTCTGAAACCTGCATAGGTGTGTTACGATAAATGAGTATATTAGTTATAATGTGGTGCTGTGCTGACTTGGCAAGGTGGCTTACAGATGGGAACTGGCTGAGGTTCATCTGGCCCAGGGAGCAGGCACTACGTGCTTAACTCTTGTCTGCTCCTGCCCATGGTGGCATGCAGAAGAGAATTAGAGTTACAGATTGCAGCCAAAAGCCACCACAGCTTGGCAGCTTTGGTAGCCTAAAAGAACACAAAGATCTCATTACAGGACCTGCTCAGATGACAGGATGTGACAAATAGTTAGCCCAGGATGCAGACACATTAGATAGCACAA